>NC_058378.1:59182500-62082500 GCF_018350175.1 Felis catus | reverse complement strand
TGAAAGGACACAAAACCACCTATATATAGTCTTGCCAAACAATCAAACTTGAGACTGATGAGGCCTTATTTATCTGCAAATCTGAAGGAAATACACAGAGGAACTTACTACAAATGATCATGAATATGCAATTAGCAAAATGCAGGTTGAGGGAAACTCTACAGGTCCAACACTCAGGTCTCATAGATCAGTGTTTCTCAACCTTTTTTTCATCATCATGCTCCTAAGGAGCCTTTTTAGACATTTTTTTCCGAATCCTCTAATCCCCCACTGGAATTTTAACGCCACAGATATACTGTTTGTGTAGCGTGGGCCTTTGCAGAGTTACTAAGCATTGTAATATCTAAGATCTTTTTTGCCCCCAAAGAACCAATTTTGGCACTCATGGGAATGCACACCATAAATAAAATGTACAGAAAAGAAAGAGATGGCCGGTAGGGGAGACCTATAAATTAAGAGGCTTAAAAAGAAAATCAGATTTCAAATATGAGCACATCTAAACTTGAGAGATGAGCACTGGGTGATAGAGCCAAAGAGAAAGGCAAGGAAGTAATTACTATAGAAGTCAGGATAAAGGTTACCTGTGGAGAAGAGAGGGACAGTGATTCAGATGGGACACATGGAAGACCTGCTGGGGTGCCTGACAAAGTTTTATTTCTTGACCTAGGTGGTGGTTACAAAGCTATCATCTACAATGCTACAGAATCACTAAGCTACACAATTTCTTGTGGTTTTCTGTATCTTTATTTCATAATAAAAAGATTAAAATTTAGTATATCAAATTATACCTGTTTGATGTCATGAAAAAAGTGAAGTGAAATGACTATGATCACTGGTATCAAGATGGCTTTTAAATATATTCTGTCCTTTCCATGTCCTTCCAAATTACACAAATTTAGACTTCATCACTAGATTTTTACTTATCTTTTTTAAGTTTTTAAATTTATTTTTAAAGAGAGCAAACAAGTGAGCATGAGCAAGGGAGGGGCAGAAAGAGAGGGAGGATAGAAGGGAGAGAGACAATTCCAAGCAGGCTCTGCACTGTCAGCACACAGCCAGACATGGGGCTTGAACTCACAAACTATGAAATCATAACCTGAGCTGAGATCCAGAGTCAGATGCTCAACCAACTGAGCCACCCAGTCGCCCCTTCAGCAGTAGATATATATATTTTTAAATTTGTATCTACAAGGTGCCTGGGTGGCTCAGTTGGTTAAGTACCCGACTTCGGCTCAGGTCATGATCTCATGGTTTGTGAGTTCGAGCCCTGTGTTGGGCTCTGTACTGACAGCTCAGAGCCTGGAGACTGCTTTGTGCTCTGTGTCTCCCTCTCTCACTGCCCTTCGCCTGCTGTGCTGTCTCTCTCCCTCTCAAAATAATAACCATTAAAAATATTTTAAAAAGTCATATCTTGGGGGCACTTAAAGAGGGCTGTATCTTCCATTTGTATGTGTGTACATACGAAATTAATCCGTTTTCCATCTAAAATCTACATCTATTTCTTATGAAGTTATTTATTTCCTCAGTGTAAAAAACAAAATTAAAAATTCTAGTCCTCAATACTTATTTTAGGCATCCATTTCAGATCTACTTTGTTAGTGTAGCTAAGATTCCATATTTATAAAATAGAGTATAAAACTAAACATGGGAAAAGAAACCCACTAGAGTTTTGGAAATGAAGATAAAACTAAGTTAGTCTGACATATCTGCTCATATTCTAAATGTGTTACATTTATAAGTATTAAGTCTACATACAAAAATTTAGGGTAAAAAATAATTAACCAGTCTTTTTATTTTTTTTTTAATTAATTTATTTTTTGAGAGAGAGACAAAGAGCAAGATTGAGTGGGGGAGAGGCAGAGAGAGAGAGAGAGAGAGAGAGAGAGAGAGAGAGAGAGAGAATCCCAAGCAGGCTCCACATTGTCAGCCTGGAGCCTGACGCAGGGCTAGATCCTATGAAAGGTAAGGTCAAGACCTGAGCCAAAATCAAGAGCTGGATGCTTAACCAACTGAGCCACCCAGGCACCCCAAACAGTCTTTTTAAAGCTTGTCTTTTTGAAAATGAAATCCATCCTTTCTTTTTGAAGCATCTTTACATTAGTTGTCTATACTATGGGAGTTAATGAATAATTATTTATCCACTATTTATTTATATTTAAATATTTAAAAAATTAACATGGAGTAATTCTCCATGTTTTACATATTTAAGCCATAACTAAACAGTATTAAGTCACATACATATAGAGCAAAGTCTCAGCACAAATTCAAATGTTTTATTTAAGGGAAGAAACTTACCCAACTTAATATCTCCATCTAAGGTAAAAAGAATGTTGCCAGCCTTCAGATCTCTGTGGATGATTTTATTATCATGTAAATAGTTCAAAGCCTCTAGAGTCTGTTTACAAACTACTTGTATTTGGGACTCAGTTAATGGTCTCTCAAGTTCTGTAAGGAAAGGGTAAACAAATCTGCATTGTTATCTAGTGAAAACACATCGGCAATATAATATATATATCTTTACCATCACTGTCAAAGATTGCACATAGTGAATTTTTTTTTTTACAATGAATTCATTTTAGAAGAACTAAATATCTGCAAAGATTACTTTTCCTCATATATTTAACATTTCATTTTAGAAATTTTGTAACGATTATTTAGAAGTATAAAATGTAATTAAGCTGATTTCTTAATTTATTGAACTTCACTCAATAAGATATATATGTATAAATGTTTTAAATCCTTTAATAACTTAAAATATAAAATAAACAAAATAAAGAATAAAAAGATGCTTACCAAGCATCACAGCGTCCACTGCTCCACCTGCACAAAATTCAATGAGGATCTGCAGGCAAACAAAAAAAGCATGTGTCTAACATGACAGTGAGTATTTTTTCTTCAATTTAGCAAAAAGATAAATAACTAGGTTATGGAAACAATATTACACTGACCATAAAGGGTTTTTTTTTTGTTTAAAAAGTCTTAATGATACACATCTTGAGAAAGCACAAAGAGAACACATTGTAGACATATGTACATTTTTAAATCACCATTTTTAGTGTCCCTGCTTCTCTAAAATTACTAGGTACACAATTTTTATTCAGGACAGTATTATATATCCATCTCATTACCACCGACAGATTTTATTATACTCATTTTTAATGTAACTACTGTGTTTTAAGTGATCAAATCTATTTTTTAACTTTACTAATAGGAATAAATCCTAAAAATACTTAAGAGACTTCTTTTAGTTAAAATACACACAGACACACATACATACACACACACACACAGACATACACAAAGCTTCAGATCATAGTTCAATGATTACATCCTGAAGGAGGCCTTCCCAGATCTCCCTGGTATATACCACCATGTACATTTCTCTCTTATCCCATCACAGTTGTAATTTTATATATATCATAATTCATTGAATTATTAATTATAGATAATTAATATCAATCTCTCCCACTAGACTATATCTCACAGTTGTCCAACTTTTTATTTTGCAACAATCTCAAGTAAAGATCTTATCTGGTTATTATCTAGGAATTCATTTTCATTAGAATCTCCGGGAACATTCTGCTAGAGCCCTGAATAACTATATTAGAGGACACCACACTGATGATAATTATAAGATAGTTTTTTTAATTACTTAGCTTGTCAAATTGTGTAGCTTCCTGCTTTTTCCCTTTTGTATAACAATACTCTTATTTTTTTACAGGTGTTTGCCAGTTACAGATGGTTTTCAAATTCATTATATCATTTGAAAAATAGGTCATTACTCATCTTATAGATGAGTAAATACACTCAAAGGTTAACTGACTTATTCAACATAGCAACACCAGGATCAAAAAATATAGGGCTTTTGATTTCTAATCAGATATTACTTCTACTACATACTCTTAGCATTTCTCTCATAGCACTGTCCTTCAAGGAGAAAAGAAACTCCATTTCAGAAAGCCATCTTGATTAAATGAGTGTCAGTTTGGAGCAAATGGTTGACCAGCTATTATAGTAAATATTTTATTTCTATATGCACTTGTGCCTAATGTTTTCTAAAAATGAACAAAATTTATATATTCAGCCTTAGCTACTACTATTCAAAGGTGAGTCTGGTGAATAGAAAATAAATATTTAATATTTATAATAAGTATTCTGTAATTTATTACGATTTACAAAAAGTCTAGGATAAGAAATTTAAAACAATTTCTAAGAAAACAAATTTCCAAAAAATTTAAATGCCTAAATTTAAATTACAAACAAGAAAACTCATTTAATTTCATAATTTAGAAAATTTAATATTCTTAACCAAGTTTCTCCGTTTGGGTCCAATGTCAAACAATCATGAAATACTGTACAATCTGAAATATTCATCTGAGGGGTGCCTGGGTGGTTCAGCTGGTTAAGCGTCCAACTTCGGCTCAGGTCATGATCTCACAGTTCGTGGGTTCCACGTCAGGCTCTGTGCTGATAGCTCAGAGCCTGGAGCCTGCTTAGGATTCTGTGTCTCCCTTTCTCCTGCCCCTCCCCTGATCGTGCTCTGTCTCTCTGTCTCTCTCAGAAATAAACATTTGAAATATTCATCTGAACATCTGCTGAAGCTAGGATAATTATGTTGTTAATGACCCTCTCATCAGATCAACTCCCATTCAAGTAACATAAGTAATAAAACAGAAGAGATAATACATAAAATAGACTACCACAACTTAGAAATCTCTTTCAGACAATTAACTCATTTTGGCTCTTATAATAATATCAATAGAAAATAGTTACCCAAAGATTGTTCTCATAATAGAAGGCATCTAGAAGTTTGACTATATTTGGATGATCACAAGATGCTAATATATCAATCTCAACCATGTAATCTTCAAGTTCTTCTTCAGATTTCGTGTCAATCACCTTTGCAGCAGCTAAAACATTGGTCTCTTTATTCTGAGCCTAAAAATGAAAGCATCACAAGTGTCACACTTATAATGTATACTTGACTTTTTAAATTTTATTTTCTTTTTAAAATAAACTTTATCTTTTTAGAGTAGTTTTGGGTTCACAGCAAAGCTGGAGTGTTCTCATGTAGTCCCAGCCCCTACAAATGCACAGCCTCTCCCATTATCAACATCCTGCCCCACAGTAGTACATTTGTTACAACTGATGAACCTTCATTGACACATCATCCCAAAGACCACGTTTACATTAGGATTCACTCTTAGTGTGTACTCTATGCGTTTTGACAAATGTATGATATGTATCTACCATTATATCATACAGAATGCTTTCACTGCTCTAAATAACCTCTATGCTCAGGTTATTCATCCCTCCCTTTTTCCTAACCACTATCAACCAGTGATCATTTCACTGCATCCACAGTTTAGCTTTTCTAGAATTATCACATAACTGGAATCATACAGTATGTAGCCTTTTCAGATTGGCTTCCTTCACTTAGTAACATGCATTAAAATTTCCTTCATGTCTTATCATGGTTTAATAGTTCATTTCTTTTTAGGACTAAATAGTCCATTACATATAGATGTGCCAGTTTGTTTATCCATTCATCCACTGAAAGCATCTTGGATCTTTCCAAGTGTTAGCAATTATGAATAAAGCTGCTATAAACATCCATGTGCAGGTTTTTGTGTGGACCTAAGTTTTCAACTTCTTTGGGTAAACACCAAGGAACACAATTTCTAGATCATATGGTAAGACTCTGTTTAGTTTTATAAGAAATTGCCAAACTGTACCATTTTGCATTCCCACCAGCAATGAACAAGAGTTCCTGTTGCTCCACACATGCTTGTCTGCACTTGGTGTTGTCAGTATGAATTTTTTGTCATTCTAAAGGTATGCAGTGGTTTCTCCTTTTTTAATATGCAATTTCCTAATATATAATAATATAAGCATCCTTTCATATGCTTACTGGCCACCTTCTCTAGTGAGATGTCTGCTCAGATACTTGGCTCATTTAAAAAAAAATTTTTTTAATATTTATTTTTGAGAGAGAGAGAGAGAGTGAGTGAGCAAGGAGGGACAGAGAGACAAGAAGACACAGAATCTGAAGCAGGCTCCAGGTGTTAGCTGTCAGCACGTAGCATGATGCGGGGCTCAAACTCATGAACTATGAGATCATGACCTGAGCCAAAGTCGGACACTTAACCGACTGAGCCACCCAGGGACCCCATATTTGGCTCAGTTTTTAATGAAACTGTTGATTTTCTAATTGCTCAGTTTTAAGAGTTATTTATATATTTTGAGTAACAATCCTTTATCAGATATGTTTTTGCAAATATTTTCTCCCAGTCAGTGGCTTGTCTTCTCATTCTCTTGACATGCTTATTTTTAAAAGATAGCCTCGGGGCGCCTGGGTGGCGTAGTCGGTTAAGCGTCCGACTTCAGCCAGGTCACGATCTCGCGGTCCGTGAGTTCGAGCCCCGTGTCAGGCTCTGGGCTGATGGCTCAGAGCCTGGAGCCTGTTTCCGATTCTGTGTCTCCCTCTCTCTCTGCCCCTCCCCCGTTCATGCTCTGTCTCTCTCTGTCCCAAAAATAAATAAACGTTGAAAAAAAAAATCTTTAAAAATACATAAATAAATAAATAAATAAATAAATAAATAAATAAAAGATAGCCTCAACATGTATATTAACTCACATATGCTATGCACTGTGCTAAGTGTTTTGTATACACATAGAATAGTGTTTTACACTGCAGGCTCTACTGGTCAGACAAAGTTCAAATTCTGATTCTGCCACTTACTATGTTGCCTGAAGCAACTTAAAAAATCTCTCTGTTTTAGTTTCCTTATCAGTAAAACATATTAACATCGCACAAGTTTGTGAAAATTAAGATAAGTATTAGCCAAGTAAAAAAATACATATAAACATTTAATAAAATGCCTGCCACAGATAGTAAGAATTCAATAATGTTAGCTATAATTATTCCTATTATTTAATCCTCACACCAACTATGTGATATGTTATTATCCTTAGAGGGGGACATACAAACTTGGAGAAATCAAAAAGCTTCCCCAAGGTCATGCAGTAAGAGGCAAAATCAGGATTCAAATCTAGGTCTGTTTCCAAAACCCTTTCTTTATCTGAATCATTCTATTACCCTTTCCAGTTTTCCTATCTTTCCATCAGTTTATTTTTCTTTATACTTAGTACGGTAACGTTTCCATTCTTTCTCTCCTTCCTTCCTTCCTTCCTTCCTTCCTTCCTTCCTTCCTTCCTTCCTTCCTTCCTTCCTTCCATTTTCTATATTTTTCTTTGTACTTAGTACTTTAACTCTTCCATTTTCTTTCTTTGGTTGAATAACTTTTCACTTCCATTTATTATAAATGAAAGGTTTCCAAGTATGCTACAGGAGCCAAGATCATTTGTTTAAAAATTAGGAATCAGATCTTAAAATACTAAGTAGGTTTTTAAAAGACATTTCAATATTATATATTATCATTGCTTCAGCAAAACTGCATCTATTACCCTTTAAAAAAAATACCAAACTTTTAAAAGCTACTAATAAAAATTTCAATATATAATGTCCAAATCCTACTTTTAAGAATTTATCATAAGGAGATAATTTTATAAAATAAAAAATATGCATACACAAAAATATTCATCAACACACTATTTAGAGTAAAGAAAACTGAATGACCATAAATGTCCATTAACAGGAACCTGCTTAAATAATTCAGCACAGTTCTACAATGGAAAATTATGCAGCCATTAAAATCAATAACTAATCAATTAATATTTCAGATGTAACAATAGCTATAATATAACACTGAATGGAACAAAGGCAACTTGCTAAACATGAGAGGTAAGCAATTTTACAGAAAGTATACATCCACTTTCACATACAAATAGCTGCACAAGAAGTATCTGGAGAGACATCATCAGTGAGAATGGTGGAGTTTCAAGTATTTTTTACTTTTTTTGTATTTTTCATACTGTTTGAATTTTTTAAATGAATGGATTATTTTTACAGATGCAATAAAGTACCAAAAATTGTATCAGTATACGGGAGATTTCTTAGGGATCTATTATCTAACCTTGGAAATGATGAAAAGATAAAGCAGGTATCAGCCTGTATATGGTAATTTTCCTAAGTAGATTGTTGCTATGTTTTACTTAAGAAAAAACAAAAGTAAAAAGTAATACTAATTACTACTTAAGTAATTAAATAACCCTAAGGCTCAGGGTTCAGAAAATATGTTTTGGATAAAAAGAGAACTTTATACTGGTCATCACTACCACTCTAGAAGAATAGTCTGATCTACCACATTTTGTCAAATCTAGGATGCCTTTTAAGATGCACCACTGGGGCGCCTGGGTGGCGCAGTCGGTTAAGCATCCGACTTCAGCCAGGTCACGATCTCGCGGTCCGGGAGTTCGAGCCCCGCATCGGGCTCTGGGCTGATGGCTCAGAGCCTGGAGCCTGTTTCTGATTCTGTGTCTCCCTCTTTCTCTGCCCCTCCCCCGTTCATGCTCTGTCTCTCTCTGTCCCAAAAATAAATAAGTGTTGGAAAAAAAAAAAAAAAAAAGATGCACCACTATCTTATGTTCCACTAAGGAAGAAAATCTGCCAATTAAACTATGACAAGATTTTATCATTTTGAATTCTTATACCTTTTTAAAGAGCTCTTTTGGACACATTCAGACAAAGATGGTTAATATGTATCCATTCTCCTTGTGCATTCGTGAGAAATTAAACGCCTTTTGGTATTTAAGTTGAACACTTCTGAAACACTTTGTCACTCAGTTATCTAATGTCTCTGTTTTTCCACAGGACATCATTCTCTGGCCATTAAAAGCTTTGGTGATGCAGCATTTCTTAAAAGAGTGCTCCCTTACTACTGTCACCAAAATTTTCTTTGAAACCATAGACTCCCGTTTTCCAATTATAATACTGATACTGTCTTGATCTTAACACAGGTGCTACAAGATTTTTAGATAACAATCAGTCCTCACATTCTTTCTTCCAAAGGCACTTAAATAGTTTACTGATTGAAACATCAAGGGGCTGCAACTACATGACACTAGGGATACAACTAAGTTCACAATGCACAGGCAATGACAAAGAGAGCACGACTTCCACCCTGGCCAACAAAAATACGAAGGCATCTTTGGATAAAAGACATATCCCTTCCAAAGATGTCAAAAAGTAAAAAAGTCTGTCACAACTAATGAAACATGGTATCAAGTTTGTCTCTCAAAGAAAGAGACTACAGTGGAGCCAGTGATAATTAGAATTCATCGTCTTCTGAGCCAGAGGAAACAAGCCAGTGAGAGGTAAGCAGTTCTCTCACTATTTTACTGTAATACTTTGGGAGGAAAAAGACCAGAGGAGCTGTCCTTGAACAGAAACACTATAATATATGAGCCCTTAGGAGACCATGTGGGGTTAAAAGTCATCCTGCTTCTGCACGCTTCTACTGATGTCCTTTAAGATTTTAAAGATGTGCCTTGTAAATGGAATGGAAAAAATAATTAACACTAGATAAACTTTAAAGTTCTTTTTTTTTTTTAAAGTTTTTTTTCAACATTTATTTATTTTTGGGACAGAGAGAGACAGAGCGTGAACAGGGGAGGGGCAGAGAGAGAGGGAGACACAGAATCGGAAACAGGCTCCAGGCTCTGAGCCATCAGCCCAGAGCCCGACGCGGGGCTCGAACTCACGGACCACGAGATTGTGACCTGGCTGAAGTCGGACACTTAACCGACTGCGCCACCCAGGTGCCCCTAAAGTTCTTTTAAGAAATACAATTTTTTAAAGTTTTAAGTAACCTCTATACCTAACATGGGGCTTGAAATCACAATCCTAAGATCAAGGGTCACATGTTCTTCCAAATGAGCCAGTCAGGAGCCTCTCTAAACTTCTTTATAGTAACAAATTTCATTATTCCATTCCTCTGGATAAAATTAAGCCAACAAGGTACCACTTGGTTTACTATAAGTAATAAATGAAAGTAACATTAGAAAATAAAGTGTGTCAGGGTGCCTGCGGTGGCTCAGTCAGTTAAGAGTTTGACTTCAGCTTGGGTCATGATCTCATGGTTCCTGAGTTTGAGCCCCACAGTGGGGCACTATCAGTGCTGAGCCTGCTTGGGGTTCTCTCTCCCTCTCTCCCTGCCCCTCCCCCACCCTCAAAATAAATAAACTTAAGAAAATATAGTGTCTCTTACATTATTGCTTGGAAATAACTTGATTACTCATCAGGATCTGGTTCTAGAGAACTCGGAAAATCAAAATTGAAATAAATACTGGTAAATGTGTGAAACTATACTTTGAACAAATAAAATGTTAAAAAAAGAAACAGCTTCACCTAACTAAAAGCACAAAAATTCTTCATATAAAGATTTAATGTAATAACTAAACAAATGTTAATAGTGGAATAATGGATACCCAGATATTAATTTAAAGAAGATATAACTGGGGTGCCTGGGTAGCTTGGTCAGTTAAGTGTCCAACTCTTGATTTCAGCTCAGGTCATGATCTCACAGTTCGTGGGTTCGAGCCCCACGTCCTTCCTTGAGATTCTTTCTCCTTCTCTCTGTGCCCCTCCCTGGCTTGCTCACTCGCGCTCTCTCTCTCTCTCTCTCTCTCTCTCTCACCCTCTCCCCTCTCTCATAAATAGATAAATAAGATGTAACTTCTGATAAAAAGTTTTCAAAGATCAGTCATGATCACTTAAAAATCAGTATGTTTTTATTTTCATGGATCATGAATAAAGCCTGGCTACATTATATAAACAAGTAAGTGACTGCAGGGAAAACAATGAGTTTCCTGAACTGGTTTCATGTTCTAAAAGAAGCAGGGTAAAAACTATATCCTCTATATTACACTTGTTTTAACAGTGGTTATTTCCTGGGTGGTAAGAATATAAGTGATTTTTAAACCTTCATTTATTTTCTTTCTATATTCCTACATTTTCTAAAGCTCTTTCATACTTACATAATGAGAAATATATTTCAATACAATTCTCAGCTGGCAACTGAAACACCAGCACAGAAAATATAGATGACTTTTTTAGTAACACAGAAGTGTTAGTCAATCAAAAGGGGAAGACCAAAAAATAAAAATGAACAAATTAATTAAAAAGAATCTAAAAGACAAAAAATAAAAAGAGAGAAATTAATTCAATCACTTCAATAATCACTGAGAGTGATTTACTGATTTGGATGATTTGTCTAAAGGCTGAGAGTTCAAAGGTATTTATTCCTCCTCCTACCAAGAGGTAAGACCCTAACTGTCCAGTGTATAAAGATACACAACCACAACAAAATACAAAAACCAAACAATCAAAATCATAGTTCATAAACATCAACTACATACAAGACACTAGTCAGAGCTGTAGAAACACAAACACAACATTCCACAAACATGGTTGTAGGAAAGAAACACAGTATAAAGATCTACTGAAAGTGTACTCAAGAGCTGATCTGCTAAAATCAATTCATTCTTTCAATAAATACTTATTGAATGCCTTCTATGTGTCAGGTACTGTTCCAGATACGGACAATATAAAGAATATACAAAAATCTCTCTGCCCTCATGATACTTATAACTGTGGGGAGAGGATAGTCAATAGGGAAATAAAGAATATATTAGTAATTATACTACGGAAAAAAGAAGGTAATAAGAAAGATGAGGAGATGGCTGAGTGGGCAGGTACACAGGAAAGAAGTTACAATTTAAATAGGGTAGTTAAGTTAGACCTCACGAGAAGATGACAAGCATATCAAGATTAATAAATTCAATGATTATGTTTTTTGAGCTATGTAGTTAAACTGGAAATTTCAGTGTTTTGCAAAGAAACAGGTTATAAAATCTCAAATTCTTCCAAGTATCATAGTCTATATAATAATATCCATTAAGCTTTAGATGATATTATTCCCTGAGTAATTACCTTGCACCAAACATTGCTCTCTGCACTCTCCACTTATTAACTTATTTAATCTTTGTATCAGAAAAGGCCCCACCACAAGAAGAAATCAATATATTTTAATAGAGACAATGTCATTATTAACTATGTTGATATGTAGACAACTAAAAAGATAAAGAATGAGAAAAATGAGGGATGTAACAACTACAGGGGAAAGCTACCACCCACAGGACTAGAGTCAAGGTAAGAGACTGGAATTATTAAAACCCAGAGGCTTGGGGCGCCTGGGTGGCGCAGTCGGTTGAGCGTCCGACTTCAGCCAGGTCACGATCTTGCGGTCCGTGAGTTCGAGCCCCGCGTCAGGCTCTGGGCTGATGGCTCAGAGCCTGGAGCCTGTTTCCAATTCTGTGTCTCCCTCTCTCTCTGCCCCTCCCCCGTTCATGCTCTGTCTCTCTCTGTCCCCCCCCAAAAAATAAATAAACGTTGAAAAAAAAATTAAAAAAAAAAACAAAAAACAAAAACCCAGAGGCTTGCAGGGAAGGTTCTAAACAGCTGAAACTCAGATCCCTGAGGAGAGTGCTGCTCAGCTGGTGTCAACCTCTCTGATTTTGGAAGAGGGGTCCTATGGGACTGGGGTACCTTTTGAGGAAGGGGGGCTAGCCAACTGCAGCTGGTGTTATGAAGGGTTATGAGGCCAGCTCTTGAGTACCGGAAAAACTATTAACTGGATTCAACTGCTGCTATCTAGAGAAACTGCTGTTGCTAGGATGAAGAACTCCACCAGAATGGTGGTCACACTAACAGAAAAGCAGACAGGGAGCCCTCAAGAAACAGAGAGAAAGGCGCGAGTCCCTTCTTCCTCCTCCACCTTGCAGCCTCCCTCTAGCACCCTGTACTTGTGAAACCTAAAAGTGAGCATCTGGCAAGGTAGAAATGAGTTCTGCAGAATCTCACAATAGTATTACAAAGCAGGGCAGAGAAGGGTGTGTTTGGAGCTGAAAAACAATAATTTAATAGTTGGCATAATCCTTCTAAAATTGATCGGGGTGACAGACGAGAGAATGAAGGAACAGAGTAGTATGAAGTATCTAGGTAATAAATATCTAGAGTTCCAAAGAACTGTTAAGTGAGAAGAGAGGAAACAGCACTGAAGAAAACATACGGTTTGACTTTTGATACTACTGCTACCTGTTTCCTACCTGTTTCCGATTATAGGCTAATTCTAGTGATCTCTTCAGAGTCCTGGTAAGATTTTGATAGAAACAAGTGTCAAATAAGTAAAATTATTCAACATCACTTAGTAAAGACATCCAGTTGATTTCCATGATTTGTGGTAGTTATGTTCTCTAAAGTCGCTATAGACGTAAAGTAGTTATGGGTATGAACACTGTTAGCAAATACTGACCCATTGCTCCTAGGAGAAATATGTACACAAACAAACATATCTGATATAGACTATAACCTTATATCCTAAAAATAATTCATCCTGGGAGATTCCATCCTCTTTATTTTACAAAGGAGAAAACAAGATTCAGAAGTGCCTTGCTTGAGGCAGCCCCAAAATAGGTGTACAGTTACAATTCAAATCCCATCCAAGTGGGACCAAAGCCAGACTTCTTACACTACACTGCACTGCCCTCTACTGTCTCTCATCTTCCAGTCAAAGCTGTGTGAGAGCTGAAACAAGAAGGCAGAGTGTCACTCTTGTTACATCTCAGCTGGGAATGTGCACACTCACTCTCTGCAGCCCTGCACATACATGCAAATGACTGAAAGCACTGAGTACAGACTTTGGGGCTACAAATATATTTTAACAACAGACAAATTCACAAATAGAGAATCTGCAAATAATGAGTACTGACTGTACATGCGCTTTCCATAATTTCTGTAAAATATTACAGAAATCCTTTCTCAAAAAACCATTTTAATGTCATTTTCTCAATTCTGCAAAAGTGAAAGGAATACACCTTATATTCTCTTTATATTTCAAAACACCATTTTATTTATATTGTTCTGGTTATTTTTGTTTAAAGTTAATTTACTTATTTTGAGAGAGAGCAAGCAAATGCATGCAAGCAGGAGAGGGGCAGAGAGAAAGGGAGAGAGATACCAAGGATACTCCACAGTGTCAGCACAGAGCCCCATGTGGGGCTCAAACTCACAAACTTTGAGATCATGACCTGAGCTGAAATCAAGAATCAGATGCTTAACCGACTGAGCCACTCAAGCATCCCATGTTCTGGTTATTTATTCAAAACTTAGTCTTTGATCGGTCAAGATAACCACCAACAAAATGATGTCAATAATAAGATAACATTGGCTAAATCGCACTTTCCAAAATGTTTCACCACTTCTCAGATCACACAGTCTTCTCACTTATTTCAAGAAAAATAAAGGTTTTTATATATTAGGGATGATAATTTCCACACAAATATTCTGAAATCTAAAATTATAAAGGACTAAAATGCATGGTGTTAAGGTAAGGAACTCACCATGAATTTTACAAGGAAAGAAAAAAGAAAAGCCAGCATGTTAAAGTTATTTTTACAATCCTAAGTCTCAGTTACCTCTTTAAAACATAAATGTCTATGTGCTAGGAATTTAGACTTCATGTGGTATTGAGTAGAAAGCATAATATTTAATAAATGCCAAATAACTTTAACAGCATGATATAAAAATAATTACTTGACTGAAAGGAGACTTTCTTTCTCCTTTCATAGAAAAAGAGAGAAAAAATGAATATATGGAGGGAGAAAGAAAATGTGAAAAGGGAAACTGTTAAGTGAAATAAAGTAATGGTGCAGAAGAGTATTTAAAAGTATGACCCAGGTTATGTGGATCCATTTGTAACAACATGGTTGGAACTTAAGGCATTATGCTAAGTGAAAAAAGTCAGATAGATAAAGACAAATACCATATGATCTCACTGATATGTGGAATCTAAAAACACAAACAAAAAACCAAGCTCACAGATACAGACAACAGACAGGTGGTTGCCAGAGGCAGGGGGTAAGGGTAGGAGAAATGGGGGAAGAAGGTCAAAAGTACCAAATTACCAGTTATAAAATAATAAGTTACATGGATATAATGTACAGCATGGTGACTAGAATTAACAATGCTGTATTATAAGTTTACTTGTTTATTTTCAGAGAGACAGAAAGAGTGAACATTCAGTGGGGAAGGGGCAGAGAGAGAGAGAGAGAGAGAGAGAGAGAGAGAGAGGAAATCCCAAGCAGGCTCGTGCTGTCAACAAAGAGAAGACACGGGGCTCAAACTCATAAACCATGACATCGTGACACGAGCCGAAACCAAGAGTCGGGATGCTCAACCAACTGAGCCACCCAGGCACCCCTGTGATGACAACTTTTAAGATCTAGTCTCTTAGCAACTTTTAACATTTTTATTAATTTTTTTTGAAGGGAAGGGGGGGGGGAGAGGGAGAGAGAGAGAGAGAGAGAGAGAGAGAGAGAGGAAGGGAGGGAGGGAGGGAGGGGGAGGGGCAGAGAGAGAGAGACACACACAATGTGAAGCAGGTTTCAGGCTCTGAGCTGTCAGCACAGAACAACTTTTAAACATGTAATACACCATTGGGGCACCTGGGTGGCTCAGCTGGTTGAACGTCTGACTCTTGATTTCAGCTTGGGTCATGATCTCATGGTTTGTGGATCTGAGCCCTGCATTGGCTCCTCACTGACAGCACAAGCCTGGTTGGGATTCTCTCTCTTTGCCCCTTCCTCCCTCCATCCCTTTCTCTCTCTAAAAAAATAAATAAACATGACAAAAATATTTTTAAAGTTCTCATCACAAGAAATTTTTTTTGTAACTCTGTAAGGTGACAAATCTTGACTTACTGTGATTACTTTCAACATATACACATATAGAGTGATTGTGTTGTACACCTGAAACTAATATAATGTTGTATGTCAATTAAAAATTTTTAAACGATAAAATATGACCCCTCACTTTATTTAAAAAAATTCAAACCTACAGAGAAAATGAATGAACTGAACAGTAAACATTCATATACCTATACACCTCACCAAGAGTCACCAATTGTTAACATTTTGTCACATTTGGTACTCTCATTCTCACACAAAGCATACATACACATACATTTTACATATAGATATGTACACACAAGCACACACATACAGGCATTCCTTTTTTACTTACACCATCTGGAAGTAAGCTACATTCCACTTCCCAAAACTTCAGCATATGTCCACCAAGAACAAAGACGTTTTCCAACATAACTACAATTATCATGCCAAAAGAATTTAATATTGATATACCTAATATATACTCCATATTTAAATTTCCTCAAATGTCTTTGAAAAATCTTTCATTGCTTACATTTAAAAAACCCAGGGGCGCCTGGGTGGCGCAGTCGGTTAAGCGTCCGACTTCAGCCAGGTCACGATCTCGTGGTCCGTGAGTTCGAGCCCCGCGTCAGGCTCTGGGCTGATGGCTCGGAGCCTGGAGCCTGTTTCCGATTCTGTGTCTCCCTCTCTCTCTGCCCCTCCCCCGTTCATGCTCTGTCTCTCTCTGTCCCAAAAATAAATAAACGTTGAAAAAAAAAAATTTAAAAAACCCAAACCATTTATTTGTAGAATGTCCCACTATCTGGATTTGTCTGATTATTCTTCATATTAGATTCAAGTTAACTATTTTTGACAAGAATACTGCATTAGGTGATTATATATTTCTCATCAAATTACATTAGAAGACACGTAATGACACTTTGTCCTATTACTGGTGATTAACCTTAGATTTGATCACTTAAGACAGTATCCATCAGATCTCTCTACTGTAAAAAGTACCTTTAAAGGGTGATAATTTCAAACCATGTATATAAATCCTGCTCCTCCAAAACTTTTTACACAATAATCTTAGCATCTGTCAATAATCTTTGCCTAAATTATTATAGTGTGGTTGCAAAATAGTGGTTTTTCCAATCTTATCAATCTTTATATATTAACTACCATTATTCTATTAAGTTGTTATTTTATCATTGATAGATTTGTTCAAACTACCCTGAACATTTGGCATGTCTCCGTTAATTTTTGAGCATGTCCTTGCTTTCTGGTATATTCCAGGCTCCTTTGGGAAAAAAAGGACTAGAGGGAAAGCTTTCACTTTTCAATTATTTCTGTACTTCCCTACCCCAGACGTGGATTAGCCATTTCAATGAGCCCTGGTTCTTTTTACTGTGGAATGGTATTTAGAAGCCAAGAGCTGGGAATGCTAGTTATAATGTAATTATTTCTAGGCCATTTCAGGGAAAACAGGAATATGTGTGTGTGTGTGTGTGTGTGTGTGTGTGTGTGTGTGTGTGTGTACTATCTCAAGTTCAAACTGAAACTTCCAATTCAAAAATCAACATCACAGGGTTCTTTCTTTTCTCCTTTCCAAGTTTCTAACTCCTTTTTCCCAGAATTTCAACCCTAATTTCTAAAACATCAATATACCGGGGCACCTGGGTGATTTGATCAGTTAAGCATCTGACTTCAGCTCAGGTCATGATCTCACGGTTCATGAGTTCAAGCCCCACGTGCACTAACAGCTCAGAGCCTGCTTCAGAGCTCAGGGCCTGAAGCCTGCCTCAGATTCTCTGCCCCTCTGTTTCTCTCTGCTCCTCCCCTGCTTGCACTCTCTCTTTCAAAAATAAATATTTGCAAAACAATCAACATAACAACTCATTTGCTCTATCCTATAATATTCCTATGATATATACAAAAGTAGTTCCAGAATTATGACATGAATATAACTACCAGAAACAAACCCATTTGACAATTCTTTCCCATTTAGGAAAAAGAACTGGTGGGAAGTCTTTTATTTTTCAATTTTATCATTTTTTATAGTGCTCAAAAATCTAACCATATTAATGCCCTCTTGAGTTTTTAAAAAATCGCTAACAAAAGTTATCTGGATGGTAGAATTATTTTTATGTATTTTTTATACTTTGCTATATTTTCAAAATAATAGCATTTAAATTTCTGGAAATGATTACATTATTAGTTTTTTGGGTAGAAAGAGAGCCTCATATCAATCCACAGAGAAAATTAAATTTCAGATAAACAAAAAGTAAAATTCCTTATAACTGAACTATCAAGAAGTCTAGAAGAATATATAGATAAACATTTATCTAATTTCTGGGTAGGGAAGGTTTTTCTAAGCACGAAAGCAAAAAGAAAAAAAAGTATCATATTGACAGGTTTTGTAGAATAAGGAAAAGAATACATCTTTATATCAAAAAGGGGTGCCTGGGTGGCTCAGTTGGTTTAGCATCCGACTTTGGCTCAGGTCATGATCTCATGGTTCGTGAGTTTGAGCCCTGCATGGGGTGCTGCTCTGACAGCTCAGAGCTTGGAGCCTGCTTGAGTCTGTCTCTCTTTCTGTGTCCTTTCCCCACTCGCGCACTCTCAAAAATAAATAAATATAAAAAAATTTTTTAAAAGTACCATAAACTAAGGTAACTATACACTGCAGCATCTATGATAAAGTGTTCATTTCCATAGTACATAAAAAATATTTACAAATCAACAAACTCTATTAGAATATGGATAGATTTTAAAAATGTGTAAAGTCAAAAAAATTGGAAAATGAAATAAACTGATACTCTTTTGCCTACTGAAAAAGTAAATACTTTTTTTTAAAGGATAAGGGCTAACACTGAATTCAAGTTAAGGAACAAAGGCACAGAAAAAGACCAACTGTTGGGTTGTCTAAGTAGGTAGAACCTATGTACATCTACATAAGTACATAAAAAAATATGGAAACATGTACATGAAACAGATAATAATAGGTACAACTAGGGAGATAATGGAAGGAACAATAATTGGAGTAATGGTCAAAGAAAACTAACTTTATTTCTAATAAGTTAATTTTTACAATAAATAGAAATTCTTTGTGTGATTAAAAATTAATTGAAAAATAAATTTGCACAACCTTTCTAGGATAATTTCACAGTAACCATTGATAAATGATCATTTATTTTGCCCTAGCAATTCTTCTATGAATTTGTCCTAAAGAAATAATAAACATCATAGAAATACATACTATGTATATATGAACATTTGATATATGATGCAGGCACCACAAAGCAGTAAGGAAAGGATGGTCTTTTCAGTAAATGGTGCTGGTACAAATGGGTACCTATACCAAAAAAAAAAAAAAATGAAACTGTGGAGCAAAAGAAGCCAGACACAAGAGAACACATGTATGATTACATATATATGAAGCCTGAAACAAACCAATAACTTGCAAAAGTCTAGGTAGTGGCAGTTTTGACTAGTATTATGACAATGAAGAAAGGAGACAGATTCAAGAAATATTTTAAAATATTTTTTTCAGCTTATTTATTTTGAGAGAGAGAGCACATGCCAGCTAGGGTAGAGAGAGAGGGGGTGAACTCCAAGCAGTTCCATGCTAGGCACTAGCCTGACATGGGGCTCAATCTCATAACCATGAAATCATGACCTAAGCAAATATCAAGAGTCAGACACAAGAGTCAGTCACATCAAGTGACTGAGCCACCCAGGCGCCCCAAGAAATATTTAATAGATAGAATTAACAAGCCTTGGTGATTAATTGGGTTTGGTAGGTAAGGAAGAAGGAGGTGTTAAGAATGACCTCAGGTCTCTGGTCTGTGCAACTGGTAGACAGAGATGCCAATTACTGAATGGAAAACATAAAAGAAGCAAATACAGAGCTGACATCACGAGTTCAATTAGTTCATGTTTTGGACTTGTTGTTTAAGAAAACTATGAGATATCTAAGTGGAAATCTCTAACAGATACTTGGCTGCATGGGTCAGGAGTTCAAAAGGGAGGCCTTGGGGTAGAGACATAAATTGCATTTAGGTGGTAATTGAAGCCATAGGAGAAGATGGATTCTCATAGGAAAAGAAAAAGAGAAGGGGACCTACACCCAAGTCCTGTGAAATCCCAACACTTAAAAGTCAGAAAGAGAAAGAAGAGCCAGCAAAAGCATCTGAGGAGTAGAGACACAAGTGGGAAAAATATCAAGAATGTGGTGATCTAAAAATCAAAAGTTGAGGTTTTTAAAGAATTGGTCAAGGGGCACCTGGGTGGCTCAGTCGGTTAAGCGGCCGACTTCGGCTCAGGTCATGACCTCACGGTTCGAGAGTTCGAGCCCCGCATCGGGCTCTGTGCTGACAGCTCAGATCCTGGAGCCTGTTTCAGATTCTGTGTCTCCCTCTCTCTCTCTGACCCTCCCCCGTTCATGCTCTGTCTCTCTCTGTCTCAAAAATAAATAAACGTTAAAAAAAAAAAAAGGAATAATTAAAAATAAATAAATAAATAATAAAGAATTGGTCAAGTGTCTCAAATGCCCCTGAGAATACAAATATGATATAAGTACCTACTGAATTTAGAAACGACGGAAATCCTGAGACCATAGCAAGAACCACTACCTGGAGGGGTAGTTCAAATAAATTACACATAAAAATGTCACAGGACTTGGGGCGCTTGGGTGGCTCAGTCAGTTAAGCCTCTGACTTCAGCTCAGGTCATGATCTCACAGTCCGTGAGTTCAAGCTCTGCGTTCGGCTCTGTGCTGACAGCTTGGAGCCCGGAGCCTGGAGCCTGCTTTGGATTCTGTGTCTCCCTCTCTCTCTCTGCCCCTCCTCCATTTGTGTTCTGTCTGTCTGTCTGTCTCTCTCTCTCTCTCTCAAAAATAAACATTAAAAAAAAGTCACAGGATCAAAGAATACAGGTTTTTGGATTGAAAGAACTAACCAAGAGGCCAGCAAGATGAAAGGGGGAAAAGAACCTATATCAAAGTACATCACCATAAACAGAATAAAAAGAGAATCTTAAAAACGATGAAAAGAAAAAGATCGCAAAGAATCACTAAACAAAATGGTATGGGACTTTTAACATCAGCGCTTGAAGATAAAAGGGAATGAATGGGAAAAAGTCCTTAAAATTCTAAAAAACCCTTATTTTTGAACTAGAATTCTATAACCAAACTATACATCAAGTATGACATTATAATAAAGATATATTCAAACAGCCAACATTTTAAAAAATGTACCTTTCATGGATCCTTTCTCAGAAGACTTACTGATGATTGTATACAACCAAATCAAGGAGGAAACTCCAATAGGAAAAACAAAACATTTAAGACACTCTTGAAGTAGTTTGAGCTCCCAAGACTTCTAGGGAGAAAATTTATAACCTATTATTGAGAGATACTGAAGAAGACCTAGAGAGAAAACATATGCACAGATAGGAAGCCTCAATATCATAGAGATGTTCATTTTTTCAAAATTGATTTCAAAATCATCCCTCAAAAAAAAAAAAAAACTCACAGTAGAATTTTGTGGAACTTAAGCTAATTCTACAATATCCATACAAGCACCAAGAGCCAAGAATATACTAGACACTGTTGATGAAGAACATGAGGAAGCTGTACTCTAGCATAAATTTATTTTAATGCTTTCCTATTTAAGATGGTGAGATATTGGTAAGGGAACAGAAACACATCAATGAAGACAATCAAGATCATACAGACAGATACATTACATAATAGACAGGACCCTGTAGAGCAGTAAGAAGATAGTTTACCCCCAATAATGGGTTGTGGGATAACTAGGTATTCAGATAAGGAAAAAAATGAAATTGGACCCCTACCTCAAACCATTTACAAAAACCTATTCCAGGTGGGTTGTATACCTAACTGTCAAAGGCAAAACTATAAACCTTTTAGAAGATAATACAAGTGGTTATCTTCATGATCTCAGGTTAGGAAATAATTTCTTAAACATAATACAAAAAGTATTAACTGAAAAGAAAAAAATTGACAAATTACACCACACTAAAATCAAGAACTTCCTGTTCATAAAAAGATACCATAAAGAAACTGAAAAGACAAGCCAGAGAATAAGAATGTATCTGCAATAACTATAACCAGCAAATGGTTAAAATCCAGAATATACTACAAATAAACAATAAAAGGATATCCGATAGGAACATGAAAAAACTTGAACACAAAAGAAGAAATCCAAATTACCAATAAACCTATGAAAAGAATTACTTATTAATAGTGAAAGATGAATTAAAATAATAATGAAAAACATAACATTGGATTGTCAAAAATTAAAAATTCTGACAACACCAACTGTAGGCAAAAATACAAAGAAAGAAACTTCTTATACGTTCCTAGTGGGAACGTAAATTGATATAGTTTGGTATCACTAGTGAAATTAAAGATATGCTACTCTATAACCCAATTCTACTTCTATTTCTGAGAATGGAAATAAACTACAGGTCTAAGCGATAAAAATGAACAGCACATATGTATTTCACTATTTTTTTAAAAAGGCACTTGCCCATCAGAGCCATAAAAAGAATCACTCATCCAGCACACGGTCAGGAATTCAGCTTCCATTTAATACGTAACTTTATGTCATTTTTTTTTCTGTTAAAAGCAACAAAAATCCAAACATAAAAAACTTTGGTATTATATAACTTTGTTTATATGTCAATACCACATTAAAAAGCGAAAATAAGTTTAAAATAGTGAAGATTTTTCGGACAAGAAAGTAACTGTTACAGTTATATAGTGCTGAACTGAATGGAAGGAATACAACTATATGATAGAAAAAAATGTTTCAAATAAACTAAATTATATACACAAGATGATTACCTATTTACCATTTAATCTTGGTGACAGTTACTAATTTTTACAAGCAAATGATAGTTTGAATCAATTTTTGAAAGTTTTCTACCGCATACTACTGTATGTATGATATAAAGCTTTGATAGCTTATTCCTCCACACAGAGGAAATATATAGATTTAGAATTTCTAGAGCTCTTGGAAAACAAAAGTTTTTCGGAAAAAGTTGCACAACAGGCCAGGTAAGTTTAAATTTTAAATTTTCTTTTAAAATAAAATCTCAGAGCTCATTCCTCAGAAGCACAGAATTGTGAAATGAAAAAGTAAAATGCAAAGAACTCACGTTCTTCAAATGTCACACTAAAATAGTCATCAAGCCCACAAATATTACCTTTGACACAATTTTACAGTGTTCAACTATATAGAGTAAGTTCCTTATTTTTCAGAAAATTTTCAATTGATGTTTCATTATAGGAAGGTGTGTTGCATTTTGCAGAAAGTGTCATTAAAGAATTAAATCACTGAGCATTATGAGTATGTCCCCACAATCTGTCTGTGCCCTGGGAAAACAAGAAAATGGTTTAGTACCTTCACAGGCCTCTTTTCCTGTCCCAAACCGTATCTTGCTTCTGAGTTCTAAACATAATAGTAATTCCTACCACTTGCTGAGCCCTTCCCATATGCCTTACATTTAGTCCTTTAATTCTCAACAGACTGAGGAGCGAGTCTTATGAGAAAAGTGAGACATGGAACGGTTGAGTAACTTGTCCAAGGTCACAGGCTGCTACTTGAGAGAGCCCAGATACAGTCCAACTCCGAAGCCAGGGTCTTAATACTACACTGTTTCTATTTGATAAAACATTTATACCATGAAGACTGTTCATAATCACCTACCACCTTCTAACTACTGCATTCCAGGTGCCTTGAGGATTTATTTTTGCCTGAGGTAACTGCATACTCACAGTAATGTTAACGAAGTGAAGGAAGCTAAACAAACATTTAGGGATGTCCATGATTCTCCAGCTAAGAAAAGGAAGGTGCAAGACCACAAAGCTGGTTTGTGACAGCCAGCACTACAACCCAATTCCTGACTCCCAAGAGTGATCTTCCCACAGCACTAAACGCTCTTACATTGCACTCTAAGTATCTCACACTGTGCTGTAAGCTCTTGCTGCAGCCCATATTCTACCCTCCACACAAACCCGCACGTTTATTTCGCCAACTTTCCCAGAGTATGAAAGCTTCCACAGAACTCACATGCAGGTAACATACATTCTTTCAATTCAACAAATTAACACAGAGAGATGCACTATGAGCTACGGCAACAGATGAACCCAACTGTATATCACAGTCTTGGGCCTGTTCTTATCATTAACTACAATATGTAACAAATGCTACAGCAGCCATGTGACAATGTGTTTTGAAAGCACAGAGAGAGGAGTGGCTGTTTCGGCCTGAGTGGAAAATGGGAAGGATTGGGAGCTGTGAGATGCATGTGAGGCGGGGCAAAGGCAAAAGCATGATGGTGCTTGCAAAGGAGAAAAATACTATCATTTCTACCAATGGACGTAAACACAGGGCCAGAATCTGGAGTTCAAATCTAGACTGACTGGGGTGACTTAGAAACATTTCTGAGTTTCAGTGTCCGCATCTGTGAAATGTAGATACCACTGAGCTGCCTACCTCACAGGCCTTTGGCGGGGGCCAAATTATGAGAAAGTGCCTTGGAAACTACAAAGTCCTGTGTAAACGTCAGTTATTTATGGCTTCACTTCTAGGCAACCCTGTGGGTCCTTCCTCCTGAACTGTGTCTCATAAAAACCTCACCCTTCAGGATGAAAATGTTCCAGTGACATCATTCATATACTGCTGATGAAATAACAGTTAACATTAATGCCTTCACGTTGCAACATCAAAACTCTTTCTGTTGAAATAAATATATATGTATATATTAAAAGATGGGTGTGTACGTATTTTTTAAATTTTTTAAGCGCTGGTAGTGACTTCTACTCCACGCTCGCTGTAATTATGTTTAGAAACCAGTACCAGATGCAGGTTTCCTTCTGGAAAATTTCTGTTCTATCAGAAATTCCATTCCATTCCATTTTACAGCATGTTGTCAAGCAACCAACTGAAGACTAGCCTGCAAGGAGCGCTTGGCTCTCATCTCAGAAGATGGGTTATGTACTTACTAGCGACAGATAAAACCAGACACAAGCCCTGGATCCTAAAGAGGGAACTGCTTCGGCACAAGCATAGCTAAACGAACGCAAACAGCTCGTAAACAAACATAAGTCCACTGAAAGGCACACTGAGTGTCTGATTTTAAAACACTTGAGGGCTATCGGCAGACCCCTCCTTTCAATTAAAGAACACCTCATTTCCTTTAAAGTTTGACAGAGGAGCCTCTGCAACCCGGCCTCCCTTTAGCAATCTCTCTTTGAGCTACATGCAGGCCCCATTTTGTTCAACCTTACGCTCCACTGTCTTAGCTACTCCCTGGATGATAAACCCAAATAAAGTTCTAACGCACCTTGACGAAGTCAGAGAGAAGGGGCAAGAGGCAGGGAAGGGACAAGGGGAGCGAGAACTCCTCGTGCCACTCCGCACCGGTGGCTGTTTTGTCTTACAAGTGCGTGCCACTTCCCGTTTTCTCCTTCTTACCTTGTACACTTTCCCAAAGGCTCCGTCGCCCAGTTCTCCTATAATTTCCCAAAACTCCTCGGGGTTCAGGTCCCTCTTCACATGTTCGTACTGCTTCTTCTTCTTCTCGCTCCCCAACTTGAAGATCTTACGGAAATTGAAGAAGGACATTTTTCCTCCCGGCAGAGTTCCTCGCACTTAAGCACGAAAAGCAACAATAAAAAGCAAAGTTTCTCCTCCCTCCTCGCCGCGCGAGCCCGGCGGGCGGCGGCGGGCGCGGGCTTTCCCGGCTCCCGCCGCTCCGGCCGGGCCGTGCCCGGGGAGGGCGGGGCGCGCTACTCGGGCTCCGGCCCGCGGGCGGGAGGGGGGGCGGTGGGGGGTGCTGCGCGGGCGGCCCCTCTGCCGAGCCCGGCCCGCGGGCCGCGCGGGTAGGCGCCGCGCGCCCGGCCGGCCCTCAGGGGGCGGCACCTGCCCGGACGCTCGCCCCGACCCGACCCGGTCCGAGAGGTCCGGACGTCCGCGGCCGCCGCGGCTTAGGCCCGTGTCACGGCGAGTCTCCTGGGGCGGCGGCCACTCCGGGCGAGGGACGCGGCCGGCGGCCCCTGAAGCGGGCAGCCGACAGGCCGAGCTCTCTCTTCTCCGGACGCGAGCCCAAGGTCTCCTCCACAGCCGTCTGCTCCCGCGGCGCGAGGCCCGCGCGTCCCTTCGGTTCTGAGGCGCCGCCGCCGCCTGGCTCCCTCCCCAGCCCACACAGCCTCGGCCTGGAGCGCGCGTAGACGCCGACGCCGCAGCGCGCCCGCGCTCCCGCCGCGCGCCCCGCTCACTGCGCGCTCGCGCGGGGGCGTCCCCTCTGGCCCCGCGCACGCGCGTTGAGCTCAGTGTGCTGGCGGCCGGCAGGGGCTAGCTGGCGCCGGGAGTGGGGTGTGATGTGGGAGCCCGTGCTCGTCACTCCTTGACGGTTGCTCAAGGTTTGCCCCGGCAAGCCCCCAAATCCTTGTCAGCCCCCCGCTCTGGTGGAGTTCCCCGGTGGGCACGACCCTTTTGGTTGTGCTAGCGGATGTTGCCCCCATTCTGGAGCTGGAAAATGTGTAGAGTGAAAGCCGAGCTGCCGCTTGGGGCCCGAAAGTGGATCTTTTCTCTCTCTAACGGGTCCCAAAGTACTGTGAGAGGGCACTATGTGTTGTGGTTGGGAACTCTGAAGCCAGAGCTTACCAGCTCTGTGACCTTGGGGAGGTAACCTCTCGGAGCCTTAATTTCTTCATGGTGAGATGCAGACCCTAATAGTCTCTACCTGGAGGACTTGTGGCGAGGAATAAATGAGGCAGTAGATGTAGGCCCTTAGCATGCTGCATGAACAGGCAAGGGCCCACTTTTAGTTCTTGCTGTTGGTACAAGTGTACAGGTAAGAGAGGCATAGATACGTAAAAATTGCTTAAACCCGCTTCTCAAGTTGTGACCACGGACACTCCCTTCTGGCCACTTCCACAGTCGTAACCACCCTGGTGCCACCCTTCGTGACTCCATCTGAGCTAAGAACTTCACTTCCTGACCTGGTTCCGGCCCCCTTGGACAACAGTAGTGACAGACTGCCTAGTGTGGCGACGTGGGCGTTAGCTGGAATCCGCCCTTGATGACCTACCTTCCCCTCCTCCTGCAGAAGAGAGCTGTTTCGGGACAGTGATTTGTTGCTCGTTTTGGTATCCAAGAACCTAGCAACATTCCTGGCGTATAATGAGAAGGCAGATCCCTTGAAGGAAGGAAGGAAGGTTATCTGGAGGAAAGTTGTGTTACTATCTATAAAATAATCACATACCCCTCCCTAACCGTTGTTTGGACCACTAGCCCCAAAATGGCATACCAAAACCCCTCTTCCAGTAAGAAGGTTATGATGATTTTATTTCTCAAGATCCCCTTGTTTTTCTAATAGTTGTATGGAGGTATAAGTGGTATACAACAAGTTGTACATATTTTTAAATCAACAGTTTTATGTGTTTTGACAAATGTATACACCTGTGAAAATACCATAACCCATTCATTTATGTAGGTGGCACTAGATGTAAAGGTAACATACTCATTATGGAAAATGAAGAAATGCACAAAGAATAAAAAGTACTATAATTCCACCATCCAGAGACAACCATTGGTTAGATTTTACATACAGTATTTCTAAACAGGATTTTTTTGGCTGTGCATTAACTTCTTTGTTTACAGGGATAAAATTATACCGCATATAAAGGTTTACATCCTGTACTTTTCATATTCCAGTATGATTAGTAATTATTTTCTTCCATCGTGAGATATTTAGATTACTTACAACTTTTCTCTGTTTTAGGTAAAACACTGACAAATACCTTTGTTTACAAATCCTTTTCCACATGTTTGATTATTTCCGTGGAATAAATTACCAGAAGTAGAGTTGGGTCAAAGGATATAAATCTGTTTCCTTTTCTTTTCTTTTCTTTTTTTTTTTTTTGACTCTTTTCAAAATAGAAAAACCTTACTGTTTTCTCAAATTAAGTGACAGTATATCTTTATTGTAAATTAATTCAAATAATACAAAAATAATAAACAAGGAAGCTGTCATTCTCTCCTCTTGCTTTCCCCCTTCCCAGCTTTACCCCCACCCTATACACTGTGAAATGTTAAGCCTATGAGCATGAGGAAACATTTGGGGGAGATAACAAAAAAAAATTCTAAAGCTGGATTATGGTGATGATTGCACAACTGAAAATATACATTTACTGAAAATCATTGGATTGTACACTTACAATGGGAAATTTTATGGTATATAAATTAAACCACAGTAAAGCTGCTTTTTAGAAGTTAGACCCATAAAGATATATAACCATATTTTTTCTATGCATATGCTTTTTAAATATAAAAATGGTATCCAAGGGGCGCCTGGGTGGCTCAGTCGGTTAAGCGGCCGACTTCGGCTCAGGTCATGATCTCGCGGTCCGTGAGTTCGAGCCCCGCATCAGGCTCTGTGCTGACAGCTCAGAGCCTGGAGCCCGTTTCGGATTCTGTGTCTCCCTCTCTCTGACCCTCCCCCATTCATGCTCTGTCTCTCTCTGTCTCAAAAATAAATAAACATTAAAAAAAATTAAAAAAAAATGGTATCCAATATGGACCATGCACATATTTCTATGACAGCACAAATAGATCTATCTAATCCTTTTTAGTGGGTGCATAGAGTTCCAGTGTACAGCTCTACCATAGTTTATTAAGCATTTCTTTATTGGTAGGCATTTAGGTAGTTTCTAATTTTTTGTCATCATAAACAACACTACAGTGACCATGCATATACAAGCATCTTTGTATTTTTCTGATTACATTTCCTTATGACGAAATTCAAGTAGAATTGCTGAGTCAAAGACTATATTAATATTAAAATTTTTGTTTACTAAATTGGCCTCTAGAAAGGTTGTGCCAATGTGTACTCCTGCCAACAATGTATGAGAGTGCCAATTTCACCACACCTTCAATAGCACCAAGGTATTGTCCCATATTAAAAATATAATAATTCGATAGCCCAACATAACCTCTAATTTACAATTATCTGATTACTAGTGGTGTAACACCTTTCCATATGTATATTAGCCACTTTTATTTCTTACTCATCATATCAATGAATAATATCAAATGATATTATTAGCATTGTATCAATGAAGTGATGAAGCCTCACATATTTTGATGAGATGATCATGGGGTTAATTATAGCTTATGCATTTTTTACATGAGGTTATAGCCACAGAAATTATTTAATAATACGAGAGGAGATGTCATTTTGGCAGATTCACATTTTCCCAGTAATGACCATGATAACTAGATGTCTGTGTTATTTATAAATTGTAATATGGGTTCCTTGAGTTTTTCAACCATTAAAAGTGAAGTTTAACCAGTGGCCATGTATGTATTCACTTAGTACATTCATTCATTCATTTTGGACTCCACTCACCTTAAAAATAATTTAAGACAGGGGCACCTGGGTGGTTCAGTTGGTTAAGCAACTGACTCTTGATTTCAGCTCGGGTCATCACCTCAGGGTCTTCAGATCAAGCCCCGAGTCGGGCTCTGCACTGAGCATGGAGCCTGTTTAAGATTCTCTCTCCCTCTTCCTCTTTGGCTACCCAGCTTGATATCTCTCTCTCTCGTACTAAAAAAAAAAAAAAAAAAAAAAAAATTAAAGTTGGTGAGGGGATAATTGTCCTCACAATTTATGAGATCACTAACCTTCACTGAAAACAATAAGGATATCATTAAAAATTGAGTATGTATTGAGTGCTTCCTACATGCCAGGCATATTAACACAGTGGTTTATATGCATCATCTCATTTAAACCTCACATCAACCCTACAAGGTGGGCATTGTAGTAACCCTGATGTAAAAGCAAGGAAAGCTGAGACAGTTAAATAGCATGGTCATGGCCTCAGAGATAAAAATGGCAGATTGGAACTTAAATCCAGACCTTGGTAAACCAAACTCCTTAGCATTTAGCAACTCCCCTGTCTCCTTAGCCTTACTGAGCTATCTCACAGGATTGTTGCCACTGAGATTTCTTTCTCCCGCCCTTCTTAACTTGAAATCATACTCCACTCATTGTCTCCACTTTGTTAGCTCCGAAACATGTATGTATGTGAGTGTGTATATGTGTATATGTCTAATGTTTATATGTGAATATATATGTGTATGCATATTTGTGTATGATCATGTGTGTATATATTGCGCGAATGTGTGTGTATATGTATGTGAATATATGTGTATATGGGTATGCGTGGGTATGTCTGTATGTGAAAATGTGTATATGTGGGATGTATATGAGGATATGTGTATGTTTCTTTCTCCAGGCTAGGGCAATTTGAGGACAGGGACTGGTTCTTGCCCATCCTTACATCCCCTGATCAAACCTGATGCCTTCCAATTCCATAATTTTTGTTGAATAATGAATGAAACCGAAAAAACTTTATACCTACTGAAAATAAATCACATGTCAATTTCTTTCCCCTTCCTTATTTCTAATTTAGGCAGCAAATTTACTAGTACATTCCTTAAATGCTACCGTGTAGGTTACATGCAAATAGCAAATTCCTTTGGTGTACAAGTACTCTGTGGCGTAAATACATTTTTCTCTCCTTGTGGAGTTCTATTTTCAGGAAGCATTTTTTTCAGGTATTTTTAAGAAAGTAACCTGCAATTATAGCAATTATTCTCCTAAAATAGGATTGTGTGTCATTCAGAAACTCCAAATCCGATTTTTGGTTATTTTTTTCCTATTTTAAAAGTAAACAAATCACCTGATTTAAGCTGTTTTTGTCTCCAAAGGGGACTCTAAAAATATCCTCCTTTCTACCTCATCTCCCTTTTTGCGTCATACAGAATCGTTACACTCACACTCCCACCCTCTCTTCATTCCTAGCTACTTCTGCTGAAATGAATCATAAGCATTTGGCAGTGTAATGATAAGTCTTAATATGTTCAAATCTTGAGAAAATAAAAAATGAAAACTGTACAGATAGACACTAACATCTTTTGAACTTTAAGGACTTGGATGGTCAATATTGAATTTATTTCACTTAGACATTAACTAGCTACAGCACCAGGCAATGAACCCTCTGTGATTGATAAAAGCCTTTGTGCTATTCTATTGCTTCATACTGTTATGTATTATATTTCTTCTGTCTTTGTTTCATAAGACATATGCTGGATGTGACACTTCTGAGCACTGGCTCAAAATTATTTGTCCTGTCATTAACTGACTCCGTGGGCAAGTCACTACTCAATACTTTGTGGCTTATGCACGAGTTTCAGTTTTAACAGAGGTGGCTTCAGGGAAATGAAACCATTCAGAATCACCAAGAAAATAGGATAACTGCTCAGATTGTAGTAATTTGCCTCTTTAAAATGATCTTATGATCTCTAAGAGCCCTTGTAACTATAAAATTCTGTTTTCATTGTGCCCCTAACTTTAGTTGTGTTATATATTAGTAATTGTGTCCATTTTTAGGATATAATTGTGACTGAAGAGTAAATAAATGCAGCTGGAATTTTAAAAAGAAGGGCATGGGGGCGCCTGGGTGGCACAGTCGGTTAAGCGTCCGACTTCAGCCAGGTCACGATCTCGCCGTCCGTCAGTTCGAGCCCCGCGTCAGGCTCTGGGCTGATGGCTCAGAGCCTGGAGCCTGTTTCTGATTCTGTGTCTCCCTCTCTCTCTGCCCCTCCCCCGTTCATGCTCTGTCTCTCTCTGTCCCAAAAACAAATAAACGTTGAAAAAAAAATTAAAAAAAATAAAAAATAAAAATAAAAAATAAAATAAAATAAAAAGAAGGGCATGTCTATCAAAAAATCACTGAGAATCCTGTTTGCACTGCAAATTATTCTTGAAATAACCCTTAAGAAATTTACCAAGTGAGAAAGGAAAGCCCACTATATGCATTGTGAGGGGAGGGAGGGATATTTTCAGAGTAAAGTCAACGCCTGTCCTCCAGAAGAAATGTTCAGGTTTTTGCTCTTAAGAAATAACGTCCCAACTCCTTACCACTGTCTCCTACTCTTCCTCATTTCCTCTTCTAATCTTCCAGAACCTGGCACCTCACCCAGGTCTTTAATGAAAACTTTGTTACTACGCATTCCTGTTTCACAAAGCTGTCACAGCAATTACAAACCGCAATTTGTGGCTTATTGCAGTATATTATTAACACAATCATGAGACACTGCCATTTGTCTGGAAAACCAAATCTTTTCTATTTCTGTGGCTCATTTTGCATGTTGCTACAGGAGGAAATTAACCAATATAGACTCCTATTAGAAGTATATTTATTCTCAAGTTTTTATCCATGTGAACTTCATAAAACAGCCATTTCTAACAAAAACAGACCAATTATTTGTGATTAAGTGTTCAGCTGAATACAAAATATGTATTCCAAAGTTGACTCTTCAAATAACTATTTAGAATTGCCACCTTTTATACATTCCCTCCCTCAACAAACAGTGTCAATTTTCTGCTATATGCCAGGCAGTATCCTAGCGACTGGGGAATCAGAATCAAAACAGATTAAAAAAAAAAAAAAAACAAAAACAAAAACAAAAATCTGTACCTCTTGGAATTTATATTGTAGATGGGTAATAATAAGAGATATTATCTTCTAGTCCAGTGCTCAACTAGGGGTGATTTTTACCTGTCCCCCCAGAAATTTGGCAATTTCTGAGGGCAGTTTTGGTTGTCACAACTGAGGAGAAGGGGTGCTACTGACATCTGGTGAGTAGAGGCCAGCAATGCTGCTAAACATCCTACATAAGCAGTATGGGATAGCCCTCCACCCCACCCCCAATAAAAAACTATCCAGCTGAGATTGAGAAACCTGGGACTAATCTTTAATGTTAGAAGTCAGAATGTTGGTTACCCTTAAGAGAGTAGTAGCTGGAAGAGGGCCTAAGGTGGGGGAGGCTTCTGGATGCTGATTACATGAGTGGATTTATTATGCAAAAATCCACTAAACTCTGTTCTTATGATTTGTGTGTTTTCTATAGGTATAATTTAACGTGTATAGCCACTACATTCTTTGAAACTTTTTCCAACAAGAGTGAGGGGTCTATGTCCCCTGCCCTGTAACCTTATATCTGTGACTGCTTAACCAATGTAATATAGCAGGGTCTGTGCCAGCTTCCAGATCCAGACCTTAGGAAATTGACAGTTTCTACTTCCTGTCACTTGGGATGCTTACTCTTGGGTACCAACCACCATGCTCCTCAGAAGCCCAAACAATCCATGGAGAGGCCCCTGTGGAGATACCCCCAGGCCCTCAAAACTGATTGACCTTCAACCTGACAGCCAGCATCAACTTGCCAGCAATATGAGTAAACCATCCGAACTTGGTCCTCCAGCCTCTACTCAAACTACCTCAGCTGACATCAAGTGGAGAAACCTAAGCCTCCCCCACTGAGCCTTGCCCAAATTGCAGATTCATGAACTAAATAAGTAATGGCTGTTAATTTAAGCCATTAAGTTTTAGAGAAGTTTGTTAAGCAACAGTCTGTAACTAGAACAATGTTAAGTAAATCAAAATTTTACTTTAGAAAGGAGAACTATAGCCACATAGCTTTGGGAAATTCTTGGTTAAATACAGTTTTAAAGTCTTTCTTACTGTAGGGGCACCCAGGTGGCTCAGTCGGTTGAGCATCTGACTCTTGATTTCCTTCAGGTTATGATCCCAGAGTCGTGGGATCAAGCCCCATGCTTGGGATTCTCTCTACCTCTGCCCCACCCTTGCATGTGTGTATGCCTAAACTGTCTCTCTCAAATAAAGTCTGTCTTACTGTAGAACTTTTAATGGGCTGATGTGTTTTGTGTTTCTGTACAAGAGTAGCCAGTGTTTCTCAAACATTTTTAACCCCAGAATCTATATTTTCAGGCATCATCTTGCAGGACTGGTGCTCAATGGATCAGACTTTAAGAAAACTATGCTAACCCTTCAGTAATTCAGAGTTAATATCAGCATAGGTTTAACTGGAAAATTCATCTGTAATGCAGTTAATTCTGATAATAAGGTGAAATAATCTTAAATTTGCCTAATGAAAAATTATCTAATTATTTGAAAAGTTGTAATGGTAGTTTAAAAGATTAGATGACATACCAATAGTTATTTCAAAGTCCCTGAGGTCATAATCAATGGCTACATAAATTTAAAAAAGAAAAGCCACTGAATTATGTTTTACTTAGAAAATAATAGTAGCAATGTATACCTTGATGCTGAATGTTATAAAATGCTTTCCATGTTTTTTTAAGTTCTCACTTGATCTTAAGTTGAACTCTACAACATACTTCTAATATACCTTTGGAAATTTGGCTGTTTGTCTAGTCCTTAAAAAGCAACACTGGATGGAAATGGATAAATTGAGGAAATATATCTGGCTCATGGCTAGTGGAGCTCAAGTTTTTTCTTCATTGTCATCATCCAAAATTAAATGGAGGTTGTGTTTTTTGTTTTCTTCTCAAAGACCAATCCCCATTTCCTCCATATCTCAGCTCGGGCATTTCATTTCAGCATGAGGGAACTTTGGAATAAAAACACAATGTTAGGGGCACCTGTGTGGCTCAGTCAGTTAATTGTCCAACTTCAGCTTAGATCATGACCTCACGGTTCATGAGTTCAAGACCCGTGCTGGCAGTGTGGAGCTTGCTTGGGATTCTCGCTCTCCCCTCTCTCTCTTGCCCTCCCTTGCTCATACTTTCTTTCTCTCTCTCAAAATAAATAAATAACTTAAAAAAAAAAAACAGTGTTAAAGTATAGCATTATGAAGGCTAGGATGCTGACCAGTTTTTCAGGAGCCCCTTGCCATCATTCTCCTTTAACCTTTCAAATGCTCTGCTGGAGCCTGACCTCTGGAGGTAGAGTTCTCCACTCAGTCTTTTGTTCCATGCTTACCCTGGATCTACAGTGCCCTGCTTTCCATCCCAGAGCCTTACTACCAAGTCTTAACCACCCTGATCTATGCCTGATTGCTGGAAAAGTTATTTTCTGTATGAACCTTCACGTTCAAATTGTGCTGACAGTAATCACCTCACTTCCAAACCAACTGAGTTAGGAATTCTGGTTTCTAGATTTCTCTTTGGCTTGTAGAAAGACCATTTGTTTGGCTTTTGTGCACCTCACAGAAGCACACTACCAAAAGGGAAGGAGAAGGCTGAAATCCAGCCTACCTTTTATTAACTAGGCTGAGTGTCTGGGAGTCTGTCAGTCCAAACGGACATCTTTTTCTGGATTTAACAAAGATAATTTATAAAGTAGTGTTTGTGCTGGCTTCTACCATAGGTCTCCGTGTAGTCATTTGAACAGCCAGGATGTTCTCTTTTCCTATCTTTTCTGTTACCTTAGGCTCTGTCCCATTCTATACTATATCAGACATGTCCACTAAATATTAGAGATTTGACTGAGTGATTTGTAAAACATTCTGTGCCCTCACGTTCTATGATTCTGTATTCTATTCTTGCTAATTCTGTGCCCTCACGTTCTATGATTCTGTATTGTGTGCTTGCTATCTTGCCTCTTCTTTTTTTTTTTTTAATTTTTTTTTTCAACATTTATTTATTTTTGGGACAGAGAGAGACAGAGCATGAACGGGGGAGGGGCAGAGAGAGAGGGAGACACAGAATCGGAAACAGGCTCCAGGCTCCGAGCCATCAGCCCAGAGCCTGACGCGGGGCTCGAACTCACGGACCACGAGATCGTGACCTGGCTGAAGTCGGACGCTTAACCGACTGTGCCACCCAGGCGCCCCATATCTTGCCTCTTCTTATGGACCCAGTGCTCTGTCCCTCCGGCCGGCAGGCTGTCATCTAATCTAATGCCCTGCTACAGTAGAATTTTCAGCTCTTTCTGACCCACCCAGACATCATCCCCTTTTACAACAACCTTATTTAAAGATGCCCAAACACCCAATTAAAATTTTAAAGGCAAATCCTTTAAAATTGACATCTATTACCTCCATTGACATCTATTACAACTTTCTTAAATAGTCGAAAACTATGATCACTTTTTAATCAGGTCATTTTCTTTTCAGAGAAAAAATCTAAAATAATAGAAACAGGTTGTAAATACCTCACCGAGGACAGGAGAAGATGGATGTCCCAGCTCAGAGAGCTAATTCGTTCTTCCTCCGCCTTTTTGCTCTCTACAGGCCCTCAGCAGGTGAATGATGTCCACCTGCCTTGGCGAGGGCAGACTTCCTTTGCTCACTCTGCCAATTTAGATGCTGGCCTTTCCACAACACACCCTCACAGACACACCCAGGAATAAGGCTTTACCAGCTACCTCGGCGTCACTTAGCCCAGTTGACTTTATACGTAAAGTTAACACGGCGCCATGCCACGTAACACTACTTGGAACTGTTAGATGCATACAACAAAATGGATGAATCTGAAAAAATTGTACTAGTGAAAGAAGCTGTGAAAAAAGGGTACACTCCATTTGTACTGTGAATGGAAACTAAAATACAAATTAAACTATAGTGATAGAAAGATAGACATCGATGGTTGTCTGGAGGCAGGTGAGAGAGAAATTACACAGAGTCATATGGAAACTTGGAGGGGAGCAGTAAATATGTGCCTTATTTTGATTATGGCGATAGATTCACAGGTGAATATATATGTCAAAACCTGCCAAATTGTACAGTTTAAACATACAATTTATTGTGCCAATTAGACCTTGATGAAACTGAAAAACTTACTTTAATGATGCTATCTAATCAAATAATAACCTAATCAAGGCATCATTACAATTATAATCAATTAATAATTATTGTGACTTTGTATCTTGTTCAAAATCAACTCATATTGTCTTAATAATAATAAAAAACCCAGGTTTACATTACGGCTATGCACATAACTAAAGCTTACACTCAGAGTCCCCAGGTGAAACATTAAGAAACGGTCCTTCACTCTAATTGAAAATTGAAAATCCATTTTCATAGAAAAGACAAATGGAGGGATGACCTGAGTGGGCTTTGGTACCCCCAATATCCCCATTGACAACCATTCCTTTCATTCTTTGAAATGGACACATTTTATAGACACAGTTTTTCTGAATGGTATATGAAGTGCTATGTAAATAAAGCTTGGAAGTAAGTCCTCGAGCCTCCAGTTCCAAATCAATAAACTATCCATAAGCCCCCTATCACCACATACAATTCTGGGTCACCACTGGGAGAGACTTCCCCCTTTTTGTGACCCTTCTTATAATACAGAAGCCACTTGGGTGGTTTTTATACCTGTGATTAGCACCAATAATTATGATGAGATTTGTAGAACATTTTGCTTCTAATCAGTATTCACTGAATTTCTCAAAATGTAGGCTTCAAGTGGAAACCTGCAAGTTCTTTGCTCCCACTGAAACTTTCTGCCTCACTCAGGAGACCATCCTAATTCCGTTCTACAGCTTTGCCTTTCAAATGTTTGCTGGTTCACATAACAACAAGGATTAGGGAATTATTAAAGGATAAAGACTGCTTTGAAGCTAAGTATTACTGCCATCCAACTCCAGCCCCACCGATCTAGCTAAACCCACAAACTGAGAAGCACTAGCTCTTTCAGAGTGCTTTCCTTGTCTTCCTCTCAAGTCTCATGATTTACTTTCCCAAAGGGAGGTTATGTTCCATTATGTTTTGATAGCATCCAGATTCTCCAGATAAACTCATTTACAACGTGGTATACTCCCGAAAACCAGGCCAACTGAATTATTTTCAAATTACTCACCCCTTTATTGAGCTGGCAAAACAAGCTAGCTGGATTATTAATATAAAAGCACTGTAAGGTGATATGCTTCTTCAGCTTCAATGAAACATCATTTTTATAAAATAATGAATGCTTCTGCATAGTCAACGCATAACTCTTTACGTGCTACACAGAAGTAAAAGTTCACTATTCTCTCAACCAGAGCAGGTAGTAAATTAACCAGAGAATTTAACACTGTTTCAGTAACAGTGTCAAGCAATGAGAGGATGGAATTAGGGTTTGGAAGAAAGGAAAGAAGGTAGGAAGGAAGGAAGGAAGGAAGGAAGGAAGGAAGGAAGGAAGGAAGGAAGGAAGGAAGGAAAGGAAAGAAGGAAGGAAGGGAAGAAGAAAGGACAGTAATGTTTCTGATATAAAAGACATTTCATCACTTACAATTTGCTTAACATGAGTTAAGAGTGCAAGAGGACACACAGTTAAATGATGCTGGTCGATATTTTAATATGAGAAGCCAGAGTTGAGGACCAAAAGCCAAAAGACAGGTGCTATCCTTAGCTGTATCAGCTATCTTTGAAAGGGCTAACAGTGTGGGGTTTTACTGACAAATTTGAAGGGTCATTGGACCTGCAAAAAACAGGCTTTGCTACAGATGTGGTGCTGAATGTGTTACCCAGTTTCCTCTGGGTAACTAAGGGTTTATTTCCTCAGGCAATGGGGGTCAGTTCTCTACAGAATTGACTCCTCCAAAAAGTTTCCTTTCCCCAGGCCACAAGGTCTTCCTGAGATAGCTCAGCCATTGACTGTTTAATGCCAGATGCCACAAGTCCTGGCCCTCCCACCTCACAGCAGGACAGCTCTGAAGGGCCATCCCAACCCTGGAGATCACGATGGGTTTAGCTGAGGCTTTTGTTGAGACTGTTTCACAGTCTACCTTCTTCCCACCTGATCCTGCTTCCTTCCCTTCCATAGGTGTTGAACCCAAGAGTGTTTGCCAAGCAACAAACTTATAGCACACTTATCTCTGTCTCTGAGCTGGCTTCCCCAGAACCCTCTTTCTCCCCCAGCTTTTAGTGAGACATAACTGACATATAACATTGTGTGATTTTGAGGGGTACAACGTGTTGACTTATATACTGCAAAATGACTGCTATTATAGCCTTTAGTTAACACCTCCATCATATCACATAATTACCATTTCTTCTTTGTGGCGAGAACATTTTAGATCTACTCTCTTAGTAACTTTCAAGCGCATAATGCAGTACTATTAACTATAATCACAATGCTGCACATTAGATCCCCAGGACTTATTCATCTGGGAGCCTGTATTCTTTTTTTAAAAATCATTGTTTTGTTTTGTTTTGTTTTTAAGTTTATTTATTTATTTTGAGAGAGACAGAGACAGTGCAAGTGGGAGAGGGGATGAGAGAGGGAGAGAGAGAGAATCCCAAGCAGGCTCCAAAGCACCACCAGCACAGAGCCCAACACGGGGCTCGAACCCACGAAACTGGGAGATCACGACCTGAGCCAAAACCAAGAATTGGGCACTCAACTGACTGAGCCACCCAGGTGCCCCCGAGAGCTTGTATTCTTTGACCAACATCTCCCTTTTTCCCCTACCCTGCAGCCCCTGGTAGCCATCATTCTAGTCTGTTTCTATGGGTTTAGCTCTTTTAGACTCCACATATAAGTGATATCATACAGTAGTTGTCTCTCTCTGATTTATTTCACTTAGCCTTCAAGTTCCATCCATGTTCTTGCAAACACAGAATCTTTTTCTTTCTCACAGCTGAATAATATCCCATTGCATATATATACACACATATATATATACCACACACACTATATGTGTATACATATACTATATGTATATGTCTGTGTATATATATATATATATATATATATATATATATATATATATAATGCCACATCTTTATCCATTTCTTCATTGACAGACACTTAGGTAGTTTCCATATCTTGGCTCTTGTGAATAATGCTGCAATGAACAGGGGAGCCAAAACCCCTTTTATTTCTTTTCATCTTATTTTAAAATTATAAACAACAAAACGGGATATAAAGTGGAAGATTAAAATCCCACACCCTCCCTACTCCCCTAGTTTCCTACAAGGACCACTGTTAACTATTGCTTGTATGTCCTTCCAGAAATGTCCTCTAAGTCTACAACCATATATATATCATATATATGTCACTTTTTTGTACAAATGAGAGTATAATATGTAAGCTTTATGCAACCTGATTGGTTTCATTTAAATATATTCTGTTTATCTTACCGTATCAGTATACATTTCTTCAGAGTGGTTCCGTATTATATTATACAGATAAACCATAATTTTTTAAACAAACTTTCCTGCATGAATAGGTAGGTAGTTTTTGTTTTTCCCCTTTCACAGATAATATTTGCAAGGAACATCCTTGAATGTTATCTCTCCCCATTTGTGTGGTATATCTATAGTGTAAATGTGTAGAAGTAGAATTAATTCCTAGATCCAATGCTGTGAGAATTACAAAAAAATTTAAGATATGCCAAATCATTTCCCTAAAAAGCAACCCCTATTTAAATTTCAAATATTCCTCAAATCAGTGCAAAAGAATGCCTCTTTCCTCACATCCTCACCAGCCGTGGGCATAACAAGATGTTTTAATCTTTGCCAATAACAATAGATAGGAAATATTACTTCATAGTAATATAAACATATAAGATGCCTTTGTGTGAACTTTAAAAAGGTGTCCACCGGTTGAGTGAATTTTAAAAATACCTTTCCCCCCTCCCCACAACCATCTAGGTAGACAGAAGCCATGCCAAAAGATGGAATTTGGCATTCAGAATTTCATTTTCACCCCACTCTCCTCCTTGTCCAGTCATCTTTGCACAGTGCTCAGACCAAACAAATGTGCATGCAGCCCTGAAAACTTATTGTTTCAAATTGCATTTCTTTAACTATGAGGCAAGCCCATACAACCCTCAGTGTTTTTATTGGTCATTTGTTTTTCATTTTTCCTTTATGAAGAGCTGTTCCGAGTAGCTGAAAATCCAGTAAGGCGGTATTCTCATGAATCTGTGTAATACCCCAATAGCACAGATGAATAGTCCATGATAATATCATTTGGCACTTTACATACTGCATTGAAACAAGCTGTGTTTACATTTAGTCATTCCAGGCCATTAGCTCATCTGCCCCAACTACAGTTGTATACCCAAATGTACGAAGCAATTCCTAGATATTTGTCCTCTTTTAAAAGTACTAGGAGTGATGATAATGGTAATAGATACCAGTGCCTAGTATATGGGGAGCATTTCAGAAGACAGTATAGCCTAGAGACCCCCCCCCCCCCCTCATTAGCTGTGCCTAAACTGTGGCACACATTCTGAGGTCTCATTGACTATATTCTGGCCTCTGCTCTGCCTCTTACAAACTGTGCAGCTTGGACAACTTGCTTCACCTGTCTGAAACTTAAGTCTCCTCACCTCTACAATGGGGCTAACAATAATAGTACCTCCCTGATGGGGTTGTGGTAAAGATTAAATGATACACTATATGAAAAGCACTCAGTATGGCACCTGGTGATTAATCAGTGTTCAACAATTGTGAGCTATGTTGACTGAGCGTCATACGTACATTATATGACTCTCCTGATTTAACCTAACGAACTTCGGTGATTCCCTTTGACCAGCACAATAATGTTATTTTGGAAGTGTTCCTTAGAAGTGTAGAGGCACCCAGGGGCTGCCAGAGGGAAAAGGAATGTGAGAGAGCTAAGGCCAGGAAGGCTTCTAGAAACTTCAATCAGAATAGTTCCACTTGTTTTTTTTTTTTTTAAGTTTATTTATTTATCTTGAGAGAGAGAGCGAGCAAGAGAGCAGGGGAGGGACAGAGAAAGAATCCTAAGTAGGCTCCACACTATAAACAAGGAGCCACACCCAATGCAGGGCTCAATCCCCCCAGACCATGAGATCATGACCTGAGCTGAAATCAAGAGTCAGATGTTCAACCAGCTGAGCCACCTAGGCACCCCAGAATAGTTCCACTTTAATAGGTCTTTTATACTGTGATTCCAAATAAAACTTAATATGAAACAAACAAGTGTCCTTTTTTTTTTTTTTTTTTTTTTTTTTAAGTGAAACTTATCCTGAGCCATGGGGTTGGGGGAAAATCCTGGCCTTCAAGGTCTTCCATAGTTTGGCTTTAACCTACTTTTCCAGATTTATCTTCCCTGATAGCTACAAACATCCCATTCATACAATGGTTTGTTTGCTGTCTGCACCCTATTATTCCTTAGAGATGGGCCAATTGTCATTTATCTTGGTATTTTCAGAGACTAGCAGAGTGCCTGACACCTAACAGACAGTATTTGTTAGATCAATAAATCAGTAAATGAACCCTCCTTTTCAGTTAAATTTGTCTCCTAGACACCTCTCAAGTGTGTCTTGTTTCTTTCGGGGCCTTTGCTCATAGAGATGCCCTTGTCCAGAATGCCTCTCACCATTTCACCTCCACTAAATTCTTAATTCAATCTTTTTCAAAAAAAATTTTTTTTTAACATTTGTTTATTTTTGAGAAACAGTGAGACAAAGTGTGAGCGGGTGATGGGCAGAGAGAGAAGGAGACACAGAATCTGAAGCAGGCTCCAAGCAAGCAGTCAGCACAGAACCTGATGCGGGGCTCAAACCCACAAACTGTGACATCATGATCTGAGCCAAAGTGGGACGCTCAACCGACTGAGCCACCCAGGTGCCCCCTTAATTCAGTCTTTAAGACTAAAATAAAATGGCAGGTTTCCTAAAACCCGAGGTTTCCTATAATGGCCCTTCTAGTTAGAAAACCTCCTTCCTCTCAACTCCATGGTTTATGAGTTGCCTGTAAATTCACCTAGTACTTGAGCACGGATTACTTTCTACTGACATTATCTGCGTATCTTATTTTCCTGTGTGGAGAGCAGTGACTGTCTTAAAGTCTTTATTTCCCCTTCATTGCTTAGCCCAGTCTCATACATACCATGTGCTCAATAAACATTTAAGGAATGGATTAACAAACAAATGAATAAATCAATATTTGATCCTTTGATATCCCAGCCAGCCTACCCCCAGAAAATGGGGGTTATACAACAGGAAGTGAGAGTGAGACGTTGATTCTCAAAAGTTTCAAATACGGGACTCCTAGCAATGAACATTTGTGCTCCTGGGGTAGGCAGATGAGGAAATCCTCAATTCCATACCTATCAAGTGACAATCGTATAGTTTTACAATAGTGTGAGGTTAAGTGTAGGTCACAAAGCAAAAATAAAAGTATTTTTTTACTCTCTACTAACAGGATGATAACATGTTTGGAGACAAATGCCTTCTTTCTGCATCTTCTACGAAGTAAAAGCTGGGCAGCATAAGAAACCGCCTTCTATGAAGAACATCTATAAAGAACAGCGTTTCAGATATCTATTCCAGGTAACAAACCATTCCCAAAAATGGTAACTTAAAATATCGATGTCATATTATGTCTCACAACCCTATGGGTTGACAATTGGGAGTCCTCTTTTTCAGACTCAACTGGGGTCACTTATGTGGCTGCAGTCATCTGACCCCTTGTCTGGAGCAAGATGGTCTCACGTGTTTGGCATTTGGAGCTAGCTGTCTGTTGGGGCCCAATGGCCATCCTTCATGTAGGCCAAACCAGGCTTCTGCACAGCGCAGAGCGTCTCAGGATTTCAATATGGTAAAGGCAGAAGCTGCAAGGTCTCTTAAGGTCTAGGTGGTGAAGTTCACACAGCATCACTTCTGTCACATTCTGTTAGTCAAAGCAAGTCACAAAGCCAGCCCAGTTTCAAGTGGTAGAAAATTAGACTCCATTTATTGATGGTAAGAGCAGCCAAGTCACATGGCAAAGGGGCATGGATGTCAGGAGGTGAGATTCCTCGAGGGGCCATTATAATGACCTCCAACAGGCAGATCTATACACTTCATTAATGTTGCTCATCCCATTTATACACCCCCCCATTATTCTAGGGAGTGAGAACCACCTGAATATTTTTAGTCAAGGGAGACTAACTTCCGTGTTTTTTTTTAATTAAAAAAAAAAATAATACAGACTCATGGGAGAAAATTTAGAAATCTTGTCAAAGCAAAGGAAAGAAAATAGCAATCACCCATAATCCCACCACCACCCAAATAACCACTGTTAGGATTTAGGTATATATCCATCCAGACTTATTACAAAACACTAGGATTAATATATAGGCTACCTAAACTATTTACAATTGTACACTTTCTTCCCAGGCACTGTGCTGTGTAGTTTGCATAGGTAATCTCAGTTCACATTCACCATAATCCTATGAGATAGATACTATCATTATTTCCATTTTACAGAAGAGAAAATTGAGGCTTAGAGATGTTAGCTAACTTGCCTAATGTCATGTATACACATACATGAATATACACATATATCAACCATAGTGTTATAAACTCCCTTTTTCATATAATTTTACAACATGCAAATACCCTTACTTGATAGCTTTTGAATGGACTAAATCAAAATTGAAAAGCAACAATGACTTTACATTATTTGAGATTTGGGTTCCTGGCCATGATTGCTTCTTGAGTCCGTCAGGTGCTTGCAGATTAGAACAAAATAATGATGTGTGCCCTTCACAGCAAGGCACTAGCTTTGAAATTTTAATCTTTTATAAGAGCCTCGAGACTCCATTTTGGCAAAGTTGGTTTGTGGCGAAAATAGCATCTGAATTTTTTTTGATGTTATGACACATTTCCTAAAAGCCCGACAGCGGGAGTGCAAAGTTGGAGCATGTCCATTCCTCCAAAGAGTTGAAGAGTGGGAAGTGACAGGCATCAAGGACCACAGTGAAACTAAAAATCTTTCCAGGGATAAGATGTTTGTTTTTTGATACAAGATACTAAATTGATCATCTAGTGCTCAGTAAATGAATATGTCCAATGACATGTGCCTTACATTTCCATCTTTAATATCCAAAGTTTGTACATTCTCAGGCAAAAATTGGCAGGGATTTGTGGAGGTAGGAGGAAAGTGGCAGGTGGAAATGTTTGGGAAGAAAAACAGTAAGATCCCTTTTTACATGAAATTGTAGGTTAATAACATGAGAAGATGGGAACATAGCAAATGTAATACAAGAACCAATATAAGCATACAAAATACACTGAAGTACTTTGCAATTACTTTGTAAGTTTAGTGCTCATTTGTTCTTGTTTGTGGAAGGGTGACTTGGTTACGATTCACCTCAATTTCTAGCCATCAGAAATAAAAGATTCAGCATGCTTTGCTGGACGGGTTTTTTAAGATTAAGCCCTTTAATCCAATTACTAAAATTGTGCTCACAGTTCTCATTTCCAGCTAGCAATATAATAATAAAGATAAATTTATGAACAAGGCATTTACAAATAAAGAAGAGAAATTTGTATAGGCCTAATGCAGCTTTTTTACTTTGCAGATGTCATAGCGTTTTCACCATTGGTGGAAGAAACCAATTCAACAGAATGACCTTTCCATGTGCTGTTGGTTATGCAGCCCTCCTGTTGAGTATTTACCTTTGGAAACAAGAAACCTTCGATTCCTAAATTCCTCTTTCATAACATTATGATATGCCCAATCAAGTAAAGATTTAATGCTGGAGGTTTGGTTATATTTTAAGACACTATTGCTAAATAAGTTCTTTCTCAGATGCCAATTACAACAGATTGGAAATGGCTGCCTAAAATACTGAGTTGAAATGGATTCTGAGGTTGAGTGTCGGAGTTCAAAAGGAGAGTTCTGAGATCATTAGTGACTGCTGCCACTGGCGGGCTCCCCAGGGAACAGCAGTGGCCAGGCCTCATTGTTATCTCTGCTAAGATGTAAGAAAATATTACGTTACATGGAAACATGTTTAATATTAATATTCTTTCTTCAAGATCAACATGTATTTATTAAGCAACAACTTTGTTCCAGAAATATTCTAGGTACTGAGGACACAGCAGTGAACACACACACACACACACACACACATTTGAATATATCATTTTACTGTTTTCAAAGATTTTTTAAATTTTTTTATTTTTTTTAATGTTTATTTTTGAGAGAGAGGGAGCATGAGTGGGGGAGGAGCAGAGAGAGAGGGAGACGCAGACTCTGAAGCAGGCTCCAGGCTCTGAGCTATCAGCACAGAGCCCGATGCAGGGCTCGAATTCACGAATTGTGAGATCATGACATGAGCCGAAGTCGAACATTCAACCCACTGAGCCACCCAGGCACCCCAATTTTCAAAGATTTTTTTAAGATGATATCTCATTTAGTCTTCACAATAGCTTGGAAAAATAGGTAAAACAGATGCTGATATCAACATATTACAAAAGAGGAGACTAAAGCATAAAAAGATTGAATATAATTCTTTAGCTTAAATGTATCCATTAAAAAATAGAAAAAAAAAACACAGCAAAATACTAATGGTGAGTCTTTAAAGGCATTTTCACTAAAATTAAGAATAAGCTTAGCTATTTCCATTCAGTACCATATAAGAGCAATATAAGAATTGGAAAGGAAGAACCAAAGCCGTTCTTATTATATAGATTGTCTACAAATTCCAAGGATTCTACAGACACAATTAATACGAGGGCACAAGAACATTTCTGGGTACATAATCAACATGTGAAAATCAATAGTATTTCTCTGCATCATTGGTACTAACCAGAAAATGTAGTAGTAAAAAAACTCCTTGTCAACCACAATAACAAAAACAACGATAAGCAAACGCAATTTCAACCAAAAATCCCAGTTTAGTTATTTGTAGAATTTGATAAGATGAACCTGAAGTTCATATTGAAATACAAATGGATAACAATAGATAAGATAATAATGAAGATCAAGATGGAGGGATTCTCACACTATCAGATATCAAGACTTATAACATTATAGTAGTTAAGACAAGTTGACCCAGGGACAGACAAATAAACCAATTAAAGAGACCCCTGCATAAATGGACACTTGCTACATGGCAAAATTGCATTACCATCAATGGAATGGAAAAGACGAACCACTCAATAAACAGTCTTGGGGAATCAGCTATTTTTACGGAAAAAAAAATGTTCTTACATCACACACACACACACACACACACACACACACACACATTATTACGGGTGGATTAAAAACTTAAAAAGTAAAAAGCAAGTCTTTAAAAAAAACAGTCTTTCAACAGGAGGGGTGCCTGGGTGGCTCAGATGGTTAAGCATCTGACTTCAGTTCAGGTCATGATCTTGCAGTTCATGAGTTTGAGCCCCATATCCGGCTCTGTGCTGACAGCTCAGAGCCTGGAGCCTGCTTCGGATTCTGTGTCTCCGTCTCTTTCTGCCCACCCCCCCCCCCCCGCTTGCACTCTGTCTCTGCTTCTCTCAAAAATAACTAAACATTGAAATGTTTTTAATTTAAATATTTCAAAAGGAAATATAGAAAAATATCATTATGACCTTGAGATAGGAAAGAATTTTACACCAAGCAGAAAAACAAAACTGACAAATTTAAACTTCCATATAACAAAGATAATTTAAACAAAGAAAAAAAGATAAGCTACAGGTTTGGAAAAAGTATTGCAGGAAATGTAACATAAAATATTCATTTCCAAAATGTATAAAGTAATCCTACAAAACACCAGGATAGTGAATGCTATGACCATGGTGGGCAGAGGGTAAGAACAGGCACTCACAAAAGAAGAACTCAATGACAAACAAGCATTCGGAAAGATGCTCAACATCATTCATAATCAGCAAATTGCAAATTAAAACAATGATCCCACACCATCAAACTGGCAAAAAAGCTTTGGAAGCAGACAGCACTCAGGGTTGACTAGGATATAGAGCAAGAGAGATTCTCAAACATTGATCCACAGAGTAACCGAGGGATATAGGTTGATGGAGACTCCTCCAGTCTTCAGATACTGATTTTAAAGCATGGCTTCCATGGCCCCTGCAGCAGGGGAAGACAGAACAAAGAATCATCATCCTTCTTCTCTGCTTACCTTGGAAGTAACACACACCACGTCTGCTTAGAGCCCATTGGTAGAACTAGTCTCATGGTACCAATCTGACTGTAAAGGAGGCTGGAAATGCAAAATCCTTTCGTGTGCCTGAGAAGAAAAAAAAGGAATAGAATTTGATAAACATGGCATTCTCTCCACTGTATTTCACAAAAGTATTACAATTTTGTAAAACCTGCTGGTAGATAGATGTGACTTGTATTATTCATCTTTATAAGTTTACATTTTTTAAATTTTTTAAAAGGAAGAACATGAAGAAAGATGAAACAATCTGTCTAGGGTTACAGAGCTAGTAAGTTGTGAATTGGTCAGAATCGTCTCTAACACACTTTTTCAAGAATCAAATCCAGATACTGTATTCATATTTATTTAATAAATATTTATGGAGCTCCCATTATATTCTTGACCTTGAGAAATGCACAGTCCAAAGTTAAAAGAGGCAGATAATAAACAAATGATTACAATACATTACAATTATCACAATGGAACGTGAAGAAATGCATGTATAAAGTGCTCCTGACCATTATAACCTGGTAACACAATCACTGAATCACTTCATGATGGTTTTGATTCCCAGAAAGTTTTTAATTGTGTGCTAGCAGTGCCTGAGGTCAATGTAATCTTTAGTTACGAGAGCCGATTTTTTCTGGAGAGTTATTTCAGGAAATTCCTGAAGTAAAACTCCACCACAGACTCCACCCGATTCATACTCAGCCTGCAGAGACTTGTTAGAGAAAAGCTGCTAGAATAATATATACAGTCTTCTTTGACCTCGTGTCTTCAAGTGAGTTCTTTGGTCTTCCACACAAAAGCAGACCAGAGACAAGTTCCCAATGGAAAAGAGGATTGTTCAAGTTACTAATGTTGAAGTCCTGTGCCTCCTTGGAGCCTCTGGACTGACAGTTCTCAATGCCTGGCTCCTGTGGAAGTCAGAGAGCAAAAAGACCTAGCCTGTTTTCTAGAACACCCACCATGACCAAGTATGCAGCTGTTTCTGGAAACTTATTTCCTTATATTCTCCTCAGTGTAGTTTAATAATATTCCCATTAAACCGGCGCCTGGGTGGTTCAGTCGGTTGAGCGTCTGACTTCAGCTCAGGTCATGATCTCGCAGTTTGTGAGTTCGAGTCCCTCATTATGTTCTGTGCTGACAGCTCAGCACATGGGAGCCTGCTTGGGATTCTGTGTCTCCTCTCTCTGCCCCTCCCCTGCTTGTGCTCCGTCTCTCTCTGTCTCTCAAAAATAAATAAATTTAAAAATAAAATTAAAAAAATAATATTCCCATTAAATATACAGCTATGTTTGTCCAATGGGCTCCATAATCTAGTTCATTCACTCATTCAACAGAAATAGTTGAACTGGAGATATGGGGATTGGCAAAATAGACATGGTCTTTGACCTCCCGGAGTTTATATAGTCCAGCTAGGAAAGTGGACATTAATCAAACAAGCACACCAGTACAGCATAGGAAATAGAATCAATAATACTGTAATAATGTCATGCTATATGGTCACAGATGGTAACTATATTGTCCATGGTGAGCATAGGGTAATACATAGAATTGTAGAATCATTATGCTGTACATGTGAAACTAATATAACACTGTATGTCAACTATGACAGTTAGGAAGAAAAAAACACCAGAAACTATTCTCATACATGGATAAGAATTATGAAAAGAAAAATAAGGACTGCTGAAGGAGACTAGAGAATAGAGACGACCAGGAATTCTAATTTAGCATGAATGGGTTAGGGAAGGCCAGTCTGGGACATTGATTGGTGGAGGCTTGGGAAAAGGTCCTGAGAGAGGGAAGTCTAGATATTTGTGATATCTTCTGGTGGCTAAATTGATAGGATTTTAGTGATTCATAGATATGTAGATGGAGGGAGTCAGAGGTCCAAGATGACTCCCAGGCCCAACCCTCAATATAAATATTTTCCTCAAACTCTTAGAATGCTTTCTCATCTAGTTTTACAAAAATACCCATATTTACCTATGTGTTGTGTTCCTTGTATAGGTGTCTGATCCTCAATCGCAGATATTTCCCTGACAGGGAAGTCACCAGGATATCGGCCACCTTTCATGCTGCTGCACTGTCACTTGTCTCCCCACCCCCCACCCCCAGCAGCTAGGATGATGCTAAATCCAGAGAGATACAAGGATCTCACCCTGCCAATTAGTCTCTGCAGTTATTTTACATTCTTCAAGGATTTTAAATTTCTATTTATTTACTAACCTAAGATGGGAGTAATAGAGGAAACTGAGTGCAGTGTATGAGGCAACATTATGTACTATCTTTGCGACTGTTCTATAAATCTAACACTATTTTAAAATAAAAAGTTTAGGGGGCACCTGGGTGGCTCAGTCGGTTAAGCATCTGACTTTGGCTCAGGGCATGATGTCACAGTTCGTGAGTTCCAGCCCCACATCGGACTCTGCTGACAGCCCAGAGCCTGGAGCCTGCTTCGGATTCTGCGTCTCCCTCTCTCTCTCCCCTCCTGCACTCACACTCTGTCTCTCTCTCTCTCAAAAATAAATAAACATTTAAAAAAAGTTTAAAATATTTAATAAATAAAATAAAATAAAATAAAATAAAAAGTTTAGGAGCATCTGTGTGGCTTAGTCCATTAAACTTCCGACTCCTGATTTCAGCTCAGGTCATGATCTCCCGGTTAGTGAATTCAAGCCCCACTTGGGTTCCACGCTAGCAGTGTGGAGCCTGCTTGGAATTCCTCTCTCTCCCTCTGTCTCCTCCCCCCAGCCCCCTACACCAAAATTAGTAAACTTTTAACAAAATAAAATAAAATAAAATAAAATAAAATAAAATAAAATAAAATAAAATAAAATAAAATAAAGGGTTTAAATATTAAAAAATGAGATTAGTTGGTGGATAGAGGAACAGATAGATGAGTAATTATGTGACAAAGCAAATACAGTAAAACAGTATTGATGAAATCTTGGTGCTGGGGCTATAAGTATTCACTAACTTTGCTATATGTTTGAAAAAACTCACTATAAAATATTGGGGGGAAATGTTCATGTAATTAAAAACAAATATTATTAATTTTTTTCTTTTTGTACTATAATCTGTCCTTTTCCCCTTTTCTTATTTATTTACCAGCATGATTATAAAAGTTCAGAAGAAGGAAATTTTCACTTCTGGCCATTGTCACTATTCATTCTGTTTCATGATTATTACTGAAAATAATTTTGTCATACAGAAGGATACTTAAAAATGATCCCCTCTGGGTATGAAGTCACTAGATATGCTACTGCTGAGTACAAGTGAGTGTGGGTACCCAGGGTGTCCCCCAGCCCAGCTCTTGCCCTGGGGAAAGTCTGTGATGGAGGGAGGTCAAGTCCATGAAGGCAGTTTGGCTGGGCTCTCTGTGGGGTGCTGAGAGCCCCATCGGGAACTTTTGGCCCAGGCATCGTCTGCTGCCTCAGACACAGACAGAATCCTGGGGAGCTGGAGCAGAGCCAGAGGAGGAGAATGGTAAAGCCACCTGGTATCTGGGGGAAGAGCCAGGGAAACACGATTTCATATTGGGACCCCAGTTTGATCCCCTTTTTGGGCTAGCCAGGAAACATGGCTTAAAACTTTAGCAAGCACCTTTATATTTTCTAGGCAAATTATTCAAGAACAACTGTGAAAAGCACTAATATTTTGGTGCCTTTTAAGACTCATTTGGCTCATTTTTTTAAAAAATGTTTAATGTTTATTTATTTTTGAGAGAGAGAGACAGAGTGTGAGTGGGGGAGGGACAGAGAGAGAGAGGGAGACACAGAATCAGAAGCAGGTTCCAGGCACTGAGCTGTCAGCACAGAGCCTAACACAGGGCCCGAATTCACTAGCCATGAGATCATGACCTGAGCCAAGGTCGAATGCTCAACCAACTGAGCCACCCAGGCTCCCCTTAAAAAATTATTTATTTATTTATTTTGAGAGAGACAGAGCCAGTGGGGGAGAGGCAGGGAGAGAGAGGGAGAGAGAGAATACCCAGCAGGCTCTCTGCTGTCAACGCACAGCCGGATATGGGGCTCAAACTCATGAAACTGTGAGATCATGACCTGAGATGAAACCAAGAGTCAGACGTTTAACTGACTGAGCCACCCAAGCACCCTTTATTTGGTTCATTTTAACCACCTCTCTCCACCTTCCTAATTTGTAGAATGATAAATTAGTTGTGCAACCCCCTTGTCTGCTGGGGCCTTCCTGCCCATTTCATCTCTGGCTCAATTTCCCTGTTTTTTTTTTTAAGATTTTCAGGGTATTTAGGTTCTCCATTGCCTGGGGCTTTATGCTTCCATTATTGGAACCTGTATTTTGTCACACAGGAACCTGGACATGAAACCTTGCCATCTCTTCACTCAAGGCTCCAGAGGAGTGATTGTGGGGTGTTGGGGGGGGGGGTTTCCATGCAATGCAAATGACTTCGGATGTACAGAGTTGCTGGTTAGCGAGACCCAAGTAGCAGGGCTGCTGTCACCACATCCTGGACTTGCATCAAAGACCCAGTCAAAGCTAGAAATCTTCTCAGTCACCAGCAAAAGGGCTGAAGCAGCACTTGTGAGTGTGGAAAATGGTGCCCGCAGAGCACAGAACGCTAATTGCCTACCAGGAGCTATGCTTGTTTCTTAGTAATGGAAGGGATGAAATGCAACAATCTGTCCTTTACCTTGGAAGGAACATCTCAGTATAGCCCAACCTCTATACCCCTACACATTTCACTGATGTGGCAGAGCCCTGGATCTTTACCAACTGCAGCACAAGTATCTTACCAAGGCCTTCAATTTAGGCACTCTGGATCACCTAGTGTGATTAATATGGTATCAGTGACATAGCAGACCAATTTGAGGTGATGTTTTCTCCCAAGTTTCCAAGAGTCATCCTAGCAATGTGATGGCACAATTTCCTGGGGTCCTTGCCAGGGTGAAATCCTGTATCTTAGGAGAATGCTCTCTTACCAATGAAATCTTCCTTATTCGACTTTCTGTTCTCTCCTCCTTAACTGTGCACACTCAGGATCTGTACATACTCTTCCACTTCTGCTGATCCTTTGAGGCATCATCTCATTTCTCCTTTTGCAGGCCCATTATTAATGTTGTGACTGAACCCTTGTTATTGGTTTGGGGGTGTGGGACAGTGCTTGTGGAGTGGGTTAAGATCCTTTGAGGGGGAGAAAGGTGTTTTCCCATACAGCAAAAATCTCTTCAAAAGTGAGGAGTGCTAATTTTTAACCTGGAGAGTGGACCCCTTCTGCAGCACAGAGGATTCAGAGGAAATCTGGGGAGTCAAGATACAAGAACACCAACCCATATGTCCTCATCCCATATCTCAGGATCCCATTCCTTCTCAATTAAGGTCATGACTTTGGCACAACTGACTTGCTAGGATTAAGAATTCGGTTTTCTCTGGAGCTTGGCTGCCTTATAAATTAAGTTCTGGATCATAGTCTCAGAAGGTCTGGTCTCTTAAATTCATGATTAATCACTCTCAGCCTTTCTTGTCTCTCTTCGATGCACTGATAGTGGCCAATAACAGCCATCGTATTCCATGTCCTTAAATCACTACTTTCCCTGAACCTCTGGATGCCTCAGATGCTGCACCCTCCATTCCCTTCCACTGGCATTCCAGTCCCGTTCACCATGGCTAAAAGTTTTACAATGACACTGCTACCTTATCAGGGACTCCACCTACCACCAGTGAGAAGTTATTACACCTCCAGTCTGCAGGTGACCCAGCTCCAAAGTCTTATTTTAGAATCTGCTTCTAAAGCAGACCACCCCACCTCTGTACCAACAATTGAAAGGCAGTATCTTCCCCACTCTCAGACTCTGAGATTTGTCTGTAGGGGTGTATTAGGGATGCTTTCAGAAGCTGCTTCTCTGAGGAAGAGAGGGAAGCAGGACTGGGTATAAAGAGAGGTTGAGTTGTGGGGCAGTTGGAGCAGAGGCCTCAGCTGACCCCACAGGCAGCTCTGGAGCTGGGCTGGCCAATCAGAGGTGTCCTAAATTGAGGACTGGGGCTGTATCGATGAGTTACTGCTCCTGAGGACAGGGCATAATTTTGAGTGAGGCAGTTTCCTGAGTAGGGTCTCAAGACTGAGCCAACACTACCAGCACCTGATGAATGAGTGTCTTGGTTCTGAAGTGGGAATCTGGGTGGTATATTGTGACATCTGCTTCCGATAGGATGACTGGGGACAACCAGGAGTAAGAGATAGCCCAGAACATGGGAATATCAGTGCTAAAACTGGACCAGTCCTAAGCAAACCAGGACATTTGGCTGCCCTAGAAGCCCTGGCCTTAAAATACTAACAGAAGCTGCAAATTTGCCAGCTACAATTTTCTCTATAACAATAAATGTATATTTGTAGGATAGACATCGGTGGTTAAGATGCTGGGCCATTGAATGAATAATCAAAGGTGGCTTAACTCAACAAAACTGTTAGAATATTTGTGACAGTGTTTGCCTTATAATCTTCAGCGGGCCAATTATGGAACAGGAATATTAGCATCTCTTATGTTAGGTCCCTGATAGAAAAACAGAGAAGTCACTCAAATAAGGCCACTACAAGGAAATAAAAGATCATATCAGGGGGGGCCTGGGTGGCTCAGTCAGTTAAGCAGCTGACTTTGGCTCAGGGCATGATTTCATGGTTCACAGTTTCGAGACCCACGTCAGGCTTCGTGCTGACAGCTCAGAGCCTGGAGCCTGCTTCAGATTCTGTCTCCCTGTCTCTGCCCTTGCTCTGCTCACACTCTGTCTCTGTCTCTCTCTCAAAAAAATAAATAAACACTGAAAAACAAGTTTTTAAAAAGATCATATCAGAAAAACTACAAACATCATAGACATCTGGTCATCATGTCAGCTGTGATAGCATCAGAATCACCCAGGGTTCTTAATATTGCAAATGCAGAATCTTACCAGCAGAAGTGCTGATTTGGCCATAAGGACCTGCCTTTTTTTTTTTTTTTCAACGTTTATTTATTTTTGGGACAGAGAGAGACAGAGCGGGACCTGCCTTTTTAATGGGCTTCATAGGGGGTTTCTATGCAAGTGACACTAGATCACACTTAAGAGACACTATACTATTTCTACCATCCACTTTCTTTCAGCCCATTGATTAATCACCAACTATGTTTTCAAGTTTCTAGCAAGTCAGGTTGTCAGGTAAAATACAGGACTTCTGGTTAAATTTGCATTTCAGATAAGCAATAACTTTTTAGCATAAATAGGTGTCATGGGGACATATAAAATAATATAAAAATATAGCATAAACATAATGTTATAATAAATAGTATATATGAATAATATTGTTATAAGTTATATGATTAAATTAAATGGTATGGAATATTATAGGTGATATTATGATAAAATAGAAATTATGAATAATAAGAAATTATGCAGGGTTTATCTGAAATGCAAATTTAACTGGGCATCCTGCATTTTTATTTGCTAAATCTGCCAACAGTGCTATCAAGGGAATTCTCAAACCTACAGAAGTAAGATGAATAGTGAACAAACCCACCTATATCTATCACTCTGCTCGGACACTTACCAACATTTTGCCCCCATTATTTTTTATTTAATTTTTGTGCCTATCATTATGTTCCGTGCTGTGAAAGATACAGAAAAAAAAATATGTCCTTAAGTAGCTTATCGTCAAATTCGGGGAACACAATAAACATTCCCAAAATAACTAGTAAAGAAATAAGTGCTAAAATGTATAGTGGTGACAGTAAGGAACTCAGGAGCCCAGTGAAGGGAGTGTCAATTTGACTGAAACGGTCTTGGATGAAGTGAGCCCAGAGCTGAGATTATGTCAAGCCTGGTAAAATCTGTATAAATAAAGATGAGATGAGCAGGCTTTCTGGGTAAGGTAACCAGCATGACCAGATTGCATTCACTTGGCTCTGTAAAAGTCTCTCTCCATTTGAAAGTACTCACCGCAAGCCCCCTTCCCCCACTGCCCCCAATGCTTCACACTTTAATCATCAGGGCTCACAGCAGCTGTCACCCATCGGGCTAATATACATCAAGCACTATTGCAAATTACATCATCAGAACAGATTAGCCCTTGAACGTGTCAGCACAATGGCTATTCAATCTTCTCTGGGTGACTTGTTAATTAACCACTGCAATATGCTGTCTTTGACATCACTGGGGAGTTCAATTTTTTCCTGATTGAAAGTAGCCCTGGGGAGAATTATAAAATGATAAGAGAAACAAAATTCTATTCAGATGGCCAGCTTTATGCTAATGCTTATGAAATGTCATGGCTGCTAGAGCCTATAGGCACATATCCAATAATTAGGAAAAATTCAGGATGATGCTATAGCTCATCTCTTGAATTACATTAACATTTAAAATGGTCTGTTTTCTTCTGCACATGATAATAGCACAAAATGTGAGGTCTTATACATTTAATAAGTTTTTACTTTTTAATTCCTCTTGATTAAAAAAAATTGTTTTAATGTTTATTGATTTTTGAGAAAGAGAGAGACAGAGTGCGAGAAGGGGAGGGGCAGAAAGAGGGAGACGCAGGATCTGAAGCAGGTTCCAGGCTCCGAACTGTCTGCACAGAACCCAATGCGGGGCTCAAACTCACAAACTGTGAGGTCATGACCTGAGCCAAAGTCAGAAGCTCAACCGACTAAGCCACACAGGCACCCCAATTCCTCTCAGCTTTAAATGCAACTAATTCAAATACTAAGGATGAAAACTTCAAAAAAATTTTATTGAAATATGATATAGATATACATCAGGAAACATTAAATAACCAATATCCCCAGAAGCCCCCTTCATGATCCCATCTGGAAAGTCACCACCTCCACTCAAAGGGTAACCACTATCCATACATCTAACATCACAGAATAGTTTTGCCTGGTTTTGTACTTTATATGAAGGCAATCATACAGTATAGACTTCCTTTTGTATCTGGTTTTTCTTTCAACGTTACATTTGTGAAATTCAAGGGATGCCAATTTTAAAATGACTCTTGTTATGGGGGCGCCTGGGTGGCTCAGTCAGTTAAACATCTGACTCTTGGTTTCGGCTCAGGTCATGATCTCACGGTTCATGATTTCGAGCCCCACATGAGACTCTACGCTAATGGCGTGGAGCCTGCTTGGGATTCTCTCTCTCTGCTCCTCCCCCTCTTGCACATACTCTCTCTCTCTCTCTCTCTCTCTCTCTCTAAGTTTAATAAATAAACTTAAAAAAACAAATGACTTTTGTCATTAAATAGACAAAATATGCCCAACATTAAAAAAATAGAATACACATCATCACTTTTAATTAGTCTTAAAATTGTAGGTACAGCTGTACACAATTTATTTGATCAAGCTTTTATAAAGGTCCTGGGTAAAAAGAAAAACTCTAATTCCTTCTTGATATTTTTATTAATCCTCTTATCCTGGCCTGTTATAAAGACTATTAACCCCATTTCTCCAAAATTTAATCCATAGCTCCAAGTGCTTTACAGTCTTTGCAGCATCTTTATAATAAGAGGAGAAATATAAGAATAAGACACAGTTTATTTTCCAGCTGGTGTGCTGGCAGATAGCTGGTGACCATTAGGGAAGTAGTCGTATTGCCAGTGCTGTCCACGTAAGGACATCTGTCATCTGTCAGAGCAATACTCTGAGACTTTCTCAGAAGTGTGGGTGTGTACCCAAGTCTCGAGGTGAAGAATCAAGGCTTGATTGTTTCCATTCACCTTATTATGAGCATGGGTCCAATTGAACACAGTCCATCTATTTCATAAACCATCCAGTAAGTAAGGGACTCTCTCCACTTGGCAAAACATGATGTGGATCTGTGGCTTAAAAGATCAGGTGTAATACAGTGCACAGGTGACTGTCACATAGGTTTATATACCATTAAGCACACACTATGCTCAACATTGCCTTGAGATTCAGACCTTCTTTCAGTTTTTAAAATTACGCTAGGGGCACCTGGGTGGCTCAGTCAGTTAAGCGTCCAACTTCAGCTCAGGTCATGATCTTGCGGTTTGTGGGTTCGAGCCCTGCATCATGCTCTATGCTGATAGCTCAGAGCCTGGAGCCTGCTTCGGATTCTGTGTTTTCCTCTCTCTCTCTACCCCTTCCCTGTTCATTCTCTCTTAAAAATAAATAAACATTGGGGCGCCTGGGTGGCGCAGTCGGTTAAGCGTCCGACTTCAGCCAGGTCACGATCTCGCGGTCCGTGAGTTCGAGCCCCGCGTCGGGCTCTGGGCTGATGGCTCAGAGCCTGGAGCCTGTTTCCGATTCTGTGTCTCCCTCTCTCTCTGCCCCTCCCCCGTTCATGCTCTGTCTCTCTCTGTCCCAAAAATAAATAAACGTTGAAAAAAAAAATTAAAAAAATAAATAAATAAATAAACATTAAAAAAATTTTTTTGTGGTAAAATACACATCACATAAAATTTACCATTGTTATCATTTTTAAGTATACAGTTCAGTGGCATTAGGTATGTTCATTCATATTTTTGTGCAACCATCACCACCAACCATCTCCAGAACTCTTTTCATCATGCAAAACTGAAACTCGGCAGCATTAAATAATAACTCCCCTGGGTGCCTGGGTGGTGCAACCGGTTGAGAGACTGACTCTTGATTTTAGCTCAGGTCATGATCTTGCGGTCGTGGGATCAAGCCCCATTGTCAGGCTCCGCACTGAGTGTGGAGCCTGCTTAAGATGCTGTCTCTCTCCCCCCTGCTTGTGCTCTCTCTCTCTCTCTCTCTCTCTCTCTCTCTCTCTCTCTCTCAAAATAGTAATAATAACAACTCCCCATTACCCTCTCTCCAGACTCTGGCAATCACCATTCTACTTTCTTTGAGATACAGAATTTAAAATTCAAAATAGAAAATTCTTTCTCATGCACTCAATCCCGGCTCCTGAGACACAGGTTTTCCTCATAAGAAAGTCATTCTCTGTTCTCCAGGATAAACCCCAGCCAATTACTTTCTCCTCTTCGTCTTTGCCAAGATCATCATCCTAGTTTCTGGACTTCCTTTGGTATATCAGACCATTGGGCGGGAAGGAGTTCCTTGTTTTAAATGTAAGTACCTAGAGGGTGTCTCACCACAGCCAAATGTCGTTTCGTTCTCCTCATTCCAGAAAGTGGTTCAGTGAACTGCGCACTGGTTCACACCATGCCTCATGCTGACTTAGGAGTCCTTTTCAAAGTCCGTGAGGCAGGATGGGCTGTGAGGAACTGTTTTCTCAGACTAGGTAATTTCTGGCCTTATTCTATGATTCAGTTTCTCCCCCCTTATTTCTTAAGCCACATCATTTTGCCTGACCCAATGGCCCTTCTATTAACTAAAGCCCTACCCTCCAGGACTTCCAGCCACAGCTGGTTGAAAAGATCAGCAAATAATCTCCCCAAAATACAGATATAAAACTGGACAAAATTGACCAGAATAATTATTTCAGCATTCTAAGAATAGATCAAAATCACACAACGATCTGAAAAGCATTTATGCTTAGACTTCAGGTAAGAATGGTAGGCATCTATGGCATTTTGGCCTGGGGATTCCCCCATTCCCCACCCTGTCCCCAGCCCCAGGTTGACCAATATAGATGCTCTGTTAAGGCAGAGCAGGCCATGAGTACCAGCAATAACTCTGCCATAGTCAAAGGGGCTCATGCAATTTGGAATGCCCTATGTACAGGAAGAAATGAAGAGTACCAGAGATAATAATTATATGGGCTAATATAAAAGACCATAGTTCTCTCTTTCTCATGTCTTGTGTTAACTTCTTTAAAAGACATACAATTATACAAAGCAATAATTATAACATTGTATGGTTGGACTTATAGCATATACAGATGTAATAAAAATGATAACAGCATGGAAGGGGGGAGGAAATAGAAATATGTTGAAGCAAAGCTTCTACATTTTTCTGGAATTAAATTAGTACTGATCTGAAATAGACTGTGATAAATGAAAATGCATATTGTAATCCTTGGATTATAATCTCTATGAAATCCCTAAAAAACTAATTTTTTTATTCAAAACTAACAAAGTAACTTAAATGTTACATTGAAAACATTACATAATGTTACATTACATAAAAGAAGCCAGTCAAGGAGGAGTAGAAGAATAAAAAATAGAGTTCGCATATAGAAAACAAATAGAGAAAAATGGCAAATATAAGTCCAACCAAATCAGCAATTGCATTAAATGTGAAAGGTCTAAGTAGCCCAATCAAAATGCAGAGATTGTCAGACTGGATAAAAACACACAATCCCACCATATGCTATCTTTAAGAGACCTTAGATTCAAAGACACAAATAGGTTGAGGGGTGCCCGGCTGGTTCAGTCAGTAGAACGTGTGGCTCTTGATCTTGGGGTTTGTGGGTTTTAGCCCCACACTGGGTTACTTAAAAATAAAATCTTAAAAAAAAAAAAGCAAAAACACAAATAAGTTGAAAGTGAAAGGATGGAAAAGATATACCACTCAAACAGTAATTGTTAGAGATCTGGAATGGTTTTAGAAATATTAGACAAAGTAGACTTAAAGACAAATATTACTAGAGACAAACAGGGACATTTTGTAATGACAGAAGTGTCAATACCTCAGGATGATATAACAATTATAAAAACATATACACTTAACAAGTAGATCTCAAAATTCGTGAAGTGAAAACTGATGCCTATCTCAGAGATAACCCAGGTGAAAGGGGAGGAGGTAAGGCTGCTGTCTCCCCATCTTCCCAACTCGGGTCCCCCTGCCAAGTTACATAGCATTTATCTTGATGCGTTGTAATCACACGTTTCCTTGTTTGGCCCATGTGGAGCCTCTTTGCCCTTTATATGGCCAGTATATAGCACTCCTTAGCAAATGCAGTGTATTTTAAAAATTAATTAGTAACTGAATGGCATTCCAGGCAGAGGGGGAGAAGGAAAGAGAACATGGCATATTTTAGGAATGCTAAGTTGTCTCGGATTCCTGCAGTAGCATTTCCCAAACTGAATTCCTTGAGATGGTAACAGAGCTGGGCACTCAAACTTGACACACTCTGTTCCTTTCTTGGACATTCTCAATGCCTGTTACTGTGTTGAAATTTGTTTTCATCCTTTCTCTGATTTAACCAGACTTATTATTAATATCTTGAGGAAGTGCTCCTCAGAACAGCACTGGGGAGATACTAACCTAGAGAGTAGGATAGCTGTGAGGGGTTGGTAGGAGATGAGCCCAGAGGTAGGCAGTAGCCAAGCCATGAGGAACCTGGTATGAAATGCCACGAAATATTTTAAAACATTTTTTAAGTTTATTCATTTATTTTTTAGAGAGAAAGAGAGAGGCAGAGAGAGAGAGGGAGACAGAGAGGATCCCAAGCAGTCTCCACGCTGTCAGTGCAGAGTCCGACGTGGGGCTTGAACACATGAACCGTGAGATCATGAATTAAGCCAAAGTCGGATGCTTAACCGACTGAGTCACCCAGATGCCAGGTGCTAAGAAATCTGAACTTTATTTTGCAGACTACATAAAGTCATTGAGAGAATTTATTTAGACAAAGGAGTAGCGTTGTGCAATTTGCATTTCATAAGGATCATCCTGGCAGCAGCAGAGACCACGAACTGGAGACGGGCCAGGCTAGAGGTAGAAGAACGGGTTGGGAGAGTGGTGGCAGCAATCCAGACAATCCATGATGAAAGCCTAGACTAAGGCTATGGCAACAGGGGCAGGGAGGAGGGACTAAATTAAGAAGACATATTTAGGAAGCAGAACTGGTAGGTCTTCGTGGTTAATTTCATCTAAGGGTGAGAGAGAGGGAGGTGTCCATGAAACCTTCTAGTTTTCTGACTTAGATGATCGGTGGGTGGTGGTGACATCCATTTGACAGAGAAGAGAGGGGCAGAACTGTGGTGGCAGAGGTTTAGTTTGAGATACTTAGAGGGGTCCAGTTGGAAATTCAGATGGGAAGCTCCAGGGAAAGTGCTGGGATATGAAGAGGTGAGAATCATGGGAATAACGGTTCAGTTGAAGCCATGGATTTGGAGGAGGCGACTCAGAGGGAGCACATGGGGTGAGAAGGAAGTAGACAGGAAACTTAACCTTGGGAAGCATCAATGTAAGAGATTAACAGTGGAAGAGGACACTGAGAAGGAAGAAATGGAGTGGTAGAAGGGAAACCACAAAAGGATGTCAGGAAGCCTAGGTGGGATAGGGAGAAAATATGATCAGATCAACATCAAGTGCTAGAAAGTCAGAAAAAATGAAGAATCATGAGAAGGAAGGTATCCACTGTGTTTGAGAATTTGAATGTAATTGCCAACCTTAGGAGAGAAGGTTCAGTGGAGTGGGGGACTGGGATGGAGTTAGTTGAAAGTTAAGGTGAGCCAGACTGTGGTAGATTAAATGAGAAACAAGTATGAATAGGACACACGTATTACTCTTCCAAGAAATTTAGCTTTGAAAGGAGAGCAAGAGAGCTAGAGGGGCTTGATGGGCTGGGGTCCTCAGAGAGGCTGTTTCCTTAAAGTTGGGTGACATTGAAAGAGAGAAGAGCATGCTTATATGCCAGAGAGAAGCCAGACAGAGGGGGGTGGGTGACATCACAAGGGATTGAGCAAGGCTGCTGAGGAGAAGTGATACCGGTAAGGCCCATGATAATTGGCCCAGCAATGTCTTCTTACTGTAGCTGCTTCACCGTTATTTGGTAAATATCCTTAAAACAGAATTTGTAGGGGTGCCTGGGTGGCTCAGTCAGGTAAGCATCTGACTCTTAATTTAAGCTCAGGTCATGATCTCATGGTTTGTGAGATCAAGCCACATGTTGGGCTCTGTGCTGATAGCGTGGAGCCTGTTTGGGATTCTCTCTCCCTCTCTGCCCCTCCCCTCTACCCTGCACATGCATGTTCTCTAAATCAATCAATCAATAAATAAACATTTTAAAAACCCCACAAAAATTTCAGGATAGATTCAGCAAATTGGGCACAAAACTCTTCTTACTCATGTTTGTATTCCCTCTCATAGTATGTTAGATAGGGCAGGTACGCCTGCAATTTTATTTATTTTATTTATTTATTTACTTTTAACTCATTAATTTTTAAATTTATATCCAAGTTAGTTAGCATATAGTGCAACAATGATTTCAGGAGTAGATTCCTTAATGCCTCTTACCCATTTAGCCCATCACCCCTCCCACAACCCCCTGCCTGCAATTTTAAAAATTGTATTAAATCCTTCCTCTGATCTGTAATCAACAACCCTCTATTGTTCACAGGGAATAAAAGTAGCAACCAATTGAAGCTCTCCAGCTTCTAGCTGAAATCTTGGTCTGCAGCCTGTTTCTACTCCAGCTGCCCTCTAAGCCAGGCCCTTGTGTCAGCTTGCCCACAAATGTGCCCAGCTCACCCTGCTTTCTTTGCCCTGCTCCCACCCTATCACCATATTATCCCTCTCTGGGCATCTAGGGAGACTGAGAATATAATCCTGACCTGTCATGGTCTGCAAGACCCTTAGGAATCTGCCATCTGCCTCTCTCTCCAATTGCATTTGAAACCACTCTCCCCCATGTTTTCTTTGCTCCTCCAACCAGAAAGTACTTTCCTGCCTCCAGACATCCCCCATTACTCTGGTGCCTGGAATGCTCTTTCTGCAGCATTTTTCGGGGCCCAGCTCTTTCTCATCTTTCAGGTCTCAGTCTGAATATTGCTTTATCTCATCTGATGAAAGCAGATCTATACAGAGGACATCTCTCACCCCATTATGAGCGATCGTAATACATTATTTTATTTTATATTTTTAAAAAGTTTTAATGTTTATTTTTGAGAGAGCCCAAGCAGTGGAAGGGCAGAGAAAGGGGGACAGAGGATCTGAAGCAGGCTTCGTGCCCGATGTGGGGCTTCAACTCACGAACCACAAGATCGTGACTTGAGCTGAAGTCAGACACTCAACGGACTGAACCACCCAGGTGCCCCAATCATAATACATTTTTTTATTTCCTTCAAAACACTGAGGACTATCTCTACTTATTTTGTTTATTGTCCTTCCCTCCTTCCCCCAACAGAATGGAAGCTCCATGAGAGCTCTTCCCAGTCTGTCCTGTCTCCTTCTTACCCTCAGTGTCTGGTATAGTCCTTGACAAGTGCTTTATGAAAACGCTTCACAGATAAATGAACAGCCCCTCCACAGTCGGCTTAAATCCCAACTCCATAGTTAATAATAAAATCTTATATGTATCGAGTGTTTACTTTGTTTCAGCAGCTGCATGTTATCTTATTTAATGAGACCTCCCCCATTTACCTCCTCTAACCCATACAATAGTTACTATCCAGGCCACACATCCCGTATTTACGTGAAAGTCAGGCTCTTGCCTTGTTATTTAATATATTACATGCATAACCCTTCTAGCTCCAGTGAAATAAAAATTGTTAGTGCTCCCACATAGCACACAGACTGTTCAAGGTATGCTGAATAACTAAAGATATCCCCCCAGGGTTATAAAGTTAACATAATAAAAATGTCAGTAAGTTATCTTTATTATACACTTCAGCCAGAAAATCTAACCCAATATACAAGTGGACAAACTCCATTCTACCAGTAAAATGTCAAAATGGTTAAGGCAAGATAATCTGCACTTTGAAGTAGGAGCTGTGCAGTTCAATCCCCTCAATTTCCAGAAGAATTTGCTAAAATCTGAACTTTCCAGAAAAAAATTGTCTAGCTTGTCAAAAGTGCTTGCAAAATGAAACATTATTTCACATTGAGAAGTGCGATGGCTAATTCCATAAGAAAGGTTCCCAGCATTAAGAGTTGACTATTGGGTTTTGAAATATCTGGTTGGCCGTGTTGTGGAGTCCCAAGCTGAAAGAGCCCTCTAGTGCTAATGATTTCAGGAGTCCTTTGCACATCTCCAGGTGGTTGATTGGTGAACTTGGAGTCTATGCTGGTGAAGATGGTAGGAGGAAGGTCCTCCCAACCCCCTAGATGCTTCTGTAGTCTGGAAATTCTGTACCATATCTCACCTTGGGTTTCAGTTGCAATCTGCTACTTCAAGTTTTAAGCTCAGATAAAAAGAAGCATCTTTGGTCTCCAAGGAATCTTCCCTTCACTGTAAAAGATGATGTTAGGGGCAGTCTTCTCTGTTCCCCCCACCTGGTGTGGCCCTCCCCAAAGCTGGTAGTAAGCTTGGGGTTCCCAAGGGCTCTAGCACTCTACCCCTGGGTGAACCAAAAGAGTCACTCCTAAAATCTCAGGCTCTGAGTACACACAGTACTGATTTTCTTCTTGGGTTCTACCCTGGATGTGTTCAACCAGGAAAATGTCACCCGACCTGTCTCTCTCCTCATCTGATAGGTCAACCAGAAGCACCCATCCTTCTGGGTGTCCTACTGGATGTGCTTCCTTGAAGAGAAGCTTCCTCCTATTAAAAAGGTATCTTCTCTTAATTGAATCTTAAAATTTTTTTTAATGTTTATTTATTTTGGAGAAAGAGAGACAGTGTGGGTGCAGGAGGGGCAGACAGAGAGGGAGACAGAATCTGAAGCAGGCTCCAGGGTCTGAGCTGTGGAGCTTGAACCGACATACCATGAGATCGTGACCTCAACAAAAGTTGGATGCTTAACCAACTGAGCCACCTAGGTGCCCCTCTTAATTGAATCTTAAACTCTACGGAAACAACTGTTCATTGCAGTAGAATATGGGCAATGCTATGCTTTGCCAAGGATTCTGTTTTTCAGCTCCTTCAGTGGTCAGGGATGTAATTAAATGCCATCATTCTAATGACACACATTTTCATTCCAGCTGCTTAAAGTTCCTTCTCTGCTAAACAGTTTAGTAATTATCTCTTTGGCCACTACCTGCCTCCCCCAGGAGTGGCCTGCCAGAATGACCTCTACTCCCTCCTTCCATTGTACATAGTCCCTATAAATTAGTAAGAACTCTTGCCATCTTGAGTAAGGTTATGATGTAGCTTTCCTATTTACTTTTGGGAGTGGAATGTGGCTATCTTTTCTTCTTTTTTTTTTTTTCCTCAAAAGGAATGACCTGTATTTCCCCACAAAATACATTGATCTTTCTTTTTTAAATTCTATTTAAATACATATTAGATAACATACACTGTAATAATGGTTTCAGGAATAGACTTTAGTGATTCATCACTTACAGATAACACCCAGGGCTCATCCCAACAAGTGTTGTCCTTAATGCCCATCACCCATTTAGCCCATCCCTCCACCCAACACCCGTCCAACAACCCTCAGTTTGTTCTCTGTATTTAAGAGTATCTTTTATCTTATTTTTCCTTCCCATCCCCAATGTTCATTTGTTTTGTTTCTTAAATTCCACATATGAGTGAAATCATATGGTATTTTTTTCTCTCTTAATGATTTATTTCACTTAGCATAATACATTATAGTTCCATCCACGTTATTGCAAATGCCAAGATTTCATTCTTTCTATTGCTGAGTAATATTCCATTGTGTGTGTGTGTGTGTGTGTGTATTCTTTATCCATTCAGCTGATGGACATTTGGGCTCTTTCCATAATTTGGCTATTGTTAATAATGCTGCTATAAACATTGGGGTGCATGTGCCCCTTGGAATCAGCTTTTTGTATCCTTTGGATAAATACCTGGTAGTGCATTGCTGGGTCATAGGGTAGCTCTACTTTTAATTTTTTGAGGAACCTCCATACTGTTTTCCAGAGTGGCTGCACCAGTTTGCATTCCCACCAGCAGTGCAAAACGGTTCCTCTTTTTCCAAATCTTCGCCAACATCTGTTGTTTCCTGAGTTGTTAATGTTAGCCATTCTGAAAGGTGTGAGGTGGTATCTCATTGTGGTTTTGATTTGTTTTTCCCTGATGATGAGTGATGTTGAGCATTTTTTCATGTGTCTGTTAGCCATCTGGATGTCTTCTTTGGAAAAGTGCCTATTCATATCTTTTGCCCATTTCTTCACTGGATTATTTGTTCTTTGGATGTTGAATTTGATAAGTTCTTTATAGATTTTGGATACTGACCCTTATCCGATGTCATTTGCAAATATCTTCTATTCCATCGGTTGCCTTTTAGTTTTGCTGATTGTTTCCTTCACTATGCAGAAGTCTTTTACCTTGATGAAGTCCCGGTAGTTCATTTTTGCTTTTGTTTCCCTTGTCTCTAGAGATATTTCTAGTAAGAAGTTGCTGCAGCCAAAGTCAAAGAGGTTGTTGCCTGTTTTCTCCTCTAGGATTTTGATGGTTTCTTGTCTTACATTTAGGTCTTTCATCCATTTTATTTTTGTGTAGTAAGAAAGTGGTCCAGGTTCATTCTTCTGCATGTCACTGTCCAGTTTTCCCAACACCATTTGCTGAAGAGACTGTCTTTTTTCCATTGGATATTCTTTCCTGCTCTGCCAAGGATTAGTTGGCCATACATTTGTGGGTACATTCGTGGGTTCTCTACTCTGTTCCATTGATCTATATGCCTGTTTTTTGTGCCAGTACCATACCATCTTGATGATTACAGCTTTGTAATATAGCTTGAAGTCTGGAATTGTGATGCCTCCTGCTTTGGTTTTCTTTTTTAACATTACTTTGGCTATTTGGGGTCTTTTATGGTTCCATACAAATTTTAAAATTGGTTGTTCCAGCTTTGTGAAGAATACTGGTGTCATTTTGATAGGGATTGCATTGACTGTGTAGATTGTTTTGGGTAGTGTCAACATTTTAACAATATTTGTTCTTTCAATCCAGAAGCATGGAATGTTTTTCCATTTCTTTGTATTTTCTTCCATTTCTTTCATAAGCTTTCTATAGTTTTCAGCATACAGATCCTTGACTTCTTTGGTTAGGTTTATTCCTATGTATTTTATGGTTTTCAGTGCAGTTGTAAATGGGATTGATTCTTTGATTTCTCTTTCTTCTGCTTCATTATTGGTGTAGAGAAATGCAACTGATTTCTGTATGTTGGTTTTATATCTGAAAGGGCGGGCCTATGCCCGCCGACTCCATCTTGTTCTGTGTCCTTCACCTTGATCACACCTCCTCCCCTTGAGTAACCCCCTCACCTGCCTAACAGGACTGGGACCCTTCCCCAGCCAATCGGCTGAGGCCATAGCCATTACCTCACCAACTGCCCCTAGGCCCCAATAAAACCTTTGTCCTTTTGAAACTCGCTCTCTCTCCCTGGTATCTCACCGCTGCGTTGGTGCAGGTAGGGGATTGAGCTCGAGCTAGCTCGAATAAAGGCTCTTTTGCTTTTGCATTGGACTCGGCTCCCTAGTGGTCTTTGGGGATCACGAATTCTTGGGCATAACAATATCCTGTGACTTGGCTGAATTCACGTATCAGTTCTAGCAGTTTTTTGGTGGAGTCTTTTGGGTTTCCCATATAGAGTATCATGTCCTCTGCAAAGAGTGAAAGTTTGAATTCTTCCTTGCCAATCTGGATGCCCTTTATCTCTTTTCTCACCTTAAATTAGGGCCAATGGGGACAAGCACCATCAAGGTAGCCATGATTTACCAAAATGCCAGTATTTCAAAATTCTTAAGTGTACAACATTCCAGAGTATACACTGAATAAGAGGAAAGAAGACAAAATTTATTGCCATGATCTTGTAAGGCTAGCCTTGGTTAGACCCAAGACCTCACATTCACTCAAGGTCTCACATTTAGATACTGACATTATCTCCAATGTGAGTAGAGTCCCAATATCGTGTGTGTGTTAGTAGATCACTCACCAAGTGTAAGTAAACATTTAAAATATGCCACAATGTAGTCCCGCTCTCGGTATTGCGTTTTTTATTTGTTCATTTAATATATCAGGGAAAAACCCCGTGCCCCCCAAACCAGTCCCAACGTCTTGGTGGTCCTGACTCATCGTCCTACCACTAGCGGGAGACGGCTTGAAAGGGAGACTTGGGAGGATGGGGTTCGGACAGCAGGAATTGCAGAGCCAGCTCCCAGGCCTCAGAGATTTGGGCTGCGCGCTCCAGCGGAAGCCCATGGAGACCGCGCGGATGGAGGGACCAGGGCACTGCCTGAGCCAAACACGCTAGGCAGGCTCGCCACCTGCAGAGAGATTGGGGCGGGGCCCCGTTGGAATGAGGCGGGGCCGCGGTCGGGGCGGGGCGGGGCGGAGCCGTGGCGAAACTCTGGCAGTCGGGAGGGAAGGCTCAGGTGGGGAGAGGTGGGTGGGTGGAAAGTCGGGAGATGTGTCCTGCCCCCGCGCCTGCTAAGAAGACCTGGGCCTGGCGCTTCTGCGCTGGGCGGGGCCTTGGCGCCCGAGGCCTTTGAGCGCCCGGAAGGGCCGGGCCTGCGCGCTCCTCAGGGCAGGGGGCCGGGGGCCAGCGTCGCGACACGGCGGGAGGGGCTTGGAGCGGGTCTGCTTTTCGTTTCCGTTTTCCTCCCTTCCTCAGTGTATCCCCGAACCGGAAGGTGTAGGGGCAGGGCGACGCACAGATCCACCCCTTCTGACCCCCCTGGTGTTTGGCCACGTGGGCGCCCATTCCTCTTGGACCCCGCCCATTAAAGCGGTTTCAGGGTACGCCTGTATGGATATCTCCCCGAAGTGAAAAGTTAGCGTTTAGCCGTTTTGAAGTTGGTACTTCGGGGGAAGGAGAAATACTCCCGTGGGGCAGAGGAGATTCCAGAGAGAGAACCATAATGAACGTACAGGCCCTCACCCAAGGAGCGCCTCTTTCCTCTAGGCCCCTGGCTTGGACAGGCCCCGGACCCCTGGGTTTATTTATCCCTACCGGAGTTCTGGATGCCCGCCTGGGAGCAGCTTCGGGGCCATGCCAATTTCACCCACTTTAAACGCTTTGCATCCTGATTTTTTCTGTCTCCTATCTAGATCGATTCAGTGACGCAGAGCCTTTCAGGGTTGGCTGGAAGCCAAAGCCCAGCCTCCCGATGGAGTCTGAATCCAGCCGATCTGAAGAGGAGACCCCTTCCCTCTTGTGGGGTTTGGATCCTGTGTTTCTAGCCTTTGCAAAACTCTACATCAGGGATATCCTGGACTTGAAGGAGTCCTGCCAGGTACCAGGTATGTGGCTGGTGGGCCTGGAGGATGCCCTGTGCTGCACCTGCACCCCAGCCTTCTTCAAAGCTGCAGAATGCTAGGGGCTTAGCGGCTTTCAGGAGAGCCTTGCCTCCTGCAGACTCGGAAAATGACCTAGCGTGGACTCTCAAATTAGTTCATTTCTATGCAAGTTAAAAAGTCTAAATCTCAATTTTATTTCTTAAAATAAATGCTTGGGGAAGTAACCTTTGTACTGAGGAATGTTTTTGTCTGCAGTTGAGATCTCTCATATTATAACAGGCTCAGTAGTTTTTCTTTGGGTCAGCTCTTGGTGGAAAGCTCACTGGACCAGGCATCTCTAGGCTTTGTTCTCTTTCTCAACTGTGCCTCTTAACTGGCCTGGGCATGTGACTCACCTGTAAAGGTTAGGTGTCTTCTTTGTAAAAATAGGGATTAACCAGGCCTGACTTTCTTGTGGGGTTTTGTTTTGTTTTCACTTAATCAGAACCAAGTTGTATAAACTCCTTGAGAGGAAAGATGTGATCTGCTTTATACACCTATGTAATTACAGTGCTTAAAACAGTGCCAGGCATGTAGTGGTCCCTCAAAGAAATAGTAATTGGGGCAAAAAAAGTATTAAAAATGTAAAGTTAAAGAAATCACTTTTTTTTAAAGTGGTAGAATAAAGATAGGTTCTTCATACCTAAAACATAACAAATATAATTTGAGGTAGATTTAAATAATGCGCTTAGCTGTGCATGGGTCTTCACATGTTTACTGTGTTATATGAGAAGTTTGGTTAAACTCTTTGCTGTTTTGAACAGATAGCAAGCTGTGAGTCAGAAGTAGTCAAGGATCGCAAGTATGTACAGTTCTAATGAGAGGATGTTTTGTGTGTTTCCAGTTCTATGTACAAATATATTTGGATGGCCTTATTTTAAAGCCTTTTGTGCATATTTTTCACCACACCTTGGTTTCCTATTATTGTTGGAGATTGTCTGTTTTTTGTTTTTTGTTTTTCCTTGGAAGGCAGCCGTCCTCCCCCACAGTTGTCCATTTTCCAGAACAGGCCGGTATTCTTCATAGCTCAACTCGGGAAGAAAGCAATTTCACACCAAATGCCAGCCTTGCATTTGAAAGAAAGGTCTTCTGTAGATGCTCAAGGAAATATCAGGGCATGCTAGGGACTTAACGCTTCTTGTGGCTGAAGGACTTTACGATGTATTAACCACAAACCAAGGAAAACTGATCCTGATGGTCTTTGCTATGTCACTGGTAATACTGTTCCAGATGTGATTTTGTTGCCAGGTGGACTGGGGAAACTCCCCCCTCACCACTCCCTCGGGCCCTGTGTCTCCACCCAGTCCTTCCCAGGGATGTTGCCAGAGGCTCTTTGTCTCCTAGCAAGGAAGAATTCAAGGAGAGACCAGACACATGGTTGAGCAGTGCAAGTGGGAAAGTTTATTAAAGTGAGATGTGAGAACAGGCTAACTCAGTGGAGAGCTGTGCCTGGGGTTTTGGGTTTGTGTCTTGTATTGACAGTTGTTAGGGGGTGGAAAATTTATTACTTTGGGAGGGATATTTTTGTGAGCAGGGTTTCATGCCTTTTCTCCCTTACTTGATCAGGGTTTCTGGCCTTCTTTGTCTGGGGTCTGTCTGTTTTGATCCAGCTTCTGGTGGCTTTGGTTTTGGAGTGTTGCCGCGACCGGTATCTGAATTTCCTGATAGCTGGCCTCCAGGCATCCTGTTAAAAACCGAACTAACTGCCTACTCTTGTTTTTAAAATGAAACTTCATGGTTGAAGCAGACACCAACCATAATTTCACAAGAGTAGTACTCTCTAGATTATACTGTAGGGCCCTAAGGGTGGGAAATTCCCCTAGTCTAGTCTAGGTTTTTACTTCTGTGTTGTTTTTGGTTTGGTTTGAGGATGGGGGTTGTCCATGCCTGAAAGAACAACCGTGTGATCGGAGAGGGCTGGGATTTCCAGCTGGGTGACATCAGCCCAACCCCTTGGGAAGGGAGAGGGGCTGGAGATTGAGTTGTTGTGTGGCCAAGGATTGAGTCTTGCCTGTATACTGAAACTCGAGTAAAAACTGTGGACACTGAGGCTCAGGTGAATTTTCCTGGTTGGTAATCATACATTGATTTATCGGGAGGGTGATGTGTTCTGTGGATATGGAAGCTTTGCGCTTGGACCTTCCCAGACCTTGTCCTATGCCTCTCTTTATTTAGATAGTCCTGATTTGTACCCTTTACTAAGAAACTACAGTCATAGGTCTAGCACCTTCCTGAGTTGTGTGCCATTCTAGCAGATTATCAAAACTGAGTGAGTTACAGGAACCCCTAATTTGTAGTGCTTTGGTCAGAAGTGTGGGTGGCCTGAGAACCCCCAAATTTAGGGTCAGTGACTGAAGAAAGAGCAGTCTTGTGGGAGACTGTGACCTTGACTTGAAATTTGACCTTATTCTGCTTATTTGCCATCAGAATTGCCTTGCAAAATGGTTGCAAAATGTCAACTCTGTGAATTTAGGGTTAAACTAATACAAAATGTTAAGAAAAAAATGTTACAAAGTTTGTGGTGGTGGTGGTGGTGTTTATAGGTTTTGGGGTCTTTTTTGCTGCATCTTTTTGTTTATAGCATAAAGAAATTGTCTTTATTATTCTAAATATCCATGTCAGACTTTAATAATGGGATATAGTGAATGTTGCTTAAATCAAAATACAGTACTTATATTATCTAATTCTTGAGGGTCCAATGAAGTGGAAATAGTGTATTCATAAGAATTATACTAAAAATAGCATCTTATCGGGCACCTGGATGGCTCAGTCAGTTGAACATCTGATCTTGATTTTAGCTCAGGTCAGGATCCCAGGGTCATGGGATTGAGCCCTGCTGAGCTTAAGATTATCTCTCGCTCTCTCCTTGTGCCCCCACCCCCCCCCTTTCTAAAATAAAATAAAAAATTAATAACAGATAGTATCTTAGGTATTTGAATGCATTCACACATCAATTAAATAACAGCAGTTAGACTAAAAAGAGGTAAATCAAAAATATTTTTAAAAGAGAGAAAACAGACAAATGTCTTGCTGGAGTGTTGGCTGTTTGGGGGTTGGCTACTGTGAAAGCTGAATCAAGCCTGCCTGTGTGATTCCAGATCCCTGAACCCTCCTGGCTTGACCCTCCTCCTTCCTACAGCCCTGATGATCCAGATGATTCCCCCTGATATGTTTGTGCCTCCTTGGGCTGCATGTGGAACAAAGGCAGCAGGAGCAGAAACACTTGGGGTTGCAGCCTAAACTCCACATAAGCCAGTATCCGTCGTCTTGGTTATTTTCTTTTCTTGGCTTGCTGAGCTTTCTTTCGGTCAGCAGAGCTGCCATCCAACTTTTATTGAGCCCTTTTGTCCTAGAAGAGAATCTTGTTTTGATAGAAGGAAGTTCTCTCCCAATTCTTTCCCATGTCTTCCGCCATCTTCTTGTAGGTTGTGCTTCTGATATGTGGCGTTCGTGATTCCATACACTCTGGGAAGTGTCTTCTCTGTTTCCAAGCAGCGTGTTTCCTCCTCAGTTGATTTTCTCTGAGTGTTTTGATTCAACCCATGTGTTATTTTCTTTTAAATTGGTTCTCCATTTTTCTGTGATGCTTTTAAGATGTTTATTGCGTCAGGGGCGCCTGGGTGGCTCAGTCGGTTAAGCGGCTGACTTCGGCTCAGGTCACAATCTCACAGTCCGTGAGTTCGAGCCCCGCGTCGGGCTCTGTGCTGACCGCTCAGAGCCTGGAGCCTGTTTCAGATTCTGTGTCTCCATCTCTCTCTGACCCTCCCCCGTTCATGCTCTGTCTCTCTCTGTCTCAAAAATAAATAAATGTTAAAAAAAAAATTAAAAAAAAAAAAGATGTTTATTGCATCAATCACTTAAGATTGGAAGGATTGTTTGCACCTTGGAGTGACTAGGTCTGTCCTTGAAGGTGACCATTGTCAGTCTAGGAGATAAAAGTTTAGGGGTCTCTCTTTCCTGTGCTTTCTTGAGAAAGTCTGTTGTGTCCTCAAGTGAAGACCTGTTCAGATTTTTATTGAGTGGCGCAGCGTAGTTTGCAACACTGGAGGATTAGCCTCCATCACAGGTGACTTGAAGACTTCCCTGGCTTGTGTCATTAGTCCAGTCTTGTTACCACCTTTTTTGTATGTTTCAGCATAGGCAGAATACATTTTGGTTAGCTCTTTTCCCACTCTTAAAGTGTGTCAGCTCTTTACTATAAAAACCACCATAGCAGCACATACCAGGGTGTCCAGGGAAACCCACAGAGGCCTGGGACTGTCTCAGGCTTTCAGACATCACCAGTGAAGCACCCCATAGTGGCTCTAGGACCAGCTGGAAAGATATTTCAGGGACAGACAGTGGATCCTCCAATGGGTCCAGAGGTCTCCACCGTTCTGCCTCCTCCTATTTTGTGGTCCTGGGGCCACAACTGACACATGGATTCCTGTGGAGTGTGCTGTCTCTAATGCAAACCAATCCTAGGACAGACCATCTTTGAGCTGGGATAGGGGAAGGCCAGTCACGTTCAGAGAACGGTTCCAACCTGGCTCTGCTCAGGACACAGATAGAAAGTGCTATTACCTGTACAATGCATTTGGGGAAGCAGAAAGTGCTGGCTGCAGCCAGAGAGCAGCCTGGAGTTCCTGCCACTCTAAGCCCCACCTGGCCCATGCAGCAAAGGAGGGCCATGCCTTAGCTCTTCTGTGCACACAAGCATGTCAGGGCACGGTGTTGGGGTGCGCTCCAGGACAGGACTCCATGCCCATATCCATAGGTGAGGCTCATTCTCCTGATTTAAACTTTCTTCTGCCACAGGAAGTCTGAGCTTGCCTGCGGAGGTCCTGCAGGGCTCTCCCTCCTCTGAACTTGCCCTTTGTGTTTCGTCAGTGCAGGCAGGCAGGGGCAGAGGCCCCAAAGGTCTCACCAAAGGTGGTAACTAAGGGGCCTAGGTATCAATCGTAAGAACTCAGAAGTTGATTGGAAGTATCCTGCACTTGAAATGTCGTGGATTTTCTGTGGATCCAGTTTGTCCCCATTCAACCCAAGTGTCCCTGGAAGGGGGTGACTCTCTTTGGGAATGACACAGTGACTCGGGCTCCTTCCCTTGTGTAGCCTTGCCATTTCAGCTCATGGCCCCCATTTGTTGCCCTGGGCATAGTCTCTAATCCACTAAGTCATCTTGAGAAGGATGCTCTGCCAGGGAGAGGGCCTTCTTTTGGCTAAATTTGCCACCATGTTTTCCTTCCAACCACATCTCACCCTTCTAGGATCTCTAGCTGATTGAGGCTTAGAGCCTCCTTGTCCATCCTCTGGGACTCTCCATGAGTGTCTCATCCCCAGCCCCTTTATCCACATGGGAAACGAGAGCCGTCAGTGGAGGCCAGTCTGGAGGTTTTGAAGGGCTTCAGGGTTCGGGCCGTCCTGCTGCCCAGCCCTATAGGTGTGGAGAAGAGAGGCTCTGTCCAGGCTTGGTGGGGAGGGAGGAGGTGGTCAGATGCCTACATTGGTGAATGTTTCTTTGTTTACAATTAATATCTTTATTTTATTTATTTATTTATTTTTAAAAATTTGTTTTTTAGTCTTTATTTTTGAGAGAGAGAGGGAGACACATAATCTGAAGCAAGCTCCAGGCTCTGAGCTGTCAGCACAGAGCCCGATGTGGGGCTTGAACCCACGAACTGCGAGATCATGACCTGAGCCGAAGTCGGACATCTAACTGACTGAGCCACCCCGGCGCCCCTCATATCTTTATTTTAAAAGGAAATGGCCATTTAAATGTTTATAGCCTCTTTCTAAAACTAAAGAATTCAGCCATCATGGTGGGAAAAAGGACAAGCTGGAGGTTTTAGTTTGGATTTCGTTAGCTGTAGGAGAGACATGCACATGCCAGTAGCTTAAGCCAGAATAGGGAGTTAGGTTAGGATGTTGGGGGTGCGCAGACAGGAAGCTCTGCAGGAGCCAGGACAGCTCTGGGACCTTGGGTGGGAATCAGGGACTCACTGCAGCCAGGAGTCCCTCTACAACCCTTCCAGAGTCCACAAAAGGCCTCCAGGTGTTAGCGTATGATTTGTCTTCTCAGGTCTCTCCTCTGGCAGGAAGCTGCCCGTTGGCATGTGTTCTCTGGGTTTTGAAAACAGTTTTAAGAAGAGAAGTTTTTGAATTATAATCTGGCCCCAAAGGCAGCATTTTGTAACCTAATTATCTTCTCTTTAAAAAAGAAAGTGGGGGTGGACGCCTGGGTGGCTCAGTCAGTTAAATGTCAGACTTTGGCTCAGGTCATGATCAAGTAAAAAAGCCAAAGAAGCCTTTCTTGTGATTTCCTCTCTTTTCTTTTATAGCCTCTCCAAATAGATTTGGTCTCATAATATACTGTTTTCAGGCCCCTTGTGAGAGGTCCACAAGGATGCACATTTCATTTTCACAAGTGGAAAGAAGATTAACCAGATCTAGTTGGGCAACATTGGTTTTCTCTTTTCTACATTTGTACAGGCTTTCTACTTAGAACCCTTAAGGAAAAGACATTTGAATTTCTTGGGGCTTGCCATTTGTCAAGGGCTGATTTTTTTTTTTTTTTTTAATTTCAGGAGTATTTTTTTACAATGGGCATCCAATAAAACAGGTGGAGATCTTGGGAACTGTAATTGGAAGAAGAGAAAAGGATACTTTCTACAGCTATGGAGGTAAGAACAATTGTGCCCAACACTGAGTTTATGTGAAAGGACCCCACTTAGTGGAACACTGAATATCAAGCAACCCTAGCCTTTCAGAGCAGCTGGGGACTCTCACAGAGCCCACACACTTGTCCTTTATTAGGAGCCCCTTGGGGCCACTGACATGGACCAAGTGTAAAGTGACTCAAAAAGTAAGAATGACACTGATGCATACTTTCACGTGACAGCTGATGGGGAGTTTGGAGGTGGAAGAATTGAAATATGACAGTCTAGGATCTCTGGATGATCAAGGTTAGATACCTGATACCTGAGAGCATAGCTATAAATGGCAAAGGATGGTAACAAATGTTTATATTGGTACCTTTAAAAATAAAAAAGGCCAGATTAATGTTAAAATAGACTCTTTAAGAAGATAAGTATAAAAATAATAAGATTTGTATCCAGAACAGTATTTTTTTTAATGTTTTATTTATTTTTTGTAAGAGAGATCGTAAGCAGGGGAGGGGCAGAGGGAGAGTGGGGGTCAAATGATCTGAAGCAGGCCCTGTGCTGACAGGCTGACAGCAGCAAGCCCGATGTGGGGCTCAAATTCATGAACCTTGAGATCATGACCTGGGCTGAAGTTGGATGCTCAACTGACTGAGCCACCCAGGTGCCCCCAGAACAGTATTTTTAAAAAGTCTCTTGGGGAGGTGCCTGGCTGGCTCAGTCGATGGAGCATGTGACTCTTGATTTCGGGGTTGTGGGTTCAAGCCCCATGTTGGGCATGGAAATTACTTGAAAATAAATCTTTTCTTAATAAAAGCCTTTTGGTACTCAGGGGTGAATATCTGTTATCATAAAATTTCCCTCCCCTCATGATGTTGGAAACCAAATGAAGGATTTCTATGGTTTGGACAGCAGCAATTAGTGTCGTGGGTCTTGATTTTTTTTCATTGAGTTTAATGTAAGCATTTTCATCTGTTGCCTTGTGCAACTCGCAGAGTCTCTGCAGCTAGGAGGCCAACCTAGATATTTAGTGGGAAGCTTAACTTCGGATTCCAAATCTTTGCTGTAATTGACGTTGTTGCTTTCTGGTGTGCTGCCTTGGATTTGTGTTCCTGCTCTCCTTGTGGAGAGACAGAAGGCAGTTGAACAGGTTGACTGCCACCATTTCACTGGCAGTCTGTGTATGATAGCTAATGTATAGATAACAATATCATTGCCTTTCTTCAACAGGTATTCATTTCTCTGAATGTGACAGTCTCCTGCTTATAAAATAACATGTGAGAGATGAGTTTCCTCATGCCCTCTGCTTTTGCCCAGCATATATATATTTTTTAAACTTTAAAATAGATCGTCTTGTCAGGCATCCCCATATTGGATCTCTTCTCTCCTTTATTTTACCAAAGGTATTCGTTCTGTTTTTCTCCAGACAATTCAGCAAATATCCACCAATTTCCTACAGCATACTCAGCTGTGGGCAAGTACATTTTCTGTAGTATAATGAAGTACTACCTCTCCAAATATCAGTGATGAAATGGTAGTTTCAGTTTACAAAGCACTTTCACGTACATGGTGTTATTCTCCCCCTAATCGTTTGAAATAGTAAGGACAGACGTTCTTTCCGTTTTGGAGATGAGAAAAATAAGGTCCAGTCATTTGCTCAGGGTTCCACTGATGGAGATTTATAGATCCAATCTATTTACTGACTCCAGTGAGCCATATATCTCCATATAACTCAATTTGATTTTTCTCTCCCCCATCAGCTCACCCTCCCCCCAAAATCAACTTCATCTGCTTTTTTTGTTTTTGTTTTTGTTTTTGCTGGGTACAACATGCTTTATTGTTAGGATAGGTTGGGCTTCCCAAGCTCCTCCCCTTCTCATGGGGTCTGGGATGGAAACTATGTAGAGGTCGGGAGTTTAAAACAAGATGAAGGTGATATGTTTGACTCTTCCCCAATAAACAGTTTCTTTAGAATGAATGTTACAAGAACAGGACCCATCTGTGGGCTATGGGAAAATGAAAAGCATCTGAGGGTTGAGGTAACTGAGAGTAGAAATGCTTTTGTGACTTTAACTCTTGTGAGGCCTGTTCAAGGGAGAGCTGCCCCCTCCCTGCTGTCCTAGGGCCACCTTGGCTTTCGGGCCACCTGCCAGGCGGCCACTCCCTGCTGTACTGGGTCCTGCCCCACCTGACTCACTACAGGCCTGTGCTGGGGGTGTTTCCTGCTGTCGCTGACTCATTCCACTGCTGAAACAAAAGGCCAGCGACCCAGGCGAATGGGGGAGCACGTTGTGCAGCACTGCAAGGGGGCTCCCCTACCAGGGCATTCCAGCAGCCAGACCTTACCCTGCTGGGGAGCAGCACCCTCCAGGAGAGGTTACAAACCAGAAGGTCAGAGGGTTTGGTGGCAGTGCCCAGAGCATTTGGCAACAGTTTAAGCTCAGACCAAGAGTCCTGGAGAGGCTGCAGTCAGTGTCCTCACACATCCTAGAACAAGTGTTCATGTGCTAATATTTTTTACACTACATGATAAACCAAGATTTGTCACTGGCCAGAGAAGTAGTGTGCCTAGAGGTGTCAAACAATTTTTTAATTCAGAATTTCCTTATTGATTTTAAGATGATATTCATTATAAAATAAAATTTCAAATTAGACTAAATTTTACTGAAGTACATTAAAGTCATGTAAAACCCTATAAATAAGATAAAAACAATGTCAACGTTTGGGTGAACATCCTTCCTAATAGTTTTACATGTTCCTAATATTGGAGAAATATATATATGTCTTATTTCCTTGAGCTGTTATGCATATTTCTCTCTCAGTATTTCTGAAATGAGGCTTACAGTGAGCATGTACGTTCAATGTGGAGTCCCTTTCCTATGCTCCAAAAGAAACTGCTATTATCATTTTAAAGTCTTAAAATAATTTCTGTCAGGGTACACTATTTAACATTTTATGTGAATTAGATTATATATAAGATTTCTTGGGGCTCTTGGGTGGCTCAGTTAGTTGTGCGTCTGCGACTCTTGATTTCAGCTTATGTCCTGATCTCAGGGTTTCATGAGTTTGAGCCCCACATCAGGCTCATGCTGGCTGCACAGAACCTGCTTGGGATTCTCTCTCCCTCTCTGCCCCTCCCCCTATTGTGTTCTGTCTCTCACAAAATAATAAATAAACTTAAAAAAATATTATATAAGATTTCTTTGCTAAAATGAGGCATGGATATCTTTTAATAGCAGTGAACATAAATCTTCATTATAACTTTTTACCTCCATATGCTATGCCATTGTAATTCATTAAAAAAAATTTTTTTTTAATGTTTATTGATTTTTGAGAGAGTGCAAGCCGGGGAGAGGCAGAGAGAGAGAAGGAGACACAGATTCCGAAGCAGGCTCCAGGCTCTGAGCTCCCAGCACAGAACCCGACCTGAGCTGCCAGTGCAGAACCCAATGAGGGGCCTGAACCCACAAACTGTGAGATCATGACCTGAGCGAAGTTGGTCCCTCAACTGACTGAGCCACCCAACTTCCAGTATTATAAACAATTTTGCAACAAACGGCCTTATACAAGATGTATAAATCTGGGTACTTACTCTGTTTTTCTCCCCAGGATAAATTTCTAGAAGTAATCACGAAGTCAGAGGATATATACATTTAAAAATTCAACTGGTTTCCTAACTTGCTCTTTAGAAATTTGATATGAATTTACACTTCCACGAACAGAATGTGAGGGTATATCAGTCTTTAAAAACAATTTTTTTTAATTTACATCCAAATTAGTTAGCATATAGTGCAACAATGATTTCAGGAGTAGATTCCTTAATGCCCCTTACCCATTTAGCCCATCCCCCCTTCTACAACCCCTCCAGTAACCCTCTGTTTGTTCTCCATATTTAAGAGTCTCTTATGTTTTGTTCCCCTCCCTGTTTTTATATTATTTTTGCTTCCCTTCCCTTATGTTCATCCATTCTGTGTCTTAAAGTCCTCATATGAGCGAAGTCATATGATGTTTGTCTTTCTCTGACTTACTAATTTCACTTAGCAGCATAATACCTTCTAGTTCCATCCACGTAGTTGCAAATGGCAAGATTTCATTCTTTTTGACTGCCGAGTAATACTCCATAGTATATATATACCACATCTTTATCCACTCATCCATCGATGGACATTTGGGCTCTTTCCATACTTTGGCTATTGTTGATAGTGCTGCTATAAACATTGGGGTGCATGTGTCTCTTTGAAACAGCAAGGGTATCAGTATTTTTTAATATTTGTTATTCTAGTAATTGAGACATTATGTTTGTTCTTTTTCTGGTAACTAATGAATTTATTGTACTGACACGTTTATTGGCCATTTTTATATCTTCTGTGAATTGCATATTCTTTTTTTTGGCCATTTTTTCTCTGGTGGTCTTGTTCTTTATTCATTTGTATGAGCTCCTTATATATTAAGACACTAGCCCTATCATTTGGAAAATTGCTGTACAGTATTAATTATTAGTTGGTCATATATATCAGACCTTTAAAAATGAGTTCTGATTTTCAGGTTTGCTTAAAGAATCCCCCCCACCAACTATAAGCACAAAGTTCAAAAGTATTTACCCATATTTTCTTCTCATCATTTTAAGTTCACCTGTTGTACATTTAATAAAATCCATCCAGAATTTATTTTCATGTAAGAAGTATTCTTGGCTTCTGCTTTCAACACAGATTTAAACCAGCAATAAAAAAATTTGCATTATGTTCTGTACTACATGGGCTTTTATAACAGCCTTGCTGGTGATTTTCTAAAAAGTCATTAAGCCCACTGATCTCTTTTCTGAGTTTTTCAGAAATTAGACGAAGAGGAAACACCTGTCATCCCATAGCAAGCATTTCCAGTTTCTCTGCAGTTATAAATTCAAGTGCAGTGGGAATTCTGTGTGTGTGTGTGTGTGTGTGTGTGTGTGTATGTGTATGTGTGTTTCATTAAGGATAAAAATAAGTTGGGGCGCCTGGGTGGCGCAGTCGTTTAAGCGTCCGACTTCAGCCAGGTCACGATCTCGCGGTCCGTGAGTTCGAGCCCCGCGTCGGGCTCTGGGCTGATGGCTCGGAGCCTGGAGCCTGTTTCCGATTCTGTGTCTCCCTCTCTCTCTGCCCCTCCCCCGTTCATGCTCTGTCTCTCTCTGTCCCCAAAATAAATAAAAAACGTTGAAAAAAATTAAAAAAAAAATAAGCCAAATTATTTATGTGAACAAGATAGAATTATTTGCCATTATGAAAATAAAACTTTGCCCTTCTGCAATATACTTGGCTTTCCTTACATCCCCTGCAGTGTTAAGGACTGGGAAGAAGTTTGTTCACAAAGAGAAGTCCACGTCAGAATATTTGGGGTGGTCTGTCTTGGTAAATCATAGAGCTCATGAGAGAGCAAATGGTGAGAGAAGAAGGCTACCCTCTAAGTGCCTCTCACCACAGACCATGTCAGCGCTGCCTTGTTTCACGGTGGGAGAGCAAGGCCGCTTTTGCATGTTGCATTCATTGAGATTTTTGTGCTTAACTTCCTGAGGACCCCACTTTTAGGAGAGGTGTGGTCAAGAATCATCAGTACCCTTGGAGCACCTGAGTGGCTCAGTTGGTTAAGCATCCAACTACGGCTCAGCTCATGATCTCACTGTTCCTGGGTTCAAGCCCTACATCAGGCTATGCACTGTTGGCACAGAGCCTGCTTGGGATTCTGTGTCTCCTTCTCTCTGCCCCTCCCACCGCTTGTGTGCACATGTTCTCTTTCTCTCTCTCTCTCTCTTTCTCTCTCCCTCTCTCTCAAAATAAATAAACTTAAAATCATTAATCATCAGTACCCTTGAGGCAGGGGAAGTGAAATGTTGACTACATCCTGTTAGGATCGTGTTTTACATCAGCATGTGCAGACAAGCAGTTTTAACTCCTAGGCATACTGTGAGAGGTTACTTCTAAAAATAGAAGGAGGGGCACCTGGGTGGCTCAGTCGGTTAAGCGTCCGACTTCGGCTCAGGTGATGATCTCGCTGTTCGTGGGTTCGAGCCCCACATTGGGCTCTGTGCTGACAGCTCAGAGCCTGGAGCCTGCGTCAGAATCTGTGTCTCCCTCTCACTCTGCCCCTCCCCTGCTCATGCTCTGTCTCTCTCTGTCTCTGAAAAATAAATATTTTAAAAAGTTTTTTTTTTTTAAGTAGGAGAGTTTTTTAAGGGTTTGACCAAGCAGGCTGTTGAAAAATGTCATTTTTTGGTATGGCAAAATCCAGTGTCGGTGTACTGATTCACTAGCAGTGCCCAGATCTCTCTTCTACCCTTTTATGCTTCTCTTGCAGTGGATGACAGCACTGGAGTTATAAACTGCATCTGCTGGAAAAAGTCGAACAATACCGAGTCTTCCTCAGGTACTTTTATGTGACACACTGGTTTACTTTTCAGCTAACCAATGGTTTTTACTCAAGGTGGTTCATCACAACAGCTGTAGGGTTACATTTTCACATTTATCCGCTGGTGAATTCTGTTGATCGGCTCGGAGCGCTGTGCCTGGAGCTCTGGCTACTGTGCAGACTAATATCCTAGAAGAGCTAGTTGTGTTTGTTTCTCCCTTCTCTTTAGTGCTCACTTCCTCCTGAGCCTGCAGGAGTGTGACGTGGCTGCTGGGAATTCCAGCGTTTCATTTTTACCGTGGCAGCTATTACGTGAGTCGAGATGTTTTAGCTTATTTGCCAGTCAGGTCAGAACCCCCTTGCTCCAGGCATATCCCTTAACCAAAGAAGATTTTGAAGACTTTTCCTCGTACATGATTGCCACTAACTCTGTGCTGCCATGATCCAGATTTTCTGAGATCTCAAATATACCAGGAATTCTAACGTTGATGAGAAGGTAAGATAGAATTCCTTTGAAGTTAGCTCAATTATATAAACTGAAAAGAAACTTTAAAATCGTATATTGAACACATTGACTGTAACTGAAATACCATTTGGGATTCCTTGAGTATATTTTAATAGTTCTTACTTGTTTTTTAAGTTAAGTTTATAATATCAAAAAATGGTAGGCAGAACTGATGATCATTTTTGGTTCTAGAGGAGCTACAGAAACTGGGACCTTGTTTTTCTGTTTTATAACATACACGGCATGGTGCCGTATACAGTGGGGTTATCACTAAATATTGCCTGCTATAACATCTAACTTCTGGCATCTGTCTCCTTCAGTGATGCGTGGTGCCTTTCCTCTTTGCCGTCACCTGTCCGAATCTCAGCTTCCTAGTTTGACTGTCCCAACCAGTGGAATGCTCCTTTGCTTAACTTTCTGACATATTTACATTTGGAATATGGCCATCAGTTTCATATAACTTCAGTATTCCATTTCCTAATTTGGGAACATCTTAACCATTGACACTAATTTGCTTAGGAAGCTTTGTAGATATGGGGCGCCTGGGTGGCTCAGTTGGTTGAGTGTCCGGCTTTGGCTCAAGTCATGATCTCACGGTTTGTGGGTTCAAGCCCCACATCAGACTCCCTGCTGTCAATGCAGAGCCCACTTTGGATCCTCTGTCCACCCCCCTCTCTGCCCCTCCCCTGCTCGTGCTCTCTGTCTCTCAAAGATAAATAAAAACATTCCAAAAAAAAAAAAAAAGAGGAAGCTTTGTAGATAAAAGTTAAAAGAGACAACAGGTTTTTATGCAGCTGCCTCACAGGCAAGAAGTAAACCTATAAGACAATCAGATATTTGAATTTGCATATATGTCTAGGGTATTAAAATCACTTGCGGATTTATGGTTTTTGTGTTGTCAGAATCTCGGTTCAGACTATGGAGCGGCAGACTTTTTCTGTACAGAGTCAGCTAGTAAATGTTTTCTGCTTTGTGGGCCATGTGCTTTGAACCTCAACTATTCAATACTGCCATTGTAAGAAGCAGCCATACACAGTACATAGGTGAATGGGCATGGTTGGGTTCCATTAAAAGTTTATTTACAGAAACAAGTTGTGGGTGGATTTTGCCCGTGGCTTGTAGCTTGTAGACTCCTGTTTTGGACATTGTTTTAATTTTCAAAATCAACTCTTTTTTTAAAGAATGATACAAGAATATTATATAACTCCTATATAGTAATTTTTTAAGATAGAATGGCTACTGAGTGAGATTTTTAAAATATTTCTAAGTAGATGAATAGATGAACAGTCACAGCAGGTAGCCTTAATTGGAAATTTCTTTGAGGATAAAAACAAGAAGGTATGAGTACAAGGTAAAAAACCTGGAAATTATTCTCGTCGTGTTATATATGAAGAGATATTTTTCAGTTGTTCTGGACTAGCCCCTTCTCTCCTTTTCATTTAATTGCCCTCAGTTTAAAAGCTTTCCCCTGGAAAGTGGCCAATGAAGACTAATTTTTTTAAACAAAATTTAGCCTGAGTCAAAATCGTGTTCCAGCCCGTTAAGGTATATAAGAATATGATATTAACTCCTATAAATGTCCTGTTGAGTGCACCATTTGGACTTAACTTTGGAGATAAGTTAAGAAAGCTTGGCCTTGATACTAGAATTTTAGAGGGGGTTTATCTTCCAGGATGGAATAGGCTTTTTAAAATGAAATTCTGTCAGGCTCCAGCCGTCTCATTACATTCACCAAATTACAGAGCGTGAGCCCTTTCAGAAATTCGGCTCACTGTGGAAATGAACGCTGGGCCTCATTCTCAGACCAGCCGTTAGTCTGATTATTTCAGCAGTGCTGCATGAAGCATTTGTTATCAAGTGTTTTAAATTCAGTCGAAGTAGAAGAGGGCTTGAGAAATAGGAACACAGATGGAATAACCTTTTAAAAAGTAATACTTGGGGTATTTTCTGAAGAAACCCAGTAAGCTAAGTAACATTAATGCTGATTGCGTCTAGATTCCTAGGTATTGGTTACTGGATACACAAAGTGCTCTGTGCTCTAGAGGTTGCCGTTTCCCTTGGTAGAGTCGATGTGCTACAAGAAAAGTAATGCCTTTGCTCTTTACAAAGCCACAGTTCTCTAAGTTGTATTAGATTAAAAAGCAGAAAATGTGATCACCAGGCTAAAAGAGAGATTTGTTCACTCATTATAGGACCGCTAATATATGACAGAGCTAAAATAAGACAACAGCAGGAAAGACTCAGCATTTAGCAAATGTTACTGGTTCAGATAGAGGAAAACATTTTCAAAAGAGGTAACTGCGACCCCTGTCTTTCAGCTTACATGGCATAAGGAGATGAAGTTATATATTTATTGCGTGAACATGGGGGTATATATGTTAAGCTCTCCTAAGTCCCTAGCTGTTAAAGCACCAAACACTATCATCAGTGACAATGGGATAGGCTAAAGATCTTTTCACACCTTTATGTGGGAAAATAAAGTCAAATAAGCATAGAAAAGCAGTGGAATGCAGAGGAGTGGATATAATCAGCACACTGATAAAGCTTCCCCCCCAGTTTTTCAGAAGTTAACATAAAGTATACAAAAGACATGAATAATATATTGAATGTATAAGATGATTTCTATACATAAAGAAATACAGAGTAGATCATCTTATATATATACATATACGTATACATACATACATATACATATACATCTTATATATATACATATATATATAAATATATATATATATTGTGTATATATATATAATAGCCTGTCTGGCAGTTTATTTTTTTTTATTTTTTAAATTTTATTTATTTATTTTTAAATATATGAAATTTATTGCCAAATTGGTTTCCATACAACACCCAGTGCTCATCCCAAAAAGTCTGGCAGTTTAAAAGCAAAATGAAATATCATGGAACCACGTATTTTTTTAAGGTACTAAACGTCCAAACAAATGAAGCCAGAATAGGAGCTACAAATGTGCTTGCGTGCTGGTGACACCTTGTAAAAAGAGAATGGTTTGTTTTTTTCTGGCAAACATTCTGACAATATGTAATGAACTTAAACCTGTTTTTACTTTCCTATCCAGTAATTCCCAATAAGACGCCAAAGAAAACAATATAATTTTGTCTAGAGGGCTTAATTGTTCGTTTTTACAAATAGTTGACATTTATAGAATATTTCCTGTGGATCTGAAATTGTGCTAAGCTCATGATGGAAGGGTTAACTTAGATCATATATAACAACTCTGTATATGAGGTGGACTCCATTGTTATCCCCATTTCATAGTTGAGGAAACTGAGGCACAGTGAAGTTAAGCAGCCTGCCCAAGGTCCCACAGCTAGTTAAGAAATGAACTGAGATTTCAGCCAGGTCTGTCTGACTCCATTACCCAGGTGTTGACCTCTAGGTCCCATCCAGTGCTAGGGATAAAAAAAAACAAAATAAAAAATTATACAAGGGAAGGGAGAATGAAATATTTAATGAGACTAAACGAACTGTGGCATATTAACATGACAGAATGCTTGGTTATAATTTAAAATGCTAGAGTTGTGTGGATTCTGTGGATATGTGTGAATTTAAACTTATGCCAGGCAGAAAATGAGAACACAGAATTGTTCACACACACTAGCTGTAACTGGGAAATGTGAGTATACTTAGGAGAAGGCAGCAGAGAATAAAGAATAGCAGGAAGGCACTAGAGTCAGAGACTCCTGGAGTTAAAACTCCAGCTTGGTTGCTAACTAGTTGTTTTACTTTGGGCAAGTTGCTTGACCTCTGTGGCTCTGTTTCCTCATCTATAAAATGGGGCTAATAATAAATAGGTATAGTTGTGAGGATTAGATGTGCTAATCCATTGTAAAGTCCTTAGAATAGCACCTACAGTACCCAAATATTCATGGCTATGCTTATTATTTAACTCTTACAATTTGAAATTAAACTTAAGTGATAGAAAGTATTTAGAATTGAATGTGCATTGGGTTCTTTTCACCATGCAGTTGTATGAGAGAGAGAGACAGAGAGAGAGAGAGAGAGAGAGAGAGAGAGAGAGAGAGATTACCCCAGTTACCCAACAAAGATGAGAGGTAAGAGTGAGAGATTGGGGTGTTGAGCACCTAGGTGGGAAATCAGCCTGAGGCACATTTGCCTTCCCCATAAACAGAACTGCAAATGAAGACTCGTGGGCCCTATTCCTTCTATGCCAGACTTGTCTTCCTGCACGCACACTTTAAATTTTTTTTTGATGTTTATTTTTGAGGGGGGGAGGGGCAGAGAGAAGAAGGAGAGACAGAATCCAAAGAAGACTCCAAGCTCCAAACTGTCAGCACAGAGCCCGACACACGGCTCAAATTCACAAATGGCAAGATCATGACCTGAGCCGAAGTCAGATGCTTCGGCTGAGGCACCCCAGCCTTAGAGCTGTTGCCACCAAGCCCGGCTGAACTCATACAGAATTCAGCTCAGGACCATGTAGAGCCCTTTGACTGCACTGGCGATGCGGGGGTAGGAGTGAGAATGGAGCCACGCCAGTACTCACTCACTTGGATTTATCAGGCCTTCTAGACTCCCTTCCTTCCACCCTACTTCTGAATAATTACAATTTATGCCTTCTATTCAGCAGAGGACTTCAGAAGGTTACATAGATTTTGTGCGGTAGAGCAACTAATCAGAAATAGAATGAATAGATATGTTGGTCTTTCCCCAAAACTACCTCACAAATATGGTGGAGTGATTGTGTTATGCATTTGTCTCTTTTCTTCTAGCCCTATTAACGACAGGTGGTCCAACTATAGGGGAGCTGAACTTAACCTCACAGCTTAAGAAGCTGCAAGAGACCATTGAGCAGAGAACAAAGATAGAAATTGGGGACATTATCCAAATCAGAGGTTATATCCACACATACAGAGAAGAACGAGAAATTCGTGTCACTACTTATTGTAAGCTCAAGTAATTTCTGCCACATTGGTTGTTATTCTGGGTGTGTGTCCAGTAAACTGTGGGTTAGCTACTAAACTCTGGATTAGCTAAAAGTCAAACTCCTAAAAAGTTCAGATTAAAAAATGTAACTCTGGGAAATTATATTTCATAACATGCTTTCTTTACAAAAGCAGCATTTCTTAACTTTATTTTGAAGAGAGGTAACTACAAATTGGGGAAGAAAATAAATGATTTATTATATATGTCTGGCAAATTGATTTGGGTAACATAATAAAGTACTTTGAAGTTCTAAGTGTCAATCCATTTAGGGCAGAGTGTTCATATTCCTTAAAATGATGGAGATTTCTGAAACACCATTGAGTCCATTAACTCGGAAGGAAAACAGCTGATGAGAAATATGATCGTCCCACATCCTCTAAGTGATACCCTTTGCAGTGCTCTGGTTGATTTTGGTTTGGAAATCCCAAGGCTAGCCCCTGTTGTCTGCCATTGAAACAGATGAGTGAAAAAGCAAACATACTTTCCCTGGTTCTAGTCTGCTCCTGGCCAAGCCTGGGATGCTTAGTGCATTGCATGCCCTCTCGAAGGATAAGGGGGAATCGTTTAGTGCATCTAGAATGTATGCTCCCTGGGCACACATAGGGAAGGAGATCCCCTGGGCACCTAGCAACAATTTGGACATGGGAAAGACCTGATCTCATTATAATTTCTCTGGCATATTTTCCCCCATGGCTTGTTAGATAAAGTGGATGATCCAGTGTGCAACATACAAATTGCAAGGATGCTTGAGCTGCCCAGTATCTACAGGAAAGTTTATGACCAGCCTTTCCAGAGCCCAGCCCTAGAGCAAGAAAGGTAAGCTGTGGCCTTTTCACTGCTAGAGATGTGACAATGGCAATAAGGCCAAGCAGTGGGACCCCAGATGCTGGGGTGGGTCTGGGTTCAAATCCTGAACCATCTGCTTACTCACTGAGGATCTCTGGGCAAGTCTGCTTACTCGCTATATGCCTTAATTTTCGTATCTGCAAAGTGAAGATAATAATAGTACACATATTCTAAGGTGGTTGTGAGAAAATGTACGTGTAATCAGAGTCCCAGAAGGAGGACAGGGAGCAGAGAAAATGTATTTGAAGAAATAACTGATGAGGTTTTTCCAAGTATGCAGAAAACTGTAAAGCTCAATGAGCGCCAAGGTAGGAAACCTAAAGAAAGCTGCAATGAAACATCACAATCCGAATACTACACTGTGGGGGCGCCTGGGTGGCTCAGTCGGTTGAGCGTCCGACTTCAGCTCCGGTCATGATCTCACGGTCCGTGAGTTCGAGCCCCGTGTCAGGCTCTATGCTGACAGCTCGGAGCCTGGAGCATGCTTCAGATTCTCTGTCTCCCCCTCACTCTGCCCCTCCCCCACTCACATTCTGTCTCTCTTTCTCTCAAAAATAAATAAACATTAAAAAAATTTTTTTAAAAAGAATACTGTGGCACATTATAACAAAAAACTATAAAAAAATGAAACCCATCATTCCCAACCAGGAATGATTTTACTCTTTTGTGCAGGGGTGAAAAAGAGCCAGGAGGAGCAAGGATATATTCCTACCCATTAGTGTGTGCATCCAAGAACCCTGAGGGGAGCCAGAAAACTAGGAACAGTGGCCGCCTAAGGGTGGGAACTGAAACAGGATAAAAAGGAGACTTTCACTGTGTACCCTTTAATTTTTTTCATGCGTATATATTACATTTAAAAAACCCTGACATAAAAAAAAAAAACCCAAAAAACTGGGCACCTTAGTGGCTCAGTTGGTTAAATGTCCGTCTGACTCTTGGTTTCAGCTCTGGTTGTGATCTAATGGTTCATGAATTCGAGTCTCGTGTCAGGCTCTGCATTGGCAGCATGGAGCCTGCTTGGGATTCTCTCTCTGTCTCTCTCTCTTTCTCTCTCTCTGTCTCTCTCCTCCTCCTCCCTCCCTCCCTCCCTCCCTCCTTCCCTCCCTCCCCCTCCCCCTTCCTCTCTCTTGCCCCACCCTCACTTGTGATCTCTCTCTCAAAATAAATAAATAAAACTTAAAAAAAAAAATAACCCAAACTGCAGACCCGTAAAAAGTAAAAAGTGAAAGTTTCCTCATTTTCCTGTCTGCCGCAGTACCATTGTCCGGAGGTTACCGCTGTGCATAGGTTGATGTGTATCCTTTTAAACTTTCTTCTTATGTGCATATACAAGCATGAATATTCACTCATATATTTTATGGGTTCTCACTTGCTTTTTTATAAAAATGGGACTGTACCTATATGCTATTTGGCAGATTGACATTTTTTTTTCAAAATCTCATGAATATCATAGTTCCTGTAGTCCTGCCTGATCCTTTTAAACAACCACACAGTGCTCACTGCATGAATTGCCCTTTATGTCAAAAACAAGCATTATTATTGAATAGACCAATTACCAGTAACAAATTTGAATCAGTAATCAAAAACTCCCAACAAACAGAAGTGTATGACCAGATGGATTCACAGGTGAATTCTACCAAACATTTAAGAAAGCGTTAATACCTGTTCTCCTCAAACTATGCCAGAGAACAGAAGAGGAAGGAAAGCTTCCAGATATATCCTATGAGGCCAGCATTACTCTGACACCAAAACCAGACACACTACAAAAAACTACTGGCCTATATCTGTGATGAACATACATACAACAATCCTCAACAAAATATTAGCAGACTCGGGGCACTTGAATGGTTCAGTCAATTAAGCAAGCATCCGATTCTTGATTTTGGCTCAGGTCATGATCTCATGGTTTATGAGTTCAAGCCCCACATTGGGCTCCACACTGACAGTGCAGAGCCTGCTTGAGATTCTCTCTCTCCCTCTCTCTCTGCCCCTCACCTGCTTGCTTGCTCTCTCTCTCAAAAATAAATAAATGAACTTTAAAAAAACTAACAAACTACACTTAACAGTACATTAAAAGGATCATTCGACCATGATCATGTGGGATTGATTCTGGGAATGCAAGGATAGTTTAATATTCACAGGTCAATCAACATGACACATCAACAAAGGATAAAAATCACATAATCATCTCAGTAGATGTAGAAAAAGCATTTGGCAAAATTCAACGTCCATTCATGATAAAAACTCTCAACAACACTTTGAGACGGAACATAGCATAGTAAAGGCCACACATGAAAAACCCACAGCTAACATCGGTGGAAAATAGAGTTTCTCCTCTAACATCAGGAACAGGAACAAAGAAGTCCACTGTTGCCACATTTATTCAACATAGTATTAAAAGTTCTAGCCACAGCAGTCAAACAAGAAAAAAAAAATAAAAGGCATCCAAATTGGTATGGTAAGGAAAAAGTTAAACTGTCACTATTTGCAGATGACATGATACTATACATAGAAAATTTTAAAGATTCCACCAAAACAAATTATTAGAACTGATAAATGAATTCAGTAAATTGCAGTATGCACAATTAATACACAGAAATTGGTTGTATTTTTATACACTAATAACAAAGTAGCAGAAAGAAAAATTAAGAAAACAGTTCCATTTTCAATTGCACCAAAAAGAATAAAATACCTAGGAATAAACTTAACCAAGGAGGTGAAAGACCTGTACTCTGGAAACTATAAAACTTTGATGAAAGAAATTGAAGCTGAAACAAATGAAAAGATATTCCATGCTCATGGATTGGAAGAATTAATATTGTTAATAATGTCTCTACTACCCAAAGCAATCTACAGATTCAACACATTCCCTATAAAAATGCTAACAGCATTTTTCAAAGAACACATAATCTTAGAATTTGTGCTGAACCACTAAAGACCCCAAGTAGCCAAAGCAACATTGAGAAAAAAAAGAGCAAAGCTTAAGGTAACACAATCCCAGATTCCAAGATACACTACAAAGCTATAGTAATCAAAAGAGTATGATACTGACACAAAAATAGACACATAGATCAATGAAACAGAATAAAGAGCCCAGGAATAAATCCATGTTTCTATCCTCAATTAATCTATAACAAAGGAGGCAAGAATATACAATGGGGAAGAGTTTAAAAATAAAAAAATTAAAAATAGACATACCATATGAGCCAGTAATTCCACTATTGGATATTTACCCAAAGAAAAGAAAAACACTAATTAAAAAAGACATAAGCACTCCTATGTTTATGGCAGCATTATTTATAGTAGCCAAGATATGAAAGCAACCTAAGTGTCCTTCACAGGGGGGATGGACAAAATGGGTGAAGAAAAGTAGGAGATACAGGCTTTGGGTTACGGAAGAAGTCACGAGGATAAAAGATACAGCATAGGGAATATAGTCAGTGGTATTGTAATAGCATTATATGGGGACAGATGGTAGCCACACTTGTGAATGTAGCATAGTATAGACTTGGTCATTGCTATGTTGTACACCTTAAATTCATATAGCATCTTGGTCAGCTATACTTCAATCAACCACTGAAACAAACATCGTATAACGTTGCATTTCCTCGCTGGGTTTCTATTTTATGCACACCAAAAAGAAACAAAGGTGATAGTTCTCTGCAAGGCTTTTAAAAACTTTCCCCTAGCAGCAATCCAGGTGCCCTGGACCTTGCCAATCTCACATGTTTGCTGAGTGAAAAAGCCAAAGAATTCCTCGTGGAGAACAAAGTACAAACCTTTTACCGGCAGGAATTGGAAACTGTGGAATCTCTGCTGTCCCTGGCCAGTCAGCCTGTGACTCACAGCTCCTGCTCTGAGCAGGTAAGTGCAGCATGCCCATGTGAGAATTCAAGTCCCCTGTCCCATGTCTGCAGCCGAAGGGTGTGGGGGAACATGACTGTGGCATTAAGACTCAGAGGGTAGGGGAGCACTTACCGTCGGGGTGGCTCATTCGGTTAAGTGTCCCAACTCTTGATTTCAGGTCACGGCATGATCTCAAGGTTCATGGGTTTGAGCCCCAGGTTGGCTCTGCACTGACAACGTGGGGCCTGCTTGGGATTCTCTCTCCCACTCTCTCTCTGCCCCTCCCCTACTCACATGTGCACATGTGCTCGCTCTCTCTCTCTCTCTCTTTTCTTGCTGTTTCTCTCTCAAAATAAATAGTTAAAAAAAAAAAGATTCACGGGGTAAATGCAGAGAACAGAGGTTATGGTTCTATTCAATGTTTTTTTTTTTTTAATTTTTAAAAAATTTTTATTTATTTTTGAGAGAGACAGAGACAATTTGAGTGGGTTAGGGACAGAGAGAGAGGGAGACACAGAAACAGAAGCAGGTTCCAGGCTCTGAGCTGTCAGCACAGAGCCCGACGCGGGGCTTGAACTCATGAGCTGTGATATCGTGACCTGAGCCTAAGTCAGACGCTCAACTGACTGACCCACCCAGGCGCCCCTATTCAGTGTTTCTGTTCTGGAACAGAACAGAACTTGAAATGAGAATATGCACCTGCCCTTTTACCCTCCTCACTTAATCTCACTTAAGTCAACTTAATCTTTAGGTAGGAAAAAACAAAAAGTCTAAGGTTCATAGTACTTAGATCTTTGTATTCACTGAGATGGATTTAATCTAAGCAGGAGCCAAATGAGGGGGAAATAAATGAGAAGAGGTAATTATCTTTCCAAGATTATTTATTGATCAGCAGGATGATTCTCGAACTGAACAAAGGTTTTTAATGACTTGTTCTCTCTTCATCAAAACAAGGTTAACCTGTCATGTTTTGAGAGTTTGAATAAAGACCCAAGTTGTATTCAGTCTAGTTTATAAGTAAAAATTTCTAGGAACACGCCAGAAATTTCCTACTCCTCCAGGAAAGAGCTGTCCCTTTTTTTCAGGTGAACTTAAGTTGTTTGGTGTTTACTTATTCACTTGGAATTGCTATTACTTGAAACTTTTGTTTTAGGCTCCCTTTCATTGCAATTCTTGGGTTTTTTATTGCTGTAACACAATTTATATTTACTTATTTTATTGATTCTACCAGGAAATGTCACCTTCTTGTCTTCCCTATTTGGTCTGATAGCCACCTACTTCCTTACTATGTTATCACCCTGTTTTCATATCTCAGGATCTCACTGGCATTTATTTGTGCACCTGCCTATTCCTCGGCCAGAATTTAAATTCTGTAAGTGTGGAGGTCTTGCCTCTCTTGTTCTTTGCTCTCTAGAACCATAGCCTAGAATAGGGCTGCCATAAAGTAAGTTCTTTTTTTTTTATTTAATTTTTTTAAAGTTTATTTATTTTGAGAGAGAGAGCACGAGCAGGGTAGGGGCAGAGAGAGAGAGAGAGAGAGGAGAGAAAGAAACCCAAGCAGGCTCCACACTGTCAGCGCAGAGCCTGATGTGGGACTCAAACTCACAAACCATGAGACCTGAGCCAAAATCAAGAGTTGGATGCTTTACCTAGACTGAGCCATCCAGGTGTCCTATAAAGTAAGTTCTTAATAATCATGTGTTGGTTGAAGGAAAGAATAGTTTTTTAAAAATTTAAATGGTCCCTGGAGCGCCTGGTGTCTCAGTCAGTTGAGTGTCTGACTCGTGATTTGGGCTCAGGTCATGATCCCAGGGTCATAGGATCAAGCCCCGTGTTGGGCTCTGTGCTGAGTGTGGAGCCTGCTTAAGATTCTTTCTCGCTCTCCTTCTGCCCCTCTCTCCCCTGCTCAGGCTCGCTCGCTCTCTCTCTCTCTCTCTCTCTCTCTCTCAAATAAATTTTTAAAAAAATTTAAATAGTCCCTGAAAGTATCTAGTTAAAAGTAAGTTTCCTTCCCATCCTCCCTCCTACCCCCTTTCTCCAGGGATAAGTATCATTACTAGTCTCATGAATATTCTTCCAGTGACAGTCTGTGCATTTGTTACCTAGAAGTAGTTCTATCCCCTTTTTTTTACACAACTGGTGGCATGCTAAACACTAATCTGTACCTAGCTTTCCATGTCTAGCATGTCTTACAGATCCTTTCCTAGCCATATATATAGATTTGCCACTATAATAATCTTTTGTTACATGTACCATAATTCATTTAACCATTCTCCATTTCTGGCATGGAAGTTTTCCGATCTTTTGCCATCCCAACAGGGCTGCCTTGAATAGCTCTGATAGGTAACATAAGTTATTCCTCGTGATTCTGGTGGAACAGGTAACAGGTCCTCATCTTGACCTCTGAGGCATGACCACTGCTTCTCAGTTTCGTTCGTGAACCTAATTATCTCTTCCTGGCACCAGGCTGTGTGCCCGGTGACCCACAATTTCATTCGCAGAGATGAGGTATTGTGTTTCAGGAAACAGCCAGGTGGAGAGGGTCGGGACTGGCCACTTTGTTCTGTGCCACTGTTGCTTCTAAGCAGTTGGGGCTGTCCAGCTGTCTGCAGACAGCAAGATTAACCTTCTTCCCATTTGGTCATTTAGAAGAGGCTCCCTGCCAAGTCAGCCTCCTAGCACTTTTGACCACTCTGTCGGCATGTTCTGAAGGAAACTTTGAAGCCGAGCAAAGACCACATTCTTCCCATGAACCCACTCTTCTGCAGAGAGACTTGAGGATTCTCTGAGGGCTCCTCCATTCAAAACAACCGTGGGGAACTTTTGGCATGATATCTTTTTGAAAATGCTTAGAGCAGAAACTTGTGTCTGCCCAGTCATGTATGTTGAAAAAGAAATGAATGTGGCACTTTGTTTTGTCTTTGGAAACTATTTTTCCATCAATTATGAATTATTCCTTCACATGACTCTGGGGAGGTCAGTGTCATTAAATTGAATTCTGTTTAAGAGAGCCTGGGAGACTAAGGATGCTTTACAGTGATGGTGAAACCCTAGATCCTTCAGCACTTTTCTCTTGTCATACAGATGAAAGCTTCACAAAAAAAATCATTGTGATAGTATTATAGTTTAGAGGCAAGGGAAGAGTGGGTTTCAATGTTTTCCCCCTTTCTTTTTTTTCCATAGTGGCCCTTCGTAGCAAATCTAGAAACATGATAAGCAGACCTTGCAAAACCATTGTTTCTTTGACAGCTGGATAAATGTGGTTTGTTTGGGAATGAGGACTCTATATATATTTCAGAGATCCACCCAGTTCCTGACCTGGGGCTAGGAGAAGCCTGCTAAGTCTCAGCACGGTCAACCAGTCACTGTTTTTGTCTCTGTGCAGTTTCGGTTTCCTGAATCAGATGAGCCCTGTCATTGCTCTTTGGAAAAAGACAAGAAAGACACAAATCCCAGGCCAGGCAAAGCTGCTGGCCAGAAGAGATGATTGGAGGCCTTACCCTTGAGACTGTGACTTTATAACCAGCAGGGAGATATGTCTTGAGGTCAGCTGAGGCAAATGTTTTTGGAAAGGAAGCTTCGCATATTGTTTATATTTACAGAGAGCCTTTTCTGTTGGGTCCTCCTCCTTCACAGCTGAAACTGGGCTTTTAATCTCACGGTGCTAGCACATGTCTTCCTGCTGCCTGAGCTTACTGAAATCTGGGAGGAGGAACCGAGCTTTCTGAGTGGGCTGGGGATAACCAGGAGTCCTTTTTAATGATGGCAGTAACCATGTAACAATCATTTTTAGTTTCCAGTTTATTTCTATCTTGATAAGAGACGTAATAAACTCGACCCTTAGGGTCCTTATATTAAATTGACTGAAGAAGATGAATTTCCTTAGAATTATGAAGATTGAGCAGTTGTAGAAGTTTTGTGGGAGAGTCTGTTTTGGGTTGACGGTGCTTCCCCTAAGTAAGGGCACTCAGCTTTGCCTGAAGCACCCCCCCCCGCCCCCCACCGCCCCTGAATTAAAAGATGTATGGCTGAGAATTGCTAGGTAAGATGTTTATTCTAACAGATTGATTTTCTGCCCGTGGGAGTCATCACATAGTTGTTGGCCTTATTCTGCCTTCAGAGAATGGGTGCTGTTGTAACCTGGAATGTTTGTTAACTTTTTAGGCCCTAATATTCTAATGATCAGGTGCTCTAGCTTGTTGAATATTAATTAAGAATGTTACACTGTCCTCTTCAGCCCAGGGGAGCATATCTGTGTACCATCACTAGGATCCTTTTTTTAAAAAAAAATTTTTTTTTTCAACGTTTATTTATTTTTGGGACAGAGAGAGACAGAGCATGAACGGGGGAGGGGCAGAGAGAGAGGGAGACACAGAATCGGAAACAGGCTCCAGGCTCCGAGCCATCAGCCCAGAGCCCGACGCGGGGCTCGAACTCACGGACCGCGAGATCGTGACCTGGCTGAAGTCGGACGCTTAACCCACTGCGCCACCCAGGCGCCCCTAGGATCCTTTAGATTAAAATAGTGCCTCTTTAGAAGGCCTCTTCTAGAAAGAGAGTGTTTCTTTAGGGATGCAGTTATGAATGCTCGAGGCCGTTGGGGGTTTCTTTCCTTTCCAGTCACTTGGAGGAAATGTCATCAGCAAATCACAAGCACGTTCTCTCTTTAGCATCTGTGGGAACTGCCCCAGATAGCCTTCACGAGCATTCTTCTTAAGAGGTAGAACTTTGCCTTTAAACACTTTTGTAGAAGCTTTGCCTTGTGTCTTTGGTGGCCTCATCTTTTAAATATCTTGACAAATTTCTGTCACGTTAAAAATGGATCTGTACCTTGAAGAACAATTGTTCACCACTTAACTTTGTTTTAGGAATGGACTGAAGATCCCCAGTGGAATAATAAAAGGGATACAGCCTCTGTAATGGGGTATTTATTTCCCATTCATTACACAGATATCTTATTAGTTATCTGTTGTGTGCCAGGGAGGAGGTGGCCAAGTTGAAATAAAGTCCCCGACTCGGTAAGCTTGCAGTCTAGTTAGGCATGGTGGGACACAGTTGAAGGCCTAGCTTCCTTGGAAATAAGACATAGGATGAACCTGGTAATTTGTCTGGGTAAACCCGTATCTTAGAGAAGAGGAGAAATGTTGAAATTGAGGAGATAGAAAACTGACAACAGCCGAGGTTCCTTCCATGTGGTGTAGAACCCCCTCTGCCTTCAGCCCCATGGACCCGCCTTTGACAGACAGGTCTCCACATAGCTATTTGCCTCTCTTTAAAATTAAGTTGGAGGGGCACCTGGGTGGCTTGGTTGAGCACCCAATTTTGCCTCAGGTCATGATCTCAGGATTCCTGAGTTCAGGCCTCACATCGAGCTCGCTGCTGTCAGCACAGAACCTGCTTTGGATCCTCTGTCTCCTCTCTCTGCCCCTGCCCTGCTTGCACTCTCTCAAAAAATAAAATAAAAATTAAAAAAAATAATCATTAAATAGACTACTTAATACTTTTTATATCCTGGAATCCCCAACTTATTTCAATATGTGTAAAATTCCCTGAAGTCCTTAGGAAGAGATTACGTATAGCCATAATTTTAATGAAAAAACTGACCTAATATGTATATAATGCTTTGGACCTGAATTAAAAAAAATAAAATCAAAGATTATCTTTTTGTTTAGGAAACAGTTCTATCAAAACCCACATGGGACTAGAAGTAATTTTAAAAGTTCAAGACATATAAACCACATACTTAAATTTAAGTATTATCTTTTTGATTTTCCATTTCATATTGTAGAATTAAATTAAAAAAAAAACAAACCCACAACCAAAGTATGGAACAGTTATCAAGCATGATCCTGCCTGAGCAAACTTCCCAGGCCTCCTTAAATGCCACCATCCTGCTAGGCCACATACCTGGATCTTTTTGACTCAGCAGATTAAAAGCCTGTTGGGTGAATTCATAAACCAGCTGGTCCAGGGAGTTACTCTTAGATGCTGTAAGATGGGACTTACCTCTTTTCTTCTTTTTCTTTTTCTTCTTCCTACAGGTGGATGTTAAGAATGAAACCTCTTCCAAGGCAATTCATAGTATATTTAAGAATGCTATACAGCTGCTGCAGGAAAAAGGATTTGTTTTCCAGAAAGATGATGGTTTTGATAACCTATACTATGTAAGAGACCTGCGACTTTATTTTTTTCCTTCCTACCTTCAGTCACAACTGTATTCGTTCCTTAAGAATACCTAGAATTCCTATTTACTGTTTTTAAAAATCATTAAGGAGGTATGTAAAATGAGGAGCAAAGGTCAGCCTCATCTAAGGAGCCATTTGTCCTTGTAGACACTTGTCTGTGCATTTACACATGTACATCTATAGATGCTTCCGTGCCTTTTTTTGTGATTATCCTATGGATCAGACTCCTCAGCATTAACACTGTTTGGGCCAGATGGTTCTTTGCTGTAGGTGGCTTTCCTTTGCACTGTAGGATGTTTGACAGCATCCTGGCCTTCATTCCCTAGGGAGCAGTAGCAGCCCACTCCCCCCACCAGGTATGACAACTTAAAACATCACAGGACATCGCCAGGGGTCCCCTGGAACAGTTGAGAACCACTGCTCTAAATAATGCCTGGCAGGGAGCCTGGGTGGCTCACTCTGTTAAGCATCTGACTCTTGGTTTCAGCTCAGGTCATGATCTCACAGTTTCATGAGTTCAAGCCCCACATCAAGCTCTGCGCTGGCAGCATGGAGCCTGCTGGGGATTCTCTCTCCCTCTCTCTCTGCCCCTTCACCACCTGCACTCTCTCAAAATAAATAAATAAAAATTTTAAATAAATAAACAAGTATTGCCTGGCAAGTTTGGGGGGTACCAAAATAGCACGCCACGGGCATCTTTCCATGTTAGTACTTCTAAATCTTCCACAATCTTTTTGACCTTGTGTGGTATTCCATATTCTGGGTACTTGCCATACACTTTTAGCCACTTCTTTCTGATGGACATTTATGTTGATTCTAACTTTTGCTCTCACAGATAGTGTTGCTGTTGCTATTTTTGCAGAACTCTCTTTGTGAATTCATGTAAGCATTTTGGTAAGATTCGCTCTTAAAGAGGAATTGCTGGAGCAAAGGGCAAGTACCTTAAGCATTTGGTCAACACAGTCTGATTAGCCTGCTAGAAGGTTCTACTAATTGACATTCCCACCAGGGGTACAAGCGCTTGCTTGCCTCATAACCTCCAGAGTTAAAGGTTCACCCCTCACTGCCTACCTTTAATAATTGAAGGAGCCAAGCTTTCAGTAAAAACAGGCTTTCTCATGACTGTTGCTCGTAGTGTAGATGTGGCTTCAGTCATGAGCAATTCTAGAGGCAGTTCAAAATTGTGAGGACTCCTAGAAGTCTCTGTATTTACAGACGTGATTCTTGAGGGGAAGCTTTCCTTAATAGGACATTTTCATGATGTTGATTTACTCTAGTTATTTCCCCACTTTAGAGAGCTTTTTTTTTTTAATTAAGATACGTTTTATTTTTAAAAAATTTTTTTTAAGTTTATTCATTTATTTCCAGAGGGAAAGAGAGAGAGAAAGCAAGCAAGGGGGAAGGGCAGAGAGAGGGAGAGAGAGAATCCCAAGCAGGTTTGCACTGTCAACGCAGAGCCCCCTGAGGGGCTCGATCTCACAAACTGTGAGATTATAACCTGAGCCGAAATCAAGAGTCGGACGCTTAACCGACTGAGCCACCCAGGCGCCCCAATTAAGATATATTTAAATACTATTTGAGCAACTTTAAAAAAAATTTTTTTTAAGTAATTTCTACCATCCAGGGTAGGGCTTGAACTCACAACCCTGAGATCAAGAGTCGTATGCTCTATCAACTGAGCCAGACAGGTGCCCCTGAGTAACCTTTGAAAAGGGTATTCTGATCTTTGTAAGGTGGGTGCAGACCACCTCCTCCTGGCATGGAAAGGCCTAGTAGGGTTGGAGAATCCCATGCTAGGCAGCTCACCTCAACATGCCTCCCCCCACATCCCATCCCCTCCTCCCCCTCCCCCGGGAGGCTCCAGAGTTGGCCTTCTGTGTCTGCAGAAAGCAGCTACATGACTACAGGCAGCAGGCCAGGACTGAGGTGTGGCAGGTCTAGGGCACTTCCTCCTGTGAATCAGGGTGAACTGGAATGGGGTGATCAAGCAATAATGGCTCTTTTCCTCAGCAGAACCATCCGCCTTCTCTGACTTCACTCCTCCCCTTCCACCTCCTTGCCTGTCCTAGAGGTTTCTGTTTTCCTGAGGGCCTTGCCTCAGGGAAATAGTTATCACTGTGATGTAGATATTTCTGTTTGTTTGGTAGTTTCCTGCTTTCAACAGCTCTCACCCCCATTACCTTATTTGCTCTTCACAATAACCTTGTGAGTCAAGAGAAGGCAGGCGTTGTCAGTATCCCCATTCATTCTAAAATCTGGTCGTTCTAAAATCTGATCATTTTGTAAGTCTAGTTCGACAATTCCTCATACATGTATGTATTTGCATGATTTTTTTGTTTATTCCTTTCTTCCTCTTTTCCTTCCTTCCTCTTTCTCTCTCTTTTTTTTTTTCTTTTTGGTTTTTAGATTTACTATGGAAGGAAGATGAAACCCATTTGGTTACTGCTTCCCTCTTACTTGAGCTGGTTGAGAAAGGGGCTTCGTTATTTTTGCCTTTAAGAAAAAGTGTTTCAAGGGATGGGCTAGATTTACTCTCTTGCTAGCCTTTCCTTATGGTTTTAATTTCATTTGTTTTCCTTTGTGGTTGGGAGTAAGAAGAAAATTAATGAGACAGGAGACTTGTGTCATTCCCAGAGGAAGGAGTCCGGGTTGGAGATCAGACTTTGATCACTTGTGTCTCTCTTTCAATATAAAAACAAGTGAGAAACATCAAGAATGTGTTACAAGTATTTGGGAAGAAAATTGCTCCTTAAAAGTGTAGAATTTCAGGGGCGCCTGGGTGGCTCAGTCAGTTGAGTGTCTGACTTTGGCTCAGGTCATGATCTCACTGTTTGTGGGTTTGAGCCCTACGTCGGGCTCTGTGCTGACAGCTCAGGGCCTGGAGCCAGCTTTGGATTCTGTGTCTCCCTCTCTCTCTGCCCCTCCCCCACTCATCCCCTCTCTCTCTCCCCCCCCCCCCCCCCCCCCCGTGTCTCTCTCTCTCAAAAATAAACATTAAAAAAAAGTGTAGAATTTCAGGTTTTCTTGACATCATGGCCCCAGTAAACTACCTTCCAAGGGAGTATGCCTCTGCACCAACTACAGAGCCTTGAGCTGCTTAGGGACAGAGCTGGTTTCATAATAGGCCAAGTGTCAAAAACCACATTGTTGGTTTTTGGTATAGGGATGGGATTATTTTGTGATTATTAGGAAATTTTTAGAAACTATCCTAAAAACTAATCTGGGAATCGAGATGACACTACCGCTTTATTGCTTAAGAATGCTTTCTCTCCTGGTTTTCCTGTTTAGGTAACCAGAGAGGACAAAGAACTGCACAGAAAAATACACCATATCATTCAAGAAGACTGTCAGAAACCAAATCGTAAGTGGGGTAATATACATGTATGTGGTGCCCTGATGCCCTGGAGGGGGTTGTGCCCTCCCAGAGAGCACCTGGGATGGAGAGTCAGGAAACCTGGGGCTTTCCCTAGTAGTGACTTCGAAGTATGACTGGTCAAGACACCTGCCTTCTCTGAGCCTCAGTCTCTTCTTTTATAAAGTGAGTGTTAGACTCGCACAGTTGTTCTGACCTTTGCTGCTCATAAGACTCAACCATAGAGTTTTTTATTGTCATTTTTATTTTTATTATTATATTTAAAAGATTCCATTTATACTTTTTTTTTTCAAGTTTCTTTTTTTATTTTGAGAGAGAGACGGGGAGCATGCACACAAGTGGGAGAGGGGCAGAGAGAGAGGGAGGGAGAGAATCCCAAGCAGGCTCTGCTCTGTCAGCACAGAGCCCGACTCGGGGCTCCATCCCACGAACCTCAAGGTGATGACCTGAGCCAAAATCAAGAGTTGGACGCTTAACTGGCTGAGCCACCCAGGCGCCCCAACCATGGAACTTTTTTAAATATACAGTGCTTGGGTCCCAGCTCTGGGATTCTGATTCATTAGGGGGTGGGACAGGAGCTGGACAGGTGAGCATCTCAGGTGACTCCAGTACAGTGAGGTAAGCCACTGGGCTAGGAGTTTCTGATCTTCTATGTCTTATTCTCTCTAATTTGTCTTATTTCTTATCCTACCTTGTATTCGGAGTGAGACCGTTTCCACTCTTCTAACACAAAGACTTTCAGTTTTAGGAGCATGGTTCTAGACATTATAGTTTATGAACACTAATTCAGTCATCTTGGAACCTGATAATTTGCAGAAGAAAATGGCTTAGAATAAAGTTGGTTTTAGTGGAGTTAGGTCAACCCCTAGTGGTTAGAAACTCAAACTGTAGATAGTCTGACAACAGATATTACCACTTTCACACTAGTTAGAGAAGAAAGCACTAGTCCTATCTTTAAATCCTGTGTAAACTGATCAGACTTCAAGATGACTTTTCAAAGTCTGTCTTTTGCAAACATATACTAATAACGAATATTGGCATCTGTGAACAAATGAGGCTGGCAGAGAAGGGGGAAAGACTTGTTAATGACCGCAGGTCTCCTCAGCCTGCCCTCTTTCTGTCCAGAGAAACCCACCCCCAGCCCTTACAGCCCCTAAATCCCCAGGGCCTGGCCCTACTCCAGGCTGAGTCAGCGGGTGGAGCTGGACCAGGTCTCCAGTCCTGGTGTTTGTGGTATGCAGCCCTATTTAGCCTTTAAGAACCTATGATGTCAGATCCCAGAATGGTGTGACAACAGATCTTAAAATAAACTGAAAGCAGTCTATTATTTCAATGCAAGGTTTCTGGCCGATGTTTACAGGCAACAAGGACGAGTATCCTTGAGTTGGGGGAAAACCTGTCTGTCCACACTTTAGGGAGCTTTGAAGAGCAGTGAAATGTGGAGTTCCTCAACCATGAAGAGATGAGAGGCCCCTCCCCAGATAACCTTCCTGCACTGATCCTCATCCTGGGCTACCTGGCCAGATTCCTGTTTTGGTCTGCACTAGGAACAGGATGGATTGAAATAATCCCCGTGCCTGGTGAAGCAAATGACAGGAATTCACACTTCATTTCTTAGGAGAACCAAACTGCCTAGTGACCTGAGACTCTGTAAAAGTCGCAGGTTTTACGTTCCCTTCTCAGCCACAGACCAGCTACTGCCTTGGTGAGTGTGTGCGTCAAGGTGGAAATCCTGTGACACTCAGTCTGTGTATGGGAGCCTCGAAGCTATAAGCCAGTCCCCAGAACTAGGAAACTCCCAGGAGCTGAACTCCTGGGAGTTACTCCCAGGAGTAACTGAGAATGCCAGCAAAAATACCTCGTGGGGACTATCTTGCAGCCTGCTATGATCACCCCTTTACATAGAAAATATATGTAGATTCTGAATAATAATGGATGGACATGGTAAAAAGTCAAACAGTGCAAAGTACACACAGAAAAGTCAGACTCCCTCCAAACACTGAGCCCCAAGATTTACGTTCCCAAGTCCAAATGCAGTGGTTGTTACTAGTTTCAGGCATATTGTTCTAGAGATGTTGCAAACACTGACGGACATATTTGTACAGTTTCTTTAAAAAAAAAAAAAACACAAGTTAAAAGTTAGCATATGATGCTGCGTGTTCTGCACCCTGTATCTTAAATCTAACCTTGGCTTCTAGAGTTCATTCAGCAACAGCACATTTAGCAGTGCCTCAGTCTTTTAAATAGTTGCACGGTATCCCATTATACATATAGATAGATCTTCAAACACTTAATCATTCCTACTGGGCCTTTAGTGTTTCTTACCTTTTGTACAAACTACAGCATTTGTTCCTTATCACGATGGTTGGTAGGATATAAAATCTTTAGTCGTTTGTGAGTATTTCAGTAATGGATAAACTTACAATAAGAAAGGGGCTATAAACATGAAGCCTGTTTTTGGTCCCTAAAGCACTGATACTGGGCTTGTCTAAAGACAGGCAGCATGGCAGAGTTGTGAAAAGCTGGGCTCTGGAGCTTGCCCAGAGTTTGAATCCCAGCTCTACCACTTTGTAGCTGTGTAACCTTGGGTAAATCTGTGCCTCAGTTTCCTTTTTTTTTTTTTTTAATTAAATACGGTTGAGCTACAACACTAATATTATATTAGTTTCAGGTGTACGACCTAGTGATTTGACATTTATATACATTACGAAATGATCACCATGATGTCTGGTTACCATCTGACACCATATGAAGTTATTAAAATATTATTGACTGTAGTCCTAACTTACTCTATATTTTATAACTGTAAGTTTGTACCTCTTAACCCCCTTCACCTATTTCATCCATCCCCTCACTCGCCTCCGCTCTGGCAATCACCAGTTGTCCTCCATATTTACGAGTCCGTTTCTGTTTGGTTTTGTTTGTCCCTTTGTTTTGGTTTTTAGATTCCACATGTAAGTGAAACCATATGGTATTTGTCTTTCTCTATTTGACTTACTTCACTTAGCATAATACCCCCTAAGTCTATTCATGTTGTCGCAAATGGCAAGATCTCATTCTTTTTTATAGCTGAGTCATGTTCCATTGTATATATACACCACGTCTTCCTTATCCATTCATCCATCAGTGGACGCTTAGGTTGCTTCCATATCTTGGCTATTGTAAATAATGCTGCAGGGGTGCCTGGGTGGCTCAGGTGGTTGTGTCGAATTCAACTCAGGTCATGTTCTCATGGTTTGTGAGTTCAAGCCGTGCATTGGACTCTGTGCTGACAGCTCAGAGCCTGGAGCCTACTTCAGATTCTGTGTCTCCCTCTGCCTCTGCCTTCCCTGGCTCATGCTGTGTGTGTCTCTCTCTCAAAAATAAATAAACATTTTAAAAAATTAATGAAATAAAAAAAAATAATGCTGGAATGAATATGGTGCTGCATATATCGTATTTTCATTTTCCTCGGATAAATACCCAGAAATGGAATTGCTGGATCATATGGTATTTCTGTGTTTAATATTTTGACCCCCATACTGTTTTCCACAGTGGTTGCACCAATTTACATTCCCACAAACAGTACATGAGGGTTCCCTTTTCTCCACATCCTCGCCAGTACTTGTTATTTCTTGGCTTTTTGATTCTGGCCATTCTAACGATAGCTCATTGTGGGTTTGATTTGCCTTTCCTGATGATTAGTGACTTGAGCATCTTTTCCTGGTCTTTTGGCCATCCATGTGTCTTCTTTGTAAAAATGTATATTCAGGTCTTCTTTTTAAATCATATTATTTACTTTCTGATGTTGAGTTGTATGAATTCTTTAAGTATTTTTAATGTTAACCGCTTATAGATATATCATTTGGAAATGATACATATATCACTGATGATATATATGTATATCAGTGATATATTTCCCATTCAGCAGGTTGCCTTTTTGTTTTTTGATGGTCCCCTCTCTGTGCAAAGGCTTTTTAAAAGTTCAGTGTAGTCCCAACTGTTTATTTTTGCTTTTGTTTCCTTTGCTTGAGGAGACACATCCAAAAAAAATATTGCTAAGGCTGATATCCAAAAGTTTACAGCCTGTGTTTTCTTTTAGAAGTTTTATGGTTTCAGGGCTTACATTTGGGTCTTTAATCCATTATGAGTTTATTTTTGTGTGTAGTGTAAGAAAGTAGCCCAGTTTCATTCTTTTGCATGTAGCTGTCCAGTTTTCCCAGCACCATTTGTTGAAGAGACGGTCTTTTCCCCACTGTATATTCTTGCCTTTTTTATCATAGATTAAAAGGTACTGTCTACAAATGGGCTTATCTCTGGGCAGTCTATTCTGTTCCATTAATATGTATCTGGTTTCGTACTACTACCATACTGTTTCGATTACTACAGCCTTGTAGTATAGTTTGAAATCTGAGGGCATGATCCCTCCAGCTTTGTTCTTTCTCAAGATTGCTTTGGCTATTTTGGGGGTCTTTTGTGGTTCTGTATAGATTTTAGTATTACTTGTTCTAGTTCTTTAAAAAACGCTATTGATATTTTGATAAGGATTGCATTGAATCTGTATTTTGCTTTGGATAGTCTAGACATTTTAGCAATATTAATTCTTCAAATCCATGAGCATAGAATATCTTTCCATCTATTTGTGTTACCTTCAGTTTGTTTCATCAGTGTCTTATAGTTTTTAGAGTACAGATCTTTGGGGCGCCTGGGTGGCGCAGTCGGTTAAGCGTCCGACTTCAGCCAGGTCACGATCTCACGGTCCGTGAGTTCGAGCCCCGCGTCGGGCTCTGGGCTGATGGCTCAGAGCCTGGAGCCTGTTTCCGATTCTGTGTCTCCCTCTCTCTCTGCCCCTCCCCCGTTCATACTCTGTCTCTCTCTGTCCCAAAAATAAATAAACGTTGGAAAAAAAAAATTAGAGTACAGATCTTTCACACTCTTTGGTTAAGTTTATTCTTAGGTATTTAATTCTTTTTGATGCAGTTATAAATGGGATTGTTTTCTTGATTTCTCTGATAGTTCATTTTCAGTGTGTAGAAATGCATCCAATTTCTGTGTATTAATTTTGTGTCTCACAACTTTACTGAATTCATTTATTAGTTCTAATGGTTTTGGGGTGAGTCTTTAGGGTTTTCTATATATAGTATCATGTCATCTGCAAATCATGACAGTTTTATTTCTTTCTTGCCATTTTCGATGTCTTTTATGTCATTTTCTTTTCTGATTACTGTGGCTTGGACTTCCAGTGCTATGTTGACAAAACTTTGCCTCACTTTCTTTCTATGCAAAATAGGGATAATAGTATCCTCGTGATGGGTTGTTTTGAAGATTAAGTAAATTACTGTTTTATGAAACTGTTAGGAAGATGGTGGAATAGGAAGCACCAGCAATCTATCTCTTCACTTAGACAACAATTGCACCTGTCTAATGTAACTGTTTTGGAACTCTGGAGTCTATTGAAGGCTTACAACTTCCAGGAGAAGGCTTGGAGAATAAATTGGGGATAACATCAGTCAATTTTCAGCTCTTAGTCAGTACCATTTCCCCCAGCCATATGGCAGGCACCTGTGTACATGGTCTTGGAATAGCTTGCACAGAGTTTGCAGGAGCCTAGGTGGGCAAAAAGGAACAGGTCCTCCAAATATCAGGGATCTGTGCTGTTTGCTGATTGATGCTTCTGATCACAAAGTTGCAGACAAATGTAATTTGTTGCATTGTTGCACTTCCTCTTCCTCCCGTTGTCGCAAGCCCTTCCCCCAAAAGCTGAAGTGACTTCCGAAGGACTTAAAGGGCTGGTTCCTTCCCCTCCCCCTCTTCACTTTTCTTTTTTCCCCTTTTGGGAGCCAGAAAAGAAAGACTAGGGCATTAAAAAGCAACTGCATATATGGGAAAAATCAGAAAGTGATTATACATGCCCAGGGAAAGATACAAGCTCAGAAAAAGACCTGAGACGACCTTAAGTTTATACCTGAGGCTGATCCTTGGCATAGAGACAGCCTATAATTTTAAAAAATAACAAAAAACAGGGGTGCCTGGCTGGCTCAGTCAGAGGAGAGTGTCACTCTTGATCCCAGGGTTGGGTGTTTGCACCCCACATTGGGTGTAGAGATTATTTAAAAATAAAATCTTTGGGGGCACCTGGGTGGCTCAGTCGGTTAAGCGGCCGACTTTGGCTCAGGTCATGATCTCACAGTCTGTGAGTTTGAGCCCCGCGTCTGGCTCTGTGCTGACAGCTCAGAGCCGGGAGCCTGTTTCAGATTCTGTGTCTCCCTCTCTCTCTGCCCCTCCCCTGTTCATGCTCTGTCTCTCTCTGTCTCAAAAATAAATAAACATTAAAAAAATTTTTTTTAAATAAAATCTTTTAAAAACTTAAAATTAAAAATAAATAAATAGCAAGACCCAGCAAATCCTAGGAGAAGGGGGAGAATCTGCCCTCCAGAGTTACCACATTATTGAATTCAGATGTCCAGTTTTCAACTAAAAATCACAAGGCATACACAAAAAAATAGGAAAATATAGCCCATTCAAAACAAAAAAATAATCAACAGAAACTGTCCCTGAAAAAGCCATGGTGGCAGATATGCTAGACAAAAATTTAAAACAACTGGCCTATGGGGCGCCTGGGTGGCGCAGTCGGTTAAGCGTCCAACTTCAGCCAGGTCACGATCTCGCGGTCCATGAGTTCGAGCCCCGCGTCAGGCTCTGGGCTGATGGCTCGGAGCCTGGAGCCTGTTTCCGATTCTGTGTCTCCCTCTCTCTCTGGCCCTCCCCCGTTCATGCTCTGTTTCTCTCTGTCCCAAAAATAAATAAAAAACGTTGAAAAAAAAATTTTTTTTTAAATAAAAAAAAAAAATAAATAAAACAACTGGCCTAAAGATGTTCAAGGAACTAAAGAGAGAGATGGAGAAGGTCAAGAAAATGGTTGATAAACAAGATGGAAATCTAAGTAAGGAAATAGAAAACCTAGGAAGAAACCAGAAAGAAATTCTGGAGCTGGAAAGTACAGTAACTGAAATGAAGACTTCACTATAGAGATTCAAAAGCAGAAAAAAGAGTCAACAAACTTGGAGTTAAAGAAAAGAGAGCAGAGCTTGAGAGACTTTCGGGACACCATCGAGTAGGCCAACATGTATTGTGGGAGCCCCAGAAGGAGAAGAGAGAGAATATTTGAAGAAATAGTGGCTGAAAACATCCTTAATTTGATGAAAGACATACATACAAACATCCAAGAAGCTCAGTGAACTCCCAAGTAAGATGAACTCAGAGAGACCCACACCAAAACAGATCATAATCAAACTTTTGAAAGGCAAAGACAAATAGAGAACCTTGAAAGCAGCAAGAGAGAAGCAGCTTGTCACAGGGGCTCATCAGTAATATTGGCAGATTTCTAATCAGAAACTTTGGAGGCCAGAAGGTAGTGGGTTGATACATTCAAAGTTCTAAGTGGAAAGTAAAAAAAAAAAGAAAGTTCAGTCAAGCAAAACTGTCCTTCAAAAGTGAGGGAGAAATTAAGACATTCTAAGATAAACAAAAGTCTTTGTTACCACTAGACCTGCTCTGCAAGAAATGCTCAAGGGCATCTGACAGGGTGAAATGAAAGGACACTAGACAGTAACTAAAAGCCATATGGAGAAGTACCTCAATAAAGGTAAATATGTGGGCAGTTATAAAAGCTAGTATTATTGTAACAGTGGTTTATAACTTCACTTTTTGATTTCTGTATGATTTAAGAGGCTAATACATTGGTTTTTTTTTTTAATTTTTTTTTTTAACGTTTTATTTATTTTTGAGACAGAGAGAGACAGAGCATGAACGGGGGAGGGGCAGAGAGAGAGGGAGACACAGAATTGGAAGCAGGCTCCAGGCTCTGAGCCATCAGCCCAGAGCCCGACGCGGGGCTCGAACTCACGGACCACGAGATCGTGACCTGAGCCGAAGTCGGCTGCCCAACCGACTGAGCCACCCAGGCGCCCCAACTAATACATTGTTAAAAACAATGATTAGTCTACTTACCTTCTTGTAACTTTGGTTTTTAATTCCTCATTTTTTTTTTTTTTTTTTTTTTTTTTTAACATTTTTATTTATTTTTGGGACAGAGAGAGACAGAGCATGAACGGGGGAGGGGCAGAGAAAGAGGGAGACACAGAATCGGAAACAGGCTCCAGGCTCTGAGCCATCAGCCCAGAGCCCGACGCAGGGCTCGAACTCCCGGACCGCGAGATCGTGACCTGGCTGAAGTCGGACGCTTAACCGACTGCGCCACCCAGGCGCCCCCCTCATTTTGTTTTCTATACAATTTAAGAGACTAATGAATTTAGAAGAATACTTAGTTTATGTTTTTGGGCACATAGTACATAGAGATGTGATTTTGTGACAAAAACTGAAACAAAGGCAGGGATAGAGCTGCAAAGGAGCAGAATTTTTCTGTGTTGAAGTTAAATTGGAATAAATTCAAATTAGGATGCAAAATGTAATCCCCATGGTAACCATGAAGAAAATAGCTATAGAATATGGACAAAAGGAAATGAGAAAGGAATTTAAACTTTTTGTTCAAAAAAATCACCTCAGGACGCCTGGGTGGCTCAGTTGGTTAAGCATCTAACTCTTGGTTTAGGCTCAAGTCATGATCTCGCGGTTCATGAGTTCAAGCCCCACATTGAGCTCTGCGCTGATGGTACAGAGCCTGCTTGGGATTCCGACTCTCCCTCTCTCTATCCCTATCCTGCTCATGCTCTCTCTCTCTCCAAATAAATAAATAAACATTAAAAATTTTTAAAAATCAGCTAAATACAAAAGAATTCAGTAATGCAGGAAATGAAGGACAAAAAGCTATAAGGCATTTAGAAAACAAATAGCAAAATGACGAAAGTAAGTCCTCCCCCCACCCACCAGCAGGACAGTAGTTTAAACCCAAATGGATTTAACTTTCCACTCAAAAGACAGATTGGCAGAATGGATTTAAAAACAAAACCATGATCCAACTGTATGCTGTCTACAAGAGACTCACTTTAGATCCAAAAACACAAATGGATTGAAAAGGGTGCGGGGCACCTGGGTGGCTCAGTCGGTTAAGCATCCGACTTTGGCTCAGGTTATGATCTCACAGTTTGGGGGTTTGAGTCCTGTATCAGGCTCTGTGCTAACAACTCAGAGCCTGGAGCCTGCTTTGGATTCCGTGTCTCCCTCTCTTTCTCTCTCTCCCCCTCCCCTACTCATGCTTTGTCTGTCTCTGTCTTTCAAAAATAAATGTTGAAAAAAAAAAAATGAAAGGCTGGAAAAAGATATCCTATGCAAATAAAAGTAACCAACAGAGAGCAGGGATGGCTGTACTAACATCAAAACCAAAAAGTTTACAAGAGGCAAAGAAGGACATTATATATTATTAAAAGGTTCAGTACAGCAAGAAGATACAGCAGCTGTAAACATTTATGTATCTAATGACAGGCCATCAAAATATATTGAGCAAAGTTGATTAAATTGAAAGGAGAAATAAACAGTTCTACAATAGTAGTTGGAGACTTCGATACCCTCCTCTTAATAATGGATAGAACAAGCAGACAGGATAAGTAAGGATAAAGAGGACCTAAACACCAGAAGAAATCAAATATATCTAATAGACATACACAAAGCACCCTATCCAACAATAGAGTAGACATGCTTCTCAAGTGTACATGGGACATTTTCCACAATAGACCATATGTTAGGCCACTAGTTAAGTCTCAGTAGATTTTAAAAAGATACCATACAAAGTATCTTCTCTGAGCACAGTGTGATGAACTTAGAAGCCAGTGACAAAACTGGAAAATTTAACAAATTTGTGGAAACTAAACAGCATTCTTAACTAGTAGATCAAAGAAGAAATCACAAGGGAAATTAGAAAATTGCTAGCGATGAATGAAAATGAAAACACACCAAATTTAGGAGATGCATTGCTAAGGGGAACCTTATAGCTACAAACACTTAAAAAACAAGAGGGATCTCAAATCAAAACCCAACTTCTAACTAAGGAACTAGAAAAAGAACAGACTAAACTGAAAGCTAGCAGAAGAAAGGAAATAATGATAATTAGAGCAAAGATAAATAGAGAAATAGTGAAACCAAAAGTTGGTTGTTTAAAAAGAACAACAAAATTACCAAACCTTTAGCTGGAGGGACTAAGAAGAAAGAGAAAAGACTCAAATTGGTAAAATCAGAAAATGAAAATGACATTAGTATTCGTTCTACAGAAATAAAAAGGATTGTAAGAGAGTACCTTGAATAGTTGCATGCTAACAAACTGGATAACCAGCTGAAATGGACAGGTTCCTGGAAACAAAACCTACCAAGACTAAATCACACAGAAATAGGAAATTGGAGTGGACCTATGACTAGTAAGGAGATTGAATCAGTAACTAAAAGTCTACCAACAAAGTAAAGGTCTGGACCTGATGGCTTTACTGGTGAATTCTGCCAGACACTTAAAGAAAAACTAATACCAGTCCTTCTCCCCATGTGACTTGAAGGTCACTTTGTGAGCAGCCTTCCCAGACAACACCCAGACAGCAGCATGGCCTTTCTAAAGAAATAGTTTAAGGCCTTCAGGGCAGTCAACATCACTGCTTATGGCCCCACGTGTCTCTATAAGTCCTCTTGAGCCCTGAGCTTGGGCATCCAGGCCCTGCAAAGATAGATTAAAATCCAAGAAGTGGTGAAGTTCCTAGTGCTTCCTCTCTGCTGTGTACAGGCCCACTTTCCACCCTCCATCATCACCCTTCTCAGGAAGAGCTGAAGCATCAGGTTTAGAGCAGGGACTAGGTTATGTGCATCTTCATAGGTCATGGAGATGATGACTGAGTCCTAGTAATTCCTGTGTAGGAAGCACCTGCCACAGGTCTCCTTTCATTCCCACAACCACTGAGGAAGTCGGTGATTTTTCTTCCCATCTTACAGGTGAGGAGACAGACCTAGAATAGTGAACCACTCTGCCCCAGACAGAGCCAGGACTTGAGTTCGGGTCTGCTGGACCCCGGAGTCAGCTCTCCATCTACCACTTGCTCTTCCTTGCTTAGCACTACACACATAGATGTTCCAGAAATCTTTAGCAAATGAATGTTGAAGAAACAGCCTGGAAAGCAGTGAAAGATGGCAAATTTTTCAACAGTAACCCCAACTGGGAGAAGTAATGAGTTGACAGAGCCACTAGAGGTCAGAATTTAGCAAGTCTTTGTTAGCTCAGGGGCACCGCTTGTGAAATTCTTGTAGAGCTACAAAGGACCTCAGAGGTTCCCTCACCCCCTTCTTAGTTCCCCTCCCTGTTGGTGAGAAAATGGGTTCAGATGCTATGAGTTGCCCAAGGCCATAGAGGTGTGCCAACTCCCAAACCATGCCTTTGCCCAACACTATGATACCTCTTTAATCACCTTCCTGGAGCCTAAAGCATTTTGTTCTCTGAAAACAACATTCAGTGACCATATGGAGCAGCTTGTGTGCCAGATGCTGGGGACACAACAGTGAGAGGCCAAGCCTGGCCCTGCACGGGGGCATTAAGTGAATCTGGGGAAAGTTTGTTTTTGATAATGGGGTTTGACTTTGACTCAGAATTACAAATGCATTTTACATCATGACCTAGTACATTATACACACACACACACACACACACACACACACACACACACACACAAAGCTATAATATGTGTGTATATATACATATAATATACATATTATATATATAGTATAAAGTTTCACAAAATAATACATATGCTATAATGCAGTACATTTTATAATTTCCTATACCCATCTCTCTTAATCACAACCCATTAAGTTGATTTCAGGATCCTCTAATGGTCACAACTTCACCGCGCATTCCACTACTCTAAATCATTGGTTTCAAATAGGAAAGAGGCTCCTAACCCCGAACTTTTTTCCTGGTGTACAAAATGGTCTTGGATTTTTTGGGTGTGGAGGGTGAGGGATTACTAGAACACAACCATCATAGACAGGACTGCTTGGAAGCCTAGGCAAAGAAGAAAGAGAACAGACCATGGTGTTCTTCTCCATGGTGTAGCATCAGTCAGGATGAGTATTGCTTACCTGTGATCTCCAGCAGGCAGGGAAAGAATACAGAGGCTGCTGTAAGCCAGCTCTCCTGTCAGTCTCAAGAGGGCTCCCACCTGGGAAGCTGGCGGGGGGGGGGGGGGGTCGGCAAAAAATTGCACTAGAGAAAAAAGATGAGCAAACACTAAAAATCCATTAGGTTCTGGATAACAAGTGATTGATTAGGAATCGTTGAAGGTTGAAGGCCTGAGCTGAGCAATGGGTCCACGTCACCGTCGTGAAGTTAGGGGCCCAAGAACAGGGTTTTTGTTTTGTTTTTGCTGATAATCTAAACCAGTACATCTCCAACCCTAATGTGCATGCGGATCTTGTTAAAATGCAGGTTCTGACTCAGGATCCGTGGAAAAGGACTTCAACTCAGAGGGGAGGACGGGGGAGCGGGAGGAGGGTCTGACAGGTGTGCCAAGCTTAGCCAACTGCCTTTTTCCTGCAGACATAGAGAAGGGCTGCCACTTCCAGCACATCTTGGCCTGTGCTCGCCTGAGCGTCAGCCCGCGCCTGAGCGAAGCCGTGCTGCAGCAAGTGCTGGAGCTCCTGGAGGACCAGAGTGACATCATCAGCACCATGGAGCACTACTACACAGCGTTCTGAGGAGCCGCCGGCAGATGGCGTGGGTGGAGCCGGGCCGAGGAAGAGGAAGACCGGGCGGCAATCACTCCCAGGCTCTGATTTTAAACATCACGCAGAGGCTGATAGGTCTGGTGGCAGTTACCTCCTAAGAAACTATGAAATATAGTCATTTAAGGAATGCAATTGGGCATAAATTCTGTAGTCTGCCCTCTCGCTGCTGTATCCTTGGGATAAAGTCACTTCTGTCTCCGCCATGACATAGAGGGAAACCTGTCCTGTCGACCTCCTGACTGGACCGGGCGTTGCTCTTGGAGCAGAAGGGGAGGAAACAGTGTTGGCGGCTGAATCGGGGTACATGTGGCTTGAGGCCCTATCAGGGTAAAGGAATGTCACGTCGTAAAGTGAACTGAAGAGCATATAGCCAGAGCACACAGATCTAAAACCTTTTCGAACTTCAGACCATCAGCTACATTCTTGTTGGCCTCTCCCAGTGGTTAAGAACCTAATGTAGGGGACTTATTCTTGGATGAGTATCACTCACCTATGATTGCCAAGGGTCAAGTACCAGTGGTGGGTCCTGAGCCCTCGGATGAATGGTGTTTACAGACCCACCCAGAGACGGGAATAAATGGATCTAAGGCATGGCTCTGTGTTGGTCATTTTCCTTACTTTCCTTCTGAATCAAAAGATGTCTCAGTACATTTCCTTAACACTTTGAGGACATACGTGACTAAATACATTGTCCTTTAACACCCTGAAGTCCTTAGAGGCTCTCAGCCAAATGCCTGGCTGGTAGATGTTACTCTCAAGGTTACTGTTGAACGCACAGGGCGTCCTGACACCATCCAGACGAACACTCTGTTTGTGCCCAGACAGGTGGTGGAATCTGAGGTATGTAGCAGGCTTGTTCTAACAGCTAAATGACAAATCGACAAACGCAGCCAGCAAAAAAAAAAATGAAGTGTCAGGAAAGATTTGGAGTTAATTACAGTCGTTTCAAAGAGGCACATCTGCCTTCGTCTGCTGCCTTTGCTCTTGACGTAACAAGCTCTTAGTGGCTCTGCTGCAGAGCCCGCAGGCCTCCAGAGTCGTTCTGCTCTATGTGGAAATGCAGTGGCTTTAATACTCACAAGTTGGCTGCAGTTTCACATGTCAGGCTGAGGGCTAGGACCAACAGATTGCTTCCTGTTGTGGACTTTCTGACTTGACCCAAACATCTGCCATATTTCTGACAGCCGTCTACCCAGATGGCTGCCCTGTGTCCTCTGTGCATTCGGAAGCTTCCCATAGAACGGGGTCTGCCTGGAATAACATCCCAGCGGTTCTTCCTGATAGCAGCGGATGTTCCGTATTGAATACATCTCAGATTATCAGGGCTGCCCAGGAAGGAGTCTGAACCAGCAGCGCATTTCCAGGATTTATCCCAAGGAGATGATCACACAGGTGTGAAAGGATGAACACACACGATTCCCATTGCTGTGTAATTCAGAGTTCTACAACTGGGAAAAATATCCGTAGGAAAAAGTTAATTATGATACGTGTACACAGTGAAACACTATGCAGCCATTAAATGATGGAGTGGACAGATCGTTTTGCCGTGGAGCACTCTTCCCAAGAAAACTGAGGTACAGGTCTGTTTACAGAGTATACTACAATTGACCCGTATGTGTGTGTCTGTACATCTGCATAAATGTGGCACATGTATGCACGTACATATAGTTGATCACTCCCGGGCCCCCCTCCCCCCCCCCGCCGCCCAAAATACTTTCTGCACTTGGCTTTCAGGACACCACACTCTGGGTGCTCTTTCTCGGTCTCCTTTTCATGGTCTTCCATGTCCCCGGGGGCTCAGGGTTCAGTCCCAGAGCTCATTCCTGTGCAGCTTGCCCCCTTGGAGATGTGAAGCAGTCGTGTGGCTCAGAACATCCACATGCTGACAGGCTCTCCAATTTACATCCAGTTAAGACCTCTTCTGAACTCCAGACCCCTGCATTCAGCTTCCTGTTGACATCCCCACTGAGGTGTCTAACAGCTGTCACAAACCCCTGCCCAAAGCCAGGCGCCTGATCACCCCTGACTGAAGACTTGCTCCTTCTGAAGTTTTGCCTGATTCAGAAAAAGGCAGCCCCATCTTTCCAGTTGCCTAGGCCAAACCCGTTGACTTTTTCTCTTTCTCTCACATTCCACCTCCAACCTGCCTACCAGTTACCTTGGCACTACCTTCAAGGTATTTCTAGAATCTAACTGCTCCTCACGGCTCCACTGCTACCACTTGGAGCATTGCAGGTGCCTCCTGACTCGACTCCCTGCTTCCGCCCCGGCCCCCCTTTAGTTCACTTAGCACACAGCAGCCAGAGCCATCTGTTAAAACTGAAGCCAGATTCTGTCCTCCTCTGCTCCAGCTCTCCCGTGACTCTGTTGGTCTCACTCCAGGTAGGACCTCAGGGCATCCCAGTATCAACAAGGAGCTGCTCTGCCTGGCCTCCTCTCCGAATTCCTCCCTCCCCGTCCCCCCTGCACCCACCCTGCTCAGCTTCATAGGCCTGCCTCACTGTTCCTCACACCCCAGGGACATTCCTGCCTTAGGGCCCTCGTGCTTGTTTCTTCTGCCTGGAATGTTCCTCACCCAGATAACCATGTGATGGCCTTCCCCCCCTCCCCTCCTTTAGGTCTTTGCTTGGGTGTCCCCTTCTCCCTTGGGCCTGTCCTTGATCCCTCTTTTGCTAATCACAACCAGCCCCTTCTCCCTCCTTCCCAGGACTCTTCAGTACTTCTCCTTCTCCATGGTACTTGTCACCATGTAACACGTGCCATGTTTCTCACTTGCTTTGTTTATGATCTGTCTCCCTAACAGCAGAAATGCTCCATGAAGGCAGGACTCTTTCTCTGTTTTGTTTCCTGCTCTGTCCTCTGCACCTGGAGCAGTGCCTGGCAATACCACTCCTGTGTACGTGTCTGGCTGCCCTCTACCTGCAAATATTTCCTTTCTTTCCTGGGGCGGGGCAGGGCGGGGCGGGGGAGGGGGGCTTTCTCCAATGTCTTGGAAGGCTGTTCAGGCTGGAAGTGTTCAGAATTAAACCCACTGGGAGCAGCCTCATCCAGCTCCCTTGCTCTTCAAATGAGATCTCTGAGGCACGTGTTCTACACCATTTTCTAGAGTTTCTCTGTGGGATTAATCTCCATCCACCCACAGAAGCAGCTAACTTGATAGCCACCCTTAATTGCCTGCCTTACCCTCCCTGTCTTCCCCACGCCCCCTTACTATTTGCTGCACCTCCCAAATGAACTGCTTCCTCTCCAGTCCTTGTCTCACAGTCAGCTTCTCGTGGAACACAAATTAACATCATGTTCTCAAGTCTATTTGAGAAATGCTGCATAAATAGTTATACATATCAAGCAGAGATCCCTGGAAAAACCAGTGACCCATTGTTAACCTCCAAAAGGGTGAGATAGATGCTTTTTAACCACATATCTACATTTGATATTTTTACAATTAGCAAGTGTCATTTCTACAAAAATAATAAAGCTCTCTCTCACTCCCCACCCCATACTCACCTGAATCACAAGTGAACCCGGAATCAGATAGACCTTATATCCCACAGCAACATAAGAACTCGGAGAAGATGAGGGAAGCCCTTAGAAAGTTCTCTGGGGCTAACTACAGTTGGGTCACTGCTCCTGCACTTGAAGAGGCACCAGAGGGTTCCCCGGAAGAAGAGGGAAACCCAGCAAACATCCTGGCTCTCACACTGTGCACGATCCAGGAGGCACGAACGCTGCATATAGTTTATATAAGCAAGAAGACAAATAGTGCTACTGTCTGGTTAAGGGTTTGTTTGAAGCTCCATGATTCTCTCCGTCTGGTAAGCTACCAGTGCTTCTCATCCTTAAAAGACACTTCTTTCTAATTATTTTCCCCTCTGATAGTGTGCCAGGACACTGGCCGAGAGAAAGCCAAGTGGAAAGAAGTCTATTCAGTGATGGGGAACCCGAGACTGTGTGCCAAGGATTGAAACCAAGCAAACTTGTAATTTTCCACTGGAGAAAGCATCCACACTTCTTATTTGTGTGGTTTCTTCTCTACAAGTGGCCTCGACAGCAGTTCCCCAAAGAAGCACCTCATTGTTTCCTTACTAGATCAATGTGATGCATTCGGGCAGACTCAGAAAGACGGAGACGAAGCTGGCAGCAGGTGCTGGGAGGAGAGGGGGACCGTCCCAAAGGGAAATGGTGCCCACGGATGAAGAAACTTGTAGTCAGATTCTAATTTGCATGACAGTCTACTCTAAAGGCAAGCCCAAACTCCCACAGAAGTGAGTTTTTATATGGTACAGAATTTTTTTTAAATACAGCCTATTTTTATTGAAGTTTTATTAAGTAAACCCAAACAGGTAAGTCGCAGCATACAAGGTTGTGCCCACAAGAATTCTAAATCAGACCCCAAATTCCTGAAGAGACCAAAGTCTTTCCCTGTATGGCAAATTAAAGTGATAGGCTTTCATCTCGGAAAATGAAGAGAGGAATGTTGAGGACCACATCATGGTTTTTTTAAATAGTAAAGTGATGTGTCATTAATTCACACTGCTTTGGTGAACAGTTTATGTAAATTAGTGAAAAATCGGGAAATAGTGCTATTCTACTTAAATCTATTTAAATCATTCAGTGTTCTGAATGACATCTGAATTACTGTGAGGGAATCGGTTGGCTGCTCTTAGAAAACCTGACTTAATGAATAAATCGCTTTAATTATGTATCATTTAAATTATCATGTGTCATGCGTTGTTTAATACTATTAGGTGATTTTAAAGTACTTGAACTTAAGAGATTTGAATGCATGTCCACTCAAAAATGTCGATGTCAATGTTGACAAAACTATTATTATTCCTAATAACCAAGAAGTGAAAAGCAACCCAAATGTCTATCAAGTGATGAATGGATAAACAAATGTATATGCATACGATGGAGTGTTATTCAGCCACACAAAGGAATGAAGTTCTGACACATATACTACATGGATGAGCCTTGACAACAGTATGCTAAGTGAAAGATGCCAGATACAAGAGACCACTTGTCATATGATTCCACTTATATGGAGTGTCTAGAATAGGTAAACCCATAGAGAAAAAAATAGGTAGTGGTTGCTAGGGCATGGGGGAAGGAGAGGATTGGATAGTACAGGATTTCCTTTTGGGGTGATAGAAGTGTTCTGGAATTAAGATAGTGGTGATATTTGCACAACCCTGTGAATATACTCCAAACCACTGAACTGTGGGTTATGTTGGGATTCCTCACAGCATGGTGACTGAGTTCCAAAGGCAGGCCTCCCAAGAGAGCAAGCACAACCCTCACAGAAGCTGTATGGCCATTTGAGAAGCCACTCGGTGTCACTTCCATAGTGTTCTTATTGTCAAAGCTGTCAGAGTCCTACCCAGGTTCCAGAGAAGGTGAATAAACCACCTCCTGGCAGGGAGTTACAAGGTTCTGGAAGGGCACGTAGAGCAAGGAATATTGCTCTGGCCATTTTTGGAAAGCGCAATCTCTCACAGACATGTTTCCAAGCTTTTATGTGCATACAGCCTCATTCTTTAGGAAAAAAAAAATTTTTTTTTATAGCAGTAAGTACAAAGAATGGGGGGAAATGACCTACCACTACCCAGGTACTCTGTATTTTCTTTTTCAGATTATATTGTTAGAAAACTAACGATGTTAATATTTTGCCTTCCAGAAAAAAATTTTGTGGTAGCAATAAAAAAAATTTTTTTAATGTTTATTTTTGAGACAGAGAGAGAGACAGAGCGTGAGGAGGGGAGGGGCAGATAGAAAGGGAGACAGAATCTGAAGCAGGCTCCAGACTCCGAGCTGCCAGCACAGAGCCCGATGCGGGGCTTGAACTCACGAACCGTGAGATCATGGCCTGAGCTGAAGTCAGACACTCAACTGACTGAGTCACCGAGGTGCCCCAGACCACACTCTTTTAAATGGTCACAAAATTCCATTGTGTAGTTGTCCCTTAATGTATTTAACCATACTTCTATTGAGGAACATTTAACCGGTTTCCAGTTTGTGTCTATTGCCACCATTTCTGCAGGAGACATCCTTTTACATTTTTCCTTTCTTGCCAAACATTTGTAAGTGTATTTGTTTGGTAAATTTTTAGTAATGCAAGTGCTAGGAAATCGGGCATGAGCATTTAAGAATTTGAATAGGCAATGACAAATTACCCACTGAAATCTATTAATACTCCTATCAATGATTTCAGAGTCTACTGTTTGCATGCCAGCTCACCCATAATTTGTACTATCCATGGTTTTTTTTTCTTTTTAAGTTTATTTATTTAGTTTTTGAGAGAAAGGAAGAAAGAATCCCAAACAGGCTCCGCACTGTCAGCACACGGAGCCCAATGTGGGGCTCGAACTCACAAACCATGAGATCATGATCTGAGCTGAAATCAAGAGTTGGACGCTTAACTGACTAAGCCACCCAGGTGCCCCAGTACTATCCATGGTTTTAACCACCAACCGATAGGTAAAAATAATTTCTGGGTTGTGTTTGCGTTTATATTTTCTTAGGCATGAATGGTGTTGAGCATTTGTCACTATGGGCAACCTAACATCGCCCTGGACAGTAGTGATGGCTCAGAATGGCCCTGGTCCTATGTCCTGCAGTGGTATCAGCTACAGAACCAGCCTCGAGGTCTGCTGCTGAGGTCCTAGTTAATGCAAAGCTGGAATAAACATCCAGAAGAACTCAAACCTCAACATTGCCATTTTGCTAGTTCAGGTGCTTGGTCAGATGCCTGCCCAAATAAAATATATACTAATACATAAAGGCAGCAATCTTTCTGAAACCAGTCCCATATTATTGATGCAGATCTCTCATAGACCAGACGCCATTCAGCTCTAGTTCACTGACACTGTCCTCAGATTAATTTGAAAACTAAGGTTTCTTTTAAGAAAGTGCTAATTAAGTGGAGAAGACAGCTTTAGGAATAGGAACGGTTTTAATGCCACTTCTGCTTTAATCGACATTGTATCATTATTGTGATAAGGTGATGCTTGCATTTTCATCTTGGGGTTTGCTACAATTAATTGGGGCACTGGGCAACAACCCTTTTGCTAATCTTGTTGCCTAGAAAGTGCTTCCTCAGGGGGAAGGGTTTTATTTTATTTTTGTTCTGAGGACAGTCAGTGAATGGGGGAAATAAATCAGGGGTGAGGACAGACTATCCTTCCTTTTTTTTTCTCTCTCTACTTTAGAGCAGAGCAATGGTGGCATCTTCTAAGCTGTGATGTGTGGCACAATTGACTTGTGATACATACTGAATTTCGTGATGTACAGAAATTTGTGAGTGATTAGTTTATTTTGATATAAATTAGGTGGCAGGATAATATATTGAGCTGTTAGCACGGGAGTTCGGTTTTCCTGTATTTTAGTTCTTCTTTTGCTGCAGGAAGCCAGCCTTGCCTCAGGCAGGTTTGGTTTGAGGGCCAAATGCAGAAGTTGTTTGTGCAGACAACTGGCTTATGTTTTCTGGAAGCTTGGAGCCTGAGAGGGATTGGACATTAGTGGACTCCAGGCATTGCAGGCTGAAATGTGCCCCCTACAGTGCCTGAGGCAGGACTTCTATGGAGAGGCTTTGCAGTGTCTCTCTGAGACTTAGAGCCTTGGCCTAGGGTTCCCAGCTTTAGCCAAGATTCCCAAGCTGGGAACGGAAGCTGTGCAAGCCTCCTTCTCTGCAGAGACAGCCCAGGGATACCAGCAGAAGACTTGGTCTCAGGAGAAGAGTGGACTCATCTCCATTTTCCAGGCCTTCCTAACCTCCTGGACTTGGACGCATCTCCAGGGAAGGAGAGAGTCTGCCGCACCTGCTGCCACCAGTATTGTTTTCCTGCCAGCTGGGAGGATGTGGTCTTCAAGCCCAAGGTAACTTGAAATAAAGAAGGGAGTAGAATGAGTCTCACATGAGTTTTGGGAGTAAGATTCATATAACCACTACAAGGATAATATATTCAAGGCGAATCTTAGAACAAGTTCATGTTCCCACCCACTTATAGTCCAGAATGGCCTCTTGAGTGGGAAAGAGAGGATGTCACAGTACAGTTGCAGGGAAATGGCTCAGGAGCCCTCCACAGAAGCATGCTGCCTATGAAAACCGCCTGTCCTGCGTCCTGCAGAAACCATTGGAAATCACCTTCTCCAAGGACGGGGGAGAGAACTTGTGGAAAGAGTTTGTTAACCTTTCCTCAGTGGGGTCAGCTTATCATGAATGGAAAATATCACCCTATCCTGCAGCCACCATACATGCCAACCGGCCAGAGATGGCCCGGCCCACAGGCAAGTGAGCAAGCAGAATCTAACTTGGGAGAAGGGCCCCCACCACCAGAGCAGTGAACCTGCTCCCAACAAGAAGCAGCTTGCAAAGGCCTTACTCATTCGAACAGCCAGCCCAGCCCAGCCCAGCGCCCCAGGAGGAGTCAGCAGACTGCCTGTGCCTGTGGTTTCCGTCCCGTCCTGGCTTGCCTTGACCCAGCGGAGGGCAACACATGGAATCACACTCCTGGGAATGACAGCTGGCTTGGGAATGCTGGTGTCAGCACAAGCTGAAACCTCGTCAGGGCAAGCCCGAGAGCAGGATGGGATCTGCTTTTTCTGTCCATTTGCTGTAAACTCAGGCAACTGGGGAAAATGGGAGGTGGGCAGCTTATGAACCTACAGCCTGCTGAGTTCTGGTTATGTTTCCATAGGGCCAGAGACTTCCCTAGACTTAATTGTTGTCATGTGTTTCCTCAGAGGGTGTCCATATCACAGATACATGGAGCAGACCCAGCAGTAGGCCCAGAGTGGTGCTTAATAAATGCATAAATGGGTGGGCACTTATTGAGTGCCAGCTGTATGCAAGGCATCGTGCCAGGTATAGATGGGGATGCCAAGACAAAACTCCACCCCTGTCTTTAGAGAACTTTCAACCAAGTGGGTCATAAGCACATGCCTACATTACTTATAACCATGAATGCAAATGTGTTTTGTTTGACCCTCAGAGTTTTAATATTTTTACCAACACACAAAAAAATTCGCTGCCATCTGTATTAAAAAAAAAAAGGTTGTGTGTGTGTGTGTGTGTGTATGTCTGAAAGGCTACAGAAGCAACTGGGTAACAGAGGTGGCTCTTCAGTTAGGGAATTGGGGCCAGGAGAGGGCAGGAGACTGACTACAATGTTTTATAAATTTTTTAATATGAAAATGTTATAACTCTAAAAATAAACAAAATGGATGGGGGAATTCACATAAAAATCCAGATTTCTGGCTTTTCTTGACAACTCAATTTCTGCCAATACTGGGAACAGTCTGAAAACAGTGTGTGGGTAGGGGGAAGGGGCAGCACTAAAGGATTTTAAGCTGCAAGCTGGCATCAGATTTACATTTTGGAAAGAATATTTTGGTAGCAGAGCGGGGAGCATTGCATGAGGGCAAGCCCAAGGACAGGTAGGCCAGAGAGCAAGTGTGCGGCAGGCCTCAGAGGAAGGATAGTGAGGACCCGACTGGGACAGTGGTAGGCGGACAGATGTCAGAGACATTAACGAAGTAGAACTGAGATGGGTAACCAGTTCAGGGGTGAAGGGAAGTGGAAATGAGGAGGGCAACTCCCAGGTTCTGCCAGACAGACCACGGTATGTGCCACAAGAGTTTGAGACCAAGGGAAGGGAAAGGCAGCCCAGCAGATCTGTGGGCCTTTTGAACTGGAGACGGCAGAAATGCTCAAAGAACGTATCTCCTAAGATGCAAGGCCCACACGGGAAAGAAATGCACTCTCAGGGGTAATTTCTCTGTTCCAGGCACCAAGAGTGTCTCAGTGATTTACTCAGTGATTTACGGCCTCTGGAGAACACAGCATGGGATAACTGGAATTTCAGACAAACTTAATGCCTGTGGCTTAAAAGGCAAAGAAGCACCAACTGAGAAGTCACTGAAATCATATTCCTTCAGGGAATGGATTTTCTTGGATCTGGGTGCATCCTTTACAGCTTTATTAGTCATTGCTAAAGCCCTTTTTGGGTCGCAAAGCTGCCAAGCAGGGTGCTAGGAGGGATATAATTACCTTGAGCAACAGGCTCCAAACAGCAGCCCTGTGTGCGTGTCAACACGCCAGGCTGCCCGGGCAACACCACCACCCAAAGGGAGGGGCAGGTGCCCTAGCCCTGAGGCTCGAGGCAGCCAGGAAATGCACCAGCCTGGAGCTTCCATGATTCTCTTTTCCCTGGAGTTATGACTTAGCACTTTGGGGTCTTTCACAAAGGATGCACACAGGTCAGTTCCTTAAAGGCAGGAAGTGACTGTCCCCCTCCCCTGCCTCTGCAGCGGCATCCATGACAATGTTTGATCACATTTACTACTTGAATCAGAGCTGAAAATACTTCCCCTCTGGGGCTTGGTGGTCACATACCAATTCTTTAATGCTGTGATCTCAGATTTAATCCATGATGTAACAAAGAGATTTAAAGCAAAATCACACTAATGTTAAGCACTTAATAATAGCTAATGACGATTGAAAGTTAGGCACCCATCACTCAGCAAACTTAAATCTTCACACTGAAGATGAATAGGTAGGTAACTATTGTCATTCCCATGTTACAGATGAGGACACTGAGGCCCAGACTAACTGGCCTAAGGGTGTGCAGCTAGTAAGTGGAAGAGCCAGGTTTGTACCCAGTGAGCTTAACCACTAGGCTGTATCGCTTTCAAGACCGGAGAAGCCTCTTCTCTGGTGGCTCTCACCTGTGAACACAACACACACAAATGCCTTTGCATTTGAGTTGATGTACAAACTGTGTTTTCATTACATCCGAGGCTTACCGAGAACACCACTTCTGGTGATAAAGTCATACAGGATGCTGGGCTGAGTGGGTTGGATGACATCGTGTCACACGTTATGACATGGGCAGAGCAGGTATTTACTGACACACGCAGGAGAGCTGGGTCAGGCCAGCCAACATTCTTATCTAAACAGCAATACAGTCCCAGAGGGAGACCCAAAGAATGATTCAGTAACCTCCAAAGGGTTGGGTTTGGCCCATACAGTATTGGTATTCTCAGGCTTTTTTTTTTTTAATATTTAAAATGTTTAATTGTGAAGTATTTCATACAGAAAAGAATAAGGCATAAAACCTAAACACTGAGATGAGACAGTTCTTCATAATTACCCATATGTGCTTCAGTTCTCTTTTTTTTTTATAAGTTTTTGTTTTAGTGTTTATTTATTTTTGAGACAGAGAGAGACAGAGCGTGAGCAGGGGAGGGGCAGAAAGAGAAGGAGACACAGAACCCGAAGCAGGCTCCAGGCTCTGAGCTGTCAGCACAGAGCCTGATGCGGGGCTCGAACCTAAGAACCACAAGATAATGACCCAAACAAAGTTGGATGCTTAACTGACTGAGCCCCTCAGGTGCCCCACATCTCTTTAACGAAATATAACGTTAGAGACACAAGTAAAAACCCCATTCCTCCCCTGCCTCTACCCCCATAGGTGACCTTGAGGTTGATATGCATCATTCCCATGCGGATTTTTTATTGTGGCATAAATTACAAGTAGTAAATTGTACAAATCTTAATCATATAGCTTAATGAATTTTTACATATGTATGTTTCAAAACAGTATATAGATCAACAACATGTCCATGACCTCAGGGGGGCTCCTTTGCCTCACATTTCAGAAGGAGTTGCCAACGTTTAAAAGTTTAAAAATTTAGAGACTTAATGTAAAGATCCAAATTTCTAGCTTCTCTCGAAACTGGAAACTATGACCACGCTAAGCTCACATTCTGGCTCAGAGACAGAGTGGCAGCTGCTCACATCAGACGAGGCATGATTTCCCCAGTTTATCTACAGCCCATTTTATTTGTATATGTAATCTAACCTCATCCCCTGAAAGTTGCCTCACATTTATAATATTTCAAAAGTAATGCAAATATAAAAAGGTGCAAACAATTGCCTTAGCCATCTTAGGAAGGCAGAGTTTGGGGAAAAGTGCTCTTCTCTCCCACCCACTCAGTGATTTGGGAAGCTGCTGACAATGCCATAAAAAAAAAGGGGGACCCGATTTTCCAGGTCTTGGCTACTCAAGGTGTGTTCCTCGGACTGGCAGCATCAGCATCATCCAGGAGCTTGTTAGAAACGCAAACTCTCAGTTCCCTCCCCAGACCTCCTATATTAGTCTGTAGGGCTGCTACAACAAAGTAGCACACACTGGGGGACTTAAACAACAGACATTCATTTTCTTACAGTTCTGGAGTCTTAAAGTTCAAGGTTAAGGTGTCTGCAGGGTTGGTTACCTCCGGAACCTCTCTACTTGGCTTGGGGATGGCCATCTTCTCCCCATGTCTTCACATGGTCTTCCCTCTGTGTCTGTGTTTCCCTCTTATAAAGAGACCGGTCACATTAGATGGATTAGAGCCCATCTCCAGAACCTAATTTAGCTTTAATTACTTCTTTAAAGACCCTATCTCCAAATGCAGTCACATTCTAAGGTAGTGGGGGTTAGGACTTCAACATATGAATTTTGAAGGAACACTGTTCAGTCCATAACACCTACTAAATCAAGATTTACATTTTGTCAAGAGCCACAGGGGACTCATGTTACACATTAAAGTTGAAGAAGCACTGCCCACTGCCTGCTCCCTAGTGGATAAAACACCAGTGGGTCTGTCTGGGGATGGGGGCAGAGGTAAAGGTGGGGGTGATTTTTTAGATGAACCATCCCGTAGGTCTGGTGGGGTGGGAATTCTGAGAATACTCCCCTTCTCGAAGGGGAGTCCCTCTTTTCATTGAGGAGTAACAACCCTCTGCACTTTGGGGAATATGAGCAGGTGAGGTTAACACGTGAGGCCTGGTGAACCAAAGCTGATGTGAATATGACCCACAGGAGTGGGAAAGAGCCTCCTTCCAAAAACAGGCTGGAATGCTAGTCATATGGCTGCTCTTAGCAAAGACTTCATTTTCATTTGGTTACTACCTAGACGCTTCCTCTATCAAGGTGCAAGGCATGTGTCTGAGATTTCCTGGAATCTCCTGGGACCAGGAATTCCTCCCCACTCTGTACACGTTCATTTACCACCTTTGTCATAGGCCTGATGCTATGGTGACAGTTGCCATGGAGATACTCCTATGCACGGTTGAAGCTAATCATGACCCATACTGTCAATCATTTGGTTTAAACTAGAGATTTTCAGGCTGTGTTCCATAAAACTATAAGGTCCTTCTAGGGTTTTACAAACATTTTATTCAAATCTCAATTAAGGGTATTTTAAGGGCAGCTGCGTGGCTCAGTCGGTTGAGCATACCACTCTTGATTTTTGGCTCAGGTCATGATCTCACAGTTCATGAGAGGGAGCCCAAGTCAGACTCTGCACTGACAGCAGGGAGCCTGCGTGGGATTCCCTCTCTGCCCCTCCCCCACTCACACGTGTGTGTGTGTGTGTGTGTGTGTGTGTGTGTGTGTGCATGCACGTGCTCTCTCTCTCTAAAAAATAAACATTAAAACAACTTTTTAAGTATTTTAGATTCATCTTTCAAATGACAAAGAATATATGTTCTTAGAAGAAAAAATAAAAGCAGTATATAGTATAGAATATATACTGAAAAGTGAATGTCAAAATTCCCATCTGACAGAGTAGGTTGTTTAAGGATAATCCCTTCTACAAATGATGATTATGAATTCTGGAACACCTCCCCTTCCCCCCCCCCCCCCACCCCCCAAAGAAAAGCGCACCGACCTATTTAATGGCACTGGAGAGCATCCAGACAGTAAAGGAAGGGAAACACTCTGAGTGAGATCCACATTTATATGGCCTTTCCCCTAAGGCAATCATTCTAAAACTTTAGTGTGTATTAGTATCTCGGGAGCGCTTGTTAGAATTTAGATTGCTGGACTCCAGCCCCAGAGTTTCTGATTCACCGGGCCTGGGGTGGAGCCCTAAATTTTGCATTTCTAACCAGTTCCCATGGGATGCTAATCCTACTAGTCTCAGGACTACCCTTGGAAAACCACAGTCAGCTGGCACAGGGTAGGGGTCCTTGAGGGACTAATGATTCTGAGAAGGAGTTTGCAATAAAAGTGGCTGAAAATTGAGAAAATTCTGGAAAGGAGAGAGTCGACAGAGTGCGAAGCCCCCAGATATGTGTAAAAATTATTCTCAATCCTTGGCTGACCCTCGAACTGTACATGTCCAGGTGAGACTCTAAGGATTCCACGGGGAAAACAACAGCTGATGACTGAGAGAGACTGAGCAGAGATTTAGGCAATTGTCCATCACAGGGAAGACAGAATTTGGAACTGAAAGTCTTACCAAGCTATAGCAGTTTGGGAAACAGCTCAAACTTTCAACTGCAACCATGGAAGGCCACACTTTGATTGAAGACCATCTCTCTGACTACGGCATTCACCCTAGCACTAAGGTGAAAACTAAAATAGACCCACCCTAACAAAACCTAAAAGCAAGTTTTAAGAGTCCTAATCCAACCAGTAATTTCCCTGCCCACTGCAAGAAAATGTTCATCAGAGGAAGATAACGCAGTCCAGTCTCTAGAACATATTCACAATATTCACTATACAAAAATTACTAGATATGTGAAGAAAAAATGTGACTAACCTATAATCAAGACATAAGTCAGTCAATAGAAACAGGCTCAAACAACCCAGATGCTAGACTTAGCAGACAAGGACTTTAAAATAACTTTGATAAATATGTCAAAGAGTCTACAGTAGAAGACGCATATACTGGGTGAAGAGAGGAGAAATTCATCAGAGAGCTGGAAACAACAACAACAACAACAAATCACAGTATCTAAAAAGTGCTCCTCCTGATCTACATTCTCACTCCCAACCCAACTTTCTGCCCCAGAGGTAAACATCTATAGTCAGGTTCTTTGGTTGTAAATGATAAGTCTTTAATTAGCTTATGCCAACATAGTGATGTGCGGCGAAGTCCACTTAACCAAACTGTGGGGAGGGATGGAGTGGAGCTGGTTTAGGATCAACTGTCCTAGGGACTCAAATGCCGTGAAGATACTCCCGAAGCCCATCTCTTGCCTCTCTCTGAGAACTCGTTGTATTCTCTCACATTGTGTGCAGGCTTCTCTGTGTGGTGAGAGAGCTCTGACCAGGGGTCAGCTCTGGGTTCATGACTTCATAGCTCTGGTGGGAGCTATGCTCTTCCTGTAGCATCAGTTAGAAAAATCCCAGGAAGATTTCTGGTTCTTCCAATATGGGTTACATTCTCTCTATGGACGATCACACTTGCAATGGCATGGGGTGTTCTTCATGGCTCAGTCCTCAATTTCAACTCATCAGTATGGCCAGGGAGGCAGTTCTTTTTGGGAGGAGAAGAGTTCTTCAGAAGGAAAGAGGTAGCATAGGTGCAGTAAGTGGGAGAACTACTGTGAGCTGGACAGCCACTTCATTTTGTGCCTACCACATCCTTATCAGTTAGGTGTGAATCCTTCTACATCATTTAATATGCATTATGCAGTGTCCAGCTATGGGCTCCCCTCAAAGCAGTCCCACGTCAATGATTTGGATGCAGGTAATTTTGAAGGAACGTAATCCAAAGAAGCATGGTGGGGGTATGGAGAAGTGAGACGGGAGAGGGAGAAACTCAATGAAGGTGTGTTAATGCACGGGGTAGCCCTTTTGGTGATCGGTGATCAATCCCACTGTACCCCTCGAGAGACTGTGTGGACACACCTCAGAATTGTCCAAGGAACGAGTTGGGGGATTTATTCACCACCTCTAGCTCCTCACTGGTTCTATGTTACTCATGGGGGCTATCGCTTCTATAGAGTAAAGTCAAAGAAAGTTGTCAAATAGAGAAACACAGGTGCTTGAGAGGAGATGCTGCCATCGTGTAAGGAAAGTCCACTGAAACTACAGATCTCTGGAATGGGCTGAGGGGAGAATGGGCAGGACACTGCCAGTGCCTGATACACATCTATAAGTCTCCATGTAAACAGAATTTGGCAACACATTACTCTGCAAAAATTAAAAATTCAAAACTATGCTTTAACTATGTTTAAAACTCAGACAACAGGGGCACCTGGGTGGCTCAGTCAGTTGAGCATCCGACTTTTGCTCAGGTCATGATCTCGCGGTCTGTGAGTTCGAGCCCCGTATCCGGCTCTGTGCTGGCAGCTCAGAGCCTGGAGCCTGCTTTCGATTCTGTGTCTCCCTCTCTCTCTGCCCCTCCCCTGCTCATGCTCTGTCTCTCTCTCTCTGTCAAAAATAGATAAACATTAAAAAACTCAGACAACAATGTCCACATCCAAATGTGCTGTAATTCCAAACAGGAACACATTGGTGACCACAGGGCTACTGCCTTCATTATAGTTCACTAGTCAGTCCTGCAATAACTAGTTTCTATGTTATATTTCCCATCAAGGCACTGTCCTACTATAGTTGTTAGACATGAGTGCCTGAATAGCTAATGTGTATTCATGTAATATTGTCTTCAAGTAGGCTTTAAAAATTACCCTTAAAACTAAGGGCGCCTGGGTGGCTCAGTCAGTTAAGCATCAGACTTCAGCTCAGGTCATGATCTCACAGTTTGTGAGTTTGAGTCCCTGCATTAGGCTCTGTGCTAACAGCTCGGAGCCTGGAGCCTGCTTTGGATTCTGTGCCTCCCTCTCTCTCTGTCCTTCCCCCACTTGTGCTCTGTCTCTCTGTCTCTGTCTCTCTCTCTCAAAAATAAATAAACATTTAAAACAGTTTTTTAATCACCCTTAAAATTAAAAATGGATTTCATTGGTTAAAAACAAAATATTTAAAAAGAAAATCGGAGTGGGATGAGTTTGATCAGGACCAAGATATCAAATATGCCATCTTAGACCAATTCTTCAAAGCATCAGCCTCACTGACTGACAAAAGCAATATACTACAAATGCTCATGCAAAGACACTCCAAGGCAAGAGAGGAGGATGAGGGGCTTCTGGGGGGCTCAGTCGGTTAAGTGTCCGACTTCAGCCTAGCTCATGATCTCGCTGTTCCCAAGTTCGAGCCTTGAATCGGGCTCTGTGCTGAGAGCTCAGAGCTTGGAGCCTGTTTCAGATTGTGTCTCGCTGGGGCGCCTGGGTGGCTCAGTCGGTTAAGCCTCCAACTTCAGCTCAGGTCACGATCTCGTGGTCCATGAGTTCGAGCCCCGCGTCGGGCTCTGGGCTGATGGCTCAGAGCCTGGAGCCTGCTTCTGATTCTGTGTCTCCCTCTCTCTCTGCCCCTCCCCCGTTCATGCTCTGTCTCTCTCTGTCCCAAAAATAAAATAAACGTTAAAAAAAAAATTAAAAAAAAAAAAAGATTGTGTCTCCCTCTCTCTCTCTGCCCCTCCCAACTCATGCTTTGTCTCTATCACTCAAAAATAAACACTAAAAAAAAAAAAAAAAAAAAAAAAAAAAGAGAGGAGGAGGATATTTAGTTGTTTTGAGAAGCCACCTTTTATGGCAATAAAAATTACCTGAGTCCTAAATACGTTTTGTGTAGTAAATTTTGCAAATTAGTTTTATAGACCCTGCCAAGCTACAATGCCATTTTGAGACTAAACACAGTGGAGCATGAAAACAAGGCTTTCAGTTTCATTCCACGGAAAACGAACAGCTTAATGTTTTTGTAAAAACATATGCAAAGAAGTCTGGTGATGAAAATGCGCTCCCAGTGCCGCCCACAAATAACACATCGCACACCAAGGAGAAGGACATACTATTAAGGAAAAGCTTAGAAAGCCTCAAGCCATTATCAGTACGACCTATCAGTAATGGAGCAGCAAGCAATGGGCACTTTGAAAGAGCAACAGACACCACTGCCTGATCACCCCACCCAGAGAGAAATTTGCAAATGCACAAATCACACTAAAAATGCAAGCTCCTTAAGGGCAGAGCCCCGGTCTAGCTTATCACAGAGTAAGTCCTCAATAGTTATTGAATGAATGAATGAATCCAAGTTGCTTACTGTTTTGAAGATTAAGGTTATGTAGGATCTTTACAAACCAGCAGGACCAGAGAACAGACGTGCTCATTTTATAGTAAATAATGATGATGGTGGTGGAGGTGGCTAACACTTGCCAAAGATTTACCGTGTGCCGACACTGGGCTGACCATTTCCTATGAATTGTTTCATGTTCATCTGACAGTGACCCCCCCCCCAATAAGTTTTATTATCTCCATTTTATAGGCAAGAATCTGAAGCTTAGAGACGTTAAATGACTCACACAAAGCTTAAAAAGTTTAAAAGGTTGCACAAAGAATAATGACAGAGCAGGAATCCAAACCCAGACCCACACTTTCTGTACCATGCTTCCTCTGACAATATATGCAGTCAGAATAGCTATTATAAGGAAGATTAAAACACACACACACACACACACACACACACGCACCATGAAATATTGGCAAAAATATATAGTAGTGACATTCAAATGGTAAGAAAATAATGATTGGGGTGGGGGCAGTGAGGAAGTGGTGGGTTCCATCAAGTTGTTTCTGTGCCAGGGTCCGGTGTCACATTGTCACCAGCTAGATCCCCAAGACCTGGCATTTACTGCTCACTTGCTTGTGCCCATCAACCTTTGTCCCACATTTTTCCTGAAGCTCTTCTTTACAGCTTATCTCTGAACCCAGGCAAAAGACCCACGGGTATAGCATCCCATGATAGAAATCAAAACTACCCCTCAAGCAATAACAACTGCCTGGATGAGGAGCTCCGGCAGGCTCAGGCCAATTTGAACTTAACCCCCAATTCACACCTGCACAGATGGACCATGGAGTGACCCATGGAGTCTGAGAGACCAACAGTTGCCTTTACCTCATTGTTACACTAAAATCTCCGCACCCCCTCCCAGAAGAGCGTAAGACTCATTTACATAACATACAATGTACGTATAGGCACGTTTAAAGCACATGAACAACTTAGGCCCGCCTCTACATATGATGACAAAATTCCCCTTTCTAAATATTTATCCTAACCCTAAATTAAAGGAAGCCGTTCACTCCTGCTCAGGGAGTCACAACTTTGGAAGTTACTCCCTGTCATCTCGTTTGCTGCAAATAAAGTTTCCTTTGTGTGACAACTCCACCTGGTGTAGTTTCTAGTTGTGACTCACCAAGGAGCAAATTCAGTTTGGTTACAATATGATACACACATCAAGCATTAGCCAGTATCAAGAAGACAGCATCTTAAAATGCACTGTATGTATATACCATCTCAGTGATGCTGAGGTGCAGACCTCCCATGGAACCCTCATTAGACCTTTTTGGATTATTGCACCAATATGGGCAGTGAGATCTAGAATTTACTTTTTCCTTTTCAGGACAGAGCAAGATGCTGATGTGACCATTTCAAGTGAGAAAATAAACTACTCTCTATCCGGTTAACGAAAACCTATTATTATGTAAATACTTCTTTTATTTAAATGAACTCAATTTAAATTTAATCCTTTAACTGGTACTTTTACAAACCTGAGCAGGCTGAAGCTGCATTGCAATATTGAGATTATGTTTCATATTGAGAATTTATTTATTTAAATGTTTATTTATTTATTTTGAGAGAGCGAGAGAGAGCACAAGCAGGGGAGGGGGAGAGAGAGAATCCCAAGCAGGCACCACACTGTCAACACAGAGTCCTACTCAGGGCTCCATCTCACGAACAGTAAGTTCATGACCTGAGTCAAAATCAGGAGTTGGAGGCCTACCCGACTGAGCCACCCAGGCGCCCCTATATTGAGAATTTAAAGTATTGAGTGCTTTATCTTAAGGTAAAGTGTTAACAATAACAACAAGATAAAAAGTTAGCAAATGACATCCAACTTAAGTCACAGCTCTATGTTAAAACATAATACTTCTTATTTGAAATTTTGCAAGATATGTGACACATTAAGATTCTAAGAGATCAGATTTTTTAAAGAGTACCATTGAACACTTTATAGAGTTACAAAGTATATCTGAAAAGGGTTTTTTTTGTTGTGTTTTGTTTTGTTTTGTTTTGCTGAGCATTGAAGGTAAAATCTAGCAGAGGAACTCCTCACTGACCCCCTTGAAATGGAATCAGTTGAAGAATGTGAGCAGTTGTTAGTTATTATTAGTCACATAACTGAAACAGAAAATTCTTGTTACTTTTCTTGCAAGCTTCTGGAACGGTTTCACTGAAGTGTCAGAAGACTGCCAGACAAGTTGCTTAAAGACTGTTACTATTTGCAAGGAATGTCTCTGTGTGAATGGAGGCCACCTGATGCTGTTCAACAATTACAAAATCCAGAAACAGGTTGCTGAAGCTAACAGAAACCTGGAACGGACATCCCTAACCACCAACCTCTGAATTCTGAATGCACCTGTCAAGGTGCATTCATTGCCCCTATGGATTGATTTTATATATTCATTTTTAATAATTTAAAAATTATGAATATTTCAAGCACAGTTCACAGTACAGAGCGCAATATGAAAAATAAGTTCTCACCACGCAAGTTTAGCAAATATTAGCATTTCACCACATTCAATTCTTTTTTATTTTTATTTAAAAAAAATTTTTTTTTTCAACGTTTATTTATTTTTGGGACAGAGAGAGACAGAGCATGAACGGGGGAGGGGCAGAGAGAGAGGGAGACACAGAATCGGAAACGGGCTCCAGGCTCTGAGCCATCAGCCCAGAGCCCGACGCGGGGCTCGAACTCCCGGACCTCGAGATCGTGACCTGGCTGAAGTCGGACGCTTAACCGACTGCGCCACCCAGGCGCCCCAATTCTTTTTTAAATTACATATATTACTACAATTACAGAATCTTCTGGGTCCCCTCTCTCACCAGAGGTAACCACTATCCTGAAGTTGGTATGTATCCCTCCTGTCCATTTGAGTATTTTAACCACAGATGTATATATCCCTAAACATATATTATGTGTAATATTGATTTTTATTTTTAACATTTACATAAATGGTATACTATACACATCCTTCTACAACATGCATTGTTTTTACTCACCAGAATCTTTACTTATTTAGTTTTATTTCATTCTTTTTTTAAAAAAAAATTGAGGTCTGGGGTACCTCTGGGTGGCTCAGTTGGTTAAGTGTCTGACTCTTGATCTCAGCTCAGGTCTTGATCTCAGGGTCATGGGTTCGAGCCTGTGCATGGAGTCTACTTGAAAAAAAAAAAAAACAAGTTTGAAAAATTGAGGTCTGTCTTCGTCAGTTCTGGCTACCATGACAAGAATTTCATAGACTGAGTGGCTTAAACAACAGACATTTATTTCTCATAGTTCTGGAGTCTGGTAAGTCTGGGATCAGAATGCCAGCATGGGTGGGTTTTGCTGAGGACCCTCCTCTTGGTTTCTTCACACAGGTGGGGGGTGGGGCAGGGGAGGAGAGAGAGAGAGAGAGAGAGAGAGAGAGAGAGAGAGAGAGAGAAGAAACAAGCCATCTTGTGTCTCTATTTATAAGGGCACTAATCGCATCATGAGGGCTCCACCCTCATGACCTCATTTCCTCCCAAAGTCCCTGGCTCCAAATACCATCACACTGGGGATTAGGATTTCATTATAAGGAGTTTTTTTGTCGGGGCGGGGGGGGGGGGGGGGGAAGGGGTTACACAAACATTCAGTCCATAGCAAGATATTACATAACACTGCCATGCTCAACTCTAGCAGGTGGCTTAACACTTCCACCCAGATCAAGATGGAGCAGCCACTGTTCTTTGTGCCCCCTCCCAGTTTATACTTCTTAGAGGCAGCCACTAATATGATCTCTACCACCATAAATTAATTTTGACTGTTTTGAACTTTATATAAATGAAATCATATAGTAGGTGCCCTTGGAGTCTCTTTGCTCAACATTATGTCTTCAGTCATCCAGTTTGTTGTATATAACAGTTGTTTGTTCTTATCGCTGGTATATAATATTCTATTGTATGAATATAACACCATTTATTGGTCTACTCAGCTTTAGTGGGCATCAGAGTGGCTTTCAGTTTTGAGTAATTATGAATAGTGCTGCTATAAATACTTTTGTACATTTCTTTTTTAGTTGGACATATTCACTAATTTCTCTTGGATGTGTACTAGGAGTGAAATTACAGGGTGATAGCATGGGCATACTATTCAGAGTTGAGTAGTTGTAGCAGAGATCATATGGCCCCCAAAAAGTAAAAAAATATTATCATTTAGTTAATGAAAACTTGTCATGTGTCAGACATTGTTCTCAGCAATGGGGGTGTGTTGTGGGTAAGAAAACAGACCAACATCCTGTGCTTGTGGAGCTGGCATTCTTCTGTTTTAATAATATCATGAATTAATAATCAGACATTATCTATAGGGTCTCTTGGCTATCCATTGGTGAGAGTTTTCTATTTTCTTTCTGAAAATCTGAGCAGCGGTAACCTGTCATGTGGTAAGCAGGGTAGACAAATAACTAAGTTTTGGCCTGAAAGGGTGGGATTTTCCAAGGATCTGCTGGCACAAAAGGTCCAGTTCCTGCCACATTAAACAGCGTCCTCAAGTGGAAATTACAAATCCCTTCTCACCACCGCCTCCCATCTCTGTGGAGTATTTCTTGCAGGGTGCCTGTACAGGATGCTTTGCACTTGTAGACTGGGCTGGACCAGCTCTGACCCCAGCCAGCTCAGCTTTGCAAGTCAGCAGTGGTCACTCCCAGCTGCAAGGTCAATGTGCAGTAATCCACGGCCTAGAGCTATTTCCTTGGAAGGAATGATTGGTTTTAAGTAAGTTCAAACTTTTAGTATGCCTCCCAAGAAGTTAACTATTCAGAAAACATCCTCCTCCTCTCCCCTCCCCCAAAATCAAAAAAAGAGAACTTCAAAAAATAGCAAACATCTGACCTCCATGAAAGTTAAAGGAAGAAAAAAAAGAAACTCTCAAAATATCTTTTAAAATATCTTTTAAGATTTTGAAGCTATATCCATGTAAGTTACTTTTACTCATAGGAAGTGTGTGAGTGACATTATCCCACTATGGAAAACCAGGAAATAAAAGATGATTCAGAAAACATTGTTTTCAGGGCACCTGGGTGGCTCAGTCTGTCAAATGTCCGACTTCCACTCAGGTCATGATCTCACAGTTCGAGAGTTTGAACCCCATGCATCGGGGTCTGTGCTGACAGCTCAGAGCCTGGAGCCTGCTTCGGATTCCGTGTCTCCCTCTCTCCCTGCCCCTCCCCCTCTTGTGCTCTGTCTGTCTCTCTCAAAAATAAACATTAAAACAATAATTTAAAAAAAAAGAGAAAGAAAACATTGCTTTCAATCCTCGTAATAAACGCCTTACTCTGAATGTGGAGAAAGAAGTGCACATTTAGTAGAAAATTTCTTTCTCCCTGCCCTCATTAAATAGATGCTGAACAAACATTAAAAAAAAAAAATAGAGGGGCGCCTGAGTGGCTCAGTCGGTTGAGCATCCGACTTCAGCTCAGGTCACGATCTTGCGGTCCGTGAGTTCGAGCCCCGCGTCAGGCTCTGGGCTGATGGCTCAGAGCCTGGAGCCTGCTTCCGATTCTGTGTCTCCCTCTCTCTCTGCCCCTCCCCCGTTCATGCTCTGTCTCTCTCTGTCTCAAAAATAAATAAATGTTAAAAAAAATTTAAAAAAAAAAATAGAGATTTGAGGGGCACCTGGATGGCTCTGTCGGTTAAGCATCTGACTTTGGCTCGGGTCATGATCCCACAGTTCGTGAGTTCGAGCCCCATGTTGGGCTCTGTGCTGACAGCTCAGAGCCTGGGAAAGTGGTTTGAATTCTGTGTCTCCCCCTCTCTCTCTCTCTCCTCCTCCCCAGCTTGTGCTCTCTCTCAAAAATAAATAAGTGAACTGGGGCGCCTGGGTGGCTCAGTCGGTTAAGCATCCGACTTCGGCTCAGGTCACGATCTCATGGTCCGTGAGTTCAAGCCCTGCGTCGGGCTCTGTGCTGACAGCTCAGAGCCTGGAGCCTGCTTCAGATTCTGTGTCTCCCTCTCTCTCTCTGCTCCTCCCCCGTTCATGCTATGTCTCTCTCTGTCTCAAAAAAAAAAAAAAAAAAAAAAATTAAAAAAATAAATAAGTGAACATTAAAAAAAAAATAGAGATTGGAGGGGGCCCCAAAGTCTTGGTTTTCCCTTGCCTGATCCATTGTTTCCTCTACCTAGTTCAACTCCGCGAGGGAGGCTATTCTCTTTGACTAAATTCCCATTTGTGGAATAGATACGTGAGTATGGTGCTCACTCAGCAGAATTCCTGGCACAGCACACAGTAGGGCCTTACTAAACAATTGCTGATATTACTATGGTTATTGTGATGATAGCTAAAGGGAACTATTGATATTGACTAGACCAGCCCCTATATATTATAGACTAGAAGAAAGTCAGAAAACTGAGTAGCACCACTGTCCATCCTCCCAGTTCCACAGGCCGAGAAACTACAACTGTCCTTAGTACCTCTACTTCCCTCATCCCTGACCAACCAGAGGCCACTCTGTCTCCTCCAGTTCCCTTCACTTCACCCCAAGACCATCATCCTAGTCCAAGCTCTTGTCGCCTCCTGTATACCACTGCAGAATTTCTAGCTGTCCCTTTCACCTACTGGGCCCTTCACCAGGATAGTGATCCTTTTAAAAATTTAAAAAATTATTATTACAGAAGGACGTGTATGCTATAAAATTTTTAAATTTTTAAATAAATTAATTTTGAAAATTTAAGACTTTAAATTTCCATCCCCAGAGATTACCGCCATTCATACTTTGGTGTATGTTTGTCTCACCTTGATAACATTTGTCAGAATTATAATTTTACATTTATTTGTATGCTTTTAAAAAGTGTTTATTCATTTTGAGAGAGACAGCAAGCAGAGGAGGGGCAGAGAGAGAGGGAGAGAGACAATCCCAGGTAGGCTCCCGCTGTCAGCGAGGAGCCCAATGTGGGCCTCAATCTCATAAACCGTGAGATCATGACCTGGGCCTAGATCAAGAGTCAGACGCTTAACCGACTAAGCTACCCAGGAACGCCTGTAAGATTTTTAAAACAATATCTATCTTCCCTAAAGGTGGTAAGATTTTCTGAGGACAAGGACTTTGGTCTGGTTTGCCCCACGTGTATACAGCCCCAGTTCCTAGTGGAGTGGGGGAACATGTTGGTAGCTTAAATATTCATTGAGTGAATAAATAAACAAATGAAGTCCCTTTAAAAGTGAACAATAACTTAGTAGGCATATTCTGGAGTGTATGGGCCACTCGTATCAGCCTTGTTTCTTAGTGGGTTAGCTCTCCAGAGTCGTGTTTGTAATAGATAACTCCACCCCATGATAACTGTGGACATGTGGTGGACATGTGACTCAAGCTAAGCCAATGAGATTGTTTTTCCTGGGAACTGGGATCTGGAGTCCAGAGGCAGCCAGTGAGTCTCAGGTGTGTCTGGAATTGAGGGAGTGGTAGATACTTGGGCACTGGGGGGCCCTTGCTATGTGGGTGAAGAAGCAGAGAAACATGGTCTGCAGATAGAGAAGAATAAAATAGAACACACAGTACTAAGCAGAGATAAGAGATGGAGAAAATGAGCATGTTCTCAAAGATTTGCTACTTCCTGGTTCTGAGAAGCCCTGATGTCTGTGGATAGGAGCAACCACTGTATACGGGAAATAAAGAACCCTTTTCTTTTTTTAGCTGAACTAGTTCAATTTCTAATATTTGTAAACCAGAGTCTTAACTAAGATATGTGCTATTCATATATTAGGCAGTAACATTAATCAAAGTGATCATAGTAATCTGCCTAGGGCAACACCTTGTTGACAGTCCAAATCCCAGCCAGATTCGCCTAGGTGCGAAAATCCAGTCTACTAAATAAAGTCTACTCTGCCTGCTCTAGCCTATTGGGTAAGCAATGAATCAACAATGGGGTTATCTTCTGCTTCAGACAGAGAAGGCAGGACATAAGCTGGAGCCAGACCTGAGTTTGAGTCTTGAATCTTTCACTTGAAATAGACATATGAGTTCAAAAAGGATGAAGAACAGTATTTTATGACATTTCTGAATACAAAACTGAAAAAAAAATTGGGGGTCAAACCAAAACCAGACTCCTATTTTTTGTTTTTTTTTTGTGGCTTTGGACTATTTAAAGAAACCGCCTTTGAATTTCCCAAGTGACTTTTTTTTTTTTCTGTTCTTTTGGTCATCCAGTGGCCAACTTAGGGTTTGTCAGCTTCTGGAAAATTCAGGGGATTTTGAAAAAGAAAATCTTTGGTGGTTTATGGTCAAATGGAACTACGCAGACTGATCTTTTATACAAGATGATGCTAGTGACCTCAACCAGGCAGGAATACACTTGAAGGCATGCTCACTAGTTGAGATAGATATATGAAACCATCCATACTCTCAAACTGAGGCTCTTAAAACAAAATGCCCTGGTCTGGGGACCAGATATCTGGGGTTATAGAATAATACTTTTTCCCCCCCTCTGTGAATCAAATTATGTCCTTGTCCTCTTTGGCCATGCAAGTTATTGGATTTCCCTCTGGTATTCCAGGGGCATGATCATTTGCCAAGTTTGGAACTTGAAAGTGGTTCTATCAAAAAATTCTGCTGCGTAAGAACCCTCACCAGAGTCAAGGCTAAGACAGGATGCTGAGACTCTCAATGACACCATGTAAATAAGCCTGTTGAGATTTCACTGATATACTTACTGTGTTGGGTGACAGAGAGAGGTGGCTTCCCCTACCTGCTGGTTTGGCAAGCAGGAGGGGCCTGTTATTATTGAACAGTGGGGCTGAACCGATAGGGCAATTCTGGCACCTCATCCCGGTTCCATTCCACAGCAACCAAAGAAAGGAGAAGTCTGGCCAGCAATTTACCTTTCTCTGGAGAATATAGAAGTTGGCCTCAGTGTCTACTTCAAATTCAGGAGAGACCATCCTTAAGATACTCCCCAAACATAAGACTATTAGGGCTGATCTGAAAGAGAGAGAGAGAGAGAGAGAGAGAGAGAGAGAGAGAGAGAGAAAGGAAGGAAGGAAGAAAAGAAATAGAGAAGCAGGAATGCCCTGAATGTGTATAGTCCATATATTGGCAGGTCATTCATACCTGGCCAGAGGTCAGCTGAGGACTGACTGTAAGGGATCCCTTAGGGCCAGCTGCTGGAGTTAAAGGTGCTAAAACCACTTTGGCCAGGAGGGGGCCCCAAATTTCACTCAAATTTACACATCTCTGGGTAAGAGTCCACTTCTACCTCACTTTACTGTAGTAGTTTTACACCATCGGATGGCATGGAAGGGACCAGAAAGATCATCAGAGACCCAGAGGTGGGAAGTGATGTCAGTGTCACAAGGCTGGATGGGTTGTGGTTGAGCCGGACTAGAAACCAGGTTGTATCAGCCTTGCTCCAGAACTCTGTTCAGCTCTTCTTACACATCACTTTTATCATCAGCACCTACAGTTATCTGTTAAGAGCTCAGAAATGTCAAAAGACAACTATTTCTTTTTTTTTTTTAATTTTTTTTTTCAACGTTTATTTATTTTTGGGACAGAGAGAGACAGAGCATGAACGGGGGAGGGGCAGAGAGAGAGGGAGACACAGAATCGGAAACAGTCTCCAGGCTCTGAGCCATCAGCCCAGAGCCATCAGCCCCAGACGCGGGGCTCGAACTCACGGACCACGAGATCGTGACCTGGCTGAAGTCGGACACGTAACCGACTGCGCCACCCAGGCGCCCCAAAAGACAACTATTTCTTGAGTGCCTGGAATGTACATAGCCTTGCGTTGGATGGGGTGTGTATGGCAGGTGGCCAGGGTGCAATGGTGGGGGCAGGGAGGGAAAAGGTGGTGCCAGAGTCTGGAGAAGTCCTCCGGACCCTCACAGGCTTCTTGCCGGTTTGGGAGGCACAGCCTAAGCACAGCCTAAGTTAACGAGCAATAAAAGGTGTTGATGGGTGCTCAATACAGTAGCGGTGGAGCTGTCATAGGGCAATGTATGATTAGTAACCAAATGCGTGGTTAGCAACTGCCATAAACTTTCTGAAAAGGAGAGGGAGCGGTACTGGGCCTTTGTTTAGCACTGAACTGTTTTCAGTGCTTTCCTGTGGTTGTCTCCCTTGGGGTGGTCATGAAGACTACATGGCAGAGGAAGCAGGGTGGGCCCTGGGGTGGGATTTCCAGGGAGACACACATGTTCCCTGCCCTTGAGCGGCATGCTGCCTCCATGGGGGTCGAGGCAGCCAGTGTGATGCTTGTGTGAATGGAGCATCGGAATAAGGGACTCGGGGTTTAAGGGAGAGCACCATTCTGGATCTGCATGGATTTGTCAGTGCACTGAGCGTGCTCCTTCAACAAACTGTTCTTGCCTGTGAACAGGCTCCTAAGCGCGGGGGGAGGAGAAAGATTGCTGGCCCGGGACTACCTAGCTTTGTGGCAAGGGGCGACTTGCTTAGTTTTTCTCTGCCTTAGCTTGCTCTTCTGTAAAATTAGAGGGATAAAGAGCTTCTTGGATTCCTCCCAAGTGGAAGATTCTTTGTTCTCAAATACTTACAATGATCTGTTTTTTTGAAAAATCAGATGTTTAGGTATCAGTTTGCATCTTTATTTTGGGTCCTCTTTTATCCTTACTTATCCTAAACTTTTATTTGGTATTTTTATAATTTTATGGTGAACTCACACAATGTCCTTGGATTGAAGTCATCCCCAGTTCATGGTTGGAAGTGGCAAAATAGGGGTCTACCGAATCTTCTCCAGTGCTGCTAGCTCCTCAAGCAGATGCTGTCAACGCAGACCAGCCAATGTACCTTCTATGTGCCAGGCATGCTGGGGTATTGAACAGGTGGGACACAGTCCCTTCTCCAAGCAGCCTTTGTCCAGTCTCAGTCATTTCTGGGGAGTTCCAGGAACTCAGTAAAAGCGTGCTGAAGAAAAACGCCTAAAGCATTTTGGGACTCCTTCTTTGTTGGGAAACAGATCTGTGTGAGTTTGAAATTACCCTGGCAAGAAGAGAGAGTTGTACCATTTTACACTCACAGCCTCTTGAACATACAGCCCCAGGAGGGAAAAAAGATTCCCCCCTGCCCCCTGCAGGTGTAACTTACTTCTGCCCAACTAATAATTCCCAGAGATCTCGGCACCATGGGGTTGGGGTGGGTACCGCCACTCAGTTGCTCCCTTTAATTGAGGTAATTCGGGAGCACAAGGGGAAGTTGGGAGTACTCACGTTGTGTATAAAGACCTTTAATTTAAGGGGCGCCTGGGAGGCTCAGTCGGTTAAGTGGCCGACTTCAGCTCAGGTCATGATCTCACGGTCTGTGAGTTCGAGCCCCACGTCGGGCTCTGTGCTGACAGCTCAGAGCCTGGAGCCTGTTTCAGATTCTGTGTCTCCCTCTCTCTGACCCTCCCCCGTTCATGCTCTGTCTCTCTCTGTCTCAAAAATAAATAAACGTTAAAAAAAAAAAAAGACCTTGAATTTAAGAAATGTCAGGTTGTCCGGGGTTTCTTAGGCTGGCAAAAGGCCAATGCCTTGTAGGCGAACACAAAGCCATTAGGACAGTGGGGAAGCATGGAGCCTTCCCTCTGTCCTCCAGATCCCTTGTGTTTAGAGTTTTGTTCAGTGTGGATCTTAGTGCAGAAAAAAGACGGTGAGTGGGAAGCCATTAGTGCCTCTTTGGTGAGCTGACTGCTCTGATTCAAAAGGGGACCCAGGACAAGCCAACTGCCTTTCTCTTCTTTCCCTCCAACAGTTGAACACCACCTCTCCTCACCAGGGGCTTCTCAGGCTCAATTAGCACTTCCAGAATGCCTTGAGGTCCACAGAGGAAGAGTGGCTGGGTGCCATTATGAATCCTTTTACAGTGAACCCACAGGCTGTCTTGCTTCATCTTCACAGGCCCTCCTGGGTTCCCAGATCCCAGTCCTTCCTTTGAGAGGAGCTCAGGGCTGAGGGCCTATCCAGGTGTACCTTCCATCCCCATGGGGAACGAGTCTTGCTCAGAACAGTGGCACCTTGCCTCCTGGCTTTCCTATCACTGAGCATCACTGCCAGATCACCTTCTCCTAGGACACCTGCTCTAGCATCCACAAGGCTTTCAACATCTCCGATAGAGAAGCCCTGGGCCTAGTGTCAAGACTAGTCACTGTCTGGATGTCCCACACCCATCCTTCTCTCGATCTCCTTCTCCTGTGCCTCACCCCCTTCCCTTACCCTTGCACCTGGTGGACACTGTCCTTCTGGTCTTCTGCCTGTCTCAGCTGGTTCAGGCTTCAGGTTACACATGTTACTTCTCCTCACTCCATCTTTTCTTCTTCCCCTGCTCATTCGTTCCACAGATTCTTTTTTTTTTTTTTTAAGAGTTAAAAAAAAAATTATTTATTATTGAGAGACAGAGACAGAGCATGAGCATGGCGGGGTGGGGCAGGGAGAGAGGAGGAGACACAGAATCCGAAACAGGCTCCAGGCTCTGAGCTGTCAGCACAGAGCCCAACGCGGGGCTCGAACCCACAAACTGTGAGATCATGACCTGAGCCGAAGTCGGATGCTTAACCAACTGAGCCACCCAGGCACCCCTCGCTCCACAGATTCTTGTGCAGTGACTAGTACTACGTACATGGCACCATGCTTGGCTATCTGAGGAATGCACAGGAGTATAAGATGGCTTACAGCCAGTCCCTGTGCACAGGGTGCTTTCAGAGGGGAAAAAAAAAGCATATTGTGGACAAACACACATGTCAAGACAGCTCAGGGCAAGTGCTGCTGGCCTAGAGGAGTTCAGAGGAGGTGTTTCAAACTCTGCTATGATGTTCCAATGGTGTTCTGTGGTGTTCCGAACTCTGCCCATCCTCCAGGGCTCAGCACAGAGACAGCCTCCTCCATGAAGCTCCCCTTGACTGCTCTACGCCTCCATTTTCTGATGTCCTAATGTACATTTTATTATATACAGGCTTAATAATATCCCTGTTTCTCAACTCTTTGAGGGAAAGGATAAGCATATTTCAATTAGATTCAGTTTTCAGTTCCACAGATATTAATTGAATTCTTTCACACTCTCTTCCATCTCTTAATGTCTTATAAATGAGCATAGAATAGGTGCATAGTCAGTTTATTATTCATTTTTTAAATATCAAAAATCCATACCAGTTAATTATGAAAAACAAAGAACCTCAAACAGTTCACAGGAGTAACTACTGCTTAGAGTTTGGAGTATATGCAGGCAGGAATCTTAAAAGACCGTTTAGTTTGGCACCCACGTTCAACCAATGAGAACATTAAGGTGATTCTAATACCTGCATGAAGTGATTTGCTCAAGGTTAAGTATTTAGATAGTGTCATCCCTTGGTGTTCTAGCATCCTTCAGCGAGAAGGATGGAGGAATGTGGGGTACTCTGTACCACGCAAATGTGTGAATAATCTTAGATTGGCACATGGGTTCTGACAGTGCAGGGAAGAAACTGTTAATACAATAAGGTCATAAAACTCTGGGCCCTCATTTCAGACGTTTCACATTGGTCTATGCTCACAAAGCTTTATTGTGTTTGTGAAACAATAGAATTAATTGTGAAAACACCACCTCTTTAAATATTTGAAACTAGAATGAAAAAGAATATTGAAATCGATGGGGGGAGGGGAGTAAAGTGTCCACGGATGGACAAGTGCGCAAGTCAGAGAAGTGGTGAGAAAGGGGCCAGTGATGAGCAGGGGTGAAGGGTGGGGGGGCCAATCTGGTGCATTTTCCCTCCTGTGTGCTCCCTTCCCTCCTGGCCCGCCTGGGGAGGGTTCCAGGGGGAGCCCCGGGCTTAAGGCCGGGGTGTTATGCAGTCTTGTAAGCTCACTGGTAAATGATGTCACGGGTTAGTTACGCGGGCCCAGATCGATGGACGACTCAGGCATTGGATCGATCACATTTCCGGGGAGAATTCACCCTTTGTGACCCGCAAGGGTTGGGGGGGGGGGGGTCAGGTGATTTATCAAAAGAGGCTCTGGCTTGAAGGATTTAATGCCGGCCCTTTCCCTATTCCGGTCCCCTCCTCGGGGAGCCTGGGCAGTAACAGCGGGGTAATAAACTACTTTTCATTACAAGGTTCTGGGGATATGAGTGGGAGGGGGACGTAACGGTGGGGACAAAAAGGCACAAATCCGCTCCAAGACGGAAAGCCAGGATGGGGGCGCGCTGGGTTCACTTCCCCCGCCCCTCCTCCCTCCAAAGACACCTCGAGTTTCTGCGCCCGGCGAAGTAGCCCGGTGGCGGGTCAGGCCGCTGGCTGCGCTCAGGCTCGGTGGGGGCGCGCCGGCGCTCCCAGGCCTCTGGGGCCGGGCTGCAGCCCCCTCCTAGTCGCCCCGAGCCCCTCCCCCGGGCCCGGAGCCCCTCCCCGCGCTCTTCCCCTCTCTCCCCTCCCCTCCCTTCCCTTCCCTGCCGGCCCGGCCCTGCCTCCGCCTCCTGCGCCCACAGCCTCAGCCAGCGCCGAGCCCCCCGGAGCCCGAGCGCGGCGAAGGGGTGCCGCCAGCCCCTCCCCAGCGCGCTGACAGCAGGCTCCGGGGCCCCCGCCCCGTCCCCTCGCCGGCGGGACACACCCCCGCCCCTCCTCCGCTCCGCCAGTTCCCGCCGGACCCACCGGGCGGCGGACGGCGGAGAGAGCGGGCGGGCGAGGCGGAGAGCGGCGGCGGCGGCGGCGGCGGCGGCGGCGGCGGCGCGGGAGGGAAGGGGCGCGCGGCAGGCCCACGGGGAGCCGCCCGGGGCGCAAGGAGCCCGCGTGCCCTCCCGGACCGTCCCTGTCCCGGGGCCGTACCTGTGGGCGCCAGGAGCCCCGGCGGCGACGCGGGGACCGGAGTGTTGGGTGGCCCCGGGACCCGAGAAGCGGGGCAAGAAGCGGGAGCCGGACCGGGATGAGAAGGTGACGCCGCTGGAGGGCGCCACTCTCTTTGTGGGGGGGAAGATGCTGGCCTACTGCGTGCAGGACGCCACGGTGGTGGATGTGGAGAAGCGGAGGAACCCCTCCAAGCACTACGTGAGTACTGCCCCTACCGACCCCTGCGGGGGGTTGGCCGGAGACACCCCCCCCCTCCCGAGGACCCCCGGGGGGCCCCCTCGCCCTCACTCGCTCAGTCCCGGAGCTAAGTGCCCACAGGGCAGCCCTCGGCTGTGGAGTTTCTTCGCAGGGCTGTGATCTCCAGGGAAGCCTTCTCTGTCCTTTCTCCACTCCCCCCGCCCCCCGTTTTCTTTTTTTGGCATTGGAATTGGCAAGTGGCTGCCCTTGTCTGTTACAACGGTGAAGTCATCTGTCCGCCTGAGCTTTGATGGATTGTGGGGGGAGCTTTCGTCAAGCCCTAGCTGAGTAGCTCCGTTGGGAAAGAGCATCTCCTGGCCCTCCCTGGGGGCTTTTGGGTCGCTCACGCTCACGCCGCCCCGTGAGTCTTTCTGAGGCTTGTCCTGGGGAAGGAAGCCTCGTGCTGTCCTCCCACGTTTGCTCTGGTCTCTGCCTCCCTAGGCCTGGGTCTGGGGGCAGAGGGAAGCCGCCGCGCCCCCTGCCCCACCTCCACCCTCAGCCCTGAGCTTTGATTTCCTTCTTAAAGTCATTGTGTCCGTCGGTGTGAGGAGAATTGTGGCTTTTCCTTTTATCCCTTCTCTGGACGTGACCCTTAACCGGGTTCATTTCCTCTTAAGTGATGCTCCGTCTCCAGACACGAGGAGGCAAATGTTTGCTGTGGTCTCCAAGGAACGGCCGGCTGCCCCTCCCCCTTCCTTCCCCACAATTAATGAGAAGGGGCTAAGGTTGATTGAGCCGAGCTGAGCCCCGGGTCTGTGTGACACGTCCCCCTTTCATCTCAGCCGGTCCTGTCTTGCCATCCTTCGCACCTTAGGAAGTAAACATGGTGTCCTTGATGGCTGAGGACGCCTGTCTGAACCGCTTTGCTTCTGTACTTGAGAAAGAAGAGACAGCCAGGCACGCAAAGCAGAAGGGCTGCATCTTATTTGCAAATTAGGCACTTAAAGGAAGATTTAGAATGCTCAAAGCATTAATTTTAACAATTAAAACAGGCTGTAGGTTGCTGCCCTAGACTGCACATTGCTCTCTGAGAAATGGCTTTTATTTCTCTCTTGGAAGAGGACTAAGGTTTGTGCCAATGTCAGCCTCGGGCTACTCTTTCTGTCTGTATCACCAATAGCTCTGAACTTTGGGGCTTTTTTTTTTTTTTTTTAAGAATCGAATAAATGGGCCTGGGCTCAGATTGGAGAGGAGGTAAACTAAGGAGTCTGGTTCCTGACCAGACAGAGAGGTGGGTGCCCATGGCCGGGGCGGGGGGGGGGGGGGGGGGGGGGTTGTTCCTTGCTTGACTCAGCAAGCATCTTCATTTCAAGAAAGCTCCTTTTAGAGGACTTGGGTTACTATGTAGTCACCCTGCTCCAGGTAGAGATGTCCATTTGCACATCCCAGCACTTAGTATCAAGGTGGCCTTCCTAACCATTTTTTTCAGACGTTGCAGGCTAAGTTTTAGGGGTTCTCTTTTCTAGTCCTCAGTTAAGGCAGGCCCTGCATTCAACAGATGGCACTCTCTGCTCTGAGACCCACGCTGGTGCTTTTTCTCTGCTCTCGAGTTTACGTGAAACATCTGATCTTAGCTCTGACCAGTGATGTCCAAGATTACAGATGTTGAATGTACTGGCAACAAGCCAGAAAGGTTGCTAAAACAACTGGGTACCCACTGCCGACGGCAGTGAAAGGTGGTTAATGCTGGGGCTGGGGGAGGGTCCTGTTCAAAGCCTGGCTTAGCCACTAACTAGCTATGTGACTTTGGGCAAGTTATTTAACTTCTGTGGGACTCAGCGTTCCTCATTTTTAAAGTGAGGATAATAATAGTACTATTTCATAGAGTGGTCTGGAGAATTAAATGAGATCATCCACGAAAAGCACTTAGCACAGTTTCTGGCAGGTAACAAGCCCTCACTAAATGATAGCTTACTATTGGTGAGATTCTGACTAAGAAAGCACTTTTGAAAAGTAGCTATTAATGGTCTGGCAAAAAAGAGGGAAAGAGTTCGGGTTTTCAGATTGATAATAACTTGTTCTATGTGAAAAACACAAAAGAAGTCCTGTCTGATTCCCTTGAAATGATCATTTCCTCTCTTTTTGTAGACAGCGTTTCCCAGGACATCTCTGCTTCCCATGTAAGAATCGACATTATGTTTGGGACAGGGAGTGATGTCACTGAACAGCTGGGGCCATACAGGGCTCTAAAATAAGGTTGTAGAGAACAATTAAAGGAGAAAGTGTTATATGTTGTCGAATTGTGGAGCTGGCAGGACTCATCAGGCTCACCACCCCCCCACCCCCCGCATTTTACAGAAGAGGAAATGGAGGGAAATGGAGACGGGATAAAGTCACTTGCAACACAGCCATTCACAACACCTGGGTTTAACTGGCATTTTGAACATGGCGTGGGTTTTGTTCATCTAAGTACCCTTAAGTCTGGTTGGAGTTGACTAGGAAATCAAGTATCTGGTGATAGTAAGAGGTTCCTACGTATTTGGGGCATTAATGGGGCATAATATAAGGAGACGGGACCCAATAATAGAAAGTGTCAGCTGGGCTCATAGCGGCAGGAGGAGCAGGTTGGGGGAGCTTGTACCTCTGAAGCTTAGGATCTCCTCCCCTCATGGTGCTTGTACGGTGGATACCACACACCAGAAGGTCAAGTGTCCTGGGTAAGGTACTCTGGTGTGGGTAGCTGGCAGGATGCGCTGAGCCCAAGTCGCAGATGTTCTGGAAGCCCTCTGCACTGGAGAAGCATACCCCCTTCCCGCCTCTCCTCCACTGATGGTGAATTCTTATTCTGTGGCTTGGCACATTGCAGAGCAGAGAGTTTTTATGGGATGTGCACGTTAGCTGGAGCTGGCTGATGAGAAGCCTGGGGCCCAAGCAGGAGGGGCTCTGCTGGCTGCAGAACACTGGGAACATAGTGGAAAGTTTTTCTCAGGACATCCAGCAAAGGGTGTGCTTGTCTCCAGGACAAGGGGGGAGCTGCCTAAACACCGAGGGTCTTGTGCTTTTAGTCTGTTTATGAAAAGACAGGCAAGTGGCTTCTATTGTTTGGATGGTGCTGTCAGCCCTTGCTTCCTTCCTCTCTGCCAAGCCCCTGCTTGGGTGGGGTTCAGGGAAAGTGGGCACCTGCCGCTTAGACCAGGCTCCCTGCCGTGGAGTTGGGCTCCTCGCTTGACTTTTATGAGTTGCCCCTGGGGAGATCTTAGGTCAAGTGACTTTGGCCTCAGACCGCTTGTCTTTCAAATGGTCCTGATGATGCTGGATGCAACCTGCAGATACCTTCATATAAACATTTTCCATAAGAATTCTAGTTCAGGTTTACCATAATTCTTTGCACTCACATGCACGTGTAGGTGTGTGTCAAGTCATATGGCACTGGAGAGAAGCTCGTTTATCTAGAACAAAGTATTTGTTTGGATTTGGGAGGCATTGTGCTTTTACAGTGGTTTCCTTTCCTGATTGTTTATTTCAGACAAATATCAGTCATGAATGTTTTGATCCTCTACAGGACTCTTTAGGGAATGCGAATAATAGCCATTGTTAGCAGTTACCATCAGCGGTGCCAAACACTTGACATTCATGATTTCGTGTGATTCCTACAGTTCATCAGATGTACCCTAATGCACCCTAACCTGGGTATGTTCTTTGATTTCTTTCGAGAGGTGGGTTAACTTGGAAAGGTTAGAGATTGCCCAGAGTCTCCCAGTTAGTATAAGGCAGATCTGGGTAAACAGGTTAGCTTACCTGCTAAGGAGGATATGAACCTAAAATGGGGCCCTTTCATCAACTAAAGTCAGGGTGGGGAGACCAGGCTCGGGCTTGCATGTCACTGAGAGAGCAGTGCATGGTGGTCTTGAGGACTGCTTCACTGTATGTCCCGTGGGACATTCACCTCATGCCACAGAGTTCGTGAAAGCAGTGGAGGTGAGTTTGTGAAAGCAACGGAGGGCGAGCATGGTGAGGCAAGGAGAATGGAGTGGATCCAGGATGATATCTGGTCCCCACTGATGCAGGAGGTGATGAATTAAGGATCAACACTGTGGAAATAGTACATCCTCTTGTGTGTTTAGATCATCACAGAATTTGGTCTTGGTCCTGGGAGTACATTTTTAGGAATTGGCTCTAGACCCATTCATTTCTCTGCCCTTCATTTTTTCTCTAAGCCCTTAGAGTGTGGATCCAGTGTTATAGGAGGAAGGATGTGCAGCTGTAGAAAGGGTCTTCTGAAGGCCAGTTCCATTACCAAATGAGTGCTGTTGGGTAGATCGGGGTTTGAATCCCACCTCTGGCCCTTCCTAGCTGTGCCACTCTGGGCTTCAGTTTCCTCGCTTGTCACAGGACTTTTGGAGAATTGATTTGAGATAATTCTGGGTAAAGCATTCTACTTAGTACCTGGTCCCTACCATGCTCATTCAACATATTCTAGTTTCCATCTGGTGTTCCTTCCGTTTGATGATCACCAAAACACTAGAGTACATGTAAGACCTGGTAGGTGAAGCTGAGAGAAAAGGAAAGGCTGAGGCAAAAATGGAAAGACCAGCTGCTCATAGTGTGATGGGAAATTGGGCTACATGCCCCATGGAAAACACCCAACACACAACAGAAACAGATAAACAAGGAGCAGCTGTTCAGACCTGGAGGGCTTCCTGGAGCAGATCTAGTGATGGCTGCTATAAGTTGGGAAGGGGAAGGGAAGGGACATGGGTTAAGGAAGAGGAGTAGAGAGGTCATCCAGTAAGGTCAAGGTCAAACAGGACCCTAGCCCCAAGGTCAGTACTACACATGGGTTACTCTTGCCTGCTTTCTTTTTCTCTTTTTGTCTCTGTCTTTCCCTCTTACACAAACACATACACATACACATACACACAAGAACAGTTTTTTCTCCTTTTCCAAGGAGGCGAGTGAGTGATCCAGGGGTGATTCACGGGTCTGACAAAGCTTCCTGCTCATGGAACAACCAACCACATCCTACTGGCCTTTGGAACATGGAGCACAACCAGCCATTTATCATGGCCCTTTTGGGACCTGAGTGCGGGTTTGGAGGGGGTGAGGACAGATCAGGATTGGAATCACCATGTGTGGTGGCAGGCAGAGGGGAAGTGAAGGGAAGGGAAAAATAAACCTATCTGATGTTAGAGGAGACTTACTCCAGCTCTAGAAACATAAGTGCCAGCTGTTGCATTTTCCAAAGAGATATTCCAGGGCCAGCATGAGTTAATGGCCAGTGGAGGCCATGAATTAGAGGAGTGTTAGGACCTAGGACTTTGGGATTGCATGGCAGTCCCCTGGAAATTGCCTTCTAATTTCCTCACCCTGAGTCACTGACCAGACTAGTTCTTGGCCAGAAAAAGTCTAACAGGCAACCCTGTTCCCTTTTGCCTCTTAATTAAACAAAATCAAACAAATAATAGAGTTATACATATGGTAGTTACACTTACTCCTCTTGAGTTCTGAGAAACCAGGAAAAATCATAATGGATTAGGACAGGGATCCAGGGAACAGGAAGGACAAGGGGTGTGTGTGGGAAATGAGGTGGAGCTCTGGCTTTGGAAACAGGTTCTGAGCCAGGGCCAGGGCTGTTCTCTGCCATGACAATTGCCAAAAATAATGGAAGTGTCCAGTAGGGCTATCAGCATTTCAAGAGGTGATTCCCAGAGCTGCATGTGACTTCTCGCCTGGGCCAGGCTGCCGCCGCCTGGAGTGGAGTCAGCCACAGGAAAGCAGGTGAATGGAGAGGTCAGGGGTCTGGACGTGTGCACAGGAGGGCCTGAGGGCAAACCACAGGAAGGCCCCTTTCGTGCCCGCGAGTAACCTCTAGACAAGGCACCACTTTGGCAACAAGTGCTGAGCTGAGTCCAGTGAGGGTGTCAAGATGCACAGTGAGGAGAGAAGGGGAAGACTCAGTATGTGAGTACTGACTATGTGCCAGGCAGTGTAGAAGGTATTTTTTAGAGGGCCTTTTGTTTGAACTATGTGACAACCATATGAGGTAGGGAGGTGTTTCTTATCCCGACTTTGCAGATGTAGAAATTGAGGCTCGCGGTGTTTTTGTGACTCTCAGAGTAATTGAGTGGCAAGGCTGGGATTCTACCCTGGTCTCTGACACTGAAGTCTGTGAGGTTGTCGCTGTCTTCCCCTTCAGAGCTGGGTCAGTGAGGGAGGGCTATGAAAATAACCAAGGGGTTCAGGTCATGTGCATCTGGAAGGCTGCGTTGTGGGAGAGCGCCTGGGCTCTGCAGGCCCCAGGCTGGAAGCCTGTCTCCAGCACTGGCTACCATGGGACCCAGTACAAGCTACTTCTTTCTCTGAACCTGTTTCCTCATCTGTAAAAAAACATAAAATGTGGGGGAAATAGGACCTGGCCCGTTGGGTGGTGGTGAAGATTCAATGGGTTCATAAATGTGAAGAGCTTAGAACAGTCCCTGGCACGTGTTAAGCACAACATAGGTCATAGCTTTAATAACGAGGAAATCCTAAAGCTTTTCAGGAGGGGGAGTGCTCTCTGTGAACTGGAGTTTTCAGGGAAGCCGGGCTGGGACAGGCAGGCTCATCCTGGGCTTTGAGGAGTAATTAGGATTTGGATGGGAAGGAGTAGGGTTTAGGTGGGAAAAGCGGGGAAGGGCATTCCAGGGAAGGGAAAAGCAAAGGTCCTGGAGGTGGAATCTGCCAGGAAAACAAGGGGCAAACCCACATGGGGGAGGAGGATAAGGAGAAAGGTCGGGGGTAGCTTCTGAGAGCCTCAAATGCCCGTTGAGGGAACTCAGTTTGTTGTGTAGACACCTCCACACAGTATTCCTTGGGAGAATCATTCCTCTGCTTCTTAGGACTGGAGCCGACTGTCACTGTGGGGTCCTTCGGGTGGGCCCCAGAGCTGGGTTGCTCTGGCAGCCACGGCTGGGACGGAGGTGAGAACCGGAGCCCTTTTTCTGGTTCTGCATTGGTTCTTTAGTTGACGGGCCAGAGCCCAGCCCTCTCTGTTTATAGCTCTTACTCGGAGGGGTCAGGCTGCCTCGTAAAAGTTGATTGCACCCCAGAGGTCTTGGGTGGGGTAGGAGGTGGAGGAGAGAGGATGCAGCTGGGAGTGAGGCAGGGGCTGCTTCGGGCCTCATCGGTGGAGGGCCCCGGCGGGCTGGGCCTGGTGCCGCAGCAGTGTGCTCGGTGGGGTGATTTCCATCCACACTCCCCAGTACCCCAGTAGCAAGAGAAAGGAAACTCCTATCCTTTTGGTTTTTAAAATAATATTGGGGCTCTTGGGTGGCTCAGTCGGTTGGGCGGCCGACTTTGGCTCAGGTCATGATCTCACAGCTCATGAATTCAAGCCCTGCGTCGGCCTCTCTGCTGACAGCTCAGAGCGTGGAGCCTGCTTCGGATTCTGTATCCCCCTCTCTCTCTGCCCCTCCCCTGCTCGCATTCTCATTCTCTCTCTGTCTCTCTCTCTCTCTCTCAAAAATAAATAAACATTAAAAAAATCAAAAAATATTTAGCTTTTTTTCTTTTTTACTTATTTTTTTGTAAAGATTTTTTTATGTTTGAGAGAGAGAGTGCGTGCACCTACGTGGAGGTGTGCATGTGCGGGAGGGGGGCAGAGAGAGAGAGGGAGACAGCAAATTGGAAGCTGGCTCCAGGCTCTGAGCTGTCAGCACAGAGCCCAACATAGGGCTCGAACCCACGAGCAGTGAGATCATGACCTGAGCCGAAGTGGGACGCTTAATCGACTGAGCCACCCAGGTGCCCCATATTTTTACTTATTCTTTTTTTTTTTTTAATTTTTTTTCAACGTTTTTTATTTATTTTTGGGACAGAGAGAGACAGAGCATGAACGGGGGAGGGGCAGAGAGACAGGGAGACACAGAATCGGAAACAGGCTCCAGGCTCCGAGCCATCAGCCCAGAGCCTGACGCGGGGCTCGAACTCACGGACCGCGAGATTGTGACCTGGCTGAAGTCGGACGCTTAACCGACTGCGCCACCCAGGCGCCCCTACTTATTCTTTTTTAAGTAAACACTACCCCTAATGTGGGGCTCGAACTCAAAATCCCGAGATCAAGAGTCTCTTGCTGTATCAACTGAGCCAGCCAGCACCCCGGGAAACCCCTATCTCTATAGGGCCTGGGGGCTAGCTTTAAACAGCTTGCTGGGAGCCTAGGTTGTCACCCCAAACATTCCCACTAATGTTGCCTTCTGCTTCAACATGTCTCTGCAGTGGTTTTAGTTTTAAATACAATGCTTCAGATTACCTCTTCATTTATTTAAACCCCTGCCACACTGTCAGATATTCCAGTAAGCCTGATTCTTTAGGGAAAATGGAATAATAACAATAACAGCTAACAGTTCTGAGTGCTTTCTACGTGCTACGAGTTTTACATGGAAACTCTCAAAACAGCCCCCCAAAGCGTGTAGTTACCTCTGGCCTCCACATCGTGCAGGTGAGGACACTGAGGCCCAGAGAGCTTAAATAAATGGCCAAACACCATGCGGCTAATAGGCTACATATGGAGAGGAGCCTGCTGGCTCCAGATCTGCCCTGTCCCCACAGCCTCACAGCCCCTCAGTCACACGTTCCACCTGGGGAGACCAGGCCCTGAGGAGATTCCACCTGAGGCCTGGCTGCTTGGCTTCTCCACATGTGAGACCTTCCACAGGTCACCGTCCCCTTCTAGATCTCCAATTGCCCTTCTAGTAAATGGGGTGATTGCTTCCTTGCTGGCCTGCCTTGCAGAGGGGAGGGTGGGTGTGAAAGCTGCTTGGGGAAGTGCTGAGCCCAGAGACTCTGTGAAGGGTTCCCGAGTCCCTCAATCGAGCTTCTCATGTGTGTGGGGCTAGGGATGCTTTACAAAGGGGAGCTGTTCCTGACCTCCAGGGAATTTTCATACAAGGTTTCCTGGCCCTGCTCTGGGTGAGAAGCCTCGTAGCCAGGGTGGACTGAGGATCACCTTAGGCCCTCATTGAAGACATCTTCTAGAAAAGTGCCTCTGGGAACTACACTTTGCTTCTTTCCATGCCTGTCATTTTTGTGAATGGGAAGAGACAGAGCTATTTCCAGTCACATCTCTCTGCTATTACCTGAGGGGAGGAAGTGACGTCAGGCGCTGAGTTAGCAAAGGGGAAACAGCTGGCCGTCCTGCCCCTCCGCTTGGCTCTTTCTCTGGCCGTTTGCTGTCATTTCCCTTTGGCGGGTGAGGAAGCCACCCTCCCCAAGCCGGGTGGAGGGACATGTGGGATGGGGACAGAGTCCCTTCCTCTGTGTGTGTCAGTGCAGCATAAATTATGCAGGGGCCCCAGTCTGTCTCTGGGATCCCTGGAGCCTGGTGGAACTGGATCACTGCTAACTTTGGGGAGTGAGGGGTAGGGAATCACGAGCTAGCAGGGTCTACCGCATGGGGTAAGGGATTGAGTGGGTGTGGGCCAGTCTGTACTTTGGCCTGTCGCTAGTGGTCCCGGGCAGAGAGCCCTTGCTGTTTCTCTTTATTCTGGGAATATTTTCTCTTGGTAATAAAGGAGACCTTGGCCTGTATTACGTAGACATCATCATCATCCAGCTACCACGCATTGAATTCCTGGTTTATGCCAGGCACTGCCAGGCCTTTTGTTTATAATCTCTGGTCCCCACCCAGCCCTGAAGGCATGCATTTTTAACCCCATACTACTCCTGTGGAAACTACCGTGCAGAAAGCATAGGTTGCATCATTATTAGCCTTGCCCAAAGCCAGGCGTGTTTGACCCCTTGCCCCAGCCTGTGCCTGTTTCACACTGTCACCGTGCTTTACACACTTGGTCCCTCTCCAGGGCTGGCCCCAGGGGTAGCGGGGCCTTCTGCCCACCGAGCATGCTGTCCTCCTGTGGAAGGGTTCTTTGTTGAGAAAGCCTGCCTTGCCGCTTTTGCCCACCTAAGGGTTCTGAGTGTGAAGGGATTGTCCCTGCTTGAAGCGGCTGCTTTGCAAAGTCTTTCACGGTAGGCCCCGTTCTGACCCAGCTTTGTTCTGTTTCCTGATGGCCCAGACCCAAAGGGCTATTTTAAGGGACTCGCCTGTGTGGGAGAATTTCTCTTTGTAACAACATCGGAGGCAGCCTAGCTGGCCTGGCATGGTGCTGGCAGCAGGGCTCTGACAGAGTGAAACTCTCCCCTGAATTCGGCCCCTGGGCTGGAATTGATTCATCGAGCTCTCAGCTAGGTGCCTGGCACCTGGAAGGGACACGCAGTCACTTGTCAGTGGGGGCAGGGCTTCCGGAGGTGACTACCCAGAGGTTTCTGCTGCTCTGAGCCCTGGTGGGTTGGCAAACTGGTCCTTCTCTCAGAGTTCAGGTCTATAATAGGACAATGTCCGAACTTTGGTTCAAGCCAGGATTAATTATTTACTTTAGTCATCGCTCATGGGCAGCTGGAGAAGGGCAGCCTCATTTCTCCATGATTTCTGGATGTAGCAGCTCCCAGGCAGGGGAAGTAGGGGAGTTGAGTAAGAGTGTGAGTGGAGCCCCTTCTAGGTACAGGCACTGGGCTGGGGCTTCCCCTCCATCCACTGTGTCCTTTAATCCCCACAAACCCTGAGCACTGACCCTGTTTTGTAGACGAGGAAACCAAGGCTCGGAGAGACGCCCCACCTTGCCCTCTATCGCACGGCAGTAAATGGCAAACGTGGGGTTTGAACCCAGGTCTCTCCAGCAACAAAGCCTATGATGGCTCCAGTGTGCTCCCTGGAGATTGGATGGATTGCCCCCAGTGGTTGGGTGTCTAATTAGGAGTTCTCATTTTATTCCAGCCCGCAGCTGGAAGCATCCATACGTGCCAAAACTAGGTGCATTTGGTCTTTCCCTGCCTCCTCTGTGTCTGTATTTCGCCCTCTGCCATGGGCATCCATAAAGGTCATGGCCATGATTTGAGCTCTGCTGGGGTATGGAACGCTGCAGCCTGGCCCTGAGGCTTAAGAAGGGGAGCAGACCCAGAGGGAGTGTGCACAGTGTGGGTTCCCTTGGGAGGCTGAGGACCTGTGGCTTTGTACATGGCTTTGTCTCCTGAGGATTTTGAGGCTGGGGGTCTAGGGAGTGTATCACGTGGGATGAAACTTAAAGGGTCAGGATGAAACCCTTGGGTCCTCTGCCCACTCTGACCTCCCACTGAGCCCCTCCATCAACACATGATATGGTTGGGATAAGATAACAAACCTCTCACTACTGAGATTGAACCCCTGGCAGGGTCTGGCTTCTATTTTGGGATTTAAATTTTTATTCCCCTTGAGCTCTTGTTCAGAGCCACTTTTGAAGGCCTGGCCTTTCAGATGCTCCAGATGATGGGGGCTCTGCATCCTGTCCTTGCGGATGGTGGCTTTGTGGCCACAGCACTGTGTTTTGGAGTAGGGGGACATTTAATTCTGGACACTTGCCACCTGCTGCTTACTCAGGCTAGACGGGGCTCTGGCAGCCCTGAGAAGGCCTCAGAGGCCAGTAGTTGGAATTTGAGAACAAGAGGGTGGGGGCAAGGGCACCGATGGCCTTGGCCACATGAGCTCCAGCTCGGAAGCCTCTTACTAGCTTTTCTCACTTCGTCAAGTTTCTTCATGTCTGTAGACCTCAGTTTTCTAATCTGTAAAATGGAAATGACAGTGCTACCCAGCCCATATGATTGTTACTCTCTACTGTGCCTGACATAAGGTAGCTGTTCAGTAAATGGCAGTTATTGTTACCATTATTATCATGGTCTTCCTTCATGGTTTTACTCCGTTTCTGCCACCTCCCAGAAGCTTCCCTGATGCCACCTGTTATAACATTTCCTGCCTATAAATTTTTATGATGTTTATCGTTTTTACCACTTGTATGGCGCTTACCAAGAATGGCCTTGGTTGGTCAGCTTTTGGCAGGCCCATGTCTGGTGTGCCTGATTGATGGAAAAGCTCCTCCGGGGATGGACCTCGATGTGCTACCTACTCGGTCATTCAATTAGCCATTCGTCAACATTTCAGCATTGATTGTGTCCCTACTGCTGGGAACACAGGAGGGCAGATAAAAATCACTGCCCTTTTTGAGTTGACATTCTGACAGGGGAAGGAAGACAATGAGCAAACCTATTTTAGGTAAAATACACAGTGTATTAGATGGGGAATAAATGTGGTACAGAAACCTGGGGTGGGGGGAGGGGGACCAGAGATGGTGGTGGTAGTTGTGTTATTTCATAGAGGGTGGCTGGGGACGTGCCCACTGCACAGTGACTTTTGAGTAAGGTCTGTGGGAGGTGAGGCAGTAAGGTGTACAGATACTTGGGGGAGAGCTGTTGAGGGTGAGGCAATAGCCAGTGCTAAGGCCCTGAGGTGGGACTCTACTTGGCCTTTCCAGAGAAAAGGCTGGGCAGGCCACGTGGAAGAGGTGAGGGGGAGAGCAGTGGGCAGTGAGGTCAGACAGATAAAGGGGCCAAGGAGGGCCTTGCATCCCTCTTGGAAATGAGCATGGTGCTTGCTCAGGACTTGTTGAAGACTGAGACTGGCTCCCAAACTGCAGAGAGGTTGCTCTGGGGACTGTGTTTGAGTTGGACCCTGACCTTCTAAGAAAGACTCTCTGGGGAAGCGCAGCAGTGTCATGGATGGGAGCTCCAACACCCCAAAGGCAGCGCACTTGTTAGGGCGTTTCACTGACTGAACATTAGTTTTGTACCTACTGTGCACAAGGCACCGAGCTGAAAGCAGTTCCTTCAGCTGGAAGCCAGGGGGTGGGGGCTTCTGCTAAGGCAGCAAGCAGCACAGTCCTTTCCTCTTTAACACCTCCTCCCCATGCTAGCAGAAGGTCTGGGTCACAGCAGGTCTTTGATCAATGAGATAAATACATGGACAAACACTTCATTCTGTTAAAGTCCCTTCCCCCTACCCCACTCCTTTTTTTTTTTTTTTAAAGAACCATAGCTTTTAACTTACAATTATAGAAATGGCTTTTTTGAAGTTCAAAGTATATATTCCTATTGATATAATTTTGTAAATGGTGTCAAAATTCTCAGGCTAGTCCACCAAAACCTTTCTCATCCATGAAGTCGATGGAAGATGTCTCCGGTTCACCTACATGTGGGCTAGCCTGGGAAGCTAAACTCTATGTGTCATGTCCAGGAAAACTGTCTTCCAGTGTTCACAGTTCACAGGCTAAATGGGGTTGATGACAATGACAGTGGTGACGATGATAATGATGATGATGATTTTAATAATGGTGGCACTGATTGTGTGCCAGCCTATCTTCTAGGCACTTTACTCGTTTAATCCTTATAGCAATCCGAGGAGAAGAGCACTATTATATTTCTATCACTATTGATAAGAAAATGGAGACCAAAGATCATAGGCTAGGGAGAAGCAGAGCAGGGCCCCAGAGTCCTTTGGGAAACCTTACTTCCTGGCCTTTCAGGGAATCCTGCCAGCCAGCCTTGCCACAGCCAGCCCTGGTTGGCCATTTGTAGAAGACCTTATATGGAGGACTTTGTCATTTGGTGTAAGAATGGAGTTAACAAGTGTCAGAGTCAGGGAACCAAAGTCGGGGGTGGCCAGCAGGAGTGGCCCCTCTTTGTTCCCAAGACAGGAAAAACCATTTGTCCCTGGAACCTGACACTGCAGGGAGTGCGTTTGCAGGGGGTGTGGTTATCTTCCTGGGCCATTTACAAGTCCAGCACATGGGGGTGGGGAACACTGTGTGTTGGTGGAGGCCAGATTAGAGTGTCTGGCAAGATGTTTCTGACACCTAGACCATTCTGCTCTCTGCAAAGCCCAGCAGGTGGCTGGGCTGGTGCTTTAGCTAGGAGGAGGGGCACCTCCCCACCCTGCCCCATTGAGTTTATTGTTGGAAGGAGGTGGGTCCTAACCAGTCTGCTCCCTGCTTCTGGGCCTCAAAATAAACAGCAGCTGTTGGCTACATCACCTCTGTCAGCTACCAGTCTGTCAACAGTGGCTGGCTCTCTCTTGGCCCTGCCCCTTCTGGGTATAATGGCACGGGACATTGGGGGACCATTGGCTTTGCCCTACAGAGCCTGCCTTGCTAGCCAGCTGGTGTGGCCTCTTGCCCAGCACTGGCCTCTTGGCCACCCACTGGCACTGTCCCCTCCTGCCCTGCAGTGAGGTAGGTCCTCATGGTGGCCATAGACTCAAGCTTGGGTCTGACATCAGTTCAGCTCCTGGCTCGGCCACTCAGCTGGTGACCTTGGATAACTCTGAGCCTCTATTTCCTTCTCTGTAAATCAGGTAATAGTATGTCTGTCACAGTAGAGGATTATGACCAGTGCTACACAGGCAGCTAGAGTGAAGTCACTGAAGCCAGTCTGCCACGTTTGAATCCCACCTTTGCCAATCAAGAGCTCTGTGCCTTTGGGGGAGGTGCTGAAGCTCTCCATGCCTCAGTTTTCTCATCTGTACAACGTGGATAATAAAAGCATCTCTCAGGCTGGTAGTGAGGATTAAGTAGGTTAATACATATAAAGCCTTCAAAAGGGTGCCAGGCACAGAGGAAGAGCTTGATGAATGGAATAGCATGTGCTCCCACTGGCAGATAAAGCAGGACATCTCCTAAAAGAATCATTCACGTGTACATATCCAAGAGCTGACAGAATGACTCTCCTCCTAACCTGACTTCTATGTGGCTGTGCTAATTTGCTTGGCTTTGTTTCCAGCCCGCATTCAGAACTTACACTTGAGGGGCTGGGAGTGGTGGTAGAACTGGTTATAAAGCAGGATGGAGGCATGAAAACAGAGAGCTGGGATTTCTATTCTATTTGGCAGTGGTTCTGCTGATGTAATGTAAGAAATGGAAAGATCATGTCTGTGGCCAAGGACTGCCTTCAGCTGTGGGCAGATCCCTCTCTGGGGTTGACTAGTTATCTCTGCTCATGTGCAAGCCCCAAGATGTTCTTCCATATGATCTCTGCAACCTCCCCATGGGCCAGCTTGCTTTGGCTTCCCCCTGGCTCCATACTCTGGGAAACTCTTGTTATCTTTGGCTTTCTCTTGAATTTGTCCTTCCTTTTGGAAAGATTATGCTGGGAACCCCCATTAGAGTATCTAGACCACAAAGTCATCATTCTGCAAAAGAAAAAACAAAAGCACTCGATCCCAGTTGTGTTGGGCTACAGTGCCAGGCGTCATAGTGGAGACACCAACCCCCCAGTAAAGAGACCCCCCACGCAGGACGGAGCGTTTGCACTGTCTCCCCAGGAGCCTGATCCTTTAAGAGAGGTGCCCTGCCTGGGCGTGGGGTCCCGTCTTCTCCATGCTGCCTTTGTCAATTCTTGTCTAAGGAGAGAGGTCAGCTGCAGTTTCATTGCCAACATCTGGGGATGTCACCTTCTAATAGACAGTGAAGAGAATGGGTAGGAGGAAAGGAAAGTAGAAAGTCATTGAGAGCAAGAGCTTCAGAACCAGATCGCCTAAGTTCAAATTTTAGCTCTGCCATTTATTTTAGCTCTGCCAAGCTCTGCCTTGGGCAAGTCACTTAACTCCTCTGCTTCAGTTTCCTGTTCTGTGATATGGGGATAGTAACAGTGCCTTCCTCATTGCTGGGAGGATTCCATGAGATCATGATGATGAAAGCACTTAGAACCACGCCCTGGAGAGAGTTAGTGCTACCCCGAGTGTCACTGTTGTCATCTGAGAGGGCACAGCAGGTGGAGTCTGCGTCCCATCAGCCCAGAACCTCTGGGACCTGCTGGATATATATTTAGAACCTGTGAGAGGCCCATGGTGTTTGTGACAGAGGCATCTTGGCTGGAGCTTGTGGTGTGTTCTAGAGAAAGGGGAGTGTGAAGATTCACATCAGCAGGTGATTGAATGCCGACTCCCACATTTCCTAGCTGAGTGTCTGTGAATGAGTAGCTCCACCCCTCAGCTCAGTTTCCTCAGCCAACGGTGTCCATGCCCTCCCTGTAGGGTCACTAATGAGAACCCGACACAGCATAAGGTATCCAGTGGTCACTCCCCATGGTGGCCGCTTGTACTGTCTCAAGGCTTAGCAAGGGGACCGGGAGGATGGTCAGTCCAGGCTGAGTTTTCTGGTTGGGAACCTTATATTGCACTCTTCGCTGCATCTCCTCCGTGATGAGCAGCTCTGGGTGTTTATGGCCGCACGGCTGCCCTTGCAGAGTACTTTCTGCTGGTACCAGGTTGCTGAGCTCACAACCTTAATCTCTGCCGCTGAGGGACCCTCGAGGAAGCAGTATGGGTCTCCTGCCTGTTCCACAGATGAGGAAAGGCTCAGAAAGGCACATGGCGGGGCTCCTGAGTGGCTCAGTCGGTTAGGCGGCCAACTTCCGCTCAGGTCATGATTTCGCGGTCTGTGAGTTCGAGCCCCGCATCGGGCTCTGTGGTGACAGCTCAGAGCCTGGAGCCTGTTTCAGATTCTGTGTCTCCCTCTCTCTGCCCCTCCCTCGTTCATGCTCTGTCTCTCTCGTCTCAAAAATAAATAAATGTTGAAAAAAAAAAGAAAGAAAGGCACATGGCTTCTGTGGGTGCCCCACCCTGTACCCCCTGGGCTCACCTGAGTTCACCTGCCACTGATTCCTGTAGTTTCAAGGACCCTGACAGTTCCCCACCTCACCTCTTTGTATGAGGGTTTTCTCCAGCCTGCGGTACCATGGAAGCTGGCTCGACCCCAGCAGGTACACTTGAGGAAGGGCAGGGGAAGGGGTGGGGGCGAGTTATCATCCCAGGGGGTTGCCCTCAAGCTGTGGGGGCAGGAGTTGATGTCTCCACTGCCTGCCCTTCCCTGGGAGGATTCTGAGGTGAGTTCCAGCCAGAACATCAGGAGATCCCCAGCAGTACGAAGCCTCAGATGCCCACAGCAGTTACCTACTCATTAGCACAACCTTTATTGACCTTTGTCCTTTCCTGGTCTCGCTTTCTGTTCCTCCTCACCTGGGGCTTCTGGAAACCTCTCCCTAACAGGCAGGCTGCACTCATGGCCTTGTCTTAGAGTCTGCTTTGAACCGAAACTAGGATAGCAAACTTCTGCTATAGCATGTGGTGGAGCTAGGACCGGACACCTCTGTCTGTGCCTCAGTCCCCCAGGCCATGCTGTGTTTCTGGAGATTTCTGGGCCTCTTTTATAGAGGAGTCAGAAAAGGTCCTTGCTTGATGCAGGTCTTTTTAGCTAATAAGAGGGCAGTTTTGGGGCGCGTGGGTGGCTCAGTCAGTTAAGCCTTCGACTTCAGTTCAGGTCATGATCTTACGGTTTGTGGGTTTGAGCCCCGCGTCAGGCTCTGTGCTGCCAGCTCAGAGCCTGGAGCCTGCTTCGGTTTCTGTGTCTCCCTCTCTCTATGCCCCTCCCCCACTTGCACTCTGTTTCTCTCTCTCAAAAATAAATAAACATTAAAAAAAAATTTTTAAAAAGGGCAGTTTCTGGAGTGAGTCAGAGTGGACAGGGCTGAAGAATACTTACTGGTACAACAGCTTCATCAGAGAGGGAGCTCAGTGCAAACACCGGGGAGAGAAGCTTGGCCTTGGAAACGTGGGAATCTGACCTTATATGGACTTGCCCCAGGAAAGAAAGAAACAAACAAGGGACTTAGGGATAAATAGAAATCAAATATCTTTATCCATAAAGGTGAGGCTGGGAGGGGCAGTGTAAGCGTCTGAGGAAACAAGGTCGGGGGCCTTTGTGCCAGGTGCCACGGGACACGTGTGAGCAGGACACTCTGGGGTTTGTTGTCAAATTCCTGTTTGTATCTGGCTGGTTGGATCTGTTGTAATCTGGCTACTTGGCAGGGATTTGGACATTATGAACATTAAAACCTCTTGTGACAGTATTCAAAATTTTGGCAAGACTGGTTCAGAAGAATAAAGGGAGATAAGGAGTGTGTGTGTGCGCATGTGTGTGTGTTTGAGTGTGGAGTGCATGTGTATTTGGAGATGTGTAGTGTGTGTGTGTGTGTGTGTGTGTGTGTGTGTTGGCAGATGTTTGTGTATATAGGTATATGTGTGTGTTTACGAGTGTGTTTGGGCGTGGTATGTTTTGTGCGTTGTACAGGCTGTTGGATCATTGTTCATCGGGTATATTCCTGGGCCATCTTTTATCCTTGAGAGGTCCTTGTGGTCAGGTTAGGGGATCCATGAATACTTAGATGGCATAAAATCATCCCATAGATCATCACATATACCTTCCAGTAGCTACCTTTCATCCTTTTCTCCAGTGCCTCTTCTGTCAGACAGGTTCCCACAGACCTCCCCTCCTTCTCACAAAAGAAGGATCGGGTTACTCCCATTTTATAGGTAAGGAGACGGGGAATCAGGTAAGTCGCTTACTCAAAGGTGATACAGGTTAGTGGCAGAGCTGAGATCTGACCAGCTTTTTAACTCCCACCTTCTCCTGCCTCTTTGACCTGAGAAGGGTGACCTGGGAGCTGGGATTCTGCTGTGGCTCTGGCTGTGCAGGAGAGGCCTTCCTATCCCTCTGGGAAACTTGCTCTGGAAACCTCCCTTCCAGCTTCCGTGGAGGCCGTGAGGAAGAAGCACGGGGGGCAGGAAGGCTGGCCGCGGGGCTACATGGCTGGTGGAGGCGTGCCGGGGGACCCAGCTCTGGGAACAAGTTGTTGTGGCCACAGCAGGGTGGAGATGGAGGAGGTCTGGCAAAAAAACAGGGAAGGATGGAGGAAGCGAGAGAAGTCCCTGAGGTCACTCCCCTGGGCCTCAGAGACAGGGTGCTGTGGAAAGTGTACTCAGATAAGGAAACTTACACCTAAATTTAATCCCTCAAGAGCCAGTCTCCCTCCTGTTTGCAGTAAGGAGGTTACACATCCAGATGTGTGGACATATGGGGCATTGCAAACCTGTCAGTGTTATCTGTTACGTGATTTACCCTCTAGCAGGGATGGGCAGGGGCTGGATTCCTGGAAGGAATAGAAGATAGAGATTTCGTCAGTGCGAGTTCTTGGCAGACAGAGGCAGTGGGGCCACTGGGATTGCCTGGCCGTTCTCATCCACGAGAGCTCACGTCAGTACAGTGGGAAATCCCACGGAATCTGCAGTCCCAGATGTGAGTCTGTGTGGGGGACATTTGGGATTTACTCACAGGGCTCAATATTCTTTGGTCCCTGAGTGGGTGGGAGAGGGCCCCCTTGTACCCAGCCAGCTGCATGACTCCAATCAGCTCTTGGGAAGCAGATAGTTCCGGCCAGCAGAGAACCTTAAAGGGCCACCTCTGCCCCACCTGCATATCCCCAACATCAGCCAGGGTGGACCCCGGGAAGCAGGTGGACTCATGCAAGGCAGCCTGAGCAGCACAAATTTTCAAAAGCCATTATCTGATAACTTCCCGGCCCCAACGCTGTTGGTATGAGGTGTTATCTAATACGGTGTTAACCCTTGTGGATGTGTTTGGCTCTCTGCTGACTTGGATTAGGATGTGGAATACTACAGTAGTTACAGGTGAGTCAGAGCCCCTACAAGCCATGTGACTTCGGGAGAATTATTTAATCTCCCAGGCCTCAGTTGCCTCATCTGTAAAATGAGGATAATAAAAGTAGCACACATTCCTAGAGTTGGTGGCAGTTATAGAAGCGGTATTAACGGCAACATCACAGGCAACAGTGGGAGCTTGGCGTCCTGGCTGAGCTCCTTGGGTGATGGTGGCAGACAAGCACCCCATTGGTGCTCTTAGCCCCCCTCCCTTTTGGGGACAGCTTTATTGAGATAAAATTCTCATACCATACAACTGACCCATTTAAAGTGTATAATTTAGTGGCTTTCAGCATATTCATAGGGTTGTGCAACCACCACCACAGTCAATTTCAGAACATTTTCATGACCGCCAAAAGCAAGAATTCTTTAGCCATCACCTACAAACCCCCCTCCTCCAGTTGGTCCCCAGCCCTCAGAAACCACAAATTTATTTTCTCTCCTTGTGGATTTGCCTGTTCCGTGTGGTCTTTGGTGATGGGCATCTTTCACTAGCATAATGGTTTCAAGGTTCATCCACTGTCAGCCCTTTGGATGGCTTGTAGGGCGAGCTTGGTTCATTCCCCGTGGTGGCTGAGGAGCCCTGGGCATAAACCCTCACAGTGGCCTTGGCAGGGCTGGCCCATGGTCCTGAGTGCAGCTTCCACTGGAGCATTTCCTCTCCCCACCCTGTGTAGCATGTGGATTTTCTCCCCGCCATAGCACCTTGAAACTGGCTGAGGCTGGGTCTTGTAGGAAAATGTTGAACTTGCTTGTGGTTTATTCCCGTTACTTCCTCTGGCCTGGTCAGTGACTTGGGGGAAGGGTGGAAACTGTGCAAAGCCTTTACTGATCCCAGAGTCCCCCAGAGACTCTCTTTCCGGGAGGGGATGGGGAGAGAGGATAAAAGAATCTTTATTTGTTTTTAATGTTGACTAACTCCCCAGCCCCCTTACCAAGTTCTGGTGAAAGTTGCCGGGTTCCTGGTCAGCTTCTTCCCTCGAGAAGCAGGGTCATGGGACTTCTCTCTTGGGGACAGCTGACGGGGAAGTTGCCAGAGTGCTCTGGAGGAGGGCTCTGCATGTGGAGCCAGATTGTGTTTGTCTCCTCTAGCTAGAGCTGGACCACTGCACAACTGGTGAGTCTGTGAGGGGGTGTTGAGCTGCAAGTAATAAAATCGCACCTGAAACTCTCCTAAACCATATGGAAATGTATCATCTTACCTTCAATGCAGTTCCCATGCAGATAGCAAGAAATTATAATTTCTAAAACCTATCCCCCATTAATGAACATTTGGGTTGTGTCCAACTTTTTTTTTTTTCTTTTTTGCTATTGTAAACAGTGCTGCCCTAAACATGCATATGTATTTTTTTGGGAATTGCGGCTACTATTTTTGGAGGATAAATTATTGAAGAGACATTGATGGGTAAGAGAATCTGGGGTTTATGTCGGGTAGGTCAGTCCACATTTAATACATTCTCCTATTCCATCTGTATCTAAATCCTTACAATGAGAAGTGATGTTTACAATGAAGGCCCTCGTGGATTCCTGATGTTTGTGGAATCAATTCAAGAATATTGTTATTATCTTGCATTTTTTTCCAACCTGTGGTTGGGTATCAGGCTAAAATAATATTTAAAAACAAAAGATGCAACATAAAGGACTTTCTAAGCATAATATTTGGTATATTCTATACCCTTGAGTGTAGTTAGTGGTTTTGTTCAAGAGATTATGTGCTTCCCCGTTGGAAAGTACGGGATGAAAAGTCTTGACAATACCAAGTGTTGGTTAGACTATGGGGAAGTGGGAACACGGTTATGCTGCTGGTGGAATTGTTACTTGGTTCAACCACTTGGGAAAAGAATTTAGCAATATTTAAATTACTAAGTTTAGTAATTTAATAAAGTTGGAAGTGTGCATATCCTGTGACCTAGTAGTTCCACTGCTAGGTGGATACCTAGACTCAGGGTCTAGAGAAACTCTCCCAAATGCACACAGAAAGACATGTATGAGGATTTTTATTGCTGTGTATTTATAAGAGTGAAAATTGGCATATCGGTCAGGACGGGATGGGTTACGCTACCAGAGCAAACAGCCCTGAAGTTTTATTTCTTGCTTATACTCCCTGTCCTTTGGAAGGAATAGGGATCTCTCCTCATTGCAGGCAATTCGGGTCTGAGGCTGACAAAGGCTTCAGAGTGTTTGCACAGTCTCTCGGGCAGGGAAAGGGAGTGCAGCAGTGTCTGGCAGTGGCTATTATTATTATCATTATTATTATTATTTAAGTATATTTTTATTTTGAGAGTGAGAGAGTGAATGCAGCGGAGGGGCAGAGAGAGAGGGAGAGAGAATCCCAAGCAGGCTCCGCATCATCAGTGCAGAGCCCAAGGCAGGGCTTGAACCCATGAGCCATGAGATCATGACCCAAGCCGAAATCAAGAGGTGGATGCTTAACCGACTGAGCCACCCGGACACCCCAGTGGCAATTGAATACTTCTCTCCGTGGAACCTTATTAAGCCACAAAAAGGAATGGAGCACTAATTCGTACTTCAGTGTGGATGAACCTGGAAAACGGTATGCTAATTGAAAGAAGCCAGACACAAGAGACCACGTAGTGTGTGATTCTACTAATATGAAATGCCCAGAGTAGACAAATCCAGAGAAACAGAAAGTAGATCAGTAGTCTTCAGAGGTTGGGGGTAAAGGGGAATGAGATGTGACTGCTAATGGTTATGCAGTTTCTTTTTGGGATGATGAAGGTATTCGGCAAGTAGGTAATGGCGATGGTCACATAACTCTGCGAATGTACTAAAAATACCGAATTATACACTTTCAAATGGTGAATTTAATGGTATATGAATTATATACTTCAGTTTAAAAAAAAAATACATCTGCAAGCAACACATTTTACTGGCCAAAGAACCTGGTCACACCCAGCTTCAAGTTGTCGAGAGGAAACACGGTCCTACTATGTGCCTGGGATGAGATATTCCAGAGACCTGGAATATTCTGTGAATTTCGACTGGAAATTTGGAATAACACAAATACAGAAGAAGAGGATAGATAAAGAAGTATGGTGTGCAGGAGTCTTTCCTTACCTGGAGTTTCTCTTGCTGTGGATTCAGTTACTTGAAGTTAACTGTAGGAGATGGAGATGATCCTCCTTCCGACATAAGATCAGAAGGTCAGTAAGTATTATAACATCACGTCACAATGAGTACCTCATTCACCTCACCTCATCTCACCGTGTAAGCATTTTCTCATCTCACATCGTCATGAGAAGAAGGGTGAGTACAGTACAATAAGATATTTTCAGAGAGAGACCACATTCACATAACTTTTACAGGCGAACCTTGGAGATATTGTAGGTTTGGTTCCAGACCACAGCAATAAGCAAAGATCTCAATAAAGTGAGTCAAATGAATGTTTGGGTTTTCCAGTGCGTGTAAAAGTTACATTGACATTATATTATAGTCTATTAAGTGTGCAATAGCATTATGTCTAAAAAAAAAAACCAATGTATGTACCTTAATTTAAAAATATTGCTAAAAAATGCTAAACATCATCCAAGCTTTTAGTGAGCATAATCACGGATCACAGATAATATCACATAACAAATTTAATAATAATAATAATAATAATAATAATAATAATAATAATAATGAAAAGTTTAAAATATTGTGAGAATTACCAAAATGTGACACAGAGACACGAAGTGAGCAAATGCTGTTGGAAGGCTCCAGGCCCTGAACTGTCAGCACAGAGCCTGACGCGGGTCTCAAACTCATGAACCATGATATGACCTGAACTGAGGTCAGACGCTTAGCCGACTAAGCCACCCAGGCACCCCCTAAAAATTTTCCAAGTAAAAACACAATAATACAATTTCAAAATTTAAAAAGTAAGTTAATAAAAATTAAGAATATAAAAAGAAAGCTCAGGACCAGGTGTCTTGGTTCTTTGGTACAGAAGTCTGGCCTAATTCTGAATTTGGAAAGGTTTCAAAAAAGGCAGGAGCATCTGAGTGTAGGTTTGATTACAGCACAGAATTTGATTGAGTGACCCTTGAAATAGCAGAGGTGGTAATTAGATGCAAATTCACCCTTTGAGTGAGCCCCAACTGGGAATGGAGCTTACCTGTTCAATGCCTTGGTGGAGTTTATTGTACATTAGGAAGACTGTAGCGTCAAGAGGGTTCTGGTTGCTTCCTTTGGAGTGGACCTCACTGCTGCTGCGCCTGGCTTTCTTCACACTACTTCAGCCATCATTCCAGCCCAGGCCTTCAGCCCTGGACCCTAGGAGCTCCCAAATGGCTTATAGTCCCAACTCCTAATCATCATGGCCCGTGCCACAGTTAACATCTCTTGGTATTGCTTTGGTTGGGTCACTTTCTTGTTTAAAATCCCTCAGTGGCGGGGTGTCTGGGTGGCTCAGTCCGACTTAGGCTCAGATCATGATCTCACGGTTTGTGGGTTTGAGCCCCGCATCAGGCTCTGCGCTGACAGCTCAGAGCCTGGAGCCTGCTTCAGATTCTGTGTCTCCCCCTCTCTCTGCCCCTGCCCTGCTCATGCTGCCTCTCTCTCTCTGTGTCAAAAATCAACATTAAAAAAAAATTATTAAAAAAAAAAACCCCTCAGTGGCTCCATATTGCTTGACAAATTAGCCTCTGCTAGGAAATTAGGGCTTCAGTGGGATGGAAGGACTGGATGGGGTAGTGGGGATTAACATCAAGACTGAGTCCTTGTCCTTGTAGAACCACAGGGTAAGAGAGAGGCCCCCACATGGGTCGCTAAATAGTATGATGTGAATTCTCTGTGGAGATACAAAAGCAGATGTGTGCATGAGTGAATGTGCATGTGTATGCACCCGTGAGCGTGTGTTTGTCTGTTTTAATGGATGGCTTACTATGTGCCTGGCACTGTTGAGTGCTTTTTGAAAATTGTCTCATTTAGTCCCTACAACCACTGTGTGAAGTAGATATTAACTCATCCCCATCAAACCAAAGAAGAAAGAGTCTTAGCCAGGGTGTTAGAGCCCGCGATTGGTGGGGCTGGGAGTCAGAACCAGGCACCCTTGTCTTCCGGGCTTGTGCTCTTAATCCTTGGGTTACTAAAGGAGGAAGGAGGGATAGACAAGGTCTCCCTGGGGAGGCAGCGATAGAGCAAGCGACAGCTGATGGGGAGCAGAGAGGAGCCCCAGTGTGGGAACTTGGGGCATGGGGAGAAACTGGGGTATGAGTAAAGCTGGGCTGAGGTACAGGGCTGGAATGTCCTGCTGCGAGTTCAGACTTCCCTGCAAGCACGTGGAGGCCCTGGAGGTGTTGCTTGACACGACCCAGGGTGTGTTTAAAGATGCAGCCCCACACGAGGTGCAACGGATCGATTAGACTCCAGAGACGGGAGAAACCTGGAAGACCAGTTGGGAGGCGATGGCAGTGCGGTGCAGCCTCGGCTGGCGTGTGGCTCAGGTTCTCAACTCAGCAAGGAGGGTCAAAATTACCTTGGAACGTCTCTTAAATTGCCCATCCAGTTCAGTGTCGAGGGCGCTTTGTACGCGAATCTGTGCAGCATGAGAACCACCAAACTGGCATAAAAGAGAAATAAAAGACAAGTCAGTGTCGGTGTCCGGCGTCCAGACCAGTCCACCTGCAGTGTAACAGGGGAGGATGGGGTGCTAGCTGTGCGGCTGCTTTCAAGACCTACTCCGTTATGCTCCAAGATTAAGCCTCTGTAACCTGCAGCCTCACTAGGGGATTTGTAGTCAGGAGGATGGACCCAGAGAGTGAAGTTAGCACCAGAAGGTTGTGATTCCACTGCAGCTACAGGGGGAAATTTGGCTCCCTGGCGCTTGTCTGTGCTGGTTTTCCGCTACTTCTCATCATCTCTCTTACCTCCTTCCACAACCCTTTCCTACTTCCCAAAGATGTTTTCCCAAGCTCTGTCCAATAACCCATCTTTGTGCTTCCATTTCTTCTCTCTGAGCTCTGGTTCTGGACCTTCTTTTCCACTTAATCTCTGACCACTGGGCAGACTTGTGTCTCTAGCAGGAACTTCTGTCCCCAGCCAGCCAGCATCTTCTCACTAAGGGCAGTTCCTCCCTCCCTCCCCACTTTCCTCTACTCCCTGACTCCCTGGTATTTAAATTAACAGCACTACCATTTTTTCGAGTCGCTAGAGTCAAAACCCAGGAGTGACTTTTGACTTCTCCTCCCCCTGATGTTCATTCGTATTGTGTGTTCTGTTGATGGGTGGTTTCCACATCTGCTGGGAAGCTGGCGATGAAATCCCTCCTTAGGGCTCGCCTGCCCTAAGCCTGGAGGCTGATTCCATATTCAGTGAGCTTGGCATGGGAGTGGGACCCAAAGTTCATGTCTTTTTCAAAGCTTTCCAAGAGCTTCTGAAGATGAGCCCAGTGCTGGGGGGTGAGTGCCCAGCGCCTGCTTCCGCCCAGTCTCGTGGGTCCATTAGGTTGTCCTCTCCACTTTGCACCCCTCTCCCCATCACAACAATCCCAGGCCACGTGGCAGCCTAGACGGGCTTCTGCAGGGCACCACAGACAGCCTGGACCAGAGCAATCACCTTTGGGTCACTCAGCGTCTCTCTCTGCACCTTTTCCCTGGCAGTTTTTACTGCCTGGGACATGTTCCTCACGTGTTAAAACCCCTCACGGCTCATCTCAGATGTGTCTTATAAAGGGCCTTCCAGACCCATCCGAGGCAGACAGGCTTCCTCCACTCCTACCTTGTAATGATTATTGGTGTATGTGTTTGTTTCCTTGGCAAGGTTAATTGAGCAGGCATGCGTGAGGCACCGTCCCAGACATGCGGGATGAGGAGAGGATAGCCAGGGTCCTCTTCTTGAGTCCCAGGCAACTTACTAGACGACAAGCTCCTTAAGACCAGGGCTGTGGTGGACCTTGAGTGTAACACTTCATCAGTGTTTGCTGATCTTGCCCTGTCTGTGTCCTCCCCAAAGAGTACATCCCATGCTAGTTTTTCAGATTCCAGGTGTAGCAAGTTAATTTCATCATATTTTTCAATTTGTGACATATTATCGCTATTGCAAAGCCCATCTCCTGTTTTATTTTTATTTTTCTCCTTCATCCCTAATCCCCACTCCTATCTTTTTTTCCCCCTTATACATCCATCCAGCCTGTTTAATATAAACCCGTGTATCCTTAGAAAATAGGTTGTGTTGGTTGTGTCTGTGGTTTGTAATCTACATGTGTATTGTGCCATTGATTTTATTTGATAAATTCCCTTTTTACTCCATACTATGATTATGAGATCTGTTTCCATTGTTGTATGCCTCTGCTGTATTGCTTCTGACTGCTGCCTAGTGTTCCGTGCTTGCCTCTACCACATGTTACTTATTTGCTTCCCCTCTTAATGGACACTGAGGTTGCCTCCAACACTCCCCAGTGCAGGCATTGCTGCAGCCCTTACAAATGACAGACACTTCCCCAGCGTGTGTAGCCAGGAGTGGGATTGCTAGAGCACAGGGTAGGCACACACAGACTGAGTTTAAGCAAATACTACCATATTGCTTCCAGAACATCTATACCCTTTATACACCTACCAGCAATGAACCAGGGTTCTCATCCTTCTACCACCCTCATCAACACTTGGTATTATCCAGAAGTCTTAGTCATTTCCCTTTATCCCTTCCAGAGAGGACCTTCGAGGCTGTTGACGCTTCTCTCCAAGGACCCATCCAACCTAAGTTGGAAGACAGTGAATATTAATGTCTTTGTATTATTCCTTCCTGGCCTGGCTTCCTTGACTGGAATGAAAGTTCTTTTTATAATTCCCTACCCAGTTCTCACTAATGGGACTGGAAACCTAAAACCTTCCTTCATTATCTTAAGAACTCAGCTAGCTTTTCAAAACTAAACCTCCTTTGTTTTTCAACTTAATCTGAAGTAAGCCCCTCTTATCTTGTTTTCCCCCCTTTGCTCAAGCCTCGAACCCTCACTGGCCATTCTTGTGTTTTACTCCAGGAATGGCCCTTGAAAGGCATTACTTCACCTGCATCTGCAGTTGGGGCTGGGGCTGCAGACCTTCCCCGGATGTTACGCCCATCACAGAAGCCAGGTTTGGGATTTAGCTCTGTTTAAATTGTGGCCTGTAGCCTTGTTGGCAAACGGAAATAAGTTGGGCTTGTTTGCTGGGGATAATTATAGGAAAAAGCATCCAATGTAATACTATCCAAATTTTGGCTTGAACTGTTCAACTGCTAATGAATCATAACTATTCCATGACACCTATGCTGTGGGATGGACTGTTACTGAAGTCCTACACCTTGCCTCGTTCCAGCACGGCATAAACGTGGCTTGAGGTCCTATGTTAGATTCATGTTACCTGTTTGCTTGACTTCTCCAATTCCACTGTGAGCTCTGGGAGGGCAGCAATGAGGGCCTTCCTTGTCTTTCTTCTTGGTGGGGTCTGTCCCCCCTCTCCACCCTCCCCTGCCTTCCTCCACGGAGCCTTGCACTTAGCAGGTGCTCAGTAAATACTTGTTGGGGGGCTGACACAGGGTTACATGTTAATCCATCATCTTCAAAGGCTAGAACCAGACCTATTTAAAAAAACAAACAATCCTTCCTTTTAAAAGTGGCATTACCTTCTTACCCTCACATGTGCTCATTTTAGTCTCATTTATTGCTTTTCGGGATGGGGGTTCTTGGGAGAGTAACCCGGAGAGCCTCTTTAACTTAAAAGAGACATAATAAATTATGCCCTTTAGAGAAGACTGGTTGACTGTGTGTGTCCCAGAAGTGGGTTGGGAGCACAACATTCTAGATGGTTCCTCTGCTCTCCCCCTACCCCCACCTACAGGGCTGGCTGCCCATAGCCATGTGTGGTATCCTACAGATCGCCATTAAATAAACAGTTCCTTGAAAACACAACATAAGAAAAAAAGTACTGTCTATGTATTGTATCAAGAGAGCTAAATATTATGGAAAAGGCCAAATATTTCCACTGTGTTAAGAAAATAAGAACCCGGCAGCATGGAACTTCCCACTCAGTGGGCAAAAGATGTGGTGGAGACTTCAAAAGGGGGAAGAACTATCTAGACAGCATGAGCTGTAACGGGTGACTGCACCACTGAGGAAAGAAAGTGCGTGTGTATTCCATATGCGGCGGCAGATGCTGTGACGGCACCCTTCACCTGGGAAGTAAATTAATGCATGGGTATATGCATGGCTCACCCAAGCAATGGTCCAACTGTGACTTGGGCTGGTGGGGAGCTGGGGACGGGTGAGGAAGTGCAGGGCAGAAACACTCTGTTCTCACAAGACCCAACAGGCAGAGTCGCAGGAAGAGACACTTCATCCTCTGCCTTAAATGAAGATAGACACTTGCATTGAATAGCCCAGTGGCTGCAGCAGTGGCCCTGCCCTTGGGCTCCGGGCAGCCTCTCAGCCCGGGAGGGGCCCCCTGCCCCTGAAGTGGAATATCTGAGTGATGAGATGCATTCTGGCTTCTCCAACCTACCTCTCTTGGCCAGGTTGAGCTCTCGAAGCTGGGAAAGCTGGAAGGCCAGGCAGCCTGACTTTAATTGGAGACCAGGAATCATCTTGCTTTTATTAAAATGTTAGGCTGGGTTATCTCAGGGCCTCCCCCCAGGGAGGGCGATGCTTCAAAGCTGACCAAGTTCTGAGCTGCTGGCCTGCCGGCTTTAATGAGCTGGGGGAAGCTCGTTTGAGGAGTGGCAGTAAAATCGCTCACCGGACTTGCAACGTGAGAATGTTGTTCTTAGACCTGAGAATGTTGCCCATGAATCATCAGGAAGAACTCCCAGGTGTGGAGAATGGCCTCTTGTTCCTTCAGCGGACTTGGGTGCTCCCGTCTTACTCCAAGTGGAGAAACAGAGGTCTGTAGCATCTTGTTAGGAAGCCTGCCTTCCCTCACTCCCCAAAGAATTGCCAGTGCCCTTGTGCACTCTGCAGGGCCCAGCCAGGGTGGTGACCACGGTCTCTAGCATGTGTTGAATTCTTTGCCAGGGACTGTGCAAAAACTCTGTACGCATAAGCCTTCACTTAAGCCTCACACTGGACCCTCTACAACACAGGACTGTTACCATCCACTCTTGTTATCTGCATTTTACAGACGAGAAAACAGAGGCTCCAGCGGGCACAGGAATATTTGCCCACGGTCACATGAGACAGTGTGTGACAGACCTAGACCTAGAATTCAGTTCTGGGCCCAGGCTTTTCCACACTGCCCTGTCTCTCCAAGGACTATGCAGAGGTGACCCTCAAAAACCTCACAGTTTAGGGTTAAAGAGAACACTTCCTCGTGTGGAAAGATAATTCTCAGGTCCCGCAGAATTAGGTACCAGAAAATCCGTGTGCCAGGCTCTATGCTACAGGCTTTGTATCCATGACCCCTTTCAGTTTTCATGGCGACTCTGTGAGGTTCATTTTACAAATACAGGACTGAGGCTCAGATTGGTTATGTTGCTCGCCCAGCACCACGCAGCTTATGTATAGGTGGTGAAGCTGGGCTTGAACTCACATGTCTAATTCCAGAGCACATTCTCTTTGCCCACCCCCACCATAGAGGCTCCATTTTAGTAGAGTGGTCAGGAGGGAAGGGCCTTGAAGGGGGGTAAGAGGTGAGAAGAGAGACAGGAAGCAGTGAGCATTCTGGGCTGGGGGGCCCAAGGAACTGCAGGCATTCTGTCTGCCCCTCCCCTGAGTAAGTGAGTGAGTGGCCCAGGCTTCATTTGCCACCGCCCCAAATCCATCACTTTCATGATACAGCTGATGACATATAGTAGCTGCTGAGGGCCAAGTTTCCTTGGTTCTAGGGAGGTGATGCCCCCTTCCTGCCCCTCCTCCACCCGCAGCCCCCTGAGTAATTCATTAGATGTGGTCATCTGCAATGGGTGTGGACCTGTCAGGATGACAGATTAGCCACAGGTCATCTTTGGAAGGAACAGGATTCATCCCTTGGTCACTTCTGCACTCTCTGCTTCTCCCTACCTCCTGCCCCCCAGCCTCCTCTGAGCAGCATCTCCTGGTTACCCAGTGGTGACCATGCAAGCCTCTTGCACTGGATCAGCTGTGCTGGCTTTGTGAAAAGCCTGCCAATGTCCACTTTCTCAAGTGATCTTCTTTCATTCATGCAATGAAAAGGACCCACTGGGTGCCAAGCTCCACGTCAGGTGCCACAGGTTCCTGAGTGAATCAAAACAATTCTATTCCTGGAGAGGAGATATTTACAGACTGGCTGGGACAACCGGCATTAACGAGGGTGGCCTGTAGCTATCTGCCTGAAATCAGGAACCGCCTGGAAAGGAACAGGATGCTCTGAAGCATGAACAGGAGGCAGCTCAGCAGATTTGGAAGGAGAGAGAAGGGTATTCCAGGCAGAAGGAGCAGCATTTGGCAAAGGCTCAGTGGTGGGAGGGAGCCAGGTGTTTTGGGATCTTTGCCACAACCCCATGAAGGCAGCTCCCTATTCTTATTGTGATATCATTTGATAGGTAGTTAGGGTGGGACGTAGGTATGCCCCTGTCTCCTGAACTTCGGGGCAGGGCCTGCTTTGTGGGTAGACTCTGGACAGAAGTGGGCCTGAGTTGCTGCCAGGTTCCAAAAAGTGGCTGGGGCCCCGGCAGGAATTGTGCTCACTAGAGGAAGAGATCCTGGCACTGGGGGCCAATTCCACCAAAATCCTGGTCTCCTATCTGTTTCCCAAGGTCAGCTGTGTTTCTGGTCTAATTACAGGGAGGATCTTGGGAGCCCACCGGCAGCCTGGGATTGAGCTCTGGGCTCAGCCCCCAGAAAGTACATCACCAAGTAGAGCCTTCTTTAAAAACACCTGAGAGGCAGCATGGTTGGAGTGCAACATACCTGGCCTTGCATCTGGGTTTCTATCTGTGACCGTAGGCAAGTCATGTGATCTCTGGGACCCAAGGTGCCCTTACTTGCCAAATGGGAGTGACAATATCACTGGTGTGCCTTTATGCCTGAAATGCCCAGCCAGGAGTCCAGCACGTGGTGAGGCCCGAGCAAATGTAGGCCTCTTTATTAGCTGGATTTCATGAAACTCTAGGTGTGCAAAACAGGTCAGTTTATGATTTGTTTAATCTACAAGAGGATTTCTTGTTTTGTGAAAAAACTTAATGATTCTCTTGTATCGAGAGCTCCTCTTATACTTTGAAAAATAGAAGTGTTATATGCAACTGTGATTTACCTAGGAGCACTGCTGTTCTCCATACAGAAATAAGCTAAGCATGTCAGTGTTGACCCGAAGAAAAGTCTCTAGGCGTGTGCCACAGGGCTCTGTTCTCTGACCCTGACCAAAAATGTTTGTCAATGACTTGGAATTTTTGATGTCATCCTGCTCACATTTATAGGTGACACAGGAGGAAGGAGAGAGGGTGCTTCAGACAACAAGCCAGCTTCCAAAACTACCTTGAAGACTGGACTTGAGTAGGCATCAGTATAATGGGTTTTTATCCAAGAAATCAGTGGTTCAAGTTCAGGCAGCAGGAGGTCGGTTTTCATGGAAGCAGGAGTGTGAGGTGTCTGGGTTTGGGTTGTGGGGCAGCTCAGTGGAAGTCAGCAGTATGAGGCACTCTCCACACACCGCGGGCATGCATCCACAGAGTTCACATTTCTTAGAACACGCTCACAGATGTTCAGGGTGTAGGAAGTTTAGAGGGAGGGGAGGTGGGCGGAGCCTACTTCCCTCTATGCTGTCCGGCCGGCCCCGTCTGCACCTGGAAGGGTAGGGCAGGCTCCGGTGCACACTGTGTCCGAGCAGGGTACCAGGAAGGCAGCCTGGATGGTGGGAGACCCAGGACTGGTCACGGGCAGCAGCAGGGGGAAGTAGGAAGGCTAGCCTGGAGCAGAGGAAGCACTGGGAGAGCGGGTGTGAAATGCCCTCCTTTAGGAGAGTTTGCTCTGTTCTCTGTGGCCCAGGGGCAGAGCTAGTGGGTATGGGCAGGGGTGCGCAGGAAGTAGATTCAGATCAACATAAGGAAGAATGTTCTGATGGTCAGATGCCCAGAGATTGAATGAATTGCCTTTCCTGTGACCTCCCCATCACCACTGGATATATGCAAGCATGGGGCAGGGCTCAGTGACCTTTTAGGTTCCTTTTTGGTTCTGAGAGTCTGGTTCTCTTGTTCTCTGGTTGGCCAATACTGGTCCTTTCCAATTGTGGTTGAAATTCAGAGAACATTGCTCTTGTTCCCTCAGTTCCTTTGTTGAGACTTCCATTCACGTCAAGGGGATATTGTCAGGGCCTGGGGGTGGGGACAGAGTGGCGGTCCCCCTACTAGCAGCCTGTTCTCAGCCTTGCTGAATGTTTGCTTGATACCCCAGACCTCCTCCAGAACCTGAGCGCTTGTAGGCCCAAAGTCACAGAGCCCACGGTGACCGAGCTAGACACAAAGCCTAGCCTCTGAGTTTAAATCACCTCCGCCTCCCAGCTGACCAGCCTGTATGTGGGAAGCTAGGGTTGCCGGCAGCCAGGGCTGAGCTCTGGCCTGCCACAGCGTTCCTCCGTTAAACCTCCCCCAGCCATGGGAAAGCCCAGAAAACAGAGAATGTTAAAAGTGGAGGGAGATTCCTGTGGCTATATCCCCACCCTGCCCTTTAACTTGTCTTCACATTTTAAAGACGAGGAAACTGAGGCCCAAAGGGGTGAGAGAAGTTGGTCACAGCCACTGACAGAACCAAACTCCACGCCTGCCCTCTCTCCCCTCAGCACTCAGAGAAACTGGACGTTTCCTCTGTCCTCTGCAGGATTCTGCAGAAGGACGAGGGCGTGTGGTCCTGGAGGGTCAACGGGTGAGAGGTCGCCAAGGAGAGTGCCACATCGGGCATATTCCACAAGGTTTCAAGCTTTCAGAATAGCCTGACAAGCCTGTGAGTTTCTTCCGAGAGGCTGGGCAGTGGCCACCAGCTGGCAGAGGACAGCATGAGGGAGCACTCTTGGATGGGGGCATTGGGGTGTAGGTAGTGACATGTCTTTTCTCATCACTTCGGTAGTGAGGCCTTGGCACGCTGACTGGCCTTGCTTGGCTGTCCCAGCGGAGACCTGCCTCCACTACCTCCTTCCCTCAGCTCAGCCTCCCCTGCGGGCTCCTCCCTGCCTCCCTTTCCCCTGGGCTTCCCAGGCTCCCTCAGCTTTCCAGGAGTCAGGGAGGTATAATATAAGGCCCAAGGCTGTGCCACAAGCTGGAAAGAACACAGAGGTTGGAATCCAAGGCTACCACATCCTGGCTGTGTGACCTTAGGTGAGTCCCTTACCCTCTCAGAACCTTAGCATCGTCTTGTATAAAATGGAGGCACTCCTCGCGCCTGTGCACAGGGTTTGTGTCTGTGTTTTTCCCGGAGCTCGTGTATGTGTGGCCGCCTCCAGCAGAGAGCCTGCTTGGAGTTTGCTAGGATGGTTTCTGTCCCTTCCTCAGGTGCCATGAAACTTGTGGTGCTCTGTGAGTTGGGCAACCAGCACCAGGATCCCAGCCCTTTGAGGGAAGGGGTTAAAACCAGATGGCTAAAAGCCAGGGTACAGGAATGGCACCTTCCTAGACAAAGCCAGCACTGCCTTAAGAGTATTTATGCAAAAAAGGATGGATTCTTCTGCACCTTGTTCTTCTCCCTTGATTCAACCAAGTTCCTATGGGCCAACCTAGATGCTCTTGCTCTTGGGGTAGTTGCAAAGAATTTAATTCCGAGGATATCCTGGAACAGTTTGATGGATACTGCCCTGAACATACAACTTAACACACTTTTGTGAGTTTATCCCTAGGATACATTTCTGGCAGGGGAGTTGGTGGGTCACAGAGGTTGCATTTCTCATTTCAATATACATTGGCAAATGGCCCTCCTAGAAGAATTCAGGCTCCTCCTACAGCATATGAGTCATATCTGCTCCTCATAGCTTCATCAGCACTGGGACTCCCCACACTTGAATGTTTTGCCATTCAGCTAAAAAAAAAAATAATGTCTTAAAGCTCTAATTTCTTTTTTCATTTACAGATGGGGTTGGGTATATGTTCATGGATGGATTGGCCATTTGTCTTTCTTTTTTGGTAAATGCCCATTTAAAATTTTTCTGTTGGGTGGTTCAACTCATGACTCTGGGCTTAAAGGGTTGTTCCCTGCGGAGGTGGGACGGTCTCTAACAGGGCTTGGCATTTAGATCAGTTTCTACCAGGTTTGTGCGTTGGCAGTCTCTTTGCCCCCCACCAAGGGGCTGCCCTGGGTTTGCTCTGAGCTTCCTGGTGTGCTCACTGTTAACAGGTGTGGTAGTGAGGCTCTCTACTCTATCCCAATGCTGGGCAGTACATCAGGGCAGAGAGCATGTGATCGAATGGCTGGGCAGGGGGCTTGGTGTTGGACCCGCTGCTTATGTGTTCGGGGGAGTGGGGTGCATGGCAGGATGCCAGGGAATAATACGTGTGTGTATGCAGATGTATGAGAGCTCCAGAATTTCTGGGGCGGGGCTTGGGCCCCTGGGGGTTACATCTGCATGGGAAGCACCCCATTAGAGAGTATATTCAAAATAAATTCACTGAAGTTGCTTTTGTACATATAGATATAGTCAACAGAAAAGTTCACTTGTCTCCTACCCAGAGTAAATAACTATAAAAATAAATAAGGAGGATGAAATCAGTAATAAAATAATAATAGAGTTACCACTCGTACTCAGAGCTGGCCAAGGGCGGTTGTGGAGGCAGGACTGCACCCTTTGGCAATACCACAGAGGGAAGCCAGCAAATTAAAGGAACGAACTGCCGCACGTTGGGTGTTTGCTGCCGGCCAGGCCCGTGCTGAGCACTTTGCAGGCATCTTCCCTTTTAATCCTCACTCAGACCGTCCAAAGCAGTTTGCTCAGTTTATAGGTGAGGAAATGGAGGCTCAGAGGAATTAGATAATTTGTGCAAAATCTTATACCAAATAAGAGGCAAAGCTAGCATCTGATACCGGCATCTGTTGGACACCACACATTGGGCTTCCCTGTCTTTTCTCCCCGGGCCCTGACCCCTTGGTTAAAGCTGGAGGGAGAGTCCACGCATAGGGTGGAAGATGGGGGCTGCGGTGTCTGGCTGAACGCCCCAACCTCCCAGCCCCCCTCTGCAGCCCAGCTGGCATCTCCGAAGACAGGGCTAAGAGGGGCGGGCCCTGATTTGGGGCTCTGGTGTGTGGCCTGGGAGGGCTGGAATCTATAGCTCACGCCTCTCCCTGCATGGGCCTGGGTGTGAGTGAAGATGTGGGGAGGGGGCCTGCTCCCTGGAGGTGGGCTCTGGCCAAGTGAAACAGGCTGAGGTCAGAGGGAGGGGGCCACCCTCCCCCAGGGAATGCCTGGATGACGTGACTTTGGGGGGCGCTGGGGGAGGAGGCCGGCTGTATGTTTCTCGTCTCACCTCCAAGCCTGGGCCAGATGGGGAATCGGTGCGGGAAGCCGCGCCAGATGCAGCCTCTGGCAGGCTTCCCTGGGCGCTGTGCACGGACGGCTCTTCTCCAGCCAGCTTGGCAGGTCCCTCCTCCTCCTCCTCCCTGAGGGGACCTAGGAGCAAATGACATCCTGGAGTTGGCTGTGGCAGGGAAGAGGGTCTCCTCTGGCCTTGCAGCAGGAAGGGGCAGGGAGAAGCGGGTTAGGGGCTCAGAAGATGTGACCCGTACTCCCCTCCCTCGTTTCAAATGGCTCTGGATTCTGAGCCAAGTTTGGGGGAGGGAGGGGAGGTTTATAAGGTTTGCTCTCAGATCCGGACCGGGGGAGTGATTTGAGCATAAAACAAAGCCTCGGACTTCTAGTGCTTGGTCCCTCTCCTTTTCCAAAAGTTGCTTACACCTCGTCTGCAATGAATGTCTCTACGTGTCAGCCGTTCTTTGCTCTGCCCGGCAGCGAGCAGCACAGCACCCCGTGCACTGCCAGGAACTGGGGTCCCCCCGCTCTCAGCCCTGAGATCTGTTTCAGTCATTCCACTGCATCCTGACTGTGGCCCATCTGGCGTCCCCTGGAGATGTCTGGAGATTTCTCAGCCTCCAAATGTCCCCTCTCCCCTTACTGGACCCCATGCCTTTCCCTACCCTCGTTCTCTCATGACCAGCCTGACCTCACCTTCATGCCCCTCCTCTCCCAGGCCCCCTTCTGCTCCTTCTGGGCTTCTTCACCCTCATCTCTTCCTTCTTAGATCTTCTCCAGGCCCCTTCTTCCCTCCCTCTCCAGCCCCAAACCACTCCAGGTTGCCCACCTGAGAAACACTTTGGCTGTGACCTCTGCTTCTCTGCCCCCCTCCTTTCCTGCTCTCCTCAGCCTTTGTCATTCCCTCGAGCCTCAGAGCCACAGGCTCACCTCCTGGTGCTCACTGCCTTAGGCTTCAGGCACCGGCCACCCCAGTTATTCCTGGCTCTACACGGAGGTCAGGCTGTTGCCTGCCCCCCTCCCCCACCGGCCTTCGTCTATGCCTGTTCTTCTGCTTTACCACACCCTCCACCTCGGCCATCCTCACCTTGTCACCCAGCTTACCTTCCACATCTTTCACCCTTCGCCTCACCTCCAGCACCACCACCTTCAGGAAACCATCTCAGCTTGGTGCCCCTGCTCTGAGTGCCCCCGTGATCGTGCCCATCTCTCAATCTAGCTTCTACAGCAAATTTCCCACCAGTACCGCTTTTTCTCACGAGTCTGGGAGCTCCCCTGAGGCTGGGACTGCATTGTATTTGATCCAGTGCAGAGCTCAGCACATGGTCAGCTCTCAACTTCTTTACTGGACGGAACTGAAGTTTATCAGATGAAAGTGACAAGTCTTTATTGAGGATCTACCATGTGCCCAGTATCCTTAGATATTTAGGGAAAACAAGGGAAGTCAGGATAAAATACTTACTTTCAAGGGGATTATGACCCAGTTGAGGACAGTTCTGGGAATGGCTTGGAGGAATGGATACACGTGCAATTGACAACCTGGGTCTTTGGTACTAAAGTGGGTGCCGTAGCTATTATGTACTCCTAAGGGTTTGGGGAAAAGGGGGAAAGACCCTGCCTGGGCAGAGAGGCTAATAGGCCTGGATTGCGGGGCAAGGGGTGGGTGGGACCAGATGGAAGGAGGTTGGACCAAACTCCAAGGTCAGGACTGTGAATAGACAGAGAAACACGTTTCTAGAGAAGGGAGCAGATCTCACCGAGTTCTGCAATGACTCTCCTGTGGACGCTTTCAACATCAGAGTGGGGTTAGCAGATTTTAAGAGCAGTTTCTCTATCCTGGAAGCCGAACAGGAGCTGATGGTATTCCCAGTTTTGCTGCTTGATTGGGAAAGTTTTACCACACGCCAGGCTCTGCCGGGGCCAGCGAACTCTCTAGGCAAAGAGAGCAAGATGTTTCTGGCGTCAGTTCTTTCCAGTCATCTGTGAAAGAGAACCTGTTTCTTCTTACCGAGCCTGGGAAACGAGGCACGTTTTAAGCCAGGCACACCTACTATGTGCCAGTGTTGGTGATCTGTAATGTGGAGATCAGAGGCCCAGGATTAGTTTTCTTCAAGACTAAAGGACGTGACATGACCTCTACCTACACAAGCTTGCTGGGTACCAGATGAAGAGGCAGAGGGAACATCAGGGCTGAGGCAGTCCAGGGAGGCTTCTAGGAGGCAGCGGGTCCCAACTAGTCCTTGAAGGAATTAGACACACCGAGAGAATGGAGAGATGGAGCCTGTCTGGCAAGAACTTCTTAACCAAGAGCGACATCTTTTCCTTTCTAATTTTTTTTTTAACAGCGTTGTGTTGTTTTTGTGTGTGTGTTTTATTATTTTGTTTTTAATTTTTTTTGAGAGGGAGTGTGTGACAGTGGGGGAAGGGCACAGAGAGAGGGAGAGAGTGAATCTCAAGCAGGCTCCACACCCCTCGCGGAACCTGACACGGGGCTAGATCTCATGACTGTGAGATCGTGACCCGAGCTGAAATCAAGAGTCGGAGGCTTAACCGACTGAGCCACCCAGGTGCCCCTCTACCGTTTTTAAAAACAGCCTTATTGAGATATAATTCATATACCATGCAATTCACCAACTTAAAGCATACAGTTCAATGGTTTTTAGTAGATCCACAAATAATGTGCAGCCATCACCACTGTCAATTTTAGAACATTTTCATCCTCTTAAAAAGTAACCCTATTTATTAGCAGTCACTTCCTATTTCCCCTAATGCCACCGCTCACAGCCTTGGGCAACCACTAATCTCTTACTGTCTCTATAGATTTGCCTCTTCTGGGCATTGCATAGGAATGGGATCATATAGAACGTGGCCTTTTGTGTCCGCTTCTTTCACTTAGCATAATGTTTTCAAGGTTCGGCCGTGTTGTAGCCTGTGTCAGTACCTTCCTTTTTATAACTGAGTAATGTTCCCTTGTATGACTGTACCACATCATTTTATTTACCTGTTCGTCAGTTCGCAGACATTTGGGTTGTTTCCACTTTCTGGTTATTATATAATATATATATATATATTTTTTATGTTTATTTTTGAAGAGACAGAGCATGAGTAGGGGAGAGGCAGAGAGAGAGAGGGAGACACAGAATCTTTGAAGCAGGCTCCGGGCTCTGAGCTGTCAGCACAGAGCCCAACGCGGGGCTTGAACTCACAGACGGGGAGATCATGACCTGAGCCGAAGTCAGATGTTTGACTGAGCCACCCAGGAGCGCCCCTAATATATAATATTTTATAATACAATGCCGCTGTGAACGTCTGCATATAAGTTTTTATGTGGATATGAGTTTCATTTCCCCTAAGCAGATACCCTGGAGTAGAATTGCTGGGCCATATGGTGACTCTGTGTTTAACCGTTCGAGGAACTGCCAGACTGTTTTCCACAGTAATGACACTATTTGATATTCCCTCCAGCGGTGTGTGGCAGTTACAATTTCTCTACATCCTCGTCAACACTTATTATTCTCTTGTCTGTCTGATTATAGCCATCCTAGGTAGATATGAATTGGTAATTCACCGTGGTTTTGATTTACATTTTCCTGATGGCTGATGATGTTGACCATCTCTTCTTGTGCTTATTGGCCATTTGTATATCTTCTTTGGAGAAAACTCTACTCAGATCCTTTGCCCATTTTTAAGTTGGGTTATTGAGTTGTAAGAGTTCTTTGGGGCGCCTGGGTGGCTCAGTTGGTTGAGCGTCCGACTTCGGCTCAGGTCATGATCTCACGGTTCATGGGTTCGAGTCCTGCATTGGGCCCTGTGCTGGCAGCTCAGAGCCTCGAGCCTGCTTTGGATTCTGTGTCTCCTCCTCTCTCTCTGCCCCTCCCCCACTCGTACTCTGTCTCTATCTCTCAAAAATGAATAAACATTAAAGAAAAATTAGGGGCGCCTGGGTGGCTCAGTCGGTTGGGTGTCTGACTTCGGCTCAGGTCATGATCTCGCGGTCCGTGAGTTCAGGCCCCGCGTCGGGCTCTGTGCTGACAGCTCAGAGCCTGGAGCCTGTTTCAGATTCTGTGTCTCCCTCTCTCTCTGACCTTCCCCTGTTCATGCTCTGTCTCTCTCTGTCTCAAAAATGAATAAACATTAAAAAATAAATAAATAAAATAAAAAAGAAAAAAAAGAAAAAAGAAAGAAAAACAAAGAGTTCTTTATGTGCTCCAGATACAAGGCCCTTAGCAGATATATGGTTTGCAAATATTTTATCCTGTTCTGTAGATTGTCTTTTCACTTTGTTGCTGCTGTCCTTTGAAGGACAAAACTTTTAAATCTTGATGAAGTCCAATTTACTTGATTGCTGTTTTGGTGTCATATATTAGAAACCGTTGGCTAGTCCGAGGTCATGAAGATTTGCACCTATATTTTAAGACTTTTACAGTTTTACTGCTCACATGGACGTATTTGATTCATTTTGAGTTAACTTTTGTATATGAGGGGAGGGTGGGTTCCCTTCCGATTTTGGATTGCGTCACACTGAGGTCCCACCCACCTCACCAGTTGGTGGGCAGTGCTTTGCTCTTTGCATTCTGGTCTCAACACAAACATCCACTCCTGAGAAAGGCCTTCCCTGACCATGTGTCTAAAGTAGCCACTTCCCCTCTTGTGACTATACTCCATTTTATTGGACCATCAGAAATGATTATATGTGTACCTGATGTTCCCCATGCAAGCTCCATGAAGACAGACTGGCACCCAGCTGGTGCTCAGGCCCAATTTGTTGAGAGCGGAAAACTTTTTATTAAAGGAGCTGCATTCCTAGTGTATTTTGCTAAAAATTTGAGTTTCTGGCCTCATACAGTGGGAGGTTGGAGGGCTGAGTGGGAAGGGATTTTCCAGCAATGTCACAGAGAGGAGTTCAGTCATCTCCTGACACAGAAGGAATCATCCCATTCCTTCCTAAGACAGCCCCTTCCATCCTGGGGCCACTCTGGCTGGAAGGTTCTTCCTGACATTAGGAAGGACCTGCTTTCCTATAATTTGCACTCATCACCCACCACCTTCCTTTGGGTACAAATGGAGTTGAACCTCCCATATTCGTAGTTGTTTAAATATATGAAACCAGCTGTCGTATGTCCCTTAAATACTTTTTCTGGGTTCAGCACCTCTAATTCTGTCAGCTGTTTCTCCTAGAGCCGAGAAGGGCTGGGCTCTGACCCCTCAGGCACTGCTGTAGGTTCTGCGGAGGGGAGGATGGTCACTGGCTGCCAAAGAAAGCGAAACACAGCCATAGCTCAGAACAAATGAGCCCCTTGTTTTCTTTTCCCCATTTGAGCTGGTGAATTCCAAAATTGTCAGTGGAACTTTCAGAAAAATCACTGACTACAAACTCTCTCACTAGTGCTCTTGAAGGCAGAGCTGACTGTTCATAGTACAAATTATACCATCATGTTGCTTTCTGTTTAATGAGTATTTCTTTCAGCTAGCTCGTTGGTATTTTTCGTACTGGTTCCCCTTAGTGGTTGTCAACCTGTAACAACCAGTAGAGTCACCTGGGGAACTCCAAAAACTACCAGTGTCCATCCCACCTTCTAAGATTCTGATTTAAATGATGTGGGATAAGGCCTGGGAGGCAGTGTTTTTAAAGCACTTGGAGGGGATTGTATGTGTGCACAGGGTGCAGACCTTGGCTTCAAGGGCTCAACATTGAACTGAAGTCCCCTGCTACCCCCCAAGAAGGAGCTGGATGTTAGCAGAATATTTAGGAGCCAACATTAGCTAAGACACAATTATTTTATAAGATGGAAATTTTGCTTTAAATTATGAAAGGCATACATGTCCAGAAGAAATAAAACAAGATAGAAATGTATAAAGTGAAATTATTCCATTTCTCCTTTTCTTAACCCAAATAACTACTTATCAGTTTGTTGTATTTTTTTTCCAGACTTTTCAAATGTGCCTGTATGTGCACTCACACAAACCCCCCCATACACCCATCTCCCCAAATAAATCTAATCATATTGCATACATACTGTTTTGTAATCTCTTTTGTTTTCTTTTCTCAGTGTACTGTGGACATTTTTACCAAAATGACCCAGAAAGATCCACCTTCTCTTGAATGGGCGTGTGAATCGTAATTTATTTGACCACTTATAAAATCACTAGACATTGAGTATTCCTTATTTTTTCTTTATTTTTGCAACCAGTGCTGCCATAAGCATCTTTATATATATAAACACAACACACATACCACACACACACATGTGCACACCCATGCATACACACACTTGTGTGGATAAATTATTAGAGGTGAAATTACTCAGTCAAGGGCAATGTAAGTTTGGGATAGAGATTGCCAAAATACTTTCCAAAACAATTGTTCCACTCTGTTCCCCTCTGTCCCTTTTAACAAAATTCCTAATAACAGCTATGTGCCCTGTGTCAAAAGTTGAGCTTTGCTGAGCACAGCAGAAAGGAAGGTGTGAGTGTGTCAGATGGTGGGGAGGAAACACTGGGGTCATTTCCCCTGCGCACTGTGTGTGGAGGAGGCCACTGGCCTCTGGCCTTGCCCAGCTGCTCTGTTTCCCAGGAAGAGGAAACCAAGCTGTGTGTGTTAACCTTTGCCTTGTTCTCCAGGGTGTGACGAGGGAGTGGGGCACGCTCGCAGGATGTGTGTGTCCAGGTCAGCGGGCCCAGGTCAGTCATTGACTTGAGAGTGTGTGGAGTGAGAATCCTCATTTCTCATCCTTTTCTGGACCCACTGGGCTACATCCAAACCCCGTGAAAGCCCAGGAGGATGACCCTTTTTTTGGATCAGGAGAGGAAACTTTTGTTTATGGTTTCCAGGACTCTAGCTCCCGAATGACAACACGCATCTAGAGTTTTTCTCAGTTTTCATAGTAGGGTGAGCCTTCTCCCCCTGGTCTGGGTGTACTGCCACCCTTTCTGGGCTCCTGGGCATGAGCCAAGATGTTCACTGCCTATTGCTGCCTCTCCATTGGAGCACCTGCTGTTGCAAGGTGGTCAGACCTGTCTGCTCTGATCAGAGCTGGCTTGGGACCAGAGGGTGGTGGCACAGTTGGAGGGAGGAAGGTACAAAGGTTCGACCATGGGCCCTCAGGGACTCTGGAAAGCATGTAGTAGGGACCACGCCCAGGGCTCTAGAAACCCAAAGTGGGTTCCTTTCAAGACCCAGGCTAACTGGTGCCCCCAGAAACTTCTAGGGAAGAGGCTAAAATTCTAAGCACAAAAGACCATGCCAGGCACTATGAAGGAGGAGATGGAAAATGGAGATCACATTTACTGAGCAGCTATGGGATCCCAAGCACTGGTTGGTGGTGGTTCTTCTGTTCTCATTAATCTTCACAGGGAAACAGTTATTAGCACCCCTGTTTTATGGATGGAGAGTGAGGCTCAGAGAGAGTAAGAACTTTTCATCTGAGTTACTTAGAGTAACTCAGATCATGCAAGATAGAGTGCTGGTCCCCACGCAGGCCTCCTTACCAGCCTGGTGCATGGGTGACCTCAGTGCTGACTGATAGATCACCCACACATGAAGTAACCCCTTGACAGAGCAGCACATTGAACCATGAGGACGAACCCTTGCGACAGGGACTCTGGCTTGTTCCAGCAAGTCTTCTGTAGTTATTGAAGAGGATGACATCTGACTGTGTCGTCAGTGGCACATTGGAAGCTGAGCTTCATGGCCTGCTGCCAGTGTAAGCTAGGTAGACCAGTTACCTCTCTAGGTGTCTTCATTTGTGGGCTGAAGATGATAACAACACTCGCCTCCCTGATCGTAAGGATTCAGTGAGATAATCTGACTAAAGTGCTCAGCAAGGCCTAGAATGCTAGGCCTGGAATGCCTATAGAGCAGTAAGTGCTCTATAAAGTGAGCGTGGCAATTAGCGTTCTTCCCAGTGAAACCAATCTAAGAAAAAGGGTCATAAAAACAGAATTATATAGACAGAGCTTGGACAGCTGAACCCTTTTTTTAAGGTCCGTGTAGGGTTTGTAAATCCTGGGAGCTCCTGCTTTAGACACTCATTTTCCCTGCAGGAAATATGAAATAAAGAAGAAAAAAAGCCTCCGACCCAGAGAGGCCTGCCACAGCTCGCCCGTCCTTTCAGCGGGTGCTCCTGAGGATGGCCATTGTTTTCCTGGCTCCAGGCAGCAGTTAATGTTGGTGCTTTCTGCTTTCCCAGGCCAGTGCTGGTTCCGCCACTGCCGTGTGTGTGTGTGTGTGTGTGTGTGTGTGTGTGTGTGTGTGTGTGTGTGCGCGCGCGCGCGCACGCGCGCTCGCCCTTGTCCATTTGCATCCCTGTTTCCCACTTCCTTTTCCAATTCCTGGTGTCCTGATCCATGTCTCATGGCAAAGGGAAAGAAGTTCGTTTGTGCTCTCTCTCTCTCTTCCCAGGTGTCTAAATAGCTAATGTTGGTTGGGTGATTGCCATGTGCCAGGCCCTGTGCTGAGCACCTCATGTCCATCGTCACATTTGATGAGAAGTTCCCATTATAAACCACACTTACCTGACTCAGAGAAGCTATGGCACTTGCCCAAGCCCACACAGCAGAGCAATGTTGGCGCTAACATTTAATTCCTTCAAATGCTTTCAAGGCTGTCTTCCTCCTCCGTGGTGCCAACCTTTGGTCCTTTCTGAGCCTCACTTTTTGGTACCCCATGACTCCATTGTGCACTGTTTCCCTACTTGATTTGTCTGGCTGAGCTGTAAGAGCCTGGAGGTCAGGGACTTTGCCTCATTTTTAGCTTGGCACAAAACCACGTACTAGGTAAGCACTCAGTCAACATTTGCTGATTGTTTTGTCCCTTGACTTACTTAAGGGACACTAAGTGAGCACCTCTTTGGCATAAAATACCATGCTGAGTATTAGGATACCATAATCAGCCTTCGGGAGCTTCCATTCTTATGGGGAGATATAGGATTAGCTCACTGAATCCTCACAACTGCCCAAAGGTGAGGTAACTACTGTATCCCCTTCTTGCAGAGTAGTAAGTAGAGGCACAAGCAATATGGAGGCTTTTTCCAGACCTTCTTGCCTACCCACTGCCCTCCAAGCTAAATACAGTCAAGGCCCATGATCCGTGCTGACAATAGCAGGCACCCACACTGAGTGTGATGGATACCCACAAAACACTCTTGAAGTTGTTTTATATGGTACAGGAGCCTGCTGACTGTCTTCTCTCCAAACCCCTTTGAAAAGCCCTTTATCCAGGATGAGGGCCATTTAGTGCACGCCTGCAGTGGCAGTGTCTGTGTTTTGGTGGCTGGTGGATGGGTAGTTCTGGGAGGAGCACATGCCCCTCCTAGCACATGCCCCACCCCTCCTGGAGCCTTCCTGGGGTGGCTGCAGCTGCATTTACTGTGACCGGTCCATAAACATGAGGTCCAGAGGGAGCTTGGAGTAGGGTGGTCTGAGGACTGGAAAGGTTCTACCACCTGGTCATTAACCCAGTGGTCAATGTGTACATGTGCATGCTGGGGTGGGGGTCACCCTCCGAGTCCGGGCTTCCAGGTTGTGGTTGTTCCCCCAAATCTGCAGCATCACCATCCTCCCCACTCCAAGAACAAGCACCCACCCTAGAGGAGGGGTTGGAATTTTAATAGGGCCAGACCCTGAGAGTGCTCAGAAACTTTAGCCAAGTGGCCGCAGGCTATTGAACTTGATTTTGCCGACTGGGTTTTGGGTTGGCAAAGATGCTTGCACTGAACCAGATATGTTTGTGTTCTACCCTTGGCCACTGGGAATTTGCTTCTGGGGTTGGGGCAAAATTTGCTGCTAGTGACCTCTTTGGTGCTTCAAACCCCCCGGATTTTCACCCAGTAGATCTACCAGTCAGTCTTTATTTCAGTGTGCCCTGAGGACTGAGAGAACTCCAGGGTTGCTGGGGAAGATGTTTGCTGCCCTTGCTGCTGGGAGGGACATACTGAGCGTGTTAAATAGACCGGGACACAGCATGTGTCCATTGCTGGGTTGTTCTGAGCCAACAATTACCAAACAAAGGGAGATATAAGAACTGGTTAATTGTGAAAAAAAGACTATGGGCACCACAAGAGACGGACACAGACTTTCTAGGCCAGTGGATCCAGGTCAGATGGTGGATTCTGGGTGCCATCAAGGTGACACCTTTGACACCACGGCCTCCACTGTTTACTATGGGTTTCTATGGGCCCCAGCAGGGAAGAAAGGGGTCATCGTCCCAGTGTTTGGTGTAGCCACTTGCATTGGGGGCAAAGCCCTGGGGTCTTCTGCCTTGCCAGGTGGTCTGGACCTCAGAGGTCAGTCTGGCCTAATTTGGAACTTATGTTCCACTCCTCCCCTCCCTGGGGTAGAATGTCGTACATGGGGCCCTTTGAATAGAAGGTTAGAGCTGATTGGTACCTGAGACAGGCTGGCGCCACCTTCTCGGAGAATTTGGCATGATGAAACCGTTCCAGCCAGGAGCCAGAGCAACCATCATGTCCCCAGATGTAAACCCCCCTTTACTGGCTCTGTTCTTTCAGACTTTTGGGGCCAAATCATTTAGCAGTCAGTTCCAAACGTTAAGCATCCCTCCATCTAGAAGATTTGGAGGGGGTTGAAGAACTGGGTTCTGAGGAGATATTGTGACCTCAGGGGCCCTAAAGAGCAGTGGCAACCCACCCAGGGGAACAGGGCGCTGTGTCCTGACCGGAACCACTGCGTTGTTCATTAGAAAAAGCACCCCTTTCCCCGCAGCTTCCAGCCGACATACACAGTTTGAGGTGCAGGGTATGGGTTAGATTTCAGCCCCTACTTGTCCCCTTGGCTGGACATCTTTGGACGGTGAACACCGTGTATAGCAGTATTCACTGGCCCTAGTCTTAGCTAACTGATGGACTATAGTGTGAGCAGGTGAAGGAAGATTGTCACCGAGTTTCCATTTGGCCTTGGGGCAGGGGCAGCTGGCAAGGGTCCAGGGAAAATAAGGTCTTCCTTAGTAAACTGAGCCACAGTGCCACAAAGATATAGGAGTTCTTCCATAGTTCCTAACTCCTTGCCTCTAACTGTACTTTTTGGGGGCACTTGGGTAGCTCAGTCGGTTAAGGGTCCAACTTCAGCTCAAGTCATGATCTCGTGGTTTGTGGGTTAGAGCCCCGCATCAGGCTCTGTGCTGACAGCTCAGAGCCTGGAGCCTGCTTCAGATTTTGTCTCCTTCTCTCTCTGCCCCTTGCTCACTCGTGGTCTGTCTCTCTCTCTCAAAAATAAATAAATAGTAAGACAAATAAAAAAAACAACTGTACTTTTTGTCAGCACAGGGAACAATTGGTATTTACTGGCATTTAAAAATTTTTTGTTTAATGTTTGTTTATTTTTGAGAGAAAGAGGGAGAGGGAGAGAGAGAGAGAGAGAAAGAGAGAGAGAGAGAGAGAGATGGAGTGTGAGTGGGGAGGGGCAGAAGGAGAGGGAGACACAGAATTCGAAGCAGGCTCCAGGCTCTGAGCTGTCAGCACAGAGCCCACCCGACATGGGGGTCAAACCCATGAACTGCGAGATCATGACCTGAGCAGAAGTCAGACGTTTAACCGATGGAACCACCTAGGCACCCCTTACTGGCACTTTCTAATTAAACATGGGGCAGGTCCTAGGCCTTCTAAGAACAGTTGGGCCATATCTTTGGGTCATTCATTGGTCGCAGCCTATAGTCCTCCACAGGAACTGGACTGGGTTTCATTCTCGGTGCTCTGGAGTTGAGCTGTGGGTCTAATTTGCATCATGACTGTTTTCTTGTTGAAACGAGCAAGACTTGGAAGCCGTGGCAGTCTCAGACGTTTCTGGGCCTGATGAGCTGAGCAGACGGAAGGTGGTCCGGAGTGGGTGGGCACTCCGGTTGGACCAAGGCATCGTGCCAGGTGTCTGCTGAGAGTTTCCGTCGTTGGGTCTGGGGCAGAGATCCTCCTTGTAGAGGGTAAGGGAGGCAGGTGAACATGAGACTCAGGAGCTTCCTCTCCGAGAAAAGCTGGACGCAGTTGCTGGTCGACAGCAAGGCTTCCAAGATGCCTACCATCTGCCTGAAACAGCCAGTAATGGGGGAAACAGAATCCATGTTTTTTTTTTAAATCCAGAAGAAAGGGAAACTCCACCCGGGAAACACAACCCCAAGCAAAGTGTGTGGAAGCAGGATGTTTAATTGCAAACCTTTCTTGAGAACCAGCTGCTAGGTAATGTTATCTCGTCTGCTCCTGCAGCAGAGGAGAGTTTATCTGGGCCCCTGACGCAGGCCCGGTAAACAGAGCTGGCTTTCCCTGATGACCTCTGCCCTGTCCCCCTTCCCCTCCACCTGCTCTTTCTCTGGGGTTTATCTCTAGGGTTTCTAGTGCCACTAGAGCCAGCTCAGGGAGGCTTAAGAAACTCTAATGTGGGCGTGGGGGTGGGGGTGGGGGGGTGTATGGGTTGGGCTGGAATTTTGCATATCCATTGCTCATCTGGAATGATAATCTAAGAGGTTCAAGGTTTGGAAGAAAGCAGACAGGCCTTTGAAATAGGCTGCCCAGATAAAAGAAAGTGGTCTGGAGACTGTCCTTGGATCTCTGGGTTTCTATTTCCAGGGAAGTCTCTGACCATTTCTCTTACTCAGGATTTAGAGCATTTGTCCAGGAAGGAGGCCGGGGGCGCCTGGTAAATCCTAAAAGTTTGGGAGGACCGGGGATGGGGGCTCATTTCTGTACCCCTGCGCCCAAGTCACCTCATGCTCGCTCCGAGCATGGGAAGTGGGAGGCAAGACGTTAGCAGGAGCAATCCTTTGCCCAACAAGGAAAGAAATGTGTTTTGAGGGAAAGCACGGCTGGGTTGCAGCCTGGTGGCTGTGGCTGGCACGGGTCACGTGGACAACCTCCTTCACCCTGCCCTCTTGCTTTTTCTCCAGGGGGCTTGTCTTTGGTGTGGATTCAGGTCAAGGGTTAGAGAGAGATGGCTCCCTGTGAAGGGAAAGGACTTTTCCACAGGGTGGAAGAGATTGGGGGGGAGTGTGCTCCCATGTGCTGGTTAGCCCTGGCCTGGGAACTGGGAGGTCTGGGCTCTAGTCCCAGCTCTGGCACTAATAGGTTGAGCACACCTGCCACGGTAACCAGCCTAGTGGGTCAGGCCCAGAGCCCCAAAGCCTGTGCCCATTGAGGAGAAGAGGAACCTGAGGGCCTGAGAGGCTGGGCTGAGGTCTCACAGCCAGTAAGGAAGGTCCTGAGAGTGAAACCCATGTGTGGCTGACTCCAGAACGTGTGCCTCTTCCTTGGCAAATCACCATCCCGGGTCTGAGTTTCTTCCTCTGCAGAAGGAGAGACCTCCCAGCCACCAGAGGCTGTAAGCCTATAATTAATTCTTCCTGGGAGGTGAAGGGAAGCCCCTAATTACTGGGGAGGATGGAGCATGGGTCATGTTAAGCCCCAGATAAGCCCTTCCTCCGGGCCCCGCTTGACTGGCCGGGGAGAAAGGCTGCTGTCTAATGGTCTGTAGGCTCTCTCCTGAGAGAGCACTGCCCCTTGGGGCCTCCTTACAGTGCCTCTGCCCAGGCAGAGGTCAGGAAGGCAGCACCTGGCCACATACAGCATCTGCTCCCTGCCTGGGACCTGCGGGAGGGAAGATGTAGCTGGCAGGACTTGGGGGGCAAGAGCTGGGAGTCAGCCGGGGGGATGGGGTGGGTTATAACCCCAGTGAAAACTTCAGAGCATCCGGCCACAGTCAACGAAGCCAGTTGTGTTATGAGGGTTTCCTCTACATTCGTCTGGTTTTGTAGCATTCCTAACCACTGACTTCTGTCTGGGCCCCAAGTTCTTCTTTCTCTCAGGCTCTCAGGACTGACATGACTCCCCCATGATCCTCTAGGCTCATCCACTGTGCAAGGGGTACACAGACTTTTCAGGCCACTCAGAAATTTATTAAGAAAGATATCATTCAGTCCTGATTAAGTAGTTTGATTTAAATATCCACACTCCTGGGGAGCCTCAGTGGCTCAGTCGATTGAGTGTTTGACTTCAGCTTAGGTCATGGTCTCACAGTTCATGGGTTTGAGCCCCATGTTGGGCTTTGTGCTGACAGCGCGGAGCCTGCTTCGGATTCTCTGTTTCCCTCTCTCTCTGCCCCTCTCTGCCCCTCTCTGCCCCTCTCTGCCCCTCTCCCCACTCCTTCTCTCTCAAAAATAAACATTAAAAAAAAAAAACACTCCTAAATTTACATATAGGAAGATAGTCCAGTGTGGTAAACAGCATGGTGATTGGACTCAACTGGACCTGGGTCAAATCCTTTGCTCTGTATTGTACTAGCTGTGTGACCTTGGGCAAGTTCTGTAGCTTCTCTGAACCTCGGCTTCCTCCTGTACAAACTGGAGATAGCAATGGTAGCTACCTCATAGATTAAATGAGCTAATGCATATCAATGGTTTTGCTATGCTGGCATGAAGTAACCATTCCCTAAAAATGGTTTCTACCATTTATTATATGAGATATGTGTTTATATATGATATAAAGCAAAGCATAACCCTATCTATAAAAATAATAGACGATAGTTTATTTTGGGTTTGTGAAGATAGGAATGGCCTTTCACTTTATGTTCGTTCTTATCAGGATCACACAAAACATGTCATAAATATTCCATGTCACGGGAGCAACACTCACTATTTGCTTTGCTTTATGGCCCTCTCCTTAGTTGCATTTTGGAATGAACCCTGCTCTGAACAAGGCTACCTCTGTAACAGAGCTCAGTGCGGGGGAGAAGGGACTGAGGATTCAGGGCTCATTTGCTTGGATGTTAACTGAGTACCAGACATAAAGCCCCATATCCCTGTGTGCAAAACCCTTGCTGTGGACCAAACATTTGTGTTTTCCCAAATTTGTACATCGAAGCCCTAATCCCCAGTGTGATATTTGAGGTGGGGCCTTTGGGAGGTGATAAGGTTTAGATGAGGATGTGAAGATGGAGTCCCAGGGGTGGGATTAGGGCCTTCGTAAGAAGAGAAAGAGACTAGAGCCCCTTCTCTCCACCACGTAAGGATACAGCAACAAATTGACCATGTGCAAGTCAGGAAGTGGGTCTCACCAGGAACCTTGATCTTGGACTTCCAGCCTCCAGAACTGTGAGAAATAAGTGTTTGCTGTGTAAGCCACTCAGTCCATGGTATTTTCTTATAGTAGCCCAAACAAACTAAGACAGCTCTGCTCCAGGCCTCTGGTGAATTCATCTACCCTGATGCCAAGGGATCTAAATTCTACTTCTCTTGGCTAACATTCTTTCCTTCTCATAGTGGCTGAGACCCCTGGCTTCTCTGCGCATTTTGTTGTCACTGATGGAGTCTCCTCAGACCTACTGAATCAGAATCACTAGGCAGGTGCCCAGAATCTGAGTTTTTATGAAGCTTGCCAGGAGATTCTGATGGGTGCTCTGGCAAGGGACCCACAGCTGTGGACACAGCTGCTCAGTCTCCTCTGAGGGAGGAAGCAAGGTAGATGTCTCACTGTGTCTCCGTGCTGGCCCTTAACCCAAGAGAGGTCATAGCAGGCACTAGAGGGGAAGTTCAGCAGACTAGTCCTGAGGGGGCGAAGGGACTCTGCCTCTCACTGAGGCCTCCCTCAGGAGGGTGTGTCTTTGGTGTGGGTTCAGCAAAAGGGACAGAAATGGTAGGGACAGTAGGCCAGATTATGTGGCAGGGGACTTTCTCTTTCTCCAGCCAGGAGGCCTGCCCACCTCTTGGGCCAGTAGGTCTTCTAGAGTGGCCTGGGGCAGCAGCCTTGGAGAGCCTAACTGAGCATTGGAAAGTGGGGAAGACATTAGGAATAGGGTCCTGAAACGCCTTCATTTCCGACAAGTTTAAAAATCTTACGTGCACTGACATCTCCCCTGCAAATCTGCCTCACATCCAGAGGGTAGTTTGATTGTTCAGCGCAGAAAAATATTTTCTTCTTCTTTTTTTTTTAATGTTTATTTTTGAGAGAGACAGAGACAGAGTGTGAATGGGGGAGAGACAGAGAGAGAGGGAGACACAGAATCTGAAGCAGGTTCCAGGCTCTGAGCTGTCTGCACAAAGCCTGACGTGGGGCTCAAACTCACTCACCGTGAGAACATGACCTGAGCCAAAGTCGGACGCTCAACCGACTGAGCCATTCAGGTGCTCCAATGCAGCAAAACGTTTTCTGAGCACCCGCTCTGGTCGGTGCCTGGCCCTGAGTTAAGGCGTAGGAATACTGGGATGAATTGCACATCTCTGAATTGCTTATGGTCACCTGAAGTGCTTTTCAGGGTGGGTTTTGAGAATCAACTACAGCAGAAGTGGTTTGTTAAAAGTACAGGTGCCAGGAGACAAAAGCAAAAATGAACTATTGGGACCTCATCAAGATAAAAAAAACTTCTGCACAGCGAAGGAAACAGTCAACAAAACTAAAGGGCAACCTACAGAATGGGAGAAGGTATTTGCAAATGACATATTGGATTAGGGGCTAATGTCCAAAATCTATAAAGAACTTATCAAACTCAACACCCCAAAAATAAATAATCCAGTTAAGAAATGGGCAGAAGTCATGAACAGACATTTCTCCAAAGAAGACATACAAATGGCCAGCAGACACATGAAAAAATGCTCAACCTCACTCATCATCAGGGAAATACAAATCAAAACCACAATGAGATATCACCTCACACGTGTCAGAATGGCTAAAATTAACAACTCGGGACACAATAGATGTTGGCGAGGATGTGGAGAAAGGGGAACCCTTTTGCACTGCTGGTAGGAATGCAAACTGGTGCAGCCACTCTGGAAAATGGTGTGGAGGTTCCTCAAAAAGTTAAAAAGAGAACTACCCTATGACCCGGCAATGGCACTACTAGGTATTTATCCGAAGGAGACAGGAATGCTGATTCAAAGGGGCACATGCACCCCAGTGTTTATAGCAACACTATCAATAATAGCCAAATTATGAAAAGAGCCAAAGTGTCCATTGACTGATGAACGGATAAAGAAGATTATACAATGGAATATTACTCAGTGATGAAAAAGAATGAAATCTTGCCATTTGCAGCATGGATGGAACTAGAGTGTATCATGCTAAGCCAAACAAGCCAGTCAGAGAAAATATCATATGATTTCATTCATATGTGGAATTTAAGAAACAGAAAAAATGTGTAGGGAAAGGGACAGAAAAACAAAATAAGATAAAAAAAAAAAGAGAGAGAGAGGCAAACCATAAACACTCTTAATGATAGAGAACAAACTGAGGGTTGCTGGAGGGGAGTTGGTGGGGGGATGAACTAAATGGGTGATGGGCATTAAGGATGGCATTTGTTGGGATGAGCACTGGGTGTTATATGTAAGTGACGAATCACTAAAGTCTACTCCTGAAATATTACCCTATATGTTAACTAACTTGAATTTAAATAAAATCTTGGGGAAAAAAAAGTATAGATGCCCAATTTTAACAAATGTACCACTCAAGTGGTGGGAGAGAGCAGGGAGTATATGGGAACTCTCTGTACTTTCTGCTCAATTTTGCTATGAATCTAAAACTGCTCTATAAAAATAAAGCCTTAAAAAAATTAAAATGTAGTTGCTTGAGTCCTGAAACCCCTGGTCTACTTATGCAGAATTTCAGAGAGTGGGGCCCCAGCATCTGCAATTTAGAAAGGCCTCTTACAGAATCTGATTCACTGTAAAGTTTGAGAACCAGTGGACATTTTTGACAACTCCAATTTTGTGTTTGTTTTATAAAATACATACAAATGAAATGAAGGAAATTAAAACCACTTGTAATCCTACTCTCCTAAGATAATCATCCTTAGCAGTTTATTGGATATCTTTCTAGGTGTGTGTGTGCGTGTGTGTGTGTGTATATTTAAATAAACATGTGTAACATCTGTGTGGTACCTGACACTGTGCTAGGTCTTGGGGACAGAGATGAGAAGAATGGTCCTGGCCATGGTGCACCCACAGTCATGTTAAATGATGCCTGGTACAGCTTGAAGCTCAGCCTTAGTCACCCGCTCATTTGTGCTTACCTTTTCCCCACAGGTGTACATCATTAATGTGACCTGGTCCGACTCCACATCCCAGACCATCTACCGGAGGTACAGCAAGTTCTTTGACCTGCAGGTGAGTTGGTCTAAGTTTGGATGGTACCCAGTTCCAGCCACCGTGGCCTGAGTCTCTGCTGGGCTGGCCTCTGTCATGTCCTTACTCAGCCGGAGAACCCCTGTCAGAACTCTCAGGGTCAGCATCCAGGTCAGAACAGAGGGACAAATGAGGGAACCTCACCTGTCTAGCTGAGCTTGGCTCAGTCTTTAATGTCGCAGGCAGACACAGGTATTTGTTGGCTTCATCTGATGGTCTTAACAGTCAAGCTTTGTCACCCTCCTCTGCCTGGGGGTTAGGAAACCAGGGTGGAGAGGCAGGAGGATGGCCGTGGGTGCTGTGTGCATGAGCAGACATGTGTCTATAAACATCCAGGGTGAGACACAAGCCACCACATCTTTGCAGGCAAAGAAAAGCAAACACACGGGAGAGACAGAAACAGAAAATAAGCAGTTTCTTGAACTACAGACACAAACTGGGCATACCACTGTGTCTGGCTAGCCGAATAAGGCTCTTGCTGCCATGTTTGTACATGTGTATGATGTGTGTGACTCTCTAATATACACAGGGATGTCTGCACAGGGGGATGGTACTAGGGATCCCACAGCTCCACTGCAGACACCTCCCTTGATGCTACCTAATTTGGTTAGGCCTTTTTGAATTACAAGTGGTAGTTTTACACTCCTACTGGCTCACACTAAAAGGAGATTTGGTTGGAAGGGTATACCACAGAAGGTTGTGTAGTTGGCCAGGTGGTAAAGAGGGGAGTGAGGCAGTGGGCTCCAAGAACACCCAAAACTACAGCTGCTTTCTGTCTGTCTGCTCTCTGCTTCTCTCTGGGCACTGCCCTCAGATTTCTGAGGAACTTGGCTGTCAACAACTCCCGAATTTCATATCTTGTAGTTCCCAACACCTGAGAGACTGTCTCTGACTGAGTGTTTCAAGTTGAAAAATCCCAGGGAAGACTCGGATTGGCCTGATTTTGGTCACGTGCCCTCTCTGGACCAATCAGAGTGGCCCGGAGTAGAAGGTCACATAGCACAGATGTGACCACTAGGGGGCCTATGCCTCTGTAACAGAGTCAGGCACCAGACAAGGCAGAATTAGTGTGAGTTGAACAGCAACCCTTCCAATACCAGGAAGGGAAAACTGAGAGTTTCTAGATTCTTCCTTAGGGCTATAAGCCTGGTGTAGGCCAATAAAAACACAAAGAAGAGACACCTACTTCTGGTCCTCACAACCAGGCTCTACTCGTTCATTTGCAGGCTTTGGTGGTGAGTCACCTTGGAGAGGCCAGGCCTGCATGTTTGCCCTTAAGTACCTGACTATCCCATTGTCCTTATCACTCTACCAACGAGATGAGTCAAAGGTGAGCCAGCTTCCTGTATTACAGTAAATCCTGTCTTAATCCGATAATATGGGATGGAAAGCCACTCCTTACTTTCCTGCCTCTTCTCCTCACCTCCCCCATTGCTGTCCAGTCTCCTTGGGTCCTTCTGGTATAAACTGGTGGGATTTGCTGATACCCCATCAATGGATGTAGTGTGCGGGACAGGAAATGATAAGTTAGTTGGGGAGAGGGAACCCTGAAAGGACTCATTGATGAGCCAGAGGGAGTCTCAGAGCCAACGGAAACTCTCAAATCAGAGCTTTTCTTCCCCCACCCTTCTGTTCTGTGCCCCCATCCCCTCCCTAGTTACAGAACCTCACAAGAAAGGAATGCTACTCCCCCTACTTCTTCCTTGCCTGGAGGGCTTATTTCCTGTGTGTTGGGAGGGGACGCACAGCATGGGTCAGCTTGTGTGATGCACTGGCTCTAGACGTGAGCATGGCTGGGCCTGTCCACGTGGGTCATCACTGCCTTGGAGATACAGTTTGGAAAGGGTCCTTCGGAATTTAACCTTTGAGCCAAGCGTAACATCTTTGTGAACCCATTTTACAGAACTCATGATATGACTTGTAGTGGCATTCATTTTGGAAAGCCTTTCTTATTTATCAGGGTCGCTGATTTTAATATGGCGACTCCTGTAGAGGAAGAAAAATGGTAATGCTAACTCCATCTCTAGTCACTGGTGCCCTCGCAATTGGGCTTTCTAGTGAGAGAGTGGCTTCAAGCTTAGGCACTGGGGACACATTGCCTAGGACTGGTTACTGGCTCCACCACCTTGTAGCTCTGGAAACATTCCTTAACTTTTCTAGGTTCTCTTTCCCATCTGTGGAATGTAGATTTGGATAGTACCCACCCAGTAGGGTTGTTGTGAGACTTAAATGAGCAAATCTATCCTTGGGAATGGACTATCTCAGGCACACACCGGGACAAGCAGCCTTGAGCAGGAAGCAGGCGGAGGGACACAGGAGCCAAACGACTTGTGTTTGGAGAGAGACAGTGTCTCTTTCATGTGACCCGTGGCATTAATGAGGAGTCCTCTGGTGGAGCATGGGGGAGCTGGCTCATTCGTGGCATTGTGGATGAGAGTCCACAGATAACCTGGTAACTGCCCATTCTACACTTACCTGAACCCTTAGGACTATACTGGGCTGGTCATTTATCTCCATCCACATTCACCTCTGTCCCCCACACCACCCATATGCCTTACTGACAGGCTATCTGCTACCCTTGAGGCCCTGGAGTAGGGTCACCAGATAAAATATGAGATGTCCAGTTAATTTTTTTAAATGTTTTTTTTAATGTTTTAATGTTTATTTATTTTTAACAGAGAAAGACAGAGCATGAGTGGGGGAGGGGCAGAGAGAGAGGGAGACACAGAATCCAAAGCAGGCTCCAGGCTCTGAGCTGTCGGCACAGAGCCTGACGTGGGTCTCGAACTCACAGACCGCGAGATCATGACCTGAGCCGAAGTCGGATGCTCAACCGACTGAGCCACCCAGGCGCCCCTTTAATGTTTATTTACTTTTGACAGGAAGAGAGAGACAGAGCATGAGTGGGGTAGGGAGCAGAGAGAGAGGGAGACACAGAATCCGAAGCAGGCTCCAGGCTCTGAGCTGTCAGCACAGAGCCCGATGCGACACGGGGCTCAAACTTACAGACCGTGAGATCATGACCTGAGCTGAAGTCAGGCACTCAACCAACTGAGCCACCCAAGCACTCCTCCAGTTAATTTTGAATTTCAGAGGAACAATACTTTTTTTTCACTGTAAGTGTGTCCCAAATATTGCATGGGATATACTTATACTAAAAAAGCAATTCATTGTTTATCTGAAATTCACATGTTGTTGTGTGTCCTATGTTTTCACTTGCTTAATCTAACAGCCTTACCCTGACTGTAAATGGTGAGGATGGAAGAATAAAGATGAATAAGCCAGGCTGGCTCAGGGTAAGAGTGGATGGGCCTGTGTTACGCCCTCCTACATATTTGCACTTCTTCAGGATGGAAGTGGCACAAGCTGAGGAATGCTAAGTTGAGAAGGACAAGGTCCCTTCCTTCCAGAAGTCTGGTGGGGAAAGTAGACTTTTAGGCAGTGAAGTCTACTGGAAATGAAATAAACACTTGATTGAGGGACAAGCAGCATGTTATGGATGGAGAGAAAAGAAAGAGCACTCCTCTTGGGAGGAGGGAACAAAACCTATATGGTTGGATTGGGACAGCAGCCTCGAGTGATATAGCCCCATACCCCCACAACAGTTTGGGGGTATTTGGTTGTTTTTTGAAAATTATAGTTATTGGGGTAAAGTATGTCCCTAATTTCTTTGTTAATTTGTTTATTCGTTAAACATGCCTGCCTCCTATCCATCTGTCCATCATCCATCCATCCATCCATCCATCCATCCATCCATCCATCATCCATCCATCTAATCTATCCAATCTAAGTGCCTATCTTCTATGTCCCAGGAAGTATGCTGGGCTCTGGGGATTTATTGATGAGCAAAAGCAAAATAAAATATATATTTTATAAATATATATATAAATGTGTGTATATATATACTATATATATATATAATTTCATACTATTTCAAATGCTACAAAGAGAAGTACCATAGAGATACTACAGGGAAACATACTCTGGGATCAAAGCAGGCATCCCTGAAGAAGTAAGTGGAAACTGACAGATCAAGGAGTTATTTTATCTTATTTTGAAGATCAGAGATTTTTTCTGCTTCTAATGAAAGACAAAGACTGTCTCCCCAGACAAAGGCATGAATGTACATATATAATTCTAATGACCTTTTTTGGTCATTCCTACCCCCCTGATATCCTTCCAAGGGTATCAGGATAAGACCCTCTACTCTGCCCCAAACCCTCTCCTCTCCTCATATCTTCTGCCTTCAGCCTTCAGCCCCAGTGGTTCTGCCTCCACACACCAGGGGCTGTGCACCGAATGTGGCCCCTCTTCCTGCCCCCGGGAAGCACCGGGTATGGAGCCCTTCACCTGTGCTGTTCACTGTGGTAGCCACTAGCCACACATGGCTATTTACATTTACATTTAAATTAATTAAAAAGTTTGAAATTAAATTTAATTAATTTTTAATTTTTTTTTAACATTTATTTATTTTTGAGACAGAGAGAGACAGAGAGAGAGAGAGACAGAGACAGAGAAAGGGCACAAGTAGGGGAGGGGCAGAGAGAGAGGGAGACACAGAATCCGAAGCAGGTTCTGTCAGCACAGAGCCTGACGTGGGGCTCCAGCTCATGAACCATGAGATCATGACCTGAGCCGAAGTCAGATAATCAACCAACTGAGCCACCCAGACGCCCTTTGTTTAGTTCATTTTTAAGAATCAAATTAGATTTACTTTATTGGTCATACTTGCTATATTCTTCTTTTATATAAAGTTTATTTAATTTTGAGAGAGAGAGAAAGCAAGCATGCATGCATGTGTGAGAGGGCAAGGGGCAGAGAGAGTGAGAAAGAGAGACAGAGAGAGGGAATGAAAATGAATCTCAAGCAGGCTCCCTGGTGAGCACAGAGCCCACCCTTTGAAATCATGACCTGAGCCAAAATCAAGAGTCGCGTGCTTAACCAACTGAGCCACCCAGGCGCCCCATACTTGCTTATATTCTAAGTGTTCAAAGTCACAGTGGCTAGTGGCTACACATTGAGGAGATACAGAGAATTTCTATCATAACAGAAGTGTCTTTTGGAATGTGCTGTTTTAGACCATCTGGGGCACACAACAGTCTTGACTGGGTTTTCTGCCTACCCCAGAGGGCTCTGCCACCCTCCCAGCCCCTCTTCAGCTGCCTTCTTCCTCAGCTCCCGGCAGGAAGAAGGAGACTATGTTCTACCATGATTTGCTCGATCAATAGAGCAATTCAATTCAACAGCTATTCCAAACACTTCTGGAAACCACGTCAGTTGCTAGAGAGGGCTTCTAAGGGCATTTCAGATGTTAAGTTGGGAGTAGGGAGAAGAGAGGCTCTTGGTCTCCAAGTAGAAATTGATTTCTTCTAAAAATAATCCACCACTCAGCCTATCTGCCCAGGAAAAGGGACCTGTCCCAGAGGGAGCTGTCTGGGACAAGGCCTGATGTTGAGGCCTGTTTGGCTCTAAAGGGCTTGGATTACTTGGAGGTGCAGCTAAGGGGAGAAGGAGGACAGTAAAGGGCCGCAGATGCTCTTAAGTTGCCTTCTCATTGGCACTAGATCACACTTCCAGCCTCTGTAAAGTTCCTTGCACAACTCCTTCACTGTTAAGTATCCCCCCCACCGAGGAAGGACCGGAAGACTCTCTGAAGCCCCGGCTCCACCGAAGGTTGTTTCACAATCTGACCTACAAGGCGGTGGGCAACAGTAATTGCTCTGCAAACATTGGCTCCGTGCTGCTGCTGGTCCTTTAGTCTGAACTCCGGCCAGTGAGTGCAGAGGGTCAATATTTGATGAGAGGCCGGAGAGGCCCTTAGGCTTCCCCCACACTGCTTGGAAGATGGAGGTAAGAAGGTTCTTTAGGTATGCTCATTTGCTCTGGTGGATTTAACGTGTTTTGAAGAGCTTTAATCTCTCTTCCTTATTCATCTCTCTAGACTTTCCACCCACTTACCCCACCCAGGGTCACACTCACTTTCTAGCTTTCAAATAGCCAGGCTAATGTTGAGCAAACAAAACTATAATCCCCAAATCATTCATTATTGGACTTGGAACGTGTGTTGGGGGCGGGGGGGGGGGGGCATGTTCTGAGGTCATTTGTGGTGCATTATTGGATCACTGCATTTTTAGAATGAGAATTCTATTCCAGGTCCCTCACTTTGCAGGTAAACATCTGTGTTCATCTTTCTATTTATTAGATTTATAGTTTGGTTTAGGTTTCGTTTAGTTCAGCTTAGTTTAGTGTAGCTTATAGTTTGATGTTCAGAGCAGGCCTCTGCCGAGGTCAAAGTAAGGTGGTCCTGATGTGTGCCAGGAACCAAGCTGAGGATAGGAAAGGGGAGGGAGGAAGTGTCTCTCCTGCGGGCTCTGTCTTTTAATCATCAAGGCAAGCTCTGTGTTGTTTGAGATCATTGACCCTACACTAAAGGCAAGGCGGCCCAAGCCTGGGGAGATAACACGCCAAGTTCTAAGAACAGTTTCATTCCAAGGATTACAGACTTCCATTGCCTGGCATGGCAGTACAAGTCCCAGCTGTGCGGTGAGCTGTGGGTCATTGTGATTGCTCACACACCCTGGACAGAGGAGAACATCGGCCATGACTGATGTCAGTCCCCAGTCCCAGGAAGGCACAGAGAGCCTCACGTTGTTTGCCGTGGTGACAGTGGGAAACATGGCACAGAGGGCTGCTAAGTAAACTGTGGTATTCTCATACCACGTTGTACAACAGTCAAAACAAATGAGATTGATCTCAGTTCTATGGATGAATAACCAAGAAATGTTAATGAATGACCACTGCAGATTTCAAACCGTACAGTATGATAGCAATTATGCAAAAGCAACAGCAAGACATATCTTTTGCAAGTACATATACAGCCTAAGTATATAAATATTTTTTAAAGATCTGGAAGGATGCACTCCAAATTGATAATAAAGTTATCTCTGGAAGAGGGTTGGGGCATCAATGACAAGAGGATCTTGGTCAAAGGGGAAACTTAGCCTTATTTGTAATGTTTTACTTTATATAAAAAAAGAATGTATTCATGTATTATTTACGACGTTAATATTTAATAATTAAAAGGATACCTATGGGAGGATTGGGAAAAGTGGAAAGTCTAAAATAAAATATGTCTCTCGTGGTCATTACACTATAACGTGATAGAAAACACACAGGTTAAAAAAAAATAGACACTAAGAGCTTATCTACCAAGAGAAGGAAAATGACAATAATTATTAAAATCACATTATGTCATATTTCCTGAACCATCCTTCTAAATCATCCCTATGGAATGGAACTGGTTAGAACCCATTAATTACATCAAACCCCAGGGACCTGTCCAAATTATCTTATCAAACCGGAATCTTGTATTCAAACATTGCTCAAAACACATGAACTGTGTATTGGGGCAAGAAGTACTGGGTGGTGGTCCCTGTCACGACCAAAAACACTAAGGGCTGCATGGTTGTGGGTGCAAGGATTATGGGCGGGTACTCCAGGGCCAGGGTGACTGGGGTCCAAGACCAGCTCCAGCCCTCATTGTTAGCGATATACTGTTAGTATATAACCTTTGGTTAGTTCTTTAACCTCTCTGCACCCCGGTTTTCTCATCTGTATAATGGGGATAACAAAAATACCTGCCTCATGGGGTAATACTAAGAATGAAATGAGATAATCCGTGTAAAGAACACCCATACACTAGCCATGAGCATCGAGACTCTGGATGGGGAAGCTGAAAGCTCACTAGTTAGACCCTCAGAAACATAACTCTGAGAGAAAATAGGTAGAGATGCCCATGCCATCTGCAGGCAGATGTCTCTTCCTGTGCGCCACCGATACAGGCTCCACTCTCACCACATGGTGCAGCCTGCCTCCAGACAGGAGAGGCAGGTGGCAGTGTTAAGCATTTCCTAGATAAAGCTGTTCACCTCCAAAGAGTGATTACCAATGCTCTTTCTCTCCCAGCAACACTATTAGGAAAACAAGTAATTATTGGTCACTGTTTTTCCTTGTTCTTGGAAAGACGCGTCTTTTGGATCCCTGATGGAGCACCGGGGGATTCCAGGGGAACCCTGTGGGGATTCCAGTAGCCTTTGGGAATTCTATGGCTGGCTTCCCTCCCCTCCGGGAGTTGGCTCCTGCTTTAACTACTGCCTTTCATCTTGCCCCTGTGGCCTGAGGGTGAACTCCAGCTTCCTCTCTCTCTTGATTTCTCTTCTGGCAGGCTGTGCTGTTTGCAGGGGTGGGGTTAGGGGAGTGCTGGGGGTATCTGTTCCCTGGGGAATGTTGGGAGAGGAGGGCCTGGGGAAATGTTACCTGGAGGCCAGCTCAGGATGGAAAGCTGTTTACCTACCACTGGGTTGGAGTCCTGGGGTTACCTGGTACCCTGCCAGTGCCCCCTTCTTGTGCAGTTTCCCTAACCCTGTGGTTTTAGGAATAATCATGTGCACGGAGGCCTCACGGGTCTAGAGCAGATGAAGAGAGGTGGAGGGGAGAGGTGGTGGCCTTGGGGCAGAGTCATGGTGGGTGGGGGATGGTGGGAGACAGCCTCACACATCTTCTATGTGTAAAGGGAAATAAGAAGAGAGAGCTTGGGCTCTGCTGGAACCTGCCATCAGGAGAACTTTCCAGCTGGATACAAATAGAGGAGGGGAGTTTATCTGACTCTCTGCAACAGCCCAGAGTTGCAGGATACTCACCATGCTGTAGGTATGCTTGGAAAACTAATCTCTTCTTGTACTGATGAGTACTGCATCTGCGAGCACCGCACCGTGTTTGGTATCTGCATATATTTGCAAAGGTGCTCCTAGCAAATGATGTATAAGTGATCCAGGCACATGCCTCCTAGGATGCTCAGCGGACATAGGCCCTCTCAGATGAGACCCTCTCTTGTGAGTGCACCACGAAGCCAGGACCCATCTCAGTCTGCCCTTTGCTGATCATTCATACTCCCGCTGTGCCCTGGTGGGATTTCACCCAGTGGGGAAGCTCCTTTGTAGACATGGGGAAAATTGTAAGAAAAGCTGGAATGTCTTCTGGGTGTTAAATCTAGGCATTGTTTCCTTGTCTCTCACTTTCTGGGTGAAGTCTTGTGACTGTGGGTGGATGGAGAGTTTAGGAGGCGGCCTGCTCCCCCAGTAACTGTCCTGCAGGACTGATGAGAATGTCTCTTTCAAGGAGAGAAATCAGCTGTGTGCAAATATCAGAATATGGGAGGTACACGCTTGGCAACCAGTGTTAACCATGTCTGCTGGGGAATTAGGGGTAGAATTGTGGTTTATAACTAGAAGGCCCTTGGAGATCACCTACCAAGATGATACATGTCTGGCACTCATGCTGTCACTTTCCAGCCTCATGCCCACAGCAGACATCATTGATTGGTCATGGCATGTTCCCATCCTTTGCCCATGGCAGTCATTGCTCATTGACCCATGAGCCCAGACATGGTCTCAGAGTCCTTCTAAAAATAAACCAAAACCCGATACCTTCAGGAAGAGACTACCTGTCCATTGGCAAAGGCACCTTGAGTGAAAATTATTGGCTACCCTCTGATGTAGTCCTTTTCCTAAACAGATGAGGAAAGAGACCCCAGCAGGGGAAGTGACTTACCCAAATTATAAGGGCATTAAGTGACAGCAGGACTAGAACTCAGGTACCCTAGCTTCTAGGTCATTCTAGCCTCTATCCAGAAGTCCTCTTTCAGTTTTTGGCTGAGGGGGGCAGGAACGCCCTGTTGCATCACCAAGAAATCGCCCGGAGGGAGAGGGGTCACTCACCCTCCCCGGGGACAAGATGCATGTGCAGAGAGCCGAAGACTTCTCTTGAACTCCCAGAACAGTCAGACGGCAGACCTGCCTTCACAGGGTCGGCTGCGTCCTGGTGGAGCTCAGCCCACACGTCCCGCCCACCTCCTCCTACCTCTGTCGGATAACACACCCCGGTTCTGCCAGAGGCAGCATCTGAGTCAGGCTACACCGTCTGCGTGAACGCTTGGAGCCGCGCACCCTGTTTTCCTAGCAGAAGGTGTCACGTCAGGGTGTGTTCGGGTGGTACTTCAGGAAGGCCCTGAGTGTAGATGCTGCCTATGTCACCTCCTTCTCCTCTGGCCTCAGGCCTGAAGGTCTGACCTAGAAAACTCGGCTCTGCCCCCACCGGGACCCCCTGTATCCCCTTCGGATAAGCAGCAGGAAAGCTGGCTGGAGAGTGGGTGGGGGACAGTGTCCCCCTCCAAACTGGAGAATGAAGGGAAGGAAGGTCTTTGGTGGTGGCCAGGTAAGTGTCCTGTGAGTGTGGATGTGTGTGCCTGGAGCCTTCAGCTGTGACCAAGTCTCTCCCTTCCCTCAGGAGGGAATTTCAAGTTAATCCTGGCACCTTTGGCGGAGTGCCAGCTACATTCCTGGCACTGGGCTTGGTACAGGGGACCCCCAGGGGGAAAAGTCAGCGTCATCCTGGGCAGAAAACCCAGGCCCACAGCTTTGGCCTAACCCGGAGCCGCCAGCTGGTGGAATAATCAGGGTAGGGCAGAAGGCACGGAATGAGCGAGCAACCCAGAGTATAGAGCACTGCCATCAGACCTGCACACACTTAGGCACCCTGGCAGGCTGGTCAAAGTGCCTCCCGGAGCTGGGCTGGAGGCCTTGGCATACTCACACCCCTTCGCCCCATGGCAACAGTTGGTTTTGCTCTTGACTGGTGTGGAACTAGGCATGTAGGACAGCCAGGGGGAGCTGTCGGAGCCTGGGTTATGGGCTTGTTTGAGGGAAGACTGTTTTTCTCCTTCAGCTGGGTGACCCAGGGGTGCCAGCTGCAGTGACCCTCCCCATCAGCTCCCTGCCGCCCTGGCTGGACCTCAGCCCCCCAAGTGATCTTAGGGGCTGTGATTCCTGCATCTCAGGGATGTTTCCTCAGACCAGGCCACTGTAGGAGTTGCTGGAGAATCAACACTGTTTCCTTTGTATCCTCAATTTAACTGGAGCTAAGGAAAAAAGGGTTTTAGATTCTTCAGAGACCTCCACAGTTGGGTGACATCAGGCTCTCCAAAAGAGCCTGTGGGATTCTTTTTTTTTTTTTTTTTTTTTAATGTTTATTTATTTTTGAGAGAGAATGCACAAGCAGGGGAGGGGCAGAGAGAGAGAGAGAGAGGACAGGCTGTGCTGACAGAAGCAAGCCGATGCAGGACGCAAACTCACAGAACCATGAGATTATGACCTGAGTCAAAGTCGGATGCTCAACCAACTGAACCACTCAGGTGCCCCGCACTTGTGGGATTCTTGATGCCAAATTCCTCGCTCTCCCAGTGGGGCAGTTTCTCATGGTGATGGAAAGCTCAAGCTTTGCTGTCAGACAGATTTAACGTGGGTGTGCACACCGGCCCCACCTCTTACCAGCCCGGTGATCCCACACAATAACCTAGCCTCCGAGACTCCGCCTTCTCATCTGCAGAATGGCTCTCAGTGCAGAAGCTACCTCAGAGAAATGAGATTTCCAGGAGATGAGGTCCAGGAAGCCTTCCCCACGGAGTCTGGAGCAACCACAGAGAATTGTCAGGATGGTGGTCGTTCCTGATGTTGCCCCTGGCCCCTGTGGAGGAGGGCAGGAGCTCCATGGACCCATGTCTGTCCAACCTGGACTAGGGGCACATCCTCTCAGCCACAGAAGGGTCTTGGGCACCTCTAAGCTGCGGCAAATGAATGCTGTAGGGCTGGCCAGTTGACGGCCCTAAATGCCAGCCTGCGTTGGGCTCCATCTGCTAATTAGGGAGCATTTATCTGGTGCCCAGCAGAACACAGTGGCCAGTTCAGCCACGCTGGAGTCTGAGCTCAGTGCCTGCGGTGGGCTGGGGCAGAGGCTAGGAATAGGGTGGGTGCGGTGGGGCGGGTGTCCCTAGGGCTAAATGGACCACAATCGGGTATACCTTAAGGGAAAAAAAAAATAGAACAGGAAGCAGGAGGTTGCTTATGGCCTGGAGTTAAGATGCGCGCAGACAGGGTGGTTCTAGCATGCGACAAGCGACAAGCGGCCATTCTTCCTACTGAGACAGTGCTGGCTGGTCTCCTGAGGGCATCTCTGGTGAAGGCCAGCCTCTCTGGCTCCTCCAGGGGATGGGCTCCATTCTTCGTCGTGGAACCTTGTGAGGAGGAGCCCCAGTAGGAGGGTGGGGGTAACTCTTCTGTGTGTGCCCCTTGGGGTGCTGGGCCATGCATGCTCCTGCTTCCATCCTGCAGTGACTGGGGCCAAGACAGGGGAGACAGACCACGAGATCTACCCAATGTAGAAGGACTCAAAACCGAGACTCTGTCCATCAATGTATATCTTTCTGGTGCAGCTGGGACACTTCAGGCCAGTTTGGAATACCTGGGTTTCTTGGATGTGTAGTTGAGAGCTAAGGTGGATGGAGGTAGAGCCGTAGAACCACCGTCTCTGCAGGTGAGGGAGCCAGGATGCAGACTGGGCAGTCTGGCCGGAATCCACCTGCTGAACCCCTTCTGTCCACTGCCACTTGTAACTTTGATGCGGCCCCTACATGGGCCAGAGCACCGCAGAGCCGGCCTAGGAGGCCCTGGCACCTTGGAGAGGAGAGGGGTCCTTTCCCACCTTGTCAGGAAGGCTTCGGCTACCAAGCAGGTGGGCTTAGGCTGGCCGCTGGAGGGAGTGCTGCCCTGACCCTCTGCCCTGCCTGGGGAGGGAGGGTTTAGGCTGAGCAGAGAGAGAGAGAGAGAGAGAAATTGTCAGTTTCTGTGCAGATGTTCATTTCCTTCTCTCTGCTCTTGAGTCCTGGATTCTTCCTGTGGTGTTCCCTTCATCTCTCTCTTTCCCCAGTTTCTCTATTTATCTCTATCCCTCCAAGGGTCTCTGAGTCTGTGCCTATGTCTTGGCATGGCTCCGTTCATCCCTGTGGCCTTTCCCAAGAATCTTTTCTGGAGGCATTTTCTCTTACTCTGGTATGTCTTTGTCAGTCTCGGGGTCTCTCTGATCAGTATCTCCCCCTCCACGTTGTCGTCACATCCTGAGCAGGAGTCTGGGAGAAGGGCAGGGCGGGACCTGACCCTGGTCTGTATGGGGGTCACTGACTGCAGGGAGCCAGGGGCTTGACAAGTCTGTACCCTCGAAGGCAAAAGCCCATTGGGGGAGGGAGGCTCCTTCCCCTTTCCAAGGGAGTGTGGGGCCTCATAATTGACCTTTTCCCTGGCATTCCTTTTGGAATCAGGTGACAGTCTTGGTACTCTGGTGGGAGGCCGCTCTGCCTCCGGAGGACACCCTTCAGGCCATCCATTGGCACTCCCCACTCCCAGAAGAGGCGTGACTGCAGTCTCCCTTCCCTGGGCCTCCTGTGCCCAGACCCCATGGCCGCAGGGGGCCAGAGGTGTCTCAGCCCTCACACAAGCTTCCCTAGAGAGTGGGGCCCAGGGTTCTGTGGATAGGGCTGGGGATGTGGAGGAAGGAGCCTCAGGCTGGCTCTTCCCCTTCTCGTCCAGGGGGACAGAGGGTCCGCTGGGTCTCATCTGTCTGTTCCACCACCTAGTCCCTCCCCACCCCATGCTAGCTGTTCCTCTAAGGCCATACCTGCCCTGATGCTGTCCCCTCTAGAAATAGCTGGGCAGAACAGGGAGCAGCCCTTATACAGTCAAGTTGGTCCCCAGATATCTCACCAGCTGTCAGTGATCTGGGTAAGGTAGAGCCTTGACATAGGCCTGAGCCAGGGCTTTGCTCTCCCTTGAGCATCTTCTGTCTGTGAGGGGCTGTCCTGTGGTCCAAGTCTCTGTCATCACCTAGGGGTAGGTGAGAGGTGAGCACCTGTTATGGACAAGTCACTGATAAAGGGTGGGGCTGTCTATGAGCCGGCCCATAGGCTGCCCTGCAAGGCGTCTCCAATTATAAGTCACACGTATGCTCGGCCCTCAGCATATAACGAGCCCGGCTCCTATCTAGACCCCTCCCCACATTCTACCCCTGCACCCCTCTCCTTCCTTCTTCCTCCTCTCTTTCTCTGCCTCACCTTCCCCCCCCATGCCATCTTCTTGGCCCTCAGCCAAGCCCTCTTGATTCCTCACCTACATCCATGGTGTTCTTACCAGGACTCCCAGCGCTCCAGTCTGGTCCTTCCAGCTGCTTCTGGAAGCCAGTGCACTGAAGCCAGTTAGCTTTTCTGTTCTGTTGTTTATTTTTAGTTATGAAATTGTTTAATCCTACAGAAAATAAGATAACATAGCAGAGGACCTACCTCCCAGATTTAACAAATGTTTGAGTTTTACATTTGCTTGATACTTTTTTTTTTAATTGCGGTATAATTGACATCAGATACTTTCAAAAAGAAAGACAATGGTGTGGATAGAGGAGGTGCCTGATAAATGCTAGCTTCCCTTCATCCTGTCTTGGGTTCTGCTGAGGTAGGTCCAGGAGACAGGCTGGCTTTCGGCAGACTGAGAAGGTGGTCCAGGCAGGGAGATAGGCATGAGCAAAGGTGTGGAGAGGCAGGACTGCCTCGGGCTCGGGTGAAGGTCAGGGAGATTCCCGCTTCTGTGGAGGGAGAGCCCAGCAGGGAGGCAGGGCCTGCGCACAGGGGCCTGGCCGTCCTCAAGCAGCCAGCCCCTTCTCTCCTTGCACTTCTCTCTGCACCTTGTGTTAGGTGGGCACCTGCCACGTTTATGAGGTCTCCAGGAGGAAGTCATCCCCGGGGGCAGCAGCCGGGGCTGCCGCCTGGACAAGGAACCTACAGCTGGGAGCCAGGGTGAGCTGGAGGACACCCCGCTCTGTGGGGACTTTTTCCTCCTGCATTTCCTGGTTCCCTGATGGAGTGGAGCTCTCCCCGCAGGAAAGCCTCATTAACCAGAGCTGGCTGCAGAGCCTGGGGAACCCGAGGCCGGCCCTGCTTGCTTGCTTCGCTGCATGGGCTGCTTTACCGGGCTCCCCCTAGCAACTGTGCCCCCGTTTTCATTTTTGCTCTGGGGATTTTTCTCTTTTCCCATCTGGGCTCCACCTTGTCCTCCCCTTCCGCAGTGTGAAGGGACATCAGGAAGCCCTTGGCCTAAGGAGAAGTTACAAGAAAAGACTCCTATGGGCTGAATGGCCAACCTCAGTGACCGGGGAGGAAGCCGTCAGGGCAGGGGATGCCGCGTCAGCCCCTGAGGCCATCAGGCTGGGTGGGGAACTTGGACTGCCCAGGTCAGCTGTTAGGAATGCCTGAGCTACCAAAGGGATTCAAACCCAGTTGGGGTCACCCCAAACCTGGCCAGACATGTCCCATATCTAACCCAAGAGTACGTTGGTGCATCCTGTGTGACCTCTCTCAAAGTGCAGCTGGGCTCTGCCCCCTTCCCCTCTGTCTGTTCTGTCCCCATCTGAGTCCAGCCCTGTCACCCCTGCCCAGGACACGTAGACAACTAAGCTGGCTTCCTCAGGGGTCTTCCCACTCTCATTCTTGTCTTCCTACCAATAGAGTGATCCTTTTAAAACATAAATTAGATCACATCACACCTCTGTTTATAACCTTCTGAAAATCTCCCTTTCTTTTGGGAATTAACTCCCAACTCCTTACCCCTGCCCCCAGGCCCTGGGTCGTGGGCCCCCGTCTGTCCTTCCAGACTTGTCCCCTGCACCCTGCTTTGCTGGCTCTAGCTCACTACTCACCCACTTGCTCCTGGGACACCAAGCACAGTGTTGCCTTGGGGCCTTTGCCATTGCCATTGCCATTGCCTCTGCCTGGAAACTCTTCCCCCAGATCTTCAGGCAGCTGACTCCTGGGCACTCTGGCCTCAACTCACATGACACCTCTAGAAAGGCCTTCCTTGACCACTTCCTCAGACAGCCTGCCAGTCCCGTCACATTGTCACATTCTCTTGTCTTCAGGACACGTATCACAAGGTGTCATTATCTCGTTTGACTCTCTGTCTACTCATTTACTATCTCTTCCCCACTAGAGTGTGAGCTTTGAGAGAGCAGGACCTTGCCAGCTCGTTAGCTTGTTTTCCTTGGGCCCAGGACAGTGCCTGACACATAGCAGGTATTCAGGAAATTGTTGTTGAATAAATACATGAATGCGTGGCAAGCTGGTGCTGAGTTTGGGGAATGGGGTGCCAGGCCTGCACCTCCCTTCTAAAGGCCAGCTCTATGGTTTAGCTCCCATTCCTTCTCCTGTGTGTCTATCTTTGCGTATAGGCTGGGCTTGCTGTGGGAACACTGCTCAAGTTTGGCTGGAATGCTTATAGCAAAGAACAGCGAGGGCTTTCCAATGTTAACGTGCACACAGACTACTTAGATGTTGTAGCAATGCAGATTCTGATTCAGTAGGCCTGCCTGGGGCTTGAGATTTTGCGTTTGCACCAAGCTCTCAGGCGACAGTAGGGTTGGTTTCTAGATCACACCTTGAGTAGTGAGGGCACAGAGTGTTGGAAGGATACATTTGAAGTCCTTATCTTTCTTTTTCTTCCTTTCTGCCCAAATGTGGTCTTTCTCCCATTTGGTCTCAGCCTTTGTGACCACGTGGGAATTTGGCCTGGGGCATTGGGGCTCTGTATGAGGAACACTGTTCCAGCACTTGCCAGAAGCTGCCAAGGGTGGTGTGGGCTGCCACAGAGGTGGTTTATTCGCATCCTTGGAAATGTTCCTGTGAGCTTAAAGGTCACGTGTCAGGGGTATAGATGCCTGTGTGGGGAGGAGAAGGCCCCTCCCTGCAATTCAACTTTGTGTCTCTGTGTGCCTTCTACAAACTTGTGGAACTAGGATCTCAAGTTGGGGCTCATTCACCTGTGGTGACTTTTATAGGTCATCTAGCAAGCCCTCAATCCCCACCCTTGTTAGGCCACCCTTCCTTAGTGCTTGGCATTCTAAATACTGTATGTGTGATTTGGTGGATAGGGTAGGGGGAAGCAGGGGTGACAACTTGGCTTTGGGAGTAGTTCATTCATATAGGGGATGTGATGCTTGACTTGATTGGGTGGCAGGGGGGCGGTTCTGCATTTCATATTAAGTCTTCCCTCTTTCAGTCTGGTTCACTGGACTGTGACTGAACTCCTTTGTATTAGTTAGGATAGGCTAATGCTGTGTAACAAGCTCTCAGTGACTCGTTAAAATAGAGGGTTTTTTCCTGCTCATGTCATAGACCCAAACAGGTTCCTGGATGGCTGTGTTCCAGGTAGTCATTCAGGGACCTAGACTCTTGCATCTGGGGATTCCACCCACCGTGGATCTCTGTATCCAGTCAGCAGGGGAGGGAAGAGAGAATGTGGAAAATTATAGGGATATTTTATGTGCTGTCTGCAGAGGACGCACATCATCCCTGCCCATATTCCATTGGTCAGAATTCAGTCACATGACTATACCTCTCAGCAAGGGAGGCTGGGAAATGTGTGCCCAGCTATTAGATACTATGATGGAAAGTGAGCATTTCAAGGAACAGTTTTTTACAAGAAGCATACAAGCTTTTGAAAGGAGGCAGGTATATCAACAAATAATCACAATATAGTGATAAGTACAGTTCTAGAACTATGACTAAACTACAGAGGCAATCTAGAGGAGGGGGTAAATGAAGGATAAGCCTGTGCAAAGGCCTCAGAGATGTTGACAGCAAGAGATCACATGGGGTGAGGCATTCTGTGCAAAGGCCCAGAACAGCATGGATGCGGAACGGCATCTTATGTCCGGGGAAGATTGCAAGCAGGCCATGCAGTGTATGCAGTGTGTGGGGATGTACAGTGGTAGCAGGGCATATAATTTGAGAGGTCAGTTCGAGCAGAGGTTATGAATAGGTGTGTGTTCCTGGGAGGCAGAGAGCCAACAAATGGCCTGAAGCCAGAGATAAAACCATGGGAAGGGAGATGATAGCAGTGTTGGGAGATGGTGCAACTTAGCACTCTTTTTACTGGAACCTCAAAGAGGCTTCATGTGTTTTGGTCTCTTAAGCTATGAAGTTTCTAATAGAGGAGGAAGTTGGGGGGTATGGGCAGGTGACTTACCCAAGTCACCAGGTATAGCGGTGCACCTGGCCAGAACTCCTTGGGCCTGCCTGGCTTTTGCTGGGTCCACCTGACAGCCCAGGGTCTTGCTGGGGCCTCCAGCATCTTTGAAGAAGCTTTCAGCACTCTCCCTGAGTTTTAGGATGGCCCAGCCAATATTGGTGCTGACCAAAAACACTCCCAAGCACAGGAGAGGCGAGCTCTTAGGAAGCCGGGGTTCCGTACTGACCAGGGAAAGGCCACAGGAAAGAGCTGGACTCTGCCCGGTGACTCCAGAATTCTCCTTCAGCCTATTCTTTTGTTTTTTCCATTTTCACAAGACTTTGTGGGGGTGGATAAAGATGAAGGTACACCTGGAAGTACCCTGACCCATTTGTATTCCAACAAAATGGGAAGGAGAAACTCAGAGAAAGGGATGGAAGAAGGGAAGGACATTGGATTTTTTATTAGAAGCATCCCACTTGGCTTCTGTCCAAGAGAGAGCCATGTCAAGGGAGTGTGTTGGGGACTAGCTCTGGACTCTCACTGCCTTGAACAGCAGTCGGGGTCTGGGAGCACCAAAGATCTGCCTTGGTCTCATCTCTGCCAAGAACATGTTATCTTTGTTCCAGACTTTGGCCAGAATTTGATCCTATGGTGGCTAGGATGCTTTGGGGACCACAGTTCTGGGCCATTTAGAGGGATGATCAGGATGAAAAAAATTGAGCATGTGGTTCAGCCAGAAAAAGGTCAGTCAGAAGGGGGAAGTCCACTCTTTTTCTTTCCCTCTTCACCTTCTTCAGGTCCTCTCACTCTTTGTGGATGGTCCTCGGAGGTAGGTGTGGGAGGGGGAAGTGTCAGGCAGCTTGAGGGTACATGAGGGGCTAGAAATCTTGAGAGGGTCTCTGATGAGGCCAAGGGATAGATAGGGACCCGACCCCCAGAGGGAACAGGGTAATCTCAGTCAGTACCCTGCTGGAAAACACACACATCGCAGTGCGTGCGCGCGCGCGCGCGCACACACACACACACACACACACACACACACACACACACACACACACCGGTGTGGGCAGGCTCATCTTAGGCTGGCCTCATCCTCTGTGGGGAGGCGGATTTCTTTGGCAGTCTGTCCCACACACAGATGTGTCTTTCACCACAGCTCCATCCCATGTACTGGCCAGATTTATCTTTCTAGATTCCCACTTCCACAGGGTTACTCCTGCTCAGCATCTTCCAGAGCTCCCTTTTGCCTGGAAGAGGAATTCCAGGTTCTTCTTCCCGGTCTCAGATGACCCCTCCAGCCCTGCCCCTCACACTGTCCAGTGCTCCCTGTCCCGGCCCTAGCACCCTGCCCCTCCAGCTGCACACTTTCCTGGGGGCAAGAGGAAAGCAAGGTCACAAGTAGAGGGGGACTGACACACTGGGGTGTTGGGAGGGGCTGGGGTAAGCTCCAGTTCCACAGAGGAAACCACGCCCCAGGCTCTATCCCCAGGGCAGCTCTACCCCTCCTACCTAAGCCAGGCTCAGAGCTGACTGCATCCCGCCCTCTGACCCTGCCCCGTCTGCCACCAGCTTGCCAGGTGGTCAGCTGCCCTACCATCATGCTCTTCCCTCTTGGCCAAGGGGAACGTGAGCGATCTCACATTGGGACAAAGCACAAGAGCTTTAAGAAGGGAGGCCTATGAAGTTACAGATGAAAGACTCTGAAGTCCTTTCAGCCATTGGCAGGGTGGAGTAGCCTGGTTGATGGCCCTGAGCAGCTTCCCAGAAGCAGAAAGGGCTGTAAGGGTAGGGGCGCCTGGATGCCTCAGTCGGCTAAACGTCTGACTCTTGGTTTTGGCTTAGGTTATGATTTCATGCGTTCACAAGATCGAGTCCTGAATTGGGCTGTGCACTGATAGCACAGAGCTTGCTTGGGATTCGCTCTCTCCCTCTCCTTCTTTCTCCCCTGCTCCTGCGCTCACTCTCGCTCTCTCTCTCAGAAAAGAAATAAATAAACTTTTAAAAAGTGTATTTAAAAAATAGAGAGATAGGAAGGTAGCCTTGGAGTCTCTTCACCTGGAAAAAAGTGACCCCATTTATCAGGCACCTACAGCAAGCCAAGTACCACACTCACCCGTGTTACCACATTGAATCCACACACGACCCTGGGCGCCTGTTTTTACTCACCCCTAGAGGGTGGGGTGGGTCCCAGAGGGGTTAAGCGGCTTGGCCAAGGTCACCGAGTTAGGAAGGAATAATTTGGAATTCTGACCCTTCAGAGCTCAAGCATTCCATCAGTAGCTGGAGTATTAGTAATGGTAAAACAGTACTGAGAGAGGCGACTGCTTCGGTTTCCTCTGTGCCTGTTAAAGCGCTTTGCAGATATATTTTCTCTGTTCAACTTTGCTTCGGCCAATGAGGAGGAGAAAAATAGGCTTGACCCCATTTCATAGATGAGTAGACTAAGACTCGGAAAAGTTAAGTAGGAATAATTGTGTTTGGCATCTCACAGCACTTTCTCATGTGTCTTCTGTTTGGATCTTCACAACGCGTATGGGGACAGGACGGGTATTTCTACTTCACTTCCATAGTCACCCACAAGCCTCAGCAGGCTGGAACTAGAACCTTCCTCTCTTGACTCCCATCCCCTGCTCTTTCTCCCAAGGCTGTGGGTCAGCGTTGTGGGGGGTGGTGCATGGGATGAGCCCACAGGGTAGTTTCAGGGGGAGACAGATGTAGCCACCAGTTTGGACACCTTCTAGACTTGAGGAGGTTTCCCTGGGATAGCGCCGTCCCGTATGTCTTTGCTTTCTTTGCTCTGTGTGCATCCTGCCGCGGGTGTTGGGCTATCTGCCCAGACCCCACCACATTAATGTCAAACATGTCCTAGGCAGCGCCCACGCACCTGATGAGCTGCTGGAAAAGCTGGAGGCCTCCTCCCCAAGCCCAGCCCACGCACACCAGCTGGACAGCTCCCCTAGGGCCCCTAGATGCTCATAGCCAGGCCTGTCTGTCCCCATACTCTCCCTGCTGCCTCCTTGACCTCAGGGCTGGAGCGAGCTTTGCCAGGCACTAGGGACCCAGGCTGGTGCCATGACAAGAGGGATGATGAAAACAGTAATGATAATGTGCTTGGAGCTCTTAGTCTGTGCCAGACTCTGTGCTAAGCGCTTTGCACACATTGTTTCTTCTTGCCCATCACATCAGGCAGGTTCTGTTACTGTCCTCATTTTACAGATGAGGAAATCGATTTGAATCCAGATCTGACTGGCTATGCACCACTGGTTACTCTTATTCACATTTTTCAAAATGGTGTGTAGGTCCCACTGTGAATTCAGGAAGAGACCTTTGGTGGTGTGTGGGCAAATGCTTTTATCTTTCAACGGTTATATATTGTTTCACCTATATGTGTGTAGGTGTTAGGGGTTGAAGTCTTTCGTGTCCCCCCCCCCCATTTGGATGTTGTAGTCCTAAACCCCAGTGCCTCAAATGTGGCCTTATTTGAAAATCAGGTTGTTGCGAATATAATTAGTTAGGATGAGGTCATAGTATGGTAGGGTGGGCCCCTAATCCAATGACTGGTGTCCTTGTAAAAAAAAAAAATTTGGATCTAGACATGCACACAAGGAGGCTACCATGTCAAGATGAAGACAGAGATTGAGCTGATACTTCTGCCAACCCAGGAACACCAAGCATTGCCAACAAATTGCCATCAGAAACTAGAAAGAGAAGCATGGACACAGCCTTTAGAAGGAGCCAATCCTGCTGACATCTTGATCTCAGACTTCCAGCCTCCAGAACTGAGATAGGACATTTTTGTTGTTTAAGCCACTCGTCTCTGGTACTTTGTCACAGCAGCCCTAAGCTAATACATTAGAATACACACACACACACACACGCATGCACACATTATATGCTTATGATTTTATAGCTACTCTTGCTTTGGGTGGGGCTTATGATAGCTGAATAATGGCCCCCAAAGATAGCCATATCCGAATCCCCAGAATCTGTGGTTGTTACCTTAAATGGTGAAAGGGACTTTGCAGATGTAAGGATCTTCAGAAACAGAGAATATTCTAGATCATCCAGGTGGGTCCAGTGTAATCACAGGAGTACTTGTAAGAAGGAGGCAGGAGAGTCTGAGAAGGAGCTGTGACTACAGAAGCAGAATTTGGAGTGATGTGCTTTGAAGACAAAGGAAGAAGCTGCCAGCTGAGGAATATAGGTGGCCTCTAGAAGCTACAAAAGGCAAGGAAACAGATTCTCCCTGAGACTTTGGGAGGGAAACAGTGCTGCTGACACTTTGGTTTTAGCCCCTGAAGACCCATTTCAGACCTTCTGACCTCCAGAACACTAAGAAAATAAATTTGTGCTGTTTGTTCTTGTTGTTGTTGTTTATTTATTTATTTTGAGAGGGACAGAGCATGAGCAGGGTAGGGACAGAGAAAGGGAGAGGGAGAGAAACCCAAGTAGGCTCCGTACTGTCAGCACTGAGCCCAATGTGGGGCTCAATCCCACAAACTGTGAGATCGTGACCCGAGCTGAAATCAAGAGTCGGACACTTAACTGACTGAGCCACCCGGTTGCCCCAAATGTGTGTTGTTTTAAGCCACTAAATTGTGGTAATTTGTTCCGGCAGTGTTAGGAAACTAATATCCAATTTAAATAAGCGTTCAAGTTTTTCCAGAAAGGATCCCAAAGAAAAACACTTAGGTATGGATCCTATGTGGACAAGGGGCTTGTACACACATTTGGGCAACCCTTTCTGTGCTGTCCAGCCTCCAAGGGGGAAATGCATGGCTTTGGGAAGCCCCATGACCTGGGCCTCACTTTTGCCTCAGTCGCTCCTTTGCTGTGTGTTGTTGAGCAAGTTACCTAACTTGTCTGTGCACCTGTCTCCTCATCTATAAAACACAGGGCTAATAATACCTACCCTGTGGGTGGCACATAATAATTGCTCAATATTTGAATTCTTTTTGACTCTCACAACAGCCTGGAGAGGCAGGCAGGGGAGAATCAATTCACTGGACTTTTCTGAGCAGACAGTTCCTGCTAGTCACTTGCCCTGTGTGGTTGGTCACAGTGGGTGTGGAGGCCAGGGCACTTGTGAAACCCCCGGGGCTCCTTAGTCTTGAGATCTCAGCTCTGGGAGGGCAGGAGTCCTCCTAGTGCAGGGTTTGCAGAGTCAGACTTGGAGTCAAGGAAACTTTTCTCAACAGTATGCTCCAATGGTCTTTGTACACAGGATGCCGGTGGCTTCTCGAGAGGCTACCTTAGATTAGGCAAGGCCACATTGACATTTGTGGGCTCCCTGGAGAGACTGATGATTTGCTGTTGCCTTCAGACTGGTGGTCTTTAAATACGTGTTCAGAATATCTTCAGCATCTGTGGGAAGCTGGCTGGAGAGAGTGAAGTCCCCCTCCCCCAGCCTCCTCCCCTGTCCTGGATTTTTCATCTCAAACTCATGCCAAACCAAGAAGTTACCAGACCCAGCTTCTATAGATAGCAGTTTAGTATTATTTCTTGAGCAGGCATCTGGGGCATCTCACCTGCCATCCCCACCCCAGAGTCTCCCACTACATGTGGCACCATCCCTGAGTTCTAGAAATGACACCGTCTCTCCATCATGTCCCATTTCCAATGGCACTTGAGGATGCCCTAATTGCCCTGTGGAGTAGCACTCCAGGCATCTGCCCTTATCCTGCTCCACTGCCAACTGTGTGGTCATCCCCAAATCACTGGAATAAATGATCAGGGGCCTCCACCCTGGATCCCACCACTTTCTCAGATTTCATGGCAGCATTCCCTGGGATTCATGAACAAGGCAGTTCACTCCAATCTGACTGCTTCATCTAGCAATCCTGACACTCCCAATGCCAACCCTTTGTCTTTGCCATTCCTGCCTTTTGAAGGCCTTTCTCTCCTTTCTGCAAGGCCTAGCTATACCGTGTCCTCCTCTGAAAGGTCTGCTTTACTCACTCAGCCATACTGATCTCATCCTGCCCTGAACTTCCATTTTGTGGCTTTATTCATCTCAGCAAGGTGACGCTCATCTATCTAATGGTACTAAGTAAATCTCCTGTGTCCATGTGGCTCTCCCAGCATGCAAACAGATCAGGGACCATGAGTGTAAGTCACTCTTTCTGAAATACACTCATCAGTACATAGGTAAAGGCTTGACTGGGAAGGGAGGATTTGAGATAGCGAAGGTTTGCATATTTTCCCAAAAATGGTCAAGGAAGATTTCTTTGACTTGTTAAGGACTTTGGAAGCAAGGTTGTGCCCACTCTCAAAGTTGGGGTGTGCTCCAGTGTCCTGTGTTTTGGCTTCAGCATGGCCTGGGCCCATCCTCAGCAACCAAATGCTCCAATGCCAGGCAGCTCCTTACCAGGATGGATGTTTCTGCTCTGCATCCTGTCTCTCTCTCCCTGGATGCTGCTTCTGGGATATGTGAGGTCTGTTCCCTAAAGGCTGTAGTGGTTTTGATAAGAGTGGTTTTGATCCCTCCTGTCTACCCACCCTCAATCTGACCTCATCCTGGGAACATTCTGAGCAACTGCCATGTAGCCTCATGCCTGCACAGCCTCTTTCTGTTTATAGAACACGCCTGCCCCAGCATCTTGTCTGGGCTCTCATATCTGCCTCCTGAGTTACATCATCTTCCCCATTGCATAGACGAGGATAAATGCCTTGCAAAGGGTCACTCGGTCAGCTGGTTAAGTTTGGAGCCCAGACTCCAGATTCAAGTGCTGTGCTCAGTGCTCTTTGCGTGGCTGCTCCTGGGTTGATAACGGAAGAATTTCAGTGATTCCTCTCTAGTTCATGTCCATGCCCTGCTGGTTTTCCATGCCATAAAGCCAGGAGATCTCTCTCTCTCTTTTTTTTTATTGTAAGAAATCCAGAATATAAAACTTACAATTTTCTAAATTGTGGTAAAATATACATAACATGAAATTTACCATTTTAGCTTCTTTTTTAAAGATTTTTTAAAAAGTTTATTTATTTTGAGCGAGAGAGTAGGGGATGGGCAGAGAGGGATTCAGAGACTTCCAAGCTGGCTTTGCACTGCCAGAGCGGAGCCCAACTCGGGGTCGAACCCATGAACTGTGTGAGATCATGACCTAAGCTGAAACCCAGAGTCAGATGCTTAACTGACGGAGCCACCCAGGTGCCCCCCCCCATTTTAACCTTTTTAAGTGTACAGTTTATTGGCATTAAGTACAAACCACATTGGGGTGCAACCCTTGCCACCATCCTTCTCCAGAGCTTTTTCATCCTTTTTTCTCCTTTAAAGGGGCTTAGTTGGGGCTCCTGGGTGGCTCGGTCGGTTAAGCATCTGACTTCAACTCAGGTCACGATCTCGTGGTCCGTGAGTTCGAGCCCCGCGTCGGGCTCTGGGCTGATGGTTTGGAGCCTGGAGCCTGCTTCGGATTCTGTGTCTCCCTCTCTCTCTGCCCCTCCCCCGTTCATGCTCTGTCTCTCTCTGTCTCAAAAATAAATAAACGTTAAAAAAAATTTTTTTTAATAAAAAAAATAATAAAAAGTGTATTAAAGGGGCTTAGTTTTTTATACCTTCTGGGTGTTAATTTCTTTTTTTTTTATTTAAATTTTTTTTTCAACGTTTTTTATTTTATTTTTTGGGACAGAGAGAGACAGAGCATGAACGGGGGAGGGACAGAGAGAGAGGGAGACACAGAATCGGAAACAGGCTCCAGGCTCTGAGCCATCAGCCCAGAGCCCGACGCGGGGCTCGAACTCACGGACCGCGAGATCGTGACCTGGCTGAAGTCGGACGCTTAACCGACTGCGCCACCCAGGCGCCCCATCTTTTTAATGAGGGTGTTAGAACCTTTCAAAGTCCCAAGGTGTGGATCTCTTGAAGGTTCTCATTGATCTTGTATATATCATCATATTGCTTGTGGATACTAGTGGTTTCACTTCTTCCTTCTGAGTCTCTCATTTATTTCTCTGTGTTAATGCCTTGGCAAGGATCATTAGTACAATAATGGAGAGACGTAGAGATAGTGGCAATGTTCTTGTTTGTCCCAGAGTTTCTTCCCTAGGGATTATTTTGGTAGATAAACATTTTCAGATTAAGGAAGTTTACCCCTATTTCTTACTTGCTAAAAAAAAAAAATCATAAATGGATGTTGAGTTTTATCAAATACTTCATCTACCTATATGAGAATAATCGTTTAGTTTTTATTCTTTTCCTTCCTTCCTTCCTTCCTTCCTTCCTTCCTTCCTTCCTTCCTTCCTTCCACTGAATTTATTCATTCAGACCGTGGTAGTCAAGAGACTGGGTTTGAAGGCAGAATACCTGGCTTTGAATCCCAGTTCCATACCTTGCTAGTTTGGGCAAGTTATTTAATCTCTCTGTGTGTTGGTTTCTTTCTCTGGAAAATAATAACACTTACCTTAAAGAGTTGATATGTGAATTAAAGGAGATAAGCCATGTGAAAATTCTTAGCACAGCGACTAACACAGAGTTCTCAATAAATGTTATTTTTACTATCAAGCATTTATTGAGCACGTGCTTTCTACCAGGACCTATGCTAGGTGCTGGGACCTCAGAGGTAGGGTAATCACATGACCCCATTAACCAGTACAGTCCTGGAAGTCCTGTTTTACACCTGTTATCCTGACATAATTATTCCTAGCATTCTCTTCCACTCTCAAAATTGCCAGGTTTGGATGATCAATTATTTGTTCACCAACTTACAGATGAAGAGATCTATGCATTGTGGATGTGGAGGACCTGCTGGGCCTCCTTCACAACTGAGCTTCCCAAACGTGTAGCAGAATTATGGTTGTCGTCAAGGTAGAGGTTCTCAGAGCCCCGTAGATGTCACAAGTCTTTTCCGTGTCTTCCTGTTTGTGTTTTTGCCCACAAGAAATCTGCTGCCATCATTATTAGCTTTGTTCCTCTGAATGTAATGTATATTTTTCCTATGGCAGTTTTTTAAGATTTCTCTCTTTATTACTGATTTTGAGTCATGTGTTTATGATGTGAATTGGTGTAGTTTCTTTTGTTTCTTATGTTTGAAGTTGGTTGAGTTTCTTGGGTCTCTAAGTTCAAATGAGAAATCACAAAGGAGGGGCTGCCTGGGTGGCTCACTCTGTTACGTGTCCCACTTCAGCTCAGGTCATGATCTCACAGTTAATGAATTTGAGCCCCGCCTTGGGCTCTGTGCTGACAGCTCAGAGCCTGGAACCTGCTTCGGATTCTGTGTCCCTTTCTCTCTGCCCCTAGCCCGTTCATCCTCTCTCCCTCTCAAAAGTAAATAAACATTTAAAAAAAAATTTTAAAAAGGAAATCACAAAGGAAATTTTAAAACTTAGAAATGAATTTAATGAAAGATGTGCAAGACCTCTGCATTGAAAACTACAATACATTGCTGAATGAATGGTAAGATCTAAATAAATGGAAAGATTTACCATGTTCATAGATTAGAAATCTCAATATTGTTAAATAGCTACTGTCCCTAAGTTGCTCTACAGAGTCCATGCAATTCTAATTTAAAAAATTTCAGGGGGGATTTATGTATTTTATTTTGTAGAAATTAACCAATTTATTCTAAAATGTGTTTGAAAATGCAAAGAATCTAGAATGACCAAAACAATTTTGAAGAAGAAGAAAAAGTTTGATATCAAGACTTAGCTAAAAACCTATAGTAATCAAGAAAGCATGGTGTTGGTGTCAGGATATATAAATCTGTCACTGGAACAGCAAAGAGAATCCAGCAGTAGTAGACCCACACATATATTGTTAATTGGTTTTTGACAAAGGAGTCAATATAATTTAATGGGTGGAAAGATAGTGTTTTCAACAAGTTTTTTCTGGAACGATAGGCTCTCTTTACCCTAAGAATTATGTATTGAAGTTTGATATTAGATTTCATTTGAACAGAGGACCCTGCTGAACGTCCCCCCAAGAGGATTCGCTAGTAATTGTTTTAGAGGTGCTCTCCAGTCTCAAATCCATGGTTTTTATATCTTCATGTGTAAGTTCAGGGTTGTGCTACAATTTTGAGAGCCACGAGACACTAGTGTGATGACCCCTGCCCCAGATGGGTAGCCAGCACTGGGCCTGGTACTTTGGGGTGGAGGAACAGAAAGAAAACATGAAAGGAGATTACTTCTAGGATGGCTGTGTGATGAGCTCTCTCCCTAGTGAAACAACCAAAAATGGTGAAAATCTTTTCTTTTTTTTTTTTTTTTATCTAAGTCTCTGGAGATTATCCTAAACAGACAATTGAAATGGCAAATAGAGAAACATTTCTTTAAGAAACTCTAAATTTGCCATTGTAAGAATGGCAAGGGTCTGTGGCATTTGACCCCCAACCCCCACCCAATCTCAGCTGATGTATGCAGCCATCAACACAGGGCTCCCTCTCCCCCCAGGTCCCAGTCTGGGGCTACTATAGTAATTGTAACTAATAATTATAACAATTATTGGATTTATAACATATATAAATGTAATATGTATTATAATAGTAGTACAAAAAAAAGAAAAAGACTGTAGTTATATAGGATTAATGTTTCTTTATCTCACTGGAACTAAGTTATAAACCTAAAGTAGTTCCTGATAAGGTAAGATGTATACCATAAGCCCTAGGGAACTATGAAGAAATAACTAAAAAATATAGTGAAAAAAATCATTAAAGGAATTAAAATGTTATACTAGAAAACAGAAGAGCTGTAATGGTTATACTGATATCAGACAAAATGGACTTTAAGACAAACATGTGACTGCATAAATGAGAGAGACATCCCATGTCCATGGACTAGAAGACTTAATATTGCTAAGATGGCAGCACTCTGCAAATCCATCTGCAGATTCTGCCCATGTATTCCTGTCACATCCCAGTTGGCTTCTTTGCAGAAATTGACAAGCTGATCCCAAAATTCACATGGAAATTCAAGGGACTACACATAGCCAAAACACTTCTGAAAAAGAAAAAGAAAGTTGGAGGAGAGGACTCACATTTCCTGATTTCAAAACTTAATATAGCAAGAGAATAACAAGACAAGCCACAGACTGGGAAAAGATATTTGCAGAAATTTGACGTGACTGTTATGCAAAATATACAAAGAATTCTTAAAACTCAACAATAAGAATGAAGTGCCTGATTAATGGATAGGCAAAGTTCTGAACAGGCACCTCAGCAAAGAAGGTATTTGGGTGACAAATAAGCATATGAAAAGGTGCTCAACATTATATGTCATTAGGGAATTGCAAATTAAAATTATAATGAGATACTACTAGATACCTATTAGGATGGTGAAAATCCAAAACATTGACAATACCAAATGCTGGTGAGGATGTGTAGCAATGGAAACCTTTGTTCATTGCTGGAGGAAATTCAAAATGGTACAGCCACTTTGAAGACAGTTGGCAATTTTTTTACAAAATTAAACATTCTCACTATACAATTCAGCAATCACCCTCTTTGGTATTTACCCAAATAAGTTGAAAACTTTGGTCCACACAAAAACGTGCACAGGGATTTTTATAGCAGCATTGTTCATAATCACGAAAACTTGGAAGGAATGAAGGTGTCCTTCTGTAGGTGAACAGATAAATAAATTGTAGTAATCAGACAGTAGAATATTATTCAGTACTAAAAACCAAAACAAACTATCAAGGCATGAAAAGACATGGAGGGACCTTATATGCATGTCGAAGAAGTAGAAGAAGCCAACCTGAAAAGACTACATACTATATGATCCCAACTATATGACATTCTGGAAAAATTGGAACTATGGAGACAGTACAAAGATGAGTGATTTCCAGAGGTTAGGAGGAAGGGGGTGAATAGGAAGAGCACAGAGGATTTTTAGGGCAGTGAGACTATTCTATATGATAGATCATAATGGATACATGTCATTATACATGTGTCCAAACCCATTGGATGTACAACACCAAGAGCAACCCTACTTTACATTATGGACTTGGGGTGAGAGTAATGTATCAATATAGTTTCATTAGTTGTAACAAATAGACCACTCTGGACTGGGATTTTGATGGTGAGGGAGACCAGGAGTGTGTGGGGTCAAGGGATATAGGAGAACTGTATGCACTTTCTGTTCGATTTTGCTAAAAACCTAAAACTGTTCTGAAGAATGAAGTCCTTTAAAAAGAAAACAACTTGGGGCACCTGGGTGGCTCAGTCAGTTAAGTGTCTGACTCTTGACTTCTGCTCAGGTCGTGATCTCACAGTTCTTGAGTTTGAGCCCTGCATCAGGCTCTGCCTTGACAGTGCGGATCCTGCTTGGGATTCTGTCTCTTTCTCTCTCTCTGTTCCTCCCCCACTCATGTGTATGCTTTCTCTCTCTCAAAATAAACAAACTTAAAAAGAAAAAAGAGGGGGCGCCTGGGTGGCTCAGTCAGTTAAGCATCCAACTTCGGCTCAGGTCATGATCTCGTGGTTTGTGAGTTTGAGCCCCGCATCAGCCTCTGTGCTGACAGCTCAGAGTCTGGAGTTCAGTTCAGATTCTGTGTCTCCCTCTCTCTGTGCCCCTCCCCCATTCACGATGTCTCTCTTTCAAAAAATAAATAAACATTAAAAAAAATCAAAAAAGAAAACAACTTAATGCAAAGCTATAGTAATCAAGATGGTATGGGACGGCAAGAAGGATAGATGTATAGATCAAAGGAATTGAATTGAGAGTCCAGGAAAAACCCTAAATGCTTATGATGAACTGATTTTCTACAGGGTACCGAAACCATTCAAGGGGAAGTATGCTTCCTCTTGGGCAATGTGATGAACTTGTACCAAAAAAATCACAAAAGTCTGTGTGAAGTACTCTAATAGGGAATGCAAACCAGGAATGCTATTAGAATTCAAAGAACGGTGGTGGTGACCTGCGTCTGGGATGGTCAAGGAAGGGTTCCCAGAGCAGATGCCTCTTGATAAGGCCATCAGTGAAGGAAGGGAAGGGGAAAGTACATTTCAGGCCACAGAGGATGGGAAATTTAAGAAAAGCCACACGTATTGCTATTTATTGCCCCTCTCTGTCTCTGTGATCCTCCTGCTGTGTCCCCAGCATCTAACCCAGGGACTGGTAAGCCCTCAGTTAGTAGAATGGACAAACCAGTTCTAAGGTTTCCCTTGATCCTTCATGGTCCCCGGTGATACTGGGTAGCCTTGCCTCTTTTTGAGGGGAGGTTAAGAAACCCACCACCTCTTGTGGTAATGTCCCCTTTGTTCCTGAACCGGAAATGGTGACAGGATTAAGGCTTGAGGGTTGGAGCCCCAGAGCGGGAGTGGCCGGGAACCCCACCCTCGCGGAAGGGTTTGGAGTCGGCCTCTTGGGTTACACGTGTGCCCCAGCTGGGCTCGGGCCCACCCTTCTCTCTCCTCCGTGTTTATTGCTGCTCAACCCTGCCCAAGAAGAGCTGCCGAGTCAGCTTCCCTGGCTGGGCCGGCTCTTGGATTTGAGCTGCTCTGTATCTCTCACACTACCCACCCCTTAGATAAACAGCCCAGCATCCTCCACACGCCGCGAAGTTCCGATGTGGCTGCAAAGAGCTGCATTAGCCAGACCCCTCTCTCTCTAAGAAGGACCCTGGCAGTGGGCCCTGCTTTTCTTCCAGCTGAGTCAAGCCCTTGCTGGAGTGACAGGGGAATCCACTTCCTGCCTGAAAAGGTGGCCGCCGCGAACTCCAGGCTGGGCGGGGCCTTCCTGCCTCACTGCCCACGCGCTCAGTCCTGGGCAGGCCTCTTCACACGAGGCAGCCCCCCTCAGCCTTCCACGTGAGTGTTTTAATCTGTCAAAGCCAGCCCTGAAACCTGGGTGCTGACCAGGCTACAGACCCACTTTGCCTGGCTTCCGGGGGGGAGGGCATGGGGGGGGGGGTGACATTCAGACTGTATATCACACGTGGCCCAGATGTTTATTCCATCGCCCGCCGCTCTGCCGTACTGCGCCTGCACGGAGATGACGAACCGCGCAGCTTTGCAAGCCCTCAATACCGAGTAAACTCAGCTGGGCCGCCTTTGCTTGGTTTGCTCTGGAGTCTGAACCAGGGGATCTGCTTTCTTTGAAAGGTGACCTGTGGGCAGAGAAAATGTCACCTTCAGCTGGTGTTTCCTTTTTGCCTGGCCGCTGGGCCTTGGGGATGACAGGGAGGGCAGATGCTGAGGCTCTGTGGCTCGGCCCTGTTGGTGGGGATTGGTGCCAGGTGTGGCTGGACTCAGCTCCTGGGGGCTGGTGCAGGCCTGCCGGGCACTCATGGGTCTAGAGAGGACCCGCTGACCTAGTACTCTGGGCAGATGGGTTTGTCTTGGCCTCTGGAGGGCCCAGACTAAGCCAGAGTGGGGAAAGAAGAAAATGTGTTAGAGAAGGAGGAGGTGGAGAGAGGCCAGCTGCAAAGCATCCTCCAACAGGCCTTTTGAGGGGAAATTCAAATCTGCGGGGCTGTTAGATGACCCCTGCCTTCCAGGAGACACGTGAACCCACTGAGGCAATTCAATGCTCTTTGGCAGGGAAGGCCCAGGGAATGTGACTCTGCCAGGACAAAGCTGGCTTCATCTCCTACAGGAAGCCTTCCCTGACCTCCCCCTTCAGAGCCTACAGGATCCTTTTCATACATCCTCACTGTTCTCTGTCACTCCAGAAATTGCTTGTCTATTTCTAGCACCACAGCAAAACCTCACAAACTTCCGAATGGGGCCCAGGAAACTGCATTTTTAACTAACACCACGCCTCCCCTTCCAAAGATGGTTCTGGCATCTGCAGACTTGACACTTTGAGAACCATCTTGCCCCAGTAGAGCCTCTCCAGTAAAAATATAATATGAACCACATGTGTGATTTTAAATTATCTAGTAGCCACTTAAAAACATAAAAGAAAACCAGTGAAATTATTTTAAAAGTATTTTTATTTAACATGATATATCCAAAATATTATCATTTCAATATACAATCAACACAAAAATTGTTAATAAGACGTTTCACGTTTCTTTTGCACTAAGTCTTTGAAACCTGGTGTATATTCTACATTTACTACACATCTCAGTTTGGATGGGCCGAATTTCAAGTGCTCAGCAGCCACACGTGGCTAGTGACTGTCACATAGGCAGAACAGCTCTAGAGCTGTGTAGTGAGTACGGTCCACGGGCCAGCAGGTCCAGCATTACCTAGGAGCTTGGTAGAAATGCAGGTTCTCAGGCCCCTGCCTGGACCTATTGGATCAGAACCTACCTTTCCACGGGTTGGTGAGTACATCATATGCATGTTGAAGGTGTGATGCCCTGCTCTACACCTAGATTGTGAGCTTCGTAGTGTAAAGACTATAATTTACCTTATCTCTAGCATCTAACAGAGGGCCTGGCATCTAGGAAGCGCACAGCAAATGTTTTTGGAGGAAAGGAATGAATGCATGAACTCTGCCTGCCCCCTACTCACTCCCGTTGGCCCCATAATCCCCGTGCACTGTGAGTGAGAGTCTCAGAATCTTAGGAATCAGAGAACAAGTGTATGTCAGAGCTGACAGGACATTAAAGTTTTTAGAGCCTAACTTCTTCGAGCCCAACTTGGGTTAATCCCACAGTTTGTTGGGCACAGGCCACCTTCTTTCAGGACAAGAGCAGTTCAGTGAGGGCAGACCACTCCACACCAGGGCGCGTTGCTGGGCCTGCCTTCCTTCTCAGACATCTCTGTACTCTTCCTCAGAAATTCTATAGAGCCATTGCTCAGAGAGACCGTAGGCCTGGCCTCTACATATTAGTTATCCATCAATTTATTCTCAGTCTTCTTCTAGAAAAGATTTAAGGCACCTCTAAATATGCACAGATCCCAACAAAATGAAACAAAAAATAGAAATAGTAGTAAGGAAGTGTGCATAGGCGCATGGACAAGGAGGTTTCCTCTAGCACGATTACCTATGGTAAAGTCTGAAACAACCTACATATTCACAGTAGGAGGGTAGATAAATAAACTATGGCGCATCCAAAGACTGAAATTCTAGGTTGCAGTTAGTTATGGTGGTGCTGATATGGAAGTATTCATTGATGTGGAAAAATGTTCACTATAGAGTGTCAGAGTGTTGAGGAGCTTATTTTATTTACATGCATGGAAGAATGTCTGGAAAGGATATATACCCTAAAACATTAATGTCACTTTTTCCAGGGGAGGAATTATGAGTGATTCTCATTCTCCTTTTGATCACCCACTGCTTCTGTAATTTCTGGTTTTTCCCTTCAGTGGACATGAATTTTTATGTGATACTGAAATAAAATGTACTGAACAGAATATGGGTGAGAAAAATGGGAAAAGGAGAAAATGGGAATTCTACTGGGTATTGAATTTGTTTGAAAATGTATCAATTAAGGAAAAAAATCCTAAGTACAGGTTTATAGTGTTGTGTCCCGGTGGGTATATTTCCATGAAGTAGGCACTTATTAGATGTTTGAGAGATAGACTTACAACATTAAGGTTTGAAAACTCATGAGCCAGCTTTTGTTAAATTTCAGTCTGTACTCAGGAAGTGAAAGTTAATAATGGTGCAGTCTCTGTCTTGTTTTGAATGGAATCCGACCATGACCCGCCCTTCACGTGTGGGCTCTAAATAGCCTGCGTGCCTGTGTGTGTTGGATGATGATTGTGCAAGAGAGCATCCTGAAATCAGGTGTTAGCGCTGGGTGAGGGTGAGGGGTGGGGTGGATGGGAATGAGCGCAGGTGCATGCACACGTGTGAAATCTAGCACAGGACTACTTTCGCCACCTTCATACTGGCACTTTGGTCCAAGCCTCCATCATTAGGCTCCTGCCTGGTATCCTGCTTCCGCCCTATGGCTCATTCACCGCCGTGAAGTTAAGCTGTCCTCCCCGTGGTACGGCCCACCTCTCACATCTCATTGCCTGTACCTCAGCCCCTGCTCGCTCTACTCCACAGCAGCCACACTGGCCTTTTCAGGCTCTTTTTGCACTTCCCGTTCCCCCTGCTGGAACATTCTCTCCCTTCCTTGTGGCTTGCTTCCCCACCTCCTGCGGTCTCTACCAGATTGCCATCTGATTCCTAAGACCTTTCTCAGCACGCCATACCAAGGAACAACTTCTGTTGTGCTCCAACACCTTACCCTGCTTCATTGTTCTTCATAACATTTATCAATACATATTTGTTTGTTTACTGTTTGTCCCCCTCCACTAGAATGTAAACTTCCTGAAAGCAGGGACTTTGTTGCTTTTCTTTCTGGCCATGTTTTTGGTGTTCAGTGCTCTAAGTAGGTACTCAGTAAATATCTGAAGGAAGGAATGGACTTCGGATATCATGTGACTGATCTTCCTCATTTGACCAAGGAGGGGCCTGAAGCCCTACTGAGCAAGCTTCCATGCCTTGCCCAGGGTCACACAGCTGGGGCAGCAGGGCTAGATCCTGCCCTGGTCATTCTGCTTCAGCCTGTGCCTTGGAAGGAAGATTAACCACACACACAGGGGCTGTGGCCTCGTCCATCCTGTCTCCTGTGTGTTTTTCCAGTTTATTCAGAATTTCAGCCCAGAATAGCAGAAGAAAAAAATAGTTGTTCCTCCAGAACCCTGGAAACTCTTCCGGTGGGTCTGTCCCTGGAAAAACAGCAGCAATCTCAGGGTGGGAAGGTAGGAAATGGAGGAGGGGGTCTTACAGCGTGGGGGCAACGGGCTGGGTTTGGTTTTATAATTAAAATAACATCTGAGTCTGTTTCCGCAGAGCAGTTCTGGAAGGTGGGTGGTCTGTCTGAAGTATCAGGTGGGGCCTTCCCCTGTCCTGGCCCAAGATGGTTTGAGATGGCCAGTGGCTAAAGGGCTCACCTAGCAGATAACATATGAAAGAAGCTGAGCCCAAGGAAGGCTCTGGAAACCCCACCTGTAGCCTGGCCTAGAAAGCCTGCTGGTCTCTACCCTGTTCTCAAGAGGGGGCATCTTCAGATACTTCTCTCTATGCCCCCACGCCTCCTTGAGATTGTTCAGACACCCCTTTGATGCATAGAGAGCTCTGGCCTCCTCTCTCTCATGCCCCATGTGGTTTATTAATCGTCTGTGAAATAGGAGATTGAGGTGTCACTCATCCGTGTGAGGGCAGTGGGGCCCTGGAGCAGTGGAGTGGAATGGGGAAGGGACTCTGAGGGCTCTTCCAGTCTTCTGAATCCTGTACCTCTGTCTGTCTGGCTTCTCAGATGCAGCTTTTGGATAAGTTTCCCATTGAAGGTGGCCAGAAGGACCCCAAGCAGAGAATCATCCCCTTCCTTCCAGGTAAGCTTTGGATGGCCCCACTGTTGGGATGGGAGGCAACCTGGGGAGAAGTATTTCTTAGGCTGAGAAAAGGCTGGCTACACGGCACTTGGGAGGCTCAGTCGGTGGCATCCAACTCTTGGGCTCAGGTCATGATCTCATGGTTTGTGAGATTGAGCCCCGAGTCAGGGCTTGGGATTCTCTCTCTCCTTCTCTCTCTGTCTCTCTGTCTCTCTCTCAAAGTAAATAAATAAACATTAAAAAAAGAAGAAGAAGAAAAGGCTGGCTACTAAGCCAGAAATTCTAGGCAGGGTGGGCCTAGGAATCTTCATACTAATAACTCCCCAGAAGATGGGAAGCCCCTGATTGTGAAGGCCACTGCCACCACAGGGACCTCTCCCACCGTTCCCAGGCCACCTCTATTGGGTCCGGGCCATGCAACTTCTAAGCAATTTCTTAGGCTCTGGGACATTGGCTTCCTCTTTCCAGAAAGCACAGACAGATCAAGTCTTCTATGAGAGGATGAAGAACTCCAGGCTGAACTCTTTCCACTAATCCCATTGTAATCATAGAGACCCTTAATCTAAGCACGCTCCCCATGTCCGATCTTGGGTCCTCCTGGCACATTATCCAGCCGAGGCTCTGAGAGCTTACATAATACAACCTGTGAGTTGGCAGAGCCAGGATTTGAACCTGGGTCTTTCTGGCCATAAAGGCCATTAGCCACTACACCATTTTGGAACATGTTCAAGGTAATTGATTGTGTATACTTTAGAGGAAAACTTCCCAGATGTGTCATAATCTACTGTTGCTATGATGTCTTAAATTGGTGTACAATTTATAGCTTACAAAGTGCTTTTTTTGTTATTGTATACAAATGTCCATACTGAGGTATATATTCTGATTTCTGCTTGAGGGATAAAGATGTTAGGGTTCAGAGATGTTAAGTAACTCCTCATAAACGTGGCAGAGCTGAGTCTTCTCCAGTCGGGGCTCTTTGCCCTAAACCTGACCCCAGATCCTCTGCCTTTCCCCAGGCCAGGGAGCAGGGCTGGGTTACAGTGGGCCTCGCCCCCGTTGCTGTTGGGCCCGGCAATGGCGAAGTCAGTGGGACTTTCGCAAGGAGCGGGGTCTCTGTCTCATTACTCTCTGACACCCCGTCAGCCTGTGGTCAGCACCTACTTGGTGACTTGAAAACACATGCAGGGGCACCGCCCTCAGCGAGTTGGTCCTCTCTGAAAGGTGGTCCTCGTACACCCACATCTGCTAAAGCAGCGGAAGGCAAGAACGCGCATTGCTGGCAGTCCTGTGAGTCTCGTGCTAAAATTGCAGACAATCACTTTAGCTATGGGGAAGAACTGCCCTTCCACATCCCACGGTTTGGGCAAGATTGGAACCAGTCAGTGGGGGTATAGAGAATCTCACCCCTAGGCTTCTTCCATGGAGGCAGAGGACTGCTTCTCCGTCACTGGCCGAGGAGTGAACGGAGGGGACTTCCGTGTTCTACCTGGCTTTGCACTGAGTCCTGAGGGAATTTGGAATGTTCAACACCTAGGTGTGTATGACCTTAGATGCTGCTCCAGTACACTCCAGATGCTCTGCCCCCCCCCCCCCAAGGACCTGGGAGCCCAGCTGGGATGCTGTGGACACAAGTGTCCCAGAGCCAACGTGAGGCCAGGGCGGCACCCTGGTATCAGAGGTGGGCTTGGCCTTGGGGCATGAAAGCTGCTTATTTCCTCGAGAGGGATGGGCTTTTTCTCCCACTGGTGGCCAGTTCTCCAGGGAAATATCACCTCGTCATCATTTGTCTGCAGTGAGGGGCTCAGCCTATGACAGGCCCTGGGATAAGTTACCTGGGGCTAGGGGCTGGGATAGCCTGGCGAGTCAAGGGAAGATGTAGCTGTGTTGCCTTCATCCAAGGAGCCTTCAAGCTACTAAGAGGGATGAGAGAGGCAGAGTCTACTCCCTAATCAGGGAACCAGTGCAGGCAGGAATTGACCCTCTCTAGCACGGTGCTGTTCTGAGTGTCTGGAGTGTGTCATTGTGAGCTGAGGAAGGCAGCAAAGCACTCCTAAAGGAGGGGGCCCTGGAGTTGACCTCCAAGGACGGTGGCTTGGAGGGGTGGGGGAAGTGCAAGTCTTCTGTCCTGCCGCTACCAGAGCCCAACGTCTGGGGGGTCACACGGCCTGCCTGACCTTCCCCTCCAGAGTCTGGCTCTGTCAGTTGCCAAATGTGTTAACTTCTGTATATGCCTCAGCTTTGTCATTTGGAGAATAGGGAGGATACTAGCATCTACTTCATGGGGCTGTTGGCGGGATAGAATGAATTCATACGTTTCAGGGGCTCAGAACTGTGGCTAGCCTCTAGCAGGACCCAATTATTGCCAATTCCTGAAACGCGCCTAGTTTTTCACATAGCACACTCACACGTGTAGTCTCATTTGCTCCTCCCAGTGAGGTTATTATCCCCATTTTACTGACTAGGGAACTGAGGCTAAGGGAGACTAACAGACTCACACAGGCCACACAGCAGGAGGTGTAACCCGCACCAGAACCTTATCTCTGACCTCAGGCCCCATCAGCCACCCCAGGAGGATAACCCACAACTGCTATGGCACTGGGGCTCTCTCTGAACTTCAATTTCCTCTTAAAAGGATTGTGGTGAGGGTAAAAGAATTCATGGGCAGCACTTTGCACAGAGCCTGTCCCATAGCAACTGCTCAATAAATGGCAGCTGTGAATAAAGAAAGTCTGCTGCCCCCATGGCCACCCCCATCTCCTGGGAAAGGCCAACAGAGGATCCCTTCTGGCCCCCACATGATGGGACCTGTGTGCAGTGGGTGACATTGTAGAGAGGAATGAGGTTGACTGGCCCCCATCCCATCCAAGGGAACTTGTCTTTCCCCTGTTTTGCTGCTTTTCTCCTCTGCCTACAGTGGGGTTTCCTCTCCGATGCTTCTCTCTTGTTCACTCACTTTCCAGGGCTTTGGCATGGGCATTGCTGGCCGTGCGGAATCCCATCCCGGGGCTCCCAGGCCTATGCCTCGCTCCCCCCTGCCCATGAGAAACTACCTAACCCTTTCATGCTCCACTCCCTCACTTGGACAGCAAGGAAAAAGAAGCCAACGCAATCGGAACCAAACTAGGGAGAGCCGCGTGGGCACGAGGGTTCCCAACCTGCCCCAAACCCAAGAGGAGAGGGGAAGAGAGAAGCGCAATGTGGAATGTTTCCTGTCTTGGGTCAGGTTCCTTAAAAGTAGAGACTGAGATGAGGATTCTTACCCGGGTGACTTGGAGGGCTGCTCTCAGGTGCACATCCCAAGGCAGTGAGAGAAGCAGGGCAGGGCAGGGGAAGAAGCCCAAGGTGGATGGCACCAGAGTTATCCCAGTGTCGGAGACACCTTCTATACTCCCCATAGGTCATCCATTTTCTGGAGGCCTCCTCTCCCCCAGAGGTCGTGGAGTGTGGGCAAATAGCCCCTGTGGGCTGAGGGCAGGGGACATGCCTTTGGAGAAGGGGCAGCTGTGAGCCCCCAGCGGCGAACACCTACAGCAGTGAGGGATGAGAGCATGTGCTAGTAAAGGGGTTGCGGGCAGGGGCCAACATCTACTGTATTATCTAACACCAGTTAAGTCTCTGTTTCTACGTCCTGCCTTTGGGGAGGCAGCCGAGGTCACCTGCTGACTCCCGCAGGCTCAGCCCTGACAGCGTGACTCAGCAGAACCTGAGACACACACACCAGCTGCCTTCACTCTTCCAACCCTCAGGAGGCTTAGCAGCCAGCCTCGGGAGCAGCTCTGCCAGCCCTTTTTCAGAGCCAGGAACACCCAGGGGGAGAAAGCAGAGAACACCCATTATCTCCAGAACAGTCTCGATTTTAGCTTCCCAGGTGCCAAGATGTGATGGGCATTTCTGGGGCCTGGGGTCAGGGGATGTGTTTGGAGCATTAGCTAGCTGCTTTGCTTTGTCGTGCCTGGCCCAGGGGGGCTCGTGGAAGTTTGACTGGCTGGTGGAAGTGACAGAGAAAGCAAAGGAATTGAGAGAAGAGAGGGAATCTGTGGCTTCCCATGGTTAACAAGCCCTCATCTGCCAGTCAAATCCTAGCAAAAAACAAAAATAAAAAAAATAAAAATAAAAAATCCCACACATGAGCCATAAATCTCAGGATCTAGGACACAAGTTTGTGGTGTGTCTGAGTAGTGTATGGCCTGCGTTCAGGGTCAGCCTGTGGGTTTGAAAAGTGGCGAGGGTCTGGGGTTTCCGTGGCCAGAGGCAGAGGCTCCATCCCAGGAGACTGTCCTGCACCACTGCTAGAGTCGGTTTAGGGGGAGGGTGGCTGGGAGCAGGGCCAACAAGGTGATGACAGATAGCCGGTGCAATTGCCAGACCAGTGGTCTCACATTTGCATAGCGATCAAATCCTGGATAAGGCTTTGTAGGGGAACTGTCCACAACCCACTTGTTCCACTGGCTCTAGAACCTACTTTCTGGGCCTAGAAGTGAAAATCCACTATGCCCTGGCCCATCTGTGTGTTTGTGAGGCCTGCAGAGCCCGCAGGAGGGGCATGGAGAAGTTATGACCTTCATGTGGGACAGGTGGTTCTCCAGCAAGGCATCTCTGGGAAAAAGCCAGGTGGTTTTTCAGGCAGGAAGAGGCAGAGAATTATGCCTGGGCCTGATGCCTTGGGAGTGAGTGAAGGGGTGAAGAGGAAGGAATCCCTCCAGTCATGCCTGGGCCTCCAAACCCCACATTAGGTGAGAGAGAGGGAGATACCCCTAGCTGTTTTCACTGACCTTTATGGCCTCCCTTTGAGACAAGGCCCCTATCTAGTTCTCTCACATTTCTATCATGGGGCCAGACACATAGTGTGTGCTTTATTAAGACTTATTGGTTGGGCGCCCCTGGGTGGCTCAGTCGGTTGAACATCCAACTCTTGATTTCCTCTCAGGTCATGATCTCACGGTTTGTGAGATTGAGCCCCACATTGGACTGTGTGCTGACAGTGGGGAACCTGCTTGGAATTCTCTCTCCCTCTCTCTGCCTGTCCCCTGCTTGTGCTCTGGATCCCCAAATAAGTAAACTTAAAAAAATAAAACATTTAAGACTCATTGGTTGATGACAAATTGGACATTCTCCCTTATGTACGGATACCTTTTATTGAGCCCCTTCTGTGTGTCTGGCCTTGTGCTGGGCCCTCTTACAACCCTTTTCTCCAGTCCTTATGGCGTGGTATGGGGGCATTATCCCATTTTAGAAAGAAATCAACTCAGTTTCCCCCACTACTTAGCCATTAAGTAGTAGTGCTGTCCTCCTTCCTGCCCTGCCCTGTACCTTTTTTGGGCAGGGAGGAATTGCCCCAGCCAGCCTCAGCTGGAAACTTTCCCCCACCCACTTTGTTGGTTCCATATCCTCCAGACTAGGGACCTGGGAGTTTCTGCCCAAGGACCCAGCACTACAGCGGTCCCTCCAGCTTCCATCGCTATCTTATGCTTCAAGAGTGCACTACGTGGGGCAGAGAGTGACCTGAACCTCATGGGGACTCAGGCGACCTGTAAGTGCTCTCATTCTATTGAGTGTCCTGAGGTCACTGCAGCTGAGTAATTGATTTTTTTTTCCACACTTAAACAGCTTAGTTTATTATTATCTTAATACAATTACAAACAGGATAGCCCCAGGCTTTCAGAGCACGGTCTTCATTTAATTATGAGTCTCCCAAGATTACCTATTTGGTTTTCCTAAGTCACAGCATTTTAAAAACTTTGTATTTTGAAACAGACTCACAAGATGTTGCAAAACTACTAGGCACTCCACATTCCTCCCCTCCAATTCCACCACCACACTGCAGGGTAGGTGACTCTATCCCAGTTTAAGGAGAAGTCAAGTCACCTTCTACCATCACACAGCCACCAAGGGGTGTACCAAGTGCCCAGCTTCCTCCAGTGGTAATGTCTTGTGTAAATACAGTGCATTATCAAAGCCAGGAAATTGATATTGGCAGGAGTCAGTTCCCAAAGCTAAAGACGTGAGCAAAGGATTTTTATTGTAAGGGGTTGGTGAGTGCTAGCGGGCAGGCATGCTGGCTGGTCTTTCAGAAGGACGCAATGGTTGACAATAGTCCCTGAGAAGCTCCACTCCCAGGCCTGACTTCTTGGCATTCCTATCTCCAAGTGGAAAGCAGAAGTGAATCTTGTTTTACATTAAGGCATATTCCTGAGAATCTCTGCAAATTTAGTTCTGTGGGACAAATCACATCATCTTTCAGTTGTCCTAAATACTATTCTATTTAAAAGAGTCATGGGATCAATCCTTTTGCAAAGCAGAGCACCCCTTCTTTGGAAATAAATTCTTCTTTCCATGGTTTCCATATACTGGGATAACTTCGGGCTCCTTCTGAGGTTGTTGGACACAGAGCAGACCTGGAGCATGGGTATTGGGGCAGCAGCATTGACCCCCAGGAGGAGCAGAAGAACTCTGCTCAAGAATGGCAAAAGATCTGAGATTTGATCACATTTGCAAGACAAACAGTTAGCTTTCCCTACTTTCGTGGAGGCCAGTAGAAAATATGAGGCTCCCAAGTCAGACAAAAGGCTTTATTATGGCACATTTGCGTCAGATCCCATTGCCTCCAGGCCCTGTGGGGGTGAATTGTGTGCCCAGACGAATGCCTGTGGGCTACATGATAGGAGAGGAAGCCAGATCTCAGGGAGCCCACATCTCTTATAGCGGGCAGTAAGCAAACCTACCCTGTTTTCCTTGGAGACACGCCCTATCTCTGTGTCCCAAGGCTATATGCAAACCTGCTGTTTACTCCGGAGCAAGACGCTACCTCTGTCCTCTAATCTGTTTCTTTACAAACACCTTTGAAAAGGTAATCCAGAACAAAAGGCAGTTAGTGCCCTGTTGTTAAGACACGCAGAAATGCAGGAGTGCCAGGGAGATGATCTCACAAGTGTATTAGTTGCTTTCTGGGGTCTCCTGCTTTTTGGAGGGGTGGACAGAAATGATGATCTTTAGGACATTGGGCCAAGTATGGTGGGCTCAGCAGCCTCTCAGGGCAGCCTACTGTTTACATGGAACTTTCTGCCTTGTTTTAAAAGACTGTTGTGGAAAATCCATCTCCTGTTGCCCATCCTGGGTTTGGAGTAGATTTCCTGTGTATCCTGAGTTTGTCAGTCCAAGGAGGCTCCCTGGGAGGAAATGGTCATTACAGAGTGAAGTAGACAGTGTAGCTGCTGATGTAAAAAGCAAACAACTGTGACCAGGGATCAAGGGGCTTCAGAAGCCATGCAGTGGAGCAGAAAGAGGTGAGCTCACTCTGCAGGTTTCCTCCCACTCACAAGCCGTCTGTGTCTCTGTGCTGGCTGGGACTGGGCCTCTGAGCTTCTAGAAAGCCCCTTCCTCCTAATGGCTGAGTTAGTCCCACCTATAGCCATCAGTGCTCCTGAGTTGATGGATCCTGGAGAAGCTGGGTAGCTTAGGAATAAAAGTGAGCCATAATCAAAGTAGGCGCCACCAGTCTTATTATCTTCTGAGCTTAGAGGGGTGTATTTTTAGACAGCAGGCATGCTCCGCTCTTTTGTACTGGTTCGCCAGTTTACATACCGGCCCCTTAATGAAGAGCCAGTTTGGAGCCACAGTGCAGGAGGGTGCTGGGTGAATTGCAGGCTCAGTCTCTGGGGCCTTCCTCTCCCTGCCCCCCAGGGCCCTGCGCTGCAGATCCGGTGTTTGTTCAAGCACAGAAGGAAGCAGGGGGAAGGGATGTCTTCGGCTAGAGCTGGTCCGTGGCTGTGGCGTGGGGGAGAGCTGGCTCTCTCCCTGGGCTGTAGGCATTTCTGTGTGTCCACACCAGGCGCCAGCCTGAGAAAGCCCTCCCCACAGGGCCTTGGAAGCCAGGAGGGAGGCAGCGTGTCACAGACACTGGCAGACACGGCAGCCCCTGGGGGAGAGTGCCCAAGAGGCTTCTGAGCCTCACTGATGACCTGGGTGGCAGGAAAAGACAAACCTTCTACGTGATAGAGTAGGAAAAATAGGGTCTGCTGGTAATGCCAGGGTTTTAAGAAGATGGACAAGATTACAGGCCTAAGAGGCGCTGTGTACTGTTTCCAACGTGGCTTTCCTCTAACCTCCTCTGGGAGTGCTGGGTCCTCTCTTGCTGTAATTATTGCCCCCACCCCCAAAGTCATTCTCTCACTCTGTAATCTGGAGTGGGTGGTTCTCGGGGCCTGCTGTTGGCAGCTGGTTCTGAACGCTACGAGAAAGAGCTGCATTGTTCGTTCCTGCCATAGGTATTTCTTGAGCACCTACTGTGTTCCAAGGCCTAGCTGGAGGCACTGGTGATGCAGCTGAGAACAAGGTAGACCAGTCGCTGCTCTCAGGAAGTTCACCTTCCAGTGGGGGAGTCAGAAAGCAAACAAATAAATGAGCCATTCCCAGTAGTGATAAGTGCCAGGGAGAAAAATAACGAGGTCTGGTGATCTGGGGCATCTGAGGTTAGTGGTCAAAAGGGCCTCTTTGCAGAGGTGACAGGGGCAATGAGGGCTTCGGGCGCCAGGCTAAGGGGACAGCAAGGTCAATGACCCGAGTGCAACTGAAGGCGTGTGTTTAAAGACTACCAAGAAGCGGATGAGGCATGTGGGGGATGTGGGGGAACGGAGTCACCACAGAGAGCTGGGCAGACAGGAGCTGTGAAAACCAGAAGCTCCAAAGCGTGTCTCTCATGGCAGAGCTACCCAGGAAAGAGACAACTCCATAAGCTTGCATAAACTGTGCGACCCTGACCCACGGCCTCCAGAGTCAGTTTCCTCATCTGTCAAATGGGTTAACGATGCTTTGGCATGACGTTCCAAGCAGTTAGTGCAGAGCAAGTGCTGTGTGGCTCAAAGGGAGAAGTTCTGGTGCTGTGCACCTGCCATTCCTCCAGACGGCTTTGCAGCAGGACACAGCTGTGGGGTTGCCTCTGGTCTGCACCCCCCCCCCCGCCCCGCCTACCCTCCCTCCCTGTGCTGATTCAGCCCTATGTATCGCATCTCAGCCCCGGTGGCACCTCTCGCGGCTTCTTGCCCATGGAAACTTGAGGTCATAAGGAGCTGGCTTCTGAGGAGCTGACAACCCAGCTGGCTGATCTGGGATGAAAGGCGGGGAGGGGCCTGAGCAGCCCTGGCCCCTTCACCGTGATGACACGGCAGGGCCACCAGCTTCACAGGCTCTCAGCTCTAGGGCTGCCAGCTCTCGCCGGGAATAAGGGGCTTTGCAGAGCAGGCCGCCACTGGAAGATGGCTTTCAAAAGTACACATGGATCAGGGCCCTCAGCTGTTCCCCTGTGTCATCCCCACACTTGGAGACCAGGGAAAGGGTCAGGCCGTTTCGTTATAACTTGTCTTCCTCGTCCAGAGAACGCCGGAAGGGAATCAACCTGCTGAATACCCACCCACACCCTCAGCCCTGAATGGACTGGCACCTCCCTCAGGAGGCCTCTGATCTAAGCAGAAATGTGTGTCTTTCCACGGGCCTGTCAGTCCGTTTAATTTCGCGTGCAGTAAAACGTGCCCAGACGCGGGAGTCCACACGCTGGGTTCGGGTGCCTCTCTTGCCAGTCAGTGAGGCACAGGATTGAGGAAGTTAAACCAGAGCAACCGGGGATCGCCTTGCGTGTTGGCAGAATCACCAGATGCCAGTGATTTCAGGTGGCTGCGACATTCCTGATCTTTCCCTGTGAAAATAAATCATCTCCTTAGTTGATGCCCAAGTGTTCTTTTATGAGGGTCAGATGCCCTCACTCTGTGCTTAGAGAGGACTGCTGTGCCCTGGGCGGGGGGGAGGGGGGCACTGTCAGTAAACACATACTCACGTCTGGATGACTGAGGGGCCAGTTCCCTGAGCCCAGGTGTGACAGAGGTGAGAACAGGAGGGCAACTGAGGCGGGAGAAGAAAGAAGGTTCTGGGCCCCTGGTGGTGCGGTGAGAAGCCTGACCGATGAGGCCGTGTGAACTTTTCAGTGTGGCTGCCACACAGGCCCAGGCTGTGCCGTTGTCACGGGCCGCGCTGAGGGGTGAGGATTTGTCACGTGTGGTGGGAAGTGTCTGAAAGGTTTTAAGCTGAGGGGCCTAGGCTGGACGATGCTGTGGAGAGAAGTCAGTCTGAGACCTGTTTTAGAGGAACATCCGAGAGGCCTTGCTGAGGGCCGGGGGTGAGGGGGGAAGTAGAGAATGATGATGCGCATGGTTCTGCTGAGGGCAACCCTGGCCAAGATGGCCAACCGGTGCTTCCCAGCACCCTCCCCACATCCCCGCCTTGGACTTCGCCCCTGGGAGTGAAAGGGGATGATGTCCTCCCTCCATTCTGAGATAGCTGAAGCCTCCGGCGCATGTGAAGGATGTTTTGTGGTGGGGAGTGCCTGCCACCAGCCTCCCTCCCAGGAGCCTCTGGGCACTAGACACTCTGTTTTCTGGGTCTTGGATTCAGTGGGGAGTGCGAGGGGGGTCAGTGGGTGGTGGTGGAGGAGGCAGAACACTGAGGCCCATTGACAGGGAGCTCAAGGCCCCTCCTTCAGAGGTGAGGGGCGCTGGTGGCAGATCTCCACAGTGTCCCTGGCCTGACCCTTCCACCGTTCACCAAGGTCACCCCAACTGGACCCCGGCCCAGGGATGGAGCCTCAAGCCAGAGCTCTTCCCTGGCAGGAACTGAGCTGACCCTTGGAGCCTCCCCAGGCGCTTATGAACTGACACACCATTCATCCAGAGGCCGCCTGGCTTCGAGCAGTACAGTAGCTCTGGGCCCTGAAAACACCTCCTCTCCTTCACCTGCACTGTTCCAAGGACTGATGTCCACTGAGGGGCCCCCAGATCCCAGGCCGCCTGGCCTCCAGACCACAGTGGGCCAGAGGGACTGGCATGGCCTGAAGGTGGAGTCTGTTCTCCTGAACGCACCTTCACAAGGCAGAGAAGGAAGTGCATGGGGTGGGTGGGGCTTGCCTGGCAGCTCTAGGTCTCCTCTACCCATCAGGGGCAGGGTCTGAGGGAGAGGGGCGACACGTCTGCTTCTCCCTGGGCCAGAGCAGAAGGGCTGGATTTTACCTTAGCGAGAATGAATCGGGGCACATCTCAGGGAAAATTTCCAAAGCTGCGTTGTCAAAAGAAGCCGTGTGACTCCGCAGCTCGGCCAGCCCTAGAGCAGCATGGTGGTTCTGACAGACCTGAACCTGGCCTTGGGCTCAGACAGATCGAGATTCACAACTCACACCAGGGCTTTCTACGTGGCACTGGTTGTCTGAACTTGAAACTGCTTTTTTCACGGTGGAGGCAGGTAGGCGTCACCTTTCAGCACTGGAGGCCTCAGAGCTAGGTGAACCTGAGTCAGATCCGTGTTCAGCCTCCCAGGAGCTGCCTGACCCTGGGCCAGCTTTACTCAGCATCTCTGCACCTCCTCAGAATCCTCATCTATGAGATTCCCCGGGGGCTGTTGAGAGCATTGAATGAAATGTTACCTGTTAAGCACACAGTAAGCACTTAATACGTGGTGATGATTTGGTGAATGGAGCTCGACAAAAAAGGCTAAGCTGTCTCCTTGGAGCCTTTCCAGGAGTGAGGTTGTGCACGCAGTCTTGTGCGTTTCAAGGTCTGCCGCTCAGAATTTGGTTCACAGGCGAATAGCACGAACATCATCTGAGAGCTTGTTAGAAATGCAGAGTCTTAGCCCCACCCCAGATACACCAAATCACAGTCTGCTGTGTGCTGGCATGCACAGGAAAGTTTGAGAAGCACTGTTTTAAGGTCCAGTGATGCCCTTCCATAGGCTGACTCTGTCCTCAGGACTTCCCTGGTGTATGGCTATGTTTAGTCCGTCCGTGTAATATAAACCACTGAACCTCCTTCGGTGAATTAATTTCTGACCCAAGCTTCACACAGGTAACTTGGTAAGAGCTATGCAGACCTGAGTTGCCCACCCGTTTCTGGCACCCTGTGGGATGGGGGCGTAAGTTACTGCATAGCCTCTGTCCCCCACCACCAGTCTAACCTGGAGGACACTTGGCCCCAGCCACACTCCCTCATCAGCTCTAAGTCAGGACTCTGTAAGTCCCCACTCTTCCAAGACAGGGTGAAGTTTGGGGCCAAGAAGATGCTAAGGTTTTTATTTCAGAAGTCTGTCTGGATTGGGGGTGGGCGAGACTGTCCTGTGAATCCCTTGTGGTTTTGAAGATGGCACGGCACAAGTATGTCTAAAGTCTGTCTGTCCAGTTATACTGCAGGGTTAGGAGCAGGAAAAGTGCTTGGGTCTCTCTGAAGAAGTCTCTGGCAAAAGGGTTAAGACAAAAACAAACAGACAAACAGGCCCTGGTTTTTAAAAGGAGAATGTTTTGCTCTTCTCTATAAAACAATTATAGCAAACCTAAGCTCTACAATAAGGGAGCCAAAGGAGCAGGACTGAGATGAATGAGTGACTGTTAACTTGGTGCCTTCTCTGCTTGGCAAGGTTTGTACTCCCAGCTGCTTCTTTCTGATCTGAAAAATGAATTTGCAACTTTAATAGTTGGTAATTGGTGAAGATGGCTAGTAAGGCCTATGTGGCTGGCAAAGCTGTTCTCTCTTACTAGCAGGTGGCCCAGAGATCACTTTTTGTGGAATTGGCTATAGGGGAAAAGTTGCAAACAGCTTCCTGAGAAATGGTGTGCCGCTTGGAACGTTTAGCAAATTAAACAGTTGGTTATAAAGGAAAGATTCCTCCCTAAGCATTATAGCTACCATTTAAGTACATACTTGTGCCAGATATCGTGCAAAGTGTTTCTGTGCTTATATTGCCTCATTTAATGACAGCTACTTGCTTTACATATGAAGAGTCATGGGCTGGAAGGGGTATATGACTTGCCCATGGCCACTCAACTAGTAAGATGCAGGGCTGGGATTCAAACCCAGGTCCTTCCACTTCCAAGCTCTTGACCACTCACTATTCTCTATGTCCTGGCTGTGCTTGCTGCAGAGTGAGCTTGACCAAAGATGTACTGCCTGGAGGTTTGCTATATGAAATGTGGGAATACTACCTATACTAGAGTGTTTGCATTTCTTTAAACTATATTTCAAGCTTTGTATGGTTTTATCAATTAGACACTGATCAGCTTTGTCCTTTTTTGGGCACTTAATAAAGTGTCACATTCCTACGGTAAAGGTCTTGCCTAGATTAGATTGTTTTCGGCTACTTTTCACTTAACCTACCCAAGTTTAGCCAGCCACCTAGTGGCCAAATCTGGAATTGCAGGCATAGTTACCAGAAGGGAAAAATTGCAGGCTTTGTAAACACATATCCATAAAGTAACCATGCAGCAACAGTCATCACAGTTTAGTAAACCATGGTTCAACAAGGAACTAAAATTGAGGAAGAAAGAAATCCTACTTTACCTTTGTTTCTCTCTGTGGCCCTAAACCAGAGAGTTTTCATTTGGGGCACCAAATAGAACCTTAGGAAACATCACATGGTTTTACTTGCTCATTCCTAAAACTTGGTGTGAGAGGAATTCTGAGCCTACTTCGCTGTTCCTGACAGCTCTTCCTCCAAAATTAGGAGGGTCTCCTGTGCATTTTAGTAGATTGCAGTGTATTCATTCAGATATGTTCTCATGGGGGCATAAGAACAAGTCCTAGATCTTTCTGAGCCTGAGTTTCCGCATCTGGGAAATACTAGGATTGGACTTGATACTGTCTGGGTTTTCTCATAGTCCCAATATTTTGCAATCTAATAGCTTTTAAGACCAAAGGGATAAATGTCCAATGATGAAACATCATACAAAAGAGAAAACATTTAGGGAAACAGAGGTCTCGTAGGCCCACCTCACATCCCACTGCATTGACAGAATATGGCTTCCTCTGTATAAGGCCAGCTTTGTGCCCTTCCCCCCACCCCCTGTTTCCTTTGGAAAGCGCAGAAAGCCCCCTTGTCTTGAATGCTTCCCTGCAAAGGGCTCCTGCTGAAAGACTGCACACACAGCCAAGACTTTGACCTTCACCTTTGAACCCCTGACTTACTTGGTGAGAATGAGTTTTTATCCTTCTCTCTCTAGGTTTTGGTGGGGGTGGGGAGAATCTAGCTAGGGTTAGCAGGAATTCAATGAAAATATAAATAGAAACATGGTCTATAAATAACACTGCCCCCAAAATATCTGGAGACATGAATACCGGCAGACAGCGGACAGTCACAAATCATGACGGCCTGGACAGTGAGTGAGCTTTGTTCATTTGCTTTGGGGTCTCTCGGGATACTCCAGACTTGCCAGTGGGTCCTAGAGAAACCCTGTCTCTTTCTGGGCTCTAGAAACGCCTTCCTTGTTCACTGCCCTCACACCCATCTTCTCCTAAACCTGCTTTGTGAGCAGATACATGTAGTGGAGCAAAGTAAAGCTGCCTGGAATCGGACCCTAGCTTTTAGTCTCAGTACTGTGTGACCTGGGGAAATTCAGAACGTATCTCTGGGCTTTCTTCCTCTGTGGTCATGGGGATTTTCAAAACTGGAGTTTTGAAGAACAGGAACCGCGCCTGATTTTATCTTGGTTAAGAGGGTGGAGTCTAGTGCCAATCCCTGTATTGCCCCCTCTAGCTGTCTGGCCTTGGGCAAGTGACTTAACCTGTATACTTCAATCTCCTTGTTAAATCGGCGGGATAATGGTATCTGCTTTGTTGAACTGTTGTAAGGAGTAAGTGAGTTAATATTTTCAAAGGGTTTAAACCAGTGCCTAACACATAGTAAACATATATAAATGTTTATGAAATAAAGAAATAGGGGCGCCTGAATGGCTCAGTCGGTTAAACATCCGACTTCAGTTCAGGTCATGATCTCGTGGTTTGTGAGTCCAAGCCCCGCGTCGGGCTCTGTGCTGATAGCTCAGAGCCTGGAGCCTGCTTTGGATTCTGTGTCTCCCTCTCTCTCTGCTTCTCCCCCATTCACACTCTGTCTCTCTCAAAAAATGAATAAACATTAAAAAATAATGGTGATAATAAGGAAGGAAGAAAGGAAGGAAGGAAGGAAGGAAGCAAGGGAAGGAAGGAAGGGAAGGAAGGAAGGAAGGAAGGAAGGAAGGAAGGAAGAAAGAAAGAAAGAAAGAAAGAAAGAAAGAAAGAAAGAAAGAAAGAAAGTAAGTAAGTTACCTGGTACATAGTAGTAGCTGCTTAACAAAGTTGTCAAGTGAATGACTGAATGGGACCAGAACTGCCTATCTTGAGTCAACAAGGGTAATGTAATAAGATTGTGTGTCAGTTCTTTCTAAGACCAGGATGCTTTAAAATGTAAGTGGGGTTTTTATTCTTACCTGCTGGTGTGGCAGTCTGGCAGGAGTTAGGTACACTCCCTCCTTGTCCTCATCCATTATTTCTGCCTTGGACACGCTGCATTTTGTTTGCCTGGGAGAAATGCCTGGAGCTCGTGCATCTTGGCAGGTAGAGAACTGCTCGCTCTGATGCATTGCTCTACAGTAGCACCAGCCTCTCTGCGTAGCCTCATCCCCCATACCCTTTTTAGAATGACACCCGCATTTTGCTTAGTGCCAGCGAAGTTCTTTGCTAGCAAAGCCAGCTCTTACATAGACCAACGATGGTGTAGCCTTTTGCTATGTGCGTGCCGTAAACATAAGAGAAAAAGAAAACAAAGCTCCCTCCTCTCGGAAAGCAGCCTGAATGTTCCAAATATGTCTGATTCAGGTAACCCAGGGGCTCTCTCATGAGCAGTGCTGGGCCTGGGTCAGTGACCTCGTGCTGTGGAACAAATTACATCCTCCCGCCCCCAATTTAGCAGCTTAAAACAATAGCCAACATTTCTTATCTCAGAGTTTTTGTAGGTCAGGAATTCAGGAATGGCTTAACTGCACAGTTTTCATACCACATCTCTTGGGAAGTGACGGTCCAGATGTCAGCACAAAGCGTGACTGGGGACTCACTGGGCAAGACAGCTCACTCACGTGACCGGCAGACTGGTGCTGGCTGCCGGCAGGAGACCTCAGGTCCTTGCCATATGGACCTTTCCATAAGATGCTTGAGTGTCCTTACAACATGGTGGCCAGCTTCCTGCAACATGAATGATCTCAGAGCAAGACAAGAAGGGGGCTGCGATGTCCTTTACAACCTAGTCATGGAAGTCACCCTGTCCACGGGGAGGACACCCAGGGTCCTGCTGCTTCACAGATCAGCCCTATACAGTGTGAGAGGGGACCGTGTGAAGTAAGTGACCTGAGGTGTGCGTCACCAGGGGCCACCTTGGAGGCTGACTACCACAGGCTCCTCTGAAATGGTGTCAATGGTGACAGCTCTTGTTGTGGGGTTAGGATTGGGGTAGAAATTAGAAGTAGGAAAGACAGCTGAGTACGGGGCCCAGGGGAATATAACCTGTCGGTGCAAGAGCTACACAATCCACCCCAGAACCAGGCTGCTGGACCAGCTGCCCTGCCGAGTCCCAGCCTGGCTGCTAACTCACTTCGTGAAGTTGGGCAAGCCATGGCCCTCCCTGAGCTCAGCCTTGACCCCAGAGAGTAAGGGGTCTGGACATGATGACCTGATCTCCTGGTTTTAACCCCAGGATCCATTTGGACTGTGGTAGCTGTCGACACTGGTGAGAACACGGGCTTGAGCTTGTGCTACGAGTGTCCCACCAGCGACTAGGCCCAAGTGTGCGGCCCGCCCCCTGCCGTGCCGTCCCCGACCCTCAGCGTTAAGGTTTGAGGGAGAAGTGCTTTAGAATGGGCTGATGGTGCCTGTGTTCCCCCCACTCCCCCAGGTAGACACTGTGGTCCTTGGCCTTGACGGTCCAGGAGCTCAGGTGTTTCTCAAACAGTACAACTTGAATGGCTCTGCTTTGTTCTGTGTGGTCCATGTGATCAAACTCCAGTCACCCATTCAGTCTCTTTTAGTACCACTCGTAACCTGCACCCGTAACCTCCCAACGCATTCACTTTACTTTAGCTGGATCCTGTTATCTCTGGACCTTTGCTCAGGCTCTTCCCTCCTTCTGGAACATTCTTTCCCCTTCCCTTGCCCTGGCTCATTCCCACCACGTTTCAGGCCTGTCCTGCCTCCTGTGTATCCCCGTTGTAACAGGTAACACTGCAACGCAATGCCCACACAGACTGCATCCCCTGAGAAGCAGGGACTGTGTCTGAGTGGTGCATCATCACACCCCGGCCCCCAGCACAGCACCTACATTCAGAAAGGCTGGATTGTCGGTGAGTGCGTAAGTGGTGCTGGGTGACCGTGCTCATGGGGTTGGGCTGGGGTTAAGACGTAGCTCTTGGGGGAGCTCCTGGGTGGCTCATTCAGTTAAGCGTCCAACTTAGCTCAGGTCATGATCTCACAGTTCGTGGGTTTGAGCCCCGCGTGGGGCTCTGTGCTGACAGCTCAGAGTCTGGAGCCTGTTTCAGATTCTGTGTCTCCCTCTCTCTTTGCCCCTCCCCTGTTCACACTCTGTCTCTGTCTCAAGAATAAATAAACATTAAAAGAATTTTTTTAATAAATAAAAAAAAGACGTAGCTCTTGGGGAAGGCAGACCAAGAGGATACACAGAGAAAAGGTACAGAGAAAAGAAGGAATAGAGCAAACTAAGAGCCTAGGCGCTTCCAGACGGCCTAAAGAAAGAGGCCATGGCACATTAAATTTCAGCTCTGCCGCTTACTCATTTTGTGACCTTGGGCAGGTAACTCAGGTCACTTTTCCAAAAATCAGTTCACCCATCCATAAAATGGGAATGGCAACAGTACCCAGTACCTAGGTCATAGACTGTCATCAGATCAAATAAAAGAATAAATATAAAATACATAGCACAGTGCTTATCTCACACCAAATACTTGGTGAATGTTACCTATTACTTTTATGACGCTCACTACCCTCGCCGGAGGGCGAGGAACCACAGCAACTGTGTGGGTGGGAGGGTGCTGAAGAGAGTTGACTGGGCTCAGTTCTGCCAACAGAGCCAAAGCTCAAGAAAGGCAGTCTTTGGGGGACTGTGTCCACCCAGAGGGAGCCAGGCAAACTTCCCTCTGGCTGGCACGGCCAGGCCTGTGGTTGTGCGGCTGTTTTCCAATGGGCCTCTACATCCTGGGGATTTTCCTCTGCTACAGACCATCAGAAGTAAACTGTGTCTTTCAGCATCACTCTTGGGACCGGGGCTGCCCCTGCCTGTCCACAGCCTCCTGGGCTGGCTGGGCCTTTCTGTTGTGTCACTGTGCCTTGGAGGCCCAGTACCCCTGGCCTGCCCCCCACCACTGGCCCCTGCTGTGGGCCAGGCCACAGGGAGAGGCTGCCGGAAAGCTCTGCCCAGCGTCCCACCGTCCCCTTTCCTGAGGGCAGCCTCCCCTGGCAGGGAGGAGCTGGGGCTGCTGGGGCTGAATAGGGCCTTTTATTCTCTGGCTCTCACAGGGAGGGTGCTGAGCCACTGCCCACCACGCCCGCCACACCCACATCCACACGGTGGGGACAGCTTGGCCCTGATGCTGGGCTCTGAGTTAACCACACTCTCTGGCCCCACTCTGTCTGGGTCCTGGAGGGCGAGCCCATCCCGCCTGTGGCCCCCAGCATGGGCAGGGTGAGCTACATGTGCTAGTCCCCTCAGGGGTGTGTGTGTGTGTGTGTGTGTGTGTATGTGACTGTGTAAATGAGAGAGACAGTCTAGAGCGAGAGGGTGTCAACACACACACACACACACACACACACACACACACATCCATTCAGCAAATGTCAACTGGGGGCCACTGTGTGCCAGTCGTTGTGCTGGGCCCTGAGGATACAATAGTAAATGAGACATCATACAAAGAGGTGAGACCGTTACACATCGCAGTGAATTCTGGGGAGGAGACAGTGGAGGGGCTGGGAGAGAGGCAGAGAGACCCAGTACTGCCGAGGCCTCCCCATGCGTTCATCTGAAGTATGGAAGGCGATATCTGTGCAAAGGGCCATGGGGACTGTGTCCTGGGAGAGGGGACGTATGCACACAGGCCCCGTGGTGGGAGAGACCTGGGCGTGTCTGTGGCATTAACTGATGCCCAGCATGGTTGGCATGATGAGACCTGATTGCAGAAGGAGGCATGAGCCAGACCCTGCGGGGCCTCTCGGGCCACGGAAAGGAGTTTAGATTTTATTCTCCGCGCACTGGGAAGTCACTGAAAGGTTTAAGCAAGGTTTCATTTTAAGAATGTTATTTGGGCTACTGGGTGGAAAATGGACTGGGAGTCAGACAGACGAAAGGTCACAGTACGACTCACGGGCTGTTAGCCAGACATGGAGTGATCTGGCCTTTCCCTTCTCTGTAACAACAGGCGCTTTGTGTCGGACCCTTCCTGCGTGCCCCGCTCTGTGTGCTGTGCTTGTCCCGCGTGCTGCTTCCACTTGGTGTCTCAGCCCTGTAATCCCACATGGTAGATGAGAAGGCTGATGCGGTTAAGCGTCCGACTTCAGCCAGGTCATGATCTCGCGGTCTGGGAGTTCAAGCCCCGCGTCAGGCTCTGGGCTGATGGCTCGGAGCCTGGAACCTGTTTCCGACTCTGTGTCTCCCTCTCTCTCTGCCCCTCCCCTGTTCATGCTCTGTCTCTCTCTGTCCCAAAAATAAATAAAAAACGTTGAAAAAAGTTTTTTTTTTTTTTTTAAAAGAAAGGACAATGGCGGGAGGGGGGCGTAGTGCTGGGTAGCTCAGTTGCTTAAGCTTCTGACTCGATCTCGGCTCAGGTCACGATTTCACAGTCCATGGAATCAGGCCCCCCATCAGGCTCTCCATTGACAGCATGGAGCCTGCTTAGGATTCTCTCTCTCTCTCTCTCTCTCTCTCTCTCTCTCTCTCTCTCTGCCCCTTCCCCACTTGCTCACTCTCTCACACCTGTTTATGGCCCCAGGACACGGGTTCAAAAGGCGACCCACCCTCTGCGACCCACCCTCTGATCCTACTGCTGGCAGATGAATGGTCCTAGATTTTGATTTTTTTTTTTAACCTTCTCACTGGACCAGGAATAGGAAAACACAGCTGGAAGGTGAAATCAGACCAGTATGACTGTGGCTGAGAAGGCCAGTGCCTTTTGCCTTTGCCACCTGGCCCACCATTAGTATACATATTACACCGGTTTACCAAGCACTTTCTAGGCTGTGCTCAGCCGTGTCCAAGCTGAGCTCTGAATGAGACCACAGCCTTTGCCTTAAGGAACCCCAGTGGCATCCAAGTGGCAATTGTCCTCAAGTGTGGCCACTTTAAGCACTGTTATAGTTAATCCCAAATCCTCTCCCTTCCCTGGAGCTATCTGGCACGTCTGAGGTCATCCACAATGCTCTATCTACCTCCCAGGGTTGCGCTGGGCCAGCCTATATTTCCTGCCAACCCATGGTGCTCTCGTGGCCAACATCCTTCCCTAATTTGATATCTACTGGGAATCCCTAGATGCCGGCTACCTTCTAGGTGATTCATAAGACCTGAGCTGCCCTTGTCTGGCAGCGTGTAGTGAGAACGTGTAGCTCACTATACGTTCTCTCCAAAGTGAGAACGTATAGCTAATGAAGTATCTCCAGTCTATATCAGGGCCAAAGACCAACCCTGGGCATTCTCCAAACAAGGGAGAACAAGCTGACAAATTCAGAGGGTTTGTTTCTGTGAACACGGCTCTTCCCAAAGCTAATGCTGTAGGTAAGCATTTACCCTTGTTGACAACAATTAATACAAGTATGTTCACATTTCACAGAAAAGGGACTTCATTCCAGGGATCGAGACTCACTGAGCCCTTCAATTTGCTGCAACTTGAATCAAATCATAAAGCATATACTTTTAAGTAAGTCTGGAGAAAATAAAAGTAAATGCCACTGAAACAATGAATGTGTCAGTGCCCCCTTCTCTGTGACACATACCACCCAGGCTGGAGTTTCAACATCCATACTAGTGTAGAAGTACCAACAAACCCCAGCTAAAATCTTCTCTGGTGTAGCGAAGGTCTTCCGGGATGCAGGTGATTCTGTTTCTTGGCCTGGGCCCTGGTTACCTACGTGGGCTCCATTTGTGAAATTCATTGAGCTATACACCTGCATGTGCACTTTTCTGTGTGTGTATTATACTTCAAAAAGAAAGGAGTTTTAAAAAAGGAAGGAAAGCTAAAACAAAAAAATTTTTTAAAAGGGTAGGGGCACTCTTGGATGACTCAGTTGGTTAAGCATCCGCCTCTTGATTTCGGCTCAGGTCATGATCCCACAGTTTGTGAATTCGAGCTCCGTACCAGGCTTTGCGCTGACAGTGTGGAGCCTGCTTGGGATTCTCTCTTTTCCTCTCTCTCTGCCCCTCCCCTGTTCTCACTCTCTCTCTCAAAAAAATTAATTAATTAAAAAAAATTTTTTTAAAGGAAAGAAAAAATTGTTCTGGTCATAGCTCTGTAAGGCTGCTCGAAAAGCCTTCAATTCTGTTTGATTCAGTCAAGATGTATTAAAACCTCTGATGTGCCAGGACTAGGTGTTTTCTTTGTAGCAGACACCCATAAATCCCATGGGGCCCCATTGAGGATGGGGGAATAAAAGATTTTGTTCCTTTAAGACTGGCTCTGCACTGGGGAATGGGAACCTCCAAATCAGAATTTGGAAAATCATTTTTCTCTCCTGGATGTGATGGTTCTTACTGTAAGCATGCTGTGGCTGCAAGAGGAGTTAAGGTTTCCATCTGTGGCGAAAGCCCCCTGGGTTTTTTCAAGAGTGTTTCCCTGAGCCTGTGGGAGATCGGGCGGAGAGTGCCGTGTGGGAGGCTCGCCTGTGGGAGTCATCCTAGCGCCCCCAGGTGGCCGGGTCCAGTAAGTAATCTCTGCCTCTGTTGTGTGTTCTGTTCTCTGCTCTCTGCTCTCTGCATTGGACTAACGGAAGAGCGTCCCAAAGGAGAGAAATGGGAACTGCGTGGGAGACACAGTGTTTTTAGGGGGCAGGGGTTTGAATCAGGAAAGGTTGCTACAGGCTGAAGGGAGCTAGTATCTGGCCTCGGGTGGGGAAGATAAGTGACAGAGGGTGCCAGGGAAACACTATACTGCTCAGATCCCAAGCAGCCAGTGAGGAGGTGGGCGGGACCAGGCTGTACGCCCACGCCCCATGCTACCCCACCTACGTGACCTTGGATTGTCAGCTCATAAGACATCCCATTTGCTCATCGTTTGTGATGGGCTGGGCTCCGTGTTAAACGATTTTGTACATCAGTTCATAGACTCCTCCCAATAATCCTCTGAGTTAGGCATTACTGTGCCCATTTTGCATTTTGAGGAAACGGAGATTCAAATAGGTTGGGACTTGTCCCATATCACACAACAGTAAATGGCAGGGCCAGATGTACTAATCAGGAACCTCTCGGTGACAAGGACTAGATCCATCTCAATCTGGTGTAAGAAAAATGGGGAAGTTTATTGGCTCACGTAATTGAAAACTTCAAGGGTAGTGGTTTCAGGCATGGCTGGATGTAGGTGACCAAATCGTGTATCTCTCTAGCTCTCAGCTTTGCTTTCTTTGGCAATTTCATTCCCAGAGAAGCTGTCCCAAATGGTGGTGGTGATTTGCAAAGATACTTCCTAGCAACTTGGGGTTCACAGTGTGTGAGTTAGGGGCCCCTGAGGAAAAAGTACTTCTCTTTCTGGTAGTTCCAGCAAAAGTCCCAGGCCGATTCTCCTTGGACCAGTTTGGGTCACACGCCCATGGCTGGACTATACAGATTGGTAACTCCAGGTGTTTGGGGTGAAGTGAGCCCCACTGAACTCACACAGCCTGAGAATGAAGGAGGGATTGCTCCTCAGAAGAAGCCCAGGACACTGCAGTACAGACGCTCGCAGGCAAACCCACAGATGCCTGCCATGCGAGACTCTAAGCCAGAGCTGTGGGGTGGAAGCTCATTATTCCTTTTCTTCCCTACAGGCATTGCCTGCGTCTTATCACTCTGTCTTAGTCTGGTCGGGCCGCTGTAACAAAAAACACACAGACTGGGTGGCTGATAAGCCACAGAAACTTATTTCCGACACTTCTGGAAGCTGGAAGTCTGAGACCAGGGTGTTCGGGTGGGGGTCTGGTTGCAGATTTCTCACTGTGTCCTCACATGATGGAGACCACAGGGAGTCTGTGGGGGTGTCTTTTATGAAAGAACTAATCCCATTTGTGAGGGCTCTTCCTCCAAAACCATCTCACTCCCCAAAGGCCCCATGTCCAATATCATCACATTGGGCATTAGGATTTCAACATGAATTTTGAAGGGCTCAAATATTCAGACCATAGCACACCCCATGAGCATACATACATGTCACTTTTTGCAGGGGTGGGGATTCCTCCAATAACCTTTTCACCTTCTCTCCCCAAATTGGTTTGGCAAAGAAGAGGCTCTCCTGGGTGCCGCATCAGCCAGCAGAGCCAGAGAGGACCCCCTTTCCACTCAGTCGGCTCTCTGACCCACAGAGCTTGCCTGCCCGCTGACAGCTCCAGAGACTCTCCACCCACTCTCTCCAGACAATCCTCTGACCTTCCTGAGGGTATCAGACAACACCCACATGCATGGCACTCGCTCAGTGCCAGGGATTGCCAGGGACAGAAGGAGTATAGAAAGTTATCCCTGCCCTCAGGGCGACTGCGGTCCGTTTAGGGATACAAGACTGTCATGAGTCAGGACAACTCTGTAGACGTCACCATAACCCCCTGTAGCGGGTTGAAGAGCGGCCCCTATGTCCATATCCTAACCCCCAACCTGTGAGTATGACTTCATTTGGAGAAAGGGTCTTTGCAGATGTCAAGTTGAGGATCTGGAGATGAGATCATCCTGACTTTAGGGTGCGCCTGAACCCAAAGGCAGGTGTCCTTATTGAAGAAAGGCACAGGCAGGTTTGAGACACAGATGGACGAGGGGAGGCCGTGTGAAGACAGAGGCAGAGACCAGAGTGAGGTGGCCACAAGCCAAAGAATGTCTGGAGCCCCCGAAAGCTGGAAGAGCCAAGCGTGGATTGTCCCCTAAAGCCTTAGGGGGAGCAGAGCCTTGCTGGCACTTTCAGACCTCTGGCCTCAGACCTGGGGGAGAATATATTCTGTTGTTTTAAGCCACCAACTTTATGGTAATTTGTTACAGCCGCCCTGGGAGACTAATGCACCCCTTCCCTTTTTGTCCTTAGATCCAATTAGACGGGTGGGAGCGTTGTTCATGGAGAATGAGGCCTCTGCACCATGCGCTCTGGGGCCTCTGGGCCTGCTGTGGCTTCTCCTGTTTCTAAGGCCAGTCCCCTGTGATGGTCCAGGTTCTCTGGACGGCCGTGAAGGGGGAGGGTTGAGAGGATCTGCACCCTGGGAGGCCAGGGTGGCCTATGTATCTAGGAACCCCTAGGGAAGGTGAGAGGGGGCCCTGGGATGGTGACTCCCTGACAAATTCTCCAGGACAGCAGAGATCAGGGGCAAGAGTGGGGTGACTGCCGGAGGGTCCTAGAGGCTGACCAAGGAGGGCAAGACAGACATTCAAGGAAGGCTTCATAGAGGAGGCCTTGGGATGGAGAAGGAGGCCCAAGGCACTTCAAAGAACACCAGACTCCTTTCTGTGGCTTACAACACAGCTACATGGCCTCTCTTTAGTCTTTCAACTTTGCTCTGTAGTTGCCTCTGGCTGAGCACTCTTGCCCCAGAACCTTACATGACTGGCTCCCTCTCCTCAAAGTCTCCACCGAATTTCCCTGACCACTAGCTGAATTCTCCTGCCCCCTAGGCAGGCCCCTTCCCATTACCCTTTTTATTCTTTTTTAGAGATGGGAGGAGACACATATGTGTAACCAAACTACTTACTAGATATGAAAATTGTATCCTGTGTCCCGTCCATGCACATCCTGTCCCCAATCTAAATGTAAACACCTTGAGAGCAGGGCCCCGTCTGTCTTGTTCACTGCGGTCTTAGCACCTGGAGCATCAAGATGGTGATGGAGGGATGGGTGGCACTCCAGGTGGCAGAAAAAGCAAGGAAGAGGGGGTCGTTTGAGGAAGTATACGTGCTCACATACACACTGTGAATCTTGACGAGGAGAGGCTGCCAAGATTACATCAGTTTGGACAGACCAAAAGAGGCCCTGAGACTAGTCCTTTCCTATTACTTCTGGAGACTACGCTCTCAAATCGCCCCCCATACAATGGGTGCTTGCCCATCTGTAGGAACACATACCTGGTTCATGGAAATTGCCAGACTCTTCATGGCTGAGCCATGTCCTCATCTCTCAACTTCTTGAAACAGTTCATTCTGCAGAAGCAAGTGCCAATTACTAAGACCCATCAAGTACCACTGAGATGCCTCATTACATGCATAGTGTCCTGGGCGGGAGGAAGAAATCCCTCTGCCACCCAAGCATGGGGACCTTCCTGAGTCAAGGCCCCAGCTGTGTGTCCTGGCTCAGAGTGGACACTGCCGATGAGAAGGTCAGGCGACACGGGGGATTGGGGCAAAGATTGATCTCCCTCGGGTGATGCCCACTGACTTGTGGCAGATACCCACCCAACCAGAGCAGGGGTGGGGGGATAGGAAGGACAGGGAGGTTTGCTGTTTCAGGGAGCTCTTTCTTCCCAAAGTCCACGAGACACTGCTTCCCGCTCCTTCCCACTTTGCTGGTTCGTTCACTGGGTCATTTGTATCTGGTAGGCAGAGACCTTGGGAGGACCGCTTGTATGTGGGTGGTGTACCATGGCGTGTCCCACCGTCCATGGTTATGGTTTACGTAGTTCTCAGTCATCCCCCAAGGCGGCTGATCCCTAGACCATAGCAGAGCACCTAGCATGGAGGAAATGTTAGTAATGCTCCCATCACACGCAGAATAAAATCCTAAGTCCTCACCATGGCTCTCAAGGCCTCACTTGATTGGACCCCAAAGACCTCTCTGGATTCATTGCCTTCTGTCTCCCTCTTACTATGTGAGCTGTAAAATCCCAGGTTGAAATCTCAACTTAGCCACTTAGTGGCTGTGTGACTTTGGACAGTCCTCTCTGAGCCACCATCCCCTGTGCAAGGTAGGGATAATAAAATTACTTGCTTCAAAGTCATGGTGGGGATTAAGTGAGAGAACCCAATGAAAAGCTCTTAGCCTGTGCCCAGCACGTAGTAAGCACTTGGCTACTATTACCGCTTGTCTCGCCCCTCCTCTGCCCCTTTCAATTCCACCATGCCCGCTGTGCAAATCTTAGGACTTCTAGAGGGAGCAGCCATGAAGCCACAGTCCTTTGGTCTCCAGATGAGAATCCAGAGGAACCTGCTTCAGGGTCATTCAGCCAGCCTGTGGCCCAGGCAGAACTTGAATCCAGGACTCCTGCCAAGGCCCCTGCTCCTTCTGCTGGTCCCACCTCCTCAGCCCAGCCCAGAGAAGCAGCAGCAACAGGGACCGACACTTATGTGCTTGGACCCTGTCAGGCTCGACAACTTTCTTCTCCACTTTCAGGAGTGAGTTATGTCCTGAGGTCTATTTTATGCCCTGTGTGTAATCTTCCTTACGATGCTTATCATATTTCTGGGGCAGTGTCTGCATGGCTTTGAAGACTCTGGCAGGAGCTATAAACGGGCTGAATTACATTTACAAGAGGCCTTCAATGCCCTGTGGTCTCGGCTTCCTTAATGGGGATTTTCCTCCTGCTCCTTTTTTTCTCTCTCCCTTTTAATACAGTCACCGGTTTGGCTTTCCGAGTGCGGTTTGGATTCCTAACAGAGAAGTCAAGACCATAGAATCCCTTCCAGATCTTCCCTCCCTCTTTCCCCCTCCTACCCTCTGCCGCTTGTGCCAAAGCCCCAAGAAAAGAAAACGTTGCTCCTGTCAGGATTTCAGCGGGAAGGAGAGAAACCCTGTTGGGATTCCAAAAAATCAGCCGGGAAATGGCTTGTACAGAAACTCTCCTCTGACTCTGCACCTGAGCAACAGACCCACGATCTTTGTGAAGGGTCCCAGAGGCACAGTGGCCTCATTTGCAGGGAGTGGGCACGAGGGGCAAGGTGGGGTTCCTGTACTCATGTGAGTGGGAGCCCACCTATCTCCCCACCTCACCTACCCCCATCCCCCCCTCTGCCAGTCTTCTGCACCGTGTGGAGGCCTTAACTTTTCCTCAACTATTTGCTTTATGGCGGTTCTGTCTGCAGCTGGATCAAGTGATCTCTGCAGGTGATCTTATGTGATCTGTGTATTTTATGTATCTGTGTATCTCAGGGGTACCAGACTCAGGGGTTTGGCCAGCCTTGAGAGGGGCTTGTTTGGAGACGGAGGGATTTTGTCTGCCATCTTTTCCCTTTCCTCTCTGTCCCTTGCCAGGATGAGAAAGGGCAGGAGTGCTGTTTTTGGAGGATGGATAAGTCGTGTTTCATCTCCTTTCAAAGGAGCGCATGGCAGAGCCAGGTCTGTGGGCCCGGGTCCCTACTGTGGTCTCTCCTTTGGTTTCCTGTGCTGCATAGACGAGTCCTGCAGGTTCCTGCGAGCTACCATTTGACCACTGGCGTCACTGGGACTGCGTGATCTCCAGCTCTTGATGTATGAGGCTCAGGTAGAAGGCTCAGAAACCCTGACCCAGGGAGTTCTGTCGTTTTGTCAGTCCCGAGAGCAGGCCTCCTCACGCTATGCGTTTATTTGCACATGTTGTCCCCATGGCTGTACGCATATGCTCCCGCGGCACGCAGGCGATAAAGCGACAGGCAACCAAAAAAGGGTAGGAGGCACAGAGGCCAGGAATACCAGATCTGTGACATCTTCCTCCAAGGAAAAGAAGCTGTCTCCAGTGTCTTGATAAATCATGTTTTATCTCCTTTCAAAAGGAACACGTGGCAAAGCCGATTTATCTTGATGACATTGTCCAGTCTGCACAGCATCGTCCCTCTGACGGGGAGATGGCCTGTCTGCCTGGCTTCGGAGAGGAAGGGAGGAAAGAGAGCTTGAGGGACAGTCCAGGAGAGGGAAGTGAATGGGTCAGCAAGTACCTATGGGGCGCCTGCTGTATGCAAAGCCTCGTGCTGAGTGGGGTGTGGGTGCCAAGGGGAGGAAGGAGGTGGTCACATCTGATGTGGGGGGATGAGGGGCCCAAATGGGAAGCAAGTCACACATGATAAGATGAGTTAGATGCTCCCCGGTCCGACTGGAGCAGGGCTGGTGACCAGTACTTCTGGTGGCCAGGAACTCAGGCTCTAGCCTTCCGAGGTCCACTGCCCTTGACCTCTGTCTCTAGAGGCTGCTCATGGGAAGGACTGGGAGCTTTGCTGTAGCCACAGGAGCGTACTCGGCGGGAAGTGCCAGAGATGTCCTGGCACTCTCAGATGTTCACAAGCAGGAAGTTGGTGACAAATACCCCTCACCCTCAGTTAGGATACCTCTGAGGTGTAGTCCATATTATCCCCAACAGACCTGAGCTGTGGCTACCCATAGGGGTGAACTGGCTGGGCAATTCTTCCTTCCCTTCCCTGTCTTCCCTTCCACTCCCCTCCTGCTATCTTCTGGGATCTGCTCCCAAATAAACCACTTACATGCCTCATCTCTGGGTGCCACCGGGGAAACAACTTAAACCAAGGCAATGCTTCGTACTTCCCTGGGGCCCGGATAGAAGAAACTCCAGTGGATTGACATGCAGTCTGTGTATCTGTTCACATGAAATGGCAATTATCTTAATTAGAACTCCTTTAACGCAAGTGTAAAACTCCATCTCCGATTAGTTTAAAAAATGATTTTATTGCTTCGTACATATGAAAAGTACCAGGTAGACCTTGGGTTCCAAACAGCTATATCCAGCTTTCAAATGATGTCAAAGGAATCTGCTGTTCTTCTCTTTGCTCTGCTTTTGAACCATTCAGGAAGCATTTACTGAGCCCCTATTTCGTTCCAGGCACAGATCCTTTCTCTCAGTAGGTTTCCTTCTCGGACAGTAATAAATATGGCCCCTAGAAGCTTCAGGCTTTCATCCTGCCAGCTTAGCAACTGTGGGAGAAAAAAAGCCTCCAGCAGAAGTCTCAGGGCTGACCCTCATTGGCCCAGATGGGGTCCCCTGCCCATCTCTGAGCCAATCACTGTGATTCTGTTTGGCTGGGCTGGGTCACAGCCCAGTAGGCTGGGCCTACTCTTGTTGCCAGGGGGTGTGGTTAGAAAACCCCAGGGACCGGGAATGGAGGAGGGAGGCTCTCCAGAGGGAAACTGGGCAGACTTGAACAACAGATGTTTGTTACAGCCATGGGCTGGGTTGTGTGTATCCTAGGATGTGTCAGGCCCCTGATGGAAGGGGGCTCACACGTATCTGTAACACACAGCAGAATGAGGTGAGTAACTTAGGAATGGACAAAGTATGTGGATGTTCTGGAAAGAGGAAGTTGCTCCTAGCTCAGCTAATCAAGGAAGGCCTTCTAAAAAGGGGACATTGGGGGTGCCTGGGTGGCTCAGTCAGTTAGGCATCAGACTCTTGGTTTCAGCTCAGGTCATGATCTCATGGTTCATGAGTTCAAGCCCCACATCGGGCTTCACGCTGACAGTGTAGCCTGCTTGGGATTCTCTCTGTCTCTCCCTCTCTGTCCCTCCCCAGCTCATGCTGTCTTTTCTCTCTCTGTCTCTCTCTCTCTCTCTGTCTCAAAATAAATAAACTTTAAAAACAATGAAAGGGGCATTGACTCAACATCGATGGCCATGGGGCATAGAAATGTTAACTGTGTCAGGACTTGAAAGTCAGACCAAGGAGATCAAACTCTGAACTGAACCGGCTTAAAAGGACTATACATTGATCTGGTTGTTAAAATTGAATTCAGCAAGCTCAGAAGAGCCTGCTGGGAAAGTCTGAGGGGCTGGCCTTTCCTGTAAGCCTTGCCCATACCTGCAGAGGGGTGTACCAGCCCATCTGCACAGTGGCCTGCACTGTTGGAGGCTGTGTGTACAGAGAGGCTGGAGAAAAGTCAGGCTGGGGCAGCTGTGCTCCCTTGGCATTGGCCTGTGCCCGCCCTGGAAATAGCCACCCACCTAAACTAAGAATAGGAATTCCTGCCTGACTGGCAGGAAGGAATGCTGATTTCTCAAGGAGGGATGGGCCTGAAAACCAAACATGGCGTGTGGGTTGGGCCGTCCTTTGTATTTATTTGTGAGGTCACTTGGGAGCCACACCCATGTCAGGGCATCGATTCTGCCATTAGACCCAGACAAGGTGATTTGGCCAAGATGGCAGCCTCTGGGGCTGCTCCTGGGCCCCAGAGGTCCTGGGCCCTCAGCCTCGGGCGCCTCCTACCCCCTGGGAGAGGTGACTGCTCCTCTCTTGTTTTCTTGACAATGGGCAGAGGTGGTGGCACTTGGTAGCCAGCTAAAATGCTGAGAAGCTGAGGGAGAGGGGAATGAGTGTAGGTGGCCCAGGTCCCATGGCAGCCTTCCCCAGAATCAACCGGCTCACGAGCGTGTGTCTCTTCCAGGCAAAATCCTCTTCCGGAGAAGCCACATCCGGGACGTAGCTGTGAAGAGGCTGAAGCCCATCGACGAGTACTGCCGGGTAAGGGTGCGTCTGCAGGCGGGGAGGGGCCGGTCCGTATGCCAGAGAGTCTGTCCATCTGTGAAGGAGAGCCATCTGTATAAAACTCTTGGCTGTGGTTTAGCAGATGCATCCTGACACCTGGCATTTCTTGGCCAGAGGGGTGGGTATGACTGTCCCTCAGGGAGGGGTCGCTCGTGACTGGGCCACCCCCTGGAGCACATGGGCCTTGGGATCACAGCTGAGACTTCTTTTGGGACATGTCCATGTTTACAAAACACTATTTTAAATCACTTCCACCCGCTCGGGAGCTCAGTTAAGGGGTCTCCTGCTGAAGGGATCCTGTATGGGACTTTTTGCTTGACACAGGAGAACTGTTTCTGTGAATTCCTTTCAGGACGTTGTTGGAATCATTCTGAGTTCCAATAGTATCTGAAATATCGGAAATGCATATTTGTTTATTCACAGAAGTGTTGATGGTCACGGATGTTTGTGCACACGTTTTTATCGATGCAAGCGCTCACTCTCACAGACACACAGGTGCATGTGTGCAGGTGCCTCAAAACACCCACTGCCAGGGGCGCCTGGGTGTCATTCGGTTGAGCGTCTGACTCTTGGTTTCACCTCAGGTCATGATTTCACGGTTTTGTGAGTTCAAGCCCCTGCATTGGGCTCTGTGCTGGCAGTGTGGAGCCTCCATGGGATTCTCTCTCTCTCTCTCTCTCTCTCTCTCTCTCTCTCTCTCTCTTTCTCCCTACTCTGCTCCTGCTGTCTCTGTCTCTCTCAAAATAAATAAATAAATAAACTTAAAAAAAAAAAAACAGCCAATGCCAAAGAACAGATGGGAGAGTGACCACGGGGTCATGAAACAGAGTCCCTTCCTCTTTCCACTTTGATTAGAGCCTAGGATCCCGGCAGTGAAAACGGCCTGGGCACCAGACCTCTGGACAGCAAGGCTGCCTGGGTTCAAAACCCTCACTAGCTGCATGAACTTGGGCAAGTCACTTAACTTTCCAGAGCCTCAATTTTCACACCTGTGTAATAGGGAGGAGGACAGTGGCTCCACAGACGGTAGTCGTGGGGATGAAAGGAGCAGGCACAGGCCAGGCACCAGCACAGTGTCCGGGAGAGAGGAGGCATTCAGGAGACGATGGCTTTTGATGATTATTATTAAAAGACGCGAACAATACACTGTTACCACTGGCTTTGATGGAAATGGGACTTCTTAGTTCAGTGAAACTTGTGGAGTCTGACTCAAGACCCTTGAGGAGAAGCAAGTATGGGATAGTTACAATGCTGGCATTAGGACGGGAAGAGCTGGGACCAAATCCCACTACCCCCCACTAGCTCTGTGACTCTGGGCGAGTTACTTTACTTCTCTGAGTCCCGGTTGCCTCCTCTGGAAACCAGGGTAAAGGCAACTCTTGCAGAGTTCACGAAAGGCGCTGCACAAGAGAATATGTATCATAGTGTTTGTCGCTTCTGAAATGCTCTGTCCCTGCACGGCATTGGTGCTGCACAGTCCCTTGATGCACTAGTGTTTTACGATTCAGAAACACTACGTTTGGCAATAAAAATGTTTAAATAAGAATCAAGTTGCTAAAGGTATTAACTGGTGTCCCCAAGCCCGTAGGAAGACGAACACTCCCATATAGTCTCCATCAACCCAGGTTTCCATTTTGTGACTGTGCCAATTATACTCGGTCACACTGTCTGCCTTAACCTAAAGAGAATTCCCGCTGATGAATTGTCTGACACGAGAAGCTCCTCTTCTTCGGATCAATATTCATTTTTCTCTTTAAAGAGCAGTTGCCATTTCCAGTTCAGTTGATGGCTGCCGCCCGAGCTTTTATTTCTCTTTATTCCTCTCCCAAGAAGTTAAATAAATGGGCAAAGCTAATGGAGGAGGGGGCAGAGGGGGGGGAGGCCTCTCCCAGCTGGGGATTTATGGCTCACATCAGCCTCAGCCTCCTGGAGCTGGTGGAGCCCGAGGCATCTGCAGTGGAAATGCCGTATCCTAGGCCATCCGGAGGAGGAAACTGATAACATCTTATCTCCTGGGATCAGGCTTTGAACAGGACTCCTGAATCAGGATGAGATTCAGGGGGGGCTCTGGGGCCCCAGTGGTGCCCAGTTGGTGGCCGGGGGAGCCATTTAAGTGGAGTCTGCAAGAGGAGGGGCCTCCTAACCTGATTAGCACAGAGCCAGGCAGCAAAGAGGAATGTCATGGGTTCACCAAGCAGCCAGCCATCTCACAGGCTGTAATTTACTCTGAGAAAGGGGGGGGGGGGGGTGGGGGGGTGGAGGGAGGGGGTGGCGGAGGAGGGAGGGGGAGGGCAGTGCAGAAGTAGCCTTTAATTCTTCGGAACTAGAAAGCTGGGGCCTGTGGTATAATTGTCTGAGACCTTGAAATGACCTTGGAATCATCATTAGGGATAGATAAGCCAGCAACGGTCCATGGCCACTGCCACCCAGCATCGTGCTTCACAGCTCTGCCTCCCGATTGTCCAATCTGTGGCCACTCAGGATCCAAGTGTCACTCCTCATCACTGGCCCCCACCATGAATTCCATGGTCAGTGCCATGTGCAGTCTGCTGCATGGCCAGCCGTTCCCTCGTTTATGTCTGTCCCTGGACACACTGCTGGGAACCTCTGGGATTTTTGTTTCCAGTTTCCATATGCAGCTTTGCTTGGCTGGGCAGCATCTTCCTTGGACTGCTGGCCAACGCGGGCTCCCAGTCTGGGATTTGCTGGGCATTCAGATGCACCCAAAACTGTGAAGCTGGCTCTGTGCACAGAGCAGCCAGCTCCTGTGCCAGGACTCAGACGCGGAAAGTCTGACCGCGCAATAGACCTCCCCAGACTTCGGGCTCCCTGCCCTCGCCGGCCAGCCAGTCCCTCTGCCCAACGGTGGTTTCACAGCCCAAATCTCAGTGTTAATTTTAAACATATATGGGGCAGATTGGATGAGCGTCACGGAAAATTGACCGAGCACCAGTCGGGTGATTGTTTTATGTGGCACTTGAGGGCTGGGTGTCTATCAAGAGGGGTTCCAAAGGCATTTCTTTAGCTCCATAAATTAATTTAATGGGCAACATGGTTATGCGGTTAATATTTAATGATCCTGTGGCCTCAAAACGTCGACGACTTTCATCTCACTAACAAGCGAGAGCTATACTTTAGGGGCTCCGACTAACAGTTTTATAAGTGACTCCATTTACCCCATTCCTGCGTGTGAAATACATGTTTGCAGTGTTTGTCTAGGGGATAAAATAAATATCCCAGGGCAGGGGGTGGGGTGGGGGGCAGGGAGAGAGAGTGTTTGAGAATGATCAACTCACCCTTTGCCATGGTAATGACGTTTATACAAGTCTCCATTTCCTGGTGGGTGCAACTAGAATTTTTTTTTGCTGCCCAAAAAGCTGAGATTGCTTCTATTATTCCACCATCCAAGATAGACTTGTTTTCAGGATCAATGGTTTTCTTTGTGGGAGGGATAAAGGGTTGGTTGTAGTCAGACTGCGGGAGGGGGACAAGGCAGGATCTCCCCTGAAGAGGTAAAGATCTCTGCACGTGATCCTCCACATCTATCAGACTCATTCATTTTTATTCCCACTTCCCAGATTTGAAAACTGAGGCTATTTCTGGGACGTGGTTCTTAGTCCCAGGCATCTCCCTCCCACCATGCCTGGCCCATCGTTGGCTCTCACCTTAATAAAGAGGAAGGTTCATGTCCCAACCAAAACACATGCCTTTAAGAAGCACTGAGACTTCCTGGTATACTCAGTCCTAGATACAGGGAGACTTTGTTCTTATGGGCCCCATTCTAAGGGCTAGCCTGGGTCAGGAGTGTTGCTGATGGGGACACGGAGGCAGAGAGCGAAGATTGATCTGTTCCTGCCTCCCACGTGGGCTGGTACTCTGGGGGAACCCAACTGGTAGAATATCTCCATCTCCACAGGCCCAGATAGACCCAGGCAAAGCATTTCCAGCCTGGGATAAAGCTGATTACGTCCCTTTCTCCTTGAAGACCCTCAGGGGAGCCCCATTGCCCACAAGAACCTCTGGGCGCTTGGCTGGGCCCTCTGTGGGCTCGTTCTAAGTGCTGCTCAGGCCTCAGCACCTGCCTCTCCTCAAGGCTCTGCAGGCCAGTCCGCCAGAGGTGCAGCCGTTCCCAACTGGCCAGAGTCCCTTAGGCTGCCATGCCCAGGCCTTGCTAGTCCTTTTCCTGCAGATGCATTCAGCTCCCATGATGCCCCTCCTAGAAGCCTCCTGACTCCTCAGGGAAAGCCAACCACCCTTGCTGTTCCACTCCCCAGAAAACTCTGTGCCTGCTTCCATGCAGCACACCTATCCTCTGTAGGAGGGTGATTTCTGTGTGTCCACCTTCTCTGGACCGGGAGCAACTGGAGGGCCACATCTATTATCTTTGTGTCTTCAGTAACAAGCAGGAAGCCTGGCTTCATGTGGGTGTCCATACAGTATCTGATGGTAAAATGCAAGGATCACACACAAGCAGAGGAAACCTGTGAGGACGGTGACATGTCCCCGAAGCCCCAATGTACTAGGATCCCTTGTGAAATGGCTTAAATGCTACGAATTAGATGCTGTTTCCATTTCAGAAGGATTTGCGGCTACATCCTTCAAAAAGAGAACTCCTGCGTTTGATTCAGAGAAGTTCTATGAGCTCCCAGCTTCCTAGACAGAGATCCAGGAGGAACATTCCAGGCAGGCTAGAGGCAGCCCAGGGGTGGGGATGGGGGCAGAGAGTGGGCGTGTGGCCAGATGGGCAGGACTCCAGCCCCCTGTGTCACACCCCCACCCGACCCTAAGTCCCTGGGCTTTTACCCAGAAGATTTACATTGATTAGAAATCAAATGATGCCCCTGGGGCACCTGGGTGGCTCAGTCAGTTAAGTGTCCAACTCTTGATTTTGACTCAGGTCATGATCTCACGGTTATGAGATTGATCCCTGCATCAGGCTCCACTCTCAGGCGTCAGGCTCCACGCTGAGCTTAAGATGCTCTCCTTCTCTCCCTCTACCCCTCCTCCCCTGCTCATACACTCTCTCTCTGAAATTAAAAAAAGAAATCAAAATGATGCTCCTAAAAAGAGGAAAATGTTTGATCCCATGGAAATAGCAGGGCATCCACAGTTGTTTTGCCAAATGCAGAAGTTTGTTTTTTGTCCTTGGGCAGACATTACCCAGAGTGGCAAGCTTCATGGAAGGGGGTCATTGGGTCATTTCAAAGCGGGTCTGAGCTCAGTCTGCCTGGGACCCCCTCGCATGCCACTGCACTTGAAAAACCAGGCTTGTGGCCGCAGCATCTGGGTGGCGGTCTCAGAGGCACGCAGTGCAGCCACCCTCTCCCTTATCTGAATCCGTGTCTTCTAGAATGATGACATGGTACCAAATGGTGGCCCAGGTCACTGGCTCCCAGAAAATGGTCGGGACAGGCCAGGAGCTGGAGACCTCAGGGCAGTTTAGGACTGGGGAAGGGAGGCGCTGGAGGGACGGGCTGGTGGCACACCTGGGTGGCTCTTCAGCACGTCTTCACTGGTCTCCCCCATTCCTAGGCACCCCCTGCCCTTGACTCCTTCCGTTGCCTTGTTTCTCCATATCTGCTCTCAGCTAGTTCACGGACCCCCTGGACCACAGGATGGCAAGGTCAAAAAGGGACTGATTTCAGCTCAACCGACATTGGACAGGGGCCTGCATACTCTAAACAGCCCCACAGGGCACTGCCCCCTCCCTGGGTGCTGAGGGCTGTGAGGTCATACTCATTCCAGCTCTTCCCACCTAACCTGAATCAGAGTCCTATTAGAAAGGCTCAGTCAGGCGGCGCCTGGGTGGCTCAGTCGGTTAAGCGTCCAACTCCGGCTCAGGTCACAATCTCGCAGATTGTGAGTTCAAGCCCCGTGTCAGGCTCTGTGCTGACAGCTCAGAGCCTGGAGCCTACGTCAAATTCTGTTTCCCTCTCTCTCTGTCCCTACTCCCGCTCATGCGTGCGCTCTTTCTCTGTCTCTCTGTCTCTGTCTCTGTCTCTCTCTCTCTCTCTCTCACACACACACACACACACACACACACACACAAAATAAATAAATAAACATTAACAAAAACTTTAGGGGCACCTGGGTGGCTCAGTCAGTTAAGCATCTGACCTCAGCTCAGGTCATGATCTCACAGTTCATGGGTTTGAGCCCCTCATCAGGCTCTGTGATAACAGCTTGGAGCCTAGAGCCTGCTTCAGATTCTGTCTCCCTCTCTCTCTCTCTCTCTCTCTGCCCCTCCTCCACTTGCTCTCTCTCTCTCTCTCTCTCTCTCTCTCTCTGTCTCAAAAATAAACATTAAAAAAATTTTTTTAATTTACAAAAAATTAAAAAAAAAAGGCTCAGTCACATAGAATGATAGGTCAGACACCGAATTCACTAATAATGGTGCTGTTTGTAGTGCTGGAGCCACAGACTGTTAGAGATGGAAGAAACTTCAGAATGTCTGTAGCCTGGATTTGTCCCAGCTGTGTTTGATGGGCTGTCAGTAGGAATCGCTGGAGGACCTGCTCCACGGTCAGAGACCTGTGGGTAGTGCTGGAGGCAGTACTAGATCCGGACGGAGCACAGGCTCTGGACTCAGACGGCCCAATTGAAAATTCTGCTACTTACTGGCTGTGCAGCCTTGAGAAATCACTTAACCTCTGTGCTTTAGTTGCTTCTCCTTAAAATTGAAATCATAGTCATACCCATCTCTTAGAGTTAATGTGATGATTACATGAGCCAATCCTTCAGCATGCCATGATTATCAGTAAATGCTGATCTGAACAAAGCTCTACAGGTTTCTTCCCTGCAGGACTTCTCAGAGCCTTTGCTATACTAATGAACATGGTGATCTCTAAGACCAAGGTGGGCCATCTACAAGGCACGATTTCACTTGTACCCACAGAATCACTCTACCTCACCCAACAGGTTTTCCTTGAGATAGTTTGAGATTCCAGAGTTAGTCTGCTTTATCCTAGAAGAAATGACAACCAGAGAGGTGAGGTGAGCTGCCCAAGGTCATGGGCAAGTATATAAGGGCAGGATTGGAATTAGAATTGAGGTCTCCTGACTCCCATTCCTGTGTTGTTTCTAGTATGCATCATTCCATTCATCTAGAGAACATAGCAGCAAAGACAACAGTACAACAACTAAAATTTACCGAGTGTTTACTCAGTGCCAGGCACTGTGCTAGGCTCCTCCTAGTTACAATCTCACCTAGCCTCCTAACAAATAGGTGCCATGTCATACCCATTGTACTGAGCTCAGAGAGGCCAGTAACGCATTCAGCACCACACAGCCCATGAATGGTAGAGCCAGGACTCAAACCCATGTCTGGGTGGCCCTGAGGCCCTGACTTAACCACCCATAGCATAAATCCTGAATGCCCAATGGCATTGGCATTTCAATGGCCTGGGTGGTGCCCTTGAAAATACCCATGTATGGCCCCCACCTGCTCCTCTCAGAATGGCTGGATTTGGGGGTTTCCCGGCTCTGGCAGTGATTGGCAGCCCAGGCCTCGGGGGCCAGACTGCTCAGCACCTAGCTCTCTTGCCAGATAATTTTGGCAGATCTGGGCTTGGCGGCAGGGCTGATGGAAGCTGGGCTGAGCTGGGAGCCTCTTGTCTGCCTGCAATCAGGATGAGCCCTCCATGCGGCTCCCTTCGGGGCTCTCTGTTCAGTCAAGATGCCACGGTGGTTCGACCAAAAGGCCTCTTTGTCTGAAGCCCTCACGGCCCACACGTCCTCTGGCCCCGGAATGCCGGTCTCTGTCAGCATGAAGAGCCCCTGTGTTCGCTGCTGGGGCGGCGCGAGCCGTGGCTGGCCAGGGGCTGCGCCGGGGGCGGGTGGCAGCGTGCTGAGCTGGGAGGGTGCTGGCGCTCCGGGCCCGCTGGAAGCCAGCCCTGGCTCCCTTCCCTCTTCCTTTCAGGGAGGTCACCCTGGCAGCGAGTGTGCACACAGCCTGGGTCCCTGGTAATGATTTCCCCCCTGCCTAGCCCAGCCCTTAAGTTCTCCTGCCAGGGGCCCTTGCCGTGCACAGGCCTGATCCCCCCCCCCCCGCCCCATCTCTTTCTGTCTCTGTCTCTCCGTATCAGTCTCCCTATGTCTCTGTATGTCTGTCTCTCCATCTATCTCTGTCTCTTTGTCTCTCTCCCTGCATCTCTCTGTCTCTGTCTCTCTTTTTCTTTCTCTCGCCTTCCTCAGTTTATCTTTTCCCTTTCCCTCTACCCTTCCTGGGGGAGAAAACAGCACATGCCACGTATTTGAAATGAAAACCTGAACACTTTGGGGCAACTTGCACTGATTCTACCTCCTGAGCACAGGGCTTCATTCTGCACTTTAGCAGAATAGTCTCAGTGTCCCTGTCATAAACAAAGGCAGTGATGTCCACCTCCGGAACAAAATGGAGTGACACCTCGTCAGACATGCTCTTGCAAGGGCAGAAGCTGTGTCTGGCTCATCCCTGTGACACCGGACACAGCCCCATGTCAGGCACGCACTGAAAGGCCCTCCCTGTTTGTTGGATAATTGGAGTCAAGGGACTTAGGACGGTGCCTGAAGCATCGCAGTTGCCCATTACATGCTAATTTCCCTTCTTTCCTATTTCCTGGCTGCTCATGGGCGTGTGATCTGTTAGAGACCCTTGGAAAGCCCTGGCCTCTAGAAAGAACAGCTGTGAGTTGCAGAGTGTTATAGTCAGGTCTTGTCTCATCTTGCCCAGGTGTGGATATGATATCAAAAAGGGCCGTCATGCTGGGATGCCTACTGCTCGATGCCACACTTGAATGCTTTGCAATAACACCATCCCAAGTTTTCTTCTCCCTTCTCCTGGCTCTATCCCAAAGTTCCCTTGGCCCTGTCCCTCAGCCCTGCCTTGGGAGCAACCTCTCCCATCTGTTTGTGCTAAAGAATCGTTCCAGTGTCTTCTCTGCATACTGAATCGAGTAGCCAGGAGCAGGGCTTCACCTGTCTCATGCTCCCCCGCGGCCTCCACGTTGGACTGGGGCAGGTCAGGGGTCCCGGGTGCCCCAGACTGCAAGGTACGCAGTATGTGCTGGTCTGGTGTGCAACAGGAACTCTGATCACCTCTGACTGTGACTCCTCACTTTCCAGCAGCAGACTCTCAGCCCTGTTGGGTGACAGGCTCACAGCTGGTGCATGCCCCTACCTGGACACTTACCCCTGTACGGTGGCTGCCTTCTCCTCTCTGCCTGTCCAAATACTGCACATACCTCTTCGCTAGCTCATGGCCACTCTTCTAAGAAGCCTTTCCAACCCCTTCAGCTCATACCACTCTGCCAGGCATCCTAAACAAAGCCCTGCTGGACCAGACTGGTGGTCCCTCTCCCCTCGTTTAGTGCGCTCAGGCCCCACGGAGCCACTATACTTGGTCTCACCACCCTCACTTGACCAGTTAATTCTTACCCATCCTTCAGAACTCAGCTTCAGAGTCTTTCCTGAAACCGCCCCCCCTCCTCTCTGCTAATCTTCCTGGGTCCTATCAGATTCTGTAATAGCACCCTGTTGCGCTTGGTAGAATTATCCGCTTGTCATGAAATAATTAATTGTGCAGTCAGTATTTAGGGGCTGTGACTAGCAGCCGTGTCCAGAATGTGACTGGTAGGAGAGGAGGCTGGTAGAATAAGCCCTTGGGTTGTCAGGCTAAGGATCTTGGACTGACTCTCTGGGCAGGAAGGAATCCTTTCAGGGTTCATGCCGAATGACTGGCTTCCGAGGGCTCTGAGACCTAGGGCTCAATGGTCATTGTGATTTGCTTGGTTGGCTGGTTGTTTAGTTGGTGAACTGGCTAGTTGAATGGTTGGTTGGTCGAATTGTTGACTGGGTGGTTGATAGATTAATTGGGGTTGGCTGATTATTTTTATTAGTTGACTAGTTGGTTAGTGGATTAACTGGCTGGTTGGCTAGTTGATGGGATGGATGAAGAGTTGTTTCATGTTAGCTGATTAGTTCAGTCGCTGATGAGTCGTCTGGTTGGGTGGCTGGCTGCATGACGGTGTCTTCCACGGCACAGGCCTGGAGCCTGTGCCGTCACCGTCAGACTGAATTGACCCTGCTTTTGACTTTCATCAGGCCTAATGCCCTTTCTTCCTATCTTTCCACAGGCACTTGTCCGACTGCCTCCCCACATTTCACAGTGTGATGAAGTCTTTCGGTTCTTTGAGGCCCGACCAGAGGATGTCAACCCCCCAAAAGAGTAAGTGGTAGCTCAGTCATCTCCTGTGTGCTTTGAGGTGTGGGCTAAAGCTGAGGGCAGGCTGGAGAGGCTCAGGATGTGGGCACACAAGGAAAGGGGGAGCTGGCAAGGCCAACCAGGCCGGGGAGAGATGGGCCAAAGGTATGAAGACCATTGTTCCCTGTTGCCCAAGCTTGCTCCTCATTTCCCTTTACCCCAGAGCTGACAAGTGGGGCTGTCTGTGCATTTGGGGAGCAGGTTTTCCTGCAAACTCTAGCTCACAGGTTACTGTAAGGAACAGATGAGATCAAAGAAAATATAATGGACCCTCTGTTCAGATGCCCAGGGTTAGCAGTCATTGCTCTTAATTATTGATGCTCCCAAGCTCCCAAATGAAATGTAGGCCTTCAGAGGGGGCGGGGGGAGGCATGTGCTGCCCAGGCTGAAAACTCACCCGCTGAATAACTCTTGGGCTAGTTTGTGATAGACATTAGTAGTCACGTTTACAGAGAAGGAAACTGAGGCCCAGTGAGGTTAGGTGATTTTCCCAAAGTCACACAGCTGGTTGTGGATGTGACAGGCAGGAGGCTTGAGCCCAACTCTTGGATTCCTAGTGGCCCAGTGCTGGCTGGTATTTCCATATTTAGAGAGGAATGGGGAACCAAGCAGATCTCCCTCTCTTCTCTCTGGAATCAGGTTGCTCTGGGTCTGGTGTTTAAGATGACCCACCCAGTCATGCTAGCTTCTCACATACATGACCAGACTCCCTTGTGACGGCCACGCTCTCTTGCTCAGAACAGATCCTCACCAGAGTAGGTTCTCAGTAGAGAGAGAAATCTGGTTTCTGCCCAGGAGCAGGTGAGCAGAAGAGGGCAAGCAGGGAAAATATTGTCCAGGGGAGAGGGTGGGGAGAGGACCAAAGGGGGTGCTGAGAGATCCCTTTGTTCAATAGCTTTTTTCCCCTAAAATCTTAAAGTACCAGGATGAGTGGCAGAGAGGCAGATGGGGTGGGTACAACAGAGGGAAAGGAAAGAAAGGTATGGAGGAATGATCTAGGACAGGTGGGAAGAGGCAGGAGGCCATCTGGTGATGGGGAGGGGAAGCCTGAAGACAGGGGTGTGTGTCACATGGCTCCAGGGGCACCACTTACTGCATTTTCTGTGAGTGGCACCCATGGAGGTTGTAAAGTGCACAGCCTGCACACCCACACATGGCAGTCTTGCCTAAAGGGGCCCTTCTCTTTTCAGTCATACTATAAGACCAAGAGCCTAAAATGGCCCAGGCCCTTTTGGAGGCGAAAAAGCCACCCAGGCCAGAGGCTTGGCCCAACAAAAGCCACCTTCCTGATGGCTGCAGTGGGCTTAAGAAACAAGAAAATGCTACAATCCATCAGAAACTCATCAGTGACTTGTTCACAGGGTAGACTGGTTGAAAGCCACAGGGAATAGGATGTACAGTGTTGAGTTCACACCCCAACTCTGCTGCTTCCTAGCCACACAACTGCAAGGCAGCTCACTCATATGGCTTCCCCGAGCCCCATTTTTCTCATCAGTAAAATTCAGATGACATGAGGGCTGGGCAAGAGCTTTGTAAATGACAAAATGAGACAGAAATGTGTGTTCTCACCAGAGGGAGAAGCATCGCTCTCACCATACCTACTATACGTCAGGCTCATAAGGGTTTATATATTCTCATCCCCACATTACAGATAAGGAAACAGAGACTCACAGCAGGAGCCCGAACTTGAACCCAGGTTTTTCTGGTTCAAACAGAGGCCTGTACTCTTTCCACCCTTCCCACCTGCCTCCTTGGTTTAGAAGGGGTCAGGGGGACCATGGCCCTGACGCCTCTCAGTGCTCCTCTCTGTCCTCCCCTCTCTGTGTTCCTGCCCCAGCCCTCCTCACTCTCCCAGGACAGGAAGTTTCCTGAGGCGCCAACAGTGTCCCTGGTCTATCTGGCCCTGCTGCTCCCCTGCTGTGATGGTCTCACAGAGTCTCTCCTTCCTTTTCTGTTCTCTGTCCTTCCATGGGGAGAGAAGAGATGCCCCTCCCTAGGTGGTTGTCATTGGAGACACATGTGATTGTGTGCCCACAGGAGGGCAGAGGGATCGTTGCTGGTGGGTGAAGTAGCAGTTGCATCACCACAAAATCGCTGAGCCTGCCTTTCGTTCGTACCCCTAAGCCCATTCTCTGCCAGTCAGCTAAATAAATTCGTCCTGTTTCACCTCTTCCTGGCAATAGTGCCCATCTCCAGAAAGCCCTCAAGGAAACTGGGCTTGGGGAGACAGTTGTGCATTGGGGGGGCAGTGGGCACGGCTTTGCAGAGCCAGGCTCTGGGGTCAGAGCCTGCTACTCAGGGTTCTATGATCTCCGGCCATTTGCTCGACCTCTCTGTATTTCTGTTTTCCCATCTCCAAAGCACGACGTAGAACTCATGGGACGGTGAAGAGGGCTTAGAGGGATACCAAATGTAGGAAGATAACCTGGTCAGTGCTATTGGCTCGTAGGAAGTATTCAACAGTTTTATCCATGGAAGGTTGTAGAACAGAATGGAATGTGGTTCAGTGCACACTCCACCCTACAGATCACAGCCTGGCTTTTGCAGGAAGGGGTCATAAAGCATTTGCCTCCGAGTCACTATGGCAGTGGGGTTATCGGCGTCTTTCTCCAGGTGGTGCTAGTCACCTGGGCTGGTTCACAGCCGGTCTGGCAAGAGATGGCCTGGAAGCCGTCCCTTGTGAGACAGACCTGAGGCTCAGGAAGTAGGGTCAGCTATGGACAGACAGTTCTGAAGGGCTTCTCCTCCCCGGTCCCGCTCGGCCTCCAGGACCTGCCAAGAGACTCACGTTCCAGTCCACTCTGTGCTCGCCATAAGAGCCCAGACCTATAGGTGACCCTGGCCTGACAGGCTGACGATTTATCAGCCAAGTGCCTGCACCCCCCTCTCTGAGAGCTGCCTGCACCTTCCCAGACCGCAGTCCACCTCCCCCTCCGTCCTGAAACATAAACACAGGATCAAGTAACAGTGTATTTTGACTCAGGGGCGACTGTAGAGTGGCTTATCAAATTATCAAAGCCTGTGGATTTAATTGGAATTTTGCAGATAACCCCCTGCCTCTTTCAAGTGTGCTGCCGCAGGGGCCCTCGAGTGTTCACAGGGCCTGGAGTGGGGCGACTGTGTCCCTTTTCCATCTTGCTGGAAAGGCAAGGCTGCAGCAACCCAGCCTTGATGGGGGAGGTGGAGCAGAGGCCTGAGCCCCTGGGCTCTGATCCCCAGCCGCTCACTGGCTTCTCTGGGCGAGAGAAGGGTCCTTCCCCAAACTGCTAGACCACCAGCCCCACACAGAAAGGATGTTCCCTCTAGACACTTTAGGAGAGCCCGACACAGAGTGGCCAAAGCGGTGTCATGTCTTCATGCGGCCACTCCAGGAGGGCAGCTCTTGTCCTTCCTCCTCCTGTGAACACTGACATGCACTACTGCCTTGTCGGCCCCAAACCCCAGCGTTATTCTAGAGTCATCTCTTCCCGTCACACCCCTCCATCCACGTAGCGCATCAGGCGGGCACTGCCTTTGGAGTGTTTCCAGACTCTGACTACATCTCCCCGTCTTCCTGCTGCCACCCGGAACCACATTGTCGCCGTTCCTCACACGGGTTCTGCCTCCTGCCCAGCCTCCCTGCTTCTGTCCTTGCTCTCGATGGTCCCTTTTCAACATCGCAGAAGGAGTGATGCATCAGACCATGCTGCTCCTCTGCTCCACATTCTGTTCCCTCACTGCAGTTACGGTCGCTCCCTCTCACGGGGATGTCGGTTCCGGGAGACTCGGAACTTGTACCTGTTCTCTTCATGCCGCATCCCCAGCTCCCAGAGCAGGTGCTCAGAAAACGCCTGCCAAAGGCAAGGCCCATCATCCAGACTTCATTATGTAGTCTTACACGGGAGATCGACTGCGACGTGATTTTACAGAGATCAAGGCCCAGAGAGGTGAAGTAGCTTACCGAGGGTCACCCAGCTGGCAAGCAGCAGGGCCAGGATTCAAACCCCAGGCAGGCTGGCTCCAGGCTGCAACGTTTAACCGTGTCCCGAACCCGTCACTTGGCTCATGGCTCCTAAGGTTTGCCACCTCCTCAGCAGCGCCCCCTCCTGGTCCCTTCCCAGCCAGGGCAGGTGGAGACGGGCCTTGGCCCCTTGAACAATTATTTTCTTTCCAAGGATGATGTGTTCTTGGAAAGCCAGCAGTTGAATAGGAACATGCACGCGCGCACGCGCGCACACACACACACACACACCTGTGTGTGTGTGTGTGTGTGCACGCGCACGCACGTACATGTGCACATAGACATGTGTATGCATGTGTGTCTTAATGGTGGGGCCAAAAGGAAAAGGAAGACATTAGCCTGATTGGTCACTTCGTCTGTACTCTGCATATTGTCTCATTTAAATCTCAGGCCACCCCTGAAGTCAGTACTATTATCCCTATTTAGCAGATATGGAAACAAAGGCCCTAGCTGTACGTGGCATGCCCCAGGCCACATAGCTGAGAGGCAGGGGAGGCAGGCCTCCAACAGGTGTGCCTGGGAATGGGAGGCACCGTCCTGTCACCCCCGCCCCACCAGTGGAGGGAGCTGAGCATATCTCCCCCCAGCCCATGGCCCCAGGGTAGGAGTGGGCAGGAGTGGGCAAGAGAAGCTAGTGATGATGTTTCTTAGGCTCTTCTCTGTGGATTCTAGAGCTGTGTGGCCGGCTTGGGGTAGGGACAGCCTTAGTCACCAAATACTAAAGGAGGCAGAGAAAGACACACCCCTGGAGCTCAAGGGCATTCAATGCAGGACGAATTCCAATTCCGGGTGGTCCTGAGCCTTAACTCTGACAACCAGTTGAGCCTGGCCTCCTGGAAGCTGTGCCTGGCACCCCTGCAGTGCCTGAAGTGACCCCTGGCTGTGCACGCTGTGCACGTGGCCTGCCCTGGCAGGCCTGGAACCACACATGCTCTTCACAGACCTGCTGTGTGAGGACTGACGCCCTGCTGGGCTGGGGGGCCAGGTGTCGCCTGGCCCGGCTTCCACAGGCACAGGAGGCCCCCAAGCAGTGGGGTCCCCGTGCTCTGATTCCCCTGTGGTGTCGGCGATGGCAAAGGGCAGCTAAGGCAGGCCTAGATGGCTTGGCGGGACTCAGGCCGAGGCAACCACATGACCCAACAAATGTCTCTTTTTACGAGTTTAAATTTTTATCCAGTTGAAAGAGTGAACCCAAAGGTTCTCAAAGGGACCTCTGCGAGGCCTGTCCGCAGACCCCTGGGTTGAAGCGCATGCCTGTTGGAAAGGGTCTAGCCGGCAGGAAGAGGTCCAGCCCCGTGAGGCCCCTGCAGAGGCCTGTGACCTGCCTTTCCATCTCTCCAGCCACCTGGCCCACCGGCCCTGCCCTCATTCTTAGGTTCCCGTCACCAGAGAGCAGCCAGGTATCACCAGCCTCTGAACCCACGCCCCCGCCACCGGGAACATTTCCTGCCCCACCCCACCCCCACCACAGGACTGAGTCCTACTCAGCCTTCACGCTTTCCAGAAAGCCCTACCTGTAGCTCGCATGTGGCTGCCACGGGAGTGGCACTGACCATACCACAGGAGTATGTTCATGGGTCTCTCCTACCACGGGGGCCTCCCATCTGCACGGCCTGGCACCTGGTAAATGCTAAATGAGCCAAAACAAAGTTGAGGCCATTTAACAAAATTATAAATAGAACTGCCCACTGTCACAGAAGCGAGTGAAGAGCGCTCTTGACCCCTCTGGAATTACTGGTCTGGGTTCAGAGGCCAGCTCTGCCTGTTGCTTCTCTGTGCCTCAGTTTCCTTGTCTGTCAAGTGGGTATCACAATGGTGCCTAGCCCCAAGCGTTGCTGGGAGGGCAATGCCTTTGCTCACAAAGCGCCTGGACAGCCTGGCACACAGTCAGCCAGAGCTTGCTGTCACTATCACCCACGTAGGGAGGGCACAGCAGCGGGAAGCTGGTCTGTCACTCATGGCCACAGGACAGTGATGCAACCTCCTCGTGCCGCCCAGCTGTGGTTGGCCCTCTGCTCTCCACCCGAGCCCACGGGCAGGGTGAGCATACCTCATGCCACAGGGTGGCTCCCCCGTGTCACAGCGGGGGAAACAGAGGCCAGACTGGGTTGCTGGGCTTCCTACTCGTCCATCTGCTGCCAGCCCGCAGCATGTGGTCAGCAGGGCTCCCCTCCTATATAGCAGCACCCGGGACACGGGGTGGGCCCGCAAAGCAGGCTGAGGGTCTCCCGCTCCCCACTGCCCCCTCTCAGCTCTAGGCCCAGACCTGTCCCTTTAGCTCATTTCTTCCCATGAAACCAGCCAGGATCCTGGTCAAATTCTTGAACTTGCATGGGAGGAGCAGAGCCTTGCTAAACAGGTTTTTGTTCTTCAGCCCCAGGGCCACAGAGCTACCCTCTGTTGTGGCCTGGAACAATGGCCCAATGTTCAGAGGGACCTGGGGTAAGAGGCCGATGGGCCCATGGCCAGATCAGGTCAGAACTGTCCCTGCCCCAGCCTGCCCAGAGCATCAACCTCCATCTGGCCTGGGAGTCCACCCCTGCATGGCTGCCACCTGTCATGGGACAGCCCGGCAGACCAGTGAGAAAGGGAGGCTGTCCCACGAGGAGGTCTGACCCAGGCAGAGTACAGAGATTGGGTCTGGAGTGGGGGCTGACCCAGAGGGCGCTGAGCAGGGGTTCCAGAAATGGAGGACAGGGCAGAGGCAGGCAGATGCTTTGGGGCTGGGGTGGGCAGGAAGGCAGACCCAAGAAAAGGCACTCCTCTGTAGAGTCTCCTGGCCTCCCTTCCCATTTCTATTTTGGAAGGGACAGAGGCCATGGTGGCTGCCCTCCCCTGGGGAAACAGTCCAGGGGGACAGAAGGGACTTAGCCAGCCCTGCCTCAGGGAGCCAGGAAGAAGACAGAGAGTGTGGGGGTGGTGCAGGCAGGATGCCCCTGAGAATTTGGGGAGGCTCCTCCAGGGTTCCCCTCCCCCTGCCATTCTTGGTCCTCGTTGAACCCCAGGTCAGGCCTGCTCGGGAGGTAGTATCACTGCTTTGCTTGTGTCTGACTCCTGATGTCTTGAATTAGAATCCGGTCTCCCTTGCTGATGGCAGGGTGACCTCAGGTTGATGGCAGAGCCTTCTCTGTAAGTCACACCTACCTGGCCAGGAGCTGAGAATGAAATGAGATGTGTGTGGAGCACGCAGTAGGTGCTCACCCTCTCTCTTCCTCTTCCCTGGGAGGCACAGGGAGGAGCACTGGAGAGAGAGTGCTCCTCTGTGCTTTCCCTCCTCAGCATGTACCCACTGAGCACCTACTATGTGCCAGGAACTCATGGGCTGATGGCCTTAAGGCTCAAGGTTGCCACTAGGTCAAAATTTTGAATGGAGTTAAATGAAATCCAGAGACAAACCGTCAGAACACCCAGCTCTCCTTTGGCCTTGAATGAGTCACTTCACATATTTAAGCCTGTGAAAGTGGCCAACAGTACCCATGTGGCGGTGGGGAGGTTCCAGGGCGCTAATGCGTGCAAGTGCCCCGAGAGCGCCTGACCCAATACAGCTCATTCCTGGGGACGTCCTGTTCTTCCCTTTCTTCCACAAGCCCAGGCCTGGGTGCAGAGTGGCCACTCAGAAGAGGCTCCAGGACTGGAAATGGTCAGCTCTGGGAGTTCTCACCAGGGTTGGTGCCGATTGTGGGGGGCAGCTGCCCCGGCCACTCGCTGGCTATCGGGAACTCCAAGGCATCCGTGTTCCTGGCCTTTCCCAGGGGAATGGTGGCCTGGGGATCAGAGTGGAAAGCCCACCCACCTGCCCTGTGCCTTGCGGTCCTAGTTAGGCCCTTGCCATCAGGCCCTGCCAGCACCTATCTGGCCAGGGACGTGGCCCACGCTGTCCCTCCAGCTCCTCTGTCGCTGGCAGCTGCACAAATAGCTTCTTTATACTGACCAGCAACAGGGCCAGCTGGACATAGGGACTGTGGGTCCACTGGCAACTGGGGGCGGGAACGCAGAGAACTTTCTGCAAACAGACTCTGTCCACCCTGCCGTGGCCCCCTTTAACCTAGGCAGGTGGCAGAAAGGTGCCCACAGGACGCTGGTTCCAACCCACTTGAAAGGGGCGTCAGCTCTGGGGAACGAGGATTGCCGAGGGCCTGGCTGTCGTGCTGGGTGGGAAGAGGAGGGAGGCCAACCCACGCTGCCCAGCTCAGAGCAAAGGCCTGTGCGGGCCACGTCTAGGGAGAGAAGGTTACTCTGTGTTCAGGTCTGGCACAGGGTTTCAGCTCTCAAGCTCAAGCAGGAGCGGAAAAGAGGTGGTGGGATAGGGAAGATAGAGGGGTGCAGGGGTGTGTGTGTTTCCCTGAAACCTCAGCCCCAGAAGGACGGTCCCGGTATGCCTAAGGCCCCCGAGGGCCCCTTCCCTTGCTCCCAAGGCCACAGGATGAGCCCCCCACAGAGCCCTGGAGTCCTGCTTTGCAGTTATGTCATGTTCAAGGGTGTCTCGGTTCCCCCTCCTTGTAATTATTACTCTTCCATTGTAACCAGTCTGCTGGTTAGCTACCCTTCCACAGGGAGTCCGTGGCAGAGCTGACCCTCAAACCCAGGTCTTTGGCCTCCTAGAATAGGGCTTCTTCTGTTGGCAACAGGCAGGAGGCATTTATCTTTCAAGTGTTTTTGATCATCTTTGTAGTATGAGACGCGGGGCCATGGAAATGGACACAGCTCGGCCCTCCCTGTGGAGAGGTCGTGGTCTGAGGGGGAGACAGCATGGACGGGGCCTGGCTCGCTGCTGTGGGAGGCAGCAGAGTGTGATACGGAGGAGCCCAGGCTCTGGCTAGCACCCTGGCTCCTCCCCGACCTGCTCTGTGGCCTGGAAATTAAACACCAAGACCTCAGTTTCTTCACCTGTAAAACGGGGCTCATAACAGCTGCCAATCCAGTGGAGATGGCAGAAATGAAACCAGTGATTGTATGGGTGCTGGGCCATCCACACCCGTGGGCTATTCCTGTGAGGTGGTCAGGGAAGGAAGGCTCTCTGGAGAGGTGGCATTCAAGCAGAGAGTGAGGCAGGAGCCAGCCACTGAAAGGCAGTGAGAGACCAGGGCGGTCAGGTCAGAGAGATTCCCTGAGACTGGGGCAGTTATAAGGAATTGAGAGGAATCGTCTTCCTGGAGACTGACAGTGTTGACCAGAGCTGGGCCGGAGGAGTTGGGCCTGGTCCAGTGAGTGACCTTGAACAGTCATGAACCCGTTCTACACTTCAGCATCAGGTGAGGGGGAAAATTTGGTTCTCTGGGGTCCCTTCTGGCTCTGACATTCCGTGATCTTACCAGGACCAATAAATAGTCCAGGCTTGTAGCCACCTGGATCTGGAGTGGTGGCTAGTGGCCGTGGCAACGAAAGTCACAGACACAGTCAGATGTGGAAGAGACAAGCATTCTGCAGGTCATGTGACCCTTCCCTTTCACAAGCCCTGTAGATTGGGGTTCAGTCACCACTTGACTTTGGGTGTCTTAGTTCATGATCTGTGTGTTTCTGGCTCCACCTTGTGGCAACATTGGGCATTACAGTTGCCAGCATCATGGCAGAGGTCTGTAAATTCGGTGGATACTGCCCAAAACTGCCAGACCCTTCAGCATGACCTGTCTTATTTTACCATCAGTATAGTCCTGTGAGACTCATGCTTCCTTTTTGCAGATGAGAAAGCTTAGGCTCATATTGGTTAAGTTACCTCTCGGCTAGTAATTATCGGAGGCTGGATTCAAACCCTTCCAAATTCAGATCTGCATCACAGGGGTGTATGATGGAGAAGCACAAGCACAGGGGCCATGGCCAGGATGACTAGCTCCAAATTGCAAGATGGGACACTTTATCTGACCATAGGGCTGAATAGTTGAATCAGGACCCCCTGGTTGCTGTGGTCACAGATGGGAGCAGTTGAAGGAACAGCTGAGGGGCACTTTCCATATCTGGGAACTCTTCAACGTTTATTTATTTTTGGGACAGAGAGAGACAGAGCATGAACGGGGGAGGGGCAGAGAGAGAGGGAGACACAGAATCCGAAACAGGCTCTAGGCTCTGCGCCATCAGCCCAGAGCCCCACGCGGGGCTCGAACCCACGGACCGCGAGATCGTGACCTGGCTGAAGTCGGACGCTTAACCGACTGCGCCACCCAGGCGCCCCATCCATATCTGGGAACTCTTTAATGGGAATCCAGGCTTCTTGTCAGCCCATATCTTTGAGAAGGTGCAAGGCTCAGGAGCCCCTGGGCCAGTTCAGGGTGCCTTCACTGAGACCCCTCCCCTAGCTCAAGGGTTCCCAGGAGGGCCTTCCTGCTGTGGGATCAGACCTCTGAGTTGCTTCCAGAACCAGACCCACTCACTGTGTCTTCTGAAAGGGAAGCCAGGTACTGTCCAGACTGATACCTGACTTTGGTCTTGGGTCCAGCTGCGACCCTAGCACCAGACCAAGCCTTCAGCCTCTTACCCGCTCTGTAGCATGTGGCCCATTTGTTACAGGAGGAACCCTGAATTAATGTGAACCCCCTTCCCCTTGCCCCACCCCCAGGACACACAGCCTGAGGTGCTCACTACCTGAGGCTAGGCAGGAGATTTTATTTTCAAACAGCCCTACTGAAATATAATTTACATAAAGCAAAATTCATTTTAAGTGTACAGTGAATCCAGCAATTATTAGTAAATTTAGAGAGTGGTGCAGCGATCACCACAGTCCAGTTTTAGAGCTTTTGCAGAGCCCTAGAAAGATCCCAGAGGGAGGTTTTTATTTCTTCCCAAACTCTAAGGCTTAGGAGACCCGTTAGCATCCTTTCTGTCTTCTCCAGTCTGGAGACTGACTTCTTTCCCCAATCATGCACTGCTCTGATTTCTAGACCTTCTGGTACTTCCAACTGCTTTGGCCCTTGCACAAATTGTCCCATAGCCCACGGGCAAGCGGGCAAGGCCTACTTCATCTTCTCGGCGCAGCAAGCGAGTGGGCTGGCCCTTGAGTAGGGGCCGAGGGTGGAGGGGTGAGGGTGCCCACCTTGCACTTTATTCCCATCCCCAGAAAGTACACACACAGTCTGGCCTTGCAGGTCAGCTACACCGTGACTTCAGTGCTTACTTTCCCCAGGGCATGTCGGAAGGCCAGTGGGCACAGGCAACAGACCTAGGGGCTAACTACAAGATGCCCACCTTCCTACCAGGGCGAGTACTAGGCAGCCCAGGTGTTTGGCAGAAAGCAATTGACACGTTTTAACTCATTTAATTTTTGTACCTATCCATGAGACGGGTACAGTTATTTTCTCCAATTTACAGTTAAACCCACTAAGGCAAAGCGAGGTCATGCGACTTGCAAAGCCGGTAAGTGGCAGAGATGGCCAGAATCCGGGTAGTCCAGTGGGGGACCAGGCTCTCACCCTCAGTAAAGCTCACTAAGTGTTTAGCATGTTACATGGCGCATGCTCATAACAAATGGGACCTATTATTGCCATCGCCTTTGTTGAGGGGCTGATATGTGCTGAAGGAGAAGCCAGAGGCCTGGAGAACCAGTGCCCACAGAGCACTCACCGCTCAGCTTACAGCTACGTGAGTTGGCAGTTTCTGGAGCCATCAAAGCAGCCCCTACCGCCCTGGCTGCATCTCACTGAGAGGCAGGAGGGGAGGGCTGCCCCCTCTCACCCGGTCCCAGCCTTCAGAGCTCAACATTGCCCAGACATCCTCCAGCCCCGGCTCCGCCCTCACATTGCACTGACGGGTTCTGCTGGGGGGTGGGGTGTTGATTTCCCTAAGGTCACCCAGAGAAACTGGATTCATACCACGTTTTTTGACGTGTTCCTTCTGGCTCTCAGAAACTTTCCCAGCTGACTTCCAGAGCATTCTGAATGCTGGTGCATAGAAGGGCACCTGGAGGCCTGAGCTGAACCTTTATGGAGACTCAGATCAAAGCCAGCCTGATGGACAGGGAGGAGGGGCTGGGCCGTGGTTGGGCCTGATATAATTATGCAGGAGCAGGCTCCTGACTACAGAAAGGTATGCCTGCCAAGCCAGAGAAGTCAAGGTTAATAGCAGGGAGTGCTCTGGCCCCCATCCCATGCAGGAGAGGGCACCTGTGAGCCTGTCTTACTAGTCAGAGCCTCACAGAGACCTGCAGTGCCACAGGCAGCCACCTTGAGAGCCAGAGGACAGAGGACACCAGTCAGATCTCTGGGTAAAGACCCCACTATGTGTTGGTCATGTGCTAGTTCCAGCAGGCTGTGAGGATCTTGGGAGGCAAGTAGGGGAAAACTTTATACTAGAGACGGGGAAAGGCAGGTGTCTCAGTTTAGGATCCTACAGAAGCAGATCTGGGGATGATTTGAGCCCACGCAGTTTATTTGGGAGGTGACACCAGGAGACACCGGTGAAGGAGTGAAGTCAGGCAGGGGAGGGAAAGCAGCCAAAAGTAGTTCATGATCAACCAGATGCTCATGGGCCACTGGGGCTTCATCCCACAGGAGCTCTGGGAGCTGACCAAGAACTGGTGGTCCCACCCAAGGGCAGGGGTGCTGGGCTTTTATGCACCCGCTGTGGTTTCTTCCTTCCAGCTCTCCTGCTTCCCCCTCACCCCCTTCAGTCCACCTCCAAAGAGCAGCCGGAGGGGGCTTTCCAGAGAGCCTGTGTGAGCTAGCGCTGACGTGGCTTCCCACTGTGCTTAGGATGACTTCCAAGAGGGTTCCCGGTGGCCTGGGCCTGGGCAGGCCTGGTTCCCTCCCCATCCCCATCCTTAAGGCCCTAGCCCACGCCCCCCTCATCCCATCTGCTCCTCAGAGTCCCCTAGAATCCTCACCTCCTCAGACCTCCCTTTCTCTCCATCTCAGCAACCTTTCCTTTTCCTTCACAGCTTTTTTTTTTTCAAGTTTATTTATTTCGAGATGGGGGAGGGGCAGAGAGAAAGGGAGAAAGAATCCCACGCAGGCGCTACACTGTCAGTGCAGAGCCCGACATGGGGCTCAAACTCACAAACCACGAGATCATGACATGAACTGAAACCACGAGTCGGATGCTTAACCTACTGATCACCCAGGTGCTCCTTCTTCAGAGCTTTTAACCCAGTTTACCAGTTCGTTTTATCTAATTGTCTACTGCCCTCCCCCGAGGCAGGGGATGAGTCTGTTTGATTCAATGCTGAGACCGCAGGGCCTGGCATGTAATGGATGCTCAGCATATGCCTGTTGACTGACAGAGGAGCAGCCCTGGGGGGGGTCCGGGGCTGAGGCCCTGAGTTTCTGCAACGAGAATGTGGAGACTGGACTGAGGTTGTGCCGGCCCGAGCTCTCAGGAAGGCCTGCATGGGGGGGGGGGGGGGGGGCAGCGCCCTCTGGTCCAGGAGGGCAGGCTGACAGGTGCACCCTGACTGTCAGTGAGTGCGAGGTGGTCAAGCAAGCCCAATGGAGGTGCTCGGGCCGAGAATGCAGGGGGAGCTTGGAGAGGGAGCGAGACCCTTGCGGGGGGGTGGGGGGAGTTGTGCAGGGAAGGATGGGGAGCCTGACCTCCACCTGGGGGTGCCTCAGACAGATGGGGAGGAAGAAGGCCTGGGCTGATGGAGGCCTGTGAGTACAAGCTCGGAGGCTTTGGAGCAGAAGGGTGGGAAGGCCGATAGACAGGAAGGATGCAAAGATCAAGATCCTGACAGTTCCAGGCACTGGCTTAGGAGTCAGCCAGCACTGGGTTCAGATCTCAGCTCGCTACTGAGCTAGCACCTTAAATAGCTAGCACTCCCTGAGCAATACATCTGCCCTTGTTCTCAGACTCGGGCCCGCAGAGAGACAGGCAAAGGAGGCAGTAAGGCACTGCGGTCCAGCTGGGCAAGGGAGAGACACATCTGAGGCAATAATGCGTCCTGCAGCATAATGCAGGATGTCAGGAAGAGCATGCATTCTCACTGTGACGGCCCAGTAGTTTCCATGGCAACCCTGGGTGATGTCACAGCCATGGGATGGAGCACAAGACTCCGAGGCCATCCTCACAAACGGAGGAGAAACGCACTGAGTCATCAGGGTGAACTCCCCACATGGAGACTGTTCAAGACATTGGCATTTTATACAAACTAACATGCACACACGCTGACCCACCCGTGATCATGAAGGAAGACCCTCTAAAGGAAGCAGCATTTCCTCCGGGCTTTAAGGGAGGGGATTGAGGGCCCCAGGAGGACAGCTCAGGATAATGCTGCAGCTCTCGCCAGCCCCTCGGAAGCAGCCCTGAGCCTGGTTGCCAGCGGTCAGGACGTTCGTGCATTTGTTCGGCAAACACCTGCTGTGCCTCGCCCTGTGTGAGGCCTGGGGAGATGCGGCCCCCGTCCCAGGCTCAGAGTGGAGGGGAGGAAACAGGAAAGACATCATAGTAATGCGAGAGCTGCAGAGGAAAAGAGGGTGCCACACCAGGTTCTGGGGGTGTCAGAAGTGGCATTAGGCTGGGAGGTGGGGACGGGAAGGAGAGAAAGTCAGAGGGAGGCAGAGCCCAGGACAGCCACGAGGCCTCGTCACTGCTCCCAGAATTCATGGCCACTCTGCTGAGAGAAACAGCCCCTCTGGAGACTGTAAAACCTGCCCGTGCGTGAGGCTGGGCTGTCCTCGGGCCGCACACCTGGCCATGGGCCCCGCTCACTTAGCGGCACAGCCTCCAGGAAGCAGCCCGGGGCTCTCTGCACAGGCCGCTACAGTCAGGAGCCACTGTGCCTCTCTGAGCGGGTGATCGGGGACACAGCACCACGTGTCGCAGCCAAGTTTCCTCTTCCTCAAGGCTGTGCTCACACCAGAGCTGAAGTTGTGACCTTCCCGAGGAAGTGTCCACAAGTCGATGGTGTCGTTTTGGTGTTTCTAGCCCTGAGGCTTTGCCTTCACCTTACCTTTCTCTTTCCCGCCTACTCCTAATTTAGCTCATCTGGATTTTACAGGTGTCCTTATCAGTCACAAGGTGGCAAATGATTTGAGCACTACCTAAGACAGCTTGGGCTCACTGGCTGTGTGACTTTGGGCAGGTTACATGCCCTCTCTGGTCCTCTAGTTCTCTTCTGTAACATGGAGAAAATAAGAGAACGTACACATAGGAATGTTCTGAGGATAAAATGAGCTGTTATGCATCAAGGGCTTAGTTTGGTACCTGGTATAGGGTAATGCTTGAAAAAGTGCTATTCTTATCAATTATAGTATAATAATAATAATGGCAATAATAGCAGTATCCCATCCCCTCCCCCCCAAGCCCGCTACACACACGCTCATCTTTGGGAAAGAAGGACTCACTCAGGGTGGGAGGGCTCTTCAGTGGTGACTCCTACCAAGGCCTGACCAGCCCCCTCCCTCATTCGCCCCGTTTCCCGCCATGCTTTGGGGTAACCAAGGACTTATGCGTGCTCCAGGACCACAGAGGACTTCCGGCAGCAGAGGCTCAGGCTGTTATCCAGCAAAGGATGAAGGTGGTGGCCCAGGGCTGGCCCATTGGGATCTGTAATGGGTGTTCTGGAGAGCAGTGAATTCACTGGTTGGAGCTGGGCTGACTCAGAGGAGAGAGGAGGTTCAATGCTGGAAGGAAAGCTGGGGAAGGGAGCTGGCATCCAGGCCTCCGGGCTTGCCCCTCCTGCGGCCTGTCTGCGGCCTGGAGCTGGAGGTCTCTTTGCAGTTCAGGGGTGCCTGGGTGGCTGAGGCAGTTAAGCGTCCGACTTTGGCTCAGGTCGTGATCTCACAGTGTGTGGACTCAAGTCCCATGTCAGGCTCTGTGCTGACAGCTCAGAGCCAGGAGTCTGCTTCGGATTCTGTGTGTGTGTGTGTGTGTGTGTGTGTGTGTGTGTGTCTCTGTCCCTCCTCTGCTCACACTCTGTTTCTGTCTTTCAAAAATAAACAAACATTAAAAAAAAAAAAAAAAAAAAAAAGAACAGCCCAGTCCAATGCCTTGACTTTTTCAGTCAAGGAAACCATGGCACAGAGAGAGCTGCCATCCCCCAGCTCATGCTGCTAGTTCAGATACTGAGCCTGAAACCCAAGTCTTGTGACAACTCCCCCCCCCCCCCCCCGTGGCCACTGGGCGGCCTGGTTTGATGTCTTTCGAGACTCCTGGGTAGACCCTCTCTCTCACATGCTGCCCAGGGAGGCAGTAGTTTAGGAAGTGCCCTCGGGAAGCCCCCAGCCTGCCCTGGGCCCAGGCTGGCCTGGAGCATCCTCCTGGGCACAGAGCCCTTCTGTCCTGCGTCCCCAGTGCCTGCTGCTCAGTGTGTGGCGGCCGCCCGCCCCTTCGTGGAGCACCACCACTTGGTGCAGCAGTGAGGGCCAAGGGGCCTGGGCGGCCTGGCAGCCTGGGATTCCCGGGGAAAAGGAAGTGTAACAGTCATGCACGTGGTGAGGGGTCTCAGACCACTCAGCTCTGCCACCCAGCAGCCACAGGGTCTTGGCAAAGTGGCTTCACCCCTCTGAACCTGGGTTTCTTGTCTCTAAACAGGCACCTCCAGCCTTGGCCCACCCCACTAGGGCCAGCCAGGCCAGTCTCCCCATGTCCTTACCAAGCTCCTTCTCCAGCCGCCCCTCCCCTCCCCTCCCCCAACCACTGGGCCCGTGCGGGCTCTGTGACTAGGGTGTGGGGACAGCAGGATGGGCTGAAGGCTCAGGCATTCTCTCACCTTTACCGAGCCTACTGTGCACGGAGTTCTTCATAGGCGTTAACTTGTTTTATGGTCCAGCCGTCCAATTAGGTGGGTCCTGTTGGCCCCTTCGTTTTACAGAGTGGCAGTAAAGACAGAGACACTCAAGAGAATCTGGCAGAGCTGGGATTTGAATCCAGGCAGCTGCACACATATGCATCCCCCGGCATGAGCCAAAACAAACCTTCCTGCCAGAGCCACATTCAGTGCATTGAGCCAGGCCACACTGTCCAGTGCATCAGGTACTACACTGTGGCCATTTAAATTAAAATTTTAATTAAATAAGATGAAAAGTTGAGTTTTTGGGTCATACTAGCCGCATCCCAAGTGTTCGACAGACCTAATGGCTGTGGCCGCCAGATTGCACAATATAGAGAGAGGCCATTTTCATCATTGATCACAGAACTCTATTGGGCAGCTCAAGGTGGGGCGCCTCTAGGTGTTGGGGACAAAATTGGGACATTCGGTGCCATTTGGAGTCAAAATCAGAATGGGCTTCCTGGGCTAGAAGGTTGTGAAACACCGGAGAGGGAGGGGGGTGGGGGGTGGGGAGGGCTGTGCATGAAGAGGCTAGAAGCACAAATAATCCTGAGTTCTCAGCCTTGCCTCCCCACTGCTAGCTGTGTGGCTCCAGGCAGGTTACTTAACTTGTCTGAGCCTCATCTGTAAAATGGGCCCAAAGCACCTGCCTTGGAGACAACATCAAGTAGATGTCAAGGGGGGGCCTGGCCTGTCTGGGTGCTCAGTGCTTGTGCATTTGTGATGTGGATGGAGTTTGAGAAAGTCTGGGAGATGCAGGGTTCTCTCGCTGTAAGAGGCCACCAAATGGGTCCCAAGAGCCCAGGCCCTCCCCAGTGGTGCGGGTGAGCTGCGTGCCTAGGAGAAGCTTGGGGCCTTGCTTAGAGCATTCTTTCCCATGGAGGCTGAGGCAGGAACAGGCACAGCTGGGCCTTGGACAGGCTCCTGGGCATCTGTAAGAAGCAGAGTCCTTAACCCAGCTCAAAATTAGACTAGGGCTGGAGAGCGTGCATCGTTACTGCCAAGGAGCAAACCAGAGTTCTGCTCAGCAGTGGGGCCCCAGTGTGTGGCACACCCACAGATCAGGCGCACTCCTGCAGAAGGGGCTACTGTAGCTTGGGGAGCAAAGCGGTCCTCTGTCTGCCCTGAAACAAGTAGCCATCCCAGTGCCTGAACCGGGAAGAGCAGAACCGCATGGAAACTGGATTCTCAGCCGCAGAGCTAGTGCTGCCACCTCGTGGGGAAAATCTTCCATTACAAGTGTCATCCCTGGGTTTCTCCCAACAAGTTTCTTCTAAAATCTAAGCTATTTGCCTTCATTTGAGTCCAGCCCCAGCTGGATGTCCTGCCCACCGCCCTCCCTGCCCCCCCCACCGCAAAAAGCAGATAGCCTCCCAGGGGTCTTCTCACCCTCCACTCCCAGCTCACAGACACATGCACCCATGCACAATCCCACATCCATTCCTACCCCTGCCCCTTTGCTCACATCGTCCCTTCCACCCCAAACTTCCTTCCTGCCTCTGTTCTTTTTAACTATTCATCTTTCCAGAGTAGCTCCAGAGCCCCCTCTTCTAGACAGCCATTCCCAACTGCCCCGGACCACTCTGACCTCCCCTTCCTCGGGAATTCCTATACAACAAATCCTTTGGACTAGGCTTTGGGACATTTCATCACAAAGTGACTGTATGTTCTCTTTTCCTGGGTGTTGGTCTTGTCACTCCAACCAGACGGTAGACTCTGTGAGGGCAGAACTGTGTTTCTCACCACCCTTCTGCTCAGACACAAGACTGGGTTTCAGCCACCCTTCAGTTCAGACACGGACGGGTGGGTGGACCGACAGAGCACTGCTCTCCGAGAGACCGGGAGGGCCTGCACACATGGAACACCCTCTCTGCCTTTCTCTCTAGGAACTTTGCAATTGAACCCCAGCACTGCGTTTTTCACTGCCCCTTCCACGGTTCCCCAGGTCTGGCATGAAGTCCCCAGAAGTCCAGGGAGACCCGCAGCTAGGCAGCAGACAGCACAGGAGCTCTGGTAGCCTGTGGGGGGCTCACACACCTTGTGGCCAGAGGGCTGAACAACCTGGCTTCCCCTCTAGGAAACCAACTTTGTGCCTGCGTCCCCGCCCTGCCCCCTCCTCCACAGACTGCTTGTCCGTCGACACCTGGGTGGGACTTCTTGGGATGCACACAAATGGGAACCCAGGTCTGTTGTTCTCATGGTCTTGAGCTGGCCCCCCTCCTGGGGCAATGGAGCCAGATTCTTATGAATCCATACCCATGAATGGGCCAGTCAGCAATTCCTTTATCCTGGCCACCATCCACACTCAATCTAGCCCCTGCTGTGAAACCAGGCTCTTGGCCAGGGGTCCTCTCCACTTGCCAGGTACTGCTGTAAGAGCTCTGCACATTATCTCGGGTCATCCCCACAACAAAGGTAGGATACTTGTATCCCCCCTTTGACAAGGGAAGGTGTAGGAAGGTTACGGAACTTGCCAGTGTCACAAAGCAGCAAATGGCTGAACCGGGCCCCACCCCACCCCTACTTTTAACCCTGTACTCTGAGGTCTGGATACAGTGGAGCCATCCCCAGGCTGGCAGGACGCTAGGGCCTCTGCCCAGAATGGTGAGTCCATTCAGAGGAGACAGACAGACAGCGAGCGCTTTGTTTTTCTGCCGTGGACGGAGCAGGGGCAGAGAGGCTCTGGGGTGTTCCGGAGATTAGCACAAGGCCTGGGAGGTTTCTGGGGTGTGGGATAGCCCTGGCACGGGCCTCTCTGGGACTCAGCCTGGGGGGTGCCCGAGACCCCTTCCCTCCCCAGGAATTCAGCTTTTTCACCCAGGGCAGGAATTCCGGCCTCTCTCGACTGTCCACATGGCCACAATGGGGCCCATTCTCAGGACCCTGGAAAACACTGATCATGTGGAGAAAGGACGGATTCTTGTTGGACACAAGGGCCCTCAGTGCCACAGTTTAGATCAGGGCACAAATGGGGGCAAAGAACAGCATTCATGCCCCTTCTGTCTGTCTTCCCCAGAGGTCGCTGCCCCTCGGGACCATTCCGTGCAAAGGCTCTCAAAAGCCAGAACAGAAACCCAGCTAGGGGTTAAGTGGGGTGGGAAAATCCCCCAGCATTCTCCAGACCTCAGCTGACCTGAGGTCCCTTCACTCAGACTCTCCTCGATCGGCTCCTGGACCGACATATGCTCTGTCCCACTGCACTGGTTTCACAGACAATTAACAGGCTGTGAGGGCACCTGGAGTACCTTCGGTTAGCAATGGGGAAACAGGTCCTGAGCATTTGTTAGTGTCTTTAAAACTTTTTCTGCCATGGTAACAAACTTCCCATCACAAGTACAGGTAGACGAGTAAGTAGGTAGACATCTGAGACAGAAGTTCCAATAATTACCTCACTGTAACTGACTCCATCGTCTTGTCTGTCTTCTTAAAATGCTTATTGGGACATACTAAGTTGGTTTCAGAACTCACTAATATGATAGGTCGCAACGTGTCATTTGAAAAGCATTACTTTGAAGTGGCTTGCCCGGGTCCACGGGGGCAGAGCCGGGCCCAGAACCTGGGGTCTGTTGATGTCAGTGCCAGACTGGTCGCTAGCTCTCTCCCATCCTGCCCCCTCACCGTCTGCCTCATCTCTTAACAAAAATCTTCCTCCAGTCACACTCTGATCACATCCCTCCCTGGCTCTGAAATCTTCTGGATTTCACAGAGGGACATCAGCTTCCCACCCCTACACCCACCCACCCCCTGCCCCCCAGCCCAGCCTTTCCCTGCCCCTCTATCTGCTCACCCACCCAGTTTAACTCTTCCTGTTTGGAGATGCTTGTTCCTGGTTCTAGAGCTTTCTACTCTTTACCCTCTCCATGGATCCAAATACTCCCCAGGCCTTCAAGGCTCAGCTCAAAGTTCACTGCTCCTGGAAGCCTGTCTTAGATGTTCTGCCCAGATCTCCCTTTTCCCTGCACTTGAAGTAGAACCACACCTGTGCTTCTTGGAAGGTCTCACAATGTCAGGTTTCTCCTGCCTGTGGCAGGAGCTGAAAATGTGCTTACTGGTGGATAACGGCAGTCAAAAGATCGTTGTTACATATCTCAAGGGCTCCATGTCACTCCCCTGGTCACAGCTGCATACCCTCACTCCAGCCTCCGTGTTCTAGGTCCAACCCGTGTCCCCTGAGACCAGTGGGCTCTCAAGGTCACCCACGGCCAGCCCTCTGGCAAGCCAGCAGGCCTCTCAAGCACTTCCCTGCGGCAGCAGGCCCTGCAGATGGGCATCCTGGGCCGAGCAGCCAATGTCAGCCAGCAGACAGGAGGGTGAGAACATCAGGCTGGAGGTTCGGGCGTGCGTGTCCTTCTCTGCCAGGGCACTCTCTAATGGAGAGTGGGAGGGAGAGGGGGTGGCAGGCGGCGGAGGGTACGGCCCCTGCAGCACGCAGAGTTCTGCCTGGCAGGGACTCAGCATCCTTCCACAGAGCTGGCCCGACCACACTGGCATTTTCTCCTATTCTCTCCCTTGCCTCAGCGGCCCTTCCTGGCTTTGCCTCTCACTCCGGGATCCCTGACTGGCAGGATTCCCCCGCGAGAGCCTGCCCCCGCCACTTGTGCATCCTCTTCTTGCAGCCCGTTCCCTGGTGGGCATCAGTGGGGGGCGAGGGGGGGGGCACTGCATCAGAATGTGACTTGAGCTTCAGGGCTCTGGGCAAACCACTTAAGCCCTCAGGACCTCAGTCTTTTCCTTCGTAAAATGGATTACCACCACCTCGGCCTGTTTGAGAGCACTAAAGGTCAAATGCCTGCCGGGAACTTTCAAGGGAGGGTAGAGGGTGGAGAAGCTTGTGCAAACATAGGTGTCCAGCAGGCAGGCGTTGTTAACCGCCTTTCCTGCGTCCGGCCTCTTGGTCTTGACTGTCTCCAGCCCAGCGCTCTCACTAGCAGGTCTGCAGGAGTGCAGCATCTCACCAAGAGAACTGAAAGTGGAAACAAAGGAAAAAAAAAAAGTGACCTACCTGGGTGCCATTGGCGTGAAAATGCAGGACCTTTACATCTTATGGTTTGGGGCTTAGAGACTAGGCCACTCTGGGAGGTTAAAGGCATCGGTGAGTCTAGGCATGCCAATCCCTAGGGGTCAATGTCTCCCTGAAAATATGATTGTTGTTGCCAGATGAGCTCTGTTCAAATGTTCAATGTGTAGAAATGGGCTTTTCGTGGGTGGACTGTGGTCGGCAGAGAGCATAGTGCTTGTTTTGTGTCTGTAAAAGCCCCAGCCTCGGGGCGCCTGGGTGGCGCAGTCGGTTGAGCGTCCGACTTCAGCCAGGTCACGATCTCGCGGTCCGTGAGTTCGAGCCCCGCGTCGGGCTCTGGGCTAATGGCTCAGAGCCTGGAGCCTGTTTCCGATTCTGTGTCTCCCTCTCTCTCTGCCCCTCCCCCATTCATGCTCTGTCTCACTCTGTCCCCCAAAAAATAAATAAACGTTGAAAAAAAAATTTAAAAAAAAAAATAAAAGCCCCAGCCTCTGAAAACGAGGCTGGAGTCGCCCCTACCTGGTACCGTGCTGCCATCATCATGGTGAGGTCCTTAACAAGAAGCCCCTTCCTTTTGTTTCTGAAGGGCTCTTGCAGATGTACGTTTAAGCAGACCTTGGCCATTTGGGTAGCAGCCTGGGTCGGTTGCAGGTATGAAAGACTAATAGCAAAGACAATTTATGTGGCATTTTCTGTGCCGGGCACTATGCTCGTCCTTTTATGCACACTGTACTTTTCATCTTCCCTAAATCTTAAGGAGTTGGAACTATTATTACCCTCATTCTACAGAGAGAGAAACAGAGGCTCAAGATGACCACCCAGCTAGCAAGTAGTGGAGGGCTGAACTGGGCTCTGTCTGCTTCCAGAACCCGTCCTCACTGGGCATCCCAGAGGCAGGGCCAGGAGCTGAACTGTTTATACCCTGGGATTGTGGGGGAGGGGAAGTGGGAGGCCTCAAGGAGTCCCGGTTGAAAGGAAAGAAGGGCGTGGTGCTGGCTTGGAAGAACTCCACCCCTCTCCCTGAGCCAGGGCCAGACCCATGGACCAGAGGGTGGCCCACTGTCCCAGTTTGAGATTTTCCCAGTTTGACCCCTGAAATTCCCATGCCCCGGTTTGCCTGGGACGGCTGGTCGCTGTACCTATGGTCTTTAATCATCCTCCAGACCAGCTGCAGAGGAGGCTGAGTGGCTCGGTGGAACCTTGTCAGGACCCAGCCAGGGAGGCCTTTGCAATTACATTAGCTTCTGGCGATGCTTGAGGGAGACTGGCCTTCCCCTCCCCTTCTGCTTCCTGTGGCTCCCTGGGACATAGTGATTCAGCAGCAAGCAGGAAGGAGGCTAGACTGTGACCTGCCAGAGTGGAATCACCGGCAGGGTGGGGGCTGTCAGTACCAGCTCAGGGCAAGAATTGGAGCTAGGAGGGCCAGCGTAGGAGGGGATCTTGAGTTGTTAGGGGGCTGGACCCCAGCAGAAGGCCCTGAGGCCCTGCCCAGGGCAGCCGGAGGTGGGCGTGCCCTGCCTTCCCCCACCATGCCCTGGTATGTGAGGGATGGGGGAGTCCCAGCCATTGGATACCTGCCCAACCAGACACCTGCAAGAGGTTCCATATTAGGGCCGTGCCTGCTCGGGCTGGAAGCCAGATGCTGTGTGAAGGATTCCAGTACCTGCCATTCCCACCATTCAGTCACAGCCCGGCCACTGCCAGGGGGAGCTCCACTCCGTCGACCCATGTGCTTCTCAGGCCCCCAGGACCTGGTGCTCCCCTTCCTTCCTTGCATGCACTGCTCCAGGGATGGCAGCGTTTAAGGATTTGAGCCCCAGAGCAAGGCCCGTGTTCTCAGTGCCCAATCCCAGCCTCAGCTACCCACCCTGTGACCTTGAACAAGTTTGTCTAGCTTCTCTAAGCTTTACTCTCCTCACCTGCAAACCGGGAAGCCACACCTCCTATGGGGGGTCCACGTGGGAAGGGCTTATACTTTGGTTAAAGGACAGGCAGGCCGGGGATCTGTCTGGAAGCTTCTTTGGCCCTGCAAGCCCATTGTCCTTACTAAGCAGAAGTGTTTCTTAGTGGTGGCCGGGGTTCTGAGACAAGGGTACAGGAACTACAGTGCCCCTGATGCCACTCCTGCCTGTCAGGTTGTGGTGAAGGAGTAGAGCTCTTGGCCAACGCTTGTCAGAGGTGCAGATTGTGTGGTTGATTGGGATGGGACTCCACGTCTGAATTTATAACCAGCTCCCCGATGATCCTGTTCAATGACCAAGCTAAGTATTGCTGACCTGGGCATATGGTGCAGAAGAGGCACTTAGCACCTGTGAGTTATGTCTCCCTCCCACTCCCAAGCCTCAGTATGTTCCCCTGTCCCTGATCATGACCTGCCTGTCTCCCCTCTTGGTGCTGTTGACAGGCTCTAAGAGAATCCTGGGCAGTGGGCAGCTGCACAAACAAGAGAGGAAGTAGGTGGCTATCACTGTGAGGAAGTCACCCCCTGTCCGGACTGCTGGCAGCCAGTGGATGGTCAGTGAGCCATTGTGGTCCCAGGGCCAGAGGTCTTCTCCTGCAGGACCAGCAGGAAAATCGTGGGGCAGGGAGGGACAGCTTCTGAGTGCCATCTGGTTGCTGCCCGTCTTCAGGCCTCCCGCACTCTGTAAAAAAGCCTGAGAAATGAATTCCTCCTTGGGAGTGGCAAGTCTACTAAGCAGAACATAGCCACCATATAATGCTCTCCTGACCCTCCCTGAGAATTCTCCCCACAGTTGAGCTTCAAGGGGCCCAGGCAGGCACTCCGGGACACGGTCTCTCCTGGTCTTCCCTTCTGCCCTCGGGAAATGAGCATGCCCGGACTGCCAGGTAGGGATTGGAGAGCAAATGGGAACTCCCCCACCTTCCTAACTCCTTTTAGAGGCAACAGATGCACACATCCTCCTCCACCCCACCCACCCTGTAGTTTTCATTCTTGCAGATAGGTGTATATACCATTGCTCTTCCCTAAGTTGGGCAGTCTTTGGCAGTGTCTGAACCTCTGTTTCTTCATCTGTAAAATGGGTGGGTTAGGACCTTCTCTTAGTGTGGATGTGAGGATTAAAAGCGTGGAATGCTAAGGAAATTCTCAAGCAAGATGGGCGGGTAGGGGGAAGGTATCAGAAATGCAGGTTCCTATGCCTCAGCCCCAGCCAGCATTCTGATTCACTGAGGTCTGAGCCCAAACTTTAGAAAACTTAGGAGCCTAGGCGAGGCAGAACCCCTTACTTATCCTTGGCTGTGTGGGCAAATCACTTTGGTGCTTAACAAACTCCCCAGAAGTTCCAGCTCCCCGCCTAGACCTCCAGAATCAGAATCTCAGGGAGTCTCCTTGAGGCTGACTGTCTTTCTTGTGAACCTGCTGTCCCTTTCTCTACGAAATCACCTCCTTCCAACTGGCAGACCTAGCTGGCCAGTTCACTTAGACCAAAGTCCAGCAGTTGGCATTTTCTTTGATCCCCCAGGGAAAATAAAGGCATTTCCTCTAGTCTCCAGATAGATCCACAGCCAGCCTTGCCTGAACACTGAACAGAACCTCCAGCATCTCAGAGGCCTGAGAAGCTCCCCTGAGGATTGGTGAATGGAAGTGGTTGTGGGAGGGGCCAAAGGCAGGAGCAGGGGCAGGATTTGGGAGACAGCCCCATCCTGAGTCTGGGTTAATTCCTTGCTGGAGGGTGGGGCAGGCCCCAGCCTGGGGTTAGTCCAAAGCAGATTATCAAAGGTTGGGAGGTGTTGAGTTATTGCCATTGAGAAGATTTGAACCCAGTACTCAGAAGCTCAACTTCCATACCTATTATTTCTGACCTGGCAGTTACCCCTGCATTGTGCTGTGCCCTCACCCCTGCTGAATATCCAGTTTCCCAGCCTGAGCCCTTAAGGAGAAAGACCTAGCTGTTCAATATTCAGCCTACAGCCGATATATATCCACCCCTACACCAGGCCCAGGGGATGTAATGGGAGGAAGCAAGGCACAGTGTGACCTCAGGGAGCCTTGGGTCTAGGGCAGGGGCAGACTTTAATCAAGGGCCATACAAATCTGTGGTTACGCAGAGGCCAATAGGAGATGAGATGGGGAGGATGTTGAGGAAGACACGCTGAGGAGGTGACATTTCAGTCGTGACTTGAAGTCTGAGTGGGGATGAGCAAGCTGTGCAAAGAATTGGGAGGGGAAGCGGTCCCCTCTCCAGGAGAGAGGAACAGGCTCCCAGCGCCCGCAGGGCCTGGCTTCCAGTGACCACCGTCCAGGGCCTCAGTTTCCCTATTTACGAAGTGAGAACCTGGCCCGCCCTCCCCCACCCTCTGAGAAGCGGGAAGGTGCCCACCCAGCCCCTCCTGTCGGGCCGGCCGGGGGCGGGGCGGGGCGGGGCGGGGTCAAGGGCGCCGGAGGCGGGGTGGGGCGGGGCGGGGCGGGGCAGGCAGCTCGCGCCCGGGGCCGGGCTGGCGCGGGACCTGCGGGCAGGCGCGGCGCGCAGTGCGTGCGGCTGCGGAGCGCGCGGCTCGCGGGCCGCCAGGATCACATGAGCAGTGGCGCCGGGGACCGACAGCAGCCGGCCCGTGGGTGCCCTGCAGCCGCAGCGGCGCAGTCCCGCGTCTCTTCCCGGCCCTAACCATGTCTATCTGTTGTTGCTTCTTTTTCAGGGACTATGGCAGTTCCAAGAGGAAATCAGGTAAGGGAGCCTCCGGGCGTTTTTCCCTCCAACCTCCCCTCCTGCTTTGCGCTCGCGCGTCTCCGATCCTGCAGCTGACTTTCTGGGGGCTTGTCCTTGCCGCCCGCCCTGGTCCTGCGGGGCATGGGCTCCCTTCACCTGTCCTCCTCCCCAGCCCGTGGCCCCTAAGCTCTCCGGTACTCGCACATTCTCCTCCCTCCGAATGCCTCAGGTTCTCCCGGGTTCTCCTTGTGGGAGTGGGGATAGGTGCATGGGGGATGTGGGGGTGTCTCGTGAAGGGCCCCCGCAATCCAGGCAGCCGGATCCTACCCGCTCTCCCCCCGGGCTGCAGTGCCTATTGCTGGGCACTGCTTTGACTTCTCCCTGGGTGCTTCCCGTGGTGCGGTGGTGATGAGAGGGTTAACGGAGACGCAGGGTTTTCCCCGTGGGAAGGTGGGGTCCTGGACTGCAAAGGGGGTCGTACTTGAGCGACTACGAGTTTTTAACGCCTGCAACGCAAACCTTCCCTTCTTCCCCCAGCTCTGAGCTTGTTCTCCTTGCTGCAGGGGTGGGGGCTCTGGGTGGTCGCAGCAGAGGCCGGGATGGGAGGGAGCGGACCGGCCCTGGCATTGGGCTGACGGGTGCCAGGGCCCACAGAGAGTTTGTGAAGGGGGTGGGAATAAGAAAATCGGGGCAGGTCCTCGGACACTGTGCTGGACGCTGACCACTGGGGTCAGAGAAGGATTCTCCCTGGATGGAGGAGGCGGATTCTGCACCTGCCTAGGTGGGGGTGGCGCGAAGTTAATTGGGGGAGGGTGGTCCCTAGGAGTTAGGGCTGTGTTTGGCGGCTGGGCGGTGAGGGGGTGGGGGCGGCAGACTTGAGCTATCTGTGTTGGCATATGTGTTGCCCGTACGGGGGTGGTGAGTTATGGGGATGGGTAGCCATCTGGGGGTTCTGGCCCTCTGGGATGTGGGAGTATGTATAAACACGTGGCTGACGTTATTGGCTCCCATGGAGAAATACCTGTATTGAAATGCGTTGGCCAGTAGATGTCTTACACACAGTAGAGGTGTGTGTGCCCATGTGTGATGGATAGAATGTGAATAGGGGTAGGTGTAATTGTGTGGTGTGTGTGCCTCTGAGTATGGTTTAGCATGTTTTGTGTATGCAAGTGTTTGCTTCTATGTGTATTGGAACCAGAAAGGTTGTGTCCTGGTTTACGTATTGGGGGGGGCACATGTGCATGTGGGGTTGTGTGTATGTGTGTGGGTCTTCATAGTTGTGTGCTATTAGGGTGTGTTGGCTGGTAGGGTGCTTAGGTGTGTGTGCCAGTGTTTGGGGTGTATCTGGTTAGAGTCTGCGTTCATGTGTATGTACCTGTTTGGGAGGTGTCTGGTGTGGGACGAGATGTGTGTGTGCATGTACCTGTCAGCTGGGCAGGGGGTGCCTCGGGTATGCCCACCCCCTAGTGCAGGAGGGTATTTCCTGCGTGAATAGGAGGGTGAGGCCGCATTATGAACCGGAGGAATTGTATATGGCCTCCGCTGTCACTTGCAGTCAGAGCCCCGGAGGGAGAACTGGGAAGGAGGGGCACACCTGGGATTGTGTTCTGTCACAGCCCGCTACCCGAGAAACTTGCCCTGGGCCTTAGAGCTGTAGTGTACTGGTTGAGCCTGGGCTCTGATTTCAGCAGCCCTTGTGACCTTAGGCAAGTGCCTCAGTTTCCTCATTTTCTTTGAACAAAGATGACAATAGAATCTACCTCACACGTAAAAGATTAAACAAGTTCACGTGGAATAGTTTCTAGAACATAATAACTGCTATGCAAGTGTAAGTTTATCATCATCATTATCATTTTTGAAGCGCTGGGACTTTGGGCAAGTCCCTTCTCTGGGCCTCAGTTTCCTGCTATAAAGTCAAGGGCTGGACTAGATAACCTCTCAGGTGCCCCCAACCTCCATCGCCAAGGCTCAGGTTCTGTGCTGCTTCCTAAGTAAGACAGGGCCCCACCCAAGCTGCTTCACCCAGGGAGAGCCTCCCCCGGTTTCTCTGCCATCCATTCTCAAGCCAGGAAAAGGATGAGAGAAATTTAATTTACGTTGGCTTGCTTGTGATAATGGCCACTTAGTGTCATGGTTAAAAGTTCTGGAGCCAGGCAGGAGGAATGTCAAGTCTGACTTTTCTCCTCTGAGACTTTGGGCAGATTCCTTACCCTCTCTGTGCCTGTTTGCTCTTCTGTACATTGGGTACAATATTCATACCCACCTTACAGCAGTTAATTTTACGTGTCAACGGCAGGCCACGGTGTTTAGATATTTGGCGAAGCATTATTCTGGACGTTTCTGTCAAGGTGTTTGTTTTGGATGAGATGAAATCACTGGGGTTTGAGTAAAGCAGATCACCATCCATAATAGGGGTTGGCCTCATCCAATTAGTTGAAGAAAGACCTTAATAGAACAAGAGCTGATCTCTCCCATAAAGAAGGAACTCTGCTACTAGACTGCCTTTGGACTTGAACTGTGATTCTTTCCTGAGTCTCCAGCCTACCAGCCCACCCCATCAGATTTTGGGCTCACCAAGCCTTCATGATCACTTGTGCCAATTCCTTAAAATAAATCTATTTTTCTCTCTCTATATGCACATCCTGTTCTGTTTCTCTGGAGAACACTAATATACACCTCATATGGTTATAATGAAGGTTGTACACACTAATATATGTAAGCATGCTTAGAACACGGCCTGCAACCTAGAAAGCTCTCCCAGCGTGCTAGCTACGATTATTCCATGAGCATCTCCTATGGGCTGGCAACCTCGCATATGTTTTCTCATTTGCTGCCCAGAGGCTCATTGCCTGTGGGTGGTGGGATTCACGTTTTACTGGTGAGAAACAGGCTCTGAGAGGGTGGCCGCCCACAGTCTGTGGCAAAGTAAGGATCTGAGTCCCTGTTCGGGGCTCCGCCCTGCTCTGCACTGAAGCTCACGAAGCTTCCCAGAGTCACTCCAGCCAGCAGCACTTGCATAGAGAACGTGGATGCTGTTCCCTGGCCGTCACAGTTCACGTTTTAGTCACCAAAGCCCTAGCTCCTCCTTGGAGGGATCTCTTCTTGAGTGCAGAGCCAAGACTTGAAGCCAGGCCTGAGGAAGGCGGAGGCAACAGGGCGAAAGTTTTCAGGCAGCTTATAGCCTCTTGGAGGAGGCAGGACCGATGGCCTCCAAACTGGCAGTGTAGCCCAGACTTCTCTCTGCTTTTCTTCCCTCCACTGAACCTGCTCCTGCCCACATCTTCCCCATCCCACCATCCACACTGATGCTCGAGCCCAGCATCAAGAAGTGGTTCTTGCACCCCTGCCTTTGTCTCCCCTGCCAACCCATCCTCCACCATCACACCCTGTTCGAAGCTCACTTCTCTTCAGGAAGACCCCAGTTTCCTCTTCAGCCTGTCTGCTTGCACCCTTGCCCTCTGCGTCTCCACACCACAGCTAGAGTGAGCTCTTCAAAGCAAGTATCAAATCATGTGCTTTTGTGCTTAAATTGCCCCAAGGACTTTCCATCCCACCCAGAATAAACTCTTTATCCCAGCTGACAAAGCCCTGTGTGCTTAGCTCCTTGCCTGCTGTCCCACCCTAGGCTGGTACCCTCCTTTGCTCACCCACCCCCAACAGTCTCTGCTCAGCCATACCAGTCACTTTCCATTCCTTAAATACAACAAGCTCGTTCTCTCCACACAACCTACACGCTTGCTGTTCCCTCTGCCTGGAATGCTGTTCCCTGATCTTTCACATAGCTGCCCCTTCTTAAGATTTCTGCTTAATTGTCACCTCAGAGAAGCCCCAGTTTTCCGGTGTTTAGCTGCCCCCTCAAATCACCCGGCGCATCACTGACCACATTCTAATTCTTTGTGGGTTTTCTTGTTTATTATTTGTGTCTCACCCCCTTGAGAGGGAAGCCATCGCTGCAGGGCTTGCATTAGTAGCAGGTCCCCTGATGCTTGTTGAACGGGCCAAGGAGTTCATACGTGCATGAACGAACATTGTCGGTCAGGAAAGAGAGCTCATTGAAGCCTCATCAGGGGACATTATCTGGGAAGAGGAGTGTTTTTTCTGGTTGGGGGCAGAGAACAGGAAACTTTGGTAATCCAGAGAGAGCACTTGTGCAAAGGAGGAACAGCAGGACCAAGCATGGCTTGTTTGGAGGTCTTATTGAGCACCAGCTATATGCCAAGTGCTGTGTAAGGTGTTGAGGTTACAGGGATGTGTCTTTCTGCCCTTGAGGAGTTTGCAAAGTGAAATAAGGCAGAAAAAGACAAATATATGACTTTACTCATGTGGAATTTAAGATACAAAACAGATGAACATAAAGGAAGGGAAGCAAAAAAGATAAAAACAGGGAGGGAGACAAACCATAAGAGACTCTTAAATACAGAAAACAAACTAAGGGTTGCTGGTGGGGTGTTGGGTGGGGGGATGGGCTAAATGGGCAAGGGGCATTAAGGAGGACATTTGGGACGAGCACTGGGTATTATTTGTAAGTGATGAATCACTAAATTCTATTCCTGAAATCAGTATTACGCTATATGTTAACTAACTTGGATGTAAATTTTAAAAAATAATAATAAATATAAATAAATATTAAGGAGGAAAAAAAAAACCATCCTGTTAGAGAGAAACAAGGAAGTGACATGGTTTCCTGAGGAAGAGTCGTCCAGGCCAAGGGTACAGCCAGTACAAAGGCCCTGGGGTAGGAGCATGCTGGCCTGCTCCAGGCATGGTAGGGAGGTCTGTGGCTAGGGTGGAAGATAGTGGAGGACAAGGTGGTAGGAGGTGAGAGTAGAGAGGTGGCTGGGGCTGGGGGAAGCAGCCCAGTGCAGATAGGCCTTTGCAGGCCTTTTCAAGGGTTTTGACTTCTGCTGTAAGTGAGATGAAGAGCCATTAAGGGATTCTGAGGAGGGGGTGGAGGGGTGGGGCATGATCTGACTTAGATCTCAGAAGGATTCTTCTGCCTGGCGAGTGGAGGTGGACAAGGAGAGGAGATGGGTGAGAGGTCATGAGAATTCCAGCAGCAATGCAGGGGGAGATGCCCTCACCGTGGCTGGATTTTGGTGATTGGGTGTGGGGCACAAGGGGTTCCTGTGGGTGCTGGGGAGCACCGGTCAGTCCCACTTGCCAATCCCGTGGCCTTGGGCAGGTCCCTCCACCTGAGCTCGGCGGCCTCACCTTTCTGTTGTGTTGGTCGGCGTTCAACTAGAGAAACAAACCCAGGGGGAGCTATGTAGCAGGAGATTTCTTGCAAGGAATTGGTCACACAGTAGTTGGGGCTCGCTTTGCAAGTCTGAGACCCAAGGCCAGCCTGGCGCCACCGTGCACAGGTGAAATTTCCTCCTCAGTGAAGCCTCAGCTCTGCCTGCAAGGCCTGATTGACTGAGCACTACCCCCCCACCCCAAGTTTTAGGACAATGTCCCTCAAAAGAAACTGTGTTTAGAGTTCTTCCCGTGGCTACGAGGTCCTCCCTTGTACGCATTCAATCCAGGGATGTTTACTGAGCACGCGGGCCTGAACTACAGTACAGGATGGTTTCAGATAATTCTTGGACTTCAGGAGCCTCAGTCCGATGGAGGCAAGACTTATAAATAAATACACAGAAGGGAAGTGGGGTGTATGCCCGAGGCTGGAGTGGTCAGGGAGCATTTCAGAGGAGGTGATGTTGCTATGCATTTTGAAGGAGGTATAGGGATTGGCTAGCACGACAACACTTGCCGTGGTTTTGTTTTTGTTTTTTAATATTTATTTTTGAGAGAGAGAGAGAGAGACCAAGTGTGAGCTGGGGAGGGGCAGAGAGAGGGGAAGACACAGAATCTGAAGCAGGCTCCAGGCTCTGAGCCGTCAGCACAGAGCCCGATGTGGGGCTCGAATTCATGAACCCTGAGATCATGACCTGAGAGCCAAAGTCGGACGCTCAACCGACTGAGCCACCCAGATGAACTTTGTCACATCTGCAAAACACCTTCCCCAGAAACACCTAGAGTCCTGTGTGGTGGGATAACTGGGAACTGTAGCCTAGCCAGGTTGACACATAAAACTGGCTGTCACACCTGTAAAGTGAAGGGGTTGTCAGAGCAGTCTCCTGTCCCAGAGTGCAGAGGAGGTGGTGCAGTGAAGGGCTTTGTGCAGAGGTCAAGGAGGTGGTGCAGTGAAGGGCTTTGTGCCTGGTGGGTAGGGAGGGCCTGTGGCTCGTGGTTGTGCTTGGCTTCCTGCAGGAGCTGAGAGGGGGCTGGAGCAGGCTCCCCAGAGCAGAGGGTCCTCTCAGACCTGAAAAAGATCCAATGCTCCCCTCCCATTTCTGGAAGCTGCATTTCTCCACAGCCCGGCTGCGGTGATCTGAGTTTCACCACCAGGGGGGGCAGGCGGCCGCGGATCCTGTGGTTTCCTCTTGGCCCGGCATCGGGAATGCTTGCTAGGCAGAGGGCCTGCAGCTACTTTAAACGCAAATGAGGTTACTCAAGAGTGTTTCAAGTTTGTTCTTTTGGGCACGTGTTGATATTCCTCCTGAAATCCTGTTTACTTTATACTTTTCCTTGGAAATGTGGCAAGTTCAGTCCGACTTCCATTTTACTGATATAAAATCTGCATTATTGGGCAAAGTTAATGGTGTCAGTGTTACTCTGGGGTCATTGCATAGAAGCATGTTGCCTGAAGGTAAGAGTTTAGGTTTGGGGGTCACACGTATAGGGTTTGAACCCCAGCCATGCCATGTGTTTGCTCTGTGGCTAGCAAGTTGCTTGACCTCAGATCCTCATGCCCTATAGTGAATATGGGGGATAAAATAGTGTCTTTCTCATTAAATGTAAGGATCATCATAGCAGAGGTCCTGGCCCGAAGCAAACTCCCAAAGAGAGAGGCTGCCACTGTTATTGTTTTGAGTTTTGATAGATCCTGAAAGGAGGTGAGAAGTTGGTCTTACCTTTGATCCACGAGTTAAAAGACCCACTTGAAACATGTATTTTCCTTTTCTAAGCCCTAGGCCTGGCCTCAGAGGAGACAGAACCTAGACCCCACCATTGCTGAGTATTCTGTACAGTTAAGAACATGGATTCTGGAACCAGAACGTGTAGTTTCATGTCCCAGCTCTGTCAGCTGTGTGGTCTTAAGCAAGTCCTTAACTTTCCTGTGCCTCAGTTTCCTAGTCTGTGAAATGGGAATGATGATAGCACTTCATCCAATTGTCTGTGGCTTGAATACAACTACTACATATGAAATGTTAACTCCACAGACCATGCCTCACACAGTCAACACTCACTGAGGGTTAAGCCATTTAAAGAAAAAATGTTTTAATGTTTATTTTTGAAGGAGAGAGAGAGACAGACAGAGCATGAGCGGGGGAGGGCAGAGAAAGAAGGAGACACAGAATCCAAAGCAGACTCCAGGCTCCAGCTGTCAGCGCAGAGCCCAATGCTGGTCTCAAACTCACAAACTGTGAGACCATGACCTGAGCCAAAGTCGGCTTAATAGACTGAGCCACCCAGGCACCCAAGCCATTTTTATTGTGAATAGGAAGCAGCACCACTGGTATCCAGCTGTCAAACAGGAGGGACCACTGGCCTTGCTGTTTTCCCTCCTCCGGAAGGAACCCCTCCCCGTCATATGGGAGAAGGTGGGGTGTGCACCATCTCATAATTATTGGTAAATCTTGTAACAGCCTGGGCAGGTGGTCTTGTCCTCATTTTATAGACCAGCAGAGGTAGGTTAAGGACCTCGCCCACGGTCACCCAGCCAGGTAGACACAGGATTTGAATCGGGCCCTCCTGATCCAAACCTCTTCCACTGAAGTCTGTTCCATCTTGAACAAAGACCCAAGGGATCCACGGGTGACCAGGACTTGGGCTCTGAAGGCCTCTAGCAGACTGGGATGGGGGCTGCCCCAAGAGAATACGCCTGAGGTATCTAGAGGGAACTTACTGGCCACAAGGGGAAAGGGTTTTTTTTTACAGGGTGTGACTAATATACTCTTCATTTGTTTTTGTATGAATTTGGTTTTTAATGAAGTAGATTTGCTTAAAGCATAAGTATTGGCTACTATGAAAAGTTTATCTACCCGCCTCCTGTAGAGGAAGCATCTAAGAGGGGCTGCTGTCTGTCCAAGGTGGGAGTGGGCAGAACTGGTCTGCTGGTCACACTGCCACCAAGCCCTGGAACTAGGCAGAGGTGTGAGCAGGGACATTATAAAGCAGAGAAAGTGGGTGTGTGAGGCCTCTGGGGCTGTCCTCCCCCCAGAGGAAGATCCCCGTAGGGCAAAGAGCAAGGCTGGGGCCCGATCTGCTCACCAGCCGCTCAGGAAGAGGGACAGAGTCACAGCAGAGAGCAGCAGCTTTCCTTGAGGCTTTCATTTCTCTGAAGCGATTGCTGGTCCCTGGCCCCAGGCCCCATGGGAGCTCACGGTTCAGCTGAGGAAGGAGGATATTGTCAGGGACTCATCAGTGAATGCAAGACAGCATAGGTTGTGATCCACAAGCTGGGGGAGTCAACTAGAAGGGGGCAGGGCTAGACAAGATAGGAGAGGCCAGAGAGGAGCAGAGGGGTGGGCGGTGCCTCTGGTGGGAGGGCTGGGCATGAGCCAGGCCTTAAGAGGCTGGAATCAGGGTGAAGAATTTGAGGGAAGGAGAGGTGTCTAGCCTGACAGGAGTGGAAAGAGGGCTGGGGAAGGAGAGAACAGGAGAGGAGTCTGGAAAGGAAGCCTTGGAGGCTACATCAGCAAGACTTTTGAAAGCAGTTTCCAAGGCTTTCTGGTCTGCCCGAGCCACCCATCGTCAGTGAGAAAGGCCCAGGCTGCTCGGAGAACACGGCCAAGATATTCCTGGCACCCTCCAGCGGACTGTTCCAAAAGTGAACGTGTCTCCTGAAGGCATCGCCTTCTGGCACATCTCACCCGGGCTGGTGTTTTTAAACAATTCTTATTTTCATGGCTCCGGGTCCTCCGCCTGATGTCAACCCTGGAGTTCAAAGCCAGCTAATTGTAAATGAAAGGAGGCTGATTGATCTGGCAGCCCCACAGCCAGCCCATGTGGCAGTGATGGGATGGAGAAAGTGAACACGCTGCTCACGTGTGTGTCTGTGCCGCCACTCCCCCGGCCAGAGTCAGCGTGGCCCTGCTGCCCCACTGGCCTGGACATGAAGCATAGTTAGGCGGGCACACGTGGAGGGCTCCTGGCGTCACCTGCCTCACCCCCCTGCTAGCTTTGATTCCCTCTGCCCTGCTGTTCTCTCTGCCCCTCGCGCTCGTCTCCCAGCTTCCTCTACCAGGAAAGCAGGAAGACGGTCTGCAAACGGACAGCACGTGCAAAGGCCGGAGGTGTGCTTCAGAGTCCTTGGCCTGCTCGTTGAAGTACCAGTCCCCAGGCCCTGTCCAGATCTGCTGAGTCAGCATCTCCAGGGGTGGTGCCTGGGAATGTGCAGGTTTGATGGGCTCTCCGGGGATTCTGAGATCGAGCCAGAGTTGAATTTGAGATGGGTCATCCTCGTGGGTTGATGGCGGTGTTGGGGGTAGACAGGCGTTGAGTCTGCACAAGCATTGGTGTCCTCGTGGTGCACTGTGACTGGACGGGGCTGTGCCTGGAAGATGCACTCAGTTGTCTACCAAGTTGGGGCAGAGGGTGGGCCACCAAGGGAAAGGGGGACCCGTCCGAGGACAGAGAACCGTGGCCCAGCAGTCAGGGCTGGGAGAATGGCTAAGGGGCCTGCCCAAGCCCTGAATTCCCTCCTGGCCTCATCAGGAGGCAGTGACGAGACTCCGTCTGCCTTTTATTTCCACAAGGTTGTCTTCTTGGGGGTAGGAAACACCCACGTTGTGGTCCAGCAGAGAAATGCTTCCCACCATAGCCGTCAGCCAGAAAATAATGTGCTCCTCGCTTCGGCTTTTGGTTTATAGACATGTGACAAAAGAGGCAGCATTTCCAGTAATGATGAAGCCAGTGGAAAAACAAAGATTTGGGGGAAATGTGCATTACTTATTGTTTTAGCACCTTTTTCTGATCTAAAGTTACTTTGTTTAGAAACAGAAATGTGGCGTGTGTAACTTTGTTGGCTCGTGGCATTTTTATAATTGGTCAGTTCTGAAATGTGAAGACAAAGGAAAATTTTCCAAAGTTTCAGTAAAAATTAGACGTTTGCAGGCGGGAAAAAAGTGTTTTTCCCTGACTCTGTCTGCTTTGCCCCTGGATCTAGTCATTGCCACAACATGCCCTGGTATGTTGATGTACGAACATCATATGAAGGTATGAAGATGTATTTGTTAATGTTAGAGCTGGAGTTGTGCACTGAGGGAGGAAACTAGGTGGTGTCAAAGTCTCTTCTCTTCCCTCCCCTTCCTTCCCCTCCCCTCCCCTCCCCTCCCCTCCCCTTAACTTTCTTGTGCTCAGAAGGAAGAGTGGTCACCTCCTGGTGATCTTTCCCCCTGACACTGCTTCTCGCTAATGGGTGCAGCATTGTAGGAGACCCCATTGGTGTCTGGGGTCTGGAGTGTTGGATCCGGGTCAGGATTGGGTGCCTAGCTGTTTCCGGCAGGAGGGTGAGGTCCTTACAAAGCTGTGATAACAGACCAATGACAAGAGACCAAACTAAGACTGTCTTTTGTGCATTGGTGATGGCCCCCTGGGGAAAGCTTGCAAACATGCAGATTTTCACACCCCTTGCAGCAGATCTTTCAGAATGGGACAAGTTCTTCTGGTCTGTCAGCTCCCCTGCCGTGCAGCATCCCTCCCTGGAGCCTTTTAATGCCAAGAGCCCCTCATCCGTTCGCACTTGCATTTGATCACAGGGTTGTGATGAAGGAGGGCTCTTTCCTCAGCTGCTTCCATGACCTCGGTTGCTCTCTGCTCAGAGTGCACAGCTTAGTCACCAGTGGCAGCTCTCCCCTGGGTAGGGGGAGAGCCCTTAAAGGCTAAATTGATAGGAAGTGGGTTTCTGAGTGGATGCTGGTCCTAGACTTCCCAGCTAGGATGAGATGGTTCGTGCCATACCCATAGCAGACCTCACTGGCTCTGCCACGGCTGCCTTGTAGATTTCTCCCACGAACACCTGAGCACCTCTCTCCCAGGCCCTGCAGTAGAAGTCAGGGGATAGCAAGATGGATAGGATGAGGTCCTTGTCCTCAGGACTGTCAGTTGGGTGCAGGAGGTAGGAGAGTAAACAGCAGTTCTGATACAACATCCAAGCGTTGTGATGGAGGTGGGGCAGAGTGAGAGGGAGCCTCCCCTTGGGAGGCACACAGCCCTGCCTGGGGGTGCCGAGCAAGGCTTTCCACACCGGGTTTTCTGAGGTTTGTAAATGAGTCAGCCTGGAAAAGAGGGAGCGAGGCCGCACAGAGGACATCTGGCCAGCCTCGGCATCAGCAGAGCCACGTCTTCTGTCATCCACGTGCCTGCAGTGCCTACTGGGTGGTGCTACTTCAGAGATGCTGTTGCAAATGGCCGCTCACTTGCTAAAGTTGTTGAAGCTTAAAAAGTTCCAGTTATAAAATTAGTCCTTTTCCCTGGGCTGGGGAGAATTTGCCCTAAGAGCCACCTCTGACCCTTTCCTTATCGGGAGGACTCTAGCTTCCAGCTGCCCCCTGGGGGACACATGTCCTTGCCTGTGAAAGGAGCATGAATCTGGATTCCATACAGTTCCAGGGACATGCCTGCCCTAGCCGGGTGCCCGGCACCAAATATCCGACTGACATCTCCACTGGGGAAGGAATATCCAGCCAGCGAGTCCCCCCGGCGGTTTGGTGATTGCCCATGACTGACAGGACAGAGAAAGAGCAGCCCTTTCATACCACAAGTGAAGACCAGGGGGACCCAGAGGATGGTTCCGTTTTCCCACACTTCCATAATGAGCCAGGACAGGGCCCTCTGAGCACCGATCTCCTTCCTGACTTTCCCTGGGGGTAGAAGGTCAGCGTTTGGCACAGATCCTGAGCTCTGATGCCAAAGGGTTAACTCTGTGCTCCCCGGAGAGCTCACACACTCCTGACCACTGTCCTCCCGGCCCTCCCAGTTGTGCCTTCTGGGAATAGCCTGGTCACGTGTGAGCCAGATGTGGGGATTTCCCAAGCAGTGATGTGTGCGCAGGCACACAGGCACACACATCCACGCACGCGCGTATGCACACACTGCTCTGTTGACGTGGCATCTGAGAGCTCGGGGGATTGGTCCAGACCCATGCAGAGCACGAGACAGATGGGGGTGAGGAGAGGCCCAGGGGTTCCTGGCACATACCGTGGGGGGCTGCTCCAAGCCCTGCTGAGCCTGCTCCCAGCAGACATTATAGATAAGCCAATTCTGGCTCAGACGCCTGTTTCCTGCAACATCCATCTTGCCATAGACCATATTGGTTATGGATACATTTTTAAAATAATCTCTTTGAAGGGCTTTACAGCAGATGCTGGACCAGAGCCTTTTAGGGATGTTCTGCCGGGCCTGGGGGAGGTGGAGTGAGGGGACGCCTTTCCGTGAGCCTCTCTGCCTAGCACGAGCTAGGCTCAGGGTCTTGAGAAGGCCTATTTGTGGCTCAGAAGGCAAAACCTGGACTAGAGATATGCAGGGCCCTAGGTGCCGAGAGGACCCTAGGTCAGTGAGGTAAGCTGGGCCTCCGTTTCCCCACAAAGCCCTTGGGACTGAGTGCAGTGAGTGTGCACCCTTCCATCAGCCACTCAAGACTTACTGGCACCACCTACAGTGTTCAGGGTGCTGCAAGGATGCTGACCAGGATAAGAGCCTGAAGGAACTTCAGATCTGATTGGAGAGACTCATAACAAATTGTGATTAAGCACCTACTGTGTGCCAGATACTTGCTAGGACCGTAGCACTGGGCAGATATTCTGGAGCCAGCTGACACGGTCAGTGAACATTACAGAGATCCTTCCCAGGGCAAGATGAGGGAGGCTGGCACCCCTTGGAAAGTGGGTTATCCTCTGTCTCAGTTCAGGTGTCAACTCTGCCTTGGCCCCCAGCCCCTCATCCCCACTTATGTCCCGCTGCAGTCGATGGCAGTGTCCAGCCACATGTCAGCTGCAGCCTTGTGAGTCTTACCCCAGAGGGGGTTCTCATTGTAGATGTGAGGCCTTCAGGACTCTTTCCTGCTGCATCGCCCCCCACAGACCTCCACCTGGGGTGCACCCTGCTGTGTCTGGCCTCCGCCTGCCCTGCACTTGGCTCTCTGCAGCCTCAGGGAGTGAGGAGACACTTGAAGGGCAGCCCTGGCAGTGCCAGGCAGCTACACTGCCTCCCTCCCAAACCCACATGACTCCTGATGCAGACAGGAACACCTGGGTAAATATTCGCGCCCCTGTGCCCCCCCAAGCTTGGAGACAGATGGTGGAGAGTCGGTTTGTCATAGCCAAGGGCGCCCTACTGTGTGCGTGGCGGATGCTCATTAAATAGTCGGCAGTTGGGTCGCCTGGGTGGCTCAGTCGGTTAAGCGTCCAACTTCAGCTCAGGTCACGATCTTGCAGTCTGTGAGTTTGAGTCCCGCGTTGGGCTCTGTGCCGACAGCTCGGAGCCTGGAGCCTGCTTCGGATTCTGTGTCTCCTTCTCTCTCTCTGCCCCTCCCCTGCTCTCTCTCTCTCTCAAAAATGAATAAACGTTAAAAAAAAAAAAACTAATAACCTGATCATCTGAAAGCAAGAGTCCAGTCTGGAGGAAACAAGACATTGCACTTTTTGTAGCCCTGGGAATATTGGTCCTGAGCCCCTTGCTGCTGATCTCCATTACTCACTCATGGCTCTTATGGAGACTGAGCCAGGGAGACAGACGGGCTCCAGGGCTGGGGGGCTGGGAACCCGCAGCTGCTCACCTCATCCTGCACTGCTGGCCCTTGTCTCTGCTCCCGCCTCATCCTCACAGATCCTGGCTTTGGCTGGGGGAGCCGGTGGGTGGGGCAACGGGAGGGGGATATCCCAGTAGGTGGGAGAGGACCACCAAGGCAGACCACCCCAGGGAGTGGGGAGGTGGCTGGGATCCTGGAACTCTGAACAGTGTTAAGTTTGTCTCTTTTCTGCACACCACCACCCCAGCATGGGGAGAGGTGAGAACCTGAGAACTGAGGGGGAGACCGCAACCCAAGGGGATGCCGTGGGGTCGAGCAGCAGCTGCTGGGAGTGGGGCTCAGAACCCCGCCAGCCTCCCCCCCACCCCAGCACCCCTCTGTCCACCCACGGCTCCTCTGACTAACCACGGCACCTGTCTTTCACCAGGACGCTTTGGGTCTTTTCAACAGGATGGAGGGGCAGCCCTCCCCACCGCCACCACCTCCCGGAGGCATCTGTGACCCCTCTGCCCACACCCACTAGGGCTGGGCTGTCTCTGCTGGCCCCAGACGTGGCCTAGGCCGGCGCCCTTGGACTTAGTCCCTGAGGGACTGTGGAATGGCTCCAGGTCCAGCCCGGCCCCCACCCTACCCCATTCCCCACCTGAGGAGGGAAACTGACTGTTCTCTGACTGCATAGTTCAGCGGCCTGTGGGCCAGTAGTACATTCCTGCCCTGGGTTGGGCTGCCCCCACGCAGACTCTGGATTCTGGGAAAGACAACTCCTGGGGAAGGAGGCAGACCCCTTCTGAGTGAGACCAAAATGAATAGGAATAATGGCTGCATGTGCAAAGGAAAGCCCAACAGAAATAATGAGCCACTGGCCAATGGCTGGGGAGAATCCAGAGAATGAAGTCCCCTGTTTTAGGCCGCTTTGTTCCCAGTTCCCAGCCAGCCTGCCTGGGCTCGAGTCTGGCTCAAGTCTTGCTGTGGGGCCTTGGGAAGAAGCTCACATTTTGCATCTGTAAGTTACAGACTGCTGTGAGGATTAAATTAGTGCTCAGAAAATGTCTAGCCAGTGCCTAGCATGAGTGTTAGAGAGTGGGAACTGGTAAGATTTATCTAGCCCCCAGCCCTGCCACTCACTTGCTGTGTATTCTTAGACAAATTTCTTGCCCTCTTGGTCCTAAGTCCCCACATGCTTCTTCTAGCCTTTGGAATACCACCAGGAAGCCAGAGATGTTGGTGGGGAAGGGACCTGGAGACAGACAATGGCCAGTCTTCCCATTTAGCATTTGCCTTCTGTCTTCAAGATGATACCCATCAGAAATCCAGCCCTACTAAATATATTCTTGAGTATTTCTGTTTGTTCAGCTCAGAGTTCTTAGGGTCCCTTCTAAGCATGGGGCCCTGTGGGACACCCTGGATCACATGCACCTGAAGCTAGCCCCAGTTTGGAGGCTGGGAGAGTAGGAGGCAGGGCCAGGGGTCTGAGCTGTCTGTCGCATGAACCCCTCACTGCTCCAGTCCAGGGGCATGATTTTTTTTTTATCATGCTGCCACTCACCCAGGATCCAGTCCTGGAGCTGACCACGTGAGCAGGAGCTCACACACCTGACAACTGTATACTTCCGAACTCGCACCCACGTAGCTTTCGATTGCTATTCACGTTTGAACTATTGCCGTTTTCTTTCTTAGCCGTCTTAATTCAATGCCGTGCTTGTTTCCAGACGGCATTCCTATCGCTTCCACCGTCGTGCCTCGGTTTCTGCTGCTTGGAGCACAGCAACCTATTTCAGGCCCTCTAAAGTGGAGATACCACAGAGGCCAAAACGACTTCTTTTTGTAAAGGAAGCCTTCTTTGTGAAGGACTGTTAGCCCTGGAGGGCGGTTGTAAAGATCTGAGCTCTTCCATGCCTGTGAGCAGACAGCGCCTGGCCTCCAACAAGGGGTGTGTTCGCTCCTGGCAAGGTAGCATCTCCCGCTACTGCTGTTCCGTGGCAGAGTGAGCAGCTCTTGGGCCCTGGTTAGCTCATGGCCTGAAAGCAGTGGTTGAGCTTCCCGGTGGCTTAGTCAAAAAGGAAAAGAAACACGGAGCCTCTAGGAAACCCAAGAAATCCAGCCCCGTGCAAAGTTTGGTTGTATAAAAGGGGAGGAAAGACTGGGCCGCAGCTGATGTTAGAACCCAGTTCAAGGCTGCAGTGAGGGGAAGAACAGCAGCAGAACTCCGGAGGAGGGAGGGGTCTGGAGGGCTCAAGCGCACTGACTGCCGAAGAATAAAAGGACCGGGGCGCACCTGGGTGGCTCAGTCAGTTGAGCAGCCGGCTTCGGCTCAGGTCATGATCTCACGGTTTGTGGGTTCAAGCCCCGCGTCGGGCTCTATGCTGACAGCTTAGAGCCTGGAGCTTGCTTCGAATTCTGTGTCTCCCTCTCTCTCTGCCCCTCCCCTGCTCACACTCTGTCTCTCTCAAAAATAAATAAACATTAAAAAAAAATAAAAAAAGGACAGGGTGCTCATTCCATTCGAGGCCCCTGGTGGAGTCCCTGCTTCTCCTCCCCTCTCAGAGGAGGGCTGTGGATGCTGATGCAGTGGGTGACCCTGCCCTTGGCTGGCTCTCCCTCCCTGAGGAGTTTGGGTTGCTGGCCGCTCTCCTGTCTCTCCCACCTGGGCTCACAGCCCACTCTGGATTTATTAGCTTGGATGGGTGGGACTCGCTTTACACCAGGGAAGGATTCCTGGAAACAATGGTTTGAGACTCAATTTGGGCAAATTGAACCCACTTCTCACTGCTCTGGAGTTACTCAAGGTTAACCGTGCTAGGAACCCGTCACTTTCCTAACTTCACTCTATCCAGGTGTGTGTTTATGTAGTACTTGGGCCCGTGTGTTTGGGGCGGGAGGTGGGGGGAGAGCTTCCTTCAAGTCAGGGGCACCTGTGCTGTTGTTCTTTGGTTTCTCACAATCACCTGGACCTGACAAGAAGTAGGTTCAGTATCTAAGAAGTGTCCTCGGGTCACCGCATTTGGCCAGGACCTGCAGGCACCTGGTTTTCTCAGGGCCTGGATTCTTGCTGATCTGGGAGCACTATGGGATGGCCGAGGGAGCGACCCTGTCTCCCCACCTCCTGCCTCCCAGGCTCACACTGCTTTAGTCACCAGCTTGTCCCCATCACCCACTCCTGCTCTGCCCCAAGGGCCTTGTTCCTACCCCTCCAAAACCTTTCACAGGCATTAGGTCATTTCACTCTCAAAACAACCCTACAAAGAAGATGAGGAAAAGAGGCCCAGAGCTAGGCCCAATGCCCCAGGATCAGTGAGCTGAGTGGCAGGGTAAGCACAAGAACCAAGATCTTAAAAGAATTCTTGTTTCTGTTCTCTGCCTTTTTGTTTCTTGAATTAGTTGCTTTTTGCCCTTCAGTTTCCATATATTGAGCATGTGTTTAAGTGGTTTTCCCTGGAAAGATGGTCGGTTTCTCTAGAAAGATTCGTTTCAGCTGTGGAGCAGTTGCATCATGGAGACTAACAGGTTTCTGCTAGAAGAGTCTAGAACATCACACAAGTGCCTTGGATGTCGCCAGGCCCAAATGCTTGATTTTACAGCTGTAAGCGTTGAGGCCCAGAGAAGTCAAGCCACTTGCTCAAGGTCACAGAGCTGATTCTCAGCAAAACCAGTTGTGCAGATTCCCAGTCTGGCGCCACTCACTTTCCACCGCCCCTGACCCTGCCCTGTAAGGCCCTTGGTTCTGTCACCAGGGGAGAGGGAGGGAGAGACAGTGGGAGGGCAGGAAGCGGTTGGTTTGTGTCGGTCACAGCTGCTCACTTGGCTGTGCCTGCCCCTTGCTCCCTCATCCCATCCCTCTGTCTCTGCTTTCCCAGCCCTGAGCCAGCAGCCTTGTCTGCCTCCTGGCTGGAGTCTCCTCTGTTCATTGTAAGGAGGCGGGGGTGGGGTGGGGGGGTGTCCTTCCCACCCTGGGAGAGGGCTTGCTCGGGTGGGCTGGAGACAAGGCACTCCAAAGTGGGGAGAGATTTGGGGTGGGAGCAGCGGAACTGGATTAATTTTGCAGATCCAGGGGACTGGGAAATAAATCATGTTTTTAAAAAGACAGGCTTGTTTCTGGTCCATTTCCCATTTTCCTTTGGAGAGCAAAGGGAAGGCCTGCTTCTGGGGGTTGCTGGGGGTGGGCATGAGCTTGGGTTGTTCCACACTTAGCAGTGGGGCTCAGTTTCCAGAGGCTGAGAGATCTTTTCCTGTCTGCTCCCCACTCCCTGCCCAAATGCCCAAACCCCAAGGGCCTGGAAGGGCATCAGACCCTTCAAGACGATTACTGAAAAAATTACCCAAGCAGCAGAGACCTTATGTGCATGTAGTTTAGGTGGGTCAAGAGCCCCCACTTCTCCCGCCCAGGGTTTGGGGGTGCCCCCCCCATTGATGAAGACAGCAGCAGCTCCCCTCATCTTCTAGCATGTGTGTTGGCACATCACTGCTCACAGGCCAAGCCCAGCCCGCCATGTCGTTTTTAAGTAAAGTTTTATTGGCACACAGCCCATTCAGTCTTCTACAGACTGTCAGGGGCTGCTTTTGTGCTGTAACAGCAAAGGTGAGTAATCTTGACAGAGACCACATGGCCCACAAAGCCTAAAATGTTGACTCTGGCCCTTTACAGGAAGAGTGTTAACCCCCGTTCTAGCAAAACGAGCCTTCCTGGGTTCTCAAGGCCTGAGCCAAATAATTGCCCTTGGCTCACTGAAAGAGGTTAACATTTCCCGAAAGTTTTCCTTCTGACAGCCCAAAAGAAGCCAGAATGGAAGGTGTACAAGTAACAAGTGCAACAGAGATGGGTAGAGATGTGGACCCTCTTAGCTGGCTTGGCACAGGGCTGAGTGGGGCCAGATGGGGCTGGAGTGGGCCTGGTGCTGGGCCTGCGGGGTGGTGAGGATGGCCTTGCTGGGTGGCAGACCACTGGGCCGCATTTGGGGTACAGCAAAAGGGAGTTAGAGCCCCAGCAAGGCGTGGCACCAGGTAATGAGGCCCTCCCCATTTGGAGTTCAGGCCACACCAGCTTCAAGCCTCAGAGGTGTGCCTACCTTGTGTCAGCCCTACCAGGGCATGAAAGTCGGTCCCTATAGCTCCTGCTGCCCAGGAAGCTTCTGGCTGCGGGTCCAGGTGAGAGACTCTGACCGTGGAATGTTTGTCTTTGGGGTGCAGTCTTCCAGAGTCCCTCCACCCCCGATCCCAGCTGACCTCGTGTTTGGGGGTGTCAATGGGAAGGCATCTCTGACTGGGTGCTAGCGTCTTCTCGGCACATCCAGTATCGAACACCGTCTGGTTCTCGTCCTTGTGACTCCAGTAGGGTTTTCCTGGTGCCCTAAGGTTGGTTTGAACGAAGCTTCTGGGAGATGTTGCCGATGGTAGCGAACCGTCGTTGAGCACTGACTGTGGTAGGCACTATGCTGAGCACTTTTTGCGTATTACGTCATTTAACCCTTGTAGCAACCTAGACAGTAAATATGTCATCTGTGTCAGTTTTTTTTTTTTAATTTTTTTTTTCAACGTTTATTTATTTTTGGGACAGAGAGAGACAGAGCATGAACGGGGGAGGGGCAGAGAGAGAGGGAGACACAGAGTCAGAAACAGGCTCCAGGCTCTGAGCCATCAGCCCAGAGCCCGACGCGGGGCTCGAACTCACGAACCGTGAGATCGTGACCTGAGCTGAAGTCGGACGCTTAACCGACTGCGCCACCCAGGCGCCCTGTGTCAGTTTTTACAAGGGAGGGAACAGGTTCAAGGAGGTTAAGTAAGTCTCTCCAAGGGGCGAATCTGCACAGTCAGACTCCGGAGTCACTAAACCCCTCTACCAGAGCCCCTCACTGCTGGTTTACAATGAGAGCAGGAAGTGACTTGCTGCGTAAGGGGGAATTAGGTGCTTTAATTTATGACTAGCATCAACTGATCACCTGGAGTCTGTAGCCCCACACCAGGTGGACACCGTACTAGCTGTGTGACCTTGGGCAAGCTACTTAACCTCTCTGGTTAATTTTCCTCATCTGCAAACTGGAGGGAGTACCTAACCATTGTAGGAATATTCTGGAAAACAAAGGAGTTACTATATTTCAGGGCTCAGCGTGACTCTTGGTGTGCAATAAATGCTACATGAACCTTTGCTGCTGTTATGATTATCTTTACTGTCACTGGGTCAGGCAGCTCTCCGGGCCAGCACTGGGTGCCTCTCAGACTCGCAGCTCAGTGTTTGCTTCTTACTGGCCCCACTGCAGCCAACGCTGTGCTCTTTCGGAGGCGATGAGAAGTTCAGCAGAGAAAGCAGCAGCCCGGGGTGATCCCAGACCTGGTTCCATTTCCGGCTCTGTTACTCTATGCTTGTGGGAACCTGGGCCAGTCTCCTCCCCTGTAAAATGGGGCAAAAAATGCATACCCACCTCAAGGGACTGTCGAGTGAATGAAGCACTATATACTCTGGGTAGACTGTCAGTGCTTTTAACATGTTGACTCTCTGATACTCTGGAGTTGTTCACACCGTTGATCAGGCTAAGAGCTGTCTGCCTCATTATAATGTTATCGTATTACATATGTCCTTTTAGGCGCTTTGACTTTACTCCTCTGTCTTGGCAGAAGGATAACTTCTAACCTCATTTCACAGATAAGGAAACTGAGGTCCAGATCAGACATGACTGTCTGAGCCTGAGATAGAGACCCCATCTCTGATGGTCACTAAAGGTCCCGGTCCTTCTGGGTTGGAATTGGGGCGTGAGACTCTAAGTGAGTCTTCTTCCTTCCATTCTGCCAGGGCCTGTCTTCCTCATTGGGTAGGGCTGGGTCAAGAGCTGGACAAGACATCAGAGCTCAGTGGTGTGGGGCCTCAAGACTGCAGACTGGCCTTGGACTCTCCAACCCTGATGTCTGAGGGTCCAGGTCCAAGCTGCTGAGCCTGCTGGCCTGGTGAGGATCCTTGGAGCCACCAGGCCCTGTGCGGCCAGCCACCCACCCACATGGCCAGAGAGAAAGGTCCAGGCTGCTTTCTCCAGGGCAGTGATAACCCGTGGGCCCAGTTCCAGGCGGGGATTGTGTAGGATTCTCTGTGCTCCAGAGGATTCCTGCGTTTCGGCAGACACCTCATTATCCCCGTCCGTCCCAGCCGGCTGTGTCCCAGCGCCTCTGTAATCACTCAGGCCCACGCCCAGCAGCCAGCCCAGGGCCAGGAAATCACTCCCCTCCCCTCCCCCGCCTTCCGCCGCCAGCCCAAAGCGGCGCCTGCAGCCACTTGCCCGGTGGACCTCCTGCCTGCCTAACGGTTCTCTCTCCTCCTCTGATTCTCTCTCTCTCCTGCTGCTGCTTGCTCTCGGGGGACTCGGAAGTGTGGCTCTCCAGCTGGGCTGAGTCTCCCAAGAAGGACGTGACAGGTACTGCCCTGAGTGCATGTGTGTGAGCATGTGTGTCCGGGGGCACGCACGTGTGGGAGCCGGTGCCCGCCGGCCGCGGTCCGCATGCTTCCCTGTGATGCGTAGCAGCCCTTTGTCGGCATGCCGGCCGTCCCCTGGGCCCCCTCTTGCTCTTCCGCTAGCGGTACTCGCTGCCTTCCTGACAACCCTCTCTAGGCCCCAAGTCCAACCTTGGAGGCTTAGATGGGTGATGACCACGTAGCACAGTGTGTAAACAGATGCATTTCGGACCCAGAGGTACGGGTTTGTTCCCAGCTCTGCCATGTCCTGGCTGTGTAAACTTAACCTCCCTCAGCAATGCACTGCCCCCTCCCAGGGAGCCTGGCACACAGAAGGTGCTCAGGTGATGGTGAGGCTACCATCATCCTGTACGTGAACTCAGCTGGTCATCCCTGTGAGGTGGGCCAGCCAAAGATGGTCAGTCCCACTTCAGGCAGTTACCTTGAGGCAGAGAGCTGAAGTCTCAGCAGCCCCTCCCTGCCCCCAACCCAGCCTGGTTTCCAGGGTCCCTCACTGGGGAGCTGCAGCAGGTTAGGGAATCCTGTGACTGCTGTCACAGCCTCTGAGCCCCAGAGCTTAGAGCTGCCTCTGCCTCAGTGGCCTTGCCAGGCTTTGGGCTTCGTGGCCCAGGATTGGGCCTCAGGGACTTGGGCCTGTGCCTTGTGCCTAGGCAGAGCTGGGCTGGGGATCAGGGGCTTCCCTGGTCTTACTGGCCAGTGGGAGAGAACCCTAGACAGCAGGGTTCTCAGCTGCTAGAGGGAGATGGTGGCAGGCAGAGGGATGGGAATTCCAGAAGGTCTTCTAGGAGCCCCTCCATTTCTGAGAGTGCTACCTCACACACACACGCACGTACACGCGCGCGCACACACACACACACACACACACACACACACACACACACACACCCATTCTGCCCAAACATGTAGCAGAGATTGAAGCTTGGGAGCTGGGGAACAAGGCAGAAGGGTCAGAGGTCAGAGGGGCTGGGCCAGCCCCCACTGTCAGTCAGCCAGAGGCTTGGCCCCACCCCACCACAGCTGTGGGTAAGAACATGGGGGGTCGACGTTTTGGGAGGGGGCCAGAGGAGAAAGGCAACAGGCAGGAGGACCCCTTCCCTGACCCACGCTCCTTGCAGCCATCCTTCTAGTGTTGTCTGTGACGAGGGCCTGGGCCTGACTAATCACTGGGCTTCTGTCCCTTTTTCCCCTCTCCACGAGCCAGTGAGCCAGAACCCACTTGGCCCACAACTATACATTTTATTCATGAAACGTATAGCCTGGCCGCCCAGGGGCCTATGGAGGAGCCGGCAGGCTGAGTCCAGCCTGAGAGGAACCCGTTGTGAGGGGCTAGAGAGACCTTTGGTCGGATGCCAGGGTTTCGTGGGTGGGGGGGGAGGGGAGGGGGTCAAGGACAACATGGGGAGCCTGGGGTGGGGGCTATCACAGGGCTTGGCTTCTCAGGACGAGCCCAGCTGTTTGGAGTGAGAAGCTGAGGGGAAGCAGTGTGGGCTGGGAAAAACCAGCCAGACTTGGAGTTCAGGGCTGGAGTCTTGGGCAAGTTGCCAGCTTTCTCCGGGCCTTGGTTTCCCCATCTGGAATGTCAGAGAGTGCATGAGACAGTAAGGGGCAGATGTGGGGGATCCTTGTAGGTAAGATTCCTCGGGCTGCATAGCCTGGCATCTCCCCCAGAGTGGGCCCAGGGGGCTCAGACCCGGTCTCTAGCTGGCAAGTAAACAGTGCTTGCCTGGAGGTGGGGTTGGACAGAGGCATGTTTCAGGGACACAACCGCAGCCACCCTTTTCCTGGCACGTGTGGCCCTTGCCCTGAGCCGCCTGCTGATTCTGAGGCTGCAGGGGAATCTGAAACCGTCCCGCTTCCCCCCAAATATCCCATTTCCTGTTTGTTTTATAAACACTGTCTGTAGTTTACTTAGGACATTAATCTTGTCACCTCATTCCATGCGCAGAACAGCCCATTGAGGTAGGTACTTGTACCTGTTTACAAATGAGGAAGCTAAAGCTCAGAGAGGTTAAGTGTCTTCCCCAGGGTCACAGAGCTAGTAAGGGCAAAGCAGGACTGGACCTCAGACTCGAATTTTATGCTTTCACATCATGAATTTCAGGCAGTTGAGGCCAGTGCCAGTCCTGGGCATGTGCTCTCATCAGGGAGACTCTGGTCTAAAGCACACAGTCTGATTGGGGCACAGTGCCCCACAAGAAATCCAGCAGAGGACAGGAGTGAACGCTGCAGCTGGAAAAATCAGGTGACTCCTGGAAGGTCAGAGATGGTTAGGTAGAATTGGAGTTGGTAGAAGAAGGGAAGGCATTCCAGGCAGGGAGAACAGCTAAGGCAAAGGCTTGGAAGTAAAAACCTACATAAAACAGTGTGGTGGGCACACAGTGCCCTCAGTACGTGTGTATTGAATCATGAATGTTGCCTGGGATGGCCCGGGGCGGGGGGGCAGCTATGTGTCAAGGAACTTGGGGGACTCAAATTGTCAGAAAGACTGAGCTTGAATTTGGCCTTTATTCTGGAGGCAACAGGGACCCACTGAAGGTGTTGGAGCAGAGGACTGACTTGGCAAAAGCCTCATTTAGAAGTTTAAGTTGGCAGCGAGGATCAGGCAAGAGCCAGGGGTCCATCCAGGTGGTAGTAGGAGGAATGCAGGTGTGAGGCAGGGCTCCGGGGAACTGCCAGAGCCCTAGCAGATCCAGCTAGGGGCTCTGAATAACAAGGGGCCCATCCCTGGATGAGACTGTTGCAAAGTCCCCTTCCAACCTGGGAAAGGGTCTCTCTCTAGAAGAAGAAGTACACCCCTTCACCATGCTTCTGTCAAACCCTTCCCATCTAAAGACCAGAGGCTCCATCCACTGCCCCTGCCCTTCCTCCTCCTTTGGGCCGACTTCTCCAGCCCCCAATTTTCCAGGCCTTGGCTGGGAGGGGATCCAAAGCAGCCTTTGTGGGATGACATCACCCACCGGCCCGCCTGCCGAGTGGTTTCTCATCTGGATACCTGCTCCCAGCTCATGCCTGCCCAGGCAGCCCTGGGCAGGCAACACCCTAAGAGGCAGATGCCAGAGTGAGCTGGGAGCCTGCATGTGCTGGGGGAGGGGAGAGCAGCCAGGAGCGCAGAGTGTCTGTGTGTCCATCTGTCCATCCCACAGCCTTTGGACTAGCTTCCAGGAAGTGCCATCGCCTGTCTTCTTGTGCTCTGGAAACCCTGGAGAACATTCTCTTAACTTTTCTACCTGTGTCCCAAAATGTCAGTCTTCAGAAAGCTTAGGCCAATTTTCCAAGGGGTTGGGGGGAGGGGGGCGGAATTTTTCCCCTCTTTGAAATCTTGCCTCAGATTTCCTTGGCTTGGATTAAAATAAGCTGAAGTCTCTCCATTCCCCATCACCCCTGCTTGTCCTCTCTAGCAGCTTCTGGCCACAAGCTCGTCACTCCTTGCTCCTCTGTCCTCTGTTTCCCCATCTCCCCTTTTTCCTTTACATAGTTGTCTAGCTTCCCTGAATTTCAGAGGTGAGGCCTTGCCTGGTTTATCTGTATTGGCTCAAAACAAACCACTAAATCACTCTGTTCCTATCTCCGCCCATTTGTTCATTTCATTCATTCATTTTGCAAACACTTGCTGAATGCCTGCTACCTAATGGACCCTGTGGTCTGCCCAACAGAGGTAGCAGCAGTCAACGAGGAACCCACACTCCAGTCTCTGTTAAACACCAACCTTGTGCCAGGTGTGTGAAGATAGGGTGAGGCAGGGTCCCTTTGGAAACCGAGGATCAGTGGCTGTCTGTAGGTGGCAAATGGTAGAGAAGTTCAGAACACAAGAGACCATGTCTGGTGAGCTTGGGTTCAAGTCCCAACTCTGTGACCTTAGGAAAATTGCTTACCTTCATGAGCCTCAGTCTGCCTATGTGTAAAATGGGTCTTTGACAGATCCTACCACATAGGGTTGTTGTGAGGATCCAGTGAGAGGGCAAAATGATGCAGATAGGTGCTTGGCATAGTGCTGACCGTGAGTGAGCACTGAGGGCCTGCTGTTAATTGTCAGTATAATCTGGGCTCTTGGGATTTGGAAGCTCTCTAAGCCTCTGGGAACTCCTCTTTTCTGTTTGTATCGGGAGTTTTTCTTTCCCACAAACTGGAAGGGGAGCCCCTGTGTCTCACAGGGCAGGGGCTGGCCCTTTTTGTGTTGGGTGCACTGAAGAAGTGCTCTTGGCCACAGGGGCACTGGTGTCCCCCCAGGGGCACAGTGGGAGGGAGCCTCTGTCAGCACCATGCCTGGTGGGCAGGAACAGGCTCAAAGGCTGGCCCCATCTGAGTGCAGAATGGATTGGCCCTGCTGCCCAGCTGTTGGTCGCATTTCTGCCTGAAATACAATCCTGGCTTTAGTGGAGCTGTGCGTGTGCACATCCATGTGGCAGGACTCGGCAGGGACAGGGTCCCTTCCTGGTCTCCAAAGGGCCGAGCTGGGGCTGTAGGGCCCACACCCTATGGAAGGAAACCACCAGGGGTAGTGGGTTTCTTTCCTTCCATTGCTCCCCGCCCTGGGTCGGATGGAGCCTTCTTCATAGAAAGACCCAAAGGTCTAAGCAGTGCTTCTGTCCCCTGGCCGTGCACGGGAACCATGGGAGAGGAGGGGGTTCTAAAAAATACCCCAGACCAATTAAAGCTGGACCTCTGGAAGTGAGACCCAGGCATCAGTATTCTTTAAAAGCTCCCTGGGCGATTTTGTGGGGCCAAGTTGAGGATCATTGTGTTAGAAGAATGGGTGTCTAGAAATAGAAATCAGTGGCCATTCTGTAATGGAAAGAGAGATGGGCTTGAACCTGAAACACTGTTTGGTTCTCTCCATGGCAGCTGTGTGAGCTAAGGCAAGTGTCTTGTCCTCTCTGGGCCACTGGGTTGTCTTTTGTGAAATGGGGAGGTGAAAAGGATAAAATGGGACAGTGTCCATGCCTGACACAGAATGTTTGCTAAGTTAGACTCAGGTGTGTAACGAATGTGGCTGTAGGCTAAAGCATCAGGGAACCATACGGAACCCAGGGACCCTCAGCCATTACTGTAGCCTTGCAGGTGGTGTGAATTCCCCAGGCTTCCAGGAGATTGGCAGGTATATAGGATGGTAGACACATAGTTAAAGTGTGCTAGACATTCCCTTTGGGCTGGGGGTGGTCTGGGAAGGCTTCCTGTAGGAGGTAACCAATAGGTCTCTGGTTTGTGGATCCTTTCAGCTCCTGGCAGGGCAGGTCCTGTTTTAGGCGTTTCGTCCGCACCTCCACCCCTAGTGGTGGTGATGGAAATAGTGAGACATGGAGAGGTTTAAGCAGCATGTCCACTGCCACACAGCCAGGAAGCCAAGACGGGCACCCAGTCTGTCCACCTTTCAGCCTGGTGCTTGCTTAATGAATATTGCACTGGTCTGCTGACTGAGAGGGGCGGAGAAGTTGCTTGCTCCTGGGAGCTCCAGCCCGCCTGCCCTCCTTTTGCAGAGCCCCACCTTTTGACCCCCTCAACTGCCAGAGAGGGTGGCTGGAGGCTTCCTGGAGCCTGACCACAAGGCCCAGCCCTAAAAGACAGAGGGAGACTGAATCAGTCTGCATGTGGCCGGAGTGAAGCAGGCCTAAGACTGGTCTGTCTGCACCAGGCCCTTGGGCTCTGTGGCAGCGCCTTGGTGAGCCGAGGGGCAGACGGAGCCGAACTTGAGGAAAAGCTGGCAGGGGGCGGGCTGGGCTCACCGGCTGCTGGCGCTGGGACTTTCTTCTTGGGTTTCAAGTAAACAGTCTCGGCCCTCCTCCCCCTCCCCTGCCTCCACCCCTGGCTCCTCATTCGATGGGTCTCATGTGTTTCTATTTAAGGGTTGCGAGTAAACCCCAGTGATTGGCGGCCTCAAACCCTCTTGACTTCTCGCCTGGGCCCGGGCTGTGGAGACTTCTCTCCTGCTCGCTCCCTCTCCCTCCCGAGGGGAGGACCGCTGCCTCTCTTTTTCTCTGGGTTCACAGGGGCTGGGGGAGAGGCACGAGCCCTCCTCCTTGCCTTGCCTTGCCTTTCTCCCTCTGCTCGGCTCGGCCTCAGCCCTCATGGGCGGCCCTCCTGTCCCGCCCCTGCCGGCCGAGGGGTCTGGGGAGACCACGTCCGCACCAGGCCTCTCCTGCTGCTCGCTCGTGCCGGGCTGTGACTGACTCATCGCAGCGGCAGGCTCTTCCTCTGAGTTTCCAGGGCCTCCGCTCGTCCCCGGCTGTCCCCCCCCCTCCACTCCGGCCCAGCTCCCCATGTCCCCCGGTCCCCGCGGCGCAGCGGGCCGGTGTGGGGCCTTGCTATATGGCCTGTCCTTGGGGCCCGGAGAGCTGCGAGCCCTGGCTGCGGGCGGCCCCTTGGAGCGGCAGCGGCGCTGGCGACGGAACAGCCTCCCCCGAGGCCGATGGACAGGGGGCGCCCCGGCCGCGGGGCCATGGCCGGCCGCTGGCTCACCGCGTGCTTTCTGCCCTCGCCAGGTGCCGACACCAACGCCGAGCCCATGATCCTGGAACAGTACGTGGTGGTGTCCAACTATAAGAAGCAGGAGAACTCGGAGCTGAGCCTGCAGGCCGGGGAGGTGGTGGATGTCATCGAGAAGAACGAGAGCGGTGAGTGCCCAGACGGCCGCGCTGGCTCCCGGGACGGACGGACAGACAGACAGACAGACAGACGGACTGACGGTTGGCTGGTTTTGTTCCCTACCTCCTCCCCCACCTCTGCAGCTGTACGTTATTTCCATCTGGTGGGGAGAGGGCCGAGGAGGCTGAAGTTTCCCCTGTTGGTTTGGGCTGCAGGCCAGCACTTTGCCTGGTGGTGGAAGAATGTCTCTCCAGCTCGGGGAAATTAACCGGCTTGTGTGCATGCAAGGGCAGGGTGGCAGCCGCCGGTGCAAGGTTCCCAGCCTCTGTTCAGGGTCCCCGTGCCCACTGAGGCCACAGGGAAGGTAGCTCCCAGCTCGGGGGCACCTTAGGGCAGCGTCCCCTGTTGGCACCAGGGTCCAGGCAAAAAGACTGGGCTCTGTGGCCGCTGACTCTCTGGTGGGGAAGGCAGGCCACGACGTCACTGTAAGGGCCAGGGTTCTTGGGCCCCTGGCACCTTGTCTGAGGAAAGGCCAGGCCTGTGGGGGTTGGCTAGTGTCCGGGTGGGGAGCTGACTGCCCGTGCAGAGCTGAAGGCTGCCAGGACCTGGGAAGAGGGCCCAGGCAGGGGGATAAGGGAGCCAGGGAGGGCCCCACAGCAGTCGCCCTATCCTTGCAAGCTGAGGCTTTGTCTCGTCCGGGCCCTGCCGATGGCTATCTGGGGCCCCTGGTTGCACGGTTCTCACCAGGTGAACACAAGTGCCTTGGTGCCCTTGGCAGCAGACATCTCTGCAGGTGGAAAAAGGGAGGGCCTGGGTCTGTCTGAGGGGCAGGGCCGGGACATCCATTAGCGGTTTCCCCATATCCTGCTGGGGCTTCAGTTGGTTCCTAGGGTGTTTTGTTTTGGTTTCAGTTAGCTGCCAGGGAAGGTCCCTTGCACAGGATCCTCTTTGGGCTGTATTTGGACACTCCCAGAGGGGAGGGGCCTGTTTTCCTTTTCCTGTCTGACTCCCTTCCCTTCCAATATTTTGAACCCTGAAAGGAAGGTCGACCAAAAGGTGACTGTACTCCCTCTGTAGACAGAGTAACTGAGGCACAGATGGACTGTGGGGAAGTGAGTTAGTGAGTGACCTCAGGGCAAAAGCAGAACAGAATGGGGGCATTCCCAGGCCCCCGATTCCTATGCCTATGGGCAGCAAGTAGCTGTAGAGATGCTGAGGAAATCCCAGCAGGCCTCCTGGGGGAGGTGAGCTCAGCTTCCTGCTGCAGGAGGCTCAGGAACTGTGCTCCCTTGAGAACAGACCTGTGATACTAGCACAGGTCTGACTCCTGGCCCTCCTGGGTCTGGGGTCTTCACAGACCCTTCAGAGAGGTCAGGCTTTGTCATTGTACCTGGTGTCATTGGCAAGGTGGTTGGCAGTGGCATTCCCCACCCCGTGGAGCTACACCCCTAGCTTAAGGCGTGAGCCTTTCACCCCAGGTGCCCACACTGGTCTCTTTCCTGCATAGGTTTTGTCTTCAGCCTTTGTCACAGTACCAGGCCTACCTCCCCAGCCCCACTTCCCATGCCTGCCCCAGGGAAGCAGGCGTTGTCACAGGGGCCTGGCTCTGGAAACCCTGAGTACCTCGAGAGCCAAAGGAAGGGATCTCTGATGGTAGAATTGGAGGCAGCAGCTGAGACAGATGTTTCTGGAGCTTGCTCCAAGGGGAAAAATGGGCCCACTTCTCTACATAGGGTCAGGGCTGCTCAGAAATAGAGTTCTGGCTTAGGGAGCCTTGTACCATTTCACCTGCCTGTGTCACCAGTACGGCTATATAGCCCAGCAGGAGGAGTGTGCCCCCATGTTTCTGCACACCAGCCACTGGCCAGGATGGGGAAGACCCCCACACAAAAGGAAGTCCACATGCTCGAGACTGATTCCCAGGGGCAGACATCCTCCCTCTACCTTCCCATCCCACACTCAGGACCCTAGGAATGCTTGGAAGCCCTGCCTAGCCGTGGGGGAGAGCGCACCTGGAAAAAGTGTAGAGGCACCTCCTCTTCTGAGGAGTCCCCGGTGGCTGTGTGAGGGGGGCTCCAGCAGCCTGACTCCCCAGAGCAGTCCAATCTGACACATACCTCCTCTGAGGGAGCTGCTGGCCCTAGAAGCAGGATTCTGCCCCACCAGTGGCTGAGGCTGGGTAGCTTCAGATCCCTTAATTCCTCTGGGCCTCTGTTATCCCTTCTGTAAAATGGAGATAATTTGGTGGCTGTTTGGAAACAGGAACTGGAGTAATGACCTCCCTGAGCCCTCTCCCAGGTCTGAACTCTGTGGCTGGGAGACTGTGTAGGGCCCTAGGTGTCTGGTAGAGAGCCTCCCTTGAGGTGGCTTTTTGACTTCTCTAGGACTTTTGTGTCTTTATTCTTGGTGGAGATTACTGCTTAGCAGCAGATGTCTGCACAGGGACCTTGGAGTGCTGTGTCCACCATGCAAACCCACACTGTCCATTGCTGTCAGAAACTGGGAGGCCTGGAGTATACAACCAGTTTAACTAGAGAATCTAAGTGGGTGGAGAGGAGAAAGCAGAAGGACCAAACTGCAGATCCTTGGGACAGTGGTGTCCCACTTCAAGGAAGCTGGGTGGCTGAGTTGGGGGAGGGGAGGCGTGTTGTGCATCCTGTAAGCTGGCTTTGGGAGGAGTGGTGAGTGAGGCTTTTGAACTCTGTAACAAAGACCCAATTGTTATGCCTCTGACCTTGGGACACAGTGGGCGTGTTGAGGCATTTCCACTCCAGTGGTTGGGGCAGCAGCCCCAGTTAGCACCATTCCCCCCTGTCCCCCTGCCCAGGGCCTTGCTTTGCCCACCAAGAGCCAGGACTCTGCCTGTGTCCCCTTCTCTCTTGGCTGGAAGTTCCTCGAGTAGAGTGTTCGTAGAGGGGTCCACCAGCCTTTGGCTCTGCCTGTTCATCCAAGCCCTCTGGCTGGGACCATAGCCAGCAAGTGATTTGGGGTATCGTTGTGCCAGCCCCCAGCTGTGGGGGATGTAATCTCCTTGGTCTAGAGAGAGATGTGTCTGGAAGGCAATTCAGAGTCAGTAAAAAGTAAACGCCAGGGGCCATTTCATGAGTATCATTTTAACAGAATCAGGGAATGACCCTATGCGGTAGAAGGCCCTTTAACAATTTTGTGGCTGAAGTAACAGGCTAAGAGGTTAAGTCATTTTCTTCGAGTCCAACAGCTGGGATCTCTGCCCTCTACAGAGGACATAGGAGGAGGGTGAGAACCGTCCCATCCCGGGTAGGATCACCAGGAGCTGGTGGCGTTGCATGTTGGGGGAGAGACGGGCTGGTTGAGATGACCACAGGTCTCCCTGTAACATCTTTGAAGGAGGAGGACTCTGTGTCCCACCTTCCAACATGGTGGTCATAGGTAGTGGGAACTCGCGTTGTTAATTGTTCCTTTGAACTTGGGGGCAAGCGCCAGCTGAGAGGATCTCAGGAGGGTGCCCACTGCACCGAGGACAAGCCTATTCCAGGGAATGTAGGTGGGCAGAAGTCAAGAACACCCAAAGTGGGTGGCTTCAGGGAAAGCCTTTTTGATCAAGCAGTGGGCCTGGGGCCCAGCCAGAAAGGACTCTTTTTCTCCTTTGATAAACAGGGACAAATCTCGCAGAAAGATTCAACAGCTTTGCTTGCTTTGACAACCAGCAAGGTTGTGCAACAGCCACTGTTGTCTTGTCCTTGAGAACCCCTCCACCCTCTACCCTTCACATACACAGCATCCCCTGAGATGCCTCCTTTGTAGGACATTCTTGTGCCCCAGAGACCACACTGGCTTCACCTTCATGCAGCTATAATCTGGTGGGATATCTTGTAGAGTGGTGATGGCAAGGTCTCCGTTGCTCTGGTTGCTGATCTCCAACTTGCCAGGATTGCTTCCTCCTTCTTAGGAATAAAGGTCGGGGGAGGATGTGAGGATATGAGTCAACAGATGGCTCATTGTTTTCCTGCCTCACCTTTCCTTCTCTGAGTCTTCGTTTCTTTCCTGGTATCAGCATGATAACCCTGGGAGTTCTCACACTTCCTCAGGGGCACATAGCTATAGGACTAGCATCAAATCATGCTGGCAAGGAATTTTGAGCTCCGCTGGTCCACCCAAGTGAGAAATTGTACAGGTGACAAAACTGAGCCTTGGGGAGTCTGTACATCTCAGTCTTCTCCAAAATCAATGCTTTGGTACCAACTGAGTAGTGAGCAGAGGACAGAAATCCACTCACACTTGCTCAAGAGACTACTGAAAGGATGCAGGGAAATCTCCCTGAACCCAAGGATGTGAGGGGCATCCCAGCCTCACAGGAGCTGGGAACCAGAAAGTCGGCACAAGCCAGATCATCTGTCTGTCTGTCTCTTGGGTGTACCATATAGATTTAAAGCCCCCCTGCAGTCTTCTCACTGCAGACCAACCTCCATTCCCTTCCTGTTCACTTATAACGGCAGCCCGTTCACCTGCTATTGCTCTGTCAGGACCAGACTACATGGCTTTTCAGTTGAGACAACTGCCACCAATGGACTGTGGCTCCTGGTTCTCGGAATTCAAAATTTCAAGTTTGAATCTGAATCTGATTGGTTACTGGCCAGCCAATCAGCAGACCTTCCATGAGGTGGCCAGCCCCAGGCCAATCAGCTGTGTCCAGAAATGTCATGGGGTATAAATCTGGCTACCTCACCAGCCTCCTCAGCAGTGGCTGGTGGAGAGCAGCTTTTAAAGAAAGGAGATGCAGAGGGGTAAAGTACCCTAAAACATGTTGGGCTGCAAACTATTTACTTGTTCAGCAGCTGTGTGTGTGGTGGAGAAACAAAGAATCAGGAATCTGAATAGTAGGTTGAAGATCGAATATTACCCTAACTTTGTGATGTAAATAGGAATCACTTTGTTTCCTCATGAGTAGAAGGGGGCAGTGATAAACACTGCGTGGGCCTTTGGGGGAGGGGGCTAATAAAGTAGAACCATTTATTATTTGCTAAATATATTTATTATAAAGACAAACTGATAAGCTTTCAGATTTTTGTGTCATATGATAGTTTTGTATCGACAAAGATACTGCATTCTTCAGCCATATATTTTGTGAGTTAGAATTTCTTTCTAACACTGAGGTTGTATCTCTTCTGTTATTTAGCTGTTTCTTCTTGAACATTGTTATAACTGGTTCTAAGTGAGCTTCTTATAAGGGAGAATCTACATAGTGTTCATTTATTCACTCATTCGTTTATTTCACAATTCTTGAATACCTCCTTTATCCCAGTCCCCATGCTAGTTTGGTGCATACCCATAAGGTTCCTGCCTTTATGAAGCTTAGGCTCTAATCGATGTGAGCATTCTGGGTACTTAAGGGGTGGACTGTATTGTCAGGCTGGGGTGGCTTCACAGAGTTTACAGTGTCTTCAGTGGACTTCTCTTATGTATCTTCTATGTCTTCTGCTTAGATTATGTGCTTACTAAGAAACCACCTGACTGCTAATTCAGATTGCCACGCTACCCTACAAAAGAGATAACCCAGTAAAGATAGGATAGGCTGTTTCTAGAAAGGCAAGTTAATCACAGTCTGCATTGCAGACTATCTCTGGCAGGCAGGTGTTGTCCGCTTTGCCTCCAAGGGAAAGGGCCACAGAGCATAGATCCAGGATCAAAAACTAGCATCCTAATTCTGCCTTGGGCCCCCTCAGCACAGCTTTATATATTGCAGACTAGAGATTGTTTTGAGAATGGGATTGCAGGACGGCCTAGCAATGTAAGATATGGCTTCAACTTAGACAAGCCTGGTTTTCATCTTCACTTGGTACTTGCTGGTGGTGAGTCTGGGAAAGTTACTTGGGTCTCCTGAGCATCAGTTTCCTTGCCTTTAAAATGGGCATAATTGTACCCACAGCTATAGGGTCAATGTATGCTGATTTGAAAGGAATTCCGTGCTTAGTACAGGGCCTGGCACACAGGAAGTGCTCAGGACGTGCTGGTCACCAGGAAGACTGCTGGACTAGGGCAGCTATGCCACAGATTGATCTTGGCGCCCACAGTAGGCCAGTTTTCCTCTATGGCCTCCATTTCCCTGCCTGGCCAGAGAATGGATTGCACTCAGTAGTGTTACGGATTCCCTCGGCCCTGATGGTTTGCAAGGTGGGTAGGGCAAGCAGGGAGCTTGCTGCAGGGTAGCGAAGGCCAGAAACCATGTTGGAGACCAGAGTCGCAACTTTGGAGCCCTGGCTTGGGTAGCTGTCCTTGCCCCAGTCTGTGGCAGGAAAGGAGTTGGAGAAAAAAGTAAGGTCCCATTGATGACCCAGAGACCATACCCTCACAGGGCCACAAGCTTCGAGCAAGGCTGAGGGAAGAGGAGTGGCTCACCCATGACATCCTCATGCTGGCTGTCCCGCAGTGACCCTGTTGCATGGTGCAGAGCTGAAGCACTGGGGGTGGTAGGAGACTAGCAGAGTCAAGGAAGGCTGCCTGGAGGAATTGGAGGCATTGCGCTGGGCCTTAGAAGGAGGTTAGGTAGGCAGAGATGCAAAGGAACTCTAGGTCCACATGAAGGGGTGGAGGGGTGCGCCTGGTGGGGCCACCTCCGGCGGGTGCGTCCTGATGAAGAAAGTGGAAGCTGGGCGGCAGTGGAGGGGGAGGAAGGATGGGGCCATGGGAACAGGTGAGCAGGAGAGGGACGTGAGGATGTGGCACTAGAGGCAAGCAGTCCCAGCTGTGGGGAGGAAGGTGGCAGGGGAAGGTGTGTCTGGGAACCGGAAGTCGCTCTTCCCTCGAGTGGGCTGTTGTCTGGGAGGCGCCCCAGGGCTTGTCAGCACTGAGCACTGCCAGCCACCCGGCTGGAGCCAGCTGCCAGACGGCTGGGTGGAACAGTAGCCACCAGGGTACTCTCTTGTCTTGCCTCCGCCTGTTCAGGCAGGACGAGTAGGGTGGCTGGTCACTCCCACCTCACATTGGCTCAGTGGACCTGTCGTGTCCCAAACTCCTCTGAGGCCATCACCCTGGAATAGTCATTTCTGAGCAAAAGATGTGTTTTGGTGGTGACCTTGGAAATCCAGCTGACATGCCAGTGTGACACCAGCTGCTCCCCTCAGCCCCGGGGCAGCACAGCTTGGCTGCCTTCCCTTTTGGGGGGCACACAGGTTTGCGCTGAGTTTGCACGGGCATCTCCAAAATGCTGCTTTTCTGGGTTTGAACACCAAGGGAATACTTAAACCACACACTGCCCAGACCCCAGCAAGGCCCATCTTCACGCGAGCCGTCGTTACCCTATTATTTGACCAGGTGCCCGGCTGCGGCCCAGAGGTGAAGGAGGCCCACACGGTCCCACCCTCACGGGGCTCCCATGTAGTGGTGAGACGGTCACAAGTAAACCAGGAAAATAATTGGAGATTTTGAAAAGCGCAACACAGGAAATAGGGCACTGTGACCCTCACGTGAATAAACGGCGAGAGTGGGGGTAATCATGTGGCCAGGAAAGGCCCCCCTGGAGGCCTTCTGTGCTGAGAATGTGTGGAGCTCGGTGGGCAGAGAAAAAACCAGAGGCCAGTTGGTTTGGGGAGCACGGTGGCGAGTGAGGGCAGAGAAGGGGGAGAGGCCAGGTGGTACCACGGCAGGGCGCATTCTCCATACAACAGCCACCGCGTACCTGGTAGGAGTCTTGCAGTGTAGCCACCAGGTGACCCCACTCCCCTCCCCGGATATACCCTGGCCCAGGTGCCCAGGGAGCGGGCACCACCGGACACCCCCTGCCCGTTCCCAACGCGCACACTCATGCAGGACCTTTCGCCAGTAGGAGCGACAGGTCTCGCCGCACGCACGGCTGAAGCACAGGGAGAGAGTTCCCCACACAGCATTCCCTCCGCTCTTACATAACAGATTTCCACCCTGCCATTGTGGCACTTTCTGGGGAGTATAATTTGTCAGGACCTCAGGGAATTTGGGCTGAGTAATTGCCCCTTGTTTCTTCCCCCCAGATGAACCCGTGGCTGTGTGATACTACATTCTCAGCAGTTGGGTTTTCACTAATCACTCGTGGTAGTGGGGTTTACCGCCCTCCTCTCTATCAGCATCTTTTCAGATTCCGTAACCTCACCCTCTGGGCTCCCAGTGCTGGCCTGCACTCCCTGGTCTCCTCACGGGAAAGCCAGGGTGACCCAGTTCAGCTGGTCGCCCTGTGATGCTTGGTGGGAGCCAGTGTCCCCTGGGACTAAGTGGAGAGCAGCTCGTGGCTCATGGAAGCCCCGGCTTCACTTCTACCTATGTTTAAAATGTGCTTTAGGGAATTTTGGGGGGATTTTTGTTTGTTTGTTTCACTTAATCGTCTCAGCCTCCACTTCACATTTCCCTTCTTAGGCATGCGCTTTTTAGGCTCATGCTGAAATATATTTGCCTCCCTTAAGCTTTTATTGGACTAAATTGTGGGGAAGTGGCCCAGGCTCCACGGGAGGTGAGTGAAAGCCAAACTAAGAGAAAGCGTCTGCCAAGGACTGGCCATAAAGTGAGCGAGCCACGAGTAGGTTTTTGAGATTGGTGTGCAGATCTCTCTCTTCTGTTACACCTGGCCCATCAGCATTGCCATGAGTGGCCCTTGAATCACCATGTCCCAGAACCTTGTGGGTTTATTTTATTTTATTTTTTTAATGTTTACTTATTTTTGAGAGAGAGAGAGCATGGGTGGGAAAGGGGCAGAGAGAGAGGGAGACACAGAATCCGAAGCAGGCTCCAGGTTCCCGGCTCCCAGCTGTCAGCACAGGTCCCGACGCAGGGCTCAAACTCCTGAACCGCGAGATCGTGACCTGAGCCGAAGTCGGACACTTAACCAACTGAACCACCCAGGTGCCCCATAAACCATGCAGTTTATAAAACATATTAGTAAGACAAAGGGCAAATGCTGGCATTGTGCTTCTCAGAGGTGGAAATTGAAGCCCAGAGAGGTTAAGTGACTCGCCCCAAGGTTGCACAGCTGGAAGGTGGGGTGTGGACTTCCAACACATGCCATTTATCCACTGTTTGGAAATCTGGATGTTTGCATTTCTCTTCCTTGTAGATTTAGAGAGCCATGCCCCTGAGTGCTCTGCTGCGTGAGTTCCCCAGGCCACAGAGAGCAGGGGAACAGAAATCAGTCCTGCTGAAGCCCTGTCTGGGATAGGAGAAAAGTAGTCCAAAGGGAAGTTTCTTGCAGAAGAGTCATGTGCATGCTCCAGTGTTTGGCTCAGCCAGGTCCATGGGCCAGGGCTGAACTGGATGGGTAGATGAATTAGGGGCATTTGTGATTTCCCCAGAGATCTGCTCACCAGGGCCCTGGTGGGCGGGGCTGACGGTGTGCAGGCAGTGCTGGGCAGGACCCCAGCCCTCTCTGCCTTCTTCTCTGTCCAAATAAACAATGTCCTGCCCCCTCCCCTTAACCTCACCAGACCCAAAGAAGAGCTGCCTCTGCCTCCTTCTCCCCCTCCCGCGACATCTTTAATCTCAGCCCTATTTGAGTGACATCCTACCTGCAGGAAATGCTTCCATACGCTGTGGTTTGCTTATTCAGTCGCCAAATAACGTACCTACTGTGTGCCCAGCACTGGGGTGTAGCATTTGACAAGAAGCAGCTGTCCCTATCTTCCTGTCACTGAGGGGATGGCATTCTAGGGATCCGTCTTGCCTGCAAGGTAAAGGCCCAGATGCAGTGAGTCAATCATTTTCACAGTGTACCTGCTAAATGCGAGGCAGAAAGCACAGTGTAGCTGGGGTTCTGTGGTGTCGTGGAGAGGACAGGGAGGGCAGGACCAGAAGGCTATGGGTTTTCATGAATACTGTTGGGTTCAGAGATGGGACAGTGCCTGGTCAGGGCAGTCTTCTGGAGAAGATGGGCCTTGAGCAAGTTGCTGAAGGAAGAGGGGGCTCCAAGCCGAGTTGAGTCAGAATGACACCTTCCAGGGCGCAGAGGGTGGACACAAACAAGCATAATCTGGCCACCGTGTCTGAGGCTGCCTATGGGAAAGTTTTCACCCAGCAGGGAACAGGCTGGGGGTGTGTGTCAGGGGCCTCAAAGGGCCCCAAATGTCAGGTGAAGGAGAGATTTCCCCCTTTCTTTCCCGCCAAGCTGAGAGAGACCTTTCTGACGATCTGCCCAAACCTCTTCTTTGTCAGAGGAAGAACAGAGCCTGGAAAAGTAAAGCTCCTCACCAGTGTCATGTGGCGAGTTCATGGCTGTGCTGTGGCACAGCTGTGGACCGCTGGCATAGAGGTGGCCGTCTCCGAGGCCCGCTGGCATCTCCCAGCATCACTGAGGTCTTGCCACCCTCTCTAGGCTGGCCACACCCCATCTTGCCCCTGGCTGGCTGACTGAGGCTCCCTGACCCTGGGCCCTCAGCCTGGTGCTAAAGCTGGAGCCTAGAGGCAGGCCCCAGACTCAGAGGTGCTTCCTACATGCTCTTAACACTGTATGTTCAAACAGACTGATTTTTCAAACATGGTGACTTCCTTCCTGCAAGATCATCTTCAGATGCCTCACCTTGAAAATATGGACTCCCCGCCGTTTAGCGACCCCACTTCTCTGGGCAGTTCCACTGGCTGGCTGTGGTCTCCCCCCAGACCAGAGGCTGTGCCTCCTCGGCCCCTCTTGCACCTCCCTAGGAAGGTGTTGAGGTCGCTGTTGAGGTTGGCCAGGCATCCAGTCCCCCTGTTTCTGGACACTCTGTCTTCTCTTGTTTGTTTTCTGTACTTCTAACTGGCGCCCTTGCAAGGCCCCAGCCTTCTCTCTGCTCAGCGTGCTCACCGTCTTTTGATTACCACAGGAGTTTGAGCTGCTGTGGTCAGGATGCACGCGCAGCAAGGCCTGGGTCCTACAGGCTTCTCCCAGTCCTGGCCTGGCCATGTGACCTCCCTGTGCTCTGGGGGACTTTCTGCCAGTTCCAGCCACCCACTCGAGCCACTGGCTCAAGGGATTGCCACTTGGCACAGTGCTTAGGGTGTCATCTCAACGGGCAGGGCGGTGCTAGGCCCTCATGGAAGGAATGCCAGGCTTTATATAAAAGGATCTCAGGTCAATCTAGGTTCCAAGCTCAGTTACCCACTAACCAGGTGGCCTCTCTGAGCATCACCTTCCCTCATAGAATGGAAATGTGATCGGGAGTGAAGACAGTGGCCACGGTTCTGTTCCGGATACCAAGCACCCCACTCCCGTGACCATCCTGCTTTTACCAAAACTGGGCAAGAAGCAGGCCTTTCATCTCTGTACTTCCAGAGTTCCTAAGGTCCCTTCTAACCCCTGGGGCTCCGAGAGAAAACCAGTTTCAGCTTAAAGGGAGCAGGTGAGGGGAATTTGACCATGTTGGTAAGCCTTCAGCCAGCTCCCTAAGCAGCCAAATGGGTCACTGGCTGCAAACATCCCTGGGTTTGTAATGATGATCACAGGGCTCGTGGGCTCCTGGACACCTTTGGAATGGGCTTTGTGAGGCCAAATGCTTTGCAGATTAAATTTCTGGACAAAGAACAGCTGAGAAATAGTCCTGAGCTTTGCTAAGCCATTTCTATGCTATGGCAGCAAAAGGGGCGTGTGTGGTGTGTGTGTGTGTGTGTGTGTGTGTGTGTGTGTGTGTGTGTGTGTGTGTGTGTGTGTTCGTTCTTTCGTTCTCTTCCCTAATAAAGGGGAGAGGCGTAGGCAAGAGAGGAGGAAGGTCCAATCCCGAGCCTCCCTCTCTTCTTCAATTTGCATCAGCCAATGGGTACCGCTGGTGCTGCTGTGTTTTCCAGGATGGTGCTGGTAACAGAAGGAATATGATTAGTGTTATGGAATTTCATGGTTGGGGTTGGGGGTGGCTTTTCCCCCCTTTTTAAAATAAATGTTTTGAAGAGTTGCCCTGGAGAGCTGCTGAAAGCAGAGGCTGACGGACATTTTTGGTCATGTCAGACGAGGACAGGATTATCCAAGTGAGCAGGGGTGTCTCTCCCCTTCAGCGGGGCTGCAGGGTTCCAGGGCCATCCTGCCAGAAAGCGAGCAAGGGGCCGTAATCACAAACAGGCTGGGATCAGTTACAACCAGAAGTATTACTTTAGACTCTTGGCTTTGATGGGGAAGAATGCAGTTTTCCTCACCCCTCCTCCCCCGTCCTTCTCAAGTTAAACAAGATCTGTGAAAGCAATAGCTCTGGGATATAAAGAGAGGCCAAAATCCAAAGCAGCAAGGGGTCTCAAAAGCCCAGCATGGGAGGGTTCCCCCAGCCCCTGCCGATACTGGAACAGGGGTTTGCCTGGCCTGTTCACTGTCCCCCCATCCCTTCTTGGGTGAACCGGAGAAGCACATTTTCCCAGAGTCTTTCTTGTCTACCTAGGGCATCCTCACCTCTATCTTGCCCACTTGGCTCTTCTGCATATGCAAGCTGGCATTTTCTTCGTGTTTGCAATGTACCTGAGCACCGTGGGGAGGAGGAGGGGACAGGTGGGAATGTAATGAAAATAGCTTAGCACACTGGAGCAGGTGATTCGCCAGCTTCTTCCCTGATCAGCCTGTGCAGACAACAAACTAATGAGGCCCTCACCCCTTGTAGCCATGACCCGGCCCTGGGGGGATCTGCTTCTCAACCCCCTCTCCTGCCTTGGCCGGCACCTCCTATCTACTCCTTCACACTTGGGGATAAATAATACTGCCCCCTGGAGTGTTGGCACCGTCAGGGGCGTGCTTCCCCCGTCACTGGTGCCTGGAGCAGAACCAGGGTTGGCCAACATGTAGACCTCCTTGCCAACAGAGCAGGATTTTAACTGACTGCTCCTTAGAGGAGAGGAAGGAAGTTGACCTCATCCTCAGGCTTTGCACAGAGAGAGTGAGCATCCAGGGCTCCTGCCTCAGTGCCTCCCTTATGAGTGTGTAACCCCACTCTTGTGCCTCACCGCACAGCCAGACACAAACTCACCTCCTTGGACTTCAAGGGCCCCCACTTTGGGTGAGGCCAGAACATCTTGTCAGCGCTGTTGTGGCAGCGGACAGGAGGATTCTGTACCCCAGGGGCCTAGCCTGCCTTCCGTACCCCCGTCTCTCAGTCTCCTTGGGGCCGTCCCACCATCTCAGGGCCCTTGGATGGGAAACTTCATTCTTGAAGTGGATTCAGGGTTGGGGAGCCTGAATGGAGTCACAGCCCAGTTTGGTGGGACACTCACATTCTAGTCTAAGGGCCAGGTCAGAGCTGGGGAGCTGGACCCGGTGACAATATTGCTCACTTACTGGGGAGTGAAGTTATAGCCTGTCATGGCTGAGGGTTGAGACTCAGCTGAGGTGTCTTGGGCCTGTCACTGCCAACACCTATTTAAAGGAGGGAAATCTTCATAGTCCACCTCAACCCCCAAACTTAAACTTGGAGTAGGCCTCCCTACCTTAGGACCACCCAGACACCCTAAAGTTGGTCGGGTGACCCCATGGAGACTGGGAGAAGGCGGTATGGAGGGCAAGCTAGGTCAGTGACTTCCCAGCTTCCGACCCTCTCTGCCATCAAGGTACCAGGATATTCCTGCTGACCATGGTGGCATATTGATCAAAGACCAGCCCTCATGCAGATTGGAAAAATCAAACCAAGCAAACCAAGCTGAACAAGGAAGACTTGATCCCCATGTCCTGGAGCTGATGGTCTAATGGAGGAAGCAGACGGTTCCTGCTTCTGACGCAGCTGAGGGGACCGTGGTCGTTGGTGTGTCATGAGGCATGGTGGTGACTGTCTTTGGGTGTTGGAGCAGGAGGCACCAGAGATTGACAGGGTAAAGGTAGGAAGGGGCCCATCACTGGTTGGTGACCAGAGTGTCAGTCACACCATCTGATTGATCACTAACCGTGGTGAGTCTACAATGAGACACTTGGACCTGGGTAGTCTCTGGGGCATCCAGACTAATGGTATATCTGTTGGGAGTGTAGCCTCTTCTCCTTGGATTTGAATAGGATCTCTACCAGACCAGCTCTTAGGAACTAGCAAGACAAGAGGGTACCCAGGGACAGGAGAGACAGAAAGGGAAATGGGGCGAGAAAAGTTCAGGGAAAGAAGGAGCCTGTTCCTAAATCACCATAAACCTGGTTGGGCCTTCGGGATGGTTGTCCCAGGATCAGAGTGTTTGGGACTCAAGTTAACCTATTTGCTGCTTTCTAGAGACTATTAATATCAGAAGCTGTAAGAAGGGTGAGAAAGGGATCACCGAAGCACCTCCTGTATATCAGAGAGCGAGCCAAACCCCTTTATTCTTGTAATTCCCGCCACTGCCCTATAAAGCACAGGTATCATGACTTTCATTTATGAGAAGGCTGAGGCCCTGGGAGCTCAGGTGATTTGCCAGCTTCTTCCCGGCACACTCTGCTGAATTCTGGTTAATTCTCTGTGGTTCTTTGGGCCCTGAGTAGGGCACCATGGTGGGGAGAAGCTATTTTTGGTATAGCCTTCTCCCCACCCACCCTCTGGGTGTTGGGGACAGCAGGTCTCTGGGGCTGCCCATTCCCAAGCTCCAAATTGTGCCCACCAAGGAGGAGGGCTTTGTTTGTGTTTCCTGTATGAGAAGCCATGACTCCAAGAGTCCCAGTGGAGCCCTGCACCAGCCAGTGGGGCTGCTTTGAATGGGTTTGAGGAGGGGCCGCTCAAGGCCTCTGCATTCCTCCTGGAGCCTCACCCAGGGCGTCGGCTTGTCCCTGGTGCCAGGCCTGTGGGACCTCCCTGGGCTTTGCCTTTCCATTCCAGAGAAGGGAGAGGACCAAAGGAAAATGGCCCATTCAGGTGTACACGCTGATCACACGGGAGCCCTTCCAGTGGGAGGGTCAGCTTACTGGGTGATCTTGGGCAAGATATGCAACAAGCAACCAAAATCTCCTGGTCTCAGGTCCCTGTGGGCAAATCCTCCTAGGTGAGCCATGAGTCAGAAGCACCTCGTGAATTTGGGGGGACTGGAAGAGGGATGCCACCTAGGGGCTGCGTAACTGTCCTGGGCTCCAGCAGGGCAGAAGGCCCCGGGCCAGAGGGATGAGCGCTAGAAAGAAGCCCACTGCTGACCCTACACTGACCCCAGGAGCTAGACTTTGAGAGATACTTGAGGATAAGGAAGCAGGAGAGACTTCGGTGTGTGGGTGGGGAAGCCAGGGAAAGAGGAGGAAGTCTTGAGCTCATTTGTCAGGGCATTTCACTTTCAACAACTATTTACTGAGTCCCTTCTTTGTCTGAAACACTGAGCTAGACAGGGGCTTGAGAGGATGCCAGGATGAGCAAGCCTTGGCCTTTGTCCGTAGAGAGCTCTTGGTCTCGCTAGGGGAGATGGCCAACCCAAACCTGAGGTCGGGGGTGCCGGGGGAGCACAGGGGCAGAAGAGCAGAATCACAACTGACAGGGATTTGCAGGAACATGGCAAAAGTGGTGGCTTTGAAAGATGAGGCCTGGGCTTAGCGATCGATGGATCTGGGAGAGCAATTTTGGGGTCTGCTGGGTGTGCACAAAAACAACACAGAGGGCACTTCCTGCCAGGCTGCATGGAAGGCTTGTGTTCAGATCCCACTCTGCCACTGGGTAGCCAGTCTGGGGCCATTTTGATCCTCAGTTTCTGTATCTATAAAATGGGGGTGATATTTTGAAATCCATGTGGCCATTGAGAAGGTTGACTGAAAAAGTTGTGGAGTGCTGTATTCGTTTTCTCTTCTCTTCCCCGATAGACATGGGCGGGCCGCCGTCCAGTCTGGGCAGTGAGTTGTACTGGGGGAGCAGGGGTGGGAGTCCATCAGGCTCCTGAAATTGCTTGGAAGAATAATCCATCCGCCCCCATCTACCTACAGCCCACAGACTTTTCAAAGCATTTTCCCATCTGTTATTTCAGAGTAGCTCTCTAGGGCTAAGTAGGCCAGGTGGCTTTGTTTCCATTTTTTCGAAAGAAGAAACTGAGTTTCAGAAGGGTAAATGGTTTGCACAAGACCTCAAAGCCTACTAATGGCCAAACTTGGATTTGAATCAAGGGGGTGCATATTCTTAACCCAACGGCTCCTTTTGCAACATCAGTGTTTCCCAAGGAGTGGGTTGTAAAAATGTGTGGTGGACACAGGATTCAGTGGCATGGAATCCTGTCACGAGACAGTTAGTTGACTTCTCTTCCACAGCACGCTGGGTCAAGGGCACAGTCTCTTTTGGCGCTTCGGTGTTAGCATGTGCTGATGTTGCTGGCTTGTTTGTTTGTTAGAAAAATCTGGCCCCAGCCTTAGTGTCTCGGTAGAGCTTGCCTTAATATCTGACTAGCAGTCTATAGCATTGTTGTTTCAGTGTATGGGTTTCTCCAGTTATCTTCTGTTTGCACCAAGGAATATTGGCTTTCCACTTAGTGTAGCATAGGAAAATGTCTTTTTAAAATACAAAAGTATTTACGTGCTTCTTGTAAAGCAAACACTAGTAGAGGTACCACCTAGAGGGCTTCACTGGATGTCTGGTGCTCTGTTAATGACTGAGGTTTGGGAAATGCAGTTACAGGACCCCAGTGGGACACTCCTGGGTACCTTCCTTCCCCACGGTCTCCTAGAGTGACACCAGAGGCTCCCAAATTCCCGCCGGGAAAGGAGCCTGGAAAAGCATCAGTATTGGTGGTGTCTGCTCCCCACACAGCGTAGAAGAATCCACGTTGTCAGAGAGCTGTTGACGTCAGGCGGTACAGAATTTTGCAAGGCCTCTATTTAAAATTCCCCAAAAATTAAATAAGGAGGGCTTGGAGGGAGGAATGCCCTAGACAAATTGTGGAGTGGGTTTTTGTTTTGTTTATGGAGATGGTCTTTAAAGTTGAAATTGCCCCCGTTTTATTTTTGCCCCAACTGACGAGGGGCTGAACTCAGCTGGAAGGGAGGGGATGGTTGTCAGCCTAAGGCTTTTAGCGAAAAGCAACTCCGCTCTGGGGCCAAGAAGCCTCCTTTTTTGGCAAAGAGAGAAAAGGGGGGAAAATATACAAAGTCCTGCATGTATACTTCTGAGGCACTGAAGTAAGCTAGTTCAAAAAACACAGATAACTCCTTATGTTTCAAGTGACTGGTAGCAGTTACAGAGGATCCCCTCCGCCCTTTTCTTCAGGCTGGAAACACACGTATAAGGCACAGACACGTTGCTTAGGCTGCTTTTCATTCTTTTCTCTTTGCTTTCTCACCAGAACCCTGGTTAGTAGATTGCCGTTTAATATTCTCTTCTCACTAATAAGGACACTTCAGCCTCCTCCTTCAGCCATTTTGAATGGTCAAATATCAACGTAGCCCTAAGTTGATGAGTGCCCATGCAACTGCGTGGTGCATGGCCTGACTTCAGGCGGTACAGAGAGGCAATGTTAAATACCGCGGCAACGCGCAGTGAACAGTGTTTGTCCCGTTCCCATTCTCTTGCAAGCCTTCTGATTTGCCTCAGCTTGATGGTCCACTGTCTTTGACTCCTCTCCAGTAAATCTCTTTTTGTAACTAAGAGGGAGGGAACAGGCGTAGGCACAGCCTCTGCAGACCCAGCACAGCTCAAATTTACTATGTTGCTTTGTTCTCTGTAATTTTATGGTTGGGGCCGGTGGTCCTCTTTGTTCATGGCGGCGATCTGAAGTTTCCTAAACAAATTATTTTCTCGAAGTCAAAAGACAGTTGCTTTAAATACGTATTTACTCAGTGAACCACAGCATACATAAGTACAAGGATATGGCAAAAGCCCTGCATAGTGTGGAAACATCTGAGGTTGAGAAATGCTGATCCAAAGTCACTCTCTCCTGGCAAAGCCCTTGGGTAAGATCTTGCGCCAGAAAACTCTATCAGCCTGAGTGTCCTGCCTCGCCCTGCCATGTGGGCCCAGAGAGAGGGTGGGAGAGGGGCAACCCGGAGATGGGGCCTGAAACCACCTGTAGCCCCCTTCTGGGGTGGGAGTGGAGGGCACAAGGCAAGAAGCAGGGAGAGTGAGCCACGCCTGTGACTCCTAAGCATGGAGTCTGATTTGTAGACACTGATGGAAAGAAGCAGAAGGAGCAGATAAAGGGGACTGGCTTCCCTGGCTCATCTGTCACATGGAAATTTCGGGAACTAATACAGCAGAGGGTGTCGGTCTTCTTCTGCAAAGGAGCAGACAGCTGGAGTCATTTTTAAAGGGAGCTGTTTGGTTGCTGTCAGACCTGGGTGCTAAGCCTGGCACCTTGGGTAAGTCACCCAGCGCAGGGGTTTCCTAATGCAGCCTAAGATTTCACAGACCTGGAGGCAAATGACTTCTGCACTTCTGGAGCCCCCAGAATGACTTCTGACTTCTGGAGCCCCCAGACTCCAGGACGTTTCTCATCCTTGCTGTCAAGTAGGGATATCCCGCCCAGCCCAATTGCCCAGAACAGTCCCAGTTGGCACCTAATATTTTAGTATAGTTATGAATAGCACCCTACACTCACTCCAGAAAGTGTGCACAGTAAATTACAAGATCACTGTACTAAGCTGTGTCCTCGGGTCTATTTTCATATTTTTTCTTATTTCATACTTTCATCCCTTTTCTTCTTGTCACAGTGGACCTGTCATTACCATCTATTCAGACCTTTGTGTGTGGGTGGGAGGGGTGAAGGGGATAGCTCCTGATCCTGGCACAGCTTTCAGTAAATGAAATGGTGCCACCTGCTCAACCCCTCTGTCTTCGTCTCAGGACTGATTAAAACATTCGGTGGGACGGGCTCCCGGCAGGAACACCTCTGGGTTGTATCCAGCAAATCATCACACTCTCTTTGAAAGTGGTCAGCTCTCGGCTTCAAATCACTCAGGGCAGAAACGCAGCCCCCAGGGGGGTCGTGAGAGCCCCAAGGCCTGGATGGCTCAGCTGTGACACATCCCAGACCCGCCGGGCCAGTGGTTCACTCGTTATCAGAATCCAGTGTGGTCTGGCCCCCTTCCTTCCTGTTGTGTCTTCTCCGCACTGCTTTGGGAATGCTCGGAACCTCCTTGCAGGCTCTCCTCGAGGAGTCCAATCAGGACCCGCCTTGAGGTTGCCCATTTACTCTGGAATTCACTCTCTTCCTTGGAAGTTGGCACTTCTGCCCGTGCTGTGTCCTCTGGCCTTGCTCTCAGGTCGGCCTGTCTTCCTGCGTCTTCCAGGACTACGGATGGGGGCCCGGCAGACTCTGTGTCAAGTGCTCTCCTGACCTTTTCCCACCGCCAGGTAATGAGAGCTTGTGGGGGGCAGCCTCTCAATGCTCTACCCCTGTCCCCACCTGGGTCCATTTGCCCACCACCCTCTCGGTGAACACTTTTCAGGGTGGGCACCCTTCCTAAGAAAATGCTGAGCAGGGGACAGGAGTCCAGCAGACCCTCCCACCCGACTTGTGTTGGCCTCCCGGTACCTCACCCTCTCAGTCTGTCTCCACTTACCTCTTTTGCTCTTCCTGGAGCATCGGGGGAATGCCCCTTATCCTTAGCATTATCTCAGGCATTCCCTTGTGAGGCTTTAACCTTCCTGGTGTGACTCTTAGAAGCCCACACCTCGCCTGTGACGTTGAAGGGGAGTACCCCTCTCAAGTTCACCTGGCAAGACCCCCATCCTGAAGCATCACGTGCATTACTGGCTTGGGCCACAAGTACTCCCATCACTGTGTCCTGTTCCCCCAACCAGTTTGTCGTCTTCCCTCCCCCGCCCCTCCAGATTCCATCCAAGATTCACTTCTTCCCTGGCTACTCAGTTTCATCTCTGATGTTTGTGGTTCCTTCAGCAAACATTGTAGCAACCGCAGGGCTGTCTGGGTCACCCTGCTCCGCTGTTCCTGGAAGGGCCTTGTGCCATCTTGTATTCTCTACTTCACCCTGCCCCCCCCCCCCCAACCCACACTCATGCCAGGCACGGAACCAGATTCAGCTTTCAGTAGAGACCTGCTGACATGATCTCACAGTTGTGAGATCAAGCCTCGTGTCGGGTTCTGTGCTGACAGCCTGGAGCCTGCTTGGGATTCTCTCCCTCCTACTCTCTCTGCCCCTCCCCTGCTCTTGTGCACATGCACACTCTCTCTAAATAAATACATACATACATTCATAAACAAACTAACAAAAAAAAAAAAAAAAAAAAAAAAAGACCTGCCGAGGTCAGGGCCACGTGACAGTGATATCACGAGACTCTCTCCCTGAGACTCCAGACCCCGGAGACCCACCTGCCTCCCTGTGCACCCCTAGCACTAGCCATTTAGGGGCACTGAGGTCGTGGTTCCTTCCTTAAAAATCCCTGTGTCTTACACCTCAGCTTTAACAATAGCTCTTTGGTAAGCCTTGCTAGGAACCAGGCACTATCCTGAACACTTCTTGTAGGTTAACTCCTCTACTCTCTATAACATGGGGAGATAGAAGTACTACCTTAGGTCCATTTTACAGATGAGGAAATTGAGGCAGTTGCCCAAATCCGAACAGCTGGTTAGTAGCAGAGCTGGGATTGAAACCCAGGTAACCTGGCTCTAGAGCCCTTGCTGAAAACTGTGATTCTCGTCTGCCTGTCATTTTTATCATGTGCCCCCTCCGTGCCAGCGAATGTTCGGTGGTCAGGGTTTCTCCTGGGTGCCTCAGCCTCCTGGGCCCATCCAGTGAGGTGAGCAGGCTGGAACCGGGCTGGGGGAGGGGCGGCAGCGCCCGGTTCTTGCTGTCTTCTTGCTGTGGACTCCACGGAGCCTTCCAAACTGACGTAGCAGCCTGTGCTAATGGTCCTGGAATCCAGGCCTCAGGCGCCCAGGGAAGGTTCTGGGGCCCTGGTGGCCTGAAAGCCCCATCTGGGGGAAGGTGAGGCCATGGACAACAGAGCAGGGATAGGTGCCAGAGGTGGAATAAGAAGAATGGGTCGGGCAGGAAGGCAGGGGGTGCACTGGGAAAGACTGGGGGAGCCCTTGCCTGCTCCTGTTTGCTTTGGACGGAGGAGGCCGCATGCTGTGAGCTGGAGTGTGTCTTGGCAAGAGGCCTCAGTGACAGAGCCTTCTGACCAGGGGAGGCCTGGCTGAGGGTGGGCCGCCTTTCGTTGTTCTTAAAGGCACAGCATAATTAGGGGCAGCCAGCCTTTCCAGTGTCTCTGGTCCCTCTCAGGTAGAAACCTCACATCTGCCCCAAGGTCACGGGAAAGGGATCCAGGGCAGAAGCAGTCCCTTAGGGCCCAGCCCTATGCCAGGTGTGGTGCAGCCAGGTGGGCAGCTTGGTCACCAGTGCCTGGCCAGGCTCCCTTCAGCCCCCTTCCCCTTCTCAGCAGCTCCCCGCCCCCTTCAGGGCTCACAGATCCTCACCCCCTCCCCTTCTCCAAACCACTGCAGGGGAAGAATGCAGAAATGCCTGGACAAAGGGTCCAGAGTCTGAGGCAGGTGTCTGAGGCCTGGGACTGTGCCTCTGCTATTCCTAGCTCCATCCCCCATGCTTCTCTGTCTCGACACCCACACCCTTCGCTTAGGTCCAGGCGTACATTAGCACTCCACAGGTGCTCAGCTCTGCCTTAACTGGTCTCAGACCCCGCGAAGGACCTGGATGAGAGGGGAAGAAAAAGGCAAGCCCTGGAAGTAACCTAAAGGCTGCTGGGCTCTCCCAGACTCCAAACTCTGAATCTCTTCCTGCCTGTTACCCCCTGGGTACTGCCCAGGACTGCTGGGTGGGAGCCCGGCCCCTCCTACAGCACCAGGGCTGTACTTGAGCCCATCTTGTGTGCAGTGCAGGGGGAGGTGAGGAAGAGAGGCTGAAGCCTGACTGTGTCCTCTACAGCGTCCCCATGCCTGGAATGCCCCGCATATACCAGGTGCTCAGAAGGCATTTGGTTATGGAGGACACCGTATGTCCGTGATGTCAGGCAGCCCTATAGGCAGATCATATTATCCTGGTATGATGAGGCTCTACAGAGCCCAGCAACCTGTTCCAGGTCACCAGCAAGGATATGGTGAAGCCAGGATCCAAACTGAGGTCTTGGAAGAGGGACTAAGAAGTGTCTGTGTGCAGAATCCTGGGATGGGCAGGGTCAGGAGGGTGGGGGGAGTCAGGGAAGGCCTCATGGAGGACTATACCTTGAAGAACCGAGTGGGGGGGACTTCAGAGGGAGAGGAAGGAGCAGGGTCCTCCTCCCCCACCCCCACCAGCTGTTTTGTCCTAGGCTGAGCTGTGACCTCAGAAGACTTTTTATTAACATCCTAATTGTGTGCAGCTGGCCTCCTCTGGCCCTAATGAGCTCATTATCCTCTCTCATTAAGGAGGCCATTGTGGCCTGGTCACCCCGGGGACAGCAGTGGCCTGGGAGTGCCCGTCACTTCCTGCTGCCTTTGGCCAGGCTCAGCCCCCTCCTGGAGACGCTAAGGCCCCATCCCCACCTTCTGTCTGTCCCCACTCTGTCTCCTTCACTCTGTCTCTCGGTTTCCTCTCTACCCTTTCCATCCTTCCCCCAATGCCAGCATTGCCAAGCCCCAGTTAGAGTGCCTTTTAGAGGGCTTTGAAACTGGCTCAACAGCCAAAGATTACACTTGGCCTGAAAAGAGGGAGGGTCTGACTTCTGGGCTTGAGCTTTTCCCTCTTGGGGCTGGGGAGCCCCTTCCCCACCTAGGATGGATGGTCTCCCTTCCTGCCCTGAGCTGGAGGTGCTAGCCAGGTTGCCCCCACTCAGCCCCTGGACCACTGTGAAGCGGGTTCTTAGTGAGGCCCACAAGCAGGGTTGGCTGCTGTGACAAGTGACATCGCTGTTCTTTCTGGGCCTTTGCCTCCTGGAGAGGGCTTTTGGTCAGCCTGGCCGAATTACATTCTTGTGGCGCTGTGGAGATGTGGTCCTCACAGAATGAGCAACCAGGCTCAGGCAGCATTCGATGGACTGGCCACCTAGGGATGCTCCCAGACATCTCCTCCATGGGGGGGGGCTTAGCTCCAAAGATCACACCCCGAGCCCCCAGAACGAAGGTTTCTCCTGCACGTCCGGTGTGCGGGGGCTCCTTTCTCAGGGCCCCTCTGCAACAGTTTGTGGCTTCCCACTCCAAACAGTGGGCATGGTGGCTGCTGTCCTGCCCCTGCCAGGGGGCAACCTCAGCTTGAAGGCACGTCGAGTAGGAAGATGGGCTGGAGCGTGCCTGCCGGGCTGCACTGCAGGAGTATGCTCAGCACTCTCCCAGCCAGCCCAGGCCCCTCGGGTTTTCCCCACCATTTCCTGTTCCAAGTTCTCTGTTCCCCACCCGCCTCCTACATAAGAACCTGCTCCCCTTCTGCCTAGAAACAGGGCTGACTTCTCAGGAAAAGGCCAGGTCTGGCAGCCGGTCGGGACAGCCGTCCCTGTCTGAGCACAGCTGTGGCCACTTGGTCAGTGCAGTGAGAAGTCCTTTAATAAAACCTCACTACATTTTCTCTCCCAAGAACTAAGGCTGAGAGGAAGGCTAACAGAGGCCAGCTTGGAGGTTGGACCCATCTTCCTGGGGACATGAAAAATGTAGAGGTGTCTCAGACTGGTCCCTGGGCATCCGTGAGTGCTGGCCACCTAACCTCCCACATCCTGTGGCTTTAGTCCCTCAGTAAAGCTCGTAGCTTCCGCTTAGTGGGCACCTACTGTGCCAGAGCCTATTTGTTGCTCCTTATCTTACCCATCCTCACGCTAGCCTGCAAGGCGGATTTTGCAGGTTAAGTCCCTTTCCTGAGGCCACAGAGCACGGAAGTGGTCGAGGTGGGATTCAGACTCAGATCTTGGGCTCCGGCACCTAGGCTCTCTGCCTGAGTTTCCCCATCTGCCTGGCTGCTTGCTGCAATTTCGGTTCTGCCCTAGAGAACAGCTAAATGTGGTACCTACAGTCTCAACAAGACTAATTCTCCCAAGTGCACCAGCAGCTGTGAATTGTGGGGTCGATGCTCTGGATGCTCCCGGGGTTTGGAGATCAGCTGGGGAGGGCTTGCCGAGGCATTAGGACAGCAGAGAGGAAGCTGTAGGACTCTGTCCTGGGAGACCGTGTGAGCTGAAGGACAGGAGCCAGGTTGAAGATAGCCCCAATACATGTGGGGCAAGGAGGGGAACTTTCCCCAGAGATGTCTCCCCTCTGACCCCATTTCCCATCATGCTTGCTATCATAAATTGCATCAGCTAAGGAAAGATAGCTCCTTGCCTTCTCCTGGAACCCCTGAAGGCAGTCCCCAAACTCCACAGATTGCATGGACACACACGCACACGCACACACACACAAAACTGTACACATCCAAGTCCATTTACCAAGCTTGACTGAGGATCTCCTGATATACTCTGCGGGCAAAGATACCACCTGGCCACCCATGGGTGCTGACTGTGTTAGCCGGGGGGAATGCCAAACAACCACCACCAGGTCGATAACAGCTCAAGGTTTTTGACCCTCCTTCTCTGTGCTAGGCCTTAAGCTAAGCTACATATACCTCATTTATGCACTTCAACAAGAACACTTCAGTTACAGAGGTAATCTCGATTAATTACTCCCTTATCAGGGAGGGGAGACTGAGGCTCAGAAAGGTTTACTAATTGTCAAAGATCACACAGCTAGGAAGTAGCAAACCAGGACCTGAATTTGTGTCTTTCTGACCCTATATCCCTAATCATCACCCTCTACTTCCAGGGGACCCTCAGTGGTACACATAGACATTTAAGTGCACGCAGCCCTGCACCTCTGCTCATAGTGTCCGTACACAGAGCACACACTCAGCAATACGCATGTACAGGAACATGTGTAACGTAGTGGCATTTGCAGGTACACATTCTCAAGGAGTCACCTCCCCCCTTGTGCATACAGCAGATAAATTCCTTTATCCACTTCTGTGGTAGTTAAGAATATGGTTCCTGGAGCCTGGGTTTGAGGTCAGCTCTGTGTCTAATTGTGATCTATATTTGCCTCAGTTTCCTCAGCTGTAAAGTGGGGATGATGATGACACTACACTTCCCAAGATTCTTGAAGATTAAATAACGTATGTAAAGCTAGGGCCTGACCATAATCATCATCACGTGTAACAAATGTACACACACCTTTGTTCCGTGTGCACATGCACCCACATAGATGTGTACATGAGCATACCCCACCTCCCGTGCACTGAAAAATACAAAGCCTTGTCCACACCTACCCCCACATGCAGCCCACACACTCAGCCTCTGCAGAAAAGAGGATGCCCCGGGCATTGGAGGTGAGCCTGGGAGCCCCACAGGGCCGGCTGATGACTGAGCCCTCTTGGCAAGCTGGGCCACCCCCAGGGGTTCGGGCTCTAATTGCTCCTTGGTAGAGCAGCAGGGACTTTGGTCGGGAGCCCCGGTTACAGCAACTGACGTCTGAGGTGCTGGCATTCAGGAGAGGCTTGTCAGCAGCTCTGGGTGGGCGCAGGTCCAGGCAGCCTCCCCCAGAGACCCAGCTGTGTGCCAGGGCTCCTGGGAGGTCTGCGTGGAGCTGAGCTGGGCATCCATGCCCACCTGGGCAGTGTTTGAGCCTGTCCTTTGCTCAGTGGAGGTGCCCACAGCCACCCCAGCGACAAACTCTTCTCTGCAGGGCCTGAGGCAGGAGGGACATGAGAATCTGAGCCACTCAGCCTAGCTCTGCACATTTCTGGGCTGGAGTGGAACCCGGGCCAGTGTTCCCAGCGAAATTGGCAGGGACCCTGGCTCCTGGGGAAAAGGAGAGAGCAGGATGTACACAGGATTCCCAAAGGGTGAAATAAGGGTAGGGGAGATAATACCACCAGCAAAAAAGGGACCTGAGCCCTGGGATTATGAGGTCCTTGGATCCAAGGGGAAAGGCCCATTCAAGGGCTGGTCTCCAATATGGCCATAGGGGGAGAGGGAGAGAACAAGAGATCTGTAGGCTGCTGGACTCACTTTATACCAGATGATGACACAGACAAGCTTGGATGAGACTGATGGAGAAAATCTCCCCCAACCCTAACCCTCCCAGCATCCACAGAGGGGCTTGCCTCCTTTGCCTCTCCTGAGGATGACTTTGGAGCCCAAATTCCAGACATAGAAGGCTTAAAAGACAGTGACCCTGGCCATCCAGGAGACCATCAAGTTGCCTGCTTTTCTAGGAAGGCGTGGACTCACACAAAGGAAGGAGGGAATATTCTCCCAGTGAGGACAGAAGTGATTGTTTCAGAGGCTGGAGTTGTCAGTGGCACACCTTGGTAGAGAAAAAGAGGCTGGGAGGGGCTGGACATGGAGGGGTCTTAGCAAATCCTCACCAAGACACATGCTTCCAAACTCCACTGTTCCTCTAGATACATCCCCATGTGTTCCCAATGACAGTAAGATCCCTGGTCCCATCCTAGGCCCATCCTGAGAAACCCTTTCCTGGGAAGCAGAGCTCCCTTTTGAGGGCAAGCCTTCAGGGTACTTCCTTGGCCTGCTGGGATTTGGCATGACTTTGGGGGGTGGTCAGGTTGATGAGGGTCTTGAGGTATGGGAGCCAAAACCTGTGTGTTTTTGGCATTGGGGCTTGGACCTGGGGATCATGTGAGAGCCTCAGCCTTCAAGACCCTCCCAGAAGTGACTCCAAATTGAGAAGTATGGTGACTGTTCTTTGGGGCTCTTGGAGTTTATCCTGGTGCGTGGAAATTTGGGGGTGGTACTTCTTACCCAGAGTGGCTTGGAGGGCTCTGTCCTCACCTGCTGAGGTCTGTGGTGGCAGGTGGCCAGTGGACTTGAGTTGCAACTCCAGACTTGACTCATGATGGTGGACCTTTAGTCATGAACTTTGGTGGTTTCTGGGTAGGTATGGCATTAGTGAGGACATTCAGTGACTGAAACCCACTCCAGCTCGGTTAAACAGCATAGACAGTCACTGGCTCACTGTAATTCGTCCAACAGGTGGCCTAGCTTTAGCATACCTGGAACCCAGAACTCCAATGGTATGAAGTCTTTCTCCATCTCTAGACTTTGCTGCTGATTTAGTGATTTAACCCTCAGGCCACCTCTTCCCATGTACCCCTGTGATCCCTGGTCTGTGTGGAACTTAGTGTTCAGATTGCCCAAGTACCCCTGTCAGTTCTTGAGAAAGCCCCAGAACCATTACAGTGTCCGGGGGGATGACAGATCAGTCCAAAGATGATTGACCAGGTGTGCCCACTCCTGTGGTCAAGGAGGCAGAACCATCTTCATGGTGGAAATCCCTATGAGATGGGGAGTCCTGTTCCGTGACCTCCGGCCAGCCTCTGTGGAAAAGCGCCTGGGGATGGTGCTCTTGGCCGAGACCGCTGGGGATCCAGAGAGTGCTCCCCCCGAAGCCGAGAGAAGGGGAAAAGACCCCTGCATGATCATGTCTTCTGGTTTCCTTGGGGCCTCCATTGGCCGCAGCCTTGTAAGCATCCACACCATTGTGGCCGGGGCTTCAGGGAGGATGGTAGTGCTGCTCCAGGGAGCCTGCTCAGTGGCCCAGAATGTACAAGTGGCTGTGGGTGTGATGGCTCACGCCATCCCACTCTGGGAGAGGGAGGGAAGGAGGGAGGAACACATCCACCCTGGGTTCCGGAGGGACGACAGTGACCCAACTGAGGAAGGCCCTGGAGCCAAATAGCTCTGGGCCTTGAGATTCCAGATTCCTCATCCAAGGCTTTTTCCTGTTTGTTACGACTCGTTTGTTTTGTTTTGTTTTGTTTTGTTTTGTTTTGTTTTGTTTTGTTTTGTTTTGTTTTGTTTTTTTAAGAGCAGTTTTAGACCTACAGCAAAATTGAACTGAAGATACAGAGGTTTCCCACGTGCTTCCCTCACACATGCACAGCCTCCCCCATCCGAGTGTATACTTGTCATTACTGATGAACCTGCACAGACACATCCAAATCACTCTGATCCATAGTTGACAGTAGGGTTCACTCTTGGTGCCGTGTAGATGAGCGTGTAATGACATGCATCCGTCATTATGGTACTGTGCAGATGTCACCGGGTGTCATGGTCTTTCCAGAGCAGCAGGCAGAGCGTTGTGGAACTCCGGAGAGGGTGGGGTGCAGTGGACATTGGAGACTAGATCACAGGCTGTGTGCTATCCCAGGCCCGTCACACCTTGTGGAAGACCTAGGAGGTGGCTCTGGGTGCCGATGTCCTGTGCAATGGTGGCACGGTTTTCCCCTGTCCCTCTCCGCGATCACAGCGGCTCTCGGGCAGCCCCCTCCACTTCCCAACAAGGAGCACCTCGGAGGCTCCCAGTGTCCCCCCTTCTCGGGCAGCTGTTCCCTGCTGTGGGCAGTGACGGGGCCTCCGTGCTGCCCAGGGAAAAGCCCTGGGTCTCTTGACAGGGAACAGTCCATATTTGGAAATGGTGAGCTCTGTCACAGACAGAAAAGAAAACCAGTGCCAGATTGTTTTGGGGGTAGAGAGGGATCGGAATGGGATGGGGGCAAAGACAAGGTCCTGTGAAGAATTCTAAGATGGGATTGATGGCAGTTAGTGGAGTCCCAAGACCCAGGTGCTCAGAGTACTTGGCTCAGTCAACATTTGTTTAAATGATAAATGAATGAACCAAGGAACGAGAAAGACTCTTCTCATTTGGCCGTGACCGCCAAGGGTCACTCAAGGGTGCGGTGCCCACTTAGTATGATTGACATGTCAACATACTTCAGGGTAGCCGTGAGTAGCACCGATGTGCAAATGCCATGGACTGTGATGGAGCCAGGGGCACAGCGGCCGTCAGAAGGTGTCTGTGAGGCATTTATCTCTGGATACCTTTGAAAGCAGAGAAGGCAGCTAAACTCCCAGGCACACCAGTAGTCCTAATGGGTTTCAGAGACCCTCAGTGTTCACTGTTTAGCCAGAGCTTCCTTGGCCTCTCCCACAGGGTGATTTCACACATTTGACACATCCTTGTTTCAGTTTTACTGTTAAATTTTTTCATCAAGCATTTGTGTAAGTGCGGATCACCGTCCATCAGGCCCTCCTCTCAGGGAGCGTGTTGGCTGATTCTTAGTGAGGCACAGGCTTCTCAAGGCTGGACTCAAGCCAGGTGTTTGCCAGGTGCCCGGGCTGCCTGGCTCCATGCCCTGCCCCCACCCCCACCGCCCAATCCTGCTGGGCTCTCATGACTGCGTTCTCTCTTGTCCCCTCTGCAGGCTGGTGGTTTGTGAGCACCTCTGAGGAGCAGGGCTGGGTCCCTGCCACCTACCTGGAGGCCCAGAATGGTACTCGGGATGACTCAGACATCAACACCTCCAAGACTGGGGAAGGTAAGGGCCTGCAGGTTCAATGCGGAGGGGAAATAATGAGGCATCTGCAGGGTGTGGGCTGCTTCGAGATCCTCAGGGATGGGTACCCACCCCATTCCTGGCCCTTGGAGTGAACCCATTTCCCACTCTTCTCCCTAAAGCCATCAAAATCCCTAAGGTGAGTTGGGCCATGTGCCAGACCCTTCCCTTGGGACCCCATCTCACTGAAGCCAGCCCACAAGCTCACCTCCTTTCCCAGGCCTGGCCCTACCTGCCCTGCATGGGGCTCAAATTAGAGGGGAAATTTCCCTGGAGTGTGGATCTCAGGCTTTGGCAACTTTGGGGCAGAGACTGGAAAGAATAGTCTTAGGACTAAATGCCACAGCACCCTTTCCCCATAGAAGCCCTTGGTTCCCCTGGGGACCCCACACAGACCCACCGTTGCCTCCCTGACCCCACAGTGTGCTCTCTGCTGCAGGGATGAACATAAGGGCTTTGTGCACACAACTTTTGCTGTGCATGTCTACTCAGAAGTCTCTGCTCTGGATATCTGTTATCCTGGCCAACAGTTCAGACACAGAGAACAAGCCTGCAAGTCATTTCTCAGTGTAGCAAGAACCGCAGGGTGGCCCTTGCACCCCTAGCCCCTCTGATTAGCTCTGGCCTCGTGAAGTTTTCCTGGGATTTTCTCACTGCCCTTCCCCCCTCCCCACCCCCCCAGGCCAGCACTGTCTGTGGACTCAGGTATTCTCCAGAGCAGGCCGCCTGAGCCCAGGGAGTCCGAGCCACCCCCAGTTCCTGTCTGCCTGCTCCTAAGAACTTCTAAACCCTCTGTGTCCCAGCAACAGGAATGCTCGCCCTAATGGTCAGTGGGGATGGTCCAAATGGGCACGACTGAGAGCCAGGGGGACAGAGGCCTGCCACCCGGGGCTCAGGCCACCTCCAGGCCTGCCCCCCACATACACACCCTCCATTCCATGCTGCCCAGGCCAAAATAAGCAGTCCGCCAAGCGAGTGCCAGCTCCTTATTCATTCTTGCCCTAAATGTCAGTTACTCGGCAGGCGGTTGGAGCCCCACCCTTCCTCCCATGTAAATGCTTTATTTCAGTCCCTTGACTAGGGCTGCAGCCCCTGCAATGCACGTCTACCTTGTGACAGGTTTCCAGGGATGAGGCTCCGTCGGGAAGAGTTTGCAGGTTCAGGCTGGGTGCCCGATCCTTCCTGGCTGCTCCCTGAGCCCTGGGGCTGAGCCTGCACCCAGCCTCATCTCTGGTTCCATTGCACCTCTGCAATGGTGGAGGATTTTAGCCCCTGAGCCGGCTCTGGTATAGTTTATCTGCAGTCATCAGGCCTTGCCTCTTGCCCAGTTCCATGTTCTGGGGTCATCCCTGGGCCTTTCAGAAACAACAATCCCTAGAGTGTCTAGTGAGGTATTATTCCCTGCCAGGTGTGTGGCCCTGGGACTTTAAAAGCCTTCGCCACCACTCTGGGAGGCACTGTTAAAATCCCCCTTTTCCACATGCAGGAACTGAGGCTTCAAGACATTCAGCTACGTGATTGTCCTCGTAAGGCTTGAGCCTTGGTCGGCCTCCTTTGCCTGGTGGTCTTTACCACTGTGCCCTCTGCCCACCCATGAAGCATTTTGCTTGTAAGCGCTTCTGAGAGGGTGTGTGTGTGTGGAATTTGAGTCCCGCCTTAAAAGGCTTTGCCAAGAATGTCAGAGCAGAGATGCCGGGAGATGCAGGACAGGACACTGAGTAGGCAGGGAAGTCCCAGGCGGGAAGGAGCCAGGGAGGTGTGTGCACACAGATGGCAGCCTGGTTTGAGGAGACAGGAGGTGCTTTTGCAGTGCAAGAACAAGCAGTGGCAGGCTCTAGAGGATTTTGACCTTGACAGAGTAAGAATCAGTAAGGCAACCAGTGCAGGCTCTGCATTCAGAAGTGTGCGTGTGTGCGTGCATGTGCCTTCAGGGAGACCATCTTTAAAATAGATTCCTCAGCATCCTTTTGATAGGACCTGTGTGCCAGTACCCCTGGCAACATTTGGGCAGCTGTGAACTTCATCATCACATCTTGGGCGTCTCTGCCCAACTCAACCGGAGAGCTCAGGGCTCAGCACCCCAGCCCAGGGCCCTGGCATCTGTGGTGTGTCCGAGAGACTATCCCACATTGGTCCCCTCTACTCCAGGCCTATTGCCATCCCATCATAGGTCTCTGATCCCTGATCCCAAAAAGACAATTGGCTGTTTGGGTTTATTTCTATTATCAGGCATTCTGGCATATGCTAGAGTTCTGAAATGTTACCGGTAGGAGGGCTGGGGTGGAGGTTGAAGATCCTCTTACCCACTGATGACAATAAGGGCCAAGCCCAACACTGGCAAAGTGCTTTCATGAACCATTGGGTCCGTTGCCTCTCAGAGGTGGTAGGAAAATGGAGGCCCATAGGGGTGTCACCTCCATGGAGCCCCCAGTTCAGTTTGTGGCAGAGCCAAAACCAGAATCTGGGTCTCTGCCTGTGCCCTTGTGCCCTATAGCCGCTGGCGATGATCTGCCTCTCTCCTTGCTGGGTCCGCATTGGCACCAGCCTCTTATCTGGGCTTTCCCTGTTGTAGGCAGGCCAAGGGTGCAGGGTCAAGGGGGGGAGGAACATCGTAGGGCCTAGAATCTGGGCTCCAGAGCCAGACCACCTAGATTCATGTGCTACCCTGACACTTAGGTGTGTGACTCAGAGGGTTTCTTAACCCCCTCGTGCCTCTGTTTTCCCATTTCTAACATGGAGATTGTGCTGACTGCACAGGGCTTTTGTGAGGCTTCAGTGAGATGGTCCATGTGCATGGTTTCAGCTGGGGAAATAACACTGCTGCGGTGGCCCCTGGCCTGAGCATCATCTGAGGCTTCCTCTGCCCACAGGGAAGCTACCGAACAACCTGCCCGGGAGGTCAGCTGTCAGGGTCCTTCCCAGTCTGGCCTCACACAGGAGATCTTTCTTTTCCACGTGGCCCGTTCAGTCCCTTGTCTCTGCTCGTGCCAGGGCAGATGTCAGCCCCAGTGACAGATGAGGAAACAGGCTTAGACAAGACCAGAAGCCTGCCTGCCCCCAGGTGACACAGGCACCCGGCAGCGAGGCCTCAGCTGAATCCATATCTCCAACCTTTGGTCCAGGCCTCCTACTGCCAAGAAGCAGGTCAAATAGGTCACCACCACTCCCTCGAGAAAAGCAAGTACTTCCTAGGAGGCTTTGGTGGGGTTTGGCTCAGATGTGTCTGGACAGTCTTCCTTTGACTCTGCTGACCTGTCTCCCCCATACTTGAGCAGTCTGACCCCCAGCTTCTGCAGGGGCCCGCTTGGTGCCCCGCAGCCCTGACATGGTGTCTTTCCACCTGGGCATCCTATAGGAAGGCAGAGGTTTCTGGGGCTGGGCCACGGCAACCAGAGGGCATGGGCTGGATGAGAGGGGCTGCAGCACAGAGAACTGGGCAGCAGGTCCCCTGCTGTCAGAAATCCGATGGGCAGTGTGCAGCAAAGGAGCAGAACTAAGGCCTGCAGCATCCGTCCCCATGCAACATTTCCTAGTGCTCAGCCGCTGGCCAGGCCCTGTGCTAGGCCCCGGAGAGGGCTGAGAGAGCAAAGACAGGTACCCCCAGGGTGATAGGGACAGGGAGCCCCATGGCAGAGGACCCCCACGTCTCTCCTGACACGGTGCCTGGCTCATGGCGGTAGGCTCACAAGCAGGACGTAACGAGTGGGTGGCCGACAGATGGGTGGTGCCGTGGGCCCCATGGCCTCCTGGGAACCGTGACTGCCCAGCCATGGTGGAAGCAGCAGTCTTTCCCTGGGGCTGCCTGGGAGGGCCATCTTTGTGCCAGGTTGGGTCCCAGGACCCTCTTCACCTCTCAGGTGCTGGCATTGTGAGTTCTTAGCCCCTCTCGGTCTTAGGGGTACAACCCACATGGTTTGGCTTTGGTGGAGTTTCCCCCGTGTCAGTGGGCAGATCTGCCCCCATCCAGCAGGTGCATGCTGCTGGCGCTTGGTCCTGGCGATGATGCCCTGGGAGCCTGAACCTTCCCTCCCGCCATCCCCCTCCCTGCCCCATCCCATCTCATCCTCATCTCCATTCTCTCCGCCGGTTCCGTCGGCCGCGTGTTCCATTGCCATCTCCCACACCAGTGTCCAAGAGACGCAAGGCCCATCTGCGGCGTCTGGATCGCCGGTGGACCCTGGGCGGGATGGTCAACAGGCAGCACAGCCGAGGTGACTGTGGGAGCTGGCTTCTCCTGACCCGCAGCTGCCGCCCCTCGCTCTCTCGCTAACACTTCCCTTCCTCTCTGAGCTCTGCTCCTGTCTGCCACTCGGCCTCCTCGCCCAGATTCAACAGCTAGACTTTCTCTCACCTTCTGCAGCTGTGGGGTGTTGGGGAGGAGGGCACAGGGGGCTACCTGGGAATTGGGATGACTGGGAGTTGGGGGGCGGCTCTGGCTTCTGCCACCATCCTGGGGATGGGGGTCATGGGATTCAGGATGTGATGTGGGGGCGGCTGGACCAAGAAAGGCCACATTGGCCCTAGAAGCTGCAGATGAGGGGGGCGGGGTGTAAGTCTCTGCACAGGCTGTCCCACTTGCCCCCACTCTTCGGTGCCTGCTTCCTCTGAGAAGGTGCTCCATCGGCCAAAGCTGTTCCAGCAACTACTTAGGGACAGAGTAGGAAGAAGGGCCAACACACAACCCTCCTTCTTCAGCTAGCTCCAGGGAAACTAGAAAGGGAACAAAAGCCAGTCCCAGCCTGGTCCCGGGATTCGGCCCCAGCCAGCTCTGAAGGCAGTGACAGGTCCAGCCAGGAGCTTCCAGCATCTTCAGCGCTGGCATCAGCACTTTGTGAGGGGCCTGGTCAAGATTCCAGGGAGGCCCCTGGCCAGCCATCCAGGCTGATTGGGAACTAAGACATTTGCGGGTTCAGGGCCTTTCCAGCATCCAGGAGCTTGGGAGTAGGGAGCTTAGGGGCGAGCCTCTGAACAAACCCCTCAACATCTCCAGGGCCCACAGGCCAGCAGAGGTCCGTTTCTCCTGTCTCACCAAGAACAAGGCTGGAAGGGCCTGTGATGAGCACTGGCCTCTCTCCGATAGCAGGGATGCCCCATGAATATCGGCCCACCCCCACAGCTTGTTCCTGAACAATCTGAGACCATGTTTTGGCACCAGCCCCAAGCCCCAGGCAGCAGCAAGCCTGGACGCTGAGGTGGCCGCCTCCTGTGGCTGGTGCAGCACCACACTCAGAGCACTGGCTGTGGGAGCCCAACTCATCCTGAGGGTGGAACAAGGGTTGGACTCCAAGGTGCAGGGCAGCAGACCAAGTCATGGAAACGGCGAGAACGAGCTCGGGTGTAAAGCAGGGGCACCCTAGAACTAGGAGGGGTGGAGCAGCTTTGCCGGGGGGCCAGCCTGGGACACTGCCCTGAGCCTTGGCAGCAGAGGAGAGGGGGACGCTGGCCTGGAAAAACCGCAGCAGAGACAAAAGCTTGGCCTTGCCCCATCCCCTCCAGCATCTGCTCCCAACGCCATCCTACACCGAACCCCAAACGCAACTGCGTCTCCATAAGCACACGGACACTTACAAGTGACGAAGCACTACTGCCCGTGCGCAGCAGTACGCTGTCCCCTCTGGCCCCCACGCAGCTGCGCATCCGTGGCCTCTGGCACACAGCCACTACACACGTAATACCGCTCGTGCAGCCAACGTAGAACATTCCACATATGCATTTACAGTCGCAGATGCTTCAGCTGCTCTGGACACATCGTACGTCTGCTTCTGACCACCGAGGACACACATAGCTTCCTATACGGTCTCATACGTAGCCCCTCACACTGCATGGGCACAGGCAGCGGACTCGGAGTTACACGCATGCCTTGGTATATGTGGACATGCGTTCCCAGCCAGATGCACGACTCTGTGGACATCCATACGTGTACAAATATGTAGATGAGGACAAGCCCACTTTTCTCTCCCTCCCCTTCTCCCTCTCTCCCTCTCCCTCCCTCTCTCTCTCTCTCTCTCTCTCTCTCTCTCTCTCTAAGAGACCTAAACAGCATTATTTCCCAGTCTCAGCCCTAAGTTAAGTCAGGACTAAGTTAAATCAGGCAGCCAAGAAAAACTTGCAGAAAGCTGGCTGGGAGAAAGCAGTGGAGCCAATGGGGGGAAACAGGCAGTGGGTCATATATAACTAGACAAGAGAGAAGCAGTGCTTCCCCGGGGCCTCCACTCCCCAGCCCCTCCGCCAACCAGGCCTTTGGAATCAGAAGGCCTCTTGTAGCGGGGTTGGGTAGGTTGTGGGGGCCGGGAGGGAAGCCAGGGAGACTGCTGACGGAGGGGAAAGCATTTGAAAGAGGAGGCGTCTGTGGTTTGGAAACTGCAGGGTTCTCCAGACCCCGCCTCCAAAACCAAAACAGGCCTGTCCACCTCCCCCAGCCAGCCACCCACCCACCCGGTGGGCGGCCTGGTCAGCCCTCCCTAGGGCAAAGTTGCCACCCACCTTTGACGGCACATCAGAGTGACCACAGCCTCAGTGCTTCCCAGAAGCCCTGAGGTGAACCCCGACCCCTGAGCTTACAGCTCCCTCTCCCTTTTGATTCCTAAACTTTGATTCCTAAAAGTCTCTTCTAGAGACCCAGGCAACCTGAATGACTTAGCTGCCCACCCCACCCCCCCTCCCCAAGCCCCTGAGACCATTTCAGTCTGTCTGGGCATCCTGACTTGGTTCCCCATCCCCACCCCCAGACGGGGCTCTGCCCTGGTCCAGTAGAGGGGCTGGCTCTGCCTCTCCCTCAGGGAAACGTGGAAGCTGGGAACCTGACAGCCAACCACATGTCTACACGGAGGTAAGCCATGCCTCCGCCACCTAAGCTGGCCATGGCAGGAAAGTAAACCCCCACACAGACCAGTTGGAAGAGTTGTGCTCTGAATGCTCATCACCTGGGACCTACACAGTGATGGGGCAAGACAAGCCTCTAGGCCAGCCAGATCTCTTCCCGGGAGCATGAACTACCAGACCTCTGTGTTCACGTCAGTCCGAGGGCCACCAAGAACAGGGCCTTGTGCAGGAGCAGCTCAGCTTTACTAGGGAAAACTGATGTGCTTGGTTCTGCCTTCTCCGAGAGGGTCAAGGGGAGGCCGGGCACTTACATGGCCCTCGGTGCTATGTCCTCCACATACACACTGGGGGCTGCAGAGGCTGCTGCTTGGGCCTGACAGCTCCAGAGCCTGGGCCCGCATGTCACGGTCCAGGCCCTGTTCTCTGCCATGCGGCAGGACAGCACTCCTCTGATCTTCCTAGGAGAAGGACTATAATTTTTCCCTGCAGAGGCAACTTTGCCTAGGAAAACTTTAATGATGGCTTCCTGCTGGAACCACAGGCTTTTAAAAATAGCCCGGCTGAACACAGGCAAAATGTGGAGCCCAGGCCTCGCCTCACCCTAACCTCAGAACCCTACATCCCCGGGGCCTGGCGCTGCCCCTCTGGCCACGGCCCGGGCCAGGATTTACCGTGCCCCACTGGAAAATGGAGTGGGACCAGGAGCAGGCAGGAGAGTGGAGGGCTGGAGTGTAGCACACTGAACTTCTCAAAGGCCCGAGTCAGAATCTGGCTGGCCCAGGTTCTCAGGCGATCTTGGCAGCTCTCCTCAGCGTGGCTGGATGGGAATTTGAAAGCTTCCAGGAGTTAGTCGATGGTGAGAAAGGCCTCTGCATCTGGGAAAAGCTTGCCATTGAGAAGCGCATGCCGAAGAATGGTGGAGGCTCCAGTGGGTCATCACTTACCTTTCGCCTTTGGCAGCCTCTCAGATTTGGCCAGGGCCCATCAGCTCTGTCCTTGCCACCTCCATCCTGGAGGGACTTGCTATCCAAGCCCGGCACAGGGCTGCAGACAGGACCCTGATCCTCCTAAGTAAACAGATGGCCCTCCTGTCGTGGGGCGGGGGGGGGGGGGGGGGGGGGGGGGATGAGGTGGCAGTTGTCCTCCGTCCCCCTCCCCTACTGCTGCCTAAGGCTCAGGCAGGCTGCCCATCAGGGTCCACCAAGGAATCTAGGAGTTACTGTCATAGTTGGGAGCAAGGAGGAGTGGGGCAGGTATCTTAGAACACAGCCTCCTGCCCCTGCTCAGACAGCCTTGCCCTTCATTGATGCGCTGCCTAGTGCCTTTGGAGCCCCAATTGTGTGACAGGCACAGGCTGGAAGAGACAGCATGAGTTCAGGGTAACCTTCCCAGAGGGTGTGGCCAGTTCTGTCTAGGTCTGCTCCTCCTCCCAGAGGGTGAGTATGGGGATGTGTGATCCTTCCTGAGACCTGAACGTTTCTCTGGGGAGGCTCTCCACCCAGGAGACAGGGCGGCCAGCCAGCCGGCCATGAGTCCACCTGGCCCCAGCAGACGCAGGAGGAACACCTCCCTGGAAGCCTGAGCAAGGACCCGTGCAGAGGCAGCAGGGCCCCTGCCAGGAGAGAGGCTGAAGAGATCCAGGAGGACAAGCACTGCCCGGCCTCCCCACACCTGCCCTCCCGGGCTTTTCCTGTCTTCCCATAAGGCACCTCCTTCCCAGTACCTGGGGAGGCCCTGAACAAGTCTCGCAGTCGAATGTGACAGTAGAGCAGGCAGCTCCCCAAAGGGGTGCTCCCAAGCTGTGTGGTCAGCTCAGCATGCTGGCCCACCCTGGCCTCCAGGAGGCCCTGCTGATGGCTGCAGTCAGCATCACCGCTGATCATTTGGCCGCCGGACCCTCATCTTAAAACCCATGTAATCACTCCCATCGAACGTGTGTTCCCCACAATCCTCTTGGGAAAATCACACAATCAGGTGATCACATTAGTGGTCAGGGGAGGCTTCACCAAGGAGGTGCCCCTGGGGCTGCCGGAAGATCAGACAGAGGCAGGATTTAAGGGGTAGAGGTGGGAGAAGGGCTCAGCAAGTCTGGGGCATGGATGGGGGCCTGGCACGTTCAGGGAAGGGGGGGGGACATGCCGCGGCGCCTCCAGACATCCCAGGGGATTCCTGACTCAGGTGCCACACGGGGCAGGTTCCCCCTAACTGTGCCCTCAGTCCAGGGAGCTTTTGGACCCCTGAGGACACTAGGCCCCAGCACCCTCACTGCTGTTACTGGGCTGGGAGAGCCAACTCTCTGCTGCCAGGGCTTAGCCAGGCCACCTGGGGCCCCGGCCAGCTTCTGCACACACTGGGAGCCACAGTGAGGCAACCAGCTAAGCCAGGCCAGACCGGAGGAGGAAGAGACAGGAAGGAGGACCTGAGCTCCAACCTCAAATAACTGTGCCTTGTTGCTTCATCCACCCCCCACAGAGGAGAAGTACGTCACTGTACAGCCTTACACCAGCCAGAGCAAGGACGAGATTGGCTTTGAGAAGGGCGTCACTGTGGAAGTGATCCGGAAGAACTTGGAGGGCTGGTGGTACATCAGGTAGGAGCCTCCGCGGAAGCGAGAGATCCCTCTACCACTCCGGCCCTGGGCAGCAGACTGCACAGTGGCCGTGGGCACCAGCTGGCAGGTCGATACTGAGGCGGCTTTGCGCCCACAGCCCAGGCTTGGCTGCTTCAACCCTGCACGGTTGAACAGCTCGAACAGAGTGCTCATCTCGCAGCTTCTCTCCTGGGGCACGTCAAGCAGAGCCAGAGTTGTGGCCAGTGGGGCACAGAGGCCCCGGCTCAGCTTGCAGGCAGTGGTGCAATCCCTTCCCATGCATCTGCCAAGAGGGTCCAGCACATCTGAATTTGGTTTTCTGTGTCCGGCCTTGGCTGCCTGGTGCGCTCTGTAGCTCAGGCCGCCTGAAGGGCTGGCGTCCACAGGCCTTGCTGAGGTCCCAACAGGCAGTCCGTGCTGCCCACAGCTCAACACTGGGGGCCTTTCCACTCTGCAGGGCTGGCTTATATGGTTGCAAGAGCCAGGGTAGAAGTAAGGCCTGAGCCCAAGCCTAGCTTAAAGGCCTCTTCCTTCTGCCCCTCCCTCTTGCAGGGCCCAATCATGTTTCCCAACTGAGAAACCCATTTGGGAGCATGGGGAGGGGAGGGAGGGCTTCCCTGGCAATCCTAGAAGCCAACTAAACCCTGTGGGCTTCACTCACCTTTCCCCTGCCAAGTCCTGCTCTCCAGTCCCCTCTGTCCTGGGGCTCTGAGGCCAGCCAGCACCTTCTGGGTGGGGGGTGGGGTTAGGGCTCACAGGAAATGTTTTTGGGTCCTTTAGAATTGACTCTGCTGTGGTGATTTCACCCAGTTTCTTTCTTCCCTGCCCGTAGCCCAAATGACCAAGATAGTCTTGTATCTGTGAGCTCTGGGGACCACTTCCCCAGCCCATCACCTGGGAACCCCGTACCCACCCTGGGCAGGAAGGGTGCTCCGCTCTGTGTCCCACGGTGGGGACAGGATTGACCCAAGTGATATGGGCACTCAGGAGACAGTATCTTGGACCATGGTGGTGTTAAGATTGGGCTATGCTGGCGGGTAGGATGAAGGTCATTTGCTACACGGGATTCAGCCTTAATGTGACCTGACAAGACATAGCTGCCCCTGCCCTTGGCCCCATGCATACCAGTCAGTAGGGCTGAGGTGTTCCTTTCTGCTCTGTGAGGTGGGACAGGACTGTGTGCCTGGATGTGTGTTTCCCAAAGTCACTGCCCCTAGACTCTCACACTCTCTAAAAAACTAGACCCAACCCCAAAATCCAGCAACCACAAATCTACATGGGAGGGCCAGCAAACATTCTAAGGCAGGCTGCTCACCGAAACCACCCTCCCGGAGGTTATCTACAAGGCTGCGGGGTTTTTTCCAGTTTCTTAAAATGATCAACAAGGTTACTCTGAGCCGTCACTTTTAGTCAACTCTTGTCCCCATGGCCTACCCCTTTAGCTAGTGGGAGCTTCAACTGAAAAAACCCTACAAAGATTCCACCTTAAGAAGGCTGCCAGACACCCCCTTAAATATGCCATTTCCCAACATTCCAGGCTCTGTGTTGATCCTCATTTCCTGTCTTTCTTTTCCCCTCTCCCCTCACACACACATACCCTCCCTCTCTCTCTCTATCCCTTCTTTTCCAGTTTGCTTCCCTCTGGACTCATTCTGCACTCCAGAGCTGGAAAGCAGATGTGAGCCGAGTTGGACCCAGACACACACAGCCGCTCCTGATTCCCCTGCATCTCTCTGCCTGGAATCTAATTGTATCCATGTAACACCAGAGGAACACAACAGGGTTGGACGTGGGAGCACTCAGGGCAGTGAGCAGGCCTGACCATCACTCCCATGAGACCCCACTCCCCATCTCCCCACTGTTCTCATAGAAGAACACCTCTGCCATAGCCATCAAGCTCTTCATCTTGAGATGCAGGAGCACCAGGTTCCAGGCCAGATGCTGCCAACAGCTAGCTGTGTGGCCCTCTGCTACTTGCTTTGCTTTGCTGAGCCTTGGCTCGTGGCTCATACGTAAGATTAGGCATCTTTACTCGTTGCTGCCATCCACGCCTGAAATTTCTGTGCTTCTCTCTGCACCCCTTACCTTGGGAAGGCAGGCCAGCCCCTTGACTTCCATCCATGTGTTAACTGATGTCTGCCTTCCAAGCCCCAAACAGGGGGCCAGACAGGTGACCTTGGGACAGTCTGTCTGTGCTTTCCAGTGGTGTGAACATAAGAAGCCACCTCCTGCCTAGGCTTTCCAGCAAAGCTCAGGCATGTTAATAGAAACTTTCGCTTTCACGTTCCTGTTTCTCCCACCTCATGAGCACCCGAGAACAAGGTCAGATCAGGCAGGTGGGAAGGGCGAGTGTCCGACATCTGGCACAGAGGAGCCATTGCAAAGAGCCAGATGTGCCCCGGGGAGCAGACGGGGACAGTGCAACTGGTGGACTGGGAGGTGAGCTCTTAGTGGGCTTGGGTAGAAGTTCTGAGCACCATGGGGAGAAAAGGGAAAAGCTTGTTTTCAGAAGTCATCAAGTCACTTCAAATTAAGTCAGCCCTGTCATTTGCCTTTTGTCCTTGTTTATGGGTTTTGATTTTGTTTTCATTTTGTTTTGTTTCATTTTGGTTTTGTTGTGCCATACCAAAGGTTTTCATTTTATCCAGTCATGTGCTTTCAGTCTTTCCATTCATGGTTTTGGCTTTTGGAGCCCTATTTAGAAAGATTTTCTCAATCCTCAAGATTAACCAAATATTCACAATTTTTTTTTCCCCCTGTGGTGTGAGGCCAAGGTTTCACTTACTTTTCCTAACTGGGTAATCAGTCATCTCCAAATTGGTAATTGAAAGCTCATCCTTACCCCCACTAATTTGATTTAATTTTTTTTAAGTTTATTTATTTATTTATTTTGAGAGAGACAGAGACAGCATGAGCCGGGGAGGGGCAGAGAGAATGGGGGAGAGAGAGAATCCTAAGTAGGCTCTGTGCTGTCGGCACAGAGCCCAAGGCAGGGCTCAAACTCACGAAACCATGAGATCATGACCTGAGCTAAAACCAAGAGTCAGACGCTTAACTGACTGAGCCACCCAGGCGCCCCTTACCCCCAGTAATTTGAAGTGTTACCCTTAACATCAGTCTGTTTGGGGACTTGTTCTGTGAACTTGATCTGTCTGCTACCCCCACAGTTAGCATCCATACCTCCCCCACTTGGCCACTCTTTATAGACATCTTCCTAGTTAGTCTCGAAAGGTCTATCTTTCTGGATAAATTTTTGTAGCTACTCTTTTCCTGAAGTTCGCAGAAGAGAGAAAAAATTGAGCTCCAGGGTAGGGACTTACCAAGGGACTCACCAAGGGACTCAAGAGCCGAACTCGGGGTTCCTAACTCCTCTTACCTGTGCTACCTGTTCACCTCTCTGATCTCCCTTCCCTTTGTCAGAGGGCCTCTGCCTAACACACCACGTTCACACTTGCTCTTATCTCTAGAATCGCCCTCTCTGTTGGGAGGTAGCTGGCCGTTGTCAAGTCTACTTGGCGGGCAACTCAGTCTGAGGAATCTTCTCATCCTGATGTCCCACATTTGCCTGACTGTAGAGAACGAGAGCCCACCCAAGGAGGGATCAGGCAGAGAGCAAGGAGAGAGGAAGAACTGGTGTCCTAGGTGTCTTTTCCACCTGCCCTCCATCCCACTTCTCTCCAGAGTGGTGGGATTGCCAGGTGCCTTGCAGAACACAGTGGAGAAGGCGCAGCTGGGCCAGGCCAGGTGGAGCCTGGGGTGTGAGGTCAGGTAGCAGCGCTCAAGTGACATCATGTCCACCCCTTCCCCCAGGTACCTGGGCAAAGAGGGCTGGGCGCCAGCATCCTACCTGAAGAAAGCCAAGGACGACCTGCCAGCACGCAAGAAGAATCTGGCAGGCCCAGTGGAGATCATCGGGAACATCATGGAGATCAGCAACCTGCTGAACAAGAAGGCATCGGGGGATAAGGAGACTCCACCGGCCGAAGGAGAGGGCCCTGAGGTCCCCATCGCTAAGAAGGAGATCAGCCTGCCCATCCTGTGCAATGCCTCCAATGGCAGCGCTCTGGGCGTCCCTGAGAGGAGTGTCTCCAAGCTGGCCCAGGGCTCGCCAGCCGTGGCCAGGATTGCCCCTCAGAGGGCGCAGATCAGTAAGAGCCTTCCTGACCCCTGCATCCTTACGGCACAGCTCTTTAGAAAGCGGTCACAGGGTGCAAGGAAAGCCAGAGGGGTGTATAAGACCCCTATATCGTTTTTACCCTGACATCTAGGCTGACCCCTAACCCTGAACTTGTTTCATGCTAATCGCGAGTAGGCAAGGCACTTCCTCACAACTCTTGCGCTGAAGATAAAATATACGAGTGTTTAAGCTGGTGGCATTCCCTAGAAGAAAGCCAGGAATGGTTGCTTTGCAGATCAGTGTATCCCCCGGGCTGTGACACGTGGCTCCCTTGTGCAAGGCTGCTTTACAGAGTGACAGCCAGTAGAACATCTTTCCTGGCCTTACCCCTCCTTCCCTCTCGCCTCCCACCAGTTACTGGAAACCTAAAAGACTTGGAAGGAACGGCTTTGCCTCTCCACGAGCAGTTTTAAAGGCCTCTGTATAGGAGAAACCCAGCTAACTGGCCCCCTCCTAATCTATGCATCTCTGGCTCAACAGCATCTTCAGATGGAGGTTAAACTGCCCTATATGATGAGAGAGCCGCTTCTGTTGATGTCCACCCAGCCTTAAAATCTTGAGGAAAGCTGTGGTTTTAGTTGAGTTCTGAACTTGGCCTCTGCTCCTACATTTGAAAATCTGATAGAGCCATTTACCCTTTCTTCTGAAAAATGCCTCTATGTCTATACATTTTGAAATGTGCACATCATTTTAGGGGGCTCATGGATCCCCCGAAACACAGCCAAGAAAGCTTAAAGGTCTCTGGTTCCATGAAGAAAGTATAGTGCTGATAGTGACTGAGCACATGGGCCCCTCCTGAGTGTGGGACAGAGCCAGGAGCTTCCCAGGATCAGGAGGCAGCCACACATAGGGAAGACAGGGTCCAGCGCTGTTACCCATTGTCTGGCTGGGATTTCTGAAGCCATGTTTCTTCTTCTAGGCTCCCCGAACCTAAGGACAAGGCCTCCACCTCGCAGAGAATCCAGCCTGGTATGTATGCTGAATTTCTCCTCCTTTTTTTCTTCCTGTATCCGGGGACGCCCTGTAACATTCCCCAGTTAATTGGTTGTCTCATTTCAATGCCTGTCAGTCCAGGGGTTTTCCAGGGCCCTGCTGGGCTTCCAGCTTTGTGGGGCCAGGGGCAGAGAGGAAAGCCTGGGCATCCCAGCCATTCTGGGGGCCTAGCTGGACAGTTGATGTTCAAAAACACACTGCACTCCAAAGCTAAATAAATCCATCCCAGCCGCTACACTGGCAGACATAAACATTTAGACTGGCCAGCGGGAGTGTCCAGCCAGGGCATTGCCAGGGGCTGGGAATGGGGCTGCTGTCCATGTGTGCCTGGAAGCCTTTCAGCTTCGCCTTCCTGGCTCAGGAATGTCCGATGGCTTCGGTGGATGCCAGAGCCTGGGAGGGCAGAGGGCAAGCCGGCGAGCACCCCTGCAAGGAGGAGTGAATGGCCAGGACTGGCTTGTGCTGAAAGTCAGAGGCTCAACTTGCTGGCGTCCCTGGCTCCTGTAGGTGGGGGTCCTGGTGTCCAGACCATCAGGGAAGAGCATATACCCTCGGGACACTAGGCTTAGGGTGGCAGTGATGCTGGCAGTGGACCTAGAGCCCTAGTTCAGGGGACTGTCCTCAGGGGCAGTGGGTGCCGTGGAAAGAGAGGACTTCAAGCCTGCCAGACGTGCGTCTATGTTGCACCTTTGACACTTGGGAACGGCGAGACCCAGGGCAAGTCTGTTACCCTCCCCAAGCCTTCATTTCCTGATCTGTAAGATGGGGACAGTGCCAGCCACCTCCTGGGGCTGCTGGAAGGATGAAATGGGATGGTGTGTGCAGGGCTGGCCGCCAGGTTTCTCTTTCCTATGTCAGCTGTGGCTGACGGACGGGCTGCCTGCCGCACCGTGTGGGGAAAGATTTCTGAAGTCTCACTGGGCCTAGTAGCAAGGGTCACTGGGATCCGTGACATCTGCCCTGGCCTGGAAGAGCGGGCCTTCAGTAAACGGGTCCTTGAGTCAGGCGTGTGGAGAGGAGACCATCCCTGCCTTGGCCATCGGCCCCAGGGGAGTTTCTATGTCATTTTACCCTCGAGTTTTCCACGACAAAACAATGAGTTCTCCCGTCCTTCCAGTTCTCTCAGCCCCAGCTGATTATTTTCAGGCAGACTCGGTTTTGGGAACAACGGGCTCATTCCTTCCACACTTAACAAGTGCGGGACTTACTGCGGCAGGGCTTGTCCCAGCCAGATGTGGCTGCATCCCACCTGGTGGCTGGGGGAGGGGGGGAGGGGGGGTGCTGGGGCCTGGACCCCATCTACTCACACACATGCCTGCAGGGCCAGGGCCCCAGCCCCGGGCGGGGAAAGTGGGCTGAATCATACCTGGTCCCTCAAGACCAGCTTCCTCCTGCCCTTCGCTCCCTGTGACCCAAGACAGCTGGGCTGTGAGTGGCCAGACTAGGACATGCTGAGCTGTGGAGAATGCAGAAGGTTCCAGGGAATAGGATGGCATTTCAGAAGGAGGGGTCAGCTTTGGCTGCTGTTGGTGGAGCTCCCCCTGCGTCCTTGGCTGGGCCAGAAGTTAGGTACCTATCAGTAATTCTCTTCATGACCCATTTTACAGATGAGGAAATTGAGCCTCAGAGAGGTCACAGGCTTTATCCAAGGCCATACAGCTGGTGCGTTGCTGAGCTGGGATTGGAGCCCACATGTGTCCAGCTGCAAGGCAGAGGTCTTTTGAGGTCTTCCTGTTACACCACAGCTGCTTCCCTCTCCCTTCCCGCCACCGCCGCCCCCCCCCCCAAACACACATACTTCTTTGTTTGTTTTGCTTTAACCCCTTTGTGTGATACTGGGACATACTGGAAGTAACAGGGCAGCACAAAATCCATTTTGACCAGAGTAGAGACCGAGTGAAACTAGAATGTCCGCCCCATGAGGGCAAGGGGGTTGTCCTTTTGGTTCACTGTTAAGTGCCCAGTGCCTCAGACCTGGGCCTGGCACCCAGAAGATGCACAGTTGATGTTTGGAAAGTGAATGAATAAGACTCAGAAGTCACGGCTGCAGCCAAATCCTAAATGTCCTTGACTGTCTTGCTTGGGTATTGGTATAACCAATCCAGCCTGTTTTGCCTGACCATTTGGCATCTCTGCAATGACCCACCAAGGGCTCTTCTCAGCCATCTCCGCGCCCCCTTACACTCCTGCCCTCTGCCCCAAAGAGATGGCTGTGTCCCCTGGCCCTGCCTCTGCAACCAGATGTCACCGCTGTGACCTGTCAGCCAGACTTAAGGACGAGGCTCTCCTCCCATGGGGCAGTTTGCACAGGCTTTGTTAAAACCACTTCTCTGCTTTTTCATTTTCATTTTTGGGACCTAGCTGTTGAAGCATCTATAAACTGGACCTCCAGAGATGTAGGGGTGAAGTTACTATTACTAAATGATCATTTTGACAGCTCAGAGGAGTTTCAAGTGGATCATAGGTAATAGTAGAAAGCCTGCTCAGGAGAACAGTCCCCTGGGGAGACACCCTGAGCCCCAGGTGATGGATACTTCTCAGGTCAGCTGCCCTCCAGCTGGTGTAAACGCCACACTCTGCCTCTGTTACAGTTCTGATCAGGTAGGTTTTGCTCACTGAGCCCTTCTCTGCCTTAGGGGTTCCAGCTGCCGAAGCCACCAGAGCCCCCTTCTGTTGAGGTGGAGTATTACACCATTGCTGAATTCCAGTCCTGCATCTCTGACGGCATCAGCTTTCGGGGTGGACAGAAGGCAGAGGTGAGCCTTGGGCCATGAAGCTGAGGGTTTGAACTCCTGCTAGTCAAAGACCTGCCATGTTTCCCATTTATGCCTTGCTGGCAACATTCCAGGGGGGCGGGCAGAAGACCCACGGGGATAAAAATTTGCCTGAAGCCAGTAAGTGCCACGGTGAGGACCAGAATGCAGGACTCCTGTCTCCACGCAGTCCTTCCCTCACAGCAGCGTTTCCCAGAGCGTGTAGTGGGAACTTGTGACGGAAGTGCCCCGAAACAAGGGGCTTCTTTGGTCGAACAGGTTTGAAGGACATTGGGTTAAACAAGATCCATGCAGTTGTGTGCTTTTAATCGCAGAACTTCTCAGAGCCTGTGCTGTAGGGATGTCACCGTGCATCTCTAAGAGGGCACTAGAATAGCAGCATTGCCCAGACCCATTTGGCCCCAGGACAGTTTGTCTCCTAGGAGCACCCTGGGGGCCAAGATTCTGAAGAACCCATGTTAGCAAGCGCTGCTGTGGGGAGAATGTGGCCCACGTAGCCACGGTAATAGGGGCCTGGGTTCTGGCCACGTGCACACCGCCGGCACCTCTCGCCCTCGATACAGTCACTCCTCTGCCCTGGCTTTGATCCTGTGTCTCTGCCACATGAGGTAACAGATCCTAGGAGGCTCCCTCCCGGCCTAGCATTTATGAAACTCTGCTTTGTGGCCACTGCAGAGCACGCGGCCATGCTCTTGAGTAATGAGGTTACATCCAATTAACACCTGTAGAACTGTCGGAAGAGCCCTCAGGCGGTCTCTGCCTGTGGAAGAGATGGTGTCCCCCGCGTGAATGTTTTAAATCCTATGTATTCAATTTGGAACCGAATTTCCAAGAAAAATCATTCCGTTGGTGGTGCTTAGGTTTCCAGAAGAGCCTCCAAAGCTCACCATGTAACTGAACTGTCATACTTAGGAGCTACCCAGGCTTAATCTTAAGTGTGGGGTGGGGTATGGGGTGGGAAGGGTGAAGGAAGGAATAGAGAACCAAAGGAAGGACAGAAACTCTCCCTTTTGGTGTGGACTGCAGAGGGCTGGTCTCTATCTCTCTTCCTTCACTGCCCCTCTTCCCCTGGTATCAATTTTTTCATGTCCCCTCCCTGCCCCCCCCCCCGCCCGGTACCTTTCTCCAGGAGTGTCCCACAATCCATAATTATCTTCCCTTTATGTGCTCCAGTCCAGATGAACTGCAGCAGAGGCAGCACCACACTCCTGGTCTTTAGCCAATCTCAAAAAGTAGTTAAGAAAGAAGCTCCTTGAGTTAGTTTATACTAACATGGAAATGACTAAAAGCCCCTCATCCTTCCCACAGTTAACCATTGAAGCCAAAGTCCGTTCAACCGGCAGAATTTCACTGGGATCCCACATGCAGTGAAATGACCACAGGCGGTGGGAACACCAGGGAGGCGTCCAGCAGGGTGGCTCTGGTCTCTGGCTGTACCTCCCAGTTCACTTCACCTGCATCTTCCCATTCTCTTCTGACATGAGAGACCCTTTCCAGGGTGGCCAGCGGAGGACCTAGCAATCCCAGGGGCGGGACGAGGAGCAGTGGAATGAATGGCACGTTCTTAGACATACGGGTCCTTGGCGAGTTGGGTTCCATAGGGACTAGGAGGAGTAGGTCTTCTAAGTGCACAGCTTAGGGGGAGAAGCAGGAGTCTATAGACAAGGCCAGCTCGACCTGGGGTGCTAATGGAGTCTTGGAGGACCAGGGGGGAGGGTCTTGGAGAGTGGGAGATGGTGGAGACCTGGCTTTCAATTCCAGCCCAGCACTTACTACCCGGGGTCCTGGGGCCACCTCCTCAGTAGCTCACTTTGCTCATCTGTAAAACAGAGACATGACGCGTCGTAGCCTGGTGCGTCGCGTGAAGTGCGAAGCTCCTAGCCTGGCACATCGTAGGGTCCAGCGATCCTCCCAGCTCACTGGCCTGCCCACCCTTTCCCCTAGGTCATCGATAAGAACTCGGGTGGCTGGTGGTACGTCCAGATCGGTGAGAAGGAGGGCTGGGCCCCCGCGTCGTACATCGATAAGCGCAAGAAGCCCAACCTCAGCCGCCGCACGAGCACTCTGACCCGGCCCAAGGTACCGCCCCCCGCCCCCCCCAGCAAGCCCAAGGAGTCCGAGGAGGGTCCAGTGGGCTCTGGGGAGAGCCAGGACTCCCCGCTGAAGCTCAAGTATGAGGAACCTGAATATGACATCCCTGCCTTCGGCTTCGACTCAGAGCCAGAGCTGAGCGAGGAACCCACAGAGGACAGTGGCTCGGGGGAGCGGCGGCCCGTCCAGCCCCGTAGGCCCTCACCGGCCTCCTCACTGCAGCGGGCCCGCTTCAGGGTGGGCGGCTCTTCAGAGGACGTGGCCCTGGAGGAGGAGACCATCTATGAGAACGAGGGCTTCCGGCCGTGTGTCGAGGATGCCCTGTCAGCCAGACGCTCCTCCCGGGACAGTGACTCCCCGGGGGGCTCCCCTCTGTCCCTTGCTAGAAAAAACTCCCCCAAGTCAGATTCCCCCAAATCGTCATCCCTCCTAAAGCTCAAGGCGGAGAAGAACGCCCAGGCAGAACTGGGGAAAAACCACTCCTCTGCCTCCTTTTCTTCATCCATCACCATCAACACCACCTGCTCTTCCTCCTCTTCCTCCTCCTCCCTGTCCAAGAACAGTGGTGACCTGAAGCCCCGTTCTGCCTCGGACGCAGGCATCCGTGGCACGCCCACGGTTGGGGCGAAGAGGGACGCCGACCTAAAGGCTGGGCTGACCTCGTGCACCCGGGCTAAGCCGTCGGTCCGGCCCAAGCCGTTCCTGAGCCGAGCAGAGTCCCAGAGTCAAGAGAAGATGGACATCAGCACTTTACGGCGCCAGCTGAGACCCACAGGCCAGCTCCGGGGCGGTCTCAAGGGCTCAAAGAGCGAGGATTCAGAGCTTCCCCCTCAGACGGCCTTTGAAAGTCCCAGTGAGGGGTCCAGGAGAGGCTCCGCTGACCTCATTACCCCCCCAGCCGCCACACCCCCGTGTCCCACCAAGAAGGGACAAGAAGGGCAGGCCGCCTCCTACACGACATGTAGTGCCTACCAGAAGGTCCAGGACTCAGAGATCAGCTTCCCCGCAGGCGTGGAGGTACAGGTGCTCGAGAAGCTGGAAAGCGGCTGGTGGTACGTGAGGTTTGGGGAGCTAGAGGGCTGGGCCCCTTCCCACTATCTGGTGCTCGGCGAGAACGAGCAATCCGACTCCTCTGGCAAAGAGCCAGACACAGTGAGCGCCCAAAGCAAGCAGAACGAGGGCAAGTCAGACAGCCTGGAGAAGATCGAGAAGCGGGTCCAAGCACTGAACACCGTCAACCAGAACAAGAGGGCCACGCCGCCCATCCCCTCCAAGCCTCCCGGGGGCTTCGGCAAGACCTCGGCCGCCGGGGCAGTGAAGATGAGGAACGGGGTGCGGCAGGTGGCAGTGAGGCCTCAGTCGGTGTTTGTGTCCCCGCCACCCAAGGACAACAACCTGTCCTGCGCCCTGCGTAGGAACGAGTCGCTTACTGCCACCGACGGCCTCCGGGGCGTCCGCCGGAACTCCTCCTTCAGCACCGCCCGCTCGGCTGCCGCAGACGCCAAGGGCCGCCTGGCCGAACGGGCCGCCAGCCAGGGCTCAGACGCGCCTCTGCTGCCCGCCCAGCGCAACGGCATTCCCGTGTCCCCCGTGCGCCCCAAGCCCATTGAGAAGTCCCAGTTCATCCACAACAACCTCAAAGACGTCTATGTCTCCATCGCGGACTATGAGGGGGATGAGGAGACAGCAGGCTTCCAGGAGGGTGTGTCCATGGAGGTCCTGGAGAGGAACCCCAACGGCTGGTGGTACTGCCAGATCCTGGATGGCGCAAAGCCCTTCAAAGGCTGGGTGCCCTCCAACTACCTGGAGAAAAAGAACTAACATGGGGCGTGGGTCCTTCCAGCCTGGTGCGGGTGAGCAGTGAGATGAAGACAAAGGGGAAAGGGAAAATGGGAGGGGTGGGGGGGGGACAACGTTAAACCCTGCAGAATGCGTGACCTCAGAGATGCTCCCCTCCAGGCTGTCCCCCAGCTGGCAGGTAAGGTCCGGCGGGGGCCCACGTTGAGCAGGGAAGGGAACAGGCAGGGGAGCGGCGGGCCTGGGACCAGAGGCAAGAAAGCTGAGCCCTACGTGGGCACCTTGGTGATTTGGCTGACGGACCTGGCACCATTTGGGACAGGCCACGAGGGAAATTCCAATTGTGCCTTGGCTGCAAATCCGGAAAAGATGTGGTCGCAGGGACCTCCTGTGCCCTGCCCCTGCCCAGCTTGGTTTCTGCCGCTGGCACCTTGCCATCGGAGGCGGTCCTTGTGTTTGCCAATTGTGCTGGTCTCCCGGGGATTGCCACCACCTGCCACGGGCGCGTGTCCTAGAAGACCCCACTGGCTCTGGGGCTTGGAGGCATCTCTTGGGAGCCCAGCCTGTCCCTGGGCCAGGCCACCGTCAATGTCTGTTCGTTGAAGAAAAAGCGGTTCCCCGGGTGCCAGCAAGGACCACCTTTCTTACCCGTCGCTGTTCCCTGGCCTTGAGAAGAGTCCGCCCTGCCCTGGGCGCCCCACGGAGGACCGCCAACCCCAGAGTTTACAGAGAGGGTGGGTGCAGCCATCAGTCTCTTCACCATCTGCACAGACTTTATTTTGGGTATTGCTGGGTGGGCAGCTCTTTTGCATGTTTTGGGAGAGGTTTATTGATTTGGGGCTTCAATGTCAGGCCTTGGGTTTTGGTCTTATTTTAGGGGTTGTTTGGGGGCCCAAGGGCAGTCGGCCTCACAGGGGACAGAATGAGTAGCGGATGGGGCTTTTCTGTCGTAACTTTTGCGGGGAGGTTGGCGGTTTTGGGCTTTCACTTCCTTTCCCTTCACAAGCCAAAGTCCTTTCGTTTGGTTTCCACTGTTGCGGACGGCACCCTAGCGCGGCGCCTGCCGGAGGGCCCGGGGGCTGAAGCCCCAGTCCCAGACACGGCAAAGCAGAGACGTCTCAGTGGGGCAGGACCCTCCCCAGGAGGGAGGAGCAGGTTGTCCAGGAGAAAAGGCAGCTCTCAGGCTGCCGGGTGGCCACCATTCTGCACGTGTTCTCCCGTCTGGGCAGGACCAGAACCCTTACGTGTGAACTGTGGAGAAGCACCCATCGCCCCCGCTGAGGGCTGAGGGGACCCCGGATGGGCAGCCACCACCGGCCGTTCCCCCGCCTACGTGCGATGCCACAGGTACCGGAGGACCCCGGGCCCGGAGCCGACCTGGTCTTCCCAAGGGGCGGCGCCCCCCACGAAGAGAGGAGAGAATAAAGTCCCTGTCAACCTTGGGTTGTGTCTTTCAGTCGTTGACGTTTCCGAGGGGACCCTCCGGAAGCCTTGGCTTCCCCAAGGACTCCCCCCCCTTTGCTGGGAGTGGAATCCCACACGTGCCTTTGATTGCGGACGGACTGGGCTCGACAGCCACCAGCTCAGCTGCCAGAGGCCTGGACTAAGGGTTGGTGGTTTCTACAGAGGAGGAAAGGCCTCCCTCTACCCCTGCTCCCCACCCAGGCAGTGTATGTTGCCCGAAGATCAGCACGGGACGCTGTGTCTCGTGCCTTCAGCACCACCCCCCCCCACCCCAGACCCTTGAGGCCTCGCCTGGGGATCTCCCCAGCCTCCTCGCTGGCCGTGCACTCGTGCCTGGCAGCTACAGCAAACTGCTCGTGTTCTTTGTGGAAGGGCCGCGGTGAGATTTTGTTTCCTTTTGTTTTGTTTGTGAGTTTAAAATTGAAATTCGTTCTTTTCTTCTGCTGGACAGTATTAAATAGAGTAGGATATTGAGTTAATCTGCTAGGTTGCAGTACTAATGGTAGTGGTTTAGTGTCTTCATATTAATATTATTTGGACTTATTTGAACAATAATGATAAAGAAGTGGTTCATTATTTTTTAATTAATGCACTTTAATAAGGTGGAATGGGAAGAAACCCAGAGAGCAAAGTGCATTACTTAAAGATGCAGTATATACTTTTCTCATTTTTAAGCAGCACATATTTATTAAAAGAAAAAAAAAGTAATTTATGATTATTTAAAATAAAATTTAAAAGTAGAGTGACTATTGGGTGAAAGGACCTTCCATGTAGCTGTCTTCCAAGGGGGGGGCCCCAGCGGCCTCGCTCCTCCAATGTCTGCACTGAGCCAGTTCAGTCAGTAACGTGCCAGCCAGGCCAGGAAGGAGTGCAGGACGCATCTGCCGAACACAGAGCATCTCAGTTGGACTGGACCACAGTGTTCCCCAGAGCCTGCCTTTCCCTGCCCTTCCTCACGGTCTGCACTGCCCCGTGGGGCTCTCCAGCACCCGCGGGGCCCACATTCTCCACCCTCCCCCAGGACCCTCTCTCCTTGATCCCCAGTGCTCTAAGTGATAGTCATTAAAAGTGGCCTTGGAAGTCACTCCATCCCATCCCCTTCTGTTACTGCAGCCCAAGGGCAGGAAATTACTTTTCCTGAAATCATGTAGCTAGTTAATGGCAGACCACCCCACTGCATTAATGCTTGCGCTCCCTCCCGCCCCCATTGGAGTTTATTGTGTGGTCATCATGTTTACATTGTGACATCCAGCCCCCTAAGGATGGCTGGGAGTTGCTCAGGCATCTAGGAAACGTGGGGAATGCTGCCACCTGGTGACAGCATGTAGATTTGGGCAGTGAACAGGGATTGCCATGCCCCATCTTCGCACCTCACCCCTCACCATCACCCCCTGACTCAACACAGCACAAACCCTGCAAACCCAAAGAGAATATTAATACTTGAAGCACGAAGGGTGCATGCCAGTCCCTCTCAGACATGGCCGGGGGATGCCAGGGCTCGTGCCCCTGGACTCCTGAGCCCCACCTAGGGCAAGGGGGCTTTTCCCTAGAGCTACTGAGCTGCTTTGTGATGTTGGAGGGTACCGCAGCAGGTGGAGGAGGGAGGGGCCTGTGGCTCTGACCCATCTGGAGGAAAACCAGATCGGACTAAAAAAGGAAAAAGGAAAATGAAATCTCAGCAGTGTCCAAACCCAGTTTTCCATTAATTGCGATTGAAAATGTGAAATGGCGTTGTATTGCTGTATACTGCACCTTTAATCCTAATGAGCCCTTCTGAGGTCATTATTGAGGTTTGTATAATGCCCGAAGATGCATCATTTGGTGCTTTTTCTTTCCGTTTAAAGACCTTTTTTCTTTCATTACAAGGGGAAAAAATGTCTTCATCTCTCTCCCACTTTGAAACAGCGGGCCTGGCTGGGCTCCCTAGCCCTGCCACGCTGTTGCCACTAGGCCAGGGGCCCCCCCTGGGGGCAGCAGGAGGGGGCCGGAAGGGGCGACTCTGAACGGCGAGTGAGCCATCTGCCCCTGGCTGAACCCAGGTTCTGCCTTGCCAGCCGTGGCCCTCCACCCCTCGCCTGGCCCCAGAGGCTTCTCTTTCTTACTCTCGAGTCTCCATCTTGACGAAGGCATTATATAGAATCGTTTTAATCACTTTCAGATGTTAGAGCAGCATATTTTACTGGCATTTATATCCATCGCTTTCCTCAGCAAGGCATGTTACTACTTTTATCGTCTAAGGAAGAAAGACAAGGGAATTTCGGTTGAACATTATTTTCATATTACTAGTATTTGCAGAGTAGGTGTAGAACTATTTAAGTCTAGCCCTCGGTTTGGTAGTTTGTTTTAAGGGAAAAAAAATGAAAGTAGCCCCTACTTTTCCTGTGTTTGTTTTGTTTTGTTGTTCTGGGTTGTTTTTTTTTTTTTTTGTATTTAACTAATATATTATTTCTTTAAGGTTACTCACTTCCCCTACCCCTCCAAATACTTTGCATTCTCAATCGAAAATGAAAACAATCTGAGAGACAGGAAAAGTGCAATATTATCAAGAGGGACGCCAGGGCTTGTTGGGACAGTGGCGGGAGACCCGGTGGCCCGTTCGTCCACAGGAGGCGGCAGGGCTGCTGGAAGGAGTTAAGCTGTGGAGCAGACAGGTGACCTTCTGGATATTGATCTTTTATACCCGCCCCCTCCTTCCTGGCAGGATGGCAGGGGTCCCTACCGGAGGGCAGCCCCTTTTTCTGTTGGGTGCTATCCACCCAGAAGGGATTCAGGGACAGGCCGCTCAGGGCCCCAGCCCTCGGAGCAGAGCAAGGACATCCGGGAACGGTCCCTTGTTTTCATTTCCATTGTTTTTCAGCCAGCTGCCCAGAAAGACCTGTCTTAAGAATCACTCCCAGCAGCCCTCTCTCACCCCAGTCTCCTGATGTTTGGGCCGTGATCTTTCTGATGTATGTTTGAGTCTTTCTAAAACTATGTAACCTCAGTTCAGTTTATGGGCAGGAACCCTAGATGTAACCAAATCCTTTTTTGGGGACGTGGGTGCCTTGAGCCCTATGTACCCCAGTGAGACACCAATTCCCACAAGCCTACAGCTAGGCCTGGTGCTGAGCTTGGGCCACCCATTCATCTCAATGACTTCAGCCCGAGGAGTGAGCCCGGCCTCTTGCTCAACACCCCGACAGTTCCCAGAGGGCCTCAGAGAAGTGTCGGAGGGGCCTACTCAGGTCTTTGTAGACAGCTCCCCACAACAGGTACCAAGCGGGCCTCCTCCTCACTTGGCACTGGTAGAGAAAGCAGCAGGATGGGAAGTCTCTGGGTCCAAGCCCTTGGAGCTCTGCCCTTCAGGGCTCCAGGGACATCCTCACTGGCTTGTCCCCTCCGTCTCCAGTACTGTATGCTTGCTGCTGCAACCCCTCTGTTGGGTGAATTCCTGTACAAACATGGATCTGTGTGCCCAGAGTGGGACCGTGCCCCTGTGTGTGGGTGTCTCTCCTTGGAGTATACACATTTATATGTCCAATCTTTGAGAATCTCGATGCAGAGCTCTCTGGAAAGAGAACCACCCACATGACTTAATCTTAAAGAATTAAGATTCCCTCACTTTTTTGAGGGCTGTGTGTTGAGAGTGAGTGTGTGTGCATGTGCGTATGTGTGTGTGTCCATGAGCACACACGTGTGAGTGTTGGTAATTTCCCACTTGAACTAAATAACAAGGGGTTAGAGAACAAATACCGGGCAAGCTGTCTCCATTTTACAAGTCCTTGGCATTGGGCAGGACCCACGGGACTCACAGCTTCTGGCAGCAAGTGTGTGTTACTCACACACGTAATTCTGGCTGGAGAGTGCAATGTGTCTTTTTTTTTTTTTTTTTTTTTTTTTTTTTTTGGTAATTATTTTATTATTTTGTTGGAAACTTCACACTGGCATTAACAGATCTAGCAGAAGCAGCCTAGGCCATCATCCCGGGCTCCAAAATGAAGATGTGGACGCGAGAAGTCACTGGGTGTGGAAGCACTGAGATGGTTGAACTGGGTCACCCGCCACCTGCGGATGGGTGGTCTAGCAGGCCGACCCCACCCACTGCCATGCATATCATCACCGTGGGAGGGAGTTCTCGATGGTAAGAGCTTCTGGCCCTCAGTTCTCGTGTTTCTGAGGGTGGTCAGGCTGCTGGGGCCAGAGCATGCTCGTGGTAGTCAGCAGACCTGCATATGCACTTGCACCAGACTGCAGGCCCCAACTGAACACATCACAGGAACAGTGTGACGGCTCCTCCTCGACCTTACTGAGCTTTTTGCCTAAATCATGAACCACCCTCAGTGGTTCTCAGTTCTATGGCCAGAGACAGTGACAGGATGAGGTTACTGACCTACAGCCTTGGTTTCAGGAAATCAGCCCCAGTAATTTTAGCTTCCCTCCTGTTTTGTTCTGTGCACCTAGGTCTGCAGCCAGAAGTTGGGTTCATTGGTGCTTACAGACTGGGTGGAGGGCTCTACCTTCTAAGACCTTGATCCCAACCTGCCTATAAGGTCGGGGTTACCATGCAATCTCCCTTCCCCAAGCCTGTCTTTTTAATCTTGGGTTTGCACTTGACCTTGACAATCAGTCCCCTCTCCCATCCTAGTCCTAGAACTCAGTGGCCTTAGAGAATGGTTTCTGAGCTGAAGGTCCCTCCTTTGTTCCCAGTTCCACCCTGGCTAATGGGCTGGGACCTCAGGGGGCGAGGGGCAGGGAGAGAGCATGCGAGAAAATGGTTTTAAAGCAGAAGGATGGCTCGAGCATGTTGGAGGCAAGCGAGAGGCATGTTGGTGAGATGAATGTGTGCATGTTTGGAATGGCTGGGGCTTACCATCCCTTCCCGGGAAGGCGGCTTCCAGAAGAGGATGTCTTCTAGGCAGAAAGGGAAAAGTGTGAGAATGCTGAGAGAGTTTGGAGTCTGGAGTTTAGTCTTCATTCAAAAGAAGGAAGAAGTCAATTCTGAGTGTTTCAGGAGGAAGAGAGCAGGTACAGAGGGAATTTACTGATTCAATACCCAAGGGTCCAGAGTAGGTTGGAAAAGCCCTAAGATTTGGCCACAGAAGCAGCTAGCCCGAGGAAACCGCTACCTGCTGGGACACAAACTGGGTCCCCAGCACGTTCTTAATGAACAGTCACTGATTTACGTAGTGGAGACAGGAAGTCGCTAGCAACAAGCCAGTCTTTGAGTTTGGAGGCTCTGGCTCGAGAACATTCATCCATCTCCCAGGTTCCCAGCTGGTTTTGCCCACATCCCTTTGTCCAATCCAGAGGTGGCCTCTCAAACTGCTCAAATTGGTTAGAGACCAGTGACCGTAATGGGTTGTACAGTAAGGACCCACCACCCCACCAAACTGGAACCTCAGGGTCCAGACACTATCGAGCGTGTCTGGAAGGAAGGCAGCCTCATTTCTTTGGTTCACACCAGTTATTCTGGAGTGTCTCTGATGTTACCTGTGGCTACTCGGTCTGCTGAGCCTGCCTTGCAGGTGTGACTTAGAAGACAGGGTGCAGTGCGCACTCAAACGTGGATATGCCCTTTCATTCTCAGTGGCCTGTGACCAAGGCACATTTCCATAAGCGCTTACTTCAGAGAGAGAAGAGTAAACAGCCACCATTCTTGGATCTGCAACTTGTTCTCGGCAACAAGTTTTCTTTAAATCCAAGACACAAGATGAGAACAGGGTTTCACGAACAGTAGTACTGAGAGGTCTGCGGGAAGGTGACTTCTGAGTGAAGATGTGAGTGGCAGGTCCTTGGAGGGTGGTTTGTGGACTGCATGGTTGCATGTGAACTGCTGGGTGTCTCTGGGGCTCCAGAACTTTGGGGGATTCTTCATGGTCTCCACTTAGCCCCTCCCAGCTCCTAGTGGGCTCTGTGGGGTCAGGAGAAGGTTGTGCCCTCTTCTGCCCTCAGAGAAACTGAAGAAAAGGACATTGAATTTAGTGCAGTCAATTTGAGTGCTAAAAAATTTCCAGGATCAATGGTGGTGCTAAACTATCTCCATGTTTCTAATATTTTTAATAGTGGGATTTTTTTTAATTGTTCTCATCACAAAAATGCAGTGTCCTTGGGGAAGGGATCCAGCCCCTTGGCCTGCCACTTTCCGGGTGTCCTTTATCATTGTTGACGGGACTCTTTGGTCTGCAGAAAATACTCTGTCTTGGCATGCTTCTAGACTGTAAGATTTGGGTTGTTTTGTTTTGTATTTTGTTTATGTTTACATGCATCTTGTATTTCCCTGAAAACTAAATAAAGTTTTTGGCCTTTTTAACTGAACAGAATCACCTCTTAATTCTCCCTGTCATCAGAAAAGCCATCCAGCTGAATGGCAAAAGCCACATTACCCAGAATGCAGCATGAACTGCAGGATCCAGGGCCCTCTGAGGACACTGGAGGGGCGGGGTGAGGCAGGTAAGTTGCCACCTTTGTTGGTGAGAATCAGACTCAAGCTTTTCCTCCCTCCCCCACCATCAGGAGGCTTTCTGGGAAGCAGCCAAGGCTTTGAGAGCGAGAAATGCACATCTTGGGGCAAAAGATCCACATCCAACAGGCCGAGCTGGCCTCTCAGCTTAGAGCCCCCCCGACCCTACCCTACTTTTGCTGGACCCCAGGAAACAGTGCTGGGCCATGCTGGTGTAGGAAGCAGCAGAGGGCAGGAAGGCAGGCCTGCTATGTGCTTGAATCCCAGCCCCACCAGATGAGGACTGCCACGTTTTGCTAGACACACTCCACCACTCCCAGCTCCCGCAGCCAGGCAGATCTTCTCAGCCCAGCCAGAAGCTTTCTCTAAAGGTCCCTGGCCCTCCCTTTCTATCTAGCTGTCACCCATTTAATATCATCAACCCCCTCCTGACCTACATGAAGGACCTGTCATCTTCCCATCGGCCCCTAGGTGGCAGTGCCACCCCACAAGGGTTTTGGGCCAGGTTTGGGCCCACCTCAGCCTTACCAGAAAGCTGAGCAGACCTCATGGACTCCCACTACTCCTGCCCCAATAAACACTGCTCCTCACAGGCCCAGGCACTTGAGGCCACCGAAGGGCAGTGGCTTCTCCCTTTCAACTTACAAGGTTCACCTGGCATGCTGGGCCCCTGCTGTCCAACTCCAAGTCATGCTCCAGTCCCCCATTTCCAGGGAGTCTTCCCTGGTTCTTGACTCCCTTCCATATCCAGGACACCTGACCCTTCACCCCCACTCTCCCTCCCTCCCCAGCCCTCCACACAGCACAGCCCTCGGGCTGGTACGAAATCACCTTTATTCACAATCACAGCGACCCAAGTTCACAAAGGAGGCAGCAACTATCCCAACACTAACAGAGACAGTGGTACAGATGGCTTCCTCTCCCCAAACCTCGGGCCACACAGCCCCTGCACTTAAGACCTTTCCTTGCCTTGGAGATGAGACTCCAGACTGGATGGGGCCACCATCTGGCCCACCCCACCCTCCTCCCACAGAAAGGGTCTCCGGGGTCAGTGACTGGGGAGTAGAGACCCAGTGGAACCATGACTTCCTAGAGGCCCACTGCAAGGGAGGTACAAAGTCCCAGCCTGGGGTCCTGACCCCCCAGTGCTGTCCCACCCACCACCCTATAGCAGCCCCTCACCAGAGAACTCCCAAGAGTCACACACAAAGTCTCCTCCCCCCTCCCCTCAATCATTTTACAGAGGTGGCAGCTGAGGCTGAGGGGCTATAACCTGGACAGGGCCACACAGCTGCCCAGTGGTCAGGTCTAGAACCCCATACTCCACCATTCACGGGAAACAGCAGTCTCTGATGGATGTAAAAAGCCATCGGAGGGGGACAGAGGGTTGGGAGGCCGGCGGGGGGAGACTAGGCCCTCAGAGTGGGCCCCAGCCCATCGCCTCTCAGAGTAGGGCAGGCAAGGCTGAGAGAACTACAGCCCAAGAGCAGGGGTAGGGGACCCTTCTTCACTCCAGAATCAGAATAACCAGAGGTGCTAGGACCTGGCCCCTTCTCTCATCTTTCCTGGGGCTTAAGAGCCTAAGAACGGCCTCCCTGCCCTTGCTAGGAGTAGGCCTCCTGTTCCCTGGCCCAAGCTGGGCTCCCCTCCTTCAGCCTCCCCAGAACTTTTGACGTCCTCATGGAAGGGGGAGCTCCTGGGCCTCCTGATGGATTCGAGCCAACTTTGATAACCCTGTTGCAGCCCAGAGAGGAAGGGCACTTTGTGGCTCTGGGTGATCCACCAGCCCTAGGACATTAAGCTCAGTCTGTGTCTCTGTAAAATGGACACAATTTGACACAATTTGAAAGGAGGCCTCCCAATTCAGCCCCTTTTTCTGGAGTTCTAATTCATGGTGAGCAGAGCTGTCTATGGACTTTGGGCTGGAGCCTGGGGAAAACTATGATAACTACCTCTGCAGCGCGCTCTCACCAGGCACTCCACACACCAGGGCATTTCTAGGAGTTCGAAGGGCTCGGGGGACAGCAACTCACTCCCCCACCCCCCCATTAAAAAAAAAAACAAAAAACCTACAAACCAAATAAATAAATAAATAAGGAAAATGGCTGGTTTTACCCCCAGGGGATCCCACCCCCACCCCTAATCCAGGGCCCTGGCCTCTCCTAGGGATGCTCCAGCCTCTTTGAGTATCAGCCAGGCTCAGGACAGTACTGAGATCTGGGAGGACAAGTCACAGCAGATGTAAACCTGTTCTTAGCCTGACAGAGGACAGCCTCTGCTCTCTCGCTCACACCGAGAGGCTGTTCCTGGGCAGCAGCGTCTGGTGAGATGACTGGGGCAGAAAGGTTATGGTCAGGAAGGGGCCCTTTGCATCTCAGCCAGGGCACAGGGTCAGGGACCCAGAACCTGGAGCCTTCTGTGGCCTGTCCATCCACCCATCCTGGGTGAGTGGGAAAGGGACATAGCATGGAGGCTGCAGCCTGCCCAGGATGAGAGGTATCCACTGGCCTTCTTACCCCTGGTTGCCAGGCCTGAGGGGCAGGGAAGACAGGAAGGAGAAGGTGGGTACAGCTCCGAGAGGAAGGCAGCAGCTCAGGGGCTGCCTGCCTAGGGCTGCCGTTGAGCAGGTTATACACTGCCCAAGGGCAGTTGGCTGAGAGAACAAATGGACACTGAAGTCCAGGCCATACTCCGAATGCCCTAGCTCAGGGACACATCTGCCCGGAGGCAGGGATACGTTTTCTCACTCTTACATGGGCTAGAGGACTTCCTACCAATCTGCCCCAGACGGGAAAGGATTAGGACAGGCCAAGACCCCCACTTAGCCCCTCAGCATACAGGGAAGAGCTGGCTACAGAGAAGGGAAAGACAGAGAGTGGACTCCTCCCCTCCCCTCTGCTGGGGAATCTGCTCCTGCCCCTCACCTCCCTGCCTCATACCTTCTTTCTTCCCAAACCTTTAAGGGCCTCAGTTTCCCATGTTTAATGGAGAAGAGGAAAGAGTTTCCAAAACAAGTACGAAGAGAAGGGGCCCTGTTGGCTTGCCCCTCAGCTGGAGTGGGGCCGAAGTCTGAGAGGCAGGCGTGCAGGGTGGGGCTCCATGACGGGCTAGGAGCTGCGGTAGGTCTTGATAATGTCCTTGATGGGGCGACGGCAGATGGGGCAGCAGGCGTGCAAAGCCTTCTTGAGGCGCAGGCCACAGGCATAGCAGAGGCACATGTGGCCACATGTGTAGATGACTGTGTCCACTGCATGCTCATAGCAAATGGTGCACTCATCGCTCCACTGTCCTGTGCCCGGGGTCACTGGTGACTCAGGCAGGCTCACTGGAGAGTTGGGGGCTGTCCCTGGGGACAAGGGGACACCAAGTCAGTGGGAACATGGCCCAGTCTGGCCCCACGTTCATGGGGAGAGAGCCCCCTGGTCTCTGACCTCCCAACAGGCATCTGCCTGTTGACCCTGACAACCCACTTCCGGAGCACTAGGGGGCACTAGACAAGGGCCAGGGTGCCCATAAGGTGGTGAGAGAAGAAGGGATAGAGGAAGGTAGGGGGCCCAGAATCTTTTAAGGCGGGCCCCTCCTGAGCTAACCTTCGGTCTTCCCTGTGTGCTCAAAAGTGCTTTGGAGAAAGGTGTCCAGCTGGGGGACAGGAAGGGATTCACCCCAGAAATCACCACCCCACGAGGGTTCACTGACCTATCTCCCTCCAGCTCCTCCAGGGCCCAACTCTGTCACAGAGGCTGCATGCCCGCCTCGGCCAGGGGTCTCGGGGCAGGGAGTCTGGCACGGACACCACGGAACCGGAGTAGCCAGCCTACTTACCGCCAGCAGAGCTGCCCAGAGGTCCAGAGCTGCACGTGCTGAGCAAGGGGTCGGAGAGGCGGCTGCCCAGGGCGCTGGGCGAGGTTGGCGTGGAGGCAGGGGAGCAGGAGAGTGACGGGATGCTCCGCTCTGCCAGGATGGTGGAGCCTGCGGAAGGGGAGAGAGGGGCTCACTAGCCGCTGAGAGGCCTACCGGGAGAAAGCTCAAGTCTCCGCTCCTCCAGGGGGTTCCCAGGAGAGAAAGTGGTGACACGGCCTGACCACACAGTCCAGCCACTGGGCGGGGCCAGGGCAGGATTCCACAAGCCAGCCCAGCACCCTGCCCCAGCTCTCTGTTCCACCTACAAATCTGGGGGCCCTTTCTTGTTCTGAGCTTACTACATCAGCAGTCTCGAAACAAGAGCTCTGCTGAGAATCCCACCTCCACCCTTCCCACGCATCCTCACCTTCAAGGTTTCCCAGACAACGACGTCCCCCTCCTCCCACCTAGTGTGGCCCTTCCAGTCATAGCCTGACCCTCCCTTTCTAAGCCCTGTGTTCTCTCGGTCACTGTCCTACTAGATATCACCCACCTTCTCCTCTGCATAAGCACCTTTGAAATGCCCTTCACCATCTCCCAAGCTTGTTCTGTGCTACACTCGCTCTCCTTCCTTCCCTCCCTCCTTTCTCTCCCTCTTCAACACCTCCTCACCTTCCTCTTCTCTTCCTGCCCTCCCTTGCTCGTCCCTTCAACAAGTCCTACCAGGCACCATCAACTGTGTAAACATAACACTGAGAACAAGATGGACAGGGCCACTGCCCCCAAAGAGCTGACTGTCCAGGGAGCCCCTTGGGGCTGTCCTCAAATCTCCTCCTCTGAGGAGCTTTGACCACCCCTCCCCCAACCACATTACTTTATTCACCACTGACCCGCCACACACGCCACATACACGGGACCAAACAACCACACAGCCTGGGGTAATATTTGTTCTTTGCCTAGGAATGCAGCTTTGTTTTCCCAGTTGAACTATGAGCTTCCTGAGAGCAGGAAATCGTATTTACCTGTGACTCTCCCACAGGCTCTAACATATTGCCCTACACATAAATGTTCAGTGAGATCTTCCCTATTATTATGTGTTCTAATTTATTTAACAGTCACCGTATCTAAATTTTCACTAGATATCTGCGACGGCAGATGGGGCAGCAGGCATGCAAAGCCTTCTTGAGGCACAGGCCACAGGCATAACAGAGGCACATGTGGCCACATGTGCAGATGACCATGTCCACTGCATGCTCATAGCAAATGGTGCACTCATCGCTCCACTGTCCTGTGCCCGGGGTCACTGGTGACTCAGGCAGGCTCACTGGAGAGTTGGGGGCTGTCCCTGGGGACAAGGGGACACCAAGTCAGTGGGAACATGGCCCAGTCTGGCCCCACGTTCATGGGGAGAGAGCCCCCTGGTCTCTTATGTCCCAATCCATTTATTGGGTTTCTCTTAGTGTTAATAGTCTTTTAGTCAATTATCATCTTCTTTCATAACGTCACACCTCCTATTTGCTTTTCTTGCCTTATTGCACTGGCTATCATTTTCAGAACAATACTCTAAGGCATCCCTATCATATTCCTGACTTTAATGAGAATGTTTCTCACGTTCCATCATTAAGTATGAAACCGGCTGTAGTTCTGAAATAAAGGAAATATTCCTCCATTCTTAGTGCACTTAAGCCTTTCACAAAGCAGAGCACACCTCTGTAAGGTAGTTACCCTTCACATATTGTCACTGGGTTTTCCTTGCAGTTCCATCAGGATCCCCAAACACCAATTTGCTGACTGAGATGCCCAGTTCTCCTACCACCCAGAAGCACTATCTTTAGCATATACTGTTTAGCAAATATCTGGAAGATTATTCTTAAACCCCCGCCTTGGCCCACTTACCTCTCGAGATATTTAAGTCCTGATTTTTTTTTTTTTTAAGCTTCTCCTGTGTCTAGTAAGCCTCTTTGGGGAACAGAAGTCTCATCGGAAAGCTACTTATCTATTATTAGATGGTGCTGAGGTAAGAGAGTACCCTGCCCTTATGCAATTTCCTTCATCTGAGGAGCAGTATCTCCCAGTGAGTGTAGCCAAGTACCTTTTTACCTCAGCCTGATTTTTTTTCTGTACCCCAGTCTGATTTCTTTTTATTCCGTCCTGAGTTTTCACCCCAACTTCCTTCCATCCTCATGTATTTTCATCCAGCCTGATGTCTTTTCATTCTTTCCTGATTTATCTTCCCTTAATCATAACTTCTTAGCACTTCAACCTCATTATTTTCATTCCTCTTCAAATTTATTTTTCACTCCATCTTCATTTGGCCTCTTTCCAGAGTAGGAAATCCCCACTTATTTTATCTGATTTCACAAACTCTAACACATTCACAATCACCAACAGCATTATACATACAAATACGCATGTACTCACTCATGTGTGCCTATACACAGACATATCAGTTTTAGAGAATACACCTTCACTCGTATACACATGTTATCTTGTCTACAAAGCCTCCTGGGGTGAGGTCTAGGCTGGGGCTATGAAGCCCAGAGGTCTCCAAATATATCTAAGCAAACTTGCTTAAAAAAAGAATTCAGATGCCTAGGATGTACACAATCAAATCTCTGCAGGTGGGATTGAAAAGTCTGCACTTTAGTAGGTCCTGCTAGTGAATCTAATGGAACCAGTCCAGTCAACCGCAACTGATTAGCAGGTCAGCTCTTGCAAAGTATGAAATACCTGCCCACTTGGGGGAAACAGAGGTCCCTGGAGATGGTTTGGAGGTGGGGGGGGGGTTAAGATTTCTGGTCAAATTAGTTTAGATAAAGCTGTACCCTATAACTATTTCTCCTCCTTAAAGATTCATATTGCCTATTAAAGGTTCTGAGAGGAGTGCCTGGGTGGCTCAGTCAGGTGTCTGACTCTTGATTTTGGCTCAGGTCATGATGTCACAGTTTGTGGAATCGAGCCTCTTATCCGGCTCTGCACTGGCAGCTAAGAGCCTGCTTAGGATTCTCTCTCCCTCTCTCTGCGCCCCACCCCCATTCTCTAAGTAAACTTAAAAAAATAAATAAAGGCTCTGAGAAGTTCTGCAATAAAGAATCCTCCACTTTCTCTCAACTCAGTGTTTTCCTAATTTTTTCACCCAAGGACCCATTTTCAACAGACGCCTATCCCACAGAACACTGTGAGAAACAGGACTCTCACGAGTCTACATCCACCAGTCCATTTAGACTCTGTCCATTCAAAGCCAGGAGTGAAACGGCCAGACCTCTGCAACCCCATTTCTTCCAAGGCCCTATTCTCAGATTCCCCATAGGCTCCCAATCCAGGCACCACCCTGCACAGACACCTGGCTACCAACACATCACTCTTTTTCTTACCTAGACACACAACCATCCTTAAGAGGCAGAGACTTTTATTCCCATTTTGGAGAAATGGAAACAGCCTCAGTAAGTTAACTGCTGGTAGAAAACTTTTTTGTCATCTTTAAGTGGCCACTGAGACGTGTGTTTCCGGGCCGTTTATGCATCTATGGGGACACAGGTTAATCAGATTCTGAGAAACTCAGTGATCCACACTTTTCTCCCTGCCCCCAGGATGCCTCTGGTGAGATTTGAGGACAAGGGCCTAGCAGATGGAGTCCCACCCAGGACTCATTTCTGTGCCTGGGACCCGCGTGAAGCGGTGGGGCGGGGCGGACTGGCCCTCTGTTCTCTCCGCCTACCCGGATGGGCCCGTCCTCCAGGAAAGGCACGGTGCCGGGTGTGTTGGAGGGGCCGTCAGGGGAGGCACTCACCGAGGATGCGGATCTGCGTGATGGCCCCGTGCAGGCCGAAGAGCATCCAGAGCGGCTGCGAGGCATCCACGCACAGCTGCATGCCCGCCGCGGCGCCGTTGTGGCTGAGGTGCAGCTCCCCGTCGGCGTTGACCACCAGGCCCAGGATGTCGCCGCTGTGCAGGGGCCCGGGCACGCGGCACACGGCCCAGAATTCCTTGCGGTCCACGAGGGCCTCGGGGCTGAAGGGCAGGTCCGCGGGCCGCAGCGTGCCGGGGTCGCACGTGGTGACGCCGAAGGAGAGCGCGCCGGGCCGCGCGCCGCCCGAGCGCGTGACCTTGACGAAGATGGTCTCGGCCACGCGCACAGGCCGGCTGGTGAAGACGAGCGCGCGCTCGTCGCGCCCGTGCTCCAGGCGCGCCACCGTCTGCTCATCTAGGATCCGGACGTGCGCGCCGGCGCGCAGCGCGTGGAAGCGAAGGTCGCCGTCGAGCTGCGCGGGCAGCGCGCGACTGTGCTGCGAGTTGAGCGAGTTCTGCGGGATGGGGCAGCCGGCGGCCGGCGCGGCCTCGTCGCCCTCGGCGCCCGGCACGTTGAGGTCGCACAGGCTCACGGAGAGGCGCGCCTCGTCGGCGTCGCGCCGCAGCGACGGCCGCCGCAGGGCGGTGAAGGAGCGGGGCCGCAGGCAGTCCGGGAGCACCAGCTCGCTGTCTGCGCCGGGGAAGGGGAGAGACAGGGTGACCGTCAGGCGAGCCGCTCGGGGCCAGCCCCCGTCGCCTGCGCGCCTCCTCCCGCCAGCCTTTCCAGCGTGCACCGCGAAATACCGACCGCGTTGTTAGCGGCACGGGAACGGCTTCGGACCTAGGCTAAGGAATCGGGAAACAAAGTCCTGCAGGACATCTGTTTGTTTAAGCAAAGGATCAAGGCTAGATGGAAGAGAAACATTCTAAATGGCGCGCTTACAAAAGTTTTTACTATTAACTCCCAGGCCCTCCCTTTGGATCCCCAGCATTTAGAACTGCGCTGAGCACTTCAGATGACAAGCAGTAAATGTCTGTTGAATGCACTGCTGACGTCCTACCCTTCTGGAAGGTCAGGGGGATCCCCCTTCCCCAGAACCCCTCTTTGCATAAATTGTCTCAGCTTATCCTAACAATTACCTTTTGAGCTTAGCATTGCCGCAGAAGGACACAGGCTGAGAGAACTTAAGTAAATGTATCCAGGTTTCCTTTTGAAAGGGACTTACTTTCAAAGGGGAAATCAACCCCTTTCTCTTTTTAATCATACAAGTAAGACACACTGTCTTTTGTAGAAAAGACAGTTCAGCAAAAAGAAAAAATTACCACCTCTCAGCCCACCATCCAGAGAAAAATACTCTTAACATTTGGATGAGGACCTCCCAGCTTTTTCCCCCCAATATATTCTTCAGTTACTTCTTTAATACAAAAATTGAATCACGCTGTATCAACTCTAGTAGTTTTTAACCTTTTATGGGTAACAAATCCCTTTGAAAATGTGGTAACTTTCACCTATCACCTCAGAAAAATGCACATTCTTCCTAAAGTCTGTGGATAATTCCAGGGCATCTGTGAATCCCATAAAGCCATCCATGGGCATGGACTCCAGGCTAAGAACCCTGCTATATACAGATTTCCTTTTCAAAACTAGCTTTTCCACTTACTGTGTCCTAAACACCTTTCCATGCCAATAACCATGTTTCCAACACCATATTTTTTTAATGGCTGTATTATGTCCTGCTTTATGGAGTCCCATCATTTATAATAAAAGTCATCATGCACGATGAATTACCCCTGCATTTCATCCTTAAAACATCCCGTGGAAGTGTTCCCATTATGGAGATAAAACTCAGAGATGTCATGTGACAGCCACCAGGTGGCAGATCTGAAATCGAAGCAAGGTCTGTCCAACTCCTGATACCACATTCTTTGCTTTCAGGACCCCTCCTTGTTTATCGAACCCCTTCTGTGGGAGTCAAAGTCCCCAAATTTGGCTAGTGCCACTGTAGACCACAGCGTGGGCCAATCCCTCCCTGAGAGCCTTTCCTCTGAACCTCCCAAAGTGAGAATCTGTGCTTTCTCTCCAGGACCTGGGTAAGGATGGCTGGGGTGCTCGGTGTGGGAGCAAAGCTTGAGGGACTGGACTGGTGTGGGCAGCTGAGGTCAGAATTCAGCTCCAGCTGAACCTAGAAACAGTCTCCAAAGCCTCCTTGTTTTTGTTCTCCCCCAGCCCCCACCACCCTTTCCAGAAACAGCCTCGTTTGGGCCTGGGCAAGGAGAAGCTGCTGGGCCCTCCCCCCTCAAGTCCCCTGCCTCTCTGGAGTAGCCTCTTGGGGCCTGGCTGGTTGGGATTTCCCAGCATCGTGCCTGGCAAGAAGGAGGGAGCCGACCGGAAAATGTGATTATTCCAGGGAATTGACTCTGTGACAGCGATGGTGCAGAGAGGCTGGGGGCTGCAGAGAGGCAGAGGCAAGGAGGCTCAAACAGGAGGGGGAGGCCTGAGAGACAGTCGTGTGGACCTGGGACAGGCTGTGGGCTGACCTGGACCCCTGGGAATAGCCTCTGCTTCCGACCCCTCAGGGATTCCAGCACTGGCCCTAGAGGACACCAGGGTTGGAGATGGAGAGGAAGGGACAGGGACAGCAGGGTGACTAAACAACAAAAGGCTCAGATTCTCAGCCAGAGCCTACAGGAATAAGACTGTCACAGGAGCCCACACACATATGCACCCCGACACTCCTCTCCCTACCCCAACCCACACACACTCAGAACACTCAGCCCAGAGCCATGGAGCTGGGCAGACTCTCAGTACAGATTTCTGAATGGGGCTGGATGCGAGCTATCCTGAGCTCTGCCCCTTCAGGAGTCCTTCTGTACTTGAACATGCCCACTCCTGGGCCTCCCAGGCAACCTATGCCATTGTTCAGCTACTCTAAGAAAGTGTTTCCTTCTCTTAACCTGACGTCTACCCTCCTGTATCCAAGGATCCTGGATTAATTTACTTAACTTCTCTCAGCTTCTGTGCCAATGCTATCTCTGGGGCAGTCCCGTAGAGAAAAGGACTCTCCTCTGGGAATAGTCAGACACACTGCACACCTTCCCACCTCTTAGACGATGAACAGAACCAGCCTCCAGATGTTCCCTGACCAGCTCAAGGCACAGTGTGGCCATCACCTCCCTTGATATTTACACTATATGTCTAATAGTGCAACCTGGCGGTATCTCAGATGCTTTAGCAGCCAAAATCCATGAACTGGTAGGCAGGATAGGAGCATAGTTAAGTAAGGATTTTGAAGTCATCAGCCTGGGTTCAAATCCTGGCTCTGCCATTTTCTGGCCATAGACCAAAAGCTTAACCTCTCTGGGCCTCTCCATGTGTAAAATCAGCATGTACTGACGTGTATAAAATCTGTATTCTAATACTCCCCTCAGAAGGGATGCTGTGAAGTTGAAATGCAGGAGGTAAGTAGTACCCTACTCTACCTAGTAGAGTACCTGGCACATAATAATCACTAGGTAAACATGAACCACTGTTATTATCATTTCCATGCCCCAAGGCTCAGAAGAAAGTGCATGGGCTTTGCGGTGACACAGGCCTGGGTTTAACGGTCCAATCCAGCACTTGAACGGTGGCCAGTAAGGAAGCAACTTTCTTCCCAGCCTCAGATCACTCACCTAGAGAACAAGGGTAATAATACCTGCCTTGTGCTGTTGTTGCAGGGATCAGAGGTAGAGCGGGAAGCCCCCGTACTTGATAACCTCAGGTACTAGTACTTACTCAGGTTGAGTTTTGTCAACCAAAGTTAGGTCCACCTGCACTTAGGCAATTAACTTTCTGAACCTTAAGGTAGGACTTTAGATAGATAGATAGATAGATAGATAGATAGATAGATAGATAGATAGATATAGGACTATATATAAGGTCATGAATGACATCACTGACTAAAGCCCAGAAAGGAGAAGGTACAAAGTGGCCATTAGAGGAGAAAGAAGAGAAGGAAGGAGAAACAGTTGGGGGGGGGGGGGAGGAGAAGGGACAGAAAATGACCCCTATGGCTTTGCCTGAGATCTTGGAGGAGCAGGGAGAAAAGGTATCAGAGATGCTGGGAAACAGCTAAAAAATGGAATCCCCGGGGCCAGTGCCCAGCCCAAGTATGTCTCCTCTCCCGGCTCAGCTGCCCCTCGGGGTCAGGAGTGGCTGCAGGCCGCCAGCAAGCTCCAAAATAGCCATCCCCTCAGTGTGCCCAGCTGTGCCGGACCCTGAAATAGATGACACTGGAAATAGAGGAGCTGATCAGGCACCCTCTGCACAAGGGACGGCAAAGGTCAGAGCTGACTGGACTGACATCGAGTCAGAGGCCAGGGGAGGGTCCTGGCCGCAAAAGCCAGGGAGAGCACCCTGGGACCAGCCTCCGCCCAGGGTTACAGCTTGGAAAAACCAGATGGGCTACCTGTAACCCCAAGCAGCAGCGTGGCCCATTTGGAAGCAACAAGTTATGTAATCCACGCGCGGGACACATGGCTGCCCACTTTGGAGGTATTTATGACAGGAGGAGGGGAGGCTCCAGGCCACCGGAGAAGCTGTTAAGCTGGCTCCCCTCTCCGCATCCCGTCTTTCAGGAAGGAGCTTGTCTGTCTTCAGCTCCTGCCTAATCTGGTGCCTAGCGGTGGTCCTGCAAATACTTTGGGCCAGAGCAGAAATCACTGGCCCTGCGAGGGCAGTGAGGCCAGGACAGGGGGTTTCCTCCCCGTCAAGGTGGCACTCAGGTCACCCACTCACTGACACACTGTGTGCCCAGCCCCAGGCAGTGGTAGAGACAGAAGGAGAAGCCAGGACATGGGCCCCAGGGAGCCAGTAGGCTGTGGGAGGATCAAAGCTTGGAGGCATGAAAATATGTGAATATAATTTTGTTACAGAATTCTCAGTGTCTCCAGAGGAAATCCACCTCTCCCTGCCAAGTTCTCACCCAGCCTTGACTAAAATGGCCCCGGGGACAAGAAGCTCACCACATCCCAAGGCTATCTGTCCCCTGTCTTTGAACAACCATAACTGTTAGAAAAGCTCTCCTTGCACGGATCCCTATGTGTCCTATAGCCACTCCTTGCACCCTCTCTGAGCCTTCTCTTCTTTAGGATAAATATTCCTTTTAGGATAATGCTCTCTAGCCGAGGCTGAGGTCCCCTTCCTGTCTCACAGTGAGCCAGAGACAGCATCTCAGAAGAAACAAGATTTGACCTGGACCCTGAAGGACCAGAGAGTTTGGACTGACAGAAGTGAGAGGCACTCAGTGGGAAAACTGTTCTAGTAAATGCCTGGAGAACAGTCTGAGCAGGGCCAGCGGGGAGAAAGGAAGGGAGAGGAGGAGAGGAGGGGCCAGGCTGAGGATTCCGGGGCCAGCTCTGGCCAGAGACCCACCGGGCCCTCCCACATGTTGCCAGCCAGTGCAGGGCAACCAAAGCAGGGCCTGGGCACCGGTGCAGGGGCCCTCCGGGGCAGGCAAGGGGCTCCTTTGAAGCAGGGCCTGCCATCAGCCCCAGAGTCTTGTTTGTTTAGATTCTCACATCCGGAGCACTGGATAATCTTTAACCACGGGTCGGCCTGCCGCAGCCGGCCCCCGTTTAGAAGGTGCTGCCAGCCCATTTACTGTCTCCATAAACATCCTCTTGCTGGTCAGCATCTGGCATGGGGTAGGGGAAGGAGCCCGGAGGGCGGGCACATGGGTTGGACGGGTAAGGGGTTTCTCCACCCCTCTGGACAGTGCCCCGAAACCCACACCCGCCTCCACCCTCTCCATATAAACCCAACCACACAAAAGCTAGAAGAACAAATACTTTTCGAGGCCCATGGAGGGAAGGGTAGAATGTCCCAGAAACATTTGGAGTCACAGATTCTAAGCTTTATAGGATCTTCAGGCCAGAGGATCTTAGACATATAGATTCTCAGACTCATCTGGTCTAACGGTTCTCAAACTTTTTTTTTTTTTTTTTTAAGCAGTGGAATCCTTTTGTCCAACAAAACCAAAATTTCTGGTTGAAGTCTAAGAAGAAGCCATAGAGCCTGCCAACTCAGCCGCCTCCAAGATGCCTCTGTGGAACCCCAGCGTTCCAAGGAACCCAGCTAGAGAACCAAAGGTCTTGTTCCAAGAAACAATTTAGATAGAATGGTTTGAATTTCACCCAGATACAGGGACTTGATTTTAAGGCCTCCTCTTCTAATGAGAGGACTTGGGGGGTTGTCTCTTTGGCGGTATTTTTAAATTAAGTATTCCTTTTCAACCTAAAAACAATAGCCCTTGCTATATATGTAAACACTTTTACATATTCATCAGCCTCAGACTCTCTGAGGTAAATGGCACATATATAATTATGTCCAGATGGGACAGTTGTGGCACAGAGAAGCTGGAAGGCTTGCTCAAAGCTAGTGAGTGGCCACGTCAAGTCCTGATTCAATCAGGTCTCCTGCTTCTGAAATGAGGGCTTTGTCCCCAGTACTGCAAGGCCCCAGCTCCTCTACTACACACACCCCACCCTGGACCCCTAGGTCTCTTCAAGCTCCCCAAAACTATATTTTGGACCAAAGAGATACTGGGCAGAAAATATGAAACTGCCATTTCTGGATATTACAAACAATCTAATATTGCCCATCGTATAAGATTGCACTTTATATATATTCATTCTGGTGAAAACAAAAAAACAAAAAACAAGAACAAAAAAAACCCAAAACCACCAGAGTGCTCTGTAAACAACAGAACCAGATGAAGCCGTCAGGAGCCTTCACGGAACTATGAGGCAGACACTGCTGAATCAGGATGCCGGGCACCCTCACTTCCCCAGCCAACCCTGCTGGGGCTCTCGTGAACTATCTATACCCAACATGTACAGCTGATCCCTAACCCCCTGAGCTCTCCTAAGCTATCCTGGAAGACATGGGAGGGCCAACACCCCATCCTTGGGAGGTATCCAGACTTCACAGGGGACCAGGTGAACTCATAGTTAGAGAAGCTAGGAAGTAATGCAGCCCATGCTCCTGGGCCCAAGTCCCACTTCTTCCAAGCTGTGTGACTGTAAGCAAGTTATCAGACCTCTCTGAGACTGTTTTCCTTATCTGCAAAATGAGTACAATAATAACTTTCTTTGGGGCGCCTGGGTGGCTCAGTCGGTTGAGCATCCGACTTCGGCTCAGGTCATGATCTCGCGGTTTGTGAGTTCGAGCCCCGCGTCGGGCTCTGTGCTGACAGCTCGGAGCCTGGAGCCTGCTTTGGATTCTGTGTCTCCTCCTCTCTCTGCCCCCACCCCCCGTCCCTGCTCATGCTCTGTCTCTCAATAATAAATAAATGTTAAAAATTTTTTTTAAAAAATAATAACTTTCTTTATAACATATATAAAAGACTTATGCTCTCTTCTTAAAGACCAGGACAATACATGATGCAGAACTGCTGATACCATTTAGACCTTCATGTGCCTTCAGGTGGTCAGGAAGAGGAAGGGTCATAGGAACAGGGGAGGTCAGAGAAGGTTTCCTGGTGGAGGGGAGGGTTTGGAGTTGGACCATGATTATGATTAGCAGAATTTGGGATGAGCAGAAAGGAAGCGCCAGGAAGAGTCTCTGAAGCAGGAGAAACAACAAAATTTTGTTTAAATCAAAAAGAAAAGAAAACTGTCAGAGAAGAAATCGCCATCAGCATCCTTAGCTCTTTCCCCCATCCCCAGAGCTTCGCTCAGGTTCCTTAGACTAATATTTGCCTCTCAGCCCCTGGCAGCCATAGCTGAAGGTAAATATTGGTTTAGCCTAGGAAACGGAAGCCCCAGATGGCAGTGTGGTCCTCCGCCAGCCAGGATGGCTCACACCCTTTGTGTCGCCAAGCTGAGGCACACCCTGTATGGGAGACCTACCCCAGGGCCTTATCTCCAGAGAGGCCCAGGCTTCTAATTGCAGGGAAGCCAGGCTGACTCACCAGCCTAGCAAGTGGTCCAGGAGCAGCCTGGCCCTCAGAAAGCTACCCTCCCTGAGAGTCTCTATAGATCTCTGTCCTCAGAAGGCAGGTCTCTTACCAGGACTGGAGCACATGTGCACAGGTTGGGTGAAGCAGAATGCCATGAGCCCTTGGGACCCCACCCTGAGTGCCCCCTTAATGCCCTCCTGAGTTCAGCCACTACCATTTTGATGTGGCAATGTCTTCTCACACTGACCTTATGCCCAGTTCCGCCTGGGAGAGCTGAATTCCAGGGCCAGCCTGGCTTCTGACTAGCTGGGAGAATTTGGACAGGCCCTCTTCTATCTCTCAGCCACCTTTTCTCCTTTTGAAAGGCATTGACAGCAAGGTAGCTGCCAGAAACTTTCTACTTTCACGGCTCTCTCCCCTGCGATGCATGCACATAGCCCTGCCTGTGCACACCCCTTCTCCACAGGTCACCTACACCTCTTCCCTTCACTCGCTCCCTGAAGGTTCTGTTCCCTGACTGATGATGCTAATCTAATTCCCCACCTCTGTGACCATGCCTACCCCCCCTGGCCGACCTAAACTGTTCCTCCCCAACCAGTCTGTGCATTTCAGCTTCTCTGGTTCCTGACTTGAAACCTCTCCTATAGGAAATCCTGGATCGCTCCCCAGCTGTACCGCCCCCAACACACGGCTCTACTCTCCAGCCACACCTCACTGCAGAATTGGATCATCTCAGAGCAGTTATATGGTGTGTCCCCCAAAATAAACACTCTTCAAAGAGAGGCACTGGGTTTTCAAGTCATGTGTCTCCCCCCGCCCCCTCATCGTACCTGGGCTGCGGTGGGCACAGAGGGGTATCAGGAGCACCCTACAAGCGGGGTCTTGGCTCACCAGCTTTCTGCCAGGACCCACAGCTGCTCTTTGTGAGCCAGCGTTTCTGATAGGAGCAGGGAGACCCTGAAGAACTGGGATAGGAGCTTATCTCTCCAAGCATTAATCACCCCATAAAACTTGTGTTTATTTGCTTGCCCACAGGTCCTTCTTTCTGGAGGTAGGAAGCTGTTATTCTTGGAAACACCAGCCCAGGCTTGGCCGGGACACCCTGAGGAAAGAGGCAATCTCCTGAACTCCAGCATGTCGGGGGTGCCTCGAAGGCTTGAAGCAGGCCTGCAGGGGTCATGGTGGGGGCACCAGCGGGCCTCGTTATGTTAGAGCAGAGGGGGTTGGGATGGGGCACCCCCTTGGTGGTGTCACTTCAGGAAGAGACGCCACCCCCTACCTCCACTCTGTCCGGAGAGATAGCCAATGTGTCCGTGGCCTGACTTGCATATCTGCTAGGTGCCAAGTACCCCAGGATATCTGTGATCCGAAGAGCAGATATGGGCCAGGTGGGGTTTGGAGGGTTTTGGCCACAGGTCCCAGAGAGAGGCAGAAAGGGAGGGGGCAGACCTAGCAGGAAGTCCCTGCAGATGAGACACTGGTCTGGGAGGCCACCACCTCGAGAAAGACAAGCCCGTCCTCAGAGCTACCAAGGCAGAGAGTGACTTCTTCAGGGGAAGGAGAAACTCAAAGCCAAGATGGCTTAGAAGGGAGAGCAGGGAAAGCCACAGGCAGTGAAGGGATCAGGGCGGTTGGGGGGGGGGTGCTGGGGTGGGAAGAGGGGAGGAAAGGGAAGGAGGCTGACCCTGGGACTATATGAGGCAATGGGCGATCCCAGAGGGGACGCCACAGAATGATGGTGTAGAGCAGTGTGCCTACCTCTGAAGACATCTTGGATGGATTTCTTTTGTTTTTACACAAAAAAGAAATCGCTTGAGGAAGAACAAAACAAAGAGATATTTTCATCTGCTAATTGAATTCAGGGGCTATAATCAGTGTTTGAAAACACCCAGGGATTATGGTGATTTATAGCTAGGACAGGAATCTGCTGGGCCCTCGGCTTTGTCCAATGTACAGAGAGGAGCCTGCTGGGAAATCCGGATGCAAGTGAAAATACTGCGGGAAAACCCATTTATGGTCCAAGAGGGGTACCAGGGCCAGGCCAGGTGAGGCCATCTGGGCTGTGCCCGAGGGTGGGGCCTTCCCTAGGCCCCTGAGGTTTGGAAACCCCATCTCACCTCGCATGTCCCCATCACCACCTCGTCCCCAGACCCTCCTAGAATTTGTAGGCCCAGCCTAAGCCCTCTTTTCCAAGAAGTACTCCTGGACTCCATCCTCCCTCACTGACCTCAGCCTCCTCTCAATTTCCTGCCTCCCTCCATACTTAAACCTGCTGGAGGTTTATTGGGGAAGGTACTGCTTTGGGCATCAGAACACCCTGTTCAAATCCCAGCTCTGCCACAGCCCTACGCGGGCAAGCCAAGCCTTCCGTGGATCCCAATTTTCTCCCTGACAAATGGGGATGAAAGAAAAACATTCTGTCCGAGGCCAGCTGCTGAGCGATTAAATGAGATAGCTGGATGGGAACCATCTCGGCAGATGGAAAGGATCCTCTGACTACAGCATTAAACAATTTACTGTCTTCTCTTGGAGATTGTGATTGTGTCTGGAGGGTTTGCTTTGTCTAATTTCTCAGTGAGGCTGGCGCTGTCTATGAGAGCAAAGCTGGGTCTATCCTTCATCTAACAAGTTAACCTTCCCACCACTCTCCCTTCCCAACCCCCCAAATAATGCTCGGTGTCCTCCCCACGCCAGACACAAGATTCCACTCTGGAGAGAAATCCAGGGGGGTAAGAACAGATTCACCCTCAAAGTCTTCCCTGTCTTGTGCAAGACATATGGATGGGCCAAGGCTCAGCCAATGCCTCAGGGCGGAGAGAAGCACAGACACCATGTGGTGGAACCCAAGAAACGGAGAAGAGAACTCAGCTCCAGAAGGCTTCACCTCCAGGAGGAGGTGGCTTGCAAGCTGGGCCTTAATGCCAGAATGCGATTTCGGGGGGACTGCAGGAAAAGGCATTCGTTGCTAGGAGAGGGGAAAGCAAGAATGCTGCCCCCACTGCCTTTACCCAGCCCCCTCCCAATAAGACTATAACCTTTTTCAAGAGTGGAGACACTTCTGTCTCCCACCATTGGCCCAGCCCTGGGCCAAGCCCTAGTAGTCCCACACTCTTTCAGACGAGAAGACTGAGGCCCAGACAGAAGTGTCCTGGCTGGAGTGCAACCTCAGGCTTTGGGACTCCAGGGCCTTGAAGTGTGAGGCCCTAAGGATATCAGAGCAGCAGGCAGGTATTCACTTGAACCTGGGGTTAAGCTTTACCCTCTCCAGGATGGGTGTGGATGACTGACAGTCATTGGTCACGTAACTGCTTCACGTAACTCTGCTCTTTAAGCAGAGTTCTTCTAAAAGAACCCTGAGAACAGTTGTTTATTATTACCTACCCCTAATTTACAGATGAGGAAACTGAAGTCCCACAGCTAGTACAGGGTGAGGCCAGGAATCCCACCTGGGTCACTCTGACTCTGTAGCCCAGGGGCATAACCACTGCCCTTCCTTTGCTGGGAGGTCGAGGCCCTTCCCTGCAAGTGCACCCATTTCACAAAGGGAATTATCCTTGGGCGGCCTCGGCTCCCTTCTCCACCCACGAAGACTTAGAAGAGCCTGCTTTCGGGCTCTTAACTCGTCCATGTGAATGTAGAAACACTTTACTGAGTTGAAAAAACAGAAAGTTCCCAAACTATTAATTAATAAAAACAGCCTCCTGATGTTTGGAACTCCACAGAAAGGCTTCTGACAATTCCTCACTTGTTTTTACTTTCACTGTCTTTTTTACTGAAATAAAGGTGTTTTGAAAAGAGCTTCACTGTTTCTAGGCTCTGAAGCCAGAAAGGAAAAAAAGTGAAAAAAAAAAAGGTTTCCAACCACCTCCGTGGCATTTTTCTCTGCAGGGAGACGGGGCAGGGACGGGAAGTGGAAAGAGCAAGCATGGGCTGAGCACTGACTGGATACCCAGGACTGTGCTGGGCACTCTGCTCACAGCCTCTTTAACTTAACTTCCTCTTCCCAACAGCCCATTTTATAGATGGGAAAGCTGAGGCTAATGCAGGCTCTGCCTGGCAACACAGCCACTTTGCCCGTGAACTGATTTGTACCCAGAGTCTACGTACGCACATGCACGTGCACTTGCCAGCACGTGCACGAGTGAGCAAGGTGAGAGCCATCCTGGACTGGGAGTCAGGTGACCTGGATTCTAGTCCCAACTCAGCCACCAACTCAGGAAGCCTGAGACTCTCCAAGGCCCCTTCCAGCGCTGGCATTTGAGGATCCATGTGTGCCCTCCTGAGAAAGCCTGGCTCCTCCTTGCCTCCCACGGGACGTGTGCCCGCTCACGCCCCTGAAGCAGCCTCACTCACCCCGGGCACCCAGGGGCAGCCAGAAAAGTCTTAGCCACCCTAGTGCCTTCTGCCCTCCCCCCCCCCTTATCCCTTTCACCCACATCCCTGCAAGAAGCACTAGGGTGGGGTTGGACTTCCTGGGGGGCTGCAGAGCCCAGGGGCCAGGGGCTCACTTGGGACTTAGTGCTGGCTCCACGCCTCACCTGCCGCGTCTCCTGGGGCCAATGACTCAACCTCCCTGAGCTCGAGTCTTGCCTCCAGGGGGCCCAGTAACAGAATCTGCCTCCCAGGGATGCTGTGAGAACGGCAATAATGAAGGGCCCGGCTCAAGGTAAGTGCTCACTACACTATGGTTACGGAGGTTAATATTCATTACTTCCTGGGAGCGGGGGTCTTTGAGGCTGCCGTTTATGATGAAGGTTGTGTGCTGCTCAAAGGCACAACCTGAGGGGCCCTGGAGGGCAGAAATCCCACCCAGGCGCCCCTCACCCCACCTGTGAGTCCAAAGGACAGGCGCACTCTGCAGGGCACACGAAGGCTCCCTGAGCTCTCCCGGTGCCCTCTAGGCCCCGGGGCCCTGCCAGAGGGAGAGGGGTCCCCGTGCCTGATGGGATGGAGCAGCGTCACACCTCGGCACCTGGAGGCGTGTCCCGCACCGAAGGGGCATGGGGAGCGGGCACTCACCCAGCAGCTGGACGCCCCGCGTGAGGCCGTAGACGTCCACCAGGGCCCAGAGCGGGTCGGCCGTGCGGACCCCGTTGAAGAAGAGCATGGCAGCTGAGTCGTTGATGCGGTAGAACACGCGGCCCTTCTTGTCCACCCAGAAAGCGATGATGTTGCCCTCGTTGGCAAACTCCTCGGGCAGCGCCTTGGCCCAGAAGCCGCTCTGGGACACCAGGTCGGGGCAGGCGTACTTGGGCAGCGAGTCAGGGTGGATGCGGGACGGGTCCTTGCTTGTGAAGCCCAGGCGCAGCGCCCCGCTCCAGCAGCACTGCTTCTTGGTGATCTGGGCGGAGGAGATGGCCTCAGACAGCACCCCGGCCCGCCGGCCTCCCGGCCACTGCCAAGGGCCCCAGGGGAGGGAGTGTGCCCCTGTCAGCAGACCCCTACGGGGAGCCACACCGCCCAGCTGTCCTCCTTCCCCTCCTCTACGAGCCTTCCCACTGTCCAGTGACAGCTTGTGGCCCCCATGGCCACTCCCGTCCCTGGGTCCTTCTTTGTCACACGGGGTAGGTTGAGAAAGGAGGAGGAAGAGGGAAGAGCATGAGGAGGGATGAGGAAGAGCAGAAGGGACGGCCCGGAGGCAAGAGAAGGGCAGGGTGTCGTTGTGGCCGGGACAGAAGACAGTGCTGAGAGGGAAGGGTCGAGGTCCAGGGAGGCAGAGAGGGCAGGGAGTGGGAGGGCCCACCTTCAGTCTGACTTGCTCATAGATGAGGACCGGGCGGTTACTGAAGGTGATGGCATTGCAGAAACTGGCCTGCCTCTTGACGGCCTTGTGGCTGAGGTCCATGAGGATCTGGGAGCCCTTGGTGTGCGGGTGGAAGAGCAGTGGCGTGGCCGGGAGCCCCCCGCCGGGCGGCACCGGAGGGCAGTGCTTCTGCTTGTGGTGGCATCGGTGAGACGGGACAGGGAAGGGGCCCCCGATGGAGTCTGCAAAGGAACAGGCCGCAACGTCAGAGCGGGTGGCAGAGGCCCCCGGAGGGGCGGAGGGCTGGGCACAGCAGGAGCTGCCCACCGCCCAGGATGTCCACCGTCACTGCAACTCATCCGCTGCCACCTTGGGCCACCGCCTGCCATCTCTTGCTATGTCCCACTTCGCCATCTACCACCATTGAGTATCTTTCACCACCTTCCCTGGTCCTTCACCCGTCACCTCCCACCCACCATCTCCTGGATTCTAGTCCATCTCCTGCTACTCACTAGTATTTACCACCATCTGTCTTCCACAGGATGGTGGGCCTGTGCTACCCTTGTGATCAATCAGCATTTACTACCAACACCCACCCCCGCACACTGCCACTCACTACCACCGTCACTTATTTTATTCAGCAAATAGTCATTATCTACCGACTGAGTACCGAGCCCTGTCCTAGGCACTGGACATCCAGGCACGAAACAAACACGGATCCTGTTCTCAAGAAGACACCAGTCCAGGAGAGGAAATACGACACAGACAGGAATCACAATAAAAATGGCAGACAGTGATGAGTGATAAGGATTGGGGGGCAGGTCACTTCTCAGGAAAGCTTCCTGGAGGAGGGGAGGAGGAAGAGAGGGCATGGGGGCTGGGCTGACAAGGCTGAGCCGCAGTGAACACGTGACCGCGGAGCTGCCCTGGGAGACCAGCGAGGTGGGTGCGGCAGCCTCCACGGCAGCAGCCCCAGGACCACGCCCGCCACTTCCCTCCTTCGGGGCGCTTCCCTCCACCCTGGGCCGCCTTCCTGCTTTATACCACCCCCATGCCCACAACATCTTGCACACAGGTAGGCCTCTGCACCCAGGCTTCCTAATGGAACCCGGATCTGCCTCAAGAGCCTCTGGCCAGGGAGGCGCGCTGCTTTCTCCTACACACAGTTCTACCTCACCCCACAATGGGATAGAGTACAGGGCAGGGCTTGGTCCAGGAGAAGGCACGTTACAAGCACGTAAGGGTGGTGTCCAGGAGACGGGGCAGAGAGAGGAGGCAACATGGACGAGGTATCGCGTGGCCTGGGTCTGTCACTGACTGGCTGTGTGACCTTAGGGAAATCACTTCCCTGCTCCGGCACAGGCGGCCTCTACCCTGTGGCTCTAAGACGTGTGTCAGCAGCGCTGGGAGTGTTAATGCAGTCCTGGCAGTTGGGGGCAAGGAAGTGGGGGATGTTCATTTCTTCCCCAAGATCTGTGTCCCATCCATCAGGAAGGGCAGCCCCTGCCCATGCCATCAACTTGAGGAGAGAGACACAAGGAGGATGGGGAAGATGGGGTTGGGGAAGTAGGAAACCACAGAATGTGACAGAGGCCTTCTGGGATGTTTCAGAGTTGGGTTCCTCCATGGCAGTGATTTAATAATGCAGAAAGCTCAGTCCGCATCGGCCTTTCCCCGATGCCTTCTGCTCCCTAAAGGGGAGGAAGGGTTTCCAGGAAGGAGAGGAAGACTGGGAGGAAAGGGCGATGGAGAGAGGAATGTCCTGAGCTAAGAAGATGCAGCCTTCAGTCCAGGCCATGTTTGCATCACTTTGCATCACTTTGCATCACTTTGCATCTTTGCTTCCTTCTTCCCAGAGGGCCCAGACCCGAGTGTCCATAGTCCATGGCTGGTCAGACATCCTGTGTGTGGGAGGTAGGGCTGGAACAAAGAGGAGCTCCCCTTGCTTTCACTAAGGAGAAAAGACTAGAATCACAGAACAGTGCTCAAGGCCTTTGAAGACCACTATGCAATAAACGCGAGAATGGCCCAGAGGAGACCCAGTCAGTCTGAGAAGGCTACCTGGAAGAGGCTGAGTGGGCCCTGGATAGCGCAGAGCAGGGGAGGTCATTCCAGGGAAGGAGACCCTTGGGGTGAAGGGCACAGCGTGGCTACAGGTGACCTACAGGTACCCTGCCTGGGAGAGGTACACATTGGGATCAGGCCAGCTTCAGACACAGCTTGACTCTCCGTTTCAAAAACCATAATAAATGGATTAGAGATTGTGGTAGGTCTATACAGTGGAATACTACTCAGTGGTAAGCAAGGAATGAACTACTGATACGAGCAGGAACATGAATTTCAAAATAATTATGCTGAGTGAAATAAGCTGGTTCTTAAAGACAAGCAAACACAATCCACGGAGTAACCACAGGCCCTCTGTTCCTTTCGGCCACTGCCCCCTGCCCTGCCCACACCCTGTCCCATTTGTCCCAATTTAAGAAATGCACACTAAGCTCTAGTGATAACAAGCAGATTGGAGGTTACCTAGGAAGGGTAGGGGGGAGGGGGAGAGATTATCAAGGGGCACGAGGGAGTGTTTGGGATGACGGATATGTTCACCATCTGGCTTATAGTGATGGTTTCGTGGGTGTATACGTATGTAAAAACCCACCCAATTATACACTCTAAACACATGTGGTTAAACATATGTCAATATAACTCAATAAAGCAGTTTTTTAAACATGCTGAGCCCAGCAGCTTGGAGCCTCTCCCGTGGGACTCTTTCCCAGCCTCTGCTCAGAATCCAGGGACCAACTGCAGGACCTCAGCTTCCTTTAAAACACTTCCTCTCCTTCCCACCATCCTGGGTGGGGTCCTACCGTCCTGCATAAAGAGCTAGAAAATACTAGCTCTGGGCAAATATGGTGGAGACACCCAGGGACCAGAGACCTAGGCCCTGGGAGGACCATTCCCCGGGGCCTCCCTTCCACAGGCAGAGTTTTGGGTGGAGAAGGGTAGCACAGGCCCACCATCCTGGCTGACAGCAGAAAGATGGAGAAGTAAGGATAAGGAAACCCTGGAGCCCGGGGACACAATGTACACCCAGACATGTGGCCTCAGAAAGGCACATTCATGGGCACACACATACACCTGTGAGCACATGAAGGTAATCCAGACCCTACGAGACTTATCCCTTCCCTTATCCCTTAGGCCAGGAATCCCACATTTACACATGTACCGTGCACACACACACATTCATGTACACAGAGATGTACAAAACAGTACACATAAATCATACACCCAGCGCCCATGGGCCATACGCATCTAATAATAACAGCAGCCAAGTGCTGATAGGTGCCAGGCTCTGAACGGGGAGTTTTACCTACACTTACCGGTTTCATCCTCACAGAAAATTTAACAGGGATGGAGGGACATTACTAGCCCATGTTACTGATGAAGAATCTAAAGCCTCAGAGACATTGAGCAGCTTACCCAAGGTCACACAGCTGGCAGAAAGAGGCTCTAGCCGCCAATGCGGGCAATGCACCAGCAAGGCCTGAGTCTTAGCCATGAAGCATTAAATCGGCCAAGAAAGCATGGGTTTGGTGTGCTGGACACATTTTTTTTTTTTTAATGCACATTAAAATACGCTCACAACTGGGGCACCTGGGTGGCTCAGTCAGTTAAGCGTACGACTCTTGATTTCAGCTCAGGTCTTGATCTTGGGTTCGTGAGTTTGAACCCTGTATTAAGCTCTGTGCTGACAGTGCGGAACCTGCTTGGGATTCTCTCTCCCTTTCTCCCTGCCCCTTCCCCGCTCTCTCTCTCTCTCTCTCAAAAATAAACTTAAAAAATAAAATAAAATAAAATAAAATAAAATAAAATAAAATAAAATAAAATAAGCTCACAATCTGGTAAAATATGGAAAAAACTGTTCATCCATGTACCATGTAAAATCATTTCAAGTAGTACACTGAGGGGATAGCTGGCATTCTATTACGTTGTTTTCAGGATACACATGTATATGCCACCAAAACAGAAATGCAAACCACGTTTCATACATTGCCCTCACACATGGCTGGATGTAAAATGCGGTGCAGGAACACAGCGAATCCCACTCTGCAAGAACAGTGAATGATAACGGTATGACAAAGAGGAGCCTCAAAACCGTGCTGACAAAAGCCAGCCTCCAAGGCTGCACAGGTGCTCATTCCATTTGTAGAATGCTCTGGAACAGGCAAGACTATGGGGCTAGAGAGACCAGTGGGTACTGGAGTTTGGGCAAGAGGAAGACACAGGGGCACAAAGGGAGTTTTCGTGGTGACGGAAATGTTCTAGCTTAACTGTGGCAGTGCTCACACGACTTACACCTTTGTCAAAACTCCCCAAAGTATGCACTTAAAGACAATGACTGCTATTGTCTGTAAAGAATACCTCAAAAGCAACACTAACAACAACAACTAACAAATCAGGTCTTCACTGAGATGGAGGAAAGGGAGACTGCAATCTTTGACCGCCACAGCCCCCATCACCCCACCGCAGGCAGTGCCTAGGATTGGGACCATGAAACAGGAAACCCGAAAGCCTGCTCGGGCCGGCCGCTCTCAGCCTTAAACCTCTCAAGTGGGTATGAGGGGAGCATTTTGGCAGCTGCAAAGCACCTTCACTGATTCCTGGACATGCAAAATCCTGTGCCTGCCTCCTCCTGCCCACAGTGTAGCTTCCGGGGCTGTCCTCTGCCCCTTCTCTCTGCACTCAGCTCTGAGTAATCAAAGCCACCGTGCCACCTCTGTGGAGATGATGTGAAAACCCTCTCTGGCCTGCTGGGTATCTCCAAGTGACCACGGTCACCTGCCACCTGGCAGACCCCAGCTGAACTCTGACCCTACCCCACCAGCCCTCCATGCTCCCAGGACCCAGTGGAGTCTTTGAGCATCGCACATCGGACCTGCTGATCCCATCTGAGAAAGAAGCATCCCTGGGCTCCGCCCATTCCTGTCCTCCCTGCCACCAGGGCCTTAGCGGGGCCTCATCACTCTCTTTGAACAAGGGCCAGGGCCTCCACATACAGCCACCAAGGCTCTGTCCTGCATGCCTCCAGGGGGTGCTGTCTGCACAGAAAATAAGACGAATTGTGCCCTCCAAGGTGTCCAACATGGTGGTCCAGACCAGGGTGTTCGCCGCCTCCCCAACCCCTGCTATCTCCCTCCTCCACCTCAGCTGGCATTATGGTCCAGTGAGGAGGAAGGAGAGAAAGCAGAATGAGAATTAACCCTGAGCACAGCTCTGATATTAAGGGCCAGAGGGGTGGCTGGGGCAAGGCTTCTTCCCTACACCATCCAAAAGGGCTCCCTCTCTGCACTTCGACAGACACTATGACCCTTAAGGTCTCCATTCTACAGCTGAGTTATGATTCAGACTGGTTAATCAGCTTGCTTGAGCTCACACAGCAATGAAGAAACAGACCTGGGTCTTGAACCTTGGTCTTCCGGTGCTATTTAGGGGTCCTTTACCCTACTCAGCATCTAATACTGCAGCCCATTTTCCCCATGAATCCAAGATGGCAGGAGTAGTGGGGAAAGGCTGTGTGGAGAAGGCACTGGGCCAGTCCCAGCTGGGGGAGCAGCCACAACAAAAGGACCTCAATATGCTGGGACACTACTCCCCCAGCAGCCAATGGTCCTGGTGGAGCCCCAGTCTCACCATCTGGCTCCCAACAGAGCTCGCAGGGAGGCCCCCTTTAGTGACAGGTTTACAAGCTTCTCAGGAGCCACAGTGGGAGCACTCTTCCCCCTCAGGCAAGGCTGCTGCTGACACAATGGAAACTGGCCCCCCCGCCCCCCAGCCATTCCTCCTGGGCATTTATGAGGTGCCAGACACAAGCCTGGCCTGCCTTCCAGGTGACCCTCAGCTAGCTCTGGACCACATTCCTGCCTCTCGGTGGGGTCCCAGGGAGAGAGGCCCGGATACAATGCAGCCTCCAGAGTGACCTCCTCCCCACTGCCCCGGCCAAGCTCTGCTCCAGAGCTATCCTGGCAGAGCCCCAGAGGCCCAGGCCGGGCTGAGGTGGGCTGCCAAGGAGAGACAGGGAGAGAGCAATGCTAATGACAACGACCAACCTCTATGTGACTTAACAGGCAGGGTCTTCATTACGCCCCCAGTGCCGCTATGACACAGGTCCTCAGAAGTGGAGTTACCCAGCCAGAGTAAAGAGCCCAGATCTGAACCCAGGTCTGCTGCCTCCAAACCCAGCAGCTCTGTCACTAACTGTAAGACCTCTGGAGCCTCGCTTTTCTCATCTGTAAAATGGGGATCATGGCAGATCTTCTTCATGGGATCTTAAAACTAACCCAGGAAGTGGTTGCTAAAATAATATTAATTTTCATTTATTATTATTTAGCAGCTATTAGTTGTATTAATAATGACGAAAATTAATACTTATTATATAACAATAATGATTATTATTGCTACTGACATCAATCTGTGCTCTCATACCTCCACACCTTTGCTCAAGCTATCCCCTCCACACACACACATACACACACATCTTCTTTCCCTCTCCCACCTTCACCTCTCTACTTCCCAACCATCTTTCAAGACGGAATCTCACCGTGTTCAGGATCGCCTTGTTCTGAACCTGTGGGCCTGAATACCAGGGTTGGCACACTTGTTTGCACCTCCTGTGAAGGGGGGCCGTCTCACTTCCTGGATAATAAGGGTCAGAGGACAAAGAACATGAACCCTAGAGTCAGGAGGCCCTGGGTTCAGATCCCTGGCCATGCCACAGACACGCTCTGTGACTTTGGGCAAGTCACTTCGCCTCTCTGGACCTCGATTTCTTTCTCTGTAAAACACAGGGTCATCATAGCTGCCCTGCCCATCTCTCCAAGTTGTTGTGAGGACCCAGTGAGTTCCTAGACGTGGAAAAATGTGCACTTGAACACCTGGTCCCAGCATAAGGTCTTATTTTTTTCCTATAAAAGCAGCAAACACCCCTGTAGGAAATGACCCGTTCTTTTCATCCCAGACACTCCTGTTTTCTCTCCTCCCAAATGCCCTAACCCTGGACTGCATGCACTGTATAGGACTCTCTCTGGGGTAAAGACTGTGGAAGCCAGTTTGAAGGGTGGAAGCCTGTTTGAAGGTAGAGAGGGAGCCTGGGTGGGAGAGATGATGGTAGAACGGGGCAGATGTGAACTTCTCTGGGGTCCTTAAAGGGGCCCACTTCCCTCACTTGCCTCTTGCTTCCAGGGTTGGTCCAACCCTATTTCTCTGCTGGGAACCTTTCTGTCCTCCTTCCCACCCACGTACCTGCCTTTCTCTCACTCATTCTTTAGACATTGATTTTTTTTCATTTATTTATTTTTAAATATTTATTTATTTTTGAGAGAAGGAGAGAGAGAGAGAAAAAACACAAGTGGGGCAGGGGCAGAGAGAGAAAGACACAGAATCCGAAGCAGGCTCCAGGCTCTGGGCTGTCAGCACAGAACCCGATGCGGGGCTCGAACAAATGAACTGCAGGATCATGACCTGAGCCAGACGCTTAACCGACTGAGCCACCCAGGTGCCCCTTTAGACCTTGATTTTAAAGCCTACTTTCCCCTAGACTAGCTTGAGGGCCCTGCTATGGACCCCCAGGGACTCCACCCACAAACCCCTAATAGCATCCAGCACCCAAGTAGCCTCTTTCAACTCTGGCTCCTCCACAGAATTAACCGCAAATGCCCTGAGGCACCCACTGTAGGCAACGCACTGATCTGTCTTCTCCACATCCAGAATGGTTCTGGGTGCGTGCCATCCTTGAGAGTTGAGAAGAGTCACTCGGATCATTTTCCGTGCTCTGCAGTGCAGCTTTCCGGCAAGAAAAGGCTGCAGGGTTATTTGTGTCTGTCTCCCTGATGGACCCTGAGCCTCCCGAGGGCAGAAACCGCCGTTTCCCCAGTGCCTAGCTCAGAGCGCGGTGTGGGGGCTCAATGCAAATTGTTGAATGAACTGCCACTGTTTGATTCTTCAATCAGTGAAGAACTCCCTGACCAATTGGCAAGTGTCCAGGGAGTACCTACTCTGTGCCCTGCCCTTTCTGGTGTCCTGTGGAGAAATCAGAGAAAGGGGTGCTAAAAGGACAGCTTCCTTCACTGCCCAGCACCAAGATCCCACACTACGTGCCTAAGAACCTTCAACAGCTCCCCCACTTGCCTGCAGGAAAAAGAAGAAAGGGAAAGTCATGAAAGTTAGTTCTTTCTTTGGTTTCAGATGCCCTTCACATACAAGCTCACCTCACTGTCTCAGTTCCTGCAAGGCAGGTGTCTGGAAGAAGCAGCTTCTAAGATGGCCCCTATGATCCACACATCTGCCTCCTGGAAATCATCCCCTTTTGCAATCCCTGCCCCCTTGGGTGTAGAGTGGAATGGAATACTGCTCCTAATGAATGAAATACTGCTGAAGTAATAGGAGGTCATGCCCAAGACTGGGTATAAAAAGTCTTCAGCTTTCATCCTGGTTACTCTCTCTTGCCTCTCTTGGGTTTCTCCCTTGGGGGAAAGCCAGATCCTATGTCTTGAGATAACCCTGTGCAGAAGCCTGTGTGGTAAGGGACCAAGAACTGCCCATCACCACGTAAGCGTGGATATGGATCCCCTCCAGGCAAGCCTTCAGATGAGACCACAGCCCCAGCCAATAACTTGACTGTAATCTCCCAAAATACATTAAGCTGGAGGTATCTAGCTAAACTGTGTCAAGATTCCTGACCCACAGAAACTGAGATAATGAAATGTTTGCTGTTTTAAACCACTAACTTTTGGGGTAATTTGCTATACAACAATAGGTGTGTTATGCAGCAATGCAGTGTCAATTAGTCCCACTTTATAGATAAGGAAACAGAGGCTCTGAGAGGTCATAACTGGCCTGAGATCACGTAGCTGGTAAGTGACAGAACTAAGTTCTGAATGCAGATAACACACTGCAAAGCCACCTTCGGCGAGCCCCAGCTAGCTGGCCAGCGTCCTCTCTCTACTACACGAACCCTCCAGTCCACTCTAGTTGGTTTCCCCATGACCTCTGCAGCCTCCATGTACACACACCTTTGTGACTCAGGGTTAGGGGCCATGTAGGCCTACCATCTCCCCTAGAGCCCCGGCTAAGCCTACAGCAGGCCCTGCTTCTCCCTGGAAGTCTGAATGAATCCATGATGACAAGCTGGGTGAAGGAGGGTAGCGGGGAGTGGGCAAGATCGGCACCTTTGTCACCAAGTTAATCCCCACACTGAGCCTCCCGTTCTCACTCTGTGAGACATCCCAGTCCGACATTTTCCAGCAGCCAGATGTGCATACAGCTGTGCCTCCCCATATCCTCACTGCTGGGAGGGGACCAGCCCTCTTTTTCCCCCACCCCCATCCTACCCCAAGACTCCAGAAGGGGATTCCAGATGGTAACTATTCTGGGTTCAGCTCCGGGTCCTTGTCTTCCCAGCATCTCCCCAAAGTCCCCAGGCCAAGCCTGAGAGAATGTGGGTTTCTGGGTGGAAGCACGGCTCAGTCACATAAATCCACACACTACCTAGACCATCACCCTCCCCTTACACAGATCCGTACTCACTCATGTGTGCATGCATGTACACACACAACCAGTGGGCATGCCTGATGGTGGACACGAGCATCTAGGAACATTCTGTCCCAGGGACTCATCAGGGTTGGAGGGCGCAGAGATATTCTTGGTCCTTAGAGGCACCAGGTGCATGTGTGTGTATACGCGCACGAACATACAGAGGCCTGGAGGAGCCTCCACGGAAACCTTCATAGAGACACATCCATTTATAGGGTGCTTACTATGCACAGGGTATACTTAATGCTCATTAGCTTACTTAATCTTTCTACCAACCTTCAGGGTAAACCTTACCATCCCCAATGTACAGAAGAGGACAATGAGACTCAGGCTCAGATGAAGGGACTGACCCAAAGTCACATGGCCAGTGGACCGGGATTCAAACTCTCACCAAGAACACTTGCCCCACCGTCCTCTTCCAGTCTAGCCTTGCCTGGCCTCTCTGCCCAGCTCAGGACTCACATCCCTGAAGCTGTCCCTGACAGCTCCATCCCACCTGCCTCCCAGCCACCCACAGTTCCAACTGCCATATGGTCCAGCCACCCAGGGCCTGTACCCCTCACTCTTCCCTCTTACTCAGTGACCAAGGATCTGCTTGGTGCTCACTGGGTGCCAGACACAGAGGAGCTGGATTAAGAGAATAAGTCAGATCAAGCTGAGCCACCACACCTGTGAGCTCACCTTGGCCTAAGCCTCCAGAGCCCCTTCCAGGAGTCAGGCGGCTCCCTCTGTGCTAATCCCAGGGTCTCATAAGGCCAGAGGATGCCCTTTCCCCTGCTGCCCATTTGAGAATTAAGGAACCCAAAGAGGACAAGCGGGAAGCCAACTGAGAAGGGACAAGGCCTGGCTTCCCCTGACGCCACCAGCTCCGTGACCTCAGCCAACCATTTCCCCTTCTGGGCCACAGCATCCCCCTCTGTGAAAGGACAGAGTGGGAACCATCTCTCAAGTCCCTGCACCCCAGCATCTAGGGCTTGTTGGTCCAGAGATCAACGTGGGGGTGACACATACATCTGGGTGAATATGTGTGTGTCATCCACCCATCAGCCCCTCAGCACTGGGCCTATCCTTGCTGGTGGGGGAGCACTGAAGGAGGTGAAGGAGGAAGGCAAAGAAAGAAGAGGGAAGGGCAGGGGAGGGAGGGAGGGGAGGAGAGGCCTCTCAGTATCACTGCTGCCTCCCTCGGTGCTCGCCCGCCCCCGATCCTGCCCTCAAGACTAGGAGCCACTCTGGAAATCTGCCTGATGAAAGACATCAAGCATGTAACTGCCGAAACCATTTTCCAAATGGGAATTAATTTTTCCCATGGGTCTCCTGCCAGGCCAGTCCCAGAGGAACCCAACTCCTCACCACCAGCCCGCGCGCGAGTACACACACACACACACACACACACGCACGCACACACCTCGTGCAGAAACCCGGACATCTATCTACAGAATAACAAGGACACGGCCCAGGCACAGGGCAACATAAATGTGGCTGCTCACATGTGGAAGCAAAGGCAAAGCATGAAATCCCTTAAATATTAGACAGATATGTACACATCACTCAGTACACACACAGAGGCCCAAAACACACATACACGATCTGCAGACACCAGAAACACAGACAGCCAAACACGTCCACAAACATACCACTGTCACAGCCCCCTCACCTCTGTCACCCAGCGATCCAAAACCTGGGTTCACACCACACCCAAATCCCAAGGCCCATGGTGAAAATACAACTGAGAAGTATCTAACTATTCTTAGGCAATTGGGTGTGGGCTGAGGGCGCCCCGAGCAAGGAGCGATACCCCTGGATCTCCCACTTCCCCCAACACGCCTCCCGGGAAGAGTTTTAAAGCCACAGCGGCCGGGATAGCCGGTGCATAGGTGTGGGCCTGAGCAGCTGTGGATGCGGGCGAGGACATGTGAGGACGTGCAAGCAGAGGTTCCGGCTAAGGGACAATGGGACACAGGCAAAGACACCCTCTCCACAACCCCCAACTCCCCTCTCCTACTCGTGTTGATGGTAAGTTGAGGCAAGGGTCCGGGCCAGCTTGGTGGAAGGCCCAGCCTAAGGTGGGTGGTATTGGCTGAGGGTGGGGGAGGGAAGGAGGGTAAAGCAGATGAGACACTTGATTAGCACTCGCCAACGTCCACCCGGCCTGGATGCCCCCCACTCCTAGAATTCTCTGCATATCCCAGGTATCCTCCTGTCCCGGATATGACCCTGGCCTCAGAATGCTTTTCCAAGCCCTTTTGGTTTTCCCCATGCTCGGTCTTTATTCATACTCTCCCACGTAACCCTCACAACAATCCTATGAAGAGGGTACTACTATGAGCCCCATTAACAGGTGAGAAAACCGAGGCTCCAGAAGACACCTGGCCTCACTATGACACGTGCCTATCTACTCCACAGCATGAACTCTTGAAGGCCGTATCCTGGCTCGGGCGGTCTTGCCTGTGCTCCAAGGCAGCTGGAGGACAGTGTGCTGCATCCTGGGCCTGTTTGGAGGGCCTCTCTGTCCTTCCCAGGCCACAGGCTTGCCCAAGTCTGATTCCAGTGGAAAATGCCAGTCCGCTCCAGACCCTCTGCCAACAGGCCATGCTGGGGCCAGTGAGCTCTGAGAGGAGCCCCCGTGCCACAGACACGCAGAGCCGGGCCCAGGTCAGCCTAGTCTGAGTCTCAGGCCAAGGCCCAGGCCACTGGCCGGCTCCGGATTATGTGTCTTCCAGGACCTTCCATCTGTCACTTAGCCCTCCAGGCCCAGGACAAAATTTATTTCCTTTTAAGAGAGCCAATGATTTGCTTTTCCCATGTCTCCTTTCCTGCTTTTTTCTTTTTTAATTAGAAATTACTCTCTCAAAGTCCAGAGCCTGGAAGGGAGAGAAGCCACCTGGTCACCGGTCCCCAGCCACAGCTTCCCGATCGCTCCTGCCACCACCCTCCCTCCTTCCTGGGCCCCACCCAGGTTCCTCAGTGCCCACTGGACTCAGCAGATGGAGGCTGCCCCATCTCCTAACACCCCGTCCGAGGGGGGAGCAGGGGACACAGGGCAGTGTGGCAGGGACTGCCCAAGGTCAGCGCACACTGTTCTGGCACCAGCCAGTTTGTACAGAAACCCCAGCTCCCCGGGCCCAGCAATGACAAAACAAGTCCCTGGGAAGTCTTTCCCTTCTGGGTCTGGTGCCATGTTAACATCGGCCATGTTACTCCCAAGACCACAGCGCTTGAGCCAGGCAGATTGAGGGGACAGGAGCCGGGTCACAAAGCAGCTCTGCAAGTGGGGAGCCAACCAGTGCTCCTCCCTTCCACCCCTTCACCTGCCCGCCTGTCCGTCTGTCTGACCGTGGACATACACCCCAGGGGTCAGAAGTTCACTGGCCTCCCCAGAAGAGCATACGCTTTGAGAACTGAGGTCAGGCAATGTGGGGGGCTGTCACTTGTGTTAGGCACATCCGTGTGTTAGGCACAAGCGGGCACAGGTACACACCCACGGACACCTCCAATGCACCCTTGTGAGCACAGGCACACACACGCACACTTACGCACACACGTGTGTGCCCACACATCTCTCCACGTCTCCATCATGGAACACAGCACTGACCTCCATGGCTTGCATCCCAGGACTACAAACACGTCCCCCCAGCTGTCTAACTATGGTTTGCCTCAGTTTTAGGAGAGGGGGATATGGAGACCCAGGGCCTCACATCCCATGTCGGGGCTGGTCAGCACCCCAAGAAGGTAAGAGGACAACAAGACTTTGCGGGGAGACTTAGCTGCCTGACCTCTGCCGGCTGCCAGAGAAAGCCCACCTCTTCCTGCTTTCTCCAGGCTCCCTTGCTTTCCCCAGTGCCAACCACCCAAAAGCGCCCCCTCCCACGGCCCCAGAGCCCACCAAGGAATAAAGAGGCAGGGGAATGATCATGCCCTCACCCGAGTGTCCCGGGCTCCAGCCTCCCCAGGTGGTCCCCAGGCTGGGACCGGGCAGACCCCCTAGCATCAGCTGGGGCCTTACCGTGGAGAGTGCTCCGGGTGATCTGTCCCCCCATCGCAGGCAGCGGGCAGCACGGCCACCTTCGTTTGGCCGGCTGGCCTCGTCACCGAGCCACCCTAGCCGCCAGCTCCCCTCCTCCTGCCCCTCCTCCTCCCCCCGCGGCCAGCAGCCGGCATGGCAGGGCAGAGCCCGCCCCTCCCGTGTCCCCACAAACTCCCTCCCGCACACGGCTCCTGCCCGCGAGGCCAGCTACACACACACACACACACACACACACTCTCTCTCTCTCTCTCTCACACACACACACACACACACACACACGCACTCACGCACACACAAGCACACCCCTCTGGCCCAGCTTGCCGCCTCCAGGCTCCCACCCACTCCCGGAGCCTCCCCCACCTCCCCGCACTGGTACAGGCAAAGGGATCTGTCATGTTTATTTACATAAGGAGGAGGAGACTAGAGGCTTCCTGAAATAGCCAAGCTCCAGAAAGCACTGGAGATGCCCCAACCAGAGCAGACACACACACACACACACACACACACACACACGCGCGCGCACATGAACGCGTGTGCACGCACATATGCTCATTCCCCACTTCATCACAGATACACACACATGCACACAACCTCCCCATTCACCCAGGCTTACAGCCATTCACGTGTCATTATGCACCTCCGACTTGCAGACAATGGGCAAGGCAATGAGGGTTCCATGGTGAGCAAAACACACATTGTCCTATCCTCAAGGGGCTTACAGTCGGGCTAGTGGAGCTTAATAACAAACAGCTAACATGGCTTCTATCTTCTTCCAGGCTTGCCTGCAAATGCTTTAGGAGTATTAACTCCTTAAGTCCTCACTGGCTGAGTGAAGAGGTCAGTATTGTCATCAATAGGTACCATTATTATTATTATTATTACTATTATTATTATTATTATTATCTTACAGATGAGAAAAGTGAGGCAGAGGCAGGTTACCAACCCAGAAAGTGGCAGGGCTGGGATGGAAGCCCAGGGATCCACGCTTTCACCTCCACACCAACGGTCCCTTTAATGGTAATGTGTGTCAGCAACCTAACTACCTGTCTGCACCACGCCCCACGTATATGCACAAACCCAGGCTCGCATAAGCATTCACCACCATGCACACTTACCTACCTCCTGCCCACCAGACACACACTCGCACCGTTCCACACACACCTTGCAATGTGCCTACTCAACACACGCACGCTCCCACAGACTCACGCAGTCTCTAGAGAAATCCTGAGTGTGAAAAACCTGGCACCCCACGCTTAGGGGAGAGGTTGCAGGCAGAGTTGCAGGCAGAGAGGGCAGAGGGCGGGAGAAAGGCAGGCCCCTCGAGTCCTAGGCAGGCGTGAGTGCTGGGAGCACAAGGGAATCACCAGAACGACACCGTTTTGTGCAACGAGCACTCACAGTGTGTCAGGCACTGCATGCACTATCTCATTTGTATTCCAGGTGGGAGGCGCTACTGGTAGGTACGTCCATTTTACAGAAAAGTAAATTGAGGCTCTGAAAGGCTCAGGAAATTGCCTGAGGTGACCCACCAGGTCAGAAGCAGAGTCACGACTCAAGCCTGGGTCTGTGAGACAATCTCACAGTCCATCACCCATTGCAGCTCTCTGCAGGACAAGGGCCTCTCCCGGGCCCCGGCCCAGCCCCCAGCCCCTGTCCTCAGGGTCAGGGATCTGGGTTCCCAGGGAAAGATCTGGGTGGGGAGGGAAGGCCAGTGGGCGGAGACATGGGAGTTGGGGAAAGAGCTACGGGAAAGGTAGGGGCTGCCCCATATCATAAGGGACTCAGAGGCCTGGACACTACGAGGGGCCGTGCTGGGCTCTGAGCCTTCACCTCAAGACCCTGCTGTTGCCGCCCGTGAGTTGGTCTGGGGGAGGGGCACTCAGGCCTGACCTAGTGTCACGGGCCAGAGGGCTAGGCAGGCCCTGGATGAAAGTGTCCACAGGCCCAGTATGCTGATCCTCCTCCCAGACCAGAGGCATGCCTGAGTCTCCTCTCTGGAATGAGCTGTGACACCCAATTCCACACAAGGCTGCCCCTTTGTACAGGCACATCTTGCTGTTGGCTGTGCACAGCCACGTACACATGCACATGCTCCGTGGCATACACACCCCGTTCTCCTGGGGGAAGGAGGCTAATTTAAAGTCTAACAGAGGGGGAAACAACCCAAACTCCTTTTGTGGGATAAATAATCATAATAATAGCAAACCCAGGACTATGTGCCAAGCAGTTCTAAGCACACTACACACATTAATTTGCTCAATCCTCATGACAACCCTAAGGGATAAGTTGCATTTTTATGCCCATTTTACAGATGAGGAAACCAAGGCAAAAAGAGGCTGCTCTGGAAGCTGTTCTTAGAGCAGCAGAGTCAACTCCCCTCATCCTGCCTGCCTTTTAATGTGCCTTCCTGGGCCCTTCCCCACCAGCCCCTTTCACATGGCCAGCCTAGTCTTCCCACTCCCTGATCACTAGGAACACCTCTTCTGAGAAGCCTCCCTGGGACCCCAGGGGCAGAGTAAGTCCCCCTTCTTGGAGCTTGTCTCTCCTCGGACCTCACGCTATGCCTCTCCCAAGCCCTTGTCTTACTCTGCCCTACACAGAGATGGTCATGCCTAGCTGTGGCCTTGTCTGCTTACCCTGGGTGCATCAGAACAATTCAACTTGACCAACACTGATGAGCACTTACGACTATGGGGCAGACACTAAGTTGGGGGTGCAGAGGTGATCAGTAATAAGCCCTAGCTCTCGAGGACTTACAGTCCAGAGGGAAACGTATCTCTCAAGTAGTCTCACTAAAGCACACAGAATCACAATCCTAGAAAAGTGTTCCAAAGGAGTAGGGTTCTCAGGGGGCTTGGGACTGGCTTTCCCGAAAAGCAAAGGTGAAGGATAAGTAGGTCTATGTGCTATGGAGGTAGATTTGAAGGGAGAGAGCTCCAGGGAGACCTTGATGGCTCATGGGTTACACAGCTAACCCTTAATTTTGGCTCAGGTCATGATCTCACAGTTATGAGATCAATCCCCATGTCAGGCTCTGCACTGAGCACAAAGCCTGCTTCGGGGTTCTCTATCCCTCTGCCTCTGCCTGTCTCTCTCTCTCTCTCTCTCAAAATAAATAAACATTTTAAAAAAGAGAGAGAGAGAGCGCTCCAGAGAGTAACCATGACATGTACAAAGGCACTGTGGCTGGAGGAAGCCCCACACATTCTAGAAGCAAGATTGGTACAGCTGGGGCAAAGGCAGCAGCAGGAGCCGGGGGAAAGTTTCCGCTGGCAGGCCAAGGTGGTCAAAGGACACACCAGGAGGGCCTTGAAGACCAGGGTGAAGAATCTGGCCTTCCCTCTGAGAGCAGTAGGGAACCCCTGAGAGGGTTCAGCAGAGAAGCAACAAGACCAGACCTGCATTTCTAAAAGGTCATCCAGCCATCTGGTGTGGAGAATGCACGGAGGAAGAAAAGGCGCCAGGGAAAAAAAGCAGGAGTGTGAGCAGGGATGGGCCTGGACCTGACTTGCCCTCTCTCCCCTCCAGCCTAGCATTATGCCTGCACAGAGCAAGTGCTCAGGAAAGATCTCAGGAATGGAAGAGAATCCACATAATTTTCTGCAAGCAGGACTGGGGGTCAGTAACCAAGCAGGAATGGGGACAGAGCGAAAGTTCAGCAAACCAGAAGTCCTTCAGGTAGGTGGTGGCCCTCACTCTGGCCACTGGAGAGTGGACTGGGGGCGCTTGGACCCTGGGCTTTCACAACACCACTGTCTAAAGGGGTTCCCCGGCAGGCCTGGGCCCTGTTTCCTACAATCCACTCCCCAATTTAAATAGGAAGTGGCGACATCCTGTGTCTGAGCGTCCCCCCTACCGCCTCCCAAGAGCAGTGTCCAGGCCTCTACAGATGAAGCAGCAGCCAGCACTGCATGCCCTCTCTGTTTCATTCATTGGGGCATCACAAAAAATTTCATTCAGCCAAAGGATTCTGTTTCTAAATGGGGCGAGAAAACCACTGACCTACATCATTCACTCACTCATCAAGTGTTCACAGAGTGTCAACTATGAACCCAGTGGTAAGCAAGGCCCAACTGCTTCCCTACAGAAGCCAAGCAGAAGCCATGCTGGGATCAAGGAATGGAGTTCCTTTCCTCCGGCTGAATTATTTTAGCATCCTGTTCTCTAGAAAGGATGTGAAAGGGAACGTGAAGGCATGGAAAGGATATGAACAGGGATGGAGAATCTATAAGTAAATCTACAGGAGAGGCTATAAACACAACCGTTTATTGAGCACTTACTATGTGCCACGCACCGTGATAAGTATTTCAAGTACATAATCCCACCGAATCCCCACAACATCCCTGCAGGACAGAGACCTACCCGTCTTGCAGGCAATTAAACTGAGGCTCGGAGAGGCTACACTGAAGGCAAGACAAGCTGGGACTCAAACCCAGATCTGTCTGCATCAAAACTCATGCTCTATCCAGAAAAGGCCAAAGGGCAGGGATTCTTCTTGCTTGGGAAAGAGCAGACAAGGGAACAGTGTGCCTTTTCCTTAAGGAATCAGAGGGATTCTATTTGGAGGCAGAGCCTAGGAGTTTTCCAATGGATGGAGGGTGATACCCCAGGATGGAGCTTTAATGAAGGTGGGGAGACTGAGGACTGGAGGAAGACTGGACTTCCAGTCTGTTAGCAGGAGAGCCCATCCTGGGCTCCATCCTGGAAATCTTGCAGAAAGTAGACCTGTCCATGACCTGCATGGGGGCTGCAATGCCTCAGAGCCCACAAGGCAGAAGGCAGGGCTGCATGTGTCCTGGGGAAACAATTTGGTCTGGGAGAAACGTTGCCAATCTTAAGAACCCCTCCCTTTCTGGCTAGCCCCCTGCTGCATCTGATCTCTGGCTGCAGAGAACTTCCGCCCCCTTGGCTCTCTGAACCCACTCAGCTCCGGAGAGCCCTCTCCCCCTGCCTTCTGATTTCCTTCTGCCTGCTCCTCTTCCCTCTTGAGGGCCACCTTCGTCTCCATGGCAGGCTACTCAGCCCACATCTCTCCTCACCAAGCCCTTCCTCATCCACGTCCCCCAAGGCCCATCACCCACATCCCCAGCTAAACCTGCCCTCTCAGAACTCAAAAGTCCAGGGCAGACCTAGCAGATGAAGAACAAAACATGGAACAAGTTCACTGAACAACAGCAACCATCAGAATCGCACATTCCAAGATCTCTGAAGGGAAGGAGCCTCAAGAAAGCTCTGGTCCAGTAGCATTGCCTTCAAGAAGGCCATGAAGTAACGTGCTCATTTTATGGGGGTAGCACATGAGGCCTAGTAAGCTGTGGACTTTCCAGGGGTCACGCAACGGATACAGAATAAGGACATAAACTTAGGTTTAATGTCTTCTGGTGCTTAACCTGCCGTTGACATTCGGGTCAGGGCATCCAAAGCCACGGAAGATAAAACTGGACAAGGAGAGGGGGTAACTTCTCTTTATGGTGTGGGGGCAGACGGGATTCCTATCTGCAGAGGTCCATAAAGAGAGGTCAGAGAGGGGAAGCAGCCCTGCTGGGGAGGAGCTGGGAGGCAGTTCCTGGTTGCTATAGTATCTTTTTCGTCAAGAACAAGTGATAATTCGATTGAACTGATGAGTCACCTGGCATTTGAGGCTTGAGGCCAACCTGCCAGGGCCATCGTTCCTGGGCCATCGTTAGACCGGGCCTGGTGCCGGAGAATGGGAAGCAGGGACCTCCATCCCAAAGCTTCTTCCCGTGCCCAGAACCAGGACAAGAGTGCACAAAGAGAGCAGTGTGCATGGAGAGGAGGATAAAGACACACAGGGACACAGGCTGAGAGCATGAGCTATGTGCTGCAGAGAAACTGGAGCCAGGGAGTCTATGGGACGTCCTCTGGAGCTGGGACAGGTGCCCCAGCAGTGACAGCTGCCAGCCGCCCAGGATGATGGGAACACAACAGGTGCAGAGGCGGGGGCGGAAACTGAAAGAGAATCTGAGAAAACGGCCTGGACTTGGCCGCCCCTCCCAGCCCCTGGGCCCAGTGCCAGGCAGCCCTTTCTCAGCCCCTCCAAGACACAAACACACCTACGCCCGCTTCCCAGGGCCAGCCCGGCCAGCCTGGACCAGACGGAGGGTTCACCGTCCATGCTAGGCAGAAAGGACACAACAAGGAAGAAACCAGGTTTTAATTCCCAGGACAGAGTGTGCCAGACGGAGCCCACACCCACAGAGCCCCTACCGGGAAGCAAACATTTGCCTATGGTAAGATTTAGGTCATTGGCCAGGGAGGGTGGAGAGATGTGCCCACCCCACCCTTGCACGGGTTGGGAGCGCTGATCTTATGGTCAGACAGGCAAGCTCTACCACCGCGTGACCGGCCAACCCCCTGAGCTTCTCTGAGGCCCTGTGCTTGGCTCAACAAGTAATAGTAACTATTGCTGTCGATGATGTTGTTCAGAGACCCAGAGAGCTCAGGAATCTATGTACTACATAGAGGGTCTAAGGTTGCTGCCCCGGTCTCAGCAAGGAGAGAGGTAGGAGGCAGGATATGAACACAGCACACCCAGCATGTTACACCGAGGAAAAGAAAGGGAGGAGGAGGGCCTTAATAGACAATGACCATCTACGCCATCCCGTGAGCACCATTTACTCAGCACCGCTCACCGTGCACCACTCACTGGTGCTTTACGTGTGTTACTGCACGCATGCCTGAAATGCAAATACCATTTCAGAGTGCTGAGTAACAGTAGGTCCTTCTAAGCAAGCGGATTAAACATCGTCCCTCATCACCTGGTTAGTGCTCTGTTTTTGTTCAGGGGCAGAGTGAACTTTCAACTTGAAGTCAGTCCTTGTCCCAGAGATCAATCACAAGTGATAAATTACCAGGGCCTGAATTCGTAAGGTGCTCCCTAAATTATGACCTTGCCGAGGAGGGTGAGGAAGGGCAGACAATGAAACGTTTACGGGGGAGGTGAGGCAGAGAGATGAGACCCAAGGCAACTCGGGAGACAGGACACATGTGCTGGAGCAAGACATGAGCCTCATCCCTCCGAGATGCGTAAACATACCCGACTGATCCCGCAGGCCTGTCCGGATTATGAGAAAAGCTGGCAGCTGATAACAGGAGGTTAAATCCTTCCTCTGCAGGCAGAGACCACCCTCCCCCACCCCACCCTCATGCGCGCGCACACACACGCACGCACACACACACACACACACGCGCACACACACGCGCGCACACGCACACACACACACACACACACACACACACACACACACCCCAGTCAGAAGAAACCATCCCGGGGCTGGGAGGGCCCCCTGGGCCTCCTTCAACCCCTCCTCCTGCCTCTGAGGAGTCTGCTCTCAGGCTCTCTTCTGCTTCCTGCCCCTCCCGGGTCCAGCTTACTGAGGAACGGCAGAGCCCAGGACCAGCTGGCTCAGCCCCCACCTCTACTCCTGTGCCCTGGCCCTGCCCCCTGCTGGGGCCACCCACTCCAACAGTCAGACATTGGGCATTAGCGGGGATAGGAGTGTGATGGTGCAGGACCCCCAGAGGCCAAGCCCTGCCAGCAGGGCCACCGGCAGCCAGATCCCAATGATCTGACAACACTAAGTGCTACTCACTGCCACCATTTAAGAGTGTGTGTCTGTCTACATTAGATGGCTTCACAGGTGGTGGCTAAGGGCAGGTTCTGGGGGCACCTGGGAGGCTCAGTCAGTTAAGCGTCCAGCTCTTGATTTCAGCTCAGGTCATGATCTCGCAGTTCATGAGATCAAGCCCCATGTCAGGCTCTGCACTGGTAGCCTAGAGCCTGCTTGGGATTCTCTCTCTCCCCTCTCTCTCTGCCCCTCCCTCACTCTAAATAAACAAATAAGTAAATAAACAAATAAACTTCAATAAATAAATAAATAAATAAACATTAAAAAAATTGTTTTTAAAGAGCAGGCTCTAGAGTCAGACTGCCTGTGTTCAAATCCTGGTTCTAACACCTACTCTTCTGAAAATGAGGTTGATGATAATAATGCCTGCCTCACAGGGCTACAGGGGGAGTGGGTGGGGGATGAGTTCACACATGCCGTGTGCTCAGAACAGTGTGGGAGGCAGAGGAACACTCACCTGACAGATGAGAAACTGGGGCATAGAATGTGGAAATGGTAGAGTTAGCATTTGCCCTCAGGTCAGCTGGCCTCCAGGGCCTGCACTCATGAGCACTGGACGGTGTACCTCCTGGGAGGGTGGGCAGTGGATACTGGCCAGGCAAATGATAATGGGTACGGCCTTGGTGAGGCCTGGGCTCGTGACCAAACAGGGCCCAGGCCAGATCAGGGTACAGGATCTGGGAAGCCATTCAGCAGAGCGGAGAAGCTGGGCTGTCTCGGGAGCTGTCAGAGGGCTGCTGGGGCCCGAGGTCTCAGATTCCCAGCCCAGGAGAGAGGCCTCCACCAGACGCGCTTTACCAGCTGCTCAGGGGCCTCCACCCCTCAGAGCTCCTTAGACCCACCAGGACTAGCTGCCTCGCCCCGCCCACCGTGATCTCTGACCTGGCTCCCCTAAAGAACCTGTACCCCTTTAGCAAGGGTCCCAGCGCCTCTTCCACCTACAAAACTTAGGAAGGAATTAAGACAAACGAGTACTCAAATCAATTAAGAAAATTACATCTGCTGCGGGCATCTTGAAACACCTGCTGTGGGCCCACAGGAGGAAAAGGCAGCACTGGAACTCAGCACCCTCGGTGGGGAAATGGGGGCTCAGACACAGCTAATATGTAGCCCAGTGACACAGCTAATATGCAGCAAGTCCGGGATTTGCATGCGCATCCACCAGACACGGGCGTCCGAGTGCTGGCCTCTCTGACACGTGGCCTCTTGGAACAATGACCCAGCTCATAAAAGTTACAAAAAAAAAAAAACTTTCACCAAAATCTTACCGGATTTGCAAAAGCATTTGGTACAACAGGGCAGATGCTCATCCCGTTTTAACAGATGAGAAAAACGGGCTCGAGATGGAAAAGAATTGCCAAAGCCAGAAAGCACCAAAGCCACCCAGAACCCAGACCTCAGACTCAGGAGTCTGGGCTCCAGGACTCTGTCTACAACACAGTGCTGCCCTGAGAAAAGCCCCCTTCAATCAAGTAAACACAGCATCCATCAGAGGGTCCCAGGGTGGGTGCAGGCACGAATGTAAATATTGCTGATCCCGACGTCAGCCGCCTCTGGACTTTGGCTGTGGCGTTCCCACAGTCGTTGCCCTGCCCTGTGTGGGTCCCTGCTGTCCATCTAAGCACCCACCCACAGACCTCACCCCAACCAGGGTCTGGGCCTACTCCCATATGGGGGGGGGGGTGTGTCAGAGAGGGCTCTGAGTTCTGGGAGCCAGAGCTTTATAGCATACACGTGTCCAAAGGGGAAGTGCAGATTAATGCAAGAAGGTATCGGGCCTTTCAGGCCCTGAGACACAAATGCTCTGAAAAGAGAAAGGGAATGGCAGGTGCTCACCAGAAGCGGGGAGGGGGCTCAGCTTGGCTCTGAAACAGGAGTTTCTGTTCTCACAGAACAAAAGTGAGTGACAGACCTAAGGTCCATTCAGCCACTGACCTATGCCAGCCCTGTGCCCACTTCCCAGAGACCATGACCCAGAGCACGGCAGACATTGGCCATGCCAGTTGCAGAGTGGAGGGCAGCACCCCCAGGCACACAGGAACCTGTGAGTGCTGACGTGGCCTCTCCGGAGAGGCTGACGGCTTTCGAGCCCACCGAGCCTCTGAAGGAATTCTACCGCCCCCAAGTGCACCGACAGCCCGAAGCCCAGACTGAGTCCCTGATCCCAACCCCTGACAGCCTCACATCACATCGGCGAGAAGCCCCACAAACAGGGGACCATGACAATGTGACTGGGGACCTAGAGGCCTGGGGACCATGACAATGTGGCTGGCTCAGTGCTGGCAACCCTTCCCTCTGGAGCCAGAGCTCAAGGTGTGGCTGGACCAAAGGCAGCTGTGGGGACTGTGGTCTTCCTGCTTCAAGAACAGCCCAAGAAGGGCAGAAATAACCACAGGGTGAAGGCGGTGACAGGAAACCCTTTTTCCTCCCTGTAGCTGCCCCATCTCCCAATCTGCACGTTCATCCTTTGCCCCCACCTTCCTTTCCTCTCTCTCCAGTATCTCAGCCTCGTTCCCCAAGATTCCATACCCTTCGGGGCTACTTCCTCCCTCCTTCCCTCCAGCTGCTGGAGCCAAGGGTCAGGCGGGCCACGAGAGACCCCAGCAACGCACAAGGTGGCCTCTCCAACACCAGCTTTTAGAGGAAAGAGCCTTCCCTGGGAGTCAGGTAAAACTTCACAAGGCTCAGGAAGGTCTGCAGAGGCCTGCCTGGGTTTGGGGAGACTCAGGGAGGGTGGCCCCTTTCAATGTCTATAGAGGTTCCTCCCTCCTGGCAGGGATAAGGGCTCCAAGAGGTGGGTTAATGCAGCTCCTGTGTTGGGCCCCATTGCTGGGCAAATGGGAGCAGGGATCTCTCCCCCAGGGCGTCCCTCTCTTCTCTAAAACAATGTCCCAGCCCTCACACCTTCCACCCTGCTTAGCCAAACCCACTGTTCCTACCCAGAGGGGAGCTCTTTGTTCTCAGGGCCAAAGAAGGGAGGTGACCACCTTGGTCTTTGTTGGGGGGTCTATTTTTACTAGTCATGCTGCCACCTCCATATTTTGCTCTATGACCTTGGGCTAGTCAATCTCCATTCTGAGCCACAGCTCTCACATCTGTAAAATGGAGGCACCGGACACATGCATTTTAGCTCCGAACCAGGATTTTCCTGAATCAGAGCTATGGGAGGGAATCATTTGGGGGAAGGCAATTAAGAATTCCTGCACTGTCTGCAATAGCCCCTCCCTCTCCGCCACTTTCCACCAAGGTCTGGTGGAGAGCCAAGGATGGGCCAGGATGCTCTTGGTTGGGTACTCCTCCGCTGCCCACTGCATCCCGGTCAGTCCTCTTCCTGACCCCACCAGACATGGGTACATCTCCAAGGTTCTGTGGCCTGGTTTACCCCTAGAGTTCTACTAGCCAGGCCAGAAGTCTGGTATCATCCTGGATTCCTCCATCTCAATAGTCACTGTGTCCTTCTATAATCCATCCTCTGGCTACTCCCAAATTTCAGGCCACCAGCATCATCTGGACAATTCTTCCTACAGCCTTTGACCTCCCATCCCTCTTCCTCAGGGCTGCCAGGCTGACCTTTCTACCTGACTAATCCAACTGGTCACTGACCAGCAAAGAGCCGACAGTGGATAAACTTGACCACGTTCAAGGTTCTCTGTGAACTGGCCCCAGCCCACGGGTCTGGCCTCATGTCCTGTGACATCCCCCAGACCAACTATCTACACTCCACGCACAAGAACCACATATATACTCGAACATGGTTGCACCTCACATGCCCATGGCTCCTTGAACACTGTTCCCCTACCTGGAGTGCCCCTTACCACACTAGGCATTCAGAAACTCCTGTCTCACCGTCATCTCTTAGCTCAGAGGGACCTTTCCCCTGAGATCATCCCAATGCCCCAGAGCAGACAGGGCCTTCCTTCTCCAAGACTTGTCCAGCCTTTTGTGCAGCCCCAGCCCTACAGTGATGGGGAGGGTCCCCATCTCATACCTGGAGCAACCCAATGGCAGACCTTTTAGCTCTAGATCCCCAGCACCTAGCATGGTGGGCACTGGGTAGCACTCAAAGTGTATTTTATGAAGAAAGGAAGAAAAGAAGGAGAGGAAGAGGAGGAGGGAGGAAGGGAGACCAGGGCTGCTGGCGGGTGGCCTTTACTTGGCCCCATCGGTCCCTTATCCAAGCCCCAGAGGGCAGCTATAAGATCACCCTTCCAGCCACGGTGCCCCAGGTCCCTGTGGACACAGTGGTACCTGAGAGTAAGAGACGGCCTGGCCTAAGACCTCACAGCCCTGGGGGTGGCCCTCGCTGCTCCCTCGGTACTCCTGGCAGCACCAGGCAGTGCTCACTCAGAAACAGCCAAGAAGCCAGGCAGCCAGGTGTGTCCGGAACACCGAGGAACCAGAGCCTTATCTGACCATCTTCCCTGGAGGCAGCAGGGGAGCGTCCACCAGCCCCCAGCCGCCCACTGCAGGTCTACGAGGAGGAGACTGCAAGGAGGAGATGCCGGAAGCCGTGTGCCTGGCTGTCTCCCAGCCAGTCCCGGATCCAGGCAGCAGGGGGATGAGCCCCTCCAACTCGTTTGCATAAACCGTTTATAGCAGCACATTCAAACCCACGCCTTCCAAGAAGAAAAGAGCCCACTGCCTTTGCCTCTGGCTTCCTGGTCTGTCGTTTTTTCCTTCTCTTTCGTTTTTTATTTTAACGGCAGGAAGCTGTGCTCGGGAGAAATCACTACCCTGTTCGTGGCAGCACAGAAGCTACCCTTTCCCTCCAAAATGAAGGAGGAGGATGAGCAACCATCCTTCAGGTGTCAGCGACTTAGAGTTCGCAAAGTCTAGGGGCATCTGTGAGTTCATTCAATCTTCCCAGGAACGGCAGGAGGTGGCTACTGCCAGCCCCCCCCCCCCCCTCACAAATGAGGAAACAGGCTCAGAGGCTGTGCCTTGCGCCGGCCACACAAAACTGGTGAGTGACCATAAGGAACATGGTGGCTGCCTCCCCAGCATCCATTCTACTCCAAGGTGAGAGTTCTCCACCCTGGCTGCACATTAGCATCACCTAAGGACGTTACCAAATTACCGATGCTTAGTTCCCATTCCAGACCAATTAGCACAGAAACTCTGAAGACAGGGCCCAGGCATGGATGTTTCTAAAAGCATGGTTTCTAAAACGAGGTGGTTTCTAATGTGCAGCCAGGGTTGTAATCCACTGGTATAAACTGATCACAAGGGTTTCATTCCCTTTGCCAGTGATCGGATCAAGAACGGCCATGTGGCCCACTTTTGGCCGGTGATGTTTAGTGGAAAACCAGCCAGACCCCTCTGAGAAAGAGGCACGAGAGAGTGTTCTTCTTCCTCTAGGTACTGTCGTGTCCGGTTGTGATTCCTGGCACTGTCATGGCCGTGTCACTACTAGTCCAGAAGGAAGCCAACCCATGGATGGCAGAGCACAGAGATGGCAAGTACCTCCCCCTTGACTACATCCTTGCCCACCAACCCTGAAATCTACCCACCCCTGGACTGCCTGTGATCTGGGATAGTATGGCTCCTCACTGTTTAAGCCAACCCAGGTCAGCACTGTTACTTGCAATGACAGCCCTAGAGAGAGCACTCGCCTTCCTCATCCTCCACCCCAGTCAACCCCCTTAGGTGTTCCAGCACAGGAAGCACACTTGACTGAGGGCCCCAGCTCTGGAACTCTGAAATCCATCCCAGTGTTTGCTCCAAGACCAGGCTTCCCACGGCTGCTCCCAGCCAATGACTGAGTGGGGCAGGGATATAAGCCCTCTGATCAGCAACGATGACTTGGCCTTGAGGACTCCCCAAGGGTCTTGCAAAACTTTCCTTAGAAATGCATTGCGGTCTACCAGCAATAGCACTGCTAGGAATTTACCCAAGGGATACAGGAGTGCTGATGCATAGGGGCACTTGTACCCCAATGTTTATAGCAGCACTTTCAACATAGCCAAATTATGGAAAGAGCCTAAATGTCCATCAACTGATGAATGGATAAAGAAATTGTGGTTTATATACACAATGGAGTACTACAGGGCAATGAGAAAGAATGAAATATGGCCCTTTGTAGCAACGTGGATGGAACTGGAGAGTGTGATGCTAAGTGAAATAAGCCATACAGAGAAAGACAGATACCATATGGTTTCACTCTTATGTGGATCCTGAGAAACTTAACAGAAACCCATGGGGGAGGGGAAGGAAGAAAAAAAAAAGAGGTTAGAGTGGGAGAGAGCCAAAGCATAAGAGACTCTTAAAAACTGAGAACAAACTGAGCGTTGATGGGGGGTGGGAGGGAGGGGAGGGTGGGTGATGGGTATTGAGGAGGGTACCTTTGGGGATGAGCACTGGGTGTTGTATGGAAACCAATTTGACGATAAACTTCATATATTGAAAAAAAAAAAAAGAAATGCATTGCGGTCTAAAATATTTCCATCAAGCTTTCTTCCTTATCTTTCTTCTTACTCAGGGACACTTGCACTGAGGTCTGCTGACCCACCCAGATTCTCTCCACTTCTTCCCTATTTTTCCTCACACAGGTATTTCCTGAGATAATTTTTAAAATAAGTTTGCATGTTTAATCCTCTCCTGATGTCTGCTTAACTGTTTAATACATGACCCACCTAAAACTTGACCTTCACCACTTCCTGCCTGGATCACCATGAAGGCCTCCTAAATGGCCTGTCCACCTTTGAGTTCCCTCCACCCCATCCCAACCCTTCCTACACAAACCATGCTACTCAAGAACCTTCACTTATTTCTCTACTCAAGAACCTTCCCTACTCAAGAACCTTCACTTATTTCTTACGCCATCAAGTTTAATTTCCCCAGCCTTTCTTTACAGGCATTGCTGACTCTGACCTGCCCCACAAGCCAACCCTGGCTTAAGACTGAAATGCATCCCTGTTGCTTCATGTACATCCCTGTAGAGCTTCCCCATAAGGGACAATGCTGGCTATCTGCAGGGCAGAAATGACTGGCATGGTCCATGCCCAGTGAACACTGAAACTACCCTAAATCTGATCGCTAACTCTACCCATTTCCACAGATGCTCCCCAGTGACAAAGCTTCCCTCAGTGGAATATTTACCAAGAGAAATACAGTTTCCATAGAAACAACCCTCCAGCAGCGAGAAGTGAATCCTCTCAAAGACTGTTACAATAACGAAAATTATTCACACAGTATGAAAAGGAGGGTAATAAAGGTGAAGATAGTTGTAATGGTGGAGGAAACAGTAGTGACAAAGGTAAGCACGAAACGCAGAAACGCAGAAACAAAAACTTTTCTAACAGTATGATCTCAATGACATAAATACGTATGCAGTAGAAATGACTTCCCCCTGACCCGCTGCCTTATTAGCCAAATTCCTTTAAGAATTGCATTTGATAGCTAGTTACAAAAACCAGAAATGACATGGATTTGTTAAACACTTAAGGTGTCTTCTCTCACATAGAACAAGTCTGTAAGTACGTAGTCCAAGCCCAGTGTATCCGTTCTGTAGTCATCAGGGACCCAGGCTTCTTTTATCTTTCTACCTCCCATTCCACATGCCACTTCAAGTTTGCTTCATGATTCAGGATAGCTGCTGAAGCTCCAGCCACCTTGTCCACATTCCAAGCAGGAAGAAGGAGGTTCGTAGAAAACTAAAATCAAAGGACCTACACCAGCTATCTGCCCCTGCTTAAAGGAACCTTATTCAAAGTCTACCCAACAATTCAAATTTATACTTACTGACCAGAATGTAGTCACATGGCTACCCCATGCTTCAAGGGAAGCTGGGATATGTAGTCTTTTCATTGGACACATCGCCATCGCAAATAAAAACAGGGTCCTCAGCTCTAATGATGAGCTCCATTCCCTCTGGCAAACATTATGAGTGATGCCCACAGCACAGAGAGTGTTCAAAACTGGTGGCGGTCTTTCCTGGTGTCCCTGGATGCCCTTCTGCTCCCTCCAATTGAACTGTATGCTCAATAAGAGAAGTTGTGTTGTCCCTGAGTTTGTTTACGACAGGTTGGTATGCCAGGAAACTATGTAATTTATTTCAATATTACATAAAAAGTACCAAAAGTCTCTTTTAAGAGAATGAAAAGACAAGTCACAGACCAGGTGAAAAGGACCGCAAAGTACATATCTAATAGAGAACCCAAAATACATAAGTCTCAAAACACTAAAATAAGAGGGGCGCCTGGGTGGCTCAGTCGATTGAGCCTCCGACTTCGGCTCAGGTCATGATCTCACGGTTCGTGAGTTCGAGCCCCGCATCGGGCTCTGTGCTGACAGCTCAGAGCCTGGAGCCTGCTTCGGATTCTGTGTCTCCCTCTCTCTCTGACCCTCCCCTGTTCATGCTCTGTCTCTCTCTGTCTCAAAAATAAATAAACATTAAAAATAAAAAACAGAAAAAAAAACAAAAAAAGTATATTTATAAAAAAAAAAAAACACTAAAATAAGAAAACAAACAACCCAATAAGAAATAATGGGCCAATGAGAAAGGAGGGAACCCTGCTATGTTTATGCTAAGTTGGATGAACCTTGAACGCATTATGCTAAGGGAAATAAGACAGAAAAAAATATATATATATAGTACTGTATATTATATGTGGAATCTAAAATAGTTAACTCAAAGAAGCAGAGAGTAGAGTAGTGATTGCCAGGGGGTGGGGGAAATGGGGAGATATTGGTCAAAGAGTACAAACTTCCACGTATAAGATTAACAAGTTTGGGGATCTAGTGTATAACATGGTGCTTACAGCGAAAACCACTGTATTATATACCTGAATGTTGCTAAGAGAATAAATCTTAAGTGCTCTCACCACAAAAACAGAAATGGTAACTATGTGATGCGGTGGAGGTGCGAGCTTAAGCCAGGGTGGTGATCATTTTACAGATTATAAATGTATCAAATCAACACACTGTACACCTTAACCTTACACAATGTTACATGTCAATTATATTTCAATAAAGCTGGGAACAAATTTCAGCAGGCACTTCACCCAAGTAGATATACAGAGGGAGAATAAGCACATGAAAAAAGAAATGTTCAGAATCGTTCATCACATAGGGACATGCCAATTAAAACCTTGATGAGATACCACTACACATCTATTCGAATGGCCAAAATTAAAATGAATGACCATACCAAGTGCTGGTGAGAATGTGGAGAAATGGGAACCTTCATACTCTGCTGGCGAAAAATATAAATGGTACAACTATCTGTTTTGTCAGACTCTTTTATGTTAAACACATACCTACCATGTGACCCAGCCATTCCACTTCTAGATATTTAGAGAAAAGGAAATATTATATACAGATGTTCTTAACAACGGTATTTGTAATAATATAAAATTGAAAACAACCCAAACGTCCATCAGCAGGTGAACAGATAAACAAATTGTACATCCATACCATGGAATACCACTGAGGAAAAAAAAAAGTGTTAATACATACCACAATGCGAATGAATCTCAAAATAAGTGAGTAGGAGAAGCCAGAGGACAAGAATGTACAGGCTGTAGGATTCCATTCATACAGAACTCTTTAAAAAGGCAAACTAAGCTACAGAAACAGAGAGCAGATGAGTGGTTACTTCAGTACAGGGAGGGGGCAGGAAGGAACAGGAGAGACGGTTTACAAAAGGCACAAGGGAGGTTTTGAGCTTGATGGAAGCGTTCATTAACAGGATGGTGCTGATGGTTTCAGATATATATGTCAGTCAAAAAACATCAAAATTGTACGTTATAAACATGTACAGTATGCTGCATGTCAATTATACTCCAATAAAGCTATTTTTAAAAACCATTAAATATGAGTGTGAGAGGAGGGGATGAGGAAAGAAAATTATAGGTTTTTTGGTGAAAACCAAGTTGAGTCAATTCCTCAAAAAATTAAAAACAGAATTACCATTTCATCCAACAGTCCCATTTCTGGGTACATACCCAGAAGAATTGAAAGCAAAGTCTGAAAGAGATATTTGTGCACCTACGTTCACAGCTGCATTATTTACAAGAGCTGAAAGACAGAAACAATGTTAAGTGCCCATCCACAGAAGAATGGATAAACAAAATGTGATATATAGATACACACAAGATGGAATATTATTCAGCCTTCAATAAGGAAATTCTGCTTCATGCTACACCATGGATGAGCCTTGAGGACATTGTGCTAAGTGAAATAAGCCAGTCATGAAAGGACAAATACTGTGTGAATCCCCTTATACAAGGTACCTAGAGCAGTCCAATTCATAAGGACAGGAAACAGAATGGTGGTGCCAGTAGCTGGAGGCAGGGGGAATGAGGAGGTATTGTTTAATGAGTACAGAGTTTCAGTTTGGAAAAATGAAAAAAGTTCTGGAGATGGACCGTGGTGATGGTTGCAAGACACTGTGAATGTACTCAATGCCAATATACTCTACACCTAAAAATGGCTAACAAAACAAAAACAAAGTAAATTGAGTGCTTTGAAAGGGTGCATTAAAAGCTAGTCCCCCCAAAAATGCTGTCAAATCACATGCAGGCAAGAAAACTGCATAATACTCTCTAATAAGGAAATTAAGAAAACAATCCCATTTACAATGACATCAAAAAGAACAAAACACTTCAGGATTTAAACAAGGAGGTGAAAGATCAGTACAGTGAAAACTACAAAACATTGATGAGAGGAACTGAAGACACAAATAAATGGAAAGATATCTCATGTTCATGGATTGGAAGAATGAATACTGTTAAGATGTCCATACTACCCAAAGTAATCTACAGATTCAATGCAATCTGGTGCTGGGATAAAAACAGACATAGAGACCAATGGAACAGAAAAGAAAGCCCACAAATAAATCTAAGCATTGATGGTCAACTGATTTTGACAAGGATGCCAAGAACACACAATAGGAAAAAGAGAGCCTCTTCTTAAGCTGTATTGAGAAAACTGGATGTCTACATGCAGAATTAGGAAGTTGGACCACTGTATCACACCAGATACAAAAATCAACTCAAAATGGGTTAAAGACTTAAGCATAAAACTTGAAACTATAAACGTGCTGGAAGAAAACATAAGGGAAAAGATTGACATCGGTCTTGACAATGATTTCTTGGATACGATCCCAGAAGCACAGGCAACAAAAACAAAAATAGACAAGGGGGATTGCATCAAACTAAAAAGCTGCTGCCCAGCCAAGGAAGCAATCAACAGAGTGAAGAGACAACCTACAGAATGGGAGGAAATATTTGCAAACTATTCATCTGATAAGGGGTTTACATCCAAAATATATAAGAAACTCAAACAACTCAATAGCAAAAAAACCAACCAAACAAAACAACTGGATTAAAAAAAAAAAATGAGCAATGGACCTGAATCATCATCACTTTCCCAAAGAAGACATCTAAATGACCAACAAGAATATGAAAAAGTGTTCAACATCACTCATCATCAGGGAAATGCAAATCAAAACCAAAATGAGATATCACCTCACCCCCATCAGATGGCTAGTGTCACAAAGACAAGAGATAACAAGTGCTATCCAGAATGTGGGAAAAAAGGGAACACTTGAACAATGCTGGTGGGAATGTATATCCGTTATTTTTCAAGTATGGACGTTTCTCAAAAAATTAAAAATAGAACTACCACATGATCCAGCAATCCCACTTCTGAGTATATATCCAAAGGAAATAAAATCACTATCCCAAAGAGATATCTGCTCTCCCATATTCACTGTAGCACTATTCACAAAAGCCAAGATATGGAAACAACCTGAGCGTCCATCTACAGATGAATGGATCAAGAAAATGTGGTATATACCCAAATGAAATATTATTCAGCCTTAAAAAGGAAGAAAATTCTGCCATTTCGGACAACGTGGATGAACCTGGAGGACATTATGCTCACTATAACAGACCAGACAAAGACAAATCTTATATATGTGTGCATATACATATATATATATATATAATCAAATTTACATATATATAACTAAATTTACATAAATATATATATATATATATATAAATTTGTCTGTCTCTGTGTGGAGATATATATATACATACACACACACACACACACACACACACACACACGCTAAATAAGTCAAATTCATAAAAGCAGAAAGTAGAGTGGTAGTTGCCAGGGGCTAAGGGGTGGGGGAAATGGAGAGATGTTAGCCAAAGGGTATATTACTCATAATAATTTAAGTAACAAACTGGTTTTTTAAATTTAATGCTTATTTATTTTTGAGAGAGAGAGAGAGACAGAACAGGAGTGGGGAGACACAGAATATGAAGCAGGCTCCAGGCTCTGAGCTGTCAGCATGGAGCCTAATGCAGGGCTCAAACTCACAGATGTTAGATCATGACCTCACCGGTTAAGTCTGACTGGTTAAGTCAGACATTTAACTGCCTGAGCCACCCAGGCATCCCAGTAACAAACTGTTTTTAAAGCATCTGTTGCTGGTGGTAGTTGTAGATTTTAACATGGTGATCAAGGGGCATCTAGCTGGCTTAGTGGGTACAGGCTTTTTCTGGACGATTTATTTTAAAAATGTAGACATCTCCGCAGCTCTTCCTGCCCATGGGTCCTGTCCCCGTGCTTTAATCAAATCACCTTTTTTGCACCAAAAAAAAAAAAAAAATGTAGACATCCCCAGACTCCCCACCCATAATCCTTGCCACACCCCATGATTTATTTCTCTCCATAGCACTTATCACCATCTGACATCCCATATGTCATCTTTTTTTTTAGCCTGTCTCTCCTAAGAATGTAACTCCATGAGATAGAGAATTTGTTCACTGCTATACCCTATACGCCAACAACAGTGCTTAGCACATAGTAGGCACTGAATAAATAGTTGGAAGGAAGTAAAGAAGGATGCAAGGAAAGGAAGAGAAAGGAAAAATCTAATACTCTAAACACATATAGGATCATACTTGCACACTAGGCATACCACACAACTTGCTTTTTTCTCTAAACAATGTGATGGACGTTTTTAGCAACAGTACCTCATAATATTAAAAGTTGCAAAGTCATCCTGTGTATAGAGGTGCTATCATGGACTTAACCCACTCCCTCCTTCTTGAAAGACTGCATGGACAGTAAGTGGGGAAAGGACCACAATGAGGTGCCTCCCCAGTGCACTTGGCTTTCCTTGTCTGTCGTCCAAGAAATCAACTGGTCATGAGTCAGAGCATGCAAAGTTACCCTCAAGAGGCAAAACAGCCCCAGTAAAAGAGACTTGACTGGAGGTATTAACAAACCTTAAGATGCATTAATTGGATGCCAAGGTATTACGGAAAAGGGGGTGTCCCTGAGGCAAACTGTGGTGGGGCCCATAGGGAAATGATGCCTTAGGCTGGCCCAGGTGTTGGGTCCACCTGTTGATGAAGTGGTCTGGACAGAGTTCAGAGCCCAAGCATATTAAATCCTCAGACTGTGGGGGCGCCTGGGTGGCTCAGTCGGTTAAGCGTCCGACTTCGGCTCAGGTCATGATCTCACGGTCCGTGAGTTCGAGCCCCGCATCGGGCTCTGTGCTGACCACTCAGAGCCTGGAGCCCGCTTCAGATTCTGTGTCTCCCTCTCTCTCTGACCTTCCTCCGTTCATGCTCTATCTCTCTCTGTCTCAAAAATAAATAAAACATTAAAAAAAATTTTAAAAAAATCCTCAGACTGTGGCCTCAGCTCCCCTCCCCACTGCCCCCCAGCCAGATGCCAGGTTCACCCAGCACACAAGTAGCTTCCTGCAGGGGGAGAAAATGGCAAGCAGTTGACACATTGTCCAGTCCATCTGACAGTACATTTCTCACTGAGAAGTAATAAATTGACTTCTGATTTGATTCTTGAGTTTTGCAGACTTAATTAGATGAGCCAGTAGCTCCCGGTCCTATCAACTCAGACAAGACACCTTGGAGATGGAATTTGGGGCCAGCTCAGCCAAGGACCACACATTAAGCAGGGGAGTGCTCCTGTATGAGCAGCAGCCTGCCCTGTCCCATTGCTCACTACCTTCACACTTCTGGTTATGAACAAGAAGTGCCTACTATTTACTGATGTTTTACTACAGACCAGGGCCTGAGCCACCCAAATTAATCCACACAATGACCCTGTGAAGTGGGAACTAGTATGCCTGCTTACCAATAAAGAAATCAAGGTTTGGAAGATGAAGGGGCTTGCTCAAGATCAAGACCCAAGTGCCAAGATTTGAGCCCAGACCTGACTCACTCTCAGGCAAGTGTTTCACAATGGATGGTCCACAGATCCCTCATATCGGTATCACCTGAGCTTCTTGTTTAAAAAAGCAGATCCCAGAAGCCCGCCCCCAGACTGACTAAGCCAGATTATCTGGAGGTAGGCCCCGGGAACCTGCATTTATACAATCTCCAGGCAATCCACAGGGTCAGTAAGGTCTGAAAACCACTTTGCTATGCCATATTGCAACCTCTAAACTCTACCCTCATGACCTCCATCAGCGTCTCTGGCCTGCTGCCTTTTCTTGGTTCTCCCTTACTCCTCATCCAACTCCTTCACAGTTTTGTTCTGTCCACCCTGGGATCCTTCATTCGCCTTCAAGGTTTAAGTGGCACCTACTGCTGACAACAGGTTGCAGCCATGACCTCCCCCATGCACTTTGAGCTCACACATGGAGCTGCTGACCCACCAGTCTCCCCGAGAATGCCTCAGTGCTCCTCTGGCATCCCAAAACTCAATCCAGCAGCTTCCCTGCCCCACCCAATCCTCCTCTCCTGCCTAGGGTCCTGATGGACTCCCCATCTTCCCAGCCACCTCAAAACCCAGGCACCATCTTGGATTCCTCCCTCTCCTTTAGCAGCCCCATCATTTGTTTATCAGTGCCACCAAGCACACCTGCTCAATGTGTCTCCAAATGTGTCCCTTCCTCTCTTTCACCAAACCTACAGTGCAGGCCTACGCATCCTTCCCCCAGCCAGCTACACTCCTATTGTAACTAGTCTCCCTGCTCCCACCTTGTCCCTTTTAAATCCACCCTCCACGGGGCAGCTGGACTGATCTACCTAAAAAGCACATTTAAAACCTTCAGTGGCTCCCATTGTCCAGAGATTCACTGGGCCCATGGGGACATTGTTCCTTACATCATCTCCATTCACTTCAATGCTCAATTTAATGTTTTGCTAGGGTGTGGTTTGCTCTTGGCAATGAGATGATCTTTTGTAAAACTGAGTGCCTTACCAACTGTCTAGACGCGGACGTTTAAGGTACCTTTGTAAACAGCCTTAGACGCTAGTACGTTAGTGCTAAAAGAGCAGTGAATGGAATGTTCATAGTAAGCAATGCAGCGTCTCCTGCCCTGATTTCCCCAGCACCAGGGCCTTCTTGGATTGCTCAGGCCTGTGCTTTCTAACATCTTTCTTTCCTTTTTCAGTCCCAGGAATTCCTACACTGGTCAGTTACAGCTTCCTACGTCCCAGCTGTGTGATCTTTGTGAAAAGAGTAAGTGAATAAATGAGAAGTTCTTTTTAAAGGATGTTAAACGGGGAACTCCCTCTAGAAAGAATATCTAAACAAGTGCTTGCAGTTTTTCCACTAGGGGCCCGGGACAGAGCAAAGAAAGCAAAGCCACAGGGAACCCCAAGGCCGGTCTTCGTAAGCTGTGCAGCTCAAAGTCAGCGGCCACCAAGCCTGCAGGCTTCCTGCCCCACTCCCCACTCTACTTACTGGGCTTGGGGTATAGACGTTTTGGGTATATGAGTTCATATCATCCTTGCAAAGACCCTCACTGCTCCCTGTAGAGCCCCAGGTTTTGAAGCCTGTGTGCTTAATTGGCAGCCCAGCTAATAAAGCATCAGAGTCAAGATCGAAATCCAAGGTCTGCCCCTAAAACTCATGCTCTTGCAGAGTTCTCTTGCAGAGAACTCATGAAAGGTCCACACCCCTCTTTACAAGGAAGGGAAACCTGGGCCAGAGAGGACCTGCTAGGTGAGCTGGTTCACACAGCCCATCACAGGTATGAAAAACTCCCTGACCTTGGTTCATCCAAGGCACACCCTGGGGCATACACAAAAAAGGCTGAGCCTCTCGGACAAGCGGGGAAGAAGAAGGTCAAAGAAGGCATCTGAGAGTCACAGCAATAGCAGCAGAGTCAGGACCAGAACGAGTTCTCCTGGACCCTCAACCACCTCTCCCTTCCCTCTCATCACCCTCTGCCTTCTGGCCCTTCCTCCTCCTCTCTCATGCCCCACCCCCCAGCTTACTGCCCCAGGCCTCTGTGTTTAGCTGCTAAGCCAGAAGCCTTGGAAGATCCCCAGACTGAAAGGCCACTTCCAGCCAGATTCATCAGCCCTCCCACCCACCCCTCGGCCCCACCCGCACAGCTCCCAGGCCAGAGGCGTCCTGGCACAGCACAGAGATCTGAGAGCCAGAGAGCCAGAACCCCTGCCTTCTAGACCTCCATCTGCTCCAACATGCCCTGGGACTCCGGGCAGGTCCCTTCTCCTCTCTGATCCTCAGTTTCTCCCCTGGAAAAGGGCAGTCCTGGACAACATGATCCCAAGCCCTCTCCATCCCTGAGGTATTAGGGGTGACTGACGTCCTAGGGCCAGCCTCTATGTCACAGACACCTTGGTGACCTTCAGAGAGGTCTTGCAGGCCACACCCTGAGGAGGGGGGCCCAGCAGGGCTTCCCTGAAGCCCCCACTGCCTCCCAGTGGAAAACAATGAATTTCATTCCAAATAAGGGAACTTACAGCAAAGTCCCCGCCATGCCCCAGTTCCGGCTGGTTTATGTTAGCTGCACAAGACTAAACAGACCTTCACATTCTCAGTATTAAGCACTAAAAATGAAAAAAAACGACTATTTGTCTCTGGAGCACGGGGCGAGGGAGAGGTCAGTGCTCCCTTGAGGCCCCTCGAGCAGACCTGGGGGGTACTGCTGGACTAAAGGAGGTGGGGGTGTTTGGGAAGGGTCACTGGGGAGGGAGAAGGTTTCAGCAGGCAGCAGTGTGGGATGGGGACAGGGTAACGGTGCCAAGGGGCGTGGGGCCTGCGGGGAGAGGGGGTAAGCAGTGCTTCGGGTCTGCAGAGGTGAGACTGTGAAGGGGAGCCAGGCAATGACAACATGGAGACAGGGAGAAAGAAAAACGCAGGAAGGACGGACAACGCAAGAAGACCCTAGAAGACTCCTTACCCCAACCGAAATGCCTGCCATGACCAGGAGGCTGGGAGGGAGGGAAAAGGGGAGGAAAGGGACCCCACTACTTCCTGAACAATACGGCACCTTGTTCCCCCAGCTATCACCTGCCTCCTGCAGTGTGGGCACCACAAACCCAAGATAAGAATTTAATTATTTACAAAACAGAGAAGCCTGAAGCAGGACAGCCTTCCTGTTTTCCCACATAGCACCCCACCCCAGCCTGCTTCCCAGCCTGCCCGAGGGCCCCACCTGCACCCCCCCCCCCATCACCTGGGCCTTCTCCTTTCACAAAGTGGTCCAACAACCCTGAGTGGCCGGCATCACCACTCCCATCCTGGAGGTGAATCAACTAGCACTCGGGGAGTGACATGACCTGCCCAGGGTCACTTGTCTGTGGATGGCAGAGCCAGGATCAGCGGCACCCACAGCTTGGGAACCCATCTTTAGCAAGACAGTCAGGGCCCCCACCCCCTCAGGCCACAATGTCATTGGCCAGCTTTGCCTTATTGCCATTCACGGGCAGCTCTGTCTTCTCTATCTGCTCCCTGCCCACCCCCGAGAGAAGGCCCATCTATTATCTATCCAAACTTCCCCATCATTCTTCAAAACAAATCTCTCCTCCTGGAAGCCTTTCCTGACTCCCCTCGGCCTCGCTGACCACCCTCCTCTCCTCTGACCTTTCTCGGCCCCAGTGATCACACAAGTGTTTTAAGGATGGGGGCACGTCTGTCCCCAAAGGCTGGCACAAGGCCTGGCACCTGCAAGGCACCCAGAGAATATCTGTGCTATGGGGGAATGAATAAATGAGCCAACAGCTCCATATTACTCTTACCTTTTCCCGTCTTGGCCCCTGAGCCTGGTGTTCAAGAAAGGTCATTTCAACAAAGAAAAGAGAATGGACTGTTGCGGCCCGGAGGGCCCGGAAAGAAGTCTGACTTCCCCAGAATCAGCCCACTCTTGCATTCATTTCAAAATATTTGTTGAGGCCCAGCGGCAGCAACACAATGGTGAGCACACAGGGGGTGAGAGACACTGACAGGCAAACAGGTCCTGACACCTAGTGTGATCAGTGCTCCCAGAGGAGCACAGGGCTGCAGTCAAAGAGAACAGCAGCCATCGAACCCAGCCGGGGTGGTCAGGGAAGGCTTCCTGGTGGAAGTGAGGTCGAAGCGGGGGCCTGAAGGTCGAGTCTAATGATGGTAACAATAACTAGTATTTATTATGCATTTATTACGAGTCAAGCATTATCTCCAATAAGGAATATGGAGAAGTTAAGCCTCTGGCTCCAGGTGGCACAGGCAGCAAAGACAAAATCTGACTCCAGAGACCGTTCCTCCACCACAGGGCCTCTACTCTGCCTGCCTTTCCTCCTCCCTCCTCACACCCTAGATTCCCTCAGATGCCCTTGGGGAACTCTAGAGGCCTGCTGGACCACACCAGAGTCCAATGTCTGGGTTGGGTTTCCTTTGCCCAGCGGGATCTCCAGGCCTCTCAGCCTGCCATGTACCTTGGCCAGGACCACACAGAAGGGGCTGGGGTGGCAGGGGGTAGTCCCTGCAGACCTAGACAGAGCACTCCCTACATTCGTGGGACAGACCTGGTGGTGGAGAAAACTCCCCCATCTTCTGAGGTGCCATAGGGAAGGGGCTCTGTCCTAAAGGGGAAGTTCTTCTGGAACACTGGAGAAATTTCCCGAGCTGGAAACTCCCTACACAGCCTCACCTGACAGCACGGCATCACTCACTGCTGTCTCACATTTGGGTAGAACAGAGGAGGACCTCTGAGACAAGAAGGTCCACCTGCAACAGAGGTGTATGGGGGCTAGGAAGCCACGTGGCAGGGACCCCCCATTCGAGGCCCACAGGCCAGCTCTGCGACCCTGGACAAGCGGGTACAGGCATCAGTGAAGATACCCTGGTCCACCCAACTGGACCTCAAGCTGCTCCTCCAGGAAGTAGGGCCAAGACCACCTGCCTCAGCAATCTCTACATGTGGAACAAGATCCGGGAGGGAAGAGGCAGGAGGGCTTTACAAAGCTGAAAGCCCCAGACAAACGTAATGGGCTTTTCTCTTCCCAGCAACTTCGGCTGTGTGAGAGGGGGAGCCACACTGGAGTAATAAGAGAAAGAAATGACAGGGGAGTTAGGGCAGTGGCCCTATATAGAAGCAGATATTTCTGAGCACACAACACTCTCCTTGCATCTCAGCTGCTCCCCAGAGCACGAGGGAGAGACTCAGGCCCCTTCACATCATGGTTCATGGTATGTCTGTACCTACCAACGGGGCTACGTGAGAACCGGCCCAGTAGGAAGGAAGCTGTTGGCCCAACTCAGCTGAGCTCCCTCCCTCCGGAGCCACACACCAAGCCCCAGGGACCCAGATTTAACATATCCCGCTCAGTGTGTGCTCCCTCTCCCCAGGGGCCCCTCAGCACAAGTTAAGATCCGATTGTCACTAATTGGACCAAGCTGACAGTGCCCAGGGCAGCTTGAGTGCTGTCATCATGGATCTGACTCACCAGGCAATGGCCATCGGTACCTATGGAGCCCACCATTAGTGTCATTTTGGGAGGATCAAGCAAGCTTGGATGGTACTTTGTGAGTCAACACCACTGCCTGGCCATGCTTCCAGCGGAGACCTAAAGCTTGCAAGTGATTTATCCTCGGCAGGGGCTGGGACCTGGGCCTCCTGAACATCAGCTCACGAGTCTATTGGCCCATTCCTCTGCTGCTGGTCCCAGAAAGTCTTCTCCAGAAGTGAAAAGGGGTTCTAGCTCTTCCTTTCCTCCCAGGGCACAAGACCTCCAGCCTGATAATCAAACCCCAAAGCCCAAGAAGGGAACCTTAACCCAATCATAGAATATGGAGCACCACAGTGGATTCTGGGCCCCAAGACTCAAAGCTCAACTGCAGGCATGAATCTGGGACCCTGCAGTGAAAACTCCCCTCCAGGAATGGAACTCTCACCCCAGCATGGACATGAGACCTCACAACAGGCACCTCAATACCAAGCCAGAATCTTGCCTACAAAAATGGCACCTTCAACCCCCCAAAATAGAGCCTGTGCTCTAGGAACTGAAACTTTGCACTAGACAGTAAACTTCCTCTTTCAGAACAAGCCCTAAATCTTGGGAAACTCTCTTCTCAACAACTGATCCAGACTCTTCTGGTATTTTGTTTCTTTTAACACACCCTCAACTCAGGGACTGGCTGAGGAAACCCTAACTCCCTAAAACAGTTTCCTTCACATTTTGCAGTGAAGGAACTGGAGGAATCTCATGCAATCAGAGCCCCAATTTGTAGGAGGGCCGCACCCTGCTGCAGAATCGTCCATGTGAGCGGCATTCTGGCCACTCATAGCCTTACCCCACCACTTCCTCCATCATCTTGGTTCCACACCAGGGTCGGGGTGTCTGGCTGGTTTCCTCAGACCCAGAGGATCTGCCAGCCTGCCCCACGAGATGGAAAACCCCCTCTGCACCTCTCAGGCCTGGCTAGGCTCTCTCTGCTCTGAAGAAAGGAGATTTCCTTTCTCATTATTCGTCCGGTCAGATTTTCTATTTCTTCATGATTTAGTCTTGGTAGGTTGTATGTTTCTAGGAATTTATCTGTTTCTTCTAGGTTATCCAACTTGTTGGCATATTATTGCTCATAGTAGTCTCTTGTGATCCTTTGTATTTCTCTGGTATATATTTGAGTCTTCTCTCTTTTTTTCCTAGTCTAGCTAACAGTTCGTTAATTTTGTTCATCTTTTCAAAAAACCAACTTTTACTTTTGTTGATCTTTTCTATAATCATTCTAGTCTTTACTGCATTTATTTCTACTCTGATCTTCGTTATTTCCTTCCTCCTACTAACTTTGGGCTTAGTTTCTTCTTCTTTTTCTAGTTCCTTGGGGTGTAAAATTAGGCTGTTTATTTGATATCTGTCTTTTTTCTTAACGTAAGCATTGATCAGCATAAACTTCCCTCTTAGAACGGCTTTTGCTACATCCTGCAATTTTGGTATGTTGTGTTTCCATTTTTGTTTGTCTCAAGATTTTTTTTTTTTTAATTTCCCTTTGGATTTCTTCTTTGACCCATTGGTTGTGCAGGACTATGTTGTTCAATCTACACATTTTGTAAACTTTCCAGTTTTCCTCCTGTCATTGACTTCTAGTTTCATAACACTGTGGTTGGAAAAGATACTTGAAATGACTTAAATCTTCAATATGTTAAGACTCGTTTTGTGGCTAACATATGATCTACCCTGAAGAATGTTCTGTGTGTACTTGGGAAGAATGTGCATTTTGCTACTGTTTGATGGGATGTTCTGTATGTCTCTTAGGTCCATTTGGTCTAAAGTGTAGTTCAAGTCCAATATTTCCTTATTGATTTTCTGTATGGATGATCTATCTATTATTGAAAGGGAGAACTGAGGTCCCCTATTATTATGGGATTGCTGTCTATTTATCCTTTCAGATCTGTTAATATTTGCTTTATCTACTTATGTGCTCTGATGTTAGGTGCATATATATTTACTATAGTTATTTTCTCTTGATAAATCAATTCCTTTATCATTTTATAATCACCTTATCTCTTATTAGTCTTTTTTTTAAGTTTATTTATCTTGAGAGAGAAAGAGCACTGGTGTGCGTGCAAGTGGGGGAGGGGCAGAGAGAGAGGGAGAGAGAAAATCCCTAGCAGGTTCTGTGCTGTCAGCGCAGAGCCCGATATGGGGCTGGATCCCATGAACTGTGAGACCATGACCTGAGCCAAAATCAAGAGTTGGACACTTAACTGACTGAGCCACCCAGCCACCTCACTTATTACAATTGTTTATTTAAAGCCTATTTTGTCTGATACTATCCCTGCTCTCTTTCATTTCCATTTGCCTGGAATATCTTTTTCCATCTTTTAACTTTCTGCTTAAGTGTATCCTGGAAGCTACAATGAGTCTCTTATACTTGGGTAGTTCATTGAGTCTTGTTTTTCTAACTATTCAGCCACTCTTTGTCTTCTGATTGGAGAATTTAGACTATTTATATTTAAAGTAATTATTGATAGACAAGGACTTACTATTGCCATTTTGTTCATTGTTTTCTGGGTATTTCATAGATCCTTTGCTCCTTTCTTCCTCTTTTACTGCCTTCCTTTCTGATTTGACAATTTTCTATAGTGGTATGTTTTCATCCCTTTCTCTTTATCTTTTGTGTATCTACTATTGGTTTTTGCTTTGTAGTTACCATGAGGTTTACATAAAACATCTTATCATAGTCTGTTTGAAGCTGATAGCTACTCAACTTTGTTCACATACAAAGGCTCCACACTTCTACTCCCCCCCCTTTATGTTTTTGACATCACAGTTTACATATTTTCATATTATATATCTACTAGCAGACTACTGTAATTATAGCTTTTTGAAATTCTTTTTGTCTTTTAACCTTTATATTAGAGTTGTAAGTGATTTATATACCATCATCAGAATATTCAAGTATCCTGAATCTGACCACATATTTACATTTACCAGGGAGTTTTATATTTTGATATGCTTTTATGTTACTAGTTAGTGTCTTTTTTTTTCAGCTTGAAGAACTCCTTTAGCATTTCTTGTAAGGCAGGTTTAGCGGTTGTGAACTACGTCAGCTTTTTTTTTCTGGGAATGTCTGTATCTCTCATTCGATTTTGAAAGATAGCTGTGCTGGGTAAAGCATTCTTAAATCTCCAAAGAAGTCCAAGACCAGATGGCTTCACTGGTGAATTCTACCAAACATTTACAAAAGAATTAATACCAATCCTTCTCAAGCTCTCTCCAAAAAAATGAGGAGGAAAGAACTGTTCCAAACCCATATTATGAGGCCAGCATTACCCTAATACCAAGGCCAGACAAAAATGCTACAAGAAAAGAAAGCATAGACCAATATCCTGATGAACATGGATGTAAAAATCTTTAACAAAATATTAGCAAACCAAACTCAACAGCACAGTAAAAAGGATCTTACACCATGATCAAGTGGGTTTATCCCTGGGATGTGAGAATAGTACAATATATGCAAATCAATAAACATGATATACCATATTAATAAAATAAATGATTTAAAAAATCATATGATCATCTCAATAGATGGATAAAAAGCATTTGACAACATCAGCATCTTTCCATGATAAACACTCAACAAATTAAGTATATATGGAATGTACCTCGACAAAATAAAGGCGACATACGACAGGTTCACAGCTAACATCATACTCAATGGTAAAAAGCTGAAAGCTTTTCCTCTAAGATCAGAAACAAGACAAGGGTGCCACTCTTGCCACTTGTAGTCAAAAATAGTGCCAGAAGTCCCAGCCAGGGCACTTAAGCAAGAAAAAAGAAATAAAAGGGATCCAAATCAGAAAGGAAGAAGTAAAATTATCTCTATTTGCAGACGACAAGATCTTATACATTGAAAAATCTAAAGACTCCACCAAAAAACTGTCGGATTGGTAAGTAAATTCAGTAAAGTTGCAGGATACGGAATCAACATACAAAAGTCAGTTGTGTTTCATTACACTAACAATAAAGTACCCAAAAAGTAAGGAAACAGCCCTATTTACAAAATATCAACAAGGATAAAATACTTAGGGATAAATTTAACCAAGGAGATGAAAGATCTCCATACTGCAAATATAAAACATTGATGAAAGAAATTGAAGAAGATACAAATAAGTGCAAAGATATCCCATATTCATTAACTGAAACAATTAATGTTGTTAAAATGTCCATGCTACTCAAAACAATCTACAGATTCAATGTAATCCCTATCATAATTCCAATGGCATTTTTCATAAAAATGGAAAACATAATCTCGGAATTTGTATAGAACCACAAAAGACCCTGAATAGCTAAATCGTGAGGGAGAAGAACAAAGCTGGAGGCATCACACTTCCTGATTCCAAATTATATTACAAAGCTATAGTAATCAAAACAGTATGGTATTGGCATAAAGACATATGCCAACAGAGCTCAACAGAATAAAATATTGCAGAAATAAACCTATGCACATATGGTCAACTAATTTTCAACAAAAATGCCAAGAATACACAATGGGGAAAAGATAAATGGTGTTGAGAAAACTGGCTATCCACAAACAAAAGAATTAAACTGGACCTTTATCTCACACCATATTAAAAAATCAACTCAAGGGGCGCCTGGGTGGCGCAGTCGGTTAAGCGTCCGACTTCAGCCAGGTCACGATCTCGCGGTCCGTGAGTTCGAGCCCCGCGTCAGGCTCTAGGCTAATGGCTCAGAGCCTGGAGCCTGTTTCCGATTCTGTGTCTCCCTCTCTCTCTGCCCCTCCCCTGTTCATGCTCTGTCTCTCTCTGTCCCAAAAATAAATAAACGTTGAAAAAAAAATTAAAAAAAAAAATCAACTCAAAATGGATTAAAGACTTAAATATAAGACCTGAAACTATAAAACCCCTGGAACAAAACGGGAAAAAAGCTTGACATTGGTATTGACAATTGACTGGTCTTGACTTGATTTTTTTGGATATGATCCCAAAAGCACAGGCAACAAAAGAAAAAATAAAAAAGTGGAACTACATTAATCAAAAAAAGTTTCTGCACAGCAAAGGAAACAACAAAATAAAAAGGCAACCTAAAGAATGGGAGGAAATATTTGCAAACCATCTATCTGATAAGGGGTTAACATCCAAAATATATAAGGAACTCTTACAACTCAATAGCAAGAAAATAATAATAGTAACTCAATTTAAAAATGAAGATTTGGGGCATCTGGGTGGCTCAGTTGGTTGAGCATCTGACCGGCTCAGGTCATGATCTCACAGCTCATGAGTTCGAGCCCCGTCGGGCTCTGTGCTGACAGCTCAGAGCCTACAGCCTGCTTCGGATTCTGTGTCTCCCTCTGTCTCTGCCCCTTCCCCACTCAAATTCTGTCTTTGTCTCTCTCAAAAATAAGTAAACATTAAAAATTTTTTTTCTTTTAATGAAGAGTCATTTTTCCAAAGACACACAAATGGCCAACAGGTACATGAAAGGTGTTCAACATCATTAGTCATCAAGGAAATACAAATCAAAACCACAATGAGAGATCACCTCACACTTATCATGATGTTTCTTATCAAAACGATAACAAATATTGATGAGGATGTAAAGAAAAGGGAACTTTTGTACACTGTTGGTGAGAATGTACGTTGGTACAGCAGTTTTGGAAAACAATATGGAGGTTCCTCAAACAATTAAAAATAGAACTGCCTATGATTCTCACTTCTGGGAACGTATCCAAAGGAAATGAAATCTCTATCTTGAAGAGATATCTGCACTACCTGCTATTTTACTTCTCGGCCCATATTCTTCCGCATTGTTTTACTGTATGGCCATCCATCCAGTCCCTCCTGCTTTCCCCTCCCTTGACAGTTTAATAATTTAATAAGTATTGAGCCCCAGGGTGAGGGTCTGGGGCTTTGATCTCAACTCTGGGAAAAACAGAGAAGCCTTGGCCTGTCCCAGCTGATTTATGGCCACCTTTCGCGGTTTGTGTGTGTATGCTGGGAGCAAAGAGCCACCTGAGAAAGCCTGGCTAGATCAGGACTGAAGGGCCCCGGCCCGGGGCCAGCAGAAGCCAGATGCACATCACACCACAGGTGCCAGGGCCCTGCCTCTGCCCACCCAGGAGCCACCTGTGACAGGCAGAGGGCGTATTAATTATTGATGGTGTCCCAGGTGGTAGAGATGGAGTTAAGAGCCCAGGGCCAGCCATGCCCCCTCACCTGTTTCCTCTCCTGGCTCTAAGACCTCAGGGATTGGGTGGGACACAGCACTCAAGGGAACACCCACCCCTGAACTCCCAAGAGGCCAGCCTCCCTGTGTATTCAAGCTCTTCCAAGCCAGGCCCCCACACCCCCAGAAGTCAGAAACCCCAGAGAGATGTCCACACAAGCAGCAACTCTGTATCTCCCTCTCCACCTCTAAATCTTCAAGCTGACGTCAATCTATTTGCCTCACTGCTCACTGCCCCACTCTGGCAGAAGCCACACCTGTCTCCTCCCCTGGAGGTCTGCAGCAGTCTCCCGCCCTGCCCCTCGCTTGCCCCTTGCTTAGAATTTTCTAAGATGTCTAAGTGACTCTGTCACTCTTCCATTTAAAGCCCTTCAACAATCTCCCTACGGACAGCACATAGCATAGCTGGGTCAAGCATCCATCCCCCTCAGCTGTCCCTCTGGAGTTTAATTCTGTCAACTCTGGAGACCATCAGCACCCTGCAAGGTCAGAGCCTTGAGACCACAGTACCACCTGGTCCAATCCTGCTGTAGGACCTTGGGCAAGTCACTTCCCCTCTCTGGGACTGAGAACCCCAGACCCAGGCTGACAAAGGAGGTAGGACAAAACAATCTCTACAGTATATTTGGGTTCTGATGTTCAAAGTCAGGGGGCACTGGTCCTTCCACCAGCCCCACATACACACCTGACCACCTGCCAGTCCTCTCCCCTCAGGGCAAATGTGTTCAAAGGAGCATTTGCTGGGAAGAGCAGGGAAAGAAAAGGAACAGAAAGCAGACATGGAGGAGAAAAGGGCTCCTCCTGTCAATACGGACTGATGTCTGAATTAAATAAAGGTGGACCATGGGCACCTCAAGGACAGACACGATGCCAGTATTCACCTCTCAGTCTCCACACCCAGCACCATGTCCATTGCCAAGAGGGCACCAACACATGAAATTGAGGAGCTGGAGCACCCCTGAAGTTTTACTTACTCTGATCAAGGCAAAGCGCTTCCTCCCCTGTTCTCAGACGCGCATGGATGGATACCTCCACTGAGACGCACACACTCTCTAGACTGGCCCGTCCTCTGGAGAAGATCAGCCTTTCCGCAGATGTGGGAGAGAGGCCAGGGCAAGCCATGGGTGGTGGGGGCGGGGGGGGGGGGGGGAGATGAAGGTGAAAGCCAGGAGCATGTGGAAGGGCCACCACCCTTATCACAAGACAGTACCTCTTCCTGGCAATGCTCTCCCTTTTTGTTGTCCCCTCCCCGACCTTTGGAGCAGCAGGAATGGCGTTCTGGGGCAACAGAGGCAAAGAAGGCCACACAAATAAGCCAGCAGTCATACTTTCCTCTCCCTCTTCCTTCATCCCAGGAAAAACCCTCCTCCTCCTGCCACAGCCCTGCACAGACCGCCTTTGTGACCACGGAAGAGAGGCAAGGCAGTGATCTCTTAATGATTTTCTGCTGAGAAAGTTCCTTGGCCCAGAGGGTTGGGATGACATCGGCCTAGGATCATCCCCTCCTCCATACTTAGCAGGAACCAACTCTAAACTCTGTCCTGAAGCACAGGCCTAGGCCTCTGTCCTAGGCCCCCTGCCAGGAACACCCTTCACTGCTGCTCTCCACACCCAGCTCAATGCTCTCAATCAGGGGCGGTAATAGGCTTTGGGGTGCTTTTAAAAATACGGGAGATCTTAACTTTAGAGAGCAGATGGTTACCAGAGGGGAGGCGGGTGGAGGAGTGGGTAGAATAGGTGAAGGGGATTAAGAGTATACTTATCTTGATGAGCGCTGAGTAATTATAGAATTGTTGAATCACTATATTGTACACCTGAAACTAATATAACACTGCATGCATATTAACTACACTGTAATTAAAAGAAAAGAAAAACATGGGAGAGTTTTTTTTTTTTTCTTAAGTCACAATGACCTTGAAGGTGGCCAGTAGCATTGAACAGGCAGGGGTCAGGGATGTTAAATGAGTAGTTCCACACCCAACATTCCAGTAGTACCCTTCTAGGAACATAAAGCCAAGCCCTACTCATCTTCTGGCCACTTCCCTAGAGAAACCTTCCCAGACCTGCAGGACCAGGTCAAGTTCCCTGAGGATAGCTCCCCAGTCCTCTCTCTTTTACAGCCCTTATCCAAAAGTATCTGATCTAACTGACCAGGTAACTAAAGAAATAGTTGACAGAGTAGTTAAAGTAATGCTCTGGCCTCAAGGAAGGGGAGCATAACTCCCACTCCTTAAGTGAGGGCTGCGCATGGAGAGTAGCTTCCAAAGAGTACAATATGGAAAGGGGAGGAAAGTATAACTTTAACTTTATAATGAAGAAACCAGACAAGCACTATCTCAGCTGAGTGATCAAGGTCAACATCACCAGTGATAGGTCATGTGGCTTGCACGCACCCTTGATACGTGATGGAAACGGCACCTCACCTCTACGGTCTATCTCTCCAAAACCTATACAGCAATCTAATCGCGAGAACATCAGACAAATCCCAAGAGTGGGACAGTCTACAAGAAACCTAACCAGTAATCCTCAAAACTGTCAAGGTCATCAAAAACAAGAAAAGCATGGGAAACCGTCAAAACTGAGAGGAGCCGAAGAAAACATGACCACTAAATATATAACATGGTACCTAAAAATACAATGTGACATCCTGGACGGGATCCGGGTACAGAAATAGAACACTGGGAAAACTTAAGGAAATCTGAATAAAGTAAAGGCATTAGTTAATAACAATGTATCAATATTGGCTCATTACTGGTCATGAATTTTCCATACTAAGGTTAAGATGTTAACTGTGGGGTACACGAGCCAGGGGGTATCTGGAAACTCCATCACTTTGCAATAATTCTGTAGATCTAAAGTTGTTCTAAATAAAACGGTTACAGGCAAACCTCATTTTATGGTGCTTCACTTCACCGTACTTTGCAGACAATGAGTTGTGTTTTGTTTTGTTTTTTTTTAACAAATTGGAGATCTGTGGTAACCCTGCATCGGTCAAGGAGGGGTCTCTCATCTCTCACTTTAAATGAAAAACTAGAAGTGATTACGCTCAGTGAGGAAGGAGGGAGATCGGGGAAAGGTAGGCCTCTTGCTCCAAACAGTTAGCCAAGCTGTGAATGCAAAAGAAAAGGTCTTGAAGGACGTTAAAAGTGCTACTCCAGTGAACACATGAATGATAGGAAAGCAAAACAGCCTTACTGCTGAGATGGAGAAAGTTTTGGTGGTCTGAATAGAAAATCAGAACACCCCAGCGGTGTCTGGGTGGCTCAGTCAGTTAAGCGTCCGGCTTCCGCTCAGGTCACGATCTCGCAGTTCGTGGGTTCGAGCCCCGCGTCGGGCTCTGTGCTGACAGCTCAGAGCCTGGAGCCTGCTTCGGATTCTGTGTCTCCCTCTCTCTCTCTGCCCTTCCCCTGCTCACATTCTGTCTGTCTCTCTCTCAAGAATAAACATTTTAAAAAAAGACAGAAAATCAAAACAGCCACATTTTCTTAAGCCAAAGGCTCATCCCGAGCAAGGCCCGAACTCTCCGCAAGTCTGTGAAGGCTGAGAGAGGTGAGGAAGCTTCAGGAGAATGATTAAAGCTAGCAGAGGTTAGGTCATGAGGTTTAGAGAAAAGAAGCCGTCCCCACAATATAAAAATGCAAGGTGAGGGGCGCCTGGGTGGCGCAGTCGGTTAAGCGTCCGACTTCAGCCAGGTCACGATCTCGCGGTCCGTGAGTTCGAGCCCCGCGTCGGGCTCTGGGCTGATGGCTCAGAGCCTGGAGCCTGTTTCCGATTCTGTGTCTCCCTCTCTCTCTGCCCCTCCCCCGTTCATGCTCTGTCTCTCTCTGTCCCAAAAATAAATAAAACGTTGAAAAAAAAATTAAAAAAAAAATAAATAAATAAAAATGCAAGGTGAAGACGCAAGTGCTGATATAGAAGCTGCAGCAAATTAGCCAGAAGATCTAGCTAAGATAACTCATGAAGGTGGCTACACTTAACAGATTTTCAGTGTAGATGAAACAGGCTTCTATTGGAAGATACCATCTAGGGCTTCCATAGCTAGAGAGGAGAAGTCAGTGCCTGGTTTCAAAGCTTCGAAGGACAGGCTCACTCTGTTAGGGACTAATGCAACTGGTGACTTTAAGTGGAAGACATTGTCCACCTGCCATTCTGAAAATCTTAGGACCCTTAAGAATTATGCTGAATCTATTCTGCCAGTGCACTATAAATGGAACAACAAAGCCTAGATGACAGCACATCTGTTTACCACATGGTTTACCGAATACTTTAAGTCCACTGTTGAGAACTACTCCTCAGAAAGAAATATTCCTTTCAAAATATTACTGCTCATTGACAATGCACCTGGTCACTGAAGAGCTCTGATGGAGATGTACGAGGAGATTAATGTTGTTTTCACGCCTGCGAACACAACACCCGTTCTGCAGCCCGTGGATCTAAGGAGTCCTTTCAACTTTCAAGTCTTATCATTTAAGAAATACATTCCATAAGGGTACAGCTGCCACAGATCGTGATTCCTCTGGCAAAGTCCACTGAAAACCATCTGGAAAGGATTCACCATTCTAGATGCCATTAAGAACATTCGTCAATCATGGAAAGAGGTCAAAATGTCAACATCAACAGGAGTTTGGAACAAGTAGATTCCAACCCTCATGAATGGCTGTGAGGGCTTCAAGACTTCAGTGGAGGACGTCTCTGCAGATGTGGTGGAAACAGCAAGAAAAGTAGACTGGAAGTGGACCGTCAACATGGGACTGAGTTGCCGCAATCTTGTGATAAAACCTTAACAGATGAGGGGCTGCTTCTTATGGATGAGCAAAGTGGTTTCTTGAGATGCTGTGAAGATTGTAGAGACGACAACAAAGGATTTGGAGTATTACATAAACTTAGTTGACACAGCAGCAGCAGGGTTCGAGAGGACTGACTCCAAGTTTGAAAAAATTTCTCCTGTGGGTAAAATGCTATCAAATAGCATCACGGGCTGCAGAGAATTCTTCGGCGAAAGGAACAGTCAATTGATACAGCAAACTTCATCACTGTCTTATTTGAAGAAACTGCCACAGCCACCCCAGCCTTCAGCACCCGCCGCCCTGATCAGTCCGTAGTCATCAACATCCAGGCAAGAACATCCACCAGCAAGAACAACACAACTCACTGAAAGCTCAGATAATGGTTGGCACTTTTTAGCAATAAAGCGTTTTTAGTTAAGGAATAGATTGGTTTTTTTAGACGTCATGCTACTGCACATTTAATAGACTACAGTGTAGTATAAACATAACTTTTATATGCACTAGGAAACAAAAAAAACTCATTTGACTCGCTTTATTGCAATATTCACTTTATTGCAGAGATCTGGAACAGAACCCGTAATATTTCCTAAGTACGCCCGTATTGGAGAGAGAGAGAAAGCGACAGCACTAGCTCCAAAATCAGAAAGACCCTGGCCAGAATCCAGGCTCCACCTCGTATCAGCCATTTGACCTTGGGCAAGTTACTTAACCTCTTTAAGTTTCAGTTTATCCATCCATAAATGGGGTTAATAATCATACTTACTTCACAAGGTTGTTTTAAAAATTAAATGAGATGATAGGTGTAAAGACTTTAGCACGGGCTCCAGCACATAGCATGTTAGTGGTTATTATCATCTTCCAATTCATTTTTGTTCAGGTGTCATTTTTCTTCCCATCTGCCTCCCCACTGGAGGGAAAGCTTCATGGCAACGAGCCCTCATCTATTTTGTATCCTCATGCCTAGGAGAGTGTCTGGCCTGTCGTCAATGCTTAGTATGCATTTGCTAAGCAACAGAATGAGCCCCTCCCCTCAGAGCATCCCTGGAACCCCAACTCTCACCCTAGAACTTCAGTGCCAGAGCCAGACCTAACTAGCCCCCTGCCCCCCCCCCGCCCCAGGGCAGCCAGAGCAGAGAGAAAGCCAAGGCCGCCCACCTGCCTGCCAGTGATTCCATCTATTTCCTTCTCCTCCTCTCCTAGACCTTCTTTTCTCTCTGCCCGGCCCCCCCCCCCCCCACAGGCATCAGCACCTGCTCAATTCCCAAAGCAGCAGGATCCGGGTAATGACCTCTGATAAGCATCTTTTAATAAACCCTGTAGCTGGCTCTGTCATCCAGAAGCTATATTCTCTCCCCTTCTCACCCTCACCCCCATCTCCTCCCACTTCCTGGGCTGGCCCATAGTGCCTTTGGTGTCTCCGGGCAGGCCCCCAGATCTCCTGGGCTTCTGGACTCTGGCTCGCTGGGGAATGGCCAACAGGCAGCCCAGCCCATTCCATAAGCTTGACCCTCCCCAGAGGCCTCTGATCTCAGCAGCCTGGCCCAGCTCTGCCTGTGCCACCCTGCCTGACCGCTGGCCCGTCCACTTCCCTCCATCCCCATAGGCAGGTTTCTCAGGCGTTACCAAGGAGACCACTTGCATCCAGCCCAGGGTTGCCAAAGCAACCAGTTCAGTGAGAAGCAGCCCCTAAGCCTCTAGCCCTTGGGAGAGTCACAGACCAAAAGGAAATAGGCCTGGGCAGCTGGCACACCAGGATAGAGGCATCCCTGGCATTCCCCTGGGCAGTGCCCAGCTCCTGCCCTCCTTCCTCCCCCCTCCTCCTCCCTCTTGCTCTTGCCTATCCAGCCTCCATCTTGGCCTCTGTGATTGAGAACCAAAACCTGACCCTCAATGTGCACATCTTGGAAGTGAGCACATGCCATCCCAGAGGGCCAGGGAAAAGAAGGCCCCAATATACAAAACTTCCTCCAAGACCGATTTTCTCCCTCGTGAGCTCTGGTGTTCTGGGTAGAAATCCCAGCCCCACCACTTCCGAGGTCGATGTTTCTGGGCAGCATTCTTAGCCAAGGATTCGGGGGAGGAGGTAATGGGGAGTGACTGCTTACTGGGTACAGGCTTTGCTTTTGAGGTGATGAAAATGTTCTGGAACTAGACAGAGGTGGTGGTTGCACAACGTCGTGAATGTACTAAATGTCACTGGATTGCACGGTCCAAAACTGTTAAAATGGTGAATTTTATGTAAATCCTACCACAATTTAAAAGAAGATGGGAAGTGGCCCATCCAATCCTCATCTATGGGTGACCACTGGGCTGGGTAGCCCTCCCCGAAGGTTTTCCTAGTCACCGTCCCGTCAGCACTTAGCACTAAGCAGGCAGGCACTCAGAAGGAGCTGGCAAAGGAGGAAGATCTTTATTCTCTGTATTTGTCTCCAGGAAGCTGGAGTCCCCTGCCCCAGTGACCCTGTGCCTGTAACTGAGAATATACACACACACTTGCTGACTCCCACCTCCAAGCCTTTGCTGTATGTCCCTTCCCCAACCCTCCTCCCCACACCCTAGCACTCCTGCTTCATTCCTTATCATCTATCCAATTTCTGCCGTTCCCTCCATGTCTGGCTCACGTTCCTCCCTGGTTCCCCATTTCTGACCTATGCCCACACACATCTGGGATTTCCGTGATCCAGCCAAGCACTTGGCCCCATTCCCTCCCTCAGCCTTGCCTCTTCAAGTAGATCTTCAGCTTTGAATGTACCGGGATGTCAGGAGCCCTCACCTCTCGGTCAGGCATCCTCGTAACTGTCTCTTGGTCCCAAGCCCAGAGCTATGCCTTGGATCTCTCCCCTGGACACCCCTAGACCAACACTGTTCAGACCCCAGTGGGAATCACTGGCAGTGAGGTGAAGTTAGCGTGTCTCCAGGGAGAACACCAAAGTCTACCACCTGACAGGTGAAGGACGAGCCTCGTTTCATGTCAGCCTGACAGTCAGACTAATCTTAGATCTCCAGTGTGTCCCAGGGTCCCTATTATGTCAGACCCCTTCCAGCTGTTTTAATTAAAATGGGGAGAAATCAATAGAGATTTCAATTATAGAAGGAGAGAGAGAAAAAAACAAAACAAAGGAGAGTTCCCCACCCCCAGCAAATTTCTGTATGGACACCGATAATCTAATTCACTGAAAATGAATTAGAGCCGAACACAGGGTGGGTACCGAAGCAATCCGAGCACAAGTCCAGGTGGACAGGCTTAAAGTCAGAGCCAGTACTGAGGTCAACACCAATACAGTTGGAATGGAATTCTGGATGACCACTGATGTATCAGAGAAGACTACTAGGCCAATGCTGTTTTAGCTTGAAGAGAATTTTGAGTAGACACAAAAACAGAGTAAAGATGGCTTTATTAGGGTAGGAGAAGTCAGGATCAGTGGACCCTGGACAAAGGACACCCATAGGTGGCCATCATGGGCACACCGTAATCTTTCATCTCAGGCTTGGAAGGAGCAGAATCAAAATTCTCACGGCCACCTCCAGTAGGTGTGTGGGTAGGGACAGGGGAGTGGAATCTGGTAAATCAAGCCTGAAAGGGGATGGGCAGAGAGAGGGAGACGGCTAGAGAGAGAACTTCACCACCATTTAGTCCCATGGAAGAAGAACTGATCCCTCCAAACCAGGGAGGCAGCATAAGTGGAGTTTCCACTTAAGTGGAGGCCACATAAGTGGGGAGTCATGCAGAGGAGAAGGTTAGAGTGGGGGCAGGGAGGTGGGAGGATCCTAGACCCTCTCCTGCCCATTCCCTCCCTTACCAAAGACTCCAGTCACAGAGACCTCACCTCCCCACAATTCCAAACTTTAGGTAAAAAGACGTATAATTACTGAAGCCTTCTCTGAGCTTCCCTAGGGTCAAGGATGGAGCAAGCCAGCCTTTTGGGGGCAGTTTGTGAGCCATTAAACCCCAAGTCAACTCACTAGCTCAGCTACTCTGCCCTTGAAGGGTTCAGCCTGACTTTGCCATGTTCTCTTGACTGGTGCACTGAGTAACTAGGCAAACACTCTCCCTTCCCTCCATTCTTCTCACTTGTGAGGGAGGACACTGAATGAGAAGGTGTCCACAGTTTCCTCCATCATTAAGAATCTGTTTTCAATGTTCATAAGGAGTTGTTATACATGTTAATACTTATAGCTTATTCCTGATGATAAAAAAATAATATTGCTTATTGCAGAAATTTTTTAAAAGAGCAAAATATAAAAAAAAAGAAAAAATCTTATGTGATCCCATTACCCAGAGAAAAACCAATGTTACCCTTTTGGAAACTTTCTTTCCAGGATTGATATTTTTTTTGTATTCATATATTTTTAAACAAAATTGGGATCTCACAGTCTACATATTTTTTTGTCCTGCCTTTTTCAACTGTCATTATGGTGCTGCACTGAGCATTTTCCCAAATCATCAAATATTCTTCAAAAATACAATTTTAAAGATTGCATAATACTCCACCAAGAGGACATACCATGATTACGGGGCATTTAGGTTATTCTCCTAGTATAAACACAACTGCTGTGAACATCCTAACCTAATGTATAAGTATTTGCCTGGATCTCCATTTTGCTAGGATCAGCTCCTCTAAGAGTAATCACAAGGCCAATGAATATGCTATTTTAAAAGGTCTTGACATGTACCACCATATTAATTTCCAGAAAGACACAACAAACCTACCGATTTTCCCAAACTGAGAGCGGAAGTTCTGAAATGGTCGGAGCTAGAACACAGGATGGTGGTCCCATCCCTCCTCCTCTCCCCTAGTCTGGAAGGTTAACTGTCCAGCAAAAGAGAGGACAGAATCTAGTCAGGAGAGACAGATGTGCAGCCTAGCTCCCCTTCTTGCTGGCTTCGAAAACCAAAAACAAGCAATGGTTCTCCTCAACTGTGAAATGGGTATGATTAGCTTTGCTGACTGCCCAGAGCAGTTTCCTCGCTCACACGAAAAGGTGTTTGCAAAAGTTCTTTTCAACTCTAATGTTTTGTCAAGGGGTATTACCATATCCTTCTCATCACCCAAGGGGCTGAGGAAGTGGGTTGTTCTTTGGAGAAGACTAAGGGCTTCCCTTCCCCGCTCTTAGCCATCAGAATGCCCAGGACAAGTGCTGGCTGGTTCTGAAGGTGATAGAAAAGCAGCTTCCTGAAGGGAATCAGTGGGGTCTGAGGGCTCGGGAGGACACAGCTGTGTCTTGCAAGGGTCAGAGAAAGCAGTGGAAGCTGCAGGGCCGAGGGCTGGGCCAGGGCTTCCTTGGCGGTGCTGGGTAGGTCTGGGGATTGAGATCGCAAAGACCTTCCTGGTAAATGTTCCTCCGTTTCAAGGCTCCCAAGCATCTCCTGTCTAGGGTTCCGAATGGACATCTGGCCTTTGGAGGAACCAGAAACCAAGCTGAGTCAGTGGATGCGAAAAGTCAACAGAGCTCTGGCCCCTTCTTCCAGGCTGCTATAAGTCAGTCCTGGATCTTTAAGATCCTGCAATGGAAGATGCAACTAGTGCTTCCAGAGTGACCTCTCCAGCCCTGGGCAGATGAAGAAGGAGACTGTGATGCTTCCCTTGAGAAGCACAGCTGGCCGGTCTGAGCCTCCTGCCACACTCCCCTACCCACTGGGCAAATGCCCTTCCTCACTCCAGCACGCTAGCATCGTGGCCTGAGTTAACTCCAGTGACGTTCCCAGTGCTGGTGGGGGAAACTGCGCAGACCCCACAGAACGCCATCCTTCCGGGTTTTCAACATCACCACCCCCAGCCCCCCCACTCCCGGCCCCCCACCAGGGCCAGATGCGCACCTCGCGTCTCCAAACACACACAACAGGTGGCACCTGCCCTTCCTCCCCAATCACACCTCTCCACCTCTCCCTGCCCTTCCACCTGCGCCCCAGTCCTCCGGGCTGCGCCGGGCCCGGCGGAGCCTCCCTTACCTTTAAGGGTCTGGGGGTGGCCCCGCGGCGCCCGGCTCGGGTTTCCTCGGGGCAGAGAGGGGATACTGGAGAAGTTGTTACCCATGGCATCCGGCCCCAGGGGGTTCGGCACTCGCGGGGGGCAGGCGAGGTTGGGCAGGAGCGGAGGCACGGTGTGCGAGTGTGTGCGCGCGCGGGCGCGCGCCGCCGGGGGAGGGCCCTGCTGGGGCTGCGGCCGGGGGCGGGCGGGCCGCCGCTCTCCTCCCTCTCTCGGGGCCGCGGCGTCCTCGGCTGGTCTTGCCCGCCGCGGGGGTCCTCGCGCCAGCCGGCTACCTGCCCGCCATTCCCCGCGGCGGGGACGGGGACCGCGGGCGGGCCCCTGGGCCGGGGCCGGCGGCGCCCGGGGCTCCCCTCTTCCTCCGGCTGGCGCTCGGGTTCCGGCTGGTGGTGGGCGGCGCGGAGGCTCCGGCGCGCTCCCCCGGGGCCATAGAGTCAGGGCTCCCGGCGAGGGAGGTCGGCGGCTCGGTGGCAGGCTCGGTCCCCGCCCGCGGGGACGGCCGCTGCGGCGACGTGCGTGGCGCCCTCCCGCCCGCGGGTCCGCAGGGAGCGGGGCTCTGTGGAGCGCGGGGCGTGCTGGGCGCTCCCGCCCCCGCCGGCTCCCTCCCGCGACCGCCGCCCCCGCCCCTCGCCCGCAGCCGTCGCCAGGATTCCCTGGCTCCGGTTGTTATGGTGACAGCTGCGCCGGTGAATGAGCGTCTTAGTGACACGCGCGCGCCCGCGCAGCCAGATGTGGCCCCGGGGCGCGCCGCGTTCCCGCTGCCACAAGTTGTCCGCGGCGCCGGGGCCGGCCCGGGTCGGGGTGAGCTAGCAGGCGGATGGGCGGGGGTGGGGCGCCGGGAGACGGACTCATTCCCCGCACCGGCAGTAGAACCAGGTCTTGAAAACAGAAACAGTGCAGCAAGAAGGTTGAGCTCCCTGGGTGCCAGGCGCGGGGCGAGTTAGCTCTACAGTCTCCCTGGAGCCAGGTACAGGGCCTGGCACACAGTAAAAGCTCAAGAAAACAAACCAAAAAAAAAAAAAAAAAAAAGGGTTTTTTTGATGAGTGAATGGATGATGGAATAAACGAGGTGAGATGAGAAACCTGTGCACTTGACCCTCCGCCCTCAGTTACATCCGAGGTGCACGGGCAAGGGCTCAGAACAAAAAGCCCCTGCACACATCGCACTGGGGGCCGTTGGACCAATACAGAGCCAACCTAGGAGGCGGGGTTGCTGGCCAAGCTGGGAAAACAGATCTCAGGAACAGACCATCAGACAAACCACCAACTCTGAACTGAGTGGTTCTGTCAGCTCTAAGAGGTGGGGGGAGCCAGCCTCTGTGGCCCTTAGCAAAGAAGGCTCCCTGGGGGAAGGGGCTTCAGCAAGTTGTCCGTTCACCTGACCCCAGTCGATTGGCGTAGAAGATGAGCCAAGGTCCCTCAGACAGAGAATCTGCCTTCCTGCTCCTCTAGGTCACCTCTAGCTCTCTGCCTGGCTTCAGCAACTTTGATCCAGAATCCAGTGAGGGTGTAGGCTGGCAACAGGCATCTCATCCATCCTCTTACAGAAGGTTCTTCCCTCAGGTCTCATGTGACGGCTCCTTATTATTCAGGCACAGTTCATATGTCACCTCCTGACCATACCATACCCCAGCCCCTAGGAGGGTGCCTGGCACATGACAGACTATCAAAAACTACTCGTGGAATGGGTGAATCGGCCTGCCTGCCAGCAGAACTCCACTAAGATCCCTGGAGTGAAGCTCTTTATGCCCCTCCCCTGCCCCCTGCCCCCCACCCCACTGCAGCCATCACATCCATAAATGTCTGGGACTCCAGGCGAGCTAGAAATATCCGTGACAGCTGCTCTCTGGGGTCTGGAGGGAAAGACAGCCCCCACCCCCGCCTCCAGCTTCTGAGATGCCCAGGATCACGTGCCCAAGCCAGCTGCAGAATAGACATGGAGGTCAGGGGTGCTGTCTTATTTATGGACATATCTTCCCAAGGCTCACTCCCAACCAATGACTCATGCATCAGAAATCCATGCGCTCTGCATGGCAGCACACTCACACGTTTGCGTACACACCTCTGCACTCTCCCGCACGCTCATTTCTACACAAGTGCACACATAGTCTCACACATATTCATATACCCCCTGAAGTCTGCTGCAATGAGGTCGCTGTGAACCGCTGCTGGCCGCGGAATAAATCTGAAGGCGCCGTATAGACCAGACTAATTCTTCTGGAGTGTGTGTGAAGTGCAAGGCTCTTGGTAGGATTTGCAGAGGGTGGCTGCAGGGAGGCTAGGCCTGTCCTAGAGTCCCACCCCTCCCTTCCCCAGGGAGGAGGAGCTGATGCCTGGGCCAGGGGGTGGGGGTGGGGCATGGAGGCCCCAAAGGTAGAGGACAGCAGGGATGCCAAGACCCCACATGGTCTGAACCTGGGGCTGTGGGCAAAGCAGGGGAGAGACAGAGAAGATCAAAGGGAAGAGGAAGTGAGGGCCAGAGACTGGTGCCCATCAGAGCCCAGGGGCAGCAACAGGCTCTGCAGGGATCCCAGGGAACCCCACAGGAAGGTGAGAGGGATCAGGGACCAACACAGGGGACTGAGAGCAGGATGGAAATCTCCCCTGACCCAAGAAGGCTGAGGAGATAATGGAATATCAGCAGAGCCAGGAGAGGATGAGGCAAGCGAGGCATCCCTGGCATAAAAGGCAAGGAGGCGCTGGCTGTCAGGGTCGTGCAGTGCCAGCCCTGCACTTGCTCCAGCCTGAGATTGAGTGCCTCTGAAATCTTGCACCCTAAGCCACCTCCCTAGCGTAGCCCTAGCCCTTCCGGGGAGCTCTATACTGTGGGAAGGGACACCACGCTCAAGTGCCAATTGGGTGCAAGTGTCTGGCCAGGCAGGGACCTAGAGAAAGCAAGTGGGACCCTGTGGGACCCAGAGAAGCTGAGAGTGACCCCTCTGAGGGGTCCTGTGTCTCAAAAACCCTTTTCTGGTAAGGGCTGTGTTTAGACGCAGCTCAGAGGATCAAAAAAGTCCAGCAGCCTCCTGCCCACTGGACATTGGGCAGAATCCCTGAGGCCTCCAGGCCGTTCTTCACCAAGGCAGCTGCCAGGAGGCAGGGAGGTAGCCTGTGTGGCCCCAAGGGTCCTTCCTAGCCCCGTCCTGGAAGAGAGGAGGAAGAAGGATCCCACCAGGGAGACAAGGCTGGATGAAATCACTGTCTTGATGGTTTCAATGGAAGCTATTAATACCCATGAGGTGGGGATCCAGAACCAGTCACCGTGGCAACCCCGCCTCCCCGGTAGTGTAGACTCTGAAGGCGGTGCCCGGGGGGGGATGGGTGTTAGACATACGTGTTTGCCTGTGTGTGCTTGTGTGTGCATATGTGGCTCTCCACACTGATAAATAATAAAATATTTGACTGAGAATAATAAATTCCTTCCCTGAGAACCTGTAAGCTAAGCGCACAACCAGCCACAGGGAGGGTCCCCACCAGGCAAGCAAGAGTGGGGTTCATCTAGGCCAAGCTGGGCTCCACGAAACTTGAGACCACCCAAGTCAATACATGATACCTCTCTCCCTGTCAAGAAACTAACCTTAAAATTAGAAAAGGTCAGGGCACCTGGGTGGCTCAGTCGGTTAAGCGTCCGACTTCGGCTCAGGTCATGGTCTCACGGTTCGTGAGTTTGAGCCCCGCCTTGGGCTCTGTGCTGACAGCTCAGAGCCTGGAGCCTGCTTCGGATTCTGTGTCTCCCTCTTTTCTCTCTGCCCCTCCCCCCCGCTCACGCTCTGTCTCTCAAAAATAAATAAGTGTTAAAAAAAGAAAAAAAAAGCCACAACCATCCCTAGGCTGGGGGAGAGGGCCCCCCTGTCTTCCCCCAAGGCCCAGTCCATTGTTATTGGGCGATCAGAAAACCTGTACAGGGTTGTCCTGCCTGGACTGCAGGAGGTGGCTAGACATGTTAGAGGGGGAGATCCCTGACTGCCTGACACATAATAGATACCCAATAAATGTTTATTCAGTGAATCGGTGAATAAATAAATCAGTGAATTCACCTGTCAGCAGAGCTACTTAGTCAACCAAAGACACTTGCTCCGACCAGCCCACCTGGCCTGTTCCCTTGTCAGCAGTACCTTTCGCCCAAAGTTTTCCCTGAGGCCGCGCCTTCCCTCCGAGGGATGAGAGTCTGTTCTGCCCCATGGAATGAGTACCATAAGGTCCAGCTTTGGAATTCAGCGCCTCTCATTGCTCCAGTGACCACTTATTGAGCACTACCTGTATACCTGGCACGGTGTGAGGTGCAGTTTCCCTGGCAGCCCCACGGGGGAGCCTCTCCCGTGCTTTTGTGTATTCCGGTTTCCTACCTCCCAGGGCTAAGGCTAGGGCCGAACACACAGTAGGTCTCAACATTGTCAAGATACCAGTTTTTCCTGACTTGATCTATAGAGTCAATGCATCCCAATCAAAATCCCAGCAAGTTATTTTGTGGATATCGACAAGCTGATTCTAAAGTGTGTGTCAAGAGGCAGAAGACCTGACATAACCAACACAATAGTGAAGAACAAGGTTGAAGGACTGATGCTACCCAATGTCAAGATTTATATAAAGCCACAGTCATCAAGACAGTGTGCGACTGGTGAAAGAATAAACAGATGGGTCAATGCAACAGAATAGAGAGCCCAGAAATAAACCCACGGAGAGATAGTCAACTGACCTTTGACAAGGAGCAAGGGCGATATAATGGAGCAAAGGTAGTCTTTTCAACAAATGACACATGAACAACTGGACATCCACATGCATAAAAAGAAATGAATCTAGACACAGACTTCGCACCCTTCACAAAAATTGACTCAAAATGGACCAGAGACCTACACCGAAAATGCAAAACTATAAAACTCCTAGAGGATGATATAGGAGAAGATCTAGATGGCCTTGGGTTGGGTCGTGACTTGTTAGATACATGAGTCATGAAAGAAAGAATTCGTAAGCTAGAATTCATTAGAATTAGGTTTTTCTGTTCTGCAAAAGACACCATCAAAAGAATAAAAAGACAAACCACAAAGACTGGGAGAAAATATTTGCAAAAGTTTTTAAGTTTTATTTGTTTAAGTCATCTCTACACCCAGTGTGGGGTTTGAACTCATGACCCTGAGATTAAGAGTCACATGCTCTTTTTTTTTTCAATGTTTATTTATTTTTGGGACAGAGAGAGACAGAGCATGAACGGGGGAGGGGCAGAGAGAGAGGGAGACACAGAATCGGAAACAGGCTCCAGGCTCCGAGCCATCAGCCCAGAGCCCGACGCGGGGCTCGAACTCACGGACCGCGAGATCGTGACCGGGCTGAAGTCGGACGCTTAACCGACTGCGCCACCCAGGCGCCCCTCACATGCTCTTTTGACTGGGCCAGTCAGGTGCCCGCTGCGAAAGACATATCTGATAAAAGAACATTACCCAAAATATATGAAAAAACTCTTAAAACTCAACAATAAGACAACAAATAACCTGGTTTTCAAAATGAGCCAAAGATAGGGGCACCTGGTTGGCTCAGTCGGTTAAGTGGCCAACTTTGGCTCGTGTAATGATCTCGCAGATCAGGAGTTCAAGCCCTACGTCGGGCCCTGTGCTGATATCTCAGATATGAAGAGTCTGCTTCAGATTCTGTGTGTGTGTGTCTCTCTCTGCCCCTCCCTGGCTCATGCTCTGTCTGTCTCTCTGTCTCTCTCTCTCAAACAAATAAATAAATAAACATTAAAAATAAAACAAAATAGGAGCACCTGGGTGGCTCAGTCAGTTAAGTGGCCGACTTTGACTCAGGTCATGATCTCTCGGTCTGTGAGTTCGAGCCCCACATCGAGCTTCAGATTCTGGAGCCTGCTTCGGATTCTGTGTCTCCCTCTCTCTCTGCCCCTCTCCTGCTCATGCTCTGTCTCTCTCTCTCTCTCTCTCTCTCTCCTTCAAAAATAAACATTGAAAAAATTTTCTAAATAAAAGAAAAAGTGCCAAAGATGTTAACAGATCCCTCACCAAAGAAGATATACAAATAGCAAATAAGCATATGAAAAGATACTCCATATGTATGTATGTCATCAGGTAAATGCAAATCGAAACAATAAAGAGATACCCGCACACACTTATTATAATGGCCCAAATCCAGAACCCTGGCTGCACCAAATGTTGGTGAGGATATGGAGCCATAGGAATGCTCATTCATTGCTAGTGGGAATACAAAATGGTACAGACACTTTGGAAGACAATTTAGTGATTTCTTAAAAAACTAAATGTTCTCTTACCGTCCAATCCAGCAATTAAACTCCCTGACACTTACCCAAAGGAGTGGAAAACGTACGTCCACACCAAAACCTGCCCAAAGATGTTTATAGCAGCTTTATTCATAATGCCGAAACTTGGAAGCAACCAAGATGTCCTTGGGCAGATGAGTGGATAAACAAAAACTGTGGTACATCCAGACAACAGAATATTACTTGGTGCTAAAAAGGAATGAGCTATCAAGCCGTGAAAGACATGGGGGAAACTTAAATGTATATTACTAAGTGAAAAAAATATGAAAAGGCTACTTACTGTATGATTCTAACTATATGAAATTCTGGGGGCGCCTGGGTGGCGCAGTCGGTTAAGCGTCCGACTTCAGCCAGGTCACCATCTCGCGGTCCGTGAGTTCGAGCCCCGCATAGGGCTCTGGGCTGATGGCTCGGAGCATGGAGCCTGTTTCCGATTCTGTGTCTCCTTCTCTCTCTGCCTCTCCCGCTTCATGCTCTGTCTCTCTCTGTCTCAAAAATAAATAAAAACGTTAAAAAAAAAATAAAAAAAATTCTGGAAAAGGAAAAAACGCTGAAGACAGTAAAGAGATTAGTGGTTGCCAAAGGTTAGGGAGAGGGAAGGATGAACAGAGCACAAAAGAAACCATGAAACTACACTGTATGATAATGTAGTGGTGGATACATGTCATTACACACTTGTCTAAACCCCGTAGAATGTACAACACCAACAGTGAACCCTCATATAAACCAGACTCTGGGTTACAATATGTCAGTGCAGGTTCATTGATTATAACAAATGTACCACCTTGGTGGGGGACATTGATGATGAGGGAGGCTACCCATGTGTGGGTGTATATGGGAAATCTTTGTATTTTCCATTCAAGTTTTCTGTGAACCTAAAACTGCTCTAAAAAATAAAGTCAATTTTTTATTTAAAAAAAAATTTTTTAATGTTTATTTTTGAGAGAGAGACAGAGCATGAGCTGGGGAAGGGCAGAGAGAGAGGGAGACACAGAAACTGAAGCAGGTTCCAGGCTCTGTACTGTCAGCACAGAGTCTGACGTAGGGCTTGAACTCGTGAACCGGGAGATCCTGACCTGAGCCGAAGTCTGCCGCTTAACCACCTGAGCCACCCAGGCACTTCTAAAGTCCATTTTTTAAAAGGATCATCTTACCCTCCTCCTACGGCACACACACATTAGACTAATGATTCTCAAACTTAGCATGCATCAGAATCATATACAGGCAGAGGGGCAGGGAGAGAAGAGAACGTGGCTGACAAAATGCATATTCCCAGGCCTTGCCTCAAGAGATTCTGGGAAAGCAGGGTAGGAGGTGGCTGGGCAGCGAAGGGGAGCCCCAGCCCCTTCCTCTGCTCCACAGACAGACTTGCCATCTGGGAGATAGCCCCTAGGTCCCTGGTCAATTGTAAGATCTTCATAAACCCCCAAACTTTTATCCTTGGAGCTCAAGCGTATCAGGTCAAACATACTAAAATATACTACATCCCACATTAAACATAATTTTCTTACCTTAAACATTTTGAGAGGATTTATGTAAATTTGGGTTTTGGAATCATTGGACTTCAAGGAACTCATTGAATTTACAATTGGTTTTATTTCTAAGCAATCATGCATGTGTCGGATTTCTTGCCAAGTGAGAAAAACCTACAATTGTCTTTAAACATAATGAAATCTTTATGAGTACTCATTTAATGATTAATGAAGTTGACACAACATTAAATTTTGTAGGCAGGTAAGTAAATATTTATTAATTTTGATTTTGAAATTTTTTGATCATAATTTGGAGCCAATAATGTTTTTTTCCCCCCAGTCTTAAGCAGACCCTTAGAAAGCTCATAGGCCCAAGTATTGAGACTATCATGCCCATGGATAAAATCCAGGACTGAGGTCAAGCACTCCTAAAGTTGCGTCTAAAAGGAGAGTGGAGGGAATCCTGGGTGGCTCAGTCGGTTGAGCACCCCACTCTTGATTTCGGCTCAGGTCATGATCTCACAGTTCGTGAGATTGAGCCCCACATTGGGCTGTGTGCTGACAGCGTGGAGCCTCCTTGGAATTCTCTCTTTCCCTCTCTCTCTCTGTCCCTCTCCTGCTCGCATGCACCTGCGTGCACATGTGTTCTCTCTCTCTCTCTCTCTCTCTCTCTCAAATAAATAAACATTAAAATAAAATAAAATTAAAGTTAAGTAAAAGGACAGTGGAGGCCCCTGCTACGCACAGAAAGGAAAAATACCCAACACCAGAAAGAAGACAAGTATCCCTGTCTAGGAAACTTGTATAGTGACTTCAAAGGAGTCCAGCACCCCTCTTGAACCATCCCAGGACTACTGGCTCACTAATAGTGACAGGTGATATTTATGGAGCACTCAGTCAATATGTACCAGGTCATGGTCTAAGCAATTCATCTGTATCAATTATTTAAGCCTGGTCCCACTCCTGTAAGGTAGGGACTATTATTATTTTATTTTCACCATTTCCATTTTATAAACGAAAACCCCCAGGCTTAAGGAAACTAAGACACTTGCCTAGGAGCTGATAAATGAAGCGCTGAGGTACAGCCCTCCAGTGGTCTGAATCCAAATCTCTGCGATATTGTGCCTTCCCCAGAACGGGATTCCCCCAAGTGCCCAGCCTCAGAAAAACACCTGTTGCAGAGAAGGTGTCCTCACTGAGTTCCTGAGCCTCAAAACTCCTGAGGGACCCAGAAGTCTCCCAGGCGCTCTGACTCAGCTCTCTGGAAGTTAGCCAGGGAGCGCTCAGCCACTAATGAACATGAAATAGATTGAAAATAACTAAACAGAAAAAAATGTTTTTAATGTTCAAAGTAGTGATAACACCCCAGAGCATCCCTTTTCTCTCATAGATGTTTTAAATGACGATTTCTTGCCAGGAAAGCCCTTCTAAGAATGTTACAAAGACCAGAGAATCATAAAGGAAAAGTATGATAAATATGACTGTGTAAACCCTTAAAACTCCTTTATGGCAAAAACAAAAAAATAGCCAGCAGGCACGTGTCCAATAAGCCAATAGTCTTCACTTCAAATGCCCTTCACCCCTGGACCAGGAATAGGAAACACACGTCTCTCCACTATGGCTGGCAGTGTAACATCTCTGTCCTGTCCACCTGTCTTAAGGGAGGTGTGAAGGCACTAACTTGTTCCCACCCTCCCCCAAAGACGCATGGGTGGGGGGGGGGCCTCTCTGCACAATGAGGAAAGTTTTCTCTCAGCAGAGTGAACAGTGACCCTGTGTCCCCATTTCTCCCTCCCCCCCTCAATCTCTCAACAGCCACCACTAGGTGGCGCTAGAACTCCATTGGAATCCCCGTTCTCACTGGCAAATATTTCCGGTGGGTGGGTGGGTAACCCTCAAGTCAATCCAAAATGGTTTAAATATTTACAGGTTGCTCTTTTTCTCTCTCAAAACAAAAAGGGATTTTTTTTTTTTTTTTTTTTTTTTTTTTTTTTTTTTGGTGGGGAGGAATGCCTGTCCTTATCGCTTCCATGACCTGCTTCATTGTGAAGAAAATGTATCAGTGAGGAAATTAGCCCTACTCTTTAGCCACTGACGTACTACCCTCTGGGTGTATTCGCTTCATGAAGGCCACTTTCTTATCTTTCGTCTTGCGACTGGACCTCCAGAGGAGACCTCCCCATCGCAGTTAGCTAGACCAAAGAAGACCAAAAAAGACTCTCTTCCGGGACCGAGGAACAATCTCCCCAAACTCAAGCCAAGTGGAGGTCCTCTTCAGAGTGCTCCAGTTCACACTGAGATGCCGCCCTGGCATCTGGTACCTGATGTGGGCACCTGTGTATGCCCAGCACCAGCACAGCACCATCATGCCCAGTGAACAGCTGCCGCCATGTGGCTGAAGCTTGAGGGTGTGTGGCCTATAATAACAGGGGCTTCCTAGCTTGGTTCTCTGAGCCCCTGATGCCCCTCACAGCTGGGATTTGCCACTCCCCCAGCCCAGCCATCTTCCCACAAACACCTCTACATCTACTCAACCACGATGGGCAATCTCAGAAATCCCAGGAGCTTGTGCAGGCAGGCAACAGGGGAAAGGGGCCCTGGAGCCACTCTGGCTTTGGTATTTATTGCACAGAAGTGGAATTCAGAAAATCCACCCGGATGGGTTCCCCTCCCCTCAGATCAAACGACCTGTGTTTGTCCCCAAGTCTCTGCCTTTGGCCCAACGTCTAGCGTCATCTAGTGTCGGATGCTCCCCCTGGCAGGATTTCCATGCCAGGAAACCAGCCCCCCTCAGCAGAAGCTAGAAACAACTTCATGTCAGTTTGGTTAGAAAAATCCATGTTCACAGCTTGTTATGCAAAAAAAGAGGTGAAAATAATACCACGGAACCAGGCTTCTCTCTTTCTTCTTCTGAAAAAAGGAATTAGAAATGTATTATGAGGGGCTCCTGAGTGGTTCAGTCGGTTGAGTGCCGACTCTTGATTTCGGCTCAGGTCATGATCGGGTCATAGGATTGAGCTTCGTGTTGGGCTCCATGTTGAGCATGGAGCCTGCTTAAGTTTCTCTCTCTCTCTCTCTCTCTCTCTCTCTCTCTCTCTCTTCCTCTCCCTCTCTGCCCCTCTCCCCTGATTGTGCGCCTATGCATGCACGCACACACACACTCTCTCTCTCTCTCTTTCAGATAAATAAATAAGAACAAATGTGGATTTAAAAAAAAAGAAAGAAATGTTTTGTGAACCAAGGAAATTGTTTCACATTCTGCAAGCAGCAGGATGAAGACCAAAAATTTAAGTGTAGAAGAATGCTAATGTTTGAACTAGAATATTTTATTCTGTGTAAGTCATATATTTTAATCCTATTTTTTTAATAACATTTCTCAATTTATATATGGAAACATATTTTTTGATTCCATAAATCCACCGTCTGGATAGCCTCTTTTTTTCTTCTTTTTTTGTTAGATCAAAAGCAGGCTTATTTGGGGCGCCTGGGTGGCTCAGTCGGTTAAGCATCCGACTTCGACTCACGTCATGATCTCGCGGTCCGTGAGTTCAAGCCCCGCATCAGGCTCTGTGCTGACAGCTCAGAGCCTGGAGCCTGTTTCAAATTCTGTGTCTCCCTCTCTCTCTGACCCTCCCCCATTCATGCTGTCTCTCCCTGTCTCAAAAATAAATAAACGTTAAAAAAAAAATTTAAAAAAAAAAAAAAAGCAGGCTTATTTTATTTACACACAGAAAAACCTATTTACAACTCCAGGTGTGGATATGTACCTAGCAATACAGGAGACATTTGCTTCCACGTAGGCACTATATAAATTAAGATCATAAATATGAGAGGTAAGCCCCCCACTGAGGGCACAAAACAGCCTCTTATTGACCTTTAAAAAAATTTTTTTTAATGTTTATTTAGAGAGAGTGCACGTGCATGCCGTGAGCGTGCACATGACCCTACGCACGAGCGGGGACGGGACAGAGAGAGGGAGACACAGAATCCAAAGCAGGCTCCAGGCTCTGGGCTGTCGGCACAGAGCCCGATGCGGGGCTCAAACTCACAGACTGCAAGATCATGATCAGAGCTGAAGTCGGATGCTTGCTGGACTGAGCCACCCAGGAGCCCCTGATCTTTTAAAAATAAAATGCATATGTATGCATTGAAAATCAACAGCACAGAGAGGTATAAAATGGAAAAAAAAAATCCCCTTTCCCCGACCACCCAATAACTGTCCATATCTCATGTATCCTTCCAGCAAAAAGGGCACACAATACCAGACACAGCTGGGTGGCTCAGTCGGGTAAGTGCCCAACTTCAGCTCAGGTCATGATCTCACAGCTGGTGAGTTCAAGGCCCACATCAGGCTCTGTGCTAACAGCTCAGAGCCCGGAGCCTGTTTCACATTCTGTGTGTGTCTCTCTCTCTGACCCTCCCCCACTTGTACTCTGTCTCTCTCTCAAAAAAATAAACATTAAAAACTTTTTTAAAAAAGAAAAGTGTACACAATACCAAAACTTTTACATATTTATATTATTTTTACTTAGAAGAGGTTATACTATGGACAATATACTAAACTGTGGTTTTTTAACCTACCCTACGATCTATGAAAGATCTTTTCATATGAACACACATACATTTGCTTCATTCTTCTAATAGCTGCATAAATACCATTTTACGGCTGTGACATAATTTACTAAGACAGTCCCCTGTTGATGCAATTTTGGTTGTTTCCAGTTTTATTGCCATGAAAAACAAAGTTACAATGAATATCCTGTTCGTTTATCTTGGCTACTTCTACTTTACCTTGGCAAATCTATCCATAGGGCAAATTCAGACCAGCGTAATTGTTAGGTCCAAGGGCATGCGTATTTCAATTTTGCTTTAACTATATTGCCAAATTGTCATAGAAAACCCCTAAAAACTTGTACTCTAATCATCAGTGTATGAAAGCCGCCGTTTTCCGAAGTCCTCACTGACATCAGATAGTGTCAACCTTTTGGTTTCCAACTACGTGGCGAGTTTAAAAAGGTACCTGGTTGTTTAGATTGCGTTTACTTATACGTGAGAATGAGAATCTCTGCAGCATTGTGGCCACTTGTTTTTCTTTCTCTGTGAATAACCCATCGACATCGTTTGCTCATTTTCTCAAGTGGTCGGCCAGCTCTTCCAATGTCTTTTGTCAGATGCCCCCCCCCCCCGCCCTTCCGACCCTTGAAGAGCCACGTGGCTCCATGTGGTCCCCAGAGTGGAGCCCACGTAAGTGCCACGTGGCTTTCCCCCAGGTCCGCCAGAGACAGACCAGAAGGTCCCGTCAGCAGGATCCCGCAGAGGCCTCCGTCACCAGGGTGGAGGAGCAGCCGGGCTCCCGGAGATGGAAAGGACACCGCTGCTGTGCTAGACATGAGGGAACAATGGTCTCCCTGTCCCGAGAGATAAGTGGGACACGCATCCAGTGTCTTCCTCATGAGGGAGAAAGAGAAACCTCAGGGGAGAGTGTACTCACTATAGAAAGAAGAAACAGAGGGGCGCCTGTATTTCTGAAGACACACATTTATCCACACATTCTGCCCATGCATGCCACGCACACGTGTGTATACACATGCACCCACAAGCACACGTGCACCCTGACACATTTGCACGCACGTGCACACACACTCACACTCCAGATATGCCCAGTGTCTCTGATAAGGGCACCCAGACTTCAAGAACCCTCTCGGTTACAGGAACTACAAGAGTGGTAAAGTCAATGTTTCTCAAATAATATCCAGATTCCTGTTAAAGGACAAAAAAATCTGGGAACCCCCCCCAAGATGTATCTGCAAGATCCTAAAAGCAGGCAAGAAAGAGACCAAGACTTGTTCTATAAAGATCTCCCAATTGCAAAGTAACACATGTTTAAAACTGCTAGGGGCGCCTGGGTGGCTCAGTCGGTTGAACTTCCGACTTCAGCTGAGGTCATGATCTCGCAGTCGGTGAGTTCGAGCCCCGCGTCTGGCTCTGTGCTGACTGCTCAGAGCCTGGAGCCTGTTTCAGATTCGGTGTCTCCCTCTCTCTCTGACCCTCCCCCATTCATGCTCTGTCTCTCTCTGTCTCAAAAATAAATAAACGTTAAAAAAAATTAAAACTGCTAAAAAGACCTAAGCCATCATTAAAATGAAAATGCGAATTGAAAAAATTTTCCCAAAATTAAAAGACCCAGAAGAACAGAGTCATAGACCCCTGGAGTGGTGTAGGGGTTTAAAAGAAAGGCTGGCGCTCTGGAAAACAGTGTGGAGTTTCCTCAAAAAATTAAAAATAGACCTACCCTATGACCCAGCAATAGCACTGCTAGGAATTTACCCAAGGGATACAGGAGTACTGATGCATAGGGCCACTTGTACCCCAATGTTTATAGCAGCACTCTCAACAATAGCCAAATTATGGAAAGAGCCTAAATGTCCATCAACTGATGAATGGATAAAAAAAATTGTGGTTTAAATACACAATGGAGTACTATGTGGCAATGAGAAAGAATGAAATATGGCCCTTTGTAGCAACGTGGATGGAACTGGAGAGTGTGATGCTAAGTGAAATAAGCCATACAGAGAAAGACAGATCCCATATGGTTTCACTCTCATGTGGATCCTGAGAAACTTAACAGAAACCCATGGGGGAGAGGAAGGAAGAAAAAAAAAAGAGGTTAGAGTGGGAGAGAGCCAAAGCATAAGAGATTCTTAAAAACTGAGAACAAACTGAGCGTTGATGGGGGGTGGGAGGGAGGGAGGGTGGGTGATGGGTATTGAGGAGGGCACCTTTTGGGATGAGCACTGGGTGTTGTATGGAAACCAAATTGACAATAAACTTCATATATTGAAAAAAAAGAAAAAAGAAAAAAATAAATTAAAATAAATTAAAAAATAGAAAAATAAAAGAAAGGCTGGGTTGGGGCACCTGGGTGGCTCAGTACATTGAGCATCCGACTCTTGGTTTTGGCTCAACTCATGATCCCAGAGCTGTGGGATCAAGCTGCACGTCAGGCTCTGTGCTGAATGTAGAGTCTGCTTGAGATTCTGTCTGTCTCCCTCTGCCCCTCTCCCCTGCTCGTGCTCTCCCTCTAAAGTAAAAATACCAAAAATATTTTTAAAAAGAAAAAAGCTGAGTGAAGGCATTATCATGCAGTCTACAGTTTTTTTCAAAATGTTTTGCTTATTTATTTATTTAGAGATGGAAAGAGAGAGCAAGGGCTGAGGAGGGGCAGAGAGAGGCAGAGAGAGAAGGAGGAGAGAGAATTCCAAGTAGGCTCTGCACTGTCAGCACAGAGCCTGATGCGGGGCTCGAACTCACAAATGTGAGATCGTGACCTGAGCTGAAATCAAGAGTCAGTCACTTAACCAACTGAGCCACCAAGGGGCCCCTATGGAGTAAAGTAAGTGTCTCTCCAATTCTTCCCTATATTTCTGCCTCTCCTGTTTCAGCAGACCCGGGCCCCCAGCCACAAAATGGGATTCTCCTACCCTTTTCCCTTGTTCTGAATACCCTTTGAGTATTTCCAACGAAAACAGTTCATGATTTTTATTGGGAAATTTCTAAAATCATTATTATGAAAGTAGATATTTAGAAAATGCAGAATTTTTAAAACGCAAAGTCACACTCATACCCTGGGAGATAATACCTCTTTAAGTTGTGGTGAGCTGACTCGGGAGCTCTGTCTCAACTCTCAGGTTGGAGCCGTGAACAGGTTGGCCTGGGGGAGACCTTGTCCCGGTTTCTTGCAGTGTTCTCCCAGAAGGATTGTTTGATCTTTTCCGGAGAGCCCCTAGGTTACAGGGGGCTGGGGGCCCTCAGGGTGAGCAGCCCAGCAGGTGATTAGAGTTGGAAGGTACAGAAGGAGATCCCTGCTTCCCTTCTGGCTCTGTCCCCACCAGGCTGTGTGACCTCTGACAGACAACCAGCCTCTCCAGGACCCGCACCCACCTGAAGAATGTGGCGGGGGTGGTTCTCAGCTACATTAGGAGCCCGGGAGAATGAACCAGGCTAGACCAATGGAATAGGATGGAGACCCCAGAATTGGACTCACAAACGTATGGCCAACTAATCTTTGGCAAAGCAGGAATGAGTATCCAATGGAAAAAAGACAGTCTCTTTAACAAATGGGGCTGGGAAAACTGGACAGCGACATGCAGAAGAATGAAACTAGACCACTTTCTTACACCATTCACAAAAATAAACTCAAAATGGATGAAGGACCTGAATATGAGACAGAAAACCATCAAAACCCTAGAGGAGAAAGCAGGAAAAAAAACCTCTGACCTCAGCTGCAGCAATTTCTTACTTGACATATCTCCAAAGGCAAGGGAATTAAAAGCAAAAATGAACTATTGGGACCTCATGAAGATAAAAAGCTTCTGTGCTGCAAAGAAAACAGTCAACAAAACTAACAGGCAACCAACGGAATAGGAAAAGATATTTGCAAATGACATATCAGACAAAGGGCTAGTGTCCAAAATCTATAAAGAACTCACCAAACTCCACATTCAAAAAACCCAAATAATCCAGTGAAGAAGTGGGCATAAGACACAAATAGACACTTCTCTAAAGAAGACATCCAGATGGCCAACAGTCACATGAAAAGATGCTCAACGTCACTCCTCATCAGGGAAATACAAATCAAAACCACACTGAGATACCATCTCACGCCGGTCAGAGTGGCAAAAATGAACAAATCAGGAGACTATAGATGCTGGCGAGGATGCGGAGAAACGGGAACCCTCCTGCACTGTTGGGGGAATGCAAACTGGTGCAGCCGCTCTGGAAAACAGTGTGGAGGTTCCTCAAAAAATTAAAAATAGACCTACCCTATGACCCAGCAATAGCACTGCTAGGAATTTACCCAAGGGATACAGGAGTACTGATGCATAGGGGCACTTGTACCCCAATGTTTATAGCAGCGCTCTCAACAATAGCCAAATTACGGAAAGAGCCTAAATGTCCATCAGCTGACAAATGGTTAAAGAAGATGTGGTTTATATATACAATGGAATACATGGCAATGAGAAAGAATGACATCTGGCCCTTTGCAGCTACGTGGATGGAACTGGAGGGTATTACACTAAGTGAAATGTCAGGCAGAGAAAGCAGATACCATATGTTTTCATTCATATGTGGATCTTGAGAAACTTAACAGAAGACCATGGGGGAGGGAGGGGGGAAAAAAGTTACAGAGAGGGAGGGCTCCAAACCATAAGAGACTTAAATACTGAGAACAAACTGAGGGTTGATGGGAGGTGGGGGAGAGGGGAAAGCGGGTGATGGGCATTGAGGAGGGCACCTGCTGGGATGAGCACTGGGTGTCATGTGGAAACCAATCTGACAAACCAATTAAATTCTATTTAATATAAAAAAAGAAGTTTCGCACTCAGGGTCACACTTGCATGCCTGTGATGGCCCTCCCACCTCCTCCAGCTCCCTCCCCATTTTCCCTCCCACAGGTAATCCTGTCTCATAGGACCCAGACTAACACACTCATTATGTAAAATACAGATAATAAATGAGACCCAGCTTTCTGTCTGTTGCTACCTCATCAGAGATACAGACCGCACAGATGGTTATGAAACTTGCAGGACACATTTGGGACGGTCTGGCTTAAAATACAGGCTAAGTGACCCCCACAAAATTTATTTTGCAGGTCCGGGGGTCCCTCAAACAGTCGGGCCCTTATCCCTCCGGGAACTGAAGGCAAGACACAGCGGCAGACCCGCGGGACGAGTGTTAAGAGAAGAGACAGAGATGTGCCTCCGAGCGAGCGAGCCAGCGAGCGGGTGGAGGCCTGAGCTGCCCGTACTGGCCCTCCCAAGGGAGGAGCGGCCCCCCGTGGTGGATTCACAGTGGTCGCTGGTTGTCCCAAGGAATTCCAGGCAGCCCAGCTGGCACGTGTCCGTGTGGGCCCTGCAACAAGTCTGGAAGGGCACGCGCCGACGCAGGGACAAGGAGTCTCTCTGGGGGTTGCCGTGATGGGGACACGTTCATGTTCCGTAATTTTAAATGCTTCAGAACGCTGTGATTAATCAGGAAAAAATGGAGTTTTTTCTCGAAGTTATTAGAGACTATAGAAACAAGGGTGGTGGGGTGCCTGGGTGGCTCAGTCAGTTAAATGGCTGACTTTAGCTCAGGTCACGATCTCATGGTGCATGAGTTCGAGCCCTGCATCGGGCTCTGCACTGAGTGTGGAGCTTGCTGGGGATTCTCTTTCTTCCTCCCTCTCTCTGTCCCTTCCCCACTTGCGCTGTCCCTCTCTCTCAAAATACATAAATTTAAAAAAAAGAAAAAGAAACAAGGGTGGTGAGTGCGGCTGCAGTACTTGGGGTGAGCGCCATGGAGACGGGAGGGTTAGGCTGGGTCTCTGAGGAAGGATACAGAAGGACACTAACCTCACGTGCCCTACGGGGTTGGCGTAAAGTTGCATTCATGACCATGAGGACCCTGGGTCTGAGGAAAGGACAACAAAGCTGATGGATGCACTTGACTAAGGCCATCACTTGGAGCCCAGGGGGAACCACTGGTCCAGGCTGGACAGAGCAGGGCACAGTGGGATCAGGACCAACCAGTCCCTAAGGTTTTTCTTTATCTCAGAAGTCACCCTGGGCTGAGTGAGGAAGCCAGAGAGACAAAGATTGAGGAGAAGCCTAAGTAGCTGGGGTCTGGCCACCTCACCCACCGAGGCCCAGGCTCCAGGCCCAAGGACCACTGATCTGGGACCCCAGGAACAGACCCATGGGCTCCTCTGACAGCCTCGCTCCTCCCCCCAAGCTGGGCTGCCAATGTCAGAAGTGGGGGTCAGTAGGACAGCTACAGGGTGGAAGCAGGCAAGGAAAAGGGAAAGATAGAAAGAAGAGGCAGCAACAGTGAGAGACAGAGACAGAAAGACCCCCAGAAAGACACAGAGGGACACAAAGAGTCACACACACACACACACACACACACACACACACACAGCATGGTAGAATCAGAGAGAGACAGAGACAGAATGAGAGACAGAGAGAGAAAGGGAGAGAGACAGAGATTAGGGCAGGACCCACATTCTACTCATTGGCTTCCTAGGAGCAAACAGAGAGGCAGGTGCAGGCCAAGTGGCCGGCAGAGAGGACAGAGCCTGAGATGAAATGAGGGCTTCTGGGCATCACTATCCCAGAGAACAAACACTTGCTGTCACTGGCTATGCACGCAGCACCGTGCTAGACGCTGCATAGAACCAGTTGTAGTCCAGATCCCTGCCCTGATTGGGAGATCCACACCCCACCCCTGAGGAAGATCAATAACAGGCCGAGGCAGCCATTCAGGGGCCAGAGGGGAGGTAGAGGCTCCCACAGGGCTGAGGTCACCAGGGGTGGGGCTTGGTGACCGGGCTGCGTTTGAGCTGCCTCTTGAAGAGCAGGTGAGAGGAAGGGGCAAGGGTGTCGGGTGGGGAGGATGTGGAGGTAGGAAGGCACATCTGGGTACAATTAGGAGGGCCTTGAATGCCAAGCTAAGGAAGCTGAGGGAGCCCCTGGTCACACTTGAGCAGGTGAGTGATGTAGGAGAGTTGTGCTTTAGAGATACCTGGGCCGGTCGGGTGCCAGACCTGGGGACAGTGGAATAAAATGGAAAAGAAGGTGGCAGGCATCCACTGACTCCTCCAGTCCCCTCTCACGACGCCTCCTGTCTGATGCTACAGTCCAGCAACCCCACACTGCTGGCCCACACCAGGCTGCTTCTCACCTCCATGCCTTTGCCCATACGGGACCCTCTGCGAGGAAGGCCTTCCCCTTCCAGAAGCCCTAACCCAGCAAACGTTAAAACACGGTTTGGGCTCTTCTCAAGGGTCTTCTCTTCCAGGCAGTCTTCAGGCAGGGTGAGGCGCCCCCTGGCTCCTCCCAGCGTGAAAGCCAACATGAAATCTACCTGGACTCAGCGGAGCCCAATCGTGTTTTTGACTAAGTCCGGAAAATATAATTGGCCTCATCGGCACTGTTGCCTTACCACGCCCAGAATTTGCCTGTCCCCCACACAAAGCCCCACCAGCTGTCAGGCTTAGTATCCAAACCCTGAAGAGAGGAAGGAATGGGCTGGGGAGGGTGGAGTGACATTTGCCTAAGGGTGCTTTGAGCTGGCAGTGACTTCCCTCCAGAGAGGAGGGGAGTGGCACTGGGGCACAGCCGGGACTGGAGCTGGGGCGGGGGAGGGGGGGGGGCGCTTTGCGGAGAGAGCCTGCGACTGCCTCACATCTTTAGCGTCTTTGGAGGGACACCAGAGGCTGGGCTGGGGGCTGAACGTCACCCCCTCCTTGTCCCCTCAGGCCTTTGGAAGAGAAGACCCTCCTCTGCACCCCAGGCTTGCCCCTAGAGTGGCCTGGGTTTGGCCAGGAAGGTGGCCGAAGCCTCGCTGCTACCCCCCGACCCGCAGCTGCCCACCGCCCCCGGGCCAGAGCCATGGAAAAGTTCCGTGTGCTTTTCCAGCACTTCCAGTCCAGCTCGGAGTCAGTGATGAATGGCATCTGCCTGCTGCTGGCCGCGGTCACCGTCAAGCTGTACTCCTCCTTCGACTTCAATTGCCCCTGCCTGGCGCGCTACAATGCCCTCTATGGCCTGGGCCTGCTGCTGACACCCCCACTTGCCCTTTTCCTCTGTGGCCTCCTTGCCAACCGGCAGTCCGTGGTGATGGTTGAGGAGTGGCGCCGGCCCGTGGGGCACCGGAGGAAGGACCCTGGCATCATCAGGTACGGTCTCACACCACCCAGCTACCCCTGGGCACGGTCAGGGGTCTCCCCCCTCAGACGCTGCCGGTGACTCCCCAGGCCCGATGATCCTCCTGGCTCCCCCACCCACCCCCAAACAGGGAAACATCAACCCACAGAGACTCACTAGCCAGTTTCCGGTGTGGAAACGGATGTTTCCGTTCCTGTCATTTGTCGCCCTTCTACGGCCAGTGCAGGATTCCTAAGAATTGCCCGGGTCACGTCTGTTCTCTGGCCACGAGTTACAACTTCGCACATACGTGAAGGGCCATCTCGTGACACGCACAGCCAGTGCTCACATGTGGTAGGAGGCGTGACCGGCTGCAAGGCTGCATTCCGTCTCCTGTAAGTCCTCCGGGGGCAAGGACCTCACCTTTTGTACCGCGGTGTCCTCAAAGCCTTGCACCTGCTTGGTGCCGTATATCAAAACCCGTCGATGGAAGTCTGTAACAAGTCCTCAGTTCCACCTTCTGACCACACCGCCCCCAGAAAACGCCAGAGCCACCCTTATCTACGATGTATTTATAATTCCCTGCTGGGTAGGCCATGCCCACATATACACAGCCCAGCATATGTCATTTCATGCTTTGTATACAGTCCAAGTCAGAGACAGCACCTGCCTGCTGTGCACAGGGGCCCCTGCTTCGGGGTGCCTGGGGATCTGTGCTCCCGGTGATTCTGCCACGCGGGGAGGGTCATACGCATAGCTGTGCCCTTTGCCTTTTCCTCCAGGACCCAGTGAATACAGCTCCACTGGGCTTTTGTCCCGTGACCCACACGCAACCTCCCGAAGGGCAGAAGGGCAGAAGAGACCCTTTGGGGACAGAGAGAGGGTGGGCTTCTGGACCTGGAGGGGGGTGTGCGAGGCGCTGCCTCTGGAAGCGTTATTGGGTAGGGCTGTCCTACTTTAGGTTCCCCCACAAAAGCAGCTCTGGGGAGAGTGTGGTACTGAGTGGGTAACTGGGGTCATTCCTTCTGGGGACCTTCTGAGAACGCGGATTGTCCCGATGAGAATCTAGGGTCTTTACCCACCAGGCCTGTCACTGTGGCTTGAAGGTTGGTTGGGGTTGTTAACTCTCCTGGCTTTCAGCTTTCCGCTCTGGGAGCAGAGACTCCTCCGAAGCCCTTGGGCAGAGCCTGGCAGGTAGTCGAGATCAGACACCAGAGGAAAGGAACTACTCACTAAAGATGTTAGTGCCTCCGGCGAGGGCAGGGCACCAACAGAGCCTGCTACAAGGCCTAGAGTAGGAGGCACAAGAGCTTCCCAGCGTTTCAGTCCCAGGACTGCTGGCCGGGACTTTCCTGACCTCCCGGGGCCCCAGCCCTCCTCCCTCCCCGCCCTCTGCTGCTGGGACCTCTGCAGGGGGAGCTGCAGCCATTTCTTTGATGTAACCTCAGCAGGCATTTCCCAGCCCTCCTGGGAAGTCCATCCTGGCATCTCTCCTGTAGCCTTCCTGCTGCAGCTGAGTTCCAGCTGCCTCTGCGACCCCTCCCTTCCTCTGTCCCTAGGTATATGTGCTCCTCTGTGCTGCAGCGAGCGCTGGCTGCCCCCCTTGTCTGGATCCTCCTGGCCCTCCTCGACGGGAAGTGCTTCGTGTGTGCCTTCAGCAGCTCCGTGGACCCCGAAAAGTTTCTGGACTTTGCCAACATGACCCCCAGCCAGGTGCAGCTTTTCCTGGCCAAGGTGCCCTGCAAAGAGGATGAGCTGGTCAGGGACAGCCCCGCGAGAAAGGCAGTGTCTCGCTACCTACGATGCCTGTCACAGGTAATTCGGGTGGTTCTCTCCCAGCCCCAGAAAATATCCCGCGTTGGTTCGGAGGGCTGTGGGGTGAGGAGGTACACATGGTTTCCTGTGGCCCCTCCCCACTGCTAGAAACACAACTAAGGAGCAGGTGGTCCCCAGAAGGATTAGGAGCGTGATCCACATACAGGACACTTGTTGGGCCTTAAGAAGTGGGCACTTTGCCTTCAATGCCAACTCACCCCAGGGCAGACACCAGGTTCCCGTACCCTCCAGGAGTCAGCTAGTTCCATCCCCAGGAGTCTAGATGACAGGAAAGCACTGGAGATACACTGCTCCGCCCTGCCCCACCCCCACCCCATACACACGTTCTTCCCACCCCTCAGAAATAATACTAATCACCATTTATTGAGCACTTATGTGTCAGGCACCGTGTTAAGTATGTCATGTGCATTAGTTCACTTAATTCTCAGAACCCTATGAGGAGGGTGCAATCCTTATCAACCCGTTTCACAGATGAGGAAACTAAGCTTCTGGGAGTTTAGTTCACAGGTCCAAGCCGCACAGCTCCTAAGAGGCAGGGCAGGGATCTGAAGCGCCGTCACACCTCTGAACCACCTCCCTGCAATGCAGGCCCTCCCCCAGATGCCTGGTTCCCCACACTGGCACCCACTCCTTCACCCTGGAGGCAGACCCCAGTCCCACCCCTAGCCCAGACTCCAGATTCCACCACCACCTCTCCCAGAGCCCCAGTTGGGCTGTGTTCCCCCCAAAAGCATTTACATGAACGCACGACATACAACGCATCACTGGGGCTACAGGGAATAAAAACACAAACAAGCCCTTTGTGAGAACCAAGGCGGACTCATGGCAAATGCAGGTCAATGCATGATGGAGAGGGGACCAGTACTCAGGACACATTTGATCCAGGGTCACACTCTACCTTGGCCTCATTACTCCCCCTCTGGGTCTCCGTCTCTCCTATAGTTGATTCAGTCCCCTCCACGTGGATGGGCCCTGCAGGCTTAAATTCTCTGGGCTCTTGCTCGTTCACAGGAAAGAGTGTAGAACTTGCAATCAGACCAGGGTTTGAGTCCTGACTCAGATGTAGGCTATCAGGCACATTAAATGTTCCTTGTGTGTAAAACGCTCACACGACTATTTTACACTGGTAGGTGGAAGGGAGGATCCTGAGAGAGGCCAAATAAGAGGGCTGTGTAAACCACATCCACAAATGATAAGGATTCAAATATGTCTTTGTGGCTTAGAGGAGTGATTTCTCTGCCTGCCCCAGGAGCACACGGTTTCTCTGTGTGTCTTAAGTGAGGCCTTGGAGAGACTAAAGCTTTCGGTGGGCAGAGAGGAGGGAGAGGTGCCAGGCCAGTGTGGGATCCAGACTCAAGGAACTCTTCAAATTTTCCTCACACTTGTCCTAGAACACTGCTCCCTGTTCATATCCTATATAAATTTACTCATCCTTCACATCTCAGCCTCAATCTCACTACTCCCTAAGCCCTCAAGTTCAGGTTGGGTTTCCCTCCTCTGTATTCCCATGACCCCCTATACATCCCAGAACATGGCATTCAGCCAATCTATCACCAATTTCATTGTTTCCTCCACAAGTGTGCATTCTATGAGAGCAAAGACTGGGTCCCCAGTGCCTCTCCCAAAATATAGGATGGGTGGCTGCATAGATGCGATGGATAAGCATGTGTGAGGACTGATGAAGGACTGGATCAAAAAACAAAAGGATGATGGATGGATGGATGGATGGATGGATGGATGGGTAGGTGGGTGGATGGATGGATGGTGGATGGGATGATAGTGGGTTGATGGATGAACAGATGGATGGTGGGTAGATGGGTGGATGGTGGGTGGGTGGGTAGATGGATGGGTGGTGGGCGGATGGATGGATTGATGGGAATGTAAGGGAGGCAAAATTTTGCCTCCACCCATCTTAGGTTTTCAACTGACACTCTTTCAAAAGACAAATTAACAGAAGGAAAACACGATTTATTAATCTGTGCAGTGCACATCACGTGGAAGAAACCTAAAACAAAGAAAGAGTAACTCAAAGTGGTGGCTTAGAACTTCAACTTATCTAGCATCTTCAACAAAGAGCAATACCTTTGTAGAGCAACGGCAGGACAAAGGAGAGCCACGTTAGTCTCCAAGGGCAGAAACTGTGGGAAAGTAAACACATGAGAGGAAACTAGTGGAGTAAGGTTTGTTGGCAGATTTCTTCTGGTGCTGTCTCCGGGCTGATAAGAGTTGTCTCCCAGTAAAAGGAGAATGTATTTCCTGCCTTTAGGCAGAAAAGAGAAGGGTCGAGAGAGCTGTTCCTATGTTGCTCCTTCTTAATTGTCTTCGTTCAAGATACTTTTGGTGTCAAAGAGGCATATGTTGGGGTGACATATTCTGGTTTCCTTCCAGAGGAACGTTTGGAGGATGAACGGTGGGAGGGTGGATAGACAAACGGAAGAAAGGGTGAGCGTACGGGAACATGAATGGATGGGCAGGAGGACGTATGACGCACAGATGGAAGGACAGTCGCAAGGATGGCTGGATGGGAAGCTGACAGGTACATAGCCAAGTAAGAGATCGATGACTGGATGGATGGGCAGAGAAATAGTTGGACAGACGGATGGATGCAAGAATGAGATCGAACGGAAGCGAGGACGGGTGGAGGTGGTTGGAAGGACGGATGACTAAATGGGAACACGGACAGATTTGGGGAGAGATGGGGGGTAAGTAAAGGGAGAGACTTTGGAACACCCTTGCCACACTGTATAGCACCTGGCCTCTCTTCGCCCAACCTGGTGCCCCTCCCCTCGCCCCTCCCCTCCAGGCCATCGGCTGGAGTATCACCCTGCTACTGATCATCCTGGCTTTCCTGGGCCGCTGCCTGAGGCCCTGCTTCGACCAGACGGTCTTCCTGCAGCGCAGATACTGGAGCAACTACGTGGACCTGGAGCAGAAGCTCTTCGACGAGACGTGCTGTGAGCATGCGCGGGACTTCGCGCACCGCTGCGTGCTGCACTTCTTTGCCAACATGCAGAGCGAGATGCGGGCACGGGGGCTGCGCCGGGACACCGCGGACAGGGACCCCGAGCCCCCCGTGACGCCCGGGCCCCAAGATGGCCTGGACGGCAGCGGAAGCGGGAAGGCCCACCTGCGTGCCGTTTGCAGCCGGGAGCAGGTGGACCGCCTCCTGAGCACCTGGTACTCCAGCAAACCGCCACTCGACCTCCTGGCATCCCCTGGGATCTGGGGGGGGAGGGGAGGGCTCAACCACCGCGCCCTCACGGTGGCCCCAGGCACCAGGCTGTCCCAGCACACCGACGTGTAGGGACCCCAGCAGTGTCCCCTCGTGGAGTGCCCGCACTGAAAACGGTCTGGGGGATTTCCAGGCGGTGCTGACCCCAAGGCAGGGCAACCTAACCCTTGCTGGCCTCCTTCCCCCAAACAGCCCAATCTCTGGCCTAGTTTCAGGGTGTGGCCTCCCGTGTGCTCCAAAGCAGGGCTTCACAAACTTCAGTGAGCTCACTGTTCACCTGGGCTCTTGTCAAATGCAAATTCTGATTGAGTGCATCCAGAGCTGGGTCTGAGATTGCATTTCTATCTTGCTCCCAGGCCACACTGACACGTGTGAACTAGAGAGAGCCTAATAGAGCTAAGTAGCAAGAGTCTAAATAGATCCGCCATGAATTCTGGGTCCTAGATGTCCAGATTCTAAATTTAAAAATAATAATAACATTGGGGCGCCTGGGTGGCTCAGTCAGTTAAGCGTCCGACTTTAGCTCAGGTCATGATCTCACGGTTAGTGAGTTCGAGCCCTGCATCAGACCCCGCTTCAGATTCTGTGTCTCCCTCTCTCTCTCTGCCCCTCCCCTGCTTGTTCTCTCTCTCTCTCTCTCTCTCAAAAATGAATAAACATTAAAAGATAATAATAATAATAATATAATAACATCTAACATGCTTAAATGGTACTACATGGCAGGCGTTGTTCTTACATATACAGCTCATTTAATACTCATGATAACCTAATGAAGTAGGAAGATTATTAGCCCCATTTTAGAGGAGCAAACTGAGGCCTAAAGAGGTTGAGTTGCCTGGGGCCATCCATGTAGGGGCTGGAATTTTATCCCAGAAGTCTGGCTGCTACATAGAGTCTAAGCTGCTGTATTCCTCGACTCTCTAAATAGTTTGTGTGTTTGTTTTCAGCGCTCTGGCTGGGTTTCCTGCAGCTTCCACCAAGTTTGTCTGAGTAAGCACTAGCAAGCTCCAGATGTGTGGTATACGGACCAGATCTGAAAATCAGGGTGGGGGTGGACCCGGACACCCCCACGCTGAACATGCACCCCAGGTGATTCGATTAAGTTGCAATGTTTAAGAACTTCTGCCCTAAGTTTGAGTATGGAGTCTGGCTGGCAAGGAAAACCCTTGAAACACCAGGGTTAAATCTTGCTAGAAGTGCCACTCAGTCTCTGGCGGCCCAAACAGGAAAGATTGGGGAAGATCTAGCCTGTGAGCTCCTCTGGGCTTCTGCCCCTCCCTGATGACTCATTCATTGCACACACACACACACACACACACACACACACACACACTCACACACACGCACGCACTCACTCATTCACACATACGTACACATCCTGCTAATGCCTCCATCAGCACAGATGGTGACCACAGACATGCAAACTTGGGTTCACCCCATGCTTTTCTGGTCTCAGGGCCTGGGGGATCATGCAGGGGCCCCTGGATGTGCCCTGGAGCCCAGCCCCCTCCGTATCAGGCAATCTCTGTTTTCCTGGGTTCTTGCCAAGAGACTCGTATGAGCAGACAATCCCTGCAGCTCAGCCTACCCACATCTACCACGCTGTGGTCAGGCCATGCAAATGTTTGAAATGGAGCATGATTCAGCAAGAGTGTTAGCAGGGATTGGGTGGGGAGGAAAGGTGGGAGATCTTAGAGATGGCCCAGTCAGTACAGTGAGCTCTCAGCTCAGGTAAGCGGGCTCAGGGACCCCACTTTGGGCTGCAAGGAAGCAGCATTTGGCACAGTGAAAAGCCACCGACTGTAATCAATACCCCCGCCTTCTTACACTATGCACTTACAGAACACCTACTGCCTAGATAGCATTGTGTCAGGGAATAGGGAAGAGAAAATACACAGATGATATGCCCTGCCCTCAAGGAGCTCACTGTCTAATAGGGGGACAGAAACGGGTACAGAAATAATTATAATCCAAAGCAAAAGACATAAGTGATATGACAGAGGCAAGCCGTGTGCCACAGAGATTTAGCATGGAGAAGAATGGCTCCGAGCTGGGGGATCAGGGAAGGCTTCATTTGAATGGGTCTGGAAGGAGAGGGAGGGTTGTGACAAGCGGAGCCAGAGACGGGAGTGGGACCGCAGGGCACCTACAGGGAGGAAACAGCAAGAACAAAGGTAAAGAACTGGGAAAGGGGCAGCATATGTTTCATTTATTCATTCAACAAACATCGATGGAATACCTAGAGTGCCAGAGAGCAGGACGCACGGAGAGGCAGGGTTCTATCTTAATGGCGCTTCCAGTCTGGAAAGGAGCTATGACGCAAGCTAGGGAGCAAACAAGCAAAGGGAGCAGTGTGCAGTCCAAGCTGGCAAAAATGAAGGACCGGGCGGGGGGCTGAGGAGCCCGCTTCCAGTGAGCCCCACCAAGAGTTGCTCCCTGAGCCCTGCATCCAGTGACAGAGTCTCTGGATCAGCGCTGGACAGTCCTCAAATGTGTCCCTGCCCTCTGAGGCCCCCAAACGCTGTGCTTTCCAGCCCAAACCTCTTTGCCATTGTCCGTCCACCATTTGCTCACATCCCCTGAGAGGGAGATGCCTGGAGCAGTGTGTGCCACCCCACCAGGGAGTGAAGGACACGGCTGGAAGCCTCCCGCCTGCTCCTAAAGACCCTCGCCTCCCAGGACAGCAGCCGTCATGGGCGCCCAAGCTCATTCCCCAAGCCCCAGCCAACTCTTGGTGATAGCCCTCCTGACCACACCCTATACATAGGGCCTCTCTTCTGGGAGACACAGTGGCCAGCGGGGCAAGGCAGAAATGTACTAGAAGTGTGAGCTGGGCCTGGACAGCTGCAGTTCTGCGCGAGAAGGGGAAGACGGCAGGAGGTTTAGGCCAGGACTTTGGCTTGACCCTGCAGGTAACTGGACATGAAAGGCAAGTGTGTACAAAAGCAAGGTCAGGAGGAAGGACATGGCAGTGATGTTTGAAGCTGCAGGAATGGGGAGGCCCAGCAAGAGAGAGGCTTAAGTGAGAAGAGGAAGGACCAAGACCTGTAGAGCTTTGGAGGAGAAAGAGGAACAATCACGGGCGAAGAGTCCAGAAGGATGCCAGGGAGGCATGAATTCCAAGACGGGGGGAGGAGAAGCAATAAATTCTGAGCTTCAGAGAGACCCAGGACTGGGAGGATTGAGGGAAAATCATTGGGTCTTGGTAACTGTTCAGGACAGAAAGCTTCTCACCCAGGGAGGTGTCCTGGTGAAGAGATGGGTGGGTTTCTGTAAGATTCCTGTAAATCCCTGGGCATGTGCCCCCCACGCCCCCAGGGTTATAAAGAACAGGTGGGAGGTTTGGGGCCTGCCTGTTTTAGGTTACTGATACAGGAGGGACCTTCAGCACCCATGTATAGGGAAGGGCACCAGGACCCCAAAGTACAAGGAGAGCAAAGCATGTCCACACTAAAATGCAGCCACTTTCCAGGGTCTCACAGAAGGTAAGGGAGTTTTCTGCTGAGAGGCCAGCTCTGCCCAGGCCTTTGAGGCCAAATGAAATGACGGCCCCTTGCCTCTGCTTGATCTGCTCTTCAGGAGAAGGGCAGAGAGGGCTGTAGGGTGGGGACAGTGTCCCTAAGGATCTAGAGAAAAGCAATGGGAGATGGTCCGAAACGGCAGAAGGTAGCAGAGCGGAAGTGACGCTGGTTGTTACCATGGTAGTGAGTTTTGAATGGGCCCAGCCCCTCCTGCCCACCGCTCCCACCCAGCCAGCCACCCTTCACATAAAGGAGGAACTACTCTTTAGCCCTCCCCACTCTGCTCACAGAACCCAACCCTGGCAGCAAGCCCAGAGCCAGAGTGGCAGGACTGTCTCCTATTTGGGTCTGAATTCCTGCCTCCTCTCAAAGTTACCTGGGTCCAGGGCTCACTTCTTTCCTGTATTCATTTATTCGTGTATTTATTCATCCAGCACGTAGTAACTGAGCACCTACTAAACCAGGCACACTGTGTCAACCATTGGGAGCACAGACGTGAACAAAAGAGGTGTGGGCCTTGGACATTTATGGTCCAGTGGGAGCCCCAGATATTAAATAAACCCGCCCCTCCAAAACAAGGAACTCCAGTTGTAATCAGTGCTGGGAAAGGGAAAGGGCAGTACATCCAGGAGGCTGGAAAGCCTCTATCAGCAGAACTGTCTAAGCTAAAGGTTCAGGAACGTCTCTGAAGACGGACCATTAAGCTGAGGTCTTTTTTTTTTTTTTAAGTTTATTTATTTTGATAGAGGACAGCACGCATGTGGGAGCTAGGGAGGGGCAGAGAGAGAGAGAGAAAATCCCAAGCAGGCTCCCCACTGTCAGCACGGAGCCCAATGCAGGGCTCGAACCCACAAACCATGAGATCATGACCTGAGCCAAAGTCAAGAGTCGGATGCCACCCAGGCACCCCTAAGCTGCGGTCTTAAGGATAAACAGAAATTTCTCAGGTGAAGGGTAGGAGAAGCATTCGGGGAAGGCACACCGCACATGCAAAGGTTGTGAGATGAGGAGGGATTTATCCTGTCTGAGGAACTGAAAGCAGGCAAGCGAGCTGGAGAGTAGGTATTGGGAGCAGAGTGGCCCCGGGCCCAGCTCCCACATGGGCATGCAGAGCCTGTTAAGGATTTGTTTACTTCAGTCATTGAAGGGAGTTAAGAATGTGGTCATATAATCAGATGTCCACTCTTTAAAAATCACACTGTCTGCAGCCTGAGAATAGCTTGATAGGGGCCAGCGTGCACTTCAGAAGGAGGCAAGAGCTAGGGGAACCTGGATTAGGGTGGAGATGAGCAGAAATAGGTTGGAGGTATTTAGAACTCTGGGTGTTCTTGTTTGTCAGTGTCCTGCTTAAAATGCAATGCGTAGGGGCGCCCGGGTGGCTCAGTCGGTTAAGCGTCTGACTTCGGCTCAGATCATGATCTCGCGGTTCGGGAGTTCGACCCCTGTGTCAGGCTCTGTGCTGACAGCTTGGAGCCTGGACCTGCTTTGGATTCTGTGTCTCCCTCTCTCTCTGACCCTCCCCTACTCGCGCTCTGTCTCTGTCTCTCTCTCAAAAATAAATAAACATTACAGAAAGTTTTAGAAAAGGGAAGAAAGCCAGCAAAAGGTGGGGAGCCAGCCAGTCACTGCTGTGAACAACTCTGGGAGCCACGTGCAGGAGTCATCCCAACCCAGACGGGAAGGAGTGGAGTGTTTATTACCAATTACCAACAGTCATTCACTGGGACACTAACTCAGGTACCTCCAGCTTGCCTTGGGCCAGTGTCCCGGGTGTGCTATGAGCAGCCTTCAGAATGTGGAAGGGAATGCTGACAAGGCCGGGTGGGGCCCAGAGGCGCGTGTTACACCTTGTCCAGGGTCCAAGAGACAAAAAGAAAAAGAGCAGGAAGAGTGGTAAGAGGTGGGGGTTGGGGGGGGTTCTATGCCAGAACTCAACCATGCGGCTCCAACCTGCCTGCAACATGGGCTGGGGATTGTGAGGAAGCACATAGACTGTCTGATGAGCGCTACTGGTTTCTGCCACAATATACAACCTTCGATACAGTTTAGCTGATGCAGAAGAGAGTGGCATTATATCCTTCTTAGGTAAAGGCGTTATACCTCTGATAACACAGCTGACAGTCCTTGAGCTGCTTCGGCAGCCACATGTCGCTGATGGTCCCTGCCTCCTACACGGCCCTGTTCTCTGGGTACTCCCATGGCTGCTGGTTGAGGGCAATGCCCACTTGACCACCACACGCTCGTGCTCTCCCACGCAAATTGGGCATTTCCCTAGAGGGACAGCACCCGCTCCCCACAGGCCCCCTTTGCATGCTGCTTTTCATGACACGCTTAACTCTTCCAAGCTGGAGGGGACCCACCGGCACTGGTGGGTGCCAGGACCACTCCTGAAGGCTGGAGGCGAAGGGGCCAGTGCACATCCCACAGTGGTGGCCATGGGTGAGTTTGCCGCCCAAGGCATCAAAAAGTTCGGGGCGCCTGGGTGGCGCAGTCGGTTAAGCGGCCGACTTCAGCCAGGTCACGATCTCGCGGTCTGTGAGTTTGAGCCCCGCGTCGGGCTCTGTGCTGACGGCTCAGAGCCGGGAGCCTGTTTCCGATTCTGTGTCTCCCTCTCTCTCTGACCCTCCCCTGCTCATGCTCTGTCTCTCTCTGTCTCAAAAATAAATAAACGTTAAAAAAAAAAAAAAAGTTTGAGCAGGGTCATGATACCCTGCTTTCCATTTACACCCAGTCACACTCTGGGGGGTTACAGGGAAGAGGTGCAGAAGACACAAAACACTGCTGAATGCACTACCAAAGACCCCAACCGCAGCAGATAAGAGTAACGGACCCCCGAAGTCTACCTCCTGATCTCTGGAACTTGTGAGTGGGTTACCTGCAAATGGGACTTTGCAGATGTGATTGTGCTAACAATTTTGAGATGGGGAGACTATCCTGGATTAGTCAGGATTACCCATGCGCTCAGTGTTCTTAGAAGAGGGAGGTGGGATGGTCAGAGGCAGAGGAGAAGTGACGACAGAAGCAGAGGCTGGAGGGACATGGGTTTGTGAGCGGGGGAATGTGGTTATCTTCTCCAAGCTGGGAAAGGCCAGGAAATGGATTCTTCCCGGGAACACAACTGCCAACCCCTTGATTTTTAGCCTGTTGTGACCCATTTCAGACTCCTGACCTCCCAGAACTGTGAGAAAATAAAACTTGTGCTGTTTTAAGCCAATAAACTTGTGGTCATTTTCTACAGCGGTAATAGGAAACAAATAGAGATTTTCAAAATGCACTACTGAAGCTCAAGTACAGAGCTAATAATTATTACCATTCCAAGGTTATTATAAGGGTCATTTGCCACTCCACTCCCACCTGCAGTATCTCCCAGAATCCCCACGACAGCCTGAGCGGTAGGCTCTTTACTTGTCCCCATTCCACAGACAAGAACATTGTGGCACCCAGAGGTTAAATTACCTGCCCGAGGTTCCTGGCTGGTACATGGCAGGGTTGAGACTTGAACCCAGGCCATTGGATAGGTTGCTTCTTAACCACCCTGTAACATGGTTTCTTGACTGTTCAGCAAAAGAAACAATGAGTGAATGGGCAGGGCGTTGAAGTGGACGTGAGTGGGCAAGAGTGAGGGCAGATGGTATTCCAAGAGGGGGACAGCACAAGTCAAGGGGTGATGGCTAAGGAATTGCCCCCCCCCCCCGCCCATGCAGCCTTGTGTCCCCGCTGTGGTCTCTGACACAGTTCTGGCCTCACCTGGTGCTCAAGAGGCCACCTCTACCTTCTCCCTCATAGAGCACCTGCTCTGCCCCACCCTCTTTTCGAGGCTGAGAGATTCCTAATCTTCTTCCCACCCCACTGGATCAACTCACTGATAACATCGGTTCATGACACCGGGGCAAAGTGACCTCCTTCACCCATTTTATTCCACCCCCCCACCCCAAAGCTCTTTAATGATGACCTTTTCAAATGTTTGACAAATACACCCATGAAAGCCCTGACCCAAGGGGGAGTGATAAATTCCAAACGAATGTCTGATATTTAATATTTGCTTTCAATAACTGTAAACCAAATTCTGGTGATAACGAGAATAATAGATTTCGAATCCAATCAAACTGTTTCATGTCAAGTATTTTAAAAAAAAATTTTTTTTCAACGTTTTTATTTATTTTTGGGACAGAGAGAGACAGAGCATGAACGGGGGAGGGGCAGAGAGAGGGGGAGACACAGAATCGGAAACAGGCTCCAGGCTCCGAGCCCTCAGCCCAGAGCCTGACGCGGGGCTCGAACTCACGGACCGCGAGATCGTGACCTGGCTGAAGTCGGACGCTTAACCGACTGCGCCACCCAGGCGCCCCTCATGTCAAGTATTTTAAACTAATGTGCAAGTTAGAACTTGCAAAGAATGGATACAGCATGGCATGGAGTACAAAAGAGGTTCGAGCTGGTAGCCCGCTTGGGTGCCACTAAAAGGGCACATCAGCTACAAACAGGGAGCCGTGCCCACAGTAGAAAACAGAGATTCTGGCACAAAAACAGACACATAGACCAATGGAATAGAATAGAAACCCCAGAACTAGACCCACAAACGTATGGCCAACTCATCTTTGACAAAGCAGGAAAGAACATCCAATGGAAAAAAGACAGCCTCTTTAACAAAGGGTGCTGGGAGAGCTGGACAGCAACATGCAGAAGGTTGAAACTAGACCACTTTCTCACACCATTCACAAAAATAAACTCAAAATGGATAAAGGACCTGAATGTGAGACAGGAAACCATCAAAACCTTAGAGGAGAAAGCAGGAAAAGACCTCTCTGACCTCAGCCGTAGCAATCTCTTACTCGACACATCCCCAAAGGCAAGGGAATTAAAAGCAAAAGTGAGTTACTGGGACCCTATGAAGATAAAAAGCTTCTGCACAGCAAAGGAAACAAGCAACAAAACTAAAAGGCAACCAACGGAATGGGAAAAGATATTCGCAAATGACATATCGGACAAAGGGCTAGTGTCCAAAATCTATAAAGAGCTCACCAAACTCCACACCTGAAAAACAAATAACCCAGTGAAGAAATGGGCAGAAAACATGAATAGACACTTCTCTAAAGAAGACATCCGGATGGCCAACAGGCACATGAAAAGATGTTCAGCGTCGCTCCTTATCAGGGAAATACAAATCAAAACCACACTCGGTATCACCTCACGCCAGTCAGAGTGGCCAAAATGAACAAATCAGGAGACTCTAGATGCTGGAGAGGATGTGGAGAAACGGGAACCCTCTTGCACTGTTGGTGGGAATGCAAATTGGTGCAGCCGCTCTGGAAAGCAGTGTGGAGGTTCCTCAGAAAATTAAAAATAGACCTACCCTATGACCCAGCAATAGCACTGCTAGGAATTTATCCAAGAGATACAGGAGTACTGATGCATAGGGGCACTTGTACCCCAATGTTCATAGAAGCACTCTCAACAATAGCCAAATTATGGAAAGAGCCTAAATGTCCATCAACTGATGAATGAATAAAGAAATTGTGGTTTATATACACAATGGAATACTACGTGGCAATGAGAAAAAATGAAATATGGCCTTTTGTAGCAACGTGGATGGAACTGGAGAGTGTGATGCTAAGTGAAATAAGCCATATAGAGAAAGACAGATACCATATGGTTTCACTCTTAGGTGGATCCTGAGAAACTTAACAGGAACCCATGGGGGAGGGGAAGGAAAAAAAAAAAAAAAAGAGGTTAGAGTGGAAAAGAGCCAAAGCATAAGAGACTGTTAAAAACTGAGAACAAACTGAGGGTTGATGGGGGGTGGGAGGGAGGAGAGGGTGGGTGATGGGTATTGAGGAGGGCACCTTTTGGGATGAGCACTGGGTGTTGTATGGAAACCAATTTGACAATAAATTTCATATATAAAAAAAATAAAAATAAAAGAAAAAGAAAAAAAAAAAAGAAAACAGAGATTCAAGGCAGCCCTTCCGGGCTCCTGGGCTCCTACACCGCACCCCCCCCCCCAGCCTCACCCCTCTACACCTGGGGCTGTGTTTTAGGCTCTGCCGGCAGCTCAGAACCCTTGTCTACCACGCACATTGATGCTGCAGCAGATGTCTGGGGACAGACACCTCCTTGGCTGTATCTCCCTCATCCGGCTCCGCACCTGTGGCTGCACCTCTGGAGGGCCCCCTAAAAGGTCCTGCAGGTGCCACCAGCCTAGATGCTGCAGCTTGAGGACTGAGGGGAACAATATCCTTCCCTACCTGTATCCTACTTGTGATACCTAGCATTTCCATCCAAACTAGTAGAACAGGAGAACCTGACTCAGCCGGAGGAAAAAGGCAAAAATAATACTCCCCTGCCCTCTCCTTCACACCCAACCCCCACCTAGTCTGAATTCAACTCCTCCACCGACAAGCTGGGTAACCTTTAGCGAGTAACTTCACCTAAGCCTTAGTCCCCAGTTCTGTAAAATAGAGACCGTGGTACCTTTCCCATAGGATTGTGGGAGCATTACACAAGGTGATGCATGTGGCCAGACACGGAGGAAGCCCCAGGCAGTGCCAGTTCTTGTCAGTCATGCAGAGACACACAGACACAGAGACCTCTCCTATGGTCACTTGCACACATGCAGATGCACAGAGGCCCAAAGCCACAGGGAGCTCGCACATGGGCACACACAGGGACACACAGATCAGGGGGACCCATGGAGCCACTCCATCCAGGCCCTTGCTCTGCCTCAGCCCCATTTGGTTGGAGCTGGACCAGACCTGTTTTTCTGGGAGAACTGGCAGCATCAAAGGGAGCCCTTTCAGCTCTGTCCCACTTTGATATGCTGATGGAGGGGCCCTGGCCTGGCTCCCCACATACTCCACATACTTAGACTTTCATGCCACAGCGCTCCAGGCATAAAACCCCACAGCCCCACCCCTTTAATTTTTGATCTGGGGGAGTAGAGGCAGGAGGTGCAGCTGGGAAAGGAATTCTCATCCACAGTCCATAAACACACGGGCACACTCACAGCGACACAAGCAGACTGGACATAAAAGCACCTGTTTTATGCTCACAGGCATAGCGCCCTGCCCAGCAGGGAGGGGACCCAGCAACCTTGCAGATCCAAATCCTCTGACTCCAGATTCAAGGCTTTTTGCACTGTGAGAGGCTGCATTAGTCCTATCTCCACTGTCACCACCACCACTGTCACCGTCATCACCATTACCATAGCCACCATCAGCACCAACAGCATAACCGCCACAACCGTCATCCCCACCGCCATCCCCACCATCCCCACCACCATCCACCATCACTGCCATCACTACCTTATCACACATACCATCACCGTCTGAACCGACCAAGGAGCCTTCTCGAACCCTGATACAGCACAGAGGAAAGACCCAACGGGAAGGGCAGAAGGAGGGCGACACGCTTCCCAGGAGCCCAGGGGAAAAGGTCAAGAAGCTGAGGCCCTGCCACAGCCCTGCATTCTCCCAAACTCCAACCTTATTGGAGACGGTATCTTCCCAGCCTGCGTCTGAGCCTCCTTCCCCTCGCTCCTCCCACACCCACAGAGAACCGGTCTCCGTCAGGTGTGGCCCTCTTGGTTTCCCAGCGCCGGAGGCAGCTGTGGAGAGAGAAGCCCAGGAGGGGCAGGAAGGGAGGGAGGGGCAGAGCCCTGGCTGCACGCACAGGATTGGATGGCTTGTGCCCTCTCAGCCAGCCCCTGACTAGAAGGTTTCTCAAAGAGACGGTGACCTCGGCCGCTGCCCTGAGCTCTGCCCGTCTCTGCCATGAGGCGGGCACCTCCTGGGCAGAGTGGGCCACGGGGGCCATCCTGAAGCAGCGGTGAGGCGGGAGGAGGCCGTCAGGCCCCGTGAGGGGTGGGGGCGCCATGGACAAGTTCCGGATGATTTTCCAGTTCCTGCAGTCCAACCAGGAGTCCTTCATGAACGGCATCTGCGGCATCATGGCACTGGCCAGCGCCCAGATGTACTCTGCCTTCGATTTCAACTGCCCCTGCTTGCCCGGCTACAACGCAGCCTACAGCGCGGGCATCCTGCTGGCGCCCCCGCTGGTGCTCTTCCTGCTCGGCCTGGTCATGAACAACAACGTGTCCATGCTGGCCGAAGAGTGGAAGCGGCCCCCGGGCCGCCGGGCCAAAGACCCTGCCGTGCTGCGCTACATGTTCTGCTCCATGGCCCAGCGGGCCCTCATCGCTCCCGTCGTCTGGGTGGCCGTCACACTGTTGGATGGCAAGTGCTTCCTCTGTGCCTTCTGCACTGCCGTGCCCGTGACTGTGCTGGGCAACGGCAGCCTGGCGCCCGGCCTGTCCCCACCCGAGCTCGCCCGCCTGCTAGCCCGGGTGCCCTGTCCCGACATCTATGACGGCGACTGGCTGCTGGCCCGCGAGGTGGCCGTGCGTTACCTGCGCTGCATCTCCCAGGTGAGGGGGTGCCACGGCCTTGGCATGGGTCTCCCCTCACAGCCTGGGGTCCCTCTGGCAAGGCCCAATCCCTCACTTCTTGAAACGGGGCTTTCTCAGGGTACAGTCGTGTTTCTCAATGGATTGGAGCTCCCCAGACTGGGCTGGGTCTCCCCCTCAGACGGAGCTCTTTGGGACAGGGGCGTATTTTCCCAACTGAGGCCAGGACTTCTGAAGGCAGAGCCGTGTGTCTTCCCTGGATCAGCACCACCTGGGAAAAGTGATGTGGCTACCTCAGCCCAGAGTCCCGTCCTGTCTCGAGACCCCTAGAGTGGACCCAACAGCTCAGGCAGCCCCACCTTCTCCATCCTGAGCGCCGGCTTAGAAGCCTGGTGTATTTGCATCCTTTTCTTCTTCCAGGCCGGGGCGGTGGCGAGGCAGGTGGGTGGCTGGGCCATTTGGGTACATTTCCCTGGCAAATGCCCCCAGCAGGTGCCCCTCTGCTCAGGGAGTGGGATCCGAGGGTCCTGGGTCCCCTGGAAGGGAGGGTTTGGGGAGGGGATGTATTGTTGGGATGTACCCTAAAGGCAGGGGTGGAGGGCCCACTGATGGGCCAGAGCTTGGTCCTCCCCAGCCCCACTCCCTCATCCTCTGCCCCCTGGACGTCCCCCACCTAAGCCCCCAGGCCTCCCCTGCCGTCGCTGCAGCACGGGGAGGAAGCGGCAGCAGGCCCTGGCAGCAGATGGACCAGGGGCTGTCAGGGGAGGGGCAGGGGGCCGGGCCTGCCCTGCCAGGGCTAGAGAAACACTCTGCTCTGGCAAGTCCAGACCCCTGGCTCCCCATCTCCGGCCCTCCCGTGGGGCCCGTGTCACCACCACCACATGGATGTCGCACTCTGAGTGTACGAGCTCTGCTTCCCTCTCAAACCACGCCCTCCCTTGTGGACACTTGTGCCACCGTGCCAGGCCTCAGGGCCTGGGGCAACTGTCCCTCCACCCGACCTTTAAACCACTGCATCATAAACTAAAAGGTCCCCCGGGGGACATGCTTCCTGGCCTATAGACATGTTTCATCTGGCCTTCCAAGTGAATTCAAAATTCAGTTTTGGAATTGGTCTGAAAACCTCCTCTGAAAACCAGAAATTTTCCCATAAAATTCAGATTTCTGGCTTTACTTAAAACCTGAAGATATCTTGGGGCGCCTGGGTGGCTCAGTCGGTTGAGCGACCGACTTCGGCTCAGGTCATGATCTCACGGTTTGTGAGTTCGAGCCCCGCATCGGGCTCTGTGCTGACAGCTCGGAGCCTGGAGCCTGCTGCGGATTCTGTGTCTCTCTCTCTCTCTCTCTCTCTCTCTCTCTCTCTGCCCCTCCCCCACTCATGCTCTGTCTCTCTCTCTCTCTCTCTCTCTCTCTGTCAAAAATAAATCAACATTAAAAAAAAAAAAAAAACACATGAAGATCTCCAGCCCCACGGGGTGCGCATTTCCTCTTGGAGCAGCACAAGGGATGCCTGCTCCCCCCCACCAAGCACGTGCTCTGCAGCTCCCCAGCCCGTGTGTGCTCTGCCACAACACCAGCTCCAATTACAGGCACTTACCTCGCATCCTGATCCGGCCAGACACTTCTCTGTGCAGCTGGGGGCTGATCCAGAAGCCCAGGTTAGGAGAGCGTCCTGCCCCGGGCCTGACTGAACTATCAGCAGAGCGGATCTGGCACCCAAGCATCTAGGGCTCTCCAGCACAGAGTCTGAGCAACTGTCTTATTTGTCTCCGTGACCCTTGAGGGCCCAACTCAGAGCCCACACAGAGAAGCCTCGTGTAGGGCTAGCTACTGAAAGGCAGACAATGCCAGGAGCCAGAGGACAGGTACCAGACTCAGAGGACGAAGGGTCACTCTGGCCTTGGGAGGTGAACGAGGACATAGTAATAGTGGCTAACAGTTCCTGAGCGCTAAGCACGTACCAGGCTGTGTGCCGTGTATTATTACATTTAGTCCTCGCAGAAACCCTATGAGATACATACCGTCAACAACCCCATTTTAGACGTGGGGAAACTGAGGCACAGAGAAGCCAGACACCTTGCTCCTGGTCAACTGGTAAGGACTGGAGACAGGGTCCAAAGCCAGGCAGCCTAATTCCAAGGTGTGCCCAGCTAACTCCTGTGCGCTGAGTGCCAGGCCCACACGTCGGGCATTTTACTCACGTGATCCCATTTCTGTGCCCATTTGACGGAAAAGGAAATGGAGGCCAAGAGGTAAGATCATTTGCCCCGTCAGTCCTCTTTTCCCTAAAGGCGCTGACATACAGAGTGCTTTGGGGGGTTTAGCCAGGCTTGGGATGCTGGAGAGCAATGCCAGCCGACTCCCTCCTCTCTCCCCTGCAGGCACTGGGCTGGTCCTTCGTGCTGCTGACCACACTGCTGGCATTCGTGGTGCGCTCTGTGCGGCCCTGCTTCACACAGGCCGCCTTCCTCAAAAGCAAGTACTGGTCCCACTATATCGACATCGAGCGCAAGCTCTTCGACGAGACGTGCACGGAACACGCCAAGGCCTTCGCCAAGGTCTGCATCCAGCAGTTCTTCGAGGCCATGAACCACGACCTGGAATTGGGTCACGCCCACGGGGCACTGGCCACGGCCCCCGCAGGCTCGGCTGCCCCAGCGCCCCCCGAGGGTGCTGAGGAGGAGAGGGAGAAGCTCCGTGGCATCACGGATCAAGGCGCCGTGAACAGGCTGCTCACGAGCTGGCACAAATGCAAGCCGCCCCTGAGGCTGGGCCAGGAGGAGCCGCCGCCGGTGGGCAACGGCTGGGCGGGGGGCGGGCCCCGGCCTCCACGCAAGGAGGTGGCCGCCTACTTCAGCAGAGTGTGAGCTGTGGCCAAGCGGAGAGGCGAGAGAGGGGGTCTGAGCCCATGGCCTCTCAGACCCCCAAACCAGATGGGAAGATGAAGTCTGCAGGTTCTGGGCGGTAGGCCCCCGGAGCAGACCCACATGCCCGGGCATTTACCTGCCACTGAGGCAGGAAATTTGGAGCTGGACGGGGACCTTAGTCCTCCAGCTGTGACACAGCAATATGAGTCAGAAGGGCTCAGCACTGGCTCGGGGGGGGGGGGGGGGGCAACTCCCACCTGACCAGCCCCTCCCAAGCCACTTCACCCCTGCTTCGCTATCTCCTCTCGGGTTCTACAGCCATCCTTGCTCTCGATTGCTACCGTCTCTGCTCCCTTATGCGCAAGTCTCAGGGAGTGGGGAGGAGGGGGACGTCCAGTTCTCACAAAGCAGGAATCCTGATTTGGGTCAGTACCCTGAACGAGGCTGAGAGTGGGCCGTGAGGACATGGCCCACAGCCTCACCCGAGGTCGCACACCTGCAGTGCTAGGTGATGACACAAGATGCCAGAAGTTCTGTCTACTTAGGGGAAGCCAGAGTGCGTGGTCACCACAGAGGCCACCCAACAACTTGAGTATATTTATTTAGTGCTGAGCACAAGTCTTCCTGCCTTAGCCATTTGAGCTGCTGTAACAAAATACCACAGACCGAGTAGCTTATAAACAACAGAAATTTACTTCTCACACTTCTGGAGGCTGGAAGTCCAACATCACGGCACCGGCACGGTCACGTTCTGATGGAGGCCATCTTCTTTGTTCAAAGCCGGCACCTTCTCAAGGGAGCTCTCTGGAGCCTCTGGTCAAGGCACTAATCCCATTCATGAGGCTCTGCCCTCATGACTTAAGCACCTCCCAGAGGCCCCTCCCCCTAGTACCATCACCCTAGGGGGTTAAGATTGAGCACATGAATGGGGGGGGGGGAGGCACATTCAGACCATACCACCCTCCCTTGGAGGGGTCCTTGGAGACCGCCTGAACACCTCCTTCACATCCAGGTCTTGCGGAAAATCAGACCTCCCCTGAGCTCAGGCATTGAGAAAAAAAGCTGAATTTTTCCCCATTTTCTCAGAAACCCTACTCCCTGGGAAGGTGTCTCTAGAGTGCTAAGAGGCTCTGCCCTGAGACGGGAAGGAGGGTGGAGGAGTGGAAGGGGAGCTGCCTGCAGTGGAAACAGCTCAGGCTCCAGAGCCAGAGAAAACTGGGTCACATGCTGACTCTGCCAGTTACAAACTGTGTCCCTCGGGCCAACTGCTTCCTGTTCTGTGCCTCAGTTTCCTCATCTGTATAATGGGGCACCTACCTGATGGGGTTGTTAAAATCATGAAACAGGTGAAGGGTGTAAAGCACAGAATAGGTACTCAGTATGCAGTGGCTCATGTGTTTGTAGATTTCAGCTTATCCGACCCTGGACAGTACGGGGAGGGCGACATAAGGAACTGGAGACACCTTGTCGAGGAGGGAATTGAGGGCCAGGAAGATGTGAGTCCCACTCATCTAGGAATTCATTTTGATCTTGATCCCTACAACGTCGCTTTAATAATTTCCCTTCTTCCCAACTACTCTTCCCTCCATTCCCACTTCTAAGACTCAGCCTGAGCTCCTTTCGTTATTTGGGAGGAGGACATGCCCAGGGTATCAGGAGGTACAAACGCCAAGGAAAGAGCAAGGTTTGGGGCCAGGCAGATTGGGGTTCAAGAACTAGAGCTGTAGGACCTCACTAAACCCCTCCAAACTTCAGTGTGTCTGTGTGAAAAACAGATCTTAAAAAGACCTGCTTTTCAGAATTATGGTGAGGATAAAGGAGGATAACTTTTGAGGAAGAATCTGGAATGGTGTTTGGCACCTGGTAGGATCTGAATAATAACCACTGGTCCTTTCCGTTCATTTCTGCACAGGGACAAGCACAACTCAGGGAGGCCAGTGTGGCACTCGGCAGTCCCGCCGTCACAGAACCACAAACGTTGCAGAGATGACACAGGGGGGAATTTGAGGGAGGTCTTTCCCTTAATCATAGGGCTCATCTAGCCTGTCCTTGGACAGGGCTCTCCCCTTTAGAATTCTTGACCCGTGACTTTCCAGCCTCAGCTTGCACGCTCCCACAGATGGGGAGCTCATGACCGCTTTCTGGGACAGGCTGGGCAGCTCTGATGGTTACAAAGGGGTTCTTGCAGCAACTCGCCTTCTTGTAATTTCTACCCACCATCCGGTGGTCTGCACACAGGGCCTCAGAGAATCACGGTGCCAGCCCTCCTGAGATGTGAAGCAGTGCCGGGGGAGTTAGCTGAAGTATGGACAGCAGACCCAGTGGTGGGGAGGAGGACCGACAGGTGCAGGGCGGCTCTGAGGGAGAGGAGCCAGAATAAGGTAGGGAGGCTGTGGCCTGTGCATCCTGCTAGCGGTCAGCATCAGTCTGGTGGCGACTCTCCTCCAACCCTCTTGGGGCCTCCGTGGCAGCTCCTGTCCAGTGGGGGTCAAGCACGGACAGCACTCCTGACACTGGCAGGGAGGACAGGCCCAGGCAGGATCTCCCGGAGGGCCCCCCTGCCTGGCCCCTGAACTGGTCCCCCTGGTGTGCAGCTGGCTCAGGAGGGCAGGCGCGGGCCAGGCGCTGCTAAACAGGCAGCCCAACTTCCTCTCCTCTTGCACCGCCCTCACCACCCGCCCTCCCCTGCCTGGCGCCTGAAGGCGGCTGTTTTTCCACTCACTGCTACTGCCCGAGTTCCATCCTGCTGTTTCCTTCTCTTCCTGGAGTTAAAACTTCTTAGAAAACAGCGCCAGGCCGGCCCAGGCCCTGCTGGTCTCCAGCTCCCTGCTCCAGTGCAGAAGAAAGCGCAAGACAGCCCGAAAGCACTTCGGGTCAGGGCCGCCCTGCAGGCCCACGCTCCGCGGAGGCTGAAGCCACTGGTTGTCGCCCGCAACTGGCCCCAGGTAAGAGGAAGGGCCCTTCTCTGGGGTGTGCCAGGTGACGGGGAGGATGGGGAGGATGGGCGGGCTGCTCAAGGCCACCCGGAGGGATTGTCCTGGGAAGAAAGGCCCCTCCGAGGCTCCTCACTCTGGACCCCGCCAGTTGTGCCCCTCCCAGCCTGTCCCACTTTCTGTCCCGACTGCTGTTGTCAGAGGTCCCACCCAGGCCTAGATGTGACCCCTTCCTGGCCTGCGAGACAGGGCCGGTAGTCTCAGCCGATGGCCTGGTTTCTTCTCTGTTCACTACCCCAAGGATTCAGGTATCTTGTACCCCATTTTGGGCAGCTTCTGAACCCATGAAGGCTCATTAGGAAACTTGAAGCCAAGAGGGGAAGAGCAAGAGGGAGAGGAGCCTGCCTTTAACCCATTCATCCCTGGCAACATTATAAACTTTTTCCCAGAGAGTGCAACCCAGAGGCCCTGGGCTGAGTGGGAGGGAGTCAGGTCACTCCTCCTGCTCCTGGCTCCCCACGTGGTCACTGCCGGGGGCCCATCTGGCAACCTGGGCAGAGACCAGGAAGGGTGGCGGGTACAGAGGAGGTAGAGAAGGAAATATGGGCAGGTCTCCCCCACTTTGTTTGCTGCCCACTCCATCCCACCACTCCAGGCTTCTTCTGGCTGTGGGCTTTTTTTCATCCCCTAGATGGGGAGGACATAGGGCCACACCCTGGAATGTCTGCTTGTGTGGGTGGAGCCTAGGAAGGGAGTCGGGACAGAACATGGCTGGAGCCTCAGCCACTTCCTGGCAGGCTGCCAGTACCACATGGCGGAGCAGGCTGGGTATGGGCTGGTGGGGATGGTCAAGCCTTAGCCCATCAAGGCTGCCTGTCCCTGGCAGGCTGGGCAGCCCCCCAGGAGGCTGCTTAGAAAGGGAGGGGTAATGGGTGGGGAATGGAAGGTTCACCAGGGCTCTCTGATGGATGAGCACAGAGCAAGGTCAGGAGGCCAAGAAAACAGAGGACTGACTTAGCTAGACCCACCCCTGTCCACTTCCCAAGCCTCCTTACATCAGGCTCGAAAGTCCTGCCCAGGCACCTCCATACTTTAATGGCCTCGAGCAAGGCACTTACTCCTCTTTGGACCTTAGTTTCCTGATATTTGCAGGAAGGAGAAACATGCCAGGGGCCTCACCTCTGGGAGCCACCCTAAAGACTTGACAGGGTGAGGTAGGGGGTTTCTGACGCAGAACAGTTATTAGGCATCACTTTTCCCCCTTTCTTTTCCCCCCAGCACCGCTAAGGAGAGAGCAAGGGCCAGAATGATTTGGCCTCTTTTCACAGATGAGGACACCGAGACCCAAAGAAAAGTCATGAAGTACGTTGAAAGCCAGGATCTCCTAAACCAGTCCAGATGCTGAGGTCTCCAAAATGAAAAGTTCTCATGAATTCTAGGAACGCTGCACCAGGCTTACCACTGACCGAGTCCCCTTCCTCCACCCCACCCCACCTCACTGAGTCAGGCCCAAGGCCTTTACCAGGTCACCCACTCAGCTGTTATACCCATGGGCTACAGGCCTTGAGGACAAAACCCTCCAAGTAGTCCCAGGTCCCTTAACACATCAGAACTACTTGGAACCCCATATTCCCCAGGGCCACAAGGCCATTCTTAATCCCTCCTTCAAGGGAAGCTTGTGGGAGTAACAAGAACCCGAGTGCCTGAGGCAGACAGACCTGAGCATGAATCTCATCTCTGCCACTTACTTACATGTGACCTTGGCAAGCCCCTCCCCCTCAGGAAGCCTCCACCCTCTCTGCATACACTGGGGATATGACAACACAGTGAGATCCTGACCATGGGCAATGAGGGATGGAAAGCGCCTGGCACCTAGCGGGGGCTCAGTGAGCAGTGGCTGCCACCACCCTGTCCACCAGGCCCTGGGGCTCCCCAAGTCTCCTTCCCATCTCACCAGCCTGGCCACACAAGATCCCCCCAAACCCTTTCAGTTTTCAGAGGCACACATTTATCAGTCACTTACTGTCCCACAGGGAGCGCTCGGCCAGCCACTAGAGGGGCTAAGATGACAAGACCTCGCCCTGCCTTCAGATGCCTACCAGCCTGCACGCCTTCTTAGTCCCACCAGGAACCATCGACCCCAGGCCCCGCCTGCACCTCCCCTTGCAGTCGGTCCCCCAGCCGACTCATCACCATGGCAGCCCTGATTGCAGAGAACTTCCGCTTCCTATCGCTCTTCTTCAAGAGCAAGGACGTGATGATTTTCAATGGGCTGGTGGCACTGGGCACAGTGGGCAGCCAGGAGCTGTTCTCTGTGGTGGCTTTCCACTGCCCTTGCTCACCTGCCCGGAACTACCTATATGGGCTGACAGCCATCGGTGTGCCCGCCCTAGCACTCTTCCTCATCGGTGTCATCCTCAACAACCACACCTGGAACCTAGTTACCGAGTGCCAGTACCGGAGGACCAAGAACTGCTCGGCCGCCCCCAACTTCCTCCTCCTAAGCTCCATCCTGGGCCGTGCGGCCGTGGCCCCCGTGACCTGGTCTGTCATCTCCCTGCTGCGCGGTGAGGCCTACGTCTGTGCTCTCAGCGAGTTTGTGGACCCCTCCTCACTCACAGCCGGGGAAAAGGGATTCCCACCAGACCATGCCACGGAAATCCTGGCCAGGTTCCCTTGTGGGGAGGGCCCTGCCAACCTGTCAGGCTTCCGGGAGGAGGTCACCCGCAGGCTCAAGTACGAGTCCCAGGTAAGGCTGTGCAAAGGGAAGTTGTTCCTCTTTCTTCCCTAGGCGACGGCTGGTGGGGAGGTGCTAGGATGGTCCAGCCTTAAAGGCAGAGTTGTCCTCAGGGGCTGAGGTCTCCAGGAAAGCACTAGATTGTCAGCGTCAGGTGTCTGAGCCGGGTAACCTTTGAGTTAGGACTTGGTGAAGCAACTTTTAAACATTAAAGGAATGTTCTGGCTTAGACTAAGCCTCAATCCCAGTCACAGATTAAACCTCTACTTCGGGGCGCCTGGGTGGCTCAGTTGGTTAAGCGGCCGACTTCGGCTCAGGTCATGATCTCGCGGTCCGTGAGTTCGAGCCCCGCGTCGGGCTCTGTGCTGACAGCTCAGAGCCTGGAGCCTGTTTCAGATTCTATGTCTCCCTCTCCCTGTGACTCCCCCATTCATGCTCTGTCTCTCTCTGTCTCAAAAATAAATAAACGTTAAAAAAAAAAATTAAAAAAAAAAACAAAAAAACATCTACTTCACCCAGATTGAGCACGAACCCTTGCAAGCTTATGAAACGGTTGCTGTCAGCTAGGAGGTCACACGTTCCTTTTCTGGGAAGGACCCCGGCCCAGCACGAAGTCAGCCTTCAAGTGCTGCTGTCATAGGGGAGTCCCCCGAGCCAGGAAGGGGTGTTGACTCAGGACGCAGTGGCTGCTGCCCTGATCCTAGCCTTAGCCGTGGCTCAATTCTGAAGGAGCAGAGGTCAGCCTGGGGAGAGAGGACAAGGGCAGAGACGGGGGCAGAAAACACAGCTAGGAGTATTAACTCAGAGCAGCAAGGGATGAGGGACACAAGGAGAGCACAGGATTTTCTAAACAAACAAAACACAACAGAGAAAGTGAGTTCAAGGGAGTGAGGACAAAGAAGTGGAATCACAGCCATAAGGGCCGGTTTCCCTTCTAGAAGTAGAATCTGCCCTCAGGGGGGTTGTGGCTGAGGTTCGGTTCGGCCCAGCCCAGCCCAGCCCAGCCCAGCCAGAGCCCTCTGACCAGCTCCTCCCACTTCCTCCTGGGGCGGGTGAGGGTCTAGGCAGCTCCTTGCCCCTCCTCAACCCTGCCCCTTCTCTGGCCAGCTCTTCGGGTGGCTGCTTATCGGCATGGTGGCCATCCTGGTGTTCCTGACCAAGTGCCTCAAGCATTACTGCTCGCCACTCAGTTACCGCCAGGAGGCCTACTGGGCGCAGTACCCGCGCCAACGAGGACCAGCTCTTCCAGCGCACGGCCGAGGTGCACTCGCGGGTGCTGGCCGCCAACAACGTGCGCCGCTTCTTCGGCTTTGTGGCACTCGACAAGGACGACGAGGAGCTGGTGGCCAGGTTCCCCGTGGAAGGCACCCAGCCTCGGCCACAGTGGAACGCCATCACGGGCGTCTATCTGTACCGCGAGAACCAGGGCCTCCCGCTCTACAGCCGCCTGCACAAGTGGGCCCAGGGTCTGGCGGGCAACGGCACGGCACCAGAAACCGTGGAGATGGCCCTGGTCGCCTCCTGAGGGACCGGTTCCCGCACTCTTTGCCAGTGACGGTGCCTGGACTCAAACGGAACTCCACCGCCTGCTCACAGCATCAGAAGGGGATGGTTTTTTTTTAACTTCTTGGGGAAACAGGTCAGAAGCAAGGAACACAAAGCACCCTGGGGTGTGGAGAGCTAGTAGACAACGTGGTCTGCTCCGACAGCAAGGCTCTCAGACCTGAAGAAACGCCCTGTCCTGCTGCCACCAAACACTTGGTCAACCGCTTTGGGGAAAAGGCCCTTTCCCAGAACCGAGCCTTAATTAACTATGATGTGGACAACTGCTTACAGGTGGGACTCCCAAGCTGGGAAGTCCCGGCCAGCAGAGCCAGGTGAGCGTGATATCCTTGTGCAGGATATCGTGCACTTACCGTATGTGTGATTGCACGCGGATACCTGGCTCAGCAGTGCTCAGCCAGGAAGCTGCCCTCCAATGTAAGCCTCTGGCTTTATTTTACATACTTAAAATTTTTGATAAAGTTGTTCCTAGTATAAACGAGTAGCTTGGTGTCTGCATTATTGGATGGGCTATGCCACAGCAGGCTGGTGGTCACGGAGACAGGCCCAAATCCCATCCCCTTGGGATTGGCGGGGGGGATAGAGAGACTCTGAGCAAAATTAAAATGGATGGAAGGGAGGGCAGGGGTGCAGGGAAAGCCAAATGTTCCCACATGTGGGAAGGCCCTACGGCTGATGATGTCTTGATAGTTAGATTCAGTTATCTGATTTGATCTGGGGAACAGATGAAGCCTGGCCTGTCTCAGATGGAAGATCACCTTAAATTCCATGAGTCAAAAGACCCAACACTCACTCAGGAGGGTAGACTAGCTCCTATAACTTAGTGCTAATGACCAAAAACCAGAATAGCCCCAGCTCTGCCTCTCCCCACCACCCACACATGCCTACCCTTGTCTGATCGCCTCCACCATCTCTAAAACCTTTGATGCTCTCCTTGTCCCTGTCCTGCTTCCCAGCATTCAACCCAGTTACTTCCCATAGGAAAGCTCTCCAGTTCTCAGCACATTTAGAGGGCTGCCAAAGAAAACGTTTAATCCCCTTAAGACCAGCCAGAAAAGAACTGGCCTCAACAACTGAGTCTGTGCTGGCTTCCAAGAATTCTGGAACATACAGGATTATTACCAAAGGAGGTGGAGACCACCTTTCTGGGAAATTTACAAGGGTCCCAGGGAGGCGTGGGTGTGGTGGACCCAACATGTCCCCTTTCCCTCAGGTCTCAAGGAAAATCATCCAGCCAATCAATGCCCTCCATCCAAGGATCTCTCCCCATCGGGGCTATAGGGAGACACAGAAAAACTGTGGTCTCCCCAACTCACACAGCACAGCAATCTAGGTCCTCACCGAGCCTCCTAACTACCCGGCCCCACCACTATTCCAAGTAGGACTTTTTGACCCCATTTCACAAATGAGGCACCTATCTTAGGAGAGTCTGGATAATCTGGGCCTGGTGGGCCTGGGAGGAAACCTCCCAGGTGGTTCATGTCAATCCCTGTGGCTTTCCTCTCAGGTACCCGGGTTCCCCAACTGTCCTTTCTGGGGTCTGCCTTCATCCTCCTGTCCCAGCCTCACTGAGTCCACAAAAGGGCACAAGTGCTAGCTGAGCGCAGGCTGCGGGACTCAGCCTAGGGGAGGAGGCCCACTCCCTGGATCTTGCTGACCCCCTCTAGTTGGACCAAGAGCCTGCTGGGGCCAGAGTGAGATCCTGACCACCAGGTCATCAGAAGTTAGCCCCTCCATTCTTGTCCCCAGCAAACTCCCAGGAAGGAGAGCGCCTCAGCTTTTCTAGGGGTCCAAGAGTCTGCTGCCTACAACCACTGAGCAGCCTCAGAAAAGGGTACAAATGAAGTAAACTAGTACTTAAAATAAAACAAGCAAAAAGGCAGCCTAAGAAAGCTCAAGTTCTTTTCCATCCTGACAGGATTACCCTAAAAGGTGCTGCAAAAAAAGCAACACTTAAATAAGAGTCCTCAGACAACACAGCTTCTCAGCCACCCACGCGCCTGAGACTCGCCAGGGCTGGCCCCCTGCCGACAGTGGTCATCTGAGGCCCGCGGGCCACTAGTCCTCCAACACGGAGCTCTTGGCTTCCACGTATTCCAGGGCCTTCGCCTTCACGGCCTGCACGTCCTTCTCAGTGCCGTGTTGTTTCTCATAGTCCAGGTAGCGCTTGAAGAAGAATTTCATTCGCTTGGGAGCCAGGCTGAGATGAATGACCCGCTCAAAGATGTCCCTGTGAGGAAGAGCAAGGCAGCATTTGCCTGTTGGCCCCCGGCCACTCGACTGCTGGCTAGCTGTCACCCACTCGCCCTCTGGCCCTGGAGCCAGGCTGTCTGTTTTCCAGCACTCTCACATCTGTCTTTACATTCATTACCATTTTAAAGTCCTAAGGTGTCCATGGGAAGATAGACTGCCACCCTCTTTCTAGATCAAACACCCACAGGCTTGGGCAAGGCACTAGTTCTTTCTGACCTCAATCCATCCATCCCTAATCCTCTCTGCCTTGTGGAGACACAGGCCACAACAGCAAGCCCATGAACATTCTCTATCACCAGAAGCAGGTACAATGAATTACGCAGGAAACCCAAATTTCCTGACTCCCACACCAGGACCAGCCTACCACCCACCCCAGGTTCCAGATACAGAAAAAGAGGTTGCAAAGTGAATGCCACAGGACCTGGTATGTCATGTTAAAGATGTTCTTCAGAGAGTGTAAGAGAACCGGGGATCCTGGAAGCTGACTGTGGGGCTAAAACTTATCCACTTGGCCAACGTCCCCCAATCCCCACAGTTAAATCAGCCCCGATCTGTCTTCCCCTCTCACCGGACTTCCTTCTGGCTGCCATGCTTAATGGTCATGTCGATGTAAACCGACCAGACGTCAGTGCGCTTTGGGTAGGTGCTCAGTGTGTTCTCAAAAATGGCTTTGGCCCGTTCCGCATCCCCTAGCTGGAACTCCAGCTGGGCAAACTTGGTAATCACATCCACATCTGCAGGGAGAGGACAGCTCAGATACACAAAGCGGACAGACCCCTCAACACAGCACAATGTGCTACATGTCAGACACCGTCTGACCCCTGACTCCCTGCTCCCAGGTTCCAAGATGACAGTTGGGACAGTGGGGCAGTTTAGGGCCAAATACACAGACGGGTACTGATCTATGACTTCCACTGGAGAGTCTCTCTGGGCCCAGTAGGGAGAGGGAGCAGGGGCAACAAAGTTAGCACTAATTGTTTTTTGTTCCTTCATCTTTGAAGTTTAGCATCTGAAATGCAACACATGGTTACGTCCATGAGCATGTAATCAATAGAAAAATAGTTATATGCCCTCCACTAGGCTTTCCCAACACCACACCCCCCTCAGAGAAAACCCCCAATCCCTACGTCGATATCAGAGAGCCTAATGTGATCCGGAATCAGGCTGGAAGGCGGGGCGAACACTCACGCTCTTTATTGGGCAGACACTCGAGGGCTCGCTGCATCACACGGTGACTGGCCCCAGCCTGGCCCCTCCGCAGAAGAAAGGCACCATATTTGATCCAGACAGATTTCTCCTGCCTGAATCGCTTCAGCATCCGGTTGTAGAGCTCACCAGCTTCCTGTGGGAAAGAAAAGGTAAGCTACAGAGTGTGATACAACAGAGACAGGCAGCAGCTATGCTCATGACGGGCTAGACGTAGCCTCAAACTCCAGTCACTGTGCAGGCCCAATTCTAGGTGCCTGAGGGAAGCAGAGAGGCTCACAGAACACATGAAGGAGCCTTACAGGTGGGGAGTCGCCCTATCAATCCTGTGCTGCATGGAAGTCCAAACAGGAGAAGAGAGAAGGTGAGAACAACATGGGGGCACAGGAGAGACAGAAAAGGGACACTCCGCCGAGCTGCTGCCTCGTGGCTGTAAACCCAAGGGATATACACCAGGGGTCAGCTGTCCCTTCACTTCCTTCCGCTGCCGGCTGCAGTCCTAAAGTGGAAGGGGGAGGAAATGACTCCGCCCACTTAGACGCCAAACAAGTTAGGGCCCAGATGACACATAGCAAGCCTGTGGCAGGGCTGTATCCAGAATGGGGGAATTCATCCCTGTGACTTCCCTGCTGCCTCTGTGACTCCTAGGAGTTAGTTTCCGAGCAGCTAAGGACCCTCCGGCAGCGGGCCACCCAGATCAGACTCCTACCTGGAATTTCTCGGACTTGGTGTAGATGTCAGCCAGATGGAGAAAGACCTTGAGAGGCTCATTGTACTGCACAGCCCGCTCAAAGACCTTGGTCAGTGACTCCGGAGAGCCGTACATGTTCTCTAGATTCAGCAGAGCCACCCATACATTCAGCTTCTCCTGCTCCTCTCTGGAGAGAAAGTCAGCACATGAGCTCCATCACCTCAGCCCAAGAAAGCCCCCACTACTGCCCGGGGATGCAGACTGGGAACTATTTCTTCGTTCCCTGGCTCTATCCACATCCTCAGTTTCCAGCCCCTGGTGAGAACCCTGAGAGGCCCAGTCCCCACTGCAGCTCACACAGAAGCAGAACGCCAGCCCCTGACTGTGGGGGTTCCCCTGGCATCTGCCTCCATTCCTAGAAAGGAAGCCCACTAAATCTTAAACTGGCTAGATGTTTGGGCAGGAAGGAGCAGAATCTTCTGGTCTCTCTCTCCAAACTAAGAGAATGAAGCAAAGGATCACCATCCCTCCTCTTAGCTGTCAGAAAACTCACTCTACCCTGTGCCTGGAAATGGCCACCGAGAGTGTCCACACCCAGGTACGTGGAGTTATTTCCCCCGTTCTACTTCTGCTCCAAGTTAGGCCCCTTATTTCAGTGTAGGGACTCCTGTAAACCCTTAGCCACTTCAGTGAAGGAGACTGTAAAATATTAATGAGCAGATCTGTTTCACAGATGGCGCAGCAATGAGACAAAGCCTGGGAACCCATGGGTGCGGGTGGCGGGCACCCAAACTGCTGTCGGCCTGCCGAAGAGGAAATGACCCACAGGCGGCAAGCTCTGCGGCCGGCGGAGACACAGCCCTCCCTTTCAAGAGCCACCCCCCCCCCCCCAAAGCAGGAGGACAAGGCCGAGACCTGAAGGAAATGGTCTTGAGAGCCCTCTCAGCCACGGCCCGGGCCTTCTCGATCTCTGTGGCCTGCAGGTGGAAGGCCATGTACTGCAGCCACAGGATGGAGCTGTTGGGGGAGCTCAGCAAGAGTCGGTCAAAATCATCTGCGGACTCTGGCTGTCGCCCGGGATCCATCAGTGCCTCCTCAATGCGGGACAGCTCTTTCTCTGCCTTCTGCTTCTCCAACATCCTTTCCTTCTTGCTGCTCTTCTGCTACAGAAGGCACAAAAGTTAGCGAGTAATCTGCTCCTCAGACCCTTGCAGAGGTCTGCAGTTGAAGCCAAGAGTTGGCAGGGCAGTCAGTGAGCTCTGTAAATACTCCCCGGCCTGAGATTGCCCCGCCCTGCCAGGAGGGACACCCAGGCCAGGAGAGAGCAAAGAGAGACTAGCACCAAGGGGTCCCCCGCAAAATACGACACCGTGGACTGCTGTGGCTTGTCGTCCTCCTCACTGTCTGAGCTCTCTCCTCGAGGTGGTAAGGCCGGGGTCAGAGAGTCTAGCCCCACGTCCCAAATGAAACCGGAGGACAGCTGTAGCCGGGGCACTTCTGCTGGCCTGGTTGGCTTCCCCTGAAGGAGCACAAGAGGTGTGTGAGGAAAGCACTCAGCTCGGGCTGCACCCTGTTCCGACCCCATCCCACCTGGAGGAGCAGGGGCTCCCACCAGGCCCAGAGACCCTTGCTCCCTCCCAGGGCCAGGCTAGGCCCGCTCCACTGGAGAAACCATAGTAGTGATGTGAAAGCTTTTCTTGTAAATAGATTTATTTAGGCAATGAGCTTTTAAGACATATGTATGCAAAAAAACAAAAAACAAGAAAACAAACAATCCACCACCGCCAGCAGCACACATATGCATACATATGTACACATCTGTGTATAAAGTGCCATACACGTGTAAGGAGACAGTAGAGCCAAGACAGAGAGATGAGAAGTGTTCCGGGGTGTAGGGATGTTAGTACCTACAGTCTGGGCAGCCCTTCCTCAGTCCTAATGGTACTGTCCCCATCTTTCAGAAGGGGATGCAGGTTCAGGAAAGGTTAAGCCTCCCCTTTATCTGCCCATCCCACTAATTTAATTCAGCTCCACTCAATAAATACTGATGAGAATTTCTTTTATGCAGCCCACTCCTTGGATAAAGCAGTGGCCCCACTGGTCATATTTTACAAGAAGTGAGAGAAGAGGGTGGGCCGGAAACTGCCCAGCTCGGAGCAGGAGACCAAGGGCTTCCCTCCCCAGAGCCGCCTCCTCTCTCCATCAATGCTGACCCTCACCTTGGGCAGCACACTCCTCTCTTCCACCTCCTCTTCCCCTTCCCGATAATACACTTCAACGCCACTGTCGTCTTCCTCTGACGGAGCAGCTTTCTTCTGCTTCTTCTTCACTCCTTCCTGAGATGACGAGAGGGAAAGATGGCAAGCCACCCTTCCCGCCCAGGGGAACCCGCTGGCGGCCTGGGGCAATGCCCCCTCCTCTGCCCCTGCTGGCACCATCCAGCGCCCGGCTCCAAAGTCACACTGCTCTCGGTCTGAGAGAAGGCCACGTGGCGTCTGGCTGGCTCTGAAGTGCTCTCCTGTGCCCGTGAGGGAGGCCATCCTCCCTGAGGGACGTACCTGTTCACTTGCAGGCTCCCGGCGCGGCCGCTTGCCCTGCTTCTTGGCCTGCGGTTTCTGGGACTCGCTCTTCTCCTTGCCAGGTGGCCGCACTGCCTCCTGCCCTTCCTCGTTCTTCTTCCCTTTCCTTTTCTGATTCTTCTTCTGCTGCTCTTCTTCTCCTTTATGCTCTTGCTCCTCCGCCTCCATTTTCCTCTCCTCTTGCTTTAGAAGTGGCAGTCCTAGGGAGGCGGGAAACACGTCCGGCTTCCCAGTGTCACCGGGGAGGAATGAAAGCTCTACCAGGTTCTTCTGGCGGTTCAGGCTACAGCAAGGAGGGAGGACAATGAGGACGACAGAGGACAGCGGGCTCGGCAAATAGCCCAGGCCTTTCTCTCCTGATCGGTCCAGTTTTCCGGGCCCTGTCCTACCTACTTGCAATCCGTTCAGTATTCTTTGGAATGACCTCTGCATTTTACCATGCTGAATAGTAAAATACAGGGGGCAGCTCTGATGTCCCCTTACCCTGTCCCCAACAAGTGCCGACGCAGAGAAAAGTCTCCACGTCAACTTCTAGGAGCTGAGGCTGGGGCGGAAGTAGAAGGCTCCAAACAATGGGATTTTGTTCAGCTGAACATTGCACCAACACTACCTAAGCCGTTAAGTCTAGTTTACCTCTTGAATCTCCTCCCAGGGCTCCTCGGAAAAGAGGGCGTATGGGGGTGGGGAAGACACCTACCTCAGGACCTTGGCTGTAAGCAGCTTCCCTTCCGGGAGGTATCTGTTATAAAGGGCTTTCTTGGACGGGCTGTACTGGGAGACATGTGGGTATTGGGCCAAACCCACAACAGAGGGGCCGAGGCTGACAGGAGAGAGACAAGAGTTGTGTGGTCACAGGGGTGCCTGGGTGGCTCGGTCAGTTAAGCATCCGGCTCTTGATTTCGGCTCAGGTCATGATCTCACAGTTTGTGAGATCGTGGCCTGCACTGGGCTCTGTGCTGACAAGCATGGAGCCTGCTTGGGATTCTGTCTCCCTCTCTCTCTGCCCCTCCCTGCTCACACACTCTCTCTCAAATATAAATAAGCATTTTTAAAACATTAAAAATAAATTAAAAAAGGAAAAAAAAGAGTCCTGTGGTCATATACAAGAGAGTCCCAGCCTAGCCTAGTGCCTCCACTTTCCTAGGGACCCAAGTTGTGACAAGGATTTATGACACAAGTTCCTGGCATTCACAAGGATAAAAAGAGCTAGAAAAACTATCAGGCATAAATGAAGATGGGAACGAAGGGCATTTTCCATCCCACACCAGAGCACCACAATGCATCTATCACGAATGGCCAGAGGAGATGAAAATGGGGAAATCGTAGCAGAGAACGCTGTGCTATCTGCTGGTTGTGAACGTCATGTGATTTCACTGAACAGTTACAAATCACCATCAAACACCAAACCAAAGGAAAACCAAATGAACTGAAAACTGAAATTGGACATGCCATGCTCTTTGGTGTCCAAAACACCAATAAGAATAATTCAAAACGCTTTTAAAAGTATAAAACATCTCAGAATTTACAAACTGGTGGGAACTCATTGACTCCCCTTCTTTCATATTATCTCCAGAGGAGGTGACCAAGGACCACCACAGACCACGGACCAGCACAGGCCGGGGAGGGCGTCGCATTTGGCCCACGCCCCCACGCTCCACCTCACTCACCCAAAGAGCACACCGTGCGGCTGAACAGACTTCACATAGCCCCTCAGGAGCTGCCCTTCCTGAATATCCTGGATGGAGTTAATCTCAGCATCAGTTATTTTGCTCTTCGTCTCCGGGTTTGTCCTAAGAATGAAAGGCTTATTATGTACACACACCTCAACCCTCCCTTTCCCATCCACTCCCGACTCACTTGTGATAATCAAACTCTACATCCAAGAATATAACTCTGGACCTGACTGTAGGATATGACAACCTCAGAGCCCAGCCCCACTCTCTCCTGAAGTCCTGTCAGCCTTGGCCTCTGAAACATCCATTTCTAACCATGGAGCGAGCGGACTTCAGGCCAATCCACTTCATGACATGCCACTAACTACGGAACCCTGGGAACCAGATCACCTTCCCTTTCCAGGGCCACTGTGTGGCCACCTTGAACACCACATTCAGATGTCTGAACCTCACCCTGGGCAGCAAGAGTCTGAGCAGACACGTTCTTGTGGCAATGTGAATGGCCACAGCTTTTCTGGATCAAGATGGGGCAAGGTAGAAAGAGCACAAGCAGAGAAGAAAGGGGGGAAGCCCAAAGTTCTGTGCAGCCTTTCCTCAGTGCCCTCCTTGTCTCCACCACAGACACTCACCTAGACGATCGCAGCGACAGAGTCAATACGTGGTCTGTAGCAGACAGGACGTAACACCTGGAATGAGGGCAAAAAGAGATGTTGACTTCTCAGCATCCCAGGAAACAGCAGAGGGACTCAGCCTCCTCTCCACAAGGCTGACCAACAAGCAAGAGTGAGGGGATGGGGCGCCTGGGTGGCGCAGTCGGTTAACCGTCCGACTTCAGCCAGGTCACGATCTCGCGGTTCCGGAGTTCGAGCCCCGCGTCGGGCTCTGGGCTGATGGCTCAGAGACTGGAGCCTGTTTCCGATTCTGTGTCTCCCTCTCTCTCTGCCCCTCCCCCGTTCATGCTCTGTCTCTCTCTGTCTCAAAAATAAATAAATGTTAAAGAAAAATTAAAAAAAAAAAAAAGGAGTGAGGGGACATGACACCTGGGCTCTGTTCTTCATTCTGTCAAGAACGTGCTGAGGGACTCTGCACAAGTCACCTCCCTGAGCCTCAGTTTACTAGTCAATCACTACCTACTCTTCTTACTCAACAAAGGTGCTGGGAGTAGAAAATGAGAAGGGGCATGGAGCCCTCGGGAAGAGACACAGAGCCATGTGGTGGGTACTCAGGAGGTGTCAGCAGCCTGACACTGGGTCCTGGCAGTGTGCAATCTCAGCCACTAACCACCGGAAACCATGACCAGTGACGACTTAGGTGTTAGGGCAGGATCACGGCAGCAGATCAGAGGATGACAGATCAGTGAGTCCTAAGCAGGGGAGGCTTCCAGGAGGGAAAGCAGAGTTTACTCTTTGGTTAAGGTTTCCAAACTTCGTTCATTGAAAACAGCACTTAGCAACCCAAAGTTGCAGTTTCAAAATATAGAATCTTAGCAGTAGAAAGGATCTCAGCAACAGTCCAAAGTTTTCCCATGACACACACCTGCCTCCTAGCCCACAGCATCCTCATTCCCAAAGCAGGGGGGACCTTGAGGGATCATCTACATTTAGGCAATTAATTTATTATCACATGGGACAGATAAATCACAACTGAACGTGATTCACAGGTTTGGCTACAATAAAATGTATTAAAATTAAATACTTTGCTAAAAGTCACATCTGCATTTTTAAAAAATGTTTATTTATTTGAGGGGGTGCAGAGAAAGAGGGAGACACAGAATCCAAAGCAGGCTCCAGGCTCTGAGCTGTCAGCACAGAGCCGGACGTGGGACTCAAACCCATGAACAGTGAGATCGTGACCCGAGCTGAATTCGGACACTTAACCAACTGAACCACCCAGGCACTGCCATACCTGCATCTGTAAGCCCAAGAGGCAAAGCAGAGATGACCCTGGATTTCTCATTCCTTTTCTTTTCCTAGGCCCTGGCTATCTCTGTGCTGTTTAGCTCAGATAAGTGGTTGTAAATTTATTATGCAGGTGCTAGTGGCTGGCACACCTGAGGTGGGAAAGAGCATTATGACTTTCCAGCCCGTCTCCTCAAGGCCTCTGCTCCACTGTTAGTCAACTTGGAGTCTCAGAAGTCTGTACTATGTCAGGCCGAAGTCCGCCTCTTCAATGCTAATTTATTCGCCCTATCAAATGACTTTAAAACTCTGAACCAGGCTCATTTTAGTGCACAAAAAATACCCCATAAAGCAGCTCCCAACTGCAAAAGGTTACTATCTTTCTGCAGAGAACACCTATAGATCAATTTTTTTCTCATTAAAAAGATGAATGCTTCAATAGGAAAACAAGCAAGCCACTTGGACAAGCAAAGAAAGCCAACCAAGAGGGAAAATGACAGAACTACACACTAAATGAGAGATCAATTTTTGCCTAGTCAATGGCTGAGACTAAATATCAAGAATAGCCAGTTTTGACAGGGATGTAAGAAATAGTCATGTTTATTGTTAACAGGAATGTCAATGAGCACAGTCTTTTCAGAGAGCATTTTGGCAAAATGTATAACATTGTTTGGCCCATTAATTTTACTTTTGGGAATTTACTTCACAGATATACTTGTGTTCGTGTCCAAACATATGCACAAAGATATTCACTTCAACATTACATCCATCAACAGAGGTTTAGATAATGACTAAATAAATAAATATAAATAAATAAATAAATAAATAAATAAATAAATAAATAAATAAAGGAATACCAAGAAATGTTAAAAATAAGGTAAAAGAACAAAGTAAATTTAGATATACTAGCACAGGAAAAGACAAAAGTCCATGATAAACTGCTATGAGAGAACAAGCAAGTTGCAGACTATATATCAAATGAAATTCTATTATTACATAGAAGAAAATTATACCTACAAAGTCCTGAAGAATAGAGACCAAGGTGTATAATGGTGAAAAGTGGTGGAAAAAGAGGGGAGCATCAGAACTTTTCTTCTTTGGCGCACCTCGGTTGAGCGTCTGACTTTGGCTCAGGTCATGATCTCACATTTCATGAATTCGAGCCCCACATCAGGCTCTCCGCTGTCAGCACAGGGCCTGCTTCGATCCTCTGTCCCTCTCACTCTGTTCCTGCCCCACTTGCACTCTCTCAAAACAAAACTTGTCTTTTTTTTCATACTATTTTTTCTGGTACAAAATCACCTATCACATCTATACTTTCTTTCTGTCTTTTTTTTTTTTAAAGAGAGAAAGCAAGTGAGTGGGCAAACTGGGGAGAGGGGCAGTGGGGGGGGGGGGTGGCAGAGAGAGAGAGAGAGAGAGAGAGAGAGAGAGAGAGAGAGAGAGAGAAAGAATCTTAAGTAGCCTCTGCACTGGGCTCGGAGCCCGACACAGCCCCTGAGCCAAAATCAAGAGTTCAGACAGTTAACCAACTAAGCCACCTAGATACCCCTCACATCTATATTTTCAAAAAAGAGAAATTTAGGGGTGCCCAGATGGCTCAGTTGGGTAAGCGTCCAACTTCGGCTCAGGTCATGATCTTGTGGTTCCTGAGTTCAAGCCCTACATTGGGCTCTGTGCTATAGCTCAGAGCCTGGAGCCCAGTTCAGATTCTGTGTCTCCCTCTCCCTGTCCCCCGCCTCCGGTCACACTCTCTCTTCCTCTCTCAAAAATAAATAAACATTAAAAATAAGTAAATATATACGTAAAAATTTAAAAAAGAAATCTATAATCCCACACAGAGCTGAAAAGGGAAAAAACACAAAAAATTTGGCCTACCTGACAACCTTCTGGGGGATGAAGTCTTCCAGGGGCATCTCTGAGTAGGAGTCACTCACGTGAAATATACTAACAGTTCCCATCTTCCCAAAGGGGAAGGAGACAGTCAGCCCCTCCTTGGGAGTCACCTTCACTACTCGGCCCATGGCCACTTCCCCTTTCTCAAGCTTGTGAGGACCTGGTAGGAGAATGAACCAGATTCAGGGAAGAGAAAGTGAGCCAAGAAAGAAGGTGGAATGCTGGCCAACCACAGGCTGGGTGGACCAGAATGATCACGAAGACCCACATTACTATGCCATGTAGTCAGGAATCCCAGGGCCATGTGGTGGACAACCCCTCCTGAGACACTTGAGAAAACCAACTATGTTGGTAAAGGTGACTCAGACAGTAGCAGAGTGACACAGGCCAAAGAACAAAACCTCAAGAGAAAAAGTGTTCCCAGAAGGCATATACTACACTGGGCTTTCTGAGGACCCCAATACCTGAGACATCCTTAAACCCAGACACTACCTGACGACTTTTTCCCACTCCTTTCTACCCCCTCCCTTCCCTGACCAGGCATTCATCACCACACCTATAAGTGAGAGACACAAGAAGGCCTTGGAAGAATCTGGGCCAACCACTGTAGCCTTCAGGGCCTGGCCAATCCGGAACTTCTTATCTGGATGTTTCAGAACCTGGAAGGACAAGAAAATTCCTTTCATGTTTAAAGAGAGGTCTGTCATTTATCCAAAACTACTGTCAGTTATCCAAAACTACAGCACTTAAGTCTCTATATCAAGTATCTCCCAAACCATTCCCTGAATAAGTACATGGTTTCCTGTACCCACTGCAAACATATACCAGACACTGAGTCGAGCTTAGGGAGCCTGGGTTTCCTCTCCAGGGATCTCAAGCACACTGACCTTGAAGCTGAGAGAAGTGAGCAACAAGGGAATCCTCCCCCGGATGTCTGGAGCAATCTCCACCTCAAGCCATTTCTTAACCACGTTGTACTAGAGAAAAAAAACAGGAAGGGAAATGGAATGGGATGGGATGGGATGGATATAAACATCTCTTTTCCCTTCATTAAAACACAGACTCTCCTAAAATCACACGGTTGAAGGGGCCCTGTTCCCAAGGGACAGGAATCCACCCTCTACACCCCACTGCCTCTGCCATTCTCTCACTTCTCAGGCTTCACTCAGAGTCTAGCTCTGAGCCTTTGCTAGGCTAGCCGACCATGCATCCCTCCTGGTGCCTCAGTTGATAAGAAAGCTAAAATGACCTCAGACATGGCTTTAAGCAGCAGGAACAATTCCAATGACCGCTGCAGCCTTCTCCAAGCTCAGCTGTGCCCAATAATGGTTAATCCTCTCCAGGGCTCAACATCTGATTTCTTTTTATTTTTTAATTTTTAACATTTATTTATTTTTGAGAGAAAGAGAGAGAGAGAGAGAGAGATAGAGAGAGAGAGAGAGCGTGCGCACCAGCGGGACGAGGGACAGAGAGGAGGAGACACAGAATCCCAAGCAGCCTCCATGCTGCCAGCACAGAGCCCAACACGGGCCCTGACCCCACAGACCACAAGATCATAACCCGAGCCAAAATCAAGAGCCAGTCAACCAACTAAGCCACCAAGTGCCCCTAAATCAATTTAAATTTTGATCCTTCACTGTTTATAGGGTCCTGCCCTAAACACAGACCCCCAATTTTCTAAGTCAATTCAACAAGACATTTATCAAGCAACCACTATGTACATGGCATCACAGTGATAAATAAAAACCAAACCCCACCTTCAAGATAAGAGTCTACAAAGAGTAAGTCAAATAAATATGCAAATAACCAGAGCAACAGAAATATGCTATAGGAATAAATAGAAGAACGAGTAATATGGGGAGATTATCTGTGCTGGGCCATAAAGGGTTGTAGGAAGAGAGGGTACTCTGGGTAAAGACAAGAAGGGAAAGAGAAGGTTTCCAGGGTGACTGGAACACAAGGTATATGAGGTCAGATTATGAAGAGCCTTAAGTACAGCTCTAAGGCATTGGGAGTTTATGAACCCCACCTACGGACAATAGGTAACTATAGGGATCAAGCATCAGTGACATGCCCAGCTAGAATGCTTATGAAAGAAGAATCTGGCAGCAATGAAGAGGAGCTATCCCTCAAGGTCAAGCCCCATCCAACTTTTTCTCTGATACATCCCAACCGGTACAGTTTTCACTATCTCTTCCTTTCTTAAACTCCTGTTCCACTTGGGATTAGAACACATAATCTGGCACCCAGGTATGCATTATTTTGCATTGCACTTGAACTTTATCAAAGGCAAGCATCTAGAATCCAATGGCGCATTCACTTTAAATCTTGCTCTATATTGCTCTTTCCCTTTTGTACAATTAATCTATAAACATGCTGAATTGTGAGTTGCTTGCTAATTGTTTCATGTTTAGCTCCTCCATTAGGGCTTCTGGTCTTCCACAAACCGGCATGGTAGCAAACAGACTCAAATGTCTAGTGCTAATGGCCTTTGTCTCCAGCTCCTCCCCCACTTTCTTCTGAAAGAAGGAAGCATCATACTGCAAGCTGTGCACTACTCACCTTCTTCAAGAAGCAAATCACCGTCTGTCCAGCCTGGTACTGTTTAATCTTCTCCAAGGGGCTGACAGAGTGAGTGTTGAGAGCAGTGCAGCCATCCTTCTCCAGCTCACTGTTTGTAGAAAAGCAATGGCAACAGTGGGCCAACCTCTGGATAAGGCTTCTAGCTTGAAACCAGCTCCCCCAAATGGCCATGGATTGACTGTACCCCCTCATTCATGCCCACCTCCCACACTCTCACTTCCCTCCTCCAAGGAGAATGTTCATAATACCTACACGAGAGATAATCTTTTCCATTTCGCTCACCTAGGTACGAACAAGCTATAAAGTAGTAGCCTACAATAACCTTTACAAATTTAGGAAACAAAATTGGTTTACTTCTTTCACAATACTTTAGCTATTGCTTTATAGTTTGCAGAACTGCTCTGTCAAATAATCTCTCACTGAATTGTGACAACAATCTTATGTGTGACTTAGGCAGGGCAGATATTCTTGAACTCATTTTATGCTCTTGAACCAGGAGTTGAAGTCAGGGCTCTGACTCAAAAGTCCAGGGCTCCGTCCCCTATGCTACTTTGCCATTATCATTGTCTTGATTCTTTTTCTCCTCAGGAAAGCAATAAGGGGAAGTGGTTATCAGCCCACAAATCACTTCAAAGGTATCACAGAACTCCCAACTCAAGTAATTTCTAAAACAAAACCAAACTTATCAATAAGACGGTACAAATAATACTGGTAAAACTGTAACATATAAGAGGCACTAGTGACTACAGAAAAACGGAAACCTTCATATACCAATAAAAATTACAAATGCATATACTTTATGATCCATTAATTCTACCCTACAGAAATCCTGGTACAGATGCCCAGTAGAATGAGTTCAAAGATGTTCACTGTGGCATTATTTATAAAAGAGAAAAACTGGGAACAACCTTAAATGTCCCCCATCAGATGGAGAACATACAGAGTTGAGCCCATTCATACGATGGACCGCTATTTTCACTACACGCACAAGAGCAAATCTCAAAGACAAAATTTGGAGAGGAAAAAACAAGTTGTAAAATATTAAGTACAGCATGACATTTATGTAAAATGTGAAAACCACACAAAACAATTTTATAAATATATGTATGTATATGTGTACATATAATTGAAATACAAAGAAGTTAGATATGTATCAAATTAATAATGGGGAATCCATCTTCTGAGGGTGCAGAGAGAAGCCTCAGGAAGGGAACATCTGTAGAATGTCACTTCTTAAAACACACACACACACACACACACACACACACACACACACACACAGAAAATCTGTGTGCCTGGCACTGTAATAGACAATTTATATACGTTATCATAGTGCTTATATGGTAGAATGAAAAAGCTTATTCCCTGAACAGATGCCACTGGAATGTCTCTGTTATTGGCTAAATTGTGTCACTCCCACCTCCAAGTTCGTATGTTGACATGCTAACCCTCAGTATCTCAGAACATGAATGCATTTGGAGATCAGGAACTTAAAGGGGTGATTAAGGTAAATATGAATGTCAGGATGGATGGGCCATAATCCAGTCTGACTGGAGTCCTTATAGGAGGATTAGCCTACAATGCAACGACAATGAAACCTCATTAAAAACCGGACTTGAATAGACATTTCTCCAAAGAACATATTTAAAAAAAAATGACCAACAAGCATAGGCCAAGGCACTTCACATCACTAACCATCTGGGAAATAATCACCACAGTGAGATTATCACCTCGCACCTGTAAGGATGGCCATTATCAAATACACGGAACACAAGTGCTGGCAGGGATGTGGAAAAAAGGGAATCCTTCCCTGCACACAGCTGGCAGAACTACAGAATGATACAGCTGCTATGGAAAACAGCATGGAAGTTCCTCAAAAAATTAAAAACCACCATATGATCCAGCATTCCCACTTCTGGGTATATATCCAAAACAGGATCTCAAAACAGATACTTGTACACCCATGCTGACTGCAGTGTTAGCCAAGATGTGGAAGCAGCCTAAATGCCTGTTCACAGATGTATGAAGAAAATGTGGCCTACACATACGTGCATTATTAATCAGCCTTAGAAAAGGACAATCTGCTATATGCAACAACACGGATGAACTTTTAGAACGTTATGCCAGTCAGAAGGACTGGCCATGACTCCACTTACATGAGTTATCTAAGTAATCAAACTCAAAGAAACAGAAAGTAGAATGTTGGCTGCCAGAGGTGGGGGGTGGGGGAGGGTAGGGATAAATGGAGAGTGGTTCAATGGGTATAGAGTTTCAGCCACGCAAGATGAAAAAGTTCTGGAGATCTGTCTACAATAATGTGCACACAGTTAACAAAACTGTGATGCACACTTAAGAACTGTTAGGAGGGTAAATTTATGTTTTGTGTTTTTAGCACAATAAAAAAAAAAAAGAAAGAAAAAAGAAAAAGGGAAGAGATTAGAACACAGATATCTACAAAAAGAATACCACATAAAGACACTGGAAGAAGACAGCCATCTGCAAGCCAAGGAGGGAAGACTCAGAAGAACCAACCCTTGTTAATTAAACATATCTACCCTTAGCTTGAATACATTACTTGACCTCAACTTTTCATTAAACAAGGTATACACCACAGGTGAAGATCTGGCCGACTGAAACGACCAATATGGTGAAGTCTCTGTTCTCACAACAAAGACTAGAGAAGGACACGATCAAAATCTACAAAACTAAAGTAACCACAGAGTAAACAAATAGGAATGTGTGCATCCAACAACTCTCATTATTCTGGAACTAAGGGGCTTTACTTTGAAGTTCCAAGAATGTTGTTAGCACCTCGAACTCAACGTTCCAGGAATATCTGCCTATCTCAGGCAAGCCTTCCCAGAAATATTCCACTTCTATTCTGATACCTTCAGGACACTGACCAAACATTACTCCCTGACAACAGAATACTACTCAGCCATAAAAAAGAATGACATCTTGAGGCGCCTGGGTGGCGCAGTCAGTTAAGCGTCCGACTTCAGCCAGGTCACGTTCTCGCGGTCCGTGAGTTCGAGCCCCGCGTCGGGCTCTGGGCTGATGGCTCAGAGCCTGGAGCCTGTTTCTGATTCTGTGTCTCCCTCTCTCTCTGCCCCTTGCCTGTTCATGCTCTGTCTCTCTCTGTCCCAAAAATAAATAAACGTTGAAAAAAAAAAAGAATGACATCTTGCCATTTGTGACAACATGGAAAGACCTAGAGAGTATTACACTAAATAATAGACAAATAATTCATGGTTTAACTTCTATGTGGAATCTAAAAAACAAATGAATAAATAAAAAAAAACAGAAATAGACCCATAAATGCAGAGAACTGATGGATGCCAGAGGGGAAGTGGGTGGCAAGATGGGCAAAATAGGTGAAGGGGAGTGGGAGATATAAGCTTCCAACTATAGAATTATTAAGTCACAGTGATGAAAAGTACAGCATAGGTAATGTAATCAATGGTATTGTAATAGCATTTTATGGTAGCTACACTGGTGAGCATAGCATTAAATATAGATTTATCCAATCACTATGTTGTACACCTGGAACTAATGTAACATTGTGTGTCAGCTATAATTAAAAACAAAAAAAAACAAAACCTTACCTCCTAAAAGTTACTAAAGAGGCTCTTCTATAATATCCCCAGGCACTTAAGATTTACAACCTGTGTGGATCCCAGGGCTGACTTTGAAGAGCCATTCTCTCAGTCATGTGTATCTAGCTTCATTCATTGATGACCCATTAATTTTAGGAGGCTGAGTTTTTAACGGAGGAAGCAGAAGCAGATAGATCCATGGGTCCAAATGCTTAAGATCCTCAGGAAAAAATGATCCCAAACTGGATCCAACACTAAATGGAACTAGTATTCCTCCACACAGAATCCCTCATTGAACACCCCTCTACAAAATCCACTAGAACATGACCTAAAATGCCAGTCACCAAGCAGTAGTCTCTACACTCAAAGAACAGGTATTCTTGGTTACATGTTTTTTATTCTGGGAATTACTGAGTTTTAGAAAGTTGGGTTTAGAGTACAAATGCTTCTTTTTGTTACATGCTGACAAAGAGAACTGCAACCAGTCTTTTAAACCCTAAATATAGCTTTTACATTAAGTTTCATATAATTCTTCTAGCCCTATGAGAGCCAAATATCCCTACTAGAGAAGTAAGACAGCATGGACAGAGAGAGGCAAAAAAAGCCACAACACTGGCAGAATCTAGACTAGAACTCAGGTTCCTAACTCCAAAGCCCCACACTCTTTCCACGAGCCCATGCTGCTGGGGTTCCCTCACCTTGGCCGGACACTCAGCTCCGGAATGGTTCGAATAAATCTGGGATGACTTATTGGGAGAAACCTGGAGGAAGAAATAAGGTCAAATCATTTCTCTTATGCTCTGTACCACCATAATCTGCACATCAGAATTTCTCTACTCCCACGAAACTGAGCTTAAAAACCACCTGGTTCCACTGCCATATCACCTCCTAGGGATGTGTCAGGCCTGAGGGATTCCATTCTCTGCAGTAAATGTTAAGGAGCTGGCTCATCTGATCTTTTATTATTGTCTTATTAAACCCTTATTTCCTTACAGACTACATACTCCAACTCTTTCACTCTGAAGGTAAGGAAATTGAGGTCTAAAAAGAATAGTTACTGAAATTAATAGGCAAATTATAGACCAGACTTTGAATGATTCTTCTTTTCTTATTATAACAAGGATTTCTACTGCAGTAACAATATCACATGTAGATTTAAAGAAAATGAGTGTAATTAAGGCACACAGTGGAGAATGAATGATAATAACGTCTGATGTATACTGAGCAATAGCTGTGTCAGGCAACCTGCTTGGCATACTGCATCCTAGATGTCCTTTTAGCTCTGCAAAAAAGGTACTAACCACTTATACTCTCATTTTACAAATTAGGAAAATAAAAGTTAAGTAACAACTTAAGTCATCGTCACACAATTTTAAGTGGCAGATGTGAAATGCAAACCCAGGTCTCACTTTAAACCAATGCTCTAACCAATGCACCATATGCCTTTTAAAAAAAAAGGGGGGGGGGGGAGACAAAAAGATTCTTTTGGTGAACATTTCTGTTAATTAGAAGAAAGTCTGATACATGCACAACTTTTTGGAACCTGCTCAGTGCCCACAATTACAACAGTCTCCCCTCAAAGACAGCCCATCCCCCAAAGCCTCCATACTTGAATGTTTTCATGTCTCGCCCACCAATCACTCGGGCAGTGACCGTCTTCCCAACTTTCAGCTTGGCAGTAGGAGATGTGCCCACTGGAACATCATCTAGAATGTGGGAGGCATGAATACAGCCAATGATGCCGTCTTCCAGGGTCACAACCACATGAGTGGGTTTAATGGACTTGACAGTCCCTGTGACCATGTCCCCAATGGACAGAGTGTGCTTCTTCACAGCACCCACCACCAGAGCTGGATCTGCTTCCTCGTCTTCATCGACGGTCTCAGAGTCCTTCCGGGTCTGTCTCACAGTCCTCTTAGTAGCTGGCCCCTCAACAGCCAAAAGAAAACCAGTCACTCCTGGTTCTGTGGTCTTGAGGGTTAAGGAGACACCCTGTCCCACCTGCAACTTCTCTGAGTCAAAGCGGAAGGTGTCATTGAGGTGAGAGGTCAGGGAGAAGGCTGCCAGGTGGCCAGTCTCTACCAAGGAGGCGACAGCAAAGGACTCCTCCAAGTGCTGCACGATCGCCTGGTGCTCACTGCCTTTCTTCAGCTGGAAAACAAAAAAAAAACCCCACCATCCCTGCTTCTTACGGGGCACAAGTGCTCAGTCATCACTCACTGGGCAGTGCGGGGCTGGGGAAGCCCTCTTGATCCCAGGGGAGCCAGGCCTAGTGCGAGTTGTAACAAACTAGCTTTCACTTCCTTGACCTAGCCTCCCCTCCTGTTACTGAGGTGGCCTGACTAAACTCAAGGCACTAAATCAGAATCCCGGGGACTTCGCTTTTATTTTGATTTCAGATTCCCAGGTCCTATCCTAGAACTAGTGAAACCAGAATTTTAGAAGTTACTGAGGTGATTCTGAGCATAGCCGGATGCCCCCTAATGGTTCTCCAGCTTGAAGATGCTGTGTTCCTGACTTTCATTGCTCCGCTGCATCCCATCCAATTTCTTCACCTTTTCAACCATTCACCAGAGGCATTCCTGAGAGCTTATTGTGTGCAAGGCATTTAGCCTACCTTTCCCCAAAATCCAACCTGTGCTCACGCCCTTATGTGCACCGGCTTCACTTAGATAAATTAGGGACCTGCCAGAAAACTTAGTGAGGGATTAACTTTGTTTCTATTTCTGTTTTCCCAAGTCTTAATTATAGGCAACCAGACATTAAGAATCATTATGCATGTAATTCTCTCTACCATACCCTACACAATTAGATGCTTAAGAAGTACTTTAAATGATGACCAAATATGTATATCATCCAGAGGGAAATACTACAAATGTTGAGATTTCCCTCAAACCCATTCTTCTCTCACACAAAAGTGTACAGGAGAGGGTGTAGATGAACAGCCTGGAGGTCAGAAGCACCCACAGACATGTTCTGTTTGGTTCATACGTTTTAAAAAACACAGTTTCCAATGTTTCCCACATTTATTTCAAATAAAAATCAAATTCTGCCTTCTCTTAAAAATCAGATGCAGCAACCCTAGATGCAGATGTTCCTGCTTAGCCACGAGTCTAAATCATCTCTGCCCCTCTATGGGCTTCTCATGCCCACTTCAACTCGTTTACGTGATCTACCTGGCCCTGGAGACTGGGTGACCACATAATTTATCACTGGAACCAGAGGGCAAGTCAGTGCTATTAATAACCACACCAAGAGGTATAACCATGACCCGGACAAAGCCAGACATAATGATCCTCTTATCTATAGCCATTTGCATTAGAACCCCTGAGCAAAGTGTGTGGGGCTAAAGAGGTCCGCAATGCCTTCGAAACCAGGGGAACGGAAATCATCCACAAGCTTACCTTTTTAGCTTTTCGATTCACCAAATCGTGGCAAAGGGAAACATGTACCTCCAACTTCAGCATATCAATATTTAAGATTACAGCCTTCTTTTTCTGCCCAGGTTCCACCTCTTGCCCTGCAGTGCAGAAAGAATCAAACACAACGTGATCACCCTCTTGGAGCAGGGAAGGAAGCATCTGCTCAAGAGTCTTGCAAGCCCTTAGGCACAAAAAAGAAAAGACAGCATCTGTTCTGGGTCTATAGGGCCTAGGAAAACCAAAAGTCTGGCTCCCATAATTCAGGTTCAGGTGTGCCTTAATTTATGCACCCTGACAGACAAAAATCTAGACTTACCCAATTATAACAATAAAAGGATTCACACCTAAACATCCTTTAACATGCTGTCAACTGCATTGATTTTCATTCATAAACGACAGGGATGACAAAATTTTCTACTGAATCAGCTCATCTACACTATGTATTTGGAAATTCTGTATCCAGGAAAGGGAACAATAAGCAAAGAATTTCCCCCAAGAACCACGAGGGGCAAGACAGAAGTGCTCACCTGCCCGATGATATCTGCTCGCTCTCAGGACCAGGCCAGGCACTGGGCCCTCACTGAACACCACAGAGCCATCCTCCAACACCTCCTGCACCTCTAGGTCAAGGACCATCCCTGGAATCATCTCAGCCAGTGTCTGGATCAACACAGAGTCTGCCAGATACCCAAAGGAAACAGGGATTAACAAGCAGAAATGCTCACCATTCTTTTCCTTTGGAAATGTGCCGCCATGCCGGGGACGGCAGAGCATTGCAAGCACTATGAAGGTAAAGTCACTTTGGGTAGAAATATGTGATACCCATGAACACTCCTATCGCAGGCGGAGAGAACTATGCCTCTTACCAATCCTACCTGGCCACAGTTCATGAAAGTAGCCAACAAATACCACAAACACACCCTTTCCTTTGACTTCTGAATTTTCATTGCTTCTGTTTGGAATCTACCCTCTCAAGCTTCTTATTCCCAAATCCCATCAGGGTGCCAACAATCCTACCCACGGTTCAAAACAGGAAGATCAGCATAATTCCTCATAAAGTCTTCCAGAAGGTCCCTGTTCTATTCTATCATTCACCAGATATTTGTTGAATAAAAGAGCAAGGGAAAAGGTGAATGGATTCACAACAAACGCAAACCTGAGGCCATAGAACTAAGGGAAATTTTGGTGTTGGTCTGGCAGGGAGCACAAGGGGGACCTGGAATCTTTATCTGAATCTGGGTGGTAAACAGGAATGTTCATTTTATAAACATTCACTGAACTGTACCCTAAATGATTTATACCCTTTATACAGGTTATACTCCCACTAGAAGAAAAAAAAATGTTTATCCAAATTGTTTGCAGTATCTGGGAAGCCCAACAACTCATTGGAACAGATGGGCATGACGTGTGACACACGCCCTCACCCGCCCCTCATCCCCAGGCCCCGCGCCCCCACCTCGGCTGCTCATGAGGCTGCGCACACCCTGCCGCTCTTCCAGGCACTGGCTGAGGAGGAGGAGGCTGGTGGTAGCCAGGTCCCCTAGACCGCAGTCCGACAGCCGCAGAGACAGCAGCATGCGCTGCTTCTCCTCGTCCACATTGGTCACCTTTGCAACCACCGTCTGCCCCTCGACAAAGTGGTCACTTGTGGAGGTCACAAACTTGTCACTCATAATCTAAAGGGAAGAGTGGGCAGAAATTAAGAAACAAGTATCTGTCAAGACAACCCATTTAATGCCCCCCCCGAAAAGAATGTGGGGTGGGGTGGGAGGGAGAGATGGGACCCAGGACGCCCGCCCCCTCCAAGCTGTCTCTAAGCACAACTCTACCCCTCTTCCAGAAAACCATATGAGGCCCTGGCTGTCCAACCCAACCTCCTAGAGGGCACCCAACCAAGGAGGCACATCACTGGCAAGCCAGAGGAACCCGAGCTGCCCATGTCTCTAACACCCATGGTAACCCTCTGCCCCATGCTACACATGCGTCTGGGGGCTTCCCCTCTGCTCCCATTGTTAAAATTGCTCTGGCAAGGATTGCAAATAAGATTTGCCCAGGGAAAAAAATCAGGGAGACAAACTTCTGGGAAGGAAGAAGTATTTATGAATTATCTGTGGCAGGAGTAACAACACACCATTTGCTTGCAGTGACGTTGGCAAGATTCCTCCCAACTCCGGGTCTCAGTTCATTCAGCAGGCATGAGGGGGTTCAACTATGGGATCACTAAGATTTTTCCCAGTCTGAAAAGTCTATGAATTTGATGACACTATGGTGGAGGGGATCATTTCAAGGGTGTTCTGGTAACATAACACCTCAAAAACCTCAGAAGGTTGTAAAACCTGTACTCAGCGGCTCAGGAAAATCAACTTCCAGGTCTATACATACCCAGAGTATAGAAACGAAGGTGCCTTTTCCTCTAGGACACAGCCCTGCACCAGGACACACATGGCTGGGCAAGATCTCAGCCCCATTCCCCGCAGGTGCCTTTTGCCTTGCCCCTGAAAATCTTTCAAGGCATTCGGGTATCCTGCTCCTTTCCACCCTCAGGTTCCATGACCCTAATGTCTCTCCTCCAACACTCTTGGGCATGGAACTGAACTCACAGCTTTGGGGGCCAGTCCACTAAGGCCTGATGGGAACTGGACGAACACACCGTAGTCCTTGATGCTCTTCACAAAACCAATGAGCAGCATCCCAGGATGGATTTCTGAGAAGCTCTTAGGATCCTGGCCGCCCTCCACGGTGGAAACCAAAGCTGGCTTCCTGCAAAGGAGCTGGTAGCACTTCGTCAAGGAACATTCCAGAAGAGGCAGATGAACTTATCCATCCATTTCCTTTTTCCACCCTACATCCTCTGTTGCTACAATGGTCTACGCATGCAGACCAGCAACATTAGCATCACCTGGAACTTGTGAGAAATGCAAATTCCCAAGCACTGCCCCGGACCTACGAACTCTGGGACGAGCCCAGCAAGCTGGCTGAACAAGCCCTCCAGGTGACTCTGATACACACTCACGTTTCAGAACCAGTTTTCTCCTTCTCCCTATGAATTCATCTCCAGATTACCGGAAGAGACAAAAAAAGGGACCGGCTCAGCCCTGTGGTTTGGCAGCTGGATCTGCCAGTCTTCACACAACCCTATCTCACCTCCTCTGCCTATCTGCACTCTAAGGAGATTTTATTTTACATTCTGTGTAAATAACATCCTACTGCCTCTTTTCTGGCAGTGTCCTCCTTCGAGGTGCACACACCAAGACCAAGGGGAATATGCTGAGTCCCATATGGGGGGGGACAGGAGGAGGAAGATAGCACCTACCTTATGAATTGTTTCAGCTCACGGGGCAGGCGCTGAGTGTCTGAGAAGGCAAGGTGTGCTACTGGAAATATCCCACTGGGACTGGCAGGCCACACCGCCCCCTCTGGACTGGACTGACCAGCATCTGCTGATAGGACTTCAATCCTCTTACTTTCCACCAGGTCTGGTCACTGGTCTGGTTTTTTGGAGGCACTTCTGAAGTCAAATGGCTGACATTTCCCCAAGGGGTTTCCAATGAAGAGCAGAGCCTGACCCAGAATCTTCCCCCAAGGGCCCATGGCTCACCAGATACCAGTAAAGGATACAACATGTCCCTCACTCTGGCTCAGACACAAGACTCTGTGAAGGATGTCGCCAGCCTGGAGCCAGTGATACAACAGAGGGCCGTTGGCGACATGGTCCGACAGATGAGGAATGGGGAGGAAAGCAGGGACGTTGTGGGGCAGAACAGCCACCTCCAGCCCATCCTTGGTCTTCTCTAAAACCTTTACATCCACCAACTACTCAGGAAAAGAAAAACAAAAAATAGTACTTATCTTGAGCAGACAGCAACCACACCTGGCTCAGGCAGACATAAGAGGTATCAAGTTCCAGCACCAGAGATATGGAGAGGTCAAGATCAGAGAAGCAGCTTTCTTCCACACCGCTGCCCCCAAAGACCCCGCAGGTACGCACACGCACATACACCCATACACCCCGGGACCCACTTGCACACTCATGTCACTTTTCTCCCAAGGGGAAAGACAGTCTCACAGGCTGGTCCTAGAGACCAGAGAGGAAAAAGGAAAGAGGACAGCAGTACACCGCTGAAAAGTCAGACCATAATGGTGCTTTCCTGGACAGCTTCCAATTGCTCTGACACACAGAAAGAACCCTGTCTCGAGGTCTTCAGTTCTCTCTACCCCCAGAATCTTTTTTTTTTTTAATGTTTGTTTATTTTTATTTTCAGGGAGAGAGAGAGAAAGAGAGGGAGGAGAATTGAGAGAGGGAGAGAAAGAATCCCAAGCAGGCTCCATGCTGTCAGCACAGAGCCCAACGTGGGGCTCGATCCCATGAACTGTGAGATCACGATCTGAGCCAAAATAAAGAGTCAGATGCTTGACTGAGCTACCCAGGCACCCCTCTAGCCCCAGAATCTTATCTAGCTGCCTTTATCTTTCCCGCCATGGATCCCAGTGCCCCACGTGTCAGTGGCACCCTGCTTTCTGTCAGTGTAAACTAAAATAGCTTGTCTGGAGAAGTCCAGGTACCTGTCCAACACTAACAGCTCTTCTTTTCTTCTGACTGTGTCCCGTATGCTCTCTCTTTGGATCACCCAGCAGCTTGAAGGACAAGAGCATCCTCTCTTTAGATGGCTCACAGTTCAGCACCGCAACCTTCACCACCTGGTGAGAAACCACACTTGCCTGGTGAACTCTTCCCAGCAAGCCTATGAGGCCCTAGAGAGAGCTGCCCTCAGTGAGCACTGCAGAGTGAGATACACCAAGACTCTGGATTAGATCAGAGGCAGTGGAAAGAAATGTACTGAAAGCTACACAGAATCTCAAATCAGCCTTTTGGGTGAAAGGAAGACATGAATACATTTCTGGTACAACCCCGAGCTTTAAACAATTATTTTTCCTAGATAAACCCCGACTCACTAGTTTCTTGGCACTGCCACCTTGTGGTGACAGTGGCCTCAGAGCAACTTCTGATGGGAGGGACACTGGTATGTTGTAGGTAAAGACTATTTTCTATCAGGTTGTGGGCTTGAGGTCCATTAGTTTGCTAGCTTTTGCAGAACCCCCTTGAGGGGTTCTGTCAGTTCTGTTCTACAGCTCCTCCACTCAGCTGGCTCAAGCCCACTGCCCCACATGCTCATTCCTTATCCCTTAAAAAGTAGTCCTCCTACAACTCCTTAAAATCTGTGTTCATGGGGTCACCAAGGATAAGGGCCTATTGAAGGAAAGGTTACCTGGCCGGTGTAAAAGACCCTCTCTGGGTCAGGGACATACTCAGCACTGAGCTCGTGCTTGGGCACTAGACCCTGCACATCATTGTAGAACTTCACAATGCAGCCATAGTCCTTGACTCTGAGGATGAAGCCGTGTGTCTGCAGACCAGGCTTGGCATCGGCATAGCAGGTAATGGCAGGCAGTTTGGACTCAATCAGGGTTTTCTTCAGGGTCATCATCAACTTCTTGGCTTCAGGATCACAAAGCAAAACCTAGGGGAAGGATACTAGTCGTCATCAAGTTACCCGGTATCAAGAGAGCCACTGGACTAGTCTCTGCAACCTCTGAACCCAAAGGCCATGGTCAGTGCCTGAGAACCTGCTATCTCTTTGCCTCTGAGTACTGTCAGAGGCAAATCCTCCCTGCTCCCTGCTGGGACGACAATCTAGGGAGGATTCACCTATTTCAAATGTACTTCCTCCCACATAACAGAATGAACCATCAAACCAATTTACCAGCTCAGTACTGTGTATTAGTTATAAATTAAGGCCGAGAGATCCAACCATCTCTCATCCCTCAGGTTATCTCCTAAAGGGCAGAGAAATTCCTCTACTTCTAACCTCCTGACTCCACTATTGTACAATCTTGCACCAATGGGTGATCAATACCTATTTTGACTCAATAATTAAACAAAATGAGAGGAAGAACATCTAACATTGTGACTGGCTGCACAAACCAGGCCCTATGCTAGCCACTGCTAACCACACGTAACCTTCACAACTCTGCAAAGCTTCTCTTGGGATTCAAGACTTTGTTATAAACCACTCATATTTCAGCAACTTAGCTTGTCTATTTCTGGGCCTGACACACATCGCTTGCTCCTCCTCAAATCCTTTCCAGTTCAAGTACCACCTCTGCCAGAAATCTAGAAGACATTATTGTCATAGAGACCTGAATTTGAAAACTGGTTCTGCCATTTATTAACTCTGTGACTTCGGGCAAGAAATTTCACTTTCCTAAGCTTTCACTTCCACACCCGCAAAATGAGGATAACAGTACTTACTTTATACGGTTGTTTTCAGGATTCAATGATATAAAGCATGTCATGAGCCTAGCATAGCAACTGATACAAAATACATGTTACACTGTAGTTACTATTGACATCATCAATTATTCTTGCTGGCCCAGCCCACTGTCACCTCCCCTTGGAGATACGATTATAGCACACAGCCTGTACCAAACCATGTGACAAAAGGTCGCACAACAGCCTGCTCTTTTCATGTATGAATATTTTAACTCTCAATTATATTACACAATTCTCAAGGGCAGAGACACACTTTTCTCTTCCCAAAGCCAGGCACAGCACCACAGATGTCAGATGGTCACTTTGTGGAAAAAGGCAGAAACTTCAGCTGAAAAGCAATGCTCTCTTCCCATCTGGCCAAAACCCCAAGGAGACCCTTCAAGAAGCTCACCCGGCACTTGACCTCATCCCCAATGTGGTATTTCTTCTCTGGATTCTTTATCAGGATGTCGGCCAGGTGTATTGGAGGTACCAGGCCCCTGATTTGTTCGCCCACTTTCACCAGCATCCCATATGGCTTTATGGTCAGCACCGTGCCCTAGGGAGTCCAAAGAAAAGAAGTCATCATGCCTCAAGAATGGTTTTTCTTCCACCTCTTACAACAAAGCATGTCACATCTCTTTCAAAGCCCACCTTTCCAGACTAACTGTGCCCGTTTTTCCAGATGTCATGGGGTAAAGCACGTACCCCACACTGATTTGAAGGCAGTATGGTTGATTCATGGGAATCTTCACATCTTTTTGTGGGAGTGTGTTCTTTCGGCCTACCTCACAAGCACATTCTCTGAAGGAGAGATCTATGTCTCCTAAGGAATGAACTCTACATATAAAGGAGATCTGCTCAACTGGGGCTAAATGGTTAGACAGGAGAGGCAACCGCAAGTGACTTACTAACATCACAGGAGCTCAACTATCACAAAATTAACTTTTGACCTGGTCTAATAAACACCATCAAACCCCAGGATTTATGATCTACTGCCTCTGTGTAGCTGGGTGATGCTATTAAGACCTTACCTTGAATTAATTACAAGTTACTCCAGGGAAGAAAAAGAAATGCCACTTAACAGGTAGAGAAAAGGAAGGTGACTTTAAATGTGTTCACATGACAACTAATAAGCTAACAGTTAACCTGTGAACTAAAGAATGTCTGAAGGTGGAAGGGTATCTAATTATGTGCTTGAGTCTTACCTTTACCAATGCCCCAGGTTTGATGTCATGGTACCTAAGGTATTGAGCTTCAATAACAGATCTAGAACAAAAAGAAAATACAAGATCACATAAACCAGGGCAGAGGCTACCTAAAATTCAGGGCTACCAGAATCATGCTGGCAAGAAAGAGAACCCTCACCAAGCCAGGCCAGGAGAAAGTGTGAACGTGCACGCACAGAGGGGCCCATCTCCACAGCCCCACATGAGCTGATGACAGACTTACGTCCTCAGAGAGAGCAAAGCCAGTTCATCCATTTGACTGTAATCGATGATTCTACACTTGTGGGTGTTCCCTGGCTTGAAGGCCTCGGCATTGAAGACGTTCTTAGAATCGGAGAGATGGCTGAGCTACAAAGTACCAAGTGATTAAGGACAAGCCAGAGACTGTAGATCTGAGGCAATCAGGTATGGAAGCACGTGACATAACTCAACACATTTATCACATACCATAAAAACAGTAGTCTGATTGCCTGTTAAAATAATTCTTCTAACTAAAACACTGTTCTTTACTATCACAGACTCTCTATAAGGTCAGAGAACAGTCTAGATCATGGATCAGTATACTATAGTTCACAAGTCAGTGCCTATTTTTATAAATAAAAGTTTTATTGACCACAGCCATGCCCGTTCATTTACATACTGTCTATGGCTGCTTTTGGCTTTAACAATAGAGTTGAGTAGTGAGGACAGAGATCATATGGCCCACAAACCTGAAATATTTACTATCTAGCCCTTTCAAAAACTTTGCCAAGCTCTGGTATAGATCTTAACACACTCTTGTACCTACCATCAACCAGGTATCAAAATAAGTCAAATTAATCCTGAAGAATTCTAACAGAACATACATTGTTCTAATCCCTATATAGAGTCCACCACACTTGGGAATATTCAAAAACAGGAAACTAATACAAAGGATGAAGGAAACAAACAAGGACCCACGTATCCCCAAAGTCCTTCTAGGGGTAAATCCTGGTGAAACAAAGAGCCTCCTCACCCGGGCATAGGCCAGAGCCCCATCCTTCAGCCTGAAGGTGGCCCCAGCCTTGCTGGAAAAGCTCTGGACAGGAACATCCTCCAGCACTGCTCCCAGGTGCTGGCAGGAGAGCCGGGTGAGTGAGCGCCCAGGCTGCAGGAAGATGGGGCGCAGGCTCAGCCTCACAGCCCTGGTCCGAGGATGGACACAGAGAACACAGGCCCTTACCTACACAAGGGAAAGAGCATAATGAGCAGGAGGCACACAGAATATAACGCACCCAAAGCAGACCTTCAAAGGCCAAGACTCAACATGTGCTGACCAGGTTATGGATATAAGTACTCCTATCAGCTTGTGCGATCAAGCAGCATGTGGAAACATCCAACAAAATGTCCCAGAAGGACTATCTCCAACTAAATCAATGCTTACTCAAGGTCAGCAAAACATATTAGGGTCCCCTCAATACCATGAGGCTAATAATACATATGCAGCAGAAGCCATGTACTGGCATCACTGTATCAGAGGCTCATCTGAAATATACCAGAACAGCCTGCTCTGAGCACAAGGCTACAGCACACAAAACGCCTGCACTTTGTTTACAAATATGATTATAAAGAGAAAAAATTATTAGAAAAACATTTACCAATATGTGGTAGGAAAACCAGTTTAGTTAAAAAATACGTCTATATAGGCGCACCTGGGTGGCTCAGTCGGTTAAGCATCCAACTTTGGCTCAAGTCATGATCTCAGTTTGTGGGTTCAGGCCCCACGTTAGGCTCTCTGCTGTCAGCGCAGAGCCCACTTCAGATCCTCTGTCCCCCTCTTTCCTTACTCCTCCCAGCTAGCGCACACACTCTATCAAAAATTAAACATTAACAAAAAAAAGGTTCAAAAAAAATGTGTCTCTACAGAACCCAACAGCAATGTTACTGTTAAAAACAAAAAAGGAAAGAATCATTTTAGAATTCTTTTTAAAACTCTGAATAACATATATTGGGATTTTCTTCCCAAATATCCATGTTCATTGTAAAAAATTTAGATAAGGGTAGAAAAAAAACACCCAGAGTTAATCATTAACACCTGACTGTAAATCTTCCAATATTTTAAGTAAGCGTACTATTAAAAAATATTTTCAGGGGCACCTGAATGGCCCAGTCAGTTGAGCATCTGACTCCTGATTTCAGCTCAGGTCATGATTCCAGGGTCGTGGAATCAAGCCCCACATCAGCTCTGCCCTGAGTGTGGAGTCTGCTCAAGAGTGCTCTCTCTCTTTTGGCCCCCTCCCTCTCACTCTCTGTCTGTCTGTCTGTCTGTCTCTCTCTCTGCTCCTCTCCCCCCGCTTGAGCACTCTCTCTCAAAAAAAAAAAAAAAATTGCTTTTCAAAGTTGGTTCTGCTCTATTCTCTTCACAGCACTTCTAAACACATTTTTCTATTTAAATATCGATTCTGTTCTTTTACATTAAATATTCTTCTTAAACACTTTAAATGGTAAGAGCAAAAGATCCACTACTCACTCCCTAAAATCAAACTACCTAGAAGAGTAATAAATGCAAACTACAAGTTGCCTTCTTTTTCACAGGCTCCATTTCTCATCTCAGTCCACAGAAATAACTACGGTGGCTTCCTGTGGTCCTTCCAAAACACCTTTCCTTCCCCTCGCCGCCTCTAATACCCGTACACACGCAGCCCTAGGACCGGCCCATAGCTAACTGCAACACTGGACAGCTGTTTGGGACACAAATGGAATCAAGAAAACATTTCTTACTGTTTGGTTTGAGAAGTATGTTCCAGCTTTCTTGGGATCCAAGTGCATAAAGTCAACCAGGCCAGTGAAGAATGAGAGGAAGTTCAATATAAGGCCATGTGGAGTCACCTGAAAACAAACAGAAGAAGCCAAGAATGTAAGAGACGTTGTGCAGATGAAACACTCAATGCTACATTTTCCATAACCACTGTGTATTTCTCCTCCCCCAGCTAACCCTTGACAATCTTTCTTCTTATAAAATTAAGTGGCAGGGCAACTCCTGGCTCTGGCTGTTTCTTTATTCAGTAAGCTTACCTCCCCTCAAACCTGAGGGGACATCAATCCTCCAGTCCTCGGGATTTCCATATGGAATGGAGGACAATTTGCACAAAGACCCTCAGGGAACCGTCAGCCTGACAACGTGGACAAATTGTTGCTAACTTGGTGATTTGCCCAGACTCAGAAGGCAAAACCCAAATGCATGCAAAAGGGAGATACTGACCACGCTGATTTATCCTACAGAGCCCCCCAAAAGCTAAGTAATTAGAGGTGACAAGCACCTCAAAAGAAAGCAGTGAGGCAGATGACTGAAATCAGGGAAACTAAGTTAGATCTCCAGGTCCTCTCCTCACACCATAGGGCCTGCGCCTCTCCCGCCTCCACAGGAAACCTGTATGAGACTGAAAAGACAGAGGAGTGCAAACTCTGAAAATGCAGATTAAGAAAAATTCTGAACATCATACAGATATAGACATGGAGACATCCAGCCCCTCTCCCACCTATCTCTCAGGCAGCCAAGATATCACCCCCCTGAGGAGAGATTAATAGATCCTTTCTAGAAAAATCTGACATGCCAGAGACCTGTAACCGTGACATCTGGAGCTTGCTCAAAGTCTGCTAGCTCCTGATCCTGACACTGAATTCAGCCAGTCAACAAGTCCCACCCAACCAGGCACACCACATTTTATACCACCTCAATGATAAGATGGCAGTCAAAACACAAATTCAGTAGAGGAGATAAAATTAAAGTTGAGGGACTCTCCCAGAAGGTAGGATCTAGATAAATACATGCACATGCCAAAACAAAGGGGAGAAAAAACATAAGAAAATTAGAAAACTGATAATTAAGTCCAACCATTCTATCAGGAGTTTAAGAGAAAGAAGAGGAAATTATACTTAAAAAAAAGTGGGGGAGTGGGGGATGCCTGGGTGGCTCAGCTGGTTAAGCATCCGAATCTTGATTTGGCTTGGGTCATGACCTCATGGTTCATGGGACTAAGACCGAACCTGGACTCTGCACTGACTGCATGGAGCCTGCTTGGGATTCTCTCTCTCCTTCTCTCTCTGCCCCTCCTCGGCTCACTCTCTCTCAAAAATAAACAAACATTAAAAAATTAAAAAAATTAAATCTTTTTTAAAAAGTCTGATAAGGGGCTAGTATCCAGAATATACAAAGAAATCTTACAACTTAATAAATAAGAAGACAACCTAATTTTAAAATAGGCTAAAGACTTTTGAACAGATATTTCTCCAAAGAAGATATACAAATGGCCAGAATACAACCAGTGCATGAAAAGATGCTCAACGTTACTAATCACTAGAGAAATGTAAACCCCAATCATAAGGAGATGCCACTTCCCACCCAAGAGGACGGGTATAATAAAAATAAAAAACAAATGTTTGTGAAAATTTGGAGAAACTGAAACCTTTAATTGCAGGTAGGAGTGTAAACCGGTGCCGTCCCTTTGGCTGTTCCTCTAAAAAGTCAGTTACCATATGACCCAGCAATTCTATTCCCAACCATAGGCCTAAGAGAAATGAAAACTTACATCCACACAAAAACTTAAACATGAATTTCACAGCAGTATTACTCAAAACATCCCAACAATGGAAACAACCCAAATGGCCACCAACTAATGAATGGAAAAACACAATCTGTCATATCCATAGTGTGGAATATTATTTAGCCACAGAAAGGGATGAACCACTGCTACTTGCTACAACATACATGAACCCTGAAACCATGAAAACATCATGCCAAGTGAAAGAAACCAGACACAGAAGGCCACACATTATAGGATTCCATTTATATGAAATACCCCCAAGAGACAAATCTAGAGACAAAAAGCAGAGCCAGAGGCTTGAGAGAGACAGGGATGGAGACTGACCACCAATGGGTACAGGGTTTCTTTACGGCGGTGATGCAAATGTTCTGGAATTTAACAGTGGCGATAGGATGAACATTGGGTATTGTATGGAAACCAATTTGACATTGTATATAAAAAAAATTAAAAAATAGTGGTGATAGCTGCACATCTTTGTGAATACACTAAAAAAAATCACTAAATTATACATTTTTTAAAGGATGGCTCTTCCTATATGTGAATTACATGTCAATATGAATATAGAAAAAAAAAACCAGTAAATACAAGAAATTTTCTCAGAATTTAAAGATCTGCATTTCTGAATTGTAGGACAAATAAATGGAGACAGATCCACACAAAAACAAATCACCATGACATTTTAAAATAAAAGGGATAAAGATAAAATCTTTAAATTCTTCCAAAAATAAAAAATACATTCAAGGAAAAGAGATCAAAGTAACATCAGACTTTTTAACAGCAACAGAGGCCAGATGACAATGGGAACAAGGTCTTCAAATTCCTCAAGTTATTTTTGACAAAAGGATGCTAATCCCAGCTTTACTACCAATCACATGTGAGTGTAGAATAAGGACATTTTTCTACTCTGTGACTCCACTGGGAGAGGAGCTTGGCTTCCAGTGCCTTTTCCCTTTGCTGATTTTGCTTTGCCTCCTTTCATCATAATAAATCATAGTGATGAGTATCACCATATGCTGAGTCCTGTAAGTGTTTCCAGTGCATCAGTGAACCTGGGGGTGATCCTGGGGATCCAACACACTAGGTCAGGAAATCAACCTCCCATGTACCTTTCCAATGATGCTTCTGGAGAATGTGTCATGCTAAAATGAGCAAGTAAACCAAAAAAGAAGAATATATTGAATCAAAGACTCCCATATAGGAGAAAGAGGGGAAGGAGCAGGATGACCAAGAAGGTAAGTCTTAGGATATCGGTTCTGCAGGGTTCCTACCAGAGCAACCAGTCTAGCCTGGAGGAGGATAACAGGAAAAAGGGCCCTAGGTTTAAAAACAACAACAACAACAACAACAACAACAACAACAACTAAGAGGTTATCTAAAGGAAAAATCTTTATGGAAAATTGTAATATAAGGAAAATGCAGGATATACAGTATTATGAAACAGTGACAGGTAGGAAGAGAATTTGGCAAATGACAAAAACAAAGCTGATAATCAGCTCCCAGGAAAAAAGCTGTTCAAGAAATAGTCATAGTACGTTACCTGGCTCAGCACTAAATAATATGTACATCAAACACTGATTAATGATTTAACCAAAATTTAAAATACTGTTAGGGGGTTGGAGGAAGGGAAGGGGAAAATTGAGAGAGCCAAATCATCATCTACCACAGTAAGAACTTAAAACTCAATGCCTAGGGGCACCCTGGTGGCTCAGTCGGTTAAGTGTTTGACTATTGATTTTGGCTCCAACTATGATCTTACAGTTCGTGAGATCAAGCCCTGCATTGGGCTCTGCACTGAGAGCGTGGAGCCTACTTAGGATTCTCTCTCCCCCCTCCTCTCTCTGCCTCTCCCCTGTTCATGCATACTCTCTCTCTTGCTCTCTCTCAAAAATAAGTAAACATGTAAAAAAAAAAAAAGTATTTTATGGGGTGCCTGGGTGGCTCAGTCGGTTAAGCGTCTGACTTGAGCTCAGGTCATGATCTCACAATTCCTGAGTTTGAGCCCTGCGTCGGATTCTGTACTGACAGCTCAGAGCCTGGAACCTGCTTCAGATTCTGTGTCTCCCTTTCTCTCTGCCCCTCCCTGACTCGTGCTCTCTCAAAAACAAATAAAAACATTACAAAAATAAAATTAAAAGTGTAGCGCTTTAAAAAAAAATAGATAAATAAAAGTATTTTAATACTATTTGACCTTTCCAATCAGCACTGTTCAAAAGAAACATGGTCCATATGTAAGCCTATACCTTTAAGTTCTCTAACAATCACATTTTAAAAACTACAAAGAAATAAGTGAAATTTATCTTAATAACACTTTAACCCAATAGATGTAAAATACTGTCATTTCCACATATGGCACTGGCTACATTTCTACTGTGTAAAGCCACATATGACCAATGGCTACACTACTGGACAGCACAATTTCAGGTTGTGTGCATAGCACTACTTCAGTAAAAATTATCTTTATTTTAGAAAATAGTAATGACAATCAATGGCTTACCTTCTGTACCTGGGCTTTGACCACCAGTCCTGGTAGCAAGTTATTAAGGGTCCAGTTTTGCTCCTCAGTAGCAATGGCGGTAGAAACTTCAGAATGACCAATAGATAGACCAACAACTCCTCCGTTACCTTTCACCTCTTCAATAACACAGTTCAGATAATGACCCACCTTCATTTCAGCACCTGCAAGCCCCAGCCCCCCAAAAGGCAAAATACCTCCATGAGAAGGGCTCTTAATTTGGGTTCAAGTAATACCTGAAAAGATCCATGGTTTACCTGCCTAGTTACCATGTAATACCCATGTTCCCAATCTCTCAGTGACCAACTACAAGAGGGGAATAAAGTGACCCTGACTGATCTGGAATCAGCACCACTTAAAAATATGAAAATCTCAACAAGGCAGGAAGAGTGCTGGCTCAGAGGCCCTGGGGGCTCAAATTTCAGGGGAATCTTCTAGGTGAGAAAAAGCAAAACTGGTCCATTGGATCTAAACCCTGTCACTCCCTGGCTCTTCACACATCTTCCCTTTTCTATCAGCTGGGATTAACACTGATTTTAGCAAAGCCAAACAGCTTTTGGGGTCACCATTCTGTCATTTTACTCACCAAACAGCATTTAAACATAATCCCTACACGTACCACCTCACTACCATGTACCTGCCCCTCTTTTTCCCCTCACCTTTGTTCTTCTGTCGGATATATTCGTGGGCTTTCTGCAGTGGCAGGAAAGCTCTGGCCCCACCAACACCAATGTCCACTAGGTAGCCGTGGTCTTCCAGGCTGGACACAGTGCCTGTGAGCAGCTGGAAGAGAAAGCATTCCCCAGAGTTCAAAAGTCAAAGGTAATGGGATACACAACAAACATCTCCTACCAAACATGAATGTTCCCATCATCGATCTTGACATATCATCCGTAATCCTCTCCCACTCCCCCTCCCAATAACTTCTAACTGTAAATTTCAATCCCACTAGAGGATAGAGAAGGGAAAGACATCAAGTTTAATTCTCCATTGGCTTGAGGGATCTTATGGTTTCCAGTCAGTGAAGAGTGTTATAAACAGGTGGGGAATGACAAAGAGGGGTTTCTCCCCTGAAGAATTTCCAAAAGATAAGAAAGACTATTATGTTACACAAAGAGGAATAAACCAGATGGCCTTGCAAGGTCACTCCCAGCGCCATGACTAATCCAGAACTATTCTTCTAGCAGTCATCATGTCTTTTCTAAGTGCCTCCAAGACTTCGAAAAAAGAGAAAAATCTTGCCAACCTCCTGCACATTTCATCAGGAGCAGTGTGAAGTTCCAATCTGGCTCTTACTAGCCATTTTGTCTTTGGCAAGTCACAAACCCGAGTCCATTTTCTCAAATGCACAAAGGTATACCTATCTGCCTCACAGGGCTATGAGAATTTAAGATAAAATGTCTAAAATGCGCCTGCCAAACAGCAGGCTCTTGATGCTTGTCAATTTCCTGCACCTTGGGTTATTTTTATTCCCCTTTCTACCCAGCTTTCAGGCCTGTCCCAAACTGACTGCTTCTACCTAAAGGTTATAAGATCATATTGATCTCCTTCCTCTCAATTACAAGAGCACTTAGAGGAGTGTAGTTTATTCGAGCATGTTTTACACCTATTGGACGTTGACACTTGGAGCTAATTTCTCCTGAATCTCCACAGGACTGGGAGACTCAATAGCGAGCTCCTCATTAGTACAGCTAATTGCCCTGACTACCTGTCTCCTGCTCTCGGAGAGCAGTCCTCAAGCGTTCCCTACAGATGCCAGATAGCCTCTGAAAAAAAAATCTGTAAAGAACAAGTCTTGGTAAGCAAGGCACTTTGTGGAACTCCTCACTCCTGCTAAGCCTCCTTGAAGACTTTTTTTTTTTAATTTGGCCACCAATGAACCTTCCCTTTCTCCCCTCCAAGGTAGTGTGATTACGTTCAAGCCTTCAATTTCCACTAGAGTACCCAAGCATCCTAGAGACTGTCCTTCTCAGGAAAAGACCCACCCCTCTGTGTAAGCTGAAAGTCAAAGGTCACCTAGATACTCCCCAGGAGGCAGGCCAGGAAAAAGGCACATGGTCTGCTCCTCTTCCTTGACCTGATACATACCATGCCGGGCTTCAGGGCCTCAGCAGATAACACTTCGTTGACATTTTTGGGGTTCAGAGATAGCTTGACACTCTTTTTGCCCCCTTCTGTGAAGCCCACACTGCTCACCACACACCTCACCAGCATCCCAGGTGAGAAGAGTTCAGGCAAGCGGGCCAGGTCCTGCACAATACAAATGAGAAAATTCTGATACATACCCCTCCCCTGGACCAATATACCACTGCCCAACCTTGGCTCGGTGGTTTCTCATCCTCAGACCCCAAAGAGCCCAAAAGGCGGATGAAGAGGGTAACCACTCGCCCATAAAGGAAAAGGGATCTATGGCCAAGTCAGTCTTCACTTTCAGTATGAAGCCTCCGTATCTCCCCAGAACAGGCAGATGTAAATGACTTGTCAAGAGTTGTCTGTATTCACCATCTCCGTTTCTTCACCTCCTGCTCCCTTCAGGTCACTGCCTCTATGTTCCACCTCTCACACACCACTTTATCTCCCAATAAAATCACCAGTGACCTCCATGTCACTAAATCCAAATCTGTTCTCCAGTCCTTCTTATATGTGACCTTTAAAAGGCATTTAACACTGGCGCCTCTCCTTCCTTTTTTAAACATTTCCTCCCTGGCTTCCAAGCCCTTCATGTGCTGGTTTTCTTTACTATCCCTCTGGCCCCTCCTCCTTCTTCCAACAGCGACTCTCCTACTCAAGACGTTAAAATACTTGAGGGTCAGTCTTCCTCGACGATCAGTATTTACTCGAGGGTCAGTTTTTCAGTCTCTTCTCACTCTATTCACTCCTTCTAGGCACCCTCTTCCCTCTTCTTAGCTTCAGTCACCACCTACACAGAGCAGTCACACATGCACATTTCTGGCCCAGACCTGTCAGAGCTCTGGAATCACCTGTCTACTGGATGTCTCCACCATTCCTCAAACTCAACACAGCAAAAAAATAAAATCATCATCATCTCTCCCAATCCAGGTCCTCTCTCAGAGTTTCTATCTCAGGATGGCAAGGCTGACCATCAAGTCAGGTACAACAGAAACCCAGGACTCATCCCCCATATTAAACCCATCAGTGCCCATGGACTTTTCCTCCTCAGACCGCAGGAAACCCTGAATGCAACCTGCCATCAGGTGGACAACTACAGTAACCTCCTACCTGGTCTCTGGGCAACTACACATGCCTCTTCAATCTAATCTCTGTGTTGTCTACGTACGAACATTTCAAGGGCTTTCCACTGGTTCTAGAATTAAAAACTAATCCTTAACATGACCTAGCCTCCAGCTAGCTCTCCTGCCCCATCCCACGCCACTTTCCCTTGCTTTCTATGCCGTAGCCACACTAGCCTTCTCTCAGCTCCTTCTGCCTGAACTCCTTTCTTTATTTACCTGGTATACCCTCATCCTTCAGATCTCAGCTCAAGCATTCCTTCCCCAGGGAAGTCTCCCAGGCTCCCTAGGCTAAGTCAAAATCTCCTTATTAAAAAAAAAAAAAAAAAAATTAAAATCCCCTATTATAAACTCTCATGGCACCTTGCACCTGGGCTTCTCAGCATTTAACAAAGTTGTAATTTAACATCTACCTATGCACCATTTAGTTCCAGTTATTGAGTACATTCAGGTCTCCCTTACCTTCAGAGGTTCTTCTTGAGCCACCTGCTCACTCAGCTTTTTGGTGTAAGCATCACAGATTTCAGTCACTTGCACAAAGCCCTTGAGGCCATTGGGGAGACTCACCACCAGTTCCAGTTCATTCACCTCTTTCACACAACCCAAAATCCGCATCCCCTCACACAGGGACTAGAAGAGAAAAAGTGAAATGTGTACAATAGGGAAAAGACCAATGAATGGGATCAGGGGTTGTGGCTTCTAGTCTCAACTCTGACTTATAATTTTTTTTTTTAAGTTTATTCATTTTTGAGAGAGAGAGAGAGAGAGTGAAGAGAAGAGGGGCAGAGAGAGAGAGAGGGAGACACAGAATCCAAAGCAGGCTCCAGGCTCTGAGCTGTCAGCACAGAGCCCGACGTGGGGCTTGAACTCATAAACTACGAGATCATGACCTGAGCCAAAGTCGGATGCTTAACCAACTGAGCCACCCAAGAGCCCCACAACTCTGACTTCTAAAAGCTACAGGAAATACATGTTCCTGTGTCACATGACATGTGTCAAATACACGTCAGAACACTTATCATTGCTGACTGAGCACCGTAAAACAGCACTAGGATACTCGAGGACGTGTGCTTTACTCCAAACATCCCACACTCAAACGCGTGGAGGGGACAACAAAATGAAGGAAGCAGGTCAGTGGAGACAACAGCAGGGTGGGGTGAGGATGTCAGACCTAAAGGGTTAAACCACTACTCAGTTCCATGTGATTACAAATGAGGAAACACGAGCTTGTGCTGTCAGCACTCTCAAATTCTTACAAGAAGCTAGAAAGCACATTTTTTAAAAAGTTTATTTATTTTGAGAGAAAGAGAGCATAAGCAGAGAAGCAGCAGAGAGAGGGAATCCCAAGTGGGCTCCGTGCCGTCAGCGCAGAGCCTGATGCAGGGCTCAAACTCATGAGCCGCAAGATCAGGACATGAGCCAAAACCAAGAGTTGGACATTTAACCAACTAAGCCACCCTGGCACCCCCAGAAATCACATTTTTATGTGAAATTTTCTCTAATGTTAACAAAAAGTTAAGAAATTCTTTTTGTGGGGGACACCTGGGTGGCTCAATCAGTTAAGCATCCGACTTCAGCTCAGGTCATGATCTCACAGCTCGTGAGTTCAAGCCCCATGTCAGGCTCTGTGCCTGGAGCCTGCTTCAGATTCTGTCTCCCTCTTTCTCTGCCCTTCTTGCACTCTCTCTCTCTCAAAAATAAATAAACATTTAAAAAGTTTTTTAATAAAAATAAAAAATTATTTTTCTGAGCGTCATAAAGAACAAACAAAACACCTCTGCAGGCTGAATTTGAATCTTCTCCTTAAGACTTATTTCACTTTTTTTTTCTTTTTTACGACATGTATCCCCAATTATAATCTAAAAATCTAAAGTAAATTAAAAGACGACTTTTCCAAGAGAATCTCCACAGCTGCAAAATGAAATAGAAGCAGAATGGTTGTTAAAGTTATTGCCAGTTCTAACCTATGAATCTACTAATACACAAGTTCAAGTTCAATGAGGACATAAGCACAAGGGGCTCAGCAGCGGCTAAAAAAACAACACATGATCCCAGGCACTGGTTAACAGTCAAAGGCAATAATGCTCAATTCTGAGCACAAACTCCAAAAAGTCTCTACAGGGGGGCGTGCACACTCACATACACGCACACATGTGTGTACAAAAGGAATGAAGGAAAAACAAAAGGAAAGAGGGAAGGGAAACATACACAAACTTAAGCAACCCAAGTAGTTTGTTTAGAACAAGATCAAATTGTAACAAACCTCAATACTAAGGATTTCAAACTTCTCTCTTATAGACTTGCTGTTTTCTCTCTTTTCGATTTTCAGCTTTTTTGTTTTTGCTGGCCCTTTCTGGCTCTTTTTCCTTTTGGTAGATTCCTCTTCAGTAGAAATCTACAGTGGGGAAGAAAGATCTCAAGGAATGAAGAGAAACAATCCTGGACTTTCCTTCCAATTTCAGGTCACCTGTCACCTTGCTTCGTTACTCCTTCACTGCACCCCCTTCCAGTGTTCCTGTAATTCCCGCTCCAATGTCATCTCTTCCATTCTGCCACCTTTGTTCAAGCCAAAGGTGGGAACCTTCGCATTTTCAAAAGCCCCTTCTCTTCTGTGTTCTTCCTCCCTTGACTGGGATGGACACTGGCATCCCCAGGATGAGAAGCAATTTGGAACAGTGTGTGAAAATGGAAGGTGGAAACACGGAGACCAGAGTTAAACTCCCAACACCACCATAACAAGCTATGTGGTTTCTGCTCAACCACATAACCTCTCTCAGCCTCAGTTTCTCATCATGGAATGATGTTCTCTACTCCACTGTAGTTGGACAGATTACATAAAATCCATATAAGACCACACAATCAAATGTTAGTTCCCTTCCCTCTAGCATTTGGAGCAATGCTTACTCTCGGAGAAGATGGTGACTTTTAATGCAAATTCTGACCATTATACATGGCAAGAATCCCATTTAAAAGTGCAATCACCAGCTCCTTTCTCTCCATACTTTATTTTTAATCAATTGAAGTATAGTTAACACACAATGTTACATTAATTTCAGGTGTACAACATAGTGATTTGACAACTCTACACATTATGCTATGCTCACAAGTGTAGCTACTATCACTATAAAATGCTATTACAATACCACTGACTATATTCCCCATGTTGTACCTTTCAGGACTTATTCCATAATTTTTCTCTCCATCCTTAACCAACATGGCAAAAATTCCTAAGAATAAGGAACAACAGCACTGCAAACTCAAGTACTAAATGCCATGTTTCAAAAAATATAGTCTCATGGTGGTATGGACTCTCCAACAAGTTCACTTTACAAAAGCAGACTTCCAAAAGAAACAAATATGGAAAATACCACATTCTCAAACAAGGTTATTCTTCACAAGGACACTAGAAAGTGTTCAGTGAGTCTTACCAAACAAGCACACCACTTACATCAAATAAGTTGTCTTGTTCAACCGACTGCTGGAAAGCTTTCTCTGATTTGTGGGTCTTTCTTGTACCCCCTCGGGGGAAGCTTTCTTCCATGGTTGCTGTGTTTGAGTCTCCTAAAAACAATGCAAAGAGTATCAGTGAGATGTAGCGTTGGTGTCAGATTTCCTAAAGGCTGTGATCAGTGGTCAAGAGGCAGAACTTTCTAGCACCAATGTGCTAAACAACATGGAGGCCTAACAAATAGTTTGATGCTAAGCCTCAAATAACCTATAATTCATCTTTTCAATGGTATCTGCTTCAAACCCACAAGTTCATACACTTCCTCCAGAAAAAGAAGTTCTAGATCCAGTGTAGTAAATATTATAGAATAGCTACAGAGAATAGCTATAGAAACAGACAAATGAATATATAAATCCCTATCTTCAAAGAACATGCACAATTTTAAGAAAATAAAGCAATTATGCAAACAATTTAAAGTACAAATTGGAGGCACTGGCTGGCTCAGTCAGAAAAGCATGCAACTCCTGATCTCGGGGTGTTAAATTTGAGCCCCATGTTGGGTGTGGAGATTACAAAAAAAAACAAAAACAAAAAACAAAAAACCTATAAAAAATAAAATACAAATCAGGGGCACCTGGGTGACTCAGTTAAGTGTACAACTCTTGATCTTGTGGGTTCAAGCCCCGTGTTGGGCTCTGAGCTGGGTATGAAGCCTACTTAAAAAAAAAAAAAAATGCAAATCAAATTATAAGCAAAGAAATAGGAAATGATGAGGCTTCAGTAAAGAAGGCAAGCTTCCTAAAGAAGATGCCTTTGAGCTGTTAAAAGATGAAAAAGATTTTGACAAATGGAAAAGGAAAAGCAGAAGGAATGTGAGAAAAGGCATTCACTTAGAGCCAAATATTTTCAATAATCACCAGCAATTTGTCAAAAAATTGCTCAAAAAGTTGCTGTTTCCTTTCTTTGAAGAACTGTTCCACTAAACCACAGGGAGAATAAATCATAATGATCACAGTTAAATTGTAGAACACAGGTGGGCTTTTTTTGTGAAAGATTTTGAATTAGACAGGAATAGTTTAATGTCTACTTCGATTAAGTCAGAGCCTTAATTAAGGGAAGAAAGAGAACAGCAATCAAAAATATACTGCAGGCTATAAATTGGACAGGAAGAGAGGACTGAAGGAAAGTAAACAGTGTACAAGTCAACTGCAGTACAGAGAGACACCATGCGAATGAGAACCAGGTATAAGAGAGAACGGAGGATAGGAGAAATTAGTTGTGAGAGACACTTGGTATAAGGATCTAAAAAGGCTTTAAACTGTAGAAGAGGTGAAGACCCACTGGGAGGCTTGGATTTGGAATCAGGAATAGGTGGGTCGATGTTTCCTAGAAATAGGAAAGAACCGAGGAGTCTAGTTTGCAGGCAATTTGACCTTAATCTCACTTCAGACAACGGGAAACTGAAGCTTCAAAGAGGCGATGCAGCGGCACAGAAGGAACTTAAGCAATTTGCCAGGGACAAAGCCTGATGTTACAGGGACCACTCGAGTAGAGCCAGCTTCTGAGCTGGGCTGGGGTGGCCAAACCACTCACCCAACCCTGTAGGTCCATGGGAGGGACCCAGAAGACCTAGCCCTGGGACAGTCCTGGAAGCCACGAGGTTTCCTCCTTTCTCGCCCTTGTCCTCGCTTACCAGCCCCGCGACGCCAGCACCTCTGTACTTCCGAGCCGGTATCACTGGAGACACACGCGGAGACCAGCAGACCCACATGCCACCACAGCTCCCCCCGGAAGCGAGGGTGGGCTTAACGCCCTACTTCCGTTACCATGCTCGGTTTTTCAGAAGGGGGTTGTGCGGGAAGGGGGACAGATTTAGAGACAGGAAGCGGAAGGGCGGGACTCCGAGCCGTAGCCAATCGTCACTGAAGGTTGAGTTTCTGTGGCCCGTTGAACGCGGGCGGGGGGAGGTGGCTTCTTCCGGCCGGTGGTGGGGTAGCTGCGTAGGTCGAAGGACACAGCCGGCGGAATTGGTGTCTTTTGCAAGGTCGGTGTGTGGAGGGGAACCCGGGCTCAGGCCTTAAACCTCCGCTTTGCGGGGTCGGCATAAAAATCCCACCGTTCCTGATCCGGGAACACCGCTAGGTTTTCACTTTGGGGTGCGAGAAGGGTGGAGAATGGAAAAGAAATTAGACATAACGAGGGCCGGGGCGCTAGGGGTCGGACTCGCCTGGAAAGCCTCGGGGCGAGACGGATAGGAAATCCCAGAGGCTCCCAGGGTCCCCGAAGGCCCTTAAATTGTATCTTACAATGGAGGACAACGAGGCCCGTAGCGAAGGGAGTCCCCCAAGGTCACCAGCGAAGTAATATTGAATGGAACTCGGGCCTGTGGCCCAATTAACCTCTTCCTCTGTGTGCCCATAGCAGTTTGCTTCCACTGTGCGGTGCTTAGGGAGCTGACGAGCAAGGTCTCCTTTAGCTGCGCTGCAGCCTTTGTCAAAGCGAGAGTGAGTGTGGCCCGGCCCCTGCAGTTCGCCAGGCCCGCAGTAACCGGGTTAGATTTCAGTTTATGTCCGATCAGCCGGAAGGCCTTTCCTAGGAGGTAGCCAGAACAGAGAGAGCTGTAAACTCCTTGAAGTGCAAGAGGCTGCTTCTGGTCCCCGAGTGGCTCTCGACCTTGCCTCCTTTTACCTCGTGATCTCACCATTCCAGGTAGGTGTCCAGTCAGACAGGAAAATTGCAGTTTCAAGAAACAGAGAAAGTAGGGAGGGCAGTTGGTCACTTCGGGCCTTTTCTGAAATGCCCATTTTCACAGGTGAAAAAAGACGTGGAAGGCCTAGTGTTTAACAAAGGTGGGCCGGTTAATTAGAAACAAGAGCAAGACCCCTTGCTTAGGTTTCTCCATGGGCTACCATTTAACAATTAGTACATTATTAGTCTTAAGTAATTTCCTCCATTATTATTATGGCTTCCTAAACTTTGTAGGATTTAAAAAGGAATAAGGTTTCAGTGTCAGTTATTCCGTAAAGGGTGCTCTAGCACAAGGGTTCCTGATACTTGTCCAAAAGTAACCTGCGGTTTGCTGAAGGGTGCAGACCCAAGTGCTTGTAGGCTTTTCTCCCATTGTTTATTTCACCAGCAACCTTTTACTCTCCACTCCTGCTTCCATCTCATGTGAGCTTCACAAGAGTCTTAAGACCCAGACTCAATTTCAGTTCCTATGCCATGCCCTTCCTTGCAGTCAAAATTAGTCTTCTGTGGAACATCCCAGCCTTCCTCCTATAAAGTGTAAAGAGAAATTTAAACTACTTTAGTATTGTTTCATTTGGACACCACATCCTCTTTTTTTTTTTTTTAATTTTTTTTTTTCAACGTTTATTTATTTTTGGGACAGAGAGACACAGAGCATGAATGGGGGAGGGGCAGAGAGAGAGGGAGACACAGAATCGGAAACAGGCTCCAGGCTCTGAGCCATCAGCCCAGAGCGTGACGCGGGGCTCGAACTCATGGACTGCGAGATCGTGACCTGGCTGAAGTCGGACGCTTAACCGACTGTGCCACCTAGGCGCCCCCACCACATCCTCTTAAAACTTTGTTAGGCACAAGGTCATGGGGTTATCAGTTAATAATTTGATAAAGTTAAGCTTCTGTTTTATGTAGGGTTTCTCCTAGAAACCTACTTAATACCGTAAGAATCCAAAAGTGTATCATGAAGATGAATGCGGGGCAAAAACATGCCTTTAATAAGTCTAGTAAAAGGAAACAGTTAATGTAAGAGCTACATTATAAAGATTTACTTTAATGGAGATTTTCCTACTTGAGCTGGAAAGGCCAAGGCCCCAGAGGGGGCTCACGGAAGTTTGGATTTCCTTCATTGTTCCAAGAACCTTATTGAAACAGTGTTCAGAATTAAGGTCATTTGTCCAAATTTTCATTGCCAATTCTATGCACATGAAAGCTTCTGAAGGCCTTTGAATGGTAAACTGGTGAGTGCCAGTTTCCATAGCAACGACTTCCTCGCAGTTCTCTCCCTCTTCATTTCATCAAGAGCCAGCTGAGTCACTGCCACTGCCTACCAATCTCGACCGGACCTCGACCGGCTCGTCTATGTTGCCAATCGACTCGGCGTGGCGTCGGTCGTGGTAGATAGGCGGTCACACATACGAATTTTCAAGTGTTTTGGTGACCTTTGAATGTGCCTTTGTTATTTTTTATTATAACAAATATATGCCTGTGTAAAATATAGGTACTATAGATATGTCTTCCTAAAAGCTTGCATATTTTTCCAGAGTTTTTTTCCTACATAATTACTAACAAGTACTTGGTTTTCTATTCCTGCAGTGTCTTTCAAACTTTAGCTTACATCAGAAACGCCTAGAGGGCATATTAAAACAGATTGCTGGGCCCCAGAATTTCTGATTGAATAGGCCTCTGATCCTTCCTCTTCCTTCCCATACGGGACAAATTGTGAAAGGGGTTGTAAATTGAGCTGTTTTGTTGATGGTTACCCTTCTGAGAAACTTTGAAATGTATCACAAGCTCCAACTTGACTCTTAAAACTGATTGATTCCATGCACGGTGTAACATGGTATAGCTAGAGCCAGGAATGAAAATATCGAGCAGCATTGGGTTAGAGGGTGGACTTAGAGAATACTGTATTTTCTTCCTGTGCTGGGTGATTTGATGTATCTTCTGGAATGTTGTATAGTAGCAACCAAGGCAAAGTCTTCTTTCTGAAATGTAGTCTTATCAGTAAGGCTTTTTCCACCATCTTTACTGCTACTGTGTTGGGCAAGACATATGTAAAAATTTATAATACTTCTGTGCAATGACTTTTCAGGTTTTTAAACTAGAAAAAAAAAAGTGGGGAGTGGAGGCACCTGACTGGCTCAGTCAGTAGAGCATGCAACTCTTGATCTCGGTTGTGAGCTAGAGTCCCATGTTGGGTGTAGAGATTACTTTAAAAAAATAAAATCTTTAAATAAAAAAAAAATATTTTTTCTTTTAAATTGCATCCAACCCATTTATTGTTGCTTTTTTCTTTTTTTCCTTTTTTTTTTTTTAAAGATTGAAATCATGGCAGGACCAGAAACTGATGCCCAATTCCAATTCACTGGTATCAAAAAATATTTCAACTCTTACACTCTCACAGGTAGAATGAATGTGAGTATTAATGATACCTTTCAGCAATTATGTTTTAGAATAATAGAGATGGCAATGGCTCTTTGTTTACTTTGTCCTTTCTTTTTTAGTGTGTACTGGCCACATATGGAGGCATCGCTTTGATGGTCTTGTACTTCAAGTTAAGGTCTAAAAAAACACCAGCTGTGAAAGCAACGTAAACAGTAAGGAGTTTACATTTAAGTTTGTAAGTTAGACATTTTGTTGTTAGCATTTTTCCCTCACTATGAAAGTAAATTGTCATTGTGCAAAATTATATACAAGAAAAAGAGGAAAGTATTGTTCATATCCCATTACCGTGACGATTTTTGTTAACATTTTGGTTTGGCTTTTTGGTTTTTTTTTAATTTGGTTTCCAGTGGCTATGAATCATGTCTGTAATACTGTCTTATAGCAAATATGTTATCTATTATTTGAATGCATGAGTGTTTATGGATATATGATTTTTGAGAGAGAGAGAAAGAGGGCACAAGTGAGAGAGGATCAGAGAGAGAATCCCAGGAAGGGCAGAGAGAGAAGTGGGACTCACCTGAAGCAGGTGGAACTCGCCTGATGTGGGACTCAAACTCACAAACCATGAAATCATGACCGGAGCCAAAGTCAAATGCTTGACTGGGCCACCCAGGCGCCCTGTGATATATGATCTATATGTTTCCTGTTAGAATTTTTCAAATATAAATAACATTACATTGAACACTTTTGAGCATGAAATGTTGTATGATTGTTTTAGGCTTAAGTGCTTTTCCAAAGGTTGTGGGGCACCCAGCTTAGTATGAGAGTATCTCTTTTGGACTAGCCAATGTTGAATAATAATCAGTTTCTGATTTTTGCTCATTTGATGAGTGAAAATACTTTGTCTCTTTTAAGTTGATTTATTTTGCACTCCTAATCCAACGAGCAGGGGAGGGACAGAGAGAGAGAGAGAATCCCAAGCAGACCCCATGCTGCCAGCATGGACCCCATGTGGGGCTGGAACCCCAAAACTGTCAGATCATGCCCTGAGCCAAAACCAGGGATCAGTCACTTAACCGACTGAGCCACCCAGGCACCTCTAATTTGTCTCTTTAATGAAACTACATTTTTTCCATTTGTTTGGCATTTGTATTTTTCTTAACATCCTTTTCATGTGTTTTTCTCATTTAACAATTGTCTTTGGAAAGACTTTATTTCTCTTATATAATCTCTGTAATAATTACTAGCCAACCTTTTAAATACATTACAAATCTATCTTTTGCTGGTTCTAATTTTTATATAAGCAATTTTATTTTTTCCTTAAATTCCCATAGATTTTATTTTCTTCTTATGGTCCCCTACAATCTCCATTTGCCCATGCTTAAGTGAATGAATATTTGTTTTGGTAGTAGATAATGTGCACAAAACCCAAAACCCAGATCTTTAATGTAACTCTCCACAGAAAATTTTTCCTCTGACCATAAGGGTTTTTCCAGTCTCAAAACTGTTGACTATTATTCCAGAATACAGTGGCCCATGGCTTATTCCTGACAAACAGGTAGTATTTGCCCAGTTTTCCATTAGGTACCTCCCAACTTTGGGAGGGTGGTAGTATTCTCATTATAAATATGGAGAAATTTTATCTCTGATACTAAGTAACAGATTACTTTCCACTATTTAAAATGTTACTTTGCACCTAGACTTTTCCAATAGCATACGTTCAGTATCATACTGAATTCGTAGCAGCTCTTTTTGTTAAAGGTGAAATGTTAGGTTAAATTGTATTAAGCTGAGAGATATCTTCATTTTGGGGTGGTTACTGACTCTGAGAATCTCATGAATTTGCATTCAATTTCAGAGGCTTCATGAATAGTCCTTATAATTACTGACTGTCTTAAAAGTAGGGTTGAACACAATTGTGTCTAAACTATTTTTGCTTTGTTTATAGGATTTTAAAGTGTACCTCATCTGTTAAGTTCCCATGCCTGGAGAAGCTAATGTCAACTCATCATGTGATACTCAATTTGTACAATAAATTATGAACCTGGAAAAGCTGGTTGTCTTTATTTACAAGATATCAAAAATATAAAAACTGTACAAAATGCAACGAAGGCAAAAAACTGGCAGTGACTTGGTCTAAATCTTTTAGTTTCCCAAAGCAAGGCTCAGTACTGGAGGTAAGCAACTGAAATGTCTGTCTGACTTCAAGTGTACTAGGTTGTATGTAGCTGTTTTAGCTGAAGTAGAACATGGAAGCTAAATTTCTTCACCTGGTTTATAGAGTGGGTGCACTCATAATCCAACAGTTACAAATTCAGATGGCATTGGATGGTTGTACTTCATCTAGTACTTAGAAAGGAAATGTAGTTCACCCTACCCAGTAACGTACATTCCACTAGTCATGGGCCAAGCAAAAAGGTTAGTGGATCATTTAACATAGTACTTGAGTGCCATACAGTAACTACATTTTTACAGCAGAAACATACATGCTCATAGAATTCTTCAGCTAAAATTCAAGATGGTATTATATTACTTGATTTGAATCTTGAAGCAGGATGAATTATTGTAATTGATTTTTTTCTAAACATAATAAATTAAAATAGCATTTGAACAGAAAATGCATAGTTTCCACACAATCCAAAGCACCATAAATGTCCCCTCCACGAACATAATACCTCTTATTCAACTAACGGAAATTAGTTAAATGTGGTTGCTATAGAAACGTGGAACTGTCCTGTTCAGATTTTTCAAGCAGCATCCTTCCAGATCCATATAGACAAAACATTCTTTGTAGCTTAAATATTAATCACTGAGGTATTTGCTTTTAGTCTCCCTTTTTCAAACCGTAGCTTCCAAAAGGTCTTTAATACCGATGGTTTATTGCGGACTATAAGCTCCTGCAGCTAGAACCAAGTTTCTTCGAGTAAAATGGAGGTGTACAACTGGCGTTGATTTGGTCATATATGTTCCCAGCAATAACTCCTGTGAATTCTCAGGTAAATTTATATGCCCAGTGGCTGTAGTAAAGTCATCGGTCTCTAAATCTTCAAATGCTTTGACAGCATCCCATAACCGGACTGTATTATCCATCGAACCTACAGGGAAATCAAAGGAAACCATTTAGTAGCATCTACCATATTTAGATTCTGACATTTTGTCAAATATACTTCCTATATTTACTGTATATTTTTGGTGAAAAAAATCTACTTGATTAATAACTCTTCCTTCTAAAGGACCATTTCAAGCAGTTTAACCTGAGAAGTCAACACACATGTTGACTGGAATCATGGCTAAGAGAAGCAAAACCTAACATAGTCAACACTCCTGTTTCATTTCAACATACCATCCCTTTACCACAAAGTCATTTCTAGTCATTTACCTGATGCCAAAATTTCACCATCTCTACTAAACCTAAGTGAACAAACTGTATCAGTGTGGCCTTTTAATTCTCCAACCATCAAACCATGTCCAATATCCCAAAGGAGTACTCTGCCATCCGTTGCTCCTGTAGCCAGGAATCTCCCATTGGGAGAAAATGTCAAGGAATGAATTGGTCCCTAGAAAAGAAGTCCATAGAAATAATCAAAAGGTTAAAAATGAGAAAATAAGACAAAGCTAGAATTTTAAAGCTTAGTGGAATGAGTAGTTTTAAAATGTGTCACTGGTTAATTTTTAAAATATTCTCTCAGAAGCAAACTTGTATGTGTAAAATACCTTGTGTCCAGTGAATATCCTTACACAGTTCCCATTCAGGACATCCCAGAGTCGCACAGTTCTGTCTGCAGAGCCCGTAGCAACATAATTAGAATTTGGATGGAATCTAGTACAATTCACATCAGCAAGATGGCCAGCAAATATCCTTAAAGGCTGATAGTGGTCAGTAGCCCAGAGCCTTTTAAAAAATACATTGAAAGCAACAAATGATAGTTAACTACCAAAATTTGAACATAAATAATAGAAACACCATGTGAAATGTTAGCTCCAAATGGGGGACCCTTCACTAGCTACCTGATTGAGGTAAAGAAAATGGACTGATGGAGACGAAATAACATTCTTAAGGAAAACTAAGTTGATCTAGAACAATATTTTTTTTTAATTCTGTAGTTCTCTCCCAATTCCTAGTCTAACCTATAGAAAAGTATTTTTCCCTAGTTTTGGCTTCCACAAAATTAGTTTCTGAGTTACCCCATCCTGAACAAGAGATCACAGGAAAACAGGGGTGCACGTAATGGTTGTGAAAGACAAGGTTTAGCATCTAGCTAAGGGAGGGGCTGGAAGCATGTTAATAAGCTAGCTTGAGGAAAAAAAGGACTCTTAATCTTGGTATAGACATAACTGCAGTCATAGTAATACTTCTCCCAAATTCATTTTCAAATAAGGAGCTATAAATATTGACACTCTTGAAAAGTTGATCCCAAATAATAGGAGTGAAAATGAGTTTGGCTGGAGTTTGTAATTCCCAAAAAGTAACCATCCTGCCAGTCATAAGATCACAATGTTCTTACCGAGCTACTCGATCATGGCCCCCTGACACAAAATAATAGCCATATGGGGAAAACTGTGTGTCCCATACTGGGTAGTTGTGTCCTTTATATCCCACCAAGCAAGTAAATGTTTGAAGACTCCACAATCTAACAGTCCCATCCTCTGAAGAAGAAAGCAAGTAGTTCCTGCAAGAAGAGAAGGTAATACATTTGACTCCCAGCGTAACTTAGTTACCTGTCCAGTTTCTCTGTACATTTGAGTATGTTAAATAACAGCTGAGACATCTCACTTTTACTTCAAACATGGAATTCACAGTAGATAACAAAAGTTGAAAGTACTAACCAGACTAACATTAGCTGTGACACTATACATCTAGGCACCTACTGAATGAGGTTACGTTATTTTTAAAAGTCTATTGGAAAAGTCACAGTCCTTATAAAAAATTATACCAAAGAGTACCAACAAAAAACATGGTCAAAAACTTCAATTGAGAAAAACTAAGAAATGTGATACAAGATGTTACTTAAAATTCAACAATTTTTTACTTTAAAATGAAGATGCTATTTTCCTATCCTGTATGACTTAATATAAGCATTTAAAAGAAGTGTCTTGGGGCGCCTGGGTGGCTCAGTAGGTTAAGCATCCGACTTCGGCTCAGGTCATGATCTCGCGGTTCGTGAGTTCAAGCCCCACGTCAGGCTCTGTGCTGATGGCTCAGAGCCTGGAGCCTGTTTCAGATTCTGTGTCTCCCTCTCTCTCTGACCCTCCCCCGTTCATGCTCTGTCTCTGTCTCAAAAATAAATACACGTTAAAAAAAAAAATTTTAAGTAGGCTTCACACCCAGCACAGAACCCAATGCAGGGCTTGAACTCACGACCCTGAGAGCAAGACCTGAACTGAGCTCAAGAGTCAGGACGTTTAAACTGACTGAGCCACCCAGATGCCCCAAAAGGAAACGTCTTTTCAACAAAAAAATACAAAAACGAAAACACTATAGACCTGTAAATAATAGTTTACCCTTCTCAGAGATAAACACAAAAGCTGAACAACTCAAAGTTACGGTTTTCACTGAAATCAGAGGTTTCCCTCCGGTAAAAATGTTTCATCTGTCTAAACCCTATCAAAGTTTCATTCTCAAGGTTTCATAAAGATGAAAATCTTAGTGGACTGAAAGCTATTATCCAAGTAAGATACAAATGGTATTATAAATATAAAATTCCCTTCCATTTCTACAGAATGTCAGAGATCATGAAAAATAAGTAAATACCTATTTGTGGGTTTCAAATTCCCTTTTCAGTATCCTTAGTTCTTTTGATTATACAAATTCTTCAACTGACATCTAATAACCTTTAATATCAGGAATTTGTTCAGAATTTGGAGATGATGGAATACGGCAGTAGCCACAAACCCAAGACAAGAACCCAAAGAAGCAATTCAGCTCCTATCGGGGTTATACAAAAACTAAAGCAAATTTTTAAGGCCAACAAACCTGGAAGCCGTGCATCTCGAGTCTATAAATTTAGGTGTAAAGTTGCTACCTTGTATACCAATACCCCAAGATGAATTAGCAAATGGCAAGAGTCTAACAGATAATGCGTGAGAGGCAACCATGAGATTTTTCTAACAGAATTTTTCCCCACGTTTCCAGTAGTTAACTTTTATAATCTCAAGTTTTATAATGTAGCAGTATTTCATTTTTTGTTTGTATTTTACCTATCTGGACTGAAGCTGGCTCCATAGACAGGTCCGCTGTGACCATACAAAATCTTCAACTCACTTGCTGTTTTCTCATCCATTATTCTTTCTAAGACATCATCTGATTCCTTGTCTATGAGGCTAAGATCTAAAATGGTGCAGAAATACTGATTTTTAAAACCACATTCACTTAAAAAGTATATTCATTAGAACATTTTAAGGCAATCAAATCATTGTTTAGGAGAAGAACTAACATTTGAACAGTTCCTCTTACATACCAACCACTGCTAATACCTCTAAATTAGGTGGTATCAGCCCAGTGTATAGAAAGGAAACTGAGGTTCAGGATAGTTAAAAATTTGCCAGAGTGCACAGAGCTACTCCATGTGGGAACTATGATTGAAACTCAAAGTAACCACTCTATCATAATGTTCTACACAAATGAAAACTATGGAAATATTAAAAATTTTTTGAAAATGTATTCTCTTGTTAATACATTTAGCAAGCAACTTTCTTTAAAGTGAAATCCTAACCCTATTTCTTTTTTAGCCATTTTTATGTTTAAAACAGAAAGTACAATCCCAGTATTTACTTTAAAGGCATGTTTTAAATTAACAGGCAGTCATAAAGGTAGATTTTTAACCTTAGTTTTCCAACCCAATCCTCTCATCCTACAGATGAGAAAACTGAGGCCTAGAGAAGTTAAACCGGTCTAGTACCCCTGTCTCCTAATTGCCACTCCAATGCACTTTTCGCTGTTGGGAACATTAGCATTTTTTTTTTTTTTTTTTTAAGTAAGCTCCATACCCAACATGGAGCTTGAACTCACAACCCCGAGATCAAGTGTCACATGCTCCACCGACTGAGCCAGCCAGGCACCCTGGGAATGTTAACATTTTGAGTTAAAGTGAAATTCTGCTAAGATCACAATCTCTTGTGTATATTCCCTGGATTCCAGATTGGTGTAAACTAAGGACAAGTTCACATCCTAACAGGTCATCTCAGTTACCTGCTGCCTGTTTAACACTACGAAGCTTTTTGGGTGTCACAGACCATACTCTAACAGTTGAATCTGCAAAACCTCCAGCAATCAAACTAGAATCATCAGTGACATCCACTGCAGTGAGGCCCTGCCAATGAAAAAATAAAAACTTTGTACTAAACAATAAAGTCTTGGGGGAAAAAATTACAATTACATGTTAGAGAATACATAATGATAGCTCTTTTTCTCATATAAATTACCATTAGAGATTTCATTCTCCAAGGAAACCCACTGTTTGAAAGTATTTACTTTGAGAACACGTCATCATTCACCCCTTTACGCCCTCCAAATTAGGAGCACATGATACGAAGAAAACGTTAGTCATTTTTGTACTTTGCTAATTATATCCTCAAAAGATTATAAACAATCTATAAAGACAGAATCCTTAATAAAAAGTATTAAGTTTATTAAGTACGTAAGCCAAGTTAAATAGAGATTAACTACACAGTTTCCTCCTCAAAGACAAGCAGAATTCTAATCAGTGAAACAACACACACATAACCAAGATTCTGGCATCTACAAGTTGCTAAAGGTCTTTTCAACATTGCCTTCTAGCTATTCCAAGCAGCGTCCAATTATCCTTGTCTAACTTCTGTCTTTAAGCTATATTTACATCAAGAGTTTAAAAAAGAAAACTCCGTTTAAGTTAACACATCTAGGTTTCTTTTAATGGTAAGTCACCATTTTACATGACTCTCCAGGCAGAAATTGCGCAACGATCTCACCAACCTGGTAAGCATTGAGGAATGTATAGAAACAAATGGAGGGTAAACAGTCTGGCCCAAGGCGTACTCGTTTGGTGGTTTCTTTCATATTCATTATCTTATCCAACTTATCTGAATCTTTCAACTCAGGAAGAGGGATTCTGTAAAAGAAAAACAGATTGAAAAGTACTCTGAATTACTGAATTCTCTACAACAATATATCACCTTATACCTCTACACATGTTCCTGAAGTTTTTTCCTCACCTGTTTTGAGGTGGAGCATTGGGATCTTGTTTTTTGCTTTTGGACCCAATACTATCTTTTTTAGGTTTCTTCTTTTTAGGTTTTCCTTCTTCATTTTCTCCTTCTTCATCTTCATCATCCAAAGGTACCTCAATTTCTGGTTCTTTTAATAAGCCAAAAAATACCTACAAGTCAAAAACGCCAACATTTTTGAAATGAGTATTTCACTCATTGATATATCCTTTTCATATCTTGATAGGATGAATCACAATTACAATACAGTAATTTATATCCTGAAGCAGATTCTGTAGTTTTCTACCCAATAGCCAATCCCTCTTCCTTACTAACAGAACCCTGATTTTGCTGGAACAGCAATATGCTCAGTGAAATAATTTCTGTTCCCAGAATCCTTTGCAGCTAGGAATAGCCATATAATGTCATTCTGGCCAACAGATGTACCCACAAATATACTGGGTAAGATTTTAGGAAGAAAATATTGTTTTCCTGATAACAAAAGAGATTTAGCAGGGATATGCCTTCTGTCCTCCCCCTTCAGACTTCCTGGAATGTAGGTGCAGTGCTGGAGCTGCAACAGCCATCTGTGAGCACAAAGAAGAAAGCCACATTCTAAAGATTGTGGAGCAGAAACTAGAAGGAGCCAGGCTCCTTGATGGCACTGTGGAGCCCTCATGCGAGTCCAAGAGGGCTTTTCTCTGCAATTCATTATATGTATGCAAAATCCCTCACTTGTTCCAGCCACCGTAGTCAGGGTTCTGTTCAATGCAACCATTCCCAAATTCTCATCTATACAGCATCCTTAGATCATGAAACTTAGTATATAGTGTACAATTATTCCCAAACTAGCTATAAGAAAAATGTGTAAATTATGGAGATGGAAATGCTACAGTTTTTCATAATCTGCATTACATAGTTCTTAGGTTTATTCCCATACCTTTGACTTGTTTGCCTCTCGTTTAGCCTCTCCTGCCAAACTTCCCACCATCGCATCTATCTGTTGCTTACTACGCGGCATCCCATCAAAGATGTCAATGTAGAGGTGCTCCTGAACTATGTTCCATATCTGATTGTTCTGTTTCTCCTGAAGATGCCTCTTCAAGAGTTGGTACGAGTCACGGGAAATACGCAGAACAAATTTACTTGTTCGAAAATCCAACATGGTCTCATTCCCTTTCATGTGTTCCTTTTTGGTAAGACTAGATAATACTCGTAGGTCATCCTGGTAATAACATTCCTGATCTCCATGGAACCTGTTTCAGTGATTTTAAAAAGTCATTTTTCAATGTAATCATTAAGGGATCTTTTCTCCCCCATATATTTATAAACATCCCAGAATATTTTCAATGTAGCAGTCTGAATAATCCTGGACTAAGCTACAGGATCAGAAGTAACTCATTTCAAAATGATTACAATTCAGTTTCTGAATTCATCCTGAAATTTAAAAATTTTAATTCTCTAATGAAATGTATCATTAACATTTTAAGAGAATCTGAAATAAATACCTTAAGTGAATGAAACATATCTACCACTGGTAAACATATGAATTAGAATTCTTGCTTTACTAAATTTTATGTCCTCTCAAAACCCACTTTTAAAAACTTTTTATTATGGAAAGTTTTGAACATACACAATAGAAACTAGTATAATTAACTCAATGAACCTATCACTCAGCTTCTTAACAATAATCAATACATGTCATCCTCATAAAACTCACCCATTTTCAATGATTTCTTATATTCTTAATACCAGACATATTTATTAAACATCAGTATAATAATATAACTAAAGGACAAACAAATGTGGATGCCAAAGAATGAACACTTCCATTTACTCACCATTACCAAAGGTAATTAAGTAAAGCTTTCAGCCTTGGTGACAATTAGTAAATTTAAATGTACTTTTGTTTCTACAAATCTCAATTTTCCTGATAAAGTAAAATTAAAGATTATATATTTGGCACTCACTAAGAGCAGCAAACAATGCAAAAACAATTAGAGAACAATAAACATAATAATATAATCTAGCTCTGATACACAGTCAATACATTCCTAAACTGTTACCTGTGTTACCCTATGACTCGTCAAGACACGAACTAAGGTTTCTGTCAAGATTTGAGTGAAATTAGGAATCTCAGCCTCTTGGTGTTCACATCAGTCACTGCCTGTAACCTCATCTGAGCATGATGTCTGGGCAAGGGTTGAGACCGTCTATAACAAGGAGACAGAGTCCTCTGTGATATTCCAGCTTCCCACGTGAGGAAATGGCTACCCCATTAGACTGGGAGAGGAAGACGTTTTTTGATGACAATACTGTAAGAAAAATTAGCTTACAGTAGAAGTTGTCATCATCAGCCTCTGTTCTTTTTTCAACAACACTGAGCTATAGAACGTTTACTTTATAACCTTCTATTAGGCATTTGTACAATAACAAATGGCATAGAAGCTAGGGGTCCCGAGTTCTATTACTCATCTACTGCTATTACTTGTGTTATCTGACAAGTCCTGGCTTTTGGATCTATTGCTTGTACTAAAGTGCTCTCATTCAAACTGTTAAGTACCACCTCCTTTTTAAACACTCCTTTCTTCGGCTTCTTTTTTTTTTTAATTTTTTAAATGTTTATTTTTTTGAGAGAGAGAGAGACAACACAAGCAGGGGAGGGGAAGAGATCTCGAACCACGAGATCCTGACCTGAGCCGCTTCACCAACTAAGCCACCCAGGCACCCCTCCTTTCTTTGGCTTCTAAAACTCAATACCCTCTGTGCTTGCTTAGGCAGCACATATACGAAAACTCAATACCCTCCTGCTTTTCCTCCTACTTCTCTGACCTCTCCTTGCATACCTCTTCTACTTGGCCATCTCTTACACTCTTTTTCTATCTCTTCCACTCCAAATGCTGGAGATCCCTAAGGCTCAGTACAGCCCTTTTATTGATTTACTTCATACTTCTACCCCCACCCCAGATGATCTCATCCATATCCATCAATATTATATACAACTGCAATTTATAGCTCCAGTCCCTACATCTCCTCTGAGCTCCAGAGCCTTATATATCATCCACCTATCAACTTGACATCTCTTAAATGAGTCAAAGGCATATTCAGATCTGAACTCAAGATTACTTCACAACCTGACAAACCAGGTCCTCTTCAAGGGTTTTCTATCTTAGCAAAGAGCACCCCTATCCAGGTGGGGGAGCCAGAAACCTAGGGGTTAGCAATAATGCCTTCATCTCCCTCACCTCCATATCCAATCCATCACCAACTGCCTTACCAATATGTCTACTTCCCTTCACAAACACTACTGCATCCTGGCCTAGTGTTTCTCAACAGAACAATTTGGGGCAAATAATTCTTTGCTTAGTGGGATTACACACACATATTAGAATATTTCGTATCCCTAAGCCACCTGCTCCTCCCCACCCTAGTCATTATGACAACCAAAACACCTCCAAACATTTTCAAATAGCCCAGAGAAAGAAGGAATAATATTACCCCAAGTTGAGAACCACTAAAATAACCTCCAAAACTGGTCACTCTAGAGTCACTCTGTTTCTCTCCCACTATCTATTTTCCCAACTGCATAAAGGTCCTTTCAAAATGCAAATTGGGGGGCGCTTGAGTGGCTCAGTTGGTTAAGTGTCTGACTTCGGCTCAGGTCATGATCTCATGGTTGGTGAGTTTCAGCCCTGCGTCGGGCTCTGGGCTGACAGCTCAGAGCCTGGAACCTGCTTCAGATTCTGTGTCTCCCTCTGTCTGCCCCTCCACTGCTCGCACTCCGTCTCTCGTATTGTCTCAAAAATAAATAAACATTAAAAAAAAATTTTATTAATACAAATTGGGGTGTCTGCCTAGCTCAGTTGGTAGACCATGTAACTCTTTTTCTCAGGGTTGTGAGTTCGAGCCCCACTTTAGGTGAAGAGATTACTTTAAGAAAAAATAAAATTAAAAAAAAAAAAAAAAGCAAGTCTAATAATGACATGGTCCTTCAATGACTTCTGTAGCACAGACACCTCACTGTCCCCAAACATCCTTTTTTTTTTCTTTATTCCTCAACAACAGAATACCTGAATATTAGCTGAGCATATAAACACCTAGGCAAAGGCCACATTTCCTACCTCCCTTGTAGGTAAGTGTGGCCGTTGACTAATGACGTAAAAAAAAAAGTGTGTGCAACTTCCAGGAAGGATGTGTGCCCTCCCTGCTGACTGTAACACTGATGTGATTGCTTAGAACCAAAGAGCCATCTTGTGCCACAGGTGGAAGCTGCATGACAAGGATGGTAGAACAACGAGATCGAGAGAGCCTAAGTCCCTGGTAATCAAGGACTCCATGCCAGTCCTGGACTGCCCTACCTCTATGAGAGAGAAATAAACTGTTATCATATTTAAGCCTCTGCTGTTTGGGTTTTCAGCCATTCTTGGTCTAATCTAATCCTAACACCACTTTCTATTGCTCTTAGGATAAAAGCAAAACATAAACTTTTATTTTATTTATGCCATTATTGTTTTGAGTTTTCAGTGTATCTCAACCAAATCTAATCCTACCCAGTACAACCCACTACTGCTCTCAGGATAAATAAAGACCCTCAACGTGGCCCAAAAACCTGCCTGTTCCAGCCCAGCTTAATGTTATACTATACCCAACCCCATACTCTGCTCCAGCCACGCTGGCCTTCTTTTATCTCTATACCTACCACGGTCCCTCCTGCCAGAGCTGTCACATATGCTTTTCCCTCTTCTCTTCATCTGGTAACTCGTACCCAATCTTCAGATCTTACCTCAAGCATCACTTCCTCTGGGAGCCTTCCCTGACTTCTCCAACTAGATCAAACCCCTTTTTTAGGTTCTCAGAGCACCAGGTACCTCTCCTTTATGAAATACTTTTGGAGTTACAATCTTACATTAGTGTGGTTACAGATGTGTACATACATTATATATATATATATTTATATATTTATATATATATATATATACACTATATATATAATATATATAAAATTCACATACTTCTCAAAAAATGATTTTGCTTCATTCTCATGTTGATTGTAGACTAGTTCCAAGTACATGTGTACAAACAGAGGATAAAAGAGTTGGGATAATTCTGCCCGATGGCAGTCCAAAGAACATTCAATGAAGTGTTTCAGTCCACTATAGTATTCTTCATACATTGTGGGGTCTCCTTGTTGGTTGTAAGCTGATAGCACAGCACTGACATCCGGCTGGTCTTCTACAGCTACACTTCCAACTGTTTAAAACACAAAAAACAACTTTCAAGAAAATGGCCTGATAAGCACCAAATGACTAAGACTGTTTTGCTAAGGTCCAGAGGTAAATTGTTTCTCAAATGTTTGTCTCTCACCAAACTCTTCTCCAACACAATCACACGATCTTTCAATGAAATTTTCACCTTGTTTCAGTCACCCATCCAAAACTCCTTCGGCTTGTCCATATCTTCTTGTTTCAATGTTAATGATTCTTTTTTAAATGTTTTTATTTATTTATTTTGAGAGAGAGAGCATGCGCACACACAGGAAAATACGTGCATGCACAAGCACAGGAGGGGCAGAGAGAGAGGAAGAGAGAAAATACCAAGCAGGTTTCACACTGTCAGTGCAGAGCCCAATGTGGGGCTCGATCTATGACCTGAGCCAAAATCAACAGTCAGATGCTCAACCGACTTAGCCACCCAGGTGCCCCTCAGCGTGTCCATATCTTAAAATAAAAATTCCAAATCAATAACAAAACAGGTCAATATTTTTCCTGCAGCTACCTTTTTCTAAAGACAAATTTCATAAAACATGACATGTGCAAATCAAACAAGTATATTAATCTTCTCCCAAGGCTTAGTGTAAATGGCACCCACCATCATGAAGCCATGCCCTGAAATAACATTCCCAGCTCTCTGAGCTATCTACATATTTTGTAACTTTCCTGTAACGTGTCCTATCCTGTAGAATATGTGTACATCAATCACTCCTTACAAAATGCAAGCATTTTAAGGATGGGAAGGACTAGCCTTATTTATGTTTCCTACAGATAATTCAATTTTATATGCTTAAAATAATTCCCATAAACATTCCAGGGAAGAAAACATTAGTATTTGTTTGTAACGTAGCAACACCAAACAATGATATACCTGTCAACACCAAACAATGATACACCTGTCAATCTAATCAGCGTTTGATCGTTGGAAATTATACTACTGTTGTGTTCTTAAATGCACAAATGTTATAAGTTCTTTTGGTTACTGTGATGGCTTTTTTTCCTCCTTATTGGTTCCTGAATTTTGACAGATCAAGTTTCCAAAAAGATGAGATATTATAGAAAAATAATCAACATAAGTTATCCATCTTATAGTTAATCCACAAAATTTAGCACTCAGAAAAGATTACTCTCACAGTTTTGCACATTTCTATTTACAGGATACAATGCTATATATTCATACTTCATGTCTGGCAATGCCGCAAAGATTGGGTCTCATAAATGCAGATTAATTTGGCTAGAGGCTCTGCCCTGGATAACTTAATTAAACAAACATTATCAGCTCAGGATCACCTTTGAGACCTTATATTGTGTATGAATTTTACTGCATGGACTTTGCAACAACAGCTAGGTAAAGGCTGGGAGGGAGGTCTCAGGTGATAGGTGCTAGACATAAACTTATCAGTACCAGGCATTTTATATACATATAATATCCGTATATATATAATATATACATATTATAGGTATGTATGTAGATATGTATGTATGTGTATATACGTATATACCCATGTGTATATATGTATAACCCATCTAATAGAGAAAAAAAATTCAAACTCAGGAAGAATCAGCATCACATCACGCAAGTAAAAACAACAGAGACAGAATCCGAACCCCGGTCTGAACCTATTCCTAAATGAATGGTTCTCAAACTTTGCCATACATTAATACCCCTTGGAAACATATTTTCAAAAATGGAGATTCTTAAACTCCACCTCTACACGATCTGATTCACTAAGTCTGAAGTGATGCCCAGAAATCTGCATTCCCCTATAGGTTTACCACTAGTAACAACCTATATTTTGAGAAATACTGGCTGTTTGGTCCAAAGCAAAGGTCCGCTGGCCTTTCCCAGTTCGTTTTCTGATCTCCAAAATAGAGGTAATGTCTAGCTCACAGTGGAATTGTGAGAATTAGGATAGATCAAATATTTTAAGTAATTACTTAAAGAAGCTAGTACAGAGCGGTACAAATATTGTTACTGTTAATGCAGACCTGCCAAGGCTCAAGAGCCCAAAAAAGAGGAAAGGGGCCAAAAGCCTGAAGGTCCTCGCCTCTCGGCGCCCACCTTCCCCAGACATCCCTCTGCTCAACAGCTCTCCTCAGCCTCTCACTGGAACTGACAGCTCGGAAGAGGGTTTGACTGCGCAGCCGGCGCACTAGAGAAAGGGGCGGGCATGTGGTCCTAGAGGCGGGCCCAGGAAATTCAAAACAAGCCCGCAGAGGTGCAGGCCTGCCTGCCTCTGCCTTCCCGGCTTGCTCCCTTTCGTGCCCTACCTCCCCGGGACTCCGCGGCTCACCTTTCCCCGGAGCCGCAGGACCTGTCGCTAAGCCCGAGACGGCGGCGGCCCCCGAAGCACCGGTGCCCGGAGGGTCAGTGGCAGCGGGGCCGGGGGCCGAGGCTGTGACCCGGCTGAGAAGCGCGCTAGCCGCCTCAGCACCGGCGCCGTCCGCCTCTCCCGGGACTCCGGTGCCCGCCACTGCCTCCTCCAGCAGCCGGGCCTCACGGCGCAGCGCCTCTTCAGCCTCGCGGAGATTGCTCTGCCGCAGGAACTGCAGCACGGCCAGCAGAGTCTGTCTGTCGTGGGGAGCTCCGGCCTCCGGAGCAGCGGCGGGCACCGTGGCCGCCCCCGCCGGAGCAACGGCGGAGACAGCCACCGAGGGTTTGGGGGTCCCACCATCCCCGCCGGCCGACGACGACGCCGCCGCAACGTTCCCGCCGCCGCCGTTAGGGCCGTTGTTGGTAGTGCCGCCGCCACCCTCGCCAGCGCCGTCCCCCGCCTGCGGAGGTAGCAGCGTCGGCGGTCCCTCAGGCTCTAACTTGACCGCCACCTCCGTCTGCTCCTCCGCCAGCGCCGCCATCTTGCGGCTGAGCCACCTCGCGCCGTCAAGCGTGATTGCGTTTTCGCCACATGGAGGGCGGGGAGGAGCGTTTTACGACAGCTTGGGAAGGCAATATACGGCAGTAGGAGGGGCGAGAAAGAAGGCGAAAAAGAATGGGAGCAAGAGCACTTTCAAAAGTGAGTGACAGAAAGGCAGGAAGTGGGAGGTGGCGACCGCCTATAGCGTTTGCGTGTAATAATTACCGTTTATTTCAGACCAGCTATTTTTAGGCACTGTGAGAGGTATTTTACATTTTATGACCTCCTTTAATTCAACGATCTTATAAGGGAGTGTTAGCCTCACTTTACAGGTGACTGAACCGAGACCCAAAGAGGTTAAAATAACTTGCCAAAGTCAGGCAAGAAGAAAGTGAGTGTCAAGATTCCAATCCAGGTCTCTTGTAAACGTAGCCAGAAGGAAGCTTCTGAGATACTAGTAATGTTTTATATTTTGATCTGGGTGGTAGTGACTTTTTTTTTTCAACTTTTACTTTTGTAAAAATTAAGCTACACGCTTTAAGTTTTGTGAACTTTACAGCATGTATGTTATATATAGTTGTTATTTTAAATTTTGGTTTAGTTTATTTATTTATTTTGAGGGAAAGAGCGAGAGAGAGACAGCAAGCAGGAGAGGTGTAGAGAGTGAGGGAGAGAAAGAATCCCAAGCAAGCTGTCTGCACTGTCAGCGCAGAGCCTGACCCTGGGCTCAGATTCACGAACCGTGAGATCATGACCTAAGCCGAAATCAAGAGTTGATGCTTAGTGGACTGAGCCACCGAGGTGCCCCTAAAAACAATTTTCTTAACGTTTATTTTTGAAAGACAGACACGGAATTCCAAGCCCGCTCCAGGCTCTGAGCTGTCAGCACAGATCCCAACAAAGGCTTGAGCCCATGAACCTGATGAGATCATGACCTGAGCCAAAGTCAGAAGCTTAACCGACAGAGCCACCCAGGCGCCCCTATAAATTTCAATCAAAAGTTGAGTACCTAAATTTTGTCATTGAGAAATGTGTACGTTCTGTATTCAGGCTATGTTATCTTTTGTTACAAATAAACTGTATTTTAACCGTGTATTTAAAATATTATGTGCCGTTTTGTAATGCTTCACAGGTTATAAAACGCTGCTGCATATTTTATCTCATTTGAATCTCACAACTCTGGGGCTAGATGCAGACAAGTGAGCCAAGGGAGTTGGGAAAATCTAGCACAATTATTCAAGTTGTTGGTTTTTAGGTCTTACTGGCTTCCTTCAACGATATTTAGTAGCTGAATGACCTGGAGCAAGTTACTTAACTCAAGTTGCCCAATTTCTAAAATAGGGATAATAATTGTACCTACCTCACAGAGTTGTGTAAAGATTAAATGAGATAATGTATATATAATACCTAACATGTAATAAATAGCTGTTGGTTACTTTTCCTTCACCTTAGAAGGTGTCCTGTAAATGTTTGATAAAGTCCAATTATGATGTTCAGGGTGATATTAAGACTGAAATGTGAAGCTTAACTAATTGCGTATCTAAAGTAAGATTATGGAACATGGGGAAGAGAGGGTGGAGGGGAAGATGAGCAGGAGTTGGTTAGCATTTACCCAGCACTTAACCAACAGAGAGAGAACCTGAATCTCTTATGAGGTGGGGAGTATTTGTCCTTTTCCTTAGGATCATTCAACTAATTTTTCTGATTCAGTATTCACTAATTAACTTGATAAGTGGTAAATTATTGAGCACTTAGGTGAGGGATGCCATGAATAACAAGCCCAGGCATGTTTATTGTTCCCTGGGAAGTTACTTTACCCCCTTACTAATGGTAAATTAGCATGCTGGTGCAGACATTAGTCTTGAGAATCAGATCCTGGAAACTGGATCCATCTGTACAGCTGAAACCCGGATAGTGGGACTCACAAAAGTACAGCCACCCCTTTTCCCTCTGTAGGGTCTACCTTTCACCTAGCTTTGTCCCTTAAGTTCCAAAAAGTCTTGGTTGGAACTTTATACCACAGTAAAGTATATTGAATAACTGCAAGGCCCACTTTTAATTTTTGTTTCTCTTTTCCCTTTTTTTTTTTTTTTTTTTTTTTTTTTACTTTATTTACCTAGAGGTGCCTGGGTGGCTCAGTTGGTTGAGCATCTGACTTTGGTTCAGGTCACGATCTCAGTTTGGAAGTTCAAGCCCCACATCAGGCTTGTTGCTGTCAGCACAGATCCTGCTTTGGATCCTCTATCCCTCTCTCTCTCTCTCTGCCCCTCTCCTGCTCACACTTGCTCTCAAAAATAATTTAAAAATTAAATAATTAAATAACTAAATAATTATTAAAAATTAAATAATAATTAAAAATTAATTTTTTTAATTTTTTAGAAGTTTATTCGCCTATTTTTAGAGAGAGTGAGTGGGGGAGGGACAGAGGGAGGGGGGAGAGAATCCAGAACAGGGAAATCCCAATGCGGGGCTCAAACTCCTGAACCATGAGATCATGACAAGAGCCAAAACGAAGAGTTGGGTGCTTAACCAACTGGGCCACCCAGGTACCCCTCCCCTTCCTTTCTAATCCCTACTCTCATTCTCCTTCTGCTCTCTTCTTGGGGTGTGTTAAGAAGTCAAGTGTCAATCTGTATCTTGTTCCTTTACAGAAGAGCTACTCTTTCTCTCTGGTTGTTTCTCTTTCTCTTCCATGTTCTTTCTTTTACTCTTCATGTGTCAAGGGTTGGACTTTTCATGTCTATTCTGATTGGACCTTTATGCACTCGTTCAATCTGAGATTTTTTTTTTTTTAATTCTGGGAATTTGGAAACATTATATCTACAAATATTTTCTCCTTTCTATTTTTCTCCTTCTCTTGTATTCTTATAGTACAGATATTGATACTTTTATTTCTTTTTTTTAAATTTTCTTTAAAGTTTATTTATTTATTTTTGAGAGAAAGACCAAGAGAGTGAGCAGGTGAGGGGCAGAGAGAGAGGGAGAGAGAATGTCAAGCAGGCTCCAGGCTGTCAGCACGGAGTGCAATGTGGGGTTCAGACTCACAAACCATGAAATCATGACCTGAGCTGAAACCAAGAGTTGGACACTTAACTGACTGAGCCACCCAGGCATCCCAATGCTTTTGTTTCTGTCTTCTAGGTCTGCTTTCACATTTTCATATTTACCCCTTCCTATACCTTCTAGAAAAGTTCCTCTACCTGATGTTTCAGTGTAATCATTCTCGGCCGAGATCCATATTACTACATAACCCATTTATTGAATTACTTACTTCAACCATTATATTTTTCATAGTATTTTGAATTGGTTATTCATGATTTATTATCCTGCTTTAACCCATTTGGGAGATTTTGTCCCTCCTGGGGACATTTGGCAATATATAGAGATGTTTTTGGTCGCCACAGTTCACGGTGGTGCTGCTGGCATCTAACCTGTAGAAGCCAGGGATGCTGCTAAACTTCCCACAATTCACAAGACAGCCCCATCCCACCACAGCAAAGAATTATCTGGCCAAAATGTCAATAGTGCCCAAATAGACAACCCGTGATGTAACCAATATGAACTCCTTTCTTTTGGGGGATATTATTTATTTAAATTTTCATCTGATGCACTTAATCTGTTTTAACTAGTCTAAACTCTTCAGTTTCTCACTTCAATGTGAGTTGCACCTGCTATATCTCATTACTTTTCTCGATTAATTTGTATTTCAGTGGCGCTATAAGCTACCTTGGCTAATATGTATACCCAGAGGGAGAGGCAGAAGCCCAGCATTGGAAAAAGGTGAGAGATGCACCAAAAGGAGGAAAGTCTATAGTGTCACTCTCTGGGCTCCATCACCCCATTTGCCAATTCACACGCGCACATGTGCACACACACACATCCTCAGGATTTTCACAGTTTTTACAGATGTGTCAATTTGGGTGCCATCTCAGGTTGGGTATGATGGGGAGACCAGCCACCAGTGTGAATTTACCATCTTGTTTGGTTCCTAAGTTTAAACTCATACCAGGGGGATCAGGCTGAAAGTTCCAACACTCTAATCACATGGTTTTTTTCAGACCTCATCCTGAGGCTATCCAGGTGTCTTCAACCTCCAGTCATCTCTTCAGCATACAAAAAGACACTTATTACTTAAGAGATTCCATAGATTTTGTGCCTTATGTGCTGGGGGTGGGGGGGACCCACAGAGGCCAAATGGATATTTCTCATTAAGTCACAAATAGTTTTACTATGTCCTTTCCAATGTCCTTTATTGTGTGCCTTTTATTTATTTTTCTTGTCTTATTGCAGTAGCTGGGACTTGCAATATGGTGTTGAATACGAGTGGTTAGGGGAAAGTAGACATGCTTGCTTCATTCCTTATCTTAGGGAGAAAATACCTAGTTTTTTATTATTAAGTATGATGTTCACTGTGAGGTTTTTATAAATGCCCTTTATCAAGTTAAGAACATTTCTGGGTAGTGGTATACTTTGTATCTCGGTTCTTAAAACCTGTGTAACATTGATTAGGCTCAGATCATGTATATGCAGCTTGAGGATAAGCCCAACTTTATAGGACCATTTTATTGATCTCCTTAATCTCCCCAACACTTCTCTTTCTGGTCCTCTAGCTGGAAAAGGGAGTGGGCTTTAATTTTCTGCTCTGCTATGTACTCCCTGAAAATGCAACTACTGTGGAGCCAAGAAGCAAGAGGATATACAGTGAAAACAGTAGTGGGGACGCCCCCTTGCTCTTGGGACCAGAGTTCTCCTCTCAGAGTTTTAGGTGCCTGCCTGGCCTCCACTGTCATCCCACATCCATTGCCACGATGGACCTGCCTATGGACTGGTGTGGGAGAGAATGGAAAAACAAAAACAAAGGAAAGTTTGGATTTCCCTCATTCTTTGTGACCTACAGTGGTCCCCTTTCCTGCCCCTGAAACCACGATAGAGGATTTCTCTCAGAGTTCTGTCTTACACACCTGGTGCACAGTTCTGAATTTCAGCTTGTGTTTGAGTCCAGGCCAGGAGATACCAGAGGAAAAACAAAATGGGAAATGCAGTGATGGTTCAGTTGTAGTTAGAGTTCTGGTTGCCTTCCCCAATCTGCCTCTTACGAATTGCATTCTAGAGTCAATAGATAGCTGTTCCATGCATTCTGTCCAAAGCTTTTACCTGTATTCAGTGAGAAATACAGAGTGAAGCACTTAATTATCACAACCCAGTAATCTTAGCTACATTGGTTGATACGTATTTTAGTTTATATTTTGTCTTATCATTAGAGAGTTTGAACATCTTTTCATATTTTGGCACTGTTTTTATATTACTTTGGGGGATTAAGTTTTATCTTTGTCCCCTAATTTTTAAGTTTTTTCCATCTGTTTAACATATTAGGTCCTTATCTGAGATATGTGTTGCAAATACTTTCTCCCAGTTTGGCCATTGTCTTTGATACTGTTTATATTTTGGGGACCATGCAGAAGTATTTTTTATGATGTCAAACATGTTAACTTATTTAATTGCATCTGGATTTTGAATCATAAATAGACTTTCACCTAAGTTAAAAAAAGATTCACCCATGTTTTCCCCTAGAGCTTATACATTTTCCAATGAGCTCTCTCATTGGTTTGGGACTGAATCTTGAATATGATGTGAGGTATGAGTCTTTTCAAAAGTGTTTGAGAAATCCCACAACTGGAGCACCTGGCTGCCTCAGTCAGTAGAGCATGTGACTCTTGATCTCGGGGTTGAGAGTTTGAGCCCATGTTGGGTGTAGAGATTACTTAAAAATAAGAAAACCTTTTCTAAAAAATCCCACAATCTTCTCAAGTTTGGCAATTCACTAAAAGTATTCATAAGACTCAATTGCAGGTTATTCTCAAGGCTAAAGCATATTATAGCTAAGGATGCAGAGCAAAAGCAACAGGAAGATGTTCATTGGCAGAGTCCAGAGAGGCCAAACACAGGATTTTGCATCTTTCCCATCTAGGCCCACACAGACATGCTTTCTCTCTACCATCAAATTACAGAGACAAATATGGGGCACCTGGATGGCTCAGTCCAACTTCGGCTCAGGTCATGATCTTGTGGTTTGTGACTTCAAGCCCCTGCGTTGGGCTCTGTGCTGACAGTTCAGAGCCTGGAACCTGCTTCAGAATCTGTGACTCCCTCTCTCTCTGCCCCTCCCCCCTTCATGCTCTGCCTTTCTCTGTCTCTCAAAACATAAAGAAATGTAAAAAAAGACTTTAAAAATTTTTCACATGCCTATAACCCCTCAGTGATTTCTCACCTCATTTATAACAATATGCAAATAGTTTCCCTTGGTTCAAATCTCCTGCTTACTTGAAGCCTATGTCTCCAACTTATCTCCCATTCATTTGCCGCACACTGCTTAGGCAACTCTTCCCCTCCACCTCCATTTTCTTACGGTTGACTCCTATTATACCTTCTCCACAGGTCTATCTATTGGTGTGGTAGTTCACACTTAATGCTAGGATATTAATTGTTCTACGGTTGGGGTCAGCAAACTATAGCCCACTGTCTTTCTTTAGAAATAAACTTTTGGGGCGCCTGGGTGGCGCAGTCGGTAGGGCGTCCAACTTAAGCCAGGTCACGATCTCGCGGTCCATGAGTTCGAGCCCCGCGTCAGGCTCTGGGCTGATGGCTCAGAGCCTGGAGCCTGTTTCCGATTCTGTGTCTCCCTCTCTCTCTGCCCCTCCCCCGTTCATGCTCTGTCTCTCTCTGTCCCAAAAATAAATAAACGTTGAAAAAAAAATTAAAAAAAAAAAAAAGAAAGAAACTTTTATTGGCACAAAATCAGAGTTATTTGTTTATATATTATCTATGGCTGTTTCTGTGCTACAGCAACAGAGTTGAGTAGCTACAACAGAGGCTACTCAACTGGCCCATAAAGCCAAACATATTTACTATATAGAACTTTACAGTTGGGGAGCCTGGGTGGCTCAGTTGTTTAAGTGTCTGACTCTTGATTTGTGCTTAGGTCATGATCCCAGGGTTGTGGGATCAAGCCCCACATCGGGCTCCATGCTGAGCATGGGGCCTGCCTGAGATTCTCTCTCTCCCTCTGTCCCTTTCCCCTACTTTTTCTCTCTCTCTAAAACAAACAAACAAAGTTAAATAATTAAATAAATTAAAAATAAATTTAAAGAACTTAAAGGGTGCCTGGGTGGCTCCATTGGTTGAGTGTCGACTTCAGCTCAGGTCATGATCTCTCAGTTCTTGAGTTGGAGCCCTGGGTTGGGCTCTGTGCTGACAGTTCAGAGCCTGGAACCTGCTTCGGATCCTATGTCTCCTTCTCTCTCTGCTCCTCTCCCACTCGGTTGCTTGGATGACTTATACAAGATATGTAAAAGTGTTCATTTTCAACTGTTGGCTAAAGGACTCTCTACCTCTGTGGACCCAAACTGATCTTAAGGAGACTGTTGCTCTGTTTCAGTATCTTCCAGTGGTTTGCCATAGGCTGAGTCCTTTTCTTTCCTCAGTGGCCTTCCTGATAGTAGTCTCAGCCAAGAAGAATGGGTTGCCCTATTGTGCAGGTCTAAATTGGTCTATTGGTCTAAATTAAGCTAAACCAACATTTAGGACTTATCCATATATCCATACCCCTACCCCAAGTGACAAAATTTTGCCTTATATACTTTAAAAGATTTGGTTCTTAGAACTATCATTGGAGACGTTTCGTTAGCGCACACACACACACACACACACACACACACACACAAACTCTTTAATTATTATTTTATTTTGTAAGGGTAGAAAAGGGCTATCTAACATTCTTTAACACATGATAATGATGTGCATCAGACATGTATCTGTGGGTTCATGAAAGCATGTCAGAAAAAAAACTGTGCTTAATCTTACTTAGTCTTTCTTTCTTGGGTTCAGTGTCATTTTACATGAAGGCTTATTATTATTATTCAGGAATTATTTCTATTGTACAATTTTTATGACCTCTTTTTTTGTCTTCCAAGTCTTTAAACATAATTTTGAAAAGAAAAAAAGAATGTATCATTTTCATATTTGCTACTGTACCCTCACTGTTTCTAGCTTTTACACTTAAGTCCATGATCCATTTGTGTGTATGTGTTTTAAGTAGGCTTCACATCCAGCACAGAGCCCAACACAGGGCTTGAACTCACAATCCTGAAATCAGGACCTGAGCTGATGGAGCACCTGGGTGGCTCAGTTAGTTAAGTGTCCCGATCTGGAATTTGGCTCAGGTCATGATCTCACTTCTTGTGAGTTCAAGCCCCATGTCTGGGCACAGAGCTCATTCTCTCTCTCTCTCTCTCTCTCTCTCAAAATAAATAAATAGGGGCACTTGGGTGGCTCAGTCAGTTGGACATCCAACTTTGGCTTAGGTCATTATCTTGCAGTTCGTGAGTTCAAGCCCTCATCAGACTCTCTGCTCTCAGCGCAGAGCGCACTTTGGATCCTCTGTCTCCCTCTCTCTCTGCCTCTCCCCGCTGGCGCTCTCTCTCAAAAGTAAACATTAAAAATTTTAAAATAAGTAAATAAACTTTAAAAAGCTGAGATCAAGGGGCGCCTGGGTGGCTCAGTCAGTTAAGCATCCGACTTTGGCTCAGGTCATGATCTCGTGGTCCATGAGTTTGAGCCCCATATGGAGGTCTGTGCTGACAGATCAAAGCCTGGAGCCTGCTTCAGATTCTGTGTCTTCCTCTCTCTCTGCTCCCTTCCTGCTCATGCTCTGCCTCTCTCTGTCTCTCAAAAATAAATAAACATTAAAAAAATTTTTTAAGCTGAAAAAGTTGGATGCTTAACCAACTGAGCCACCCAGGTGCTCCAAGTCGATCATCATTTCAGCTAACTTTTGTATATGATAAGAGGTAAGGGTCCAACCTCATTCTTTTGCATGTGGCTATCCAATTATCCCAGCACCATTTGTTGAAATCCTTTCCCCTTTGGCTGTTTTGGGAACTTTCTCAAAAACCAATTGACTACAAATGTGAGGGTTTATTTCTGCCTTCTCAGTTCTATTCCATTTGATTTGCGCATCTATCATTACGCTAGTACCACAGTGTTTTTTATTATTGTAGCTTTGTAGTAGGTTTCAAAATTGGGATGTGTGTGTCCTTCAACAATGTTCTTCTCTTTAAAGATTATTTTGCCTAGACCTAGTCAACATTTTGTAACAACAACAAATGAGTATATTCATCCACTGCCTTTAATTAGATTTAGTATAGTTCTTACAAACCTTTATAATGGAACTCTAAGGAGTCTGTTTTAGATGGGGTATTTGGAAAAACAAACAAAAAACACGTTTTAATTTGGTAAGGTGCCATGATGCTAAATACCTTTGGAATCTGACTTTTCAGAGGAATCTAAAGTTTGATTTTCTTTCACAAATACAATTTGTTGTATAACATCAGAAGACATGATCTGTAGGACTTGAGCAGCAGTGCAGAATTTTAGGTCATTAGCCATGTGATCCTTGAAATTAAGACAAAGCTATGAGTTTCAGGAACCCTCACCATGTTAGCAAATCAGCACAAGAAGTAGGGTAAATAATAATATTTACAAATCAAGTCTAGACCTAGATTAGAGTCTATATTTTGGGTCAGAGTTGTATCAGTAATTATTTATATAACATATTCATCTGATGATTTGAAACTGTTTTATTTTTTTTTTAATTTTTTTTCAACGTTTAATTATTTTTGGGACAGAGAGAGACAGAGCATGAACGGGGGAGGAGCAGAGAGAGAGGGGGACACAGAATCGGAAACAGGCTCCAGGCTCTGAGCCATCAGCCCAGAGCCCGACGCGGGGCTCGAACTCACGGACCGCGAGATCGTGACCTGGCTGAAGTCGGACGCTTAACCGACTGCGCCACCCAGGCGCCCCTGAAACTGTTTTAATAATACTTTTTTTGAAATGAATATTGATACCATAAAATCCTTTGTATATTTTTTAAATTTAAGTAATCTCTACATACAACATGGGGCTCGACCCCAAGATCAAGCATCACATGCCCTTCCAACTGAGCCAGCGAGACACCCCAGTCCTTTACTAAAACAAAATTTTTTAATGTTTATTTATTTGTTTTTGAGAGACACAGTGCAAGCAGGGGAAGGGCAGAGAGAGAGGGAGACACAGAATCTGAAGCAGGCTCCAGGATCTGAGCTGTCAGCCAGAGCCCGACACGGGCTCAACTCAAGAACTATGAGATCATGAAGTCAGATGCTTAACTAACTGAACCACCCTGGTGCCCCTGATTTTTTTAAATCTGCTTTTAAAAATTAAAGACTTTGGTGAATTGTTTATTTACAAAGAGTATCAGGAAATCACTGCAAGTCCCAAGGAACATTTAGGGGTTTCTTGATTCCCCAACCAGTCCCACAATATTGGTCATGGATCTGCTTTAAAAATTTTGTACCCAAGGGGACCTGGGTGGTTTAGTCAGTTAAGAGTCTGACTCTTGATCTCAGCTCAGGCCATGATCTCATGGTTTGTGAGATTGAGCTTTCAGTTAGCTCTGTGCCAACATCGCAGGAACCTGCTTGGGATCCTCTCTCCCCCTCTCTCTGCCCCTCCCCTGGTTGCATGCTGTCTCTCTCTCTCAAAATAAATAAGCTTTTAAAATACATAAATAAATAAAAATAACAATTTTGTACCCAGAGACCCACCATCCTTCACAATCAACATTTATAATCAAGCAACAATTGCCATCTCCTAGTTAATTAATGTGTGAGCCCTTCATAACGGTTTTTAGATATGATTTTCTTTTTTTTAATGTTTATTTATGTTTGAGAGGGAGAGCACGAGCAGAGGAGGGACAGAAAGAGAGAGGGAGACAGAATCCCAAGCAGGCTCCACACTGTCAGCACAGAGCCCAACACGGGGCTCGAACTCACAAACTGCCAGATTACTACCTGCATCCAAATCAAGAGTCAGATGCTTAACCCACTGAGCCACCCAGGTGCCCCTCTTGTTTTTTTAAGTAGGCTCCACACCCAGTGTGGGGTGTGAATTCACAACCCCGAGATCCAGAGTCGTATGCTCCACTGACTGAGCCAGGCAGGCACCTCTAGATAGGCTCTTCTGTTTGAGTATCAAAGCACCCCCCCCCCCAAAAAAAAACCTCTAGTACTGATGTTTCATCTTTTCTACAGCATCTGTCAGTCTAATTAATTATCATGTAAGGAGTGCAATTACTCGTTGTGTAGGTCCACTTCTGCTGTTTTGTATTTACACCATTTTAACAAGTTAACATTCAGGGTGAGTTCTGGCTCAATCTGGGACATGATTCAATTCTGGTGCCTTGTCAAAATGTAAAGGTCCCAGGTAAGTGCCCCAAATATAACTTTGATGTGGAAACGCACTTAGATCATAATGGAGATACAAAAAATCCTCATTTTATGAAATAGATACATTTTGGAAGGCCTCACATATTATAAATATCACATAGTTAAGCCGTTTACCATATGGATTAGTCGTTCTACCAGAGAAACATAAGTACTAGGACACATATATTTATTGAGATTTATTACAAGGAATTTCTTTAAACAATCCTGGAGGCTTGCTAGGCAGATCTGAAATCTGTAGGGCAGGCCAACATGCTGGAAACTCCTGGGAAGGATTAACGCTGCAGTCCTCAGGAAGAATTTCTTTTCCTCAGGTGAATCTCAGTTTTACCCCTAAGGGTTTCAACTGATTGGATAAGATCTGTTCAGATTATATGGGATAATATCTTTTACTTAAAGTCAACTGATTGTAGATGTTAATTACATCTATAAATACCTTCACAGCAATACCTAGATAAGTATTTGAATCACTGGGTACTATAGCTTTGCCAAGATGACACATAAAACTACCTTTCACACCCTAGGACCCACAAAGCCTGCAGATATTTCTGTTTACTAACTAAACTGCTACCCCCCGTGGCAGTAATGCAAGTTCATAATTCAGTTAGCTTGCCAGATTTGAAAATGTGCAATTCTTGATTACATTTTTAAAATGTTGAGGATTCTCAATATTTCACACTCTACATAAAATATAATACTAATAAAGTAGGCTCCGCGCCTAGTGCAGACTCCATTATGGTGCTTCAACTCACCACACTGAGAGCAAGACCTATATCTGATATCAAGAGTTGGAGGCTTAACTAACTGAGCCACCCAGGCACCCCACACTACAAAATTTTATGATTAAAACGCATGGTGCAAGTAATTATTTTGTCTTACAATGTTGAAAGGTGAAAAGCTGTGCCTTTATCTAATGTAATCAGGTGGAAGCTCTTACAGTTTTAGGGTCATGTAAGGAGACTATCTCAGGTGTCTATGTCCCTTTCAATCTCTCTTCAACCGTCCTCTTTCAATATCCTAGTCCAGTTCCCATCCCCCTTCCTCGAGGCTTTATACTCTTCCATATAGGAGGAGACATTTCCTTTCTTCCACTTTTTGAATCTTGCATACTTCAGTATCTTAGGCTTGACCAGATTTTGGCGACTACAGAGGGAGAGGGAGAGTCTAGTCCAGGGGCAATGGGTGCTCATCAAGTCAGGTTCAGCTTTCCCCAAATAAGCATAATGACTTGATTTCCTCACCAGTTCCCTAAGAAGTATGTACACCACTCCCAAATTAGCATTGATTTTACTCAGTGACAACACATTCTCTCTCAAGTGTGATCCCCCCACCCCCAGCATTATTTCGTTAAGGAGCTTTTAACTCCTTTCTGAATCCAGCTTACAAGCATCATGACATTAGCTGGCACTATGTTAGCAAGGATAAACTACGCCAACGCCATATCTCTTTCATAAAAAAATTGGGGGGTGGGGGGTAGGAGTGCATGAATAGGTCTCAGTTCCTGCTACAATAGACCTTTGGTAAATATTTGTTGAAGTAAATATAATGACGTTCTTCTATGTGATAGGGACTCGAGGATGGTCTTTAAATGGTGATTAAATGTCCATCCTATGGCAATAAAAGATTTAATTCCTCCAAATAAACTTACATATTTCAAAATAGAAATGTCATACTTCCTCATGGAAATAATCTTGGATGAAAGAAATGCGCAATCGCTACTCAAACTTAGGTCATTATGGTTCATAATACGACATCATGATGGCACCTATTTCAGTGCTCTGCGCATCAATCCATACAGACAGAATACTGCTGTCTGGAATGGTACCAATTTTGTCATTTTAATTTTTTTTAACATTTTTAAATTTATTTTTGAGATACAGAGCACAAGTGGGGGAGGGGCAGCAGAAAGGGGACACAGAATCCCAAGCAGGCTCCAGGCTCTGAACCGTCAGCACTGAGCCTGACCTGGGGCTTGAACCCATGAACCATGTGATCATGATCTGAGCGGAAGTCATATGCTTAACAATTTAATCATTTTAAAAAAGGGAGTGAAGAGGGACAACCGAGTGACTCAGTCTGTAGAGCACGGGACTCTTGATCTCAGGGTTGTAAGTTCAAATCCCATTTGGTGTAGAGATCAGTTTAAAAAAGCAAACTGCTTAAAAATTAAATTAAATTAAAAAGGAGTGAAGAGAGCATCAGCCTTCCAAAGTGAAAACTTGATTCTTCTAAATGCGGCCATGGGCCCCACCCTATATGCAGAACGGCTCAGTGCACGCCCAGGTTTAGGTGAGGGCAGCGAACCACATTTCCCAGCGGCCCTGCAGGTCTCTCGCGCCTGCGCACTGGCAGCGTAGGCAGGTCGGCAGTACTCCCGCGCTAGCCAGCCACTGGGTCTCGTCTCGACCGGCCTCTAGCCCCGGCATGGAGAGGGTTTCGTTGGCGACGGGCAGCGCGGGAGCCGCCAGGGCCGAGGGAGCTGCGGCCATGCCGCCCCCGCCAGCCGTGTCCCCGCCTGCCCTCACCCCGGCACCCGCAGCGGGGGAGGAGGGCCCGCCGCCTTTGCCCGAGGCGGGGGCTCCCGGCTGCTCGGGCGCCCGGCCCCCAGAGTTGGAGCCAGAGCGCAGCCTGGGCCGCATGCGGGGCCGCTTCGAGGACGAGGACGACGAGTTGGAAGAGGATGAGGAGCTGGAGGAAGAAGAAGAGGAGGAGGAGGAAGAGATGAGCCACTTCTCGCTGAGGCTGGAGGGAGGCCGGCCGGACTCCGAGGACGAGGAGGAGGTATTTACAGCCCCTGCCTGACCACGCCGGGGCAGAGGGGCCTCCGGGACGAAGCCCGCCCTCCCCATCGAGGACCGGGCCGCGCGTCCCCGGCTCGCCGTTGTAGCCCTTGGCACTCGCGTCGACCTCCACCCCTCCCTGCTCTACCTGCCCAGGCATGTGGCGCGGACTGGGCTTGTTTCCCCGCCCGACCCCCTGTCGACTCTTTGTGAGGTTCCTGCCGCTCACTTAGGCTCTCGGGGTCCGACTCGATCTTTCTGTAAATCATTATTAAATTATGCCAGGCGGGTGGGCGCGTAGGGTGCAGTGTTTCTCTTTCCAGGAACTTGCAAGTCGGACGAGAAACAGTCCATTTCTTCTACAGGGTGTTGAGAAGATGGCACACTCTTCCCTATCCAGTCAATCTCTAATTGAAAAGGATGGTTGTTTTTGTTTTGTTTTGTTTGTTTAATGTGGTAGGGCATACTTCATCAAGCTGGGTAATACACCTAGCCAGTCAGAATTGACCTATTAAACGTAAACACCTGTATCTGGAAAGTTTGACCGTTTTGTAAGTATTTCATAAAGTAAGATGCTCCTCATATGGCAGTGTGCAGTATATCCAGGAGAATAAGGTCTTTTTGAAACATTGGTTTATATTGTGTTATTGTAACTTTCAGAAGTATTTTGAAGGGTTGGAGGTACTGTAATATTGTGGTGTTGCAAAGTAAGTTACATTGTTCATAATGATATGTGGGGATTATGGCTTAAGAATTTGAGAAGGCAAGGGCTTGTACTTTAAAACTACTTCCATTGCATTTGCAGCGCCTGATTAATCTCTCAGAACTGACCCCGTACATCTTGTGTTCCATTTGCAAAGGTTACTTAATAGATGCAACTACCATTACAGAATGTCTTCATACATGTAAGCATATAGTTCACATTTTGAAATGATACATTCAATTTTTGAAATGTCTCCAAAGCATCCTAATTTAAACATTTTATTTTTCAACAGTTTGTAAAAGCTGCATTGTAAGACATTTTTACTATAGCAACAGGTGTCCAAAATGCAACATAGTAGTACATCAGACACAACCTCTTTATAACATAAGGTAAGAAAAATATATAAGTAAAATTTATATTTTAAATATACTTTGTTTAATGAAAACTTCTAGTTGTGTAGTTGGGAATGAATTCTTGACCTGTTTCAAAAAGGCAACTACATATTCTCTGAAGAAATATATCTAACACACTTACTGTGTGCCAGGCACTGTGATACCTTCTGGGGACCAAAAATAAATAAATAAATACATAAATAAATAAATAAGCACAGGCCTCTCTTTCTGAGGGTTTTAATTCCATCAGTCAAGTTCCTGTGGCTAGTTTAGGTTTGTCATTTGGGGATAGTTAGAATTCTGCTTTTTAAAAATGATGCCTGAAACAACTGGCCTCTTTAGAAACACCGGTGTGTCCTAGGTCATTGTGGCTTTTTCAGATTTTCAGTTCATACTATGTTTCCTAAGTGAAGAAAAATATTAAAAGTGGATTGGTTTTCATTTGTTCAAATACTATTACGTTTTTACTATCTTTCTAGAAGAATGGTTTGCAGATGATGCACAGAAGTTCAAAATCCAGTTTCCGCATTCAAGCTCATATTCTTATCAGGAGAATAAGAGAGTCCACATGGAACAATTTAGCAAACCATTCAATAGTCTGTGATTACTTATGATTACATGTAATTAATGACTTGAGGTTCTCTCAGTTGAGAACTGGTGCTACCTATAAAAGTAACTCACCTCTGAAAAAGGAGATATCCACTCCCAAGAGAAAGCAGTTATTTACAAAGAGCATCAGTTATTCTCACTCTGTACCAAAATGCATTTTGCTGAATTCTGAGGTATTCTCCATCCTTTCCTTTTATTAGGTTGGACCGACAGTTACAAGACATAGTGTACAAATTAGTGATCAATCTAGAGGAAAGTAAGTTTATTTTATTACATGGTTGTGAACCCCAGAATCTCTGCTGACTCTACTAGTTACATTTTAAGTGTAATTTAGTCTGTGTTTTATCATTTTTTAGGAGAAAAAAAGCAAATGCATGATTTCTATAAAGAAAGAGGTCTAGAAGTACCTAAACCTGGTAAGTTTGGGTGTATACCATAATGTATTTATAGATTAAAGACCACTAACTTAACGAAATTTATTCCCTTTGAAATTATTTTTGGTGATAGCTTGTTTTCTTATGATCAAAGAGCGAGAAAGATGATGTAATGATAAACTGTAATTCAGTTTAATTAATTATAAAAATTAAGGAGTACAGGCTCTGGAGCTAGATGGTCTGAGATTGATCCTAGCCCTGCCACTTTCTGTGTGACTCTGACAAATTACTTCAATGTCTCAGACTCCTCATCTATAAAATAGGGATAATCATAGTACTTCCTAAAATTGTTGTGAGGATACATTGAGTAATACAAAGCACTTAAAACAGTGCCTGGAACATAGTAACTGTTCAGTTTTTGTGATGATGGTGATGTGATAGCTTAGAAAATTAGATAAATTTGTGTTTAAGTCCTGGTTCTTCCACGTACTATATATTGCCTAATCTCACTTGAACAGTAATCTCCATTTTTTTACAGTTTTAAGTAAAAAAAAAGCAGTATACCTATGTCATGGGATCATGATTAGGGTTAAATGAGAATCTACACGTGCAGTGCTCAGCATGACCCCTGAGCCCTTGCACACAATAGTGCTTGTTAAGGATTATCTACAACTGTTGTGTTATGAGCCCTCTCTGTGGCCCTGATAAACCAACCCTGTATACCTGCCTTCCATTGTGGAGTGGTCCCCACTTGCAATTTCACTGGCTTTGACAGATTATTTAATGTTATTAAAGGGAGATTGAGTGCATTATCATCTTTTAAATAGTCAACATGGTTATAATATCTGTGTAATATTTTTCAAAGATCTCAATTCATGAAATTTTTATTCTAACCCAACTTTTTTGTTTGGCTTTTAAATAGCTGTTCCACAGCCAGTCCCTTCGAGCAAAGGAAGATCTAAGAAAGTCTTAGAATCAGTGTTTCGTATCCCACCTGAACTTGATATGTCTTTACTACTAGAGTTCATTGGGTGAGTACCCTTAATCTCTCTACCTCTTAACCTTAAAATAAAGAATTTGTTAAGTCCAACAGTTATGAAATCATCCTTAACGTAGGTAAAATCAAATTTTTGTGATATCCTTTTAAAAATTCATCATGAAATATTTAAGACTTAGAAAAAGGTCTAAAGAATAGCACTACACCACTTCTGTCACCATCATCAGGCTTAAGAAATACCGCACGCTTGTATGGCACAAACCCTTCGGCCACCCCTTCCTGCTCATCCCTCTTTTCTTAGAGGTTAATAACCAGTCTCCTAAAAGTAATGATTGCGATTCCCATGGTTTCTTAAAATATGTTTATCACACGTATTTATCCTTAAGCAATGATGTAGAATTGCTTTTGCTCATTTAAAAACTTTAAATGGTATCACTGTGTTTTCCAACTTGTTTTATTCACTCAGCATTGTGTGATTCATCCATGAGGAAGTGTGTAATTCTAGTTGATTCATTTTCACCATTGCCTGGTATTCCCTTAAAATAAATATACCGTAATTTATCTTTTCTTGTACAGTTGAACTTATAGCTTGTTTCCAGTTTTTTGTTTTTGTTTTTTTTTGCTGTTATAATGTTGCTTTAAACATTTTTGTATGTATCTCTTTGTGTATATGTGAGATAGTTCTCTAAGAGTATAGATTTGCTGAGTTTTAGGATATATTTGTTTTCAACTTTACTTGGTTTTGCCAAATTGTTTTCTGAAGTAGTTGGATATCTTTCCAATTGATATAAATTGCTTCTTTCAAACTTTATATGTAGCATATGGTATATTCTATTACATTGCAACATTGTTAAATACAGTATCATCATAGAGTTGGCATGTATCAAACTGCAGTTTTCAAAATTCTTACATAGTTTGCAGAATAAACTAACATGCTTTTTTTAGAAAATCTAGATTTTCCATTTTGTGTCGCTGATGACTATTTTACTTTTCAGTAACTTTCTCCTTATAATTCTAGATTGCCTGTATCATCTATTTAGTATCTAGCTTGTGCTATGTTGTGTTTACCTCTTTATGTGGTCAGTCACCCTATGTTCTCGGCTGATATTAAGGACACCTAAGGGGCGAGAACACAAAGCCCATGTAGTAGTGGTTGATAACAAAATAATCCCTTTGGAGGAATGAACAGAAACTATGTAATACCAAACTTTAAACAAGCAATTTCTGATAATAAAGAATGTGTTCCAATCTAAAAAGGACCTGGTTAAATAATGGTATATGGCACATGAGTATGTGCTAATGTAACAGCATATATGCTTAAATGGAACAATCAACAAAATAAGAGAATACATCTCAAGCGCCCATGTATGGTTTTTTTTTAAAGAGCATGGTGGGAAATATGTGTATATACATTTCTTTTTTACATGCACAGATCATTCCTGAAAGGACATATAAAAAAAATGTTAATGTGTTAATGGCAGTTGCCTCTAGAAAAGGGCAACTGAAGTCTGTGAGTCTACAGTAGGGAAAAAGTCTTTTCGTTGTGTTTGAATTTTTACTATGTAACCTGATTTTTTGTAAATCTGTTTAATTAAAATTTGAAAACTGAAAGGAGTTTATATTTCTAAAAAATATTTTGGGGAAATGTAAAGTTTTCTACTGGTACACAGTAAGAACTGATGATCAATTTTTTATACATTTTTTGAAAAGTGGCAGGGAGGTAAAGATGGCAAATAAGTGATGGGTATGCCGCCATTACCTCTGTCTTTGCCCGCAGCAGAAATCAATAATAAGTCATGGCAGGCTTTCCTGATGAGTGAGGATTGACCACAGTACTCAGGGCAGTCATTAACACTTACCAAATTTGTTTCATTAGTAAATTTTCCCTGCTGTAGAATAAAGAGCCCTCATGCTCTTTCCCTGCCATGGGGAGTCCCAGGGAGGCAGAGGCTCTGTTGCACTCAAGCTTCGCTCCACCGGTAACCCACCACCATGGCTGAGGAAGGCATTGCTGCTGGAGGTGCAACGGATGTTAATACTGCTTTACGAGAGGTGCTGAAGACTGCCCTCTCCCGCGATGGTCTGGCGTATGGAATTCGCCAGGCGCCAAGCCCATCTTTGTGTGCTTGCATCCAAGTGTGATGAACCTATATACGTCAAGTTGATGGATGCCCCTTGTGCTGAATACCAAATCAACCTAATTAAGGTTGATGACAACAAGAAACTAGGGGAATGGGTGGGCCTATGTAAAACTGACAGAGAGGGAAAACCCCATCAAGTGGTTGGTTGCAACTGTTTGGTGGTTAAGGACTGTGGCAAGAGTCTCAGGCCAAGGATGTCATTGAGAAATACTTCAAACGCAAGAAATGAACAAATAAAAGACTTGGTTCTTGTTCTAAAAGAAGAAGAAGAAGAAGAAGAAGAAGAAGAAGAAGAAGAAGAAGAAGAAGAAGAAAAGAGCCCTTGCTTGGAATAAGGGAGGATCTAGGTTTAAATCCTAGCTTTTCTGTTACCTAGTTTTGTAAACATTAACAAATTGCTTTTTGTTTATTCACAAGATGTTAAGGTCCAGCTACATACCAGCACAGCGCTCTGCTAGTGTTGAGAATATGGGTTTGAAGAAGTCAGCCATGGCCTTTGCCCTCACAGAACTTCTAGTCTCAGAGCTTCAGCTTCTCTATCTGTGAAAAGAAAGAATTGAGCCTTTTGTGTTGATGATTATGATGAGTAGTCTGACTCATAACATAGCCCTTTATCCATTTTCAACTGGTTGAGGGGAAAAAAGCTTTCAGAGTGGCAAGGAGTCTTTTTGAAAGAAAGCTTCCAGAAGCAGAGAGTCCTTTTGAAGTCACCAGTCCCCAGAGTTCACTACATGGAAAAGCTTTTATGTTCTCACAGAAGTCAGGCTACTGAGGGTAACGCATAGGCAGCTCTCTCATGGCAGGACAAGCGGCAGATGAGTTTTAACCTGATGCAAGTACAAAAGCAAATTTGGTCCATCTGTTGACCCCACTTGAGTTGGAGGAGCAAAAAAACCCGAGGTAGGTTCATCTCGTGGGCAGTGACTTTTCAACCACTGGAATATGAAGCTAGGTCCCCCCCTAAATTGGGTATGCGTGTTTTGTGATATTTAGATAGTCTTGTACTTCTTGTTTTTGTTCTTCAGTTTGTGTGTAAAGTAGAAGATTATAAAAAGAAATAACCTCAGGCAGGCAGTATAGTGTATATAGAAACCATAGGCTTTGAAAAGTCTCAGTAACTAACGGTATATAACCTTTGGGATGTAGCTGAATTCTCATCAGTTTCTGTTTTTCTAAACTGGGGATCATAATAGCATCTAACAGGAGTGTTTTAAGTATCAGTTTATGGTATTCCTACCATGTCTAAACTATTAGCAATGTAGGAATATTGAAATAATGCAGGGTCATTCGAAAATAAAGGTTAAAGTACTCTGTGGTCCTGTAATATGTACATCTGCCTAGTGAATAAAATGGACTCACATGAGATAAGTATGAGACAGCCAAAATTTAATGCAATCTTCAGCTCAGTAACACTTAGTCGACCAGGGAGTTGCTGTCCAACTGTACGCTGTATTAATCCAACTAGTGTATTATGTTGAGCTCTGGGCACTACATTTTAAGAGAGAGGTTGGTAAAATGAGGTGTAACCGGAATAGCAAAAAGTTAGAAAACCATGTCATTTGTGGTAAGGGAAGGAACAAAAATAGTCTGAAAAAGAACAATCCTAAGCCCCTTAAATTAATTTCAGATCTTTAGAGGGTTATCATATAAAAAGAAAAGTTGGATCTAGTTCACAAGAGTACCAAAAGACAAAATTAGGACTAGTAGGTGTAAGTTACAGGGAGAAACATGTTTGATTCAGTGCGAGCAAGCCATTTCTAACCAAGTTGCCCACAAATGGAATGAACTAACTTGTCAGTTGAGAAGTTCTCTCTTTAGGTGCTTAAGCAGAAGCCAGATGACTGTACATCATGGATTCTATAGAAATAATTCTTGTAACAAGTAGGATATTTTATTTTACAACGCTAAGTTTATATTATATATTTTAGGTTTACATTTCATATATATATATATATATATATATATATATATATACATAACATTTATATTAACATACTATGTGCTTATAATGTAGCTTTTATGTTATCTTTTAATATATTTCTTTATTATATTTGTATTATAAGAATATTTTGTAGATGATGCAATTGTGGTCTGGCCTACTCTTCACAACACTATAGGAAAGAATGTGGGTTCTGATGCTAGGTACACATGAGTTGGAAGCTTTATCACTTAGTAGCTCTGTGACCTTAAGTTATTAAACCTCTCTGAGGCTAATTTTCCTTATCTGTAGAAGGGAGATACTAATACCCGATATGCAGGGCTATTATGAGGACTAAATGAAAAGCATGCATCTTCTATGAAGACCTCATACAATGCCTGTGCATAGTAGATGATCAACAAAAGTTAGAGCCTATTGTCTCCTCATGACATAAATGTAATGGACTTAAGAAGTCCCTTCACACTTCTAGGTGAAGAGCAAACAGCAAATCATGCCCATTATGCTATAAGCAAACTAACAGGAAATCTAGTAGCCTTCTTGTAAGAAATCTATCTTGAAAAGGTTACTGTAAAGAGAAAACACAATTATGATAGGAAAAAAAGAAGTCTTACTTTAAATTGGAAAATGTTAAAAAAAAATAAATTGGAAAATGTTAGAATGTAACATGCGGGGGAAACCTAAATATTAAAGATACAGTCTTCACTCCTGGAAGTATACAAAGTAGTGTAAAATAGCGGAGAAAACTGCCTTTACCTTCCAGTAGGTGGCAGACGTGACAACCACATTTCTTTATTTCATAAAAGGGTAGGTGGTGGCCTTTTAAGATTAAATTGATGTTCCTCGAGTATTTATATCCATGTTATTTTTCTGTGTTTTATGATTTAACGTATAGTTTAAAATGTTGATTAATTTTGCTTTCATTTTTCAGTGCTAATGAAGGCACGGGACATTTTAAGGTATTTTATTTTCATTTACTTCACAGGAAGACCCTATAGTACACAATTTGGGAGTCAGATTAGCAATCATGGAGATTGCTTTCAATTCCAGTAGTGTTTTGTGAATAAAAGTGGTAGAAATACGAAGTACGTTCAGTAATGCTGTCATGATAAGTTTATGAGAAAAGAGTTAATACGTAGGGATTTGTTATTAATACAGGACAGTGGTCTAAGGAAATAGAAGTGAGATATTTCTAAAACTCTAAAACCAAATACTAGGATAATTTGGTGATTTAAAAAAATGTTTCAAAGCATTTTTTGCATAGTTGGCATTCGGTTAAATATGAGCTTAAATTTTTAGTTGCACATAACATTTTGGGCTCAAGGTAACCTGCCCTAACTTGTAACTTCATTTACTGAATTTTTAGAAGTAAGAATGAACTCCTTTGTAACATACGTAAGTTCAGAGTTGTCTTAAAGGCTCTATTATCACAGGTCCCATTGTACACAGTGTTGCTCCTATAGGATGAGTCATTCAGGAAAAGCTAACTTTTTTTTTTTTTTTGAAAGGGTAACTTTTTAAAAAGGGTTAAATCAGGCCTTATACTTACTTGGGATTGTAAATATATAAGGAAATAGCTTTGATCTGTTTGGATTTTTAGTGACTTTGTCAAAGTCTGTACTAACGCTTGGGTGGATTATATCTGGTTCAGTATACTGTTTTGTGAATACAGTTGCTGAGAGACATGAACTACAGCATAGGAATAGGTGGATACTTCTGTGGATAAAGTATATTATAGATGTTTCCTAGAGATCAGAGTGATGGAGGGGATACAGTGTTAAGTTTGGTAACTTTGAATTTATTCTAAGTTGTAAAAAATCAAATTTATGGCAATTAACTTTAGGAAGTTCTTTCATAGTAGTGTGGTAGGTGGGAAAGTGGCATATAAGTTTCTGTATGGGTCAAGTATAGTGTCCTATGCTCCTAGAGTTTGCTAAAGATATTTGTCCAATCATCTGTAGTAGCCAGGCACCCAAGAGAGTGTAAAAACTTCATGAAGAAAGAACTAGAAATTAATTAGCCTGTTGCTTCCACAAAAGCATATGGACCTAGAATATTTAAGTAGTTCCAATCCTAACACATTAGAAAAACATGACAATACCACCTGTAAAGTATTCTTGCCAAAACAAACAAATGTTATGCTGATCACACTCCTAGATTTAATTACTAATTTACAAGAAATCCAGGGATGTTAAATGATACTGTAGGAATATAATAAGCCAAATCTAGACAATGGAAACAGTTCTGTTTGTTCAGAATAAAAGGGAGAGGTGAAGAGGGAACATATAGATAGGATGATTAATTAAAAGAGACTCAAGGGATGTAACTAACTACAATGTATGGAGTTTATTTGGATTTGATTTGAAAAATGAACTGTAAAAAATTTATGAAAAAATAGCCCCAAATTGGAAACACCCCAAATATCCATCAATTGATGAATGAATAAACACAGTATGATATATCCATACAACAGAGTATTATTTGGCAATAAAAAGGAATCGAGTACTGATACATGCTACAACATGGATGAAGTTTTAAAATATGTTAAATGAAAGAAGCCAGGCACATATGCATGATTCCATTTGTGTGAAATGTCTAGAGCAGAGAAATTCATAGTAACAAAGTATTATAGATTGGTGGTCGCCGTAGTCTCAGGGCAAAGGGAGAAACTGGGAGTGATTTCTAATTGGTGTGGGGTTTCTTTTTGGATGATGAAGATGTTCTGAAATTAGATAGTGGTGATGAGTTGCACAATTCTACCAATAAACTAAAAACCATGGAATTGTATACTTGAAAATGGTGAATTTAATGATATATGAATTATATATCAATAAAGCTGTAAAACTTTTAAAAAGTAAGCCAAGATCTAATGGAAACCCTTTGAATAGAATTATTGTTCATAATATATTTAAGGTATGTATTTTGAGAGTATAAAAAATGTATCGATAAAAATACATGCATAAATTGGAATTTTAGTTTGAGTCCATATTTGGTTTAAATTTTTTTCATGAAATCTGTGTTTTATTATTTTCTCTTTAATGGTAGCCCTAAAAAGAGTAAAATCATTTCCTGCTGGGTGAGAAAATTGAGACAATGGGTGAAATTTGAACACATACTAGATATTTTTTGATATCAAGGGATTTTACAGTATGATAATGGTATTATGTGTTTTTAAAGAGCTCTTACCTTTTAGGGATACATACTGAAGTATTTACAAATGAAATAATACATCTGGGGTTTGCTTCAAAACTAATGGGGGCAGGAAGTAGTTGCAGTAGGAAATGAGTGGGGTATATTTAAAACAAAATTGGCCTTGAGTTGGTAAAGCTAAGTGATGGTATATAGGAGTTTGATGATACTATTCTCTTATAGTTTTGAGGCATTAAATTTTCAGTTTTAATTGATGATACAGATGTTAATTTATAGGTTTTATGCCTATGAGAGGTGATGATGAATCTGTTGGTTCATATCTTTGAGTTTAAATAGATATGTCTGAGCAGGTTGTTAAACTCTTTACCATGTAGACCTGTAGCATGAAAGTCATAAAGCCTATTTGCTATATTCAATTTCAAAGTGTTTCACAAGGCAGTAAATATAGTCCCGATAATTTTTCCCAGGAGTCATTTTTTTTAACTTTTAATTATGAAAAATTTTAAACATAGTGAAAAGTAGAACCTCCCTGTCACCCAGCTTTACCAGTTAACTAATGGCCAATTTAATCTGTACTTCTGTCCACTTCCCTATTATACTGAAACAAATCCCCAGCATTTTGCCACTTCATCTGTAAATATTTCAGTATTTAAAAAAAAATTTTTTTTATTACTTACTTTTGAGAGAGAGAGAGACCAAGCCCGAGCAGGGAAAGGGGCAGAGAGAGAGAGAGGGAGACACAAAATCCAAAGCAGCCTCCAGGCTCTGAGCTGTCAGCACAGAGCCCAATGCGGGGCCTGAACCCATGAGCTGTGAGATCATGACCTGAATCGAAGTTGTACACTTAACGTATTTCAGTATTCTTGAAAGAAGAGTCTCTTTTTTTTAATGACCATGTATCATACCAAAAAAAAAAAGTTACAAAAGCGTCATTGTCATGAAAGATAAAAATAAAGTGGCAGAGCTATTCTTTATTAAAGATTACAGAAACATAACAAAATGCAATGTGTGATCCTTCACTGATATAAGAACAATTTACAATGGGTATTAGACACTTTATAAAAGAATTTGGACTATTTAGATAATTGTGTTGTATTAATGTTAAATTCCTGAATATTATATATGTTTCATGATAATTATATTGTAGTTATACAGGAGAGTCCCTTTATTCTGAGAAAATAATTGCTAATATGTTTAGGAGTAAAATATCTCAGTGTATGCACATAAATCATGTGGTCCAATAAAAAATTAACATGCACATGCACATATACATACATGCATATAGATTAGAAGAGATAAAGCAAATACCGCAATATATCAACAGTTTGTAAATTAGGTGAAAGCTATCTGGGTCTTCATGGTACTATCTTAAAACTTTGTATGTTAGTCATTTTACAAAAGGTTGGGGGTGGTGAATGAGATAAATTAACAATATTTTTAAGCTTGTTTATTTATTTTGAGACAGAGAAAAAGCAGCGGAGGGGCAGAGAGAGAAGAAGAGAGAGAGAATCCCAAGCAGGCTCCACTCTGTCAGCACAGAGCCTGATGCAGTGCTTGATTTCACGATCTGTGAGATCATGACTTGAACCGAAATCATGTCAGATGCTTAACTCACTGAGCTCCCCAGGTGCCCCCAAATAACAGTTTCTTACTGTGAAGTATCTATTCATTGTTCAAATTTTTCATTGCGTCAATTACAGTGGGTGTTTCTCTCTCTCGCTCTCTTTTTTTTTTAGTTGGTATATTTTAAGAGAGAGTGTGTGTGAGTGGGGAAGAGGCAGAGAGAGATGGAGAGAGAATCCCAAGCAGGCTCTGCACGGTCAGCACAGAGCCCATTGTGGGGCTAGAACCCCACATGTGGGATCATGACCTGAGCTGAAACCAAGAGCTGGTCGCTTAACCAACTGAGCCACCTAGGCAACCCACTTTTTTTTTTTTTTTTTTTTAAACACTTTAAGTCAGGATCCAGATGAAGTTCACACATTGTGATTGGATATGAATGTCTTCAAATCTTTAGGTTTTCCATTTCTTTTTTTCTTGCAGTTGTTGATGAAAAGGAGTCATTTGTCCTGTAGTTTTCTATAGATTGGGTTTTGATGTTGTATCACTGTGGTATAATTTGGCATGTTCTTCTGTGTTTTATCTTTCCCATAAACTGATAGTTAAGTTCAGAGTGTTGATCATACAGGTTTGATTTGAAGGGATCAAGAATACGTCATAGGTGGTTTTTCTGTCTATCTAGAGGCACATAATATCTGGTTGTCTGGATCTCTTTATGTTAGCAACCATTGGTGCTCAGTGTCTAAGCCCATTAGCTTAATAAGGTTTGGAAAATGATGCTATCATTCCTCTTTTTTTAAGATTTTAATTTAAAATAATCTCTGCATCCAATGTGGGACTCAAACTCACAACCTCAAGATCCAGAGTCACATGCTCCACTGACTAAGCCAGTGAGGCCCCCCCGCCCCCACTTCTTTTACTAGTTAAAATACCTTTATAAAGAGAAACTTCCTTTCCTCTATTTGGTTAGCCAGTGGAATCGTTTTTATAGGAAAGGCAAGATAAATGCTTGATTCTTTCCCTTTACTTACCAAGCTCAGAGTAATGAGTTGGTTCATGAGCGTACTCCAGTCTTGACCAAATCAAATAGGTTTTCTTGTTTTTGTTTTTACTTTAGTGTGAACTCTTAAATTTAAACATATTTGTGATTTAAACCTATTTTATTTATTACCTTTATTGATGTTCAAATTGTCCTATCATAGGTATCATAGTCTCTAATACTTTCTTGCTATCTGATATGACAAGATGTTCTGTGTTCAACTTGTACATCTCTTGTCCCCCAGACATGGAATTAGTCCTTTCTCCAAGGTGTCCTAGTTCCTTTTGATGGGGTTTTTTTTTTTCCTTAATGTTTGTTTATTTTTGAGAGAAGGAGAGGGAGACTGAATATCCAAAGCAGGCTCTGTGCTGACAGCAGAGAGCCCAGTGTGGGGCTCAAACCCACAAATTGCAAGATAATGACCTGAGCTGAAGTTAGACGCTTAACCAACTGCTTAACCAACTGAGCCACCAGGTGTCACCCCTTTTGGTGGTTTTTAAAAATCAATCTGGCTACTGGGGGTTCGCCTACCTATTGGGTACATAACAGTTTCTAGGCCTTTTCAGTTGACAGAAATAGGAATTTTTTCAAGGTAAAGTGTAATTATGAGTTGGTATCATCTCTTTAAAAGATCTGTTTAGTGGTATGCATTATCTAAAGCAAGAAAATAACTGTTTCCTAAATCTCCCTACAGATCTAAACTAGCTTATTCAACTTTCTTATAAAATTGGCCTTTTGTGTTATAGATGGTAGGGAAGATTGCTGTCTGTGCTTAATTTCAAAGAGGTATAAATCTGGATTTTTTTTTTCCTATTTACACATGGTAGGAGACTGAGGTGTAGCAGAAAAGATAAGAGTTGACTATGTAGGTGAGAAATGTTCTAGAGCTTTAAGCAAAACAACAAAAACAAAAAACCCAAATTGTCTTCTAAAAAACTGAATGTGAATTATATGGAGGAAAAATCCAGTTAACTTGTGAACCTGGGGCATGAGGACTAAGTCAGCCACATGAGAACCCTGGCTTTGAAAGCCAAGACACGTTTTTTTCTCTTTCAGGTGTTGGCAGATCTCATAATTCTGTTCTAGGTGATCTAAAAAGTACAGTATTGGGGCATCTGGGTGGGTGGCTCAGGCGGTTAAGCCGTCTGACTTCAGCTTGGTCATGATCTCACAGTTGGTGAGTTCAAGCCCCACATCAGGCTCTCTGCTATTATCACAGAGCCTGCTTTCAATTCTCTGTCTCTCTCTCTCTCTGTCTCTGTCTCTCTCTCTCTCTCTCTCTCTGTCTCTCTCTCTCTCTCTCTCTCTGTCTCTCTCTCTCTCTCTCTCTGTCCCTCTGATGCTCGCTCACTCTCTCAAAAATAAACATTTTTTAAAAAGTTAAAAAGTAATAGTATTTATAACTTTAGCTAAGTTGGATTAATTTTAACAAACGCCTGGGGTGAGGTGTTCACTAAGAATTTAGAAATGAGAGAAATTGGACTGTCCTCTGCTGGTATACCTGAGGTAAGCCCAGGGAATTAACCTTCAGAAATGCTCTCTAGTTCAGCTGAGCGTCTGACTTTTGATTTCCGCTCAGGTCATGATCCCAGGGTTGTGGGATCAAGCCCTGTGTCCAGCTCCATGCTGAGTTGTGGAGCATGCTTAAGATTCTCTCTCCCTCTGTCCATCTACCCCACTCATTTGCTCTTTCTCTTAAAAAAAAAAAAAATACTGGTTGCCAGACAGGCATAGCTAGATAATTCAGAATAACAGCTTCTCAAGGTCCTTAATAGGATTCTTATGCTAACCAGTGCCACCTACAATGAGATATTTTCTTGGGGACTCCACCTGGGGCACGGCTGTACCTCCTTAGACTGCTTTAGCTTTGTGAGATGATTCCTGTACTTATAAAAAAAGCGTGAAACTTTGCCATTTTTGTCTAGATTGTATCAGTATCCCATAACCATGGGATGAGGGTCTCTTATATAGACTTTCTTATGTAAGAGTCAAGTTCTTTTACATAAAGAGTGAAATGATCACAACACACCAGTAATAAATATGTGCCAGGAATTGTTAATAGTTATTTACCTACATTAACTCACCTTCCTCTTGATAAAATCTGTGAGGTGTAGTAGGTGATATTATTATCTCTTTTACAAATGGGGACAGAAAGGTTCATCATCTTGCCCAAAGACTTAGGGCTAGACAATGGCAGAACCAGGGTTTAAACCCAGGGGGTCTGTTTCTGGAGTATCTGCGCTTAACACCTATGCTGTCTGCTGCCCTATGGTAATAAGGGGTAGTGTTACTATAAGGGAATATCTTAAGGAACCAAACTACAGATAAGAAAGCTGAGTGCTGTTATTTGAGACAAACGTGCACCTAACCTATTGTTCATGTATTCCTAAAAGGTACCCTTTTAGTTCTGATTACCTCAGCTTTTCCTTTGTGTTAGAGAGTAACATCCTTAAAACTGCCTTGGAGATGGAGTGCCTGGCTAAGTGTTAGCTTTTCCTTTAAGACCCTGTGGCGTCTCCCCTATCACCTTAGACCATCAGATCAGATTCCAGCCACATATGTCTAGATGTCAGTCTTTTTATTTTCCTCTCAAAAAAGAAAACCGTTTATTTTGGAAAATGTCACACTCACACAGAAATAGACAGAATGGTAAAATGAATGCCCATGTACACGCTCAACTTCAGTAATTATAAACTCACGGCCAATCTCGTTTCATCTATGTCTTCACCACTTCTCACAATTTTAAAGCAAATCTGAGACATTTTTATCAGTAAATAATCAGATTTGTTTCTAAGAGATAAGGACTTTTTACAAACAGAATAGGGATACTACAGTTTTGAAAACTAATAATAATTCCTTAATCAAATATCCACATGCTACTTAAATTTCCAAAATTATCTCATGAAAATTATTGTATAGGTTTGTTTAAATCAGGACCCAAATGCGATCCATACATTGTAATTGGTTGACATATCTCTTACTTATATTGTTCACATCTTTTTCAGTCTAGACGTTCCTTCTCCATCTTGTTCTTTTTTTCCCTTGCAGTTTTTTTGTTGAGGATGCTAGATTGTTTTAGACACAATTTAGTCTCAGATATTCTCTCTCTGTCAATACATTTTACTCTAAGTTTTATTTTTGATGAGGTATTAAACTAGTAAGCTTTTCTATTAAAAAAAATTATTGACATACTTTTCAGAGGGGAAGCTAAGCAAAAATTCCTTTTTTCTTCTTTGGTAGGTAAATGAGCTCAAATTTCATAGTAATTTTTTTCATAAATCTGTTGAACATCTTTATTTTAAAATTTGCTTTATGATTTATACATTATATGTATTCATTCTGAAAATATTTATTTATGTTTATTTTTGTAGCCCTTGGAAAAGAAGTTTGTCCGAGTTTCTGGAGAAGCAACTATTGGGCATGTAGAAAAATTCCTCAGAAGAAAAATGGGTCTTGATCCAGCTTGTCAGGTAGAGTATATGTGTGTAAAAGGACAGATGAAGCTGTGAGATTACCTTTAGTATACTGAAGAAATGCTAAAAAGGATTGCATGCTGTGGCTTTTATGATGTGTAGATAATGTAAATGCTGGGGCGCCTGGGTGGCGCAGTCGGTTAAGCGTCCGACTTCAGCCAGGTCACGATCTCGCGGTCCGTGAGTTCGAGCCCCGCGTCAGGCTCTGGACTGATGGCTCAGAGCCTGGAGCCTGTTTCCGATTCTGTGTCTCCCTCTCTCTCTGCCCCTCCCCTGTTCATGCTCTGTCTCTCTCTGTCCCAAAAATAAATAAACGTTGAAAAAAAAAAATTAAAAAAAAAAAAAAAGATAATGTAAATGCTAATTAAATATTGGGACACAGTGATTCCAGCCCCACTTGAATCACATTTGACCAGCTGTCTGCTTCTCACTGGCATTGGTGACTGACTACCTGTCAGTGTCAGAGAAGAGCTGAGGATACGAGCCTCGCTTCCCCAAGGCTGTCTCTTTGATAGTGCAGAAGGTTGTTTATCACCCATCCTCTTCTCTTCAGAGGACATCCTTGCGTTTGTGACAAGCTAGGTCCAAGACACCTAAAAAAGTGAGATAGCTGTCTAATAGAGACCCTATTTGTTTTTTGAGCATTAGGAAAGATCTCCCATTCTAGCCATGTAATATGTTCTTGTTATAAGGTAGAAACTCGAACCTCATGTATCGTTGAACATAAAGTCTAAATAGAATGTGGGTCACTGACAACGCACATCTATATAGTTTTGCTCTTTCATTACTTAAATTTTAAAGAGGATTTTGTTCTCCATCATGTGTAAAATTTGAAGAAATAATTTTTATTTAAAACACTATTTGCTATTAAGTTAACAGATATTTCTCATGGCAACTGAAAACTGGAAATAACTTACCTGGCCACCTTGTAGCCACAGCTTACCTGAGGTTATTGCTAGTCTTCTGGTAACTAACTAGATGGGGCGCCTGGGTGGCTCATTCGGTTAAGTGTCCGACTTCGGCTCAGGTCGTGATCTCGCAGTTCGTGAGTTCGAGCCTAGAGTTGGGCTGTGTGCTGGCAGCTCCGAGCCTGGAGCCTGTTTCAGATTCTGTGTCTCCCTCTTTCTCTGCCCCTCCCCCACTCACATTCTGTCTCTGTCTCTCTCTTTGTCTCAAAAATAAATATTAAAAAAAAAAAAAAGGTAACTTATTAGAGACCCCTGGACAAAGAATTGTAAGTGATCCAATAACAGTCTATTATTTCTAAAAGCAGAATTCAGAAGAGTGGCACCTGATTATATAAAGTAAGAAATGCCACCCAAGAGGGCTTTCTGTAGGGTATAGATTACTTCCTCTGTGGCTAGATACTGATCAGAACAGAATTACCATTTATAAGTTTCATATTTGGTGTTTTAAGAAATGTGGTTGCCAAATTGGTTTGGCTGTGTAAAAATGTAGGTTTTTTTCTTTCATATCATAGAATTCAAGGCTTTCAGCATTTTGAAATAAAATTTTATATATGTACGTATATATACATATATACACATATATTTTATATATGTGTATGTATATACGTGTTTATTTTTGAGAGAGAGAGAGAGAGACTGCAAGTGGGGGAGGGTCAGAGAGAGGGGGACAGAGGATCCAAAGCAGGCTTTGTGTTGACAGCAGTGAGCCTGATGTGGAGCTCAAACTCATAAACTGCAAGATCATGATCTGAGCTGAAGTCAGATGCTCAACCAACTGAGCCACCCCGGCGCCCCTGAAATAAAATTCTATAAAATTTGTCTTCAACATTTAACTTTCTGTCAGTTCTTGGCTTTCTCGGTAAATATTTCTTTCCTATTCAGGGACTATATAGGTGGTAACACTTATAAATTACTATTTCACCAAAATGTTGAAATGATGGAACAGAGACCTATCAAATATGCAGATTGTGACTAAAATTGTTTAGACCTTCTAAATCCAAGAGAGAGTAAACAAGAGTTACTTCTAATACGAACAGAACATTGAGCTAGTTAACCATTAATCAAAATAAAATGCTTGGTGAACCCAGTCACTTGAGCCTGCTATGCTGATCTTCTTTAAACCAGTTATTCCCAAGTAGGAAATGTGTGCTCTGTTTATAGGTATGTGGCCTTCACTTAGGGTTATTTCTAGCAGAAATGAATGATTACTACAGGACTGTTAAGTAATAAACTACCTTTAAAGTTATTTGTGGCATACCAAAATAAAAAAGGAAGACAATTCTGAAAGATTAAAAAAATACAGATCATGTATTCTTACAAGAGATTTAAGTTAATTCAAAATCAGAAATCAGTAATTGTCTGGATAGATTCCATCACATAGAAATCCGAGTGCCTCTGGATTACTGTGGTTGAGTCAATGGTATATTGAACTCATGTCTTCTTTTATTTTGTCTTATAGCTACTCTTGTGTTCCTTCGTACACTGATCGTCAGATCTTATTTTTGTTTGATGAAACGAGACTTAGAAAATAAACATCACATTGATCACTAAAAATTCTTTATGTAGAATAAGTGATGTTAGATTTTATTGTTAATCCTACCATAATTAATTCCATCTCAAAAGATAGGTTATTATTTATTTAGGATATGAACTTAACCTTGCTATTAAATTGTTTCCAAATCAATTTTTAAACAGACTCTAATGCATCATATGGTATGTCCCTACCATTTATTTATTACCTATTGATGCTAAATTGAGCATCTATGTACTTGGCCTTAAGAGTACAAAGATGAGAGAGAAAATTTATGCCACCAAGGGACTTGGTTGTAGGGAAGATATACAAGAAAACAACTGAATGAAAATAGGATATGGTGAGTGTGACAAGAGTGCAAGAGTGAATGATTTAACTCTGAAGGAGTCAAAGAATGGACTTGAAGAATGTATAGGAATTTGCCAGACGAAGAAAAAAGACTTTCTGTCAAAGAAGAGCATGTGTGAACAAGTATGCCACTAGCTCATTCAGTGAAAAATCCTATCTTGGAATCTGTAGTGTGATCTTGCTTGTAAAAAAAAAAGGGGGGGGGTGGTTTGGGGCCCCTCGGTGGCTCAGTCGGTTAAGCGTCCAACTTCAGCTCAGGTCATGATCTTAGGGTTCATGAATTCAAGCCCCACGTTGGTCTCTGTGCTGACAGCTCAGAGCCTGGAGCCTGCTTTCGATTCTGTGTCTCTGTCTCTCTCCGCCCCTCCCCTGCTTGCACACTGTCTCTCTCTCTCTGTCTCAAAAATAAACGTTGAAAAATTTTTTTATATGGGTTTAAAAAAAAAAAAGACACAGGTTTTTCCTGCCTTCTTAGACTACCCTCACAGTCTGATTTCTGCTCTGAGGTTAGAAACATTACAGTTAACCTTTCTGCCTGAGACTTAGCTACTCCAGAGGTAGAAAGATTATACAGGAAAAGAGTTAATAAAGCAAACCTGAGGCTGCTATCTTTAGACGGGACTGCTTCTACAGTTGGCCCTTGCCTACCTAGCATTTTGGCTTGCAGAAAGTTCCCAGTAAGGGTGTTTCACCATGCCTACACCATACAATGGATCTGTGATGAATACCTGCTTTCCTTCTGGGAGTCTGGAGCTTAGTACTTGTTACAGGCAGAGAATGCCAACATGAACAGCCCTCAGTAAAAACCCTGTACTCTGAACTTCAAATGGGCTTCCCTGGGCAGAAACATTGCACAAGTGGGCTGCATTTCCAGTGCTAGGAAAAGGAGTACTCTGGGTGTATCTTCTCCTGAACCGAGAGGGGGACCATAGGAAGCCTGTGTGTGGATTTGTCCAGACTCCACCTACATCTTTTTCCCTTGCTGATCTGGCCACATATCCTTGCTGTGTTGCTGAGTCCGTGAGTCCATCTACAAACTACCAAATATGTGGGTCATGTTTGTGGGAACCCAGAGATGTGACTCTGTTTGAATGAAGTAATTTATGAAATATTTAGTCAGGTAACTTTTAAAAATCAGTATTGTAAAATCAGAAGCAATTTAAATGTTTATCAGGGAAATGGATTTATAGATTATGACATATTCAGGGGCACCTGGATGGCTCAGTTGATTGTCCAACTCTTGATTCCAGTACAGGTCATGATCCCAGGGTCATGGGATCGATCATGGGATCGAGGAATCGAAAAGATTCTCTCTTTCCCCTACTTGTGCTCTTTCTAAAATAAAAAATAAATATAAAAAGTTATGACATATTTATACAGTGGAACACAATGTAGCTATTAGAGGTAACCTTGTACTTCAGAGATGTCTATGCTATATTAAGGTTTTTTGGGGTTTAAAAAAATTTTTTTAAATATTTATTTATTTTTGACAGGGAGAGAGACAAAGCATGAGCGGGGGAGGGGCAGAGAGAGAGGGAGACACAGAATAGGAAGCAGGCTCCAGGCTCTGAGCTGTCAGCACAGAGCCTGACACAGGGCTCGAACTCACGGACTGTGAGATCATGACCTGAGTCGAAGACGGACGCTCAACCGACTGAGCCACCCAGGCACCCCTAAGGCTTTTTGGTTTTTAAATAAGTTGTAGAACAGTTTACGTGGCTTGATCCCATTTTTTATTTTTTGTTAATTTTTTTAATGTTTGTTTTTGAGAGAGACAGAACGCAAGCAAGGGAGGGGCAGGGGGAGAGGGAGACAGAATCCAAAGTAGTCTCCAGGCTCCAAGCTGTCTGCACAGAGCCTGATGCAAGGCTCGAACCCATGAGCTGTGAGATCATGACCTGAGCCAAAGTTGAACACTTAACCGACTGAGCTACGCAGGCTCTCTCATGATCCCATGTTTAAAAAACAAAACAAAAATCCCACATGTGCACATAGCATCTAGGGCCATCCACATCAAACTGTTAGTAACTGGCCAACTTCTGGGGGTTAAGATTAAGTTGAAAAGAAAAATACAGTAACCAGACCATAAATGTATACCATGGGGAGAAGCCCATGAAGAGTGATGGTCTCTGGATTGCTGAATACTTAATCAAAACATGATGATAGTTTCCAAATTCTTTAGTTTTTCATGGATCTGAGGTCTGTGCACAAAATATTCTATCATAGCTTTCAAATCATCTTGCAAACAAGGCTTGCTCTGCCAATGTTGAAACTAGTGGGTGTGAGACACAAAAGCTGGTACTAATTGGGGGCACCTCGCTGGCTCAGTCAGTGGAGCATGTGACCCTTGATCTCGGGGTCGCGGGTTCGAGCCCCACATTGGGTGTAGAGATTACTTTTTAAAAATCTTTTTTTTTTTAAAGTTGGTACTAATTGGAGTTTGTGCCTTAAGATCTAGCATGTGTGTTGACAAACTGGCCCATAGGCTAGATCTAGCCTGCCATCTGTTTTTATAAATAAAATTTCATTGGAACGCAGCCATACTAAGGCTGTTTTCATGCTATTGTGGCAGATTTGAGAAGCTATGACAGAGATCCTAGGGCCTACAAAGCCTAATATATTTAGCGTCTACCCCTTTATAGAACAAGTTTGCTAACCCCTGATGTACACTTAGGCTTTGGAGAAAGATAGACCTGGGGACAGACCTGGGTTTAGATCTGGACTTTACTAGTTACTAGCTTTGCGACTTTAGGAAAGTTAAATGTCTTTACCTCTTAGTATTTTTATCTGTAAATTGGGCATTATGATACCTAGCTCACAAGAATGTGAAGATTATATACATAGTATAACATATGGTATACATAGTGGCTTCTCAGTGAAATTCAACTGCTTGTATGATTCTTCCCCACCTATGCTGAAGCTTTCAAGGAGATTAATAACGTTGGCATTGGACAGGAATTTTAGAGTAAACAGAATTTGAAAGTAGGAAGATCTGGTTAGAAGGGGATTTCAGCTGTAAGCCCAGGGGTAGCTGCTGAAAGGATGATAGAAACACTGAGAGGTGTTATGAAGGAAGAAGCCGCAGGACTTTTTAACTGTTTGCGTATGAGAAGAAAGGGAAAGGAGAACTAAGAGTCAGAGGTGATATTCTATTCTGGGTTAGAGGACAAGAAGAACTGTCACACCATAAACTAAACAGTGACGTTAGGAGATGTAGTCAATGAAGGGATCTATATGAATAAGACCTCAAGAACCTGACCCCATTGTAAGGCAATGGGAAAGGAGCACTCCTTGAGAGACAAAGAAAGATTGAAGATTTGCATTTCTGTCTTAGCAAGTAAGTATACTGGAATCTTACTACCTTGTAGTATGTCACTGAATGTCATTCTTTCTAGAGCATTCACCGTAAAAGATTTATCTTAGAGCTTTGACTTCCCAAAGAACTAAAAAATCTTAAGATGTTCCATTTATAAAACAGCTCCCTTAGTGTGCACTTGATGTCACTGTTAGACTCTTCATTGTTGGAAAGTGAGATAGTCCTTGTAAGAGAATTATTCAAGTAACTAAAAGCCTTTTTAAGTATTACATACCCTTTTAACAATTTTATCATGGAACTTAAAAAAATGTACCTTCCCGTGCTGCCTTATGCTGAATATATCAAATGTGATTTTATTTATTCTCAGAGATTCAAGGGAACATTTTGAGTGCCTGCTGTACTATACTATTATCCTGCTATGTCTTCTAATACCCCTTCCATTTTACTTTATTTTTATAGCAAGTTTTTAAAATATGTCTTGAGAGTGTTTAATCTGTCCAAAATAAAATAGCAAAGTCTAGTTTGGAAATAATTATGTAGGTTTTTCTTAATTTTTTTCATATGGTTTTTTGAAGCAGGAAAGCAATCTGATACTCTTATTTGCCCATAGGTAGATATCATCTGTGGCGATCACTTGTTGGAGCAGTATCAGACTCTAAGGGAGATCCGACGTGCGATTGGTGATGCAGCAATGCAGGTGGGTCCGAGACTTTATTGTACTTCTGCCTGACAGGCACGTTGTTTAATGAAAGAAATGTTATCAACGGTTTTAATAAAGATTCCATAATTTTCTTTTTTTTTTTTTAAGTTTATTTATTTTGAGAGAGAGAGTACAGGAGGGGAAGGGGCAGAGAGAGAGAGCGAGAGACAGACCTGAGCCAAAATCAAGAGTCAGATGCTTGACCGACTGAGCCACTCAGACACCCCTCGGTTTGTTTGATTATAGCCATCCTATTGGGTGTGCAGTGGCATCTCGTAGTGGTTTTGATTTTATTTCCCTGATGACTAATCATGTTGAGGATCTTTTCGTGTGTTTACTGGCCATTTGTATATCGTTGGAGAAATTTCTATTTAGATCCTTTGCCCATTTTTAAATTTTTTTTTTTTAACGTTTATTTATTTTTGAGACAGAGAGAGACAGAGCATGAACGGGGGAGGGTCAGAGAGAGAGGGAGACACAGAATCTGAAACAGGCTCCAGACTCTGAGCTGTCAGCACAGAGCCTGACACGGGGCTTGAACTCACGGACCGTGAGATCATGACCTGAGCCGAAGTTGGACGCTCAACCGACTGAGCCAGCCAGGTGCCCCCTTTTGCCCATTTTTAAAAATTGGGGATTTTTATTATTGAGTTATAAGAGTTTTTCATATCTTCTGTATACTCATCCACTATCAGATATCTGATTTGTAAAAATTTTCTGCCATTCAGTGGGTTGTCTTTTCATTTTCTTTGTGATGACCTTTGAAACACAAAGTTTTTATAATGAAGTGCATTTTATCTGGTTTTCCTTTTGCTCCTTCTGGTTTTGTTTTGTTTTGGTTTGGTTTTTTGTTTTTGTTTTTGAGTTTATTTATGTATTTATTATTTATTTTGAGAGAGAGAGCGCACGCACGCACAAGTATATGTGAACAAGGGAGGAGCAGAGAGAGAGAAGAGAGAGAATCCCAAGCATGCTCTGCCCTGTCAGCACAGAGCCCGACACAGGGCTTGGACTCAGGAACCACGAGATCATGACCTGAGCTCAGATCAAGAGTCGGTCGTTTAACCAACTGAGCCACCCAGACACCCCTTGTTCCCTCTGTATTTGGTGTCATATCTGAGAAACCATTTCCTAATCCAGAATCATAAATATTTATACCTATGTTTACCATAGATTAATTTTGTTTATTCTGGAATGTCATGTAAGTGGAATCAAGTACTCTTTTGTGTCTGGCATCTTTCATCCCTCATGTTGAAATTTATCCATGTGGTTACATGTAGCAATAGTTTGTTTCTTTTCATTGCTGTATAGTATTTCATTGTATAACATGCCATATTTTATCCATTTTCCTATTCATGGACACTTGGGTTATTTCCTCTTTTTGGCTAATGCAAATAAAGTAGCAGGGCACCTGGTAGCTCAGTCGGTTGAGCGTACAACTTCAGCTCAGGTTATGATCTCGCAGTTTGTGACTTCGAGCTCCACATCTGGCTCACTGCTGTCAATGCAGAGCCTGTTTTGGATGTTGTGTCCCCTGTCTCTTCCCTTCCCCTGCTTGTACTGTCTCAAAAATAAATAAAACATTTTAATAAAAAAATACAAATAAAGTAGCTATGAACAGAAGTATACATTTTCTTCCTCCTCCTCCTCCTCATCTTTTTAAATCAGTTTTGCTTTCACTTACTTTGGACAACTAACTAGCAGTGGAATTGTTGGATCATAGGGAAGGTGTATGTTTTCTTCGATAGGAAACAAAGAATTGGTATATTTTGATATGATTTTTGTGACTGTACTTTACCACCAACCTGTAAAGAACTATGGCCGAAATTTCTGCAGCCTAATGACTGGTCTATTATGGAGAATTTTATTTATTTTTTGCATGGTTTTCTTTTTACCAATTTGCTACAGATTTCCTTGCACCCACCACTCAGATTTAATGAGGGTTGGTAACACTTTATTCTTTCAGATAGGAAGATGTAAAATTCACATCACTTTAAAAAGAAATTTGAAACGAAAGTGTTAATACTCAATAAAACTGAGTACTGGTTACAAAGGTGTTATATTAATCTTTGTACTCTGAAAAAAAATTTTTTTAATGTTTATTTATTTGAGAGAGAGAGAGAAACAGAGAACACAAGCAGGGGAGGGGTAGAGAGAGAGGGGGTCAGAAGATCCAAAGCAGGCTCCATGCCAACAGGAGTGAGCCCAGTGTGGGGCTCATACTCATAAACTGAGATCATGATCTGAGCTGAAGTGGATGCTCAGCCAACTGAGCCACCCAGCCACCTCTATACTTTGAAAATTTTTTAAACCTTTAGGAAAGTCACAGAAATAGCACAGTGAACATTCATCTATGCTTTACCTGGATTCACCAGTTTTTTGTTTTATTTTTTTTTGTTTATTTTTATTTTTTATTTAAAAAAAATTTTTTTAACGTTTATTTATTTTTGAGACAGAGAGAGACAGAGCATGAACAGGGGAGGGGCAGAGAGAGAGGGAGACACAGAATCTGAAACAGGCTCCAGGCTCTGAGCTGTCAGCACAGAGCCCGACGCGGGGCTCGAACCCACGGACCGTGAGATCATGACCTGAGCCGAAGTCGGATGCTTAACCAACCAAGCCACCCAGGCGCCCCGATTCTTATTTTATTTTTTTAACGTTTATTATTTATTTTTGAGAGACAGAGAGAGTGTGAGCAGGGGCGGGGCAGAGAGAGAGGGAGACACAGAATCCAAAGCAGGCTCCGGGCTCTGAGCTGTCAGCACAGAGCCTAACGTGGGGCTCAAATTCAGGAACTGTGAGATCGTGACCTGAGCTGGGGTTGGATGCTTAACCACATGAGCCACAGGTGCCCCCTTAAGTTTATTTATTTTGAGAGCAAGTGAGCAGGGGAGGGGCAGAGAGAGAGAGAATTCCATGCAGGCTCTGCACTGTCAGCGCAGAGCCCAAAAAGGGGCTCAATCTCCCGAACCCTGAGATCATGACCTGAGCTAAAATCAAGAGTCGGACACTTAACTGACTGAGCCACCCAGGCACCCCTGGATTCATCAGTTTTAACAGTTAGGATTCCATTGGAGAAATAGAACCCAAATGAATATTACAGAATTATACCTTAAACAACTGCAGGGGCCGGTGAAGAAGTGTATTGAAAGATAATGCCTATGGACCAGTAGTCATTGTAAATCAACAGGGCAGCAGTTGGAAGAAAAGACCGTCATGAGTGGGGAATAGTGAGAATAAATTGGAACCTGTAAGGAGAAACTGGAATGTGTGTCTCATCAGTTCCATCTTCAGTGACATGGGTGATCTGTAGACAAAGCTGGTGGTCTTTGGCCCAGAACTCAGAGAAGCTGAAGGTGGAGCTCTTGTGGGAGTAAGAGGAATTAGTGGCAGGCCTGGCTGCCTTCCTGTCCCTACAACATGAGCCAGCATACCAGCAACAATGTGTATAAGCTGAACGAGCATCGGGTGCTCTATGATGACCTGAGCATAATGGCTTCTGCCTCCTTCCACTTGGCACATCTTATCTTACACAAATCTCTATTGGCTAACCTAACAGGGAAGGGATTTGGGGAAATGTAGTTCCAGTTTGGCCAAGTTGACCTAGCAAAATGCAAAAGACTCACAATCTAAGTGTTGGTGTGGGTGTGGAGCAACTAGAATTTACGTGCGTGGTTAGTGGGGATGTGAACTGGTTCAGCCACTTTGGCGTTCTTTTGGTGGTACCTACTAAAGCCACGGATGTACACCCTATTCCCCAGCAATTCCATTCGCGAGTATAAACTCAATAGAAATGAATATTATGTCTACCACAAGACATGTACAAGGTAGTTGATAATAGTTTGATCATGATAGCCACAAACTGGAAGCAACCCATATGCCCAACAAAAAATGAGTAAAAAATTGTGACATATACATACAATTAAATACAACTACCATATACATCAACATGGATGAATCTCACAGACATGATAGTGAGCGAACTAAGTAGGGCCCAAAAGAATATACAGCTGATCAATGCAGATTTGCTTACTCACTAATATTTTATTGTAACCTCCAAATTAATGCTAATTGCCATTTCATGGTCATTCACAGTTTTTCATAACTTTTTAAATGGCATTTGGATTTCTTTTTTTTTTTTTTTTTTTTTTTTTTTTTTTTGAGAGAGAGAGAGAGAGAGAAAGCATGCTTGAGCAGAGGGCAGGCAGAGAGAGTGGGGGGGGATAAAGAGAATCCCAAGCAGGCCCCACACTCAGCGCAGAGCCTGATGTAGGGCTCAATCCCACAACCATGGGATCACGACTCTAAGCTGAAATCAAGAGTCAGACACTCAACTGACTGAGCCACCCAGGTGCCCCGGTATTTGGATTTTTTTAAAGAAATTACAAATTTTGTAATTTTGCTAATGAAACTTATATGTAATTGAGTATTAGAAAGATGCTCCAAGGTTAACTGTTCTTTACTGCAATATTATAGGTTGTAATTATCTTTTAGTTTTATAGGTATATTTAGTTGTGATAACAGTTTGTCAGAGTAACAAAAGTAATTAGCATACCATGATTGGGGACCATTCCTTTTTTTTAATGGCTGTCATTATTAACTTGAATTTTATATATGATTTACAAAGAAGAAAGAGGACTTTGTCACCTTTCTGTTTCTTTGAAAAACGTAGCTGGCTTTTCCTTGAGCAAGAAAAAGGACATGAAGTTGCATGAAATGTAATTATTTTTGCAACATAGCCAGCTTAGTGATAGAATGAAATGGTGTTAGGACTTGGTCTTGAAGTTATTTGGGTTGAAAAGTGAAAAGAAAAAGGGAAATCCATTGATAAGCCTGCCAGACTAATTAAGGAAAAACACATATATGATGTGAAATTGCTTAGAGTTCAGAAAAAGACAATACCACTAATAATTAACATTTCTTGAGCTAAGTAATCTCTATACCCATCGTGGGGCTCAAACCCACAACCCTAGGATCAAGAGTCACACTCCACTGACTGAGCCAACCAGGTGCCCCAGAACATGTGTTATCTTGTGTAAGCCTCACAACAACCTTAAAAGATAACAATTAATGGGGTGCTTGAGTGGCTCAGTTAGTTAGATGTCCAACTCTTGATTTTAGCTTAGGTCATGAGCTCACAGTTCCATGGGATCAAGCCTGGCGTAGGCTTCTGTGCTGATAGCAGAGCCTGCTTGGGATTCTCTCCTCTCTGTGCCCCTCTCCTGCTCATGCTTACTCTTTATCTCTCTCTCTGTCTCTCTCTTTCTCTCTCTCTCTCAAAATAAATAAGTAAACTTTAAAAAAGATAATAATTACTATCTCCTTTTATCTTTTTTAAAATGTTATTTTGAGATACTTTAAGACTTAGAGAAAAGTTACAAAATAGTATGAAAGTTCCTATGTAGATCTCACCCAGCATCCTTTAGTGTTAACGTCTTCCATGACCACAGTACAGTCATCAAAACTAAGATATTGACATTGTTACAATACTCTTAACAAAACTACAGACATTGGATTTTGTTACTTTTCCCATGGTTGTCCTTTCTCTGTCCTAGGATCCACATTGTATTTAGTCATCATGTCTCCTTGTCTTCTCCCAGTTCTCCAGTTCTTCCTTGTTTTCATGACTTTGATACTTTTGAAGAGTATTGGTCAGTGATTTTATAAACTGTCCTTCATTTGGGTTTGTCAGATGTTTTCTCATGACTAGATTGAGGTTATGCGTTTTTGGCACATCACATATAAGTGATATGCCATTCTCAGAGTATCATCAGGAGATATTTAATACTGGTAGGTTTTTCTCTTTGGAATTGATAATGTGGGGGGAGATACTTTGAAACTATGCAGTTATCCTGTTTCTCTTCAAATTTGGCCCTCTATTCTAACATCCATTGGTGGATCTTATAATTTAGAAAATTGATGTACAGAGGTTGCATACCTTGTCCAGGATCACTTGGCTAGTTAGTCATAGAATCAACAGTCAACTGTTGAAAATTTGAACTTAAATTAAGCTCAGGCTCTTAACAGAAGGGTAACCAAATACTTTTTCAGGTGATTATTCAATTTATTGTTAACACATTTTTAGAAATATAGTACCTTGCCAACTGTCTACATTTTAGTAACAGTTTAAAAGAATCTTCCTAAAATACAGAAACAAAATTATTTCTTCGATAACTAAAGCATACTTAGAGGTATAAACAAAGCCATTTCCTAAAAATTTTATAATGTTAAACTTCAAAAATCTTAGAAAATGATTATCTTTTAAAAAATTAAGCTTACTTGATTAGAAATGTAAGAAACTAGGAGTAAAATCCCAGTGGAGTAGGTAGAAAATATTACTTCAAAAAATATTTACTGGAGCACCTGGCTGCCTCAGTTGGTTAAGTGGCCAACTCTTGATCTCAGCTCAGGTCATGATCTCACAGGTCATGGGATCAAGCCCTGGTTAAGGCTCCGCACTGACAGCATGGAGCCTGCTTGGGATTCTCTCTCCTTCTCTCTCTGCCCCTCCCCTACATGTGGGTACTGTCTCTTAAAGAAATATTTTTTAAAACATACAGTAAAGCCTTAGTTTGCGCACATAGTTCATTTCGAAACATCCTTGTAATCCAAAGCACTTGTATAAAACGAATTTCCCCATAAGAAATAATGGAAACTCAGATGATTCATTCCACAACCCCAAAATATTCATACAGAATGATTACAATACTGTAATATAATATAAAATAATAAGGAAAACATAAAATATAAAGAAAAATCTGTACTTACCTTTGAAAACCTTTGTGGCTCGTGTGAGGGAGAGGAGAGAGGAGGGTTATTATGTAGGAAGACTTTCACTATCACTAATGGAACCACTGCTATCTTTTGACTCAATGGAATCTTTTTCTGCATGGGGGCCATTGTATATACTCACACAGATGTTGCCTATAGTACAGTATTAATGAACTCTTGTCATATACTGTATTTAATGTAACTGGCAATAAGGCAGCAGACGAAAGGGTCTATATCTGCAGTCAGCCTGACCTAGAATGAAGCAAAGTATTCCTAAGCTTACTCTTGTATGGACAAGCAAAGGACTGTCCATAGGTGCTTTGAAGTGACAAAAAATACACTAGTGCCAGTTGTGTGGGTACCTTCCAGTGTTCTGAAAAATCACTGATTTTTGCCAAACACCGTGGCCTAAGATCCGAGCATGGGAGATGATCACCCACAATCCCCCATAGAGAGAGAGAGAGAGAGAGAGAGAGTAGAACCATTGGCTCAGTTGTGATCTTGTGATGTTCAGCATCATGTACTACTCATATTGCAAGATACCACTCGTTTATCAAGTTAAAATTTATTAGAAATGTTTGCTTATCTTGCAGAACACAAAACAAGTTACTCACAATCCAAGGTTTTATTATATTTACAGAGCACTATTCTAGACACGTAGGGAGATTCAGAGATGAGCAAGTCCCTGAACTTAACCTATAATACAATTAAAGTCCTCATTGACAACAATGTAAGATTCATTGACTCTCAGGACCTCTCAGCTAAATGAATAATATACCTTCTGTGGGAAAGGGGAGGAGAATGGTAGGAGCTGAGATCTGGGCAGTCAGAATAAAACCATGTGCAGGACTTTATAGGCCATAGTATGAACTTTGGATTTTAATTGGGAAATTAATATGGGAAATTATTTTTGGAGAGATTTAAGCCAAGGACAGAAGTGACCTACTCTGACTTAAATTTTAGAAGACTCATTCTGTTTGGATAGTTCAAGAAGACCATGGATAGAGACATCTCTAACTACAAAATACAAATAATATTTATATCTATGTATATAGAATATAAATATAATAGACATAGAGACTTGAATTATAATTATTTCATTTCATAAAATGTGATTTTATACATACATTGAAGTTGTTTTGAGGTTTTAAAACCACTTGTAAGCTATTTTCAGTTTGACATCTCAGCATGTCATATTTTGCAAATGATGCTTTCATTTCTGAAACATGAATAACTATATGCAAAAAATTAACATGTAAAATGTAATTTGTATTCTTGTAAGAACATTGATAGAATCTGTTTGTGTTATAATATAAATTCATGTACTTAGATTAGGCTAATTAGTCTAGAATAGATCTGATGGTCCATGGGCCAAATATAGTATGAAATTGTGTTTTACATGGCTGTGTTGTAAATATTTTTGAGTTTAAATTCCTGTAGCTACACATCTGCTCTCTGGTTTACCAGTGGTCTCCACTTTCCCTATGGACTCACATGCCTAACTCACATATTCATCTATGTTACTTTCCTGGCCCTTGTAGGTAGGCCTTTGAATTTGTGAACCCTTTCCTAGAATTCTGGTGAGCTTTCACTAGAGTTGCCAGGAACAGAATCCAGATTGCAGTGAATTGTGTAATAAATGAGAGATGAGGAAGTAGAGCCGTGGAAAAGCTTAACAAAGAAGAGAGAAATAGCTAGAAGGTGATTGGAAATGCAAGGCGTGTATGTCACCATTCCCCCTCTGTGTTGCTCAGGGTCAGCCCATTGCTCATGGCATACTCCCCAACAAGTTACTTTTTAGCTAATTTTCCAGTTCATAGTAGGTTAGAAATAGCACTTTAGGGGCGCCTGGGTGGCTCAATTGGTTAAGTGTCCTGACTGCTAGCTCGGGTCACTGTCTCAGGTCATGATCTCTCTGCTGTCAGCACAGAGCCCGCCTAGGATCCTCTGTCTTCCTCTCTGCCCCCTCCCCTGCTCGCGCGCGCGCTCTCTCTCTCTCTCTCTCTTCTCTCTCTCTCTCTCGCTCTCTCGCTCAAAAATAAATTAACATTAAAGAAAGAAAGAAATAGCACCTTTAAAAGGTGGATTGCTTCCTGGATGCAGACTTGGTGAGAACACAAAGGATTAAAACCTGATTATCAAGAGACGAGACAGAAACCCAAAAAAGCAGATGAAAAGATTCAGAAACACAGTACCTGGAGTCATTTAGTGTAGGGTTAAGTTGCCCAGAGACCGAAGACATCACTGTGTTACAGAACAGTGTATTCAGTGTTCAGAATGATGACTCTAGACATCAAAGAAAGGTTAAACTGTGTTGTGAACAGTCTTTTAGGCACAGTTAAAATGTATAATGTATTAAACGGGTAAGAGTTCCACAGTTTTCTTAACAGTGAATGGTAGTGAGCTGCATTTATGTGGAAATAAATGTTTAATTTCTTCACAGATCCATGGTGTTTTATGATAATTGAGTCTTTTTTCAGGAAAGTAGTCCACGCAGAAGGAAAGGTGTATCTCTTTGAGTTCTTTTCAGAGAACTGTTTAGCCACAAACATCCCTGGCTAATTGTGCAGTTTCAGAATTACCTTTGAGAGTCATTTAAAAAGGCACAGTGGCAGGGAATATTTGGTGGTAAGGTGAATGAATAAGTAAGTCTATTTACTTGGACCCTTTATTTTCTTTAAATCAAAGAATTTCACATTAGTGTTGGGCTATGAAAAATAAACCGTATCTGACTTGACTTGATTGTTTGCATAACCGGTTTTCAAATAACTGCAAAACACTTTTTTTTCTTTTCAGGATGGTCTGCTGGTCCTCCATTATGGTCTTGTGGTTTCTCCTCTGAAAATTACTTGAAGATTCTAGCAGCATTAGGAGGAGGGAAACGAAATAATGAGGCTTCTGCAGGATTGCATTTCACCAAAGATTTCCACACAACATGTAATAGCTACCATTTTGTGCTGCTGGAGACATAACTTATCTATTTTCAGCACGTAGATTCATAACATTTATAAGTACAACTTGGAATGACGGAATGCATCTGTTTTACTAGAAACTATATATAAAAAGCATCCATAGCTCAGGGGGAAATTTTCAGAGCATTAAATTTTTAAATTCCTTGTGATCTCAAATACTTTGACATTGATTTTGCTTCCTAATCTTTGAGGTAAATCGGTTACTATTTTCTTCTTTGTTGAGCCATATCCCTTTCCCGTTGGCGGTTAGGATTCTGCTCTCTGGAATGGTATCCGTTGGGCAGTCATACTTTTGGAAAAGAAGGATGCTTTTGAACTGAAGATTCAAAGCCAGGCTTTGTTAAACTACAGAGTGTACCTCTTGGACAAAGACCAAAACTACTGGCCACTTTTGTATGTTGCCATCATATTTGGAACACGTGTCTTTCTTTTACCAGCAATACTACTACAGAGATGATATATACTTCTAAAAGGGATGAATTATCATTCTGTGTGAAGAGACTGTCTCCTGCAGGGTTTATGGCCTGTACTGTAAGCCTTCAGTGTAATAAAGACTCCTTTAACATATCTCAACAACAAGGGATGCCTCTTTGAAACATTCTCTTTATTATTTGAATGTTAGTTTGATTAGCATTCACTTTGAGTATGTAGTTTGGTTCTCAGTACCTTATAACACCACTGCTTCTCAAAGTAATAAATAAACGAGTGAATTTGCAAGTTTACAGAATACTTACTCACTGTTCCTCAGTAAGTCAGTTTAATGTTCATTGTCCCATTACTTTGTCACTGGGATAAAGAATACGGGTGTTTAAGAGTTTGCTCACGTGCAAAGATTTCAGTTTTAAATGTTATTTTGCCTAAAATTAGCATTGTGATACTTTCTAAAACAATATTTTGTAAACCCTATTTCACTGCAAAATTTCCAAGTCTGCGTATAGAAACAATTACAAATGAATGAGGTTTGGCGATTGTTTTGTAAAGAATTTGTGAATTGTGTATAAATCTCTTCTAACATTTAATAAAAATTTTTAATAAAAATTTATTTTAACCTATTTTGAAGTGTTCATATTTATTGTGGATTGAAACAAAAATAACCAAAATTCCTTACGAGATAAGGTATCCAAATTAGTTAAAATACCATCAAGTAGTTATTTTATAAACATCTTCATTGATTTTACTAGATGCTGTTATTTGACAGTGGACGGAATAGCAACTATGGAATTCATTGCCTCTTAAATGTTTCTTACCCAAATTACGTGCTATTTTTATTCTTGTCCCATGTTAACATATCTTTGTCAGGGATTCCCAAGACTACCTTCAGGTTTTGTTTTAAGTAGGCTCTGTGCCCAATTTGGGGCTTGAACTCACGACCCTGAGATTAAGAGTTGCATGCTCTCCTGACTGAGCCAGCCAGGCACCCCAAGACTGCCTTCAGGTTTAGCGGTTCACTAGAAGGACTCATTATACTTATGCTTGTAGTTTATTACAGTAAAAGGATACAGATTAAAATCTGCAAAGGGAAAGATGTATATTGCCAAGTCCAGGAGAAACCAGGCATAAGCTTTCGGTTGTCTTCCCACAGAGAATACGGGACAGTGTTTAATTCTTTCAGCAATGATACGTGACATATGAAAACTGTTGCCAGCCAGGGAAGCTCACCTGAACCTTAGTGTCCAGGGGATTTAATGGGAATGAGTCATGCAGGCAGCCAGTGCCCATATGATTGACTCAGCCATCAAGAGTTCAGCACCCACCCGCTGCTCAAACTGATACAGCATGTCCCAGGGTCCCAAGTATACAAAAACAGGCATTCACCAGGAGTCACATTGTTAGGCTAAACTCTCCCCCTGTGGCCCAAGGTCTTAGGCATACAAGGACAGGATATTCCAAGGGCTCAGTAACATAGGAAAATACTTATTTTAAAGCAGAATATTAAATGTAATTACTTGATAAAACACTTCTGCGATAAGCAAGTCAAAAGGTTATCGCTTTTTAGATATTGTGTGGACAAGATTAAAATGAAGAGTGATCTTCAAAGAACTCACAGCCTGACATACATCTCTCAGAATCTTAATAAAAAGCAGACACTGGTAAATACTATAAGAGTCACAAAGAGATCTATCCTTTGTATTTTTGCCTCCTCCTGGACTTGACCTCGAAGACTCCCAAAGGGGCACCCGGGTGGCTCAGTAGGTTGAGCATCCGACTTCAGGTCATGATCTCATGGTTTGTGGGTTTGAGCCCCACATCAGGCTCTGTGCTGACGGCTCAGAGCCTGGAGCCTGCTTTGGATTCTGTGTCTCCCTCTCTCTCTTGTCTCTTCCCCACTCGCACTCCATCTCTCTCTCTCAAAAATAAAAATAAATAAATAAAAGAATTCCAAAGAACTAGGTTATATCTGGTTATATCTATTTGGCTTATTGTTCCCACCAGGCAGTAAACCAAGTAATGAAGAACGCCGGGGGCACCTGAGTGGCTCAGTCAGTTAAGCATCTGACTTCAGTCATGAACTCAGTTTGTGAGTTCGAGCCCCGCATCGGACCCTGTGCTGACAGCTCAGAGCCTGGAGCCTGCTTCGTATTCTGTGTCTCATTCTCTTTCTGCCCCTCCCCCACTTGTGCTCTATCTCTCTCTGTCAAAGATAAATGTTAAAAAAAAAAAAAAAGTTGATTGATTGGCTTTCAAATCTCTACCCCTAAAATCAGTGTGATCTTCGGCTTCGTCAACAGAAATACAGTTTCAGATCAAGGGAGTTAATACTTCCAATGTCTGATTCATGTTGTACCAGTTCTGGGTAACATACCTAACTACTGAGAGATGGGAGGGTAATGGGATAGGGTATAAGACCCAGAACAAAAACGAGCAAAGGTTGAGCAGTTGCTTACAGTTAACTTGGAGAGGCAAAAACTTACGGCAGGACAATACAAGGTAGCTGTCTTCAAATAACCAGAGGGTCAAGGACTCGGATGTGGGAGAAGCACAAGCAAGAACAGACAAATGCCGACTTGTCTTGGGTTAGCCTGGCCGCCCCAGCAACAGCACGCCTTCAGTGATGATGAGATAAGATCAAAGAGTTTTCAAAAAGAATTTTTACTGTAAACAAAATTAAACAAGAGTATATGAAGTGCGGATTTCAGAACCCAGCTTCAGTGGCCTTATAAGAGTAAATTTGTTTGGCATAGCTGTTTGGCACACTTTGTTTTTACCTAAACCCTCTCGGAGGTGACACTAAGCAAAGTTGCCCAGAGGGACAGTTTGTGGTAGTTGTAGTTTGGCAGAATGTGTGCTTGGAGATTTCTCAGTTCCTCCCTTAGATCCGTCCCAATCTTTTCTCTCTAGTATGGGCCAAAGTCATTTTCTCTGACCTTGGGCTTCACTGAGCTTCCCCTCTGCTTCTACTGCATTGCCCTTGCCTGTTGATTCAGTGACATTCTTGTCTCTGACAGTTCCTTCTCTGGTCCCCAAGCTAACACAGTTCTATACATGCACACAATGAGTCTCCTACAGTGACTTTGAATTCTTGAAAGTAATACTACCGGGATGCCTGAGTAGCTCAGTCGGTTCAGCGTCTGACTTGGGCTCAGGTCATGATCTCATGGTTTGTAAGTTCAAGCCCCGGGTCAGCCTCTGTGCCGACAGCTCTAAGTGTATCCTCTGTGATTCGATCCTAGATGAGTATTCTTGTAGGATCACCGAGTTGTAATTGGTTTATCACATGTATGTGTGACTAAACTTATAAGTTTTTTTTTCTTTAAAATTCTAAGAGTTGCAACCTCTGTAGTGTGTTTTCTCATCTTGGAAACCCCTAGTAATAGAAAAGATTCGAGCAGATGCTGATTCTGAATGTTTGTCTCTGTTTTCTTCAGTAGATCCTGACCAAAGAGTAGGTCCTCATTTTTATCCCTTTTCAGTATGTTGTTCTGCAAATGAGTTTGATTATTGGCATCTCTTCAAAACTGCACTGATGAAATCTAAATTTTATCACCTATTGAGATTAATGGTCATTTCACAGATGAAATGCCATATCGATCTCCTGAAAGCATGCCAAATATTTACTTACATGGAATGGATATTATGGTTTGATCTTTACATTTTGATTCTGTTCTGATGATGTCTGTAGTTTTACAGAGGTTCTAATTGTGGTAATATTTTCATATAAATGAGAACAGATTTTTTTTCTTTGAATGTTTTTAAGAAAATGTTTTCCCAAGAGAAAAGCTGGGTGAATGATATTTTAAATTAGAGATTGAAGATGGCAAAAGTTTCCAGGACAGATTTTTTTTATCTAAAAAAAGACATAGAGGCAGTATTGCATAATGGTTAAGGACATGAATTTTCAAGCCAGACTGCATAGCTTTGATTCCCAGATTTGCTTCCTGCAAGGCATATGGTCTTGGACATGTTATATGACTTCTCTGATCTGTAAATAGGGACAAAGGAACCTAACTCAAAGAGATGTTATGAGAATATTAATATGAGAATATGGGAAGTATTCAGAACCTTAGCTGGCATATAGTCTACTATCAAATTCAAATATGGTCCCTATGTAGTCACTTCTTAGATTACTTTGCTGCATTAGTTCCTTTCTAATGAGTGGTGGGGTCCGCTAATATTCAAAGACTGATGTTGAAACGTTTGTTATTTTTCCTGTCTTCTTTCTGATATATTTTCTCTACTCACCTCCTTCTATGGATAACCAGGCGAGGGACAGGGACACAGCCTCTAACGTCAGACCTGGATTCTGCTTTCACTCTAATTCTAGTCTTAGCTCTGCTGCTTATACTTTGCAGACTAGATTAGTCCTTAGACAATTTCAGTTGCCAGGAGTTCCTTTTACTGAGCTCAGTCTGGCTTGAGGTAAAGACAAAAGATTTGTCTAGCCCTGAAGGACATCAGGAACTCCATATGTCATTTATGAATCTTTATGCCAGGAAATCATGGGAAATGGAAGTTACACTTCTCATTTATTCATATTTATGGCATAATAAGTAAACCTAAGTGAGTTATTTTTTTTTTTAAGTAGGCTCCATGCCCAATGTGGAGCTTGAACTCACGATCCTGAGACTGGGAGTCACTTGCTTTCCTGACTGAGCCAGCCAACAACCCCTTATTTGTTTTAGTAAGCACCTCTAGGGGCACCTGGCTTGCTAGGTTAGTAGAGTGTTCAACTCTTGATCTTGGAGTCTTGAGTTTGAGCACCACGTCGGGCATAGAAATTACGAAAAATGTATAATACATACTTCTAAGGAAAAATACCTTTTTTGCCCTGCACAGTATGCAACTAACTAGACCTGCTACTGATCGTATTCTAAAACTCCAGCCCTTATATTTATGATTTTGGCTACCCGCTGCTAACATTCTATAGCCCCTATTAATAAGAGCATACAATAGAACTAGAATGAAATGTCTCAGACTTACACACAGAGACCAATTGCCTCACCAGGGGAGGGAGTGGCCATGTGGTGATGTATGGTAATTAATCGATGAGGAAGGGAGCCTGGAGACCCCTCCAAGATCAATCTTCATTTTTCTTTGTAGCCTGAACTTTCTGTTTTATTTCATTCGGAATCACTAAAGCACTGTAGAAACAAATCTTTAAATATCTGCAGTGTGATTCACCGTATCTTATTATAATCCTGGGCTATGTGTCTGTATTTCTGTGTGTTTCAAGGGATTGTAAGCAAGAATTTATAAATTTTAGCTAGTCACCACCCCCACTGAGTAAGCTTGTCAAATATCAGCATAAAACATGAGTGCAATCAAATAATCTAAGAGATCAATAGAGGAAGAGAGAAGCCATTTGATCTACATAGTAACGGTTCTTCTCATCTTTTGAGGATTTGCAGCAGGGGATGGTAATTTAATGATAACAATCCTTTGTTTGGCTGGATTCAGGAGCATTTGCCCCTTTTGCAAATGGCATAGACCATATGAGATATTTGAAAATAGCGAAGTCATGATTGGCTTAAATCTAAAATGTACATGAAGTTTGAACATGCAGCAAAGCTAGTAGTGTATGTTCTATAAAGAAAAATAAAATTTCACATACGAGCTCTATTTTAAGATCGTATAAAGCCCCCCCCCCTCAGTTATTTCCATTTTAAGTACTGGGCTTTCAGGCACACCGGCTTATTTGGTTCTAAGGGGGAAAACGTACTCTTAGGCTTTAGATGCTTTTCAGGACTTTGAAGATTTCTGATGATAGAATAATAAAAATAGTATCAGTTGGAAATCAGTGATGGGTGCTCATTAGCAACCAATATTTCTAGCTATTCTTTCTTTTGTTTACATCCAGGGGTATTTCTGGCTTTTTCTCTAGGTTCTGCTTCAAAATCAATACTCTTATTAGATCTGGCTTATGTTGTCCTCACGGAATTCCTTCCAACTGAGATTGATTGACCCAGGTGGCTGTACGTAATGGTCTCAGCTGGAGCAGAAGGTATAGTAGACTTTGTAATTATATTTTTCTGATAGTTCCATAAATTCCCTATCAGTGGATTTTTTTAGATTGAGGTGAGATTTACATGATATAAAATTAATCATTTTAAAGTGAACAATTCAGTGGCATTTAGTATGTTCACAATGTTGTGCAACTACCACCTCCATTTTAGTTCTAAAACATTTCCATAAGTCCAAAATAAAACCCCGTATCCACTGAAGAGTTACCCCTTATGCCCCCTCTCTTTAGCCCTGACAACTACCAATCTACTTTCTGTTCCAATGAATTTTTTTTTAATTTTTGGTTTATTTTTAAAAATGTATTTAAAAAAAATTTTTAATGTTTATTTTTTAGAGAGAGAGAGAGAGAGGGAGAGAGCTAGCAGAGAGAGAGGGCGACACAGAGTCTGAAACAGGCTCCGGGCTCTGAGCTGTGAGCACAGAGCCCGAGGTGGGGCTCAGACTCACAAACTGTGAGATCATGACCTGAGGCAAAGTCGGATGCTTAATCAACTGAGACACCCAGGCACCCCTTTAAAATGTTTTTAGAATATTTACTTAATTTTGAGAGAGACAGAGTGCAAGCAGGGGAGGGACAGAAGAGAAATGGAGACACAGAATCCAAGGTAGGCTCCAGGCTCTGAGCTGTCAGCACAGAGCCTGACACAGGGCTTGAACTTGTGAATAGGGAGATAATGACCTGAGCTGAAGTTGAACACTTAACTGACTAAGCACCTAGATGCCTTAATGTTTATTTATTTTTGAGAGAGGGAGAGACAGAGCACCAACAGAGGAGGGGCAGAGAGAGAGGGAGACAGAATCTGAAGTAGGCTCCAGGCTGAGATGTCAGCACAGAGCCTGATGAAGGGCTTGAACTCGTGAATTGGGAGACCATGACCTGAGCCAAAGTTGGACCCTCAACCAACTGAGCCACCCAGGCACTGCCCCTGCCCCGTCCCCGCCGCCGCCGCAATGAATTTCTTAATACATTTCAAAAACGATTTCATATTTGCCTTTAGAGTCATCAATGTGGTTCTGGACTCCCTGCTTTTGTTCACAAGTAAGTTTTAGAAGTTTATCTGCAGGACTATAGGTGATTTGTGTTGTGTCTGGAGCTAAAACTTGGACTCTAGTTTCCAGACAACAGCTCAAATCTTGCTGTCTTCTTTAGCTAGTGCAGTAAAATGAATTCTAAGTATCCTGGATTGATTACCTCTTGAGGAATTGTCCCTGCTGTAATATTCCTTCATTTCCAGGCCTTTTGATACTGAGCTACAGAGTTCCTTTGCAAAATTACATTTTAAAACTCCTTTTTAAGAATTAGGTAATCGCATCTAATTCTGTTTCATTTTTAGTAGGAGGTGACTCAGTTAGATGGGCTCAGAACCCAGTTTTGAGCTCCCACGACCTCACTGCAATGCAGGACGGTAACAGGTTCAGGAAGTCTGGAAAGCAGTTTGCCTATGGGACTTGGTGTTGCCCATGGTTTCTGGGGCAGAAAAACCTAAAGTAAAACCTGGTGAAGAAGGGGTGAAAAAGGTGATAGAAATAAGGATTCCCACTCCCTCAAGTGAGGGGACTTGCTTTTCTGTAGAGAAGCAATATCGGAAAGACAAGCACTGCGGTCAGAAGATCAAGGCTCAAATCCCAGCTCCCTAACTCTGTGACAATAGACATGGGTTTTAACCTTGCCATTCCAAGGCTCTATTTCTTCATTTGTAAAATGGGTATACAAATACTATCTAAAGAGTGGTTGTGAGGTTTAAGTGAGATAATTCTGTTTGCTGCCTAGAACAGTGTCAGACACATAGTAAGTAGGTACTGAATAAATTAAAGCTGTTATTAGTCTCAGGAGGCAGGGGATCTCATTGTCTAATGAATGTGAAAGTCATATTGGTTATCGCTAATGCGCTTTGTGGGCAGGCTTCCCCACAGTCTCACAGACTCTCTTTGTTGTCCTGTTCTAGTAGTTGGTTCCTCTTCTCCTCCCCCCTGCCTTATGATTCTGAGCCCTGTTTCCTTGTTACTGTAATGGTCCTGATTTACTAATTTATCAACTCCAGGCTTTTAATGTCTTTATAACTGAGCTCATGGCAACCAGTGGCAACTCGCTGAAAATAGATGTAAATTAGAGCTAGAGATTATATAACTGTAATCAAAAGATGCTGGTTTTCCAGAGACAGATCCATTAACCAAATACGTAGAATCCTTAGAAGTGGCAACCAATATCTATATTGAAAACCCATGTGTTGATGAGACTATTATTTTTATCCCTAATAGGCCCTGAAAGATGTTTGATTACTATAAAGCTCTCACTGTTAGTGCAGGATGAACATCTCTTTTCCCAAGCAGTTCCGTCGATGTATCCTTGCGTGGCATGCAAGTACTCTCAGCCAGATGGACTGAGAAGGACAAGATTGTTCAAGATTCAGCAAGCTCCAGCTTCACCACCACTATCGGTGGGGGTGGCACCCACATCCCCTCATTTCAGTCTCCATCCTGGAACGTGACATGGCATTAGGGAATCTCAACTCCATGGACTTCTGGATACCAGAAGTAAACAGTCCAACGAGGAACCCCAAGCCCCTTGATATGGACAAAGTTTTGTGTATTTTTCTGGAAAAAGGGTCCATAGCTTCCTCCGAGGAGTCTGCAATCCATCAAAGGTTAGCAATCATTACAGTGGAGGAAACTTCTACTGCTGCCTATGTTCTACCTAAACATATCTGCAGAAGTATGACCTCATTTTCAAAAAAGGAAAAGATTCTTATTGTTTTGAACTACCTTTTATCATATGCATTCTGTGCATATCCAGGCACAGAATCTATTGTCTTGCATCATTTGTTTGATTTGATCCCTCCACTCCCTGCCATAAACTGTCCATTTAGCGCATTACGTGTTTCAGCCAGTGTGAAACACATGCAGACTATATAGCCCCAAGGCTTGGGCAGGGGGAAAAACAACCCTAAATGTAGATGCGAGGAACAAAGCATAAATAATTTCCAAATTATTTGGGGGTACAGTTGTCTCATTGAACCAAAACAGTGCTTCTCTCAACTGAAATAGCAAAAACCACAGAACACAAGTTATGTTGGTGGGATTCGTGTGACTTTTAATTCTTATCTTACTAATGTTTTACAGGAAGTCTGAGGAGTAAAGACGGGGATGGAGTGAGGGAAAGGAAGAAGAGAAAGCATCTTTCCAGTTCCTTGAACCATTGCAGCAGGTCCTAGGATAAGAAAGTTTAGTAAAAGCATCACGCCCTATCTGTTGTGAATGGAGATGTGTGACAGAGACCTGGCAACTCTTTAGGTCTGGTGGAAGTGAATGCAGACAGAGAATTAACCCGACATCAAACTTGGCACATGTACGTGGAAGACTGGGCAATGCGGCTGCTACACAGTTGGGCAGATGAAAAGCTGACTCTCCAGAATGTACTTCCTAGCACGTGAGTAGGAGCATATGTACCCCTTCTCTAGTCTGGGTGTCGCTGCCTCTCCAGTAGGGAAGGGAGACCCCACCAACCATGCAGCAATGGGAAAACTGTTGGGCAGGACTCTTTTATTAAGACAAGAGAAAGATTTCTTTTTCATGTTTGCCGGTGGTGTTGATTGACCAGAGGTGACTTCTTTTACTTTTGGGCAGTAGCATTGTTTCTGGGGATAATATAATTACACTTAGCACTCTTCAAAGGCATAGGAGAGTAAAAGCAAGGCCTTGTTAGGACCTAGACTGTGGAAAAGGGGATAAGTGGGTTCTAAGGGTCAGGGTACGAAAGAGCTAATTCTAGATCACCACAAATGAACTGACACAGAGCAATGAGACCTTGGCTTTTCCCATCCACACAAATACTCACCTCTTCTAGCTTATACTACTAAATCTAAGGTCAGCTTAATCACAGCTTGGGACACTATTAGTGTGTTTCTAAAGTTAAAGTGAACAGCTACATTCAGAATAAAGTACTTTTTTTCCCCCTAATCAAATGGATTTGAATAAGCTGAAAGCCTAAAATCTAGGGACGCCTTTCATTATTGTATTTGTTGGGGTGACCCTTAAAACTTATCACTGCTTTTTTTTTTCTTTTTTCTTTTTTCCTTACAGAATTGGAAGGACATGAAATGGGTAGGGAGAAGTCATTCCACGAATCACAGAAATGGTCAACATGCATCTAATTTTACCCATTGAACAGAGAGAGCTAAAGGGGGTAAGTTCTTTTGAGAAGAACCTAAATGTGTTTAAGGGGGAAGAATACTACACTAGGCTCTTTTTTTTTTTTTTTCCTGAATGGAAGAAAGGATACAAGGAATTGTGAGAGGTGGGAGGAAGTGTCCATTAAACAAACACCTATCACTTGTGAAGCAGTTTTGTCAGAATGGTGTTGGATGTGGACCATTGGTTTACCTTTGGCAGTGATCTTATGTTTTATGTACCTAGAGTGAGACTATATAGCGGGGTAATGTCTGGGTATAGCGAGCAAATACAGGTTTTAATTTCAATTCACAGCAAATGACGATGATCACAGATTTAGCACCTTGATTTGTACTTCCTCTGTACCTGAATCATCTAATGCTGTGAAGCCTGAGCTTTAGGTGAGAAAGCGGAATTCTTAGATAACTCCTTTGTGGTTGTGCTAGGACTGCAGCTTGCTCCAACCTAAGGGGTGCTTTTCTTATTAGAGAAAGTAAGGATTCAATGCTAAATAGGAGACTGAAGCCTTGAAGACATTTTATAGGGGTGACAGGTGTTTTGGTTCAGGAATAGGCTCTTTAACAAGTCAAATGCATATTATCCCCTCTTAAGCATTAACCTTATTAAAGCAACAGAATTAAATTTTTTGGCTTGAAGTGGTACTTTCTTCTATATTCAATTTCTCGGTTTTCTTAGTAGATATGACCGTCTCCTCCAGTATTTCTTCAAAACTTTCTCCTATCTGGGAGGTTTTCTTAGAGGCCACCTTAGAAGCCTCTTCCTCCTCCTCCTCCTCTTTCTTAAGAGACAGCCCAGTGGATGAGACTTTGGAGGTTGTAGAACTGAGGATTCTAGGTGGGAGCAGATAACCCGGATTGGGAGGTGGATTCAGCCCTGAAATGCTTAATCCACTGGTGCTAAAACGTGTCTCTTCGCCTTCCAGCAGTTTCCTGTAAATCCAACAGAGAAACATTCTTAGGAAGTCAACTTGCAACTTTTTTTGAAAAGAACTTAACCCTCCAGCTGCTATTCATTTTAGAAAGATTCCATAAGACTCTTCAGTTTCTTTATGAGATTGAGACCAATAAATATTGAATGCCAAGGCTCAAAGACTTGGAGTTTATCCAGCACACGCACAGGTACACGCACACATGCACACTCTCACATCTTCAGCACCAGCTGTGTTTAAGGCACTGTCAAAGGGAAACCTATCCTATTCACAAATATGTTCAAAAAGGAATTTCTGTACAATTCTCCTTGGCCTCATCACACCCATTTTTGGCATTTAAGAGTCTACAAAGCTCTAGGGAGAAGTAATGTTACTATTTAAAACCTTAAATGCAATAGGGATAAGGAGGTGAGAAGTCCACAAAGGAGGAAAGAACCGCCTAATTAGCCTGAACTTGAAGATTTGTACTTTTTTCCACGTACAAAGGGAATGGAACCAGCAACACAAAAACCAGTAAATGAAACTGTTTCAGGTACCAGACTTTTTCTCAGCCTCGCCTAACCAGCATCATAAGTGTGGCCCCAATACTTTGTTTCTCATAATTCTAATAATTTTTATGACCTTTTCTTTAAAATCAGAAACTCAAGAGCACCTGGGTGGCTCAGTCAGTTAAGCATCTGACTCTTGGTTTTGGCTCCGGTCATGATCTCACGGCTTCATAGGTTCAAGCCCCACCTGGGGCTCCACGCTGACCATGCAGAGCCTGCTTGGGATTCTTTCTCTCTCTCTCTCCCTCTCTCTCTCTCTCTCTCTGCCCCTCCCACACTTGCACTCTGTTTCTCTCAAAATAAATAAATAAACTTAAAAAAAAAAAGAAACTCAAGACACAATCAAATACTCTTGGAGTTTTGTTTTGGAGTAGTATACATAGTGTAAAAGAAAAAAAAAAACCTCTCAGATCTGGGTTGAAACTGAACTCTTTCATTTACCAGCACTATGACTTAGAATAAGTTACACCGTCAGTCTATGGTTCAAGTTTCCTCATCTGCAAAATGGAAATAATATGACTAGATAATTTAAATATAGTATCTAATATAGTGCCTGGCACATAGTAGTCATTCCAAAAAGAGTAGCTGCTGTTACTACCTTTTTTTAAAGGTTCACTAAAACGTTGTTTGAGTAGAAATCCAGGGGGATACCTCACATATTAGGATGTTCTATATTGTATAAACCCTATTTTTAAAAGTTAGAGTCTGGTGGATTTTTTCTTTTATTCTTTTTTTAATGTTTATTTTATTTTTGAGAGAGAGAGAGAGACAGAGATAGAGCACAAGCGGGGGAGGGGCAGAGAGAGAGGGAGACACACAATCCTAAGTAGGCTCCAGACTCCGAGCTATCAGCAAGGATCCCAACGTGGGGCTTGAACTCATAAACCACAAGATCATGACCTGAGCTGAAGTTGGACGCTTAACCAACTGAGCCACCCAGGTGTCCCACAGTCTGGTGGATTTTATGTCAACCTCTGGATACTCACATTATTTCTTTAAATCCTAGCAGAGGTAGGTAGACTACTCCAGGACTAGTAAGGTGGAGCTGAGATATAAACAAGTTGAAGGACAGAGGGGTCAGCTCACCTGCACAGGGCCAGTGATGTCTTTCTTTCCTCATCCCCCCTCACCCATCAGAAATCAGAGAGACTGAAACCACTTTATCCACTTATTGGGGTAGTGTTGCCCCAGATGACTGGACCTGGTTGGGTGAGCATCCCCTCTGAAATACCTGTAAGCGGCAATCTCAATATCAAGAGCCATTTTGACATTGAGCAAGTCCTGGTATTCCCGAAGGTGGCGAGCCATCTCACTCTTGGTGTTCCTCAGATCATTCTCCAGCTGCCCGATGCTATCCTGAAAAGTGATATATCCAACATATTTGAGCCACCTGAAATTCAGTAAGATTTACACAAAGCAAGGATTCTCAATCCTGACTCCACATTAAAAATCTAGGCCTGTCCCCCGGCCCGGATTCTGATTCATTTGTTCTGGGGTGGGGTTCCAGGAACTGCATTTTTTCATAAAGGTTGGATGATTTGGGTGCATGGTCAGGGTTGGGCACTTCTACTGCAGGGCATATGGTTCTTGATTGAACACCGGAGAGATATTTTCTCTTTTTTAAATGTTTATTTATTTTTGAGAGAGAGAAAGAATGCTAGTGGGGGAAGGGCAAAGAGAGAGGAGGACAGAGGATCCTAAGCAGGCTCTGTGCTGACAGCGGAGAGCCTGATGCAGGGCTCAAACTCACAAGCCATGAGATCATGACCCTAGCTGAAGTCGGACACTTAACCAACTGAGCCACCCAGGTGCCCCCCTCTCTCTAACTTACTTATCATCCCTCCTTTGTTTGTTGTATTGCTGCTGAATAACTCCATTGTTGCATGTCTTTTCCAAAACCAAAGCCTCAGGTTAGAAGCTTAGACTCAGAAAACTCCAACTGTGAAAAGCACAGAGGATGGCAAGTCTTCTCTGTCTCCATTCATTTTGATGGTTTCCTGGAAGTCTGCTACTCAATCATCTTACTGAAAGCATTTTACACAATACATAAGGAGGAAGCAGAAAGACTTCATGGAATTGTTTTAATACAAATGACAGATTTAAATTATATATTTAAAACGAAACTAACTAGGTTCATGTAATAGCTTTGTTCCAAATTCTTTCAGGTGCAAACCCAGGCACGGAAGAAAACTAGCTTTAAAGTTTTGATTCTTGAGCAGCCAGAGGATTTTTTTTTAATGATTTATTTATTCCAAAAAAATTTTTTTAACATTTATTCACTTTTGAGAGAGACAGAGCACAAGTGGGGGAGGGGATTGAGAGAGGGAGACCCAGAATCTGAAGCAATCTCCAGGCTCTGAGCTGTCAGCACAGAGCCTGACTCAGGGCTCAAACTCATGATGGTGAGAGCCACCCAGGTGCCCCCAGAGGATCTTTTCAAAACACAGCAGATTTTGTTGCTTACTTTCTTGAAACCTTCTAAGAGCTTTAGAATAAAGTCCAAACTCCTCAGCATGGTCTATACTATTCCCCTTGCTCAAAGTGTTTCAGCTACCCTGGCCTTTTTTGCTCCTTAAACTTACCAATGAACTTACTAACTTCATTGCTGTCCCAGGCCCTGTAGGCTAGCTATTTCCTCTATTTGGAATGCTCTGTAGTGGGTCTTCCGTGGCCAACTCTGTGTCATCGAAGATTCAGTTCAAACGCCCTCTGCTCAGATAGGTCTTCCTTTGTGTCTAATGGAGGTACCCTTTCCACACTGATCTAGCACGGTATTTTACCTCAAGCCAGGCCAGTAGCTACCCTGGGCAGGGGCTTTGTGCAAATGAGAAAAAGGCAACTCCAGTGAGAGGACAAATTACAAGAAAGCACATACTTGAAAGTGGCCACTCTGCTCTTGGCTCTTATCATTATCTGAAATTTTCTTGTTCATTTATTTTCTGTCACCTTCCTTTATCTCATGGTTTTTCAACCTGGGAACTATTGACACTTTGGGCTGGATAATTCTTTGCTGTGGGAGGTTGTCCTGTGCATTGTAGGGTGTTTGGCAGCATCCCTGACCTCCACTAGTAGCACACCCCCTCCCTCCCAGTGGGGATAACCAACAATGTCTCTAGACATTGCTAAATGTCCCCTAGAAGGCAAATCACTCAAATCAAATGTAATTTACATGGAAACAGGGGCTGTTTCTGTTTAGTTCACCCCCGGCAGCCCAGATCCTAGCACAATGCACACTGAGACGCTCAATGAATAATTGTTAAATGAATGAATGGTGCTACACAAGCACTTTTCCTATGACCTGAAAAGATGTGAGCTAATAACCCATATAATTCAGTTGCAGCTTTGTCAACGTAAAGAACACAGCGATTTAGAGTAACTTTTGTGAATGAGTGATGCAAATAAACATCAAAAGCCTCAAGAAGTAAGTGGTGAGGGGCCCTCATAACTTCCCGTGTGGGAAGGATAAAGCGGTGGTGAAGGCAGTGCTGATAACATCAGGGGGTGCAGACTTCCAAATCAGGAGACTGCAGAAAGAATGAAAACTCATACCACCTACCTGTTCTATAAATATTGACAGGAATACCGCGAAAGAGAGACTCAATTAACTGAGGGGTACACAGCAGGGAATGACAAGCAGTAAGGAAAATACATATTACACGGACAGCGATGGGAATATTCCAAAGTGTGTTAAGGTATCATAAGGGCTTAAAATGGTTTTTACCAAAAATTTTCTTGATGGCTGTTACCAGAGTTTAAACTAATCTACAAACAAGTCTGCTAGTGAAGCATTGGGGGTAAGAGAGGCAACACTACCATGGTAAAGGGGGAAAGGGGAAAGGGGAGGAGGCTTTTCATCATGCGAAGTAGCAGGAGAAATGAAATTTGAGGAAAAGTGGAGGATTTCATCAGGATATTTGGGTTATATTTCTTGCCCTGCCACAAATACCCAACATACCTCAGTCAGTTTTCTATATTTTAGTTTCTTCAAAACTTTCATTTCTACATATGGAATATTATAATGTTTATTCTTTCCTGAGATATACTGAGATCCTCAAGTTAGGATTACAGCTTAAGGGACCTCACATTACTATATGAGTCTATTATCTGTTAAATTAGATAACAGGCATTAGAACAGCACTTGTCACATAGAAATTGCTCAGTAATTGCTAATGATTTTTATTACTGTTAATATCATACCATGTGACTCTATACCCTTTTTAATCAAATGGACAGATTAATCATGTGTCCTCCCTACAACCCCTTGGATCACTAAGGAAAGCAATATATAATAAAACTTTAATATTAGATAGTTGAAGGCATATTCCTTAAAGCACCAGATTAAAAAAAAAAACAATTTTGAACAAAGACCTTTCTAAAGTGGCTTCTACCATTTTTTAGAAGTTTTTATTTTATTTATTTATTTAAAAATTTTTTTTAACGTTTATTCATTTTTGAGAGACAGGGAGAGACAGAGCATGAGTGGGGAGGGGAAGAAAGAAAGGGAGACAGAATCTGAAGCAGGTGCAGGCTGTCAGCTGTCAGCACAGAGCCCAACTTGGGGCTGGAACCCACGAACCGCGAGATCATGACCTGAGCCAAAGTCAGATACTCAACCGACTAAGCCACCCGGGGAACCCCTAAAGATTTTATTTTTTAAAGTAATCTCTACTTCCAATGCAGGGCTCAAACTCACAACCCCAAGATCAAGAGCTGCACACTCTGGGGTACCTGGGTGGCTCAGTCAGTTGAGCTCAGGTGATGATCTTGCCAGTTTGCCTTTCAGCACGGACCCACTTGGGATCTTCTGTCCCCCTCTTGCACTCTCCCAAAAATAAATAAATGAATAAATGAATGAATGAATGAATGAATGAATAAATAAATAAAAACTCCACTCTCTACCAACCAAGCCAGCCAAGCACCCCACTTGTACCATTCTTAATTAGGACATAAACATAATGCAACCTTTCTTAGCAACCATAGGTTGTGATAATGATCAATTATTTTTCTATAGTTCTATTATGTCTTTTATCTTCTAGGTCAGCTGAGGTATATCAGGTTATTTCTATCCTAAATGGCCCCAAAGACCAGTGTTTGCATTAGTGCTTGTTACTTATTGGTTTTCTTTGTTCTGAAAGTGAAACTAATGCTACTTGTCCTTGATGATGACTGACTCCATTGGTCCCTCTTCTCTATCTTGCAGCAGGCTTGAAATTCAAATGACAAAGTGCTTTAGAATCATGTAAAGTAAGAATGAGTAAGTGAGGGGCACCAGAGGGGATCAGCTTACCAATATGTGATTTGAGGTTAGATGTTTTGTCTCATCAGGGGGTTAGTAAGGTCCTTTTTCTTTTCTTTTTTCTTTTTCTAAGTCTATTTATTTATTTTGAGAGAGTGGGAAAGAGAGGGGGAGAGGGGCAGAGAGAGAGGGAAAGAGAGAGAATCCCAAGCAGGCTCCACACTGTCAGTGCGGAGCCCAACGCAGGCCTCAAACCCTCGAACCGTAAGATCTTGACCTGAGCCAAAACCCCAAGAGTCAGATGCTCAACTGACTGAGCCACGCAGGTGCCCCAATGTGGTCCTGTTTTTGTTTGTTTGCTTCAGAGCTGTGTTTGCTGAATAAGAGGTTGTTGGGAGCTGAGTTCTAGATAGAGGAGATTTCCTTGAATTTTTATGTTATACATTTCATACATTTATTTTATGGATCAGAGTAGACAAAAAGCACAACTTGGCTCCTTTCAGAAGGAATTGGGCTGACTGCTGACCATTGCTCTTCAATGTCTAGTCTCTTTGTTTGTGCTCTCTTCCCCCACACCAGGCTGTCTTGCATTGCCCTTCAAAAGCCCTGCCAAAGATGGCCTCCAGCTGGAAATCTGAGCAGAGCGCTGCAGTCTGCCCCCTCCCCCAACCACGCAGCTGCTGCTGGCTTAGCCTGAGGGAATGGCAGAGAGGCACTCCCAGTTCCAGCTGGGGTCTCTCCTGGAGTAATAGCTAAGACAAGTGCTGAGCATCTTCCCAAGGCCTGGAAGGATGCAGATCAGGAGTAAGAGAAAGAAATGGCCACACAAGCATCTGCACGGGAGAAAAGGAACCACAAACAGTGCTATGGGTTTCATCACTTTTAGCAGCCCTCAGCAAGGTGAGCAGTAGTGAACATAGCACAGTTTGAATGAAAGAGCCCATTAAGAATTACTGGGTGGGGAGAGGGGATTTTTATATGTGGACCACCCATATGCCTTATTCTCCTTCCTGTCTTTGCTTTCTCCCCCCTCCCCCCCAACCATACTTTAAAATCTTGCATATTATGAGCTGGTGTATATTGTGAAATGCGGTTTAGGTCAGCACACCTCCAAATCAGTCTGAGGAACAATAGAATGCAGCGCTTTTACTGAAATTGCATATTTTCCTGGACCCCACCTGTGAACAACTGAATCCAGTTGGGAGTAGGGGTAGGCCTGAGAATCTTTTTGTTAAGCCCCCAAGTGACCTTGGTGGATCAATGGGTTTAGGAACTACTAGTTTAAATTTATTTCTGTGAAGGAGCAATCAAGGTGGCCCTGGTGACAACAATACAGTAAGGCAGAGAGGGGCAAAAACCAAACCAAATACACATGGAAGAACTAAAAAAAAAAAAAAAAAAAGGACCAAATGTAGTTTCTTTTGAATTCTAATTTCAGAGATAAATCTATTGAGCCATAGACTTATCTATCAGACACTGTTACCCCAATCTCTAAGGGGCCAGCCCCTTCTTGCTATTTCATTAGGTTATATTCCAATCTCATACTGGAGAGAAGAGGGCACACTTGGCTCATCTCCCTGGGGAGCATTAACTAATGGTGAGCTTTGATTGTTCAGCAAGGTCTTTCAAGGAAAGCTTTGGCTTTCCAAGACCATAATACAGGGCCAAGGCCACCGGTATCCTGAAAAAATATCCTTAGATGTCTTTGGCAGAACAGGGCCTCTAATGGTGATGAAGCATCTGTGCAGGAACCAGCTTCGCCCTGGGTCAGAGATGGGAAAGGGTTCAGCTGGAGGGTGGCTACATTTGGATTTTGAAGACAACGGTCCTAGCTCTTCATAATTTCTCCTGTCACCTGATTTGGACTCTCATATGTCATTGTGTACTTACCATGTCACCTTGAATCATTCTTTACCCTTTCAAAAGTGTAATAAGCTTTCTCTCCTTGAATAGGCTGTCAGCATTCCAGGCATGGAAAATGTGACTTTAATGGGGCCTTCCTCTGCCTCTTAAGAGGGTGGCAATCTTGCAAGGGAAAATGGGTCTATCACTCATCTTTGAAGCAGAAGAAAGAGAACGCCTCCCATTACTGCAGTGAAAGGGGAGTAGGGAGGGGTGAGAGGGCAAGAAAACAATGGCTGAATCTCATTGTGGAGAAGGAGGCTTTTCATCTTAGTCAGCACTGCCAGAATTGTTGAGAAAACAGCCAGAGGACACCCCTGTGACTTCAGGCCTTCAGGATCAGCAGGTGAGGATGTGAGCCCCTCACAGGACTTCAGCCTGAAGTCCCAAGGGGTAGGAAATAGCTTTCCGTTGTCTCATCTCCTCTTCCACTCCACCAGCAGGTCCACTGAGGCTTTGATGGCTCAAGCTGATGGGGGGCAGCACTGCAGAGCTGCAGATGCCGCAGTTTCTGTTGTTTTGTTAGTTTGCTTGTTTCCTGTAGACTGTATCTGTATGACCCTACTATTGTCTAACACTGAAAGCCTTTTAAAGCAAACGAAACAAGTCAGACAGTACTGTCACTACCTCTTAGAATGTAGGGCTATACCAAACAAACAGAGGGCATGGCAAAGCCCAATTTAGATGACAGTTGCAGTTGTAGATAAGTTATTCTTTTTGTAGAAATACTGGGCTAGCCCTTCAGAAGACCACCTACCTCATCTTTTGACGCTTCTAGAAGAACACATGAAGTCTCAATTAACTAAATGTAATTAATTCAGGCCATGCAGGGACTAGGCCATATACTGAAACATTCAAGTTACAGCTTTTGAAGCAGAACAGAAGTATTTACTTGAATTGTGCTATAATTCCAAATGAACCAAAACAAATGGTCCAAGCAAGCTTTCTTCCTTAAGTAACGGGGGTAGTTTATAATGGACAACATATACTTGCACACCGATAATAATTCTTTAGCTGTAGACTAACATAGTACTTTCAAGATTTCAGTCCTTTCTTGGTTCTATTTTATTAATGTTCCCAAACCCTGTTAATTTCATCAAATGTAAGCTTCAATCTTTGCTAGAATGAATTATTGAAAATTTCTGAATTATTACCATTCTACCCAATGGAGCTTTTATTATACCTTGAAATTGAATCACACTATTTAGATTCCTTTCTTTGCCTTGCCTCTGTACCCTCTGTGGTTATAAGCCCAGAATGTCCTATATAGTAGAACTGAAGATGCAGTCGCCTTTGTTTGGAGACAAAAAGGAAGAAAGATCCAGTCAATACCTTCACAGGAGCTTAGAGGACACGCAAAGATAGAAAAAATAAGCGGCCTATAACAAAGATAGGATCATCCATCTCTGTGATTTACCACATGCATTTAGGTTGGAAAATTATTAAGGAGATGTGAATTTTCAAGTGAGACCTCACTGCTGCTGAGCACATTAAGTGCTTTTTGTTAAGTGCTAAGCCATCCATGACAGTGAAAATTGATGCTGTCCACGAGGTGACCTTTGATTGCAGGTAGCTAGGACTGATGTGATGGTGTTGCAGATGGGAAAAAAAAAAGCCCAAAGCACTTAATTGCCTAGAGAGTCATAACTGGGACATGAGACGAGAGAGACATCATTTCTGAGATGGAAAGAACTCTAGATCAGCACCGAGGACAGCGCCCCTGACCATTCCCATTTGCTAAGCGGTTTAAAGCTTTCTTTAGCAGAAATATCCGTAGGTCCACAAGGAAACTGTGTGCGCGCGTGTGTGTGCGCGTGTGTGTGGTGGGGGGAAGGGGAACAGGGGGCAGAGCAGAGCAGTTGTGACTAGCCCAATCACCCAGCTCCCTGGCTCCCAATCTCTAGACTCTTTTGAAGGCAAAAGTCAAGAAAATGGGATAGAACCCTTCCCAGTTCAGTCCAGCATTCTCTCTAGGGCAAACCATAATCCATAAATATCAATCCCGGGGCGCACAGAAAGAAAGCCTTTCAAAGTCAAACAAACAAGTCAGACAGCTGAGACAGCACTGTCAACCATGAGAGGCTGTAACCCACCTGCATTGGGTTCACTCCTACTTTTGGTGGGGGACTGTTCTTCAGATCGCCAGGGTGTTTATGTCCATTTGCGGACAGGGAGGCATGAATTAGATTTTTGGACTCTGAAAAACTTAAACTTAAGGGATTTTTCTAAAAGGTCTCTGACAGGGACGTGACGGGCAGGGACAGAGGGTGGCCAGGACTCTAGAATTAATGGTATAGACTCCAGGGCTCTTTGTTTGCCTCCAGTTGGAGCTCTTCCTCTTCCCTTCCCTCCCCTCCTCTCGGTTCCTAGAGTTCCAGTTGTGTGGGAAAGCGCAGGTAGGTGGGGGAGAGGACAGGGCGCCCTCTCCCTTTGCAGCGTTCCAGCTCTTACCTGGTAGCTAGCCACCTCTGCACTGTGCCGCTCCTCCAGCTCCAGGATCTGCCTCTCCAGGGACTCATTGGCCCCACGCAGCCCCTCAATCTCGATGGTGCGGGCCTGCAGCTGGCGCCGGTACTCGTGAATCTCCTCACGGCTTGCCCGGATGGCCTCGGTGCTGCGCGCTGCCTGCTCGTTCAGGTTGGCAAACTTGGACTTGTACCACTCCTCAGCTGACTGGAGGTTCTTGGCAGCCAGGGACTCATACTGGGCGCGGATCTCCCTCAACGCCGAACTCAGGTCTGGTTTGGCCACAGCCACGTCCACCTCGGCCGCGGCCTGCGACGACGCCTGCAGCGTGGCCAGCAGCTCGGCCACCTCCTCGTCGTGCACCTGGCGCACGAAGGCCAGCTCGTCCAGCAGCGACTCCACCTTCTTCTCCAGGTCCAGGCGGGCCAGCGTGGCGCCGTCCACGTCGCGCTGCTGCGCCTTCAGGGCGCGCTCCGCGCCTTCGCGCCCTCGGCTCTCTTCCTCGCAGCGCGCCCGAAGCCGCTGCACCTCCTCGGCCAGCCCGTCGCGCTCCAGCAGGGCCTGCGCGCGCGCCGAGCTCGCCTCCTCCAGCTGCGCGCGCAGGTCGCGCAGCTCGCGCTGGAAGAGCTCGCCGACGCGCGACGGCTCGGCGTGGCGCTGTCGCAGCGCGGCCAGTTCGGCCTCGAGCGCGCGGTTCTGCGTCTCCAGCTGGTGCACCTTCTCGATGAACACAGCGAAGCGGTCGTTGAGGCCCTGCAGCTGCTCCTTCTCGTTGGTGCGGATAATCTTGTACTCATTGGTGCGCGCCGCCGCCTGACTCAGGTCCAGCCCGTCGGATGCCGGGGCCCGGCGGTAGGCTAGGCCCAGGCCGAGCGACGAGGCCGAAGAGCAGGCGGCCGAGGAGGCGACATTGCAGCGGGACAGCGACTGCGAGCGGAAGCTACCCGCGCCACCGGCGCTGGAGAGGCGCGAGGATAGGCGAGAGCCATCTCCAAACACCTTGCGGTAGGAGGAGGCGCACAGGTAGTGCTCCGAGCCGAAGCTCATGGTGCTGGGACCAGGGCCGGGAGAGCGGCTGCGGCTGAAGGTCCAGAGGAGAGAAGAGGTGCGCCAGACGGGGCGCGGCTGGGCGGTGTGCACCGGGTTTTAAGGCGCCGGGGCTGGGGCGGTGCGTTGTGGGCGGAGCTCCTGCTCCGGGTCTGGCGGAGAGAGGGAAGGGGGGCCTTCAGGAGCGGGGGCGGGGAAGCGCAGTGACAACTGCAGCTGCGCGCGCGGCGGACCCAGGGCGCGGAGACAAAGCCATTTGCGTAGGAGCCGCTCCCTGTCCGCAGCGCCCCTCCCCAAGAATTGTGTGGTTTGGAAGTGACTTGAGCGGAGGGGTGCCTAAACGACTGGGGTTTCCCATCCGGACACTACCCGGCTCTGTCGTTTCCCTTGACCCTGTTCTCCTTGCCCCCTTTAACCCACCCGGAGTTAGGGTTTTCTGGGAGGTGTCCCGTACGCCAGCCCATCCCTACCCAGGAGCTCCTGAGGGTGAGGCACTGTTTTTCCAGTTAAGAGTGGGGACTTTGTCCCTTCCCTCAGGCTTTGTCCCTTCCCTCAGCCAGCTTGGGGTTCCCAAGGGGTAGAGTGGGTCTACGTCAGAGAGCATCTCATCAGCCGTTTCTCTGCAGCTCTCGCGGAAGCGCCCAGGGCAGGTGGCTGGGAGGAATGCCTGTGACGCCCCCGGAGAAAGGCGGGGGGGGGGGGCGGATAGATAAAGAACACGGGCCCGAGAAGCGGATGGTGGAAAGAAATGGAGGTCAAAGAGCTGGGGTGGCTGCAATGGGCAAAACTGAAATGCCCCTGACATTTGTATAAAGGAACGGGTTTTCCACCCGCAGACCACACAGCTCTGTCGCTTCCCTTGACCCTGTCCTCCTTGCCTGCACCCGGAATTGTTTTTATTTTTGGTTTTTTTGTTTTGTTTTGTTTTTTTGTTTGTTTGTTTTTTGTTTTTAGGAGGAATCCTGTATGCCCATCCCCACTCCGGATCTCTGGATGGAGATGGATTCAGCACAGTCCCCACCACTCTCCATTGAATAACACCCAACTTCTTAATTCATTTACTTTACTTATCCAGCCCTGTAGGTGCTAGAGATTTCAGGCTATGTAAATCCTCATCTGGTTTAGCCGCGACCTTTCCTGTGTGGATCTCTCCTTGGACAAAAGAGGTCTCTGCAAACATTAAACTCCAGGAGTGGGGAAGGGTGCTGGCCACATGGCTGGCCTCCTTTATCGCACAGGGTGTGGGAAGGGAGGAGGTGTAGTCAAGGAATGGGATCTGAAGAGATGAAGGCTGGGAGGAGTCAGTGTAGGATCTGTAGTATGCACTCACCTTCTAGCTTATTGTATCTCTCAGGATGTGGTTATGGCTTAGGAGAGGAAGTAAGAAGAACTTTTTAGTAAACTCCAGAATCCCAGACTGAAGGCCTTTCTTGATTTGGAATCTCAAGAATGTAGTTCTAGGATAAGTTTTAACTTTGTGGGTGGAAATATTACCTGAGACAGACCACTAAAGGAAGGGAGAAGGGGAGTCCCATGGGACTTTGAAACATAGTTCTTGGCTTTATGCTTGATGTCATGGAAAATGGTCAGGCTCTGCCACAGCCTGTCTCCCTGGTTCCTCATCGCAGACTGAGACCTGTACTGAATTCTGTGTTCATTGGGCTCAGAAATGCCTGATGAGGGGAAGGATGGAAGAATGCTAGCTAACACAACTGAGTGATTACTCTCTGTTAACCATTGTGCCGGGACTTTTGCATAGGTTACTTCCTTTCTGGCCACTCTTCAGGGTAGCTTTTACCCCCATTTTTGGGCTCAGCTGCAGCACTCTGCACAAGGTCACTAGCACGCAAACACACATTCTTTCCTCACTACCTAATTCTCCTTCCTAGAGCAATGAGGCTCTTGAAGTCTCATTAATTTCCCTGCTGCCAGCATAAGGCTAAGTGGGCTTCTGAAGAGTTTTGACCAATAACAAAGTAGCAGACTGGGTTGTAATTCAAAGAATCAGAGGTGATGGATTTGAATTGTGGCTTCTGCCACTTACCAAGCCTGTAGAGATAACAACATCTACCTCCCCAAGGTTGTGAAAGATCGAGTTGATGTATGTGAAGGTGCTTTGTAAGCTGTATGCGAATAAGGGGTTCTTGTCATTATTGTCCTCTTTCAAATAGGGGACATTGCTTCGCATCTACCATCAACAGGATATGAATTGGGGCTAGTAATGGGATTGCAGGAAACTGTCATTTCCTGTCACAGACCTTTAGGCTGCTCCTTGGCAAAGAGAAAATAGCCAATCTTGATTGTGGTACTGTGGGCCAGCATGAGTGTCACTGAGTAGAAATGCGACAGATAATTAGATCTTACTTCTTTCTGGGTTCTAGTTCCAATCTCATTTCAACCATGTTATTTGGGACTGAATAACTAAAAATCAGCAATGTCCTGGTTGGAGTTTTATTTTTCTTTCTCTTTCCATCCTCCAAAAGAAACAGTACTCCCAAGGTAAAACACACACAATGCAGAAGTAAGGCAAAAGGCCTTAATAATCCAACAAAGGGGTAGTGGCCTGCAAAATATAGAGTGGACTGCGTTTTGTAATTTCTGAACAGCTTATCTTAAGATTCCAAACTGAGATTCTCCCATGGGACTAGTACCTCCCCTTTCTTGGCATACCACCCTACAGGCCCAGATGTTTGGCTTTAATATTTTTAGCACAAAGCTCTATTACCAAGAAGTGTTCTTGGCTGAGCCTCAAACCACAATTCCTTCCAGCTGGCCAGGTTTCTTGAGGGAGTGCCCTGCCCTAGGTAGAGGTTGTGTCTTCATCTTCCTATAATGTCAGACTCAGGCACTGTGGATACATTGGTTAGTCATCCCCAGGTTTTCCCTCATGCCACATCCTCTGTGGCCTCTCTGTGGCATTTGGCAGTGCTCACTACTCTCCTTGGTTTCAAAGACCCAGTTTTTGCTTTTCTGCTTTTCCCTCATAAACTCTTTTTTAGTAGAGGAAGGGAGGCTTGTGGTAGAATCTCTCCCTAAGGGATCTAGCTTTGCATCATGGCTCTTTCTAGCCATCGGACTCTGAATAAGTCACTGCCATTTGCTGAACTTAGTTTCTTTATCTGTAAAATTTGTTTAATGTTTATTTTATTTTTATTTTTATTTTTGGGACAGAGAGAGACAGAGCATGAACGGGGGAGGGGCAGAGAGAGAGGGAGACACAGAATCGGAAACAGGCTCCAGGCTCTGAGCCATCAGCCCAGAGCCTGACGCGGGGCTTGAACTCCCAGACCGCGAGATCGTGACCTGGCTGAAGTCGGACGCTTAACTGACTGCGCCACCCAGGCGCCCCTTAATGTTTATTTTTGAGAGAGAGAGAGAGAGAGAGAGAGAGAGAGAGAGAGAATGCACACAAGTGGGGGAGGGGTAGAGGGAGAGGAGAGGGAGACAGGATCCAAACCAGGCTACGTGCAGACAGCAGACAGTCCAATCTAGGGCTCAAACTCACGAACCGTGAGATCATGACCTGAGCCAAAGTCGGATGCTTAACCGACTGAGCCACCCAGGCACCCCTCTTTATCTGTCATATAGATGAAGACTACCTGAATATAGACTACCTGAGTAGTCTCCAAACCTGACTGCTCATTAGAAGTCCCTGGGAACTTAAATTCAGATTCTCAGGCCTTACCCCAGAGAAGAGGTTCTGAGAAGCCTTGACCTGCCTCTAATGAGACTTCTGCAAGGTTTAAATGAGATTATATACACAAAGTGGGTATACGATGACTGCCACGTGCATGCTCAATAAATGGTGGCTGTTAGAAGTATCAACTTCTTTATTCATTCAGCAAATATTTCTGAGTGCAAGGCACTAGACTAGGTGCTAGTATTAGGGCAGATGTGGGCTCTACTCCATGGGACTGGAAATCTAGCAAGAGAGATAGAGATTAAACAACTAATTACACAGTTAGTTATTAGTTATAATTGTGACAAGTGCTCTGAAGGAAGAGTACAAGTTGCTGTGGGGCATATAACAAAAGGCCTGACCTATGCTGATGGTTATCAAATTCTTATTTACAATTTCCAACTTTTTAAAAATTTTATTTTTTTAATGTTTATTTTTGAGAGAGAGAGAGAGAGAGACAGAGCGCAAGCAGGGGAAGGGCAGAGAGAGAGGGAGACACAGAATCTGAAGCAGGCTCCAGGCTCTGAGCTGTCAACAGAGTTCGATGAGGGGCTCGAACCCATGAACCGTGAGATCATGACGTGAGTAGAAGCCAGAGGCTTAACCAACTGAGCCACCTAGGCACTCGTTCAATTTCCAAATTTAAACTCACATCTCCAACTGCCTGTTGGACATCCCTCATGAATGCTTGCTGGTTTTCAAGTACTCTATATCTAAAAGTGGCCTCTAGCCTCTCCACCCCAGCCCACTTGTTAATGTTGACTTTTCTTTCTTTCTTTTTTGTTTATTTATTTATTTATTTGGAGAGAGAGCAGGTGAGGGGCAGAGAGAGAGGGAGAGAAAGAATCTCAAGCAGGCTCTACATTGTCAATGTAGAGCCTGATGCAGGGCTTGAACTCATGAACTGTGAGATCACAACCTGAGCTGAAATCAAGAGTCAGACACTTAACCAACTGAGCCACCCAGGCACCCCTAATGTTGACTTTTCTGTCTTATCCCTGTTCCTTCACTTGTGTACCTCTCTCTTCCTGGTATTTCCTCCTCTGGCCCTACTTCAACTGTTGATATCCTTAAGGCTCAAATGCCACCTCCCCTGGTATTTCGTATGTAAAGTGATCCTTCCCTCCCATAAACTCTCCTCCTCCTCCCCATAGCCTTTACAATATTCACATGACTTATAATTACCTACCGTCTTCTGCTGTTTATTATTTGTGTGCTTGTCTAAACTTAACTGGAAGCCCTTCTATATTTATGAATCTCTCTCAGCATCTATCACAGCACTAAACACATATGAGGTGACAAAAAATGGTTGAAAATTCTTTCCTGTACAACCACTTGGGAAGAGTCTTTGGCATGACACCAAGGGTGCAACCCATAAAAGAAATAAATAAATTTGACTTCATCAAAATTAAAAAAAAATTGTCTGCAAAAGACCTGTTAAGAAGTTGAAAAGACAAGAAGAAGAAGGAGGAGAAGGGGGAGGGGAAGGAGAAGGAGGAGAAGAAGAAAAGACAAACCATAGACTGGGAGAAAATGTGTGCAAATCATACATCCCACAAAGGATTTGTATCCATAATATATACAGAACTCTAAACACAACAGTAAGAAAACAAACATTCCAGTTAGAAAATAGGCAAAAGATTTGAACAGATATTTTACCAAAGGAATATACAGGTGGCAAATAAGCATATGAAAATATGTTCAACATCACTAGCCATTAGAAAAATGCAAATTAAAACCCTAATGATATATACTGTCTACCTACTAGAGTGGCTGAAACATAATACTGACAATACCAACTGCTTGCAAGGATTTAAAGTAGCTGGATCTCTCATCTGTTACTGGTAGGATTGTAAAATGGTACACCCATTCTGGAAAACACTTTGGCAATTTCTTACAAAGTTAAACATACATTTACCATATGACCCAGCAATCTCACTCTTAAGTATTTAGCCTAGAAAAATGAAAATCTACAAAAAAAAAAAAATCTGTACATGAATGGTCCTAGCAGCTTTCTTGGTAATAGACAAAAACAGAAAACAACCCAAATGTCCTTTAACGGGTGAGTAGATAAACCGTCCAATATGATACTAGTCAGTATTGAAAAGAATCAACTATTGGGGCACCTAACTGGCTCAGTCGGTTAAGCATCTGACTTCAGCTCAGGTCATGATCTCATGGTTTATGGTTTGTGAGTTCGAGTCCTGCATCAGGCTCCCTGCTGTGAGCAGAGCCTGCTTCGCATCCTCTGTCCTCTCTCTCCCCATCCCCTGCTCATGCTCTCTCTCTCTCTCAAAAATGAGTAAATATTAAAAAAAAGTTTAAGAATCAATTTTAAAAAGAATCAACTATTGATGAATAATTCTCAACAACTTGGATGAATCACAAGGGTATTATGCGGATCTAAAATGTTACATAATATGTGACTCCATTTGTGTAACATTCTCAAAGTGACAAAATTATAGTGATAGAGAACAAATTAGTGGTTGATGGGTTTGGGTTTGGGGAGGATGTGACTAAAAAATGTTAATATGAAGGGTTTTTGTGTGTGTGTGGTGATGGAACAGTTCTGTTACTCAAATCTATACATGTGAAAAAATCATAGAATGAGAGAAAGAGAAACTGAGAAACCTAGTAAAATCCAAATAGGATCTGTAGTTGAATTAATTTGCTGTGTCAATGTCATTTTCCTGGTTTTGATAATGTACTATGGTTATGTAAGATGTTATCATGGAGAGCAAGCTGGGTAAATGATACCTGGGAACTTTCTGTACTATTTTTGCAACTTCTTGTGAGTCTTAAACTATTTCAAAGTAAGAAATAGTTCTTTGGAAAAAAATATATAAATAGGCAAATGTTCTTTGGAGATACATGCTGAAGTATTTTGGGTTGCAGTGTCATGATTTATATAACTTACTCTCAAATGGTTTAGCAAACACACACACACACACACACACACAAATGGGAGATAAAACAAATGTGGCAAAGAGTTAATAGTTGGTGAATACAGATATTTATTGTATTAGTCTTGCAACTTTTCACTAAGTTTGAAAAATTTCAAAATAAAAAGTTAGGAAAATTGGTTAATATATACATGGATAGGTAGATAAAATAAGCAAAAAAGAAAGTGTCACCCAAATCTAGGATTGAAACAATGAACTTCTATCTAATGCTTTCCCAACTTCATCTAATTTAAAGTTTTATCCTCCTTCCTTTATGCCTAACAATAGGAAAATCCTGCTTGTTCTGGAGTAACAGAAAAAGGTCAGAATTCACACTCTGTTGGGAGTATTGTAAGTGCTACTCTGAATCCTTGGTGTTATCCTAGTCATTTAACAAATATTTACTGAATCTTGACTGTATGCTGGATGCTAGAATTACAACAATGAATATAGAAGTGATAAAAAGTGTCACTATTCTCAGATTAAATTTTTTATAAATATACAATCATATACATTTTGTATACTGTTCTGCAGCTTTTTTTTTTTTATGACATTCACTGTGGCTATTTTCCGATAGCAGCTATGTAGATCTATTTACTTCTATTTACAATTCAGTGTAGTGCATGGATGTGCCATAATTTATTTAATCAGTTTCTTGTTGGACTTTTATATTGTTTTTCGTTTTTCCCTATTAAAAACACCCTAAGTTTTGGGGCACCTGGTGGCTCAGTCGGTTGGGTGTCCGACTTCGGCTCAGGTCATGATCTCATGGCTTGTGAGTTTGAGCCCCGCTTTGGGCTCTGTGCTGACAGCTCAGAGCCTGGAGCCTGCTTCGGATTCTCTGTCACTCTGTCACTCCACCCCTCCCTCACTCATGCTCTGTCTCTCTCTCTCTGTCTCTCAAGAATAAATTTAAAAAAAAAACATTAAAAACACCCTTTTTTTAACACACTTTTTAAAACTTTTTAAAAAATTTTTATTTATTTTTGAGAGAGAAACAGTGTGAGCAGGGGAGGAGCAGAGAGAGAGAGAGAGAGACAGAATCCGAAGCAGGCTCCAGGCTCTGAGCTGTCAGCACAGAGCCTGACGCAGGGCTCAAACTCACGAACCGTGAGACCATGACCTGAGCTGAAGTCAGACACTCAACTGACGGAGCCACCCAGGCGCCCCCCCTCCCCAATTTTGTAAAAAGAAAGAGAAATAAAATACATCACCTGAATGAAATCCAGCTTCCATCTCTGCTTTGCCTTAAGCCGTCAACCAACATTTATTGAACGCCTGCTGTGTGTCCAGCTGCATGTTTGGTGCTGTTTGTGTCCGTGCAGGAGAAGACATGAGACATGGTCACTACTCCTAAGGAGCTTGCACTTAGTTGGAGAGTTATGGCTAATGTGAGGTCCTAATCTAGGGACTACCATAAGGCAGTATGCATCTGACTGCAGACCATATGTGCTAAGAATTCAGAGGGAAGCCCAATCCCTCTCTGTGTCTGGTTTTAGACTAGTTATTTTTTCAGCTAAGTATCTTTAGCCTCCACAAAAAATGCTTGCATGAGCACATAATTAGATAAGGAGGATCATGCCCCAGACTTTCTGGAGAGAGGGAGATGTTTTTAGCAAAGACACATGAAATAACCTGACATCAGACTAAGTCATACTCCCATTTGTCTTCTGTTCATAAAAATTAAACTATTTTTATCTACATAGAAGATAAAAATAAAGAACTATATGTCCATTGGTATGGCTCAATTGGTGATGACACATCAATCTATGTGGTTATAGTTCTGCTTACAAATTTGTGTTTACATGGTTTTGCATTGCATTGTTTGACACACAGTTTTTTTTTTCTTGCACTTGTTCCATATTTTTGCTTAAGGCATTTGGAGTATCTGGGTAACCATTATTATTCAAAAATAAAATCAGGGGCCCCTGGGTGGTTCAGTCAGTTAAGCATCCAACTTTGGCTCAGGTCATGATCTCGTGGTTTGTGAGTTTGAGCCCCACATTGGGCTTTCTGCTGTCAGCATGGAGCCTGCTTCATATAATCTGTCTCCCTCTCTCTCTCTGTCCTTCTCCCACTTGTGCACTCTCTCTCTTTCAAAAATAAATAAATATTTAGAAAAATAAAAATAAAATCAAAACAAGTTTCTGGAAAAAAAAAATCTATGTTTTGGACTTAGCAATCTCTGTGTGCTTAAGCCTATCCAGAAAGTTCTGTGTACTTGGGTAATTCTCTCTCTCTCTCTCTCTCTCTCTCTCTCTCTCTCTCTCTCTCAGTCTTTCCCCTTTCCAAAATTATCTGTTCATCTACCTCTTCTAAATCTGAGTGTAGGCTGGGAGTGCCTGAGTGACTCATTCAGTTGAGCGTTCAACTTTGGCTCAGGTCATGATCTCGCAGGTCATGGGTTTGAGCCCCTTGTTGGGTTGCATCGGGTTCTGCGCTGACGGCTCAGAGCCTGGAGCCTGCTTTGGATTCTGTGTCTCCCTCTCTCTCTGCCCCTCCCCTGCTGAACCAGAGTATAAGCTGAACCAGAGTTGACAGGGCTTTACAATTAAGAGAAACAGGGAGACTTGCCTGCTTAGTTATACTTCAGGACCTTGGACAGCTTCTAGCCTGTCTGGTGTGCGTGCCTACTTACTAGATTTTGTAGGATGTCAGAATGGAATCCAATTTGAGAAAACCATTTCATCCACCCCCTACCTTTTGCTGATGCCCAGAGAAAGGATCCCAGTCAGCAAATATTTCAGGATTATTAACATCCTGGTTGTGAGAGATACAAAAGTCTTGGAGGGCTTTCTTTCCTCCAGCATTACCTGTACCTACATGTCTGCTGATGCCTAAAAAAATCCTTCAGTTCAACTCAGCAAACTTAAGTGTATCAAGCTTTTCCCTCCCTGAAAAGAGATACAGCCTAAATACAGATATACTCTGGGAGGGGGAACAAAGGGACATCAGTCTGAATGAGAAAAATAATCCCTCCTAAGGGCTGGTCTCCACAGGGACTAGAGGAAGAGAGAACAGCAGAGCATTGGAGACCCAAAAGGGGCTAGGGAGGGAAGGGCAGAATGATGTGGAGAAGAGGGCCATTCGGTGAAGTCTGCACTCTGAAAGCAGATGTGGTGAGCTTCACATTGTTCACACCAGTGTGCCCTGAGCACATAAAGGAGAAGCCTCACACTTTCCTAAGATGAGAATACAGAGACCTGTTGTCTTCTCTTCCAAATACGCATAGCAAGAGTAACTAGGCCATTTTCAGAAGATGCTTATGTAATTATTTAATATATTTTTCTTCATTGTTCCTCACAACAAACTTAGGGTTTTATTATCTCTGCTTTTCAAATGAATATACTGAGAAGTTGGGTAACTTGCCTCAAGTGACACAGGTAGAAAATGGCAGAGCTGAGTCTTGAACCCAGTTTCTTTGACTCCAAGCTGGTGGTTTTTCCATCATACTGCATCCCTAATGGAGTCTTTTTGTGTGTGTGGTAAAATATACATAACATGAATTTTACTATTTCTTTTTTAAATTTTTTTATTAAAAAAATTTTTTTAGCATTCATTTTTTGAGAGGCAGAGAGAGACAGTATGAGTGGGAAAAGGACAGAGAGAGAGGGAGACACAGAATCCAAAGCAGGCTTCAGGCTCTGAGCTGTCAGCATAGAGCCTGATGCGGGGCTCGAACTCATGAACAGTGAGATCATGACCTGAGCTGAAGTCAGACACTTAACCAACTGAGCCATCCAGGCGCCCCATTAAAAAAAAATTTTTTTTATGTTTATCTGTTTTTGAGAGACAGAGCACGAGTGGGGGAGGGGCAGAGAGAGAGGGAAACAAAATCTGAAGCAGGCTCCAGGCTCTGAGCTGTCAGCACACAGCTGATGCAGGACTCGAAATCATGAGCCATGAGATCATGATCTGAGCTGAAGTTGGACACTTAACTGACTGAGCCATCCAGGCACCCTGAATTTTACTATTTCAGTGATTTTAAAATGTACATTTCAGTGGTGTTAAGTACATTCATAATGTTGTATAAGCATCACCACTAGATACTGGCCACTATTTCTAAAACTTTTTCATCATTCCAAATAGAAATTTTCTAACCATTAAGTAATAACTCTCCAATTTGCCCAGACCCCAGCCCTTGGTAACTCCTATACTACATTCTTTCTCTTTGATTTTGACTATTCTAGATACCTCATGTAAGTGGAATGATACAATATTTATTTTGTGTCTGAATTATTTTATTCAGGATAGTGTCTTCAAGATTCAACCATGTTGTAGCATGCATGTATTAAAACTTTATTTCTGGGGGTGCCTGGTGGCTCAGTTGATTGAGTGTCCGACTCTTGATTTCAGTTCAGGTCACGATCTCAGTTTGTGAGTATGAGTCCTGTTTTGGTCTCTGTGTTGGCAGTGTGGAGCCTGCTTGGGATTCTCTCTCTTTCCCTCTTTTTCTGCTCTCCCCTGCGCAGTCTCTCTCTCTCTCTCAAAATAAATAAATAAAATGTTTTTTAAAAAGAACCTCATTTCTGGGGCTGCTGGGTGGCTCAGTCAGTTAAGTATCTGCCTCTTGATTTCAGCTTAGGTCATGATCTCATGGTCATGAGATCAAGCCCCAAGTCAGGTTCTATGCTGACAGGGCAGAACCTGCTTGATATCCTCTCTCCCTTCTCTCTCTGCTCCCCTGCTCATGTTCTCTCTCTCTCTCTCTCTCTCTCTCTCTCTCTCTCTCTCTCTCTCTCTCCCTCTCTCTCTCCCTCTCTCTCTCTCTCTCTCTCTCAAAATAAATAAATAAATAAACTTAAAAAAATTAATTTCTTTTTATGGCCTAATAGAGTTTATGGTTGCAAAGGACAGATTCACTCAGGCCATCAGAAGTAATGAGGGGTTATTGTAAGCAACCTTGGAGAATTAAGGAAGACAGAAATCTCAGCAAAAAGGCTAGAAGTTTAGGAATAGCCATATGGCTGGGCTTATTGTGGACTTAAATACAGTTTGGAATCTGATCAGCACAACTCTAGGGACCAAAATATCTCATTGCCCCCTTAGTGGCAGGAATTTGCTATTTTCTGATACTCAGCTACTTTGCCAACTCAGTGATATTCTGCTTCCACAGCTTCTGTATGGTCTGGCACTACCAACCACCTACTTCTTACTCTTTGAGAAGCAACATTCAGGCTTTTGTTGACTCCAGATTTCTACTAGTTTAATGACATGCTGTCTTTTTTTCTGTGCCCTTCCCTTCCTGTGCCTACTATCAACTGATAAACTGTTTTCAAAAATCTCTATTTTCTGATTTGGCCTGGTTAATCTCCAATCATCTCATACCACCTCATAAGCCACTTGCCCACCTACAAATTAGCTGCCCTTGAGTCAAGCATCTTTCCCTTCTCTGATCAGTTATGGCCAGGGTGATAAGTCACAAGCTATTGAATGTTTTTTTTTAATGTTTATTTTTGAGAGAGAGAGAGAGAGAGAGAGAGAGAGAGAGAGAGAGAAACAGAACAGAGCATGAGTTCAGGAGGGGCACAGAGAGAGAGAGAGAGAGAGAGAGAGAGAGAGAGAGAGATACAGAATGCAAAGCAGGCTCCAGGCTCTGAGCTGCCAGCACAGAGCCTGATGTGGGGCTCAAACTCATAAGCTATGAGATCATGACCTGAGCTGAAGTCGGATGCTTCACTGACTGAGCCACCCAGGCGCCCCTTGAGTTTTTTTTTAAGTTTATTTAATCTATTTTGAGAGAAGGAGAGAGCATGTGCACATGTGTGTGCAAGCAGGGGAGGGGCAGAGAGAGAGGAGAGAGAATCCCAAGCAGGCTCTGCACTGTCAATGCAGAGCCTGACATGGGGCTCAAACCCATGAACCATGAAATCATGATCTGAGCTCAAGTCGGACACTTACCTGACTGAGCCATCCAGACATTCCTTGAATATGGGTTTTAATGGTAAAGGCCTGCTTCTCTCAGGAGGAGTTTGGGAGCATAGCAGGCAGGTGCCCAGGGAGTCATTGACTTCATCCTTCTATGTCAGCTCTGCTATGCTCTACTATGAGGCTGTCCATTGCACATTCTATGGCCTGCATCTACTTCTGTGACTTCACAAGTCATGGAGCAGAGGTGTATATTCTGAGTTGATGTGTACTATACAGATACTTCTGCACATATTGTTAAAATTATACAAATAATTACCATATGGTGATATGTAGTTTGGAGTTGCTTGAAATATCCTCATCTTATTTCAAGCTGCCTACTTACAGTTTCTGAATGGGGTTGTTTCTCTCAAGACTGAAAATCTGTTTTCAGTTCTCTTGCCAAGTCCACAGTAACAGTAAGATAGAACACAGGTGTTAGCAAATCCATGAAGTGGGCTCCACTCCCCATAAACTGTAATAAAAAAGACTGGATTATGGGGATCAGTATATTCCTAGTTCTGGGACTATGACAGAGAATGTAGTGTTCATAAATAGCCATAAATATCTCATGTCCACTTTCTTCCCACTACATTTCCCAACCTCTCTTCTAGTTAGGGTAGGGCATGTGTCTAATTCTGGCTGAAGGGTTATGAGAAGAAGTGATACATGTTCTCTACACTTTCTCTTCCTGGAAGGTATGAGTTGAGTTGGCAGAACCCACAACAGCAGACTGCATCCCTGAATCATTGTTTGGAATGGTGCTGCTCTGGGAAGTCTCTGGACTTAAAGAGGACATTTTGTGAGTAGGAAATAGACTTTTATGGGTTACACTCTAGAGACTGGGGTTTGACTATTACTGTAGCATACCCTAGAGTCACCTTGACTAGTACAGTCGCTAACAGTGTGAGCTTGGGCAAGTTAGTGTCCTCAGTTTTCATCTTCCTCTTCTGATATACAAGAGTTGCCCCAGATAATCTCAAAGGTCACCTTCTAAGATTCTCTGATTCTTTTTTTTTTTTTTAATGTTTATTCATTTTTGAGAGAGAGAGAGACAGAATGCGAACAGGGGAGGTTTAGAGAGAGAGACACACACAGAATTTGAAGCAGACTTCAGGCTCTGAGCTGTCCGCACACAGCCCGACGTGGGGCTTGAATCCATGGACAGCACGATCATGACCTGAGTTGAAGTCGGACACCTGACCTACTGAGCCACCCAGGCGCCCCTAAGATTCCCAGATTCCTAATTGACCATGTCCTGTTGCAAGGTTTTCTGTCTACTTCTTCATATTCTTACTGCCATTGATGTATATTCTTTTTCACTTGGTCATTCTAAAAGTCTTCTAACTACACCCCCTGTGTCCAGGCTTATGCAATTCATGCCTCCCACTTCCTCAGTATGGATTATGTCACCTTCTGCCTCAAAAGCCTTCACTAGTTACCCACCATCTGCTGAACAAAGACTATGTGATGTCTGATATTTGAAGTCCTTGATGATCTGTGGTTAGTTATTTGTGCAGACTGCTCTTCCCTCAACTGTACTGTAGATTCCTTGAGGTCCAGTGCCATGCATATCTGATTCACTTTATAGCCTCTTACACAGCTAATGCCTGTTGAAGTATAAAGTTAGATATCTCCAAGCTAGGAATGAGGCCCTAATAAAATGATAGAAACCATCAAATGAATTTTAATGGTGTTGTTTGCCAGGAGCATACCTATGTTCTGCATAGTGGTAACATGCAGAACATGTGTATTTTAAAATGCAGAATATGTGTGCTAAAATCCATATCCAAAGTTGATTGAAGACTATCTGAAAGGCATTGTGCAGTAAGGGAGGTAAAGGAGTTACAAGGCAAGGTCCCTGCCCTCCAGGGAATGAGAGGTGGGGGAATGTATGCTGGAAGCAGTCTGCTTAGAACAGCAAAGGAGTCCTTAAAGTGGCTTCCTAAAGATAGCATAACTGGTTCTTTGGGCTGGACCTGGAAACAGCCCTTCTTCAAAGTGCTGTGATTCAGACCCCACTGGTTTCATCCCTATAGTGCCATGAGGGACCTCTGGTAGGCCCAAGACACAGGCAGAGGAGAAAAAAGGTGGAATCAGAATAGAGAAAAGAAAGAAAGAGGCAGAGAAGGAAAGCAAAGGAGAAAATAAGATTAAAGGAAGTTCATTACCCAAGAATTTAACATCTACATCCTACTTCTTAGTTCAGATAGCATTTTCACAAGAATCCTGCGAGGTGGCTATTGATATTTTTATTCTACTGATGAGAAAAAAGAGCGAAATGTCAAGAGACTTGCTCAGGGTCACAAATTGAGACTTCTAACTTAAAACCTTGTACTGTGTTCTCAGTTGTCTCTCCAGCAAGAGAAAGTACCGCAACTCCTATACCATGAAGTAAATTATGATAGTGATAGGTTAAGACCCAAAGGAGAGAAGCAGAAAATCATTATTAGAACACCACAGTAATAATTGCTACAAGCAAGATCTACTGATGAAGCTAATGTCAGTGGGCAAAACTTTAAGGAGAAACAGGATATTGCCATAGCTTCAAAGTATAGGCTCCAAAATATTTATTAATTATCTTTTTTTAAACATATGTCCAAAAATCCTTTGATCTTCCTTTCTCCACAATGTAAAGCTTAATTTCCCTCCCCTTACATGTGGGCTAGATTTAGTGGTATGTTTCTAATGAATATAGTTGGAATCAGGAAAGAGCCAAATAGGAACTAAATTAGTCTCTGTGAGCCGTACAGTCTATTTTGCAACAGTTCACCTCTGCTATTGTAGCATGAAAGCTACAGCCACAGAAAATATATAAACAAATGAGTGTGGCTGTGTACCAATAAAACTTTATTTACCTAACAGACCAATAAAACTTTGTTTGTAAAAACAGGCACTGAGCTGGATTTGGTCTTCCAGCCATTAGTTTGCTGACCTCTGGAATAGTATATGGAAAAGAAAAAAATCATAATTCTGCAGTACAGAAACATTGCAGATACTACCTTAACCAAGCGATCAGGTTAACATTACTAGTATTAAGTCATATTGAAATGATGTCAACAAAACAGCAGAGTAAGAAACTCCAAAAGTTCAATCCTTCATAATAGCAACAAAAAAATGTGGCAAAAACTGTCAGAGTCGACTTTTTCAGAACACTGGACACTAATAACCTATAATAAGGAAGGAGATTAAGTCAATAATGAAAAAACTCTTAACAAAAACAACAAAGCCCCAGGACCAGATGCTTTCACTGGTAAATTCTATCAGATGTTTAAAGAAGAATCAGCACTAATTCTTCTCAAACTTTTTCTTTTTTATTTTTTTTTAATTTTTTTTTTCAACGTTTATTTATTTTTGGGACAGAGAGAGACAGAGCATGAACGGGGGAGGGGCAGAGAGAGAGGGAGACACAGAATCGGAAACAGGCTCCAGGCTCCGAGCCTTCAGCCCAGAGCCCGACGCGGGGCTCGAACTCGCGGACCGCGAGATCGTGACCTGGCCGAAGTCAGACGCTTCACTGACTGCGCCACCCAGGCGCCCCTTCTCAAACTTTTTCAAAAAATTCAAGAACACTTCTTAACTCATTATATGAGGCCAGTATTGTCCTGATACCAAAGCCAAACAAAGATAACAAATTAAAAGAAAACTACAGACTAATATCCTTTATGGATACAGCTGCAAAAAAATCCTCAGTAAAATACTAGCAAACTGATCCAAGCAAGTATGATGAGAGGATCACACCTCATGACCAAGTGAGATTTACCCCAGCCAAGCAATGGTGGCTCAACATGTGAAAATCAATATAATATACCATATTAATAGAATAAAGGACAAAAACTACACATGATCATTTCAATAGATGCAGAAAAATTGTTTGACAAAATCCAACACCCTTTCATGGTAAAACACCCAACAAACTAGAAATACAAAGGAACTTTCTCAACCTGATAAAAAGCGTGTACAAAAAAACCCATAGTTGGGGTGCCTGGGTGGCTCAGTTGGTTAAGCATCCGACTTCGGTTCAGGTCATGATCTCATGGTTGGTCAGTTTGAGCCCCACTTTGGGCTCTCTGCTGTCAGCACGGAGCCTACTTTGGATCATCTGTCCCCCCAACCCTCCTCAAGCCCCCCGCCATCCCGCGCTCTTTGTGCCTCCCCTGCTCATTCTCTCTCTCTCTCTCTCTCTCTCTCTCTCTCTCTCTCAGTAAATAAACAAAAACTTAAAAAAAAATAGTTAGCATCATATGGTGAAAGGTGGAAAGCTTCCTTCCTAAGATCAGGAAAAGACAAAGATACCCACTCTTTCCACATGTATCTAACATTGTACTGGAAGTTCTAGCCAAGGAATTAGGCAAGAAACAAAAGTTAAAACTTCTTCAGATTAGAAAGGAGAAGTAGTAAAACTATTCCTATTCACAGATGACATGATTTTATATAGAGAAAAACCTAAAGAATCCACAAAAACCTATTCAAGTTAAACAAATTCAGCAAGGTTGCAGGATACAAGATCAGTGTATACCCAAATCAATTGTATTTCTAAAAACTAGCAATTAAAAAGCTGAAAATTAAAATTGAAACATTCTACTCATGGGGTGCCTGGCTGGCTCAGTCAGTAGAGAGTGTGACCCTTGATCTGAGGGTTGTGAGTTCAAGCCCCATGTTAGGCATGGAGCCTACTTAAGATAAAGATTTAAAAAATAAGCAAAACAAAAATTCCACTTATAGTGTATTAAAAATAAATACTTAGAAATAAATTTAACAAAAGAAATTTTAAAATCTCAGCTGCCTCTTTACGGCTGGACATGGACCAACTGATTTTAAATTTCATATGGCATTGCAAGGGACCCTGAATAGCCAAACTGATCCTTAAAAAAAGAAGAACAAAGTTGGAGGACCCACAGTTCTTGATTTCAAAACTTAACTGCAAAGTTATACTAATTCAAATAGTGTTGGGCTGGCATAAGGATAGACTTATAAATCAGTGGGATTTAAGAGTACAGAAATAATCCTGTACATTTTAGCTCACTTGATTTTTGACAAGGATGCCAAGAGCATTCAATGGGGGAAAGAATGGTCTTTTCAACAAATGATTTTGGGACATGTGGATAGATGCATGCAAAAGAATGAAGTTGACCCTGTATTAATCTGCTAGGGTTGCCATAGTACTATGCACTGGATGGCTTACATGACAGAAATTAATTTTCTCACACTTCTGGAGGTTAAAAGTCTAAGATCAAGGTGTTGGCAGAGTCAATTTCTTCAGAAGCCTCTCTCCTTTGGTTGTAGGTGGCAATGTTTTCATGTGGTCTTTCCTCTGTGCATGCCTGTGTCCTTGTCTCCTCTTCTTACAAGGAGACCAGTCATACTGGATTAGGACCCCCAGCAAAGACCACATTTCACCTTCATTACCTCTTGAAGACCATATCTCCAAATACAGTCACATTCTCAGGTACTGGACAGTAGGACTCCAACACATGAATTTTGGAGCACACACTTCAGCATGCGACAGTGACCTTGGGAGTCCAGCTCAGAGCATGACAGAGAATCAGAGGAGCAAGCTGTCCGCAGGGAGAGGCAGGATGTTTCAGGTTGTGCGTGGAGGGTTTTCATCAGCTGCACACATGGCAGTGAGAGAGGCAGCAGCTCCTGAAACAGGTTCTCTGGTGAATGGAAATGTGTTTCAGTTCTCTGTTCTTAAAATACTCAGAAACAATATTGGCTGCTTTGGTTTGCATAAAACTGGGCATGTTGAACAACTTAAGGGGAGAAATGGATATTGGGCTTTCTGCTAATCTAGCATATTAGGTGACCAAGCTGATTTTCTTTTGAAAAGTAGAAGACATGTGACTGTATTTGACGCCTAGACTGGTGGTTCTGGTTGTTTCAGGTCATGCTGGTCAGATAAATTAACACTGGGCTTCTGAGGAACAGTTGTTTCCTATCTTGTCATGACAGGCACCCCCTACTTTTCCAAAGTTCGCATCATACCACTTGCTTTTATGAAAGACCTGCATTAATACCTGTTTTCTCTAACCAAAAGGAATCCAAAGAGGATTTATGCGAAAAGTGAAAATACTGTTCTGGGTTTGTTTTGCAGTGAGCCCTTAGAGAGGCAATGTGCACTCTGAGCAGCAAGAGTGGCCCCACCACACCCCTTCCCCGGCAGCTACACTCAGCATCTCAGCATACAGCTATGTCTGCGAGCATCTGTGCTTTACTGCAGTTTGTTTTGTGCATCCGTTGGCAAGATGTGTCTTTTTTTTTTTTTTAAGATGTGTCTTAAGGTATCAGAAAAGCCATGGGGCACCTGGGTGGCTCAGTCAGTTAAGCATCTGACTTTCTTTGGAGTGCAAGACTAGGATAGTGGAAAATAGGAATCCTAAAGTGACTAGAAGGACTCCTATCCTTCAGAGAAGGCTGTCTCTGCACACACCTACACCCACACCATGTATCTTAGTATTTTGTAAAACAGGACCACACTCTATTCCTGCTCATCACAGATAATGTGACTTTCTTCATCATTTGAGACAATTTGTTTCTCAGCCTTTCCAGTATTGTTACTGCTTCTCAGTCCCCACAGGTAGACATTTGCTGAGTGTTCTGTAATGGATATTTAGTGATCTTTCATTTTTATTGCTCAAGTAAATTCATTTTTTTTTTAAATTTTTTTTTCAATGTTTATTTATTTTTGGGACAGAGAGAGACAGAGCATGAATGGGGGAGGGGCAGAGAGAGAGGGAGACACAGAATCGGAAACAGGCTCCAGGCTCTGAGCCATCAGCCCAGAGCCTGACGCGGGGCTCGAACTCACGGACTGTGAGATCGTGACCTGGCTGAAGTCGGACGCTTAACCGACTGCGCCACCCAGGCACCCCAACAAGTAAATTCATTTTTAAGAAATTCATTAGGATACAGGGCGCCTGGGTGGTTCAGTCAGTTAAGCATCTGACTTTGGCTCAGGTCATGATCTCCTGGTTTGTGAGTTTGAGCCCCGCATTGGGCTCTGTGCTGATAGCTCAGAGCCTGGAGCCTGCTTCAGATTCTGTGTCTCCCTCTTTCTCTGCCCCTCCCCTGCTCGTGTTCTGTCTGTCTGTCTGTCTGTCTGTCTCTCTTTCAAAAATAAATAAACATCGGGGCACCTGGGTGACTCAGTCAGTTAAGTGTCTGACTTCAGCTCAGGTCATGATCTCACGGTCTGTGAGCTCGAGCCCCATGTCGGGCTCTGTGCTGACAGCTCAGAGCCTGGAGTCTGCTTCAGATTCTGTGTCTCCCTCTCTCTGCCCCTACCCTGCTCACTCTGTGTCTCTCTCTTTCTCTCAAAAATAAATAAACATTAAAAAAATAATAAATAAATAAATAAACAAACATTTAAAAAATTAAAAAAGAAATTAATTAGGATAAATTATTCCTGCTCTAGGAGCTTGTGATTAATGACTTGGTGCTTTCAAAATGTTTCCTAGACATGCAGGCAGTGTCAGGACCTAATTTGAAGGCTTATTTTACCCCCTCTGTTTCCTCATGTAGGGGAATGTATTCTCTCTCTCTCTCATAAAAAATAGATTTAAAGTAATAGGTAGATTGTAGCAACTCCTTCAGAGATTCTCTCAAAATTAAGACTCTTGTGATAATTAGAGAAAGAAGTCTCAGAGCTTCCATTCAACCTTGTGAAAAGAACAAAGGTTTGTTTTTTCTCCCAATTTTTTGTTATAATTCTGTATTCTTCTTTTTAAAAATTTAACTTTTATCTCATACTTTTCTTTTTTTATGTTTATTTATTTATTTTTGAGAGAGAGAGAGAGAGAGAGAGAGAGAGAGAGAAAGATTGTGACAGGGGAGGGGCAGAGGGAGAAGGAGATGGAGAATCTCAAGCAGGCTTTGCACAGCCAGCACAGAGCCCAATGCTGGGCTCAGTCTCACAAACCATGAGATCATGACCTGAGCTGAAATCAATAGTCAGACACTTAACTGAACCGCCCAGACATCCCATCTCGTATTTTTCATGTTTATAAACAGTCTTCAAATATTTTTAAATTATTATTCACAATTTTTACTTTTTTTAGGAATCTCTATACCCAACATGGGGCTCGCATGAACCCGAGATCAAGAGTCGCATGCTTTTCTGACTGAGCCTGCCAGGTGTGCCATAAAAATGTTTTACTTTTAATAGCTGTATTATAGCCCACCAAATTGACATAATTTACTTAGTCATTACTCAGTAGCTAGACATTTAAGTTTTTTGTTCCCCATTTTACCATTGTAAAAACATTGCAATGAGTATTTTTTTCAATTTTTTTCTTCTTTACATTTATTAAGGCAGATTCCCAGAAGCAGGATCATTATGTTAAGATACACAAACATATTTTGCAAAATTATTTTTTAAAATGGTTGTGCCAATGTATTACTTGGAAATTTCTTAGTATATTTATTTTACTATACACTCACCAACACAGAGCATTACAATTTTATAACTTTGTTAACTAAAAAGTATATATATATTAGTAAAAAAGTATATATATATATATGTATATATGTGTATATATATATATATATTCATTCTAGTTTAATATATACATATATTTCCTGACTTTTTATTTTGAAGTATTTCAAATCTTTAGGCAACTTTGAGTAATACAATGAATACTAGATGCCCTTTCCTTAGATTGAATTGTTAACATTTTGCCATAATTGCTTTCACTCTCCATACAGATAATATGTGCGTACATAAAGCTTTTCCTAAACCATTTGAATTAGTTGTGGGCATCATGACACTTCACTCCTAAATACTTTAGCAAGTATCTCCTAAGAACATGCATGTTTTCATACGTAGCCACAATATAATTATCATTCTTGGAAAATTTAACATGGATACATGCTCTAATACATACATACATATATATATATATACACACATATATATATATACATATATACATATATATACACATATATATACATACATATATATGTGTATATATATATACACATATATAAATTACATATGTGTATATATATATATACACATATGTGTTCATGTTCAAATTTCCCAATTGTCTTTTTAGTGGTTTTTGTTTTTTGTTTTTGGATCATACACTGCATTTGATCTATCTCTTTGATCTCTCTTAATCCATAACAGTTTTCCAGTCTTTGTGTGTGTGTGCGTGCGTGTGCGGGTTTTTGTTTTTAAGTAGGGCCATGCTGGGCATAAAGCTTGAACTCACGACCCTAAGATCAAGACCTGCGCTGGGATCAAGAGTTGGATAAATAACAAACTGAGCCACCCAGGTGTCCCTTTCTTTGGTATTTTTTACATTGATACTTTGAAGCATCCAGGCCAGTTGTGTTTTGTTTGTTTGTTTGTTTGTTTGTTTGTTTGTTTGTTTTTTCAGCCCAGTTGTTTTATTTTTGTCTAACTCTTTTTTCATGTTTAGATTCAAGTTAGACACCTTTGGCAGTAACATGATGTAGCCAATATTATGTCCTTCCTAGTGCATCACATTTGGAGACTAGTGATTATTAGATGGTCTTGTCATGTTAAAGTTTTATTTTTGTGACAGTTTTGACATACAATTATTATTTCCTAGGAAGGACAACACCTTCCAAACTATTCCCTGACAGGAATCAGGCTGTTTCTAAAGGAAGGGGAGAAGGAAGAAACACCAGTTGAGCACTTACTCTATTCCAGGTAGTATGCCAAAGGTGTTTACAGAAGGCTTTTTTTCCCCTCTGTTTCCTCATTTAGGGGAACGTGTTCGCTCTTTCTCTCTCTTTCTCTCTCTCTCATAAACATAGATTTAAAATAATAGGTAGGTTATAGCAACCTTCAGAGATTCCCTCAAAATTAAGGCTCTTGTGATAATTAGAGAAATAAGTCTCAGAGCTTCCATTCAACCTTGTGAAAAGAACAAAGGTTTATTTTTCCTCCCAATTGTTTGTTATAACCCAGGTGTTTTATCTACGTTTCACACTTAAAGACTCTAAGGCTTAAAGAGGCCAATTAACAACTTAAAGTTCCAGAAACTGGTGGAGCTGAAGTTTAATACAGGTTAGTCTTAATTTAAATCTCATGTTTATTCCACATACCATGCTTTCTTAAATCTATGTCCAGAATGAGATGGATTATCCTCCTATAGACCCATCCAGCATGGGGTAGAGAATGGATGGCAAATACAAAGCTTGTGTGTCACCATTCTCCATTTCTTACGCATGACAGACATTACTAATCAAATTCACCACTTAACCCTCTAAGCCCCGGTGTTCTGAATTCCTTCCCAAGTCACTATGCCAGGCAGGTGCTGATCATTGAGAAGAGTTGGCATGGGAGACAGAATTTATTCTGTGGATTTGTAATTAGGCACACATGGGCTCAAACCCATACTCTACCACTTAGTAGCCGTGTGACTTTAACCAAGTTACTTAACCTTTCTGAGGCTCAGTTTTTTCTCTACAAATTGAAATATGTAATTGGCAGTAGAGTTGCATTAGAATTATCATGAGGATTGAAGGCATGTTTGTACAAGTACCCAGTGCTGCACCTGGCCCATATATCTAAGCATGCTGTACCTAGGCACTCAGAAACGTATATAGCTTTTAAGGAACCGGGACCATCTCTTCAGTTCATGCTCTGAAGACTGAGGGAAACATTAAGAAAACCAGGAAATTTGATTCAAGGAATCAAAGTTTGGAGAGAACTGCACACAACATGTAATTAAGTACAGGCTGTGAGTTCTGTAGAGGTTTAAGAAAGGCTGAGGGAGAGCCTGGCTGGTGGGTTGCAGGGAGGCCTCCTGGAGGAGGTGAGATTTGAGCGGGTCTGAAGGAGATTTAGAGTTTGGATGAGCCACCGGTGGGGAAGTAGAACAGCATCAGCAGAAGCGGTAAGAGAAAGGCATATGGAAAGGAGAGCAGCCCTTTTGGAACGAAGAATTGAAGCTGAGGAATATCCGGGGATAATATGTGTGTTTAGGTGAGAAGGAAGAGCCCCTTGGGGAGGGAACCTTGGGTTTCCCTGAGTTCCCAGCCCACCCTGATCTTACCCAATCAGCTCCAAGAATACCCAGGAGGCCAGAGACGCTGCACGTTTCTTGGCTACCACCAGGGGGCAGTATGACCCAGCGGCTTGAAACTTCTCTTTGTGATTCATTTAGAACTTTTTCTGAGTTCCAATTTTATGCCTGGAGCTGAACTAGGAGCTTAAAAGTACTATCTATCCACCAATCTAGAGGTCATATATTTCTGGAGCGCGTTGCATGGAGGTTGCAACATACTTTCCCTTGGTGATCTCTTCTAATGCTAACCGTAACGCTGTGGGGTTTCCATGTATTAGTCTCATCTCCAAGGAGGAACTGGTGTTCAGAGTTTTATGTGAATTATTCAAGTTCAAATACTGCGAGGGAATCTGAATTTGAACCCAGGGTTGTAATCTCCATCCCATGTTCTCCACTACAGCCCACAGCCTTTTGTTAAGAAGATAGGAGCATAAAAATATTTAATCTAAGAGTTAAGTGAGTAATTATTGAAAACCAACGGCAGAATTTAAGTTTGAGAAGGTGAAAAAGTTCTTGAGAGGGATGGTAGTGATGGTCGCACAACGGTGTGAACATGCTTAATGCCACTGAGCTGTACACTTAAAAATTATTATACTGGTAAACTTTATGTATATGTTACCACAATTTTCAAATGGCAACTACTAGGGGCGCCTGGGTGGCTCAGTCAGTTAAGCGTCTGACTTTGGCTCAGGTCATGATCTCACAGTTTGTGGGTTGGAGCCCCGCATCGGGCTCTGTGCTGACAGCTCAGAGCCTGGAGCCTGCTTGGAATTCTGTGTCTCCCTCTCTCTCTGTTCCTCCCCCACTCATGCTCTGTCTCTCTCTCTCCTTCAAAAATAAATAAAAACATTAAAAAATTTTTCTTAAATGGCAACTGCTAACAAAAACAAACAACTAAAGAACCAAGACAGGGGTGCCTGGGTGGCTCATTTGGTTAAGTGTCTGACTCTTGATTTCCTCTCAGGTCATGATTTCACAGTTCATGAGATCAACCCATCTAGCTTGGAATTCTCTCTTTCTTTCTCTCTCTCTCCCTCCCTCTCTCTCTCAAAGTAAACATTAAAAAAAAAAAGAACCAAGACAATGTTAAATTATGATCTAATCCAAGAGAAACCAGGGTTTTATTATAGGGACATAAAAAGAAAAAACAACAACTAAAAACGGCAATTACTATATAACATTCATTAATACGTATTCTATATTAGTAGCTATTTTTTAAAGCATTTATGAATTTACTAATTATCTAGTTGAATTCTGCCAACCACCAGTTGAGGTAGGTACTATTATTATTCCCATTTAACAAGTCATTTCATCATTTGGTCTGTCCTTACACCCCACTCCCTAGCGCCAACAACTCCACTACTGTCTGTGATCTATGCTTAACTGACCCTTGGTTGACCAGTACTATGAAGTGTGATGGCGTGGAAGGACCATGGTCTTTGGAGCTGATAGGGGCTCTGGTGCTTTACCAGCTGAATGTTCTTAGGCAAGTTACTTAATCTCTCTGAGCCTCAATTTTTCATTTGTGCGATAAAGATAATAACAATACCTACATCTTACGGATGTTGTGATGAACAAATAATATAAATGTATAATGCTTAACATAGTGCTGGTACATAGTAAGCACTTGGAAATTATGGCTGTTCTTATTTTTTTTAATGTGTGTTTAAAAAAATAAATGCATGTTTATTTTTTATAAAGAAAATGGGGGAGGGGTAGAGAGAAAGAGGGAGAGAGAAAGAGAGAGAGAGAGAGAGAGAGAGAGAGAGAGAATCCCAAGCAGGCTCTGTGCTGTCAGCATAGGTCCCCGAAGCATGGATCCCCACAGCACAGAGCCCTGCAGCATGGAGCTGGATGGGGGCTTGGACTCACAAACCAGGAGATCATGACCTGAGCTGAAATCAAGAGTTGCATAACTGACTGAGCCACCCAGGCACCCTTGATGGCTGTTCTTATTATCTGCACATAGTAGAACACTCAGAAAGTAATAAGTTAAATGGCTGGGTTCCTCCTGAGTGTACCTGAAATAGCTCCTGGCTCTCCTGGGGACATTGGAGGGAGGAGCCAAGAAGCAGAGGTATTCAGCTTGGTCATCTCAACTCAAGGAATGATATAGGACTGGATAAAGTTCTTTGAGTCCAGCTCCATCATTTTACAGAAGAATCTGAAGCTCAGGAAAGGGAGTCGTTTTGTGTAAGGTCACCCCTTCATGCCAATCAAGCAGGAAGTTACCCTAAGAAGCAGTGTGGCCCAGTGAGAGCCCTTCCCCGGGAGCCAGGCTTGGGTGGTGAAGTAAGCTTCAAGTCAGCCAGCCCCTCCCAGGAACACAGGTTATCTATCTTCAAGTCCCCTCTAGCCTCAGATCTGTACAGGTAGCTGTTCACTTTTGCCCTTTAGCTGCAGAGTGGCCAAGAAGATTACGAAACTGGGCAATCGGCAGCTTATCCTAGCTTCTAGAGCAAAGAATACGAGGAGAGAGGCAAGGGGAGGGGTCCTGGGCACCATGATTTGTGAGACCTGTGCCCTAGAAGTACCTTTGGTTTATATATATGTGTGTGTATATATATATATATATATTTTTTTTTTTTTTTTTTTTTTTTTTTCTCCTTGCTTGGCCTGGAAACCACAGGAAAGCCAACCAGCAACTTGTGAAGCAAGATCCCAGGAGCTCTGAGAAACTCGTTCTTACGAGAGATGACTCAGCACAAGCCTGACAACCACAGGGAGTGTCCCCCAGCCTGGCTTCGGCATAGGCCCATGTGCAGTTATGTGGGCCACTGTGGTTACTACTGCTCTCTGCTTAGGGGAGATTCTGTCCCCTAGAAGTATGCGGGTGTCCTGGCAGCCCCCAGCTGATAAGAGAGTGGTAGTTTCAGGGTCCTTGTTGTGGTTTGATTTCTGAATAATGCACTTTCTCTTGAAGAAACTCCTCATGTCTTGCCTAGATGTAGTGACCCTCCTCTCCAGGTTCTTGCCCAGCACTGCCTCCACATTGGGCTTTCTAAAACTAATGTCACCAGGACGCTCCCAGAGGGTGCCTCACTGCCTGTAAAATTGAGCTCCAAACTCCTTAGCACAATATGGTCCTGACCAAAGTTTCTGCCTCATCCCGAGCCCTTCTCCTTCCTCCTACCATGCACTCTATACTCTAGCCCAGGGTTTCTCAGTGTGGTCTACGGACCACCTTCTTCAGAATCATCGAGGATGCCGGTTTTAAAATTCAGATGCCTAGGGTTGCCTGGGTTGCTCAGTCGGTTAAACGTCCGACTTTAGCTCAGGTCATGATCTCACAGTCTGTGAGCTTGAGCCCCGCGTCGGCTTCTGTGCTGACAGCTCAGAGCCTGGATCCTGCTTCAGATTCTGCGTCTCCCTCTCTCTCTGCCCCTCCCCTGCTCATGCTCTGTCTCTCTCTGTCTCAAAAATAAATAAAAACATAAAAAAAATTTAAAACTAAAATAAAAATAAAATCCAGATGCCTAAGCCCACAAAATCAGTTGTTCATGGGTCCTGAGAACCTACATTTAATTATACCAAGGCTGATTTTTGTGCAGATTGCCCTTAAGAACTACTGCTCTGCCAAACCAGATTAAGTTTCTTGACTCTTTGGGCCCTTACGGTCCTTTCTCATGCTGTTCCTCCTCTAGAATGCCCTTCTTATACTTCCTAGCCTGGGGCACTCTGCTCCTTCTTTAAGGCTCATCTCACATATCAGCTCTTCTGTGTTGATTCTCCCACATCTAGCCTCCTTTCTTTATGTTTACATAATCCCACTGCACTTTCTACCTACCTTTGCTCTAGAATTTTCATATTGGGTCAGGGTTGGCACTGTACATGTTTGTGAGCTCCCCTTTCTCCACACTAGAGGTCAGTGGGATGGACTTTCAATCCCACCCCTTTTATCATAAGGTTGATTCCCTTGGCAACCAGCCCTCATTTAAGTGTAGCCAAAAGTCACTCATTTTTGCATCCCTAAGGCTTAGTAAAAACCCTGGCAAAAATAGGGCATGTTTGTTGAATGAATGAATGAATGAATGAATGAATGAAAGCCAGGCCATAGTCTAACTCAGAAGGATAGATTTAACCCATTTTGTAGCTAATAGGGCCAGGATTTATCGTGCAGGTTCCTGCTTCACGGTTTCAGTCTGTTACTTGGTCTAAATGTTTGGTCTACCTTTGAGGAAGCTATAGATTTACGTTTTAGCAAGAGGTAGTTAGATTAGTCACAATTTAGGTCTTGGAATTATTTTTTAAAAATCTAATGTGATTCTGTATTAAGCCAGGGAATTGCCTCCTCTTGATCTTTTTGAGAATAGAACCCACCAGGCTTTTTTTTTTTTTTTTTTCATCTTAGATCTGTTCCTGTAAGGTAATCCATCTCATAATTCTTGACCTTTTAACTCTAGTGACATAACTGCCACCTCAGCCAGGCACACCCTGGACGTTGTCAAGACTGCTCCAGCTCAGAAGTGCCAACGTACAGGTCTCTGGCCAGAACTCCTTGCCTTTCAGTTTGCTCACTTCCCTACTCCTGGTTCACCTGCTCTCATGATCGTGGTTTCCCAGATCTCTGTTCTAAGCCCCAGCCCACAAGTGGCTTCCCTTCTTTCCCTTTCACAGGGTGGTGCCCCTCCTCGTGTCAGAGGGAAGACACGCTCAACACCATCTGCACCATCATCACCTCCCTTTCCTCCATCCTCAGTCTCTCCTCTGGCTCTTCCCACACACAAATACAGTCAAGCTTCTTTCACTTTTATGACTGCCTGTCTCCAGCTCTTAGTCTGTTCAGGTTCTGGGACAAATCTATGGGAGGGGGTTTCCCCACACGACCAAGCAATTCTCAGATACCAGCTGGGTGTCTTACATTTCAACTCAATTCTGGCACTGCCTACCCAGACAGAGCAGTAGATTCCACAGGTTAAGGACTCAGTCTCACAAGACCAAACCCCTCCCCCCACCCCTAGCTTCAGATGCAACTCACAAGTACCAGTTACCTGTGCTTCTGACCAACTGGCTATAGATCAGAGGTTCCCATAATCCCCTCCTTCCTTGAGTTTGATTAATTTGCTAAAGTGGCTTGCAGAACTCAGACATTTTACTTACTAGATTACCAGTTTATGATAAAAGGATATAACTTGGGAACAGCCAGCTGGAAGAGGGACATAGGGCAAGATACAGACAAAGGGAGTGAGGAGCTTCCGTGCCCTCTTTGAGGGTGCCACTCTTCCCAAATCTCCACATGTTCTAACCTAGAAGCTCTTTGAACCCCATCCTTTTGGGTTTTTCATTACACAGCCACAGTTGATTAAATCATTGGCTGTTGGTGATTGATTCTACCTCTAGCCCCTTTCTCCACACTAGAGGTCAGTGGGATGGACTTTCAATCCCACCCCTTTTATCATAAGGTTGATTCCCTTGGCAACCAGCCCTCATTTAAGTGTAGCCAAAAGTCACTCATTAACATAACAAAAGATACCTTGATTGCTCTAGCATTTTGGAAATGCCAAGGGTTTTAAGACCTTTATGCCACTTGTACCCCAATGTTTATAGCAGCACTTTCACCAATAGCCAAATTATGGAAAGAGCCTAAATGTCCATCAACCATCAACTGATGAATGGATAAAGAAATTGTGGCTTATATACACAATGGACTACTATGTGGCAATGAGAAAGAATGAAATATGGTCTTTTGTAGCAACGTGGATGGAACTGGAGAGTTTATGCTAAGTGAAATAAGTCATACAGAGAAAGACAGATACCATATGTTTTCACTCTTATGTGGATCCTGGGAAACTTAACAGAAGACCATGGGGGAGGGGAAGGAAAAAAAAAGTTAGAGAGGGAGGGAGCCAAACCATAAGGGACTCTTAAAAACTGAAAATAAACTGAGGGTTGATGGGGGGTGGGAGGGAGGGGAGGGGGGGGGATGGGTATTGAGGAGGGCACCTTTTGGGATAAGCACTGGGTGTTGTATGGAAACCAATTTGACAATAAATTTCATATTTTAAAAAAAAAGGCCTCTGTGCCAGAAAGGGGGCCAAGACCAAATACGTATTTCTTATTATAAATGATAATATCATGCTGGTGTTTCAAGTTGCCCTTACAGGGTAGCTTATCAAAAGAGTAGGCCTCCTAATTGCAAAATCCAATGAGCAGTTTCGTTTGCTGTACTGCTTGCACCTTGTGTGGCATTGGACGCTGTGAGCCACTATGTTCTTTTTGGTTCTCTGTTCTTCCTTGGTTTGCAAAGCACTCCACCTACTATTCCCTTTATGGTGTCCTCTTCCTCTTCTCAACTGCTGATAGTCCATACTTTTTCTTGTTTAGCCTCTAATTTATCTTGTGTGTTTATGTGTGTGTGTGTAGTTGAAGTATGGTTGACACACAGTGTTACATTAGTGTGAGGTGTAATTATTTTATTTGCTCCTTCTGATATAGCTCATATAATCTAAAGCTTACCACTTGTTTTGCAAGACATCTGACATCTCTGAGCTTTAGCAAAATAGAAGTTGTCATGAAAAATACAACTTATGCACAAAAAGGGCCCAGCAAAGTGCCTGCCATGGAGTAGAGCCTCTCTCTAAATAGTAGTGCTTTGTATTATTATTGTTAATAGTAAATAATGTCTTTATCTCTACCCACCCCTATAGGTTTATATCTGTATTTATTATTGTTTTGTAAACTTTTTATTATGGTGATTTTGAACAGCCCCTAAAGTAGAATTGCATAATAAATCCTCATGTACCCATGACCTAGCCCCCACAAATATCAGCCCATGGCCAACCCTGTCCCATTTGCCCCCATCCTCTATAAAAGATACACATTTTAAAAAATAACCACAATACTATTACCATACTTTAGAAAACCCAATCTTTTGAGATCATTTTATATATGTGATTCCCACAAATTATTTTCTGGATATTCCTTGGACACTTCAAACTTAACTTGTCCAAAGCTGCATTCACTACCTTTTTAGAAACCAGTCTCCTCCCCACCAACCCCCAACCTCGTGGTTCCTGCCTTGGTGATGGATACCACGGTTCATCAGTCCCTCAGGTCAGGTCCTTGGGAGTAGCCTTTGGCTCCTCATTCTCCCTCACGTCTCATCCAGCTACTCACCTAAAAATCTTTAGTGTTTGTCCCCTGTCCCCTATATCACCCCTGCCACAGTCTTATGTTATCAGGTTCTTCTTGGGTCTTTGCTCCTGGATATTAGCTATTCAATTGGTCTCCTCATTGAGTCTTTCACCCTCTAATCTAATCTATTGCCAATGATTTTTTTCCCCAGTAATATTTATTGTGGTAAAATGCACATAAAATTTACCATTTTAACCTGTATAGTTCAGTGGCATCAAGTATATTCACATTATTGTGCAACCATCACCACCATCCATCTCTAGAATTTTTTAATCTTCCTCAAACTGAAACTCCATGCCCATTAAACAATAACTTTCCATTCCTCCTCTCCCAGTTCCTGGCAACTACCATTCTGCTTTCTGTCTTTATGAATTTGAATACTCTAGGTACATCATTAAGTGGAAACATACAGTATTTGTTTTTTATGACTAGTTTATTTCACTTAGCATACATAATAAGGTTCAGGGTTCATCCATATTGTAGCATGTGGCAGAATTTCCTTCCTTTTAAAGGTTGAATAATACTCTGCTGTATGTATATACCACATTTTGTTTATTCACTCATCTGTCACTTGGATTTCTTTTACCTTTTGGATATTATGAATAATGTGGCTATGAATATGAATGTGCAGATAAGTCTTCGAGACTTTGCTTTCAATCTTTTTTTAAAAAATTTTTAATGTTTTATTTATTTTTGAGAGAAAGGGAGACAGAGCATGAGCAGTGCAGGGGTAGAGAGAGAGAGAGAGACACAGAACCCAAAGCAGGCTTCAGGCTCTGAGCTGTCAGCACAGAGCCTGATGTGGGGCTCAAACTCACAGACCACAAGATCATGACCTGAGCTGAAGTCAGATGCTTAACTGACTGAGCCACCCAGGTGCCCCTGCTTTCAGTTTTTTTTTTGGGTACATACCCAGAAGTGGAACTGCTAGATCATACAGTAATATCATAATAATTTTATTTTTAATTAAAATTTTTTTAATGCTTATTTATTTTTGAGAGAGAGAGAGAGCACGTGTGAACAAATGGGGGAGGGGAAGAGACAGAAGGAGACACAGAATCCAAAGCAGGCTTCAGGCTCCAAGCTGTCAGCACAGAGCTTGTCATGAAGCTCCCATGAACTATGACATCATGACCTGAGGCTTAACTAAGCTACCCAGGTGCCCCTCTATTTTTAATTTTTTGAGGAACTTCCATTTTCCATAGTATTCCTTTTTACATTCCTTCTAGCAATACACAAAGATTATAATTTTTCTAGTCCTTGCCAACACTTACTTTCTGTTTTTTTGTTTTGTTCTGTTTTTATTTTAATTACAGCCATCCTACTGTTGTGTTTTTATTTTAATAATGGCCATCTTACTGTTGTGTTTTTATTTTAATTACAGCTGTGAGGTGATACTTTATTGTGTTTTTTTTTTCAATATATGAAGTTTATTGTCAAATTGGTTTCCATACAACACCCAGTGCTCATCCCAAAAGGTGCCCTCCTCAATACCCATCACCTATCCTCTCCTCCCTCCCACCCCCCATCAACCCTCAGTTTGTTCTCAGTTTTTAAGAGTCTCTTATGCTTTGGCTCTCTCCCACTCTAACCTCTTTTTTTTTCCTTTCCCTCCCCCATGGGTTTCTGTTAAGTTCCTCAGGATCCACATAAGAGTGAAACCATATGGGATCTGTCTTTCTCTGTATGGCTTATTTCACTTAGCATCACACTCTCCAGTTCCATCCACGTTGCTGCAAAGGGCCATATTTCATTCTTTCTCATTGCCACGTAGTACTCCATTGTGTATATAAACCACAATTTTTTTATTCATTCATCAGTTGATGGACATTTAGGCTCTTTCCATAATTTGGCTATTATTGAGAGTGCTGCTATAAACATTGGGGTACAAGTGCCCCTATGCATCAGTACTCCTGTATCCCTTGGGTAAATTCCTAGCAGTGCTATTGCTGGGTCATAGGGTAGGTCTATTTTTAATTTTTTGAGGAACCTCCACACTGTTTTCCAGAGCGGCTGCACCAATTTGCATTTCCACCAACAGTGCAAGAGGGTTCCCGTTTCTCCACATCCTCTCCAGCATCTATAGTCTCCTGATTTGTTCATTTTGGCCACTCTGACTGGCGTGAGGTGATATCTGAGTGTGGTTTTGATTTGTATTTCCCTGATGAGGAGCGACGTTGAGCATCTTTTCATGTGCCTGTTGGCCATCCGGATGTCTTCTTTAGAGAAGTGTCTATTCATGTTTTCTGCCCATTTCTTCACTGGATTATTTGTTTTTTGGGTGTGGAGTTTGGTGAGCTCTTTATAGATTTTGGATACTAGCCCTTTGTCCGATAAGTCATTTGCAAATATCTTTTCCCATTCTGTTGGTTGCCTTTTAGTTTTGTTGGTTGTTTCCTTTGCTGTGCAGAAGCTTTTTATCTTCATAAGGTCCTGGTAGTTCATTTTTGCTTTTAATTCCCTTGCCTTTGGGGATGTGTCAAGTAAGAAATTGCTACGACTGAGGTCAGAGAGGTTTTTTCCTGCTTTCTCCTGCTTTTTGATGGTTTCCTGTCTCACATTCAGGTCCTTTATCCATTTTGAGTTTATTTTTGTGAATGGTGTGAGAAAGTGGTCTGGTTTCAATCTGCTGCATGTTGCTGTCCAGTTCTCCCAGCACCATTTGTTAAAGACACTGTCTTTTTTCCATTGGATATTCTTTCCTGCTTTGTCAGAGATTAGTTGCCCATACGTTTCTTATTGTGGTTTTGATTTGCATTTCCCCAATGATTTGCTTAACATCTTTTCATGTACTTGTAAGTCATTTCTTCATCTTCTTTGGAAAGATGTCTATTCAAGTCCTTTGCCCATTTTTGAATCAGGTTGTTTGTTTTTTGTTGTCGAGTGTTAGCACTTCTTTATATATTCTGGATAGTAATGCTTTATCAGGTATATGATTTGCAAATATTTTCTCCTGTTCCATGGGTTGCCTTTTTACTCTGTTAATAGTGTACCTCAATGCACAAATATTTTTTATTGTTTTTTTATTTTAATTCCAGTTGTTATATTAGTTTCAGTTGTACACTATAGGGATTCAACAATTCTAGACATTACTCGGTGCTTGTCATGATAAGTGTATTCTTTAACCCCCATCACCAATTTCACCCATTCCCCCACCCAGCTTCCTTCTGGTAACCATCAATTTGTCTATGGTTAAGAGTCTGTTTCTTGTTTTGTCTCTCTCTCTCTCTCTCTCTCTTTTTCGTTGCTTGTTTGTTTTGTTTCTTAAATTCCATATATGAGAGAAATCATGTGCTATTTATCTTTCTCTGACTGGCTTATTTTACTTAGCATTATGCTGTCTAGCTCCATCCATGTCATTGCAAATGGCAAACTTTCATTCTTTGTTATGGCTGAATGATATTCTATTGTGTACATATACCATATCTTCTTTATACATTCATTAGTCAATGGACACTTGGGCTGTTTCCATAATTTGACTATTGTAAATAATGCTGCTATAAACATAGAGGTGCATGTATCCCTTTGAATGAGTGTTTTTGTATTCTTTGGGTAAATATCTAGTAGTGCAATTTCTGGATCATAGTGTAGTTTTATTTTTAACTTTTTGAGGAAACACCATATTGTTTTTTCCACACTGACTGAACAGGTTTGCATTGCAACCAGCAGCACATGAGAGATCCTTTTTTTCCCACATCCTCACCAGCACTTGTTGCTTCTTGTGTTTTTGATTTTAGCCGTTCTGACAGGTGTGAGGTGATAGTTCATTGTAGTTTTGATTTGCATTTCCTTGATGATGAGTGATGTTCAGCATCTTTTCATGTGTCTGTTGGCTATCTGTATGTCTTCTTTGGAGAAATGTCTGCTCATGTCTTCTGCCCATTTTTTAAAAAATGTTTATTTTTGAAAGAGAGAGAGCATGAGCAGGGGAGAAGCAGAAGGAGGCGGACAGAGGATCTGAAGCAGGCTCTGTGCTGACAGCAGAGAGCCCGATGCGGGGCTCACTCACAGACTGAACCGTGGAATCATGACCTGAGTGCCCCCCATTGTTTACTTTCACTATCACACTTATCAAACTGGTTTAATTTTTGGCTGACCTGTTTCCTGTCTCTCCAGGTAGACTATAATGTGTGTGTGTGTGTGTGTGTGTGTGTGTGTGTGTGTGTGTGTGTGTATTTAAATTTTTATTTTTAGAGAAAGAGAGCAGGAGAGAGAGGCAGAGGCAGAGAGAGAAAGAGAATCTTAAGCAGGCTCCATACTTAGTGCAGAGCCCCATGCAGGGCTCTATCCCATGACCCTGTGATCATGACCTGAACCAAAACCAAGAGTCAGATGCTCAACTGATGCTCAACTGGAGGGAACCCTTCTCCAGATAGACTGTAAATTCCTTAATGGCATTGGCCCTATCCCTATCTTGTCAACTGCATGCTGCTCAAATTTGGTTAAACTGTTGAATGGGGATCTCTACCACTTTAGTTGCTTTGACCTTGAGTGAACTAAAACCTTTGGGCCTCAGTTTTCTGAGGTTTCTCAGGTTTCTAAGATTATTGTGATGATTAATTGAGATTATGTTTATAAAGTGCAGGTTGCTTACCAGTAAATGCTCAACAAAAATTAGCTGTTATTATCATCAACTTATTGAATTGATATTTCAAATTCTAACCAGTTGTATGACTTTGCACAAAACTCATAAACTCCCAGGACCTATTTTTACTTCATTAAAATGAGGTGTTTGACCTGGATTATCTATGACAGTGGTTCTCAAACTAGGCTGCACATTGCAATCATCTGGGGAGCTTTAAAAATACTGATGTCTAGGTCCCTCCCCCCAAGATTCTGATTTAATTGGTGTGAGATACAATCTGGCATGGATATTTTTTAAAAGCTCCCCTGGTGATTCTAATGTTCAGCCAGCATTGAGAACCACTGATCTAAAGTTTCTTCCAGATATAACACACTAGAAAGTTGAGCTGCCAAGATTCCTTGGAGGCAGGAGAATGGAATGTCTCCCAGCATTCTCCTGCTATCACCCTTTGTTAGTTTAGCAGGAAGTATTATTGGACAGGCTCACTTAGCTGGAACTCCAAGAGTGTTTGTGGGTTCCTGAGTGTTTAATACTTAGGAGCTCAACTCCCTCCATCTGGAGAGACTTTGGAGACCAAGGCTCTGAGAAGGAGAAAAAAAAAATCAGCTCTTCCTTACCACACTGCTCTAAACCAAGGCCTAGAAGTCTCCCCTGGAGTGTTGTGCTATGGAGTCCTAGTCAGGCTAAAGAAGAGGGTGGAGGAAAGGATCGTTGGTATTAAGTTAGTAGGGAAACTTGAGGCCCTGACTAGAAGGGGGTAGGGGCTGAGAGTTAACAAATACTTATTTCTTTACAGTGCTTTAACACCATATTCATATTCATACCCATTATTTGTTTGATTCCCATAGCAACCTTGAGGAATGCAGAGCAGGTATTATTGCCTCCATTTTGTAGAGGAGTAGAACAGGTCTCTGAATGGTTAAGGGCCTCACCAAAATTACACAGTAGATTAGCAGCAGAATCAGCATGACAGTCCCTGAACCCTGACTCTCCTTCCTGGACTCTCTTACTGTGTCTAGGAAGAAAACCTGCATACTCACTGTGAGATAGAAGAAAATACATGTTGTTCCCTTTTCCTGATTCCTGGTACAGAGCTCCAGAAACCCTTGTAATCCCTGGGTGATAGGACTGTCTTTTGTTCTAATGAGGTGACTCTCATAGAGTCATAAATGGCTCCTGGATGAGGGCTGATCACTGGAAAGACCAATCCATGATTAGAAGCTTAGAATTTTCAGCCCTTCCCTTCATTCTCTTACAAAGGGCAAGGAGCTAAAAATAGAATTGGTCAATCATGCCTACATGATTAAGCCTCCATAAAAATCCCCACAGTGTGGGGTTCAGAGAATCTCCAGGTTGGTGAATACAACACATCAATATACTGGGAGACAACTCCATGGAAATAAAAGCTCCTGTGTGTGGGAACCTCCCCAAACCTCTTCATCCAGCTGTTCATCTGTACCCTTTATCATGTCATTTAATAAACTAATAAACACAAGTAGGTGTTTGTTCTGGGAGTGGCTCTTTTTTTTTTAAGATTTTATTTTATTTTATTTTATTTCATTTTATTTGTTTTTTAAAGATTTTATTTTTGCAGGGCACTTGGGTGTCTCAGTTGGTTAAGCATCTGACTCTTGGTTTTGGCTCAGGTCATGATCTCACAGTTTGTGGGTTCGAGCCCTGTGTCAGGCTCTGAGCTGACAATGTGGAGCCTGGTTGGGATCCTCTTTCTCCCTCTCTCTACCCCTTCCCTGCTTGTGCTCTCTCTCTCTCTTTCTCAAAAGAAATAAATAAACTTAGAAAAATTTTTATTTTTGGGGGTGCCTGAGTGGTTCAGTGGGTTGAGCACTGACTATTGATTTCAGCTCTGGTCATGATCCTATGGTTTGTGAGTTTGAGCCCCACGTCTGGCTCTAGGCTGATAGTGAAGAACCTGCTTCGGATTCTCTCCCCCTCTCTCTGCACCTCCCCCACCACACACACACCAAATGAATAAATAAACTTGAAAAAAAAAAGATTTTATTTTTAAGTAATCTCTACACCCAACTTAGGGCTCAAACCCACAACCCTGAGATCAAGAGTTGCAGGCTCCAATGACTGAGGTAACCAGGCACCCCTGTGAGTGGCTCTTTTAACAAATAATTGAATCCAAGGGGGAAGAGGTCATGAGAACCTTTGATCTGTAGCTAAGTCAGACAGAAGTTATAGTAAGCTGGGCACCTATTACTTGTGACTGGCATTCAAAGTGGGGAGCCGTCTCATGAGACTGAGCCCTTACCCTGTGGGATCTGGACACTCTCAAGGCAAAGTGTCAGAATTGAGTTAAATTGTTGATACTCAGTTGTTACAGAGAATTGCTCACACATCTGGTTTCAGAAGCCTCGTGTGTGTGGTAGTGGTATGAGAGTAAAGGGGACGCAGAACTGGGAGGGACTTTCTAAAACACTTGGGTAGCTCAGAGGCCTTCCTGACTCCTTGGAATTAGAGCCAAGGTTCTAAATGGCCCAATTTGTGCTACAGGGAACAACTAAAATAACCCCTTCCAGTTGTGGCCCATCTACTCTGAGCATAGCAGTGTTCTCCAGGATTATTAGCAAACAACTTCAGTTTTATAAAGTTGGGGTGTTCAGGACTAGCTTTAAGGTATATTTAGTTACAGTGTCCAGTATGTTCAAGAACACTCAGAAGGGCTGTGTAGAGCAGTGTTAACCAAATGCTGGGTCTTAGACAAGAGTTGGCTTTTGGCTGCTGGTTCAAGATTAAACAACAAAGGAACAGAAAAGGGTATTGATTTTTTACTAAGCTCAGTTTACTTTAAGTCCATGCCTTTTGGGGTGCCTGGGTGGCTCAGTCAGTTAAGCATACAACTCTTGATCTCAGTTCAGGTCATGATCTCATGGTTAATAAGATCAAGCCTCAAGTCAGGCTCTGTGCTGACAGCATGGAGCCTGCTTGGGATTCTCTTTCCTCCGTCTCTCTCTCTGCCCTTCCCCAGCTCATTTTCTCTTTCTCACTCTTTCAAAATAAGCAAATAAACTTAAAATAAAAAGAATACCTGCCTTTTTAAAAAAAAATTTACATCCAAGTTAGTTAGCATATAGTGCAACAATGATTTCAGGAGTAGATTCCTTAATGCCGCTTACCCATTTAGCCCATCCGCCCTCCCACAACCCCTCCAGCAACCCTGTTTGTTCTCTATATTTAAGAGTCTCCTATGTTTCGTCCCCTTCCCTGTTTTTATATTATTTTTTTCCCTTCCCTTATGTTCATCTGTTTTATATCTTAAATTCCTCATATGAGTGAAGTCATATGGTATTTGTCTTTGTGACTGACTAATTTCCCTTAGCATAATACCATCTGAGTTCTATCCACGTAGTTGCAAATGGCAAGATTTCATCCTATTTGATTGCCGAGCAATACTCCATTGTATAGATATACCACATCTTCTTTATCCGTTCATCCATCAATGGACAGTTGAAGAAGCCCTGCCTTTTATTCTGAGATTACGTTTTTCCTATTTCCTACTTTTTTGGTGTTAAAATTGCCTTTCATGAAATAGTAATGATAGTAGATGGCAGTTTATTTTAATGTCCCGAATGGCATAATCCAAAGATGACCACCCTATGGGAACCCCCAAAATTGCTTTTGAAATATTACTGAGTGAAGGAATCCAGGATCTGGTAACCACTTACCATTTCAGAGGGCCATGTGACCCCAATTCCTCAGAGGTGTGGGAGGCTGCAGAAAGAGCCTCACCTCGACAGTAGTGGTAAAACATCAAACAGTAGAAGACTTAAAATGCCAGGATTTGGGCTTTGCCATTCATAAATTCATACAGAAAGAAAAGTACCATTGCTACTTATTTATTTATATAGTGCTTACTGGATGCCTGGCCCTGTCTCAAATGCTGTACAAATATGATCTCATTTAATCCTCATCAAGCCTATGAGGTAGACACTATTATTATCTCCACCTCCATTTTGAAGAGGAGAAAACTAAGACATGAGAGTATGAAGAAACCTGTCCAGGGTCACAGCTAGTTAGCTGCAGAGCCAGAAGTTGAAGCCAGAGTGTCTGGCTCGGGAATCCATTTTCTTAATCCCTACACCATGCTGCCTAGTTAGAAGCAATTTAAGACTTTTGTGGCTTGTAATGATCTATTTTTAGCCTCTGATTCCATAGACAGAAGCTGCCTGTGGACTAAGCTGCCTGGTCTGTATTGAGCTGCTGTCAGTGATCTCTTTTGAGGCCTTTCCACAACACCACTGGAAGAATCAGAATGGGCAAATGTCCTTTTACAGAGCACAAGACAACAGCGGCAAAGTCAATGAACTTTGGATAAGATCAGTAAGACCTTGTAGCTTGGAACCTGAGTCCATGCAAAGGCCTTCTGAGAGGTCCTCCAGAGCCTGGACTGGTAGTTTTCAAACACATTAAAAAAAAAAATTTAACGTTTATTCATTTTTGAGAGACAGAGACAGAGCTCGAGTGGGGGAGGGGCAGAGAGAGAGAGAGATAGAGAATCCCAAGTAAGCTCCTTGCTGTCAGCACAGAGCCTGACTAGGGGCTTGAACTCACAAACTGTGAGATCATGACCTGAGCTGAAATCAAGAGTCAGACACTTAACTGACTGAGCCACTCAGGTGCCCCAGAGGTGTTCCATTTTAAGTCCAACAACTTATCACTTATTTAGGTGGACATTTAGACTCCAAGGTTGGAACAGTTGGCAACATATCAGATCTATCTGGAAACAGATTGTACTAGTGTCTGGCTCAGGTTCCTGCTCCAAGAGATGCTTAGGACTTCACAAGGTAGAGCACAAGGATGAAAGAATGAGAGCTCTGGTGTGCTCCCCCCACTCCCCCCGCCCCCCGTTTTTTAAAATAATTTAATCAAGACACAACCTCGTAGAAGGCATTAAAATAAAATCCACTCACAATCCTACCACACATTCATTTAGTTATTAATTAACTTATCTAAAAAAATATATGGAATCCCCAATCCCCACTGTACCACCACCTACCTGGGCTAGGTAGGCGTTGTATCCCATCTCAGTGGACAAGATGGATACTGTCCATGCCCTCCTGGAGCTTACAGCCTAATGAGCAGGCAGATATTAAAGACATATTCACACAAAAACTTCTTTAATTGTGATTGTGGGAAGGGAAGGGAACTGGAGAGATGGGGAAGTAAAGGACAGCATGAAAGAAAATACCAGGGTAAAGAGAGTGGTAAGACCTCTCCAAGTAACATTTGAGCTAACACCTAAAAGATGAATAGGGTTCAAAAGGTGAAAAGAGCTTTTCATGCAGAGGAAACAGTATAAGCAAGGACATGTGGACCAGGAACTGAAAAGTGGCCATATGGAAGGAGCCCAGTGGACACGGAGGAAATGGTCCTATATAAATATGTGTTCAATTCCTTTAAAATTTTTTTGGGGTTGCCTGGATGGCTCGTCGGTTAGGCATCCAACTCTTGCTTTTGGCTCAAGATCTTGTGGTTGGGGGGTTCCAGCCTGCATGGGCCTCTGTGCTGGTGGTGTGGAGCCTGCTTGGGATTCTGTCTCCCTCTTGCTCTGCCCCTCCCCTGCTTGCTCTCTATCTCTCTCTCAAAATAAATTAAAAAATAAATTAAAAAAAATTTTTTTTAATTTTCACTGTGGTAACATATATATAACAGAATTTGCCATTTTAAACTTTTAAAACATTTAAAAATGACGCCTGGGTGGCTCAGTTGGTTAAGCGTCCTGACTCTTGATTTTGGCTCAGGTCATGATTTCAAGGTTCCTGAGATGCAGCCCCACATCAGGCTCTGTACTGACATAGTGGAGCCTTCTTGGGATTCTCTTTCTCCCTCTCTCTCTTTCCCTACTCTGCTTGTGCTCACTCTCTCTCAAAAGAAATAAATAAACATTTAAACATTTTAATGGCATTAGGTACATTTATAGTGTTGTGCAACCATCAGCACTGCCTTTTCTTCTTCCTTCCTTCCTTTCGACAGGGAAAATAACTTTATTTTCATCAGGAGTGTGGGCAGATGTCTAGTCTCAGAACTTCTGGAATTGCTTTTTGGTACCAGCGGCCTTCGTGACTTTGAACACGTTGAATCGCACAGTCTTGCTCAAGGACCTGCACTTACCCACTGTGACTATGTCATCAATTTGGACATCTTGAAGCAGGGGGACAGGTGCACAGACATGTTCTTGTGGGTTTCTCAAAGTGGTTGTACTTTGATATGTAGTGGAGGTAGTCTTGGAAGATGACAGTGGTCCTCTGTGTCTTCATCTTGGTCACCATGCCAAACAGAACCTGCCCTCTGATGGAGACATTACTGATAAAGAGGCTTTTGTTCATGATCTAGGTGCCCTCACTGGTCTCCTTGGGCATCCTGAAGCCCAGACCAGTGTTTTTGTAGTATTGAGGGAGCATCTCCTTGCCAGTTTCTCCAAGCAGAACCCTTTTGTTATTTTGAAAGATGATTGGCTGCTTTTGGTAGGCACACTCTGTCTGAATGTCTGCCGTCTTCCTGACTGCCTGAAAAAGGTACCACTGTCTATTTGCAAAACTCTTTTTTTCCATGATCCAAATGGAAACTCTGTCCCCATTAAGTAATAACTCCCCTGCCAGCCCCCAGTAATCTCTAATCTACTTTCTGTCTGTATGAATTTGCCTGTTCTAGATATTTCGCAAAAGTGAAATCACATAGTATTTGTCCTTTTGTGTTTGGCTTATTTTACTTGGCATAATGTTTTCAAGGTTCATCCAGGTTGTAGCAGGTACCAGAACTTCATTCATTCTTATGGCTGAATAACATTCCTTTGTATGTATGTACCACATTTTGTTTATTCATTCATGTATTAATGGACTCTTGGGTTGCTTCCACTTTTTAGCTACTGTAAATTATGCTACTATGAACATCAGTATAAAGGTGTCTGTTTGAGTCCCTATTTTCAATCTTTTTGGATATATACCCAGAAGTGGAATTGTTGGATTGTAAGGTAATTCTATGTTTAACTTTCTGAGGAACCACCAAGCTGTTTTCCATAGAGGCTGTACCATTTTACATTTCTACTAGAAATGCAAGAGTGTTCTAGTTTCTGTACATCCTTGTCAACACTTGTTATGTTGCTTTTTTTCCCTTTTAACTTTAGCTATCCTCATAGGTATGAAGTAGTACATCTATGTATTTGATTCTGACTCTTCTGTCTCTTCTGGAATCCATCTCTCCTGAAACTCTGAAGCTCTTAGGCATCTGGAATATAATGGCCTGCCTTTATGTTTTACCCAAGTGTCTAATTACCTAAATAGATGTTCAGCAACTCTGGGGTAAAGTGTGGATAGGGGATCTCCAGTATTTACCACCTGGTAGATGTTCAGTAAATGAAATGATTGTCATAGAACTTGCAGATCTTGTCTTTCTCAATAATAAAAAGAAAATTATTTCTTTTTTTTAGAAATAGTTTTATTTATTTATTTATTTATTTATTTATTTATTTATTTATTTGAGAGAGAGAAAGAGAGAGAGGGAGAATGAGCATAAGTGGGGGAGGGGCAGAGGGAGAGAGGAACAGAGGATCCGAAGCAGGCTGGGTGCTGACAGCAGCAAGCCCCATGCGGGGCTCAAACTCATGAACTGAGAGATCATGACTTGAGCCGAAGTCCAACGCTCAACCAACTGAACCACCCAGGTGCCCCTAAATGAAATAATTTTCATAAATGCCTGAGACGATTGGTTGATTACATTCCATTCATTTAAACTGCAGAGCTGATCCGTGCAACTCCTCCACTTTATGGCCTCAATTACTCTCCAACACACTTAGGGTAAGATAATCATTTATCTGGTCTACGGTGCCCTGCAAGGTCTGATCCTGCCTCTTTCCAGGTCCTTTTTTTTTTTTTTTTTTTTTTTTTTTTTGCCACTTTCTCCTTTTCTCTCTTCCTTTTCTCTCTAGGCTTCAGATCATTTTATACATACACAGGTTCATCCCTACTTTCAGGACTTTGTATCTACTGGTCCCTCTTTCAGGAATCCTCACTCCTCCAAGCAAGCCCCTCTCTCTTTTTAGTTGAAGTCCTACTCATCCTTCAGGTCTCAGGTGAGATGTTATTTCCTTAGGGAAAGTTTCCTTCCTGACCCTCTCCCTACCCCAAAACCTAGCCCCTATTTTGTTTTCCCTCATCGCATCTTTTACTTTTCCTGCATATCACTTCCCTAAAATTGTGATAAAATAATTATTCATTTAAAGCTCATCTTTCCAAGCAGTCAGAAACCTCCTGCAGAAACCCACGTCTCTATTGATCAGTATTAGGCACAGAGTAGAAGCTCACTGCGTGTTTTTGAATAAATGTAGGTCCTTCTAAGTCTTACATGGATGTCCCATCTCTCAAATTGGACTAGAAATAGACATTTCTAGCTAGACTAAACATTTTATGGTTGTCTGCTTCCATAATGCCTGTACTGGCACTTATCATGGTAAGTGCTGATCCTATGCTATTAGATAAAGAAGGATGAAAAACAGAGGAGACAAATGAGGTGGCTGATTGGATCTAAGATTGAACACTTCCTGGGACAAAGAGTTTTGGGCAGCAGGAGGTTGTTTCTAGGCCCCAGGCCAGGGTGTTAAGCAATGTTTGCATTTCTCTGAGAGTTTCTACCAAGGAGCAGAAAACTGATGAGTAACCTGTGAATGCTGCTTACGTTCTGGTTGACTCAGACTTTTATGGTATTCTGGGGAAAATAGTATTAATCAGAGGGGTGGGACAGCCATGTGGGTGCTGGGCAGGAAGTTTGGTGAGAGGCCATCCAAGGCCACAGTAGAATGGCCTCTCTTTTTAAGCACTCACTGCCCAGGCCCTTCAGCCCATGCCAAGTTAGAGATCACAAGCAAGCCACTTAAGGCTCCTTTGCTTCCTCAGGCTCCCCACTCTTCTGTTAGAAGGTTCAGTTCTTTCATACTTGGTATGGCTTGTCTTACTCCAGAAGGAGTCATATGGCCAAATGCCCTGTCCTTTTCCTTTCTTCTGCAATTAAAAAAAATAATAATTTCTGGTTACAAAAACAATACATGAATACACTTATCTTCAGAAACAGTAAAACTAAACTCCCCTTGAACTTTACCCCCAATCTTGGCGCCTTACCCCATCTTTAGAGATAGAGATAGCTTTTTTTTTAAAAGAGAATTTTTTTTTAAGTTTATTTATTTATTTTGAGACACACACACACACACACACACACACACACACACACACACAAGTCGGGGAAGAGCAGAATCCTAAGAGGGAGAGAATCCCAAGCAGGCTCTGTGCTGTCAGCACAGAACCCAATGTGGGGCTCTACCTCATGAACTGTGAGATCATGACCTAAACGGAACTCAAGAGTCTGATGCTTAACTGACAGCCACCCAGGCACCCCTAGAGATAACTTCTGATGAGTTTGGCATGTAGCCTTATAACCTGTTTTAAAAATCTTTTTACAAATTTAATGTGTGATTGTCTTAGTTTGGGGTGCTATAATAGTATACCAGTCACTTAGTAGCCTATAAAATTCCTCACAGTTCTAGAGGCTGGGAAGTCCAAGAGCAAGGCACCAGCAGATTTGGTGAAGGCTTGTTTCCTGGTTCAGAGACAGCTGTCTTCTTACTTTGTCCTTACAGAGCAGAGAAGGTAGGAAGTTTTCTGGGGTCTCTTTTATAAGGGCACTCATTCCATTTATGAGGACTCTGCCCTCATGACCTAATTACCTTTCAATGGCCCCACCTTTACACACCATCACATTAGGCATTAGGTTTCATCATCTGAATTTAGAAGGGGATACAAACATTGTCTATAGCAGTGTTGATAAGAGATAATGGTATTCATGTCTATTTTAACATTTTATTTTGAAAATAATTTTAGTTTACAGGAGAGTTGCAAAGTGTTTTAACATTTTATTTTGAAATAATTTTAGATATACAGAAGAGTTGCAAAGATCTTAACAGAAAGTTCCAGTATACCTTCACTCAGCCTCTCCTAATGTTAACAGGTTCCATAACTCTGGTTTAATGGTCAAAACTAAGAAATTAACACTGGTACAATATACTATTAAATTATAAACTTTGTTAAAACTTTACCAGTTTTTCCACTAATGTGTTTTTATGGTTCCAGGATCCAACATTGCATTTAGTTTTCTCTTTAGCTTCCTCCAACCTGTGACAGTTCTCAGTCTTTCCTTGACTTCCATGACCCTAACACTTTTTTTTTAAAGGCTTCCATTTTTTTTAAGTTCATTTATTTATTTACTTTTAAGTAATCTCTGCACCCAACATGGGGCTCGAACTCTTGACCCCGAGATTAAGAGTTACCTGAGCCAACCAGGCACCCCAACCTTAATCCTTTTGAATAGTCCAGGTCAGGTATTTTGTAGAATATCCCTTGATTTGGGTTTGTCTGATGATTTTTCATAATTAGACTGAAGTTATCTATTTTGAGGAAGATTTTTTAAAAATATCAATATAATATACATATTATATATCATGCTGCAACTTGCTGCTTACATTCAGCTATATGATTTTGAGATAAATCTATATTAACATATAGATCAAGGTCACTTCTTTTAAATCCTCTATAGAATTCCATTATGAGCATTCTACATTTTATTTAGCCACTCCCCTAATGATGGGCATTAAGGCTGATTCCACATTTTCTTTCTTTAAATTTAATTTTTAAAAAATTTTAAAAGTTTATTTAACTCTAAATATTTTTTATTGTTTTAAAGTTTATTTAACCTTATTTATTTAACTTTAAATATTTTTTATTTTTTAAGTTTATTTAACTTTTTTCTGTTAGCACAGAGCCTGATGTAGGGCTGGATCTCATGAACAGTAAAATCATGACCTGAGCTGAAATCAAAAGTTGGACGCTCAACTGACTGAGCCACCCCAGCACCCTCACATTTTCTTTTTTAACAATACCATAGTAATTATCCTTATACACACCTCCATATTACATACAGTTAGATAAGTAGAAGTGGTATTGCTGAGACATGGATTTAATAGATGTTGTTCAGTTGCCCTCTAAAGTGGAGGTGCCAATTTATATTCTTTTGATATTATGAAGATTGAAAATTGTTGCCAATCTCAGTTTTAATTTCCATTTCCTTGGTTACCAGTGAGATAGTATTTTTTTGTGTGTTTGTTAGCAATTTGTATTTTCTGTGAACTGCCTATTTATATTATTTGCCCATTTTTCTAGTAGATTTTTCTTCTTATTGATTTGTTAAGAATCCTTTGTATGTTCCAGATACAAATCCTTTGTTTTATATATTACAAATTTTTTCTTAGTCAGTTATGTCTTAAGTTTGTTTCCCAATTTTTAAAGTTATTACATGTCTCTGATTTTTAAAATTACTTGTTCTGATTTTTTTTGGAAACACAGTTCTCGATTATAAAAGTAGTATAAACAATGTAGAAAACCTGGGAAATTTATGGAAAAGTATAAAGAAGAAAAGAAACCACCCTGAGTAACATACTTATATATTTCCTTCTGGTTTGTGTGTGTTTGTGTGTGTGCACTTTTTCTTGCTGTTGGATTTTATATACATATATATATGTGTGTGTGTGTGTGTATGCATATATACGTATATATATACATATACACACACACACACACACATATATATATGCATGCATTTTATTTGCTCAGTGGGATGGTCTTTAGACAGAAACCCTGATCTTTTTCCAAAAACACTTGGTTTAAAGATGGTATTAGATGAACTTCCAACTCCTATTCCTTTTTCTCACATAATCCTGAAAAATCTAGTAGGTGAGAGGGCCAAGGCCTGTCCTCAGCTGACCTGAATTGAAGTTGGCTCAAAAACCACCAGAGAGGTAAAAAAAAAATGCTCCAGCAGAGCAGAGCAGTTATTTAAAAGTTTTGACGGTTTTAGTTGATGGCAAGCGCAATGAGTCAATAGTGCGGAAGCCAAGAACTTCACTGTGTGAATTGGAAGGCAGTAAGTCCTATAAGGAGGAAGTTAGGGGACTGCTTTGCTCTGATGGTACTACAAACATTTGATTCCGTTTTGGGTGATATACTCTACAGGAGCCACATTCAAACCTACTAGGTTCATGAGAATGAGGACAAAGACCTTCCCTCCCCCAGTAAAGGGAGATACTGGTCCAGAACAAAAGAAGACCTTGGGCAGAAATCTTCAAGTATCTGAAAAGTAGAAGTCAAAGAGAGATTAGACCGGTTTGTTCTCTGAGGCTCCCAAGGGATAGGACTTGGGCCAGAAAGTAGAGGCTTCAGAAACACTTTATTACCGTTGTCAGCGCTGCTGAGGAATGCATTGCTCTGGAAATACTGGGCTTTCTGTCACTTGGGGTCTTCTTTAGAATTGGTGGTGGGTCAATACAAACATTTATTGAGTGCTGTGTGCCAGGACTGTGCTAAGCACCTTCCCTCTACTATTTCATCCTGTAACACCTGTACGTACTATTGTTATCTGTTCCCGTATTATAGATGAGGGAACTAGGTAGTGAGGTCAGGTAATTTGCCCAAGGTCACACAATTTGTAAGCGGTGGAACTGGAATTCCAGCCTGTTCTGACAAACTCCAAAGCTAGTGCTTTTAATTGTCAATGGGATTCAAGGGTGCTATGGGGGTCTGGACCAGAGTGGCTTTGAGGTCCATTCGACCAGAAGATTCTGTGACTGGGAAAAAGGGTACGCCATCCCTCTAAGGAAAAGCGTTGGAGCGTTGGCCAAGGCTAGGTAGCCCCGGGCCTTGCTGAGGGGCGGGGCACAAGGCCAAGGGATGCAGACCTAAAAGACCTGTAAGGATTGTCAACACGCGTTACCCCACAGCTCGGCAACAACTGATGTTCTGTTGTTTGTGGATCTAGCAAACCTGAGCGCTAGAGCCCGAGGCGCGCGCGCCAGCATCGCGGCTCCTCTCTGCCGGAGCAGCTAGGGAGCGTCGTGGCGACCGGGTTATGCGGCGGAGCTGGGGAAAGAACAGCGCGCCGGTCCCTGGCAGGGCGCGAGCTGGGGGCGGTGCCAGGGCGGCGGGGGCGGGGAAGGCGCGCGCCTAGGCGGCTGCGGCAGTTGCGCGCTGGGATTGCTGCCGTGCGGCGGGGCCGGTGAGTGCGGCTGGACCCGCGGGAGGGCGGGGAGGGAGCGGGCGAGCGAGCCAGCAAGCACGCGAGGGAGGGTGCGTGTCCGAGCGCGCGACTTGGGACCGGGGACCGGGGGCCAGCGCCTGCCCCTGCCCCACCCGGGCCGCTGCGCCCCTCCCAGCGCTCGCCTGCGTGTCTGAGGGCTCGGCGCCCGCGTCCCCGCACGGCGTTCCCACCCCCCCGCAGCTCGCCCCTGCCTCAGATTGGCCCCTACCTCCGCGTCGCGGCGACGCCCCCAGCCTCACGTCACGCCCGCGCCATTGTTTCCATGCCTTCGGCTCGTCGGGACTCGCCTTACCCTCGGAGCGCGGCCCTTCGTCTCCTCAGAGCCAGCCTCGTCGTGTCACGTCCTGTTCCCCCGCTTTCCTCACGCTGGTGGCAGCCCCCACCCCGCCTCAGGCGGATACCTCTTTACTCAGTTCTGCTTCTTTTTCCGGCCGACGCCGGCTTTCGCCGTCCTCGCCAGAGGCCAGCGTTTCCGCCCTCTTGATGGGCCTCAACCCCTGCGCTTTCGGGGTGGACCCCAGGGAGCTAGCGGACAGCTGTGGAAGGAGGCGAGGTTGACAGCGTTTTAGCAAGACCCGCCGGAAATTGCCAGCTTGATAGCCCACATGCCAGTTCTGTCCTTGCAGTGCTTCTTGGAAAGCTCACCGCGAATCGCAAACCGCCGCAAAAACCATGCTCGTTCTTTCCAAAGGGCTCCCAAGTCCGGGGTCAGCTGTCCGGTGGCGGTCCGTTCCTTTCCTTTTCTGGGGATCCCTGAAGCTGGTGATAGTCGAGAGGGGAGATATGCACATCAGAGGCCTGAACCATTAGTCGTTAAGCATAACGTTTGGGGGGTTTGACGTCAGTAGGCCTCAGCTTTTAAAAGCAGTCGGTAGAGCTTGGTGTCAGATATGGTTTTTTCCAGTGCGGTCGGCCCCGTTAGGTTTGAGGGATGTATTGCAAAGTACAGTGCTCTGCAGTGACTAGTCACTTTATAGGGTTGTTTGTGTCCGGATGCAGAGAGGTTCTTGGTTGAACTCTACTTGTTTCATAATGGCTGGACACTGTTCATTTTGCCTCTTCAGAGAGCAGGTGCAATTTCTGCTAACTAACTTGAAGGGAGGAATGTTGAAACAGTACCATTTACCATGGAAACTTAATGTGATTTAGGTCTTCTTGAAATTTACTAGGACATTTTTCTTTCCTAATTTAAGTTTTTTAAAGTAGGCTCCACGCCCAAAGTGGGGTTTGTACTCAAAACCCTGAGATCAAGAGTCACTTGCTCTCCCACTGAGCCAGCTAGGCTCCCCTACTGAGACACTTTTAAGCAATGGTTAGAATTTATCTAGATGAAGACGTCCAGGCCTGTAGAGGTTAAGTTCCAAAGGACACAGCTAGTCAGTAATTAAAATGAGAACTCCATAGGCCAATGCTAGCACACACAGACCTTATTTCTGAAATTCATTTCTTTTGCAATATAAGCCACTACAATTTCGGCTCTTATAGGTTGCTGCATTTACTGTCATCAACCTAGAATTTAGTAATCAGTCTGTAAAATGAGAAGGCTGAAGGAGATGTTCTGCAGGGTTTTGGTCAGTTCCACGATTTGATTCCATGTATGAAAATTTGTAATTAGCTACAAGTTTCCAAAAGTTTGTAATTGTGGGGAGATTTATGTAGAGAGGTGTTATGTATCTGCAAGCCTTACTACTGACATCAGGTGTATCTTCCTAAAGGAAACCAGTTGACAGTGGGATGTTAGGAGGAGGGATGTTCATTCATCTGTCTCTCTAGGCTGTTTCTGCTGTTTCATGGGGGAAAGAAAGCACTCATAACATGTTTGTTTTAATACATCTTTTCATTGCTCTTAACAAAAAGCTTAATTCCGTGAAATACTGAGGAACAAAAAACAAACCCCAACCTTTTCATACTATTTATGACTGTGTTCTTTTCCAGTTCCTCATCTAAGCATTGTTTTTATGTAGTTTATTATTTTTTTAGTTTTTTAACGTTTTACTTATTTTTGAGAGACAGAGACAGAGTGTGAGCAGGGGAGGGGAAGAGAGAAAGGGAGACACGGAATCCGAAGCAGGTTCCAGGCTCTGAGCTGTCAGCAGAGAGCCTGACTTGGTGCTCAAACTCACCAGCCATGAGATGATGACCTGAGCTGAAGTCCGGTGCTTAACTGGCTGAGCCACCCAGGCGCCCCCTGTTTTTATGTAGTTTAAATTACTATGTACGTATTTTTTTAAAGCTTATTTATTTTGAGAGAGACAGAGACCCCGAGAATGGGGGAGGGGTAGACAGAGAGAGGGAGAGAAAGAATCCCAAGGAGGCTCTACACTGCCAGTGCAGAGCCTGATACAGGGCTTGAACCCATGAAACTGAGATCATGATCTGAGCTGAAACCAAGAGTCAGTTGCTTAACTGAGTGAGCCACCCACACGTCCCTGTACATACTGCTTTTAATTTTGCATTTACCCATATTTCTGAGATGGCCGTGTATCTGAAGAATTCACCTACTTTTCATTTGTAGAGGCTCTATAACATGCTTTTATAGCAAGTAGTCAACACTGCCCGGCATATAGTCTCTCAGTAAATTTTTGTTGAAGGAATGTAGTATTTTGAACCACTTAACATCTATGAAAACAAAATGTTAAATATCACAGGGCATATGTGAAGTGACATTTGAGCAATAAAGGCAGTCAGTGCTTTGAGCCAGTAAACAGCATCACATGTGTTTTAGGGCCTAGTTTTTGGAGTCTGGGTTTGAGACCTGGCTTGCAACTTACCATCTCTGCAACCTTGGAAAACAGCCTCACTCAGTTTCTCTCACCACCAAAAAGGAGAAAATAGAACAAATTTCACAGGGTTGTGTGGGTTAAATGGGATAATTCCATTGAAGCAATACTAGCATACATTAAATTCTCTATAAATGTTAGCTGTTACTGTTTATTGTTGAAAGTGGGAAGATTACTGCATGTTTGTGGGATCAGGGAATAGATAAAGATGGTGACACAAGAGTAAGAAGATGCAAAAGTGGATGTAGTGAGGGTTTAATGAATAGGTTGCTCTCACTAAAACAAAGTGGTAGAGTAATAGTATGAGATAAGGCTGGAGAGAGAATTTCTGGTAAGCTGTTTTATAAGATATGCTACATGGGTTTCTTGCAATAGAGCAGAATTAATGAAATAAGCTAACCTTTTTTAATGAGTGGTTGGTGTTCGCTTTGTTTTTTAGGTTCAGACCAAAACAAGTTCTTTGCTTTAAGGAAGTTGATTACAGATTGTTACAGATTGCCAAATTCCTTGTCATTTGAAACAGCATATCTTATATATGACTTTTGAAATTTGGTTGCGTTTTGTGATTGGTTACCAGAGCTTATGGTGGCTGTCCTTCATTTGTTCCTTCCTTTCTTCCTCTTTCCTTCTTTTTTCTTTTTTAAAGTTTATTTATTTATTTTGAGAGAGAGACACACAGCATGTGAATGGGTGAGGGGCAGAGAGAGAGGGAGAGAGCGAATATCAAGCAGGCTCTATACTGCCAGTGCAGAGCCTGACGTGGGGCTAGAACCCACGACTGTGATATCATGACCTGAGCTGAAGTCAAGAGTCGGATGCTTAACTCACTGAGCTACCCACGTGCCCCCTCCTTCTTTCTCTCTTAAATGGAAAACAACTTATTAGCATGCCCCCCCCCCCAAAAAAAAACCCAGTAAAAATGGCAAAATTGCCAGCAGAGCAGAAAAACTGCCCTCTTTTTGGGTAGAGCACAGAACCAGAAGGTTTAAATTGACTTGGAGAGCGCTGAATTATTTGTTCCTACCTTTTGTGTGTATCTTGATTGGGAAGCAATATCAAGAGTGTAAGATGGAAAAGCCTGCTATGTCAGGATCTGCTTGGAAAGAGAAACTGAAGTCTGAGGCCTGAAACTTAATGGATAAAACAAACAAAAACAAAAATATACGGTTTGTTGGGAATTAGTATGTTTCCATTTCAGACGTCCAGTGGCATATATGTTTTAAAAGCTCCTTGGTTCAGTTTAATGGGGTTTCTTTAATGTTAAAATTTGTTTTAAAATATGAAATACTTTTATATTTCAAATGTTTTTAAACATACAGAAAAGCATGTAATGATCACCTTGTAGGCCATCATATTTACTTTGTGTATTTTTCTCTCTTTTTTTAGTTTATTTATTTAGAGAGAGAGCAGGTGTGAGAGAGCACGGGAGGGACAGAGAGAGAGGGAGAGAGAATCCTAAGCAAGCTCTGAGCTGTCAGCACGGAGCCCAATGTGGGGCTTGAATTCCTGAGCCATGAGATCATGACCTGAGCCAAAACCAAGAATCTGACACCTAACTGATTGAGCCACCCAGACACCCCTGTATATTTTTTTTCTATTTTCTGATTGTGTGTTTTCTTTTTTCAATATAAATTTTTCAAAGGGATAAAACTACAGATACAGCTGAGGACTGTATGTATCCTTGTTGATCCTGTTTCCCTCTCTTGCCCTCTCTTGCCCACTTCTAAAGGTAAAGATGGTCATGAATTCAGTAATTATCATTCCCGTTATGTTTTTTTTTACTTTTACTAATATGTATATATCCATAAAAGTACATATACTCTTATGTTATACATATGATTCTGCATCATGGTTTTTTTGTTCAGCATTGTTTTTGGTATGTGTGCATGTGGATACATAAGTCTTTACTAGTTCATTTTAGTTGCCCTATAGTATTGCATTATATGAATAAACCAGTTTATGGATTTTTAGGTATTTCTGATTTTTTTTTGAAGTGAAGTTTAATTTTATTGAATAGTATATAATACAGCTTTTTAATCATAAAGTATAATGAGAATTCCACCATGAACCTGTCACCTTTGGTATTTCTTCAAGGGAATAAATCCGTAATTTCTACACAGTATCACTTTAAAACAATAAATCTCGATTCCTATTTATTTATTTATTTATTTATACATGAAATTTATTGACAAATTGGTTTCCATACAACACCCAGTGCTCATCCCAAAAGGTGCCCTCCTCAATACCCATCACCCACCCTCTTCTCCCTCCCACCCCCCATCAACCCTCAGTTTGTTCTCAGTTTTTAACAGTCTCTTATGCTTTCGATTCCTATTTAGAATAAAGCAAGAACCTAGCTATGGGACCTAAAGTTTATAGCAAAACAATAAAATATTATCTTTATTTATTTTATTTATTTTTATTAATTATTTTTTTAAATTTACATCCAAGTTAGTTAACACATAATGTAATAATGATTTCAGGAGTAGAATTTAGTGCTTCATCACTTACATGTTAACACCCAGTGTTCATTCATCCCAACAAATGTCCTCTTTAATGCCCCTTGCCCATTTAGCCATCTTCCCACCCAGAATGCCCCCCAGCAACCTCTAGTTTATTCTCTGTATTTAAGACTTTTTTGCTATTATTAATGAAGCATAAACATTCTTGGATTGTCATCTTATTTACATATGTGAGAATTCTAAGATTAGGGAAGTCTTAGGTTGTAGAGTATGAAGATCTTCAACTTGTTAGATAATGCCAAATTATTTTCCAGAATACTAAATCCAAAATCTTAGCAGATTGTGGGAGTTCCCAGTTTGCAATATCCTTACACTGATATTGTTTAGAGGTTTAAATTTTAAAACAAATAAAATTTCATTTTAATTTGCCTTTCCCTGATTATAAGTGAGATTGAGCTTCTTTACATCCATTTATTATAAGGTTTCCTCTTCTGTGAATTGCTGTTTATAGATTTCTCTTGGCTTGTTTACTTTTCCATCATTAGTTCCTAGCTCTCTTTATTTACTAATCCTTTCTCATTTGTGGTGTTGCAGATACCTTCTCAGTGTTTAATCTCTTTTCCTGTGCAGAAATTTTAAATTTTTATTCCAACTTTTTATTTGCAATAAATTACAATATAGAAAAGTGCAATAATGTTCAATGAATTTGTCTTTCATTTGGATTCACCAGTTAACATTATGCCACGTTTTTTCATTTATACATTTTTTTCCTGAACGTTTTGTTTTTTAATGTTTATTTTGAGAGAGAGAGAGCAGGGGAGGGGCAGAGAGGGAGAGAATCCAAGCAGACTCTGTCAGCGCAGAGCCCGATGTGGGGCCGGATGTGGGACCCAATGCGGGGCTTGATCTCGTGAACTGTGAGATCATGACACTTAACTAAGTGAGACAGTCAGGTGCTCCCTGAACCATTTAAAAGTAAGTCGCAGACATCATGACACTTCATTCCTCAAATGATCTACTTGAATACCCTAAAAACAAAGATGTCCTGTAAAACTACACATTTAACATGGAGGTAGCATTATTATCTAATACATGGAGGATATTAAAAATTTCACAGGAGGGGCGCCTGGGTGGCGCAGTCGGTTAAGCGTCCAACTTCAGCCAGGTCACGATCTTGCGGTCCGTGAGTTCGAGCCCCGCATCAGGCTCTGGGCTGATGGCTTGGAGCCTGGAGCCTGTTTCCGATTCTGTGTCTCCCTCTCTCTCTGCCCCTCCCCCGTTCATGCTCTGTCTCTCTCTGTCCCAAAAATAAATAAAAAAAAGTTGAAAAAAATTTAAAAAAAAATTTCACAGGAAAAAATAGTTTCAGAGCAGTTCCAATAATGACCTTTATAGTATTCTTCAACCTAATTCATTGGTGCCCGGATCTAGTCTGAGATCACGAATTAATTGCATTTAGTTGCCGTGTCCCTTTAATTATTTTTAATCCACTGCAGGTTCCCAGCTTTTTGTTTGTTTTCTAAACATTGATGTATTGGAAGAGTCCAGGCCAGTTGTTTTGTAGAACAAAGCTGTAATAAAAGTTAGGTGAATGTGTTCTCTCAGAGTATCTCCCTTCTTGTGATGACATGAGATGATAAAGTGCCCACAAGATGAGATGAAGTGAATGGCATAGGCATTGTGAAGTAACCTTAAGCTACTATTGATCTTCCGACTATAACAGAAGGAGGATCATCTGCTTCTGGAGGTTGCAGTTGACACCAGATAACTGAAACCACGGAAAGGAAAACCACTAATAGGAAAACCACTAATAAAGGGAGACCACTGTACTACATTGTGCAGAGGCTGCAAATATTAAACATCATGGGCTCTAGCATTATAAATAATTATTAAGCACTATGTGTCAGCTGGTGTTCTTAGCACCTTGCACTTATTAATGTATTGAATCCTTGTTCCAAATCTGGCCATTTTGAAGTGGAGGAAAGAAACTGAAGTGATTGTGTAATTTGCTCAGTCATAGAGCTAGTTAAATCAGTGTTGGAGGCAGATTTTGAATCCAGACATTGTGGCTCTAGAATGTACGCTCTTCATCATAAGTAGAATTCTGTGATGTTGGTGAAATTATTTAACTTCCCAATGCTGTTTTCTTCTTTGTATAATGAAGATAATAGCACCTAACTCATATGGTGGTTGTGAGAAGTCAGATGAAATATGTATAGTACTTAGAATAATACATGAAAAAATGTGAATGCTTAGTAAATGTTAGCTGTTAGGTTAGCATTATTAAAGCATTGAACTTATGTATCTCTGGATTTTTACCAAATAAGCAGACTAATCCATAAATGAATTTATAAACCAAAAAGTGAAAATACTGTGATGATTATTTCTGCCTTTCTGATTTTTATCTTTTTTTTTTTTTTTTTTTTGGTGAGAGTTAAGATTACAGCTAGAACAAAGTTGAACGATGAGCCAGGAACTCATGGGTAAAATGATTCGTTCTTTTTGAAATCAAACAATTTTTTACCTCCTTTTTAAAAGAATGTTCAAGAATTATTATTAAAGGTGCAAAGAATTGTATATTGGCTCAATGTAAAAAATGTCAGGCTTAGTTACCTTTATGTTTTTGAAAGACCTTAGTTAATTATAGCAATATTTTATTTTTTATTTTTTTTTTCTTTTTTTTTTTCAACGTTTATTTATTTTTGGGACAGAGAGAGACAGAGCATGAACGGGGGAGGGGCAGAGAGAGAGGGAGACACAGAATCGGAAACAGGCTCCAGGCTCTGAGCCATCAGCCCAGAGCCTGACGCGGGGCTCGAACTCACAGACCGCGAGATCGTGACCTGGCTGAAGTCGGACGCTTAACCGACTGCGCCACCCAGGCGCCCCAATTATAGCAATATTTTAAAGAAATAGATGGCATACTACATCTCCTCAAGCGCATTCATTTAAAATGTCTTCTTTACATGCTTTCTTTTTCTTTGTGTCAATAACCATGTTATTGTTGAAGGTCTGGTGTTACTCAAAACATTGTTAGAAGAAACTTTCATATGTTGATATAGAACAAAAATACTGTATTGTGTGTGAAATGGCTCAAGTAACAGAATTCCAGGAGTAGCAGTGGTAGAATGTTTAGGAGACCATAACAAAATTCAGGTCTCCCTTGTATATTTAGGAACTTGAGGAACATGTGAAGTAAATTTGTATTTTCCAGTTCGTTTCAGACTAGAAATTGGAGCATATTATTGCTTGAAGAAGAACAGATTGTCAAGGCAACAGGTACTGCATTTCTCACTTGACAAGATCTCTTCTCAGTTTTGTTATTTTCCATCAGAGAACAAAGAAGCTTTTGTTCCAAGGCCTGATGTCGAAATGTTAGCAAAATACTACGTTAATCAAGCCAAGAATCTTATGCGTTTCTGAACCAAAAGTAAGATTTCACAAAGACTGTTTTAGAGCGTTAAAAGGAACTTGTGCAATTCTTGCATTTTCAGGCTTACACAAGAATTAGCTTTTAAAGAGCAAAGAGCTGCCAAGTGTATAGGTCTAGGAGCTCCATTTTTTTCTGCCTGTGTGTATCAAGTCGCCGTTAAAAGAACTGGGAAACAGCAGCAAAACAAAACAAATCTCACCTTATGGTCTTCTATTTTAGAGAAAGAGACTGACTCTTACTGTCAAAATATATCATGTCTGGAAGTGTTAATGTGCAAAAAAAGAAAAAGGGTATGAGAATAGCAAATAATATGTGCGCAAGTTTGTTAGTTGCAGTTTGTTAGCTTTCACTTGGTGTGCAAACTATGAATGCTGGCCTTTTACAGGAACGTATAGTACATTTGCAGGGTAAATGATAGAACTCTGAATGAAACTAATGAAATGAAAATGAACAAAAAGCTGTTACGAAGTGTTCAGAAGATAAGAGGTAATGAAACATTTAACACAGTTTTATTTTAATACAACAGTTTTAAGGAGTCTCCCTTTTGGGGAAAATATCTCAAAATATTTTATGTGATTATTTTCTTCACATATTTTATGATTAGAAGGAGTTACAAAAATAACTTTCAAAGCTGTGGTTTGTTTGAAAGTGCTGTTCTTTGAGTTAGAGGTGACACAATTGTCGGGAGGGAAGAATTTTCTCTGCCCTTCAAAGTCCTAGCTGGACTAAGAAGTAAATTAACATGGGACAGATTAACAGGAAAAAGTCAAATTTAATAGCATACATAGGGGGACTCCACACAGACGTGGAAATTCCAGAGATGGACAACATGATGCTTATATGTGCTGAGGAGAGGGGTAGGGGCTTGAGGAGATACAAAGGGGAGAGAGAACTTGAGCAGGAAGGTGAGAGGAGATGGTTGGAAGACAAAGATTGCCTTGTTATGAAGATAAGTTTCTTAGAGGAGTTTCTATTATTAGCTCTCTTCTTGATAGAAGCAGGCAATTGAGGGACAGGTAAAGAGCTTCTGAATCTGCTAGGTTTTGTTTGCTTTTAACTGAAAATGGTGGCCCATCCTGGGGCAGCCTGCCATTGGCTCCTGTGCTATTAACTATAGATTTTATAATTTAGATTTTCATCAGTACTGTTAGATAAATTAATCTATACGTGTATCTGACTCCCCTTGTTTTCTAGGGAATACATTTGTAAGTTTGTTGGTTTGTTTGTGGTCATGTTACAGAGGGGACCCTAAGCCATACTTAATGTTAAAATTAACTGACTTACCACTATACTTTCTTGGTTTACTTGCTCATTGGTCAAGGAATAGCGTTATCAAGGGCCATGTGTAAGGTATGCCTACTTATCAAACAGATGCTGAGTGGAGACTTATCAAGGGTTTGCAGTAGGCAAGAAGCCTGTTTCTTACTGTTAGACCAGAGAGTAAAAGTGATTCTACAGATGTGCATTTTCCTTTCAGTAGAAATGGCCCACAGCAGTATTGTCAGTATTCTTCTGGTTCAACATACCTTACGGTTCATATATAACTTGTATTAATTATATAGATTGTGTATTTAAAGCTGTTAGCAAGTTGTCAGAACATAAGGAAAACAAGGTCATATGAAATATTTCGTAAGTATCCTTAGTATCATAACAAAGGAAATGTTTTTAAAAAGTCAACTGTAATAAAGTAATTTTACTACTTTACACACACTCAGGCACACATTTACACAAATACAATGTGCCTCCTTATTTAGTTCAATACCAGGCCTTACAGATGGAGGATTATCTTTAACTCTTCTTTTTCCATAAACTAGTTTAATATATGTAATATGCAGTTAAAGTTGTGTTTATGAAAATTAAAATAAATTTCAAGCTGGTGAGAAAATTTGACGAAACCATTCAAAATTATTCTTATTCTTTCCACCCAAGTTTCAGAGCGGTGTTCAGTGTTCTTAGAATGGTTGATTATAAAACTTAGAAATTTCAAGTTTTATATTTAAACACAAAATAAATTCCAGTGAAGTTTAGTAAAACCCTGAGTGTTCATACTTACTTGCTGTTATCATTACTCTGTTATCTAGATTGACCTACTTATTCTGGTGAACAATGAATGTTTGATTCGTTATATCATATATATTAAGCACTTTGCCAGATAGACTTGTGCTACATAATGTGTTTACTTGCTACTCACTTCTTTCCAAGTAAATTACTGATGTGAGCTGAAACATTTAAAATGGTTTTACTAACCAGGTTTACCCTAGTTTCAGTTACTCTTTGCTTCCTGTTTTCATTAGTTGCCTGGAGCCGTTGGGGCAGCTGTTTTTCCTTTTAGGGGGTGGGGCAGGGATAGGGGGGTGGTGACATCATTAGTGGTGAAAGGAGCGGGTATGTTGAAATATTTTTACGTGAAACAACAATATTTCAAATGCTTGAAAGTTCGTTTCAGTTGTTACTCTTCAGGGACAAGCATTTTGTAGGCTGTGTATTTTATGTTGAAACAAAGAATTTTCTAACTGTACCACTATTGTTTGAAAGGAATTATAATTTGAGCTTTTTATTCCGTATTAGTCACTACTGTACCTTACTGAATAAAACTCCTCTTAAGCTTGATACTGTAAACAAGTGACAAATGAAATATTTACCTACTTATTGGAACTGTTGTCTCTTTTGTTTTGGTTTTTTTGGCCAATTGATAAAGTATCATCATCTTTAATTTTAATATTACTAAAGAAAATAGTTAAGCATTAGATAGATTGACTCTGGATAGTGTTCAGAAGTCTGTCATATAGTGTTAAGATGTGTTAGATAAGATCATAGTAAAATTGTCATATGAGGAATTATTTGAAGATGATTATTTAAAAAATCTTACCCCTTATCTTCACATAACTGTAGACTTCATGGCAGATTTTATTCCATGTTAGTGATAATGTGATTACTTAATAATTTATGTTTACATTTTAGTTAAAGTTTTCTGTTCTCTTTGTGAGAGTCTGTAACTTGAATTTTTAAAAGAAAATACATTTTGGAGCACCTGGATGGCTCAGTCAGTTGAACGTCCCACTCTTAAATATATATTTTTTGTTTATTTTGAGAGAGAGAGAGTGCATGCAGGCAAGGGAAGAGCAGAGAGGGAGAGAGAATCCTAAGCAGGCTGTGTACTGTCAGTGTGGAGCCCAACACAGGGCTTGATCTCATGAACCATGAGATCATGATGTGAGCCAAAATCAAGAGTTGGATCCTTAAGAGACTGAGCCACCCAGGTGCCCTGCTCATCCCACTCTTGATTTTTGCTCAGGTCATGATCCCAGGGTTGTGGGATAGAACCCCACATTGGGCTCTGTGCTCAATGTGGAGCCTGCTTAAGATTCTCTTTCTCTCTCTCTCTCTGCCCCTCACCCTCAGCTCTCAAACAACAACAACAACAAAAGAAAAGGTATTTTTTTAAATGGTTTTTTTCATTTTTTTTCACATTTATTTATTTTTGAGAGACAGAGTGCAAGTGGAGGAGGGGCAGGGAGAGAAGGAGACACAGAATCTGAACCAGGCTCCAGGCTCTGAGCCGTTTGCACAGAGCCCGATGCGAGGCTTGAACCCACAAACTGTGAGATCATGACTTGGGCCAAAGTTGGATGCTCAACCAACTGAGCCACCCAGGTGCCCCAAAGAAAAGGTATTTTGTTGATGTCCATGAATGACCCACGAAAGTGCTTTGAATTTTCCCTATAATAATTTGAATAAAGGAATTAAAATCTGTGGGGAAAATCTTTTCTTAGTGTAGTTACTACCTCTCATTTTTTTGTGTGTTTATTTTGAGAGAGAGCAAGAGTGGGGGAAGGGCAGAGAGAGAATCCCAAGCAGGCTCAGCACTCAGCAAGGAGCCCATGGACTAATCCCAGGAACTGGAAGATCATGACCTGAGCCAAAATTAAGAGTTGGGCACTCAACTGTGCCACCACTCAGGCGCTCCTCTACCTCTAATTTTTGAGGAAAGAAAAAGCCTGACTTTAAAAAACCGTTTCATTGAGGTATAAATATATGCAATAAACTGCACATATTTAGAGTATACACTAAGTTTTGATGTATGTGTACACATGTGAAACAATCACCATAATTAAGATAATGAACATATCCCTCCCAAAAGTTTCTTTGCGTCCCTCTTTGCCTTACTCCTTCACCTCAGTCAACCACTAATCTTATTTCTTTTACTGCAGATTAGTTTGCATTTTCTGGAATTTTTTTTTTTCATTTTTTTTTCAACGTTTTTTATTTATTTTTGGGACAGAGAGAGACAGAGCATGAATGGGGGAGGGGCAGAGAGAGAGGGAGACACAGAATCAGAAGCAGGCTCCAGGCTCCGAGCCATCAGCCCCGAGCCTGATGCGGGGTTCGAACTCACGGACCGTGAGATCGTGACCTGGCTGGAGTCGGACGCTTAACCGACTGCGCCACCCAGGCGCCCCCATTTTCTGGAATTTTATGTAAACAGGATCATGTAGTATGCAGTCTTGTTTGTCTGCTTTCACTTAGCATAATTCTGAAATTTATTCATGTTGTATATCAGTAGTTCATTTTTTTTTTTTTTTAAGTTTGTTTATTTTGAGAGAGAAAGCACCAGGAAGGGAGGGGCAGAGAGAGGAGAGCATGAGAATCCCAAGCAGGCTTCAGACTAGTGTGGAGCCCCACGTGGGACAGAAACCCACAAACCCTCAGATTGTGACGTGAGCCGAAGTAGATGCTTAACCAGCTGAGCCACTCAGGAGCCCCAGTAGTTCATTTTTTTTTTTTTTTAATTGCATAGTGTTATTCCATTGTATGGATGTACTACAGTTTATCCATTCACCTGCTCATAGGTGCTTGGGTTGTTTTACTTTATGGTTATTACAAAGTTGCTGTGAATATTTATGTATAAGTCTTTACATGAATATTTGCTTTCACTTCTTTTTAAAAATTTTTTTTTCACATTTATTTATTTTTGAGAGACAGAGCATGAGAGGGGGGAGGGTCAAAGAGAGAAGGAGACACAGAATCCAAAGCAGGCTCCAGGCTCTGAGCTGTCAGCACAGAGCCCGAAGCGGGGCTCGAACCCACAAACTGTGTGAGATCATGACCTGAGCCAAAGTTGGACGCTCAACTGATTGAGCCACCCAGGTACCCCATTTGCTTTCATTTCTCTTGGATGATTAGGAGTAGAAAGGTTGGGCCATATAGTAGATACGTGTTTAACCTTTAAGGAAATGGAAAACTTTTCCAAAATGCTTGTATCATTTTTATATTTTCAATCAGCAGTGTATTAGAGTTCTAGTTGCTCTATTTCATCACTAAATTTGGCATGGTCAGTCTTCTAAAAATTTTAAGCTTTTTTTTTTTTTAATTTTTTTTTTTAACGTTTATTTATTCTTGAGACAGAGAGAGACACAGCATGAATGGGGGAGGGGCAGAGAGAGAGGGAGACACAGAATTGGAAGCAGACTCCAGGCTCTGAGCCATCAGCCCAGAGCCCCATGCGGGGCTCAAACTCACGGACCGCGAGATCGTGACCTGAGCTGAAGTCGGACGCTTAACCGACTGAGCCACCCAGGCTCCCCTAAAAATTTTAAGCTTTCTAATAGTAATGTAGTGGAATATTACTGTAGTAATTTGCATTTCCCTGATGATAAATGACCTTGAGCATCATTTCATATACTTAATTGCCATCTATCTTGATTGATGAAACATCAGTTCAAATCTTTTGCCTGTATTTTTATAATTGTCTTATTGCTGTATTTTGAGAGCTCTTTGTGTATTCTGGATATAATCTTTTTTCAGATGTGTAATTTGCAAATATTTTCTTACGTACTGCAACTTATCTCCCCTCTCCCTTACTGGAGAGATAGAAAATATATTAAAAAAAATTTTTTTTAAGTTTATTTATTTGAGAGAAACAGCATAAGTAGGGGAGGGGCAGAGAGAGGGAGAGAAATAGAATCTCAAGCAAGCTCTGTGCTGCTGGCACAGAGCCTGACATAGGGCTTGAACTCGTGAAACCATGAGATCGTGACCTGAGCCCAAACCAAGAGTTGGACATTTAATCGACTGAGCCACCCAGGTGCCCTGAAAAAAATATTTTTTAATGTTTATTTTATTTATTTTGAGAGAGAGAGAGCGGGCACATCTGTATGCCAGTTCTTGGGGGAAGGGCAGAGAAAGGAGAGAGAGAGAATCCCAAACAGGCTCTGTTTGGGATTGATCCCATGAACTGTGAGATCATGACCTGAGCTGATACCAAGAATTGGACCCTTAACTGACTGAGCCACCCAGGTGCCCAGAGATAGAAAATATGTTAATGGAAATGCAATATGAAAATACAATTTTGTTTTGTTTTTAGCCCTCTGTTAGCAATGAAAGGGACCTGTATAATAAGTTGAATATACCAACCAGATTGAAGAGACAATATTTAAACTTTCTAAGGGGGGGTGCCTGGGTGGCTCAGTTGGTTAAGCATCTGACTTGGACTCAGGTCATGATCTCAGTTGGTGAGTTTGAGCCCCATGTCAGGCTCTGTGCTGACAGCATAGATCCTGGAGCCCGCTTCGAGTTCTGTGGCTCCCTCTCTCTCTGCCCCTCCCCTGCTCACATTCTGTCTCTCTCTCAAAAAATAAATAAACATTAAAAAAGTTAAAAAACTTTCTAAGGGAATAAAATATTTTAAATATTTTGCATCACTCATACACATGTAAACCCTAAGGTACAAAACATATTAACATAGCTTATAATGCGAACCTAACACAGCTTATATATGCGAATAAGTTGATTTATTGTTTTATTTTATATATTATTCCCTCACTTTACTCAGGTCTCTGAACAAATGTCACCTCTTCATAGAGGTCTTGGAAGGTTTTTCTATCTGTAGTATAACCATTGTCACTGTTTATTTCTTCATTTTATTTATTTGACTTCTACCATATACCACTTACGATCATCTGGCACAATATTATATATTTGATTATTATCCGACTCCACTAAAATGTAAGCTCCATGAGCCTGGGAATTTGTTGTTGTAGCTTGTCTTTTCCTTAATAGTGTATTTTTTTTTTCATTTGACAAAATACAGAATCCTTTTTAAAAAATTTTTTTAGTGTTTATTTATTTTTACATACACTGATTTTTATTTTATTTTTTATGTTATTTTAATTAATTAATTAGTTTTTTCTTTAATTTTATTTTTTTTTTATAATTTACATACAAATTAGTTAGCATATAGTGCAACAATGATTTCAGGAGTAGATTCCTTAATGCCGCTTACCCATTTAGCCCATCCGCCCTCCCACAACCCCTCCAGCAACCCTGTTTGTTCTCTGTATTTAAGAGTCTCCTATGTTTCGTCCCCTTCCCTGTTTTTGTATTATTTTTCTTCCCTTCCCTTATGTTCATCTGTTTTATATCTTAAATTCCTCATATGAGTGAAGTCATATGGTATTTGTCTTTGTGACTGACTAATTTCCCTTAGCATAATACCATCTGAGTTCTATCCACATAGTTGCAAATGGCAAGATTTCATCCTATTTGATTGCCGAGCAATACTCCATTGTATAGATATACCACATCTTCTTTATCCGTTCATCCATCAATGGACAGTTGAAGAAGCCCTGCCTTTTATTCTGAGATTACGTTTTTCCTATTTCCTACTTTTTTGGTGTTAAAATTGCCTTTCATGAAATAGTAATGATAGTAGATGGCAGTTTATTTTAATGTCCTGAATGGCATAATCCAAAGATGACCACCCTATGGGAACCCCCAAAATTGCTTTTTTTTTTCAACGTTTTATTTTATTTTTTTTGGGACAGAGAGAGACAGAGCATGAACGGGGGAGGGGCAGAGAGAGAGGGAGACACAGAATCGGAAACAGGCTCCAGGCTCTGAGCCATCAGCCCAGAGCCTGACGCGGGGCTCGAACTCACAGACCGCAAGATCGTGACCTGGCTGAAGTCGGACGCTTAACCGACTGCGCCACCCAGGCGCCCCCCAAAATTGCTTTTGAAATATTACTGAGTGAAGGAATCCAGGATCTGGTAACCACTTACCATTTCAGAGGGCCATGTGACCCCAATTCCTCAGAGGTGTGGGAGGCTGCAGAAAGAGCCTCACCTCAACAGTAGTGGTAAAACATCAAACAGTAGAAGACTTAAAATGCCAGAATTTGGGCTTTGCCATTCATAAATTCATATAGAAAGAAAAGTACCATTGCTACTTGATGCCCCTTACCCATTTAGCCCACCCCTCCTCCCACAACCCCTCCAGTAATCCTGTTTATTCTCCATATTTGAGTCTCTTATGTTTTGTCCCCCTTCCTGTTTTTATATTATTTTTGTTTCCCTCCCCTTATGTTCATCTGTTTTGTCTTTTAAAGTCCTCATATGAGTGAACTCATATATTTGTCTTTCTCTGACTAATTTCACTTAGCATAATACACTCCAATTCCATCCACGTAGTTGCAAATGGTAAGATTTCATTCTTTTTGATTGCTGAGTAGTACTCCATTGTGTATATGTACATGTATATACATACATACCGCATCTTTATCCGTTCATTGGTCGATGGACATTTGGGCTTCTTCCATACTTTTGTTATTGTTGATAGTGGTGCTGTAAACCTTGGGGTGCATGTGCCCCTTCGAAACAGTACACCTGTATCCCTTGGATAGATAACTAGTAGTGCAATTGCTGGGTTTTAGGGTAGTTCTATTTTTCATTTTTTGAGGAGCCTCCATATGTTTTCCAGAGTCGCTGTACCAGTTTGCATTCTCACCAGCAGTGCAAAAGAGTTCCCCTTTCTCCGCATTCTTGCCTGAGTTGTTAATGTTAGTCATTCTGACAGGTGTGAGGTGGTATCTCATTGTGGTTTTGATTTGTATTTCCCTGATGATGAGTGAGGTTGAGCATTTTTTCATGTGTCGGTCGGCCATCTGGATGTCTTCTTTGGAGAAGTGTCCATTCATGTCTTTTGCCCATTTCTTCACTGGATTATTTGGGTTTTTTTGGGTGTTGAGTTTGATAAGTTCTTTATAGATTTTGGATACTAACCCTTTATCTGATATGTCATTTGCAAATATCTTCTCCCATTCTGTCGGTTGCCTTTAATTTTGCTGATTGTTTCCTTCGCTGTGCAGAAGCTTTTTATTTTGATGAGGTCCCAGTAGCTCATTTTTGCTTTTGTTTCCCTTGCCTTTGGAGACGTGTTGAGTAAGAAGTTGCTGTGGCCAAGGTCAAAGAGGTTGTTGCCTGCTTTCTCCTCGAGGATTTTGATGGCTTCCTGTCTTACATTTAGGTCTTTCATCCATTTTGAGTTTATTTTTTGTGTATGGTGTAAGAAAATGGTCCAGGTTCATTTTTCTGCTTGTCGCTGTCCAGTTTTCTCAGCACCACTTGCTGTAGAGACTGTCTTTATTCCATTGGATATTCTTTCCTGCTTTGTCAAAGATTAGTTGGCCATACATTTGTGGGTCCATTTCTGGGTTCTCTATTCTGTTCCATTGATCTGAGTGTCTGTTTTTGTGCCAGACAGTGTCTTTTGAAGAGCAGAAACCATAAATTTTGATGGGATCTAATTTATCAACCTGTTTAATCAATTGTGTTTTAGGTGTGGAAACCAGGAGATTTTTACTAACTCAAGAGCTCTCAAAGATTTTCCCTTAGGGGGCCTGGGTGGCTCAGTCGGTTAAGCATCTGACTTCAGCTCATGTCATGATTTCACAGTGTGTGAGGTTGAGCCTTGCATAGGGCTCTGTGCTGACAGCTCAGAGCCTGGAGCCTGCTTCGGATTCTGTGTCTCCCTCTCTCTCTGTTCCTCCCCTGCTTGCACTCTTTCTCTGTCTCTCTCAAAAATAAACATTAACATTTTTTTAATATAAAAAATCCCCTGCTGGGGCGCCTGGGTGGCGCGGTTGAGCATCCGACTTCAGCCAGGTCACGATCTCGCGGTCCGGGAGTTCGAGCCCCATGTTGGGCTCTGGGCTGATGGCTCAGAGCCTGGAGCCTGTTTCCGTATCTGTGTCTCCCTCTCTCTCTGCCCCTCCCCCGTTCATGCTGTGTCTCTCTCTGTCCCAAAAATAAATAAATGTTAAAAAAAAAAAAAAAAGTCTTTTTAAAAAATCCCCTGCTTATGCTCTGTCTCTGTCTCAAAAATAAATAAAAACATTAAAAAAAAGATTTTTCCCTTATGTTTTCTTCTAAAAGTTTAAGAGTTTCAGGTTTTACATTTAGTTCTATCATTCATTATGAATTACTTTTTTTAAAAGCAAACTGTGTGCCAAAAATGGGGCTCGAAGTCATGACCCTAAGATGAAGAGTTCATGCTCTACTGACTGAGCCAGCCAAGCACCCCTTGCATTAATTTTTATATTAATTTTTATATATCCTGCCAGGCGCCTGATTACACTGGCTAGAATAGAACCTTCAGTACAATGTTGAGTGGTGACAGCATACATCTCTTTTGTCTGATCTTAGGGAGAAAACATTCAGTCTTTCGCCATTAATATTATGTTAGCCGTAGGTTTTTGGTAAATGCACTTTATCATACTAAAGAAGTTCCCTTTTATACCTAATTTGCTGAGATTTATTTTTTTTAAATCAGGAAAGCATGTTGGATTTCGTCTTGTACTTGTTTGCTCTGTATTGAGATGATATGTTTTTCTGTTACATTGACTTAAATTTTTCTTTAATTTTTTTTTTTTTGAGAGAGAGAGCGTGCGCACGCGCACGAGCAAGTGGGGGGAGGGTCAGAGAGAGAGGGAGACACAGAATCTGAAACAGGCTCCAGGCTCTGAGCTGTCAGCCCAGAGCCCGACGTTGGGCTCAAAGTCACCAACCATGAGATGATGCGTGAGCCAAAGTCTGGTGCTTAACTGACTGAGCCACCCAGGCACCTCTCATTGACTGATTTTAGAATGATAAATGATCCCAGGGTGACTGGGTAGCTCAGTCGGTTAAATGTCTGACTTAGGCTGGGGTCATGATCTCTCCCACACTGGGTTCTGATCTGGCAGTACAGAGTCTGCTTGGGTTCTCTCTGTCTCCTCTCTCTCTGACCCTACCCCACTCATGCTTTCTCTCTCTCTCAAAATAAATAAATTAAGTAAAAAAAGAAAAGAAAGATAAGTCATCCTGTGTTCTTGGACCCAACACCACTTGGTTGTGATGTATTATTTTAATATGTTGATGGATTTGATTTTTATTTCTGTGTACATATGCCATTAATAATGTCCCCACTTTTATCTGATTCTAGTTATTTGAATCTTATCTCTTTATTTCCTAGTCATTGTAGGTAAAGGTTTGTCAATTTTGTTGGTCACTTCAAAGAACCAACTTTTGTTCTCATTGATCTTTCTGCTGGGCTTGGGTTTAGTTAATTTACCTTTTTTTTTTTTTTTTTTTGTCTCTCTCTTCTAATTCCTCAAGACATAGGTTATTGATTTGAGATTTTTTCCCCTCTTTTTTGTTTTATTTTTTTTAAGTTTATTTATTTTTACCATAAGTGGGGAAGACGCAGAGAAAGGGAGAGAGAGAATCCCAAGCAGGCTCTGAGTTGTCAGCACAGAGCCAGTTGCAGGGTTTGAACTCACAAACCATGAGATCATGTCCTAAGCTGAAATCTGGAGCCAGATGCTTAACTGACTGAGCCACCCAGGTGCCTCTTTATTTTTTATTTGAGAGAGTGAGTGTGCATGAGCTCACACACACACATTTTCCTTGTGATTTCTTCTCTGATCCATTGGTTGTTTGAAAGAGTGTTGTTTAATTTCTGTGTATTTGTGAGTCATAAGGTTTTTCATCCAGTTGCTGATTTCCAGCTTCATTCCATTGTGGTAGTAGAAGATATTTTGTATGATTGCATTTTTTGTCAGTTTTTAAACATGTATTGATACTAGCTTTGTGACAGCACTTGAGAAGAACGTGTACTCTGTTGTTAGGTGGAGTGGCCTATACACATGTTAGGTGTAGTTAGTCTATCGTGTTGTTGTAGACCTGAATATCCTTATCAGTAGTTAAGTCTTCAACAGTTATTGTAGCACTATTTGTTTCCTCCTTCACTTTTATCAATGTTTGCTCCATGTATTTTGGAGCTCTGTTGTTGGGTGCATATGTTTTTTGGAGCTCTATTGTTGGGTGCATATGTGTAATTGCTGTATCTTTTTGGCAAATTGACCTTTTTATCAATTATACATAGTGATTCTTTGATCTGAAGTATACTTTGTTTAATGTTAATATACCCACTCGAGCTTCTTTTTAATTGGAGTTTTTAGGCATTTCGAATGTAGTGCAATTTTTAAAAATATAGTTAAGTAAAATTCTACCACCTTGCTATTTTGTCCTGTTTGTCCTGTTTTTTTTTTTTTTGTTTCCTTTTGTTCTTTTTAACTCTTATTTTAGGTTGATTATTTTTTTGTTTCTATTTTATGTCTTATGTTGCCTTACTGGCCATAACTCTGTGTAATTTTGGTGATTGCTTTAGGGTGTATAGTATGCATGTTTACTTTGTCACAGTCTGCTTTCTTTTTTTTTTTTTTTTTAATGTTTATTTATTTTTGAGACAGAGAGAGACACAGCATGAGCAGGGAAGGGGCAGAGAGAGAGGGAGACACAGAATGTGAAGCAGGCTCCAGGCTCCGAGCTGTCAGCACAGAGCCCGACGCGGGGCTCGAACTCACGAACTGTGAGATCATGACCTGAGCCGAAGTCGGATGCTTAACCGACTGAGCCACCCAGGCGCCCCTCACAGTCTGCTTTCAAGTGCTACTGTACTACTTCTTGTACACTATAAGAATCTTACAATAGTATATTTTTATTTTCCCCCTACCCACCTTTGGGCTATTGATGTCCTACATTTTACTTCTAGTTATATAATAAACTTCACAATACTTTGTTACTACTGTTGCTTTAAACAGGTGTCTTTTAAACAGATTTAACATAGGAATGGGGTGCCTGGGTGGCACAGTTGGTTAAGCATCTGACTCTTGATTTTGGCTCAGGTCATGATCTCACAGTTTGTGAGTTTGAGCCCCACATTGGGCTCTGTGCTGATGGCGTAGAGCCTGCTTGGGATTCTGTCTCTCCTTCTCTCTGCCCCTCCCCTGCTTGTGCTTACCCTGTCTTTCTCTCTCTCTCTCTCTCTCTCTCTCTCTCTGGGATTCTGTCTCTCCTTCTCTCTGCCCCTCCCCTGCTTGTGCTTACCCTGTCTTTCTCTCTCTCTCTCTCTCTCTCTCTCTCTCTCTCAATCAATCAATCAATAAATAAATAAATAAATAAACTTAAAAAAAAGATTTAACATAGAAAAAAAATCTTTTATAATTATTCTGTGTAGATTGATTTCCATCTGGTATTATTTTCCTCTTGCCTGGACTTCTTTAAATTATTTATTTATTTATTTTTTTAGTTGGCTGGTGATGAATTCTTTCAGCTTTCATGTGTCTGAAAAAGTTTATTTCAGAAAGATATTTTTGCCAGGTATAGAATTCTAGGTTGATACTTCTTTCAATGCTTTAAAGGTATTTCTTCACTTTCTGCTGGCTTCACTGTTTCAGATGAGAAATCTTTTTTCTTCTTTATGAATGTGTTTTTGGGGTGCTTGGGTGGCTCTGTTAGTTGAGCATCCAACTTCGGCTCAGGTCCTGATCTCACGGTTCATGAGTTTGAACCCCATATTGGGATTGCTGCTGTCAGTGCAGAGCCCTCTTTGGATCCTCTACCCCCCGCCCCTCCCTGCTCACGTTCTCTTTCTCAAAAACGAATAAACATTTATTAAAAAAAAATAATAATAATGTGTTTATTTTCTCCCTAGCTCCTTTTTAATATTTTCTCTTTATCACTTTTCAAGGAATTTGGTTTTCATGTGCTTTGATGTAATTTTAATGTTTCTTGTGCTTGGGGTTTGCTGAGTTTTCTTGAATGTATGGATTTATGGCTTATATCAAATTTGGAAATTCTTTATCTGTTTCTTTAATTTTTTTTTTTCCTCTTTTTGTCCTTTCTCTTTTCCTTTGTGGACTCCAATTACACATGTGTCAAGGTGCTTGGAACTTGCACAGCTCACTGGTGCTCTTAATTTTTTTTTTTTTTTTTTTGGTCCTTTTCTCTCTTTTAGTTTGAATAGGTTCTATTGCTTTTTCTTCAACTTCACTAATGTTTTCTTTCATGTATAACCTGTTCATCCTATGCAGCATGTTATTTATTTATTTATTTATTTATTTATTTATTTATTTATTTATTTATTTTTCAATACATGAAATTTATTGTCAAATTGGTTTTCATACAACACCCAGTGCTCATCCCAAAAGGTGCCCTCCTCAATACCCATCACCCACCCTCCCCTCCCTCCCACCCCCCATCAACCCTCAGTTTGTTCTCAGTTTTTAAGAGTCTCTTATGCTTTGGCTCTCTCCCACTCTAACCTCTTTTTTTTCCCCCCCTTCTGCTCCCCCATGGGTTTCTGTTAAGTTCCTCAGGATCCACATAAGAGTGAAAACATATGGTATCTGTCTTTCTCTGTCTTATTTCACTTAGTATAACACTCTCCAGTTCCATCCACGTTGCTGCAAAGGGCCAGATTTCATTCTTTCTCATTGCTACGTAGTACTCCATTGTGTATATACACCACAATTTCTTAACCATTCATCAGTTGATGGACATTTAGGCTTTTTCCACAATTTGGCTATTGTTGAGAGTGCTGCTATAAACATTGGAGTACAAGTGCCCCTATGCATCAGTACTCCTGTATCCCTTGGGTAAATTCCTAGCAGTGCTATTGCTGGGTCATAGGGTAGGTCTATTTTTAATTTTCTGAGGAACCTCCACACTGTTTTCCAGAGCGGCTGCACCAATTTGCATTCCCACCAACAGTGCAAGAGGGTTCCCGTTTCTCCACATCCTCTCCAGCATCTATAGTCTCCTGATTTGTTCATTTTGGCCACTCTGACTGGCGTGAGGTGATATCTGAGTGTGGTTTTGATTTGTATTTCCCTGATGAGGAGCGACGTTGAGCATCTTTTCATGTGCCTGTTGGCCATCCGGATGTCTTCCTTAGAGAAGTGTCTATTCATGTTTTCTGCCCATTTCTTCATTGGGTTATTTGTTTTTTGGGTGTGGAGTTTGGTGAGCTCTTTATAGATTTTGGATACTAGCCCTTTGTCCGATAAGTCATTTGCAAATATCTTTTCCCATTCTGTTGGTTGCCTTTTAGTTTTGTTGGTTGTTTCCTTTGCTGTGCAGAAGCTTTTTATCTTCATAAGGTCCCAGTAGTTCATTTTTGCTTTTAATTCCCTTGCCTTTGGGGATGTGTCAAGCAAGAAATTGCTATGGCTGAGGTCAGAGAGGTCTTTTCCTGCTTTCTCCTCTAGGGTTTTGATGGTTTCCTGTCTCACATTCAGGTCCTTTATCCATTTTGAGTTTATTTTTGTGAATGGTGTGAGAAAGTGGTCTAGTTTCATTCTTCTGCATGTTGCTGTCCAGTTCTCCCAGCACCATTTGTTAAAGAGACTTTTTTCCATTGGATATTCTTTCCTGCTTTGTCAAAGATTAGTTGGCCATAAGTTTGTGGGTCTAGTTCTGGGGTTTCTATTCTATTCCATTGGTCTATGTGTCTGTTTTTGTGCCAATACCATTGCAGCATGATTTAAAAAAAAAATTTTTTTAAGATTTTATTTTTAAATAAACACAACCCCAAGATCAAGAGTCCCATGCTTCTCCAACTAAGCCAGCCAGCCACCCCTCCAGCATGTTTTTCATCTCAGATAATTGTAGTTGTCATTTTTAAATGTTTGTACTAATTTTATCATCTGTGTCATTTATGCAGTTGATGGATTTCTCTCCTCATTATGGGTCATATTGTCCTATTTCTTTGAATGCTAATAATTTTTGATTGGATGTCAGACAGTATAAATTTTACCTTGTTGGGTGCTGGATATTTTTGTATTCTTATGAATATGTTTAAACTTTGTTTTTTGGCATGGTTGAGGTACTTGGAAGCAGTTTGGTCCTTTCAGGTCTTTTAACTTTTGCTAGGCAGGATGAAAGCAATGTTTAGTCTCGATGATTTTGCCCCACACAAACCCTTCCAACTGTACTCTACTCAGTACTGTGTTAGTGATGAGGTTTTTCATTCTGGCTACTTGGGATGGGAACTCTTCCCAACCTGCATGAGCTTCAGAGATTGTTTCCTTTTAACTCTGGTTGGTTCTTTTTCAGGCTTCAAATGGGTTTCCTCACCCATGTGTACTAATCATTATACAAATGAAGATTAGAGAGCTCACCTTCTGCACATCTCCCTAATTTAAAAAGAAAAAATGTTAAGAAGTAGCCTTTTGTGAATATTGAGATTTTTAAAAATTGGAATTTCCTTAAGACCTCAACAATTTAAAAAAACCTCAACAATAAACAAATTTTATTTCCCTTGCTTTATTGGATGGACCATAATTACAGTTGAAGTCTTGTTTTAATGCATGACTATTCTGATTTCTCTTAATTTACCATAGAATACAAATTTCATATCTGAGTGTTAAATACATGTAAGTTATATTTCTGGTCCTCTTCCCAATCTCTATTCCAGAAATCATTGATGTTCCATCATAATTCTCACTTCTAAATTGCTCCCTTTTTGGTCCACAAAATGGTCCGGATTTGTTACATAAATCTTTTTTTATTAAAAGAAAAAATCCTTATAGTATGTCTAGATTTAATTATAATAGTCTAACAAATAACTTCCTCTCAAGTTAATTTTAAACTTTAATAAGGTTTTAACTAGAGGGGCACCTGGGTGGCTCAGTCGGTTAAATATCTGACTCTTGATTTCGTCTCAGGTCATGGTCTCATGGTTCGTTCATTCAAGGCCTACGTCAGGCTCTGCACTGACAGTACAGAGTCTGCTTGGGATTCTTTCTCCTCTCTCTGCACCTCCCCCTCTCTTTCTCATGCTCATGCCCTTTCTCTCTTACTCTCTCATAATAAATAAAGGAAAAGATTTTAACTAGAATCTTTTGTACATACCAGTACTGTTGTTCTGTAAACAGTGTTTGGAAATCATGGTTACTTTAAAAACTTACAGATCTAAATATATATTCAAAAGAATTGGAGACTGCTACATAAATATATTGTACATACCTGTTCATAGCAGCACTATTCACAGTAGCCAAAAGGTGGACATAGTCCAGACATCCATCAATTGTGATGAATTGTGATAAATACGTACAATGGAAACTTGGTACAATATGGATGAAATGAGAAATATTATGTTAAATGACAGAAGTCAGACACAATAGGTTACATGTTACATGATTCCATTTATATGAAATATCCAGAATAGATAAATCTGTCGAGACAGAACCCAGATTGGTGGTTGCCATGTTGAGGCCTAAGGGGGATGAGGGAGAAACTGCTTAAAGTGTAAGGGGTTTTACTTTGGAGTGATGGAAATATTTTGGAACTAGATAGAGGTAGAAATTGCACAATGTTATGAATATGCCATTGACTTATTTTTTATTTTTTGACTTTATTTATTTAAAAGATTTTATTTTTAAGTAATCTCTACACCCAAAGTGGTGTTTGAATTTTTTTTTTTTAATGTTTATTTATTTTTGAGACAGAGACAGAGCATGAACGGGGGAGTGTCAGAGAGAGAGGGAGACACAGAATCGGAAGCAGGCTCCAGGCTCTGAGCTGTCAGCACAGAGCCCAACACGGGGCTCAAACTCACGGACCGTGAGATCATGACCTGAGCTGAAGTCGGACGCTTAACCGACTGAGCCACCCAGGCACCCCCCAAAGTGGTGTTTGAACTCACAATCCTGATATCAAGAGTCACATGCTCTTCCAATTGAGCCAGCCAGGTGCCCCTGACTTATTTACTTTAAAATGGTTTAACTTTTTTGAATTTCACCTCAATGAATTATTTAAAAAAAAAAAAAACCTACAAAATTTAAAAATTGACTTAATGTCGTAAGTGACATCAAGAGTTGGGCGCTGAACTGACTGAGCCACCCAGGCACTTCTGTGGCACCCCCCTTTTTTTTTTCTCTAAATATTTTATTTTGAGGGCACCTTGGTGACTCAGTCGGTTGACTGACTCTAGATTTCAGTTCAGGTCATGATCCCAGGGTTGTGGGATTGAGCCCTGTGTCGGGCTCCACATTGAGTGTGGTGCCCTCTTGTGATTCTCTCTCTCCCTCTCCCTCAGTCCCTCTTCCCCACACACACTCTCTCTCTCTCTCTCTCTCTCTCTCTCTCTCTCTCTCTCTCTCAAAAAAAAAAAAAAAAGATTTAATCTCTACACCCTACCTTGGGTTCAAATTTACAGCCCTGAGATCAAAAGTTGCATGTTCCAGGGTGCCTGGGTGGCTCCCAGTTCGAGAGAGTTCAAGATCCTGCATCAGGCTCTGTGTTGACAGCTCAGAGCCTGGAGCCTGCTTCTGATTTTGTGTTTCCCTCTCTGCCCATCCCCTGCTTGTACTCACGCTCTCTCTCTTTCAAAAAAATAAACATTAAAAAAATTAAAATAAAACTTGTATGTTGCACTGAGCCAGCCAGGCTCCCCATGCTCACCTTATTTTAGATGTTTATTCTAATAGGTGAAATGCTTTAGTTTTTTTTTTTTTTTTCTAGTCCATAGTCTTTAATACCAGCTGAAAGATAATTGTAGAAAAATTTAAAAGCATGATATAATTAGGAATCAGACATTCATTACTTGCAATTCTACCCCCATTGATTGAGCTTAGTGTGTTGATTAGAATTAAAGAGTTGCTGGGGTGCGTGAGTGGCTCAGTGGGCTGAGTGTCTGGCTCTTGATCTCAGCATAGGTCATGATCTCACAGTTTAGGTTTGAGCCCCATGTTGGCCTCCACCCTGACAGCAAGGAGCCTACTTAGGATTCTCTTCCTCTCTCTCTGTCTCTGTCTCTGCCTTTCTGTCTCTGTCTCTCGGCCCCTCCCCTGTTCTTGCGCACACAAGAGTGCGACCACATGCACTCTCTCAAAAATAAACATTAAAAAAAAGAGAATTAAAGAGTTGCTTCCTTTACATATTTTGAAACCTATATTAACTGAAAATTAATATATTTTTCACAAATCTGTTGTCTAGGTCTCTTCTAGAATCTAGGATTGAAGTTAGTTTTTATTGGCAGTCATGCTTAATTATTTGGAATATGATCTGTCTGGATAGAAATTACCATATGAAATTATTTTTGTAAATTGACATAGTTTAGAAGGGTAAGTATAATTTTTCAGTATATTTATCATATTCGGTATATTTAAATAGATAATTATATCAGTAAATTTGCAATCTAGAGTTTTTCTGATTTTTAAAAAAATCAGATAACAGTAAATAGATACCAACATTAAGCTACTAAACTACTGATTTTCTTTTCTAGAATTCAGCATACAATTGAAATAAAATGTCAACCTCCTGGAGTGATCGGTTACAGAATGCAGCGGATATGCCTGCTAACATGGATAAGCATGCCCTGAAAAAGTATCGGCGAGAAGCCTATCATCGGTAAGTATTTTGTCTGTTTAATCCTCAAAACAGCTCTGTAAAGTGGGCACACATTGTCCTCATTTTACAGATGATGAAATTAATGTGTAGAGAAGTTAGGCAATTTACATAGATTATAAGGCCAGTTTATGGTTCAAACCTAGTCTAGAATCTAGATTTTTAAGCGCTAGTACACCATACTGCTGCTGCTGTTTTAATATATCTACCAATAAAAGTCCTTAACTGAAGAAAGTCTTCAGCTGTTGGAGAATTGTACCTTAGTTAACATTTTTTAAATTTCTTTAAGAGAGAGAGAGAGGGAGAGAGAGGGAACACGCAGGAGGGAACATGCAGGAGAGGGCAAGAAAGGGAGACACAGAATCTGAAGCAGGCTCCAGGCTCCAAGCTGTCAGCACAGAGCAGGACGCAGGGCTAAAACCCATGAACTGTGAGATCATGACCTGAGCTGAACTCTGATGCTCAACTGACTGCCTGAGCCACCCAGGCGCTCTGTACCTTAGTTAATAAGAGTGAAATTCTTGGGGTGCCTGGGTGACTTAGTAACCAACTAAGAGCCTCCGACTTTGGCTCAGATCATGATCTCACGGTGAGTTCGAGCCCTGCATTGGGCTCTCTGCTTTCAGTGTGGAGCCCACTTTGGATTCTCTGTCCCCCTCTCTGCCCCTTTTCTGCTTGTGTGCATGCTCTCTCTGTCTCAAAAGTAAGTAAAAACATTTAAAAATAAGAATGAAATTCTTATTTGACATTTGCTGCAAACTGATTATAGTTTTTAAATAGATTTTTTGAAATTGTGTCTCCTGGCTACTGTGTATTAGATTGAATGTGGTAATGCTGAGTATTAGCAACATTTATTATCTTAAGACTAATATTTTCTCTAAATCCTTTTAAAAATCCTTTAAAAGTTTAAAACGTAAATATTTTTATATGCCACTCTTAATGGAGTCAATTAAATGGCTGTTTCTCCCTAAACCTTCAGTAGCCAAAATTCGTAGAAGTTAAGTACTGCGTTTAGAAATCGTTTGTTTTTAGACAGAAATTAGAAGTTTACATTTTCCATAAATTAATAGGATACAAAGTCCTGGTCCCTACTAGAACTATCTGGCTTCCCATCTTGGGTAAGCAAGGTATAAGTAGAAAGAAATGCTGGTGTACTGGTAGTGCTAAAAAGTTGTATGGGAACTCCAGGAACCGACAACAACTCATAATTACTCATTTGTTTCTAGGTTGGAGCAAAGAGGAAATATACAGGTGTTTTATACTTGTTCAGTTATTTGCTTAGTGTTTATGCTGCATACATTTGGTTATGATGTAACATGTTTGTCAGTAGAAACAGGGGCTAGAATTGTGCAATGAAGAGAGATCATCGAGTAAACATCACATGTCCTAATTGTATGTAGTATGTCATATATAGCCTGAGTGCTTCTGACTCATTTAGAATGATATTTCCTGTAAGATTGTAGATTGGCTCTGCACCCTATAGTCTTCATATAGTAGAGTACAATCTGAAATAATAGAAACGGGAGAAAAACATCTTCAAGGATTTGAATTTTTAGATCACTTAAAACATTTTTTTCCTTTTTATTGTGGTAAAGTGTACACATCATATAGTTTACATCTTCACTGTTTTAAGCATATGGTTTTAAGTACATTCATACTGTTGTGCAGCCATCACCAGTATCCATCCCTCTAACTTCATTTTGTAAAATTGATACTATACTTATTAAACAGTAACTCCCCTTTCCTCCTCCAGCCCCTGGCAATCACCATTATACTGTCTGTCTTTATAATTTTGATAACTCCAAGTATTCATATAAGTACAATCATCCAGTATGTCTTTTCATGACAGACTTATTTCAGTTAGCGTAGTGTTATCAAGGTTTATCCAAATTGTCGTATATTGCAGATTTTCCTTTTAATGTAGAATTTGGGTTCTTGAATTTTTGCAAGTATTTGTTTTTGTTAATTAAACATTTTTAATGGAAATCATTTAAAAGGAATTTATTTTAGTTTTCTAGTTAAATAAGTTTGTAGAATATTCTGTTTCTAGGGCTTTTTATTAAAGACATTTATTGGAGTTGGTAATTTATCACTGGTTGAATTAGGTAGACTCTGATGATTTTTTATCATAAACTATACACTGTATGTGATGCTTTAGAATTCCCTTTTTAGAAGAAGCTAAATATTTTTAGTTAAGTAAATAGACATCTAACTTCAGGCTTTTTTCTTGCTAACATTAGTCTTAAAAATCATGGTCATGAGTCATTTTTAAGAAACTGGCCTTCAGAATGTATGACTATTGTACGTCTTTCATTACCTTATTATGGTTATTGAGTCTTCTAGGCTGAAGATAATTATCAAGCCAAACCCTTCATTGGAATAGTTTTGCTATATGGTCAGAAGATAGGCTGAGTTGCTCAGATGTTACAGTGGCTTGAAGGAGGCAAGTTAGACAACTACCTCTTAGGTAGTTCCTTGTTTAACACTGAGAATCTGATAGTGATCAGTATAGATCACAATTTGTATCTATCAAATCCAAGAATGGAACAATTAGATTTTGCATCTTCTCTCGACGTTGACTGTGCCCAGGGTGCTGAAATCAGGTATTTGTTTCTTTCCTTTTAAATTTTGATGATTATAGTACAGAAGAATTTCTGTAAGTAAGTTGGTTCTTTATGAATACAGCTTATGAATTCAGCAGTGGTTTTATCATGTTGAACTGAGGTCTGATAAACAATTGGGCCTGTGAATTTTTGGTTAAGCAGTCTTTTGCCTTATTTTAAAAGACATTGTAATCACTTTGTCTTTAAGTTCTTTATATTTTTCCAAAATGATTTTTTAAGTTGAAATTTAGGCCTCCAAAGCCATTCCAGTGCTTATTTAAACCTCTCTAATTTCTTCTCTACTCAGAGTTAAATTATTATATATGTTTAAGGAGTAAAAAGGTATTTGTGTACCTATATAAAATTATTTTGTAGTATTTGTAGCTTGGCACACTGGTAGAATTAGAAGTGTTTATGATTTTTTTTAACTGCAAGTTAAAAACAAGTATCAGGTTTTATACAGAGAGAGACTGCCATGTTGATAAATTTTAATTTCTTTCTCACTTAACCACTTAGTAGATATCACATGAATGTCATTCAGCTTTTTAGTTGTATCGTTGATTAAGCTGAATTAACCTGTCATTTTAGTATGGGTTTTAATAGTCAAATGGACAAGTTGATAAGATTTCAATAGCCATCTTATGAATTGAAAATCACATGGAAGAGATAGGTCCTCAGAAATGTCAAGCAGCTGTGTTCCTTAAATAATATACAGATGGCATATATCTTGTCAGAATAAGAAGAGTGAGGTCGAGTTATCAGAACTGTGTTAAACTTTTTTTGTTAGTATATCATTCTAATGCTTTGAATAGTGTTTCATATTCCTAGGCAGATAAGGATTCAGGGGCTGGGAAGGGTTTTTTTCACCCTATGTTTTTGCCTAAAATATTAGCTCTGAAGAATCCTATTCAACAATAAAAAAGAATGAACTGTCAATACACACAACTTTGCTGTATCAAGAAAATTATGCTGAGTTAATAAAGCCAATCTCAAAAGTTTGCCTAGTACATGATTCCATCTCTATAACATTCGTGAAATGACAAAATTATGGAGATTAAGAACAGTAGTGTTGCAAGGGGTTAGGGATTGGGGTAAGTGAAGGGAGGTGAGCATAGCTGTAAAAAAATAACACAGGGAATCCTTATGATTGGAACTGTTTTGTGTCTTGACTTCAGTGATGATTACATGAAGCTACATACACATGAATGCATGTAAAGCTGGTGAAATCTGGATAAAGTTGGTGAATTGTATCGATATCAGTTCCCTGGTTGTGATATTGTACTGTATTTATGCAGGATCTTCTCCTTGGTGGAAACTAGGTGAACGATACAGAGGAATCTTTCCGTGTTATTTCTTGCTACTGCATATGAATCTAGAATTATCTCAGCATGAAAAGTTTAAAAAATTTCAGTGACCTACCTTTTTTTTTTTTTTTACATCATTGGTATTCCTGGTCTCTTCTAAGTTCTCTTCGTAATGTGTGGTGATCCTACTTTATGGAATACAGATTCTCTAAACTTTATTGTTCAAAAAAAGATACTGGATCCTAAAACATTCTCAGTTTGTTTCTCTGCTTCCGTTCCCTTTATGCTTCTTCCAAAAACCTACCTAAAAGTAAAATAGAAAAGTGGTGGTGGCAGTGGCAAGGAAGAGAGAGAATAAGAGATAGCAGATCTTTGATTTAATGAGATCCATAGAAAGAAACTCCGTTTGAAGACCTGTTACTCATATTTAGATAGCATATTTCACCTTCAAGGACTCTTGTGTATGACTTTATTCAAAGTAATGTTTGAGAGATAGATTCATCTATATTTTTGTGTGTATCAGTAATTTGTTCTTTTTTATTATGTTGCCTTCCATTGTTATCAGTATACCACAGCTTGTTCATCTATTTTCTGTTTATGGACCTTAGAGCTTTTTGGTTTTTAGCTATTAAGTATAAGGCTGCTACGGACTGAGAAAATATTTGTAAATCACGCATCTGTTAAAGATTTCTTTCCAGAATATATAAAGAACTTAAAAATTCAACCCAATGAGGAAATGGGCAAAAGACTGATTCTTCACTACCGAGGATATATGGATGGCATAAAAACAAAATAGCCATTAGCTCTAACAGTTTGTTTGTTTTGTGGATTTTTTAGTGATTTTACATATAAGATCATGTCATCTGCAAATAAGGATAGATTTACTTCTTTTCCAATTTGGAGGCCTTTTTTCTTGCCTAATTTTGGCTATCATGTCCAGTACAGTGCTGTATAGGACTAGTAAGAGTAAACATCCCTTTTCTTTTGCCTCACCTTAGGAAGAAATCTTGCAATCTCTCATCATTTAGTATGATGTTAGCTGCAGGTTTATCATAGCTGTCCTTTAATCAGGTTATGAAAGTTCCTTTTTATTCCTAGTTTGAAATTCCTTTCTAGTTCTAGTTTGTTGAATGTATTTATCATGAAAGGGTGTTGGATTTTGTCACATGCTTTTTTGTGTCTATTGAAATGATCATGTGGTTTTTGTACTTTGTTGGATTTGGTTTGCTGGTATTTTGTTGAGGATTTTTTTTTTTTTTATCTACATAGGGATATTGTTCTATATTTTCTTTTTCCTGGCTTAGGTATTGAGATGTACTACTGGCTCAACTCTGATGGAAAAATTTGAGAAAGATTGGTGTTAATTTTTATTTGAACATTTGATAGAGTTCACCAGGGAAGCTATAAATTTTCAGCTTTGTTGGACGATTTTTTATTTTTACTTTAAACAGTATTTATTGATATTCACTTTATGAAATACATACAAGGTCATGGATATAACCGGTTTATACAACCAAAAAAGATTTTGCAAATTCTCTTTCTTAAATTGAAAAACACAAGAACTATGTCAATATTTGGATATAACAGCATCCATATTCAGCATCAGGACAATGTGCATAACTTAATGTTCACATCTCCTTCTTCTCTCATACTTCGTCTGTCACCCCTCCCCTCCAACTTGCTTAAATACAAAAGGCTAGGGGCGCCTGGGTGGCGCAGTCGGTTAAGCGTCCAACTTCAGCCAGGTCACGATCTCGCGGTCTGTGAGTTCGAGCCCCGCGTCAGGCTCTGGGCTGATGGCTCAGAGCCTGGAGCCTGCTTCCGATTCTGTGTCTCCCTCTCTCTCTGCCCCTCCCCCGTTCATGCTCTCTCTCTCTCTGTCCCAAAAATAAATAAAAGTTGAAAAAAAAAATTAAAAAAAAAAATACAAAAGGCTTCCATCTATCTGAAGTAGCCAGGGCTACTTGTGTCTGTACACTGTTTTAGCCCAGGACTGAGGTTGCCTGTGCTGTTGGAAGATTTTTTTTTTTATTACTGACTTAATTTTTTTACTTATTATTGGTTTGTTCAGATTTTCTATTTCTTCTTGAGTCATTGTTGGTAGTTTGTGTGTTTCTAGGTATTTGTCCATTTCATCTCTTTTACCTATTATGTTGGCATACAATTGTTTATAGTATTCTCTTCTATTTTTATTTCTTTAAGGTCAGTAGTAATGTGTCTGCTTTCATTTATGACTTTAGTAATTTGATTCTTTTTTTCTTCATTCTAGCTAAATGTTGTTATATTGTTGAAACCAACCTTTGGTTTCATTTACTTTTCTCCAGTGTTTTTCTCTTTTGTTTTATTTCTGCTCTGATCTTTATCGTTTCCTTCCTTCTGCTTGTTTTTTGAGTATAATTTGCTCTTCCTTTTTGAATTTCTTAAGGTAGAAGCTTGGGTCATTGCTTTGAAATGTTTTCTCTTTTAATAAATGCGTTGTAAAGCTATAAATTTACCTCTCAGTACAGCTTTCACTACATCCCCTAAATTTTGATATGTTGTGTGTTTTTGAGTGATCTCTGAAGTATTTTCTATGTTCTCTTATGATTTCTTTTTGACACATCAGTTATTCAGGAATGTGTTGTTGAATTTCCACGTATTTGTGAATGTCCCACAAACTTTTTGCTATTGATTTGTACCTCATTCTTATATAATCTTCTATATGTACTTGACAAGAAAGCATGTTCTGCTTGTTTTGGGTGGAGTATTCTAGAGATGTCTACCTTTATTTGTCAAAATTATTTTCACTGAGTACACACATTCTTACATATATTTTTGAAATCATGAGTTTGCACTATTCTAATTCCAGTTTTTCCCAATAAGGTTCTTTCTTTTTTTTTTTTTTTTTTTTTTTTTTTTTTTTTTTTTTTAATTTTAGTTTTAAGTAATCTCTACACCCAGCAGAGGGCTTGGGCCTGCAACCGTGAGATCAGGAGTTAGACCTCTACTGACTGAGCCACCCAGGTGCCCCCTTGTTTACTTTGATTTCATGAAAATATCTGTTGTTCTGTAAAGAGAACCCTGAATCTTCACAACATCAACATCTTTACTCATTTGCTCATTCTAATAATACATCTAGAATCTAGTTTCATAATTGATTTGCTCATACCATAACAAACAAACTTTTAAAAAGTTAAGAATTTGGGGCACCTGGATGGCTTAGTTAAGTGTCTGACTCTTGATTTCAGCTCACAGTTTGTGAGTTTGAGCCCCACATCAGGCTCTGCACTGTCAGTGTGGAGCCTGCTGGTGACTTGCTCTGTCTCCCTCTCTCTCTACCCCTCCTGCTTGCTCTCTCTCACACTGTCTCAAAATAAATAAATAAACTTAAAAAAATGTTTTAAATAAATAAAAATAAATAAAAAGTTCAGAATTTGTTGCATTACTTTTGCTTTCTTACTCTACCCTGCCAGTGACTAATAGTATGTAATCAGATGCCTGTTTTTTTAAAGTTATTTGGATTAGTTCTTTTTTGCTCTTTTTCTATACACTATGGTTAGGGTAGTTGTATGCAGTGAAATTAGGTTCATTTGTTTACTTTTTACTTGTATTTTTTTCTTCTTTCCATTCTTACTGATTTAATTGTATTATTTATCATTTAATATAATATATAACGTTACATAATACATCCTGTTTCATAACATCATATGTTATTCAATATACTAGTACTGAGCTTTTAAAGTTAAAGTTCTACAAAAGGCATATCAGAAGTGTCAGTCTCATATATATTCTTCCTCAATAACTTTGGATATATTTTCTTTCTTTTTTTTTTTTTTAATATTTATTTATTTTTGACAGAGAGAGCATGAGCGGGGGAGGGGCAGAGAGAGAGGGAGACACAGAATCTGAAACAGGCTCCAGGCTCTGAGCTGTCAGCACAGAGCCCGATGCGGGGCTTGAACTCACTAACCGTGAGATCATGACCTCAGCTGAAGTCGGACACTTCAACTGACTGAGCCACCCAGACACCCCTGGATGTATTTTCGTTATCTTGCTTGGGATTCGTTGGAATTCTTGATTCTATGCTTGTCTTTAATTGGTTTTCTAAATTCTCAGTCATTATCTTTTCATATATTGTCCCTACTCTACTCTCTATCCTCTTCTGAACTCTGATAAACATGTTAGACTTTAGCACTGTGTCCTCTCTTCTCTTTCTTTCTCCTGTATTTTCTATCCTTTTTTCTCTCTGTGTTACATTCTGGAAGGTTTTTCCTGACCTACCTGTCCGTTCACTAATTCTCTTTTTAGTTAGGTATGACCTGAATCTATCACATTTGAAATTCTGGTTTTTATAATTTTTGATAGTTTCATAGTTTCATTTTGGAATCTTGTATCAAGTATGCTATGTTACTTTTTATATTTTCTAGTTCTACAGTAAACATTTAAGCCTTAAAGAACCTTGGTTTAAGAATCAAAAGACCGGAAGTACATTGCTGGCTCTATTTCCAGCCACTTCCTTTCAAGGCTTTTTGTTTATATTTATTAAAAAATTTTAATATTTATTTATTTTTGAGAGAGGCAGAGAGAGAGAGAGAATCCGAAACAGGCTTCAAGCTGTCAGCACAGAGCCTGATGCAGGGCTTGAACTCACCAACTGCAAGATCATGACCTGAGCCAAAGTCAGATGCTTAACTGACTGAGCCACCCAGGCGCCCCTCAAGGCTTTTTAAAAGAGAATTTTAGGGGCACCTGGGTGGCCCAGTTGGATGAGCATCCAACTGTTGATATTGGCTCATGTCATGATCCTGGGTTGTGAGATAGAGCCCCATGTCTGGCTCTGTACTGAGTGTGGAGCCTATTTGGGATTCTCTCTCTCTTCCCCTCTTCCCCCCCATCCTTCTCCCCCAGCCCCCCCCCCCACTTGTGCTCTCACTCTCTCTCTAAAATAAAAAAAAAAAAGAAAATTTTAATTGTTAATACATCCATTCAGAAATTAAATTATTTCAGAAGTTAATCCCAAATTTTAATCTCTTTATTTATTTATTTATTTATTTTTAAACTTTTATTTTTGAAAGAGAGAGAAAGAGAGAGTGCCAGAGAGGGAGGGGCAGAGAGAGAGGGAGACACAGAATCTGAAGCAGGCTCCAGGCTCTGAGCTGTCAACACAGAGCCCGACGCAGGCTTGAACCCACAAACCGTGAGATCATGACCTGAGCTGAAGTCGGATGCTTAACTGACTGAGCCACCCAAGTGCCCCCCAAATTTTAATCTCTTAATTATTTTTTTAACAGTGTTTAAAATTATTTAGGTGATAGACAAGTAAATTCTTTTTTTTTTTTTTTAATTTTTTTTTTCAACGTTTTTTATTTATTTTTGGGACAGAGAGAGACAGAGCATGAACGGGGGAGGGGCAGAGAGAGAGGGAGACACAGAATCGGAAACAGGCTCCAGGCTCTGAGCCATCAGCCCAAAGCCCGACGCGGGGCTCGAACTCACGGACCGTGAGATTGTGACCTGGCTGAAGTCGGATGCTTAACCGACTGCGCCACCCAGGCGCCCCTCTTTTTTGTTTTTAATGTTTGTTTATTTTTGAGGAGAGAGAGAGCACAGGGGAAGGGCAGAGAGAGAGAGGGAGACAGAGGATCCAAGTAAGCTCTGAGCTGTCAGCTCAGAGCCCAGTGGGGGCTCGAACTCATGAACCGTGAGATCATGACTTGAACCAAAGTCAGACACTTAACCTACTTGGCAACCCAGATGCCCCTAAGTCAATTCCTTTTTTTTTTTTTTTTAATGTTTGTTTATTTTTGAGAGAGAGAAAGAGTGGAAGTGGGGGAGGGCAGAGAGAGAAACAGTATCCAAAGCAGGCTCCAGTCTCTGTGCTGTCAGCACAAATAAATTCTTACTGTACAATATTCAGTAATACAGAAATGCAGAGTGGAATATGAAAGTTCCCCTTCACTTTCCCTTTCATCCTCACACCTCTTTCTCATAGGTGACCACCATTAGTAGTTTGGAGATCATCTTTGTAGTCCCTTTTCAATACATTTAGAATACATGCATATGTGTGCATTAAATTTTTTTTTTTTTTAACATTTATTCATTATTGAGAGACAGAGAGAGAGAGAGACAGAGCACAAGCATGGGAGGGGCAGAGAGAGGGGGAGACACAGAATCTGAAGCAGGCTCCAGGCTCTGAGCTGTCAGGACAGAGCCTGACTCAGGGCTCAAACTCACAAACTGCGAGATCATGACCTGAGCCAAAGTCAGACGCTTAAACTGACTGAGCCACCCAGGTGCCCCTGCATATGTGTGCTTTAATATGAATCTAGTCATTTATAGATTCTGGCCTTTTCATTCCTGATAATACTAGTCCAGGCTCTGGTCCTCATTGTCCTGGATTACTACAGTAACCCCAATAGATCTCTTTGCCTTGTTCTCTTCAAATCCATTTTTTTTTTTTTTGGTTGTTTTGTTTCCTAAATTTCACATATGAGTGAAGTCGTATGGTATTTGTCTTTCTAAGACTTGCTTACTTTGCTTAGCATTATACTCTCTAGCTCTATACTCTCTATACACTATACTGTCTAGCTCCATGTCGTTGCATACAGCAAGATTTCAATCTTTTTTCATAGCTGAAAATCTATTTTTAAAATCAAATTATCACTCTGCTTAAAACCTTCAGTGGCATCACATCCTCTGTGCAATGGGATAAATTCTAAGCCCCTTAACATAACATTTGAGGTCTTATAAGACTGACTTTTTTCTTTTCACTTTCATTTTGAGCAGTTCCCTGCCTCAAACTTTATTCCATTAATTCTGAGTTGAGTCTAGGGTTGTTGTTTTTTTTTTCTACACATCCTAATGTCTGTTAAGTTGCTTTTCATTCTTAGTTCCTCTTCTTTTGAAATGTTCTCCACTTACTCTTTTAGCCTGATTAACACCTGCTAATCTAATCCTTTTATCATGGTGATTAAGAGGCTGGACCTTAGGTTAGCATTTCGCATTATTCCGTTTAATTTCTTTAGAATCGCAGTATTTAACTTCTTTTTTTTTTTTTTTTTAAGTTTATTTATTTTTGAGACCGAGAGAGCATGAACGGGGAGGGGCAGAGAGAGAGGGAGACACAGAATCTGAAGCAGGGTTCAGGCTCTGAGCTGTCAGCACAGAGCCCGACCGACGCAGGGCTTGAACTCACGGACTGCGAGATCCTGACCTGAGCCGAAGTCAGACGCTCAACCGACTGAGCCCCCCAGGCGCCCCCACAGTATTTAACTTCTATAGTCTTGTTTTGTCATCTGTGAAATTGGAATAATATATACCTCAGAGTTATTTGAGATTAAATGAGATAATATATATATAAAGTGCTTAGCACAATATCTGTTTAAAAAACAATAACTTGGGCATTTTGTCTTTTCAGAAAGACTCAGGCAAGACTATAGATGCATCTCTGTTGTGCATATCTCTAACACTATAGTTACACACTGCTTTTAAGCTTTGTGAGTGGGTCTCCTCCCAGTTAGACTTTGAACTCCTTAAAATCAAGGGCTGCCATGTTTATCTTTGTATTATGGGTACCAGGCATATAGAGATTCAATAATATTTCTTGACTATCCATATGAAGTTTGAAAGAGCTAATCATCTTCAAACAGTGCAGTATCATTTGCACAGGAAGCACATGTAAGTGTGTATACCCTTTGTCCAAGTGAGAATTTTTGTTTTCCCTTTCTCTGCAAGTAGTAAAGGCTTAAACTTAGTAATTACATTTATTTCCACCACACTGAGCTGTGATGCCACAAACTAAAAATCCAGGGAAGCCAGGGGAAATTGGCAGTCTTAAGGATTAGATCATTTTTCCATATTCAGTTTGTGTTCCTGTATTTATGGAATTTGGTTTGAGGATGGTCAGTGAAAGTTCTTTATATTCATGTACAATTTGAAAATTGGATTAAAAAAATATTTCTCAAGAGATATTTTGGTGAGATAATGCTTGACAAGCTACCCAGTTGCTTTACTGTACCCCAACACTCGAAATTTTTTGAGTGCTTACAAATGACGATAACCCTACCAGATGTTATTTGTCTTTTATAGATAAAAAATCTGAGGCTTAGCATATATAACTTACTCAAGGTTCCAGAGCAGGAAAGTGGAGAAACTAGAATTTAAACCTAGTTGCTCCAGTGCTCATTCTTCTTCCGTTACACCATACTGCTTTTCTAAATAAACTGAAAACAATTTTAGTTTGAATTTATAGTATTTAATAGTGCTTTTATTAAAAAAATTTATTCAAGTATACTTAACATACAGTGTTAGTGCTTTTAGTTACTGGTGACTAAACATTTTAATGACTAATAGAAACCTTTATAGTAAGATATTTAGATAATATTTAAAGAGATAATTTTTTTTAAGTTTTAATTCATGTAGTATTTCTTGAAGGTATGTATATTTTATTTTTAATTTGAATCACCAGTAGAAGGATTTACTTGACATCTCAGTTTTCTTAGACTTTCACACACTTGTTTATTTCTCCCCTTGTTGCATAATCCCTATGCATTATATTTGGTCAGGAGGGAGGAAATTTGCAGATGTTTGTCTTTTAAACTTCGATTTGCTCTGAAATTTGTAATTAACCTCTAGAATGTTCTGAATTTATCCCCCATATGCCAAAGATCTGTAAATTTCTTTCCACATGAGCTGAAATTTTCAGGTGATTGAGTAAAATATTTGTGAACACAGATGTTTTCCTTAAAAGCGGTTAATGATCAGGAAAAAAAGACCTCAGTGGAAATACTTTATATTCCTTCTGTAATATGATTGGCATATAAATACTTCCTTCCTCTGTAGTTCACATTGTTCATTTTCTAAGGGAGGAAATAACTAAATTGAGGATTAAGACATAGTATTATTTATCCTATTGATTTTTTTTTTTTTCTCCCAGAGAAAACTAAAAATGATTTGGACTGACTAAGGCCACTCCATTCTGTGAAACTCATTGTTTGCTTACTATTGGCAGGCCTCATTAGGGGGTAAATTTGCTTTTTCTGTGTTTGCCTCTAATGATTCCTGTCTCTTAGGGGAACTTGTCATTTTCCTAACCTGGCCAGTCTTAAACAATTCAGACTATTAGTTATTTTTTCTGCCCTCCAATTTTTTCCTATTATTCTTAGGTTTTCAAGTATTTAAAGCTGAGGCTATTGGTCGCTGAGATATTGCCTGGTTAGGGTTCGGCATTGTGCCCGAATTTGTTGGGCCTCTCAGGGCCAGAGTTCTCTGTGCTTTAACAAATGAGCTACAGTTCTCAAAAGATCATTGAAGCTTGTTTGTTGATCCTGTATTCTCATCCAGAGGAAGTAGATCTTTGAGAATGTCTAAGGAAGGGTAAGTGAGTTTATTATTCTTTCTCCTTCATTTTTCTCAGTGAAAAAAATGTTCTAGTCATCTGTGAATTGGAAGATTAATAAGCAGTGTTACCAGCCGGACAGAGAAGGTAGAGGGAGAGATTGAAAGAAATTTAGCTGAAAGCTTACGTTGTTAATGCTTCACATATACTCTACTATAAAGTTTTACTATTGCTATTTTGAAAGACAGCATTGAGGATGGATACTCTCCATAGGAATTTAGTGAGCTTTAAGCACGCTGTTTACTCTGTGGTAAACTGATTTTGTTTTTCTGTAGCAAGTGTTTATGAAAACTGGAAATAAATAGGGGTGTCTTACCAAAGAATTTTATATAGACATGAGTGAAGTTTAAAAGCTCAAAGGCATTTTCCAATAATTTGTGCCTGTGGAAGATGTTGTGAAAGATTCAGTGAAAGGCGGCTTGTGATTTTGTTTCTTTCTGGGAAGTGTAGACAAAAAGTAATTTTGAATAGAATCCCCTATGCCTTTTTACTTTGCAATAGAAAATAGTTCCATGTTAGGGTTTTCACTGTTTTTATATTATTGTTTCTTAAGCCTCAGAGTTTGAATTGCTACTGCTATTCTTTTTGTTACTATAATAGGTGACATGTAAGTTAATGATTGCATACTAATTATTTTACTCCTAACCTTCAAGTGTAACTAGACCTAGTTAATTTCAGAGACATTCTCTGGTTAAGTAGGACGCAGATCACACAAAAAAATTTTTTAATACAGTAAATTTTAATTTTGATTTTCTGGAAGCTCTTAATTCTTTTTCTAGTTCTTTGTTCTATTAGAAATTTTGAATATTTTCAGGGCTCCATGTTTACAGTTTTTAAAAAATCTAATCATGTGTTGATTTTGAGCAAACTAAAATTGGCCCACTTTACTGCAATTTGAAATCTCTTTAGAGAACAACCATGGGCATAATAATTCTGTATTATTTTTAGAACTCTCATGACATCACTAGATTTGAAGTTTCTTTAAATGTGAAAATTAGAAAGGACTGCCTCTTTAGGGTTAGTATGTTTTCTTTCTAGTATCAGCTATAAACCTGCAGTTGTTAAACAATTTTTATGACAAAGATGATCACAGATGCTGGTAATATTGGTCAGTCTTGTACACATGATTGTTTATAAAGCTGGTTTGTAGATTTAAAAAACAATATTTTTAGGGGCACCTAGGTTGCTCAGTCAGTTAAGCATCCAGCTCTTGATTTCAGCTCAGGTCATGATCTTACAGTTCGTGAGTTCAAGCCGCACAGTGAGCTCTGCACTGACAGCATGGAGCTTGCTTGGGATTCTGTCTTTTCCCTACCTGTCTCTGCCCCTCCCCCACTCTCTTTCTCTAAACAGATAAACATTAAAAAATCAGTTAAAAAAAAGAACTATATTTCTAAGTGCAGTCAAAATTCTTAGAAAGTAATTAGTATTAATTTTCTCCCTAAAGTGTGTGTTAGAGTTAGTTAGAAAGAAATCTATATAAACCAAAGGACACCATAAGGGTTGAGATACTCTTTTAGGTTTATTTCTAGGAGCCCCTGGGGCAATGTCCATGCTGTATGAATAGGTAATGAGCAAGTTCATTTTTTTAAATTATTTTTTTAACATTTATTTATTTTTTAAAGACAGAGTACTAGTGGGGGAGGGGCAGAGAGAGAGAGAGAGAGAGAGAGAGAGAGAGAGAGACAGACAGACAGACAGGCAGAATCTGAAGCAGCCTCCAGGCTCTGAGCTGTCAGCACAGAGCCCGACACAGGGCTCGAACACATGAACTGTGAGATCATGACCTGAGCCAAAGCTGGGCGCATAACTGACTGAGCCACCCAGGCACCCCTCACTTTTTTTTTTTAAGATTAGCTTTTATAGTTGCTTGCTTATTTATTTATTTATTTGTTAATTAATTAATTAAAAGTAAGCTCTACCCCCAATGTGGGGCTTGAACTCATGATGCTGAACCGTACTCTACCGACTAAGCTAGCTAGGCTCCCCTGAGCAAGTTCATATGAAATGTATGGATAATATAAATGAAATCAGAGTTTATTCTCCTTTGCTGTTTTTAGAAATAAATGGATAAATTTTGTATTTTGGTATGAAAATAATTCTAATATTCACAGTTTGTATATGTGTAATATTTAGACATAGATATCATTTGATATCTGTGAAATATTTTCCTAATGGTAATAGGAAAAGATTGTTATTAAGTTAAATCACCAAAAATTATACTTGAGCCTTATGTAAACCTGTGATATTGGAGACACTGTGGTATTAGTGTAAGAATAGTCATATATAGATCATGAAACCTAATAGGGACTTCATAGACCCTCACATACATAGTCAATTGATTTTTAACAGTGAGGCAAAGATAATTCAATGATTGGAATAACTGAACATTCATTCAGAAAAAAAAAGTCTTGACCTTTACCTCAAACCGTATATAAAAAAATAACACAAAATGGATCCTAGACCTAAATATAGACGTAAAAAGTAAAGTGTAGGTGAAAATCTTCGTGACCTTGAATTAGCTAAAAATTTCTTGGAGAAAATACATAAAAACATGAAAATCAAAATTGTTCAATTGGGTTTCGTCAAAATTAAAAAAAAAACCAAAACTCTGCTATTTAAAAGACACCATTAAGAAAATGAAAAGGCAGGGTGCCTGGGTGGCTCACTTGGTTAAGCGTCCGACTTCAACTCAGGTCATGATCTCGTGGTTTGTGAATTTGAGCCTGCATTGGGCTCTGTGCTGACGGCTCGGAGCCTGGAGCCTGCTTTGTATTTTGTGTCTCCTCTTCTCTCTGCCTGCCCTTCCCATGCTCATGCTCTGTCTCTCTGTCTCTCAATAATAAATAAACATTAAAATTAAAAAAAAAAAAAACGTGAAAAGGCAAGCCACAGACTGGGAGAAGATATTCTCAATACATATATATCTAATAAAGGACTTATGACCAAAATATGTGAAGAATTCTCACAACACAACAATTAAGACAAACCCAGTTTAAAAATGGGCAAAAGATTTGAATAGATGTTCCACACAGAAAAAGAAATGGCCAATAGGCACTTGAAAAGATGCTCTACAGCATTAGTCATTAGGGAAATACAAATTAAAAACACAATGGGATACCATTGCAGACCCACTTAGAATGACTAAAATTAAAAACACTGTAGGGGCATCTGGGTGACTCAGTCGGTTAAGTGTCCTCAGGTCATGATCTCACTGTTTGGGAGTTTGAGCCCCGCGTGGGGCTCTGTGCTGACAGCTCAGAGATTGGAGCCTGCTTCGTATTCTGTGTCTCCTTTCTCTGCCCCTCCCCTGCTCATGCTCTGTCTCTCCCTCGGTCTTAAAATAAATAATCATTAAAAAAAAAAAAAACCCAAATACTGACAATATGGAGCACCTGGAACTCTTATGCCTTGCTGATAAGAATACAAAAGAGAAAAATGTTTGGGCAATGCCTTTTAAAGTTAAACATGACCGGGGTGCCTGGGTGGCTCAGTTGGTTGAGTGTCTGACTTCAGCTCAGGTCATGATCTCACAGTTTGTGAGTTTGAGCCCCACAAGGGGCTCACTGCTATTAGTGCAGAGACCACTTTAAATCCTCTGCCTCCCTCTCTCTCTGCCTCCATTCATCCTTTCTCTCTCAAAAATGAATAAACATTAAATAAAAAAAAAAACCCACAACTATTATGTTAAACATACCTAGTAATTCCACTTATAGGTATTTACCCAAGAGAAATGAAAGCATATCTCCCACACAGATTTGTATGTGAGTGTTTATAGCAACATTATTTATAATAGTAAAAAACTGGGAACTGCCCAAAGTATCTAGTAACTTAATGGATAGACAAATTGTGGTATATCCATAATATGGAATATTGCTCAGGAATAGAATAACTAATTTTGATACATGTAACAACATGAATTAGTATCAGAAATGTGCTAAGAAAAAAGAGGCCAGGCACAAACTATAGCTTATTTGATTCCATTTATATGAAAACCGTAGTGACAGAAAGTGTAAATCAGTGGTAGCTTGGGACAGAAGTTGGGGTGATATTGCCAAAAGACATGAGGGAGGAGTGTCTCGCTGGCTTGTTGGTCAAGCATGCAAGTCTTGATCTTGGGGTTTTGAGTTCAAGCCCCACGTTGGGTATAGAGATTACTTTAAAAATAAAATCTTTTAAAAAAGAGAGACTTGAAAGACCATTTGGGGTTGATTATGGTGGTTGTTACATAAGTGTGTAGGATTGCCAGAATGCACCAAACTTTAAAATGGGTGAATTTTATGTTGAGTAAATGATACCTCAATAAAGTTGGTGGGGGATGAGACTTGAGAAGCTCCTCAACTTGCTTATTTAAAATTTTGTGAATAAAAAGGTTATTATTTATTCTTCTTTACGGGAATGTACTTGGGGGAATACAGATGATTTAGGATGTGTTATGCAGGAAAAATGCACTCTCCTAGTGTCATGATTGCTTCCTGATCCTTTAGAGTTGTTGGATCCTCTAGAGTAACTAGAGTTACTAGTGCTGCTTTCTATTAGGTAAGAGGTCAAAATGAGTTTTATCATTTGCTTTTATTTTAACTTCTAGATTTTGACCTTTCTTTTCCATTATAGCACAGTGAGTACAATTGTTTGCCTAATAACATTGGATAATCATACTTTCTTCTTATTTTTATTCTGCAAAATTTAACCTTTGTATCTTGCTCCATTTTATAAATTATTCTCCATACATTGGTCTTTGCTTTAAAAATTTGTGGAGAAAAAAATGAAAAAGAATTTAGAGGAAAATATGAAAAAAGGGATTGGAAAAATTTGTATTTATTTAGACTGAGGTTCTAGAACAGTAAATTTATATTCAGAAGTACTGATATTGTCTCTGGTGTCTCTCTTAATTTGTATATTCTTCATTTGCTAGTCTTCTCTTTTATTCCCCACCATCTGCTCTCATTACTGCAGTTCCTTCATTTCGGAAAGAAGGTGAAAGGAATTTTAATGTCTCTTCCTTAAAGAGACTCTCCTTAAAGTGTGCTTTGAAAGCTTTAGTGGATAGTATGACCAGTAAGTACTCTTTTTTTTTCACATCTAAACATCTCTGAAATCGTGCTGCATCTAGCAATATACCACCTAGAATTAAGTTGAGTTCTTCCAGATGATTTCATTTCTTTCAGTCACCTAAGGGCAATATTAACCATCCTAGCAATGTAAATGTGGACCACAAACTTACTACATGACTGTTCAAATTCTCAAAGGGAGGTTTTTCCTCCCCGCCTTAGACTGTGTCAGGGCTGAGATGTACAAATTTTCTTGTGTGTTTCTTCAGTGCTGTAGATTTATTTCTTCTTTTTCTTCATATTATGGGTATAGCTCTGTGGTATTGTAGCTTTATGAGGCTCTAACTTTTCTTGGGCATCCCTTCCACCCACCCCCACACCCTGCTTTTAGTGGCATATAACATGGGTGAGTTTTACAACTGATGGCCTCTTAAATTTTAATCATCTTTAATTTTGCTCTGTGCATGCCACCATAGTCACTTCTTTTCCCTGGAACATTTTTTTATTGAGTATTTGAATAAGAAAAGTGAATATTTAAAAAAACTTTTTAAAATGTTCTGTTTATTTTTGAGAGAGAGAGAGAGACAGAGTACTAGCAAGGGAAGGGCAGAGGGATAGGGAGACACAGAATCCAGAGCAGGCTCCAGGTTATGAGCTGTCAGCACAGAGCCCTATGTGGGGCTTGCACTCTTGAATTGTGAGATCATGACCTGAGCCAGAGTCGGACACTTAACTGACTGAGCCACCCAGGCGCCCCTTGTTGTTAATACTTTTTTTTTTTTTTTTTAATTTTTTTAAATGTTCATTTATTCTTGAGAGACCGAGTGTCAGCTGGGGAGGGCAGAGAGAGAGGGGGAGACAGATCTGAAGCAGGCTCCAGGCTCTGAGCTGTCAGCACACAGACCGATGCGGGGCTCAAACTCATGAACTGCAAGATCATGACCTGAGCTGAAGTCGGTTGCTTAACCTACTGAGCCACCCAGGCGTCCTTGTTGTTCATACTTTTAAATCACAGGGTGCTGTTCTTCTAGCATAAAGTGATAAATAAAATGTATCCCTCCTTAGGGTGTTCCTTAGAGAAAATATTCAGATAAATTAGTAGATTAATGGCTGAAGTTTATGAAAACAAAAACTAATATTACTTAAATGATTTTTGCTTTTATAAAATCTAGTCCCCAATTTTTCTGTTGTATCTGTATAGGAGTGGTATTTGAATATCAATTTTTAGGACTCCATTTCATAAATTAGAAAGTTCTTACATATATATATATATATATATATATATATATATATATATATATATATATATATAGTATCACCAGGCATACTTTTTATTGAAGGATAGAGACAAAGACAGGTCTTGGCATTATGTTTTTTAAATAACAGCTTTATAGAAATATAGTTCACATACCATTCAATTCACCCTTTTAAAGTGTACAATCCAGTGGTTTTTAGGATAGTCAGAGTTGTGCGACCAATACCACTGTCTAATTTTAGAACACTTTTATTACCCCCAAAAGAAACCCAGTTCTCAGTTAAATATTGTCTCTATTCTTTACAGGGCCCTGTGCTAGGTTTTGGGAAGTTAGTAAATCCTGGCCACAAAGGTTATAATCTAGTGAATAAGAGAACTACCCATATATTTTATATATGTGACAAAATATACTACATGCCAAAATAATATTTGAATATTCAAACCTCTTACATGGATTACAACTTTATAATCTCTTTCACTAAGTACGAAAGTAATCTGAGACCCAGAAACATCACTGTCAGATAGTTCTGTGGCATAGCCGGAATAGTTTCTTGAAGAAATCACTTGAGATTGTTGCATCTTGAAAAATTAGAGATAACTGAGGAGGACATTTCAGGTATAGGGAACAGCAGAAACAAAGCCTCAGGGCACCTTTAAGAAATAGCAAGTAGTTCATTTTGATTATTAGAGCAAAAGCTGCATGATGTGGATCAAGGTGAGATAAAAGTGATTTTGGAAAGATGGTAAAAAGCTTTGAACTCCTGGAATATACAGAAACGTGTTAGTTTGGGTAGGTAGGGAGGAATGTCTAAAGGTTATTAAGTAGGAAAGCAACATGGGCTTTAAGAGTTTGAGCTTTAGGACAGTGCTTCTTAAATTATCAGTGATGAGGGACCAGTTTTTTTTGTTTTAATTCTAATCTTGTCAAAGTATACATTTATAAAATATAATAAAAATGAATTACTAGGAAAATGAGATGTGTTTACTTTTTTTTTTTAATGTATGTTTTTTGAGAGAGAGCGTGAGATTTCTAACCGACTGAGCCACCCAGGCACCCACCCCTACATTTTTTATTATTACATTCAACAAATGTAAAATTTTCACATTTGCTATAAAAGTTTCTAAATACTTGCAATTTCTGTATGTGTCATGTCATGGGTTAGTAACGACTATTCACAGGCCAGCATTCGTCTGTAGATTACATACCACTCTTTGGGTAACACTACTTGAAAGCAGTCAATCTGGCCATTACTGTGCAGGCAGAGCAATTCGTAGGTGATTGCTAAGAGTTAATGAGTTAATAAGGACCTGGACAAATTGTTAGCAGTATGAAATGGATGATCTGGATTCCATAGACATTTGAAAATTTAAATTAAGGCACATGAGATAATATGGATTTGAGGGAGAGGAAAGAGTAAAAAGATATTAACTAGATTTTAGGCTTGAGTGGTAAAATGAGAATGCCAAAAGCAGAAATAGAAATTAATTTGGGAAGAAAGACACTAAATTAGATTTTCAGCAGAAATCCACACTGTAGCATATTTTTATTAGGTAAACATACACACATAGTCACTCACAGAGAGACATTGTTTGGTTCATAATCTAAATTTGCACTCTCAAAAAAGCACTTGTAACTTTTCTTTGATTGCAACAGACTTTGAGTATATTATTACACAAACCCATAACCAAAATATACCCAAGATTTTGTACTTGTATCTTTAGTCTCATTTGTTGTTGCAGTAACTGTTGTTGGGCCCTTGGCCAGGAAATTGTGACTCGTAGGCGGGGGGGAGGAGCTAGGGATAAAGTTCACCATCGCCAAAGAAACTCTATTCCAAATGGATTTGTGTGGGGCAACAGTGATATCCAATGACAAGTTAAATTAGACACAGAAGAGTTTTCTCCAACACTGTCTCAGAAGATACGTGTCGTTAGAGGGACTTGATTCAGACCAAAACAGTCTTTTTGAAGTTAGGTTCAAGTTACACAAAAATAAATTGTACTAGGGACTTGAAGAAGAATTTTGTTATGTGACTTCAAGAACTAATTGACTCATAGTTTCACACATTGCAGAACGGCAAGCAGTGACAGATGAGGTAATGCTGCTTTGAATTATGAGTTAAATCTCAAAACCACTAAGAGTTTGCTGTTTACAAAATTCCGAATTTAGTAAATTGCATGTTCACGTTCCTTAACCATGAGGATATTAGATCTCTGTTCTTAAAGCAATTAGTCTTATTTCTTATGGTTAATATCTATATTTACTTGGATAGAATTTCTTTAAGTTTTATGCCTTATTGTAGTGGAATATGATGATAAAAGCTGTTATTTGTGTTTCTGTTGAAATCTGTGCCTGGTTTTATAGTGCTCCTATGTGTTCTTTCCTAAAGATCATTTCTCTTGTTAATGCTCAAATCTGTATCTTGCAAATGCCTTACTATGTAGGAATTTCTGCCTGATAATTGCATTGTAAGGTTGGACGCTTAGGTCAGTCACGCTTTCTAGAATGGAGAGTTCGTGTTTTATTTAAAGCAAGCTTTGGAAAGTTAATTTCACAACTGTATTCACATTCTTGAAGTGGAGCTCTACAGTGGAGTGTGTTCCACTGGTTAATAATTTAGAAAAGTGACACAAGTAAATTGGCTTTGGCAAAGATAGAGTCAAGGTCCTGGGACCAATAGAAATTTTTGAGTTCTCTAAGCAGGTATTATCTTTTTGTTATAAATATATGGTGGGACAGTGACCCAGTCTTTTAACTGATACAACACCTAATACTTTGTTTTGTTATAATAATAAAGAATAGTGATTAGTTTCAGGCCAAGAGATTGTTTCTCTTGAAGACTGTATCCTGGAGACATGATATTTCTGGCTGCAGGCTGCCTCTCTTCTGAAGTCAGTGCATACTTTGAGCATTTGGTTGTTTATGATCTTTGTAAATCTTAGCATATATATTATTACAGTTTTCTTTGATCCACCTGTTCCCTTTTGTCATAATAACTTTACTTAATACACTTTAGATATTTGCACATGAATTAGATTTAATTCCCTATTGCCTTTTCCTCCCATGTTTTTATAGCATAAGTTAGGGAAAGAAGAGATGAAAATCTACGTGAAGTTTTTCTTTTGTTTCATAATAGAAATGAGAAGGGGAGACAGAAGTGATGGTTTCTTTCTTAAATTCAGGAATTGTTTCTGTGAATGAGGTTACTTATTTTGAATGAAAAAGGAAAGATAAAAGGGGTATTTGGTGGAAGATCTTCATAGGACATCTTATTTCCTAAGATTAGGCATCTAAAAAGTCTTTTCTCACTTAGGCTACTCCCTGAAGAACAGCTTTGGGAATATGTCACATAGTGGTACCAGTCTTGTACCAGGCTTTCAACAAATGTGCTGATTGAATAAAGTGACAAGTTAATCAAAGAGGAAAGAGTGCAATTTGATGGATATTTAGCTGTGATTATTTTGGCAAAACAATAGATTTTCATATTCCCAATATATGTGATTCCAAGAGTTTGTATGGATAATCCTTAGGGGCATTATGATCTTCGTATCCTTAAAAAAATGTGATGAGGAGTACAGGCTTAATTTTTCTTCTGACCAAGAAAGAAACTGTGGTAAGCTATTTTGCTGGGTCTGTTGGTAGTTTCTTTCTACGTTTAGCACTGATTGAACGATATTAGCAAAGTCTGGGTTTTTCCCTGTGATTTTAGCTCTGTCTGAAACCGGCTCACATCATTCTTCTATCAGAAACAAAGCTGTTTCTTTTATTATGTGGCCCAACGTATATCCCTCCTGGGTTGTATCACCAGGAAGAATAATCTTCCCAGTCCGTTCCTGCCTGAATTCCCATAGAATATTTTAGGCATGTCAGCTGTTTGGGCTCTGATCAAGGATTTGATGCAGTTGGCCTCTGGCCTGAACGGAGAGTGTGTTTGAAAAGCTTAAGCTTCAGTGGCAACATTTGGTTTCCAGAGTTAGAATCATTACTTTGTGTCTTCTCCCTCTTGTGCTGCCTTCAGAAGGATTTATGTAACTGGGAAAAGGTGATGATAAAGTAGATGCTTTTGTTAGTAAAAGCAGGGTGACATTTGGTGAAGTGGTGGAAGGGTCTTGGTGATATATTTGTGGTTATGGGGGTGTTTAAAAAATTTGGATGGGTGTCATTTATCTTGTAGTTCCTTGTATCTTTCAGCTACCCACTAGTCTTCTATCCCCCTCCTATCCATAAGAAAGGACCTATATTAAGGCGACTTAAAATAGGAAGCCAGAGCACCAAACAGGTCTAATTAAGGGAAAAGAAGTCCCAAGAAAAGGGAAAAGAAAAATACGTATCTGCAGAGGAAGCCAAAAATGCAAAGGACTAGTTTTAGATATACATCATGTGCAAAGAACATTTTTACAATAATTTAGGGTAAGAGATGAATTATTAATAGGCCTGATAGGTACTTTTTATATAAAACATGGTTCACCATTGGTCAGTGGCAAAACTAATATACAGCACTTAGTATTACCTAGATTCTAAACAATGACTTTCATATACAACTCATCTGTACTTAGTAGATAAAGTAGTTAAAGCATAATTGATGTACATAATCCCATTAGAGAAATAGAGTGTTAATCTACAGTGTTACAGAGATAAGGAGCTAAATACCAATACTGGCATTAATTCTCAGGATTTAGTTCTCAGGAACTAAGGGTTTTATAGAGCTGCATTTAGAATTCATATATACGTTCTGAGATGAGAGGAAAAGTTCTCTGTTAAAATTTAAAATAGTAATATATGAGTTGCTGAAGAGTAAAAAAAAAAATCATGGGGTACATGGGTGGCTCAGTTTGTTAAGTGTATATGACTCTTGGTTTCGGCTCAGGTCATGATCTCACAGTTTCGTGGGTTTGAGCCCTGCATCGGGCTCTGTGCTGGCAGTATGGAGTCTGCTTGGGATTCTCTCTGTCTCCCTCTCTTTCTGTCCCTCTCCCACTCACACTGCCTCTGTCTCTCTCAAAATAAATAAACTTAAAAAAATTTTTGTAATTTAAAATATCACTGCCTAAATCATTGGTTCCCAAACTCTTCAGTATCCCATCAGTTAAAATGTAGAACATTCATCACTTCCTGTACTCTTGTCCTTATAATATAGTAGAAAACATACGTAAATTCAACATTTTTAAGTGATGAAGTATCAGTAGAAGATCTAGTATCTTCTTTTTGTGCCCAGTGGAGTCTTTTGTATCCCCTGGTACAGTCTCTCCTCTTGGGAGATTATTGACCTATACATCATTAATAGGGGAGCCCAGACCAGGCATCTTTATTTTTATCGATTTTTCTAGGTGATTTGTAGCATTCTTATTTCTCACAGTTACTTATAAAATGAAGGCAAAGAAAAGGTTTGATAATAAGAGGCTATCAAGCTGGGGATCAGATGGAAAGGATTTTTTTATTTTCAGAAATGATTAGAACTTACCCCAGAATATCATCATGGTGATTGATGGTTTACCATGCTTTTTTTTTTTTTTAATTTTTTTTTCAACGTTTATTTATTTTTGGGACAGAGAGAGACAGAGCATGAATGGGGGAGGGGCAGAGAGGGAGACGCAGAATCGGAAACAGGCTCCAGGCTCTGAGCCATCAGCCCAGAGCCCGACGCGGGGCTCGAACTCCCGGACCGCGAGATCGTGACCTGGCTGAAGTCGGACGCTTAACCGACTGCGCCACCCAGGCGCCCCTCTGATTTACCATGCTTTTATAGTTTTTTCCCTGGGTCTTCAAAAATGATTTCTGAAATTTGAAACTGATTATTTCATTTCTTCAAAATCTGTAATTTGTCCTTGTCTGCCCAATAAAGTCCATACTTTAACGTGGCATACAGAATCTTCGTGATTTTGACTCCTAACCTTTTAGCTTTTTTTTTTTTTTTTTTAATATTTATTTAGTTATTTTGAGGTAGAGAGCAAGAGCGGGGGAAGGGCAAAGGGAGAGGGAGAATCCCAAGCTGGTTCCACAGGGTCAGCCTGGAGCCCAATGCGTGGCTCAATCTCATCAACCACGAGATCTTGACCTGAGCCTAAATCAAGAATCTGATGCTTAACCTGCTGAGCCACCCAGGTACCTCTAGTTTCATAGCTTTTATTGACCTTTCCCTCCTACCCCTGACCTTCTGGAAAACCTCCTTTTGCAAAAACAAACGGAAAAGCAAAACCAAAGCAAACTCCCTCAACTCCAGCCACTGTAAATGTTTTTATAGTTCACTATAAACCTTGTCCTGGCCTGATTAATCTGCCTGGATTGCCTTTCTTGCTTTGTCCAAATGGAAAACTTCTACTGATTGCTTAAGATTCAGCTCAGGCATCTCTTCTGGTCCCCAAAGAACTGGTGCTGTCTCCTCTGTCTTATTGTATAGCAATTATTGAATTGCTAAAATTATTTGTGTATAAGTCTTTCTCCTGCTAGGCTGAATTTCCTCAAGGATAGAGATTGCAAATTAAAACAGAGGTTCCATGAGGGCAGGTACTCTTTTGTTCACTGTGTATCATGTACCTTGTTGGGGATAAAGTAGGCATTCAATATTGGAATGAATCTCTATATATTTATATCTTTAGTATCTGGCACATGGTAGGCTTTAAATGAGCCTCTGCTTATTAAATAAATTACAAATGAATGAGTGAATGTATTATAAAATCTCAGGCATAAACTTATCTTGGTGGGTCAGACTTAGAAAAGGAGAAATCTCTGAAATCTTCACGTGGCATTGTTAACACCAAGACACAATAAGAAAATACATGTTTTTCCATATACTACCTGATTTCACTTATGGTGTAAGAAAGACTTGAATAATTTTTTTTATGAATCTAAGTATTGGTGTTTAAGTGAAGAAAAAATCTAGAAAGATAGACAAATAATTTCATTAAATTAGGAATTTTTTTTTGGTTTGTCTCAGTATTAATTGAGATATTATTTTTTGCTCCTTGTTTTAGGGTGTTTGTGAACCGAAGTTTAGCCATGGAAAAAATAAAGTGTTTTGGTTTTGATATGGATTACACACTTGCTGGTGAGTAGCACTTTTTGATTGCTTAAGAACTTCTGGTTTAGACATAACACAGTGGGTCTACAGCAGGCAATTAATAAACACTCCTTGATTTAATCATATATTTAGCTACCAGAAGCTCTTGTTATCAAAGCTCCTTCCATTGATATTTATGACTATTGAAATTACCAGTTATCCTGAGATTTAGATGGTAAAGATAAGTAGAGCTAAATTACTTTAGACACCCTGGTAAGAAATAATGCAGTGACATTATACATTAATGTGTATATTAGGGCACTTTTGGCTTTTACTTTATTGAACTATTCTTCACGGATGGAATTTTTTATCTTGTGCTCTACCTAAGGAAAACTTTTATCAGCTAAAATTTTTAATGTTATTCTTAAGACAAATGGATTGCAAATATGCTATGTAAAGACTTCTTTAAAAATTAGAGCTGTTCGCTTTGTTCATTATCAGATAGACTTTAAACACAGCACTGTGCTGTTTCTCCCTTCCTGTCTCTGATATATATTTAAAATAATGTATTAGTCATTAGTTGCAAGATATTTTCAGAACTTAGGATGTTTTTATTGAAATATTTGCATCTGGTGAAAATGTCATTTAATTTAAGAAGTAGTAGGGGTGGAGGACTGAGTTGAGTGCATATTCATATATGTATGTGCATGCATGTGTGTACTGCCATGACACCTGGAAAAGAATCTTTCAGAAATTTTCTCTAAAAAATACTGTCTTTATGCAAAAATCTTAAAATATATAAATTCACTTATCTTCAGAAACCTTTCATATAACGGTATTAGAAAACTGAGTTCCATCTCATATCTCAATTTGATGTTCAGTTTAGGCTAGTAAATGAATAATAATAAATACATGTTATAATAATATAATAATGCAAAAATGAACACATGCAGTTTATAGGTAATTGACACATAGATGTGGCCATGACATCTACCAGACAACTTATATATTAAAAACATACACTGCCTTGGTTTGAATTTTCCTTTCTTTCCTTTATACTCTTTGTTATTAATTTGATTTTCTATTGCCTTACAGTTGTTTTTACAGCATTTTTATTCTTTTATGTTTTTTAATTAGACACAGACATTTTTAGGAGCACTTGTCAGAAAGCAGGTGGAAATACTGTACTTTCTCAGGGTAGATCTTTCTGTCCAAATTGGGGGAAAATCCTACAATCTCTCCCCTTTCTAGAATTTTGCCTTTCAAGGGAAAGGAATGGCGAGATATTACCTAAAACAGAGAAGTTAACGGGATCAAAAGTGACAGATTTTTCCCCCCCCTTGGTTATTAAGACAGTCTCAGTGTATTGAAATAGTTTTGATTTCAATTTGATTTATTGAAAACCTGTAGGTTCCAGACACGTTTTGTTACTGAGCTTTGAGATAATATAGTTATTCCCACAGAATATTGAAAAAACAAATTTTCTTGTTTAATGAAGAAGTTACTGAATCTTAGTCTCTAAACTTTAAAGATACCTTATAATTTCTTCTTTTTATTTGCTTTTTTGTTTTTTTTTTGTAATCCGACTTCATATTTTAATGCTTACTCTTACTGTAGACACTAATATATTTATATATAAAGATAATAGGAATTATTAACAATTATTAAGTGCTTAGTATGTGCCGAGCCCTATTCTAAATGTTCTATATAGATTATCTCATTTAATACATGGATTATCTCATTCACATAATTTACTTAATATTACAAAAACCCTACGAGGCAGATACTGCTATTGTCTTCATTTTACAGATGATAAGACATTAAGGACTTTGTCCAAGGAAGTTTAGCTGTGATATACCTGAACTGAGATTCAAACCTAAGCATACATTTATATGTGAGTGCGTATACACACACACCTGTATGTGTATATGATAAGTTTAAATTAATCATTTTGAATAATGACAGTTTATAGTGAGGTATAATTTCAAAGTGCTAAGCTCCTCACCTTAAACAAACAAACCAGGAATTAAGCCCTCAAAAGGACTACTTTAAGTAGTCCCCCTTGAGAGACTGTACATCATTTCAATAGTTCAATGTTGGATGAAAAACATTGTTAGTCTTATGGTGCTGCCTTCATAAAGCACATAGGGAAACAAGTTTATTGGCTTTATACTGTCACCTGTTTTCCAGAATGGTATACATTAAATTTATCTGAGAATAACTTGTTATTTAAAAAACCTCACACCCTTGAAGTGCTAAGGGCTTTTCACCAGAACAATGTGCCATGAAGTATGGAGACAAGATTAAAAGAAGTGTTTTTTGAAAGCTTTGAGTATTTTGGGATAAACATCATTGGAATAAGTGTAATAGCCTCACAGGATAAGTTCTTGGAAAGGATCTGTATTCTTTCTGAAACCTCATCTGAGACATTGTCTTCTCTTTGGTCCTGACACCTTAGTACATCATTTCCTAAGAGCAACTTATATATCATTTGCAGCTCTTGTTTGCTTGCCTGTCTCCCCATTGGCCTGTGAGTTCTTCAAGGGCAAGGGCTTTCTTTTCACGTTTATATCCGATATGTTGCCAAACTTGGCATGTAGTAGGTGCCCAGTAAAAATATATATTGAATGAACAATTTGGGTACATGAGTTTTAATATGTCAGTTTAAGAATCACTGTACTTTATTAAAATAAAAACTTAAATAAATTAAAAAAACTTAAAAAAAAAAGACCTAAATTTGAGATCTGAAACCATAAAAATCCTAGAAGAGAGCACAGGCAGTAATTTCTCTGACATTGGCCTTAGCAACATTTTTCTAGATAGGTCCCCTGAGGCAAGGGAAACAAAAGGAAAAATACACTATGAGGATTACGTCAAAATAAAAAGCTGCTGCACAGCGAAGAAAACAGTCAACAAAACTAAAAGGCACCTACTGGATGGGAGAAGATATTTCCAAATGACATCTGATAAAGGGTAGGTATCCAAAATATATAAAGAACTTATAAAACTCAACATCTAAAACACAAATAATCTACACTTGATCTTAGCCAAAAGGCCGAGAAGCGATAAAAACACAAATAATCTAATTTAAAATGGGCAGAAGACATGAACAACCATTTCTCCAAAGGCATACAGATAACCAACAGACCCATGAAAAGATGCTTAACATACTCATCACCAAGGATATGGAAATCAAAACTACAGTGACATATTACCTCACACCTGTCAAAATGGCTAAAACAAAAAACACAGAAACAACAGGTGTTGGCGAGGATGTGGAGAAAAAGGATCCCCCCTGTGCATTGGTGTAATGCAAACCAGTGAGGCCAATGTGGAAAATAGTATGAAGGTTCCTCAAACTTAAAATCCAGGAATTACACTACTAGATATTTACCCAAAGAATACAAAAACACTAATTCAAAGGATACATGCACCTCTATGTTTATAGCAGCATTATTTATAATAGCCAAATTATGAAAAGCAGCCAAAGTGTCCATCGACTGATGAATGGAAAAAGAAGATGTGGTATGTGTATATGTGTGTGTATACACACACACACACACACACACACACACACACACATACACACACACACAATGGAATATTATTCAGTCATCATAAAGAATGAAATATTGCCATTTGCAATGACGTGGATGGAGCTAGAGCATATAATGCTAAGTGAAATAAGTCAGAGAAAGACAAATACCATAGGATTTCACTCATGTGGAATTTAAGAAACAAATGAGCAAAGGAAAAAAGACAAACAAACCAAGAAACAGACTTTTACCTTTAGAGAACAAACTGATGGTTGCCAGAGGAGAGGAGGATAAAGGAAGGGATGGGTAAAATAGGGGATGGAGATTAGGGACTGCACTTGTTATGATGAGCACTGGGTGATTAAAATAAAAACTTAAGGGGCGCCTGGGTGGCGCAGTCGGTTAAGCGTCCGACTTCAGCCAGGTCACGTTCTCGCGGTCCGTGAGTTCGAGCCCCGCGTCGGGCTCTGGGCTGATGGCTCAGAGCCTGGAGCCTGTTAACGATTCTGTGTCTCCCTCTCTCTCTGCCCCTCCCCCGTTCATGCTCTGTCTCTCTCTGTCCCAAAAATAAATAAACATTGAAAATAAATAAATAAATAAAATAAAATAAAAACTTAAAATTAATTAATTAAAAACTAAAAAAAAAATCATAGTATTTGTTTACCCAGTATAAAAATATGCACTATTCAAGTGAAATACTTTTTTTTTCTTTTTCGAAGATTTTATTACAGGTCTTTACAGGGCAAAATCCAAACTCCAGGTTCAGCTGCCCAGGAGAGGAGACCCTGTTATGTTGTGGGTGCCGGCTGCAGCACAGCAGGCAGCTCTGGCTTCCCACCCTTCTGTTCCGAGATGGGGGTGGTGGGATGGATCTCATCTTTGGGTTCCACAGTGCTCACATGATCTGGCAGGGGCTTCTTAGGGCCAGTCTTACCACTTGGGTCCCAGGGAAGCATGATCTTCACTTTGATGCCCAGCACACCTTGTCTAAGCAGCACAGGGCACACACCAGTGTCAAAGTAGTAGTTAACAGGGTCCCCACTGTGAATCATCAGGCCATCCACAAACTTCATGGATTAGCCCACTGTCCTTGGAGCTTCCCAGACACCATGACCTCACAGCCTTTGGTTCCACTCACCATGATGAATCGCAGCACACCATAGCAGTCCCTCCACACAAGGAGGCCTCCTAGGAGTTTGTAATACAGAGACTGCCTGGGCAATAGCACATAGACCTCTTGTGGCCACTTTTTCAGCATAATGCTCTACATTGCCCTCAGGGAAACCAAATCTTTTCTGAACCACAGCAGCCGATTCTCGGATCCGCCAGCCCTTCTCACCCAGAACATTCTGTGTCCTGGTGGCCAGGATAATGATTTTTTCTCCTGGTTGATGTAACTTGGACCTCAACCCCAGAGTAGCCATCTTCAGCCAGCTCCCAAGTGAGAAGCTTATTCAGTTCAGCTTTGAAGATGCCATCAGCAATAGACTTCCTCTTCTTGGAAATTTGCACCATCTTGCTGCTGCGCACTGCTGAAAGGAAAGACCAAGTGGAATACTTTTAAATATGAACTTATGTTTTTAATTTTAAAATAATAGTAAGTTACATATGGTAAAACACATGCATTTTAAGTATATATATTTAGTTCGACAAAATGTATACATGTGTAACTACCACCACAATTAGGATAAAGGATATTTCCATCACTCCAAAAAGTCCCCTCATTGCCTCTTTGAAGTCAGTTCTGCCTTCTACCCTGCCATTTGCCTCAGGGCTTTTCATCATTGTAGATTAATTTTGCCCTTTTCAGAATTTCATGTAAATGGAGTCATACAGTATATACTCTTGTGTCTGGCCTCTTTTGCTCAACATAATGTTTTTGTGATTCATTAATGATGTTTTTTGTCTGTCAGTAAGCAGTTCATTCTTCCTTTTTTCTTACCCTCAACATTTTAAAACTTTATTTTGAAATAATTTTAGACTTACAAAAGAGCTGCAAAAATAATAGTTGGCTTCTATTCTCTTCTTGTAAAAAAGATTTTTTAAAGTTTATTTATTTTTGAGAGAGAGACCGAGAGAGAGAGAGAGAGAGCGCAAGCGCAAACAGGAGAGGGCCAGAGAGAGAGAAGGAGACACAGAAACCAAACGAAGCTGGCTCCAGGCTCTGAGCGGTTAGCACAGAGCCTGATGTGAGTCTCGAAGCCATGAACTGTGAGATCATGACCTGAGCCAAAGTTAGATGCTCAACCAACTGAGACACCTAGGCACCCCTTCTCTCTCTTTTTTTTTTTGTTAATGTTTTGTTTTGTTTTGTTTTGTTTTGTTTTGTTTTGTTTTGTTTTGTTTGAGACAGCAAGCGAGCAGGGAGGGGCAGAGAGAGAGGGAGACAGAGAATCCAAAGCAGGCAGGCTCTTCACTGCCACCACAAAGCCCAACATCAGGCTCAAACCCATGAACTGTGAGATCATGATGTAGGCTGAAGTTGGATGTTCAACTGACTGAGCCACCCAGATGCCCCAGCCTCTATTCTCTTCTGATGGTGACCTCTTATTTAATATAGTTGACCACAGTACAATTATAAGAACTAAGAAATTAACATTAGTACAATACTACTAATTGAAATATAGCCTTTATTCAGTTTTTGCAAAATTTCCCACTAATATTCTTTAACCCAGTCTAAGATCCCACATTGCATTTGGTTCTCATTTTTCCTTAGTGTCTTCTGTGACAGTCCCGTCTTTCATTACTTTGACACTTTTGGTTAGATACTTTTGTAGAATCTTCTACAATTTGGGTTTGTCTGATGTTTTTTCACATGATGAATGAAGTATTACGCACATTTGTGAAGAATACTACAGAAATGGTGTATTCTTTTCAGACCATAATACCAGTAAGTCTTATTACTAGTGATTTTAACCCGTCAACATTATAAAATTATCCTGTTTCTCTTTAAACTTTACTTTTTTTGGAGGAGGAAGCCAAGTAGTAGTCCACTGCATGTGCATAGGTTTTCCCTGCTATCTGAAAGTAGAGTGTTCTCTGAAACTATTGTAAGCTGAAATGTCGTAAAGCGAAGAAACAGTTACCCTTAATATATATGGAAGAAAATTGGGGGCATTTCCAGATCCTCAAAATAACTGTTCTTAGGCTTTTCTGATACTGTAAAACACATGTTGCTAATGAATACACAAAATAAATTGAGCTAAAGCACAGTAGCTTATAGACACAATTGAAAGTCATGGTGGCTTGATGCTAAGATATTAAGTCACAGGGAAGGAGTGTCACGGAGCCACTCTTGGTGCTTGTGGTATGAACTGCCGATGCAAGGGCTGGCTGCAAAACAAATGCTGAATGCCAGTTTTGCTTTTCACTTTTTTCATAAAAGCAAAAATCCTCTTCAGATTTATTTCAGTTAGCAAAAACAGGTACAAGGTTTTTGTACAAACCTCGTTTGTCAAGGTTAAGTGGCATAACTTGAACTTTCAAAAAGTAGGGGATACCTGTATACAATTTGTTTATTCATTTATCTGTTGATGGACCTTTGAGTCATTTCATTTTGGGCTATTGTGAATAAAACTGCTACGAACAGTAGTATACTACAAGTCTTTTTGTGGGTGTTTATTCTTATTTCCTCTGGGTAAATACCTAGGAGTACAATTGCCAGATTATATGTTTACCTTATAGGAAACAAACAAATGGTTTTTCAAAGTAGTCATGCCATTTTAAAGTCTCACCCAGGAAACATGAGAATTCTGCTTGCTCCAAGCTTTTTTTATGTTTGATATTGTCCGTCCTTTGAATTTTAGCCATTCAGGTGAACGTGTAGTGTTATCACTGTGATTTTACTTTGTATTTCCTGATAAATAGTGATGTTGAAAATCTTCAGGTGGTTATTGGCTACTTAATTTCTTTTGTGAAGTGCCTATTCAGATGCCTGTCTTTTAATTGGGTTGTTTGTCCTTTTATTTTTATTTTTAAATTTTTTTAAAAAGGCAATCTTTTTTTTTTTTTAAGTTTATTTTGAGAGACAGAGCGTGCACGCCAGCGAGGGAGGGGCGGGTGGGGGAGGAGAATCCCAAGCAGGCTCCACACTGTCAGTGCAGAGCCTGTTGTGGGGCTTGAACCCATGAACTGTGAGATCATGACCTGAGCCGAAGTCAGGAGTCGGACACTTAACCAACTGAGTCACCCAGGTGCCCCAGGTTGTTTTTTGGTTGAGTTGTAGAAGTTTTTTTTTTTTTTTTAAGTTTATGCATTTATTTTTGAGAGAGTGAAACGGTGCAGCAGGGGAAGGGCAGAGAGAAGAGAGAGGTAAAGAGAGAATCTTAAGCAGGCTCTACACTCAGTGCAGAGCCTGATGTCAGTCCCAAACTCACAAATCATGAGATCATGACCTGAGCCAGAATCAACTGAGCCACCCAGCACCCCAAGATGATTTCTTGACCAGTTTGTAGAGAATTGACATCTTAACTGCATTGAGTCTTCGAGTCCAGGAACATGATACATTGTGCCATTTACCTAATCTTTTTTAGTATCTCTTAGCAATGTTTTGTGTTTTTTGGTATAAAGGTCTTATACATTTTTATCTGTTAAGTATTTCCTATTTTTTATGTAGTTGTAAATGGTGTTTGAAATTTCATTTTCTATTATTTTGTTGCTGGCATTTAGAAATAGCAGCTCATTTTTGTATATTGTCTTTGAATCCTGTGACTTTCTAAATTCACTTATTAGTTCTAGTAGTTCTTTTATACACTTCTTAGAGTTATCTACATATATAATCAGATTATCTGCAAATCACTTTTCTTTCTAATCTTTATATCTTACTAAAAAATTTTTTTTGCCTTCTTGCACTAAAACCTTAGTACTATGTTGAATAGAGGTGTTGAGAATGGACCTCTTTACTGTATTCTTGATCTTAGGGAGAGAGAATGTTCAGTTTTTCACCATTAAGTATAATATTAGTTGTAGGTTTTTTGTAAATGCTTTTTATCGGTTGGAAAGTTTCCTTTTATTCTTAGTTTTCTGGGAGTTTTAACATGAGTGATTGCTAAATTTCATCAAATGTTTTTCTGCCTCTGTTGAGAAGATCCAAGGATGAATTACACTGAATGATTTCTGAATGTTAAACCAACTTTGCATTCCTGGAGTAAATACCACTTGGTTAAGTACTATTCTATGTATTGGCAAATTTGATTTGCTGCTATTTTGTTGAGGATTTTTGCGTTTTGTCCATGAGGAGCATTGGTTTATAGTTGTCTTGTAATGTCTCTTGAATTTTGGTTTTGGCGTAATGCTGGCCTCATAAAATGAGTTTGGGAATTGTTCCCCTTTACTATTTCTCAAAGTTTGGGTAGAATTGACATTATTTTTTCCTTAAGTATTTGATAGAATTAATAGTAAAACTGTCTGGGCCAGGAGTTATTTTTGTGGGAATGTTTTAAATTATGCATTCAACTTTTAAACATAGGGCTAGTCAGAGTTTCTGTTTCTTCTTAAATCAGTTTTGATAGTTTGTGTCCATTTCACTGAGTTTTAAATTTATTGGCATAATATTCATTATATTTTTATTATTCTTTTGATGTCTGTAAGATCTGTAGTACTGTTGTATTTTTCATTCCTGATACTGGTAATTTATGTCTTTTTTTTTTTTTTTCTTCAGTCTAGCAAGAGGTTTATCAGTTTTACTGATTTCTTTTTTCTCCTGCTAAGAACTTACCAGCTTTCAGTTTTAGTGAATGCATGAGAATGAGGGAGATTTAAATTTAAAGGTGATTTTTATTTATTTACTTACTTACTTAAATTGTTGATTTTTATTTTTTTATTTTTATTATTTTTTTTAATGTTTATTTTTGAGACAGAGAGAGACAGAGCATGAAGGGGGGAGGGTCAGAGAGAGAGGGAGACACAGAATCCAAAGCAGGCTCCAGGCTCTGAGCACAGGCTCTGAGCCTCAGCACAGAGCCCGAAGTGGGGCTCAAACCCACAGACCGTGAGATCATGACCTGAGCCGAAGTTGGACGCTCAACCGACTGAGCCACCCAGGCGCCCCTTAAAGGTGATTTTTAAAGGAATTGTTACTATTTAAAAATTTTTCTAAGTTTATTTATTTATTTTGAGAGAGAGCAAGAGAGCGAGAAGGGGAGGGGCAGAGAGAGAGAGGGAGATACAGAATCGAAGCAGACTCCAGGCTCTGAGCTGTCAGCATAGAGCCTGACTCTGGGCTTGAACTCACAGACCACAAGATCATGCATGACCTGAGCCGAAGTGGGATGCTTAACTGACTGAACTACCCAGGTGCCCCGGGTTGGTTGGTTGGTTGTTTGTTTAAATAGAAATAATTGCCTAACTTTTATTACTTTTAAAAAATTTTATGATTTTGCTTGTAGTTTGGTACATTTATTTCCCTGAATGAAATGTGTCATAGAGTGTTCAGTAGCATAATCCATTCTGATGGGAACCTCATTATCTTCATCTCATCTGAATGCAAGCTTTCAGAGATCTTGTTTATCATCAGCTGTCCTTGTAATTAAAGTGAGCTATACATTTTTTTAATTTTTTTTTTTTTTAGCATTTATCCTTTTTTTTTTTTTTTTTTGAGAGACAGAGAGAGTATGAGCAGGGAAAGGGGCTCAACAGGGGCAACAATTTTTTTAATGGTTTATTTATTTTTGAGAGAGACAGAGCATGAGTGGGGGTGGGGCCGAGAGAGAGGGAGACGCAGAATCTGAAGCAGGCTCCAGGCTCTGAACTGTCAGCACAGAGCCTGACGTGGGCTTGAACTCACAAACAGTGAGATCATGACCTGAGCCGAAGTCGGACACTTAACCGACTGAGCTACCCAGGCACCCCACGAGCTGTACATTTTTAATGTTTTTATTAGTTTATTTATAGAATTTCTATGTAAGATTGACATTTTTATATAAAATTTTTAAAACTCCCAAAATGAAGAACTTAACCTGTTGACATAAGCTATATTTTCCTGATTGTCTTGGACCTAAATTAATTTTAATCTTGAGATCTGCCTATAAAATTAATGTCAGTATTGGTATTTAGCCCCTTATCTAATACCGTAGATTAACATTTTCTCTTACTGGGAGTATGTACGTTAATTATGCTTTAACCACTTTGTATACCAAGTACAGAAAAGTTACATAAATGAAAGTCATTGTTTAGATTCTAAATAATACTGAGTCTTTTATATTAGCTTTACCATTCACCAGCAGTGGACTATGTTTTTTATTAAAAATGCACATGAAAAAAAATACACATGATGTGTATCAGAAACTGGTCCTTTGCATATTTTTGTCTTCCTCTGCAGATACATGTTTTTCTTTTCCCTTCTCTTAAGGCTTTTTTTTTCCCCTCAATTAGACATGTTGGGTGCTTTGGTTATCTATTTTATTAAGTTGCTCTAATATAGGTGCTTTCTAGACAACAGATTTTGTGTTTGTGGTCTTTATCTGAGAGCAATCTTTTAGCCTTTTTCTGCTGAAATGTTTCAGACAGATGGATCAGAATGATGATTGCATTTCCCAGGACAAATCAAGCCAAAAAAGATTTAGGTCTTTGGACATATGAAAGAGCAAGAAAGTTGTTTTTAACCTAGCTGTTTCCCCTCCATAGAATGAAGGGAGTAAAGCTATACTATTTGTGAATTCTGTTTCCTTGTTTTTGTTTGTATAGAGGACTGCTAAAAATGTTATATTGCTGAATTTATTTTTGTTAATAGTGGACAGAATAGTAAAAATGGAAAGCAAAGGGAGAATTGACTTTTTTTTAGGTTGTTTATTGCTTGTTCATTTTTCAAGTTGCAAACAGACATAAATGGACCTGTGGTTTCTATTGCTTTTAGTATTCTAATTACTTAGTTTTATAATATTATATCCAGAAATTTATTGCTGAGGTTTCAAATGAGAAATTATTTTCTGATTCAGTGAGTAACTTAAAGTAACTGCTATTACGTCCTCATGATTGTAGTTCACTATCTGACAGACTGCTAATCTGCAAAATGTGGTTTCTTTTACAAGCAAATGTTAGCCAATAGCTATTAAATTAGAATAATTTGGATGTAAGAAGTGATCGAAGAGTAAACGAGTCAGAATAATCCTATTTCTGTTTTGAAGGCTAAGTCCCACACATTCAGAGTTTAGGCCTAGTCTTATTTTTATCTTAACCTTAGAGACTATGAGGTTGTAGAAAAAGCAGTGTGATTGACCTTAGTCATTTAAGAAAAAGAAGGTGTGTGTGTGTTTGCGGGGGGGGGGGGGCAGGGTGGGGGGGAAGGAGGGTAAACTGTTGGTATAAGGCTTAAAGGAAATAATGATGTATGTAAAATGATGAATGCAGTGATACCAAAGTATTGATATACCAGTCTCAAGCTATACAGAAACATTAAACATTAAATCCACGGAGGATTTAATATTTACTTAATGACCTTCACAAATATAGAATGACTCTTGGTTTACAATTATGAAGACGTATTATTTCTAGATTGGTTCATGTTTTGTTTTGTTTTGTTTTGTTTTGTTTTGTTTTGTTTTGTTTTGTTTGGGCTTCACACCCAATGTGGGCTCAAATTCACAACCCGGAGACCAAGAGTAGCATGCTCTGCCAACTGAGCCAGCCAGGCACCCCTCTATGGTTCATTTAAATCATTTTGATTTTTCCTTTTTCAGTCAAGAAGTCTGCTTTTTTTTTTCTTATTTTTCCTTTCTTTTTATTGCCCCTGTTGAGCCCAAAGATCCAAAAAGAGGCACATTACAATTTTTTTCCAGCTCCAACACCTTTAGGGTTCTGAGCCATTTTGGTAAGTCCAACAGTAAGTTCCTTATTTTTTGTTACCATTTCAGAACTAATGGATGTTGGTCACTGTCCAGTCCTTCCCATTTTTCTGAGAAATTGTCAGGAGGAAGAGAACATTTATTAAGCATGTACTATATGTGCTATAAAATATATTTTATGTACAGTGTACCTTTTTTTGTTAAATTTATTTATTTTGAGAGAGCACACATGCAGGGAGGGCAGAGAGAGGAGAGAGAGAGGGAGAGGGAGAGAAAGAGAGAATCCCAAGCAGGCTCCCCCGCTGAACGCAGCGTCTGATGCGGGGCTCAAACTCCGAAGAACCCTGAGACCATGATGTGAGCTGAATGGCGCCCCTGCACAGTGTAGGGCTCTTCACAACAGCTCACTGAAGTGGGGATTATTGCCTCTATTTTGCAAATAGTTCACCAAGTCAAGAGGTAAAAGAAATTGTACGTGGAAATTGGCTTAAGATTCATAGCTAGAATGTAAACCTAGGTCAGTTCTGTTTCTTAATGCTGCTCCGAGCTATCACAGGAACAGAAATTATTTATAATCTCTCAATGAGAAGTCATTGTCTTGCATTTGAATATAATCCTCATCCTTAGAATACAGATAATTTTACACGGTTTTTCTTTTAATTTTTAGAAGTAAGCATAAGGAAATTTACACAGTACTGTGTAAATACTTTGTTCTAGATATTGTTAAAATTCTAAAATTGTGCATTTTTAAAATCTTGGGAGGAATTGAAAATATGTTAGACTCTCCTTTTGAATTTTTCTGCCCTCCTCTCCTTTCTAGGCTATGTTATTAGCCACCAGGGATGAAATCCAATTATCTCAAACCTAAGCATTTTGCAGTAACAAGCCCAAAGCAGAGAGAGAAGATGGAATAAAGCTATTAAAAGTACCAGAGAAGAAATTAAGAGAAACTAGTTTTTGCTAAATTAGAGGATTATCCCCTTACTAGCAGAACTATTTCTGGATCTTTGATCTGTCATCTTATCCTGTCATGCTTAGTAGATGCCCTCAATGATCTTGTTTTATTGTTTTTGGAATTGACTCAACTTACTTGACATTTAAATGAACATTTTTTTTGCGTGGTGTATTTACTTGGACTTAAGTCCAGGCCACTCAGGTCATGTTTCTGTCAGCTATTGTATATCCTCACAAAACTTACTGGCATTAGTGGCATTTAAAATTTTTTTTTAATGCTTATTTATTTTTGAGAGAGGGACAAAACGTGAACAGGGAAGGGGCAGAGAGAGAGGGAGACACAGAATCTGAAGCAGGCTCCAGGCTCTGAACTGTCAGCACAGAGCCCGATGTGGGGCTCAAACTCATAAGCCATGAGATCATGACCTGAGCCGAAGTCGGATGCTTAACTGACTGAGCCACCTAGGTGCTCCTGTCATTAGTGACATTTAAAGGAGAAGAAACAATCTAAAGTAAGAAGTATTATGTATTATATATTATTGGTATGCTGTCACCAAAGACATCTCAAACAAGGTAGAGCACCTTTTTCCCTCCCCTTTTTTTTTATTGTGGTGAAATCCACATAAAACTTATTATTTTATCTATTTTAAATGTATAATTAGTGGCATTAAGTAAATCTACAATATCGTGCAACCCATTATCAATTTCCACAACTTTTTCATTATCCTAAACAGAAACTCATTAAGCAGTAACTTCCCATCATCTTTTCACTTCAGCCCCTGTAACTCCTAATCTACTTTTTGTGAAGTTACCTATTCTAGATGTTTCATATAAGTGGAATCATATGATTCCATGGGTCTTGGTTATGTCTCTTAGCGTGTTTTCACGTTTCTTTTATGTTGTGGCATATATCAGATTTCATTCCTTGTTAAGGCTGAATAATATTCCATTATATGTACAGACCACATTTTGTTTATCCATCGTCCATCAGTGGACACTTGGGTTGCTTCCACCTTTTTGACTTTTGTGAGTAGTGCTGCTAGGAGCATTGGTATACAAGTATGTATTTTAGTCTTTGCTCTCAGTTCTTCTGGGTAGATACCCTGGAATGGAACTGGTGAATCCTATAATAATTACATGTTTAATTTTTGAGAAAGTCCTGAATTGTTTTCCACAGTGGTTGCACCATTTTACATTCCACCAGCAGTGCATGAGGGTTCTAGTTTGTCCACATCCTTGGCAACACTTGTTATTTTAAGATTTTTGTTGTTATTTTGATAATGATCATTTTAATGGGTGGGAGGTTGTATCTCATTATGGCTTAAAAATATATATTTTTAATATTTATTTTTGATAGAGTGCGAGGTGGGGAGGGGCAGAGAAAGAGAGCGTCAGAGGATCTGAAGTGGTTTCTGTGCTGACAGCAGGGATCCCCGTGCAGGGCTCAAACCCACAGACCCTGAGATCATAACCTGAGCCAGAGTCAGCCACTTAAGTCCAATGCTCAACCAACTGAGCCGCTCAGACATTTCCTCTCATTGTGGTTTTGATTTACATTTCCGTAATGGCTGGTGATGTTGAGCACCTTTCATATGTTTATTAGCTATCTATATGGTATGTCTTATTTGGAGAAATGTCTTGTCTTAGTCCTTTGTCCATTTCTTAACTGGGTTGTTTGGTTTGTTGTTGAGTTGTAGATGAAATATCTTTAGATATTTTGGACATTAATCTCTTACCAGGTATATAATTTGCAAATATTGTTTCTCATTCTGTGGGTTGCCTTTTCACTGTCTTGAAGAGTGTCTTTTGATGCAGAAAAGTTTTTAATTTTGATGAAGTCCAGTCCATCTATTTTTTCTCTTGTTGCCTGTGATTTTGCTGTCATGTCAAGAAATTGTTGCCAAAATCAGTATAACAAAGATTTTCTCCTCTGTTTTCTTTTAAGAGTTTTATAGTTTTAGCCCTATGTTTAGGTCTTTGATCCATTTTGAGTTAATTTTTGTATGTGGAATAAAGTAAGGATCCAACTTCATTCTTTCTCATGTGGATATCCCGTTTTCTCAACACTATTGAAAAGACTGACCCTTCCCTTCCTGAATGGTCTGGGCATCCTTATAAACATCATTTGACCATATATGCACCAGGCAGCATTAAAAAAAATTAAGATATATGACAATGTGAGCGTTTGTGTGGTGCTTCAGCATTTCTTAAAGAGAGATGAGGCTCCTTGTAATGGTACTGAATTAAATTAATAATGGAACATCAGCTGAGTAGAACCTACTGTGGCTAGTGTGTAAACTGGATGCACCTTTTGAAGTTCTTAGTGTGACAGCACTGTCAAAGTTTCTTAAAAAGTTTTTGGTACAAACTAAGGAAGATAACCTATCTTAGAAAAGCCAGAGAAATTCTCATTGTCCAAAGTCATGAGAGAGGACTCAGGGCATCCTTCTTACAACTTGAAAATGTAGAACTTACATATTACCTTATTCCACATTCTCTCAAACAGATTGTCTCCATGCAAGAGAGTTTTGTGTTAATGAATGAACAGCTCTAAGTCATTGAAAGTTATTAACCTATTTATATCCTCTGACTTATTCTTGAGGGATTTATCACTTTGTGAATGGATCAGATGTATACAGTTGAAGGTTTAAGGAATATAAAAATAGGTGTGATTTTTTTTTTCTAAAAACTTTTAAATAGGGTTTTGTTTGTTTTTTCTGAAACAACAGAATAAGGGCTTGAGTGTTTGAACAGAGAAACTAGGGTAATAGATAAAAAGAAGAAAAACTTCCAAAAACAAATGATCCCTTTCCAAAAAAAAAACTAGGATTGTGCTTCATAAAATTATTAATAAAAATAAATTGGAAAACACTCACAAACAAAACAAAAATCTAATCAGTATATATATATATATCATGCAGGACATCTTGCCTCCCTGTTGCCTGAGGGAGTGATAAGGCTCATTTGGATGAGTAAGTTCTATTATGTTTGTACTCAACTCAAAAAGAAGAATTGTGAAGATGAAAAGTGATACTTTAGTACTAGAGTCCAATCAGTGATTAGTATCAAGGATCCATTCAGAATAAGCTGAACTTGATGGTATCTATGGTTGAATGGGTTTGCATAACTGGAGGGTTCCTTATGTACAGTATTGACTGTAAAGCAATAAAATATACTTCTCTGTAAATCTCCAGAAGTGATTTGAGGTGACTTGCAAAATGAAACACATATAAAATGGGTCAAAAGACTACTTTTTTTTTTTTTTTAAGTAGGCTTCACTCCCAGTGCAGAGCCTAGCACATGGCTTGAACTCATGATGCTGAGATCAAAAGTCAGACACTCAACCCACTGAGCCACTCAGGCGCCCCAAAAGACTACTTTTTATAGGGGTGCCTGGGTGGCTTAAGTGTCTAACTTTGTTTCAGGTCATGATCTTGCAGTTTGTGGGTTTGAGCCCCACGTTGGGCTCTGTGCTAACAGCTCAGAGCCTGGATCCTGTTTCAGATTCTGTGTCTCCCTCTCTCTGCCCCTCCCCTCCTGACTCTGTCTTTCTCAAAACTAAATAATAAACATTTTTTTAAAAGACTACTTTTTATAAAAGACTGTAATAAAATATGCTTCCAAATATCCTTCATATAATCACCTTATTAGGAAAAACTTATTCCAATATTGCTATCGTTTATTTTTTTTTAAGATTTAATTTTTAAGTAATCTCTTAAAAATTTGAGTGTGAGGCTCGAACTTACAACCCTGAGATCAAGAGTTGCACGCTCAACTGACTGAGCTAGGCAGGCACCCCTTCACTGTCATTTCTTAGACATTTTAGGAATTCTTTAGAAATTTGTTTTCATAGCCAGTTTATAAACACAAGAAAACCTGCTTCATTGCTTCATTAAGTAGTCCCCTGTTTTTTAACCCAGTTTGATCTACCGTTTTATTCACTGGTTGCTCTGAATAACTGCCACCACCACCCCCCCCCACCACCACTTTAAATTCACTTCGTCATCTGTTGATGAAAAATGTGCTACTAGGGAGGATATCTAGAACAACATGCTATAGACTCTGAAAGTAGTTTTGAAAGAATTTCAGACATGTTCTGAGTAATGATTGCATTATTGGAATAAGTATATATTGACTTGAGGAGTGATTATTTTGAATGGGAGAAGGCTAGTTTGGATGAAAAAGTTCTATTATGTTTGTTATTAAAAGGCATTATTTGGGGAGGGGTTGGGAAAAACAGAAGGCATTATTTTATGTCCCATCTCATACCGTAGTTTGTTTTCATTTCATAGTTGGTTTTTGTTTGTTTCTGTTTTGGTATAGTTGTCTTCTAGAGAGAGAGAACTTAGAACTTATTTTGGAATAAGTCTACTGATCCTTAGGTAAAAATACTTGTTTTCTTTATTAGTTTGTTTCTTTAACTGAACTAAGTTATTTTTTAAAAGCTATTGTTGATGGCATCCCCACTTTCGAATTTTTTTCACATGTTTACATTTCTGTTTTGTTTGGTCCAATGTCTCACCCTATGTGTTAACTCTGATTTGCTAAGAGTGTTAATATATGATAATACTAAGCCAGTACTTTCATACCAAAAGAGCAGTGCCTTTGTTACAGTAGGTTTTCTCATCAAGACTATAAGATTGGACAGCCTTAGTATAGTTAAAATATTTCTGAGCAATCCTTAATTTGGAAGGCTCTTACTATAACTTACTGCTGATAGAAGACTGTTCTAGTATCATACTGGCCTGTAAGTGGGAAGGATATTCAAGCAGTAGTTAAAAGATCACCCAAACTAGTTAATAATTCTGTATGTGCATGTGTATAACTTTTGTATACTTGTGCAATTTCAGTATTCTTTGAAAAATTAGTTTAAAAACTTTTGATCTGATAGAAGTTGTTAAATAGGAAGAGAAAACATTAGGGACGATGAAACAAGAATACAAAATACTGATAATTGTTAAAGCTTGGATGATGATTTTAAAGCAGATCATTTAATATTCTCTGTATTTTTTTTGTGTGTATGATTTAAAAATATTCTTTTTTTTAAATATGTCACTTTATTATTTTTTTAAATGTTTATTTTTGAGAGAGAGAGAGACAGAACGTGAGCAGGGGAGGGGCAGAGAGAAAGGGAGGCACAGAATCCAAAGCAAGCTCCTCCAGGCTCTGAGCTGTCAGCACAGAGCCCTACTATGTAGGGCTCAAACTCAAGAACCTGAGATTATGACCTGAGCCAAAGTCGGATGCTTAACTGACTGAGCCACCTAGGTGCCCCTAAAAAATATTCTTAATAAAGTTAAATTAAAAGACTAAGTAGAGGAAACTGACAAAATGCCAATAAGGTGATTTTTTAAAGGTATTTGAATGTAAAGGTTTTTTATTTCCATTTGATATATACTTTTTATTTTAGGTATTACTGCTGTTTTCTTTTCCTTCCTTTTTTTTCTCTTCTCTTCCCTTCTCTCTTCTCTTCTCTCTTCTCTTCTCTTCTCTTCTCTTCTCTTCTCTTCTCTTCTCTTCTCTTCTCTTCTCTTTTCTCTTCTGAGTGTGAGAGAGTGCGTGTGTGTGCAAGTGTGAGCCAGGAAGGAAGAGAGGGAGAGAGAATCCCAAGCAGGCCCCACACCCAGCATGGAGTCCGATGCTGGTCTCAATCTCACAATTGTGAGATCATGACCTGAGCGAAAATCAAGACTCAAATGTTTAACTGACTGAGCCAACCAGGTGTCCCATCTTACTGCTTTTTCTTTTTTTTTTTATTTATTTTGAGAGAAAGAGAGAGTGAGCATGAACAAGCAGGGGAGGGGCAGAGATAGAGGGAGACAGAGAATCCCAAGTAGGCTCCACGCACAGAGCCCGACGCGAGACTTGAACTCATTGAATCTTGAGATCATGACCTGAGGTGAAACCAAGAGTCAGACACTTAGCCAACATGAGCCACCCAGGTGCCTCATTACTGCTTTTTCTTCAACTTAAGGATTTCTTATACTAACTACCTCAGAAAACAAAGGACTATTTCTGCAACCAAGTATGCTTTTGAAGTGGTGTATGTTAGGAAAGAATTTAAAAGAAATAATACTCCAGGGACACCTGGGTGGCTGAGTCGGTTAAGCATCCCGCTCCTGGTTTCAGCTCAGGTCATGATCTTATGGTTTGTGATAGGCCCCACAACAATCTCTGCGCTGCCAGGAGCCTGCTTGGGATTCTCGCTCTCCCTCTCTGCCCCTCCACCATGCACATGCTTGCTGTCTCTCAAAATAAATAAACATTCTTTAAAAGAAAGAAGACAGAGACAGAGAAAGAAAGAAAAGAAAAAAGAAAACTCCAGTGCATAATCTTAGTTGTAGATAAAAGCTCTTTGTATTGAGATTAAATACCCTCAAGACTATTATTTTTAGATACATACTTATATGTTACCTGTTTTAGATTTATATATTACTTTTAAGCATCTCTATTTTACATATATGAGTCTACACTTAATTTCCAAATTTTGATTCCCTTTATGTCATTTCACTATCCCAGTTGGTGTTTCCATTAATTTAATTTTTTAATTTTTATTTTTTTAACACTTATTTATTTTTGAGAGAGAGAGACAGAGTGCAAGCAGGGGAGGGGCAGAGAGAGAGGGAGACACAGAATCTGAATCAGGCTCCAGACTCTGAGCTGTCAGCACGGAGCCCGACATGGGGCTCGAACTCACAAAATGTGAGATCATGACCTGAGATGAAGTTGGATGTTTAACCAACTGAGCCACCCAGGCGCCCCATGTTTTCACTAATTTTAAATTAATCTTTCTGAATTGCAATAATGTGTGGTTGGTTCCTAGGTCATTAGGAGATTTAAAAGATTGTTTAATAAAATCCAGTTCCATCTTCTCCATTACAAGGTGAGTGATAGAAATAATCACTTATCAGTGTTTATGATCTTTTCATTGTCAATCATAAAAGTATTCAAATGTAAATCAGGTTATTTTTTGGAATAGTGTCTTATGTTAGTTGCATCAGTAAAATTACTAAAATCTTACTTAACAAATATTGCCTGCTGTTTTCAACAAGTATAAACTTGTTTCAAGAATCTTAACATTAACTACATTGGAATTAGAATTTTAAAAACATTCAAAAGGAGGGATGCCTGGTGGCTCAGTCGGTTAAGCTTCCAACTTTGGTTCAGGTCACGATCTGTAGGTTTGAGCCCCATGTTGGGCTCTGTGCTGACAGCTCAGAGCCTGGAGCTTGCTTCGGATTCTGTGTCTCCCTCTCCCTCCTCCTTCCCCACCCTCTCCCTCAAAATAAAAAACATTAAAAGAAAATTTATTTTTTAATTTAAAAGGAGTCTTAATATAATAGTTAACTTTTGATTCATCTCTTTTCTGCTTATACAGTCTCTGAATGTTTGCTTTATCATTGGGTTAATGGTCACTGAGAAAAGAACCAGAGGATAATGGAGGCATGCTATGTAATGAAAATTTAAGGTTAAGCTTTGTGGATAAAAACCTACTGGGTCAGAGAACTCTTAATAGTGGGGGTTACCTAGGCCAGGCAGATCATGAGGTGATTGTAATTCTTTCAGTCATTGGGAACATGTGTTTGGTTTGACAGCCATGGGAAGGAATCAGATTCAGGTAATTACAGTCCTTCTGGCATAATTGTTACGGCACTGTGGTAGAGACCAAATTAAGTGCCTAAAGTTTCCTTTGTTTCCTAAGGTTTTTATCCACCCTCTCAATTTTTCTTTGAGATGAATAGAATAACAGGATTATTTAGGATACCCTGTGGTTATTGAAGAATGAATTTATTTCCGTCTGGATTTACAATTCAGTAAGTACCTAAATTCTCTTTACTTCAAGACTCTTAAGAGGATACTCAAAACATTTCAGTTAGGTGGGAGAACTTATTTGGAAGTATCTGACCTAAAGTGTATGCTAGACTTTGTGCACTTTTTGCCCATGGACCCAGTTGAGACCTCAGACCATAGTTGGCTCAACTAGTTTGTTGTTTTTTTAAATTGAGTCAGTAGTTAAAAATGGAGAAGTAAAAATTCAGGCTGGCTGTTATCACAGAATTGGCAACATTTGGCTGAGTATGAGTAGCTAAGTAGCTGCTTTGCCCTTTAGGCAAGACATGCACCAACACTTAGCCCATTTTCACAACAGTTGAACACTAATATAAGTGATATATATCCGACGATGATACAGACTGATATAGATAAATTACCTGGATCTGAGTCTTGGAAAGTTTGTCTGGTGAACTGTATAGTACCTGGAGATACTGGTTATAAAAATGAAGTGTCTGTTTAAGCCTGAATAAGTCACACATAGATTTTAAGAAGACTTCCTGGGTTGGGTTAATTGGCCCCTTCTCTGTCCCTTTTTACCTCCCTAGCCACATTATGGTATTGATCTTCTGAAATTGATTATAAATACCTAATTATATATCCCTGTAGTTCACTTTGAGCTCCTTTAGGCCAAGGACCATGAGTTGTTTTTTGTTCTTAGTATCTAGTACCTGGTACGCAGTGGGCATCCAAATGTTTGTTACATTACTGTAACTTTAGTACAGGTGTTTTTGTTTTGTTTTAGTAAAGGGGTTTGAGTGGGATGAACTGTTCTTATTTTGGGGAAAAATTATGTAAAAACTGTTTCAGTTTTAAAATTATAAGTAGCTCCTTTGGTTAAGGAGGGTTTTTCAGGTTATTATCTCAAAATTTCAGTTTTTCTGTTTTAAATTGAAAACCCTACTTTCCACATGGTAACTACATTTATCATGGTGAGCACTGCATAATGTGTAGATGTTGTGCACCGGACACTGACATAACATTGTATGTCAATTATACTTCAATAATAAAAATTAGAGTAAAGAATACTCTAAATACACATGACTGCTAAGTGAACAAGCTCTTAGAGGGAAAAAAAATGGAATTAGGGAATTTTTTCATTTTGTTTTAAAATAAACATTCTTCTAATACTCTTAATAATTTTTTAAACAAATCTTTTGCTTACCATTTAATTTTACTTTTGCAGTGACTTGAAATTGGCAGGCTTCCAAACTCCCCTTGTGTGTTTATCTACGTTTTTAGCTATTTGGGAGTTGGTTTCATTTTATATTACTAAAAGTGTTGGATGGTGCCTAGCTTTTGTATTTTAAGTAAATTAAAATTGAGGTCATTTTTAGAAATTTTCAATATGTTTTAAAGATCATTTGTGATCTCTTGGATTAGAGATAGAAATTTCTACTCTATGTTATTACCTTAGGGTTTTCAAATAGTTTTGAAAAGTGGAAAAAGTCCTCTGATGTTTATATGAGATTTGGAAAGGTTTTATCTAAAGTTTCCTGATGAAAACGTGAATTAATTTGCCTTTTCTAGTTTTGGTCTCAGAGAACCAACATTGCATAGCCTAAATGGAGAATGTTGATATTAATCACATTTACGGCATAAAAGCAAGTAACTATTCTTGGGTGGTTGGGTTGGATATTTGTTTTTCATAGTGATTGGTGGTGGTGGTTTCTGTTAGTTTTAATGTTTGTAAGACTTTTAGACATTCTATTTGGTCATTTTTGCTGTTTTATTTAGTACCATCTTCCTTTCCCAAAAAAGTTGGGAGGAGTCAAACCATATGTAAATGTCTCTAGGGAAAATGACTCCCTATAAAGTTAAACATAATGAATATCTTAAAAGTGTCAATATTTTGTATGTATCTTCAAGTCATTTCTTTGACTAAACTAGGTAGTTTCTCTAACTTTATGAAAGTAGAGCAATATGACTGTGCTTACTGAAGGCAAATATCCACTGAAAGAATCAAAATAAAGTTTTCCTTCTATCCCACATTTAGACATCTAGTTAGATTTTTAGCAGCATGACGTTGGTTCTTGTCTGTATCAAGATGGCAAATGTAGGTGTTGGAAGGGTAGAAAAGTAGGTAGTTAGGTACAAGTAGACTTACTTTAGGTACTTAACAGCAAGGTGAAACTGCTCTGGTTTATTCTTGTTTCCTCATTTAGCTTGTTTTACTTACTGTAGTTCAGTTTTAAACAGTTTACCAGCTGCATTTAGCTTCTATCATGTAAACCTGAAATGTGCTAGAGAAAATAAACTAAAACAAAATAGATTTATTTTTCTGTTTATCTTTTAACTTAACATTTCAGGATCAGACTTGGTACTCCAGGCTCAGGGTGTCAGAAAAGGTAAATAATGCACAGTACTTAGGCTGATCTTCAGTACCCTTCTTTTGTTACGGCCATTTAGACAAATTCTAGTGATGGTCAGAGGCTTCTAAATAGGAGGACAGTAACTCCTGTAAATACCAATATCCAAATGGTGTCTCTCTGTTCCAGCCCATCGCAACAGTTTTAAAACCAGTTTTTGTTTTTGTTTTTTTTTGTTTTTGTTTTGTTTTGTTTTGTTGCTTTGTTTTGTTTTTTTAACAGGAGAGCCAGTGTAACTCCTTCAAGACTGGAGTGACACTCTACATCTGCATCTGCCTCGTGTGAGTTCTCATTTTGGCAGCAGCACTCTGCTAGGCTGGAACCTCTCTAGAGGTTTGCCCTTCCTTTTCCTAAAATCTGTAAACTATACACAGTGTGTCTTGGTGGCAAAGGTAAAAAGTGCATGAGAATTTTAGACTTCCTTGCAGAAAGATTTTGGCTCATTTCAAAGAAATGGTCTCCTCTAACATAGGTTCTATCTTGTATGAACAACATTTCCTCAAAACAGAGCCCATAACTTTGATCCCCACAACATACAGTTGATATTTTTTGGAGAACTGTTTTTTTCCTTACAGACTATGGAGTAAAGAATATCTTTAAATGCACTCAGTAGCTTCAGCTTTCAAAGCTTTGGTTGTTCTCTTTATAGTCTAGTTACGTAACCTGAGAACACCGTGTGCTGCCCTAGTGGCTCAGGCAGTCCTCTTTTTTGGACTCTGGCCCTTGAAAGAACTTCTTCTTTGTCTTTGAACATTGGGTAAATTAGGATAGGCCTGAGGACTTTCTCGAAGAAGAAATAAGCAGTGAATGTGTGAGGTTATGTTTACTCTGAATCTGTTGGCTGCGTTTTGAAAGTCGTAAGAATTGGGTTTGAAGCTATGCATCACTTACTCGCCAGTTTGGGGAGAGAAATTGAAGTTAGAGCGTTTGCAGCTGTGGAGAGGCATAGAGCTGCACAGTGTGAGGCCATATATATGGTTCCCCACATATATCAAGGCTGACTTTAAAGGGCATGGTCATTAAAAAAGGGAGTTTTGCTTCTATTTATTTATTTTTCAAGGAACGGTGATACTTTGCAGGCTTTAGGACTAGTCATTTTTGCTACCAGGTCAGAACAAATTGTGATTAATTCCCAAGGGACACTTAGAACAAAACATCTAACCTTCTGCTCTGTGCAGCTACAGTCTGCTTTTCCAACCCTGGTTGTACTGTATAGTGCTCTAGCAGATGATTTAATGACCTGGGAATTTGTGTTACTGAAATGATTATCCGGGAAGCTTATGAGAAAATGTCAATAGCTTGTAGGTCTTCCTGATTAATATAGAGCTCAGTGAAATAGATAGTGTTGTCAAAGTGGAACTTGAACTCTCTTTGCTAAATCCATTCCCACCTGTGATTAGAGCAGTTTGTTTTGGACTAGGTGAAAGAAATTGGAGGGAGGACAGTGTATTTCAACACCTAGGCTTAAGTTTTGATGGCCTATGTAATCTAGAAATTCATGTTTAACAGTGGTATAATACCTCGCCACAAAGAGCTTTGGATTGAGAGTGAGGGAGACTTAAGTTCTGCCTTAAGCTTATATTTGTGCTTGCTATGTATGTAACTTCAGGTCAGCAAATGGGGAAAATACATTGTATTTTTGGAAAGTACCCTAAACTCATTGAGTAAAAGGAAATTTAAAGTATTTGTTTCTGTAGGTGGAATTACTAGAAAGTTACCTCAGTTGAACACTTGGGAGGTTCTGCCCTGGAATAAACATAAGTGTGGCAAGTGTGTAGTGTTTTATTATCTGCTGTTCTAGGGTTTGTGCTGACAAAATGGGGATTTGAGATATCTCCCTCCTCCCTCCACTCCTCACCCATCCCCGGGTCTTTTTTCCTTCACTAAAAGTTCTGAAAAAATGGATTTGGGTTTTGATCCAAAGTGTCTCCTAAACACAGGTTTTAATCACCATTACTCTCCCTCCCTCTATAATTACCTGATGTCTAACTAGGGAAAATGTCTCATTTAGGGCTGAGCATGCATGAGTGGAGGTGATTAAGGTTTCCCCCCTCCCATTCTTATGGCACAGCTAGCAAATTATCCTTCTGAAAAAATTAATAATTGAAAATTTTTTGTATGGGCCAAATCCTATAAGAATGAATGTCAGTGGATTATCCACATTACTTAGCTATACTGGAATTTTGTTTCATTAAATATTGTTTGAAATAAGTAGGACTTTGTTAGGATTGAGAAACAGTTTTTGTTTTATGGAAATTTTGTTAAAATGAGATTTACTCTCAGTTGGGGTGGAAGCACGGTGTTGGGTGAGAGATATTATATTCTCAAAATAATTCAAATTGACATCAGTCAATACTTCTTTTCTGGTTTTATTATAGCACACCAGCTCTTACCCTTTTAGTGTGTATGAATACATAAGCACTTCTTTTACCACAGTGTACATCATCTAGATTTAAGAATTCCACCCTCAAGGATTCCAAAAGGGTTTGGTTTTTGGGTTTTGGGTTTTTGTTTTTGTTTTGTGGGGTTTTTTGTTTGTTTGTTTGTTTTGTTTGCTTTTTTGGTTTTTTTGGTGGGGGAAGGTGATGATGGGGCTGGAGTTGAACAGAGAAAAGTACACAGCCAGTCTTGAGAATATTAGTATTAGCATTATTTTTACCCCTGAAACAACAGAAGAAATGACAGCTTCTTTTGGCATTGTTCTGATGAGACTCAAGGGCCTCCTTCTCCTAAGGGCCTTAAAACATTTAGGCTTTTTAAATATGACAAATGTTTATTAAAGGAGTTTGAAAGCTCACCTGCTTTTTTTTTTATATTTCACCTTAATTTAAAAATAATAGGTATACACATTAATATTTACAAGCTTTTAAAAAGTACAGAAAGGTACATACATGAAAGTATACTTTCTTCCCCATCTCTTAGCCACTCAGTTCCCTTCTGTGGAAGTGACAAGTATTACTGTTTTCTTTTATGTAGTTCCAGAAATATTCTAAAAGATTGATTTTGGCAAGGAAAAGTTGAATACTACTCATTAAGATATTAGCACTAATTTGGATCGGTAGACTAATTGCAGTGAAAAATCAGTTTGAGCCATAGGCTGTGTATTAATTGTGGGTAGAATAATAATAATAATAATAATAATAGCATTATTATGAGATAAAAATGGATTTTTTTGCCTCGTTTGGCATTTAGCAAGATTGCAGGTCTATTAATTTTTATCTTTAATATAGCTTACCCTCTCCTAGAGACTGGTGGGAGGATCCTTACCTAAATATTGCATTTGGAGGAAACCTATTTAAAGGGGCAATGTTTTCTTTATACTGAACTGCATTGATGATTCTAAAAAGTTTTTTCATTATAGAATAAGATTTCAGAGATAGGTAATAGTAGGGAGAAACTCCCATATTCTGAAATCCATCTTATTTCGCCTGTAACAAACTCAGTAGGCTTCTTTGGCAGATAAGGATATATATCCTATACATATACTTGCACATACCCATCCTTCCATAAATTTCATAAAATGAGTCCTAATTCTTTTTTTAATGTATATTTCCAGTCTTACTGAGAAATAGACATACATCACTGTACAAACTTAAGGCATACAGCACAGTGGTTTGATTTATATATATTGCGAAGTGATTACCAAAATAGGTTCAGCTAATACTCATCTTCTCATATAGATAGAATAAAAAGAAAAGAAAGAATAAAGAAAAAAATTTGTTTCTCCTTGTGGTGAGAACTCTTAGGATTTGCTATCTTAACAGATTTCTTATATATCATACAGTGGTATTAGCTGAAGTCCTCAATGTTGTCCATTATATCTCTACTACTTATTTATCATATAAATGGAAGTTTGTACCTTTTGACCACTTTCCTCTAATTCTCCCCCCTGATCCCTAGTCATAATTCTTTAATATCTGATTTCCAGTCCACATTCAGATTTCCGTAATTGTCTCAGACATGTCTTTTTATGGTTGATATTGCAGCAATAAGTTGTAAAATGCAATTAAAAAAATTTTTTAATGTTTATTTTTGAGAGAGAGAGAGTGTATGAGCAGGGGAGGTGCAGAGAGAGAGGGAGACACAGAATCTGAAGCAGGCTCCAGGCTCTGAGCTGTCAGTACAGAGCCTGATGTGGGGCTCAAACTCATGAACTGCGAGATCATGACCTGAGCCGGAGTTGGACGCCCAACTGACTGAGCCACCCAGGCACCCCTGTAAAATGCAATTTTGATGGCTTTATAATATTTTTAGGGCTGTTAAGAAAGCAAGTTAATCCTGACAAATAGAATTATGCTGATCGGAGAAAGCATATAAAGCAACTACCTAGCCAAATAGTAATTGTAAAAATAATTTTTTTTTAAAAAAAGCTCATTTTGAAGGATTCCTACACGAACTATACACATCAGCGAAACCTTCAACATATATAGACCTCTCTACCTGGTTTTCTATTTACGTACATTCTCATGGTTTATATCACAGCTGTTGTGCATAATAGTTTCTTTTAAAACTGCCTTTAGATTATGGGCATGAAAGAACAGATAAAGGAAAAAAAGTTTCCTAAGAATGAAAGAATTATTCTGAAATGTTTGATAATTCATCTTGTCGCTCTTGCTCCTACAAAAATATGACCTATTTCCACAGACTAACAATGGAGTTCTGTGATTACTTGGGACAGTACAGAACATGGAGTTTGAGGGAAAAGAAGAAAATAGCCTATTTAGGAGGAGGAGGGAGTTGGGAAAAAGTAGAAATTCACTCATTTGCCTTTTATTTTCATTGACTATTATTATAACGAGAACCTCCTCTCTGTGCAGTGTACAAGTCCCCGGAGTATGAGTCTCTTGGCTTTGAGCTTACTGTGGAGAGATTAGTTTCTATTGGCTATCCTCAGGAGCTGCTCAGCTTTGCTTATGATTCTACATTCCCTACCAGGTAATTTTTCAAGATTTCTTTGGATTAAGACCTTTCCCTCTATCCCCCAAATTAATAATTCCAAATGCATCTCTGACCCTGCCCACGGTCAAAGAAAAGAACCAGAAAAGATGGTTTGGTTTGTTTCTGGTTTTGTTATTTTGGTTGGTGTGGATTCTAAAATTATGGACTTTTCATGTACATTATATCTTTTGTGGTTTTTTTTAAATTTTTTTTGTTTTTTTTTTTTTACATTTATTCTTGACAGAGAGAGCACAAATGGGGGAGGGGCAGAGAGAGAGGGAGACACAGAATCCGAAACAGGGTCCAGGTTCTGAGCTGTCAGCACAGAGCCTGACACAGGGTTTGAACTAACAAACCGTAAGATCATGACCTGAGCCAAAGTCAGATGCTTAACCACCTGAGCCACCCAGGCGCCCCATATCTTTTGTGTTTTTGAATTGAGCTTAGTTTATTGTTACTGAAGATCTATTTATGGGAAAGAAAAATTATTAAAACTGATGGGCAGTAATCACAGATACTCCTTGCTTTCACTGTTGGAGATCAGTTACATGTTTTACTGACACACTTCAGTTGGTCAGTGGGAGCCTCTTGGCAGTTTGCATTTTTGGATTTGATAGGGAAGATTTAAGATTAAGAAAGATGGTGTTTGAGAGGCCATCATATATGTCCCATATATAGCATCTATTAGAAGGAAATATAAGCCAGCTCCTTTCTCCAAGGAAATTAAGACTCTTTTAGAATGGAACCAGTGTATTAAGAGGAATTATGGTTCATACCTTGTTTAAGCTCTTATTCTTTATAGAAAACAGTTGTGATTATTTATCTGAACAGAGTAAATATTTTTTAGTTACTCTGGGTTTAGTTTTTTTTTTTATTAAAAAAAGGTTTTTTTTAACGTTTATTTATTATTGAGAGACAGAGGCAGAGCATGAGCATGGGAGGGGCAGAGAGAGGGGGAGACACAGAATGTGAAGCAGGCTCCAGGCTCCAAGCTGTCAGCACAGAGCCTGACTCGGGGCTCAAACTCACGAACTGTGAGATCATGACCTGAGCCGAAGTCGGTTGCCCAACCAGCTGAGCCACCCAGGAGCCCCTCTGGGTTTAGTTTTTAAGATTTTATTCACTTCATCCTCCAGGATTATATTGTTTGGGACATGCTTGAGTCTTCGTAAAGATTGAATAAGATGGCATTGGTTTATGATGATTGAGTAATACTACATAAGATTGTTGCCTGTATTATTGATGATGTCCTTGTTTGCATATAGGGGACTTGTCTTTGATACACTATATGGAAATCTTTTGAAAGTTGATGCCTATGGAAACCTCTTGGTCTGTGCACATGGATTTAACTTCATAAGAGGGTGAGTACATAGAACTTTTAGCCTCTGTCTAGTGTTTTTATAGTGAAAAAATAATGAAGATCACGGGTCTCCCCAGATGTAATAATATACTTTCCTGTTCCCTCATCATTAAAGAACAATTTCTTTACATAAGGATATTTAACAATTATTTATTAGGCAGTTAGGACTCAAATGGACTTATATAGTTAGCAGTTACATTTTGTGTAAATTAAGTGGTTTCTAATTATATAGCATCCAACAAAGCTAATCCTGAAACTTGCCCAAAAAGAATTGTAGTGGCTTTGACTTATTTGCAATTCTAAGATTTTTATTTTCTCCTTTTTAATACAGTTCTCAGGTAGCTGCTCAGAAGAGGTATGTATATAAAAGCGCTTTGAAAAATGTAAAATTACAACAGTGTAAATGACTAAGATTTTTAACAGCTAATATATGATTTTTTAATATTCTAATGAATAGCTTCAGATACTTGATCATGTGGTTAAATTTTTTAAAAACAGGCTAAAAATGAAAGTAGGGTAATATTTAAAACTAGAATAAGCTTTATTTTCATAATCAGAATATTTCCATTCTCCCTAACTCGGACTTTTTGCCTTAGTAAATAGTAGATAAAATTTACTGTCTACAATGTTTTGGTCTACTATTTTTTGGTGAAACATCCCAATTTTTTCTTTACAAATCACAATACCACAGTTTGACATTTTTTTGTCCTCATAACTTTGCAATTATATATTTTCTTCACTATTATACTACTTAATTTACTACTGATACTGCATTAGGCACAGAGCAACACTTAAAACCAAAATAGATTATCTGTCAGTCTCTTGTATAACTTTCCTATATATTATTTTCAAAGGCAAAATAGTAAAAACCACACAGTCTGCATTGAAATTTTTAAAGAGAGAGTGTGTTTTTGGTAATTATTTTTTGTGATAAGAGGCACAAGCTAACTGAAACTGTACCAGAATATCATTTAAATCTGAGATCACAGCAATGCCCTGTTTGGAATTGAAGCATCTGATATAAGATTTTTCAGCTGGAATTACATAGGCTCAAAGGTTTCCACATAGACATAGTGCAAACAGTGTGAAGTAAACACCCCACCTTGACACATCTGGGCAGGCCTGTGATTATGTCTCCCTCTCTTTCACTGCTCCTCTCATGAGGGGTTTGTTCAAGATCCATGAATATCAGGAGGCAGGATTTAGAATGTGAAGTGATTGCAAATAGTGTTAGCAGCCTAAGCTATTTTATAAATGGATATTGTACCATAATTCAAAATCTCAATGAAGATGAACCAAGGTTCTATTTTTTAATGTCTGAAAAGGGATTTTTGTGTTATGGAGAGGGGTAGTCAGAGAGGAAAAGGAAAGGAAGTTGTTCTATAAATGAGTACTGCAATTAGTGTTACTAACTCAGGATCCACAGATCTTCTTTCTTTCCCCAAATAAACTAATAAAGTTTCCAAATGGCTCCTTTGGAAGTATTTTTAGTAGTGTTTCAAAAATAAGCCATTTATTTTTTTTTTTGTTTAAAAAAATTTTTTTTTGATGTTTTTATTTCTGAGACAGAGAGAGACAGAGCATGAGCAGGGGAGGGCCAGAGAGAGAGGGAGACACAGAATCTGAAGCAGGTTCCAGGCTCTGAGTTGTTGGCACAGAGCCCGACGCAGGGCTCAAACTCACGAGCTGTGAGGTCATGACCTGAGCTGAAGTCGGACGCCCAACCAACTGAGCCACCCAGGTGCCCCAAAAATAAGCCATTTATGAGTAATGCAGAATCATTCAAACAGCACTTAACACTCTATAGTCTTTAGAATCCAGAGGAAAAGCCTGTGGAGAAGGAGAGGCTGAGGATGGAGAGAGAGGGAAAGAACAAGCTCTTGAAGCATACTGGTGGATGAGGCTGGCAGGGAGGTTAGGGCTCCATCAGGCATTGCTTTACACACCTTGCCAATGAGTTGGTGCCTCTTTTTTGGACAGGGGCAAAGGCCTTTAAAGTTCTAGGATGGGATAATGTTGAGATCACATATTTATTTCTACGAGTCACAGAAAGTTAGCAGTACAGTAGTCCATAACAGTTTTCCTCCCAGCTCCCAAGTCTAGCATTCCTTCTTCTGGGATACATTATCTGCCCCCAGTTAATATTTATTTTAAATATATGCTAGCTTGATTTGACAATTAAGAGGGCACAAGTGAGCAAAGGGCAGAGAGCGGGGGGAAAGAGAGGGAGGGAGAGAGAGAGAGAGAGAGAGAGAGAGAGAGAGAGAGAGATAAATAAGTGGGGCTCACTCAAAGCAGGGCTAATGTTTTACCTGAAGTGGGGCTCGTGCTCACCCAATGCAGGGTTCATGCTCACTCAGAGTGGGGTTTGAACTCACAAACCATGAGATCATGACCTAAGCTGAAGTCAGATGCTTAACTGACTGAGCCAACCAGGCGCCCAACACTTAAACAGAATGTAATTGCTAACTCTATTTATAAGTCATTTGGGTTCTTATTGCCTAATAAATAACTGTTAACTATCCTTATGTAAAGGAATTACTTTTTAATGATGGAGAGAATAGGAAAGTATATCTAAGGAGACAGTGGCATCTTACTAAACCCGACTGAGGAAAGCTTATCATTACTATTCCCTTCCACCTTAATTTTTAATACAGAAAATCTTAGAAGGCTAGAAAATGAGATATTCTACAAAGTTATTCCTTACTGGGCACTCTTATTTCAGAAGGGTGACTAAGACAGGGAGCTAATGTGATTTTCTTTTCCTAACTAGAATTTATGCCATTGGTAGTTAACAGACCCAAGCAGGAATTTACCAGGTTACAAACTGAGTACAAACTTTAAATTTGATGTCCTTTATTTAGATTAGTTATCTTTATATATTCATTGTGAGAACTGTGCAGTTTTTAAATAAATATTTTATTTTTAAGCAATCTCTACACCCATCATGGGGCATGAACTGACAACCCCAAGATCTAGAGTTGCATGCTCTACCATCTGAGCCAGCTAGGTTCCCTGAGGATTGTGCATTTTTATGTTTTAGTTTTTCTCCCTTTTGGTTTCTCTCTACATTTTTTTTTTTAAATTAATGCTGTCCCCTTCAACTTCTTGGAGTGTTTCATTTCACTCTCCAAGGTTCTTGGGCATCTCTAACAACTTCTGTCTGTTTTGCTGGCTTTTTTCCTTTTAACCCCAAATGTTCCCCTTGGGTCTATTTCAGTCTTCTGTTTTTCCTCTGCACCGTAAGTGACCTTATCCACTATAACAGTCTTCGTGGCTTCACCTTTTACCTATGTGTAGATGATCCCAGTTCTCTCTTAAGTCTGAATCTCTGTTTTAAGTTTTTGACCTTGTTTCTAATTAATCACCTATAAAAATCTGTTTACTTTCCAAAATAAAACTCCTCTTACACCTACTTGTTATTCAGTTTTCATATTTCTGTAAATGGTACCACCACCCTACCCTCTCAGAGACATCCTTATGTGAGCATCATCTTTGATTCTCATGTCCTCATCTGCCACAGCCAATCAGTCCCCTGGTCTTAATTCATTTTACCTTGGTAGTCTCTCATGATTAATGCTTCCCTTTAATTTCCTGTCCCATCACTCTAGGAGAGACCCTTCCTGCTCTCATCTAGGCTACTGCAATAACCACTTAACTGATTTCCCAGTCTTTTGTGTCAGTTAGTTTTTCTGCGTAATGAAGTACTTGAAAGCCTGTTGGCTTCAAACAACGACTGTTTTATTTAGCTTAAAATTCTGAGAGTCAGCTGGGCAGTTCTGGGGTTGCTCAGCTGATCTGGAATGGCCTGACTCACATGTCTGGCAGTTGGCAGCCTGTGGTGGGCGTTCCTCATTTCTGTATGTAGCCTTTATGCTCCAGCAGGTTATCTCTCTCACTCACACAGCAGTCTGAGGTCCAAATGCAGCAAGAGTAAGCACGCCCCAATATGCAGGTGTTTTCAGAGTTTCTGCCTGGATCCCTAGTTGCTGCTGTTCAAACGTTTATTTGAGGGTGGAGAGAGAGAGTGAGCCTCTTAGCTGGAGTAACTGCAAAGTCACACATTACAAAGGCATGGAAAGAATTTGTAGCCATTTGTGCCACATATCACATTTCTTTCTCCTTTTTATCCTAAAACTGTTACTAATGGAGTATTATTACAGTTTAGCTCTGATGGTTTTATCCTTTTGTGTAAAGACTGTCAGTGGCACCAAAAACCTGTCGATGGCACTCTGAGTGCCTCTGAGTGAAAGATAGCAGCATGATCTGCCTCAATTCATCCTTCTAGCTTTATTTTCCTCTGCTCCCCTGTCTCTACCCAGTTTGGACTAGTTTTTGAATTGGATCTTCTGAGCCTTTAAGGACCAGCTTCTGTGCCCCCTTTTTCATGAATCCCTCCTAGATTTCCCTCTTCTCACACCCACATTCACTTTTTTCTACCCCTTAAGTTGAAATGGTCTCCTCTTCCTCAGTTTTCTCATAGCTCTCTGCACCTTTCTTGTGGCAGTTGTGATTTTTTACTTTGTGATAACTGTGTATGTGACTCGCCTCCCTTAGCCGACCGAGGGCTGTTTAAGGGCTGGAACCCGAGCTTGTTTATCTTCATAGCTACTCACATGTAATATTTAGACCCTGCCTTGCATGTAGCCACCAAAATATTTGAATGAATTTTTGAATGATGAATATTTCTCATGGTTGTAATGTTCATTTTTTGAATGTCAGTTAATTTAAATTTTTTCTTTCAGACCAGAAACTAGAGAGCAGTATCCAAATAAATTTATCCAGCGGGATGACACCGAAAGATTTTACATTCTGAACACACTGTTCAACCTACCAGGTAGACTCATTCTGTGCTTATATATATGGATGCTTTCCCTTCTTTTCATGATCATTTGTCTTTGCTCAAGGGAGATAATGAAGTTTGAATTATTTCATTTATGTTTATGAATATCTGTTCTTCATTTTTCAGAGACCTACCTGTTGGCTTGCCTAGTAGATTTTTTTACTAATTGTCCTAGATATACCAGGTATGTATATAGTGTAATTTTCTTTTTCCAATTGATTTTTTTAAATTAATGTACAGGGTTTTAGAGAACTGGCCATTGTAGGTCTTTTCTGCTTTTCTGAAGTGAATTTAGTGCTAGTGAGAGATGCCACATTGCCAGCCTGAGAGATGGGACAGCACCAGCAGCTCCATGCAGGCTCTCACCTCCCACACGGCCCCCTCTCCTTGCCAGTGTGCTGCAGCCATGTTTGGAAGGGACCACTTCTGATTGGCTTCTCCTGGGAATGAAGACGGCCAGCAGAGGTGCTAATTGTGACAACTGAGTGGGAGGTTTGTGTGATGATTATCTGTCCAAGCAGAATTACACTAAAACCCCCCAACTCATTTCACAGCAGCTACCCGGGAGCCATTCAGCGATGACAGTTTAGTTTCATTCCCAGGCCCAGCAAGATTTGATTGAGGAGTAAATATGGTTTATCCTCCTCAAAGTAAAATTTTGTTTAAGTCTTGAACAAGGTATCCTACGCTTTTTAGGGCAAATTGTATAACCACTGCTGAAAGCTCAGCCGTATGTGTCAGAGTTGGCTAACTTATCCTGTCTAGGCCTTATCCGCTTCAAGGCACTAAATCTGGTGGGGCACCAAGTCACTAAGCTAAATAGAAAAAAGGCAATACCTTTGTACCTAGAGAAAACATCAGAAGAGTCAGGATGAAGAGCACCTAAATGACCAATTTTAAGTTTTAAATGTTTCTTTGATGGGAACCTGTTTCTTAAAAGTGATGAGTAAAAGAACATGATATTTTTGGAACTGACCTTTTAGGTTTCATTCAGTATATTGTTCTATCACTTTGTATTTGTTCACAATTATTGTATTCCATTGAACACTGTAGTCCTTTCTGGTTGTCAAAATGGATTTTCGTTAGGGAGTAATTATTTTCCTAATTAGCCTAGTCTTTCCATGTGATCATGGAATCCTTGGGTCCCCTGGGCAATGTTTGATATTCATTTTACTTACCCTCTTTTGGATTCCCTGTCATGTTTTTTTTCATCTTTGTATAGCTGTGAAACAGGATTTAAAGATGGGGACCTCTTCATGTCTTACCGGAGTATGTTCCAGGATGTAAGAGATGCTGTTGACTGGGTTCATTACAAGGTACCTGGGAGCTGCTGCGTCACCTGTTCACTCTGTGGCTTGTGTCTTGTGGTCTGACATTAACTTTCCAAGCGCAAATAGAGCAGAATTTTTCTTCCATTAAAAAAAAAAAAAAAAAAGGATTTGCCCCCTAGTGACAGCTCTCTAGAATACTTTTCTTCTTGTCTTTGTCCTACTTTCGGAAGTTATGCTGATCTTTCCTCCCGTGATCCTGCTTGGCTTCCAGCTCTTACTTCAGTTTTCATTTCCCAAACTTAGAAGAGATTTTAGTATTAAGATTATACTTCCCCCTACCTTTGAGGATGATTATTGTTTGTTTTTTTCCAAATACCTCCTGTTTGACTAATACATTAACTAATTAAAATTATACTTACTATAAATTATACTGAATAAAATATGAAATACCTTTTGATTTCTTGTTTAAAATAAACATAGTTTTATAGTTTAAATACCTTTTGGAGGCAGAGTTGCAGCAAATCACATCTGCTTTATCATGGCCATTTCTAGTTTATGTACTTTTCCATTTTGGTAAATACTTAAAAAATGCATTTGGGTTGATAGTAGTATAAACTGTTAAAAACTGATTTTGTTCTTATTTTCCTTTTTTTCTTCCTGTAGGGCTCCCTTAAGGAAAAGACAGTTGAAAATCTTGAGAAGTATGTAGTCAAAGATGTAAGTAATAAAGGGGAAAATAGATCTGCAAATCAGGGAAATCAATAACAAACCTATTTATAATGAAATGGATAAAGGAAGATACTAATTTGTCTTGATATAATATATGTCAAGTACAATCACCAGGAATTTTCAGCCAGAACATAGGTCTTAGTATAGTTTTCCCTGTTTGTTCCTTGGCAAGAAGATCCAGTATATCATTTGTCTTTTTAGCTCTAATGATAATAGCAGCTAGAGTAGTTACTGTGTGTACATCACTGTACTAAGTGATTACATGCCCTTTAATCTTCCATATAACCCTGAGTGAGGTATTGTTACCTCTGCTTTGTAGATAAGCTGAAGGGGGCTCCTGGGTGGCTTAGTTGGTTAAGCGTATGATTCTTGATTTCAGTTCAGGTCATTATCTCATGGTCGTGAGATCAAGCCCCGTGTTGGGCTTTGTGCTGAGTGTGGATCCTGCTTAAGAATATTCTCTCCCTCTGGGGTGCCTCGGTGGCTCAGTTGGTTAAGCATCTGACTCCTGATTTTGGCTCAGGTCACGATCTTGCGGTTAATGAGATTGAGCTCCACATTGGGCTCTGTGCTGATAGCATGGAGCCTGCTTGGGATTCTCTCTCCCCCTCTCTCTGCCTCTCCCCTGCTTACACTTGCACTCTTTCTCTCTCTCAAAAGCAAAAAAAAATAATTTTTAAAAACCTGAGGAATACAGGTTATATATAATTTGTCCAAGTTTATACAGTAATTTTTTTAAATCTGTAGTTTATGGAATTGTGCCAATGTTAATTTCTTAGTTTTGATCATTGTACTATGTGTAAGTAAGATCTTTAATATTAAGGGAAGCTAGATGAAGAATATGGGGAAAAAATCAGGCTAGTTTAATTAACATATAGTGTCGTATTTGTTTCAGGAGTAGAATTTAGTGATTCATCACTTAACATACAACATCCAGTGCTTATCGCAACAACTGCCCTCCTTAATGCCCCTTCCCTCCACCCCCAGCAACCCTCAGTTTTCTATATTTAAGTCTCTTATGGTTTGCCTCCCTCTCTGTTTTTATCCTATTTTTCCTTCCTTTCCCCATGTCTATCTGTTTTGTTTCTTAAATTCCACATGAGTGAAATCATATGATACTTGTCTTTCTCTGACTTACTTTGCTTAGCATGATACACTCTAGTTCCATCCATGTTATTGCAAATATTTGGCAAGATTTCATTCTTTTTGATTGCCAAGTAATATTCCAGTGTGTGTGTGTGTGTGTGTGTGTGTGTGTGTGTGTATGTACACGTGTGTACACACAAATCAATCACATTTTCTTTATCCATTCATCAGTGGACATTTGGGCCTTTTCCATAATTTGGCTATTGTCGATAGTGCTGCTATGAACATTGGGGTGCATGTGCCCCTTTGAATTAGCATTTTTGTATCCCTTGGATAGTAGTGCAATTGCTGGATCATAGGGTAGTTCTGTTTTTAACTTTTTGAGAGACCTTTGTGCTGTTTCCCAGAGTGACTGTACCAATTTGCATTCCAACCAGTGGTGCAAAAATTTGGAATTACTTTAATGTAAGAGGGAAACACAGCTCCGAGATGAGATACTTCCTTTTCTCACAGAGTATGAGTAGTGGAATGCAGTATTTTTTTCAAAGTACTTTGATACAGATTTCTTAGTGTTTTCAGTCTTTGTACTTCCTTTTTCCCCTCCACTCCTAATTCCACTCTTCTTTCAAGAGAGAACGCTGAGGGGTTCACAAGAAGTCCAGGAGAATTTGAGTGGAGGAACCTATTTAGTGTGAGAGAAGGAAAAGCTGCTTTTCTTTCCAGTCTCATCAGGAGTTAGAATTTCCTCATGTGTCTGCAGATGGGTCTGAGCATTTCTAGGTTCCATCCTGCACATGGCATTTCATTCTACAAGGTATACAAGAGAAAAGCCTACACAGGGAAGCCATATCTTATGCTCTCCTTGTATTTTGCTGGTGATGTTTAAAATCAGCTTCTCCTCGCCTTTAATATACCTCATTCATATACTTTAAGAGATTACAAGGTAATTTAAACTCCTTCCTGAGGCAAACATGAGGAAGGTAGAGATGGTTTTATTTTTCAATTTAATTTAATTTTATTATTATTTTTTGTAATCTCTACACCCAGTGTGGGGCTCAAACTCACAACCCTGAGATCAAGAGTTGCATGCTCTTCCGACTGAGCCAGCCAGGTGCCCCAAGGTGTTTTTAATAAGCATATTTAATAATATATCTAATAAGCATATCATCTGTATGTGTCATTTTATATATACACCTATATGTTATATACACCATGTATACTGCTAGCTTAATACTTCACGCATAGTGATAATATGGTCTTTTAAATGTAAAACTCTGAAATCAACCAACCCTCAAAGCGCATCCCCTATGCTTACTCAGGTAGACAAAAGTTGAAGTGACTGTGTATTTGTGGTTTAGTGTTTCACTCATCATCATATTACATTTCAGGGAAAACTGCCTTTGCTTCTGAGTCGAATGAAGGAAGTAGGGAAAGTGTTTCTTGCCACCAACAGTGACTATAAATACACAGATGTAAGTGCCTAATGTTCATACTTGTTTATTTACACAGAGGAGTTACTTTGGCCTAAGGAACTGGGAATGAAGATCATGAGGACACTCGTTAAGTGAGGGTATTTTTTTGCCATATCATTTTGAGAGCAGAGTGGAAAAAGAATATATAGCTTAAGGGCCACATTGGAGTGGTTCTCAAATTTTTCTAAATATTTCTTTTGACTTTTCCCTGATTACAGTTGGTTACTTGAAGGTTTTAATTTGGAGGTTGTTTAAAACCTTTGTGCTGATTTTAAAAAGGCTTCTGTGTCTCTTTGGTGCATCATTTATATCAACTTGAGAAGTCACACATTTATTTACTGCATATGTGTAAATGCCCTCCCTGCTGCTGGGAGCCAGATAGCAGAAGATGGTGCAAAGATGTTTGGACTCTTCGCCATCAAAATTTACTACCTTTTAACTTAGACATTTCTTTGTCAGGACTAAAGCATGTTGAAAAGTGAGCTTAACTCCTTAGCCTCATCTTATTTTTGCTAAGACAGTTACAGGCTTATAGTACTAGCAAGAAGCCCAATGCTCTGCAATTCTCTTCATGCAAAATCTTGATTTAGAAATCTGGTGATTTGTTGGAGTAAGCAGTCTTACAAAGCCAACAAATCTAATGGTTCATTGGCTTGGTTAGTCTAGAAACAATAAATAGTAAGGAGGCCAACGTATATTATTTCCATGTGAGTCATTAGTTTTGTCGATGCCCTGACCTCAGATACCAATTCCAAATATGTATTCCAGCCCGTTAAGAGGATTTGGTAGGGATATATGGATGAAGTGTACAAAATTACATCCTAGAAGCCTATGTCCTACTGAGAATGTCAGCTGTAGTTTGTTATGTTGAAGCATTAATTTCTGGCTTCAGCTGCCATGATTTCATAAACTTAGGGGAAAAAAGAATGTGATAAATCCTGTATTGAAAAAGACACGTCATATGAAAAGGTTGGGTTTGAAGTTTTTTTTAGGTGCTGCATATTGTTTGCAAAAGTAGTATATGGACCTGATGTTGGATTTTTTTTTTCCAGAAAATTATGACTTACCTGTTCGATTTCCCACATGGCCCCAAGGTACTATATGTAACTTAACAGACCATTGCTTTTAGTAATAATGAATGCATTTAGCGATCCTGGAATATTGAGAGTCAGGAATTGTCAGAACTCCTCTAGAAATCTTCATTAACCTTAGAAGCAATGCAGGAGCTAGTGTAGTTTAACATTGCTAGAGATTTGAAAACATAGTAGATAGAAATAAAGGGGAGATATTTGTGTTATTTGGTAGGATGGGATCAGAATAATTACGGCCAAGAAGTTCTGTGTGGAGTTACTAAGTTTGTGTGGCAAAGTAAGGAATTTTCACATTGAGGAAGATAGATGATTAAAAGAAACAGAAGATATGTATATTCTTGGCAACTTCTAGATACTACTCTTAGTTATTGCTGAGTTTTGTTGAAGAACAGTTAACCTTGATATTTAGCAGAGAAGTCTTCATTCCCACAGTGTGGCTACACTTAAATTTAAGGAATACTCATTGCAGCCTAGTCACATCCTTGTGGGACTTAGTCCTTCTTTGGTTAAATATCAGTAAATCTCTGTTTTGAAAAGGTCACCCAAAAGCACAGCTTGACCTTACAAGTTTAATACCCTGGTCCCACTTCAGGATAGAAAGCATGTTAATGGGCATAACTTCTCTATTAGTGCCGTGACGAGCCTCCAGTATGAGCCAAAGGCTAATGTGTACCTAGAGCCATTATTCTGAGAACATAACCAATAAAATTTGCTAGTAACAGTTCCATGTTAGTTTGTAAACTTAAGTTCTGATGCTGATCTGCCTCTTTCTTAAACTGTCTTCTTGAATATCAGTTTGCATCTTTCCTTCACAACCCTTTGAGCCTTTTTTGCCTATTTCAGAGTGTGAGGACACTTTCCTTCATATGTTAAATTGCTGTGAAATGTTAGTAGAGGAAATGATTTAAAATGTGTTAATTTATATTTTCACCTTGCCTGCTTCCAAAAGAATATGGCCGCTAACACACTGTGTTTTTAATACAATAGTGGGATCTTCTGTGTATACTTAATATGTCTACATTCCTTACATTTGAGTGAGATTAAATATTAGTGCCTCAAGGGTTAGGAGTGATGTTTTGGCTTTTGCTGTTTCTCAACCTCATCAGCCTGGGAGCTCCCATCGACCATGGCAGTCCTACTTTGACCTGATCTTGGTGGATGCACGGAAGCCACTCTTTTTTGGAGAAGGCACAGTACTGCGTCAGGTGGACACAGTAAGTCAAGAGGATGATCTGTCTGCTGGCACATTGTCCTTCGTATTTCTCCTTTTCCCACTCTTATTCTTCCTAAGGAAACAGGTATTTTTAATTTATTATCCATATCTTTCTTTTGAATTTCAGAGTTTTAATCTTAATTGAGATAGCCCAATAATTTCAAAAGAATATAATTCAAAAGTGCCAATCATTTAGATGCCTATCCAGATTGCATTTTGGGTGGGGATTGTGATAGAACAGTAAATTATTAGAAAGTCTTCTCTTCTCACAGAAAACTGGCAAGCTGAAAATTGGTACCTACACAGGCCCCTTACAACATGGCATCGTCTACTCAGGAGGTGAGTCACAGATTTCCCTTTATTTAGTTTAAGTCTTTGTTCAGATTTCATCGTGAAAGCTTTGGTGTCCTCCTGGCAGAGTGCCAGTTATACTTTAGTATTCTGAAGATACTGTCTCCTGAAGGTAACTGCTTTAGTCACCTGCTAATGCAGTAGGAGTCAGGGAGAACAGGTTTGAGAAGTTGTTAGTATGTCCTAACACATCTTTGATTTTCACTAAAAGGATCAGTGTTTGTTTCCTCATCCTTTTACGTATTTGAGACTTTTTCTCAGTGTCCTGGAATGATTTGAGGTGGTTCTCAAAGGGGTCCTCTAGGAGCCCCTGTGGACACTGATGCATATTTCGTTGCAGTGAGAAATTGTTGAACAAAACAAAATTAATGTCAGATCTTCTGTGATGAGAAATGGCTGTGCTTTGGGAGAATTATATTTACTAAAGCTGAGACTTGTAGTTTTGTTGCTCTTGGATTTGGTTATCAAGAGCTCTGGTTAGCACAGTGGAGCTGAAGGCCTTGCGTTAGAGGCAATAAAAGGAATGATGAAAGAAAAACAATGGTGGGTCTTTAAGGTGAGCCCTTTTTCTAGTCTGTTCCTTGCATAAGAATAAAATTAATCAGTACAGTATCTAATGGTTATGGTACTTAGGATTCTCGTTTTTAATATGGAGACATTTTTGTTTTCCCATTGTTCATTCCCTTGTTTCAGGTTCATCTGATACAGTCTGTGATCTCTTGGGAGCTAAGGGCAAGGACATTTTGTATATCGGAGATCACATTTTTGGGGACATTTTAAAATCAAAGAAACGACAAGGGTGGCGAACTTTCTTGGTGATTCCTGAACTTGCACAGGAGCTGCACGTCTGGACTGATAAGAGCTGTAAGGAGCCATTACTCCTATTTTATATCCAGCTGTATGAATCAGTCCTCTTGGATGAACTCATTACTTCATATGTGGGGAGAAAGGGAGGGGAGGCAGAGGTAGTCAAAGATACTTCCCTCCAGCCAGATATTTTACAGAACTCCAGAATTTGAGGAAATAGGAGAGGTTCGGGTGTTCAGCCTTTCTCTTGCATTCTTTCAGGGTTAAGGACAGAATATTGCTATCCTGAATTCTATTACTATAGCAACTAAACTGTGAATTCCACTTCCTTTTGTAGTCCCATATTTTCCAACCACACATACTAGTTCCCTGTCTCTCTGCCACCAGCCTCTGTGATGTTGGGGGCATTGATGACTTTGAGTGGTAATTACATCCCTTTTTTTTTCCTGCTCTTCTGAGAAGTAGAGAATGAGGCCAAATTGTACCCTCTGGACTGTACATGGAATTGAGCTGTAGGTCTAGTTATGTAAACCTGTTTGACCTGTAAATTCTCCAGCCAGTCCTAGCTAGCATCACCCACAGTGTGGGGAGAGGTACTGCGTCAGGTAGTTACCCCAGCTCTACTACCTAATACCTTCATGCCCTTAGTCAAGTTACTGTGGGTTAGTTTCCTCAAATATGAAAATGAGGATAATACCTACTTTATAAAGATACAAGTGACAACCTTTCTCAACCTAGGCTCCTCATCTGATCCACAGAACAGAGAAATTGATTAGGTGACTCTCGGTAGGTAAAGAAAATTTGTTAAAACAGTATATACATTAGGGCTTCTCTCTGGGGAACCCAGGTTGAGAAAGGCCAGAACCTCAACAAAACAGGCAACAGCTGCTGGCTGTTGCTTGTCCTTGGTGGGATTTTCTGGCTGGTCCTTCATGCCCGTTTTCAACTTTCTACCTCTGAAATTCTGTTAGTCTAGTTGATTTGGCTCTGTTTCCTGGATTTGTGACTCTGGACACGTCCCCTAATCCTCATTCTTTGATCTGAAAATGGAACTGTTAACACTTGTTTTGCTGCAACACACCTCCGATGGGATACAAATTAGCACTTAGCATCCATTGGGAAAGAAGAGTTGTAGCTAGCTGTGTTGAAGTAGAAGAAGGAATCGTGGCTTTCACTTGCTGCCAGATCCCAAGCAGGAGAATAAAGTCATTTTGTACACTCACCATAGCTTTACCTTTCAGTCATAGCTGCAGCCTGTTAGTTTCAGGAAGAGTTAAAACCTGAATGCTTTTTGTTGAAAACATTTTTCTTTTCCTTCCAAACTTTAGCACTTTTCGAAGAGCTTCAGAGCTTGGATATTTTCTTGGCTGAACTCTACAAGTAAGTTTCCAGATTCTAAAGATAAACATTTCTTCCCTAAAACCATCTACCTCTTTGAGAATCAGCTAGGTCTAAGAGACCTCTTTCCCAGAGATTTTCAGTGGAGTTTTCTTTTTTCGCCTCCAGGCACCTTGATAGCAGCAGCAATGAGCGCCCTGACATTAGTTCCATCCAGAGACGTATTAAGGTATCCAAATGGGATTTGGGAGAGATCGTGGAAAATAAAGTTGTGATTTTTGTCTTTATCCTGTGATACAAGGATAGGCACATAGCCAGCACCCAACAACTACTAGAATTCAGTCTCTTGTCTGTTGCAGAAAGTAACACATGACATGGACATGTGCTATGGGATGATGGGGAGCCTGTTCCGCAGCGGCTCCCGACAGACCCTCTTCGCCAGCCAGGTGATGCGGTACGCTGACCTCTATGCAGCCTCCTTCATCAATCTGCTCTATTACCCCTTCAGCTACCTCTTCAGAGCTGCCCACGTCCTGGTGAGTTGACACAGTCTTAGGCTGCTCTTTACAATAAAGATAGACACTTACGGCTGAGAGCTGCAGCCAGCTTTGTGGGATGGCACAGGAGAGTTTGGGTCTTTTTTTTTTTTTTTAATGTTTATTTTGAGAGCTGGGGAGGGGCAGAGAGAGAGGGAGAGACAGAATCCCAAGCACTGTCCATGCTGTCAGCACAGAGCACAACACGGGGCTCGATCCTTTGGATGGTGAGATCATGTCCTGAGCCAAAATCAAGAGTTGGCCATTTAACCATCTGGGCCACCCAGGCATTTTTTCCTAATGTGCAAAAGCCCATAACCAAGTTCCATGCTTGCACCAAAAAGGATCTTTGAGAAGGTATAGGTAATGGCATAGGGTATAAGTGTACTCTGAAATTTGTCATATTAAAAGTTGAGTAGTGAAGACTTTCCTCTTTTGTGAGCACTGCAGTTTTTATAGTGCTGTGTTTAGATACTGATCTATAGCAGGACTGTTTTTTTGCTGTGAAATAGGAATCTTTCTCCCCCCATCTTTTCCAGTTTCGGGCTCTAATAATTGAGATCTGGGCTGTTTTAAGAGTCGAGGATGAGAGGAAGGTAGTTCCCGGAAGATGCTAAAGTATCTAATTTGGCTTGGCCTTTGATCCATTATAGACCTGTCTCTGCACAACCACCTAACCGAGGGAGATGGGGTTAGGATTTGGGAAACTGTTTCACTCCACCTGCTTTCTGACCTTCTGACTTTGTTCTAGATGCCTCATGAATCAACGGTGGAACATACACATGTAGATATTAATGAGATGGAGTCCCCTCTTGCTACCCGGAACCGCACATCAGTTGATTTCAAAGATACTGATTACAAGCGGCACCAGTTGACCCGGTCGATTAGTGAAATTAAACCCCCCAACCTCTTCCCACTGGCCCCCCAGGAAATTACACACTGCCATGATGAAGATGATGATGAAGAGGAGGAAGAAGAGGAAGAATAAGGAGGAAAACCAAAACTGAGCATCCATTAAACACGTTTTGGCAGGACTTCCAGGAGCAAAGGATATCCCTGTTTGCGTTCTAGTGGTGGGTGGGGGAGCTCCATCAAAGGTACATGTGCGAAGTTTCTGAAGACCTTAAAATATTCTAATCATAGAGAGATACTTTTTAGTAGTTTTGTTTGTCTGCACTCTGCAGATGGTTCACAATTGTAATGGAGTCTGTATTGGAAGAAAGCAAGGGTAAAGCCGGGCTGAACTGCATGCAGAAGGCTCCATCGTGGCTTGTGACACCACTTCCTTGTCTGGTTTCATCCTCAGTATATATTGGATATACCAGGGTTAGTGAAGAGTATCCGAGTGGAACGAAGAGGTGATCTGAAAATGATATGTTACAAATTGTGCTCTTACTCCAAAGTCCATCCTGAAATTTTCAGTGCATTATACAGTATTGTATGTCAGTGGAGAAATATATTGTTTCCATTACCAAATGCGGTCTTCTGTTAAGGTCAAGGTTCCGTTTACAAGCTTTGAAGTGTCCTCAGTGCCTGGGGGCAGACTGCAGGCTTCAGTGGTCTTGCACAAGTGTTTGGTTTGCTATAGGGCTTGCCTGGAATGCACTGCAGTGATTCTGTCTTGAGGTAAAAGTCTTCATCTAATCTTACATTTTTTTGATAGTAGAAATGCTTGTTATCCAAAAGCGGTCTTTTTCTCATCTGGAGTGAATCTAGAGAAAGAATTCAGCTGAAAGAGGACAAAGGAGCAAGCCCCATGAAAGAGCATAACTGAGTAAAGTCATTAGCGTGGGCCAGTGTGGCTCGTGCCGCCCAGACTTCCGGCCTTCCCTGTCCTCTAGAGTGGGCTGTATTCCACAGTCAAGCATGAGAGGATGGGAAGAGGGTTCTATCAGAACCTTACTAAAGCAGAGGGCACAATCATGTGAATAAATGCACTTCAGAATCCCAAGAGAAATCACTTGTTATTTTGAACAAGAAGGGATTGTTACTGTATCCTAGAGGGTACCGGGCTGCCTCGCCGTCGGCAGAGTGGCTATAGCAGTTTGAATAGTGCAGACTTTCCCTTTAACCTTTATATATTCCTTCCATTCTTCCTGGTGAACACAGAAGGTAGATTAGTTGCTCTAGAATTCAATAAAGTATATTTCTAATACTGACTTTGACCCCTTCCTGTAGCACAACTTTAATAACCGTTGGTCTTTAGGTGGGTGTAGGTTTGGCTAGTGCCATCAATTTGACATTCTTCTACAGGAAGGTATAGTATAGCATGATTGATGGCTAAATTTATAGCACTTAAATAGTCCTCGAAACTTTTTCATGTCAAGTTTTTTAGTACAGGACTATGAGGTGAGGCTTTCTAAAAATTATTTGATAGGCAGGGAACACAGTTCAGTAATAACATAGCCAAGACCATGTTATATCACCACTTTCAGGATACATGGTCTATATATGAAGTCATGCCAAGAAACTTTCTAACTGGTATCTACTAGGAATATACGCTACTTTAACAGTGATTGGGTTACAAATGCTGTTGCAAATAGCAGTTAAATGCTGTCCCCATTTAAAATTTTAGAGAGTGTGTTTGTGGTCACCCCAGCTATTAGTTACTCTCATTCAAGTGGAGCTAGGGCCCAGTTTGGCACAGTCTTATATTTGCTCAAAGCCAAATAATATTTAAGTGGCTACAGCTGCAGAGCTAACTTATAATGGTACATTTACATATTTTCCCTTTTAAAGCAAGGACCATTATGATCACTTTGCTTTAATTTACCACACTTTTGGTATTGTGTTATTCACATAAGATCTTACCTGTGTAAGAGTTTCTAAAAGTCAGATATCTGACAGTGGGTCCAAAGATCAAAAAGGAAGAAACACAATTGGAAGAAGAATTCCACTGCTGATCAGAGCTTTCTTCAAGGACCAGCAAAACCTATCTTGAAGAGCCAGGATTCCATAAGCATAGAAGACGCAGAACAGAGTGTTTAGGTGGTCCATGGGCAGACACTCAGAGTAGATAGAATTGAGCTTGCTAAAACAATGAATGTGAGTTTCGCTGTTGCCAATAGTTAAGGAGGCTGAACTTAATGTTTTTGTTGTTTTTTAAACCTGAGGCATGTTACACGGTGAGAACACAGTTCTCCCAACTCTTCAAAATCTCTTCCCTGGGTATTTGAAAAGCGCCAGACACCCTTTATTGGGTGCTAGACTGAACTTTCAATCTTGGGGCATGTACAGGGTTGACAGGGCCCCTGGCACACCCAGCAGCTAGGTGCGGGTACAGCAGACCGCAGCCCTGCTGGGTTCCCTTTTAAGAGGACTTGCCCCCTACATTCATCTCTATGGTGTTTCAACCTTAGATTTTCTCCTCCCATAAGCATAGTTCTGCTAAGACCTAAAATAAGAAAGCAAGCCCTTCAAGCCACCCTTCCCAAGTTATGATTGGAGCTACAAATCCTTAGTCCCGTTACTGTTTTTAAGCAACTACTTTAAAAAGCCACTTGCAGTGACATGTCAGACTTAAAAGTACTTTGTTCATGTTTAGATACTTCTAAGTCAGATTTATTTATTTAAGAAATATTTTGTCAACAACTTTAAAGCCCTGCAATTTTTCCAAGGCTGACAGAGCATTTAAAAATACTCTTACTCACCACAAATAGCCTGAGACAAACAAGTGCATATCTAAGTCTGCATTAAGGCTGGGAGCTTTGTACACATTCCGTGTGATGGAAACTATTTAACCTTTCCTTGATGGTGGGAAAAACGGTAACTGTGGCCCAGCTATCACCATATAGTCCATGGCCCAATTCCTCGCTTGGTTTTGAAGCTTATACCTCAATATTTAGGTTTCTCATGACATTTTTTTTTTTTTTTTTTTTTTTTTTTTGGTGACTAGAACATAGGGCACTTAAAATCTTTCCTCAAATGGAACATTTCAAATGATACGCAACTTGGAAAGGACCTTAGAATGAAATTTCTACCATGGAGGTACCTGAGCAGCCCTAAAAATAAAAGAAAAACGATATACTACCATCCAACAGCAGAGAGGCCATGTACAGCACCTGGGAAGCAGAGCCAGGTGACTTGTAACCCACATCGTCCATCCTGCACCTCCACTAACATGAACTGGCATTTCACACTCTTCCTACCGCTATGTGCAAATAGCAGAAAGCAAATCCTCTTAAAAAAAAAAAAAAAACAGCATTCACTTACAGAATGAACAAGGCAGCTTTTCCTAGCAATCTCACCCATTTTTCCCTATTGTCACAGTATCTTCATCCCAAAGCCACAGCAATCTTATTCCAACAAGGATAACACAATTTCAAAAATAAAATAACATACAGTGTTTTAAAGTTCCACTGAAGAGGTTTAACGCAAAAAGTACTCCCAATTGAACACATATCTCAAGCTTGCTGTTACTCTAAGTAGTTTATATTTTCTCGGTTTTTTTTTTTTAATGTTTATTTTTGAGAGTGTGCACGCCAGAGCAGGGCAGGGGAAGAGAGGGGGGCACAGAGGGGGAACAGAAACTGAAGTGGGCTCTGTGCTGACAGCCGAGATCCCAGCGTGGGGCTTGGACCCACGAACCATGCTGAGCCAAAGTCAGACGCTTAACCAACAGAGCCACCCAGGTGCCCCGGTAATTTGTATTTTCTAATTTAAACCAGTTTTTGGTCTAGTCTATTTCTTCCTACAGAAATACCTTTGCTTCATTTTATTACTAGAAGAAAGGTGGATTAGATTTCCTCATGAATCCTATCAGGTACAAACAGGTCCCCAAATGGTCTGCTCTCCCATTAAGCTCCTCCCAAAGCCATGTCTGGTTAGTGCTGTAGACAAGGCCTGAAGAGGCCAGGCCAAGATAAACCTCACCACGTGCACTGGAGCCCAAGCAACTGAGCGCACTTTCTCTCCAGGAAAGGCAGCACTAGTCCTGAGTCTCAGAAGTTCCTGAGATAGTTGGAAAGATTTGCCAAACCTTTCAACACTAAAAAAAGATGCTTATTGTCCCAATTTTTTGAGAGGGTTCTCACCAGAGGTGATCTTTGACTTGTGGGTAGGGCTGTTTTGAAGCAAGTAATTTCATTATTGGACCCACTGCCCTCAAGTCAATGATGTAGCAGAATTGTAGCAGGGAAGCTGGCTCAATCTAAATATCCCCATCCTGTGCTGGCCTACTGTGTGAGCACTCCACAGTCATGAGCACCCCAGCAGGAAAAGCAGTTCGATGAAGAACTCCAGCAGCTGATTCCCCCTTGCACCCTTAGGCCTCGCAGTCATCCACCAAGGGAGATGGCATGCTAACAGAATATCCCAGAGAAAGGGCCCTATGAACCATTCCTTTGCTCTGGACATGTCAGTATGAGCAGAAATGGGAGGATGTTGGATGGAAAAGGATGGAACAGTCTTAGCAAGAGCTTATTAGGCATCTAGTAGGATTCAACCTTTGGCTTTAAAGAATCGCTATCGAATTACTTCTAAAAAGTACAAAAGAAGTTTTCAGAAATCAACTCCAGGTTATGAAAAGGTCATTCAGTTTGTACCACTTTCTCTGCAAGCCCCTCTGGTCACTATCTCTGCCTCAGAAGTACTAAGTTGAGAAAAAGGGCTGGGCAGCACAATTTGTTTTATGAACTAGAAACCCTAGAGCTTTCTTCACGGTAAAGCTTAGTAATGAACTGACAGGTACCCCATGGATGCCGAGGGAAAGCTTAGGAAAATCACCTCTACTTTTATTGGAGAATTTCCTGATTTGAGCTCAGGACTCATCTAGACAAAGTGAGTAAAGCAGGAAAAACTAAGCAAAACAGCCAAGTGGGAGTTGCTATTTTGGAGAGAGAATTCCTTCCCCAGCCTCCCTTAGTGCTTTCTTCTCTGCTTCTAAGGAAAGAAAACAGGCTCCCAAGAAGGTAACACTTTGCTAGAATATAGGTCTACTCTGTTCTACTTTCCCGAAGTTGGGGGTGATGACTCTGGAAGGGAACATGGTAATTAGGTCAGGCATGTTCCAAAGCCAGTCTTGCCAGCAGCCCTTCACTGAAAAGTCTCCGTCCACAGGGCAAGTGTAAGTAAGGGGCCAGTCACCAAGAGGCTCAATTCTCAGAGCATGATCCTCTTTGGATTGTAAAATAAATAAAGGCTAGGAGTGGAGGGAAAATGGATTCCAGAAAGATGTGATCCAAGAATAAGCCACAGAGGGGCAGTGAGCCTCGACCAGAAGAGTTGCAGGGTCTGGTCACGTATGAGTGAGGAGGAGGATTAAGAAGAAACACAGAAGACTTGAAAAGCAGTGGTGGTGGAAGAGGAATGTGGGCCCCAACACTGGGTTATTAGGGAAGGTGGATGCCTACCGCATCCTGAAGAGCATCTGAACGCGACTCCTGCACTCAGGCCTGACCTTTTTAACTTGAGAGTGAACCATCTGTGCAGGCTACCACCTTTCTCCTAGCCTTTGCAGAGCAGAGGACCTACAGAGCCGTTTTCATCTTCAAGAGCCAGCGGAGAGGCTTGAAGGAGGCCTCTGGTCTTGCCTAGGAAAAAACAGCTTGGACACTTGCCCAGCTGAACTGTGTGTTGTTCGAGCAGCAAATGTCGGGCAATTTGAGTGAATCAACAGGGGACAGACTACAATCTTTGCAAAGGAGAACCTTCCCTCCCCGCCCTCCCCACCCCCACCCCGGAACCGGTGGGACCAGACTGTGGTAGAGGTGGAGGCCCACTTCTGGTATCTCTCTCTTTTAACATAAGACTTCGTGGTATGTGTCCAACGGAAATGCCCTGCTGTGTTGCCATGCCGACAACCAATCCCAGCTTTCCCACCAGGACAGCGATGCTATTGGGCAGGGGACCGAGGTTGGTGTTGCATAGATGAAAGGGGAAAGAGGGAACACACATCCGCTGGAAGGGTGAACAGAAAATCATCATTTATCTAAATAGAATAATAGAAATGAACAAAAACCTTTTAAAACAATCACAAAATTTACAAATAAATTGGTACAAAATAAATAGGAGAGATTGTAAATCTACAACATCATTTGAATTATAAAATGCATTCATTATGACAATCAGCTCATGAAACCTATACATGTCATTTGTGCTTCTTTAGGTTTATGTACACAGCTCTCAATACTGTGCTTGGAAAACTTCACTGCTGAAAAGCATGAAATGTACACTATGACACAGTAAAGGCTGAGGAGGGTGAAAATCAGACACAAAGCAGGGTCTTATTTGAGGGCCAAGGCAATACTGGCATTGGGCCTCAAAACCAAGAAAAGGCATATTAGAAGCCCAGATGGGCAGGCAGCTTCCATGATCCAGAGAGATGGATTCTGCAATCCAAGGTGGGAAATGGCCAGTTTGCCAACCTGGCTTGGGAGGGTGGGAGTGAGGAAGGACACTCTGGTCTCACAGCCATGCTACATACCATCAATTGCATACAGAATAGACCCAGTCACCAGAACCTCAAGTATTTCATGGAGGTACTTGGGAGCCCTGCCTCCATCATCATCCCAAACATTAGTCCATCAGGAGTAGTGGTGGGCCGGATGAAAGGGGCCAGGATGCTAGGGTCAACGTTAAGAGCAGCAACCTCTTTATGACAAAAACAAACAAAACCACTGCCTTCTCACCCACTTTAAGGGACAACAGAACCCTAGACTCCATGGGTGAGGGGCTCTAGGAAATGTCTTAGTCACAGACAATGTACTAACAGTAGAGGCATATGTACATAATAAATAATAATATAAAATAAAGCATATACATTTGTAGATTTAAAGGACTCCAGAAACAAGAGAAGTCAATGGACTGATATACTCCACCTTCACAGTAGACTCCAGACATGGAATCATGAATCAGAAGCTAGGATGGGGCTCTCTGGGGAATCAAAGTCCTGATGCCTTATTCTTTCCCACTCCCTTCTGCTCTGGGAGCCTGAGACCAGCTGTGTATACCAAGGGGCCTGGGCCTCCAACACAAAGGGAAGGCAGCCAAGCCCCACCAGGTCCATGTAATAATTCTCTCCAGGGTGAACCTGAAGAAGAATCTGGCCCCAAAAGAATCACTTCCCAAGTGACTCCATATTGGTCAGATGGGGATAAATGCCAGAAGATCCCCTGCCAAGTGAGGCAAGTCATTCTTCCAGTGTATGTTTAATACCCCAACGGGTATTCAAACTCAAAGACGTGTACTCATTCAAGTCTTTCTTATAGTATGTGTTGGAGCTGTGTACATAAAAACCTTGGTATACAGATTCCTAGAACTTTACTCTCTTGCTACTAGAACCTTTGTTCCTGTGTTGCTTCAAGTACAGCCTGGTATTTCCCCATCAAAGGATATTTACAACGGTTCTAGTGAAATTACGTCGGTGGCTCTAGCGTATGCAGACAGAAAGCTGAGCCAACCACAAAGGTCTAAGAAGCCAAGAAAGTCCCTGGCCCAAGATGGCACGAGAAAAGTTCCAAGCTCTGCAGTTGCTGTGAATTCCCATCATCTCCTTCCGTCCCTAGGGCTGACCAGGGGCCCTGGAGCCTTCAGACACGGCAGAAGGAAAACCAGCAAGTAAGCATTCACTGCAGGGAGAATGTCTGCAGGTGGTAGAGGAGAAAGGTCCACTGCCGCAGCCTTGAGGGACAGTGACATCAGCAGGCTTGGCAAAGGTGCACCACTCACCCTCAAATGAGGCAAAGGAACCTCATTTTAGAGTTCTCTGAACTCATCTCTCTTATCAGCCCACTTGAATACAAAAGAAATATGAAAAGATAAAGATTTGTAAATGGCCCTGAGATAATAAAAATCCACTGAGTACGTTGCTCCTTGATAAATTTACATCGGAAAGTTTCTGAATCACCCTAAACCACGTACCTACTGAGTTCCCCAAATCTCTCCTACGTCTGGATTAACCTGTAACTCACCCAGATGTCCTTCCTTGCTGGACAGAAGCACCACCAGCTTGGAGCCTAGAGTAGAACCAAACCTGACCCAGGAACTGCATCCTGAGAAATGGAGCACTTGTACCCCAGAAGCCTCTGCACCTTGAACTGCCAGCTCAGTCAACACCCCCCCCCCCCCGCCACCCGCAAGAAAACTCTGTCCTGGGGTCAAAAGTTGACAGGGAAGTTGTTCCCGCTGCCCATGCCACCAGAGAACTTGGGTCGTGTGATGTGTGCCAAGCCAATCCTCCCTGGAAGCTTCTTGTTTTGTAAGCACCCTTCCTTTGCCAGCCCAGGGGGTCTTTTGTTGGGGAGCACCCCTGGGAAACACTGCAGGAATCTTGGGCTCCTGGGCCAGGAAAGATGAAAAGGGCCACAGATCCCTGGCTGGTTTTCAGGATTGGGGTTTGTTCTTATTTCTGACCAGCCAGGACAAAGGCTCAATCAGCCAGGGCCTTACTTAGGTCTGCTCCACAACCTGAGAGAATTTGAGGGCAGAAGTTCACAGTCCCCGCATAGCCCCAATTCCTGTTAACTTCAATTCCTAGATAAAATGCAATCCTACTTGTATCTACCACTATTTTCCTCGACTTGGAAAAGCTGGTCCTTTAGTCGTATGGTACTGGGGATAGCACAGGTAAATATATTCACAGTTAATGTTCCATACTAGTGTGAAGTTCTGCATTCAGCCTTTGCACAGACGTTCCTTAAAGTAACGTCAGATAATAGCAAGATGCCTTATTTCCTCCCACTTGGAGAAGCCAATCATGTCAGCATGGGCACTGAGCTCTCTCCTGTTAAGTGAGGTGAGGAAGGAGGGAAGGACAAAGTAGAATGCCCTTTGAAATGTAAATTATGTAAGAACCAAGGCTTAAACTAGTTGACTAGCATCCCAATATCCATGTGCGAATCTTAACATTATGTTTTCCTGAAAATTTAAATATATAATTTTAGACTCGCCTGATGAATGTGGAAGAGAGAAATAAAGGGAAAGAACGTGTAAGGCAGTAGGAAATGCGTATACACACACACACACACACACACACACACACACACACACACACACACCCCTCTTATGTATAAAGCCAAAGCAGACCATCTTGGGAACATCTGGATACTAGGGATCCAGTTTCAGATGGAACATTTGAGATGCTACAGTGGCTCAGAGCAGGAGGAGGCCCTGTCTGGTCCCACAGAGCCAGGGCCCAAAGCAGGGGCCACGGAAGCCACTAGGGAGAGGCCCTGGGTCTGACAACGAGAGCTCCAGCAGCATTGAGGACACCAGGACCTGTGTCTGCTCCACAGCCCACTCTCTTCCACGCTTACAAAGCCAGCAGCCCCAGTAAAAGATGGTCTACTGGTGGTGCTAAGAACTGACTACTGAACGTGGGGATCTCAAGTATTTGATGGGCTTTCTCTGCCAGACTCGTTGACTTTATAGATGTAACTGCATAGAACTTCTAAGCTAAAATCATTCCACTGCCCAGAGAAGCAATGAGCCAGCATTTCTCCTTCAACAGCCTAAAGTGAGTTTCCAGAGGCAAAGTGGGGCCTGGAAGAGGAATCTGATCGCTCATGACACTGAGTGTTACTGGAAGGGTCTTGAGTTTTTCCCCAAAGCAGATGGAACTAGAGCCAGGAATTATTTTGGATTCCCTGTTGTTACAGAATAATGGGAATAATCAAAGGTAAAGAGTGGCTTACAGAAAATAAGTGCAAACTTGGGAGGCTAAAATTTCATCCTCTAGAAGCCCCCACTGCAAAGCCACCCCTGCCAGCACTTTACAGAGGACTTTTCAAACAGCCACCACACTGAGCAGGTATGACGGTGTTGAGAAGTTCTGTTTCTCTCTGAAGTCAAGGAGCTGGCAGCTGGAATCCCTTCTCTGTTCCCCGGACTCTCGCGGAGCTTTCGGGTTCACAGAGGAACAGTGGGGCTCTGAAAAAGATCCAACACATTAACTCAGATTCCAGGAGCTCCTTCCAGTAGCAAGGCACCCTGAGACGGGCCACGTGTGGCAAAGCAGATCAGTCGGCAGAGACTGAGGGGACAGAGATCCTGAAAGCCAGAGGAGCCATGGCATGGCAGGCCAGGCTCCACCAAACTACCAGGAAGGCAAGCGCAGTCCGGGCCCAGAGGACGGACGGCGTGGTTGTTGGGGGGTCACCCCCACCCCCCACCCCGTGCAAGACCCAGGTTTTACTTCCTTAGAGGGAACTCTCATTTCTGCGCACCCCATGGACAGTCCCAGTTCCCACACCACACTGGGGTTGTGTTTAGCCACATGCGTCTTAAGAAATGGAGATCTTTTAACTTGGATGGGTCTGTTTATAAAAGGGGACACTGACAGTGCAGGGCCCCACTCACATTAAGACAAAGTGGGGGCTCCATCCCGTGGTAGCAGGTTTGGTGCCAGCAGCGGGCCGCTTAGCCCCTTCGCAGGCCCCCCCCCCCCCGCCGCCGTGACCTCTGCCAGTTGAGGCCAGTACTTGCCTCACTGAGGGGCATGGCACCTGATGAGGAAGACACTGCAGGACCGAGGTCCCAGAGGAAATACTGCGGGAAATGCGCATATGACACTAGAGCCCCAAACCGCTCACCAGGAGGCAAGCCCAGCAGGTGGCCGGTTATTGCACAACCACAGCTCCCACCCTCCCCAGAGCCCAACCTGGGGGGCGCGCTCCTACCTTGAGGAGGGAGAAGGAAACCGCCGCTTGGCCCGGGGCTTCCCTTCGTTCAGTGAGACCCCGCGGACAAAACGCTATCTTCTTGGCTAGTGACTAGAGGCAGCACGGAGTGGCAGCTCTACACGAGCACTGCCGTCAGTATGGATTCAACTCAGTGTACGAGCGTTGCCACCAAAATGCACACATCCCTCGGGTAACACTTAAAACAGATAAGATAGGTAAGAATTCAGTCACTCAAGAAATACCTCCTGACATTAATTTCACTACACGTGATGAATTTGGCATTAAAAGGCGGCGGACGCACACATGAAACGGCCGCAACACACATTTGGTTTCTGAATCCCTGTTCGGGGCCACGCCGTTCAGGCAGCCCTGGCCATACAGGCAGCCTCTCTGTTGTGGGCCGCATCTGAGGCGGGAGGCACCGAGGTCCTCAGGCGAGGGACACGGCCACTGCCCGGCCCCCCAGGGGCCCAGGGACAGAGGGGGAAGAGGGGCAGCTGGCTCCCTGGGAGCAGGGGTGGGGGCTGGCAGACCCCGAAGTTCCCTCCTTTAAACCCACGGGTCTAGAAGTGCCCTCAAGGCATGGCTGGAAGCCGACTCCTTTTCTGACCATGACAGAGGTCCCGGTGGGAAGGGGAGGAGCTTGAACTCCACACCACGTGATTACTCAAAAGCCCTGTGGAAGATTTCCATTTGGCATCTGTGTAGCAGCATCCTGGGTTAACAAGAGCGAGGACGGGGAGGTGGGTGACGGCGCTCGGTAAGCTGGGGAGAAGGCCTGGCTGGGCCGGAGAATCCAGGCTGTAGGAATGTCGGGGTGAAGTCACCTTGCCTCTTGCCAATGATAAACCATGGGTTTAAAATTCATTAACATTCATTTTGGTGATAAAAATTCCTTAGAGTAGGAGCAAAATCACATTCCAAGCAAATGTTAAACCTTTCTGAGGGGAAGGGACACGGTTAAACATTAACTTAAAACAACACTGAGCTCACAGAGGTGGCTGCAGGCCCCCCCGTGCAGGCTCCACCCCACAGTGGGACAGACGTGGCGGGTTGGCATCGACCGCTTTCTTCATTCATCCTTCAAGTTCCACAGCGACACCCGCTGGGTGCAGAGGAAGCGCACCCCTCCCTACGAGGGCCGAGGAGCAAGTCCATTCTGTGCGGGTCACATCATGGAGTCACAGCAGAGTTCAGACACAACAACGTAAAACTCTGCAAAAGACACTTTTTAAAAACATGATCTCTTGGGGGACAAAAAAATAATAAACCGCAACAATTTTCAACTTCATGCAAATTGAGGAAGGAGGAGAGTGAATAAGGAATAAAAGGTACAACTGAAAAAATAAACATGATTCTATTATTTGGGTGGAAGAGGCTCGTCTCCACCATCTCAGATGCCATGCCCTAGCTGTCGATCTCACACCTCTGGTCTCCAGTCCACCCTCACCGTCCTCCTCTGCTGCTTCCAGGAAGGGAACAAAGTCTTTGGTCTCAGGATGTTGCAGGACGCAGCACGGCACACAAGCTCACGCTAATGGGATTCACGGTCAGCTGGCCTGAGGCCTTGGGAGTGGGGGCGAGGGTTGGTGGGGGGGGGGCGCCCTAGATGGCACCTTCGCTGTGCAGGCTGTGATTGGCCTTGTTGTGTGTCACACAGTTCTGTTCATTGAGCAGGTTGGCTGTCTCGTCTGGCAACCCGTCGTGCAGCTCCGTAAGAGTCAATTCAATTTTAGTGTTTTCACTGTCTGAAGACTGAGGAGTTTTGTCCATCCGGGATGCCATCAAGGCATTTTGGTATTGCTGTCTTGAGATCTGGGGGCCAGAAGATGGCACAAAAACAAACCAAGATAATGCTTATTTTCAGGCGCTCTTGTCTCGACATGGTATGACACGTTAAAATCCCCCGAAAGGCCCCTCATAGTTTTTCTAGGGAAATACCATCCTTGAGTATAAACTGAGCCACTTTTAAAAGCTCAAGTTGACGCTGGAGAACAAATCAGTTTTTTACTGATAGAAGCTATTTCCAGATCTTTGTCTCAAAGCTTCACAGCGACTGGAAAATGGAGATAGGCTTCCAACAGCTAAAGCTGGCTTGTTCTTCACAAGACGTCTTTATTCCGGACTAAGAAAAGAACCCTGTCTCGGGGCAGAAGAGAAGCAGAGGATTCTTCCCGCCCCATCCCGTTAAGTCTTCAGAGTCTCTGATCTCAGCCCTTCCAGGGCCATCCAGAGTCACTGGAGTCAGGAGCTCACGAGGACTCACTGGAAAATGTGGATTCTGTTTCTCACCATCTCCAGCTCTCACTCCCTGAAAAAGGCACATCTGACTTGGCAGCTTTTGTGACAGAGCCAGGGAGGTACCTGTTTCCCCGGCCTAACCCCTGGGCACAGTAGCTGGAGGTGTAGGGAGTCCAAATGACAAAGGGAGAGCTCAGTGGAGGGGGCCTGGGAAGCCAAACAACTCGCTGAGGAAGTTGGCCTCCAGTGGCCGGGCCCCGGCCCCAGCCCAGCCACTCTCCCTTCTCTTACCTTGACAAACTGAAGGTCAGAAAGGGCTCGCACGGAGTAGTCGGGGATGTAGACTTGAAGGAACGAAGAATTGAGCTGATTATTGCTGCTCCCCAGTGTCGGCGTTATCGCGTCAATCCGGTCACTTCGGCTGAGAGAGTCTGAGTGATTCAAGCCACATGGGCGAGGCGGCGACTTGTTTTCACCTGGAAAAGGAGGGGAAAGAAACCATAACCTCTTAAGCGAGGTAGATATAAGCAATAAAGTCAGCTCTTTATTTTCCAAATAAAAAAAAGTAGCAACTAACAGACCAGCTCAACGAACTTCTCCCAGACGCCTGAGCCATATCGCTCAGCATGTAGGGCCCTCCTACAACACGCTCCTGGCCTCCCGGCAACAAGGGGATCGCGCCAGTTAGCCTCTCAGCCCCGTGCGCGCGCGCGCGCGCACACACACACACACACACACACACACACACACACACACACTCCTTCCCGAGGCTCTGACCGAGAAGACCCTGTGGCTACACACCTGTGTCAGGAGCGACCCTGAACCGCGCAGGCTGTGTGCCGATGAGCCCCAAGACACAGAAGCTCCCGGATGTAAAACACAGACCGTGCCAGAAACAAAAGCAAAGGACTCTTGAGAACGTGTGTAAAATCAGTATGTGCTCGCAAGGGATCAGGACAGTTCCGTCTGCTCCTACCCCTCCACCAAACCTGTTATCCTGGTCTCTGACCTCAATAAAATTCCCACCAGGCAGTCCAAGGATGTCTCAGGGTTTCAGGAATACCAGAAGACACCAAACCCTTACAAGATTTAAGGCAGCGCAGGTGCTGTGGGATTCTTCGATGACATGCACATTACTCATTCATTAAAACAAAGTGAAAGGAAATTCAGTGAGTCTAAGTGTTGCTGTTCGTAAAGGCAAGTTGACCGTAGCCTCTAACGTAAATTTCATTAAAAATAAAACCCACCTCCCGCCTTGTCAAAGCTTCCTCCGTGTTTGCTGTTCTAATCAAGTCTATTCCACAAATATTAAGTGGGTGTTCACAGAGGACAGGTCCTGACCTGCATAATGTCCACCTCCTCAGACTCAAGCGGCAGTCTCTCCCTCCGTGTAGAGATCCCCCATCATCCCTCCACTACTTGAATGAGCCTTAAAAGCCTGAACATAGTTATGTTCCCCTTAAGCCTCTTCCTGTCCAGGCTAAATACTTTGATGTGTTTTATGACCCCTCAACCCCATCCTGACCACCATCTGAGATTCCACTCAGTAAACATCCCTCTTAAAATAGAACAACCACAGGGGCGCCTGGGTGGCTCAGTTGGTTGAGCATCTGACTTCGGCTCAGATCATGATCTCACAGTCTGTGAGTTCAAGCCCCGCGTCGGGCTCTGTGCTGACAGCTCGGTGTCTGGTCTGCTTCAGATTCTGCGTCTCCCTCTCTCTCTGCCCCTCCTCTGCTCATGCTGTCTCTCAAAAATAAATAAGCATTAAAGAAATTTTTTTTTAATTGGACAACCACAACAAAACACGGTAAGTACTCGATGAACCTCAAATGGCAAGTTCACTTTCTCCCCAAATTTTCACAGCATGACTTTCCCTACAATTTTCTTGGCAGAACGATTTTCCATCGTCAGTCAAAACTAAACTCAGAGTGGCCACTCATCTGGTTGGTTCCACTTATCTTCTAAGAGAACAAGGCAAATTAATAATTTATCAGATGTTTTCTATTTAGCAGAAGGGATGACCCTTTGCTAAAGCCTCAGATTCCCTACCTATATGTAAAAGGCAGGTAATAATAGTCTCCACTTCCTAAAGTCTGATGGGGATTCAGAATGAAATAATAGGGGCGCCTGGGTGGCTCAGTCAGTTAAGTGTCTGACTTCAGCTCCATGATCAGGAGTTCAAGCCCTGCATCGGGCTCTCTGCTGCCAGCACAGAGCCCACTCCGGATCCTCTGTCTCCTTCCCTCTCTACGCCTCCTCCCTTCCCCACTCTCTCTATCTCAAAAATAAATAAAAAGCTTTTTAAAAAATGAGATAATATGTAACATGCTTAGCACAGCATCTGACACCTAACAACCGACCCATAAGCCTAGTTAACATTGTTATATTTTCTGTTTGCTTCCCAGACCTCTCTACTACGTACCTACCCTGATGGCCAAGCCTTCCTGTATTCGTGAGGGCATCACCCAGGCTGAAAGATCCAACCGTTCTTTGAAACAAAGGATCCCACTGAATCCTTAAGCTTTAGCCCCACATCACCATTGCTACAGATAGTGCTTGCTTTTGTGTGTTACAGTTTAAAGGTCCAAAAGCCAAAACATTTAAGGGGCACTTTGCTTATTGATCAGACTGTGTCAGGTAGATGTCAAGGGCCCTGCGCAGTACTTCTGAGTCTCCTCTTCTCCTGAAGAGGATTACAGGCAAACTCTGGTTTCTCCAAGGTATCTATATTTCTAGTCGGTTTCCTCTCAACCCACCACCCTCTGTTTTTGTGAGATGAACCCCTTCCTTTGCAGCAACCCACTGCCTGGCATCCTGGCCACAGTCTGGAGAAGCAGTGGGACCCCTTCTGCAGTAGCTTGGCAAGGACAGAGTGTGATTGGCCTTTCATCAACATGCAGTGAGAGAAATTATGGAAAGAGCCTAAATGTCCATCAACTGATGAATGGATAAAGAAATTGTGGTTTATATACACAATGGAGTACTACGTGGCCATGAGAAAGAATGAAATCTGGCCCTTTGTAGCAACGTGGATGGAACTGGAGAGTGTGATGCTAAGTGAAATAAGCCATACAGAGAAAGACAGATACCATATGTTTTCACTCTTATGTGGATCCTGAGAAACTTAACAGGAACCCATGGGGGAGGCGGGGGGAAAGAGAGGTTAGAGTGGGAGAGAGCCAAAGCATAAGAGACTCTTAAAAACTGAGAACAAACTGAGGGCTGATGGGGGGTGGGAGGGAGGGGAGGGTGGGTGATGGGTATTGAAGAGGGCATCTTTTGGGATGAGCACTGGGTGTTGTATGGAAACCCAATTTAACAATAAATTTCATCTATTTAAAAAACAAACATGCAGTGAGAGAGATGAATATTCACACCAAGGAGAATAAAGGCTTTAAGTGGCCACTCCCCAGTTCAGGTCATGTTTTGTTGCCAAATTTATGTGCTAAATTATCACAATAATTATGATAAAAAACCTTTCAATCTTAATTCCTCTATGCCTTCTCGGATTTTTTTTTTCTTTTTCTTCATCTTGCCTAGGAATTCTTTTTAGAAGTCAGCTAGAAAGATACTATAAAGTTAACAGTCCCAGCCTCCTCCCTGGGAACCACAAAGCACCTTTTGGAATAGGCTAGAAATCACTGGTTTAGGTCTATTATTGTAATGCCAGCATCCTGAAGGCTTGGGCCCACAAATGGATTTTTTTATTACTGGATCAGATAGAGTGGACACAGCTAAGAAATCTCTAAGCTCTACAGGAAAAGTAAAATACAAATGATATTTCATGAGCTTCATCCAAAAGTCACTCTAGTTCAGCATCTGTGACATTTTAAAGAGGTAGCACATGCCAGCGAATAAAATGGGGAGAAAAAACACAAACATATATACATATACACAAATACCTATTTATGTGCATATATATGTATGTGTATATATGTATAATCTTCCAGCTCATTTGATTCAAACAGTCCTATAAATAAGATCTACCCCCAATTCTTTCAGAGCAAAGACTTGAAGGAACATTAGCTTCTTTCTAGGACAAGTATTGCCTCCTTTACTAAATATCAGCATTTGACAGTTTTGCTCAAACTGGATTATGGATCGCAAATTTCATCAGATTTTAAAATATAAGCTGTGTGGAACAAAATAAAGAGAAAAATTGTACTACCAAAAGCTCAGCAATTTTAATTAAAGAAAGATTAAACCTTTGCCTTTCTTTTTAGCTGCTGGACGTGTTAGCCAGGCATGACCAAACTCTCCTGCAGGGCAGGAACCAGCAGCTGGTGGGGAATGTGCACAGTACTAATTTCAAAAGAGAGAGAGGAGGAGACAGGACAAGCAGGGCCACCTGCCTGATGGGGGAAGGGGGGGGGGTCATGCATGTGCCCCGTTCACAGGGATGTCAGAGAAAGGACCAAAGGAACAGAACCAAGAACGCCAGGGCCTCTGCACACAGGGCGCTCGTCCACTGAGGAAAATTCATAGTCCTTGAGACTTTGGGCTCAATGTGCTTTTGGTAGAAGCATCCTCAGGTTCTGAGGCCCTCGGGGCCTCTGCAAGTGCCTTTGCTGAGGTCAAACCACCCCAAGCAGCCCCCCTGTACCGCCCTGAAAACCCAGGGTCGGCAGTGTGGGCGGGCCAGGCAGGGAGCAGTGAGGATCCAGGTCAGAATCACTCTCGCTTTCTGTGGGGCCAGCGCTGCTCACGCTCGCGGATTCCCCGCCAGTCTCCCGAAGCCTTCGCACAGCGGCTGTGGGCTCATACTTCCCTGGAAAGCTCACTACTGCGTCTGTAAGCATGGAGTTTGCGACCTCCAAGAAAAACTGCAAACGGCCTGGACCAAATAAAGGGAGCAGATCTAGGCTTTTGTGGGGTCAAGGGAGGCAACCGGAAGAATTATGAAAAGGAAACATGCAGAGTTACCTGGAGAACCTGCTGCTAACAACTCTGTTCTGCTGACAACAAAGGTACGAGACAGGGACAAAGGAACTGGAAAATGGAGAAAAACAGGGTGAGACCATATCAAAAGGCAAGAAAGGCGATCTCTGCACTCAGGGGACAGGAGCAGACACCCGCTCTACTAACATCAGCGTTCCATTCCAGAAGTGCAAAAGCCTGTAAGTTATTATGTAAATAAAAAATAAAAAATAAAAAAAGAGCACACGTTGCTTTCCAGGAAGAGGAATGGGGAGGCAGAAATCAGAAGAAATCCTATTCAAATGCTTCTTTACTAACCCAGAAATCTCTTAAGCCATTAATACCCTATTGGGGTTTATAGCTCAAAACGTGCTCTTAGGGGTTTAAATCACAACTAGCCACACAAAAGGGGGGCTCAATTAATCAACGGCCCCAAGAGCAGGACCCAAGCCACCTGCACCAGCACAGCCAAGAGCGTCCCTGTCTGCGGCAAGCAATTAGTTATTCAATTCATGGACATCCTTAATTAGCCTGGTTGTAATTTTGATATGATATTTTGCATTGGCTCGGCATACTCTGAAGTTTCAAAGTATTAGAGGAAAGTAAATAAAGGCTGTTATACACAGGTCTGCTGGGAATGGCAGACCAAAGGCATCCTCAGCACTGCTTACTCAGAGAGCTACAGGTCCATCTGATTGAAAAGTCCAATCAGCAATGCCCTACCTGGCAGGAGTCCTATTTTCTGGGCAGGATTTTTTGTTTCTGTTTTTGTTTTTAAATTAAAGTATAATTGACATGCAAAGGGACAGGCTGTGATAACTAATGATGGCAGGATTTTTCTAGGCAATCAACACTAATAAATAGAATTATTATCTTGAGATTACTGTACTAATTGTATCTCTCAATGAAATGCACAAAATCCCAAATCCTACTTGTCAAGTCAAATACTGGGCTTTGTAATAGGATGTTATTAATGAGATCCCCTTCCTTCCTGGCATTTCCAGAAAAGGCAAGCTTGCTACGGTCCCCCAGGCTTTCTCTCAGGGAGGTCTGCTCTTCAATTCCTTTTCTGAATGGGATCTGCCCTTACGTGAATCCACAGTTCAGTATAAATTGGGCTAATATTTAGGTTTCAAGAACCAGTCATCAGTAAGATTGTGCACTTAACTCCTCTAACTTTCTTTTCAAAACAACCTTCTAAACAACTCTGACTCTGCTCACCTGGGACTAATCTGAGGTTGGTGGCCAAACAGTCACAAGCTTGACACCTGTCATACCCGACATTCCCTCTGTGCTTTCAAGCTTACAAAGCACTCGTGTGGATAAGTATCATCACGTTCTATTCTTCTAACAATCACACGAGGTAACCTTAGTAAGTCCTTTTAAGGAGGAGGAAGCCAGGGCTGTCCTCAAGGGCAGGCAACCATAGAATATGAAACTGCAGCTGTGACCCAGGTCTTCCCAGCCCACTTTGGAATCTCCCTGCCTCCTCACTAGCAGTGAGAACAGAAGATCACCTTCAAGTTTACAGCAGACACAATTAAGTGGGATCAGACAGGCCTACATTCACACTGGTGTTAGCCAACAGTTGACAACGGGGAGACTGGCTGATGTGGCTGGAAACCCCATGGCAGGACAGTGAGAAGATGCATCTGGGGCAGGGGAGGCTGAGAGGTTTGAGAGAATTCCTAACATTTCACTGGCTTCCCCACTGTAAAGACATCTTTGCCGGGACACTGTGTGGCGCAACAGATGAAGACTAATGTCACCCAAATAGGTCTGTCTGGAGGTATACCCCCTACCTTTTGAGACTGGTTTTCAGAAGTGACCCAGGTTGTTTTAGGCTAGTTTTAAATTTGAGGTTTCTGTCTCCTAGCACAGCATGTAATTTGGTATTCTGGCCACAAGATGGCACCCCAGCACCTCCGTTTACCTGTCTGGTTGCAGCCGGGGTCAGGCAGCAAGCACGCGCACGCTTGCAAAAAAGCAAGCGGTGCACAGGGACCCATCAAGTCCTGACCCAGAGGGATCTGTGGTCCATGTTCTTACCAGGACGGACACGGCTTGCTGGCCTCTTGTGCTCAGGGCACTTAGTTGACACCCTATGGCACACCCATTAGCTGGCTGACTCAACTGACCAGCTGTCTAGATAAGAGCTGGCTGTAGGCAATACATACACATTAACCTCATTCCTCCTCGGGAAAATGCCAATTCAAAAACCTCCAGCATAGTTAATGTTTTAATATCTAGCGATGGATGCGGGGCAGCCGGGACCCTCGTCAGTCCAGGCGGGAGCTTGAACCGCTGCAGCCACCGTGGCAAACTGCAAGGCAGGAGCTACTCAAGCCGAGGCCATGGCCGTGAGCCCGCAGTTCCGCCCCTCCACACACGCCCACCAGAAGACGTGCACAGCGGTACCCACAGCCACACAATCCACGGTGGCCTCAAATAGGACACTACCCCCGTGCCCAGCAGCCATGAAATAGATACGCTGTTGTATATTCACACGGTGCAGCACCGTGAGAATAAAGTAGGAGCACACGCAGCAACGATGACGAACGTGACATGGACGACACCGGGTGAGAGAAGCCAGGCTCAATACGACACCTCCTGCCTAAGTCCATTTACGCAAAGTCCAAAAGCGGGCAAAACTAGGCTATGCTTAGAAGTCAAGGCAGTGGCCTGGGCAAGGGTGACTAAGAGGGAGTGTGGGGGCGGGGGCGGGGCCTGCCCACCTCCTGTCGACACAGGAGTGGTCAGTGTGTGAAGATTCACGGGGGCATAGACTTGGGATTTCCTCGGGGCGCTTTTGGGCTTACACGCTATACTTCAATAAAAAGGGCAAAAAAGTAGATAAACAGGGCTGGCTGGCAGGTATAGGAAGGTGAGAGTAGAAGGGCATTCTGTCCCTAAAACACAGCCCTGCCCCAAGAGGCCGGGCAGGAAAACTCACCTGGAGAGGCTGTGAGGGCCATCACACCATAGTAGGAGAAAGCACTGGCTTCGAATTTCATACCTTCTTTCCCAGCTTCTACTTCCACCTTCCCCTGTGAGAAGAAAAGGGGAGTGTTTTCAGTCCAGTTCCCTGACTCTACCTGCAGACTCTCTGCAAGATTTGTCCTTCCATCTAAATTCCTTTCCCAACCAACCCCGGGGAAGTAGAGCCTCAGATGATCTTTCCCAACTCAGCAGAGAGGGTTAATTCATCTCAAATATGAAGACCGGATTTGGCTGGAGATGCAGAGAAGACAGTAAAAGTGTGATGTTTAATTTCTGTGAGTCCCCTTGGTAGTTCCCCAGCATCCTTATTTTTGTGCCTGGATGCTCCAGGAACCCGCCCAGTAATAAGAAGACGGTGCTCTCGCCCCATTTGTGGAACCAACGCTGGGAAGACACAGTCTTGCAGGAGTGTGAGCTGGGGCAGCATCAGGGTCAAGGGTTAACGAACACGGTTCGTGGCCGTGGGAGAGAGAGGACTACCCCAGAAGAGTTCTAGGGGCAGAACTCACTCTGGTCTTGCCAGCCCAGCATCCCACGTGTGCAGGCCAACCCCTTGTCATCCAGACTCCCCACGGGCCCTGCGACACCTCGCAACTCCCTCCACACAGTCTGGGAAAAGTTCCTGAGGCCAGTCTCCTTCCATCAGGACAAAACCTCTCCCTGAAGTTCTCCTTTGCCTTCTCTTCCTCTAGCTTCTTAGTCCACAACTTCCCTCATCAGTTCCTCTGGGACCGACTGAGGCTGCCCAATTCATCCTGGTAGCTTTAGGCTCCACCATGACCCCCCTCACTGTAGGGGTTTAATATGCGTTTTCTGGGTGACTGCAATACCCCACTGAGTGGCACTTGTGGGTTTCCAAGACAAAGGTCACAGTGGCTCTTGTTCATCGTGCCTATAACCACCTCTCCAGTGAGAGGCTACCTTTACGGTACGTCCTCTGTGACAGGTAAATAAAAATTATGGTACGATTTATTGAAGGGGCAGCTGGGCTAACAAGTCAGCGCTTTATTAACTCACTTAAGGCTTGTAACTCCATGAAGCAGACACAATTACCGCCCCCCCCCTTACAAATCAGGAGAGAGAAGGATTCAATAACCTAAGAACAAGCTCTTGACCGATAGGCTACACTATGCTATCCACTAACACAAACTATGATTTTGATCACCCCTATTATCATGTACTACATTCCCAATTACGAAAGACTTTCCTCAAATCAGTTCTTCAGAAAACTATTTATTGTCTCTCCTTTAGATTTTGAGTTCTTCACTCAAAATAGTAGTTTTATCCACCGCCAACCGACTCTCTGCCATAAGAGAGGAACTCAAGACTCCACCCATAATATACAATCAACCTGCAAACAAACAGGTGCCCCGGGATCCTGCGAGAAGACAGGCCTTGCCACCCACGCATTTCCAGTGCAGGAGACAGAGGGGGAGCATGTGAAAATCGATGGGACAAGGCAGTCAACAAAAATTCTCCACGAGGAACAAGACAGTAAGAACATAAGGAATTCGGAGAGAAAAAATTACTCCCTGCTCTTATACAAGGCAAATTTTGTACAGGAAGGAAAATCGAAGGAGGATTTGAGCCGAGAGAAGAGAGGGCAGGTCAGAGGTGGGAGACAGAAGCCCGTCGGGCTCACTGAGTTTGCACAGGGAAGAGCGGGGAGATGGGGCCCAAAAGCAGCCTGGAGAGCAGGTTACACCGCAGAGCGCCTTGGACGACGAAGGACTAGACTAATGAGGCCAGGTTCTTGCGCACAGGGGCTCTGGGGCTCGGCTTCAGGGAGACAAAGTCAAGGCTCACGCCGGGCTGGGAACCATAGGACCAGAAAAAGATTGCTAGGAGAGGAGCTACAGTTAAGGGATCGACACAGTTTGGAGAAAGCGAGAGGGAGAAAGAAGCGCAAAGGAGGGAGGGGGAGTCACAATCTTGACAGAAGTTTGCTCTGAGTGAGTGACCGGAAGAAGGGGCGCCATGAGCCCGTGAGCGCAGATAGGAAAGTGGGGAAGGGGTTGCATCCGTGCTGGGGGCAGGGAGGAGAGGACACCCTCCCTTCCAGAAGGAGGTCTTGGGGGAAGAGTCCATCAAAAAAGGCTGAAGAGGAAGAACAAAGGTTAGGAGAAAGGTCAGGACTGGAGATGGAGATTAGGGAGGGGGAGAGGGAGGGAGGTAGAGAGGGAAAGAGAGAGAAGAGGTGATAGCTGGCATCTTGAAGGAACAGGTGCGGGGAGAGTGAGGGACTTCAGAGGGAGGGACCCAGTTTTAGTGGGAGTGCCTGATCGTATGGATCTTCTTAATTACTTATCCCTTTCTTCCTGGGCAAATCTCAAGCTTCTATCAGTTAATATGTATGTATGTGCTATTTGAAAACATCTGTCTCTCTAGTTGGAAGCTTAACAGTGGTTTCACGACCATCTTGTAAGCCAAATTTCTTTTTTTTTAATTTTTTTTAGTAAAAAAAATCTTTTTTAACATTTAGTCATTTTTGAGAGAGCGTGAGCAGGGGAGGGGCAGAGAGCATGGGAGAAACAATCCAATCCGAAGCAGGCTCTGAGCTGTCAGCACAGAGCTGGATGCAGGGCTTGAACTCAGAAACGCCAGATCATGACCTGAGCCCAAGTCAGATGCCCAACTAACTGAGCCACCCAGGTGCCCCACATAAGCCAAATTTCTATGCAGAAAACCCAGAGGAAGAATGAAATCCAACAGAGCCTCCTCATGACTTCCATCTTTACGGGTCTCCAGCTGATCTGGATCATTTGTCTTACGAGTTACAAGGCCCTCTGTATTCTGGGTCCCTGCAAATGGGTGTCCACTTACAATTCCTTATAATTACTGTCAGAACCAGCAGGGTAACAGCCGGTCCCCCAAAGACCGCAAATAACAATACCGGGTCTGCCTCTAGGAAAGGAGCCACGCTGGTGGAACCTCTGCCAAGTCAACTCAAAGGCAGTGACTCCCAGCCCTTGCTGTGCCCTGGAAATACCTGGGGATTTGAAAAAACAAACCTGATGTCTGGCTCCCACTCCCAGGCATTCTGATTTAACTCGTATGGGTGCGACCTGGGCATCGGGATTTTAATAAAGCTCTCCAGGGGATTCTAGCATGCAGCCACCTTGGGAATCATTGCTGCAAGGCTGTGTGAACAGCGGCCCCAGCTCCAGAGCCTCTATGTACCGTGGCCTCTCAGGAAACTCCCCCATAGCCGCGGTGGCTGTTGAGCCCACGAATTAAACAAGGGCAGCCGCGCCCAAGACTCAAAGCTCTGGATCACGTTCACCTCTCCTCTGTCCTTGAGGACCGGCCTACAGGTGAGGGAGGATGGGTCGTCGACTTCCACAGCCCACCCAGCCGACACCGACCAGGCTGCAGGCGGTGACACCTGGTCAGTGGTTCCTGGTGTCTCGATTCCCACAACCAGTAAAATATTCCTCCAGCCTCGGAGAGAGGGTTGACAAATTATTTCCTACAGAGATTTTACACAACACAGCCATCTACTCGAACCATCACTGCACTTAAGACCAGCCATTTTATCCCCCAAATATAGATAACATACCATCGTAGACTAACAGGTCTTTAAACCGAATACATGTAATTTTATGTGTAACTTGCTGCAGCGGTCTTTATTTTTCTCCTTTTTGTCTCAAACTGATGAAACCTTTGTCAAGCCTCAGCCTTAAAGAACCACTGCGCAAAGCTAATCTTACCTCATTTGTAAAATTGCAATAAAGGATCCCTGGGGTTCTTTTAAGTCAAACTTCGTATGATTCTACAGTTCCAAGTTGTAATAACTGCCCATCCCTGTATTCCTCACTACACAAGTGCAGCTTTTCTGGGAGGCAAGTTTTAGAAACATCCAGTAAACAGTTTTCACTCAGGTATGTGTGTCCATGGCTCCCAGAAGTGACCATTTCCCAATAAACCTACCATATACAAACTGGGGCCACTCGCATGAAGAAATGGCTTGCCTGCCTCACAACCAGTCAGGTGTCCTTAGATAACAGCTTTTCCACGTAAGGAAGGGGCTACATATCAGTTTTACTTTTTTAAAGTTCTTTTTAATGTTTATTATTAAGAGATAGAGCGCAAGCAGGGGAGGGGAAGAGAGAGAGGGAGACACAGAATCTGAAGCAGGCTCCAAGCTCTGAGCCGTCAGCGTGGAGCGCGACCCGGGGCTCGAACCTATGAACGTGGAGATCGTGACCTGAGCTGAAGTCAGACGGTTAACCGACTGAGCCACCCAGGCACCCCTCAGTTTTACTTTTGAAACATCCACAAATTTACTCTATCACACACACATAAAAAAAATCAGCACAGGACATGAAAAGGCTCCCAAAGGGAGCTAGGCTTCATATTTAAACTGACGAGAGGAGGGGGGCGCCTCCTCAGTCAGTTGAGCGTCCAACTTTGGCTCAGGTGATGATCTCACCATTCATGAGTTTGAACCCTGCATCAGGCTGGTCATTGTCAGCGTGGAGCCTGCTTTAGATCCTCTGTGCCCCTCTGTCTCTCTCTCTGCCCCACCCCCCACTCATTCTCTCATTCTCTCTCCCTCCCCTCGCTCTCTCAAAAATGAATCAACATTTATCAACAGATAGGAAGGAAAGGCCTCACCGTCTCAAGCAAAGCTGGTTTCCCAAGTAAAGTTACCATCACAGAATCCCACCTTTCTTTGGAAGAAGGTCATTAGGGTAACTCTCCTCAAAGCCTTTAGCGTCCAGAAGCCACACTGACAAAGCAGTCTGTGCCACACCTGGCCACAAGGTGGAAGCCTGCGCTAACCTAGTTGGCACAAGCAAGATCAACTGGTCAGCGGATGCCATGGACTCAGGGAGATCAGAGACTTCCTCAGACACCATTTGCTGAGCATCTTCTCAATCTCCCGCTCACCTTTGCATTGAGTCTTGTTTTGTTTTGTTTTTTTCCTTAAATCACCATCACAAATTATTCAGCGGAGCTTGATATCTGAAAGGAGGTAACTGAATCCCAGGGGCGTGAACACCAGTTTGAATTCACCAGCACCGCCCAGTAAGAGGGGAAGCAAACCCAAAGAGAGAGGTCTGTTCTGGCACTCAAACGTGCCCTAGCAATTACTTTTCCGTCTGGAATCCAGAGATGTAGTCTTAAGACAGAAAGTTCTCTTCATGAATGTTTAATCAACATTAAAAAAAAAAAAGTTACTTGATGGTCAAAAATTAATTTACACGTATTTTTGGACCATCTGGTTGACCATCTCCTAACCAAATGCCACCACCGGATGTCAGTGCCCGTATTATTCACAGTTGCGTTATGAAGAGGGTGTTCTCACAGCTTGAATCTTGACAGCCAAGCCTTGCTACTCAATCAACTGGGAGCTTGCTAGAAATACATAGCATTTCAAACTCCAGCCTAGCTGCACCGAATCCCCAAAGCGAGCCCTCTGCACATGAAAGTGTAAGGAGCACTGAACTAGAGAGAAAGGGACAGAGGGGGACCAAACATAAATAATCCAGTCACACCCAGTGGAGGCCAATAACAGCACAGCATACTGCACAAACATTCAAAGGAATGGAACAAAGGGCTGAAGGGTCAGTCATCGCTGGCGCACGGAGACCCAAGCGTGCTAAATGCCCAAGAGCCTGCCCCAGAGCCCCTGCCTCAGTACTGGGGCCGGTGGCACTTTCCTATCAGCCAGACAATGTTACAGACACGTTTAGAATGTTAATTACAACTTTGTTTTTGGTTTATACACGTCCGAACTCAAAGAGCCCAAAAGGAGCTTATACCTAGTTTTGTACTTATGCATATGTAAGTATAATTTGTTAAAAACAGGGTCAACTCGGGGCACCCGGGTGCCTCAGTCAGTTAAGCAAGCATCTGACTCTTGATATTGGCTCAAGTCATGATCTCACGGTTCGTGAGTTGGAGCCCCCAAGTTGGGCTCTGTGCTGACAGCTCAGAGCCTGGAGACTACTTTGGATTCTGTCTCTGTCTCTGTCTCTCTCTCTCTCTCTCTCTCTGTCTCTCTCTCTCTCAAACTTTTTTTTCAAAAAACAGGGTCGGGGCGCCTGGGTGGCGCAGTCGGTTAAGTGTCCGACTTCAGCCAGGTCACGATCTCGCGGTCCCTGAGTTCGAGCCCCGCGTCAGGCTCTGGGCTGACGGGTCGGAGCCTGGAACCTGTTTCCGATTCTGTGTCTCCCTCTCTCTCTGCCCCTCCCCCATTCATGCTCTGTCTCTCTCTGTCCCAAAAATAAATAAACGTTGAAAAAAAAAATTTTTTTTTAAAAAATTAAAAAAAAAAACAGGGTCAACTCTGGGCATCCAAGTAATTTTTTTTTTCCTTTAAGATACACACACCCTGCAACTCAAAAATCTTCGAGAAGGGTTTGGTATTGAAAGTTTAAATTCCTCTTCTGGTAACAGGTGAAACGGTATTAGGTACTGTCAAGGGCTATATAAGCTCTAAGATGCCACCTCCACAAAAGAATGGATTTCACTCTACAGGGAAAAATCCCTTCTGAATCCATGTCAGAGGCTCTAAAAAACCAGAGTTGATGGGGAGTTCAGCAACAACAAAAAAAGCTGAGACATGAAATCAACCAGAAAAATTAACACCAGAAAAAAAAAAAAAAAAACCTGTTCCTTTTATTGATTTTACAATTGGCAAAGAAAAGAGCTCTGTTTTCTTAGTATTCTTTGTATTTACTAAAGCCATAATGTGGTTATGTGCTGTGGAAGAACGCTAATTCTTTTTTTGATTGGATATTTTACTCCCCAAAGGACCAACAAATCCTTCACTGTAAAATACCAAGTCTATGAATTAGAAAAATGGCTTATAGTACCATTATTGTGTACATACTCTTGACATATTTTTGTATATGCTTTCCACTTCTTTCATGACTATACAGTAGTCTCATCATATCACAATATAATTGGCTGAGACATACGAACTACTGCTACTTTCTAATGAACAGATTTGCCGTAAATATGTTTGCACAGATAGCTTTATAAAACAGTTTCTTTAGATGCATGTATATGACAGATTGTATGGGTGTATTCCCAAAAGCAGGATGCCAGTTTAAAGATATGATTGATTCTATAGTACTTTTTCTTTTTTGTTCACTGAATATTCATCACGGATTTTTACAAAGATTTTTCTGTCTTTTGTCTTCTCAAATAAAAAAAAATACGGATGTTTAATTTAGTCAGTTGCCTTTCTGATACCTATTGATGTGAGCCTGAGGATTTGTTTCTTTACCACTTTCGGAATTAACAACGGCATATTTTGGTTTTGTTGCCCTTAAGCTAGTGCTGAATTCCTAAATAAACCTAATTTCGTCAGTCACACTGAGTAACTCTTTGGGTATGTTGTCAGTCTCTAACTGCTACCTTTATAGTTAGGAAATGGGATGATCATACCATCTTGTCCCATCTTTATTGTATAGAAATTGAGCTCTCAGAGTTTCCTTTTTTTTTCCCATGTGATTTCCTTGAATCTAGTTTTTTCAAGGAGAGGAGAGAACTTCTCATTTTGTTGTTTTTCTCTTGTATCACATTAATTACATCAGTAGGATAAGATTAAAGATTTTGTTCATCTTTTATTTTTTTTAATTTTTTAACATTTATTTTTAAGAAAGAGAGACAGAGACAGAGTGTGAGTGAGGGAGGGGCAGAGAGAGAGGGAGACACAGAATCTGAAGCAGGTTCCAGGCTCTGAGCTGTCAGCACAGAGCCTGACATGGGGCTTTAACTCACAAACCATGAGATCATGACCTGAGCCAAAGTCAGACGCTTAACCAACTGAGCCACCCAGGTGTCCCTGTTCATCTTTTAAAAGAACCAAATCTTGATTTCATTTATGGGCTGTAAGTCTTTCTCATTAGAATTTGTCTTCCTTCTTAATTTGTTCTTTTCAGTTTGTTTCCTTTTTCTAGATAATGACAGATTTTTTTCTTATTTAAATATTTAGAAGAATAGTATTTTGTAAAACTGACCTACTGCATGTAAGAATAACATTCAAGACGGGTTGCCCGGGTGGCTCAGTCAGTTAAGCAGCTGACTTCGGCTCAGTTCATGATCTCGTGGTTCGTGAGTTCAAGCCCTGTGTCAGGCTCTGTGCTGATGGCTCAGAGCCTGGAGCCTGCTTCGGATTCTGTTTCTCTCTCTCTCTGCCCCTGCTCATGCTCTGTCTCTCTCACTCCCAAAAATAACATTAAAAAAAAAAAAGATGTAATTAAAAAAAGAACATTCAAGACACAAAATAACATGTATTTTATCATTTTCCATATATTTTCTAATTCAGTTGTTACTTAAGGTTTTCAGTTTGCTAATATTTTCAACAATTATTTTATTTATTTAGAATATGTATTTGAGAGAGAGAGAGAGAGAGAGAGAGAGCGCGCGCGCGCTAGGAGGGGCAGAGAGAGAGAGAGAGACAATCCCAAGTAGGCTCTGCACTGTCAGCACAGAACCTGATGCAGGGCTCAAACTCACAAACTGCGGGATCATGACCTGAGCCCCGAGTTAGCTAACTTAGTAACTTAGCTAACTAACTGAGCCACCCAGGTACCCCTTTTCAACAAATTATTTAAGTAGGTAATACATGCACATAGTAAGAAATTCAAATTCAGGGGTGCCCAACTTCAGCTTAGGCCATCATCTCACGGTTCATGAGTTTGAGCCCCGCGTCGGGTTCTGTGCTGACAGCTCAAAGCCTGGAGCCTGCTTCGGAATCTCTGTCTTCCTCTCTCTCTGCCCCTCCCCTACTCACGCTCTGTCTCTCTCAAAAATAAAGAAACATTAAAAAAATAAAAAAAATAAAAGATAAAGAAATTCATATTCATTGGGAGAAGTAAGTCTCCCCTCCATCCTATTCCCAGTCCTCCAAGTCTCCTCCTTAGAGGCAACCACCTGTTGCCAGACTCTTGAGTAACCTTCCAGACAGAGTTCATGTATATACAGACACACAAGTGAAACACATAAGGACACATTCTACACTCTGTTCGAAGTCTTACATAATACATCTTTGTAAGAGAATTGATTGCTTTTTTTTTTTTAATTTTTTTTTTCAACGTTTATTTTTTTTTGGGACAGAGAAAGACAGAGCATGAACGGGGGAGGGGCAGAGAGAGAGGGAGACACAGAATCGGAAACAGGCTCCAGGCTCTGAGCCATCAGCCCAGAGCTCGACGCAGGGCTCGAACTCACGGACCGCGAGATCGTGACCTGGCTGAAGTCGGACGCTTAACCGACTGCGCCACCCAGGCGCCCCAGATTGCTATTTTAAAAATGGCTTAGTACTACTCTTCAATTATGTATTTTTAAGTCTATTTCATTATGACCTATACAGGTGGTTCTAGAAATTTCTACCTTTCTGAATTTAGAACTTACACATGACATAGCAAATGATCAATTTTATGGAAGTCACATGAAAGGTTTTAAAAAGTCTATTTCCCTGGTTTTATAGTTAATTTTCTCCAAATTCCCATTAATTTTATTAGTCAAGTTAAGACATATTTTTCTTGGTAGGCTTACTCTATCATGGTAGAAAATAATTTCCACCAGAATTATGATCTTATCCATTTCTACTTTTATGTACGTATTGTGTTATTTAAGACCTGTAGAGTCAATAAGCTTTTATTTCACTGTTTATTGTGCTTTTATCACTGTCCTTACTGATCCCTCCAATACATTTGAGTTGAAAAATCTACTTTTTTTTAGAGAAAACTTGACATTGTAGCCTTTTTATACGTAGGCAGTGGGAGGTATGTGCCTGGTAACTTACATTCTTTTAACTAAACCTACTTAAATGGTTTACTTTGAATAAATTAGACTTTACTTCATTAGAATTTAAACTCAAACTGGTGTGTTTCTATTTCTTATTACATTCCAAACATCAATTACTTAATCAAAGAGTTTTTTTCCTAGTGTCTGCAGAAGAGGGAAGCTCATTGGCTCTGGGGCCAGGAATGGAAGGCAGATACTGAAGCTTTCTTCTGATTTAATAATGCTCTTGAACACAGCAAAGCATGGTCAACCACCTGGCACGAATTTGCAAGGTTGGGTTAGTGACATTTTAGAGTGGAATGGACTCTGTAAAAGGTGACAGCTGTACTAGGTTGACAGGGATTATGGTATTTCCTTTTGTTATACTCTGAGTACCTCAGGTAATTGGCCAGCCTGCAAGAACATGATTTTCACTAAACCCCATAGTTTCAACACCTCTGTAAATCCTCTTAATCCAGCACATACACTATTTCTAAACCCCCATGACATCATCAGTTCAACAATTCAAACAATTGTCACATTAATATTTAGCATGCCATAGGTATTCATTCGATACAGGTACATACACACAAATGCCTCATCAAAAATATCTTTAAAGATTTACTTATAAAGGAACAATGAGTATGAAGTCCCTCCTCCATAAAATCGATTTCTAGATCCTTCAGCCAGGAAATGGCTTTCTTATACACCTAAAGAACGTTCCTGAATCACAACTTTATAAATGCTAACCACATAAAAATCAACAACCGGAAGCCACACCATTTCTAACATTGCTCCTGAAATTCACCATGTCAGTCTTCAAACAACCATCTTTAGTGTAATTCAAAGTTTCTCTAGGTTTGAGGAATAATCACATCTAGCTTTTATGAGAAACACAAATGCTTTATTCCCTCGCTGCAGTAAATAAATTCCCTACAGCCCCCTCAGTGTCAAGCATGTAGGTCTCCAGAGAAAAACACAATTCAGGGTTGAATGAGACTAAGGTTACTAGAAAAATCAAGGTACTGAATTAGAAAACCTGCAAAGTTTCTAAGAAAGAACGTATGAAAGTGGTATGAAACCAGTTTATCCATGGATTTTTCTCCAGTTCCTTACTGCTGCATCTAGACATCGGGATAGCAACCAAACATGAGACATGGACACAACACTTTGCAGAGTTTGACATCCAGACATCTGATAAGAGTTGTTTTCGCATTAAAAAAAAAAAAAAAAAAAAAAAAAAACCTCTTTAATTGTCCCTTAGATAATTGGGACCTTGCTGGACTCATGTAAATTGTAGGACCTACCAAGTACTCATGATACTCTTACAATGAAACCTCCAATTCACATCTAGGAAATAACCAAAAACAGGAGACTGCCTCGGGGGCTAGGATTCTTGTGCTAAATCAACTCAGATTTCCCGTAAAAGTAACTCTTCAATAAAGAGGTACAAGACGTCAATAAAACCAGCACTTTCTTCATTGTACTGTTTATCTTGGCTTCCATGCCAAGGTCAGAGTTGTATTAGGTGCAACTGTGATATAATAAGGGCCTCCTATCAACCTACACACTAAATCCCCTCAGGGAGGGTTCAGAATGGACGAACCTTCTCGCCTCATAGAGTGGGTTATGTTATTAGTGAGAAGGAATTAAGTTTCCATTGCCATGAGAGGCTGTGATTCTCACATCAGTTCCCCTGTAGAACAGTCTGGTTAGTAGCCAGGAATAAAAACAATAATAAATGGATTATTTTGATATTGTTCAGGGGAGACAGTAAGTTACCTCTAGGAAGTGGTGTAAGACCAAGTCCTAATGAGGGGTGGAAAAAAGAAATGATGATAAAAAAAAAAAAAAAAAAAAAGGACACAAGGAACTCAGTACACTTAAATTTCAAACGTCCCACACCAAGACTTAGATGTATATGGCCCCACACTCTCCAAAAAACACAAACCACTGAATTCACCACTCTTCAAATGAATGCCTCATCGCCTCAGCAATCGGTAAGTGCCCTTCAGTATGGGAAACGGAAGTTAACTAAGGGCATTACTTTAGATTGAAATTACTTCACAGCTAGGAAAACGGCGGGGTGGGGGGGGGGGTGGAATGAAAGCCTCCCATGGATAAGGCTACCCCGGAAGTTAAGTAGTTAAGTATGTAAACCTCAACACCCATTCATGTACAGAAAAGTCTCCTGGGGACTGGAAGGGTGGGTACTCAGTGAGATCAAACAACTAGTGAATAATTCTTCTGACCTGCAAAATGAGAACGAAGTAGTCTACAGGTTTGTTTCGCTGGTAGAGGTAGTATTCTGGGGCTTTCTTGTTCTTCTCATCATACTTCAGTTCCTGGATGACATTGGGGTGCTTTAGCAGCCTTAGAAGGATCTTCTCTGACATCTGGGATGGGCTAAATGCTTCTACTTCTATAGATATAAACACAACTTGATATTACACTTCAAATGGATGGAAAAAAATTATACTAGTGATTAAGGTGTTTAGAATATGTAAGAATACTTGGAGTCAAAGCGAAACAATACGGATTAATGACACTTCCGTTTGGTGATCCACTGGGGGCAGATTACCTGGGAGGAATTAGAAAATACTGAATTTGCATATTTGTGTCTTTTGAATTTTTCCTTTTCAACTTGTCATTGGTTTCGGTTCTTATAAAAATTATCCTAATTTTCTGATACAAATCAAAGTCAACCAGAAGCAGGCTCCTGACTGCCAGGCCACCCTTCGAACAGGCCACAATAGTCTGACTGTCCAACAACAGCCAAAGGAAGAAGCAAAGGTCAGGAAGCATCTAGCGTGGGTTAGTACCAGGTGCACAGACGAAGTGCTTCGTCTCTCATTCTCCCACTCCACTACCCTGAGAAGGCCTGGGAACAAAGGAAGGCAGAAATTCAGAAAAAAAAAAGCAAGGCACGTGCACACATCAACATGCACTCCAACTTGCTAACTAAAAAAATAAAAGTAAAAAGTAGTGTGGATCTGTATTTACAGAGTTACCCGTTTTATTTCAGATGACAAAACTCAAAATTACTAACTCGGGCTTGCTCTACTGGACCTGGACATCATGGTATCTCAGAGGCAGAGCAGGAGAACATTCAGTTTTGAATCACGGTCTTTAAACAATGAACAATACTACCAGGATTAGAGAAAGAGTAAGTGAAAGACACTGCTTCCATGTTTAAAATTTTTTTCATTACATGAAACGTAAATTCTCTATTAGCCTCGGTGACTTTCTGGTCATAACAAAATAAGATAAAACATTGTAGAAATTTGGGAAAATACAGAAAAAAGGTAAAGAGGAAAATAAAATGATCTAGGAACCAACCACTCAATCACTCTGAGCAACTGGTGAGCATTTTTTTTCCAGTACCTTCCCTCGGCCTGCGCCCCTGTGTGTGCGTGTGTGTGCGCGCGCGCACATAAAAACACAATGACAGATAACCTTTACAGTTTTATATTGTTTTTTTCTCACTTCGCATTAAATTAGGAGTATTTACCCAGGTCATGGATGTTATACGGTGAGCATTTCTACATATCTGAAAACATGATCTTAAAGGGCACGTGACAGTCCATCAAGTGGCTACTTGAGCCTTCTGTTCAAAATGTTTTAAGTACGCTGCATGCAGCTGAAAGGCACCGGGTGCCCATCCTGGACACGGACGTCTTCTACAGGCCACTGGGTACCTTCAGATTTTCTCATGTATCCCCTGGCCAACAGAGCTCACCCTTCACCTAGAGAGCCATGTGGGGATGTGAGAAGGGTTAGTCAGTCTCAAGTCCATTCAACCTTGACCTTTCTGGAGCAGTCAAGTGCCGGCCGGATTGGTGGTTTTAATAATCATTCCGCTTGCCTCCTGGAATGGGCCCAAGTTAATCTGACTTGCAGAGGCCATCAAGACATCCACGTCAAAGCCCTGAGAATTTCCGATTCCATTAGAATCATAGAACGTTAGGATTTACTTGTGAAAATCTGTTGTTCTTCTTTGCAAATCATAGCACCTGTGTTACCACTGAGGTCCAACTGTTCTTCCAAGGCAAGCTGAAGAGAGAATTACTCAACCGTCTCACACACACAACCGAGCTGGTGGCTCGCACTGTCAGCCTACTCCACCAGCGGGGCTCTCCCCCGGACTTAGCCGGAAGCAGATGACCTGGCCTACCGTTCACATGCAGTGTGGCACTAACATTCATCCTTACCTTTCAGACCAATTTTAAGTTACTGGTCCACCCCTGGTAAATGTCTCAGAGGGTTCATGCCGACACTGAACACAGGAGAGGAGAGAATTTAAAAAGAAAAAAACAAAACAAAACAAACAAAACAAAACAAAAAAAACAAAAAACAAAACACAAAAGTGGCATTACTTATCACCCCATTTCCCAGTCTCCACCCCCAGCCCACCCCAGTCAGTGGTGGGTGAGAAACACGCTCCAGGGTTTGTCGAGATTTCAAACTGTGATAAGCGGCACTTGCCTGTTGCTAGGAAACGGTGCATGGCCAAGAGAAGCTGTGGTGATATTTTAACCTTCATCTCGCTGTCTGTCTGCTTGAAGGCGGAAAAATCTTGCTTTCTTTCACGATGGGCCACTTTCTTTTTCGTTCTGTTATCAGCTGACAGAAGGACAAGAAAAGATAAAAGGAAATGCATTCTATTAGATCAGGGCTCTTTTTGAATGAAAACGACAGACTGTTTTGCAAAGGCTCAACTATCTCTAGATTGCGGGCACTCTACGTACAAACACCACACGGCAAGAGGAGACCGAGTCCTCATCAAATCTGTGTGGCACGGTCAGGACCCATCCCGAAGCAAGCAGTCAAGGCATGCTGACTAGGAGCGACCGTGAACATTCTTCGTGAAGATCGCTGGAGCCCTCGCAAGTACACTAACGGGCGGTCACGGACACAACCCTCCCAGAACCCACGTAACCACAGCAGCAGTTTGGAGCGCGCACTGTCTCCCGCTACTCCATGTCACCACGCTGCAGGAAAGAACAATCACCGTGTGACAGATGACACGGTGAAGCGTGCCCCTGCCTTTCAGAGGCTCCTAGCCTCTGCCGAGACAGGGAAAACAAACATACGGACAAAACCTCTTAGGAAACAGACGAACAAGAACACTTTCGTGGAACAACATTTTAACAATGGTATCTGTTAGCTTCGTTTCTACTCCAGACCAGGAGGTCCTCAAGGTCAAGCAAATACGAAGAGGGTCATCCAGAAGAGAGGTCAGCGCACTTCTCCTGTCAAGGGCCAGGTAGTCAGTATGTGAGGCTCTGTGGGTCATGCAGTACTGAGTAACTGCTCAGTCCTGCTGGTGAGCCAAAGCACCCATATGTAAATGCCTTACCGTGGACATTGTGCCAAATAAAACTTTATCACAGACGTGAAATTTGAATTTCATATTATTTTCACAAGTCACAAAGTAATTATACTTTTGATGTTTTTCAACAATTACCAAATGTAAAAAAAAAAAAAAAAAATTTGTTCTCAGCTTGTGGCCTATACAAAAACTGGTGGCAAGTACTTGTCGGCTGTAGTTTGCAAACCCTGAATCCAGAAGGTGTCTAATACAAAGCCTTTCCGCAAGTATTTTTTTTTTTTTTTGACAAAGAAGCGATCAAGAAAAAACTAGGTTAAAGACAAGACCTCAATCACTTGCTCCTTTCCCAAGAATCCTGAGTCTGTGCATTACCATTTCATGCCGAGGGCCAAACAGACTAATTACCAGGCTCGTCCTGGGGAAAGGGCAATCCTAGGGCAATCCTAACCTCTCGTTTTCTTTCTCTTTCGGCTCTGATTCTTTTGCAAACCAGATAGCATAAGTCAACACCAAATTTCAAAATAACTTGCTAATGGCAAATGCAGTCATCCTCCCTGATGGCTTGTTTACCTCAAGAATATACCTAAAACCACGGGCTCACCAATCCATCTCACAAGGCACATTAGGCAACGCTTCTGCACGAAATCAGTCTAATTGAGGTTTAAAAGAAGTTAACTGAAGGGGCACTTGGGTGGCTCAGTCGGTTAAGCATCCGACTTCGACTCAGGTCATGGTCTCACAGCTCATGAGTTCGAGCCCCACGTCGGGTTCTGTGCTGACAGCTCAGAGCCTGGAGCCTGCTTCAGATTCTGTGTCTCCCTCTCTTTCTGCCCCTCCCCTGCTCACATTCTCTCTCTCTCAAAAATAAGTAAAAAGTTTTAAATAAAAAGTTAACTGAAATGCAAATGTAAGATCTCATACACGTCTTAATTATGTTTCTTATGACGAGTACTACCCCTGAGGAAACAAAATAAATAGAAAGAGACACACTGGGTATTAAATAGTCACTGTGAGGAAGGCTGAAGAGAATGTAAACACACAAATAACAATATTCTTTATTATGTGACCTCTGTGTACTCTCCAAGTGTCAAAAGGATAAAACACATAGGAACTGGTGTTTTTAAAGAACACAATTTGTGTGTATATACACACATACACACACACACACACACACACACACACACGTGATAAAAAAATAAGATGTTTTCAGAAGCGAGTCACTACCTAAATATAAAGTTTATCCTTCTAAGGCCACATGGAAGGCTCTCATTTTTAAAGTGCAGGGCATGGCCCTTCCAGTATGACTGAATAAAGATCACTCTGCTTTAAGTAAGGCAGGCCTTGTCCCAGGTGCCCCAGGCCATTTGAAGATTCCATTTCCTCTCTAAGTCATGTTTTAAAAACCAAACAGAGCCCAGATATTCATCTCTGCCCCATCTCTGAGAGCCCCAAACATCTTCAGGCATTGGGCCATCTTTGGGATTATTAATCTCTTGAAAGAGCCCTGCTTTACTAAGAAGTGAGGCTGAAAAAGAAGGTTCAAATTCCACAATCCAATAATCCAGTTGTGGACTTTAATGAGACAGCATTCGGGTTCAATACTCAGCCCAGGTTCAAGTTTACTCCTGGACAAACACCAGTGAATCCTCCCCTCCCCCTGCCCCAAGCCAAGCCACTCCTACCCACTTCACCCATTTCCACCTGCCCCCAAAAGAAGACAGAAGAGCAGAGAAAGGGAAAGACATTCTTATTGTGAACCCTAACCTGCCCTGCTTCCTATACCCACACCTTACCACTGCTGTCACAGCAAACTTACATTTGCAAATCTCACCTCTACCCTGGCTGATGGGTTCTGGAACAAGGACATTTAAACAGCTGCTATCCATCAATGTAGCCAATCCCCCTCACAAGCAGCAAAAGAAATTTATCTGAAAACAATTGCCTTGTTTGGAAAATAAAAACTTAGTAAAGAACAATTCTTTTTCCACCTGTAGAGGAAGTATAAAAACATGAAAGGAGTTTTCTGTTCAGGGCAAGTAAGGCCCAGATCAATGGTTAGAAGCAGCTGGCTTTTCAAAAACAAAAAACACTGCCACTTGACATCACAGGACCTGCCCATTCTTTCCCCCCTCTGATGAAGGGCCTAGAATATATCGGTAAGTTGTCCCACACATACGGCAGGTAGTTAGAAACAGAGGCAGATTACCACAGGAGACAGGAGAGGACTCATGAAGTACATGACAGAAAAAAAAGGCAAAGTTTTGAAAAATTACACTCAGACTACTCACTGTATAAATCTGTTTCATCTAGAATCTCAGATTTGATGATTTCTTCAATCACATCTTCTAATGTGACAATTCCCAGAACTTCATAAAATGGGTCCCCTTCTCCCTCATTGTTTACTCGCTGCACAATAGCCAGGTGAGATTTACCTTTAAAGAAAAGAAAACAAACTTTAAGAAGGAATTTTCGCAATTTTCTGAACGAAGTCTTTTATGCGATTATGTTAAGGATAGCAGCAAACGCAGACACCAGATTATCAGAGTCTGCATTTGGGCATTTCAAGATGGTACCAACCATTTCTTGATGGTATTAAGAAATACCAACAAAGGGAAAAGCTTCCTGAGCCACGGAAAGCAAGACCATCCACTCAGAAGAGCCTCACCTTGTGTGCACACTGGCCCACACCACATTACCGTTTGCTTCCTAATGGATTTGGTCTTCAATCATGTCAGCTCTCCCTTTGTGACTTTTTAGCAACTGCTACGTTACTTTAGGAGGACAGCTGTCAAAGTGTGGTCCGTGGAACCTTAGGGATGCCCAAGACCCTCTCAGGAAGGTGGTGACGTCAAAGTACGTGCAGCAGAACACTGACACGTTCCTGGCCTTTTTTCACTGTGCTGGTATTCGAACCAATGATGCAAAGGCGCCTGAGCACAAGCCAAGGTAGTGGCAGCAGACGGTCTTCCACCACCACACATGCACAGGAAAGGGCGAAAAAGTCCATTTCTCCTCAGAATGTCCCTGATGAAGACGTAACAATTAATTGCGTTAAGTCTTGACCTTGAGTACTTGTCCTTTCATACTCTGTGTGGCAAAATGAGACGTACCATAGAAGACTTGTCGCTTCCTGAAGTACACTAGTTGTCTTTTTTTTTTTTTTAGTTTTTTTTTTCAACGTTTATTTATTGTTTTTGGGACAGAGAGACAGAGCATGAACGGGGGAGGGGCAGAGAGAGAGGGAGACACAGAATCGGAAACAGGCTCCAGGCTCTGAGCCGTCAGCCCAGAGCCTGACGCGGGGCTCAAACTCCCGGACCGCGAGATCGTGACCTGGCTGAAGTCGGACGCTTAACCGACTGCGCCACCCAGGCGCCCCAGAAGTACACTAGTTGTCTTGAAGAAAGGCACTCAACTGTTTGAGTTTTAGGTTGTGCTAGCCACGTTTTTCACTGGACATCATTTTTACCTGAAGGATAACTACCAAACTGAGGGTATCCAGACTTGGATATTTGGAAAATATTTCCTTGAAAATGAACAAAATGAGCCTGCTATGTCAAGGGAAACAACAGCAGTGTTTGCTAATGATCAACTTTGGGCTTTTAAGGGAAAATCAGAATTTTGGGAAACCCATATCCACCAAAGGCTTGACAACTTTTCAACAAAAGACCTTTCTGATAACAAGTATGATGTCTATTTTTTTAATGTTTTTCTTTCTTTATTTTTAATGTTATATTTATTTTTGTGAGAGAGAGCATGCAAGCAGGGGAGGGGCAGAATGAGAGGGGGACAGAGGATCCAAAGCGGGGTCTGTGCTGACAGCAGCGAGCCCAATGCAGGGCTCAAACTCACGAACCAGGAGATCATGAATGAAGCTGAAATTGGATGCTTAACTGACTGAGCCACTCACGCACCCCTTTTTTATTTGAGAGATAGAGCATGAGCAGGGGAGGGGCAGAGAGAGAGAATCTCAAACAGTCTCTGTACTGCCAGCACAGAGCCCCACACAAGACTCGATCCCGTGAACTCTGAGATCATGACTTGAGCCGAGATCAACAGTCAGACACTTAACCGACTGAGCCACCCACGCGCCAAACAAGAGTGATTTTTAAAATACTCAATACTGATGGGGCACTGGATGGCTCAGTCGGTTGAGCATCTGACTGTTGATTTTGGCTCAGGTCATGATGCCAGGGTCATGGGATCCAGCCCCACATCCAGCTCCATGATGAGAATGGAGCCGCTTAGGATTCTCCCTTTTTCTCTCTGCCCCTCTCCCCTGCTCATGCACATCCTCTCTAAAATAAAATTTAAAAGTAAATAAAAACAAAATACTTTATAATGAAATGGATCCACATTTCAAAGATCTGTAGAACTCAGTGAACCAGTATTTTCCAAATGACTGTGGTAATGATGTTACCAAATCATGCACAGGTCATCTATTCAGAGCACAAGACATACAATTGGTTTTTCCCCCCTCTCATAACCTATTAAAAAAATATTTTTTAAGTTTTCATTTAAAGGGCACTGGGGTGGCTCAGTCGGTTAAGCACCTGACTCTTGATTTCAGCTCAGGTCATAATCTCATGGTTCATGAATTCAAACCCCACATCAGTCTCTGGGCTGACAGCATGGAGCCTGTTTGGGATTCTCTGTCTGTCTGTCTGTCTCTCTCTCTCAAAAATAAATAAATAAACTTTTTTAATTTTAAGACACAAAATCTTTTAAAACAAATTTTCATCTAAGGGGCGCCTGGGTGGCTCAATCACTTATGCATCTGACTCTTGATTTCAGCTCAGACCTTGAGCTCGAGGTTTGTAGGATCAAGCCTCGTGTGGGGCTCTGCACTGACAGGCGAGGAGCCTGCCCGAGATTCCCTCTTTCTTCTTCTGACCCTCCCCTGCTCACGTTCTCCCATGGTCTCAAAATAAACACTTTTTTTTAAAGTTCCCATTTAAATTCCAGTTAGTTAACATACAGTGCTGTATTAGCTTCAGGTGTACAATATAGTGATTCAACAGTTCCATACATCACACAGTACTCATCACAAGTGCCCTCCTTAATCCCCATCACCCATTTAGCCCATTCCCCTGCCCACCTTCCTTCTGGGAACCATCAGTTTGTTATCTATAGTTAAGGCTCTGTTTCTTGGTTATAACATTGGTTGTTGTTTTTTTTTTTAAATAACCTTTTTATTTTGGAATAATTTTATTTATTTATTTATTTTTTAATGTTTGTTTATTTTTGAGACAGAGAGAGAGCATGAATGGGGGAGGGTCAGAGAGAGAGGGAGACACAGAATCTGAAACAGGCTCCAGGCTCTGAGCTGTCAGCACAGAGCCTGACACGGGGCTCGAACCCATGGACCGTGAGATCATGACCTGAGCCGAAGTCGGACACTTAACCAACTGAGCCACCCAGGCGCCCCAATTTTGGAATAATTTTAAAGGAAGGCTGTAAAGACAGTACAGAATTCCTGTGTAGCCTTCACTCAGTTGCTCCCCTCGTTAACATTGCGCATTGCCACAAAATATTTGTAAAACTAAGACATTGACATTGGTACAGTACTAGTGAGTAAATTCTAGACTTATCTGGATTTCACCAGTATTTCTATTAATGTTCTCTTTCCGTATCCAATCCAGAGTACCACACTGCATTCATTTGTCATGTCTCCTCTGGTATCTGAGAGTTTCTTAGTCTTTTCTTGTTTTTCATGACCTTGACAATCAAGGATTACTAGTCAGGAATCCTGTAGAATGTCCTTTGATTTGGTTTGTCTGATGTTTCCTCATGATTAGACTGGGGTTTATGGGTTTTCTAGTTACATCATATCAGGGCTTACATGACAGCCACATGACATTCTCGAGTTTCTCCACTTTAAAGTTACTAATTTTTCTTCTTTCCCTAATTCTATTCTTTGGAAGCAAGTCACAAAGTCTACCCACCCTCAGGGAGGGGTGAGGAATAGAAATTAAGCTCTACTTCCTGGAGTGGGGGAGTCCCTACATATGTTATTCAGAATTTTTTCTATAAGGAAGATTTCTTTTTTTCTTAAGTAGCCTCCAAGCCCAGCATGGAGCCCAACATAGGGCTCAGACTCATAACCCGGAGATCAAGACCTGAGCTGAGATCCGAGTTGGATGCTTAACCAACTGAGCCACCCACATATTCCCATATAAGGAAGATTTCAGATAAAAGGATTTTAACTGAACAGTCACCCAAAGCCCACTGGTATAGTTTCAGATTCTACATTGCAACTACTCTTTAAAAAACTACCACTTGTGGAGTTCTGGTATAGTATCAAAGAAGAATATTCACCATTTCCCACCAAGGCTGTCAAAATATCCTCCTCTTTCCAAATAAATGATCTTTGTGAAGTCAAATTTTCTTCATATGTTTCACTGAAACATATACTACACAGACTGAATGCAGAACAAAGTAGGAGAATCCAACTTAGGTAATAAAGATATGTCAAGAGGTAAAACAATGACCCTTATTTTTTGTTTTGGACAAGTTACTTTTTTAAAAAAATGTTATTTGCAAAGCAGATTTACTCTTATCTTTTAAAAATGAATTAGTAAGTCCAGATGTTTTACCTGACTCGGTTTTAATTTCAAATACGGTTAAATATCAAAAGATATAACCTACATAAACAAGAGTTCAGGGGTCCTCAATTTTTAAGAGCTTCAAGGGATCCTAAGACAAAAAAAGTTTAAGAACTACTACAGGAGATGCCCAGAATGGCAAGGGGAGAACATGTTCTCTGGAGTTCAACAGCCCTGGCTTCGAACCCCAGCACTGCCACTTCTTAGCCATTACCAGCTGTGTGATCGCCAGCACATGACAGAACTTTCCTGAGCCTCAGTTTCCTCATCTCTTAGAACCAGGCTCATACTTCTTTCTGCCCCACACCATCGCTGTAAATATCAGTGGTAGCGTTGGGATCTGGCAAAGACAGTGGCTGGGAGTCACTGAGCCACCAATAAATGGCAACTCGTACTCTTTTTAATCTTCCTCAGTTCTAAGGCACCATCAACTTATTACCAGCTTATCTGGAGACCAGAAAACCCACGATATTCAAAGTATACCATGAAACAACGATACATTTCCATTTCAGAAAAATCTTTTAAAATAACGACGCATCTCTCAAATGCCATTATGGGTTTCCCTAAATCCAAAGCATGTGAGGCATCTGAAACATATCTTTGAGTTAAGCCAAGTAAACATGATCTGGAGATTTCATGATCAGTTAACATGTATATTAGTTGTTTTTCATGACAGGGTAAGGATTTTTTTTTTGGGGGGGGGGGTCCTTTAAATAAAGTTTACTTAAAACTTCAAATTGGGTGAGTTCACCCAGACACAACCAGCTAGACAAACTAAAAATATTCTCTGGAGGCCAGGTCTGATCAAGTTCCCAGCACTTACTCAGAAACTGGCTTTGGTTGTGTGGGTTTGTTGGCCCTTTCCTGCTCTGCCTCAGACCCCTTTACGGGCAACAACGTCTGGAAGCCTAGAAGTTTAGATTGTTAGACAATTAGGCATCCTAACAATTTTTATCCTTAGCGTGCTCATGCTCAAAGAATGAAAATATTTTGAGCAAATGAGACTAGGAGGGAAACTTATCAGCAATAGATATAAACACGCATCAGGTCACGTCAGTGCTACCCTAGTCCATTCCGTCCGGTCAGTTTCTCACATCTGCTTTCCCAAGGCCCCAAACATAAGCAGTTAAAAATTCTTGGTGAATGCTGTCTGTCGAAAGTTAAATTCTTTTGCTATTCCCAGCTTGTGATCATTTAAAAGGAATTTTCCAAAGCAAGGTCTAATATTAGACTCAAAATGAAGTTTCCATTCGGCTGAGGCGCTATTCTCACCAAAGTAACTACCGCATAATCAGATTGTCTTGGAGCAGTTCGTTTAAATGCAGATGGACATACTTGAAATACCAGCTCGATGGCACCGACAGATCTGACTGGAAAGGGCCACACTCTACGAAGAAACTATTCATGTGAGTTAGGTTTCTTAGACTGAAAATTAGTAAGTTTTCTTCCAAGCTCGCTGTAGACTTTCATCCACTCCCCACCACCCCACCCCACCCCCGCCCCACCTCCTGCATCTGCCCCAGAGCCACATTCTTTTAATTTTGCCATTCCTGGTGAGAAGTCCTGTTTTCTGAACCTTCTTCCAGGTAAGCAACACACACCCACACACACAGACACCCCTCCTATCCAATCATGCTTCGGGACAACAACAATACAGTGCACGTAACCACCCCCCCCCCCGCCCCCCACCGCCCCCTTGCTTTAATCATGCGCTGCAGGGATTTCAGTCTTCCGCCTCATCCACGGAACAATCCAGAGGAAAATGTAAACTTGTAAATAGGGAAATTTTAAAAACTGAGCTCAAGTAACATCTTTTTTAACCTGAGTGTGGGAGGAATTAAGTCAGGATTAAAAGCCGAAAAGCAACTTTGGGGAAACTAATGAAAAGACTAAATCAAAAACTAAAAAAGATTATCAACTAATGGATACTTAGCTTCCAAAGAGATGAAAATATAGCAGTCAGCAAAATATGGAATTACGGGCATTAAATAACCACTAGAACTTTTTAATACAGAGAGATTAAATAAACTTGATAAGCTGTATATAGAACAAATAAAGCATACGTGGCTGTCACGATCAGGGCTTGGAGAGAACCCTTTCTGGTGAGCTGTAAGAGGTCTTGTGGTATTCCAGTCACCTCAAAGTGTCCTGAAATTTAAACCCCTCGCCTCTCTTATTCCTGGTCTGGTCTTAGAAACGGAGGAAAAAGGGATCACTAAGTCAGGCTTAAGAGAACCTAAGCAGATCTGTTTTCAGAGGATAGGGTTCTATGAACCCATCTCTACTCAAGTCCAGAATCATAAGCAAGTTGTTATACAGTAATAACCTAGAAGGTTCATCTTTCACTGCTGTGTGCTCAAGGCAGGGCACTTGCAAAGATGAACTTACAAGAACACGTCTCCATTAGGAGATGGACTGGGTAACTAACCATCTATAGACACGGTAAAACTGCGGTCAAATTTCTGCCTCTTCCTGCTTCCACCGCTCCCCAGTGCATTATTTGCATATTCTCCCTGAATCCGTAAAGCAGCCCAGCATGGTAGCAGGTTACCACCTGTGCATCTTTTAACCTTCTAGGCTCACATTTTGAATGACCACTTGTATGTTGATGGAAATAATCAGCGGGACAGTGAGTAGGCAGATAAAGGGTACCTGATGGAAATAGAGACTCATCTGCTATCCTACAAGTTAGATGTCAACAAGGCAAAATGGAGCGGGAGACAGACTGATTGAAGTAGCTAAGGAAGAAAGCCAAGGGAGTGGATGAAGGAGAATGGAATTAGGAACCATCCGACACAGCTGTGCTAATAGAAAGCGACAGAGAGTAGTCGAACAGATCCACTAAAGCAAGCACAAGGCCAACAGAGTCCGTGGGGTCTGAAAATGCCACTCAAACAGCAGGAGGAAAACAAACAGGAAGATTCAATAAGGAGGAACTCAAGCCAAACACTGTCTAATCATCATTACTGCGATGTTGGACAACTGCAGGGGCACAGCCAGCACAGAGTGTGAGGCCCAATGGGTCCCCGGGAGCTACACAGTGCTGTAGCCCATGCTAACCGAAGGGAGGGTCCAGGAAGCATTTGATATGCCTTTGTTTTTAAAGGTTTCTCAGTTTGGGGTGCCTGGGTGGCTCAGCCAGTTAAGCGTCCAACTCTTGATTTCGGCTCGGGTCATGGTCTCAAGGGTCCGTGAGTTCCAGCCCTGCATCGGGTGTGATAGTGCAGAGCCTGCTTGGGATTCTGTCTCTGTCTGTCCGTCTCTCTCTGCTCCCCCACCTCTCAAAATAAATCAACTTAAAAAAATAAAAGCTTCTCAGTTTTCAAACATAAAAGTTGTAACAACTGCTAATGAAGCAGGAATCAATAAAGTTCCTAAGAGTGAGTTCTCTGGAACTTGTGACAACAGAAATACATACTCCAGAAGCTGGAATTCAGGTCCATAAAACCAAAGCAAAATGGGACGGAGGATATTTGAATGGCCATAGAGAAGTTCTCCCAAGGACACCAGTTTCATATCAGCAGTCAAAAAGTCAATCAATACTTACTATGTAAGTATCAATGAACTACAGTCAACACACATCCATTCAAACATTTACTGACTGTCTATGATGTGCCAGACTCCTAGGTCAGGGAGCAAAAACAAAGCACTGGCTCCGAAGGAACACTGCAGGTGGGGGAGAGAGACACGAAGAGGAACAGACGATAAAAAAGCATCCCAGATTGTGTAAGATGAGCTGAGGAGCTCATAGAGGAGAGGCGGAACTGGACAGTACAGGATGGCCAGGGAAAGGCCTCACGAATAAGGTGACATCTGAGCAAAGCTAAGGGCACGAAGGAGCCAGATGAAGCGGAAGAGGGCTAGGCCGGCTGTGACAGGTAGAAGGAATGACGGAGGCCCTCGAGAGGGAGAGGCTTGAGGAAAAAGCCAGGAGGCGAGTGTAACTGGCACAGAGTGGGCAAGCGAGAAACGGGTCAAGAGGAGGTGCAGGTCATCTAACTACTATGAAGATGTCAGCTTTTACTCTGAGGCAGGTCACTGGAAGGTTCTGACCGTGAGTGATGTGATCCGTATGGTTTTAAAAGCAACTCCCTGGCTGCTGTGGTGAGAAGAGGCTTGGCAGCCGGTAGGAGGAACATGGCAGTGGGGAAGGGCTGAGGCAGGAAAAAGGGAGAGCCACTTAAGCAGTTATTTCAGGAATCCAAGTGAGAGGGGATGCTGGTTTGGAGCAGGTGGTAACAGTGGGGGTGATGACAAGTACTTAGATTCCGAATATACATGTTAGGTACAGCCAACAGGTTTTGCTGATGGACTAAACGTAGGGCAGAAGAGAGAAGAGTCAAGGCCAGCTCTTAAGGTTTCTCAGCCTGAGCAACAGGAAGGAAGAGAGTTGCCATTGACTGAGGAGGGCTGGGGAAGGCCCACGGTTGAAAGGACGAAATCAGTTCCATTTTAGACAGGGTAGGTGAGAGAGGCCAGTGGGTGGACAGAGGATAAAAAGAATGGGGTTTTGGAAGCCAAATATAAAAAACCACTTTAAGAAGCAGAGCGGAGGGGTGCCTGGGTGGCTCAGTCGGTTGAACGTCCGACTCTTGATTTTGGCTCAGGTCATGATCCCAAGCCCCACATCGGGCTCTGCGCCGTGTGGAGCCTTGCTTAGGATTCTCTCTTCCTTTCCCTCTGTACCTCCCCCTAGCTTGTGCCCGTGCTCGTGCTCTCTCTCTCTAAAATAAAAAAAAAAAATGTTTTTAAAGAAGCAGAGAGGAGTCAAAAGTATCAAATGCAACCAAAAAGGTCATGAAAGGCGATCACAGTGACCAAAGATGCTCAAGAAAGAAGAACCTAAGGACTGTCACATAAGTACCAGGCCCAAGTCCCTGTCCAGTGTGACTTCCACTCGGGCCCTTCTTGCTAACAGGGAGACACAAACTGGCCTGCCTCTGCCAGGTGGCCTCGCAGAAAGACCTACATCACTGAGACAGAACTGGGCTTGTCCTCTCCAAGTACCCGCTTCTGGAAAGGATTACCATCGGATCTCCGATCACCCAGGCTTCAAACTCTCAAACCGCTATGCCTCTCCTCTCCCTCATTTCTCCCCAGCCTTTTCCTCTTACTTTTCAGGGAAGAATCAATGTATCAAGTGCCCAAGACACACAGATCATTAAGTCTTTACAGGTAAGTACATGTGCAGAACCACTACCCAGGAGGACTAGCAGGGTCAAGGCAGAACAATGGTCCGAGGGGGTGAATGAGGCAGGAGGTGGGGGAGAGGAGCCCTGAGCAGGGAATCAGGAACAGAAGGGGACAGAAGTGCCCCCAGAGGATAAGCAGACTTCCGGTTCCAAGGCAGAGGCAGGCCTGCCTGTGGCCCCCCCGGTAGGACCTCCTTTCCCCAACCCCTTCTCTTTGTTGACAGCAGATCCCAAAATAGAAATCACCGTGATCCAGCAACATGCCACCTCACGATCACCCCAGAACAAGTGAAGCGATGCTCCTGCTTTCGTCAGCCGCATCTGGAACACGGTAAAAGACACACAAGAGATCAACTGAGAACAGAACTACCAAGGTCCCGTAAGATGTTAGAACTATGCCGCCCGAGGAGGAGATGAAGCGACCAGAGGCATTTAGCTAAAAGAGAAACCGTGAGCAGGTTTGAGACTTGACGAAGCCTTCAAGTCCCTGAAATGGAAAGCCATCACCGGTGCCTGTGCCCCCCACCTGACAGCTTGTTACCTGCACTTCTACCTTGATCTACCCCAAAGTTAAATGTCTCCTGAGGATGTGGGGCTCAAACTCCCGGACTGTGAGATCACGACCTAAGCCAAGATCTAGAGTCAGATGTTTAATGGACTGAGTCACCCAGGTGCCCCAAGATCTTAACCTGCTTGACGGCAGGGACCTTGGCTTTACTCGTCTTTGGATTTCCCTCCTCCCACCTGCCAAGTCTAGCACACCCCGTGACAACTGCCTCTTCCTGCTCCTGCAAATCTAAGCCTCACTGGGCCTCGACGAACTCCTGTCATCCCGCTCCTGGGTATTCATTTCCCATCTTCTGCTAAGTGAAGGAGAAAAAGAGGTAGAGTAGGGTTCAAAGGCCCTCAGAACCTGGCCCCACAGCGCCCTCCTTCCGCCTCTGTCTCCATACTCCTACGCTCTCACCAGCCAGCAGACGACTGGATTAAACCAAAGCCCCAAGGCTTCACTCCAACTCTTCCTCTGCTCAGAGGCTCTCCTCACGGTCCTGGATCCTTGCTGTCCCTGTCAACGCAGCCCCAGCTTCAACTCCTCTCCAAACGTCACCTCCTTGGTACCCCAAAGCAGAAACTGCCTTTTCCATTTCTCAACTCCTGCACCATCATCTACATTTCTCCTAAGGGGCAGTCACTTGCTGCCTCATCGTAAGGGATGTGATCTTCTCTCCTGCTAGCTCCGAATGCTCACACCCCACTCCACCCAGCAGGTAGGAAGGAGCCTCTCCCAGAAGGGGTCGGCAATCACAGTACCCCAGCCCTTGCACTCACTGCCGTAACACAACTCTCTGGGGCTACCGTCCCCCCAGAGCCATGCCACAGTCCCCATCATCCCCGAGCTCATGTGCCTGCATCTCTAACCCACATTACTCCTAACAGTAGATAGGTCCTATCCCCCCATTCATTTCCCACTCAATTCAACAACTCCAAAAAAATAATAAGTAGCGTGAGTTATAAGCCACATTACACAAACATAAAGCCATTTTCTCATACTTTTTGTTATTAAAATGTGGGTGACTTCTTATACGCGCCTCCTAGGTCTTCCACTGACTAATGCAGGGACAGACAGCATAGAACAGGAGACCAGTGGCCACACTTGCTTAAGGAGAGCCAATACAGTTTCATTTAGGGAGCTATCACCTAGCTTTTTCTGTACTATTTAAAACTATCCAGAAACAACAAATTCATGTGCACTTTTTTTTTTTTAAGTACTTATTTTACCTTACCATCCCCACCAGAGCGAAATGCATTTTTTCCAATTGAATTTTCCCACCATAAAGTACACCAGAAAAATGTGACACAGATCTTAAAATAGCCCTACATAAACAATACATGAGTATATATATAGCAGCACTTGCTGTATATAGAAATCACTGCTTTTAAGTGATGATAACTTTTGCTATTCTGGGAGACAAAAGCCCCCTTTTACCAAAAGTTTTACTACTTCCAAAAATTCCTGTGGCCGACCAGTAAGTGGCTGGCCGAAGTCTCTCTGGTGGGACAGCTCCTCCACTCCAGACATGTGGGGTCATCTCAGTCACCAACAACCTCACCCCCAGTTAGCTCATGTCTGCCGGGGGGCGGGGTGGGGGGTGTCTACTGGGGCCGAACACAGAATCATGGTTTCCTAAAATATCTAATTTGGGGGGCTGGGGGTAGGGTTGTATTGGACACAGATAACATTTCCTAATAGGACCATTTCCTGGAGAGAGCTCTGAATTTATCTACTAACTCAGTAGCTTACAGAGCTTTCAGGGAATGGCCCATTCATCAGCCAACTCAGTAAAGAGGTTGCTACTCACTGAGGTCTTCAACCTCCCAAGAACTTTTTTTTTTTTTTTTTTTAAAGCAGAAGCAAAGCAAGCGCCTTCCCAGACGAGGAGTGCAGAGCCCTGGGTGCTGTGCAGAGAACCCCCAGAAGTCAGAGCACATGGGCCCGATGTACCAGGGCACGGCTCTGATGCTGTGCCTACAGCTAACCTCTCTATGTTCTGTCAATATCTGCTTCTTGACATTCAGAGTTTGGTTCCACCTTTCGTGTGTGTGTGTGTGTGTGTGTGTGTGTGTGTGTGTGTGTGTGTGTTTTAAGTAGGCTCTGCACCCAGCATAGAGCCCAAAGTGGGGCTTGAACTCACAGCCCTGAGACAGAGACCTGAGCTGAGAACAAAAGTCAGACGCTTACCTGACTGGGCCACCAGGCACCCCTTCAACTTCCCATTCTAAACTGTACAGTTTTGCTCTATGTCCCTAAAACATCACTATCTGAAAAACTTAAGTTGAAAATAGCTTTTAAGACAATTTTGAAGGTATTGTGCTTGTAGCCATTCCTACAGTATTATCACTAAATGTCACCTCTCCACAAAAATCTCTCACGCACTAAGATCAGAAATAACATACATTGAGAAAATCCAATCCACGTGGTTCTCAGATTTTGACAGCCGTATCGGTGGAGATGGGGGGAAGCTATGGTTGCTGTGAAGGACGTGAACATTTATTTACACGTTATGAAAATCCTGAAATACACTGAAACCACAGACACCAGTCTGGTGAAATGCAGGCATACAAATATTCAGTGAATGAGTAAATCCACGAATTTAGGTCCTTTGAACAGATTTTCTATGTTCAATCTATACATACGACTTCCTGGGTTAAAAAAATGGTATTTCATTCATTCTCAAACTACCACCTGCACATTTTTAAAGGTATCTTCTGGACTCAGATTTTGTCTGGCATTTTTTTTTTAAGTTTATTTATTTTGAGAGAGAGAGAAATCCCGAGCAGGCTCTGCACCGGCAGCACGAGTCCAACACAGGGCTCTAACTCACAGACTATGAGATCTTGACCTGGCCATGACCAAGAGTAGGATACCTAACTTGCTGAGCCACCCAGGCATTCGTTTTGAAGTTGTAAACATATCTTCTCGTCATCACTGGAGAGATTGCATCTTTTTACAATATGCCCAATGATACTTCATCTAAGAATTTAACCTTGATATTTGGCAAATTTTTTTAAAGTTTACTTATTTCTTTTGAGAGAAAGAACACACATGGGAGGGGCAGAGAGAGAAGGAGAGACAGAACCCCAAGCAGGTGCCACACTGTCAGTGCAGAGCCCGACGTGGGGCTTGAGCTCACAAACCATGCGATCATGACCTGAGCCAAAATCAAGAGTCAGATGCTTACCCGACTGAGCCACTGGGGTGCCCCCCAAAAAACGTTTTTACATTCAACACTACACTCAACTGTCACCTACCATTTTCCCATGAGGCGTATGTTGTACCACTCATCAAATCTATGTTGAGTATATGTTTTATTCCCAGACAGGATTAAGTATATTTAGGTGTCTACCTCCTGAAGGAAACTTTTTTTTTTAAAAAGATTAGAAAATGATCCTTCCTATTAGAAAAGGGTTATTTGTTTTATAAGATGGGTCATTGTTACATTAGAATTTTATTGTGAGATCATATATTCATGTGAAGTTATAAGAACAGAAAGATCCCGTGTATTTTCACCCAGCTTTCGCCAATGGTAACATCTTGCAAAACTAGAACACATCACGACCAGGATATCGACACTGACCGAGTCATAGTACAGAACATTTCCATCCTCACAAGGATGTCTCCTGTTGCCCCTTTCCAACCACGCAGACTTTCCCTCGCACTCCCCTAAAGGGAGCATTTCAATAGTTTCTCTGGTGCAAGAAGAGCTTAGTTTTCTACTGGCAGCGATACTTAAGCTTTAGTTTTATAAGTTTACACAAATATCAACTCACAAAGTGAGTAATTAATAAGAAAACATTTTTCAGCCAACAAAAGCTTGTTTTACACACAACTTTTGGAAATTTAAGAGCTGGAGGGGGCCCTAATCCCGCCAAGATTAGCTAAGCGAGGCTTTCCTGGTTGAGGCACGAAAGGAGGCAGTTACGAACTATGAAGGCTCAGATAGGATTGTTTTCCAAGAGCAGCAGAGACACCGGCCTGGATTTAATAAGTGTCTGTAGAGCCACCTCTCCGGCAGTATCCTTTTCCAGGCAGCTCCTCGTTGGTTTCTCTCAATGTGATAGATTTTTGATGTGTCAACTTGGAGTGTAACAGTCCCCAGTAATTCAATTAAACACTAACCTAGGTGCTGCTGAGAAGGGATTTTGCAGCTATAATTAAAGGCCCCAGTGGGTTAACTTTCAGAGTGATTATCCTGGGTGGGCTTGACTTGATTAGCTAGAAGGCCTTAAAGGGGGAGGGGTGAAGACTTTCCGAGGGCGAGAAGAAGTGCTACCTGTTGAAAACAGCTGCAAACCATGCCTGGGTGTGATCTTCCCTACTGACTGTGGACTCTCTTAGCCTCCACAATCACAGAAGCCTGTTCCCTCTAACAAATCCCTTAACGGATATCTTGAGTGTGTATCTGTCCTCTACTTGTTCCGCTTGTTGGACAGACTCAGGATCCACACCACAAAGGGATTTAGAAAGCAGATACCAAAACAAAATTAGGATTAGATGAAGTTTTCTTTTCCCAAACCTGAGACAATGGAGGATTGTCTACGAAGACAAACTAATATGTATGCTGTGCCAGTGAGGCATGCTCAGTGAACTTCCTGACAGAAACAGCAAGTCAAGTCACCTTTTGGAACAACAACAAAAAATTAACCTAGACTAAACTGTAGTTGTATCTACAAGGAGCCAAATCATTTCTTTCAATCCATCCAAATGGACTCTCCTATTAAAGACAGCCATCTGGTCCTCCCACCTAAGCTAGGATTCCAGGCCGAGAACAATGGATGGGCTTGTATTCCCATACCACCTCCCACTTGGTTCTCGCTCTTTTGCTGGTCTTCAGTTTTGCTGCCAGATGCTTTAGCCAGAAACCCAAAGTAAGGCAATTAATAGAAGATTCCAGCCATTCTGTGACTTGCTTAACGGCCCATCCAAATGATTTGTGAGAAACTCTCGTGAACCAACAGAATAGAAACTGAAGAGTTTTTTCCATTATTCCTTTCTCCCAGAGTATTTAAAGACTTGGATTTTCCCATCTTTTGAGGAAATATTTTCTTATAAATAGTGAGGCATGCCGGGCATCTCCATTTCATCTTTTTTGGTGGTAACACTCACTGTACTCTCACTGGAATGTTTTCCTAGTAAATGATCAGCAGTGGAAAACATGGCTAAGACAAAAGATGGCTTTCAGGCGGAGAGGATGGGAACCTTCTCATCTTTCCCAAGAGACAGGTAGTTCTTCTATACAACTGTGGTGTTTATTTTAGAACTAATGAGCCTGTTTCTGACTTGTGGCCTTTGGCTGATGAGGACTGACTATACTAGTGAGAGAACAGTCCAACAGATTCAGAATAGTCCATCAAAACCAACAGGAGATTTCAAAAGGACAAAGATATTCCTGCTGCTAAGGCCAAATATCAGGGTTTTAATTTTATGGTTTTCTCTTCTGCTCCTTCCTTGCGTCTTACCTTTTTGGACCAATAATCATTTAGAACTCTGTTTTGTAGTCCAAAACTCTTGATGCCAATTCAGCTAGATTTCCTGGATGATTTCTACACACAACTAGACAAGATCAGTAACGATACCAAGCCATACATAAAAATATGATCCTCTTGTGATACTCGTAGTGAACAAAAATCATCTAAGTTCTAGACAAGCGCCAAAAACACTGCAGATCAAACTGCACTATACATTTGCTTTAGGGGCAAGCACTTTATTGTATTATTAAAAAAAATTTTTTTTAACGTTTACTTTTGAAACAGAGAGAGGGATAGAGTGTGAGTGGGTGAGGGACAGAGAGACAGGGAGACACAGAATCTGAAGCAGGCCCCAGTATCTTTAGCTGTCAGCACAGAGCCCAATGTGGGGCTCGAAACCCCCAACCACGAGATCATGACCTGAGCCAAAGTCGGATGCTTCAACGATTGAGCTACCCAGGAACCCCTAGGACCAGGCATTTTAAGGAAAGGGATGAGTAGGCATCCATTCTTTTTTCTTTTTCTTTTTTTTTTAAGCATGCTTAAAGGGCAAGCTAAGGGCTGATTTTGTTAGAGAGACCTATCCCCTTTCTTACTCAAGTCTCCTTCTCACAAAGTTCTTCCTGAGGACCTCAAGTTGGAGTGAGGAAGTAAAACTGCTATTGTACTGTACAATTAACATAAGCTAATAATTACATATTATGTAGTTAATCACCATGTGATAGGAGGGAAAAAGCTACAAGATCATCAAAAGTCACTGAGTCCTAAAGTTGAGGGAAAACAACATCATGCGGTTCAATTTCTTATCCAATGTATTAATCCTGCATGCAAATTTTATACAAATAACAGACTTGAAAAAAATTAGGCAGGCAAAAATATCCTGACGTTTTCCTTATTGTCCTGGCAGAAAACAAGTCCTAGCATTTTAGTCTTCATCTCCTACCCGTGACAAACTCCAGCACGTCGTTGTCATTTGAGAGAAGAAAAAAAAGATGTAATCAGATGACTTTAACAAGAAACATTTTCTATTATAAATTCTTTCACAACTGCTTCTTCACACCTTCTCCACTATCTGTCTCTCCCCCAGTGTCTCTGAAAACTATGCTGGAGATAGAGATTGTTTTCAACGAGGAAAAAAAAAAAAATCACCACCTAAATTTCACCAGTAGAAGCCTGGTTAAAGAAATTCTAGTACGTCCATACAATGGAACACGATGAAGCTATTAAAAAAAAAAAAAAAAAAAAAAAACCAAAGTAGGTCTACATAAATTATTATGAAAAGTTATCCAAAATACATTAAGGGAAAAAAGCCTGGAATGTTGTCCACAGTATAATCCCATTTGCATAAACTGTATACATCTAGAAAAATTCCGTCAAAAAAAATAGGTAACCATGTTCACTGAAATATGTAGTAACATTACAAGTTTGTGTCTTACAGATAGTAATTCTGACAAAATCTATTTTTTTGTACAAAGTGAGGCAAAATCTTGTCCTATTCCTCAAAAAATGAAAAAAAGAGATTTATACCTGCATATAGTACATTATTGTATATAATCCTAATGAGAGGATGTTTGACTAGGAATGAATGAGCACAGAATCCTCTGTCAACAGAATCCTCTTAAACATCACCTGACAATCCTCTGGGCTCTACTGCTTACTCCTTCCTCGGCACCCAGCTCCACACAGATGTGGACTGGCTTTCTGCTCGTGCCATCAGCATAAGCAGATACCACGTTGTGACAGGACTCACGATGCGGCTCAAAGTGCTGCTGGCTTCTGCCAGGGGACTTCCGAAGTCTCTGCAGTTAGGCGCATGCAATCCGGAACAGCGAAGAACCCATGCCCCTGGGAGGAAACTTCCTCCTCTTGTTCCGGAGCACAGTTCTAGGAGCATTCCATATGGCTTCTCAAAATGTCCTAGGTAGGCAACATCTGTGGCCTGTAGCCACAGCCAAAACACTATCATATCCTTGAATTTCTTTCCCTCCTTCCCATTTCACTTTCTTTGTCCCGAACACCTGTTCCCTGGGATCCCATTCCAAATAACCTTCCCTGTACTCAAGCCTTTGTATCAGGCCAAAGTTCTGGCTAAAACATCATCAGATGAGTGGGAAAGTTTCTCTACCAACCAGTTTCTGGCTTCATACATCTCATTGTCTTTTATTTCCACGAGTCTGGTGCCAGGTGTGTTGGGACACATTTGTGTCCTGACACGACGAATGCTGGGCCTGCACGTTTGGGTCACAATGGGCAGGAGTATTTCTCCCTGCCTTTTCTACACTGGGTTGGCTAGCAGTAACTTAACACATAGAAGGGACTGCAGACCCTAACCAGATGTATGCCCAGCTCAACTTCCCCACAGCTGGACTCCAAAAAATGCCTGGGACCACTCTGACATCACCAGACAGGAGCGTGAGAGAGGGTAAATCAAAGAGGCAAGAGAACAATCCTGACCAATTGTAGTTAAAACATCTGGACTTTGCAAATTTTACTAAAACATATGATCATGTAAACACATTTGCTAGAGCCCTTTGCGGCACCTATGCATGTGAAAAGCACTTAACCCTAAACTTCATTAGCTTTATGGTAAGTCTGCTTTCTACTACGTGGTAATCAGGTAATGGTAACCAAAGTAGATAACGCACAGACTGAAAACTCTCAAATCTATATACCACCACCACCCTCCAGTCCAGTCTTCTCTCCTCAACTTCAGATATAAAAAATATCCCAACTGGGGGTGCCTGGGTGGCTCAGTTGGCTAAAGGTCCGACTCCTGGTTTTGGCTCAGGTCATGATCTTGTGGATTGTGAGTTTGAGCCCCGTGTGGCGCTCCCAGGCTGGCAGCACGGAGCCTGCTTGGGATTCTCTCTCTCCCTCTCTCTCTCTACCCCTCCCCCATTCGTGTTGTCTGTCTCTCTCTCAAAAAAAAAAATAAATGAAAACTTTAAAAGAGGTCCCAACAGCCTACTTCATTCTCTTCACTTGTCCTACGAGCATCTCAAGTTCAACACATCCAAAACATCCAATCTGTTCCTCCACTTCCATTCCTCTTGCCGACTAATGGCACCAGTCAGTATCTATCAAATGTGAAATCGAGGCAGTCATCTTAGATTCCTCCTTTTCCTCTAGGTCCACCCTGCTAGGACAGATTGGTTGCCAAACACTGTGCTAAATTCTAAATTTAAGACTGTCTCCTAAATATCTATTGAATCTCTCCAATAATCGCCAACCCCATTACCAGCTCACTAATTACAGGTCCTCACGATTTCTCTTCTGAACTGCAACAACCTTCCAACATCTCATCGTAAAAAGCAAATCTCAACAGGTTATTTTCCTGCTTACGATTCTTAAGCGGCTGCCCAATACATTTAGGACAGTTTAAATGCTTCAGAATGGCCTGCAACACCCTTCATGACAGGATTCCCAGCCCTTTCTCCAGCCCCATCTCCTACATCTTTTCTCATTCCGCACCACAGCACAGCATCTGCCATGTTCCAAACCAGATGTTCAGTTTCACAGTTTCCTCTGCCAAGAACACCTTCTTCTTCCCTTGGCTCCTTGCCTATTACTCTTCCTCTGAGACACAATTCAAGTATCTTCTCATCCTGGAAGTCTTCCTAGCCTTGCCTATGCCAGCTGGGTTTGGTTGTCCTGTATCTGTTTCCATAGAGCCTTCGCTAGCTCCATCAACGCATCGATTATCCTGTCTCATAATTCTCCTCTGCGACACTGTGAGATTCTTGAAGGCAAGAGTTCTCTTTTATATCGAAAGCCTCAGAAACTAGCTAAGCACGGTGTCTGGTATACAATACTTTCAATAAATGCTAAAAAAAAAAAAAAAATAGCTCAAGTTAATCATAAGAAAGTGGGAAAGCAGATGAAGACCAGGAAAAAATGGTATTGCCTTTGCAAGCTCTTGTCATAGATTGTTTTTCTTCCTAGGGCACAATGAAGTAAATGAGGCCAGTGACTGCTGGTCGACTGTAATTTTAGCAACCATTTCCCAGAAGAGTGACCAATTGTTGTTACCTAATCTAAGGCCTTGTACATAAAAGACTCTTATTTCCCATTTAATTTAATTGAACTGATTTTATTATTTTAACTCCTATTGGCACCAAGTCCTAGAAAAGTTACAACACAGTTTATCCCCAGATGAAGCCAGCTTGAAAAGCAAGTAGTAATCAAACCCTATTCTCCTTCCTGTTGAGTCTGAGAATATCTTCAAAGAATTTTCATTGTCTTCTTAAACATACGACACGAATTCAGCCTGGAAACCAAGACTCATTCAAATAGGATAGCTCATCAGGTTAAAAAAATATATATATGCATTTACTTACTGAATGAATGAATGTTCAAAAGATCTCAACATTCAATTTTTCATGTAAAGATCTTTAAAAAGAGAACATCCTTCTAAGGGATCTGCCCCTCGATAAAAAATGTTAACATTCATGCCTTAAGCTTTCTAGGAGAAGATGCTACAACCACCTAGTAAGAACATCACCTTGGTTCCTAACATAACATTCAGAATATCTAGGTCACCCTTGGCCACTGATCCTCACGGTAAGAGTCACAGGTTTTATAGTTCAAGTATGTATGAGGGGACCCCAGAGAATATGGTCAGTGTTTAAGGGGCTTAAAATTACAACTAGATCTGGGTTTGGATCCTTTGGTTCTGGTGTAACTAATCGCCTGTAAGATAGAGATAAATCTTAAGTTTACTATGAAAATTGAATGGTAAAAATTTAGAATTTAACACCATACCTGGCACATAGTAAGTACTCAAAAAATGATGATGACTATGTTACTAATGAATTTTCTCCTGGTTCTGAAAGTTAAAAATTATCTCAAATGTACATGTTTAATACCTTTTAATATATGTAGAAACAGGACCCGGGGATCATTGGGACTACTCAGCTACAAGTAGCTTTTAAAATACAGGTTATAGGCTTCTATCAAAGAAAGTAACTTATATTACCTGAGCATTCAATCCTACGCAGGTTTGTTTTGTCTTAAAGTTCTTCAATGTAGTAACTCTACCCATTGTTCACTCTGTTTCTCGAAACCGAGATTTTGCAGCTAGGTGGATCACATGGGTTACGGAGGTTGTCCTCCCTCCCCTCTCACCTCTAGAAGTAGTTGCTCCCGCTTACTGGATGAGGCAGTGGGGAGGGCGGCCCATGAAGGAAGCTTGTACAGCCACTGCCTTTGTCATATTTCCTCTGTGAAGAAACAGAAGACTTCAGTTCCTGGGATTGGTTAAACTCTAGGTTAGAGAACTAAGGAACTACTTTGTATTTTACTCGGAGTCTCCTCTCGCTCTGTGCATGGGACCACTGCAGCAAAACCGTCGCGCACTTTTTGCATCTTTGTCAGGAAACTGGAATGATAATAAACACAGGTGGCTTGCAATACACAATAAAGTCAGAGAAGCTGGCACAGAGCAGAGAAAGGCTCAGAGACTGAGGGAATGAGAAGCAGAAACACCAACGAAAGACCAAGTTATATGCAACGACCACACCAACCCTGACATTTGCAAAGATAATGCCAAGATTACGATGTTTAAGATCTGAATTCACTTGCGGTCCCCTCTGGTGCAGGTCATGGATTCGTTCATCAAATATTTTTACTGAGCACTAGGGATTAAAACAAAAAAACACATACAAATAAGACGTTACGGTCAAGGAACCGGAAGTCAGGTGGGGAAGACAAGGCAAGTAAAATTCCAATATGGTAGACTCTCCCTTAAGCTGACCTCTGTGTAACAACTTGCTGATGAATGGACACACTCCATTCTCCCTGTGAAACACACGGACCAAGGACTCCAGCACACTGAATGCTTTGGGCTCGTAGGTTACCATCTAGTACTCTACCTCCTCTGCTCCCATAGATTAAGAAGAAGGTCTACTAAGAATTGGGTATTGTTGTTCCCAAACCTATTTATGGTATCTGTACTTGATGCCACACCTATGTAACTTAAAAATTATAGAAACTGACAACAATAAAGAGTTGTTGTTTCTATGGCAACTGTGATCAACTGTGAACATGAGGAATACTCTACGAAGATTCTGCACTAGGATGGCTGCAAAAATGCTTTTTATCGTTTGTCTACTGAAAAAAAAGAAAACTGAAGTTTAGAGAAGATTTAAAGAAGTTAGGGAAGATAAATTATAGATGAGCTTCATACGTTGTCACAGGAAACACCAATCAGTGAACCCATGCTCAAAAGAAAATGCCCTGGATCTGTATCAGAAAAACAGCAATACTATTTTCCAATGCCTGCTGCAATAAATTAACTCAGGCAAAGAACAGTAATGGCTGCTCAAACCATTAAGGGAAAGGTTGATGGAGAACAGAAGATTCACGTGGTGCCAAAGCACTGCTCTGAGGATTACTGCTAATCCCAAAGGGGAGAACCTAGGTTTACAGTGGAGACCACGGGCAGTGATCAAATTTAACATCATTAACAGTGGAAAATCAGACTTCATGTGCTACCTGATGTGATACGCTCTGAAGTACATTTCATCCTCTATGAAGTATTCCTGCCAAAAGTACTTAATCAAAAACTTGAATCCCATTTCCGGTGTAGAGGAAATACAGGATAGAGAGATGAAATGCTATCATGAGGAAACAATCATAGAAACCCAAACTGTAGGACACGACCAAAGAACTAGACTGCTTTCTTTAAAAAGTCAATGTCGTCATTCATTTTGTTTGGTGTTATTTGAATAAACAATTTGGTGACGTAGGAAAATATCTCTTTTAGAGTTACCAGGCAGTCAAACAACAGGATGTCTTGAATTTGTTTTTAAAATACTATAGCAAAGAAAAAAGATTAATGAAGCTTATGTGGCAAAATCTTGACAGTTACCAAATTGGTGTTGGCTATGCTGTGGTTCATTGCCTATTTTCTCTACTTTTGTGTATGTTTGTAACTTACACAAAATGGCAAACAGCCAATATCATGAGAAAACTAGTCAGAGGGAGAGGGTTTTTCTAGCTTAGAAGAGAAAAAAGAATCACCAAATCCAATACACAAAATCTTGATTGAATCCTTGTCAGAAAAAAACTGTAAGTTGTCAGCTTTTTGAAAACTGACCATTGGAAAACTACGAATATGGACTAGATAGAAAAATGACTTTGGAGAACTACAAACTTCTTAGTGATGATGGAATTAGGATTATGCAGGACAAGTACGCTGAACGTTTCAGAGGGAAGTGCCGTGATGTCTGCAATTTACCTTGCAATGGTTCAGGAAAAAAAAAAAAACCACAACATTAAGAACTATCAAATCTAGGAATTAGGTATATGAATATTCATTATACTAGCTTTTCGACTTTTTTGCATTTTTGAACATCTTCATAATCGAAAGTTTTAAACAGTTTGTCGCATGACTGCAAGTGTTTTTGAAATCGTGTATTTAAGGTATGTCTACGTGGTTTTTAAAGATTCCATCCTTCAGTTACCTTTAGTTGGCTCATTAAACAACAGAGTTAAGAGGGGGAGGGGATCCGGTGGTGTGTTGATAAATGTTTAACAACTAGTTCTCTGGAAAAAACAGCTCTGATTTGTAGCATTTGCCAGTTACCATGGTGTAAATATTCCTACTACGACTGAGTCCAAGTTACTACCAGAATGTCACTGAACACAGAGTTGGAAAGAGAATACAATCAGTCTTTCAAGCTGATAGGAGCCAGTTCCAACACATCACTGGATCCAGATCATGACAGAGGGACGTTTCCGCTGTAACGGGAGAGAAAAAGATGGTCTGCAAAAAACAAAGAAGCAAAGTTTAAATCGGCTGACAAGGATGGGGCCCGAAGAGGTTTGAGCACAGAAGACAAAGTACGACAGCACCTTCCTCAAAGGATTGGTATGAAGATGAAACAAATTCTATATAAAATATTCAGCACAATGCTTGGCATACAATAGTGACTTACTAAGAACCTCCTGTCATTATTTCCTAACCTGATCCATCATCTAAAAGGTCATTTCCTCTTTTAAGAAATCATACCATGGGGGCGCCTGGGTGGCTCAGTGGGTTAAAGCGTCCAACTTTTGGTTTCAGCTCAGGTCATGATCTCCCAGTTTGTGAGTTCGAGCCCCACATCGGGCTCTGCATTGACAGTGTGGAGCCTGCTTGGGATTCTCTCTCTCTCTCTCTCTCTCTCTCTCTCTCTCTCTCTCTCTCTCGCCCCTCCCTTCTCTCTCCTTCCCTGGCCTCTCTTTCTCGCTCTCTCAAAATACATAATAAACTGTAAGAAGAAAAAAAAAAAAGAAGTCACACCATGATTGCCTCTAGAAAGGGGGAACTGAATGGCTAGGCAACTTGCAGACAGGGGTGGGAGGGGACCACTTCAGTTTTGAGCCTTTTAAGTTTTTAAGAATGTGAACATATTACTTATTCGAAATATAAATGAAATTAAAAGGTCTCAATTTTAGGACACGAGTCTCAGAAAGTACTCTGCTTCTCTTACTTTAAGCCACTACCTGGACATGTGCACAGTCAGGCATTCTTCCCTGTCACTCCTCACAGAAAAATTTCCCAGCCCCTCCCACAAACCCAGTAAGAAAGGTTCCAACTCAGCCCGCCCGCCTGGCCGGCAACCCAGCTCGGTCTCACAAGCCCGCATGTGCAGAAGTCACAAGCTTGGCGGCCTCAGTACCCACGACAAAACTCACAGGAAGGCTTCAATCACCCACAATGCCACATTTCACCTGAAATACATTCACTCAACAAATCTTTACCGAGTGCCCATATAATGTGGGCCAAGGAACACAGAGATGAGTGGATCATTCCAACCTCGAGGAGTTCTAATTGGGCCTCGGAAAGTCTCCTTTACTGGGAATTTACCTTAGGCAACGATCTTTAGGCTGAAATTACTACTAGAATATGGATGTGTTATACACACACACACACACACACACACACACACACACACACTAACACATATGTACATATAAACAATGGAAGGGATTCTTAAAGGAACTGATGTCTTCTGTAAATCTGCTGGAAAACACATTTTTTTAAATGAATCCTGTTTTGAAGCCATCAATTAGGGGTGTACTCTTCTGGGGAAAAAAAGTGTCTAGGAAAAGGAGAACATTAACATGATTCTTGGAGGTTCAACGGTGTTAAGTCCAACCCCTCACAGGACTCCACGCATCCCTTAGCAGGAGTTAAGGGAGAACGGTAACCCTCACAGTAGGACAATCCCCCTGCAGACCTCCTCCATCATCAAGGTCAAGTGGGAACTCCAGAACTCTGAGTGTTTTGGCAAGATGCTCCCTCTTTCTGCCCCTTTTTGCCCCTGTGCCCTTTCTGCACACAATATTCACAGCTCCTCCACCACCGTCTGCCTGGAAACCAGCAGGACTAATTCCATCATGTCTTTTATGCCAGTCACCACAGGAAGCCCAGGACTCCAAGGTCATCCCTCATTTTTCACCAGCCTTGAGCGGCTTCCTCACACAGATACATCTCATACTCTACCGAAGACTCGGAAGAAACACTGGCAGATCTCTGGAGCTCTCTCTCTTCTCCAATATTCTATAAATTCCTATCTCTTTGATCTCCCTAAACTCTCAACTCTGTCTCCAACTCAAGGAGACTGCCAGGCTCTGTTTAGGTTGCCCCTCCTTGTACTAGGACCTCCAGGTAATAAGCCGGGGTAATTACAGGTCTCACCTTCTCTCAGGGATCATTTTCCTTCATTGCCCATTGTCCAACATCTGAAAATGGTTACTTCAATATACCTGCTACAGATTTCTGCTTGTTTAGGGATGGAGGGTAGATCTCATCCCCACTACTCAATTTCACAGGCACGAATGGAAGTCTCTCTTCCAACATTCTTATTGTCCACCGTTCTTATAGTCACTTTCTTCCACGGCTACTCCCTTGAACTCAACATTCACAATTACTACCACCCTGCCGTTATCTCAATTCCAAACATCTACTGTCCAACCACCACCTCCTATCTTTTTAGATCATTCCTGTTAGCATCCCCAATTCCAAAAATCCTTTGCCTCACTTCTAATCCCTTGTGCCTACCACCCTCATGCCCACTTTCCCCACCCGATCTAGCTTTAGTTCATTCTATTGTCAGTCATTTTAATTAGACCCTAAATTCCCAGGTCCCTCTCACTCCCCCTTATTTATTTGGCTAACCCACAACCCATGTTAAATTCAACTCACTAAGAAACAGTTTTTATTTTATATTTTTATCTTGTTTATTGTCTTCTATAAGTTCCATAAAAGCAGGGACTCTCATCCACTTTGTTTACTGCTGTGTTCTCACAGCTGAAAAACAGTTCCCAAGACATAGAAGATACATATTAAATATTTCTTGGTTTAAATAAAATCCAATGCTCAAAGTATTCAGGGGCACCTGGGTGGCTCAGTTGGTTAAGCGGCTGACTTCAGCTCAGGTCAGGATCGCACAGTTCGTGAGTTCGAGCTGTGCATCAGGCTCTCTGCTGTCAGCACAGAGCCCACTTTGGATCCTCTGGACCCCTCTCTGCTCCTCCCCTGCTCGCTCGCTCGCTCTCTCTCTCTCTCTCTCTCTCTCTCTCTCTCAAAATAAACTTTAAAAAAAAACTAACAAAAAATAAGTATTCAAATGGGAATACTAAAGTGAAATGTATCATCTTACCTAAAAAACCAAATTGCTTGTTGTTGTGGAAGAGGTGATCATTAAAACAGAGACCTGGAGGGGCGCCTGGGTGGCTCAGTCGGTTAAGCGTCTGACTTTGGCTCAGGTCATGATCTCAGAGTTGGTGGGTCCAAGCCCTGCGTCAGGCTCTGTGCTGGGTGTGGAGCCTGCTTGAGATTCTCTCTCTCCACACCGCGCCCTCCCTCCCACCCCCCCCCCCCCCCCGCCTCGTCTCACGTGCTTGCTTTCCCTGCTCTCACTCTCTCCCCAAGTAAACACACTTAAAAAAAGAGCCCTGGAATATGTATATACTTCCATCCTTATCTTTTTAACCTCCCTTTAATGTTTTCGTTTTTAAGTGTTATACACAGTTTCCACAAGATGGCAAACTAGGATGAGCTTCCAACTCAATTGTAGAGATTCCAGAAACAGGTTATCGAAACATAAAAGCAGTGAGAAAAACATTAGGCAACAGAGGGCTGCCAGATTTCAGCTGGGAGGAGAGGCCCATGCTTGCCCAGAGCAGGTGCCACGGAGAAGCCCGGGTAGGGGAGCAGTTTCTTTAGGGGTGTTGCTTTCTCTAGATTGCCCCCACTGCTCACTACTGCTCAGTACTACAGTGGTACGCTCGAGTGGGCCGGGCTGGGGAGCAGTTAAATAATAGGTACAAACCACTGCAAAGCCCCAAGTGCACCTTCCACTCCCTACTCACCTTCACAGCCAAGGTGGGGTGACGGCTATCGTCAGAGAAACTTCTCAGAGGCAACAAGCCAGGGATGTCCAGGGATGTGTCAACAGAGCAGATGGCTAATGCCCCAGAAAAAAAAAGAACTCCTAGGCAAATAGATGAATTTGCCCCAGGGGCACAACTGCTAGAGAGAAAAACAAAATCAAACCATCCATATCAGCCCAAACTCAAGTTGATGGATCAGTATGGAAGAGAGTAGATTAGTAAAGAGCTTCAAAGATGGACTCCGTACCTGGAAACATGTAGCAAGAACAAGTAGTATGACATTAAGAGCCAAGGAGAGTTAACAGCACATGAATTCTAAGAGCTGAGATTCAAGAACCCAACAGCTAGGCTACACAGCACAAGACTCGGTTAAGAAACTCTCCTAGAAGACACCAGAAAGGGATAAAAAGAGGGAGCACTCAAGAAACATTAACCGGTAGAGGACTGCAGGGGAAGCATCACCATCTCTGTGTAATAGGAGGCCCAGGTGTGGGGGACATGAAGAGAAATATATCTTACGACCTAATAATTGAGAACTCCCGGATTTAGAAAGAGATTCAGGGCTTTGGATTGAAAGGATTCAAAAAGGAAACAGAAAAGCAGGGGCGGGTGGAAGGTGGGTTTTACAACTAGTTACAGGGTAATGAAATGAAAAGTAACAAAAAAGAAAGAAAAACTCCAAGAGTTTATATAGAGAGAAAAAGTCAATCGTGTATAAAGGAGAACCAAGAATCAGACCGACTCCAGATTCCTCAAAAGCAACGCTGGTTCTAAGAAATTGAGGGGTATTTTCAAAGGTATGAGGGTGGGGGCTGGTGTGAGGGGGAAGAACGTCGAAACTGAAAATTTATACTTAAATTACCATTTAAATACAAGGGTAAAATAAATCTGTTTCAAGCATACAAGGCCTTAGAAGATTTATCACACAAAGGCTTTCTTAGAAGTATTCTAAAAAGAAGAAGTACCTATTCTGGAATACCAGTTTACCACTAAGGTACAAAACAAAAAAAGTAAATCCATAGTAATTCCAGAACTAAAATTACTTAGAAATCAAAGCACTTTTGGGGCGCCTGGGTGGCGCAGTCGGTTAAGCGTCCGACTTCAGCCAGGTCACGATCTCGCGGTCCGTGAGTTCGAGCCCCACGTCAGGCTTTGGGCTGATGGCTCAGAGCCTGGAGCCTGTTTCCGATTCTGTGTCTCCCTCTCTCTCTGCCCCTCCCCCGTTCATGCTCTGTCTCTCTCTGTCCCAAAAATAAATAAACGTTGAAAAAAAAATTAAAAAAAAAAAAAGAAATCAAAGCACTTTTTTTGGGTGATGGGGCACAGTGGGGAGGGGGTTGTAGAAAGAAAGGGGAGAACATCTAAGATACCTGTCTTTTCTGAAGTATGTTGAGGGCAATACATACATTTAATGGTTTAAAATAGGAAAAAGGTTTTCAATAGGAAAAACAAACACAAGTATGTATATTAATCAAATTAGGAGTTAAGGACAGCTATCAAAAGAATAAAAGTAGAATGTACAACTTTCAAACCAAGGAAATACTGGATTTATCCAATAATGGGGGGAAAAAAAGCAAAAATAAACTGAAAACTTGAAATAAAATGGATTAAAAAGCCAAAATATAGACCCATTTTAGGAGTACCTCGGTGGCTCACTCAGTTAAACATCCGACTCTTAATGTCAGCTCAGGTCGTAATCTCATACCCTGTGATTTCACTCACATGTGGACTTTAAGAAACAAGCAAAGGGGGGGGGGGGAAGAGACAAACCAAGAAACAGTTTTTTGTTTTGTCTTTTTTGTTTGTTTGTTTTTTTGAGACAGTGCACATGCATGAGCAGGGGAAGGTCAGAGAGAAAGGAGAGAGAGAATCCCAAGCAGGCTCAATGCTCAGCTCAATCTCACAACCCTAAGATCATGACCTGAGTCCAAAGCAAGAGTCAGACACTTAACTGAGTGAGCCTCCCAGGCGCCCCGTAGACTCTTTAAACTAGAGAGAACAAACTGATGGTTACCAGAGGGGAGGTGTGTGTTGGGGGGTGGGGGGTGGGGAAACAGGTGATGGGAATTAAGGAGTGTACTTGCTGTGATGAGCAGTGGGTGATGTATGGAAGTGCTGAATCACTACACTGTATACCTGAAATTACACTGTCTGTTAACTATACTGGAATTAAACTTAAAAAATGTCCACATATTGATACACGAACATAATGATTTTTAGTGGCTAAATAGTAGTTCTGTGTTGTATAGCCCTAATTGTTACGTATCTACTACACATAATTGTTATTTATCTGTTAGATATTTCATGTTCTTCCCAATGTTTCATCTTTCATGTAATGTTGGGTAATTCCTTCCGGGAAAACTACCCTTCCCTGACTGCCAGCTCCACACAGTGTAGAGGGGGCCCACAAAGGTGAGGCTGTGGTAAGGCTGTCCCCTCCGCCACTGTGTTCTCCTCCTCTAGTGGACAACTCCCATTACCACATTAAAAGACTGAAATCCTTCCCACCTTTAAAACCAAAATACTTCTCCAGATCCCCTCTCTCTTTTCTGCGATCACTCCATTTCTTTACTTCTCTTCGTAGCAAAACCCCTCAAAGAATGGTTTCCGTCCACGGTCTCCATTTCTTCCTCAACATGCTCCATATCAGTCTTGTCCAATGAAACCACTTATGAAGACCTCCCATGACCTCTCATTTGGCTAAACCCAACGATCAATTCTTAGCCCTCATCTTATTTTGATAACTTCTTTCTTGCAACAATCTCTTCACTTGGCTTCCACCACAATTCCCTGGCTCTTCTCCTTAATGGCCACACCACCTCAATCTCCTTTGCAAATTGCTCTCATTTCAGTGACCTCTTGAAGCCAGAGAGCTCTGGACCTTCATTCTTGGAACTCCTCCCCTCTCCCTGGTCACTAACTCGTTTTGAGTACTGATCCCATTTAGTCTCCAAGTTTTAAATATCATCTATACACTGATGACCCCTATTTATGCCCATCCCAGTCACTCCTCTGCATTCCAGATTTACATATCCAACCGCCTACTTAACATCCCTCCCCAGGCTACAAACCAAGTGTATCAAGCTTTATATTAAATTCTCAAATTATGTTCCTCCTTTATTGGGGGGGTAAGAGATGTATCAACATTCATCCAATTGTTCAAACCAAAAGCCTAGGCCTCCTCCTCAACTTTTCACTTCCACTCCTCTGAAAAATATCCCAGATTTGACCTCTTCTCACCACGTCTACCTCCTTGGTGCCAGTCACCATTCTCGCTCGCCTGAACTGCTACGATGGTTCACTAACTGGCCTTCCTGCCTTACACCCGCTTTCTATGAGCAATCCCTTGCAGAACGACCAAAGTAATCTTTCAGAAAGGTCACTAAGATTCTGTCACTTCTCCGCTTGAAACCCTCCAAAAGACTCCCCTATCATACCTAGAGTTAAAAACAAACCCCTTACCACAATCTGCAAGGCCTTACAAACCCCTGCTGATCTTTGGTACTTTAACCCCCACCATCCCTCGCCTGGCTTCCTTTTCTCTAGAAAGGTTTGGCTGGTCCTTAAGTATGCAAATATATTCCTGTCTAAGGATCTCTGCTCTCCCTGTTTCTACTTGGGGACCATTCTACCCTAGATCTTCAGGTTACTTACTCCCCTATTTCTTTCAAGTCTCTGCTCAAATGTTACCTGTCCTGCCCCATCCTATCCAAAATAGTTCCTCTGTACCATGGTCCATATGCACATTTTCTGTGCTGTATGCAACACTTATCAGGATATGATATTTTATTTCACGTGCACTCTTTTAGTCTGTTCTCCACCTAGATACAGAACGCACAAATGCAGGGACATTATCTTAGGGACACCATAGCCTCCATGCCTAGAACACTGTCTGGCACACAGTAGGGGCCTAATCCTTGAATAATACTGACTGAACATCCATACATCATTATACATCTGTCTACTACAGACTAATGATCCATTTTTTCCTACCCCTCCAATAATCAAGATATTCAGACAAGAACGGTGTAAAAAAAAAAAAAACAATTTCAGGCCTAAGTGACAGTCTAAAAGAAAACAAAACATCCATCTGTGTACCTACTAGGCATTTTAAGGAATCAAACATTATAAATATAGCTGAGCCACCTGAATACCCAACTCCACCAAGGCAACTTAGTATCAGGTTTAACAGAAAACCTCAAGGACAGAAAAGTGTTTTGAAGATTCACCCATTATTTTTCACCTGTCTTTCTGAACTGGAAAATACAATTATTTGACAAAGTATTCTACTAAACAAAAAAATCCATGGTGCAGTGAGATTTGGGTTTTGGGATAGAGAAAACCAAAGAAAGGAAGAAGCAAATACTAGGGACATGGGCACAAAGGAGACAGCTGGTTGGGTGGGCACTGCAGGAGGATTACAAACAAAGCCTGGCTGAGGCAGCAGGTTCTAAGAAGGGACACATCCAATGACATCAGACGAAGTTTCGACAGCCCTAACATAACCACCGAGTTTGGCCTGCCTGCAAATATCGAAGCTGATAAGGAAATGCTGTACGTATAGGACAGAGGGGCAACAGCTGTTGGCTCAAGAGTAAGAGGGAGATTCAAAGAAAGATAAATAGGAGACAGATGGGAAATCTTTTCAATTAGAATCAAACAAGATTTAATGAAGTCCTAGTTAAACTGGAAACACCATGGCCCAAGAAAAACAGATCTTTGAGAGCTTTGTCTCTGAAGGGCGGTATCAGTAATGCAACAGAACAATGTCACGTGCCATCGCATCTCTGCCATATCCATAGTATCCAATACTGCTCTGCCACAAAAGATACTGGCCCCAGAGAGAATATCTGACTCTAGTCTGGAGGGGGTGGGAATGGGGGTGGGGGAGGGCGGAAATCAAGATGGGACTCCAATAGCTGGTTTCTGCCAGAAAGTCTAGAAAGGAGCCAGTTTAAAGGGCCAAATGGCAACCTGACCATTGTTTCCAGAATTCAGAAGTCTTAATGATATTCAAAAGGGGGACAAATCTTCTGAACTGTATGACACCTGTGGTGAAGAGGGCACGTGGAGGTTCAACACCAGTCAGGCTTACCTAGCTGACCTGGAACCTTTCTGTCACTATGTCATCTGCCTACAGGGGCATCTTTCTCTTAATTCACATCAAAGATATTATTTGTGCTAGAGATGACCTGTGGTAAAAGATTACCATGCACCTGAATTTCCAACAATATTAATTTAAAATGTTACATCAAGGGGCGACTGGGTAGCTCAGTTGGTTAAGCATCAGACTCTTGATTTCAGCTCAGGTCATGATCTCCCAGTCATGACGTGGAGCCCCGCAACAAGCTCTGGGCTGAGTGTGGAGCTTGCTTGGGATTCTCTCTCTCCTCCTCTCTCTGCCCCTCCCCTACTCCTGTGGGCACTCTCCCTCGCTCTCCTAAATATTTATTTAAATTTATATCAATCAACCCAAATTACGACATATGACTAAAGGACAAACTTCCACCCATGCAAATCAAACAGGAACGGTACCCAGGCAAGGTCTGGATGAGGACTGCAGAATCCTGTCACTTCTCAAGTAGGTAAGCCACAGTGGTCAAAAATTGGGTAAGTACAACATACAGAAAGAAGTGCAAGCATGAACGATCCCGTTACTATTCAAGGGGTTTATGCCAATAAAACCAGCCTGGAATTATTGGGGCACCTGGGTGGCTCAGTTGGTTAAGCGTCCAACTTTGGCTTATATCATGATCTCGAGGTTCATGAGTTAGAGCCCCATGCCAGGCTCTGTGCAGACAGAAGAGCTTGGAGCCTGCTTCAGATTCTGTGTCTCCCTCTCTCTCTGCCCCTCGCCTGCTCACACTCTCTCTCGACTTCAAAAATAAACGTTAAAAAATTTGTTAAAAAAAACACCAAGCCTGTAATTATTGATCCCCTGAGACCTATATTTACAACCTACAACCCTACAGTAACTATTTTGGTTGGGTAAATAAAGCTGTAACCCTTGAATGAAGAGAGAGAACTAACATTTTTGTTTAAGTTGTATTTATTGTAGTAATAACTTTTATAACCCTTATGCTCATTAGTGTATGCTCTTAAACTATTCAAAACTCTTGAGATTGTGACTTTATTAAAACCATACCCCAAAAATTTATTAGAAGTTTGAAATACTTGAAGAAATCAGATATATTAAATATCTAAGTATGGTTTGAAATGTTTAAGGAACTCTCATCAAATTCATAAATGGTATTAATAGGATTAATTTAAGTACTAGCAAATGTTTTTAATATTAACACAATATAAATCCACGAAATATTTGTAGGGTTGGTTATTTTTGTTTTGTTTTGTTTTAAGAGAGAGCCTGTGCATACACACATACAGGGTAGGGGCAGAGATGGAGAGAGAGCATCCCAAGCAGGCTCTGAACCCAATGGGCTCTATCTCACAACCACGAGATTATGACTTGAACCGAAATCAAGAATTGGACACTTAACCTACTGAGCCACCCAGGCGCCCTGTAGGGTATGTCTTAAAGGCTTAAAGAATAATAGGCTTTTGAAGTCATAATTGTAATAAGCTAAACTCTGACCAAAACAGAAGTAACTCACGGGGCTGCCCGGCAGAACAGGACCAGAGAGCTTACAATGAAATTCCTGCCCTGCCAGCTCACTTTGGGCAACTTACTAGAAGCTTTAGGCCTCAAGGTCTTTATTGGTAAAACAAAGTAATAGTACTTACATCAAAGCCCTTGGGAGGATTGAGTTAACATATATAAAGCATTTCAATGGTTACGCAGATTTTAAGTTGCTCTATAAACATCAGCTATGCTGCCTATCATATTCATCACTGGCTGATATCACCTGACAAGACTATGAATGCCCTGAGGACAAGACCATGTCCTATTTGTCTCTCTATATTCTTGGCATTTAGCACATTGTCAGGTACTCAGTAGGTACCCAAATATTGCCTGAATTTAATGGACTCATCTAAAATTCTAGCTGTTGGGCTGTGGGTTGCACACTGTAATACATAAAGAGAACCAACATGATAAACGGCGGGAGAAAAGATCAAAGGGCCCATAAAAACAAAACTCCAAAATTTTTATCCCATGAAAAAATATTTTCTTGGAATTTTTAAAAACTTATTCTATGAATTTCTCAAGGTCAAAAATATATGATGAGAAGTCCAGTTGGAATTGGCTCGTGGCAGCTGATCCAATGTGGACCCTAGATCTATATTTAGAGACTGCATACAGAATTTGAGATTCCAGGGTGCCTGGGTGGTTCAGCTGTTTGAGCGTCCGACTTCGGCTCAGGTCACGATCTCACAGTTCTGTGAGTTTGAGCCCCGGGTCGGGCTGCCTCCTCTCAATGCAGAGCCCGCTTCAGATCCTCTGTTCCCTTCTCTGTCTGTACCTCCCTCGCTCACTCTCACAAACATTAAAAAAAAGGGGGGGGGGATTTGAGATTTCTCCCCAATAAATTTAATCTAGCACAATTTACTGTAGAATTAATTACTTCAACTTTTTCCAACCACCAAAGTTTGTTTCTGAATTAAAGTACAATAGAGTCTTAACCCATTCAATACAGGTACTCTTTTATTTTCCATTGCTCTTACATTTTCCAGTTTAGTCTCACTTAGGGTAATTACTAGTAGTCTCGATGGAAAAATTTCCTGCCAGGTTGTTCCATTCACAGCCATTTAGAAAGCACTGCTTGCGTCAGACTCTGTTTTCTGCTTGGATAAGGGGCTGTTACTTCAGACCCCTATTTTTCTTGCTGTCCCATAGTCACACTTCATTGCATACACCCTGTGCTTGCTTCTAGTAATAGCCTTTCAAAGCAAAAGGCTTTATCTACCCACCAGGTTAGCAGATTCATCTTTCCTTAGAGTACTGAATAAGGCCAAAGAGGCTGTAATTCCACAAATAGACACCACATGACTGCAATAATAGTAACAATAATTCACAATTATTGAGTGCCTGTGCATACCAAGCACTATGTGTATCAGATTTCATTATCTGAGAACCCCATGAAGAAGAGATTAACTCCATTTTATAAGTCACAAAACAGACTTAAAAAGGCTAATGAACATTCTGCGGGCTTCTGTCCTCCCTTCCAAAGACTCTAGTTTACCCCAAATAGTTTCTCCTTACGAATAGGACCATCCTCATTTTCTAAGAAATTAAAGGCCAAAGATTATATAGCAGATTATATAGCATATAGTATGTGTATATGTGTGTGTAGGCAGTATATATGTAAGTATATATGTAGGTTATATATATGTAAGTAGTAGAGAGACAGACCTGAACTCTAGTTATGATTCCAAAATTCCTATTATTTTGCTATGCTACCTATATAATTTAGTGAAGTCTTTCATAGAACTTCCTTCCATTCCAAGCTAACAGTAGAAAAGTCTGCCTGAAAAGACTGTTTTGTATTGTACTTCTCGTGTTTGAAGAAAGAATGGGAAGGAAAAACAAGAACAGAAAGGCTATGGAAATTCTTCCCTCCAAAGGGTCCTAAAACTCTTATTTACAACAGATAATACCACACTGGCAAGACCCACAGTGAAAGGTTATTAAACACTGAGCCCTTTCTAGAACATTCTTCAATGTTTCCAGAACTTCAGTAAACTGTTTGACTTGTAGGTAAATTAATACAACCTTTTTTTGCAATTGAAGACTTATTTTTAAAAAAGAGAGGTTTCAAGCCATCTGTCTTTCTCCTAAAACCCAATTATAACAAATTATTCTATAACCTGTATCACCTGCAGTGGTCTACTCAGCTCAGTTTGGATTAATGAACTTGCACTCATTTTCAGAGGTTCTCATTCTAGAATTCTTACTGGTAGAAAATACTTTCAAGATTCAACCTAGCATTCAAAGCTCAATTTAACTCACTTTGAATAAATTCATTTATACCAGATTATTTAATAATGGTATCTCTAGGAGCAAGATTTTATGGGTTTAGCTATTTTTTTTTAATGAGACTAGAATTTAAAATGGGAACTTCAAGGAGGATTCATGTAGTATTTGGAAACTACGAAAATTTCTGAGTTCAAAAATGTAACATCTCCAACACAGAAAACTTATGAAAATACCCTTGGATCTGAAACCTACAACTATACATTTCAATCTAAACTTACACAAAAAAGTGCAAAAGTATCCTCACATTTACATCTTAAAAATGTGTATAAAATTGATTCCTAATAATGTCTTTTTTTAATTTTTAAGGATTTTTTTAATGTTTATTTATTCTTGAGAGTAATAGAGAAAGAGACAGAGTACAAGCAGGGGAAGGGCAGAGAGACCGAGAAGGAGACACAGAATCCGAAGCAGGCTCCAGGCTCTGAGCTGTCAGTACAGAGCCCGATGTGGAGCTCGAACTCAACAACCACAAGATCGTGATCTGAGCTGAAGTCGGATGCTTAACCGACTGAGCCACCCAGGCGCCGCCCCACCCATAATGTCTTTATCATACAAATTAACATCTTACCTCAGGAAAGAATTTGGATGAAATTTACTTTACAAAGCAAATAATTCAGATACTATGTATTAATAGTATAAATAAATCTAAATTAGAGAACGTTTAAAATAGATGATTTTAGAGTTTAATATACATTGCACCAAACTGCTTTTAAGAATACAAGACGAGGACTAAATGTATTCCCTAGGTATGGTACCATGACAATTCTTCCGACAGTTTATTAAAGGTAAATTATTATGAGCTAAACTTTTACTTGAAGGACTCTCAGTTGATTTATCATTTGAATTTCATATAAAATCAAATGTCATTATGAAAGCTTCCTCTCCATCAATTTACCTTTTACTTAGGCTAGTCCAAATTTAGTTTTTATTTATAGAGTGTAATTGCTTTAGGTGTTTTTTTAAAAAAGTGTATTCCAGTTTTCCATTCCCAGGTAGTGTATTCTTACCTCTAAGAATAAGTCCCAATAAAGAATTACAGCAAAAAAAAAAAAAAAAAAAAAAAAAAAAGAGAGACACTTTGGGTATACGTATGCCCTAGGCAGCAAAAGAACCCAGTACTTTTTCTTCTGGGTAAGCCTAACATTGTGTCACAGCTGATATTTTAAACGATTTTGAGAATTGAGAATTGAGTTTAGTTCCCTCAGTGACACTAAGTCATACTCTCTCTTACAGCTATTTGTGTATCTGGCTTTTACATCTGACACTTTTCTTTTCCCCACTTTCCATTCGTGAAGAGAATAGTTAAGATGCATTCAAGTCCAGAAATTCAAAATTATGGTTCCCAGAGCAAGTGTGACTCAGCCAGGTTGTGAATTAAAGCAATAAAGCAAATGCCTAAAAAAAAAAAAAAAAAAGAATACAAGACAAGGTCTATTTCGGGGCGCCTGGGTGGCGCAGTCGGTTGGGCGTCCGATTTCAGCCAGGTCACGATCTCGCGGTCCGTGAGTTCGAGCCCCGCGTCAGGCTCTGGGCTGATGGCTCAGAGCCTGGAGCCTGTTTCCGATTCTGTGTCTCCCTCTCTCTGACCCTCCCCCATTCATGCTGTGTCTCTCTCTGTCCCAAAAATAAATAAACGTTGAAAAAAAAAATAAATTAAAAAAATAAAAAAAAATAAATAAAAAAAAAGACAAGGTCTATTTTTCTATACCCAGAACATCGCATTTTGCCAATTTTTGCATTTCACTTAATGAAATGGATAAAATAGGTCTTGTTTTCATTACTAGGTTAGATTTAATAGTTTCGGGTTTATTGACTTTGGTCAGTAGGTTTATTTCTTTTGTTCATCTCCTCTAGTTTTCTACTGGTGTGCTTCTACGTATTCGAGAGAGAGCATAAGCACACAGGAGACAGGGCAGGGGTTGGGCCTGGAAAGAATCTCTTATGGGGTTCAATCACACAATCCTGGGATCATGACCTAAGCCAAAGAGTCCGACTCTCAACTGACTGAGCCACCTAGGCACCCTGCGCTTATCTTTTGTAAAAAAAAATTAAACTTAAAAAAAAAGCTTTTAAATATTTATTTTTGTGAGACAAACAGAGAGCATGCAAATGAGGGAGGGGCAGAGAGAGAAAAGAAAGAGAATGCCAAGCAGGCTCCTAGCGGTCAGCACAGAGCCCAACGCAGGGCTGGATCTCACGAAACCATAAGATCATGACCTGAAGCAATATCAAGGGTCTCGGACGCTTAACCGACTGAACCACCCAGGTGCCCCTAAGAGCTCTTTGTAAGTATTTTATGTATCATTTGCTTTGCGAACATTTATTCTAATCTGGTTGCCTTTTATGATTGTAGCCTACTCTGTCCATCTTCATGAATTCTGGATTTTACAGAATCTCAGAAAGGCCCTCTCCAATCAAGAATATGCAGAGAGGGGCACCTGGCTGGCTCAGTCAGTGGCACATGCAAAAGCTGGTCTTGGAGTTGTGAGTTTGAGCCCCCTGCTGGGTGTAGAGATTACTTAAAAAATAAAAAATAAAAATCTTAAAAAAAAAAAAAGAATTTTGAAAAAAGTGTATTTTCCTATAGTTGATCCATCTGGAATTTGATTCAGCACAAGAAGTAGAATTGGCTTCTTTTAAATGAAGCCGATGTTTTATATGCCTCTAAATTCTAAGCATCTGAGACCGAATGATCAAAAATTCCTATTTTTAGTTTATCAAATTTAGTTAACACATTCCACCCTCATTAGTTGTCATGTGTTTTTTCCAAACAGGAATATTTTTTTTTTTAGCCCAAGTATCCTTGTAACTATTCTAGTTATCTTCTGCCAACTCAGTCATGGTTTTCCTAGATTATTGCATCCAAAATTGAAACTTCAGATTTAACAATATAAGATTTTAATATATGACTAGGATGCTTCCCCTGCTAGGTTTCACATTCCCTCCTCACAAGGCCAAGTACTTTATCCAAACTGCACTCAACTATTGTTTCTAGAATATGGTTTATAATAAATCTCACCTCTTATTCCTGATAAAAAGTACATACTTTATCCTTGTCCACATGAAGGTCACTTGTCAAGGTTGATCACTCATGTAGACACACCCAAAAGTTCTTAAACATTGTCAATGTTATCTAAGAAATTACAACATAAAATCGTTCATGCATTGCTAAAGGGTCAACTATTTTAACTTCATTCTACCCAAACTGCCAACACAGATATGCCTTGATTCAAGAATTCTACTTACAGGAACTTATCCTACATGTCAACTTATGCAAATTTAAGATGGTGTAAACAAGGGAATTCTTTGTATCATTATTAATATTCAAAAGTCTGTCTGAAAACTTGGGGCGCCTGGGTGGCTCAGTCGGCTGAGTGTCCAACTTCAGCTGAGGTCATGCTCTCACGGTCGGTGAGTTCAAGCTGTGCGTCGGGCTCCGTGCTGACAGCTCAAAGTCTGGAGCCTGCTTCTGATTCTGTGTCTCCCACTCTCTCTCTGCCCCTCCCTTGCTCATGCTCTGTCTCTCTCACTCTCAAAAATGAACATTAAAAAATTTTTTTGAAGAAGTCTGAAAACTTAAATATCCATTAACAGAAAGTTAAACCAAGTAGGATGCATCCATGCAATAAATACTGTGCTACCAGTTAAAAAAAAAAGAAAAAAAAAAAAGGAATGAGGATGTTCTTTTATGTACCAACAAAAAACTAAGTGTGAGAGAAAAAAAGCAAGACATAGCAATGTGCATACAATATGATATCATATGTGATAAAAAGGGGCAAAGCACACATTTGTATATTTATAGAAGAATTTAGGGGCACCTGGGTGGCTCAGGCACGTAAACATCCGACTTCAGCTTAGGTCACAATCTCAGTTTGTGGGTTCGAGCCCCATGTTGGGCTCTGTGCTGATAGCTCAGAGCCTGAAGCCTGCTTCAGATTCTGTGTCTCCTTCTCTCTCTCTGTCCCTCCCCTACTTGCACTATCAAAGATGAATAAACGTGAAAAAAAATTACAGAAACAAAGAACTTACAAGAATTCATAGCACTCGGTCACCTGGGTGGCTCAGTCGGTTAAGGATCCGACTCTTGATTTTGGCCCAGGTCATGATCTCAGTCTGGTTTGTGAAATCCAGCCCCACAATGGGCTCTACGCTGACAGCTCAGAGCCTGCTTGGGATTCTCGCTCTCCCTCTCTCCCTGCCCCTCCTCCACTCATGCTCTCATGATCACTCTCAAAACAAACTTTTAAAAAAGTGAAGATATATTATTTAGCAATACAGATTTTCCACCTGAATATATATGAACATTTTATTTCAACAGTATTGAAGTTTTTCCTATTTCAATAGAGTATTAAAGTTTTAAATTTTGTTTTAAAATTTAAGGTTTATTCATTTTTCAGAGATAGAGACAGAGCATGATGGAGGTTGGGGCAGAGAGAGAGGGAGACACAGAATCTGAAGCAGGATCCAGGCTCTGAGCTGTCAGCACAGAGCCCGATGCAGAGCTTGAACCCACGGACCGTGAGATCATGACCTGAGCCAAAGTCAGACACTTGACCAACTGAGCCACCCAGGCACCCCTAAATTTTGTTTTAAATCAAAGAAATACGTATGATTATACAACTTCTTCCTTGTCTCTTCCAAAATGTTCCAACACTTTTTAGTAGTTTCTTTTGTAGTTATTTCTATATCTAATGGTTCCACCAATTATTTCTTTCGGAAATTTGTAAGATTTTAAAATAACCTTTATCAGTGAAGTTCAAAAAGATCCTTACATTTCATGTGTCTCTAGTTGTTAAAAATACAGACTCCAGGGGCACCTGGGTGGCTCAGTTGGTTAAGGGTCCGATGTCGGCTCAGGTCAGGATTTTGCAGTCCTGTGAGTTGGAGCCCTGCGTCGGGCTGTGTTGACAGCTCAGAGTCTGGAGCCTGCTTCAGATTCTGTGTCTCTCTCTCTCTGCCCCTCCCCAGCTCACACTCTGTCTCTCTCAAAAATAAACATTAGAAAACATTAAAAAAAAAAAAAAAAAAACCTCCCATCTCTTTTGTTTGCTTATAACAAGAAAGCTTGACACAGGTGTGCTGTATGGATGATACAACAAAATACCTTGAAATGAATGGCCATAAACAGTGTAAGCTTCCAAAAAGGTGAACAGCGCTAGTCACAATTTCTTGACCTAGCCCGTTTAGACAGTTGGTGGACTTCAATGGACTCTGGACCATTTTCATCACCTCCCACCTCCAGTCTTTTGTTTTTTTTTTTTTTCTCTTCTTTTTTTGAGAGAGAGAGACAGAGAGAGAGAGAGCAAGAGAGCAAAAGACTTGGGAGGGGCAGGGGGAGAGGGAGACACAGAATCCAAAGCAGGCTCCAAGCTGTCAGCACAGAGCCTGACACAGGGCCCGAACCCACGAACCGCGAAATAATGACCTGAGCCCAAGTCGGATGCTTAACTGACTGAACCACCCAGGTACCCCTCTAGTCCTTTCTCCCAATATACTAGGTTTTTTATTTCTCCCAGTGAACTTTTTATCGGTATTTGTAAATTCTTTATGTGTTACCTTCAAAACCTTGAGTAATGTAATTATACTTTCATTTTCTACTAATTACAGACAGTATCCTTTAGCTTACCACTTTCAAGTTTGGATCCTGCCAGTCCTTCTACCTTTAGCTCTCTTCCCCTCTTTTCCTGTCTCAATTTCTATAGTCTAAATCCACTCTTTGGTACAGGAGAGTCAACAACATTCTAATGGTGTACCCATTTCCATTTTATGGACACACTGTAATTGACTTGATTAAAACTCTATGGTATGGATCCCAATTTCACACTCTTAAAAGCAATGCTGCAATAAACATATTTATAACCTTGTAAACTTGTCCCATTTCTTCTTTATGATAAATTCTTAGAAATAGAACTTTCTGGGTTAAAGTACCTTATTAAGGCCAACCTATCTTGCAAAAAAATTTGCCAGTGTGAGGGTTCCTGGGTGGCTCTGTCAGTTAAGCATCTGACTTTGGCTCAGGTCATGATCTCACAGTTTTTGAGTTTGAGCCCCCTGTCGGGCTCTGTGCTGACAGCTCAGAGCCTGGAGCCTGCTTCAGATTCTGTGTCTCCCCCTCTCTCTGCCCTCCCCAGCTCATGCTCTGTCTCTGTCTCTCAAAAATAAACATTAAAAAATTTAAAAAAATATTACCACACTGGTAAATTTATGGATTACTTTTCAAGACTAGTTTTTAAAATTGATCAGAAAAATAATCATCCATGAACTTTCATACTTTTTCCCAAAATTAAGTTTTATTAGAAGGTCCGATTCTCATGAAGTGTCACATCACAAAATTATTCATTTATAGATATGTGTATTTGAATAATTATTCTAGAAACAAATATTTGAGTAGATCTACGTATTCATAGAATGGTGCAACTTGACAGTTTATATAGAAAAACCATTAAACTCTGCTTTTTAACATGAATCAATTATATTTCTGATTGAAGGAATAACATTATTAATGCCTAAAATTAGTCTCTATAGGAAATTAAATGAATCGTACATTTTTCGGAATTTCAAAGTTGACAAATTAAGTAAAACACACATAGACACACATCCCTAACGAGAGCATGCATCTTTTTTGAGCTTAATATATAGATTTTCCCCTAAGGAAATTTTTTCTTTAAATATTGTCCCTCAAATCCAGTTACTGAGCAATGCTCTTTTCTGGTTCAATCCCAATCTTTAAAAGTCTACTCAAATATCATAAGCAAACATGAAATTGGCCTTAAGATTTTTAGAAGTTGGTCAGATTTTTAAGAACACTCAAAAATGTTTCCATAGTTGAGTGTATCAGGTTGTCTAAACTGGCATTTATCTAATATCATCAACTGTATTGTAAGTTGGGAATATGGATTTCAGAACCTACACTTAGCAAAGTGTAATGTGGGCACTTGAGAAATCCCTTTAAGGGGCACCTGGACGGGTCAGTCAGTTGAGCATCTGACTCTTGATTTCAGCTCATGATCCCAGGCTTATGGAATTGAGCCCCATGTCAGGCTCCATGCTGAGCCTGGAGCCTGCCTAAGATGCACACGCGCTCTCTCTCTGCCTCTCCCCTCAGCTCACGCTCTAAAAATAAATTTTAAAGAAAGGTTTTTTTTTTAATTTTTTAATGTTTATTTTGAGAGAGAGAGAGAGGGGAGGGGGAGGGACATAAGCAGGGGAGGGGCAGAGAGAGAGGGAGACAGAATCCGAAGCAAGCTTCAGGCTCCAGTCTGTCAGCACAGAGCCAGACATGGGGCTCAAACTCACAAACTCTAAGATCAAGACCTGAGCCAAAATCAGATGTTCAACCGAATGAGCCACCCAGGCGTCCCCAAATTTTTTAATCTTTTAAGGATTTCTAATAAAAAAAAAAAAAAAGAATTTCTATTTAGCATTCTTAATTTAAAGCTAATGTATACATGGTGGTGACCGGTAGAACTGTCCTCCTGAGTATGTGACCTATGGAGCTGCATGGCATCCCCAAGCTCCATTTAATGCTCTTCTTTTGCTGTCTTGAAATGGTTCATTTTCAATTTTAGTATTTATTTTTGAAAGGGAGACAGCATGAGGTGGGGAGAGGCAGAGAGAGAGGGACAGAGGATCTGAAGCAGGCTCTGTGCTGACCACAGGGAGCCTGACGTGGGGCTCAAACTCATGAACCAGAAGATCATGACCTGAGCCAAAGTTGGACACTTAACCGACTGAGTCACCCAGGTGCTCTGAAATGGTTCATTTAAAAAAAAATTTTTTTTCAGAGGGGGAGGAGCAGAGAGAAAGAGACAGAGCAAATATCCCAAGCAGGCTCCATACCATCAGTGCAGAGTCCCAACAGAGCCCAATCTCATGACCATGAGATCATGACCTGAGCCAAAAATCAAGTATCCAACACTTGACTGAGCCACCCAGGCAGCCCTCTAAAACTAAATTCTTACTGTAACTCAATAAAAACATTTTTATTCTCAAAGCTAATTTATGGCACCTACATACCAGGCAAATTGAAACAAAATTTCTTCTGTAAATTACCATAATGTTTTCCAGGTTTCAAAGAGTTCCTAAGCAGAGTATGAGCCCACCTAGCCCAGAGAAAATGCAAACAAGTTTGCAGTGCCTCAAGTTGAGCTCTGTAGTGTTTGGGAGAAAAATTTAACCAGAAATATACGTTACTGACATGAAAAGATATCTACAGCTTAACAACATGAAATTATTGACTACCTTACCTTCTTTTTTGCTGCTCAAATATAATTCACGTACTGTACATACATGTCCATTTTAAGTATAAAATTCAATGGCTTTTAGGATGTTCAGAGTTGTCCAACCATTACCATTACATAATTCCAGAACTGTATCACCCCAAAAAGAAACCTGTACCCATGAGCAGTCACTCCACGTCTCCCAGCCATTTACCCCCACTGTTAGCCAAGCACTAATCTACTTTGTCTCTCCAGATTTGCCTCTTCTGGACATTCAATAATTTTTTGTAGTTTACAAAACAAGTTGACAATTCTTTTAAGTTTATTCCTAAGTATTTTGGTGTACTGCAAGTTGAACAGTTTTCTAAATTTCATTGTCAGATTGTTCATTGCAAATGTATAGAAATACAAGTGGCTTTAATATATTGCTCATGTTCCCTCCCTGCCATCCTGACTTGTTTGTGACTTGCAACAGTTTTATAGTGGAATCTTCAATATTTTCAACATATGAGATCATGACATCTTGCACATCAAGTTGTACTTCTTCCTTTCCAATCTCAGTGCCTACCTCATCCCTTAAGGGACATAAATTATTCATCCTGTCATAATCACACTCATGTTTTAAGGACCATCCTGCCTAGAGGCAAACTAGTGTTTTTCAAGCTCCTCGAATTTGTTCACTTTGAGTTAGCAAATAAACATGAGGGATACAGGTCATTTTCTGTGTAACAACATAACGTGCTTTTTTTTTTTTTTTATGACCAAACAAGAGCCAGAGAACAATACATGATAGTACAATACTTACACGGAGTTACATTTGATAGCCAAGAAAAGAGTGGAAAGTACTTATCTTTCAAAGTATTGAGTAGCTTGTCAATTATGCATATTGATGTGGTCAGCCAGGCCATTCTCATTTCCTTTGCCACAACACTAAATAAAACCGTGAGGGGCTTCCTTGCTCTAGATGCAGGTAAAACTGCCCTCCAAATAGAAGTATGCGTTCACCGAGCACCTACCCCATTACTTTAAGTCACATTTGCATTATGACGAAAGCCATCAAGTATGACAAAAGCCAGAAGTATGGCTTCCGGTATCGATAAGGGATTAACCCAGCCTTTATAAAGCAGGACCTAAGGGCCCATGAAAATGTTTGCGTAACAGCCACTTAAGTGGGTACAATTTAATACAGCATCAACCTACATGATGTACAGCAAGGGGACTACAGTTAATACACTATTTGAAACTTGAGAGTTGCTGAGTAGATCTTAAGTAACATACTGTCAAAAAAAAAAACAAAAGTGAGTTAACTATGAGGTGATGGATGATGTTAATTACCACTTGACAGTAAATAGGTGTATCATATGTCATATGCTTTCAATATATGCAAGTATATTTGTCAATTATTCCCTCAAAAAGTTATGGAAGTTTAAGACACAATAGATTTTATAAACTCTAAATTAGATAACCAGAAATGGAGTTGGGGCAGGGGACTTGAAAGGAGACATAGAACTATGAATAGGAGATGTAGCCTATCTAGCACAAGCCATGTTAAACATTTTTTATTCTCAAGAAGGTAATGGTTCTAAACCTTCATGATGTCTAGAGGTAATACTTTCATACTAGAGGTTATTCTTTCTGTGTCTTATCCTTTAGGTTACTCCACATTATGATACAGGATTCAGTCATTCTTAAAGGGGGAGGAAATAACTATAAAACCAGGTTTCGAAATCTAATGGGGCTGCCAAGGTGGGGGGGGGGGGGGGGAGTGTCCTTACTGCTTAATACTGTAGTTTTATCTAAAGATGAAATACACTACATTGATTTAACCTTGTTTCTAAGTGCAGATAAACTTCATATGGGACCACACAATGGTACTTCTCATCATTACTATTTGGGTCACTCTCCTGAATTGCTTTTTCATATAGATTACACCTTACAAATATTTAACAGAATTCAATATAGCTGGCCTATAGAATATAAAATTTATGTTTTAGATAGATCCTGAACATTAAACCCAAAACCTTGATTTCACATCTGTGTTCCCATTATAAATTATTCATCAGCATTAGAAAAACTTTTACACACCCTCAATATCTAAATAATAAGCAGGTTGTAGCACTAAAAAAAAGGTTTCTAAACCAGAAGAAATTTCCCACAGGAACAAAGTCATGATAAGAGTTCATAAAAAGCTATTTATTAGAGTTGCTAAAATAGGACATTTAAAATGTAGTATTGACTCAACAGGAATATATCGAGTCAATATATTTCTGTGGGCTATCCTAGTAACCTAAGAATTGTGTTAACAAAATATTTTTAGTATTTACTATGGGAAAAAGCAAAGCAAGTTGAAACTTGAGGAGCACAACTTTTCTTATCCCTTTGGCTATGGCTATGACCAGGGCAAGCAATTACTAGAACTAAAAAATGCCCTTAAGCACATTATGGTAATGTTCACATAAGATTTTCAGAAGCCATAGTCGTTTGTTTTGTTTTTGTTTTTCCTTCAACTGTGCTTTTCAGGTTCCAGAGTGCCCATATGGTAGTTTTTCAAGTGGTATTTTGAATTCAAATATAAAAGAATCTTTATCTTCTGAGGATATAGAAAACACCAATGAATTAATTGTATATAGTCCGATAAACTAAGTATGTTCACTATCATGAATACATTCATCCTCCCTACTTTGAAGACAATTATTTGCCTAATAATCTGCATTTCCAAATGTTCAGTGAGGTTTTCATTCAGGTGACAAGACTTTCACTCATCTTTGTTCTTGAAGAAACATTAGGCTTCAAAGAAAGGCAATCATAGTCAACAGAACATGAAATCCATAGCACGACCACCACTGGCATTAAGAAACTTAAATTTGCCTTGGTAATAATAGGCTACTGAGGGAACATGGTGCACGTACCTTAAATCAAAGAGCCCATCTCCAGGCCAGAGGCAGATGGTTCCTTACACGGTTTGTTGGCGTACTCTGTGCCCCTTGACCTATGAAGGGACCCATTGCTACCACAGCCCTCCAACTCTCTTCTCTGACAACCTCTTACTGAACGCTCAAACTCACTTTTACTTTCTCACTCCTGCCCATATGTAGCCCTCAAACTGTTTTACTGCTGGTTCTAAATGAACATTTCATCATTAGTTTGTTTATACTTTACTACCAGTTGTTTTCATAAGTGGGCTCTAGAACTAGAAAATACTCTTCAGACACAAGGACTCACTTAGAGGTATCATCAAAATTTCAATGTTACAATACTACATCAAGTGTTCCTTTTCATATGGTTACAAGGGAAATTCAGCACTGTGCTGTTCACCTCTTTTGTAAGGGAATGATATGGAGTCTACAACCTTTCCCCTTGGGTCTGGACTGACCCTACTAAGTGCACTAATAACCAACAGAATGGAGAAGTGCTATAATTTTTAAAATTTTTAACATTTTTGAGAGAGATAAAGAATGTGTGTGAGTGAGCAGGGAAGGGGCAGAGAGAGAGGGAGACACAGAATCCGAAGCAGGCTCCAGGCTCTGAGCTGTCAGCACAGAGCACGACACGGGGCTCAAACTCACAGACCGTGAGATCATGACCTGAGCCAAAGTCAGACGCTCAACCAACTGAGCCACCCAGGTGCCCCTCACCTTGCTCTTTTGGGATGCTCTAGCTCTGGCCACTCAATCTCCAAAGGCTCCCTGTCCAGATTATCCCTCTCAGAATGCAGCCACTACTGTGACAATTTAAGTTATATAGAAAGGCCACGTGCAGGTGCTCTGGTCAAGTCTCAGCTGAGGCCAGCCTTCAAATCATCCCAGCCCAATCACCAGACATATCAACAAGTCTCCAGATGACTCTAGCCACCAGTTGTTTGAGTCATCACCAGCTTTTCACGTGTTCTGAGCAGAGGCCTTAGATTTGAGGGTTCAGAACAAGCCATCCATGCTATGTATGCCCTGTTTGAAGTCCACAGGATCTGTGGGCAGATGATGGAGGTTTTTAAACCACTAACTTTTGGGGTAGTTTATTACACAGCAATCAGAGTTCCCAAAGTTAATTTTGAGTTCCAGAAAAATGGAAAACAGAAAAGAGAATACTATCAAAGCAATATTGGAAAGAAACCTGGGTCTTCAAACTAACATGGCTCACCAATGAGCAATACAATGAATTTCAAAAGCTCCTAGTCAGGATGTATCACTACAAGTAATCTTCCAAAATATCAACAACAAAAATCAGTCCCCTACAATGGATGAAGAATTAAGGTAAGACTGGCCTCCTCATCAGTAGGGCTGGATGGTAGCAGACAGTAAAACAATCCATAAAAATTCTCAGGGAACAGGGCACCTGGGTGGCTCAGTCAGTTGAGCGTCCAACTTCTGCTCAGGTCATGATCTCACAGTTTGAGTTCAAGCCCCGTGTCGGGCTCTGTGCTGACAGCTCAGAGCCTGGAGCCTACCTCAGATTCTGTGTCTCCCTCTCTTTGCCCCTCTCCCACTCATATTCTCTCTCTCTCTCTCTCTCTCTCTCTCTCTCTCTCTCTCTCAAAAATAAAGATTAAAAAAAATTTTTTTTAATTCTCAGGGAAAGTTCTTTTCATCCTAGCATTCCATGCCCAACCCAACAAACCATCACATATGCAAACTTAACAAAATGACCAGGAAATATATTTCCTTCACATCCTTCCATAGCATAGTCCTTCAGTATATGTTCCATCAGAATCTGGGAACATGCCAAGAATGGAGTGGACATGGGATTTAGGAATTCACGGGAATTCACAGGATGATAGCTATGAACAAGGCTTAGAGAGTAGTTAGTGCAGTTTGGAACAAAAATGGGTTCCAGAGAGATGTCAGGGAGGGGAGGGAAAATAGAACTCAATAGATTATATAATGGGGAATCTGAAAATAATTGAGGATATAATAAAAGGCAAAAACCTCAAAGAATAAATTTAGGGGGAAAAAAGCATTATGTAAGAAACGAAATGTAAATCAAGGTATAATACTAGGGCATGAAAAATATTTATATAGCTATAATGTGAATTAACTTTAAGGTTTTACTTTTTAAGTGTTCTCTACACCCAACATGGGGCTTGAACTTACAACCCCAAGATCAACTGGCTCTACCAACTGAGCCAGCTAGGCACCTCCTGTTCAACTTTTAGGCTCAAACTATATACAAAGTATTAATTGCAGTTACATTACAGAATGAAATCTCACCAGTTTTGATCATATACAAGCCCTTTACTTTTTATAATAAAACAAAAAAAAAGTCAGAACTTCGGAGTCCAAGAAGGGAGATGAAATAAAAAAAGGTACTACTGTTCTAACTACTGAAAACAGAAACAACAACAACAACAACAACAACAACAACTCAGGGAAACCAAACTTTGGCTCTTTGGAAAGGTCAATAAAACTGATAAATCTCTAGCAAGACTCACAAAGAAAAAAAAAGACATAACAAATTATAATAACAGGAATGAAGAGGAATTTCATTACAGAACCTGACAAGGGTAAGACGTTAGAAGGGTAAGAGAATAGTACAAAAATTCCACAAATTCAACAACTTAGAGGTCATTAAAAACTCTAAGCTAAGGGGGCATCCGGGTAGCTCTGTTGGCTGAGCATCCAACTTTGGCTCAGGTCATCTCACAGTTTTTGAGTTTGAGTCTCACATTGGGCTCTCTGCTGCAGCAGGAAGACCACTTGGGATCCTCCGTCTCCCTCCGTCTCTGCTCCTACCCCCTTCACGTGCACACATTCCCTCTCAAAAATAAACCTTAAAAAAAAAAAAGAAAAAGAAAAAGAAAAAAATCTCCAAGCTATCAAAACTCATTCAAGGTAAAATACATAACCTTAACAGTCCTAGAACTAATAACAAAATTTAATTGTAGTTAAAGACATTCTGGGGAGAAAAATCTCCAGGCCCAGATGGTTTCACTAGTGCAGTCTACCAAATGTTTAAAAAAGTAACGTCAATTATATACAATCTCTACAGAAAATAAAAGAGGAAGGGGTACTTCTCAATTCATATTATGAAACCAGTATTAACCTGACACCATAGCCAGAGAAAAATACTGTAAGAAAACTATAGACCAGTAAAACCTATATGTAAAATTGTTCAAAATATTAGCAAATCAAATCCAGCAATTGATAATAACACACTACGATCAAGTCGAATTTATTCCAAGAATTCAAGATCTGTTCACTATTTGTGAATATAATAGAGTACTTTCCCCCCAAAAGAAAAACCACATGCTCATAGTAGATGCAGAAAAAGCATTTGACAAAATCCAATAAATATTCTTGATTAAAAACACTCAAACTCAATGTAGTTGCGAACTTAACTCCATGAAGGGCATCTACAAAACACTCACAATTAACATACTTAATGGTGACTAAATGCTTTCCAAGATGATCAACAGGGCAAGGATGATAATCCTATTGGACACCATATTACAAGCCCTATCTACTCAATGCTATAAGGCAAGAAAAAACCATACACATCGGGGGGAAAAAATGAAATTGTCCCTTTATTAATGACAACATGGTTATCTAGGTAGAAAACCCCCATTAAATAAACAAAAAACCAGAACAGATCACTGGTTGCCAGGGGTTAGGATAGATGTAGGGTTGGACTGTGAAGGGACAGCACAAGGGAGTTTTTCAGGGTGATGAAGCGGTTCTGTATCTTGATCATAGTGGTTAACCAAATCTATACATTCATAGCACACCCAATGAAGTCAATTTTACATATGTTCTTGTAGAAAACAATTCTGTTCCTTCTTGCAAGTTATTATTCAACCACACTGTCCTCAAGAGTGAACTGTGTTCCAAAAACTTAAAAAAAAAAAAAAAATGTAATGCCTATCATTTCCCCCAACCTTCATCCCTATCAGATGTAATGCATTTCTAACAAATTACTCAAGAAAATTATGGTAAGTTAGTCATTGAAATCTAGGCACATCTAATTCTGACAACATATGGTATACACAGCCTGCAGATTTGCTTAAAATTTTCTGCATACAACAATCATTACTTTAAAGGCGTAACTGTGTTAGCAAAAAGGAGAAAAGGAGCCAGAAAAGCAGAGGGAACTAAATGCCAGGTGCATGTGAGCTGCTCCTCTCCTCAGCTGGGATGATAGGTACGGGATAGGGTTCTAAAAAACCAAGTGCGAACAAGAAAAGTATGCTGGACATGGTGGACTGGCATTCAATACCCATTCTACTTCCCCTGTAGGGGGTCACCTCTGCACTATAGAGATTGGAAGACTCAAAATTACATTTCCCACAACCCCTAACAGCTAGAGGTTCCTGATACTACTTAGTTTCCACTGACCACACTCACCGATACAGAATTGAAAAAGTGAAACCAAAGTGAAAGCCAGATTCTGCTGCTTCTGCTACTTTGGCCAATGGACACAGTCAAGGCATTTGATTTTTCTGCAGCATCATTAGCAGAGTTTATAGTGTCTAATAAATAGCTTCATGAGTATCAAGAGGCAAGATATGGGCCTTGGTGCAAATCAGAGCAAGAAGCATAATTCTGGAGCTGATTCTTATCAGATGAGGCTTCCTGTTCGTGGTGGTTTCTCTGCCATAGCAATGTGGTGGTGATCTCTGTGGTCTTTACAATCCCAACTGAGCAGCACTTTTGTTGGCCTAGTGTTGTGGTATGGCTTTGGGAATTGTTCAAGACTCAACCCTGCTGGAATGTGAGCTCCAGAAGTGTGGGGAACCTTTGTTTTGTTCATTAATGATCCCAGAACAGTGTTAGCACATAGCAGCTGCTCAATAAATATTTGCTTATTGAATGGATACAGCTAGAATCTATTTCTTCAACTCTTCCAACTATTGTGCAGGCATTTACTGCTTTACAGTAAATCCTCTCCTGCTTAAAGTGCTTAAATTCTGCATCTGCAACTTTGTAAGTCACATAATGAGAGGAGTAGCAGCTGATATCACATGAAGCCCAAACCTTCAAAGAGACACATACCTTTAGAAGAGTCAAATGCGAAAAATCTGCCCACCAAGCAGGCTAAGGACATGTGTCTGTCTCTAGGCTCTACGTAGGACAAAGAAGGTGCACCCTGAACATTTTTAAGTACTGGACCTGCACTTGATACAGGTTTGAAATATAAGTTTTTATTGCCTGAGTGGTCATAGAACCTCTAAGTCAAACAATTAACAAAAGATACATCCCCAACCAAAGCTACCCAGGATTTCCATAAAGCTCTCCTGCAAATAACAATAAAATCTTAGAAAACCATGATAACAATAGACAGAAACAATCTACTTACACTCAATAGACAATAAAGGAAACAAAGAATTCCAAATAAACACAGTCTCTTCAACAAGTGGTGCTGGGGAAACTGGACAACGGCATGCAGAAGAATGAACCTGGCCCACTTTCTTGCACCAGACACAAAAATAAACTCAAAATGGATGAAAGACCTAAATGTAAGACAGGAAGCCATCAAAATCCTCGAGGAGAAAGCAGGCAAAAACCTCTTTGATCTTGGCCACAGCAACTTCTTACTCAACACATCTCCAGAGGCAAGGGAAACAGAAGCAAAAATTAACTACTGGGACCTCATCAAAATAAGTATCTTCTGCACAGCAAAGGAAACAATCAGCAAACGAAAAGCCAACTGACGTAACGGGAGAACATATTTGCAAACGACATATCAGATAAAGGGTTAGTATCCAAAATCTATGAAGAACCTCTCAAACTCAACACCCAAAGAATAAATAATCCAGTGAAGAAATGGGCATAAGACATGAATAGACACTTCGCCAAAGACATCCAGATGGCCAAATGACACGATAGAAAAATGCTCAACATCACTCATCATCAGGGAAATACAAATCAAAACCACAGTGAGATACCACCTCACACCTGTCAGAATGGCTAACATTAACAACTCAGGCAACAACAGATGTTGGTGAGGATGCAGAGAAAGAGGAACCCTTTTGCACTGCTGGTGGGAATGCAAACTGGTGCAGCCACTCTGGAAAACAGTATGCAGGTTCCTCAAAAAGTTAAAAATAGAACTACCCTATGACCCAGCAATTGCACTACTAGGTATTTATCCAAGGGACACAAGTGTTCTGTTTCGAAGGAACATATGCACCCCAATGTTTATAGCAGCACTATCAACAGTAGCCAAAGTATGGAAAGAGCCCAAATGTCCATCGATGGATGAATGGATAAAGATGTGGTATACATGTACAATGGAGTATTACTCGGCAATCAAAAAGAATGAAATCTTGCCATTTGCAACTACGTGGATGGAACTGGAGGGTATTATACTAACCAAAATTAGAGAAAGACAAATATAGGACTTCATTCATATGAGGACTTTAAGATACAGAACAGATGAATATAAGGGAAGGGAAGCAAAAATACTATAAAAACAGGGAGGGGGACAAAACATAAGAGACTCTTAAATACAGAGAAACTAGAGGTTGCTGGAGGGGCTGTGGGTGGGGAGACGGGCTAAGGGGCATCAAGGGATCTACTCCTGAAATTATTGCACTATATGCTAACTAATTTGGATGTAAATTTAAAAAAAATTAAAATAATAATGAACAAAGAATTCCAAAATTCAAATAGAATTCCCTTCAAAAGAGAAACACAGGGATACCTGGGTGGCTTAGTCAGTTTAGCATCTGACTTCGACTCAGGTGATTATCTCACGGTCGGACTCAGTGCTGACAGCTCAGAGCCTGGAGCCTGCTTCAGATTCTGGGGCTTCCTCTCTGCCCCTATCCCACTCACTTGCGTGCCCCTATCCCACTCACTTGCGTGCCCCTATCCCACTCACTTGCACACATGCTCTCTCTCTCTCTCAAAAATAAACAAACATTAAAATTTTTACAAAAGGAAAGAAACACAAAAGCTGCAGCAGTACAAACTTTTGACCAATGAAAGGGTAAAATCAGATAAACTAGCCCCTACTGGTGTATAAAAACCTGATCTCTGCCTAGGTAACAAAAGTCTTAACCTTCTCCCTAAAAAAAGATCAGCCTTAGGAAGTCAAACAGCAATCCTGAGGAAGTTAGGGAACACATGTCCAGCCAAACCAAATCAATAATCCGTTTTGGCCAATGCAAACGTGTAAGACATGCCACCCTCCCGGCAAACCTTAGACCACGTGAGTTTCTTAACACATGCAAGAAAGAAATGTAATGATGAGAAATTCCAATGATATGGTAGGTTCAAAGGGAGTATGCATCATCCGTTCAGTGATCATTTCCTGAGTATCAAGTTCTAGAAGCTAGTTACAAAAATGAGTAAGACAAGGACCACGTCCTAGAAGAACCTGTCATCTATTGAGAAGATACAGTTATGTAGGATATACATTGTCAAAAAGGCCTTTTTCATAAAGGTTGATTATCATCTATCTTGTACAAACTGATCCACCCACCTGTAAGGCAGGAACCACCTGTTTTCCACTATCTAACATCCCTCCTGGAACACATAAACCTGGTGAGACTATAATTACAATCCCCATTTTCTAGATCAGGAAACTGAACCTTGGTGAGGTTAACTTCATTTGCTCAAGATAGATCCCGCAGCCAGATAATGATAGCATGGATGTTCACATCCAGAACTGACACCAAACCCTCTGTTTTTAATTAGTAGTACCCACACAGCAGGCCTAAGAATCAGGGACCGGCAAGGAATCACTCAGGCTCACCAGTATATCAACAGTACACCCCCCAGGCCCCACCCTCACCCCCCAGGCCCCACCCTCACCCCCCAGGCCCCACCTCAACACATTCTCCCTCCCATTCATTAGTATTCTGAAAATAAAGGAAATGGAGCTTGGGTCCTCCTACCCACTTCGAGGTGGGTATTTGAGCAAAATCTTTTGACAAGTAGGTTTACTCTGGGATCAAGAATGTCAGGGTATGGGATTCTTGCCCTCAGAAAGCTTAAGTCTAGCTTATATCCAAAGATGACTTACTCAAATTGTCCCCAAATATGTGGCACGTTTGGAGATTTTAACACCTATGCACCCACATATCAATGCGTGTGTAGTAGATACAATAGCCATGTAAATGCACATACACAGAGAAGCTGTAGAATTTCTCAAAAAGTCCTAGTAGTTCCACTCTGTTTATTAATAACGTAATAGTTCATATAGCTGAGCTAGATGTACCTTTACCTGATCTATGAGGAAAAAAAATAAAAGGTTTACTAAACACAAATACAGTACCTGTAATAACCAAGACTTCAAGGGTCATTGCTTAACTATTAAGAACTTGTAGCCTCAAGCACTTACAAGTATCGATTTACACATAAAACCAAGGCTCGGGTAATTGCAAATCGTGGTTCAAGTTTTTAACGTGTGTGTGTGTGCACACATATATACACACACATACATGCAAATAATAAACCTTGAAAAAATACTCTGTATTTAAGATTCTAAGCTCATACTATTTATATTGGGATTCCCTGACTCCCTCAAATATTCCAGATTAATATGGCTTTATTATACATAACAGAATTTAAGAATTAAGACAGTCAAAATTCTAAAAGTTCAAGCCAAACAAGAACAGATACTCAGATCAATGGAACAGAATAGAGAACCCAGAAATGGACCCACAAATGTATGGCCAATTCATCTTTGACAAAGAAGGAAAGAATATCCAAAGGAATCAAGAGTCTCTTCAGCAAGTGGTGCTGGGGAAACTGGACAATGACATGCAGAAGAATGAGCCTGGACCACTTTCTTACACCAGACACAAAAATAAACTCAAAATGGATCAAAGACCTAAATGTAAGACAGGAAGCCATCAAAATTCTTGAGGAGAAAGCAGACAAAAACCTCTTTGATCTTGGCCACAGCAACTTCTTACTCAACACATCTCCGGAGGCAAGGGAAACAAAAGGAAAAAGGAACTATTGGGACCTCATTAAAATAAAAAGCTTCTGCACAGTGAAGGAAACAATCAGCAAAACTAAAAGGCAACTGACAGAATGGGAGAAGATATTTGCAAATGACATATCAGATAAAGGGTTAGTATCCAAAAATCTATAAAGAACTTCTCAAACTCAACACCCAAAGAATAAATAATCCAGTGAAGAAATGGGCAAAAGGCATGAATAGACACTTCTCCAAAGAAGACATCCAGATGGCCAACCAACACATGAAAAAATGCTCCACATCACTCATCATTAGGCAAATACAAATCAAAACCACAACGAGATACCACCTCACACCAGTCAGAATGGCTAACATTAACAACTCAGGCAACAACAGATGTTGGTGAGGATGCAGAGAAAGAGGATCTCTTTTGTACTGCTGGTGGGAATGCAAACTGGTGCAGCCACTCTGGAAAACAGTATGCAGGTTCCTCAAAAAGTTAAAAATAGAACTACCCTATGACCCAGCAACTGTACTACTAGGTATTTATCCAAGCGATCAGGTGTGCTGTTTTGAAGGGACACATGCACCCCCATGTCTATAACAGCATTATCAACAATAGCCAAATGTCCATCGATGGATGAATGGATAAAGAAGATGTGTTGTGTGTGTGTACACACACACACACACACACACACACACACACACACACACACACACACAAAATGGAGTATTACTCGGCAATCAAAAAGAATGAAATCTTGCCATGTGCAACTACGTGGATGGAACTGGAGGGCATTCTGTTAAGTGAAATTAGTCAGAGAAAGACAAATATCCTATGACTTCACTCATATGAGGACTTTAAGAGACATAATAGATGAACAAAAGGGAAGGGAAGCAAAAATATAAAAACAGGGAGGGGGACAAAACGTAAGAGACTCAAATATGGAGAACAAACTGAGGGTTGCTGGAGGGGTTGTGGAAAGGAGGATGGGCTAAATGGGTAGGGGCACTACGGAATCTACTCCTGAAATCATTGTTGCACTATATGCTAACTAATTTGGATGTAAATTAAGAAAAAAATTAAAATAAAGTTCAAGCCAAATATAAAAAAGTGGGAGGGGCACCTGGGAGGCTCAGTCAATTAAGTGTCAGACTTGATTTTGGTTCAGGTCATTATCTCAGCTTCATGGGTTCGAACCCCACATTGGGCTCCTTGTGGACAGTGTAGAGCCTTCTTAGGATTTTTCCCTTCTCTCTGCCCCTCCCTTGTTTGCACAGTCTCTCTCTCTCAAAACATATAAACTTAAAAAGTGGGAAATCAATGTAATGGAGAAAATTTGACAGTGCAGTTCAAATCTTGACATCAGACACCATTTAAAAACTGAGGAAGTAATCCAAAAGAAATATTAATCAATACCATTTTAATCAGTCTTATTTTCTTCCATGAATTCTTTCTATCTTGTTTTAGTTAGCAAATATTTCAAGAGTGGGGTCAAAGGAAGAAAAGGGAACACTTTTATAAAGATTTCCTAGAATGACAATGGAAAATATAAAAATTGGGTGTCAATCCTGGACAGATCTCCTCTTACTCAACTGTCAAGAAGGTTCTCCAGTTCTCCAGATTGGAAGGTTCTCCAGATTGGAAGACAAGGTACAAGGAACGATGAAGTGGATTTACACAAAGATCTTGAAGGTTCCACACCTTCAAGTAATAACGCGAGGCATCTGAACATCAAACAAGGACACAAATGTCCCTTCACACCTCACCAATCAAAAAGAGGAAAGAGAATGAAAGAAGATCAAGATCACACTAAAGACAGCCTTACCCCATTACAGGGTCAGTGAGGAGTGTTCTAGATGAGGAAGTAGGCTCTTTCCAGCCTCACTTCTTTCACTGGCCTCGTGTGCTGTCTACTTGAAAGCTTAGTGGACACGAGACACAAGGGGCAGTGACGATTGTGATTCTTACAGGACACTGTTCATACAGTCCCAATTACCGTTCATGAACCAGGGGCCCTGTAGTTTAATTAAATGAAAGAGGACCTTAACAAGCCCCAAAAGGATCTCTAAGTGTTAAGTGTTTTTCTTAGTGTAATGAGTCATGACTGACTTCAATTTTAACAACCCTTATAAGGTATTTTTTTCTTCCCTAACATACCAGGTAAGCCTAAATAAAAATCATGTTTTATTTGCTCAAGTCTCACTAAATAAATAAATAAATAAATAAATAAATAAATAAATAAATAAATAAATTTTTAAAAAGGAGTGGGTGGGGAGTGATGAAAAGAAGGAAGGTCACAGCTAAGTGTTTAGAAGAGACCAAAGTTACTCACTGAATGAGTACTTTTCTTCAGGAACTGTCCAGAATGGCTGAAAAGATAATGGAAGGTTCCCCTGCTCATCCTGACACCTTGCCACGGCTTTAGCATAAGTAGTTCACTGACCTATACAGACAGAAGTGAAGGGGGACTGTTAAAAGTACTCCTGTTTACCTAATAGAACTCAACTTTCAGAATTAAAATTGGACCTATCTAGTGTATAAAAAAAAAAGGCAAAAGAAAGAAGTTGCACTATACAAAATGAACAGTACCTTTCTATAAAAACCAGTGTAATTTGACAATCAGGGTTACTATAGGGTATTTCTTATTCTAACTCCTATACCCAAGACCCCTAATCTGTTTAAATTTTTAGGCATCAAAACCATCCCCTTTGAAAGGACTCCTTCTCAGGTGACTCCTGAAGCAATGGAGGACAAAGAGCACATCAGTCATAAAAGTCATAAAAGCCTTGCTTTCTAAAGTGTGGTCTCATGGATCAAAATTCCATGATGGTTTTGATGCTGGATTCAAGAATCAGTTCCCTAACTACGGGTGGAACAATTGCTTCCTTTAACGCTATTTTTAGCTGTAGTTACAAATGGAAAAAAAAAAACAGTGAGGCTTTTACACGGAAGAGAATTTCAACTCAGACCATCTTGGTGAAATTAGCAACTAATGCACTGAATTCACCGGTTGCTCTAGGGAGGCCACAGAACCCAGACACTCCCTACAATCGTGGGCACGCGTAGGAACATTCTTCTGGGGAAAAGGTCCATACTTTTTATAGAATCCTCAGAAGGATATATAAACTTGGAAACCCTACACAAGGTCAGAAGCCCAGGGCCTGAGGCTGAGTGACCACGTGGCAAGAGAGCACACATGGAGAAGAACCATGGCACACCAGCTGCCGACCAGCACAAAGCCCTCCTATCTTCTAGCCCTGTCTAGCCACCAGGTGAATGCAGCCACACGAATGAGTCCAATTAGAGCTATGTGGAGCAGAGGGGCGTCTGGGTGGCTCAGTCGGTTGAGCAACCGACTCATGAGTTCACTTCAGCTCATGATTCTAGAGTCATGAGATCGAGCCCCGTATTGGTCTCTATGTGGAGCATGGAGCCTGCTGTAGATTCTCTCTCTCCGCCCCAACATGCTCTTTCACTCTTACTCTCAAAAAAGAAATTTTAATAAAACCATGTGGAGCAGAGCTAAGTCATCTCTGATAAACTCCTTAACTACCACATACATCATGACCAACCAAATAGTTGTTTTAAGCTTCTAAATTTTGAGGTGGTTTGTTAGGCAGCAATAATGAAGACCCTGCCTTAAGACTATGCTCTTAGCCACAGTCAACACTAGCTCCTACATTTTTATGACCTTTCATTAGGTCTGTTGTGGTTAGACAAAAAGTAAACATCGAATGACTATTTGTGTAATTAACTAGAGAAGATTCTAGGAAGATGGCAGAGCAGGTTACAACAATAATCTAGGACACCTGGGTGGCTCAATCACGTAAGTGCCTAACTCTTGGTTTTGGCTCTGGTCACAAATCTCACAGTTCAGGAGTTTGAGTCCCACATAGGGCTCGAGCTGATGGCAGAGCCTGCTTGGGATCCCCCGTATCTCTCTCTCCCCCTCCCTCCCTGTTTGCCCCTCCCCCCCAAATGTTTTTAAAACTTAAAAAAAAGACTCTCCCCCCCCTCTCCTTCTTCTGCTCCTCTCCAATTTGTACACAGGCATGCACACACTCTCAAAAAAAAAAAAAAAAAAAAAAAAGGTGGGGGGCACCTAGGTGGATCAGTTGGTTAAGCAGTGGACTCTAGATTTCAGCTCAGGTCACGATCCTAAGGTTGTAAGATCAAGCCCTGCAACAGGCTCTATGCTGAGCACAGAGCCTGCTTAAGATTCTTCCACTCTGCCCCTCTGCTCCTTTTCCCCACTCACATGTTCTCTCAAAAAATAAAAGTTTTAAAAATAAAAAGCATCCTAAACAACCTAGTTTTACAACTTAAGGAACTAAGAAAAGAAGAGTCTAAAGTCCAAAGCTAGCAGAAGGAAATAAAGATTAGAAGATAAATGAAATAGAGGCACCTGGGTGGCACAGTTGGTTAAGCGTCCGACTTCAGCCAGGTCACGATCTCTTGGTCTGTGAGTTCGAGCCCCGCGTCAGGCTCTGGGCTGATGGCTCAGAGCCTGGAGCCTGTTTCCGATTCTGTGTCTCCCTCTCTCTCTGCCCCTCCCCCGTTCATGCTCTGTCTCTCTCTGCCCCCAAAATAAATGTTGAAAAAAAAAATTTAAAAAAAAAAAGAAGATAAATGAAATAAAGAGGAAAAACAGTTGGTTCCCTGAAAAAAAGATAATAAAATTTGACAAACCTTTAGCTAGATGGATTAAGAAAACAGCCAAGAAGACTCAAATTACTGAAATCAGAAATCAAAGTGGGGACATTACTAAGGTTTCCACAGAAATAAAAGAAGATCAAAAGAGAACTATGGAGGCACTGGGGTGGCTCAGTTGGTTAAGCGTCTGACTCTGGATTTTGGCTGAGGTCATGATCTCACAGTAGGTGAGAGCATCCCATCAGGCTCTGCGCTGGCAGTGCAGGGCCTGCTTCAGAGTGTCTTCTCTCTCTCTCTCTCTCTCTCTCTCTCTCTCTCTCTCTCTCTCTCTCTCTCAAAATAAACGTTTAAAAAAAAAGTATTATAAACAATTATATGTCAACAAATGGGATAACCTAGATGAAATGGGTGAATTCCTAGAAACATAAAACCTGCTAAATCACGAAGAAGGAAGTTACCTGGATAGGCTTTAGTCACAATTTTCCAAAACAAAAAAGCTCTGTACGTGATGGCTTCACTAGTGAATTCTATCAAACATTTAATGTTTGCTTATTTTTGAGAGAGAGAGTGACAGAGCCTGAACGTGGGAGGGACAGAGACAAAGAGGGAAACACAAAATCCAAAACAGGCTTCAGGCTCTGAGCTGTCAGCACAGAGCCTGATGTGGGTCTCGAACTCAGAACAGTGAGATCATGACCTGAGCCGAAGTCAGACGCCTAGCCAACTGGGCCACCCAGCCATCCCAATTCTATCCAACATTTAAAGAAAGAACGAACACCAATCCTTCTTAAACTTTTCCAAAACTTTGAAGAGGAGGGAATACTTCCAAACTCCTTTCACAAGGCCAGCAGTATCTTGACACCAAAGCCAAAGACTTTCCTGGGTACACTCTCACTTGGCAATCTCCTCTTGCTCACTGACTACAATCAACAGAAATCTTTTCAGCTTGTTCTCTTTCTGTGAATCTGTCTGCAACTACTGGACATGTATACATCAATCAAATCTCACCATTAGTCTATCAGCTAGCCCACAAAACCCATTCTTCAGTGCTTTCACAAAATCCCTGTAATCGCTTATCCAGCTTCTGCTGGATACACATCATAGTAACGTAACTCCACACGGGTGAGGGTATTACAGAACATTTTTTTTTAAACGTTTATTTATTTTTTTTTTGAGACAGAGAGAGACAGAGCATGAACGGGGGAGGGTCACAGAGAGAGAGGGAGACACAGAATCTGAAACAGGCTCCAGGTTCTGAGCTGTCAGCACAGAGCCCGATGCAGGGCTCGAACTCACGGACTGCGAGATCATGACCTGAGCCGAAGTTGGATGCTTAACCGACCAAGCCACCCAGGCACCCCTACAGAACGTTTTTCAACAGCTCTCCTTAATCTATTTTTATTAAGCTATAATGACTTCTCTTTAACTCCCATATGGGTTCTACTTTTTGGCTCCTCAGGTCTCACCAAATGGCACACAACCACTCAAAAGGCATGATGAGGTTTTCTCCAACTACAATAAGCCAAGTAAAATAGTTCTTGTCTTATAAACCAAGGCAGGCATTGAACACTACAATTAAGGCAAGCATACAACAATGTCCAGGATGCAAGGCACATGAGATAACGTGATACTACCACAGATATACATAATTGTGGGTCTCCAAATTGATGGAAAATATACTGAAGCCTGAGCATGTCAACCATCACCACTTCAGAGGTTTTTCCTCCATTGGCAGGGCATGTTCACCCTCTGTTTAGAGAAGCAGGAAAGTACTCCATGCTCCCAGTCCCGCCTTTAGCAATGTCTCTTGAACTGTTGTTAATTGATTACATTGTAGCTCAAAAGCTATTCCATCAGCCTGGTCTGGTAATTTGAAAAGCAAACACACACTCTATTGTAGATTCAGCCACAATTGCTTACCTAACCACTAGGAGCTGCTTACCTAACCACTAGGGACTCACCAAATTCTGTCACCATGTTAGAGGAGTTGATGACTAGAAGGGATAGGACGAAGCAGCCAGTAAGAACCCAAGGGGCAGCGGGGGGGTACATCTCAGCACAGGTTGACAGTGTCAGCCAAGAATATACCCGGAAAATCCCAAAGATAACACAAAAGAGACTGGTATTCTGGACTGTTGAGGGCCATTTGCTTTGGAAGCAAGAGACCACAAAGACTCCTGGATCTACCACTGACAATGAGGATCTTGGTAAGACGTTTTGAGAGTTCTCAATGATGTTTTAAGGAGAATTTTGGCTTCATCAGACAAAATTAAAAGATTTAAAGGAAGAGTAATAACTGAGTTAAATATGAGGGTGAGAAGGAGAAAAATACGTTTTAGAAAGAAAAAAAACAACTATTCAAATTCTTTTGGGGGAATAAAAAACAGAACAATCTACAGCAATTTAGAATTCAAGGTCTACCAACTTTTCCTACACAAAGCAGGAATTCTATCCAATTGCTAAAGAAAGAAAAGATTCCCTTTCATGATAGAAAATGTTAGCAAAATTCAGTCTTTTTGTGCTCTTCACAAGGACTGTAATTCAATAGAGTAGTGTTAGGATTATCACACAATTATATTTAAGTTATACTCTGGGCTTGGACTGTCAAAAATCTCATTCTAGAGATTTCCTAAACCTGGTAATGCAGGCTAATCACTAATAACATCGAAAAAGATTTTTTTCCTGGGGCCCCTGGGTGACTCAGTTGGTCAAGCAGCTGACTTCAGCTCAGGTCATGATCTCACAGTTTGTGGGTTCGAACCCTGCATCAGGCTCTGTGCTAACCTCTCAGAGGTTACAACAAACTCGCTTTGGAGTTTGTCTCCCTCTCTCTCTGCTCCTACCCAGCTTGTTCTCTCTTCTCTCTCCTTTCTCACTCTCTCTCAAAAATGAGTAAACATTAAAAAATTTTTCCTGCAGGGGCGCTTGGGTGGCGCAGTCGGTTAAGCGTCCGACTTCAGCCAGGTCACGATCTCGCGGTCCGTGAGTTCGAGCCCCGTGTCGGGCTCTGGGCTGATGGCTCCGAGCCTGGAGCCTGTTTCCGATTCTGTGTCTCCCTCTCTCTCTGCCCCTCCCCCGTTCATGCTCTGTCTCTCTCTGTCCCAAAAATAAATAAACGTTGAAAAAAAAAAAAAAAAGAAAAGAAAAAAAAATTTTTTCCTGCAAAAACCTGTAGCCTTCGAGCCATTGCTATAGCTTAAAAGATTATAATTCCCCTACTTAATGGCTATTGGAAACTATAATAAAAATTACATCCGTGTTTCTCCGATTCTGATTCTATTAATTTATAAACACTTTCTAAAGTCATCTTACTCTTCAGCTTTCTTAAATTGGTCTATTTAGCTGTGGCTATTAACACATAAGGAGTGAAGGCAGAGAGGTTAAAAGTTATCTGTAAGGTTCATTCTTTTATTCATTCATTCAACAAGTATCTACTGAGCAACTAATGCCAGTCAACAGCAGACTCAAAATTTATAACCTAAGTGTTGTCTAAAATGACAAGATTAAACAAAGGTGTTGTCCCTTTAAGGTCTACAATACCTTAACTGTGTAATATAGAATGTACATTTACTACTTAGCTGCAACATCAAGGGAAACTAAAAACAAGTCTGCCATTAACGAGAAATATAAGGGGTACCTGGCTGGCTCTGTTGGTAGACCAGGAGACTCCTCATCTGGAGGTTGTGAGTTCAAGCCCCACGTTGGGCATAGAGCTTATGAAATATATTTATATAGAAACAAAAATCTATCACACCTGAGCAAGATCTGTTTCAATGTGAAGACCAAATTCCTAGCTCTATCACAAGTTCCCAACCTAATGATCAAAGTCAGTATCCGTGTTGGACAAAGGGACACAAAAACATTAATCTCTTTACAGATTATGACAAGGCTGAAATCAATCAATAGAACTAGACAACACAGGTTGGACAGTTAAACTTAAGTAGGCTTGTAGTAACCATTTTTTTTAATATTCTATTGAGTGTATTTGTAGAAGGCTTTCTATAACTGAAGTTTAATTAATGTTAGTTTTCCATACATTCAGAAGTTTATACTGTAGTGTACGTTTACTGAATGCAATACCAACCACAAAACTGTACTGCAACTCAGTCACTGATCACCTTAAAAACATTCTCCAAACACTGGTCTGAAGCAACAATGAAAGTGGTGTCATCTAATTTAGAACTCAAAAACAAACATTCGTATATACCAGTAGGAACACTCTTGTTTACAGCTGCTTACAAGTTCCAGAGTCATAATTAATACACTGATGAAAACAATTACTTATATCTGAAAGCCCTAAAGCCACAAAGAACTAACTCTAATCAAAGCTTTACAGTCCTGATTGCACAGGGGAATGCAGTTAGGCCTAGCAAATAACCCAAAGGGGAGCCAGTTAATCTCCCCTGCAAATTGGTAATGTTTTTCCTCTCTTCTCTGCCAAATCCTTGAAAGAACACACTTATCAAAGATTCAGTAAAATAACCCCGAAAATACTTCATATTCCTGAGATTTAGCCATTTTCATTTACCCAACATTCATCTTGCAGGCCCTAGGCTAGCCCCAGTATAGGCTGGTCCCGGTCTTCGATGAAGATTAAGGCAGAATGGGCTAGACCAATACAAAATAACCCGTGTGAGCAATACTGTGAAAGAAAATAACAGAGTGATAAGACAGAGACTTAGAGGAAAATTTAATCTGAGAAGGCAAGGAAGACCTTCCTGACAAAGGGGCATCTCAACAGATGGTCAACAGACCTCTGAAGAATGTTAAACAGCTTAGATTTTCTTCTGCACATTTGCACAGATCAATTGTTTTGGGCACCAAATTAGTTTGGCCATAGTTTCGGTGTAGGATGTTGTGAACTACGCAGCTGCCATATTTAAAACGTAAGAAAAGCATTTAACCATGTTTGTCCTCTGCCATCATCATGTCAACAATACTTACTGGCTAGATTGCTAGTCCCTGAATGAGAAATCACATGACACAGCTTAGGTAGCCTTGGTCATCCCAACCAAGACCATCCTAGACCAGCCAATAGCCAGCTCCCAACCAAGGTCGGCAAAGCCCCAGCCAACCACCCAACCACCACATGTGACCAAAAACACAGACTGTATGCAAATGATGCTTCTGGGTCATCTGTTATGCAACAGTATTATGGCAATAGAGAGCTGATACCCAAGGGTTTTTTTGTTTTTGTTTTTTTAACCATTTCTCCATCTTTTCTCTGGAGACCATTGAAGGATCCGTTCTCCCAAGATAGATGAATAAACCAAAAAGGACTCTGATATGGGACCCAGAAGGGAAGGCTTTAGCACAAGAAAGAAAATGAAGAAAATTCTTTTGGTTCATTTGTAAAGATTCAGGGCAATAGGCCAGAAATGCCTAGGAGAAATGCCTCCAAAGTCACCTAAAGAATCGATATATAATCTGATGTGGGTTTAAGTATTTTTTTTAAAGTTTATTTATTTTGAGACAGAGAGAGAGAGAGAGAGAGAGAGAGAGAGAGAGAGAGAGAGACAGACCACAAGAGAAAGAGGGGCAGAGAGAGAAGGAGAGAGAGACAGAATCCCAAGCAGGCTCCATGCGGTCAGCACAGAGCCCGATGCAGGACTCAAACTCAGGACTGTGAGGTCATAACCTGGGCCAAGAACAGGAATCAGATTCTTAATCGACTGAGCCACCCAAGCGCCCCTAACCTAATGTGTTTTAGAATTCTAGTGAAGAATATAAATAAGCTCATGAAGACGAGTTAGTGAACCAACAAAAAGATCTATGGAAAATTCCAGGGGGGGGAAACAAGTTTTATTATGATCACAGGTCTTTTCACACGTTATTTGGCACACAGTGAACAATCTTGATGTGTTCACAATAATGTAAACGCTCAGCACATTAATTTGATATGAGAAGTTAGGGAACACTTCTGACAAAGTGCCATCTAAAGACATTGGAAAGCAGGTCCTTCCTTAAATTTTTAGAATTACGCTGGAAGGACAACGGAAGTGTGTGTGTGTGTGTGTGCACGCATGTGTGTGCGTGTGGTAGAGGGAGGAATTACAGGAAAGTGCAAGAAGCCATTAAATAACATCTGAAACGGAAATAAATCAGTTTAACACCAAATTTTAGAAATATCACTTTCATGGCATAAGAAACCACTAACAGAGTTAGAAGTAGTTAACTTTGGGGAGTGGAAACTAGGACGGGAGAGGGGGGCACTATTTTTCATCATAAGCACTGTATCATTTTAAGCTGTATTAATTTGGATAAAAACTAAAGTTTTTATCAAATTTTAACCTCATTAGCATCATTTGTATTCTCTCCAGATTTCTATTTTCAGCCCTTCTATTATAACTACTCATTTTACCCATTCATTTGTTCATTCAGCTATTATTGGGCAAATACTAATGTCTACTGTTTTGTTTTTTTTTAATTTTTTTTTTCAACGTTTATTTTTGGGACAGAGAGAGACAGAGCATGAACGGGGGAGGGGCAGAGAGAGAGGGAGACACAGAATCGGAAACAGGCTCCAGGCTCTGAGCCATCAGCCCAGAGCCTGACGCGGGGCTCGAACTCACGGACCGTGAGATCCTGACCTGGCTGAAGTCGGACGCTTAACCGACTGCGCCACCCAGGCGCCCCTAATGTCTACTGTTTTTGATGATCAACACAACAATTAAAAACAATCAAAGTCCCTGGTGCAGTAGGGGAGACAAATTACTACATATTAGGTATAACTTGTATGATGTATTTTAGATGTACTGAACATACAGGTATGTCCAGTACTAAGTGATAAGAGGAAAAAATGCTCAATAAAGGGACAGATAGACAGGAAAGGCGATTTTACTTACATTGGTGACATTTAAGCAGACACTACAATAAGGGAGCAGGCCATGCAGCTATGTGGCAGAGCCAATGAGGTGGAGGGAGCATTCACTACAACGGCCTAAGACGTAGGTGTGCTTAGTATTTTCAAAGCAAAGTAGGGAGACCAAGCTCTGTGAAACTTTCCATGCCACTATTAAGAACTTCATCTATTATTCTGAGTGAATTGATGAACTACTGACAGGTTCTCAAACAAGGAATAAGGGGAGCTAACTTACGTATTTAGAAAGTTCACTTGCTGGAGTAAAACCACTTTGGAAAACTGTTTGCTGACATAGAGGAGGCAGAAGTTCCATGAAATCACTTGAAGACAGAATATAAACACATATACACATTTGCCAAAAGACAAATACCAGTACCTTCACAGCAGGACTCCTAATAGCCAAAAGCCAGGAACTACCTGAACATCCGTTAACAGAATGAATAAACTGTTGTGTATGAACACAATGGCACAGTATATAACAATGCAAAGAAACCATTCACAATTTCACGGAACATCAGGGATGATTCTCACGTGCATCAGGTGGCGTGAAAGCCCGCCTTAAGTTACATATCGTGTGATTCCATTTACATACGGTGCAACCTCACACCAAACTAACCTGTGCTCTTTAAGTCAAGACAGTGGTGATCCCTCGGGGATAGTGACTGGAAGGGAGCAGGAGTAGCTGGTGATGTTCGTTTTCTTGTTCTGGGTGCTGGTTAAACAGGTGTGATCAGTTTGTGAAAATTCACCACAAATTCCTAACATGTGCACTTTCCTGTGTGTTTATAAACGTAACTTTTTTTTTTTGTTAAAGATGAATACGACTGCTGTGTGGACAATGGGTCCTAAGAGGGGTATGAACAGCAGGGAGACCAGTTAGAAAGCTAATGTAATCATCCTGTTTAAGATGCCAGTGACTTAGGGGCACCTGGGTGGCTCAATCCGTTAAGCGAAGGACTTCGGATCAGGTCATGATCTCACGGTTTGTGAGTTCGAGCCCCATGTTGGGCTCTCTGCTGTCAGCACAGAGCCTGCTTGAGGTCCTCTCTCTCTCTCTCTCTCTCAGCCCCTACCCACCCCCCCACCCCCAAAATAAACATTTTAAAAAAGAAAACACGAAAGGGATTTAGGTGGTAGAGGCAGAGGTGGTGTGGAGAAACCATCCTCTGGAAATATTTTGAAGCTGGAGTCAGTAGGATTTCTTGACAGATTATATATTAAGGGTAAGGGAAACAAAGGAATAAAAAACACAGATTTTTACCCTAACAACTGGAAAAGTCAAAGTACCCTAATGGAAATGGGGAAGACTGCATCAAGTTCAGATTTGGAGGACATGGGGAACCCCAGAGCCTAGTTCTCAACACCTTCCATTCAAGATGGCTCCAAGTAGAGCCATTGAACATAGAACTGGGTATATGAATCTGGAGTTCAAGAAAGTTAGGGCTACAAAAAAAAAAAAAAAAGTCAATGTGGGTGGCATCAGCAAAACTACAGTTTGCTTGTTTGTGTGTGTGGATCTTATTGAATTTTTTTAGTAATTCCTTTCTATTGGATTTTATATAAGTATCTGCAACTAGTTGGAAATTAAAAACAACAAAGAGGGTTCTCTTAGGACAAGTGGTTTGAGAAGCACTGGGTTATGGATGGACCTAGGTTTTGAATGGAACCAGACTAAAACATGTTTTCCCCTTCAACCCAGTGAATAGGGACTTATAAAGGAAGATCATATTAGTTTTGGGGAAAAAATACCAACAAAGAAGCAGTGTCGCGACGTTCCCTGCGTGTCTGAACTATAAGGAGAATGTACATTTTCCCATTTTTACCCCTACAGTATCTCCCAGGCCTTTCGTTTGGCCCCATGACATCTGGCCCCTTAGGAAAGCATATGTGTAGTGTGGCTCAGAGGAGGGCCCAAGCACTCCTTGTACACAGATGGCTTTAAAACCCAGGACTGACTACCTCAGTCCAGTGATCAAAGTTAACAACAGTGATTAAGTCACAATGACACGATGTGCCCTTGTTATACAGGGAGGAGAATGGCATTTTACCTTGTGGTCTTCCTCCCAAAACCCTGAACTCCTGACAAATCACTCTACAAATTATCTGACCAGCTCTCCTTAAAATTGTCAAGACCATCAAAAACAAGGGTGCTCCGTCAGTTAAGCATCCGGCTCTTGATTTCGGTTCAGCTCATGATCTCATGGTCGTGGGATCAAGCCCAGCACCACACTCTGCACAGAGTGTGGAGCCGGCTTAGGATTCTCCGTCTCTGTCTCTTTTTCTCTCTGCCCCTTCATCCCCCACCTCTCAAACAAACTTTAAAAATGAAAACAAAAAGTCTGAGAATGTGTCACAGCCGATAAAAGCCTAAGAAGGCAAGGCTACCATATAGGATGCAGTACCCCGACTAGATCCCGGAACAGTTGATGACATTATGTAAAAGCTAATGAAATCTGAATACAATAGGGACTTCAGTTGATGATAAAGTAGCAGTATTCATTCATCAGTGTGGCAAGTGGACCATACGAACAGATGTTAACAGGGGAAACCACGTGCAGTCACAGGTGGTGCCAGGATAGGAGAACTCTGGATTATCTTGGCCTTTTTTTGTAAACCTAAAGCTCTAATGTTTTATTGAAAAAGCAAAATGGTCCTGGAGGAGATCACCTAGAGAGTGAGTGGAGGCAAAGAAGAGATCAGGAGGAACCCAAGACCAAGGGGTATTCTGGAGACTGTTAGCATCATTCCTCCAATTCACCCTATTTCTCCCACTTCTCTTATCGTAATGCCTCTCAACAGAGACCGTATTTCTACTGTCACTCCTTCTAGATCAACGCTGTCCAAGAGGACTTTATGGGACAATGGAAGCAAATGGTCTGTATCTGGGCTGTCTAAACACAGTAGCCACTAGACACAAGTGCCTACTAAGCACTTACAAAGCATCTATTGTGACTGAGGAACTAAATTTTTCATTTATGGAACTTTAAATAGCCACTGACTGTTACTATTAGGACAAGAGAACTCTAGAGTTTGGTATCTCTTATTTGGTCCTTCCCTCCACACCCCTCTCCCCACCCTTTTACAAGCCATCGTATTTCTGACTCTTCACACTTGATTATCTTGGCTCCAGAACACCCTCAAACATCCGAAGCCAGACTTCACTCAATCCATTGTTCAACACCTGCACAGTAGGCCTGTTAAAGGATAGAAGCCGCCCAGTCCAAATGACCATCCTCAGTAATCTGCCTGTAATGGAGGCCTTAAAGGTCACAGACTCCTGTGAATTTAAGGATAAGGCTTCTCAAATATGAATTTTTTTTAAGTATTTATTTTTGAGAGCATGCGCCCATGCACATGAGCAAAGGAGAGGCAGAGAAAAGAGGATGATGGAGGGGCTGTGCTGACAGCACAGAGCCTGATGCAGGACTCAAACTCACGAACCGTAAGATCATGACTGGAGCTGAAGCTGGACACTTAACCAACTGAGCCACCCAGGCGTCCCTCAAGTGGGAATTAAAACAAAAAACAAAAACAAAAAACACATGGGCTGGGGGGAAAAGATCCCCAGTGTTTATTATTACATATTAAAAATTTACCAATACAAAACTATGAAAATATTCAAATTAAGGACTGAATTAGATCAGGTCATTCTTCTTAAACTAAACCACTGTTCACGATGTCAACGTAGTAGTAACTCAAAGCACACAGTCCTACCGCTTTCTTCGATTCAAGCACTTACAAAATCTCCATTGTACAGTGTGTCTTTACATCCAGTAGGCATGAAGACAGCATTCAATTAAGTTTTCTCATTAGCACCCATCAATCGATCATGGTAGGATCGTCTGCTATTGCGGCCAAAATTAAGTGGCAGGGCTTTAATGTGATCATCTCAAAGATCCGGATTACACTTATATTCATTATTCAAAGATGACTGGAACCATTTTTTTTAAAAATCCACAGGGAACTCAAGGACCCAGAGGTTAAGTCCCCAAATCATCAGAGAACTCCACTTTGAGAAACAAGCTACTTTGAGTTGAACTAAAAAAAATCCATCAGAGAGTCACTACTAAGAGCTTCTACTAAGTTAACTAGCAGAGGCTTTCCACCCAGCAGTCACGGGAGACCAGCTCTTCTCCCCAAGATGACTTTTACAGAGGTTAAGGTCTTTAAAAAAAAAAAAAATTTTTTTTATGAGAGCGCCCATTCTTTAATGAGCCTCCCTGCACCTAATACTGACCTTAACCTTTGCATGCCAATAACTGGTCAAGCTTTAATAGGCAAGACAAGTTGCATAATGAGATTAATAGCAACATCTCAGAGAAGTCCCAAGACAAGGCAATAGTGCAAAGAAAGAGAAGTTAAAGGGTCTCTCCGTTATTCAGCCGACAGACATTTTTTCAATACTTATTTTTTGAGACAGGGACAGAGAGAGAGAGAGAGAGAGAGAGAGAGAGAGAGAGAGAGAGAGAGAGAGAAGGGGCAGAGAGCAGGAGAGAGAATCCCAAGCAGGCTCTGCACTGTCAGCACAGAGCCCAACTCGGGGCTCAATTCCATGAACCATGATCATGACCTGAGCCAAAACCAAGAGTCGGACACTTAACCAGACGAGCCATCCAGGCGTCCCTCAGCCAACAAACGTTTATTAAACTCTCACCATACAGCCAAGCCTGAGAGTCCAGGACATGGTCTTGTGTTCTTGAAGCTTAGTCTAGGGGGGCTGAAAACCATGAATTACAACACAGTGTAACTCACTACGCAACAAGCAAGTTCAAGTATCAAGGTAAGCACCTAATGCAGACTTGAAGGGGGAGGTAAGGCTGAAACACAAACGATGAGTAGCAAGTTGCCAAGGGTGACAATTCTGCATTATTCTTCCCTCAACTCCTGTCACTAATCCCAAAATTCATCCATCCCCTCTCCCTCCACAAAGACTTTGCAAACTTGGAAGAAAATTAATACAACCATGAATTTTTAGTTTATTTTGGGCTCAAAATGCTTCTAGATTTTTCTCTTCATTTAATTTTAATGTTTATGTATTTTTGAGACAGAGGGAGACAGAGCATGAATGGGGGAGGGTCAGAGAGAGAGGGAGACACAGAATCTGAAGCAGGCTCCAGGCTCCGTGCTGCCAGCACAGAGACCAACGCGGGGCTCGAACTCACGGACCATGAGATCATGACCTAAGCCAAAGTCGGACGCTTAACCGACTGAGCCACCCAGGTGCCCCTTTCTCTTCATTTCTAAACCTGTCAGTCTGCTCACTGACCTTATACCTACCACATATTTTCATTAATCATGCTTTTCCAAATCTCTCTCCTCTCAACAATGGTGAGGCTTCTCAACTGAGAAAATCTAGTGAGGTTCCTTCAAAAGAAGGAATTTCACTTCAAACAACAAGTGGCCCATGGAGCCACCAGAGAGGTTTAGTACAGGAAGATGCTCCCCTCCCCTATGGTGAGAGCTGCTAACTGCTTCTTCTAACTTCTAACTCCTGACTTCATTGTAATTACAATCCCCAAAGCTGTCGCCAAATTCCAGAGGGACCAATTATAATCCACCTAAATTTTCTCATCATTTTAATTGGCTATACTTTCATTACTTTGCAACCCTAAACTGCCGCCTAACGTTTATTACAAGACCATATACTAGAGGCTCAGTCGGTTAGGCTTCTGACTTCAGCTCAGGTCATGATCTCACAGTCAGTGGGTTCGAGCCCCGCCTCGAGCTCTGTGCTGACAGCTCAGAGCCTGAAGCCTGCTTCGGATTCTGTGTCTCCCTCTCTCTGCCCCTCCCCTGCTCCTGCTCTGTCTCTGTCTCTCAAAAATAAATAAAAAATTTTTTATAAAATTAAAAAAGACCATATACCAAAAAATTTTACGTTTGGAAAGGAACCTGAGAGACCATTTAGTGCAGTGGTTTGCCAAGTGTTCCAGACAAGTGCTTCACAGGCCCTGCCAACATGGACACTCAAATTTTAACACAATAAAGATTTCAGTAATTAGGTTTTATGAAGTCCTTAGCATATAAGGCTCCCTCCTGCCCTTTCAGTGCATGTATATTCACAGGTTGTTTAAATCTTGTCAATGAGAGGAGGCTGTAAGTGATGGAGGGTTTTTTAAAATCCCAACCTCCACAATTCACTCAAGTAGGGCAACTCTCCAGTTCACTGTCCCCACTCTGCTCAGTTCAATACCAAGGGAGGCTGAAGGGCATCTGCTGGCTCGTGCTCTCTCAAAGCATTACCGTCAGTTGCAAAATCATCAGTGAACTTAGTAACATGTGATGTCGTGATAATATGTTAAAATTGGAGTGCCAACTTGAACTTTGGAGATGTAGTGCCTTTTCAACATGTAAGGAGGAAAAGTGAGCAGTGGGAAGTGATTCAACTTAAATCCCCTAAAACACAGCCGCCAAACAACTGGTGGTCAACTAATCCCCATACTCCTTTAGCAACAGGACATTTGCTATCGCCAATCATTAGTCAGGTTTCACAGTCAGTTTTATTCCTTACATTGAGCTAGTCCTTTCTTCCTGGGGCTTCCATCCATTGGCCTTAGTTCTAGTCCGAGAATCCTAAGTCACAATTCCTTTTCCTTCACGAATATTTGATTGTAGCCTCCCCCATACCCCAAGTTCCATCATCTCCAAACCAAATATTCTTTCAATTATTCTTCCACATGTGGATTCCAGCCCCTTCAACATCCTGTATACTACCACAGAACTTTTTTCAGAATTTGCATTCCAGAACTGATCTACATTATGTTTGTATCCACCCCAGTACAGAATAGGATCCTCATCTTCCCCAATTCTAGATATGGCTTTAAAATAATGCACCTGACGGGACACCTGGATGGCTCAGTTGGTTAAGCATCCGACTCGATTTCGGCTCAGGTCATGAGCTCATGGTTCGTGAGTTCGAGCTCCGTGTTGGGGTCTGCACTGACAGCATAAGCCTGCTTAGGATTCCTTCTCTCTCTCTCTCTCTCTCTCTCTCTCTCTCTCTCTCTCTCTCTCTGCCCCTTCCCCCCTCATGCTGGCTCTTGAAAACAAACTTTAAGATAAAGTTTGCACCTGAGAGTTGACTTTTTACTACCACGTCTGACTCAAATTCAGCTATCAATGACCCACAGCACTGCTCCACACCACACATCCCTCATCATCATCCAGTGCTTCCTTATGCAATTGGTTTTACGGACCGAGACCATTAAATTTCATCTTATTGTAACCACTCTAGGAGGTTAGTTTGATGAGAAGATGACAAGTCCAATGTGGACTTGTACACATCCTCTAGATCTTACATATTTTTTGTGTTTTTTTTTTTCCTCTCCCTCTCCACTCAAAGTAAAAGCCTGATCAGGTTGCCCAGCTTCGGGCTTACACATGCTAACCCCCACACCCCCTTCCAACCCCTCCATCTCAAGCCAAAAAGAATCATTTCAAACAAATCTTCACCTGTAATTTAGCTGGCCTCAAAAGCCACAGTCAGCAATAGGAAAAGGCGAGGAAACATTACCTGGTCTTTCTTAAAACCCGCGTTCCTGCAAAACTTCCCTGGGTATCTGTCACCTCCCATGCCATCAGCAGCAACTGCATCAAGGAAATGGATGACAGAGAGGTTGAGCTATGAAAGACTGTAGGATTTAAACAGGCAGAGATGGGGGGAGAGGTTTAGAAGCAATTCCAGGTGAAGATTCAAAAAGCGAATATACAGAGGATGACAAAACAGTATACATAAAAGATACTGTTAGCTTAGGGACTAAAAACTGCAATATGTGCCTAAAACAACGTTAGAGAGGTAAATAGTATTGCATTCAAAAGGTCTGAAATGTCATGCTCAAATGTCTGAACTTGGTTACAGCTGTTTGCCATCAAGTTATTGCATAAAGTAGTGATTTAATCAGAATCCTAGTTTGAAATGATTAATCTCACAACAGTGTAGGAGACTCATGAGAGAAGAAACACTAACTAGAGGAGAAGGGACCACTCAGGAAACGCAGACCAACCCAGACAACATTGTACTGATGTGCTGGAAGATACCAGTGACAATGGATTGTTACCTAGGTTCCACGGAATCTAAGAGGATTTTAAGATGCACCATTACTTTATGTATAAGAAACAAACAAACAAAAAAAAATGCTGCCCAATAAACTAGGACATACTATCATCCCAATTCCCTAGATGTTAAAATGTGACAAATGTGTGTTTTATAGTCCATGAAATACAGCCTATAGTTTTACTTGTTTTAACACAATTGGCTCAAGAGCGAGCAATCTGGTTATTTTCAGGGTATTATATATACAGCTGTTTTTCTCCTTATCAAGTGCATGAAATCTCCTCTTACGGATTCTCCAGACCGGTCATAGGAATTCAATGAATGCAGGTCAAAGTAGCCAACTAGCACTGCTCCCTTCATTCTCTTAAAAACAATTAAAAAATTAAAAACAAGTCTGTTTAATCAACTCATAGTTAACCAGGATTTCATCAGGAGCTGCTGCTTCTCCCGTGAAAACAAAGCACAGAACTGGACCCCACACCTCATCTACCAACTAAGAATAGCTTCGTCGGAAACCATAGCATAGGGGCTGAAAAAAATATTCCCTACGTTATTCTGATGCACCCCTGAGTGGGAATCACTCAAAGATAGTTACACTTAAAGTATTAAGGCATTCAAACTTGTTCTAAGTATAACTCTGAACCAAAAAGCTAGAAATGCTTGGCAGATTTGACAAGATGAAGATATAAAACTTCTCTAAGGAAAAACTCCACCATAAATGTAAGCAAAGATAAATTGTGGGGCTCCTAGGTGGCTCAGTCGGTTAAGCGTCTGATGTGAGCTCGGGTCATGACCTTGCAGTTCATGAGTTCAAGCCCTGTATCAAGCTCTGTGCTGACAGCTCAGAGCTTGGAGCCTGCTTCGGATTCTGTGTCTCCCTCTCTCGCTCTCTGCTCCTCCCCCACTAGTGCTGTGATTCGGTCTCTCAAACATCAATAAACGTTAAAAACAAATTTTAAAAAAATGATACATTGTGAGAGCTTCCAGGTTGGTCAGGCAGTAGAGGATGTGGCTCTTTATCACGGGGTCATGAGTTTGAGCCCCACAGTGGGTATAAAAAGTTCTTAAAATGAATACTTTTTTTTTTAAGGCAACAATTATGAGAAAATACTTACAGATGAGTTAACATCTGTAATACATAAAGACCCCTACTGGAAGACACAAACAACCCAGAAGAAAAATCTAAGCAAAGCAGTAAGCAATTCATAAAAGTACAAGTTGTTAAAAAAAAAATTGTTTCACTGAAGTAAGAACTGTAACAATTTTCACTTATTAAATAGGTTAAAATACTAAAAGATGAATAACCAGTGTCAATAAGGCTAACTGAAGCATATGAACATGATTTATATAAGAACCTGAAAACTCACCAATGGTAAGTCACAGTAGAATCGTAAGTAACAAATGCTATGCAGCTGCTAAAATCAGACAAATCTAGATGTATCCAATGTGGAAGATGTCCTCCCTATACTGCACCCAAATTTTAAATTTTGATTTTTACAATGTGTACTGTATTATTTTTGTAAACACACATGCGCGCGCGCGCGCACACACACACACACACACACACACACACACACACACACACACACACACCCCAACTGGGTTTATTTATATCTATACAGAAAAGGGTCTAAAAGTAAAAAGATCAGATTCTTACTAGTGATGACCAGTAAGAGCATGGTGAGGGGAGAGTGATACTAAAACTTAACTTTTACTTTATATGCCTCTCTACTATTTTTACAATGAGCCAATTCTTTAAGATTTCTCAATAAATTTACGTGAAGTTATCACTTGCACACTGCCACTTTCCAAACTCAGGATCAACGATTAGCAGGACACCTTCGTCTCCAGAAGATCCATTTCCTTCCCCCTTTGTTTCCTGGAAGGTCCCAGAGACTAACTGAACCCAGTAGAGCCTCCAGCCAGGAGACAGTGGTTCTGCATTTCAGCCTCTGCCCTTCCCAGGAAACAGTCTAGATATGGGCTTGGCTTTTCCATAAAAACAAACTGGAGAACCAATGCAGTAACTGTAGTAACATCTTTTCTGAGACTAGGCAACACCTGGAACAGGTGAGCGAGGAATTTGAGGAGTCCGCACTTTGCTGTCAAGGACCAGAGAGTCCCTATTTCAGGCTTTGCTGAATATGTAAATATGTAAATAACTAAACGTGCCTATGTGCCAATCAAGATTTATTCAGGACACTGCAATTTGAATTTCAGGTAATTTTCACAAGTCATAAAATAGTGTTCTTTGGATTTTCAGCTATTTAAAAATGAAAAAAGTCTTCAGTCTACAGGCATACAGCAGCAGGGGGCAGGGCACAGGCAACCATTTGCATTAATAATTTCACAGGTCTCAGTAGAAAACACAGAAGCATTCATAAAATAATGCCTGGAGTTTTGTTTTGTTGTTTAATATTTATTTTGAGAAAGAAGGCGCACATGAGCGGGGGAGAGGCAGAGACAGAATCTCAAGCTGACAGTATGGAGTTCTAAGAGGCCCTCGATCCCATGAACCGTGAGATCATGACCTGAGCTGAAATCAAAAGTCTGACGCTTAACTGACAACTGAGCAACCCAGGCACCCCAATAATGTCTGGATTCTTAACCTACAAAAAATCCTTCAGGAGCTTTAACAATATGTATTTAGTGAACCACAGCACAAATGGACACTATTATAAGAACAGCTTTCTCTCAACTGATCAAATTTACAATATTAAAAGGGATTCCCAGTCATCAGAAAAATGCCAATTAAAACCACAATAAGATGTCCCTACACTCCCACTAGAATGGTTGGGATGCTAGCAGCTTCCACTTTTCCATGTGGGAAAAACCAGAACTGCCAAAAACTACTGGTGTATAAGCTGGTATAGCCACTTTGAAGAGCTTGGCTGGGTCTTAAGAAGTTAATATATGCAAAAAACAGACTATTAAATACAGAGAACAAACTGGTGGTTGCCACAGGGAGGTGGACAAGGTGAGGGATGAGTGAAACAGATTTAAAAAAAAGTTTTTTTAATATATCCTACTGTATGACCCAGCAACTTCACTGCCAGGTGTCTACCCAAGAGAAGTGAGAACAGAAGTCCAAATGACGACGTTTGTGCAAATGTTCATAAAAGTATTATTCACAATAGCCCCAGAGCTGGAAGCAACACCAATGTCCAGTAACTAGCAAACAGATGAGCAATGTGGTGTATCCATACAATAGAATACAATTAAACAAAAAAAAGGAACACGGCACCTGGTTGGCTCAGTTGGTAGAACATACGACTCTTGATCTCAGGGCTGTACATTCGAGCTCCACGTTGGGTGTGGAGAAAACTTAATAAAATCTTTAAAACAAAACAAAAAGGAACTACTGATACATGCAACAACATGGCTGAGCCTCAAACACATTGTGCTAAAGAAGTCAGACATCCAAGACTGTGTATTATGCAATATTCTACACTCACCTCTAATGTGTGGGTCCCCTGCCCCCCTAACCAATTCTCAGACACCAGCTGGGTGTCTTACAATTCAACTCAATTCTGCCATTATCTCTCCAGAGAGAGCATAAGATTTCTCAGGTTAAGAGCTCAGTCCCACAGGATTGCCCCCCCCATTTCAGATGTCAGTCACTAGTCCAGTTTGTTACCTGTGTTTATGACCAAGTGGCTATGAATTAGAGGATAACACCCCACCTCCTCGGGTTTGATTAATTTGCTAAAGCGGCTCAGAGAACTCAGGAGAGCAGTGTGCTCACTAGATTACCAGTTTACATCAAGGATATTAAAGGATACGAAATCCACAGCCAGATGAAGAGGCACATAGGGTGAAGTCCCACGCAAAGAAGTTTCTGTCCCCACGAAGTTTGGAGCCCAGCACAGCGGCACATAGACGCACTCAGGTTCACCAACCTGGAAGCTCTCCCACACCCGTCCTTTGGGGTTTTTATGGAGGCTTCATTACACAGGCATGATTGATTAAATCATTGGCAGCCAGTGAGTAAACTCAATCTCCAACCCCCCTCCCATTCCCAGAGGAAGGTCGAGGGGCGGGGCTGAAATTTCAACTCTCCAATCACAAGGTTGGTCTCCCTAGCAACAAAACCCCATCCTTAAGCGATTTCCAGAAGTCACTCATTAATATAAACTCAAGTGTTGGCTGAAAGCTGTTTGTTATGACTATCAAGGCACCTTTGTTGCTCTCATCACTTAGGAGATTCCAAGGGTTTTAAGAGCTCCATGCCAGAAACAGGAACAAAGACCAAATATGCATTTCTTATTATACAATACCATATCACATTATGTGATTCCACTTGCATGAAATTCAAATCACAGAGACAGAAAGCAGATCAGTGGTTGCCTGAGGGTGGAGGCAAAAGCAGGGACTGACTGTAAATCAGCAGGTGGGAACTTTGGTGAAGAAAGCAAATGTTCTAAAACTAGATTGGGGTGGTGGTTGCACAACTCTATGAATTCACTTTAAAAATCATTGACTTGTACACTTACAATGGGCAGATTTTATGGTATGTAAACTATACCATAAACTATTTTTTAAATTTTTTTATTTATTTTGAGAGAGTGAGAGAATGAGCGGGGGAGGGTCAAAGAGAGAGAGAGAGAGAGAGAGAGAGAGAGGGAGGGAGGGAGAGAGAGAGAGAGAGAGAGAGAGAGAGAGAGAGAGAGAGAGAGAGAGAGAGAATCCCAATGCGGGGCTTGAACTCAAGAACCGAGAGATCATGACCTGAGTCGAAACCAAGAGTCAGGTGCCAAACTGGTTGAGCCACCCAGGTGCCCCCCATAAACTATTTTAAAGCCGGGGTAAGGAGACCCCAGACAGCTCACTGGACCTATCACTCTGCTCCTAACTCCATCTGCCCAAATGTCTCCCCGTTCTGTGCCTTTGTTCCGGGTACTCCTGCTGGAAACTCCTCCATCCCGTCTCACTCCCAGGGAGCCTGCTCCTTCCTCTGAATCTCTCCGGCACTTTGTGCTCAGCACTTTTGATTCTGGTCTTCTTCAGTCCTAACCTCCTAATTGTGACAATTCCTTCAGGAAAGAAGTATTCTTTATTCCACCCTCCATATGGCAGGCACTATTCGTCATGCTGAGTGACAGAATCTGCAGGGTTAGTTAGGTACCGTCTAAACAAAACCCTCTTGCACACTGGCACGCATAGTAGCAAAATCCTAAATCTGTAAAACTGATACCACCCCACCTCCTACTCCCTGCTCCCACAAATCGGGATCTAAATCCCTTCCAATTTTTCAGAAAATATTCCTAGTTTATTCATTCCAGATTTCTCCAATTTAATCGAGCAAATACAGACGTCACAAACTACATTATCAGTGCTGGGCACAAGCAAACTTTTGACAACTGAGTATGAAATCTGCAAGTCAGAAAGACAGTGGAACTTAACGAGGCGGAAAACATGGCTCCGTCTCCCTCAACCAAAGCCAAATTTCAAGGAGCATGAAGTTCCCAAACCAGAGGGAATACTATCTCTAAAAGCCCCTCTGGTAAAATCCTAGTTGAGATGAAGATCCTCAGCTGTGAGAAAGGCTACCTTTTAAGATGTGTTAGCGCTGGTCACAGATAACACGGAGAACCTTGATGCTTACAAAGTTCTAGCAACTCCAAAACTTCTCAAATGCTGGACTTGGGGTTTGTTTGCTTTTTTTTTTTCTTAAACAAGTGACGTCTGAAAATTATTCGCTCTTATTTTCAAAGAAGGTATAACAATGCAATTTCTTTTTGAAATCACAATTTGCGTCAGCTGGAATTTAACTCTCCCCAAAATGATTCACAGAGATAGAGTACATAAAGGCCAAACACTGATAAGGATAAAAAAAGCTGACTCAAGACTTTAGAAAAACAAGCTTTAAAACACGGAAGCAGACGCTATGGGGAATTAAAAGCCATCTACCTACTGGTGATCTTCAATGAAGAAATCACTGAGATTTTAATAAATTCAATTCTGAGTGAAACACCAAGTATTAACTATGAAAACTGCCTGAACTGAGAACACACCCTTGGGACAGAGGCATCTGCAGCTAGGGAAAAACATATTTGCCGCTTGTCTTTTGATTCAGATCTGTAAATAATAAGACATCTATTTATATTAAACATCAATGATTTTATTAAGTATAAACCCTCTAGTATTCAACATCTAGGGTTTTAGTAAAGAAATAGAAACCATCCCAATTTGAGAGTAAGAGGTTCACCTTCAAGTGGGAAAAAAAAAAAAAGAAAAAAAACTGAGAGCATTTGTAACTTTTCACCCTCTAATGGCTGATCATCCTCCACACAAGCCCAGACTGTAGGGGGGGGGGGGGGTAAGGAGAGGGGGCACCTCATTTGCCCAGGGCTGCCTATGCGTCAGGTGCTTTACATACAAGACCTCATTTACTCCTTGCCAGAACCCTCTGAGGTGTTCTAAAGATGAGAAGATCGAAGAACAGAAAAGCAACATACAACTTCAAGGCTCAGAGCTAGCAGGCAGCAGAGCCCAAGTTCACGTTTTCCTCCCCGGTCAGACCACCTCCCTGGGCTGAGTAGTCTGTCTAGTTAACTAGCTCTGACTGGCAGCTTATTTTAATTACAGGCTATCTGACACCGACACTACTCTCTGGATTTCTCCATTAAGAACATTTAAATAGCCCAATTAAGTGAGCATTTTTTGCAAGTAACTTCTAATATTACTTTATCTTATGCATAAATTGCATTTCATTACACTTGGCAAACTGCAGTCTCCTTGAGGACAGGCTCGATAAAAATTTGTAGAATCCTCTTTAAAAACCGTGAAGCCACTCACTCTGAAGCTCAGTACTTGCTATCCAAACATTTGCCTCTTTCCTCCATTTATCCTAAAGTAAAATAAAGCATATAAACATGATTCCATGACCAGAAACAATTGCTTCCTTTGAGTGTCCACAAACTTTGTGTCCCTCTCTTGAGCACTTATATGTGTGTTAAAATGATTTCTGTGCATGCTTGATATTCTCCAAGAGACTAAACAACTTTAATATGCCCACAGCATCTAGCACAGCAGATGCTGAATAAATGTTTAAATGAAGAAAAATTTTATTTTTTTCTGTATGTCTGTCACACAGATGCTCAGAATCAATCTGGTTAATAAAAGAAAAGATTTCTACAATAATAATGAGATTCTCAGGGAACAATCAGCCTTGAATCAAAGTTGATTTCTGTCATCAGGTTCTAATTAAGAACGGCAGATAAAGCAGATGGAGAACAGCTTTAATCTTCATGCTAAGTTGATCCTACTCTGGTGAAAACACAGAAAAATTGTTTGGACAAGCCAACTGAACAAACATGATATTGGATGTCTAGAGGAAAGTCATTCTTAAAGAGTCTTCTTTCCACTAGATGGCTATCTGAATTTTTTACCAAGAGAGTTAGTCAAAGGGAAAGGATCACTTAACATTACTGTGCATTCCTGCTAAGCCAAGGAAAGGGGGTGGTGGTAATGGGGGTGGGAATCAGAGGATTTTTTTTTTCCATTTTAAAAAGGTTTCCCCTGGGGCACCTGGGTGGCTCAGTCAGTTGAGGGTCCGACATCGGCTCAGGCCATGATCTCACGGTTTGTGGGTTCGAGCCCCTCGTGGGGCTCTGTGCTGTCAGTTCGGAGCCTGGAGCCTGCTTTGGATTCTGTCTCCCTCTCTCTCTGCCCCTCCCCCCACTCATACTCCGTCTCTCTCTGTCTCTCAAAAAATGAATAAATGTTAAAAAAAAAAATGTTTCCCTTTTGGAACTACTTACTTAGTCCTCTTCCCATTTTACTTACTTATGTCATTTACCAAATAATGTAGAAGTATTTCCATAGAGATTATGGAATTGTGCCAAAGGTCTCATCAAAGAAGTTTAGAGTTCACTTAAGCTGATTTGCCATTTAATTTCTGGTGCAAACTCTTAGGACTTCCTTTTGCCCATCTAAATGTGGAAATTTACCTGCTTGAAATATTTTGAGATTTTTATGAATGGCTTCAACGTTAATGATAAATATTAATTACTGAATGCTACCAAATAATTTCTCCTTTAAGTATAATGTCTTGTGATCCATACAGTAAAACTCTATCTGAAATGAACCACTTAGGCCATTTGTTCAAAATCATTATTTTATACTAAAGTTTATTCACTTCTTTCTGATTACAGAATAAAAAGTGCATTAAGAGATTCAGGGAACAAGGAAACAATGGCTTTGAATGACACACTGGACCAGATGGACTTAACAGATATATTCAGAACATTTCATCCTAAAGCAGCAGAATATACATTCTTTTCCAGGGCACATGGAACATTCTCCAGAAAAGAAATTCAGGGAAAATCTCAAAACACTTTTTTTGCTTTCCTCCAGTCTTTAAAAAAAAAGTGTTTCTAGGGGCGTTGGGGTGGCTCAGTCGGTTAAGCATCAGACTCTTTGATTTCAGCTCAGGTATGATCTCACAGTCATAGGATCAAGCGGGATTCTTTCTCTCCCTCTCTCTCTGCCCCTCTCCCCTTCTCACAGTCTCTCTCTCTCTCTCAAAATAAATAAATACACGTTAAAAAAATGTTTTTCTATGCAAATATATGATTTCAAAATTGGTATAGCACTATAAAATATACTGTACATCATGTTGTGGGAATTTCCCCGTGTTGCTAATTATGCTTTGGAAGATCATTTTAATAGCTATACAATATTTCATCACTTGGATATATCTTGTGGGACATTTGAATTTCCAATATTTTTCTGGTATGAATAAAACTTTGATAAATGTCTCTAGATATACTTCTATGTCTGAGTTAGACCATGTCCTCAGGAAAGATGACTAGAAGAATCACAAGAATCCCAAATAAAAATGTTCATCAGAGGGGCGCCTGGGTGGCGCAGTCGGTTAAGCGTCCGACTTCAGCCAGGTCACGATCTCGCGGTCCGGGAGTTCGAGCCCCGCGTCGGGCTCTGGGCTGATGATGGCTCAGAGCCTGGAGCCTGTTTCCGATTCTGTGTCTCCCTCTCTCTCTGCCCCTCCCCTGTTCATGCTCTGTCTCTCTCTGTCCCAAAAATAAATAAACATTGAAAAAAAAAATTTAAAAAAAAAAAAAAATGTTCATCAGAAAAGGTGTATCACTTCCCCTAGCAGTGAGCGGGCCCACCTCGTACCCAGCTCAACACTGAATTTTACCATTATAAATTTTTTTCCTGTACCTGGGTGGCTCAGTTGGTCAAGTGCCCAACTCTTGGTTTTGGCTCAGGTCACGATCTCAAGATCATGGGATCAAGCCCCAAGTCAGGCTGTGTGTTGGATGTGGAGCCTGCTTGAGATTCTCTCTCCCTCTTTCTCCACCACGCATGCTCTCTCTTTGTCTCTCTCTCAAAATAAGTAAACATTAAAAAAAAAAAGATTCTCTCTCTCTCTCTCTCCCTCTGCCTCCTCCCCCATTTACACGCTCGCTCTCTCTAAAACAAATAAAAAGAAAAATTTTTTTTCCTAATTAGTAGGCAAAGATTGGTATCTTGCTGTTTTAATTTGCATTTCATTTATTACCAACATGGAATTTTTCTTCACTCTTTAAAACTGAAGTGGCTTGGGCACCTGTCTGGCTCAGTCAGTAGAGCGTGCAACTCTTGATCTGAAGGCTGTAAGTTCGAGCCCCATGTTGGGTGTAGAGATTACTTAAAAATAAAATCATTAAAACATAAGTGGCTTACTTCAATTCAGAAGTCTGTTTTTCATTGCTATAATTAGACAGCCCTCTTTTAAACCTTGTAAAATTTTCAACTGGCTCTCAAAGGCTTTATTCTATTCAACAAGAGATTTGGCTATTCTTAGAGAGATTAACATTGCAAAGAAAGTTTCACAAGGGTGCCCAGGAGGCTCAATCGGTTAAGTGTCCAACTCTTGATTTCAGCTCAGGTCATGATCCCATGGTTCGTGGAATCAAGCTCCACACTGGGCTCCGCGCTGACAGCGTGGAACCTGCTTGGGATTCTCTCTCTTCCTCTCTCTCTCACCGTCCCCCTCCCCACCTCGTGCACTCTCTGGCTCTCTCTCTCTCTCAAAAATAAATAAATAAACATTTAAAACAACCAGCAGTTTCATATAATCAAAGTTAATTTAATTTCTAAATTTTACCACTCAATTTTACAATTAAAATACTAGTATGTTATACTGCATTAAATCCAGGAGCTAAAGACGATGTAAAATCCCCCCTTTTACATGAAGAAAAACATTTCATTAATGTTTCCTTTGTGAAAACATAAATATGTTTTATAAGACATTCTCAAAGTGAGTTACTAGATAAATAGCTTCAGCATTACAAAAAAAACAGTTAATCCTTGAAGCTAATCCTTGAGTATCTTTTTTTCAGTTTTTATATTACCAGCTTCTCATATTACAAATGAGAGGGATTACCTGGCTCATCACGAACATGTAATTATTGGCTACAACAGCAGAATCAAATTATTCGATGTTGTATTACCAGAGCATGGTGTTGCCTGTTTTGGGGTTACATTATTTGACGGAGAACAGACAGTAAGAAGGTGAGATCTGGTCTGATTTATTTGCTGGGATGTTTCTGTAGAACTATTTAAAATTATGTTGAGTCTAAGACATAACATTAAAAGGGGAGAAAAAGATACACTATCATCTCCTATGTTAAAAATAAGTAAGTAATAAATATACACCGCAGAAAAAGATATGTCAAAAGGCTAAGGCAATTTTACTGGGTGAAAACACAGATGAAGAAAAATGACATTGCTTTTAATAATTACATATGGGTGGTTTTATTGTGATAACGGTATGCATTAATGTGACAACAAAGGAAGATTTCAAAATAGTGTACTTACTTCCCCTCCCATACCTTTCAGTCACGGTTTGCACAGTGTGCACCAGTCCCAACAGTGTTCACATTAAGACTAGAAAGTGCTACTGAATCTCTCCATATGCAAGGCATCCACCAAGTTTTAAATAAAATGCAAATAAAATGAAATGCACAATTTGCTGGAATTCAGAACAAGTCCATTCAGACTTGATAGTCTATATAGGAAAAGGGAATAGTTTTAAGATGAGGCCATGCCCAAAACCATCCAACTTCACACTATATGCACTTGAATTCCTTTGCTTTCCTTTTAATATTGCTTTTTGAAACTAAGTGAATAGAAGAATCCCAAATTCAGTGTAGAAAGAAAAATCGAAAAGCAGACTTTCTACCTCCTATCTAGATACCTTTGGAACATACTTGCAACTTTCTCTCCCAGAGCAACTGGGAGTATTGTATTCTAGACCTTGGTAGGCTGAGGATTTATTACAGAAAAGCAAAAAGTGATGCCAAAGTGAGCAGTCAACCAGTCTAACATAGTTCAAAGTGCCAGATTAATCACAAATGACATCTTAAGTTGTATCAAAACTAACCAGAGGAATCAGTCAATGCCTTAAAAAGATGGTTTTCTTCCGTTAGTGCTTAATTCCAAGGACAAGTCAAGACCTTAGACCTGTAAGAAATCCTGACCCAAATAAAGGTTATCAAAAGAGCCATCTTTAGTGAGAAGAAAAGCCATAAGGACCTAAAAATGACAGTTTTCTGATTTCCTAAAAACAGTGACTGAGCATAACTGATGATAAATGCTAATGAAAATCTAATCACCTAGTGCACAAAGTTCGTATCACTCATCCTAGCACTCAAAAACTTTCACTTCTAAACCACTTTACCTTTCCAGTCCCATCCCCCACACTCTCTCCCTGGCCTTTTTCACACTCCTCTCCCAAGAGGAAATGGCCTCTCCCACCCCTATCTCTACCAGCGGATATCCTACTCATCTTTCAAGGTCCTCCTCAAAAAGCCAAATTCTCCTTGAAGTCTCCCCATCCCCCAAGTGGTTTTAAACAACATTCTTTTATCTATCTCAAAACACCAGCTTATCCAATAACGACTGGTAATGTCTTTCTCTGTGGCTAAGAAATCGTGGCAAACCCCTGAACCGAACAGGGGGCCAAGATGCCCACATCTCTGCACTGTCCACATAAGCTAGCACCTGTGTGCCCTGCATACAGTCAGCTCCATAAATAATTTTCAATGAGTATAATGGGAGACACTAAAGACTGAGTTCTACCAGGTCCCTCAATGCCTTATAAATATTCATTGATTTATAAACTCATAAAACCCAAATTGTTTTAAAAAAATTACATACAAAATAGCAGAAGGGTTAATTAAGTGTCTTTGAGCAGTTGGAGATTCCATTCCCACTCCCACTTACAGAGTGATCTTTTTCTTTAATGTATTTGTTTTAAGAGAAAGAGAGAGAACATGCATGAGATCGTGTGCACGTGTGTGCACACGCTGTGGGAGGGGGGTGAGGGGCAGAGACAGAGAAAGAGAGAGACAATCCCAAGCAGGCTCCACGCTGTCAACGCAGAGCCTGATGCAGGGCTTGATCTCATGAACTATGAGGTCATGACCTGAGCCAAAATCAAGAGCTGGATGCTTAACTGACTGAGCCACCCAGGCACCCCTTACGGAGTAATCTTGAGCAGTTACTTGACCTTTCTAAACTTCAGTTTTCTGGCTTGTAAATTAGGAATCATCAAACCTATTTCACTGGGCTGCTAACTTTAAACAGTAATACTCAAGTATTTAGTCAATACTCAAGAAATGGAGCTATGGTTACTGTTACATGAGAACTCTTCCTTTGCTAGACAAGTTTTAGGTCACGACCTAAATAAAATCTGAAGCCATCATCCTTTAGTTTTGGAGCTTTTATTTCCCATACATCTTCCCTGAGAACTCTCAAGTCACTGTCCATAAAGTTCTATAATATAACTGATGGGATATTGACATTTTAAAGCTCAGTAAACTGATTCAAGAGAATAGTTAATTCAATGCATACCAAAGTCATATTTTCTTCTACTTTACAGTCCTCAATAGGAAATAATTCCAAGTTCCCATGTAATATATCTGTGGACTTTACAATGACGTCACAACATATCGATCTATTTCTGGCCCTGTCAGCATACCCTATATGTTTCCAACACAGAAACAGAAACATCAAGGCTTTTTGTTCAAGTATAGAAGCAGAAGTACTTTTCAGTGACAGCACTACTATATATATATATATGTATATTTTTTTTTTTCAAGTAAACTCCACCCCCAGCATAGGGCTCCAACTCATGACCCTGAGATCAAGAGTCACATGCTCTACTGACTGAGCCAGCACTGATGCACTTGAGAGAGTTATCAAACATGTCCCACAGGGCTTCTACCAGAGGGCATGGAATACTACGCTGCCCTAACACTGAGGTGCCTCAGGAAATAAGTCCAGTGTTCCCCAGTGCCACACCAATAAGTCCCAACAAGCTTATCTGAAACAATATTTTTTAACATTTTCTAAAAGCATTATTAGTGGAGCGCTTGGGTGGCTCGGTCAGTTTAAGCGTCCGACTTTGGCTCAGGTCATGATCTCGCGGTTTGTGAGTTTGAGCCCTGAGTCGGGCTCTGTCCTGACAGCTCAGAGCCTGGAGCCTGCTTCGGATTCTGTGTCTCCCTCTCTCTCTCTGTCCCCCTCCTGCTCGCGTTCTGTCTCTCTCTCTCTCAAAAATAGATAAACATTTTAAAAAAAATTTTTTTAAGAGTGTTAGCATTAGCATCTAAAAACTTTAGGCAAATAATCACAAAACACACAGCAAAACAGAGGCAGATTCGGTGTGGCAAGTAATTAAAAGCATGTAGACATGCTCTACACCCACAGAATGATATGGGCTTAAAAGAAATAATTTCCTGGGGCGCCTGGGTGGCTCAGCTGGTTAAGCGTCCTATTCTTGATTTTGGCTCAGGTTATGATCTCACGATTCATGGGATCGAGCTCTGCATCCGGCTCTGCGCTGACAGTGCAGAGCCTGCTTGGGATTCTCTCTCTCCCTCTCTCTCTCTCTGCCCCTCCCCTGCTTGTGCTCTCTCAAAATAAATAAATAAACACTAAAAAAAAAAAAAAGAAAGAAAGAAAGAAAGAATTTCCCATTGTTCCCAGGAGCAACTAATATCACAGATGGTAAAGAAAGGTGCCAGTGTATCTTGCTTAAAGAAAGGATGTGTTCTGGGGCACCTGGGTGGCTCAATCAGTTAAGCGTCTGACTTTAGCTTAGGTCATGATCTCACAGTTTGTGGGTTCAAGCCCCGTGTTGGGCTCTGTGCCAATAGCTCAGAGCCTGGAGGAGCCTGCTTCAGATTCTGTTTCCCTCTCTCTCGGCCCCTCTCCTGCTCACACACTCTCTCCCTCTCTCTCAAAAATAAATACACATTAAAAATTTTAGAAAAAAAACCAGCCATGTTCTAATAAAATTTCTATGAAACAAAATACTAAGTGACTTTTATAACTCTTGTGTTGTAATCATTTTATTGAGAAAAAGAAAAGCGTCACCTTAAAATTAGTTTTCCCAAATCAGTTTCAAAAGGAAAATAGTAATTTCCTGATAAAATATTAATACCATACAAAATAATTACATGGTGTTACCTTTTAAAACTGCATTAAGTATTAACTTAATTACTGTATGCACAGTAAAAAATATGGTAAAACCCTGGTTTTTATATTATTTCCACAAGGTAATGCTTAAGGCAATCTAGCTAAGTTTTTTACCTAACTGAAACTTGAACCTTTATAACTTAAAAACTTTTCATTGTTACCTTAACCGTATTTTCCCCTACCAAATTAATCAACTGCCTACCTTCTGGGCACATTTGCCTGACCACACCTATAGTCTCTTCTGGTTCAGGAAATAGGACCATACAATGAATGAAATAACAGTACTGACCTCAGACTGACTCTTGGCCCAAAGTCCCTCCTCTGGGCTCCCACAGAAACTGCATACATGGCCACAACAGAAGTTATCACACCGGAATTGCATATTTGAGTCCTTTCTCTCCTGCTATGGAGTTCTACAGGGGGCATACATCTTTCTACAACTGAAACTAAATTAGTATGGGCTCAGTAAAAAAATATTATCCAGCACATGGGCAAACTGTACCTAGATTGATAGTACCTACTATTGATCACCAAATAGAAGGGGCTGTGTTCCCTCATCAGAAAGTAGAAGTGATTAAAGTGATATCTAGCAAGAGTGGACAAAGCACCACTCACTATCAGATGGGACAAAGCTCACTATCAGATGGGAGTTTGTTGCCTACAGTTAGATTTCATGCATAAGAGCTGAACATTTCAGTCTGTGTGGGGTCAGTCAGAGGAGAACCAAACAGAAGCTTCTGCTCCTAGAAAGGTGGAGTATCAGAAAGTGAGAGCAGCGGGTTTCTGCTCAAACACCTACCCTTCAGGTCCCAGGTATGCTTCTGTTCATCGATCACACGGTCTCTGACTCTTTGGGCCTCAGTTTCAGAGATCGTACCCTTACTTTGCCTGTCTGTCAGTATCCGTTAAAAGGGGTTTGGTAAAGTCCTGTCTTCTTGAGCATCTCCAGAATCAGTCTACCTCTTTCCATCCCAGCCGCCACCTCCTTAGGCCCAGAGCACCCGCTCTCACCAGACTTCTGCAACAGCCCCCAAATGCCAGCCTCTCTGTATCCTTTCTCACTGCCCTCTAACAGACGTTCCACATGGAAGACGGTGATTTTTTTCAAAATGCGACTCTAATTATGTCCTATTCACGTATCCTCAATGCTTCAAAAGCAAATGACTGCTCTTAGGAAAAAAAAAAAAAAAAGCTAGAACCCTTAGTATGGCATCCAATGGCTTGGCTGGTACAGTGCCCGCTTGCTTCTCTGGCTTCATTTTATGCGACACCCTGCTCACCAACACACACAAATTCTCTATGTCCCAGCCATGCTAATCTTCTTTTGTTTCCTGGAATATACAGTATTACCTCCCACATTATCACATCTCCCTGTAATATTCTCTTTTCCACACCCAAATTTCCCCTACGAACTCCCACTTACCCGTCAGGTCTCAAGTCACTTCCTTCCCTCACCTCCCACCTGTCGATGTTCTCTCATGGCACCAAGCACTTTTGCTCCAGAGCACATCCCGTGCTGGTGAGTTGATCTGTCTGACTATTTAGTCATGTCTGTCTCCTCCATGAAACCGTAAGCTTCAGGACTGTGACAGTCTCCCTCACCAATAAGAAATACAGTATGTGTTTCAAAATAGAAGTGATCTTTCAAAACCTGGTAATAGAAAATTATGAGACCAGTGTTTCTGTGTGTCTTCAGTGTTTTCCAACATTTCTTCTTTACAAGTATTTCCAAACATCTCTAAAATCCTAGCCAGTATGTAAAATCATCAAGATGCGAAACGCTGGAAAACTAACACGTTTTTCTAAAACACAGAAACAAAGGCATTCCACATCAAAAGCTTTTGCCTGCCTGAACTTAGTCACAGCTTCAGAACACTGTGAAGCATGGCTATTAAGTATAAAACTGAACCTTTTATAGGTTTATTTGAAAACCCAGGAAACTATAAAAGGATTATAGTACCTATGAAGTAGTAAGAAAACGATTAAAATGTATGCCAGAGAAGGGATTACAAAACATATGACCGGGGAATTTATGGCAATGAGGTTAGTAACTACAAACTTGTTCAGTGTAAGCCAGTATTTATAAGAAGAAAAAAATCAGTTCTTTAATGGTTCACATTTCCGGTCTTAACAACACTTACTGTGAGCAAACAGTTCTGGCATTTGATTAAGGGTTATTCAAAATGCAAGCAGGAGTAGATTTTAAAGAAAAAATGGACACCAATACATTAAAAATGCATGTGTTTAAAAACAGAAACAGACTCACAGACACAGAGAACAATCTGGTGGTTGTCAGAGGGGAGCTGCGTGGGGGATGGGTGGAAGAGGGAAGGGAATTAAGAGGTACACAGTTCCAGTTATAAAACAAGATCTGGGAACACAATGCACAGCATAGGGAATGTAGTTAATAATAGGTAACAGCTTTGTAAGATGACAGATGGCAGCTAGATGTATGGGGGTGATCACTCTGTTGTTGTTGTTGTTGTTATTTTTGTAAACGTTTATTTATTTTTGAGAGAGAGGCAGAGACAGAGTGCGAGCGGGGGAGGGGCAGAGAGCCAGGCAGACACAGAATCCGAAGCAGGCTCCAGGCTCTGAGCTGTCAGCACAGAACCGACACGGGCCTCAAGCTCACACACCGGCAGACATGACCTGAGCCGAAGTCGGACGCTTAACCGATGGACCGAGGGAGCCACCCAGGCGCCCTGATCACTCTGTAATGTATATAAATGCTAAATCACTATGTTGGACTCTCAAAGCTAATACACTATTCTAGGTCAAATACACTTCCATTTAAAAAAAAAAAAAAGTAAAAGAAAAAATGCATGTGTTTAGTTCTTTCCCAGAACACAATATTATTGTCCCCTTATATTAGTATGCTGCACAGTTTTCTCCTTACCTGAAAAATAAATAGCTGGAAAATAAAACCCATGTTGAGATCCTTGGCCCTTTCTCTATGGCATTTAAAGTCCTATCCCAGATGTAAACCAGAGTAGTTAAATCACACTCTTCAGCTGCAGAAAACACTGAAAAGTCAAAACTGAGGCAGTAATGCCTCAAAGGTTTTCAATTATTAATGTACTTCCCCTGAGGCTTAACCTATCTAATCTAGGAGTAAAGAATTTGGGCTCACAGGAATTGCACAAGCAGCGGAGAACAGACCTTTAAAAACAGCACTTTGGTTGGAAACAGCTGGTTCAAAAGTCCTGGTAGAAACTGCTCCAACAAGAGACTTTTGTGGCAATAATATGTTCAATTAGTATCAATAAATGTACCCTGGGTATCCCTAAAAGCAAACTGGAAAACACTAAGGAGAGCAATCAATATGTTCAAAGAACAATCTATATGTATACTATATACAGGGCAAAAAATCCTAAAAGCCAGGCCAATCAACAGGTCAAATTCTCCCCAGCACAATTTTTCTGATTCTCTACCTTTCTCAATATTGTTCCTTCCAACTGAAATGCTCTGACCCCTACCTCAGCCTTTAGCCTCCTTCAACACTGCCCTAAGAACACTTCCATTCTCTTACTGCTAAAGCACCTGATAATACTCCCTATAGCCCCGATTAACTTGTTCTGTCTTTTTTACAACTACAGTCAGGACTTTCCCCCCTACATTTCATAAGGACTCACCTAACATATAAAGTAGCTTTCCACTTTCTATACTGCCCCGCACAGGAAATATCAAATATTTATGGAAGCTGTTAGAACTGCAGGGACATGGAGTCTGAGTCTCAACCACATCTTTATGGAAGTCAATCGATGACCACAGAGTTGAAATGGCTTCACTAAGCAAACACTGACTGAGCACTCCTTTCCAGAAGGAAAAAGAGATCCACACAGTGATATAAGAGATACAAACAGGGTCTTACAAAAACAAAAGGGTGGGGTGCGCCTGAGTGGCTCAGTCGGTTAAGTGTCTGACTCTTGGTTTCAACTTAGGTCATGATCTTGCAGTTTGTGAGTTCGAGCCCCACATCAGGCTCTGCACTGCCAGTGCAGCACCTGCTTGGGATTTTCTCTCTCCCTCTCTCTCTGCCTCTCCCCTAATTGCTCTGTCTCTCTCAAAATAAATAAACTTATTTTAAAAAAATTTTTTAAACAAAAGAGGGCATCTAACTCAGTCTGAAGGTAGGTAGTTAAAGGCCTCTTCTGCAGAACTCAATTCAGCTCACATAATAGTCAAAAAAAGAAGTTCAGTAGGGAAAACGCTCTTTGACTTTGGTCTTTGCAATAATTTTTTGGATTTGACACCAAAAGCACAGGCAACAAAAACAAAAATAAACAAGTCAGACTATGTCAACCTAAAAGGCTTCTACATAGCAAACAATCAACAAAATACAAAGGGGGCCTATAAATGGAGAAAAAAAAAAAACATTTGCAAACCACGCATGTGATGAAGGGTTACTATGCAAAATATACAAGGAACACCTACAACTCAAGAGCAAAATACCAAATATTTCAATTTTTAAGATGGGCAAAGGAGGTGAATAGACATTTCTCCAAAGAAGACACAGAAATGGCCAACAGGCGTATGAAAAGATGCTCAGTGTCACTAAACAGGGAAATGCAGATCAAAACCACAGTGAACTTTCACCTTATACCTGTTAGAATGGCTAGTATTAAAAAGTCAAAGGATAGTAAGTATTGGAGAAGATGTGGAGAAAAGAAACTCTTGTGCACTGTTGGTGGGAATGCAAATTGGTACAGCCTTTGGAAAACAGTATGGAGGTTCCTCAAAAAACTAAAAATAAAACTACCATATGATCTAGCCATCTCACTTCTGGGGTATATCCAAAGGAAATAAAATCACTACGACAAAGAGATATCTGCAATCCCAAATTCACTGCAGCTTTCTTCACAGTAGCTAAGATACAGAAACAACTTAAGTATCCATCAAAAGGTGAATAAAGGAAATGTTACACACACACACACACACACACACACACACACACACAGAAAGAATATTATTCAGCCTTTAAAAAAAAAGAAATCCTGCAATTTACAACAACATGGATAAACCTAGAAGACATTATGCTAAGTAAAATAAGCCTCACAAATAAAGACAAATCTTGCATGATTTTACTTATATGTGGAATCTAACAACAACAACCAAGTGGAATGGGAAGTAAAATGGTACTTAGCAGAAGCTGGAGGTGGTGAGAGGGAAGGGGACATGTTAATCAAAGGGTACAAACCTTCAGTTATAAGATAAATAAGTTCTGGAGACCTAATGGATAGCATAATGACTATATTATAGAGTCTATACTGAAATTTGCTAAGAGAGTAAATCTCAAGTGTTCTCAATACATACACACACACAAATGTTAACTATGGGAGGTGATAGCTAAGTTAATTAATCTGATTATGGTAATCATTTCACAATGCATACATATATCAAAACATCACACTATACACCTAAAACATACAATGTGGCGCGCCTGGGTAGCTCAGTGGGTTAAGCGTCCAAGTCTTGGTTTGGGCTCAGGTCATGATCTCATGGTTCATGAGATTGAGCTCTGTGCTGTGAGCGTGGAACCTGCTTGGGATTCTCTCTCCCTCTCTCTCTGCTTCTCTCCACCCTCTAAATAAGTAAACTTTGGGGAAAAAAAGAAGAATATTTTAAAATTTAAAAAAAATCTGCAATGTTGATCTGTCAAAAATAAAATTTGTCAATAAATAAAAAATAAAATATATAAAAAAGAGAAGGGAAGGAAGCCTGTTACCAGCCAAAGGCACAGCACACAGGAAGACAGAAGCAAGAGAGCACGGAGGTCTACTTTAATATGGCTGGAGTTTGAAGGATATGGGAGGGACAGGCTGGAAAAAAGAGGCTGATTTGCCTCTTTTGAATAAATGAATAAAAGAATGCATGCAAAAGAAAAATCAACGTATGCTTTCTACTTGCAGAAAACTTCTACTTTATTTGAAGTAGTACATATTTGCTTTATGTTTTGTATTGTTGGTAAGGGTCAGTAAGAGGCAGGTAGAAATTGCATTGGATTAAGAGCCAGGAAACCCAGGTTCGAGTCCTAACTTTGTTCCTTCACAATTGCTCTTGGAAAAAACTATTAATGTTCATCTAGAAAAATAAGATGTTTGAACTAGATTCACTACAATCTCTTCCTACCTCAAACATCTATTTTCATGCTATAATGGAAGAAGGAAAAAACTACTATAGACAAAGATGGACAAGGGAGACTGTGTAAAATGATACTCTTTAAAAGGAGAAGCCAAAACCAATGGCTGAAAGTTTGTGGGGGTCCAGGATATGGATACAATCTCAAAATATCACCCCACAGATTACTCATTAATTATTAAAGGAGGAAAGCACTTTACACCATCGTATTCTTAGGGGAAAAAAAAAGATTTAACCTTGATTCTTACTTTGAAGGGGGAAAAAAAAACCCAGACAAATCCAGATTGTGGAACATTCTATGAAACAACTAGTCTGGACTCCAAAAATGTTGATGTCATGAAAGAAAAAGAAGGAGAGGCTGCTATTCTAGATTAAAGAACACCAAAAAGATGTGACAATGAAATGACTATGGACTGAATACTGAACAACATGTCTATATTGATAGGAAGTTTCTTGAGTGTGATAACAGTCTCGTGATTTACGAGACTATCCTTATACTGAAGAGACACATGCTGGCGTATTTAGGACTGAAAGTAGTATGGTTACCCGCAACCTACCTTCAAATGACTAGTGGTTCAGGAAAAAAAGATATGTATATATGTATACACACATTCACATATACGCACCTGTGTACATATGTATACATGGAAAAAGAAACACACAGGGCAAAATATTAACATCTGGTGAATCTAGGGGAGGGATAAACGTGAACTCGTTGCACCATTATTTAAACTTTTTCTGTGTTAGAACTCTTTTCAAAAGAAAACACTGCATCAAGGGCAAAAGAGGAGTGACAATGACACAGGCAGAGAAAAGCAAGGTGAATCTTCCATATAGGCAGATGAGAAATAGAGAGGTAGCAAGTTAGAGACTGAAAAGATTTACGAAATAGGAGATATTAATTATAGCACACAATCATAAATGATGTAAGAGTTCAGAGATCAGCAGAGTTTTCGGGGAAAAAAAATGAAATTTTAACTAGGTATTACAGGTAGAGCAGAGTGTTAGATAGGCAGAGAACTAAGTGTCCCTTAGGACAGGAACGTGAGCAGAAGTACTGGCCACGGCACATATACACATAAACACAAGTATGGTGATACAGACACACACATGTACCTATATATTCATGTTACATATATGCAGTTACGAGATTAGCCCTTTTTGACAGAAGGTACACATATGGGCTACAGCCAGACTCTGAAAGGCCTGGGTCCTACACTGTAGGCAATGGGGACTCTTGGGGGCTTTCCATATTTTTCCTCTAAATAATAAAAGTGATGCCTGCATAATTTAGAAAATACAAAAACAGCAAAATATAAGAATTTTTTAAAAGGTAAATATAAAACTCATCTCATCTTTATCATTAACATTTTGGTGAATTTCCTACCATTTTTTCTGTAGCTTTCAAAATGTCGTTGAGACCCTGTTGCTTTTTTCACTTAAAATGACCGTTTCCCCAAATGAACTACTGGGACCTCATCAAAATAAAAAGCTTCTGCACAGTGAAGGAAACAATCAGCAAAACAAAAAGGCAACTGACAGAACGGGAGAAGAAATTTACAAACGACATAACAGATAAAGGGTTAGTGTCCAAAATCTACAAAGAACTTAACAAACTCAACACTCAAAAAACAAATAATCCGGTGAAGAAATGGGCAAGAGACATGAATAGACACTTCTCCAAAGAAGACATCCAGATGGCCAAATGACACATGAAAAAATGCTCAACATCACTCATCATCAGGGAAATACAAATCAAAACCACAATGAGATGCCATCTCACACCTGTCAGAATGGCTAACATTAACAACTCAGGCAACAACAGATGTTGGCGAGGATGCAGAGAAAGAGGATCTCTTTTGCACTGTTGGTGGGAATGCAAGTTGGTGTAGCCACTCCTGAAAACAGTATGGAGTTCCTCAAAAAACTAAAAATAGAACTACCCTACCACCCTGCAATTGCACTACTAGGTATTTATCCAAGGTATACAGGTGTGCTGTTTCGAAGGGACACATGCACCCCAATGTTTATAGCAGCACTATCAACAATAGTCAAAGTATGGAAAGAGCCCAAATGTCCATCGATGGATGAATGGATAAGGAAGATGTGGTAAAAATATATATACAATGGAGTATTACTCAGCAATCAAAAAGAATGAAATCTTGCCATTTGCAACTACGTAGATGGAACTGGAGGGTATTATGCTAAGTGAAATTAGTCAGAGAAAGACAAAAATCATATGACTTGACTCATATGAGGACTTTAAAAGACAAAACAGATGAACATAAGGGAAGGGAAACAAAAATAATATAAAAACAGGGAGGGGGACAAAACAGAAGAGACTCTTAAATATGGAGAACAAACAGAGGGTTACGGGAGGGGTTGTGGGAAAGGGGATGGGCTAAATGGGTAAGGGGCATTAAGGAATCTACTCCTGAAATCACTGTTGCACTATATGCTAACTAACCTGGATGTAAACTTTAAAAAAATAAAATTAAAAAAAATGACCATTTCCCCATGTTATTACAAAAACTTTATAGAAGTTACTCTAGGAGCACCTGGCTGGCTCAGCTGGAAGAGGATGCAACTCTTGATCATGAGTTCGAGCCCTACGTTGGATGTAGAGATGCCTGAAAAAAACAAACACACCACAAATCTAAAAAACACATGTTACTCCAAATGGTTACATCCTATGTGCATATCTAGATTTGCTTAACCATTCCTCAATACTGGATTACTAGATTGTTTATCATTTTTTGCTATTAAAAAAAATTCAGTTCCTCAAAAAATTAAAACTAGAAAAACCCTAAGATTCCTCCAGTGCGCATCTGGGTATATGCCCCAAAGAACTGACAGCAGGGATCTGAACAGACATTTGCACGCCCACATGCTCGGCTGCATTATTCACAACCATCAAAAGGTGGAAGGAACCCAAGTGTCCGCTGATGGACGAATGGATTTTAAAAGATAGTAGGGGCTGCCTGGGTGGCTCCATCAGTTAAGCATCCGACTTTGGCTCAGGTGATGATTTCACGGTCCATGAGTTCGAGCCCTGCGTCCAGCTCTGTGCTGACACCTTGGAGCCTGGAGCCTGCTTCAGATCCTGTGTCTCCCTCTCTCTCTGCCCCTCCCCTGCTCATGCCCTGTCCCTCTCTCTCTCAAAATAAATAAACATTTAAAAATTTTTTAAGTAAAAAGATAGTATATATATAAATGCACTATTGTTTAGTCTTAAAGGGGAAGAACAGTCTCACACACGCTACCACATGGCTGAACCTTGAGGACATTATGCTAAGTGAAATAAGCTCATCACAAAAGACAAATACTGTATGATTCCACTCATGTGATGTATCTAGTGTAGTCAAATTCTGAGACAAAATAGAATGAACGGTGGTTGCCAGGGCCAGGGAGGAGGGGGAGTGGGGAGACGTTGCTTGCTCAACGGGTACAGAGCTACAGTTCTGCAAGATGAAAAGACTTGTGGAGATTGGTTTATACAACAATGTGAATATACTGAACATTAATGAACTGTACACATGAAAATGGTTAAAATGGTAAATTTCATGTCATGTGTATTTACCACAATTTTTTAAAATTAATAAAAGTTTAAAAAATTAAATACATTTACACCAGCACCTCTGTGTTTTAAGTTTTGCGTGATTAGTTCCCGCGAGATTACTGAAAGGGGAGCTAGGAGAGGAAAGGACACATGAGAAGCACCCGGTGCTTCAGCATTGCCTAGGAAGTTTATATCAATTAACACCACCATCAATATTATAGAAGAGTACGTGCCTCACACCCCACCATCAATAATATTCCTTTCAATCATTCAACAATATTTATTGAGCACCTATGTGCCAGGCCCTACTGTGGGCCCTGGAATACAGCAGGGGACAAGACAGACACAAGTCCCTGCCTTCATGGAACATGTTCTGGTGGGAGAGGTAGGCCAAAAAAACACACTTTTTTAATGTAATAAGGAAGCAAAGAATACAGTACAGGGCAAAGGAAGAAAAAAATAAAGGGAAAGCAGGTAAGTATTGCAGGGGATGGACTAAAACTTCAGATAGAAAGACCGCAGACAGCCTCTCTGACATCCAAAGGAAGGAAGGTTCCTGATTTCTTTCTTCCATTTCTTCTTCTTCTTCTTTTTTTTAATGTTTATTCATTTTTGAGAGAGAGAGAGAGTGAGCAGGGGAAGGGCACAGAGAGAGGGAGACACAGAATCTGAAGCAGGATCCAGGCTCTGAGCTATCAGCACAGAGCCCGACGCAGGGCTCAAACCCACAAACTGCAAGATCATGACCTGAGCCACAGTTGGACACTTAACCGACTGAGCCCCCAGGCACCCCAATCTTCCTTCCATTTCTAATTGAGCATTCCCCAAGATTTTGTTTTTATCTCTGCCTTCTGTGGTCTTTTTCCATCTTTAGAAAACATGACTCCTCTTTAATCCAGAAGCATTTTTTGAGCAACATCTAAAATGACTATGTGGAATGTGAAGATGAATTAGATGTATTTCCTGCTCTTGACTCACAATACGTATCACTTTATTCTCTTTACCCCCCCGTATCTTGTTACCAAATTTAGTTGACATAATTTGAAAATTCCTCTTATATTTTTTTCTATTTCTACTGCTACTACTCCTGCCCTTGGTTCCTTTTATTTATGCCTTGTTCAGTGCCCGTTATGTTTTAGATGCTCCATAAATGCATTTTTAAAATATTTCATTTATTTTTTTTAAGTAGGCTCCACACCCATGTGGGGCTCAAACTCATGACCCTAAGATCAAGAGTCGCATGTTCCACTGACTGAGCCAGCCATGTGCCCCTGCACTTTGAATGAATAAATCACATCAATCTGTCCATCTTGATTATTGTGAAACTTTCAAGATGGGTTTCCTTACTTTGTCTATTTTATCAAGCATACCTCTGCCAAGTTGATCTTACTTAAATGTAACTTTCATCTCACCAGTTTATCAAAAAGCCCTAAAATTAAAATAAGAAAATACTATCTGCCATAGATCTTCATGTTTGCTACTAATTGCTGGTTTGGTAAGTGGCGTTAAGAGGTCACAAAGAAACTAATACCCATAGTAATAACTGCCGGTTTGTTGGATTTTAGGTAATGTGAGCTAAACCAGCTTAAGTCGATTAAGGTTCTTTTTTCTGTTTGTTTAGTCTCTCTATGAAACGATTGGAGGCTCTTCTCAAACATCCAGAGATGTCTGGCTGTCCATTCATATTTGAGAGGCTTGTGCTTAAATGCTGGCTGGAAGTTTTCGGTCAAGTGATAAGCTTCTCTGCAGAGTAACTCTGCCAAAACTTTTATGTTTTTTTAAATATCAAGGAACTGAGTAAATAATAAACTTGTCTACTATGCATGGTACTATTTAAGAGCAATACTGTTTGCAAGTAAAGCAAACATCAATCTCCCTTCCTAAAATACTTCATTTTCTTGGGCAGTGTTCGGTAAAAGGAGTAGGGGCAAAATCCATCATTATTTTATGTCAGACTTTAGGGAGTGCCTGGCTGGCTCAGTCGGAACAGCATGTGACCCTTATCTCAGGGTTGGGAGTTCAAGCCCCATGCTGGGTATAGAGATTACTTAAAAATAAAGTCTTCAACAGGTACCTGAGTGACTCAGTGGGTTAAGTGGTTAAGCGGCTGACTCTTGATTTCAAGGTTTGTGGGTTTGAGCCCCACATCGGGCTCTGCACTGAAAGCATGGAGCCTGCTTGGGATTCTCTCTCTCTTTCTCCCTCTCTCTCTGCACCCCCCTCAAATATAAAAATAAACATACAAAAAAATAAAGTCTTTAAAAATAAAAAATAAAATACAGTAAAAACAGGTTTAGGAAAGACACCTAAATGACAGCTAACTTACTCTATAAAGTTTCAGTACACATCCAGAAAAAGAAAGAAAATCACATCTTTTTATCTGAGATAAATGATGTATAATAGGTGTTCTATTTTATAGTATAATCGAACAAGCAAACATAAAAACCTGATCCTCATCGAAGTTAAAATGTCTTTTTATTTTATTTTAGCAAAATGTGTCAGACTGGAAATGACTGAGCTTCAAGCACGAGTGATTCCAAAACATTCCTTTTATTCTTTTGTCTCCTTTCACCAAGCATTGCTGGATCCACAGTGATGATTTCTACATAGAAAAGGAAGCATCAGTTTCCAGAATCAATCTCCAGATGAGAAGTGTTTTGAGATTCCAGATTTATGCTAAAAGCACAAATCTAGCTGAAACTCAACTCCTTCACCAATCTCTGATTTCATAAGGGCAACCAAGGAAGTATCATTCCGGGCAGTCCACATACCAATAGGCAAAATGTATTTTGTCACCTAATAACATGTTTTGAAAACAAATGTGACTCAAACACTTAAATTGTTTTTTCACACACAAAGTTAATTTTACTAAGCTGTTGTGCACGCACATGTGTGCGAGCACAACACACACACACACACACACACACACACACACACACACATCTTGTGAGCTTTAAAATGCTATTCATTTTTCACCCCAAATGCTAAGGATTTTGATGAAGGGGGAAAATGGCAAAACTGACAGCAGGACTGCGTTATGACAAAACACTCTGCATTTCTGGGGCACCTGGGGGCTCAGTCCATAGAGCATCTGACTCTTGATTTTGGCTCAGGTCATGATCTCACAGTTCATGAGTTCGAGCTCTGCATCCAGCTCTCTGATCCCCTGCCCCCTCTCTCTCTACCCCTCCTCCACTTGTGTGCACCCTCTCTCTCAAAAGTAAACAAACATTAGAAAAAAAAGTATGAATTTCACCCAAATATACTGAATATCACTTAATAACTACATCAGTTTTGGGCACCTGGGTGGCTCGGTCAGTTAAGTGTCCAACTCTTGGTTTCAGCTCAGGTCATGATTTCACGGTTCATGGGTTTGAGCCCACGTTGGGCTCTGCACTGACAGTGTAGGGCCTGCTTGAGATACTCTCTCCCTCTCTCTGCCCCTCCCCCACTCATTCTCTTTCTCTCTCTCAAAATAAATGAACTTTAAAAATGTTTTAAAAAATAACTACATCAGTGGTTCAAGTTACGAAGCTTACTTTTAGTAACATTTTAATGGATTTTATTTCCCTCCAAGACATTACAAAATACATGCTTAAAACAGGATGCAACACCGAAAAATATACTTCCTCCCCTAAAACTCACCATCAAGGGGCAGTCATTGCTAGTTAACATTTTGACAAACGTTCTTCTATTCTTGGCAGGTAAATGTATATATACAGGAGCAAGGAAATAAAAATTTTAAAGAAAAAAACCTAAGTGGCCCACACACTAGGATCATAAAAATATTTTACTGACTTGCTTGCAGCAGAAACTCACCCCCCACCCCCAACCAATCCCATGCCCCTGAAGTTTAATAATCCCTGGAGCAAGAAAAATCTCTCTGCTCAGAAATCAACTCTGCAGAGACCAAATTATTCCCGCCACACCTTAAATCAAGGAGTTATACTCGTGGCGAAAGGAAGCAAATCCTGAAGGAGATGAGCAAGCATGCTATCTTGTTCTAGCTGTTTTCAATATTACCTCTCCGAACCTGCTCAAATATTTCCATCTCTTGCATGATTCTCAGGGCCGCCTAAGCCCCAAATGCCAGTCTGCAGAGGCTCCAAGTTGAGTCAGCACATTGTTTTTACGATTGCAGATGGGCAAATGGAAAAACTGAGGCTTTGCACACTCCCATAAAGATCAGATGATGCCCTCAGTCTGTCTTTGCTAGCATGGGAAAACATTCTCCCTCTCAGATTACCAGCCCCTCACCCCACCCCCAACACAAAAAAGAAAGAAAGAAAGAAAGAAAGAAAGAAAGAAAGAAAGAAAGAAAGAAAGAAAGAGAAAGAGAGAGAGTTTCATTTTCTTTTTTCTGGTTACCTGGTACCCAGAAACCTCAAGGTTTATACTAATGATGGCAACATGAAATGCAGAGTGACCATATGCCAGGGTTTTCTCTAGTCTTTAAAAATGACCCAAAGGAAACCCTTGGTAAAATGGCCTGGAAAAGAAAGGCACTACAAAGCCCTTTAGATATTAAACAAACACAGTCTTTTCTGTACTCACCTCCTAGCCCAAATCCCAAATCTGATACAAAGCTACTCTAAATATCAGGCAGATTAGCTTTTAAACTCCAAAACTCCAGCCAGCTGTATTTTGGTCTCTTTGACACATCTCGTACAGCCTTTTTATTTCCTATATCTAATCTGAAATAGAAAAGTTCCTCTCTTACCAAATTTTCTAGAGAATGACATTGTCAATAACCGATAGTGGATTCTTCACTCTATATATATGAAAGTGGCAAATAAAAATGCCTAAAACTTTTGGGAATGCAAACTGGCACAGCCACTCTGAAAAACAGTAGGGAGGTTCCTCAAAAAATTAAAAATAGAACTACCCTACGACCCACAATTGTACTACTAGGTATTCACACATGGGATACAGGGATGCTGTTTCGAAGGGACACGTGCACCCCAATGTTTACAGCAGTACTATCGACAGTAGCCAAAGTATGGAAAGAGCCCAAATGTACACTGATGGATGAATGGATAAAGAAAATGTGGTGTATATATGCAATGGAGTATTACTCAGCAATCAAAAAGAATGAAATCTTGCCATTTGCAACTACGTGGATGGAACTAGAAGGTATTATGCTAGGTGAAATTAGTCAGTCAGAGAAAGACATACCATATGACTTCATTCATATGAGGACTTTAAGATATAAAAGGGAAGGGAACGTAAGGGAAGGGAAGCAAAAATAATATAAAAACAGGGAGGGGGACAAAACATAAGAGACTCTTAAATATAGAGAACAAACAGAGGTTGCTGGAAGGGTTGTGGGAGGGGGGATGGGCTAAATGGGTAAGGAGCTTAAGGAATTTACTCCTGAAATCACTGTTGTACCCTGTGCTAACTAACTTGGATGTAAATTATAAAAAAATAAATAAATTATAGAAAGAATAAATTAATTAATCAATATGCCTAAAATTTTAAAAGAAAATATAAAATTCACTACAATCAAATGAAACAAACATAAAATAACCCCAAAACACTCACATGTTTTTTAAAAAGCACTTTTATATATTTTAAGAGCAATCTGTCACCTCATAAATGAGTTCAGCAAAGTTGCAGGACACAAGATCAAAAACGAACCATATTTCTATTTTTAGCAATGAATAATCTTCAAAATTAAATAAATAAAACAATTCTATTTACAATAGCATCAAAAAGTTAAATTTATTCCTAAGTGTTTTAAATTTTTTTAATGTTTATTTTTGAGAGAGAGAGAGAGAGCATGAGCAGGGGAGGGGCAGAAAGAGAGGGAGACACAGAATCCGAAGCAGGCTCCAGGCTCTGAGCTGTCAGCACAGAGCCCGACATGGGACTCAAACTCATGAACGCTGAGATCATGACCTGAGCTGAAGTCGGACATTTAACCGACTAAGCCACCCAGGTGCCCCCTAAGTGTTTTAATAAAAAGACTGTAAATACACAAAACATTGTTGAAGGAAATTAAAGAAGACCTAAATAAATGGAAAGACATCACATATTCATGGGTGGAAGATTTAATACACAGCAATACTCCCAAAACTGATCTACTGATTCGATGCAATCTCTATCAAAATTCCAGCTGCCTTTATGCAGAAACGGACACGATCGATGAAAAATTCGTATGGAAATGTAAGGCATCTGGGGTGTATGGGTGGCTCAGTTGGTTAAGCATCTGACTCTTGATCTCAGATGATCTGCTGTGAGCAGAGAGCCTGCTTAAGATTCTCCCTCTCCCTCTCTCTCTCTGCCCCTCCCTCACTCTCGCTCTCTCTCAAAATCGACAACTAAACTTAAAAAAAAAAAGAAAGAAAGAAATGTAAGGTATCCCGACAACCAAAACTATCATGGAAAAGAACAAAGTTGAAGAAATTCATACTTCCCAATATCCAAACTTACTACAAAGCTACAAGAACCAAAACAGTGTGTCACTGACATATGTCTTCCTTATGATCTGTATAGATCAGTGGAACAGACATTAGAGTCCAGAAATAAATCTCATGTTTATGGTTAAATGACTTGTGACAAGGATGCTAAGACAATTCAATGAAGAAAAAACAGTCTTTTCAACAAATGGTACTGGAACTACTTGATATCAACATACAAAAAGAGGAAGTTAGACCCCTACCTCGGACCATATACAAAAATTAACTCAAAATGGATTAAAAGCCCAAATATGAGAGCTAAAACTATTAAAATCTTAGACAAAAGTAGAGTCATAAATCCTCATGACCTTGGATTAGGCAATGGTTTCTTACATATGACAATAAAAACAAAACAACAAGAGAAAAAAGGGATAAACTGGACATCAAAATTAGAAATTTTTCTGCTTTAAAGGTTACTACCAAGAAAATGAAAAGACACCTCACAGAATGAGAAAAAAAAATATTTGCAAATCATATATCTGATAAGTATATATGATACAGTATTCAGAATAAAGAATTCTTACAAGTCAATAATAAAGGCAAATAATCCAACTTAAAAATGGGCAAAGGACCTGAAGATATGCAAAGAGCCAATAAACATACGAAGAGATGCTCAACACCATTAGACATTAGGGAAATGCAAATCAAAACCACAATGAGATACTATTTCACACCTACTTGGGTGACCATAATAATTTAAAAAAATTATTCAATATAGTAACAAGGGTTGGCAAAGATATGGAGAAACTGGAACCCTAATACATTGTTGGTGGGAACGTAAAATGGTACATCCACTCTGGAAAACAATTTGGCAGTTTCTCAAACAGTTGAAAATAGAGTTACCATTTGACCCATCAATCCTGCTCCTAGGTATCTACACAAGAGAAATAAAAACATACGTTGACACAAAAACATGTATACCAATATTCACAGCAAATTATTTATAATAGTCAAAAGGTAGAAATAGCCTAAATGTCCATCAAGTGATAAACGGATGAACAAAATACAGTGTACATCCATAAAATGGAATATTATTTGACTACAAAAGGAATTAAATACTGATACATGCTACAACATGGATGAAACGTTGAAAACATTATGCTAAGTGAAAGAAGCTTAGACACAAAAGGCCACACTGTGTATGATTTCAATTAAGTGAAATGTCTAGAACAGGCGAAGCCCTAGAGACAGAAAATAGAGTAATGGTTTCCAGGGAATGTAAGGAATGGGGAATGGAGAGTGACTGCTAACAGGTACAGGGTTTCTTTCTGGAGTAATGAAAATGTTCTGGAAGCAGACAGTGGTAATGGCTGCACAACCTTGTGAATACACTAAAAACCACCAAGTTATATGATATGTGAATTATATCACAATTAAAAAAAAAAAACTTTAAATAACCATTGCTTCAGCAGTAAAATGTCCCTCAGGAGAAATGGAATAATATGATTTCCTTAATATGAGCAAAGGTTAGTTTTCCCAGTATCAAGATTCATAATGTTCAGCAGAATTGAATTTTTCCAGCTACTGTTATTGTACAAAGCTAACAATGAGATTTTTTGCAAAGACTGGCTATTATCGCCCTATCCTAAAACATCAACTATTTTCCCTTTTTCCACGTTCCGTTTCAGTCCGTACACCTGAATATTTTTGTATGCCTATAATCCATGCAAAATAATCAATGTAAATTTTCCCATATTGCTGTGTGGCCTTCACCGTTATCATTAAATGGTTATGAGTTTACATCTAAAAATTTCTTAACTCCTTCCCTCCAAGCTCTGCCTTGAAGTGTTAGACATTTCCAATTTTTCACTCTTTGTAGATAACGTTGCAATACACGAGCAACATGAAAAGCCAACATAGCTTTTTTCTTCTCTTGAATTATACTACTGAATTTAAGATTTCGGGGGGAGGGGGCTAATTACTGAACCATAAGGTAGGACATTGTAATGACTTCTGGTTGCCTTCCAAAAGTACTACAAATTTGCACCGCAATAAGCAACGAAAATTTGCTATGCTAGACACTACCATTTTTTAATGCTTTTGATACAATCAATATGAAAAGATTTTATCAAACTAATTTGAGATCTTCCTTTAAGTCCTCAAACTTCGGTCATTCAAGGGTTTCTAAAATCCACGAGCACTTGCTCTATCTCTTATAAACTTTGTTGTCTTTTTTGGTCACTTAGTCAAAGAGAATGAAGATTTTTATTATTATTATTATTATTATTATTATTATTATTATAGTTGACACGCATTACATTAGTTTCAGGTGTACAACACAGTGACTTGACAACTATACATAATGCTATGCTCCCCACAAGTGTAGCTACCATCTGTCACTATACAATGCCATCACAATACCACTGACTATGTTCCCTGAGCTGTACCTATTATCTCTGTGACTCATTCATTCCATAACTGGAAGCCTGTACCTCCCACTCCCCTCCGCCCATTTTGCCTTCCCCCTTCAGCCCCCTCCCCTCTGGCAACCACCAGTTTCTTCTCTGTATTTATGGCTCTATTCCTGCTTTTTTGTTTGTTCATTTGTTTTCTTTTTTAGATTCAGCATGTAAGTGAAACCATATGGTATTCGTCTTTCCCTGACTGACTTATTTCACTTAGCAAATCCATCCGGGTTGTTGCAAATGGCAAACTTTCATTCTTTTTTATGGCTGAGTAACAGTCCATTGTATGTGTGTCTCCTTTATCTATTCATCTATCAATGGACACACGGGCTACTTCCATATTAGCTACTGTAAATAATGTTGCAATAAACATAGGAGTGCTTATATCTTTCAAATTAGTGTTTTCATTTTCTTTGGGTAACTACTCCGTAGTGGAATTACTGGATTATATGGAAATTCCTTGTTAATTTTTTGAGGACCTTCCATACTGTTTTTCACAGAGGCCACATCAATTTGCATTCCCACCAAGAGTGCACACAGGTTCGTTTTTCTCCACATCCTCACCAACATTTGTTATTTCCTGTCTTTTTGATACTAGCCAGGATGGAGACATTTTTTAATTCAGTGTGCTTACTCTACGGAGGGTAGAACATGTAACTGATTGTTCTGTTTTCCTTCAAAATATGTACACACGTGGCTATCTTGCCCAGTAACAGCAACTGTTAGAAAAGAGACAGAGCCTGGAATTCAATCACAATAAAAAAACTAACACACAAACAAACAAACCTATGATGATGAGCTCCTTTCAAGATTTGGTCATCCATAACAACTATGAGCACAGATGGCTCAAGGTGTCTCCTGACGGGCACTACCCAGTCGAGAGAAAGACCAAGAACGATGAAGAGTCTACAGAATCATCATGCCAAAAATAATGGTTAACTGAGCACTAAGTGCCAGGTGCCACTAGAAGCATTTTTACATTCATTACCACATTAATTCTTACTAATCACCTTATGAGTCAGAAAATGTCCCATTTTACTGTGGAAAAAACAGAGGCTTAAAGAGAGTAAGTTACTTGTCCAAAGCAGATCCAGGAAGAGAACATTTTTCTTAACCTTTGCATTAGCAAGTGGTATCTTCCCCGCAGGATGTAAATTCAGAGACAGAAATATTCCCACCTAGGTCTGACAGCAAGGGGCGGGAGGTGGTTAAGTACGGAGAAATGAGGAGTTCCCCATCATTACAGCAGTGTTTACAATCAGTGGTAGCACTAATATAAAACAAGGGAAGACTCAGCACCCCTACTATCCCCATCAACCCCTAAGCCAACCTAATAAGCATATCATGTACAGTGGGTGCTTGTTATTAGTCCCCCAGCTCCCCCTTCCAAAGTGTGCTACCCCTAAATTCCCTCTGCGTAAGCATTCCAGAGTTGCCAGCGTATGTGCTGTTGAAAGAAAGAATACTTCTTAGTGTCTCTCTTTTTCTTGTTTTAAGATTTTATATATATTTTTTACGTAATCTCTACACCCCAACGTGGGGCTCAAACTCACAATCCCGAGATCCAGCCAGCACCCCTGGTGTCTCTCTTTTTCAATGTTGGTAGGATCAGGATTTCTGGTTTGTGTTTGGAGAAAAAGCAGGTGAACAGATAATACTAAAATAAATCGTATTCAATCCTAGTCATCCATTTCCATGTATTGAGTTTAATAAACATTCTTTATATTCCAAGCAAAGCTTACTGGAATGGAAGTTTACTACGAGTTACATATATGCGTTTAGAAGATAGGGCCCCTTAGAAAGAAATATACTACTTTAAACGGAACTAAAGTAAATATCTAATTGGATTCCAGAGGTTTGTTTTTTAAAGTCTAAGTATTTAAAGAACAAATAAAACCATAAATATTAGGTTGGCTCAGTCTATTTTGTGGGTTTTCCTGGTTAATGATATTTTAAACTGTGTTTAGATTTGCTAATAATTAATATTAACTGGTCCCTCCCAGTAGTCTGGAATGTTTCAAAATGTAAATAATTCTGGGCCCTTTGTGAGGAGAGGCAGGTAGTGTGTAATCCCCACAAAAACCAAGAGAAAAAGCAGAATGAGGTCCTTCCATGTTTTGTCCAAACCATACTAAATGAGAGCTAGTATTCACTTACAGTGTCTCCTGGCCTAAAAAGTTCCACGGTCCTATTATCACAAATAACCTTCTCAAAACAGCCATGATTTTCTGTAAGAACTTAACTTATATTATTTTTTTAAAAAATTAAAAAAGGACACAGAGGACAGATAGATGCATGAATGGGACGCATACCTCAAGTGCCTTGATGAATATTTCAATGGGAAATTTACAGACCTATACTGTGAACAAAAATGAAAAGAGCCAAAAAAGTTTCACCCTAAAGTCCCAAATCCAATCTTCATTACTCTCATAGAAGAAACACCCAAAAAGAAAACACATCATTCATGGATATCCAAAATGAGTTAACTCAAAAGAAACACCTTATATTTAATTAGTGAGACTTGAAGCAATCTCAATACCCATTTCTTTTTTTTTTTTATTTAAGTTTTTATTTATTTTGAGAGAAGGAGAGAGCACAGGTGCAAGTGGGGGAGGGGCAGAGAGAGAGAGCGCGGACTAATCCCAAGCAGGCGCCACGCCATCAGCACGGAGCCCAATGCGGGTCATGATCCCACCAACTGTGAGATCGCAACCTGAGCAGGAATCAAGATTTGGACACTCAACTGAATGAGCCACCGAGGTGCTCCAATACCCATTTCTTAAAATACTCTCCTAGTCTGACCTCAGCAGAGTTAAAAAACTCAATCAAAGTGGGGCGCCTGGGTGGCTCAGTTGGTTGAGCATCTGACTTTGGCTCAGGTCATGATCTCACGGTTGGTGGGTTCGAGCCTTGCATCTGACTCTGTGCTGGCAGCTCAGAGCCTGGAGCCTGCCTCGGATTCTGTGTCTCCCTCTCTCTCTGCCCCTCCCCCACTTGCACTTTGTCTCTGTCTCTCTTTCTCTCTCTTTCTCTCTCAAAAAATAAACATAAAAAAAATCAAACAAAGCAATAAAATGAGCTCACACGTTCAGATTTATTTTCTGTGTAACAAAATGCCTATCAAAGATGGCTTGAATCCAGGATGTCAAAAAATATTGACATCAATATCACAGGGCAAAAACCAATGGCAAACCTGAATATTTGCTTTTTCAAGGATGCAGCCACCTTTAACTCTGACTAGAATACCTTTAACTTGGGACCAGAAGGCCTGCCAGATGGAGTGGGAAGCACTCCAGTCTAGAAACAGGAACGTGGATTCTGGTCATGTTGATGCTACTGGCTAGGTGGGTAGCCCTAAGCAAGTCACTTAACTTTCTTTCCTTCTCAGGGTTTACTTTCCCTATTTACAAGGTTGACTAGACCAACGTTTTAGAAATTCACCTAATCATAGGGTAACTGTTAACAATATGCATTCCAAGGTTCCTTCCCTAGATTTTGGTTCAGGATATCTCTGAGTGAGGCCTAGGACCTTATTCTTAATAAGTGATCCAGGGGTGCCTGAGTGGCTCAGTCAGTTAAGTATCCAACTCGTGGTTGCGGCTCAGGTCATGATCTCATGGTTCAGTTCGAGCCCCACGTTGGGCTCCACGCTTCAGTGCGGAACCTGCTTGGGACTCTTTCTCCCTCTCTCTCTGACCCTCCCCTGCTCATGCGCGCGCGCGCTCTCTCTCTCTCTCTCTCTCTCAAAATAAATAAATAAACAAAAAAAAGTGACTCAAGTAGTTCTTATCATTTGGTAAGTTTCACAAACACTGGAGGAGACGATCCTCAAGCTGCCTGCCTTCCACCCCCGATTCTATGCTATCTGGACATTTCAGACTGATGATCTAAAAACACACAAAATTATAATAGCTTAACATTGTTACTGTACAAAATTAAGAAACATACAAGATCAAAGAAGCAAATATATCCACCCACCCATCCCTGACATCATTCATACCTTTAAACACGAATAAAAACATCCTCCTCCATTCTAGGCAAGCAGAACACTTTCTTGGGTGAAGAAAACGTTTTCAACATTAAACTCTCAGCACACCGATATGGCAAGACTTGTGTTAGAGGAAGAGAGAATTGCTTAAGCTAAAGTTTTAAGTGAAAACTACACGTTACACTCTACTCTTGCCCTGCAAGAGCATTACCTGGTGATGCTACCTGCTCCCAGCTAAGAAAAAGCTACACGGAAGCCTGGCTAAGTCCCTAGGAGCTATTAAACTGCATTCTCTGCAGTACTGGAATGCAATGGTGACAAAGCAAAAGGAAAAAACAAAACAAAACAACAATAACCGGTTACTAATTCTTCATATTCAACCCCAGTACAGTCAACTGAGTGGCCAAGAGTTCATGATGTCTTATAAGGAAGGTTTGGTCAGGTCAATGGAGAACCCCTTGTGTCCTTTCGGCATACAAAGGTAGCAACCTTCAATTTAGCTTTTCTTCCCTCTGAAGTATTTTGCTTCAGTTTTTCTGGAATTCTCAGAATCTCCTCATAAGGTTCACGTTTATTCTCTTATTTAGGCTTATAAGTAACTATGAAAGTAACAAAAGAGAAAGAGACTGCAAGGAGGCACAGAGGGGCAGAGTTGTAAACGACGCGCGTTAGCAATTAATTATTATACAGGTGGCATTTACAAAACTGCAAATAAAATCAAGATTAAACCACAAAACTGAGTTTGAGTCATTCTTGCAACAGAAGCAGATAAGAAACAAGAATGAAACATGACTATATAGTTCAGCTATTAGAGAAACAGCTGTAGAGTATTCCATTAATTCCATTACAATGTATAACTAGCATATTATTGCAGTATAAAACATTTTCAAAATGAAACTCGATGCTTTGCACGGAAATAGAATTCTTTAGATTTAGGGTCACACGGGCCAAAAAACTGATTTTGTTTTAATGGCAAGTGGGGAAGCCAACTGTTATGTACAACATCACAGAAGCACGAGGTTAAAAGCCACGTGTATGTTTAAATACATTTCTGTGTCTGTTGCCCAACAAGCTCTGAAGCAAAATGTTTTGACAAAAAAGCAAACTTCACACTCAAAACAGAAATGTAAGATCAGAATCAAGGGGACCAGCGTAATGGTTAAGCATTGGGTGGCTAAGAGCCCGAGTCTGGCTGTCACACAGACCTGAGTTAAAACCCAAATCAACAAATTGCTGTGTGACCTTGAACAAATCTTGTAACCTAAGCCGCAATTTCTTCATTTGCAAAATGGAGAAAATGCTCTGCTCGGCCATTATGAGATTTAAACAAGGTAATTCAGGTAAACCATTCAGCCCTGTACCTGGCACAGTAAATAAATAATAAGCTAACTCTAAAATTAGTGTAATTACTGTCTTCCAACCTCAAGGAAAGCTAAGAGTTTCCAGGTGGCCAGGCAAAAAGTTCTAATCAGTAGAAAGAAGACATTCACATACACTTCTATAAAGGTAGCTTTTCATTTCTTTTCACAGTGAGAACCTTACTTCTCCTCAGTAAAGCATAACTCCCACCAATGATGTACAGCTCTATTAAGGAAAGACTTCAGTGCAGACGTTCTTAGTTGGGAAGGGCAATTTTCAATGAGATCTGGACTAATGACCTAACAGTTTGGGAGTTGCGGTTGGTATTGTTAGGAGAAAGAGGGAAAAAGAGGAAGAAAAAGGCTTCAGACCATCCCACACACCATTATTCAACGGAGAAAAAAAACAATAAAGGTTAACTGTTCACGTTATTTCAAACTGAATTAGAAAATAAAGAAAACAGTATCTGGTGAAATATTTTAACTCAGAGGGAAGAAAGAACTAACACAGCTGTTAGTAAGGTGAAAGCGGCCAAACTCCTCAAAAAAAAAGATCAAGAAAGGGAAGGTGAAAAGTAAGTTGTTCCTACCGTGTAAGTAACAAACACCCACTCTATCCTTTAAGACTATGGCCGAAATTTCCCATTGGCAACCAACTGTCTTAGCCTGCTCTTCCAAATATGCCACTGACTTAGGCATACCTTGAACCTGTACTCTCTTCTTAACCAAATGCATCACTCTGGTTAAGGACAAAAATAAAGTCCTGGGCACTATTTTTCAAAAACGCATGGGAAAATACTAGGAATTCTGTTATCTAAAGGTACTGTGAGAGGTAACGTTGGGGAGAAAAGGTTCCTCCTGAAATAATAAACCACAGGGAATAAGCAGGAATATTCCTCAAGGACAACCAAAAACAGGTTTCAAAATAATGCAAATTTTGAAATTTTGGGGTAGGAGCAAGATCAATGAGTTGCAAGGTGAAGCGCTAAAGCCTCCAAGGAAAAAAAAAAAAAGATACAGAAGTGAAGAAAGGCTTCAGCAGGGAGGACACACTGGTGTTTCAATCCATCAGCAGATGTGCAAAAATTTCAAATAAAAAAAAAACCCATAGAATAAATTATTAAGTCTCAATGTTCCAAAATTTAGCCATAGGAAGAAAATTAAGTATTTCAGAGGCATTTTCAAGCACTGCAAGGTATCTTTCTGTACTAGAGATGTTACTGCAAAATGAAAGAAGAGATTGGTCAGATGCTCTAATTAACAACTCAGCAGTGAAGGGATAATGACACCCCCGAAAAGAAGCTCTGTCACCTAGAGATAATGGACATTTTCTTTTTACTGTTTAAGAATCCAGAAGAATCTCCCTCTGCTTTTAAATGCAAATTACCCATCTCTGAGGCACATTCTGCTCTATTCCTTTATCTGAAAATTACTGCAATGTGATCCCGTTCCAGAGAGGACACCATTCAGCCAGGAAAATGGAATTAGGGCAACCACACGCGCTCTGGGGATGTTCAGATCACCACGTCCGGTGAGCTGTCACCACCTACACACGGCCTTTTTCAGTGGAGAGACCGCTATGAGGGCTCAAAATTCTATCTGAAGAAGGAAAACTTAGTTTTGAGGACTATCAGGTCATTAAAGGTTACATACACTTTTTCATACCTGCACTAGCACCATAGCAATGAAACAGTTCGGCAGCCCTTGGTCTTCAAAAAACCATGTTACTTACTGGAAACTCTCTTTAAAGACAGAATGTCGGTAGGAACAGTATAAGGTGCTATTTGCCGGTTCATGACAATGGTCAAACAAACAAAAAATACCATCACGCAAGAAAGGTGAGCACATCAGACTGTGCGCTTCTCTTCCATGTTAAAACTCCCTCTAGAATAGTAAACACTGACTTGGAAGAAACACTTCAACTTAAAATATCAAGAGATCAAGGTTAAAAAGAACACTTTTAAACCAGAAAAACTGGAGAAATAAATAAACCACAATAGAGGGAGTCATCCCATTGTTAAAGGTTCAAGATTTCCGCCCAAACCACATGTGGTTTTATTCGTCAGATGAATATAAACAAACAGTGAAGAAAGCCAGGCAAGATAGCCTCATAAAAGTTTAACTTACCTCTAGTCTTTCCAAGTTATATATTAGTAACTAACTTTACTTTTTTAAAAAAAACCCTCTTTCCTAGCTAAGTAAGTTACATCCAAATGACTGAATCTTTTTGGTGATACCTGGCTGACCCCATTCCCTATCCTCAAAGGCAGACCTCAATCTGCCCCACAGCTGGCCCGACAACCGGGAACAAAAACTGAAAATGCACTTCCAATCTCTGTAACATCGGTGAATGTTTAAGGAGGAGGAAAAAGACTGTGTTTAGAAAAGCTATTCAAATGTTTTCCAAATGCCTGAGATAAGTACATGTCAACCAGATGGCACAGCATGGCATTAGCTGGCCCTTACTTGCATCTACCCACTTAGAACCCCCGTGATGAATGCCGCAAACCCCTCAAGCCCAGAGGGCCGGCAGTATCATGCACAGAAAATCGAAAGCCTGCGTTTTGAAATGTGAACAAGAGAATGACGGTAGTCTTGGGCTTTTAAAAAACCTAGAAGCGCTTCCTAGTTCAATCCATCCCCAAATCCATGCCACCCTTTCAACTTTGCAATTAAGAGAGAGGAGAAATTCCGGTCAACTCGCCTTGGGGGGTTGGTCTGAGGGTAGAGGGCTCAAGTAGGGAGGAGGATGGAGAGAGAAAGAGCAAGCCAATGAAAGATACCAAAATTTCCCACCTTTCTTAAATTCTTCCAGCATAGCGTCCAACTTGGTGTCATTGAAAACAAAGTGCAAGGGGTGGTTATAAAATTTAGTGATGGTTTTCAGGGGAGTACAGTCATCTGGATCCACGAAGGCCAAGTCTTTGACAAAGAGGAGGTCCACGATGTTGGAGCGCTCCCCCTCAAACACTGGAATACGAGTGTAGCCGCTCTCCATGATCTCCGACATGGTGTTGAAGTCCAGAATGGCTTCGCCGGTGATCATGAAGCAGTCCCGGAGCGGAGTCATCACGTCCTCCACTGTCTTGGTGCGGAGCTCCAGCGCCCCTTGGATGATGTTCAGCTCCTCCTTAACGAGGTCGTTGTAGGGGTCGGTGACCCGGAGCATCTCCAGCAGTTTTTCCCGGTTATAGACAGTACCTATCTCCTGGCCCAGGACGCAGTCCAGCAGCTTGCTAACCGGGTAAGAAGCGGGGAAGGTCATCATCATGAAAAACTTGGTGAGGAAGATGGTGTTGGCCCCTACAGCCAGGCCGTGCCGGGAGCAGATGGCCTGGGGCACGATTTCCCCGAAGATGACGATGCCGATGGTGGAGACCACCACCGCCACGAGGCCGGAGCCGGCGATGTCGTCGAGCAGGATCGTGAGCGTGGTGTTGACCAGCACGTTGCCCAGCAGCAGTGAGCACAGCAGGTAGTTGCCCTGCCTGCGCACGGGCTCGATGCGCTTGGCGTAATTCTTCTCCTTCTCGGTGCCGCAGTTCTGCACGATGCGCAGCTCCATCGGGTCCAGGGCCATCAGCCCCAGGTTGAGGCCGCTGAACATGCCCGACAAGCACAGGAGCAGCGAAATGAAGATCACCTGCAGCCAGAAGGGCAGCAGAAACTTCTTCTCCTCGCCCACTATCATCTTGGTGTCCTCGCCGTCGTGATAAATCCAGGTGGTCTCGGCCCACGGGGGCGGCGGGAGCCCGGCCACCCCGGAGCCGCCCTTGGCCCCGACGGCGCCACTTGCGGACCCCGGGCCGCCGGCGCCCAGGGCTGGCGTGGAGAGCGATGTGCACAGGTAATAGGACTTGCTCTTCTCCATCTTGCGCAGCGGTTTGATCTCGATCTCAATGATGCCCGATGTACGGCGGTTGAGAATGATGTGGGGCAAGATGATGATATCTGAGGTGCGGATGCCGCAGCGCTGGGGGCCGCTGTCCGGCTCTGGCGGCGCGGGACCCCCCAGCCCGCGCTCGCCCGGGCTGTGGCGCCGCCGCTCGTGCTCGGTGAAGGCGATGCGGGACCACGTCTCGTTGTTGATGTTCTGCCCGTACACCCGCAGCTTGACCCGGGTCCGCTCGCTCACTCGCAGCGCCCCCCCTTCCATGAACGACACGTCGTTCGTGTCCTCCAGCCGCAAGCCGATGATCACCGTCTCCTCGTTCTCGCCCGCTGCTGCGCAGCCGCCCGCGCCGCAGCAGCAGCTCAGCAGTAGCAGCGGCAGCAGCCGCCCGGCCGCCGCCTGCAGGACCCCCCGGCCGCGGGCGCTGAGGCTGCGGCGCGCCGCCATCTTCCAAGTGGGCAGTGCGGCGGCTGCCTGCCCGCCCGCCATCTTTACTTCGGGTTCACAAGCGCCACAGCCAATCATAGGGTGGCTGCTCCAGCTGCGGCTTCATCCTTCCCACCCGGCGGCGCGAGCGCAGGCACCGGCCCCTGGGCGAGATTGCAGCGGAGCGTCCGCACACACCGTTCGGCAGTCCGGCTCCCTGACTGACACTGACTCGGCCTGGGCTAGCGGAGGAACCTGGACACTCGAGGGAGGGGGAGAAGGGAGGGGGAAGCGCCAGCGGCTCCCGCGAGAGGCAGCCAGGGCAGCCAATCACGAGCGGGTGCCTGCCCTCCCAGCCAGGGGGCAGGAATGGGGGCGTGGCCATGAGGGGAGCCGCGGACCAATGACAAGGTAAGTGGGTGGGGCAGTGAAGGCCACCGTCCCCCTCAGCACGCCAAGTTTCCAACTGAAAGGCGCGTGACTCTTGTGTATGTGCGAGGGGAGGAGGTGTGGCCAGCTAGAGCCCGAGAGCCAGTCACAGATGAGAACTGTACGAAAGGGGGCGGGGCCCTCAGACTGGCTGCCAATGAAAATGGGCCGTCTGTGGGTCTGGTACTCCCTGAGGGGCCTCGGTAGTAGATGCCCGCACCTGGGTAGGCAGTGTTGGGCTAATATCCTGGGGCGCTAGGCGGTCCGTTTTCGCTGCTCTGCATTGCAAGCTCCCGCAGTGCCCAAAGCTCGTGCGGAGAGGGCTGCCCCCGGAGCGCGAAAAACCGACTAGGAAGGGCTTAAGCTGCCCATTTGCCTGAAAAGCCGGGACAGCGGCCGCGCCACTCTCCTCTACTTGTGCGCGCCGCTCGGCCCAGGATAAGCGGTGGCTCGGTGGCCCCAGTACCTATCGACCCGCTTTTTCTGGAGCCTCACTTCTCCCTAGGGGGGAATGCTCTCACTCTGCCGCTTGTGGTAAGGTGGCACCACCTGCCGGCCACATGGGTACCCTGCAAGGCTTCCAGGTCTGCAAACCCCAAAAGCTGTGCCAGAGGTGGGGAGGTTATAGGGAAGCAGTTTCCCCCACCTTTCCGAGTTGTAAGAATCTCCTCCCTGTGCCACAAAGCTATCGTAATCAAAACAATAGGTAATCGCGTGAAAAAGGCACATCGATCAAAGGAATGGAATAGAGAACCCAGAAATGAACCCACACATATATGGTTAATTAATTTAGGACAAAGGAACCAAGACTGTACAATGTGGAAAGGACAGTCTCTTCAATGAATGGTGTTGGGAAAACTGGACAGCTACATACAAAATAATGAAACTAAGCCACCATCTTACACCATACACAAAAATTAACTCAAAATGGATTAAAGACTTGGATGAAATTCCGAGAAGAAAAGGTGACAAGCTCTTTGACATTGGTCTTAGTGATTTGTTTTTAATTTTGGATCTGACCCCAAAGGCAAGGTAAACAAAAGCAAAAATAAACAAATGGGACTACAACAAACTAAAAAGCTTCAGCAGTGTGAAGGAAACCAACCAAACAAAAAGGCAACCTATTCAGTGAAAGAGGATATTTGCAAATCACTTACCTTTTTTTGTTTTTCTTTTTTTTTTTTTTTTTTTTTTTTGTAAGTAGACTCCACTCCCAACATGGAGCCCAAGGCAGGGCTTGAACTCATGACCCTAAGATCAAGACCTGAGCTGAAATCAAGTCTGACACTTAACCACCTGAGCCACCTGGGGCCCCTGCAAAGCACTTACCTGATTAGGCTTTAATATCCACATATCCAAAATATACAAAGAACTCACACTATTCAGTAACAACAACAAAAAGCCAGACAACCCAATTAAAAAATGGGCAAGAGAATCTGAATAGACGTTTTTCCAAAGAAGGCATACAGAGGGCCAACAGGCACATGAAAAGATGTTCAACATCACTCATTATCAGAGCAATGCAAATCAAGATCACAATGAAATATCAGCTCACACCTGTCACAACGGCTATTCCCAAAAAAGACAAGAAATAACAAGTATTGGAGAAGATGTGGAGGAAAGAACCCTCCTACACTGTTGGTGGGAAGGCAACTTGGTGCGGACACCATGGAAAACAGTATGGAGATTCCTCAAAAAATCAAAAATAGAACCACTGTATACCCAACTGTTCCATTTCTGGGTATTTAGCCAAAGAACACAAAAACACTAATTTGAAAAGATATATGCATTCCTATATTTGCAAAAGTGTTATTTACAATAGCCAAGATATGGAAACACAATAGAATAGTCTTCGGTCATTTAAAAAAAAAAAAGAGGAAATCTTGCTATTTGCGACAACATACATTGAGGGTATTATACTAAGTGAAATAAATCACAGGGAGAGACAAATACAGTATGATTTCACTTACATGTGAAATCTAAAAAACAAAATAAATAAAAACAAACTCATACAGAGAACAGACTGATGGTTACCAAAGGTGGGAGGGGTTAGGGGTTGGGTAAAATGAGGGAAAGATCTCAAGTATATGGTGCTGGATGGTAACTAGATTTATGGTGGTGATCACTTTGATATACAAATATCAAATTATAAGACTGTACACCTGAAACGTATATGTTATTATACCAATTTTACCTCGATAATCAAAATAGATTTCTCTCAAGGGGGCCTGGGTGGCTCAGTTAAGTGTCTGACGTCGGCCCAGGTCATGATCTCACAGTTCATGAGTTCAAGCCCCACGTTAGGCTCTGTGCTGACAGCTCAGAGCCTGAAGCCCATTTCGGATTCTGTGTCTCCCGCTTTCTCTGCCTCTCCGCCGCTCACACCCTCTCTCTCCTTCAAAAATAAACATTAAAAAAAATTTTTTTGTTTAAAGATTTCCCTCATATTCTTGCTGAAAGGATATATATTCCTGGGCCCCATTCCATACTTGCTAAAGGGGTAGGACCTAGGAATCTGCATTTCTAACAGACACCCAGGAAAGTTTGGGAAATGGGAAAGACACACATAAAGGCTGCTTCTTAATCACACTGACCAAACCCTGCTAGGTCCATGGGTCCCTGGAGGAGAAAAAAATCCCGAAGATCTAGTTCCCCAGGACTCCCAAACCACTTTGTCTGGAGGAGGCACTGTAGCAAAGTAACTGCCAAATTGGTCTTTTTCTTGCAACTTAAGCACCCAAAATATAATTACTATTTCCTTTTTTTTTTTTTTTTTTTTTTTTTTTTTTTTTTTTTTTTGTATTCTGCAAGCACATTTTCTTCCCTTTTGTAAACCAGTCAGATGTTCCTGATTAATTTCTGGTCGGGTAATAGCAACAGCCTCCTAACTGCTCTTCTTCCATACCTGCCCCTTTCCCTTCTCAGCCCAGCAGCCAGAGTGGTCTTGTTACATCAGATCCTGTTGCTCCTTTGTTCGAAATCCCCATCTGGCTTCTCATGCCATCACAGTAAAAGCCACAATACCTACAATATCCTGCAAGGCTTGAAAGGGTGTACCGCCTCCCCTTATTTCTCTGACCCCCATCAACTGCTGCTCCAGCAGGCTTTTCCTGGCTGTTTTTCATTCACTCCAGGGATGCTCCTCTGTGAGCCTGTGCACTCGCTGTTTGTTTCCCGTGCCTGGGACTCTCTTCCTCCAGGTCACAGTGTAGCCCATCAGTCCCCCTCCAAGACTGCTCAAAAGCCACTTTTAATTTTATTTCTTTCAAGAGAGGGAGAGAGAGAGAAAACGTGAGCCAGGGAGGGGCAGAGAGAGAATCCCAAGCAGGCTCCACACCATCAGCGCAGAGCCTGATGCAGGGCTCAAACTCACCAACCACAAGATCATGACCTGAGCCAAAATCAAGAGTCACTCAACCGACTGAACCACCCAGGTGCCCTTTAAAGGTCACCTTTTTGTAAACTCACAAGCAAACACTCCCTATACTCCATCTCTGTTTTATTTCCCTTAATTTTGTTTATGATCTGTCTCCTTCCACCAGAGCTTACGCTTCCCCAGGGCAAAGATTTTGTGTGTTTTGTTCACTGCTGTATCACCAGGGCCTAGAATAACAGTAGATGTTGCAAACCACACTTGTAGAAGGTTAAAGAAATGGAAGAATTTTTATTCTGATCATTCCAAATAATGTCCCTGACTCTATTTTCCAGCACTTCAGTTTCTGGCGATGTTTCCTCCACCCCCAACCCTCTCATTGCTATATTTGAAAAATAAGTTCAGATTAAAAGAATCTGATTCACACACTTGGCTTGCATTTATAAAAACAGCATTATCAAAGTTTTGGGGGAAAAAGTTGAGATTTTCAGGGCTATCTGACAAAGGTTAAAGATAGATATGGTCCTTCTAAATCAGCTGATTGAAAACAAAACTGTTTTCACTTCTTAAAAAACATGAGTTCAAGTGTGTTTAAGGGAGCTAAGAAGGAGACCATTAACAGCTCACAAATGCTGAATGTACGCTTTTGAAATAAATCTGGAGAAGGGGGCGGGGGAGAGTTTGCCAAACCTACAGATATTTCCGGTGCATTGCAGAGAAAACTACAACGGTCAGGAAAGTGTGGCATTCAGCAATTTAGAAACAAGTTAGACATTCAGGACTTCATCACAAATACGTAAGAAAGGACCCACCAGGACAACTTAAAATATAAAATAAGCCAAGCTCAGATTCACACGGGGGTCACCGAGTGATGCTTATCCTGAGTGGTGTCAAGGTCAAGGAGGTCATCTTCTTCATGTACACCCAAGACACAGAGCAAAAAACCAAGTGAATTTGCCTCAGAAAGAAGGATCTTCCTTCAAGTTTGGAGGCTTTTTAGCTCAAGGGAGTCACTCTCTCTTTAGCGAGGGGCTGTTGGTGCAGATTTATCATGACTTCCAGGGGCTTCTGGATCTGTCCATCTGTATGAATGGAGGGCAAGGGCAACACTTGCTCCTAGGGATCTCTTTTTAAATCTAGAGGGAAAAAAATACAATAAAACTTTGAATCCTGATAATATCTCACTTCCAAAAAGGGCTACACAAGTCCCAAGATTGCTGAGGGGGTGCCGCAGCTGTCTAATCCCAAATAGGTTCTGACTTTGACCTTAAGCAAGCCATTCAGGTAAAGCTAGAACTTGGTAGCAAACACCTTCCCTAACTAACCCTCTCTTGCCAGAATCCTTCACCTGCTCCTAAAGGCGAAGAGCGACTATTCAATTCTTTCATCTGCAAAGGATAAACTCTCCTGTGTGGATTCCAGGATTTGAGAAATTACTCCGTCCAGACCTAAAAGTCTTTTTGAGTTTGACTTTCTTACAGATCACAAGTAGAACACCAAAAGGCTCTCTATACATTTTGTTTTTCAACATAAATCTCAAATTTTACAGAGAAGCCTTATCTTCGCCCCCAGAAAATTGCCAGTGGTTTTAGAAAAGTATTCAAAATTTGTCAAGCTCACACCAAAGCACCAGGTCATCTGAGGAAAAATAGGAACTGTGCAAATACTGGAATTACGCAGACTTTCCCTAGAATGAAATCTGCTCCCCCGAAGCAACGTTGTTCACTTGTTTAAATACATAGTACTCTTGTAGCCCAAATGAGGACTCTTCACATCAGGGGCCAAAAACAAACAAACAAAAAACAAACAAACAAACAAACAAAAAACAGACAGACAAACAAACAAAAAAGCCGGAATCAAGAATCAAATCAAATCAGCAATGCCATTTGCCTTTTCTAGAGGACCTTTCAAACTTTCTGTTTCAGGCTTTCCTATTTCCTTACCTTTTCTAGATATTTTCTTGGATGCGGTCAGTGGGGTAGGAAGAGGAAGAAAAAAAGCAGCTTTTTGATGGAGTTTTGAGAAAAGCTTCCTCCCTTGATATGGGCCCCAGCTCCTTGGGTGCAGCCTTCCTGGGAATCCTGAGTCTCTAGTCAGGCACTCTGGTAGGTGCAAGGGAGCCCCCTCCTGCCCTTCCCACCCTTCCCCCCAGCCACCTTAGGCACTGGACAGCACCCTACACCACCACTGCCCTTTTCCCAGGGAGCCGGCCCCTCCTGACCCTTCCACGAGTCAACCCCAGGAGGTCTCCTGTGTTCTGCCATGTCACCTGCTTCCTTCCTCCACTGTTCCCGTGAACTAGGCTACTCAGAGAAACCTGTTTCTGGGCTAGAAGCCCACTGTTTGCCCTGCTCCAGGACCCCCATCCTCCTGACTGTCAGGCCCACAACTGCAGGATTTTCTAAAATCTTCTAGCATGTTCTTTCTCACTGCTGTTCCATCCTGGTTCCAGCCTCCAGCTCAGACTTGGACAAAAGTGTAAGATACGTTCTAAGCTCGGTTATCCTCATCATCGTGGCTAAAACACTCAACCCGGGTCATGGTTTGGGGGAAACTTTTCACTTCCATAATTTTTAAATGCTGAGCCATATGAGTATCACCTATTCAAAGATCTAAATTTTAAAACCACATTGGGGCTGGCCGTGGGGGCTGAGGGGTGCAGGGAAGCACCTGGGTGGCTCAGTTGGTTGAGCCTCCGACTTCAGCTCAGGTCACAGCTGTCACGGTTCATGAGTTCACAGAGCCCGCTTCAGATCCTCTGTCCCCCTCGCTCTGCCTGCTCCCCCACTCACGCTCTCTCAAAAAATAAATATTAAAAAAAACACATTTGGGGAGTGAGAAGAGGCAGTTGATGAGAAAGACTGACAGGAGGCTGGTAAGTAGGAATGGGAGCCCAGGGGAAAAAATGGATCCTGAATATCCAGTTCTGAGCCCTCCCATGAGACTGAGACCAGCATGAGTCTGATTCTAGAGCTGGAATTTATGATTATGACTCCAGACATAAAATGCCAGTCTTCCCATACCAGCTGAGCTCATTCCCATGGTCTTTTTTTTCCCATATCCTCTGAAACTGGAGCAAGAAATCTATTCCAATAAGTCAGACCCCCTGTGTATAGACAAATAATATGTCAGACCTCAGTGGAAAAAAATTCTATTTTTAGTTCCTCTGAGATACCTATTTGTTTTATTTTAAATATCACCGAAGACTTAACTTATTTCTCCCCATTTATTAATACCACATCTCAATTCTGTGTCCTCTTTAAATTTTAAATAAAATATTGTATCTCCTTACCCCAATTCCTTTTTTCTCTTTTACTCATTCATTCATTCACCTAGTATATATTGTGTCTCTAATAAGTTCCAGACATTGTGTTAGGTGTTGTAGAGCTCTAATATTGAATCAGAGGTTACCTCAAAAATCTTATCAGTAAAGACGTTAGGAAATGTGTGCTAAATAAGGACATATGCAGAATACAATATCAAATATCTTAAAAAGAAGTACAAATAAAGTGGAGGAATTGAGACTTCACAGCCTTTGAGTTGGCCCTTAAAGAACAGATAGGTTTTAGATATGGCCAATATAACAGCTAGTCCAGGAAAGGTGTCTCGGTGGGCTCAGCCTGCTGTAACAAAATATCATAGACTGGGTAGCTTAGACAGAGGGAAAAAATGGGTATTTTCTCACAGTTCTGGGAGCTAGAAGCCCCAGATCAAGGTCCTGTAGGGTTGGTTTCTAGTGAGAGCTCTCTTCTTGGCTTCCAGATGGCCTCCCTGTCTTCACATGGATTTGTCTCTGAATTTGAATGGGGAGGGAGAGAATGAGCTCCCAGGTGTCTCTTGTTACAGGGACACTAATCCTATTGGATCAGAGCCCCATCTTTATGAACTCATTTAACCTTAATTACTTCTTTAGAGGCCCATTCTCCGAATAGAGCCACATATGAGGGTTAGGGCATCAACATATGAACTGGGGTTGTTGGGGGGGGGATGGGGAGACACAACTATTCAGTCCATGACAAAGGGACTGAGAGAGAAGAAAGAGGGAAAAGGCATTCGAAATGGGAGAAAAGTATGCAGTAGATTGCCAAGAGAGCAGCCTTTCTGGAACATCATGTGGTTGATTTGGGTTCTATGGCTCATAAGGAGGAGCAGCAAGAACAATGTTGGAAGACTGATTGGGCCAGTTTGTGGTGAATTGAATGCCACAGTGTTTTGAAATTTGGATTTCATTCTGTAGCACTCAGGAGCTATAAAAAGTGACACGTAGAAGAGCTGTGTTATAGGGAGATTAACTGACCTCGCCACTGTCGTGATGCTGGGGCCCTGCCAACTTAGGAATTTAAGGAACTCCTGCCACTCAAAGTAGAAAAAAACCTTCATGATTTACAAAGCACTTTCCCATCTGTTATCTTGACTGACCTTCACAATTAGAGCTAAAGGGCACACCATTTCTCCAGCCACATGTAGGACAAAGAAACAGATATAGCTATCGCGTGCCACGGGAGTCCCCAGAAAAATGGGACACCACACCCTGTGTCCACGCCTGAGTCACAGCTACTGCCACCGTGGTTTGGGTGGTAACTGCGAGTCTTAGAGCAAACATTAAGTTTTCCCAGATTGGCCAACATTCTTGATCGCAGCTGAGACTTCCTGATACATTTTTCAAACTTCTAAAAAAGTTTCGACATACAATAAACATACATAAAAGCATCTAAGACACAAATGTAAAATAGTTGACCATATCCTTTATCATCCAAAACAGAACCCGTCTGAGAGTGAAAAAAAAGGGTACTATTAATAATCAACCTAGTTTCAGGCTTAAACTGGGACAGTCCCAGACAAAGATTATGTTCACCTTGTAAGAATTTATAATGGTAAAGCAACCATCCCCTCGTTGAGAAAGACCCTATATGTCCCTCTAGATCACACCCCTCTCTTCCACCCTACCCTTACTTTTATAGCAATCATTTCCCTTTTTAATTGCTTTTTTTGTTTTTAATTTGGGAATTCCCAAAAGGCAAGCAAGGACAAACCCTATAACAAAACAGTATTACATTAGACCTAGTTCTAGTGGCAGTCACAATACTTTCTAGGCTGAACTCCCATCGTGCAAGTCATTTAAATACCCTCAGCCTCGGTTTTCCCTTGGGTAATGTTAGAAAAACCAGCGTTGTGAAGGAGGTAAAAGAGTGTTATCTTCAGTAAAGAAACAACTTGGGGTATTTGGCACCGTGTATATCCACAATGAATCTTCCTCACTATCTTGAAAAAAAAATCACCATTTTTAAAAGGTTGCATCAGCTTTATGGGCTCCTGTTTTTTTTTTTTTTTTTTTTTTTTGCTGTTTTTTAAAAATTAATTAATTTAGGGGCACCTGGGTGGCTCAGTCGCTTAAGCGGCTGACTTCGGCTCAGGTCATGATCTCGCGGTCCGTGAGTTCGAGCCCCACGTCAGGCTCTGGGCTGACAGCTCAGAGCCTGGAGCCTGTTTCGGATTCTGTGTCTCCCCCTCTCTCTGACCCTCCCCCGTTCATGCTCTGTCTCTCTCTGTCTCCAAAATAAATAAACGTTAAAAAAAATTTTTTTTAATTAATTAATTTATTGTTTAATTTACATCCAAGTTCGTTAGCATATAGTGCAACAATGATTTCAGGAGTAGATTCCTTAATGCCCCATACCCATGTAGCCCATCACCCCTCCAGCAACCCTCTGTTATTCTCTATATTTAAGAGCCTCTTATGTTTTGTCTCCCTCCCTGTTTTTATATTATTTTTGCTTCCCTTCCCTTATGTTCATCCTGTTACATTATTTAGAAGCAAAAACAAAAAGACCTCCTTCACAACATTTCCCTGGTTAGATCCAATTGAAAGAAATAATAAGGTTAATAAGAAAAAGAAAATAAGGACAGTTAATAAAAGATTAACCACTAAGCCTAGAAGCCCCACAAGTCCTTCTGCACTTGCTGTGCAAACCTTTCCTCCCTAGCAACTTGACATTTTTGAGGCTTTGCTTTCTAGAGGATGTTCATTCAATATTCACAAAGAAAGTTATGTGATGGAAGCTTGTTAACTCTGGGAACAGAGAATAAACAGTCCAGGCCACCTCACCTGACACAATTAGGCCCTAAGTTATATGTCAAATTACCATAAGCGGCTCCAACGCCCTGGTCCCCTCCTGCGAGCATCTCTGCAAAGCTGCACATGCCCTTCTTGGCTTCGGCTTGTAATGAATTAAATATCTAAGTCAGATTCCTAGATTAGGCCATAAATCTGCCATCGCTTGAACTATCATAGGGGGAAAACCCCCTCGCTTGTAACTTTGTTGTAACTGCTAATTCCAGTCCTAAAACAGCCCACAAAGTCAGAAGCCTGCAGGGGTCAGTAAGGTTGACTGGACAGGGATGAAGGCCAACAGGGTAATGGGACACACTCTGTCTGAAGGAGAAGCCGTTACTCACTCTGGCCACGGCAACTGTGCACAAATGCACGAGTCATGATGCCAACACTTCCGATTTTTCAAGAGAAGCCAGAAATTCGTATTTTATGTAAAGTCCTCTGGTTCATAAGTGGGGGCAACTAATTCAAATGATTTTAAAAGCACTGTGACCTCTCCGGAATCTAGATCCATACATCGGTTTCCAAGCCTGGAAGGGAACGTGGAGTGTACCAAGTTCAGCACCCCCTTAGTTTACAGAGGGGGAACGTGACCCCCAGAGTGGACACGTGATTTTCCTATGGGCCAGTGCAGAGCCAGATGGAGAAAGAATGCCCACTCCCTGTCTCCTGCCTCACTTCTCATTCCACAAATGAGAAGAAAGTTAATGGCCGAAGCCTGGGTAAAAGTTAGCAGGCCCAAGTCTGGCTTACAGTGCGCCCCGCACGGTATCGATTTACCGTTCTACTATTTTACTCTCTCTGGCTTCTGGACAGCGTGTGTGAGGCAGTGTGCCATTATCTGAAGCATTAACGGAGTAGCATCAGGGCAGAACATTTGCGTCCCAAGTTGATTTTCCCCTCACCTGGGGCATGGCTCTGCTCCAGGAAAGGAGGGGCCAGCGTGTTCCCATTGGGGGAGGGGATTGGCGCGGTCATCAGTCCAAGACAAGCAAGGCTCGCTCGGCAGGAGAAGATTAAGTACAGAACTTACATTCACATAACACTCCTATTAACCTCAGGGAGCTGTGCTTGCAGGAATGACAGGGTCAGCAGTTGAAGAGAGACTGGAATGAGGCAGTAAAGCTCAAGCCATAGGTTATGAGTAGGGCTGTGTAATTCCAGCTCCATATTTGCAAAAGAGTTTGTTTTTGTTATCTAGTGAGATCTTCCTCCACTGACTCTTTGGGCAGGGTCTTCAAAAGAACCCTTGTTTAGACCCAAACCGTGCTGTGTGTGTGCAGTTGAAGAAACTTGGCAAATCACACAAGTTAGGACAGGTGGCAGCGAAGTTTAGAAAATATGCTTAGCTGGTTTTGTCCGGCTGGCTCATTGAGTTCATCACATTGGATTGTTAGCCATCTGTGCTTAGGACAGTGCTTGGTACACCGTAGGTACTTAATAATATTGAATAAATGAAAGGCTGGATGGATAGGTTCACATTCCTCTCCAGACTCATTTAGCAGACCTCCCAATCTAATAAGGAAAAATTAGGCACTCCTTTGCTGCTTCCTAGGTGTCATCCAAGGAAAGGCTGCGAATCAGTAAGAGAAGCAGGCTCTGCTTGCTGTCTTGGCACAGAGACATGCCCTTTTCAGCAGTGTATGGCTGGAGGGGGTGGGTGGGGCGGGGATCCTGTTTAAGCTGCTGGGTTTCCTCCAGTAGGTAAGCTGAAAAGCCTCTGGAGGCTTAAATATGACTCCTCTCCCTGTGATGATGAAGGACTGAAAATACTGTATTTGATACAATAATCAATTAAGAGAAAATCTGCTCCTTAAACCCTTGAAGTCCACTATTTTTTTTTTTAATGTAAGCTCTGTACCCAGCGTGGGGCTTGAACTCACAACCCCAAGATCAAGAGTTGCATGCTCTACCAACTAAGCCAGCCAGGTGTCCCATTAGTCCCATATCTTTTTATTTTAAGTTTTTATTTATTTATATTGAGAGAGAGTGTGTGCGCGCACGCACACACAGCAGGGAGAGAGAATCCCAAGCAGGCCCCGCACCCTCAGTGAAAATCCCCATGTGGGGCTCAGACTCACGAACTGTGAGATCATGACCTAAGCTGAAACTAAGAGTTGGATGCTTGGGGCGCCTGGGTGGCGCAGTCGGTTAAGCGTCCGACTTCAGCCAGGTCACGATCTCGCACTCCGTGAGTTCGAGCCCCGCGTCAGGCTCTGGGCTGATGGCTCGGAGCCTGGAGCCTGTTTCCGAGTCTGTGCCTCCCTCTCTCTCTGCCCCTCCCCCGTTCATGCTCTGTCTCTCTCTGTCCCAAAAATAAATAAAAAACGTTGAAAAAAAATTAAAAAAAAAAAAAGAGTTGGATGCTTAACTGACTGATCCACCCAGGTGCCCCAGTCCAATACCTTTTGACAAGTGTTTGTAGCTACAGAAGAATTAGGCACCTGTTTCAGTGGCCTTGCTGTTAGTAAGCATAATGTTAAAATGCATGAAATGATTGCCAAAGGTTAACAAGTAACCTAGGTGATTACTACCTAGGTGGTAGGTAGTCACTACAATTATTTAAACATTTTGTTATATTTGAAAACAGTCATAATACAATGTTGGGGGGAAAGTTGCCTGCTGTCAAAAGAGCCACAGACAGCTTCCTAAACCATCCTCTGGCAGTAAAAGAAGGGCTGGTATTCTGCTGGTCCTGACTTCATATGCTGCTAGCTCTAAACCAGTAATAATTTAGGGGTGCCTGCCTGGCTCAGTCAGTAGAGCATGTGACTCTTTTTTTTTTAATTTAAGTAATGTCTACACCCAGCGTGGGGCTCGAACTCACCATCCCAAGATCAAGAGTTGAACACTCCTCCGCCTAAGCCACCCAGGTGTCCCAGGGCATGCAACTCTTGATCTTGGGGTCATGAGTTCAAGCCCCACGTTGGGCATGGAGCCTACTTAAAATAAATAAAATAAATAAATAAACAAACTAATAATAATCTAAACTACGTGCCACCCGATCTTTAAAAAAACTTCAGGCAGATGAGGAAACAAAGGCACAGAGATGTTAAATAACTTTCTCAAGGCCAAAATGCCAAGTGGCAGAGTTGAAAGGAAAAAAACTATCAAGTTTGGCATCCAATTTTTTTTTTTTAGGGCTTCTTTATTTATTTATTTTTTATTTTTTAGAGAGAGAGAAAGAGTGTGTATGAGCAGGGAAGGGGGGTAAAGGGAAAAAGAGAGGAAAGAAAGAGAGAGAGAAACTTAAGCAGGCTTCATACTGGCATGGAGCCTGACATGGGGCTTGATCCCACAACCCTGGGATCATGACCTAAGCCGAGATCAAGAGTCAAATGCTCAACCAACGGAGCCACCCAGGCACCTCAGCATCAGGCTTTTGCTCCTAATCATCATTCCACACTGCCTCTCACTCTTAAATGAGATGTATCCTCTATGACGAGGGCCATACATTCCTAGTTGTCTATTTCACCTATCTTGAATATTTAAACAACCGTGTCTGGCATTTTTCCGAACAAAACGTGTTTAATTTGATATTATCTAAAAAATATTTTTTCTAGACTCTAGGACAAATACAACTCTTACGATGTATATTTTTGTTAGAGAGTAACGTATAAAATATGTTATTCTTAGGAAAACACAATGCGAATGTCCACATTCCAGTTCAAAGTCATTCCCTCAACATCTTTTGAGAGAACTGAGAATTCAGAATGACAAATGATAGACTAAAACCTCCTCCCTCTAAATTTGGAGAAGCCTAATAAACCAAATAACCAGAAAACCCTTTCTTCTCATCCTTTTCCCCTCTAGTAGGACCATCTCATGCTCATGGATGGTGAAGTATGCTTAATCCTAGCTATACCATTCTCACTAATGCGGTCGCTAAAGCAGGTGGTATGGTGACCGGGTAAATGCTGAACTCTAGAACCACGAAAGCACTGTTTAGAATCAAGGTCTAGAGGAATAGAGCTTAAAAGATACCATCCAGTCCTCTCCTTAGTCTGTAGTAGTATGTCAGGACCTACAGCCGAACCCATTCAGAAATCTGAGAATTTCTCCATTTTTAACAGCTCTATTGAAAGAGGGGGTCTGGATGCTAGAATCCATTCCAATGTTTTACGAGGCCTAAATATTCTCATACCCTTAATAGAAAACCTCTTGGATCATGCCAGCTCCCCCCACCTCCTTGGGGTTTTTTGCACTGAGGTCAGAGAAACTGGTTGAAATTTTCTCATTAAAATTCTTCATTGCTTGGGGTGCCTGGGTGGCGCAGTCGGTTAAGCGTCCGACTTCAGCCAGGTCATGATCTCGCAGTCCATGAGTTCGAGCCCCGCATCAGGCTCTGGGCTGATGGCTCGGAGCCTGGAGCCCGTTTCCGAGTCTGTGTCTCCCTCTCTCTCTGCCCCTACCCCGTTCATGCTCTGTCTCTCTCTGTCCCAAAAATAAATAAACGTTGAAAAAAAAAATAAAAAAAATTCTTCATTTCTTGAAGGCTGTTATTAAAAAACTGATCAGTTCCTGATGACAAGGACCATGGCTTATATATGACTTGCACCTTTCTGTGTCCCCTGACAAACTCTTCAAGTGCAACTGGACTTCAATTAAATAATGTTCTTCATTTCTAATGATAAAATCATTCTGAAATACTCCTCAATCTCGTTCTTTATCGAAACTAGATCTAAATCTTATACTTTCCTAAAAATTTAACCAGGGCACAGTTATAAAGGGGAAAAAAGCAACCATTTTTACATCTCCTACCTCCCTTTTTAAAAATTATCACTCTTGGGGCGCCTGGGTGGCTCAGTCGGTTGAGTGTCTGATTTCAGCTCAGCTCACGAATTCATGGTTTGTGGGTTCGAGCCCCGAGTCGGGCTCCATGCTGACAGCTCAGAGCCTGAAGCCTGCTTCAGATTCTGTGTCTCCCTCTCTCTCTTTGTCCCTCCCCTGCTTGTGCTCTCTCTCTCTCTCAAAAATAAACTTTTTTTTTGTTTAATTATCACTCTTTCCCTGATCTGGTTAGGATTTATTACCAATAGTCACCACTATCTTGTAGTCTTAATGATGAACTGAGGTCAAAGAGATTTATTATTCATTTATTTTCTTCATTCCATTGCGCAAAAAAAAAAAAAAAAAAGTGTTTGATTTAAAACACCAATTATCTCAAGAGCACTCCTACCAAATTTGATTTGGCAAATTTTTTGGCGTGATTAGCATGATGTCAGTAGGAGCTTTGTTTTATGAGCAAACATGGTAAAAGTCCAAAAGGTGCTATGCAGGTCAGAAGGAAGATGTTCTTCCTGAGACCCTCTGCCAACTGTTATTTCTGAAGCCTTTCTTGCTCATTGGCCAGGACTACAGGCTGCTTCTCAGTTCCATATCTGACCACTAAGTGGCACCAGAACTTTGAATTAGCTAAGATAGAGAAAAACTCTTTAACCAGCCTATAGGCCATTTGCTACAAACCTTCAATTAATACCTTCTAAAAATAATCCGTTATTTTTTACCAGTGATCTAGAATATAGTGGCTTTTTGCCATTTATTCTTTCTTGTGGTCTGTGCTATGGAAAAGAGGAGATTAAAAGACATATGTAACTCATTCCTTAGCCTCCTGCCCTCGTCTTCTGGTCAGCTGTAAATTGTGCCACAGCAACTTCCAGCAACATCAGGGGGACATCTGGACTTCGTACAGTCAGACTCTTCTGCAAGCTTGAATGGATCTGTGATTATATCCTGTCAAAAGGCAAACCAAAATGAAAGGACAAGTTAAAGGTGTTTTGAGGTACCCAAACAGTAATATTTCAGTTTGACTTAGGTTGATTTAGCTAGAAGATAGATAAAATTTTATACTTCCGTGGGATCCTTGGGGTAGCAACAGTCATTCAGCTATAAAGGTGGCCGTCTCGGCCTGAAGCTTCTGATCAAGTTATTACTCCTTTCAGGGTAACCTTCATCTCAAGCTTCTTAAAGGTGGTCCCTATGGGACCAGGAAAGTCACGTTGCTTAATCTTGTTTTATGGGAGTCCCATTTGTATGTGCGTTTCACCCTTCTGGAACTGAATCCTGAAATGCTGAAACTTCTTCCCTTCCCTCACTGTAATTTCCAGAAACGTGTGCAAGACAAGAAGGCAAGTCCTAGATGCCAGGGTCACCGTTAGCAATTGTTGATGTTCAGATGTTGAGATTGCCCGACAACGGCCAGCAAGATCTCAGGGCAGAGTGAGTGGAATTTTCAGGAGACAAGATGGAAGTCTTTATTTCTGCTCTGTTTACCTCCAAATGAGATGCCTCCAACAGCAGCACCAGTGTGGCCAGAGAAAAACCAGGCACAAAGGTAGGAAATCCAGAGCATGAACAAGCCACCTCAAATAACAAGAATGCACTCATGAAACATAAATGTACACTCTTACTATTGTTCGGTGGTCACTGTGAATAGGAGACAGGACAAGAGAGGCACAGACCCTACATCCATGAAGGACAGACTTATGGGCCACTCCCTTTACTGAAGTAACTTGCTAAGGGCCTCGGCCTCCCTGGCCCTCAGTTTCCACCTTTCTAGAATGAAGAGGCCTGCCTGGATCTGGGCTCCCTACCAGGGAAGCCAGCATCCAGCAGGGGATCCCCAACCCTGGGAGAAGGCAAGCTGTGTCCCTCACGTCCACTCGCTGCCCTGGAATTCTTGGTCGGAAGAGTTACCTCTCCTCCTTTTCCCCCCAGGGAAATGAGTTTCCACTCTTCTTCTTCCCACCCCATAGCCTGTCTACTAATAAGAGACAGCGATATCCACTATCACTTCCTAATGCATGCTCCTAGCCCTAAACGATCTCAAGACTCAAAGGAAATACAAGGTGAGACACCTTGATAAGCAGTCCTTTCCAGCACCAGCATCCTGTGGTTCTGTGAAAAGTCTAAATAGAGAGAGGTAGGACAGCATACTGGGTAAGAACATCAGCTCTAGAATCGGGCGTGGGTTCAACTTCACCGCTTTCTAGCTATGAGACCTTGGATTAGTACATTAATCTGTCTGAGTCTGAGTCTGTTTCTTCGTCTGTAAAACGGGGATCCCAAGGGTTGTTGTGAGGACAAAATGACACGGTGCCCTGAACACGTTACCTGTTCGATAAAGACTAGCTCCTCTGTGTTATGCCTACATTGTCCGCGCTGTTACCACCACTGCCATTAACTGCCGCGAGACAGTCCAGAGCACAGACCCTACGTGCATCATTTGAGACACTGCGGTGTGTGTGCCGAATGTAATGCTGTTCATAGCAAAACACACTTTCCTTGCCGGGATTGAAAACGAAGAAGGAGAAGAAGAAGAAGGAAGAGAAGGAGGAGGAGAAGAGAAGGGGGAGGGGGAGGGGGAGGAAGGGCAGGAGGAAAGAGGAGAAGAGGAGGAAGAGGACGAAGGAAAAAGAAGAATGGCTCTCAGAAACAGTCATCACTGAGAATCCTCGGTAGGGAGCTGTGCCTTGCATTACCCTACGGCGGCAGCTGGTGGGAAGAGGCATGTCCCAGCAGCCCATGCACGGCCTGCCTGTGCTGTGCTCCCGGTTTTATCAGAAAGGTCTTCCATAAAAAAGATATGAACGTCCTCCTCCAAGAGCACAAGGTTATATTTCTAGGACGCACAGCTGTTTCATTCTTTAAATCTTCCCTCACTGTCAATTATTGCCATTTCAAAACCTTGGCAGTGATCTAAAGACTTTGGCGCATCAGCAGGCTGAAAGAAATAAGGCAGATGAGAGAGGAGACAGCTGGGATAAACCAGTTTAAGTGCGTGGCACCTTCCGGTTGGTATCCGAGGTCAGGAGGCCTCCTGTCCGCCCTGTGTGCACACGAGGAGGAGGGTCAAGGAGAGCCAGGCTGGAAGAAAGGGGTCTCTGTGGAGACCATCCTGCTTAACTACATGTTTGCTTTTTTGGTTTTTGTTTTTTTACGGCCCGAGTCCACTGGAAATGCTGTGGTTGGAGGAAACGCTCCCTTTACTTGTAACTGTAATCTTCTGACAGCTTTTCCAGCTAGAACTCAGGAAGCCAAGTTCCAGGAGAATTAGAATGATGAAAACATTTCAAAATACATACTGATTCTCACCAGCAAGGTTTTGTTATTGGTGAGCTCCCAAGCGTTTCCAGATACCAATAACACATTTGTGAAAGGTTACGTGGACTGAAAAGTCCAAAGTCAAATTTCTCTACTTTCCAAAAGGGCATCTTCTTAGAAAAACAGAAGAGTAACAATAGCAGAGTACTCGAGAATTCAATAAAGCAAACACTATAAATCACTCTCCAGCTCTAGAGGTGGCTTCTATACTTAGCTGGGGCTTGATTCATGCTGCTAATTGTGGCCAAACGAGAACAGATTAGGGTTTTTGGCTCACGGGTTCCTGCCTCTTGGGTTCAGTTAAACTTTCCCAACTACAAATTTACCATCTAGGAGAGTGATCTCTAAATAAGCTTTGCTCTTAAAGACTGCTTATAACGTGGGGCGCCTGGGTGGCTCCGTCGGTTGCGCGTCCGCCTTCAGCCCAGGTCATGATCTCATGTTCATGGGCTCGATCCCCACCTGGGCTCTGAGCTGATAGCTTAGGGCCTGGAACCTGCTTCGGATTCTGTGTCTCCCTCTCCTTCTGCCCCTCCCCCACTCATTCTCTGTCTCTCGTAAAATAAAATAAAACATTGAAAAAAAATTTTTTAATAAAAAATTTTTTAAAAGACTGCTTACAGTGTAACAAAAAGAGGAGAAAATGACCCGAGTTACTCGTGCATCAATGTATGCTCAATGTATCCAAAATTACTACAAAATACAAGCAGGGGAAAGTAAAATTTCAAGGCAAAAGATTCAAAAATTTCTGGGCCAGGGGAGAAAGGGTCTGTGGGAGAATGATAAATCCTAGAACACAGTTCGAAGTGACCAAGAATCTTAATTAGCACAAATCTGTAACTATTTCTTGAGTCTGTATGATGTGCCAGGCATCAGGCTAACATTCTACATATATCATTCCAATTGAGCCTCACATCCTGAGGGAAAGAAGTGATTATTGCCTTCCTATTACACACGAAACTGAAGGTGTAGGGAAGTTTGGTAACATGCCCAAGATCACACATGCATGGCAGAGCCAAGGTCTGAACCTAATCTATCTGACTCCAAGGCCTGTGTCCTTACACCCCACGCTCTGCCTCTATCCTTGCATAAATATCAGTATCTTATTTCTTTGGGATTCCAACATGCAGTGCCTTGAGATGCATCACTGATAATACTCTGGTGAATGTTAGAAGTTCCATCAGCCGAAAGAGACTTGAGGGGGCTTGGTGTGGTTCAGTTGGTTAAGCGTCCAACTTTGGCTCGCAGTCTGTGGGCTCGAGCCCCGCATTGGGCTCTGTGCTGACAGCTCGGAGCCTGGAGCTGGCTTTGGATTCTGTGTCTCCCTCTCTCTCTGCCCCTCGCCGGTTCACATTCTGGCTCTCTCTCTCTCTCAAAAATAAATAAACAATAAAAAAAAAAAAGAGGGGTGCCTGGGTGGCTCAGTCGGTTGGGCGTCCGACTTCAGCTCAGGTCACAATCTCGCAGTCTGTGAGTTCAAGCCCCGCGTCGGGCTCTGGGCTGATGGCTCAGAGCCTGGAGCCTGCTTCCGATTCTGTGTCTCCCTCTCTCTCTGCCCCTCCCTCGTTCATGCTCTGTCTCTCTCTGTCTCAAAAATAAATTTAAAAAAGTTAAAAAAAATTTAAAAAAAAAGAGACTTGGAATCCATCACAAAGCCTGTTCTAAACAATACAATATTATAAATTAGTAATTGATATAAAAAAATAATTGTGATAACATGAATGGGGGAAAGGATTAAATATATAAAAGAGAAAGGCAAAAAGGGATGCTATTGTCTATCATAACTATCATAACTACCTATGTCTTCTTCATAGGGTAGTTGTAGAAATGATATGAGATAAATACTGATAAGATGCTTGAGAAAATGCTGTATCAGGGGTGCCTGGTTGGCTTAGTCGGTTGAGCGTCCGACTTTGGCTCAGGTGATGATCTCACCACTCTTGAGTTTGAGCTCTGTGCTGGCAACTCAGAGCCTGCTTCAGATCCTCTGTCCCCCTCTCTCTTTGTCCCACCCCCACTTGCTCTGTCACTTTCTCTCTCTCTCAAAAATAAATAAAAACATTAAAAAAAAAGAAAATACTATACCAATATTTCAGATATTAGAATAATTCCAAAAATGAATCTAAAGTATTTTAGAAAATGTCATTTTAGAAAATAGTGGTATATTGGCTCAAATATACATTCAAGAAATTGAGATATGATAAAAAATTAGCTTTTCAAAACAGAGGAGGATTGATTTAATAAATGGATAGGAAATTTTGAACTAGTTAATATTTGGGAAAATAGCCACACTGTACCTCAATATTTAGGCTGAAATAATCTCTAGTGGTTTAAAATTTTTAATGTGAGAAGCAAAGCCATGAAAGTACTAGAAGAATCTTCATGACTTTGGATTAAGCAGTGGATTCTTCTTAGCACTGACACCCAAAGCACAAGCAATCAAAAAAGAAAAAAAGAAAAGTTGGACTTCACCAAAATTAAAAACTTTTGTGCATCAAAGGACACTATCAAGAGAGTGAAAGGACACACACAGAATGTGAGAAAGTTTTGCAAAAATGTATCTGATAAGAGTCTAGTATCCAGAAGAGATAAAGAACTCCTACAACTCTACAATAAAAAGACAACCCAATTTAAAAATGGGCAAAGGATTTGCAACAATGTGGATGGAACTAGAGTGTATTATGCTGAGTGAAATAAGTCAGTCAGAGAAGGACAAATACATCATTTCACTCATACGTGGAATTTAAGAAACAAAACAGATGAACATAAGGGAAGGGAGGTAAAAATAAGATAAAAACTGAGAGGGAGGCAAACTATGAGAGACGCTTAAATACAGAGAACAAACTGAGGGTTGCTGGCAGGGTGTTGGAGGGGGGATGGGCTAAATGGGTGATGGGCATTAAAGAGGGCACTTGTTGGCATAAGCACTGGGTGTTATAGGTAAGTGATGAATCACTAAATTCGACTCCTAATTATTACACTATATGTTAACTAACTTGGAGTTAAATTAAAAAAATTTTTTTTAATAATAAAAAATAAAAATGGGAAAAGGATTTGAATAGACATGTCCCCCAAGAAAATGCACAAATAGTCAACAAACACATGAGAGGATGCTTAGCCTCACTAGTCCTTAGGGAAATGAAAATCCAAACCACAATGAACTACCATTTCACATTGACTAGGACAAGTACAACCAAAACTAAACAAGGGTGCCTGGGTGGCTCAGTCATTTAGGCGTCTCTCTCTTTATCTCAGCTGGAGTCTTGATCGTAAGGTTGTAGAGTTCAAGCCCCACATTGGACTCCACACTGAGTGTGCAGCCTACTTAAAAAACAAAAAACCAAAAAACACACAAAAAAAACAACTAAACAGAAAATAACAAAGTGCTGGCAAAGATGTAGAGAAACTGGGATCCTGTACGTTGCTGGTAGGAACTTAAAATGATGTAGCCACTGTGGAAAACAGTTTCATGGGGCTTGAAAACATTAAATGCGGAACTACCATACAACCCAACCATCCCACTACTAGGTAGAGACCCAAAAGAATTAAAAACAAGTACTTCACCAAGTACACAAGGCACATGTCCATTCGTGTTCACGGCAACGCTACTCATAATAGCCAAAAGCAGAGACAACCTAGGCATCTATCAACTGAACAGATACATAAAATATGTTATATCCATGCAACGAAACATGATCCAGACACAAAAAGGAATGAAGTACTGATACATGGACAAACCTTGCAAGAAGGAAACCTTAAAATTATGTTCTGTTAAAGAATCTAGACACAAAAGGCCACGTACAGTATGATCCCATGAATAGAAGATGTCTACAATAGGCAAATCCAGAGAGAGAGAGCAGACAAGTTATTGCAGAAGGCTGGGAAGAGGGGAGACTGCAGAATGACTGCTTAATGGGTATAGGATTTCTTTCTGGGGTGATGAAAGTTTTCCGGAACTAGATAGTTGTCATGGCTGCACAACCTTGTAAGTGTACTAAAAGTTACTAAATTGTACCCGTTAGAGTGGTCAAAATAGTGAATTTTATGTTATATGAATTTTGCCTCAAAATTTCTCCAGTACTAAAAGAAAATATAGGTGGGGTCCCCGGCTGTCTTAGTTGGTAGAGCACGAGACTCTTGATCTTGAGGTTGTAAGTTCGAGCCCCACATTCAGTGTGGAGATGACTGAAAAAGAAAATCTTGAAAAACATAAAATTTTTAAAAATTAAACATTAAAATGAAAATGGAAAGAATGGGGTGTCTGGGTGGCTCAGTCGGTTGAGCGTCCAACTCGGTTTGGGCTCAGATCATGATTTTGCAGTTTGATGAGTTTAAGCTCCGCATCAGGCTCTGCACTGGCAGTGGGGAGACTGCTTGGGATTCTGTCTCTGTCCCTCTCTCTTTGCCCCTTCTCCATTCACGCTGTCTCTGTCTCTCTCAAAATAAATAAACTTTAAAAAAAATAAAAGACAATATAGGTAAGTTTATAATATTCACATGGAGGTCTTTATAAGCATAACATAAGAGACAGAAATCATAAGGGAAAATGAGTACATAAAAATTGAAAATGCCGGGTGCCTGGGTGGCTCAGTTGGTTCAACATCTGACTTAGGCTCAGGTCATGATCTCACCATTCATGAGTTTGAGCCTCACATCAGGCTCTGTACTGACAGCGTGAACCCTGCTTGGGATTGTCTCTCTCTCCCTCTCTCCCTGCTCTTTCCCTACTCATGCTCTATTCTCAAAATAAATAAAACTTTAAAAAAATTGAAAATGTCTGTTCAGGAAAAATAAGCAAATAAAAAGATAAATGGCATGCTGAGAAAAAGTATTTCCAGCATATAATAGATGGTCCGTTACAGAACAGTAAGAAAAGGCAAATACCACTCTAATAGCAGATGGTTCAAGGAATTACAGAGGAAGTTCACAACGGATGAAACATAAATGGCCAGTAAATATACCAGAAGGTTCAATATATGCAAAATAAAACAACAAATTATTTTTTGCCCATCAGACAAGCAAAGATTAAAAAAAAAATAATACCTAACATTAGTAAGAGGGCAGGGAAAAGGTATTCTCATGCATTGGAGGTAGGCATGTAGACGGGTACAGTCTTTCTGTAGGGCATTTTGACGATCTCATGAAGACTTACAAATATTTGAATATTTGAATAATATTTTCCAAGGTAGCTCTTAATCTTTTTTTGTATCTGGACTCCTTTGACAATCTGATGAAAGTAATAGACCCTTTCTTGAGAAAAATACACATACATGCCTATAATTTTAAGGGGTTCATGGATGCCCTCAAGTCCATTCATGGGGCACCGGGTTAAGAGTCTCTGACTTACTGCCTGGATTGGAAAAATAAAGTTATGAAATTAATTCAAATCATTTTGTAGATACAAATATGCTAGAAATGATTTATAGTGACCAACTAAGGGGCACCTGCGTGGCTAGTCGGTTAAGCATCCGACTTTGGCTCAGGTCATGATCTCACCGTTCGTGGGTTCAAGCCCCACATCAGGCTCTGTGCTGACAGCTCAGAGCCTGAAGCCTGCTTGGGATTCTGTGTCTCCCTCTCTCTCTCTCTGACCCTCCCCCACTCGTGCTTTGTCTGTCTCTCTCTCTCTCTCTCTCTCTCTCTCTCTCTCTCTCAAAAATAAATAAACATTATAGTGGCCAACTAAAAGAATAATGATTTGTTTCTTGTTTCAGTAGCCTGTGGCAAGCATAATGTTTTTTTTAATTGTTCCGTTTGAGGGTAGGGATTGCAAGTCAAACAAACCTTTGATTCTAATGCAGAACACCCTCTACATGTTGACAGCTTCTCTCCAATTGGTCTGATCAGAAAATCTTGGGCAAATCGTGAATTCTTCAGGATAGCTGCTGTTTCTTCATCCACTTCAACAATTTCACCCTCCTGAAGGGTAGCAGGAAAAAAACCGCATTTTTTTTTTTAACGTTTATTTATTTTTGAGACAGAGAGAGACAGAGCATGAACGGGGGAGGGTTAGAGAGAGGGAGACACAGAATCTGAAACAGGCTCCAGGCTCTGAGCTGTCAGCACAGAGCCCGACGCGGTGCTCGGACTCACAGACTGTGAGATCATGACCTGAGCCGAAGTCGTACGCTCAACAGACTGAGCCACCCAGGCGCCCCAAAAAACGCATATTAAGATATGCCACTTTAATCTCAATAAAAGAAAAAATACGCAAACGTTTTACTAAGGAGTGGCCTTTTAGGATGAAATACTATACCTTATAATATGATTTTCTCTTATGTTCAGATCCTGCTGCGAGTTTCATGCTTATTTCAAAATGGAACTGACCAGTGTCATAATCAGTTTTTGTTTGGTGGCAAAGCAAAAAAAAAAAACAAAAAAAAAACACTCATTGCTCCAGTTGCCAGTCTCTCCAGAGACAGATGTAGAAAACCACTCTTATCTGAGCTTCACCTTATTCATCATTAAAATAAAGTTTTAGGGGCGCCTGGGTGGCGCAGTCGGTTAAGCGTCCGACTTCAGCCAGGTCACGATCTCGCGGTCCGTGAGTACGAGCCCCGCGTCGGGCTCTGGGCTGATGGCGCAGAGCCTGGAGCCTGTTTCCGATTCTGTGTCTCCCTCTCTCTCTGCCCCTCGCCCGTTCATGCTCTGTCTCTCTCTGTCCCAAAAATAAAAAAATAAACATTGAAAAAAAATTTTTTTAAATAAAGTTTTAAATTAAAAAATAGTTCTCAACGTGTTTTTCTGTGCGTCCGAGGGCGCCCGGAAGGTGTATAAAGGGCTCATGCCTTGGGAACCAGGAGATTCTGGGTTACCTAACCCTTCCCTTCAGATAAACTCTGCTTTTACCCCTTCATATACTGGGGTTATATAAAGCAATGTCTGACGCATGGTTAACTATTGGTGTTTTAAAGAAGATTTACCTTTAAAAAATAATTCTGCTATTAAAACTCTTTTTTTTTTTTTTTTTTTTTTTTTTGAGAGGCACTGTATCAGAGTGATGAGTTCAAAGGTCCTTCCCACTTTGATTCTGTGGCTCTAAGGAGCAGGCAGTACATTAAGGCGCAGTGGATCAGTGAGAAAGCATTGATGAGAAAGTGCCAGGGGGTAATTAAGAAATCTTTTTGGACCAAAAAAAAAAAAAAAAAATAGAGGTGGAAAACAGTAAACCCTTCTACCTTTGGAATGAATAATAACTATCTTGTCTTTACTGAGTTTTAAGATTCTATTTTTTTTAAGTAATCTCTACACCTAACATGGGGATCAACTTACAACCCCGAGATCAAGAATCGCACGCTCTACTGACTGAGCCAGCCAGGCACACCTATATTATTGTTACTCTCACAGAAATTCTACACAGTAGGTATTATTACCACCACTCTTCCAGTGGAGCCAACTATATCTCAAAGAAGGACTTATTCAAGTTTACCCAAGTAATAAATAATAGAGCCAGAATTTGAACCCAGGTATCTGATTCCAAAGCCTATACTTTTCCATTTTGAGGAAATAAAGCCTATTCTGCAAAGAGTAGTATTTTTTTAATGTTTTTAAAAAAATTTTTTTAATGTTTTATTTATTTTTGAGACAGGGAGAGACAGAGCATGAACAGGGGAGGGTCAGAGAGAGGGAGACACAGAATCCGAAGCAGGCTCCAGGCTCCGAGCTGTCAGCACAGAGCCTGACGCGGGGCTCGAACCCACGGACCGAGAGATCATGACCTGAGCCGAAGTCAGACGCTCAACCAACTGAGCCACCCAGGCGCCCCGAAAGAGTAGTATTAATATCAACATGTTGTCATTAAATACTAACAGTTCCTTGATTCTAGATACAAGTGAACAACTGAAGTATTGTTGCACTGTTGTGCAACTCCTATTCTTTTCCATCCTTCTCTCTATAATTGTCCATCCTTTTCCATTGTTTCTCTATAATTCCATTAATCTGATGTCTGAAGGATGCTTCCTATCCTTCCCATCCCACTTTCCCACTTAAGAAAAGACTTTTCTTAGGTGTGATAGCGATACTGTGGTTATATAGGAGAATATTTTATTCTTAGGAGATGCATGCTGAAACATTTTAGGGTAAAATGTCACAATGTCTGCAGCTTACTTTGTTTTTTAAAGTTTATTTATTTGGAGAGAGAGAGAGAGAGAGAGAGAGAGAGAGAGAATGAATTCCAAGCAGGTTCTGGCTGTCAGTGTGGAGCCCGATGCAGGGCTTGATCCCACCACAGTGAGACCATGACCCGAGCTGAAATTATGAGTTAGATGCTTAACTGACAAACCATCCAGGCGCCTCTGCAACTTACTTTTAATGGTTCAGTGAAAGCATACACACACACACACACCCCAATACAGAAAACTGAGAAGCAATGCAAAGTTAAGAAAAGTGCCTGGATTCCCAAGGCACCTGGGTTCAGCGTCCGATTCTTGACTTTGGCTCAGGTCATGATCTCACAGCTTCTTGGGTTCGAGCCCCACATTGGGCTCTGTGCTGGCAGCGCAGAGCCTGCTTGGGATTCTCTCTCTCCCTCCCTAGCTGCCCTTCCCCCAATGTACTGTCTCTGTCTTTCTCAAAATAAATAAATAAACTAAAAAAAAAAATTTTTTTTTAATAGAAAAAAGAAAGAAAAAGTACCTGGAGCAAGGGTAAGAGGAGAAAGAATACCCAAAGTACAGAAAATTTTATTTACCTTAAATGTGAAATTTGCATCAAATATTAGTTCTTTTTCGTGTCCTGTGATTCCTCCGTTGTAAATAACTTGGCATCTTTCGGCTGGTCCCGTCTTAGGGAGTTTGAAGAGGCGAAATGTTGCAGAAACAAAACGACAGTCACCTGAAACAGAATTTACCCATGATTCAGCTCCAGCACCCAAATGGCTATTGGTTTGCTTAGCAGATGAAGAGCATATATATTATCAAGGCCATTTTCTTCTTTGCATGCCATGAGTCATCTTTCTGGCGAGTTCACTTTATTTACTGAATAACTTCGAAGTGCTTTATGCCAAACTTTGGAGGTTGCTGTTAAGCAGAAGACAAGATGGAGGTTTCCGGATGATCCAAAGTCTATCTCAATGGGGCTCACTCACTACACACTTCCTAATCACCACATCTGAACCATTTAGGGAGCAGTTTTAACGTCCCCTCCCCCCCCCACCCCCGCTCTTTCTTACCGATCACTCTTTCTAGTTCCTCGTTTTGAACTGTAATGAGGTTGGCACTGACCAAACGTGGGCGGCAGAAACCAATTTTCTGGGCAAGGATGGCAAGGTCCTTCCAGTACAAAGCACCACCCAGGCACTCACCTAAAAACAAAGAAAAATCATGGGGCGCCTGGGTGGCGCAGTCGGTTAAGCGTCCGACTTCAGCCAGGTCACGATCTCGCGGTCCGGGAGTTCGAGCCCCGCGTCGGGCTCTGGGCTGATGGCTCAGAGCCTGGAGCCTGTTTCCGATTCTGTGTCTCCCTCTCTCTCTGACCCTCCCCCGTTCATGCTCTGTCTCTCTCTGTCCCAAAAATAAATAAACGTTGAAAAAAAAAATTAAAAAAAAAAAAAAACAAAGAAAAATCACATACCAACCCAAACAACTAGGTGTTCAGGAAATTACTCTTCTGTCAAACTGATGAGGATATGGGGCTTGTTAAAACATAGGGCCCAGAAATAGAAGAAGGTCCTGCGTGTTCCCCCAAGATCTTAAAGTCACAACCAAAATCCAATATACTAGCTAATGGCCTCTGGGGACCATTCTTCAAGACAGTCACTAATGGGCTAGTTCCCCCCAGCTGCAATCCTATTTTGGGATTGAGTAGGTCACAATCTGAAAAGCACTATCTATGTGAGTAAAAAACATATAAGAGATAATTTACAAAATTGCCTTTTAGCTCCAGATTATCATAATGATGTGCTACTAGACAATAACTACTACTAATATTCATACTAATTTTTAAATTTATTACATCAACAAATCAGAAACAATCCAAGTGATTACCCATAGAGAAATGGTCAAATAAAGTACGGTACAGCTATATACTACAGTTGTATAATACAAACATTTAAAATACATTTTTAAAAATCTTAGGCTTAGGACACATGCTAAATAAAATTATAATACTAAATTCTATATACAGCATGTTCCCAATTTTATTTTATTACACACACACACACACACACACACACACAAACACACATCCTAAAAGGATGTATACTAAAATGTTAAAGAGGTTAATTACTAAGTTACATGATAAGTAGTGTTTTTTTCCTTTTTCTTTTTGTGTTTTCCAAAGTTTGAACAAGATTCATTTATTACTGTATGACAAGAAAAAAGTTAACGTAATTTATTTTTTTAAGTTTATCTGTTTCGAGAGAGAGAGAGAGTCGAGGGGAGGCGCAGAGAGAGAGAAGGGGACAGAGGATCCAAAGTGGGCTCTGTGCTGACAGCAGCGAGCCCGATGTGGGACTTGAACTCACAACCCCAGAGCTCAAGAGTCTAAGGCTCTACCAACTGAGCCAGCCAGGCTCCCCTAAAAGCAAGAACTTCTGATTTCATAGTCAGATTGACCACACGCATGCCTTCATCTCCTTCCACTTCCAGAGACTCTGTTAAAATGACAGTGAGGAAATAAACAACACAATAACGATGCGGACAGAAGGCGACTGAGGGGGTTTCGGTTCCAGAACGGTTGCCCTCATTTCCGTGCTGCGGTTTCGAAAGTACTTTTCAGGGGCGCCTGGGAGGCTCAGTCGGTTAAGCGGTTAAGCGTCTGACTTCAGCTCAGGTCACGATCTCGCGGTCCGTGAGTTCGAGCCCCGCGTTGGGCTCTGGGCTGACCGCTCGGAGCCTGGAGCCTGTTTCAGATTCTGTGTCTCCCTCTCTCTCTGACCCTCCCCCGTTCATGCTCTGTCTCTCTCTGTCTCAAAAAAAAATAAACGTTAAAAAAAAAAATAAAAAAAAAAGAAAGTACTTTTCATATCCACTATCTCATTTAATCTTCATAACAGCCCAATAAGGCAGATTATATTATTATCTACATTTTACAATTTGGAAAACAATGACTCCAAGAGACCAATTAAATTGTCCAAGGTCATACCACTCTGGAATGGCAGAAGTGGAAGAAAACATAAGCCTAATCCCACGTGTTCCCATGTCACAAAGCCTCATCCTGGATATTAGCAGACCGGAGTTCTGTACCTGAACAAGTATCTGCCGTAAAACAAAACAAAGCAACACCTACCCCACAAAACTCGGCGTGTCCTGATTTCTTCTGGCAATTCAAGGCTAGCATAGACGTCACTGAAATACAGCTCCCCTCCATGCTGAAACAGCAGTATGAGTCCAAACAAGGTTAAAGATGACATTAGTCCCAGATAGCATAGAAAGGAATGAGGAGATAAAATCAATTTTAAAAACCAACAGAACTAACAAATCACAGCTGCCTCCCTAGTCACAAGCAGTAACCGCACGCCAAGATTTTTTTCCAGCGCCCTACCCATCAGGTAATAAAATGACTTTCCAAGAGTGTTTCTCTCCTAAATAAAGAGACTCAAGTTACTTAGAATTTTTGCCAGTCTGAACCAAACGCAGTCCCAAGTAGGTGTATAACTAGTGGAAATAAATGGTATTCCTAAATTCTTCTAAAAATTATGTAACTTTTGTGATGTAATAATACACTATATTTTTTTAAAATTCTTTCATGTTTTTAAATGTTTGTTGATTTTTGAGAGAGAGAGAGAGAGAGAGAGCGAGCACGTGAGTGGGGGAGGAACAGAGAGACAGGGAGACACAGAATCCGAAGCAGGCTTCAGGCTCTGAACTGTCAGCACAGAGCCCGACGCGGGGCTGGAACCCATGAACCGCGAGGTCATGACCGAGCTGAAGTCGGCTGCTTAACTGACTGAGCCACCCAGGTGCCCCAATAATACACTATATTTTTAAAATATTGCCCTTAAAATCTCAGACATATGAGTGATCAGGAATTTTAAGATTGTATTTAGCTAATCTCAAGGGCTTAGAGTCTAGATTGAACAGTAATGTCTCCACCTTTTAGAAGTACATCTTGGTGAAGATAGTAAGCTGGTCTATAAGGCGGTATGTCAATTAAGACATTATTAAATCATTTTTACATAGATTTTCTTGTTTGATCTCTCCGACAGCCCTAGAACCCCCAAATCTCAGAATCTCGTATCTTCTATCATGAAGATACACGTCTCATGATATATATGGAAGGTATGGAGCTCCAGCAAGTTCTCCTTTTAGAAAATAGTTAACTTAAAAGTTCTACCTTCTTGGGGCGCCTGGGTGGCGCAGTCGGTTAAGCGTCCGACTTCAGCCAGGTCACGATCTCGCGGTCCGGGAGTTCGAGCCCCGCGTCGGGCTCTGGGCTGATGGCTCAGAGCCTGGAGCCTGTTTCCGATTCTGTGTCTCCCTCTCTCTCTGCCCCTCCCCCGTTCATGCTCTGTCTCTCTCTGTCTCAAAAATAAATAAACGTTAAAAAAAAAAAAAAAAGTTCTACCTTCTTTAACTTCCTGAAGATCTAGAATCCTGACAGAGACAAAATAAGCAGCCGTGAGAAACACTATACAAGCTAGAAGAATATATTCATAGCAGCCTTTAGTAGTCAGTCCCAAATTTCCTGCAGGTTCTACAGATGCCATCCCAGGAACACGTACAGCAGAGAACAGGAGGAGAGAGAGCAATAAGGCAAACATTTTAACATGTTCAATGACTACCACGACTCTCAGATTTATGACCATTTACAATGTGAGAGGAAAAAGAATCCATGGCTAGGGTATTCTTGCCACACCCCTTTTTGGCCATCCCTTTTTGCAAAATTTTTTAATATTTTATTTATTTTTGAGAAAGAGAAAGAGAGAGAGACAGAGGCAGAGGGAGACCCAGAATATGAAGCAGGCTCCAGGCTCTGAGCTGTCAGCACAGAGCCCAGCGCGGGGCTTGAACTCACGAACTGTGAGATCATGACCTGAGCCGAAGTCGGACGCTTAACCGACTGACCCACCCCAGGCGCGCGCCCCCCCCTTTTTGATTTAGGGAATAAATTACAAGAGTTTGAGCTCTCAGCTCAAGGGAGCAAGAATAGGACAGGCCCCACTGCTCTTACTGGCACGTAAAGCCCACTTGTCCCGACCTTCCCTCACCTTCAGCACTCGGTGAACCTCCTGTAGCACTTGCTGCTTATCAGGCACAAGGTTAATGACACAATTTGATCTAAAAAAGAACAGATGGGCTGTCAGGCAAATTTGCACACTACCCAGAGCTCTTCAAATCCTTCAGTCCCTGAAGATGTCTTTCATTGTTTTCTCAAAGCTACCTCATTCTTCCTGCCTCCCTCCTCTCTTCCCCACACTCAACTTTGCCCCCCAGGTTAAAGGAGATAGACAGTGTTTAAAAGCACAGTAAATTGTTAGCAAACTTGAGTGTGCAGGAAAGGAAGGCAGGCGCGCTGATTTGTTTCTGCCCTCGTGGTCACCTCGCAACAGCACGAAACCTGGGACCAGACGCCTGCTGCACAATGTGTTCCTTATGCCACATGGAAATAGGCGAAATTCCTCAAAAGCAGCTTGGTCAGGCGTGTCACGTGGGCATGATTTGACAAAACCTCAAAGGAAAAGGGGAAATGCAGATCCCTACACCTTGGTGTGACGATAATACTAAAGGTAACGGGTCAGTGTGTATTGTATGAGCAGACTCAGTGGTCCTGCTGGTCTTTGGGGCTCATTGGGTTCATGGTTAAGTTTAAAATCAGTTCTCTCCTGGGCTAGTGCGTTCTGAGGCCAGTGGACCACAAGCGCCTGAGGGCAGCTCCCTCCCTTTGTGAAGTCAGGCTACGTTTAGTTTAACACCTTAAATGAGAGAAGTTCAGCAAAAGGTAGTGACATCTGTGTTCAGTAGGAAATGAGCTATAGTCACAAAAGCTATAGTTATGTAGAGACCCACATAACAATATCATAACTCTCATTCTTGATTCCAGTCTCCTCCAACTTCTCTATGTAGCCACGATGAAAAGTCACGTTGGGGGTCTGGAAGCCATATTTTTCCATGTGATATTCAATATACTGTTTAGCCACTTCTACCTAATAAAACAAAACCCAAAAAAGCATATAGGAATTTGATAATCATTTTTTTTAATATACTACTTTTTTATTATAAGTTTCCTGCTACTCATGGAATATACTTACCCGAGACTATTTTGGGGAAATGTTCACTATTTCTCTGGGCATGTAGTATATATTACAGCCTGGGATAACTCAAGAGAGCACAAACTCCCTGCTCAATACATGGATTTTTCTTGAATTCAGTAGGCTCCACACCCAACATGGGGCTTGAACTCATGACCCTGAGATCAAGAGTCACATGCTTCACCAACTGAGCCAGCCAGGCACTGAACGAACTCTTCACTCAATAACAAAATCTTTCAAGATAGATAGAAGGAAGGGAAAAATCGGACTCTGTTGGGTCATCAGGAAATACATGGATCAGGTCAAACCCCTGACTCTGTTCTCCCAGAAGAGCCCCTAATTGTCAAAGTTCTCAGCTTTCGGGGCAGGAGGCATACTGGCACAAATGAGCATCGCATTTAGCAGCCTTCTTAGATTACCCTTGAAGAGCCGCAACGGAAACAGCTCTATCTCTAAACGAATGCCTGTGAGAAGTGTTTCCTCCTTGTCCTCCAAACCACTGCCTCACCTGACTCTCTGTCATGTCTATTCCAGTGACATGTCCCATCTCACCAACCAGCTGACTAAGCGCATAGCAATCTCGGCCACTTCCACTGCCCAGGTCCAAAATCCAGCAGTTTTCCAGATGCTCGGGGATGACCAGACCACAGCCATAATACCTGGGAAACAGAAACTACATACAGAACCCCCCCACGTCCTTCTGACCTCCGTCCTTCCTTTCTGTCCCTCCTTCCTTTCATCATTCACCGGATTTCTAGTTAGGTGTTTAGTTTCCCCCATTAAACCGGAAGCTCCATGGACACTGGGACTCTCTCTGCTTTGTTTACCATTATATTGTCGGGCGCCGTACCAGGTACAAGACAAGACAAGGCATGTACCAGATACATGGCAAGACAAATAAGCCATTTACAGTAACTGTGGAATAAAAACATTTAGTTAGGCATTCGCTGAACATTTACTACAGGTCCAGAACTGGGCTAGGCACGGAGAAGAAACGTAACACAAGATTTCTGTCCCCTAGGGGGGTATTTAACTGGGGACGTAAAACATGAGCACAGAAAACATTTCCCATGATTTATTGACAAATGGAGGGGCACAGGCAGTAAGTGCTCTAGTGGTTTAGGGAAGACGGGGCTCAAGGATTGGAGAAGGCTTCACAAAGTAGGTAGGACATCAGTGAAGTGTTGGAAGGGCAGGATTCGGAAAGGAGAAAGGGGAAGGAAGGCATTCCAGATCAACAACGGTATGCGGGGCAGGAGAAGGGAAAGGTCTGGCTACAGTAGTGTCCTGCATCAGAGGGATGGGGTTGGTTAGGAAGGGAGGGCCAAACCTGACAGCCTTGAATGTCAGGTCCAACGTGTATAAACGTATCCTGAGTAAAGGTGGGTGGGAGTGAAGGGGGCGGGTCATTGGAATTTCTTAAACAGAGCTGGTAAGATGATCAGTGCTGTACTTTACCAGTTTTATGATAGACAAGGCAAACTGGATGGATTGGAGGAAAACGGATCAATTCCCTAGGGAATTGATCAACTCTCTTTTGAAAAAGCTGCTGTCTAAAGTCTTTAGCGGGCGGGGGCAGCCCAGGGCACTCTACCTCAGGGCTACTTCTTCATGTACGTTATTCAAGGCTTCCCGGATGTGCTTGGGGACCGGCCTGGCTGCCGTGACACAGGCATTGGTCTGGAGGTCCGCTGATTTCTTCAGCACCTGCCCATAGTAGGTCTGACCAGGGGGCAAGGGCGGGTGGGGGTGGGGAGAGAGAAGAGCCGGAGCTGGTGAGCGCAGGATAACGGCTCCCATGCCCACCACCCCCATCTCCACACATTCAGGCCTGGCTAGGCTTGCTCCCTGCAAAGCTCTAAGCTCAGACTCTGCCCTGCACCCTCCCCTCGCCCCTCCCTGATCCTGGGGTTGGAGGGGGGAGGGGAGGGCAAGGGCGCAGGCCGGGCTGGGCTTCCAAAGGCCTAGTGCTCCCACTCAGCCGACGCTCCTTCTTGGCCATTACAGGTCCTTCTTGCTGGCACCTGCACGTCCTTCCGGATCTCAGCGTCTCGAGGGGCGGCCACTGACAGAAACGGGGCGGGCGGGGGGGGGGGGGGAGGGAAGGAAGCTGAAAGGCGAAGGTGCTGAGCACCTGCAAGGGGAAAGGGGCACGCTAAGATAGAGGGGTGGTTAAGGGGCACGCTGGGGGGGGGGGGGTGATTGGCGGGGGGTAGTGATTCAGGGGCACGGGGGCACGGGGAGGCGAAGGGCAGCACACTCACTGTCTCCTCGGCTTCTGGACTCCGGGACTTGCGTTCCCGGCAACTAGCTCCCCCGGCCCAAGGCTCCTGAGGCCCCGCCCCCGCGACAGGCAGGCCTGACCTCCCGCGGGGCGGGCTTCCCGAGCTTGAGCAGGTAGGTGGTACCAGCCCGCCCACCCCGTGAGGCAGGAACCTGCCGCCGCTTCCAGCAGCTTCCAGCACAGGCTGACCGCCCGACCTCACCTCGCGTTCTGGCCCTTCTGGGCCCAGTTAGTCTTTCCAACCGGAAAGAGGAGATTGCTATTAACTAGTATTTTCCTTTATCGCTCCGCTGTGATTTTCGTGTTGTAAACCTCCTATGCGGACTTAAATGAACACCCATATGATTTTTGCCCCTGTGGGGAATGGAAATCACCTATTCTCAATCTTTTTTTTTTTTTAACTGAAGTCTAGTTGACATACAATGCTATGTAAGTTTCAGGTGTACAATTTAGTGATCCCACAATTCCCCAAGTTACACACTACTCATCACAAGCGTAGCCAACATCTGTCACCAGTTATTAAAATACTATTGACTGTTTGCCCTATCCTGTACTTTTCATCCCCATGGCTTACTCATTCTACAGCTGTAAAATGTTTGTACCTCTTAATCCCCTTCACCTATTTTGCCCATTTTTTTTTTAGATCCCACGTATAAAAGAATTATATGGTATTTATCTTACTCTGCCTGACTTATTTCACTTGGCATAATACCCCCGGGTCCCCATCATGTTGTTGCAAATAGCAAGATCTCATTCCGTTTTATGGTTGCAAATTTCGTAATATACACATACACACGTATATATGTATATATACACATATACATGCGTGTCTATCTTTTCTTCATCCATTCATTGATGGACCTTAGATTGCTTCCATACTTTGGCTATTATACATAATGCTTCAGTAAACATAGGGGTACACGCGTCTTCTCAAATTAGTTTTCATTTCCTTTGGGTAAATACCCAGCAGTGGCATTACTAGATTACATGGTATTTCTATTTTTAATTTTTTGAGGAACTCCCATACTATTTTCCACAGTGGCTGCACCAATTTACATTCCCACCAACATTGCATGAGGGTTTCCTTCTCTCCACATCCTTGCCCGCACTTGTCATTTCTTGTTCTTTTGATATTAGTCATTCTGACTGGTGTGAGATAGTGTCTCCTTGTGTTGGTTTTTTTATGTATATATTTTTTAATGTTTATTTGTTCTTGAGCGATAGAGATGGTGTGAGCAGGGGAGGGACAGAGAGAGAGAGGGAGACACAGAATCCAAAGCAGGTTCCAGGCTCTGAGCTGTCAGCACAGAGCCTGATGCGGGGCTTGAACCCACAAGCCACGAGATCATGACCTGAGTCGAAGTCAGATGCTTAACTGACTGAGCCACCCAGGTGCCCCTCATTTTGGTTTTGATTTGCATTTCCCTAATGATGCGTCAGGATGAGCACCTTTTCATGTGTCTGTTGGCCATCTGTATGCTTTCTTTGGAGAAACGTCTGTTCAGGTACTCTACCCATTTTTTAGACAGATTATTCTCAATCTGTTTTGAAAGTCAGGTTTATTGAGATATAATTTACATTCAGTAAAATTCAACTTTCTCAGGGCGCCTGGGTGGCGCAGTCGGTTAAGCGTCCGACTTCAGCCAGGTCACGATCTCGCTGTCCGTGAGTTCAAGCCCCGCGTCGTGCTCTGGGCTGATGGCTCAGAGCCTGGAGCCTGTTTCCGATTCTGTGTCTCCCTCTCTCTCTGCTCCTCCCCCGTTCATGCTCTGTCTCTCTCTGTCCCAAAAATAAATAAAAACGTTGAAAAAAAAATTAAAAAAAAATTCAACTTTCTCTAGCATACAGTTCTGTGAGTTCTGACATACACATGACAATCAAGACTCTCACACCCAAGACTTTTTAAAAATACTTATTTATTTTGAGAGAGAGAGAGAGTGTGTGAATATGCAAGTGTGGGAGCGGCAAAGAGGGAGGATCCCAAGCAGGCTGCATGCTCTCAGCGCAGAGCCCGTCGAGGGGCTTGATCTCATGAACTGTGAGATCATGACCTGAGCTGAAAACAAGAGTCAGATGCTTAACCGAGACAGACACCCAGGCACCCCTCACCCCAAAAATATCTTTGTGCCCCTTTGTAGTAAATCCCCTCCCCTCCCCACCAGCTCCTAAACAACCACAATTGTTTTCTCCCTCCTTTTCCAGAATGCCATGGAATCATCATGTACGTAGCAGTTCTGTTTTGTATCATATTTAGGAAAACAACTTTTCTAAGTGCATTTTAACCTCTAGTCATTTTTAGTCAATGCACTTGTGTTTCCCCAGTATTGTTATTCCATCCTGAAGAAAGTTTTTTCTTCCTCCCCTATATTGAACAACAATGAGTTTGAACTGCGTGGTCCACCTCTATGTAGATTTTCTTGGTAAGTACAGTATGTAAACGTATTTTCTCTCTTGCAATTTTTTTTTAATGTTTATTTTTGAGAGCAGGTGGAGGGGCAGAGAGAGAGTGGGACAAAGGATCCGAAGCAGGCTCTGTGCCGACAGCAGAGAGCCCGATGCAGGGCTCAAAGTCAAGAACCATGAGACCATGACTTGAGCTGAAGTCAGACACTTAACTGATTAAGCCAACCAGGCACCACTCTCTTGTAACTTTAATAACATCTTCTTTTTTCTCTAGCTTACTTCATTGTAAATACAGTATATAATACATATAAGATAAAATACGTGGTAATTGTTTACATTATTGATAAGGCTTCTGGTCAATAGTAGGCTATTAGTAGTTAAGTTCTTGGGGAGTCAAAAGTTACAAGCAGATTTTCTACTGTGCAGGTCTCGGCACCCCAACCATCATGTTGCCCAAGGTATTCGCCTATCTCACCTCCTTTTGTGGTTGTAACAAGCATTTCTATTCATTAGGATAGTAAGGAGATACGGAGATCTCAACTGAACATTTACCATGTTATACTCATTTTTCAATCTCTTGTGCTAATAACAGTCTCCCTGATGTCAATTAGTTGTTGTTAAATATTAATAGGAAAGTGTTGTATTTTGACATTTTTAACAAATTAAACCCGTGAAAACGATCCTTGTTGGAATATTTTTATAGCTTAGAATATTTCCAACTATTAAGTGTGTAAAAATGATTGTTTCTGTAGGTGTCAGTTTCTTGGCACTCATGTAACGGTAAAAACACTCAAATATTAGTTTTCAATATACGGTCTCCATAAAATGAGCCCCTTTAGGGAAAGCAGTCGCTTTCTCACTCATTGTTAAAATGCCCTCTTTATCTTGAAGGAACAGATTAATGGGAGTTGAGGAAAGGGCTTTACCATTTTCCACTTGTTCACTCACAGTACTTTAATGTATTATCTTCAACTTATGGTTATTTACAAGAATCATCTGATAAACCTTAAATCCACTTCACCACACACAGATAAATCACAAGAAAGCAAACCGCCATCAACTTAAATTGGGTTATTCCCAATTTTCCCTCAGGTATCTAGGGTGCAGCACTGATTTGGGACAGAGTGCTTGCAGCCATAGTTCATTCTGATTGGTCAGGGCATCAGCCACAGTTCTTTTTTGTTTCTTTGTTTTTTAATATCACCCCTGCTAAGTAAGAGGCCTAGTGTAGATTAGTATGTTATGGAGATGAAATCAGACCTCTCATATCAAGCCATATTTTAAATATTAGCAAAAGCTAGGTTTCTTAAGATAAAAAGTAAACATACATAGACATTTCTGTATTTTCTTCCCTTGCCTCCAAGGACGGCCTTGCACATACCTCCACATACCCCACCTTGGAAGTTACTCGTCTGACGATTACAGAATGGTCCAGAGAGGCAGATTTTCAAAATGGCCAGCATCCCTCAGTAAAGGCTTCCCCAAAATTGGATGTTTACTTGCTAGAAATGCAACTGCAGGGGTAAATGGTAAAGTACTTCCAACATGCTTTCCTTTGTATTATGTTAAATACTAGAAATGACAAGTAGCACTCTTGTTTCTATTTATAAGGAAAGTAGCAGATTATGATAGAGCTAGACTAGTACTCAAAAGGCCGATCACCAAACTCGGTGACTTTGGGTGAATCATTTCCTGTCCCCGGTCATGTTTTTCATTTGTAAAACCTGGGGCTGAATTCAATCACTTTTGAGGACCTGTACAGCTCTAAGATTCTGGGGTTCTGTGATTCTTCTTCACCAAATACTACATGTTGGTTCATTAGAAAGAACTCTTTGGAGAGAAAAAAAATTTTATATAGTTTTAATTAGAAATAGAAGTTAATTTTTTCCAATGCCTTTTTGGTGTATATTACAGCGATATACGATTTAATGTTTCTTATTAATGTAATGTGTCTTGCAGCTGTTACATCAACTTCATAATTCTGGAATTATCTTAGCAATTTTTTCAAAGATATTTCTCTGTTCAATTTTTCTGAGATATTATTAGGATTTTTGCATCGATGTTCATAAATAAGAATCTCCCAAATTTTCTTATTTTATTATTTTTTTAAATTTCTTAATGTTTATTTATTTTTGAGAGAGGCAGAGACAGAATGCAAGTGGGTTAGGAGCAGAGAGAGAGGGAGACACGAATCCGAAGCAGGCTCCAGTCTCTGAACTGTCAGCACAGAGCCCGACGCGGGGCTCAAACTCACAAACCAAGAGATCATGACCTGAGCCGCAGTCGGACGCTCAACCGACTGAGCCACCCAGGCGCCCCTATTTTACTTAAATTTTTAAAATTGAAAGTCATAGTGGCACCTGGCTGCCTCAGTTGATAGAGCATGTGACTCTTGACCTCAGGATTGTAGGTTGGAACCTTACGCTGGGTGTAGAGACTACTTAAAAATAAAACCTTTAAAAATAAATTAACATAAAAACGAAAGTCATATTTACTTCAGCAAATGAACTGAGTATCTTACTATCATTTTCTATACTTTGGCAGTATATGGAAGTTCTTTGATAGTTTGGAAAAGTCTCAGGAAAGCTATCACTAGCAAATGACTTTTTTTTCTTTTTAAAAATTTTTTAAGTAAGCTCTGGTCCCAGTGTGGGACTCAGACTCACAACCCCAAGATCAAGAGTCGCACGCTCTGCCAACTGACCCAGCCAGGTGCCCCCGGACATATTCTCTTTTAAGTGTCAGTTTTGTAATATTACAGCTTTATAAGGAACCAGACATTTTGATACTAGTAATCAAATTTTTAGCATCAAGCTGATAAATCATGCGTTTACAATCTAATTGATGTATTCTATGTACCTCCCATCCAATAATAAATTTACTAATTTGTACTTTTATGATTGAGCTGATACTTTCCCAATTTAATTTTTTTTAAGATTTTATTTTTAAGTAGTCTCCACACCCAATGTAAGGCTCAGCCTTACAACCTCGAGGTCAAGAGTCGCATGCTCCAGTCACTGAGCCAGCCAGGTGCCCCGATACTTTAGCAATTTAATCTATAAGCATCAATTAATGACATACATTTTTCAAATTTTTTATCATGCATGCTTGGTTTTCTTATTCCATTTTGATTTCCTCTCTAAGTTCTAACCACAAACCTCTTAAAAAAAAAAAAACAACATTTCCACCCTTATCCCTAAAGTAGAGCTATAAAGCATCATTTTCTTACTTTACAGCACAGCTTAGGTATCATCACATAAATTTTCTCGCATAGAATTTGAGTTTTCACTATTTAAAAAATATTATCCTCCAACATATTCTCTATACCCGAGATTTAAAAAAAATTTTGGCGGGGGGTGGGGGGCGCCTGGGTGGCTCAGTCGGTCAAGCATCTGACTTCAGCTCAGGTCATGATCTCGCCGTCCGTGAGTTCGGGCGCCAGGTCGGACTCTGCTGACAGCTCAGCGCCTGGAGCCTGTTTCGGATTCTGTGTCTCTCTCTCTGCCCCTCCCCCCACTCACGTTCTGTCTCTCTGTCTCTGAAAGATGAATAAACCTTAAAAAATAAAAAAATATAGGAATTTACCCAAGGGATACAGGAGTACTGATGCATAGGGCCACTTGTACCCCAATGTTTATAGCAGCACTCTCAACAATAGCCAAATTATGGAAAGAGCCTAAATGTCCTTCAACTGATGAATGGATAAAGAAATTGTGGTTTATATATACAATGGAGTACTACGTGGCCATGAGAAAGAATGAAATATGGCCCTTTGTAGCAACGTGGATGGAACTGGAGAGTGTGATGCTAAGTGAAATAAGCCATACAGAGAAAGACAGATACCATATGGTTTCACTCTTATGTGGATCCTGAGAAATTTAACAGAAACCCATGGGGGAGAGGAAGGAAAAAAAAAAAAAAAGAGGTTAGAGTGGGAGAGAGCCAAAGCATAAGAGACTCTTAAAAACTGAGAACAAACTGAGGGTTGATGGGAGGTGGGAGGGAGGGGAGGGTGGGTGATGGGTATTGAGGAGGGCACCTTTTGGGATGAGCACTGGGTGTTGTATGGAAACCAATTTGACAATAAATTTCATATATTGAAAAATTAATTAATTAATAAAATAAAATAAAATAAATTTTTAATGTTTATTTTTGAGACAGAGAGAGACAGTGTGTGAGCAGGCGAGGGACAGAGAAAGGAAGACACAGAATCCAAAGCAGGCTCCAGGCTCTGAGCTGTCAGCACAGAGCCCGACACGGGGCTCAAACTCACCACGAGATCATGGCCTGAGCCGAAGTCTGACGCTGAACCAACTGAGCCACCCAGGTGCCCCATATTTATTTTTAATTTCTGCACTAGATACGGCCTCCAGCAAAATGTTGAATAGAAACAGTGTTGGTAACATCCTCCAATAATGCTTCAAATGTCTTACTCTTTTTTTTTAATGTATTTATTTTTGAGGAAGAGAGAGGGAACAGGGCAGGGACAGAGAGAGAGGGAGACAGATAATTCCAAGCAGGCTCGCAGTGTTGGCTCTATTCTATGAACCATGAGATTAAACCTGAGCCAAAATCAAGAGTCAGATGCTCAACCAACTGAGCCACCCAGGCACCCCTCAAATGTTTTACTCTTAACATGACATTTGCTGGAAATTTATGACCCTTCTTTTTGAAGGTGAACTGAGCCCATTTACATTTAATAATTGTAATGAGTGTTTACAGAATGAATAGCATAACTGAATTCCTTCATATCTAGTTTTTTTTCTTTTACTTTAAATTAATGTGTATAGGTAAAATGAGGAATAAATACAGTCTAATATGATTAGCTGGCTCGATATACAATATGAATTAAATTGGACTCTTATTTGCTTTTTTTTTCTTTTAGTGAAGACACCAGTTTCCTGTCAGCTTTCTCCCAATTCCTTAGTGAAGAACTAACTAGAACATGATAGAGTCCCATTTAAAATTCAAACAAAGCAAAGACATTCAAAGGCAATGCCTTTTAGTAAGATGAGTTAAATAAACATGGGTAAGTATCTGAAAACATAAGGTTTTCACCATGGCAGGACCCTATGCTGCAATCATTCCCAGTAATTCAACTGCCTTTGCATTTGGCAGTAATGTTCTACAAGTGAATTTGCTGATGACTAGCAAAATTTTTACATGAACCCAACGCCAATTAATCAAAAGTAATAACAAAGAAACTCTAGGAATACAAGTCAAGGGAGGAGACTGCAGCTGGCCAGATATGATACCATTTGCCTACCTTTCTTTCAGGAATTTGCTACAATGAATAAAATAAATATTTCCTCTGAGTGGGAAGGGAAGGGAAGGGAAGGGAAGGGAAGGGAAGGGAAGGGAAGGGAAGGGAAGGGAAAGAACAGGTATTACCTATTACCATTTCTGAATGTATGATTAAAAGAAAAAAAGTCTTTAAAAAAGAATATTAATTAGTCCTATGTTTTCACAACAGAATCCCTAATTCTGAATTTAAAACATTATTCAGTATTTGCTTAAGGATCATATTTAGTTGATGTGGCTTTTGACATATGAAAATTCTAGGGGAAAAACTAAGACCTCTTTTAATTTTACTTTAACATCAAACTAAACAGAGCAATTAAAAAATTCAATAAGACCATGGGTTACTCTGCTTCAAGAAGTACTTCCAAAATTCAACCACCTAGCTTCTTCCAGGAGGAATTATACACCATCACAAATCTGTTCTAACTTAACTTTTGGAGAAGAAAATGGAAAGTCAAACCCATAGCACAGTGGTTAAGTAAAAGATTTCCTTCTCAGTGTCGGCACAGAAGTGCTTTTGCCCCCTTACAAGCTGCACTATTTCAGCAGATGATTCAGCTGGTCCTGTAGATCAGAAGACTGCTCAACACTAGAAATTAGAAAAGAGAAAAAGGTTTATCTGGAATGAGCAATAAAGACCTCTCTTTGTTCAGTTTGTACTTTAACACAGAAGCACTCCCGAAGCTAAATCAAAATTTATATTGGTCCTCTAGGGTCCCAGAAGTTTAAACTATGAAAAAAAGGTTTGTAAAAAAAAAAAAAAAAAAGAAAAGAAAAGAAAAGAAAAAAAAAGGGTTTGTAAAACCAGTTAGAGATAACCAATGTTATAAGGGACAGATTTAATCCACTCAAAAAAACAAGACTGTTTACTGACTTCAGCACATTTAATTTACTTAATGAATATTATCAATGTAGAAGGTTTTCTATTCATTAAGGGTGGCTTCTACACGTTGTAATTTTTAGAAAGCCTTTACTAGCAGTGAACTAACCTACTGTATACCTTTGAAATATACAGTCGACCCTTGAACAACATAGGGGATATATAGGCGCTGATATCCTGCACAGTCAAAATCAGTATATAACCCGACTCCCCCAAAACTTAACTACTAATAGCCTATTGTGGACCAGAAGCCGTACTGGTAACAGAAACAGTCAATTAACACATATGTTGTATATGTATTATATACTACACTGTTATAATAAAGTAAGCTAGAGAAAAAATGTTATTAAGACAATCATAAGGGGATGTGTAGGTGGCTCAGTTAGTTAAGCATCCGACTCTTGATTTCAGCTCAGGTCACGATCTGACATCTCGTGAGTTCTGAGCTGAGAGTGCAGAGCCTGCCTGGGATTCTCTCTTTTCTCTCTCTCTGCCTCTCCCTCAAAAATAAATGAATGAGGGGCGCCTGGGTGGCGCAGTCAGTTAAGCGTCCGACTTCAGCCAGGTCACGATCTCACAGTCCGTGAGTTCGAGCCCCGCGTCAGGCTCTGGGCTGATGGCTCAGAGCCTGGAGCCTGTTTCCGATTCTGTGTCTCCCTCTCTCTCTGCCCCTCCCCCGTTCATGCTCTGTCTCTCTCTGTCCCAAAAATAAATAAACGTTGAAAAAAAAAATTAAAAAAAAAATAAATGAATGAAAGAAGGAAAGAAGGAAAGAAGGAAAGAAAGGAAGGAAGGAAGGAAGGAAGAGGAAGGAAGAATAAGAAAGAGAAAGAAAGAAAGAAAGAAAGAAAGAAAGAAAGAAAGAAAGAAAGAAAGAAAGAAAGAAAGAAAGAAAGAAAGAAAGAAAAAGGAAGGAAGGAAGGAAGGAAGGAAGGAAGGAAGGAAGGAAGGAAGGAAGGAAGGATGGAAGGAAATCATAAGGAAGACAGGGCACCTGGGTGGCTCAGTCGGTTAAGCATCTGACTCTTGGTTTCAGCTCAGGTCATGATCTCATGACAGAGATCGAGCCCTGAGTCAGGCTCTGTGTTCATGGAGAGCCTGCTTAAGAGTCTCTCCCTCCCTCTCCCTCTGCTCTTCCCCCCGCTGGCACACTTGCTCTCTCTCTCTCTCACACACAAAATAAAAATAATATTTAAAAAAAAAAGAAAATCATAAGAGAAAATACATTTACAATACTATATTGTATTTATAAAAAAAAAATCTGTGCATAAGTGGAACTGTGTAATTCAAACCTATATTGTTCAAAGGTCAACTGTACTGTCTTCTTTATACCCCGAATAAGCTATCCCAGAGCGTATGTCAATTTAAGAGCATATGTCAACCACAGTTTCACACTGATCCTCAGCCCGCAAGTAGAATTCCCTGCAGCCTGCTTTAGTTGCTGCTCCCTGCTCCCAAGTCCCCTCCCTTTGGGGTTACTTACTTCTTCTGAATAGCTTCTTGCCTAAATCAGAAAAGGAAAGAGGAAAATAAACATAAATAATCTCAGAAGACTAGTGCAACTTCTGGCTAGATATACACAGGCAGAATAAATCTCCAGCTTCTGTCACATTCTGGATTTCTGTTCATTCTAGCCTAAGACTGTGTTCTTGAAGCTCTGTTCAACATCTGAGTGCAGGGTTGCTAAAAAGAAGGATTCTAAACCTAAACAGGTAACGATACCCTATCAGATCAAGGGAGGTGGTGCAAAAACCATGCACGTGCATGGCTCACGTTCAGTCCGCAATGTGCAACCTAGTGGTCACACACCTGATATGCGCACACCCCGAGAACGAACATTTAGCTGTCTAAATATCAAGGGTTAAACTCTTAACCGTACAGCAGGTACATAAGTATAATATCAACTATATAAAATATAAAGCAAAATTTAATATGACGAAAAGCTAACTATAATTTTATCCAAAATTACAACAGAGAAGGGGTTCTCTACATTTCAACGTCTCCGGGATCATTTATATGTAGCCGGGGCTGGGTCATACGTGAGACTATGGGATACAGGTCAGAGTTACACTTGATCCCCTAGTGCAAGAGCAGACTCCCCAGGAGAGAACTTGGGCACAGGTAGTCAACAAATACCGACTCGGTGTCCATTGGGTGCCAGGCACCGTGCTAACGTGGTCCTGGTGTGGGCCCTGCCCTCGGGGGGCTTACAGTCTCTCCCTCTGAGGAGCCCTCAAAGAGATACAGAGAGGCTCACCAGAGGTAGTTCCTGTTCTTGATCTCACCCCACACCCCAACCTCTTCTGCAGTCTCAGCCATCTTTTCCAGAAGGAGCTCATCCTTGACTAAGCCCACTTTTACTCCTGCCTTCACAGGAAAATGTGCTGAAGAACAAAGGCCACAGGGGGCAGCCTGAGGATAATGATTTTGTGGCAAGTAGTCACTGGAGAGGGCATACTCACTGGTATTGGAGATGTGTTGTTATGATAGCCATTTTCCTTAAACTCTGCATTAAAAAACAACAACACATACAAAAAGAGAAATACATACATTCCATTTCCTGTAGCCACACAAATTATGTATATAAAACCCAAATCATAAACGGAAGTGTTTCTTACATCTTCTGAGTGCAAGATGGCATCTTCCTGTAGTACCATGTTGCGGGCTGCCTGACCCAGCAGCTGGAAGACAAAAATAAAGTGGTAATCAAAATCTCCCAACTTCCTGTCATCTTCTCTCCGCAGCTGTTACACCGCCGCCCTCTCTCCTCCCCTTCCCCGCCCCCCACAATTACAAAAACTCCAAATGTAACAGAGGATAATTTTCCATTTGTTCACGCTGAAAATCCAACTTCACGGTCACTCTGGCCATTGTGGCCTGGGCTCCACCTCTTTTCCACCTCTGAGTTCAAGAGCTCCAGAACTGCAGAGCTCCTCACGTACCTTCTTAGCCAAGTGCTGAAAGAAACCTGCAAAGAAAACTCTGGCTCCACGGGCCCAGTGAGAACTTAACCTTTTGGTTTCTTAGAGACAAATCTGAGATGTGGGGTGGAGTGAGGGGGCAGCAACTAGGGTAGAGCTAAAAAGGATAATAAGAATACAGCTGTTTAGGGGCGCCTGGGTGGCGCAGTCGGTTAAGCGTCCGACTTCAGCCAGGTCACGATCTCGCGGTCTGTGAGTTCGAGCTCCGCGTCAGGCTCTGGGCTGATGGCTCAGAGCCTGGAGCCTGTTTCCAATTCTGTGTCTCCCTCTCTCTCTGCCCCTCCCCTGTTCATGCTCTGTCTCTCTCTGTCCCCCAAAAAATAAATAAACGTTGAAAAAAAAAATTTTAAAAAAAAAATAAAAAAAAAAAAAAAAAGAATACAGCTGTTTAGAAATGGAATGAGAGACACAGAACAAAAAAGGCCTTACAAGAAGCTCAGGGCTGAAACGGGAAAGCATCACACGAAGGATGGCTGACAGGCCAGGCAGAGACAAGGAGAAAATGTAACTACACTTACGGTGGGCACAACTATAGGCATAGTTGCAAATCACTGTGTTGTAAACTTGAAACTAATGTAACATTGTATGTCAACTATATTTCAATTAAAAGGGAGAGAGAAAGTGGAAGGAAGGAAGGAAGGAAGGAAGGAAGGAAGGAAGGAAGGAAGGAAGGAAGGAAGAAGAAGGGTAGGGGAAGGAAGGAAGGGGAAGGGGAAGGGAAGGGAAGGGAAGAAGGGAAGGGAAGAAGGGAAGGGAAGGGGAGGGGAGGGGAGGGGAGGGGAGGGGAGGGGAGGGAAGGAAGGAAGGAAGGAAGGAAGGAAGGAAGGAAGGAAGGAAGGAAGGAAGGAAGGAAATAAATGTGGATGCAGATTTTGATGAGTTCCCATACCTGATAGCTGGACCCTGACAGCACAAAAGCTGAGCTCTGATTTGGGTGGGTGGCCTGTGGCTACAAAGATGTGACTCAGTGGGCACTGAGAGCCAAGAGGAGATCGACAGAAGTTTCTGGCCTATTGTCGCACCCTGTTCCTGGAAGACATTAAGTCCAACCACATAAGAAGAGCTACTACTATGTGTCCTACCCACTGTCCCTGTTCCCTTGGGTCAGAGAGATTCTGATGAAAAGTGGACCAATGACCTCAAATTCACCAGAAGCACCAGCCCTGCTACAGCTCCCAGATAATTTCCCCCACAGCAACTGTTATTTATCTCCATTTTTGTTTTAAAATTAATAAACCTTTATGTGCTTCTAAAGTCAAAGCAGTAAAATAAGACCTTCCATCCCTGTCCCTTCCCCTCTCCATTCTCTCTCCCCTACGCATCAATATTTTTTTTAGGGACACCTGGCTGGCTCAGTTGGTAGAACATGTGACTCTTGATCTCAGGGTTGTGAGTTCAAGTTCCATGCTGGGCAAGGAGCCTACTCAATTTTTTAAAAATGTGTGTGTGTGTGTGTGTGTGTGTGTGTATGTGTGTGTATGTGTGTGTGTGTGTTTTAGTTTTGGGTTTATCTTCCCATTGTTTCTTTTTAAAAGTGGACATATGTATATAATCTCCTCTCCTTACTTAGAATGTAACCTTCTACATGCACTCTTCTCTGCCCTGCTATTTTCACTTGAAAATGTATGTTGAGACAGATCTGCAGCAACATATACCGCATCTGCGCATGGTTCTTCCACGGCTGCAGAGTACTCCACTCCACAGATGTCCCTGTAAGCCGGGAGCCTGGGTGGCTCAGTCAGTTGAGCATCTAACTCTTGATCTCGGCTCAGGTCATGATCCCAGCATCATGGGACCAAGTCCAGCGTCAGTCTCTGCACTGGGCGTGGAGCCTGTTTGAGATTCTCTCCCTCTTCCCCCCTGCCCCTCTCCCCTGCTCATGTGCTCTCTCTCTAAAATGTCAGTGAGTGAGTGAGTGAGTGAGTGAGTAAATAAAGAAAGAAATACAGAAATGTCACTGTAAGATTATTCAACTAGTCGTCTGGGGTAGACTTTGGAGCTATTTCCAGTCTTTGCTATTATAAGCAGCATTACAAAAAATATCTTATATATCTTGGTGTCTTTTTGCTATAGTATCTTTGGGATAGACTCACAGAATCATGACTGTGATTGCTGGATCAGAGGGTTTTAGTTTTGCTGCATACTGCCAAATTCCCCTCCATTAGGGTTATACCATTTTGTATCCCCATCCACAATGTATCAGAGTGCCTGTTCCCTCCCTATGACCACTTTTAAGTGGCAAATTCCAAAGTCCTACAGATGGGAGACAGTGACTGACAAACTGATGGCAGAAAGACAAGGTTCGAACAGAATCTTCCTCATTCATTCACTCAGTCAGTCACCGCATGTTTATTAAAGTGCTCAGATCCACCAGGGAGAGACATAGCCCCTGTCCTCACAGGGCTCACAATGTGGTGTTACAAAGAAGACACAGGCACTATAATACCTTGTGGTAACTGCTTATGGGGAAACACCAGAGGACCTGAGAGCATGGGGGGGTGGGGTGTCTGACCCATTACAGGGGCAGAAGTTCAGGGAGGACTTCCTAAAAGAAGTGACTTCTAAGCTGAGACTAAAGATCCAGCCTGATCGGATTTACTGTGTTTGAAGTGTTGCTAGCAGGATGGAGTGGAGTGGGGACTGAAGGCAGAGAGACTGGTTGGAAGAACGCTGCCATAGTCTAGGCAAGCAAGGAAAGCAGCCTGGGTCACGGAAGTGGCAGTTAAAGGGGGTGGGAGGAGCGATCATTTAGAAGATAGACTCGAGGAGACTAACGATTCGTGGAATGCAGAAGCTGTTGCAATGCAAGGCCAAGGCCCCTTCTCTGATGACAGATGCATCCATGGGCATTCTGCATCATTTTCTTGCATAAACCAACCACGCACATAACACATCATAACCCACCATCGAAGATGTCCGGTTTGGGCTTCTTTAAAGTGGAACAACGTCTTGAGTATTTCCCCCTAGGCTGTTACCATTGTTTTGTTCATAAGTAACTCAACAGCAATCTTAGCTATTCACCTTCAGCAAGTATTGTTACTGAGTTATTTGTCAGCTCCTCGTCTTCAACAAGATTTTTCAGCTTAGTTTTCATAGCAATACCATCCCTCTTTTTTTTTCATTCTAGTTAATCATTTTCCATATTATTGCATTAAATAATGTGGTTACAATAGTAGGCATACACCTTACACAGGTTTAGGATAAATACACCGGACCCTTTACTCAGCACACAACTGGACTGGAGGACACATGCAGGCACACACAGAAGGTGCGTAAGAGTCATATGCATTCATTGTGCTGAGGGCACAGGCTGGCACGTTCTTCCCCACTTGGTGCTCCGGCCACACTGGCCTCCTTGCACACCCTGCACACATTCCCATCTCAAGGCCTTTGCATTTGCTACTTATTCTACTTGGAACGCTCTGCCTCCAGCCGTCCACGTGGCTTGCTCCCTGACTTCATTCAAGTGTCTGCTCAAATGTCCCCTCCTCAGAGAGCCCTTCCCTGATCACCCTATTTAAGGAAAACCCTTTCATCACCCTCTACTCCCAGCTTAGTTTTTCTTCGTAATATTTATCACCACCTGAGTTTTTGGTTCATTTGTTTATCTGTCTCTTCACTAAAATGTAAGCTTACTAAGTACAGGGTCTGCTCGTTTTGTGTACCACTCTCTCCCTTATGCCTAGAATAGTTCCTGGCACATAGCAGACAATAAATATTTATTACATGAATGCTGTGGAAGGAGAGCTTTACACGTGGAAATTGTCAGCGAATCAAACAAAATAGCCACATGGAGACTGTTGAAAAGAGAAGCAATGCCCTAAGGGCCAAGAAGGATTGAAACTGACAATCAGGCTGCATGTCTACAATGAGACTAAGAGCTTCCGTTCCCTCAGGACTGACCCCAAGGAGGTGCCCTGTGGTTCTGAAACAATTTGGGCTACATCGCTATCAAATCAAAGAGATGGAGAAGAAAGTCTAAGGAACAGAAAGGAGTACCCTCCTGGAGAAGACAATTGCCACTAGACCCCAAAAAATCAGAAGCAGAGGTTGTTCTGTGAAAATAAACTGTAAACACTTAAGACATTGTTTCTCTAGGAGATTCAGTTCACTGAGCTCAAGACACTATCAAGAAAATGAAAAGGAAACTCACAGAATGGGAGAAAACATATGCAAATAATATCTGATAAGGGATTAACATTCAGAATACATGAAGAACTCCTACAACTCAAATAAAAAATCCAATGTTGAAATGGACAATGGACCTTCATAGACATTTCTCCAAAGAAGACATACAAATGGCCAATAAGAACAAGAACCGCGCTCAACATCACTAGTCTGGCGAAATGCAAATCAATACCACTTTATACCCATCAGGATGGCTATGATAAAAAATGAGGGGTGCCTGAGTGGCTCAGTCAGTTGAGCCTCTAACTCTCGATCCCAGGGTGATGGGATGGAGCCCCACGTCAAGCTCCACACTGAGCATGGAGCCTGCTTAAGATTCTCTCTCTCTCTCTCTCTCTCTCTCTCTCTCTCTCTCTCTCTCCCTCTGCCCCTCTCCCCTGCTCGTGCTATCTCTCTTTCTCTAAAAATAAACAGATAGATAGATAAAAATGGTACACTGTGCTAAACAGCATGGTGGTTCCTCAAAAAGTTAAACATAAAATTACCATGTGAATATGATCCAGTAATTATAATTCTAGGTAAATACCCTGAATAATTGGAAGCAAGGTCTCAAATAGATATTTATATGCACATGTATACTGAAGCATAGTCACAAAGTCAAAAGGTAGACATAACACAAATCTCTATCACCAAATGAATGGATAAACAAAATGTGGTATATACATACAATGCAATATTATTCAGTCTTAAAAAGGAATAAAGTACAGTACTGATATATACTACAAAAAAAAAAAAAACAAAGACAAAAAAAGAAAATCAATAAGATACTCCAAATTATCTATAATCTAGTAAAGGAAATGGCAAAAATACGTAAGTAACTATATGAAAAGTCAATATGGTATGTGGTAAGTACCATGTAAGAGATCCAATAAAAGGCAAAAGTCAGAGAATTGACAGATGATGAGTCAATCCTCACAGAAAGAGGGACTGATTTCAGTTTAATTCAATCCACACCACTCACTAAGCACCCACTCTAAATCTACTATGGAAGAATCTCATGTGAAAAACACACAAGGAGAAACAGAAAGGAGCAAGTGACATTAGGGCAGTCAATGGTGACACCATGGCTTTTTGGCCACTTAACCACCTCCTACCACATGAGAAGTGGTGCCCAAGATTGCGGGCCTAGAACCAGTCTGCCTAGGTTTCAGTCTAGTTCTGCCCCTTCCTAGCTACTCTGTAACCTTGGTCAAATTAAATTCCTCTTTGTATCCTCTATGTAAGAAAAGTACCTCCTCTATGTTAATAAAGATTTAATGAATTAAGCTACATAAAACACAGCAATGTCCAGCACATGGTTAAGTTTATTATGATGAATATGGATGTTCAATACATACTGGTGGTTGGCAAGCCAAGAGAAAAGTAACATAAATTAAATCTCCTTTCGGCTTGCAGCCCACTGATAAGACACCTGAAACATGCAGAGGATGACCTTGCTCAAAGAACTCATGGCTACCTTACTTGCTTAATGTTTTTGTTTTATTAAAGACTAAAAGTAACCTTATCTTAACAGCAGCTGTCCCCTCAAGGTCCTGAAAGCCTTGCTTTCAAATTCCTTAGAGACTTATGCTATTCCCCAACCCCCACTAACTTAAAAGTATATTATCAGTCATCTCCTCACAACCCCAGTGCAGCTCTTTCTGCCCACGCATCCTGTCCCCGTGCTTTAACCCCGTGCTTTAATAAAATCACTTTTTTTTTGCACCAAAGACATCTCAAGAATTCTTTCTTGGCCATTTGCTCAAGCCATCAAATACATACTGGCGGCTAGCTATGAACACTATTGGGACGCCTGGGTGGCTCAGTCAGTTAAGCGTCCAACTTTAGCTCAGGTCATGATGTCACAGTTGGTGGGTTCGAGTCCTGAGTCAGGCTCTGTGCTGACAGCTCAAGCCTGGAGCCTGCTTCAGATTCTTTGTCTCCCTGTCTCTGCCCCCCCCCCCCCACTCACACTCTCTCTCTCTCTCAAAAATAAACATTAAAAAAAAAACTATGAACACTATTTTTTAAACTCATATATTTATACCTTGTTTCTCCTCCAAAAAGATTCAAGGCAATTTATACCTAATTGTGTCTGTGTGTGTGTGTGTGTGTATACACACCCACACACTTTAAAAAAAAAAAAACAGAATGTAAAAGTCATTAAAAGGAGAAGGAAGTAAATGTGTCTCCCACTAAAACTGATGTAAGAACTTCTGTGCAACCAAGGCAAAAAGTGAAACACCCCAAGTCCATAATTCTCATTTGATAAAAGACAACATAACAATTCTTCAAAAAGAGATAGACTTTCCTCTGATACTGAATCCTAAAATGAGTATATAATGTGTAACCTCACACAAAACATACTCAGGATCACCAAATCAGTGACTTCAATAATAGTATTCTAGTAAATGCTTCTTCATACACTTGTTTCTTGTAGTCTCTATCAATCAAAGCTAAGGACATAAAATGAAAGGTAATTCTGTAAAGGCAATTCTACTGGACCCTAAACTAATACGAATAAAGCTGCTATGAATATTCATATGCAAGTCCAAAAGCTTCTGGCCATATTATGCTTGTTACTACAATTACATAACTTAATAAAACAATATAGAAACTGATGAAATAGGACTTAAAAGAGACAGTTACTATTATTATGAAAACTAAGTTGAAAATAAGCAATACTTGAAGATGAGCAGTCAAGACACTGCTATTGAGTTAATTATGAGCAAGACAATGGTAAAGGTCTATAGAAGAAATTCACAAATATCTAAAGACTTTGTACTCAGATTGTTTTACAGGTGTATTCAAGATGTTGTTCCAGTTTAAAGAAACCAAAACAGGAACTTAGATAAGACATTATATGCGTAACAAAATGAGAAACATGTAATCATTTCTCTTGGATAAAAACCTAGGAGTGGAATGGCTGAGCCATCAGAACCATTTTGTTTGTCCATTCACTTATCAATGGACATTTGGGTTGTTTCCAGTTTGGAGCTATCACGGATAATGGTACTACGCACATGTACAAGTCTTTGTGTGGACATATATTTTCATTTCTCATGGGTGAATATCTAAGAGTACAACAAATAGGTTTTTTTTTTGTTTTTTTTTTTTTTTTTTTTTGGATACAAAGTGAACATACATAAAACTTTCTGGTGTGAAAAGTCATCATATGACTCCATTCATGGAAACAGTTACAGGATGAAGGGGAAATCGGGGCAAAGGAGAAAGCTAATCTAAGAGACAGAAAACCAAGAATGTGGCCAGAAAGACAAATCAGAAAAGAACAAATCCATAGACGATCCACAAAAGTGTGGAAAGAATGTGAGATGTTGAGGGCAAAACCATGCTGAATTTGGGAGGCAGAAAGAGAAAGATCTTCCTTCCCTAGAAACAACCCCATGAAACAAATTAGGAACTGGCTGGGACCACTACCTTTTCCGCTGCCCTGTGGCAATCTCCACTTTACAGCGGATTCCCACCGGCCCATTTCTTTCCCTCCCTACAACGCTAATCCCACTGAGACTACACACCCCAGAATGCAACACGCGCCCTTCGCGAACGAGCTCTACTCCTCGGCAGAGCAGTTCACAGCCTACAATTCCCAGGAGGAAACGCGATCCCCCTTCCCACAGCTATGGAAGACTCGGGGCCCCCGGGGTAGCGGGCCGGAAAGTCCACTCTCAGCTCACCTCGGAGCTTCGGGAGCCCTTCAGCACCTGCTTAGTGAGCGCGATGACGTCCGTACCACAGGTGTTCACCTTCTCTGTGAGGAGCCCCTTCACAGACTGACCGAATCGCGCTTGAGAATCTGGCGTCCCAGTCGCCATCACTTCATCTAGTGAACGCCTCCTCCCGAGCGACGGCGAGTCGCTGGGGCCAAAAGAAACGCAAAGCGGAAGGAAGCGAGGTGGTGTCTCTTACCCCGTGGGAAAAGCAAGGAACGCATGCGCCTAGCGGAGGTTGACCTTCGCTAACTTTAAATCCATTTAAACTACTCAGTTGATAACCTGAGGAAGACAAGGCCCAGGTGCACCTCTCTGGAGGGGATGGAAGACAATCTCAGTAAATCCACAGGTTAGAATCAGGAGCCCTGGATTACAGGCCTACTTCTGCCATTTAGTTGTGTGACTGCAGATTACTCAATCTTTGCGTCTTGTGTTTATCAATAAGAAAAAAGTAATAATGTTCAAGTCTCCAAAGGGTTATGAGAATGAATTAAGATCATTTAGTTCCACTTTAGTAAAATTTCATGCACTAAATATCAAATTGGGTGCTAGGCTGAGGGTAGAGAAAAAAGATCCAGTCCTTGTCTCTGAGGAGCTCCCAGGCTGTGGGATGAGCCATGTAAACAGCTTAGAAATGAAGGAAGTGCTCAAAATCACTAGTAATTTTTGATGACAAATGATCTCTTTGTTCTATTAAAAGCAAACTGATCATCACCTTGGAAATGAATAACTGAAATGTTTCATGTAGCTCTATTTCTTTATTACCTAATGCAGGAAAGATGAAAATGGTGTTATACTGCAAATTTCGTTCAAAATAACCTGTACTCAGTATCAACATTACTTTCTCCTCCAAGTGTCTAGATTCATGTCTCTGTTGACTCTTTCATTTAATTCTTGTTCTTAATTTTACTGAGGTTTAATTTATGTGCAAGAACTATGTTTTTTAAAGTGTACAATTTGCAACCCCTATCAAAATAACACCAGCATTCTTCACAGAGTTAGAACAAACAATCCTAAAATTTGTGTGGAACCACAAAAGATGCCAAATAGTCAAAGCAATCCTGAAAACGAAAACCAAACCTAGAGGCATCACAATTCCAGACTTCAAGCTGTATTACAAAGTTGTAATCATCAAGACCAGCATGGTACTGGCACAAGAAGAGACACATAGATCAATGGAACAGAACAGAGAACCCAGAAATGGACTCACAAACATATGGTAAACTAATCTTTGACAAAGCAGGAAAGAATATCCAATGGGGAAAAAAAGACAGTCTCTTCAGCAAATGGTGTTGGGAAAACTGGATAGCGACATGCAGAAGAATGAACCTGTACCACTTTCTTACCACAGACACAAAAATAAACTCAAAATGGATGACAGACCTAAACGTAAGACAACAAGTCATCAAAATCCTAGAAGAGAAAACAGGCAACAACTTCTTTGACATCGGCCACAGCAACTTCTTACTTGACATGTCTATGGAGGCAAGGGAAACAAAGGCAAAAATGAACTGTTGTAACCTCATCAAGATAAAAACAGTGAAGGAAACAGTCAGCAAAACTAAAAGGCAAACTATGCAATGGGAGAAGATCTTTATACATGACACATCAGATAAATATCTGTAAAGAACTTATCAAACCCAACACCCCAAAAACAAATAATCCTGTGAAGAAATGGGCAAAAGACATGAATAGACAATTTTCAAAGAAGACATCCAGATGACTACCAGACACATGAAAAAATGCTCAATATCACTCATCATCAGGGAAATACAAATCAAAGACACATTGAGATACCACCTCATGCCTGTCAGAATGGCTAAAATTAATGGCTCAGACAACAACAGATGTTGGCGAGGATGTGGGAGAGAGGAACCCTTTTGTACTGTTGGTGGGAATGCAAACTGGTACAGCCACTCTGGAAAAGAGTATGGAGCTTCCTCAAAAAATTAAAAATAAAGCTACCCTATGACCCAGCAATTACACTACTAAGTATTTATCCAAAGGATACAGGAGTGCTTTTTCAAAGGGGCATATGCACCCCCATGTTTATAGCAGCACTATTGACAATAGCCAAAGTATGGAAAGAGTCCAAATGTCCACTTACCGATGAAAGAATAAAAAAGATATGGCATATATATACAATGGAATATTATTCACTGACCAAAAAGAATGAAACCTTACCATTTGCAACAACATGGATGGAACTAGAGTGTATTATGCTAAGCGAAATAAGTCAGAGAACGACAAATATCATGTCATATGTGAAATCATATATCATTATTTCACTCATATGTGAAATTTAAGAAACAAAACAGACAAACATTAGGGAACGGAATCAAAAATAATATAAAAACAGAGAGGGAGGCAAACCATAAGAGTCTCTTAAATACAGAAAACAAACTGAGGGTTGCTGGCAGGGTGTTGGGTGGAGAATAGGCTAAATGGGTGACGGGCATTGAGGAGGACGCTTGTTGGGATGAGCACTGGGTGTTATATGTAAGGAATGAATCACTACATTCTAGTCCTGAAGTCATTACTACACTATATGTTAACTAACTTGGATTTGAATTTTTTTTTTAATTAAAAATTAAAAAAAATAATTAAAATGGTAAAAAAAGAAAGAGAGAGAGATTTCTGACTTGGTAATTAAAAGTTCTCAAGGCAAATATGGTAATAAAATCCATTCTGTGGCTGAAAAAAAATAAAGTGTACAATTTACGGGTGCCTGGGTGGCTCAGTCGACCCAGGTGTGCTGGCAGCACAGAGCCTACTTTAGATCCTCTGTCTCCCTCTCTCTCTGCCCTTCCCCTACTTACAAACACACACTGTCAGAAATAAACATTTAAAACAATACAAAAATAAACTACAATTTGATTAGTGTGACAGATGTACACACCTATGAACCACCACCACTATCAAGATACAGAACATTTTTATCACTCCCAAAAGTTTACAAGTCTCTCTTTGCAGTCCATTTATCCCTCACTCTAGGCAACAACTGATCTGCCTTCCAGCGCTGTAAACTAATTTGCATTTCTAGAATGTTATATAATTGGAGTAATCCAGAAAGTATTCTTTTTGTCTGGCTTCTTTCAGCATAATGATTTTGAGAGTCATCCGCATTGGTGTGTATCACTAGTCTGTTCCTTTTTATTGCTGAGAAATATTCCATCATTTGAATACATCTCATTTTGTTTATCCATTCACCTGCCAATGGCCATGTGGGTTGTTTCCATTTGGGGGCTATTATAAATAAAGCTGCTATGGCGTTCACATACAAGTCCTTATGTAGGTTGTTTTCATTTATCTTGGAAAATGTCTAGGAGTAGAATGGCTGGGTCATATAAGTGTTTAACTTTTCAAGAAACTGCCAAACCACTTCCCAAAGCTTTGGGGTTTTTGTTTTTGTTTTTACCATTTTACATTCCCAATAGCAACGTAGGGGATTCCAGCTGCTCCACACCTACAAATTTAGGAAAAGACTGTTAAGTAGCCATGGTAACAAGTAGTCACCTGTGATAGACAGACTGGCCACTGACACGTAGCTTCCATGCTCTCCACCTCCTGGTGATCCCCTTCTCTTACATGGGGGCAGGACCTGTGGCTTGCTTCTAACCAATAGAATATGCACAGGTGATGAGAGATACATGATTGTGCATACATGATTATGTGATTACAAAGACCATAAGACCCATCTTGCTGAAATCTCTTTACCCCTTGCCAGCTGTGAGGAAGCAAATGGGATGTTGGGGAACTCCACATGGCAAGAAACTGCAAGCATCATCTAGTCACTGAGAAATGAGCCTCCAGCTGGCAACCAGAAAAAAAAGAAAGAAAGAAAAAGAAGCACTCAGTCAAACAACCTAAAAGAACTGAATGGTACTAACAATCAGACAAATGGGGAATAGATCCTTACCCAGTTGAGCCTCCAGATAAGAACCTAGCCCTGTCTCACACCTTGATCGCAGCCTTGTGAGACCCTAAGTAGATGGCCCAGAAAAGTTGTACTTGGATTCCTGACTCACAGGAACTATAAGATAATAAATGTGTATTGTTTTAAGCCACTGCTTTTGGTAATATTTTTACACAGAAATAGAAAACTATTATGCCACCAGAACTTGGTTGAAATCTGTTCAGTCAGTTATGACAACTCACCTGAGTGGATCCCTTTTGCAAATCAAGCAATCAGGGTCACTTCTGAAAGTCAGTCATCCAGGAACTGATCCATGCCAACAATTACCCCTCAGAGTGCCAGTCAATCAACAGTAGTCTCACCCAAGTTACTTCTACAAAGGATAATATCAACCTTCTGATGTCCATCAGTTGCTGAAGTCTGTGCTTCCCCAAAACTCTCTTATGATCAGCAGTCTATCCTGCTTAGAGAGACTGCCTACTCTCCTTTATTATAATAAACACCAAATTCAGTTTTGTCTATTTTTATTGAGCTCTAGTCTTACCATCTTTTGACAATTCTAGAGATTCCACCAAGACCATTTTGAACACCCTCATTTTACAGCATTCCAGACCCTCAGAGCAACAGGTGCACTTATTGGACCTGCATAAGGTTACTAGGCCTGGATCTCTGTATTAAGCAATCAGACCTTTGGGTCTGGAGATGTACCATCTAGTTATGAAATCTACATCTTTATATAAGTTTATTAGACCTTTTGTTTGGTGGTATATTGTTTGATAAATATTTTTGCCATTAACATGATAATTCTGTTGCTTGCCTTGCTTTTGCTATTATTTATCTCTATATACAAAGCCATGTCATAAGGAAATTTGCCTTTTTCCAGGATTATCTGGTTTCTTTTGAATGTATAAGGGAGTGTTCCATACAGAATCGATGGAATCATAGGCACATTAGTCTCCAACCCAATCCAAGCTGGCCTTTGAGGTTTTTGTTTTGTTTAGTTAAAAAAAAAACTTTTTTAACGTTTATTTATTTTTGAGACAGAGAAAGAGCATGAACAAGGGAGGGTCAGGGAGAGAGGGAGACACAGAATCTGAAGCAGGCTCCAGGCTCTGAGTGGTCAGCACAGAGCCCGACGCAGGGCTTGAACTCACGGACTGCGAGATCATGACCTGAGCTGAAGTCGGACGCTTAACCACCTGAGCCACCCAGATGCCCCAAAGCTGGCCTTTGAGATTTAATGGTTGAGGTCCATTAAGACTGGAGACTAGCTGCTATTACATCCCTTTTGCTAACTGAAATCACCCAGTCCTTTTCCACTAACTAATATGAATTATTGTTACTTTCTCTTTCTCATATTATCATCTTCTGATGGGACTTTCTTAATCCAGAAACACTATAACCTTTACCCAATGAAGGAGAATCCTAGATTGAGTTTCTATAATTCAAGAAGCATCCATGACCAGAAGAGAACTTTTGGACATGCTAATACTAAATCTTGACCCAAGGTTGGTTGTTGATTGACTTCTTAGCAAATATAAAAAGTGACAGCACCAGGTTTGATCTAAGTAGTCTAGTTATTCTTGTAAAATCCAATTCCTTACTAGAAGTCAAATTGTCTAAATAGCTAAACTGTGGCTCTTTCTAGGGCATATTAACTTACCCGAATAAAAGGGTAGATAATGTAACCTAATAGCTGATATTCCTTTAAAATAATTAGCTTCTTGGGGTGCCTGGCTGGCTCAGTTGGTAGAGCGTGTGACTCTTGGTCTCAGGGTCATGAGTTCAAGCTCCAAGGAGCACACTTCAAATAAAAATAAAAATAAAATAAGTTAGGGTGCCTGGATGGCTCAGTTGGTTAAGCGTCTGACTGTGGCTCAGGTCATGATCTCACAGTTTGTGAGTTCAAGCCCCACATTGGGCTCTGTGCTGCCAGCTCAGAGCCTGGAGCCTGCTGCCTGCTTTGGATTCTGTGTCTCCCCCTCTCTCTGCCCCTCCCCCTCTCTCAAGAATAAATAAACATTAATAAAAATAAAATAAGTTAAAATAATTAACTTCTTTAAATGTTATTTCTGAAGTTTTATTTTAGTTGTTTTTAACTTTCTCATAAACTTTTTTAAAGTAAACAACAACTGTGAATTACTTGATGACTGGATACTACCTAAAATAATTGGTCTTAAAGATAGTACTATAGAAGGGATGAACCTCCAAACACTTTATTTTATTTTTTTTTCTATCTTCACTTTTATTTTATTTTTTTTCAATATATGAAGTTTATTGTCAAATTGGTTTCCATACAACACCCAGTGCTCATCCCAAAAGGTGCCCTCCTCAATACCCATCACCCACCCTCCCCTCCTCCCACCCCCCATCAACCCTCAGTTTGTTCTCAGTTTTTAAGAGTCTCTTATGCTTTGGCTCTCTCCCACTCTAACCTCTTTTTTTTTCTTCCTTCCTCTCCCCCATGGGTTTCTGTTAAGTTTCTCAGGATCCACATAAGAGTGAAACCATATGGTATCTGTCTTTCTCTGTATGGCTTATTTCACTTAGCATCACACTCTCCAGTTCCATCCACGTTGCTACAAAGGGCCAGATTTCATTCTTTCTCATTGCCACGTAGTACTCCATTGTGTATATAAACCACAATTTCTTTATCCATTCGTCGGTTGATGGACATTTAGGCTCTTTCCATAATTTGGCTATTCCAAACACACTTTAAAGATAATGTTAAACAGGTTGATGTGATTAAAAGTTTGTACCCAAGAGCCTCATATAAGACAATAAAAATAATGTCAAATTCATGGAGAAGTTAAGGATTCAATCATAAATACACAAAATCTTACCTACCAAATTCTGAAAAACAAAACAAGGAACGATTGAGTTTAAGACCTACAAAGGTAAGATCTTTCAAAACCAGCATCGTCACCTGACAGCACTAGATAAAACCTCAAACGGACACTAGATTAAATTCTCCATGAAACACCTCATGTCAGTAGGTACAAATTGGCCACAATATGGAGCACTGATTGAAATTTTTTTGCTAGGGGTGCCTGGGTGGCTCAGTCGGTTAAGTGTCCAACTCTTGATTTTGGCTCAGGTCATGATTTCACAGTTCATGGGTTCAAGCCTCCAGTCGAGCTCTAAACTGATAGCTCAGAGCCTGGAGCCTGCTTTGGATTTTGTGTCTCCCTCTCTCTTTCTCTATCCCTCTCCAGCTTGTGCTCTCTCTCTCTCGCTCTCTCTCTCCCTCAAAAATAAATAAATAAACTTAAAAAAAAAAGAAGAGAAATTTTTTTTCTAGGCTGGGGCACCTGGGTGGCTCAGTAGGTCGAGCATCCAACTCTGGCTCAGGTCATGATCTCATGGTTCCTGAGTTTGAGCCCCAAATCAGGCTGTCTGCTGTCAGCCCAAAGCCCACTTTGGATCCTCTGTCCCCCTCTCTCTTTGCCCCTCCCCCGCTCACACTCTCTCTCTCAAAAATAAACATTAAAAAAAAGAAGTGGGGCACCTGAATGATTAATTTGGTTAAGTGTCCGACTTCACCTTCGGTTTAGGTCACGATCTCTTGGTTCATGGGTTTGAGCCCCGCAACAGGGCTCTGTGCTGACAGCTCAGAGCCTGGAGCCTGCTCTGGATTCTGTGTCTTGCTCTCTCTCTGCTCCTCACCCATTCATGCTCTGTCTCTCTCTGTCTCTCAAAAATAAGTAAACGTTAAAAAAATTGTTTTTTAAAGAAGAAAAAAATGTTTAGGCTAACACAGGATATGGTCTGTCCATGACTCATATATAACTAAGTTAATCTGCAAAAGTTTGTAAGGGTATGATTCCAACCCTATGACATTCTGGAAAAGTCAAAACTACAGAGGCACTAAAAAGATTATACCAGAGGTTGCCAGAGGTCAGGGGGAGTGAGATTACTAGGTGGAGCACAGAGGGCTTGTAGGGCAGTGAAACTGTTCTAATGATATGATGATGATGGATAAATGTCATTGTACATTTGTCCAAACCCATAGAGTACACAACACCAAGAGTGAACCCTGATGTTAACTGTGGACTTGCGGTGACAGTGATGTGTCAATGTAGGTTCATCACTTGTAACAAAGGTACCACTTTGGTGGGGAAAGGCTATGCATGTGTGGGGCAGGGAGTACATGGGAACTCTCTGTACCTTCCCCTCAACTTTGAACTGCTCTAAAAAATAGTCTTAGGATTCTTGGGTGGCTCAGTCCGTTAAGTGTTCGACTCTGGATGTCGGCTCAGATCATGATCTCACACTTTGTGAGACCAAGCCCCACGGTGTCAGAGCAGAGCCTGCTTGGGATTCTCTCTCTCCCTCTCTCTCTGTCTCTCCCCTGTTCAAGCGTGCTCGCTCTCTCTCTCTCTCTCTCTCTCTCTCTGTGTGTCTCTCACATACAGAATAAATAAGTAAACCTTAAACAATAAAATAAAGTCTTAATTTTAAAAATTGTAAATGTAAAGTTGTGAAAAACTGAAAAATTATAAAGGACTGAAACCATGACTAAAGGGTATTCTTAACACCTCCAACTGGATTTTGTAAATTAACTTCCTCTATATGTACTGATAGGAGTTCATTTATTTTCTGAATGAATCGAGGCATTTCCATGGTGAAAAGCCACAAGTACAAAGGCTAAAATACTATTATACTTTATATATTGTACCAAATTTCTACCTATGTTTTCTACATTCCAACAGATTGATCCAGTAATAAGGTGGCACATTTAACTGAAACAATTATTTATAAAGTTAAATTGTGCAAGACTTGGCCTTTACTCAAAAGTCTTTCTGTCTTCATCACTCCCCGATCCTCTGGAAAAAACACAAGATATTTTAGTAGAACTGTAAAGTTGACATCCAACAGAGATCCTAAATTGAGTCGTCACATAACTTTTGAAGCAAGTAGTTCAAAGACCTCAGAAGATGCTGAAAACCACATGAACTAGGTAGCTACCACCCCAAGCCCTTGGAACACGGCCCCACCATCTGCCACTCTCTTCATATTCTTGTTTATTCACACTTTAAAGAAACTCAGGTAAGGTTCTATATTTATGACTTATCATGTTCCTCTTTCTAATAATAATAACTTGCTTGAGGGGTGCCTGGGTGGCTCAGTCAGTTGAGCGTCCAACTTTGGCTCAGGTCATGATGTCACAGTTTGTGAGTTCAGCTCAGGTCATGATCTCGCAGTTCCAGAGTTGGAGCCCCATGCTGGGCTCTGTGCTGACAGCTCAGAGCCTGGAGCCTGCTTTAGATTCTGTGTCTCCCCTCTCTCTCTGCCCCTCCCCCACTCACACACTGTCTCTCTCTCTCAAAAATAAACATTTAAAAAATATTAACTTGCCTGAGTCTAGGCTTTACTAGAGATGACCATCACACTAACATTACAATTTAGTTTTCCCAAGCTGTTGCTAGTACAGTCAATTTGAAAACCAATATACCAATTAATGGTACCCTTCATAAAGTCCTTACACTTGAAAAAGTGCAAGATACAATAAATATTTGTCACAACACCTGGAGACACTATACTTCAGCTCCATCAAGGTTGATACATCTCGTATAGCTTATGAGTTCTGTTTCATATGTTGCAATTAGATTCTTTAGTACCAACCCAGACACAAGGCTAAGTCTTCCACAGGGCTATTCCAAGGAAATAACTCCCCAGCACCCTCCATAGACTGTATCTCTACAGAATCCAAAAGAATAAAGCCATTTCTGGGAAGAGGTTCTTCTTTCTCCTTGGCTCACAATTTGCTCTGTTAATAACGTTTTGCATTCCTGTGGAATATTTGTTACCATTGATATACCGATATTGATGCATTATTATTAAAGAAAGCTCATAGTTTGCATTAGGTTTCACTTACTGGGTTGTTTGGGTTTTATGGGTTTTGATAGATGCAAAATGTCATATATCCACCATTACAGTATCATACAGAATAGTTTTACTGCCCTAAAAATCCCCTATACTCCACCTTTTTATCCCTCATCCCCTTCCCTTGTGCCCCTAGCAACCACTGATATTTTACTGTCTCTCTAGTTTGTCTTTCTGAAAATGTCAGTTAATTGGAATCATACTATATGTAACTTTTTCAGACTGGCTTCTTTCAATAAACAATATGTATTTAAATTTCCCCATGTCTTTCTGTGGTTTGATAGTTCATTTCTTTTTATTACTGGATAATATTCCTTTTCTTAGTGTTTATTTATATTTGAGAGAGAGGTGGGGCGGGCAGAGAGGGAGGGAGACAGAGAATCCCAAGCGGGCTCTGTGCTGACAGAGCCCCTGACATGGGCCTCGAATTCATGAACCGTGAGATCATGACCTAAGCCGAAATCAAGTTGGATGTGCAACCCGCTGAGCCACCCAGGAGCCCCTGAATAATATTCCTTTGTATGCATGTAGTACAGATGCTTATCCATTCACCTAGTAATGAATGGTTTCTTCCAGCTTTTTGCAATTATGAATAAAGTGGCTATAAACATTTGTGGGCAGGTTTTGTGTGAACATAAATTTTCTACTGATTTTCTTAAATACCTAGGAGCACAATTGCTGGGTCATCATTTTTTATGGTGATAAAATAGAAATAACATAACATTTACCATTTTAACCATTTTAGTGTATAATTCAGTGGCATTAGGTACATTAACAGTGCACTGATACAAACACTGCCACTATCTATTTCACAAATTTTTCATTGTGCCATACAGAAAACTCTGTACCCATTAAATAATTACTTCCTATTACTTCCGGCCCTTGGTAACCTGTACTCTAATTTATGTCACTATGAATTTACATAGTCTAGATAATCGTGGCAAATGGAATCATACAATATTTGTCCTTTTGTGTCTAGCTTATCTCACTTAGCAAAAGGTTTTCAAAGTTAATTCAAGTCATAGCATGTATTAGAACTTTATTCTTTTTATGGCTGAGTAATATTTCATCGTATGTATATAACACCTTTTGTTCATCCATTCATCTGTTCATGGACACTTGGGTTGATTCCACTTTTGGGCTATTATGAATAATGCTGCTGTGGACATTGGTGTACAAGTATCTATTTGAGTCCCTCTTATCAATTCTTCTGGACACATACTTAGTTATAGAATTGCTAGGTCAGATGGTAATTCTGTGTTTAACATTTTGAGGAACAACCATAAGTTTCCACAGAAGCTGCACCATTTTACATAACCACCATAATGCATGAGGTTTCCAATTTCTCCATACTTTCACCAACATTTGTTATTTTAGTTTAGTTTTTATATAATATCTATCCTAATGGGTGTAAAATGGTAAGAATGTGTAGTTTTGTAAGAAACTGCCAAACTGTCTTCCAAAGTGGTTGCATTCTCAGGGTGCCTGGGTGGCTCCATTGGTTGAGTATGATTCTTGATTTCGGCTCAGGTCATGATCCCATGGTTTGTGAGTTTGAGCCCCACATCAGGCTCTGTGCTGTTGGTGTGGAACCTGCTTGGGATGCTCTCTCTCCCTGTCTCTCTGCTCCTTCCTCTCTCTCTCAAAATAAATAAACATTAAAAAAAAAAAGTGGTTGCATTCTCACCAGCAACAAATAAGAGTTCCTGTTGCTCCACATTGGTCAGCATCTGATTTTGTCAGGTTTTTGGATTTTAGCCATTCTAATAGATGTGTAGTGGGTATCTCATGGTTTTAATTTGCAATTCCCTAACAACATATGACATTGTCTTTTCATATGCTTATTTGTCATCTATATATCATCTATGGTGAGATGTCTGTTCAGATCTGTTGCCCATTTTTAAGTTGGATTATTTTCTTATTTTGGGTTTAAAAGTTCTTTGTATATTTTGGATACTAATATTTTACCAAATATGTGTTTTGCAAATATTGTCTTCCAGTCTGTGGCTTGTTTAATCATTTTCTTTCTCTTTTTATTTATTTTTTAATGTTTATTTTATTTTTGAGAGAGAGGGAGAGAGAGAGAGAAAGCAGGGGACAGGCAGAGAGAGAGGGAGACACAGAATCCAAAGCAGTCTCCAGGCTCTGAGCTGTCAGCACAAAGCCCTACACGGAGCTCAAACTCACGAACCACAAGATCATGACCTGAGCCAAAGTCAGATGCTTAACTGACTGAGCCACCCAGGCACCCCTGTTTCTTCATTTTCTTCACAGTGCACTTTTAAATTTTAATGGAGTCCAACTTATCAATGTATTTCTTTCATGGATTATACTTATGGTATGTACCTAAAAAGTCATCACCAAACTGAAGGTCCCTGAATTTTCTCTTATGTTATCTTCTAGGAGTTTTATAGTTTTATGTTTTTCATTTAGGTCTCTGATCCATTTTTTGATAATAGCTTTTGTGAAAGGTATAAGGTCTACTGTCTGATTCTTTTTTTCTCTTTCTTTATTTCCTTTTTTTTTTTTTTTTTTTTTGATGTAAGAATGTCATTGTTCCAGCATCATATATTGAGAAAACTACCCTTTCTCCATTCAATTGCCTTTGCTTCTTTGTCAAAGATCAGTTAATTATTTTTATTTGTGTCTATTTCTGGGCTCTCTATTCTGTTCCATTCATCTATTTGTCTGTTCTTTCACCAGTAACACAATCTTGATTACTGTAGCTTTACAGTAAGTCTTGAATTAAGTAGTGTCAGTCCTCCTTCTGTATTGTGTTGGCAATTCTGGGACTTTTGCCTTTCTGTATAAACTTGATGATTAGTTTTTCAGTATCCACAAAATAACTTGCTGGGATTTTTATTAGGATTGCATAGAATCTATAAATCAAATTAGAAAAAATTGACATCTTACAAACTGAGTGTTCCTATATACAAACATGGCATATCTTTCCATTTATTTTGATATTTTAAAATTTCTTTCATCAGAGTTTTGTAGTTTTTCTCAACAAAATATAATATTTTATTACATGTATATACCACATTTTATTACCACTTTATTTTTTGTTAATATAAATTGCATTGTGTTTTACATTTCAAATTCCAATTCTTCACTGCTGATATATAGAAAAGCAATTGACTTTTGTATATTAACCTTGTATCCTGCAGCCTTGTTATAATTCCTTGTTAATTGTTGGGGTTTTTTTTGTTGTTGTTACTGTTGATTCTTTGGGATTTTCTACATACTCATGTCATCTGCTAACAAAGACAGTTTTATTTCTTCCTTCCCAATCTGTATCCCTTTTATTTTCTTTGTTTTATTGCATAGCTAGGACTTTCAGTACTATGTTGAAAAGGAGTAATGAGAAGGGACATTCTTGCCTTTTTCCCAACCTCAGGGGGAAATCAATCAATCAATCATTAAATATGATATTAACTACATGGCTTTTTTAGTTCTTTTAAAGATTTTTTTAATTTTATTTTTTATTTTTTAAAATTTACATCCAAATTAGTTAGCATATAGTGCAACAATGATTTCAGGAGTAGGTTCCTTAATGCCCCTTACCCATTTAGCCCATTCCCCCTTCTACAACCCCTCCAGTAACCCTCTGTTTGTTCTCCATATTTAAGAGTCTCTTATGTTTTGTTCCCCTCCCTGTTTTTATATTATTTTTGTTTCCCTTCCCATATGTTCATCTGTCTTGTCTCTTGAAGCCTTCATATGAGTGAAGTCATATGACTTTTGTCTTTCTCTGACAGACTAATTTCACTTAGCATAATACCATCCAGTTCCATCCACATAGTTGCAAATGGCAAGATTTCATTCTTTTTGATCGCCGAGTAATACTCCATTGTGTGTGTGTGTGTGTGTATATATATATATATATATATATATATATATCACATCTTCTTTATCCATTCATCCATCGATGGACATTTGGGCTCTTTCCATACTTTGGCTATTGTTGATAGTGCTGCTATAAACATGGGGGTGTATGTGTCTCTTCGAAACAGCACACCTGTATCCCATGGATAAATGCCTAGTAGTACAATTGCTGAGTCGTAGGGTAGTTCTATTTTTAGTTTTTTGAGGAACCTCCATACTGCTTTCCAGAGTGGCTGCACCAGCTTGCATTCCCATGTAGTTGTTCTTTATCAATTTGGGTAACTTACCCTCTATTCCTAGTTTGCTGAGAGTTTTTATCATGAATAGATGTTGGCTTTTATGAAATACTTTTCTACATGTGATATGAGTTTTCTTTTTTAGTCTGTTGATGTGATATATTACAGTAACAAATTTTCTAATGTTGAACTAGCCTGAATAACTGAGATAAATCCCACTTGGTCTTAATGCATAATTCTTTTTATATATTGTCAGATTCAAGTTGCTAATATTTTGTGGAGGATTTCTGCATGCATGTTCATGAAAGATATTGGTCTGTGACCTTACTTTCTTGTATTGTCTTTATCTGGTTTTGGTAATAGGGAAATGCTGGCCACATAGGATCAGTTAAGAAGTGTTCCCTCTGCTTTTCTATTTTTTAAGAGATTGTTGAGAATTGGTAAAATTTTTTTCCTTACATGTTTGGTAGAATTCAACAATGAAGCTGTCTGGACTGTTTTAAAGCATTTTTAATTATTAATTCAAGTAGTTTAAAAGATATAGACTGATTCATAGTATCTTGTGTGAGTTTTGGCAGATTATGTTTTCAAGGAATTGGTCCATTTCATCTAGGCTATCAAATTTGTGGACATAGAGTTGCCTATGGTATTCCTTACTCTTCTTTTAATGTCCATGGGATCAGTAGTGATGGCCCCTCTTTCATTTCTGATATTAGCCATTTGTATCTTCTCTCTTAAAAAAAAAAAAAAAAGCCAGGTTCCTGGCTTGAGGTTCACCAATTTATTGATCTTTTAAAGAACCAGCTTTGGGAAGACATCCGGATGGCCAACAGGCACATAAAAAGATGTTCAGCGTCGCTCCTTATCAGGGAAATACAAATCAAAACCACACTCAGGTATCACCTCACGCCAGTCAGAGTGGCCAAAATGAACAAATCAGGAGACTATAGATGCTGGAGAGGATGTGGAGAAACGGGAACCCTCTTGCACTGTTGGTGGGAATGCAAATTGGTGCAGCCGCTCTGGAAAGCAGTGTGGAGGTTCCTCAGAAAATTAAAAATAGACCTACCCTATGACCCAGCAATAGCACTGCTAGGAATTTATCCAAGGGATACAGGAGTACTGATGCATAGGGCCACTTGTACCCCAATGTTCATAGCAGCACTCTCAACAATAGCCAAATTATGGAAAGAGCCTAAATGTCCATCAACTGATGAATGGATAAAGAAATTGTGGTTTATATACACAATGGAATACTACATGGCAATGAGAAAAAATGAAATATGGCCTTTTGTAGCAACGTGGATGGAACTGGAGAGTGTGATGCTAAGTGAAATAAGCCATACAGAGAAAGACAGATACCATATGGTTTCTCTCTTATGTGGATCCTGAGAAACTTAACAGGAACCCATGGGGGAGGGGAAGGAAAAAAAAAAGAGGTTAGAGTGGGAGAGAGCCAAAGCATAAGAGACTGTTAAAAACTGAGAACAAACTGAGGGTTGATGGGGGGTGGGGGGGAGGAGAGGGTGGGTGATGGGTATTGAGGAGGGCACCTTTTGGGATGAGCACTGGGTGTTGTATGGAAACCAATTTGTCAATAAATTTCATATATTAAAAAAAAAAAAAAAGAACCAGCTTTGGGTTTTGTTATTTTCCTCTATTCTTTTCCTGCTTTAAATTTCATTGATTTCTGCTGTAATTTTTATTATGTATTTTCTTCTGTTTGCTTTAGGTTTATGCTGCTTTTCCTTCTCTAGTCCTAAGGTGGAAACTTATATTATTGATTTTACATTCTAGTGTATACTTCCAGAGATACTTTATGCATATAAAGCAAAACAGTCATATAGTCTTCTTCCTTTTTTACACAAATGGAAGCATTCAATACAAGCTATTCTTATTTCTGCTCCTTTTACCTAACAATATATTTTTGAAGTCTTTCCATAATAAGCACATAAAGTGTTTCCTCCTTTCCCTGACTGCACTGTATTCTCATCTCCTCTTGATGGGGGGGGGGGGGGGGGGTGTATTACTGGCAATTATAAACACTGCTGAAATTATTCATTTTGTGCATTGAACTGTGTGACATTTCAACTGTGTGACAAGTTTAGACTGCTTAAATCCCAGCTTTGCCATTGACTACTTGGATGGCCTTAGGCAAGCCCTTGTGTCTGTTTCCTCGTCTGTAAGATAGGGATGATGATGGTAATAGCACCTTATAGAGCTGTTATAAGGACTAAGTTAAATAGTACATGTAATACATGGCAAATGTTCAATTAGGTTATTATTTTGCCAAATTGTTGGAAGGGTTGATTAGACACAGGAGTAGCGATTCTTTACCGCTAACCGTCTAACAATAAAGTAGAAATTAAGGGAGATTGAGCTTAATGGCCTCAGACTTATTTTTTTTAAGACGTTTTAAAACTAATCTCTATACCCCACATTGGGCTCACATTTACAACCCCAAGATCAAGTGTCACGTGCTTTGCCAACGGAGCCAGCCAGGTGTCCCTATGGTCTCAGATTTCTTAAGTAAAGTTAAGGTTATCTGCTAAGGTTGAGAATGGGGCTTGAAGTCTGGAGGAGTAACTAAAGTGGAAGTAAGTCTTTTGGATTTGAGGAGATAAAGGGACTATGAAGTTGAGATGTTGGCTGATGATCCCCCATGGACTTTAAAGTCATGCAGGATGATGACATGATTGGAGAGAAAGGATGTAAGCCTGGTGCTCACATCTTAAAATACATCTTAAATGAAAAAATAGCAACATGAGATCTGTAAGTAATGGCAATAACCAAGGTCTGAACCTGCAAAAGAGTAAGAATGTGTACCTAAAGGTGGAGAAATGGTGGTCTGGAGGCTGTGGGGAGTGAAGAAAGCATCAGTTCCCCATTGCCTTACCTGAACATTAGTGTCTTCATTCGAAAGAATAGCAGGGGGAGGGCTGTCCTCAGAGAAGGGTCCAGTTTAAGAAAGGCAGGAGGTAGAGAAAATATTCTACAGCTAGATAAGGAAGACAAAAAAGTATGCCTATTTTATAAAGGGGCAATACCAGAGAGCTCAGGGAAAAGGTTTTGGAGAAGAGGAAGAATGTGATTGGAGGAGGGTAGAGTAGAAGAATCATCAAGCAAGATGGGGGTGAGCATGACGATAGAGGGAACCTTGAGCCAGTGATGAACCCACTATTATGAGAAGCTGGTGAAAGCTACGGATCCTTTCTCCACAAAAATATATATTTATACATACATGCAAAATTTGCGTGCAATCTCAGTAAGGTCCTAAGGTCCCAAACTCCATAGCCACCCAATTTTTAAAAGTAAACTTTTGATTGAAAATAATTGGTGTCCAGCTCAAAGTGAATATACCCGTGTTACCAATCATCAGATCAAGAAAGCAGAACATGACCTGCTCCCCAGAAGCCCCGCCCTGAGTCCTCTTTGAGTCACTAACCACCTGCCAGGGTAATCATTACCTGACTTCTAGAACCATAGATTAGTTTCATCTGTTTCTGAAATCTATATAAATAAGATAATACACTGCATTCTTATGAGTCTGGTTTCTTCGCTCAGTATTATGCTTGTGCATTTCATCCATGTTGGCTCACGTAGCTGCAGTTTGTTCATTCTCATCTCTGCATAGTATTCCACTGTGTGATGCATGACAATCTATTCAATAACCAATAAATACTTGGGTTTTTCCTAGTGCTGCTATGAATACTTTTGAGTGTACCTTTAGTGCGCATATGTACAAATGCTGTTGGTTAGATACCTAATAATGGAGTTCCCAGGTCATCGGCTCAGTTGTAGTAGATAATGGGGCTTATGTTTTATTTTATTTTAATTTTTTAATGTTTATTTATTATTAAGAGACAGAGAGAGCATGAGCATGGGAGGGGCAGAGAGAGGGGGAGACACAGAATCCAAAGCAGGCTCCAGGCTCTCAGCACAGAGCTCGACATGGGGCTTGAGTTCACAAACCGCAAGATCGTGACCTGAGTGAGCCACCCAGGCGCTCCGGGGCTTATGTTTTAGAAGAGGAACAAAGAAAACAGGGATTGTAAGGAAGTGGAAGCCACACGAACCTTCAGTCTGAATTCTGGAGTAAAGTTACAAAGGACGTTTTGCACTGATCATTTATCAACACTGAAACCGAATTAAAATGACAACCATCAAAGACTTGATGAATAAATCTAAAGGGAGATTCTTTGAAAAGATTAATAAAACTTCTGGCAAATTAAGGAAAAGTAGAAAGTGCAAAATTTAAGAAATATCAATTGTCAAAATTGACGCAAGAAGACTTGGAAGATGCGGCGCCTGGGTGCCTCAGTCGGTTAAGCGTCCGACTTCTGCTCAAGTCATGATCTCGCTGTTTGTGAGTTTGAGCCCCACGTCTGGCTCTGTGCTGACAGCCCGGAGCCTGGAGCCTGTTTCAGATTCTGTGTCTCCTCGTCTCTCTGCCCTTTCCCTGCTCGTGCTCTGTCTGTCTGTCTCTCTCTCAATAATAAATAAACATTAAAAAAAAATTAAAAAAAAAAAAGAAGACTCGGAAGAGTTGAGGAGACCAACAACTATGGAAGAAATTGGAAAATTATGTTAAAGAGTTATCTCTCCAGGGGCGCTTGGGTAGCTCAGTTGGTTGAGCGTCCAACTTCAGCTCAGGACATGATCTTGAGGCTTATGAGTTCGAACCCCGCATCAGGCTCTGTGCTAACAGCTCAGAGCCTGGAGCCTCATTCGAATTCTGTGTCTCCTCCTCTCTCTGCCCCTCCCATGTTCATGCTCTGTCTCTATCTCTCAATAATAAATAAACGTTAAAAAAGTTTTTTTAAAGAGTTATCTCTCCAAAAAAGGCACTAAGACCTGACACTCTCATATTACCTTCCTTTAGAAGTTCAAAGAATAGATCATTCCCATGCCATTTAATCTGCTTAAGGATATAGAAAAAGATTAAAGTTTCTCCAATAACTTTATAAAACTAGTAAAATCATAATACCAAAACTTGACAGTGATAAGAAAACCACAACCCAATTTTTCACATGAGTGGAGATGCAAAAGAATAAAATCCTAAGTAATACAAAGAGAATTCAATTCTGTATTAAAAGAAGATGCTCTGAATAAGTTATTACTAATCTAGGAATGGTTGGACACCAAGAAATCTATTTATAAAATGCATCTGATAAATAAGTTAGTATTTGTTACAAGTCTTGAAAATATGCATGCATGGCCCTTAAACAATAATTCCACTCTTAGTATTCTACTCTAAGAAAATATGAATTGTTATGCACAAAGGTTTCACTACAAGGCTATTACTTAGTGTTATTTATATGAAAAACAAAGACAAAACAGAAACAACCTAAATGTCCAATACTATAATATGGGATCAGTTAAATAAGCTATGCTATATGTATGATATACACACAATGGAATGATATGCAGTCATGAAAAATAATGTTGTAGTGGGGGCACCTGGATGGCTCAGTCAGTTAAGCATCCAACTTTGGCTCAGCTCATGATCTCACAGTTCGTGTGTTCAAGGTCCATGTTGGTCTCTGTGCTGACAGTATGGAGTCTGCTTAGGATTCTCTCACTCCTCTCTCTCTCTCCCCACCTCCTCTCCCCTCCCTCCCTCAAAATAAATAAATAAACTTTTAAAAATAATGTCATAGAAAAGTCCTTAATAATAGAAAAATATCTATGCTAAAAAATACAGTATGGTCTCATTTAGAATAAAACACATTTCATGTGCACCTGCATGTCTCAGTAGGTTAAGTGTCCGACTCTTGATCAGCTCAGATCATGATCTCATGGTTGGTGGGTTCGAGCTCTGCATTGGGCTCTGCACCAACAGCATGGAGCCCGCTTGGGACTCTCTCTCTCCCCACTCTCTGCCTCTACCCTGGTTGTGTTCTCTCTTTCTCAAAATAAATAAACTTTAAAAAACTTTTTTCGGGGCGCCTGGGTGGCGCAGTCGGTTAAGCGTCCGACTTCAGCCAGGTCACGATCTCACGGTCCGTGAGTTCGAGCCCCGCATCAGGCTCTGGGCTGATGGCTCAGAGCCTGGAGCCTGTTTCCGATTCTGTGTCTCCCTCTCTCTCTGCCCCTACCCCGTTCATGCTATGTCTCTCTCTGTCCCAAAAATAAATAAAAAACGTTGAAAAAAAAATTTTTTTAAACTTTTTTCAAAATTTATTATTAGCTACCTGCATTATCCAGATTTTTTGCAATTATCACTTGTAACTCTAATAACATGGTAATGAGGATAGGAAGCAATACTTTATTTATTTATTTATTTATTTATTTATTTATTATTTTATAGGGATCAGGGGAAAGGGGCAGAAGGAGTGGGAGAGAGAGAGACAGAGAGAGAGAGACAGAGAGAGAGAGAGAGAGAGAGACAGAGACAGAGAGAGAGACAGAGAGAGAGAGACAGAGAGAGAGAGACAGAGAGAGAGAGAGAGAGACAGAGAGAGAGACAGACAGAGAGAGAGAGACAGAGAGAGAGACAGAGACAGAGAGAGAGAGACAAAGAGAGAGACAGAGAGAGAGAGACAGAGAGAGAGAGAGACAGAGAGAGAGACAGAGAGAGAGAGAGAGAGAGAGAGACAGAGAGAGAGAGAGACAGAGACAGAGACAGAGAGAGAGAGACAGAGAGAGAGAGACAGAGAGAGAGACAGAGAGAGAGACAGAGAGAGACAGAGAGAGAGACAGAGAGAGAGAGAGACAGAGAGAGAGACAGAGAGAGAGACAGAGAGAGACAGAGAGAGAGACAGAGAGAGAGAGAGACAGAGAGAGAGAGAGAGAGAGAGACAGAGAGAGAGACAGAGAGAGAGAGAGACAGAGAGAGAGAGAGAGACAGAGAGAGAGAGAGACAGAGACAGAGAGAGAGAGAGAGACAGAGAGACAGAGAGAGAGACAGAGAGAGAGAGACAGAGAGAGAGAGAGACAGAGAGAGAGACAGAGAGAGACAGAGAGAGACAGAGAGAGAGAGAGACAGAGAGAGAGAGACAGAGAGAGAGAGAGAGAGAGACAGAGAGAGAGAGACAGAGAGAGAGACAGAGAGAGAGAGAGAGACAGAGAGAGAGAGAGAGACAGAGAGAGAGAGAGAGAGACAGAGAGAGAGACAGAGAGAGAGAGACAGAGAGAGAGACAGAGAGAGAGAGAGACAGAGAGAGAGACAGAGAGAGAGAGAGAGACAGAGAGAGAGAGAGAGACAGAGACAGAGAGAGAGACAGAGAGAGAGACAGAGAGAGAGAGAGAGAAAGACAGAGAGAGAGAGAGAGAGAGACAGAGAGAGAGAGAGACAGAGAGAGAGAGAGAATCCCAAGCAGGTTCCACGTTTAGTGCCTGGGCGCCACTGAAGCAGCGCTTTTAAAAAAAATGCCATTTCTTGTTTGTGATTGGGGTGAAACATCAGAGAATCACCTTGGCATTCACTTTAGGAATAGAAAGCACCCATTCATATTTCTTTACCGACCAGGTGATCCTACTTGGCCCCGGCCTGGATCACAGGACTCAGCCTCTTCTTGCCTGGCTGTCAAGCTTTACACAAGAGCTCCTTGGTCCAGCCTACCCTGGTGCAGATACCAGATTCATTCTCCAAAAATGCCAGTGTCTCCTGTCACTCCCCTGCTGCAGAACTTTCAGTCACTCCTCGTCCTCCCTAGCCTTTTGTTTCAGGGCTGATTTGATGTGCCCGACCAGCATCTCTCCTATGTGTCTGTAGGTAGGATCATCACCATCCCACCACACATTCTATCCCTTCCAGCCTCTGCTGCTCTCCCTTCCAGCAGTATCCTTCCTCCCCCACTCCCCATGCCTCTACCAGTAGTCCTAACTCTCCTTCAAGGCCTAGCTCAAATCCCCTTTCTTTCATGAAGCCTTCTCTGACCACCCTGGCTCATACCTCCAACCACAAATGGCCCTGAAAGTCGGAATAAAATATCTTTGACAGTCCCTGCAGGTTGTGAGCCTCCTGACCTCATTTGAAAATTTGGGGTGATGAGCAACCAGGAGTCTGGCCTTCAAGGCCTTGCAGGTTCACCTTCACCATGAGGTCCCCTACCTGCTGCCTTCCTGCTTCATTCCAGCATCCCACACACCAGTCTGTACTCCTCAAAGTACAGATGCTGGAAGACCACCCCCAGAGATGGGCAGAAATTCCATCCCCCACCGTTGTGAGTCTCACTCAGTGGATCCTGATTGCTTGTCTTTTTTTTTTTTTTTATTTTTTTTTCCAACGTTTTTATTTATTTTTGGGACAGAGAGAGACAGAGCATGAACAGGGGAGGGGCAGAGAGAGAGGGAGACACAGAATTGGAAACAGGCTCCAGGCTCTGAGCCATCAGCCCAGAGCCTGACGCGGGGCTCGAACTCACGGACCTCGTGATCGTGACCTGGCTGAAGTCGGATGCTTAACCGACTGCGCCACCCAGTCGCTCCCTGATTGCTTGTCTGAGGACCCACCTCTTCTATGATGATTGACACCAGGAATGTTCACCTCCCTGGGGCTGGAAATTCCCAGATTTGACATCTGGAAATGTCAAATCATTGATAAATACTGGTTGAGCCACTGAAGGTTTCCAGCAAAGGATGAGAAGTTGGTCTGTCAGGAAGATCTACTAATGAGAGCTCAGATAAACTAGGAAGCCCATTTTGGTATCATGATGAAAAGAACAAATATTGAATGCGTACTGACTTCATACCAGGCAGCACTTTTGCATGCATAATCTCATTGAATCACAACTACCCTGATAAGTAGGTTCCATTATTATTTCAATTTTATAGGGGAGGGAATTGAAACTTGATAAATTAACATATACTTAACATAAAATTATCGTACGACCTAGTAATTCCACTCCAAGATATATACCCCAAAGAGTTGAAAACAGGGACTCACACACATGTTCATAGCAGCATTATTTACAATAACCAAAAGGTAAACACAACTTAAATATCCCTCACCTGCTGAATGGATAAACAAGATGAGGTATATCCATATAAAGGAATATTATTCAGTCCTAAAAAGCAATTGGGTTCTGATACAATGTGGATGAATCTCAGAAACATTATGCTAGGTAAAATAAGCCAGATGCACAGGAAACAATGTTGCAAGGTGTCACTCATGTGAAATAGGCTTATTCATAGAGACACAGTAGATTAGAAGTTGCAAGGAATAGGAGGGAGGGTATCCAATGGGGAGTTATTTCTTAATAGGTAGTTTCGGTTTTGAGTGATGACAAAGTTTTGGGAGTAGAGAGTGATGATGGCCATAGAACAATGTGAGTATACTTAATGACACTGAATTGCACACGTGGTTTAAATGGTAACTTTTATGTTGTGTATATTTTGATATAATGAAAATAACTTTCTAAAACATGTCTAGCTAGAAGGCGGCCCAGCTAGAATTTGAACCCAAACCTATCTGACTCTAAAGCCCATGCTCTCAACCTGAGAGTATGGCTGCCTCTGGAAAGAACAGCAAACCGGTTAGGACATCTGGGTTCTTGCCGTCATTTTCGTGTGTGACGTTCTACAAACCTGACCTTCGAAGGCATCACATTCTTTGGCTATTAACTAAGACTGAATAAAATATCTTTGACAGTCCCTGCAGGTTGTGAGCCTCCTGACATCTGTCCACTGATTTTGATCTTACAACATGGAAAGTCCCACACCTTGATTCCTGACCCAGATACCATTTGGTTCTGGGGCACTCTGTGGACATTGATGAATGGGGAGCTCTGGGGGGGGGGGGAGGCCGAATGGTCTTCCCCCTTCCCTAACTCCTCCCCTAGGGGTTTGCCCTGGAGTTGAGCCAGCCCTTGAGGAGGCCTCCACTCCTCCTTCCTCTGCCTTTTCTGGGAGAGGGCTCCGGCCTGGCTGTGCTCCAGGATAAATTTCCACAAGGCAAGAGATAACACAAAGCCAAGGTGAAGAACAGGGCAGCCCTTAAAAGGGCCTCCTCGCACCCAAGAACTGGCTGCGGCTCTTCCACTCCATAGCTGTTTGTCTTGCTTGCAGGCACCCGGCCACCATGTGGGAGCTCTTGGTTTTCTTGCTGTTCACCGTAGCCTATTTCTTGTGGCCCAAGGCAAAGTGCCCTGGTGCCAAGTATCCCAAGAGCCTCCCATCCCTGCCCTTGGTGGGCAGCCTGCTATTCCTCCCCAGAAGTGGTCATCCACACAAGAACTTCTTCAAGCTGCAGAAAAAATACGGCCCCATCTATTCCTTTCGTCTGGGGACCAAGACTACAGTGATGGTCGGTGACCACCAGCTGGCCAAGGAGGTGCTTGTCAAGAAGGGCAAGGAATTCTCTGGGCGGCCCCATGTGGTAAGCAGTTCCCACCAACCCTCCTCTCTCACCAGTCCCTGGGGTTCTGCAGTTCTTTGGCCAAGACCAAGCCTGGAATGACCCTCCCGACTTCTGTAATTCTTCCCAAAACAGACTAGCAGGACTGTGGGTGAGAATCAACCCCTCAGACTCCACCCAGCCTCTAAACCAGGCAGGGAGAATCAAAGGAATATCTCCTTTTCTGGACTTCTAAGAGGTGGGTTGGGGCGGAAGCCCCAGTCCTGGCATCTCACCTGGAACTGGATGATGTTCTCTCTGACTCTCGATTTCCCTAATCAACTGAGATCGTTTATGCAAAGCACTTAGCCCAGTGCCCAGAGCAGTAAGTGCTCAATAAATAGCCCTTTAGGAATGCTACTCTTCGCGTGGAAAATGGGGTTTAAATGATTACTGTCTTATATGGGAAGGTGTGAGGGAGAAGTAGCCTAGTTTTTGCAGGGCTGGGATTGCTGTGTCTTTGGGGCTGTCCCCAGCTGCTCTGGCTCACATAAGGCTGACACCTGGTAGCATTTCAAGGATGCTGATGATCTATCTTACTGAACCTTCTGAAATGCTCCTGGGGGAGGAGAGAAGCTGACCATCTGGGAATACTGCCAGTGCCCCATCCTCACACCCTGCTGCTGTGTACCCTCCTGAACAGCCCAGGCAGCCCCCACTGCCCCCTCTACCCTTGCCTCACAGCCACTTATCTCTGATCAGGCCAAGGGTTTACTCGTTTTTCCTTGGATCAGTCAGCCAGGTCTGCTGGCCAACGGCCTCACTCCCAACTCTCCTGAGCAAAGAGGAAGGAGGAGGCTAGCCAGATGGGGCTTGTGGGGTCATAGGATTTAAGAGGAGGGGCTTTGAAGCCTGATGCTTTTTGAGGTCCCTCTGGGAAGAGGTGGCTTGGCCCAAGTCCAGACTGCATTCTCCAGCTGGGGCCTTATGGTGGGCACACACCCTTGCAATGGGAGGGCAGAAAAAGTAGATGAGCTGCTGCTGCATCTTCAGCACCCCCCAGGGGACCCAGGGAAAGGCAGAGATCTGGGCAGTCCAAGCCACCTCTTCCCAGAGGGACCTCAAAAAGCATCAGGCTGGTCTGATTCCTACAGCCTTTCCTGCTCTCCAAAGGTGACTCTGGATATCCTGTCTGACAACCAAAAGGGCATTGCCTTTGCCGACCATGGTGCCAGCTGGCAGATGCACAGGAAGCTGGCACTGGCCACCTTTGCCCTGTTCAAGGATGGCGACCAAAGGCTAGAGAAGATCAGTGAGTGCCGGCTGGCCCCTGGGACTGCTGGGGGTTGGTGGAGGGGGGGAAAGGGGCTGGGAAGAGGGCAAGGTCCGGCTCAATCTAGTGCTTTCTTGGCTGCTGCTGCCATCTAGTGGCCTTCTGGTCTATGTCCCTGCCTAAGATGGACCTGGGAGGGATAAAGGCTGCTGCTTAATTCCCCACCATCATGCCCCTCTCTCCTCTCAGTTTGTCGGGAAATCAGTTTATTGTGTGATAACCTGGCCATGCAGGATGGACAGTCCATAGATTTGTACTTGCCTCTCTTCCTGGCGGTGACCAACATCATCTGCTTGATCTGCTTCAACTCCTCCTTCAAGAACGGAGATCCTGCTCTGAAGATCATACAGAATTACAATGAAGGCATCTTGAAAACTTTGGGAAAGGACAATTTGGTAGACATATTCCCCGTGTTGAAGGTGAGGATGAGGCCAGGCCACACTTTCAGATCCCAGAAATCCCTGATTGCAGTCTGCATTTCTTACTGCCTAGCTCCAGACCCAATTCTCCTGACCACCTCAGCTACAGTGACCTCTACCTCTTGTGACTCCCTTTAAGACCTTGCCACTTCTCTACAGAAATAGGTTTAGCTTTTAACTATGCATTGTAACACTCATGATAATGGCTCTCATTTATTTACCAATTGCTATGTGCTCAGTGTTAAGCACCCCACTTGGGTTAATCATGTAATTCCTCTGAAGGTCAGTTTCCATAGAGATGAGAACAGAGGTCTTAAAAAGTTAAAGAATTTGCCCCAGCCTTCAGACTCAAGTCTTTCTTACTCCGAAGGGCTGGGCACACAGTGGAGTCTACTTAAGAGACCCTCAATCAGTGCCTGATGTTTGATTGAATGGGGAGGGAGAAATGGAGATGTTCCCTTTTCCCTTGTTTGGAGTTGTTCTAGTTGTCATTGATAATCCCATTCTGGAAAAAAAAAAATAAAAGGAGTGCCTGGGTGGCTTAGTTGATGGAGCGTCCAACTCTTAATTTTGGCTCAGGTCATGATGCCAGGGCCATGGAATCGAGCCCTGCATCCACACTCAGCATGGAGTCTGCTTAAGATTCTTTCTCTCTTTCTCCCTTCTCCCCCACTCTCCAGAGACAGAAAGCTAGGATCTGCCTCGAGGAGGGATTCTGGTAGTTGGAGAAGCAAAATAGAAGAGGGATGGATCTGACATTTTTTTCTACTTTCCAGATTTTCCCCAACAAAACCTTGGAAAAAATGAAGAATTATGTTAAAAAACCGAGATGAGTTGCTGAGAGAAATCCTTGAAAAACATAAGGTAGGAGATGGAGCAGAAGAGACATGAGATAGGTTGAAGTGTCATGAAAACAGGGCTGAGGTCCATTTTGGACACTGTAGGATCTCTAGCACCTAGCAGAGAGTAGGGAACATAGTAGGTCCTCAATAAAAATGACAACTAATGAATAGCGGTGAGGAAGTAAGTAATTGCAGAGGATCTTACAAGGGACCCACTCACTCCCAAAATTTAAAGAGAGCCCAGTGCTTCCTCCCACCCCACAACCTCATAGGTCCTGCCTGGCCTCACCCCCCTCCCTCACTTCCAAGTGGAAGGAGCCTTTGTATCTCCAGTCTGGTACGGAAGTATGGCAGGGTATTGTAGATGGGGCTCCTTCCTTATCACTGTCTCCCAACTCCGCCCAACCAGGAGAACTTCAGCAATGACTCTATCACCAACATGCTGGATGTACTGATCCAAGCCAGGATGAACTCAGACAATAACGGTGCTGCCTCAGACCAGGATTCGAAGCTGCTTTCGGATAAACACATCCTTACCACCATAGGGGACATCTTTGGGGCTGGTGTGGAGACCACCACATCCGTGGTGAGGTGGACTGTGGCCTTCCTGTTACACCATCCTCAGGTGGGCTTCTCCCTACTCTGGCCTTCCCAGCCACTCTTCACCCCAGCCAGATCCACCTATGGCCCCAGAAGGAGGGAGAAGTAATACCCTCTGCCCTTCCATGCAAGAAGACTGGGCTGCCCCACTCCTTACACAAGCAGTTGTTGGCTTTGGCCCTAGGGTGGAGCTCCCCATCTTCTGGAAGCAAAGCCCAGGCTGCAAAGCCATCACTGGGAAGAGTCTGAGCCAGCTCTTCTGGATGTGACAATAGGATTCTTCTAAGCCCACGCTTCCCCTGGGCTTAGGCATGTTGGTCACATCTACCCTGCTCTGGCCCTCAGTTGTATAAGAAGCTCCAGGAGGAGATTGACCAGAATATAGGTTTCAGCCGCACGCCAACTATGAGTGACCGGAATCAACTCATCTTGCTAGAGGCCACCATCCGAGAGGTGCTTCGCATCCGGCCTGTGGCCCCTACGCTCATCCCCCACAAGGCTATCATGGATTCTAGGTATGCCTTCCCTCCTAATAACACAATACTGCTTGCCATCCCACTTGGTCCCTCCTCCACCACCCCACCCCTCAGCTTGCTAGTCAACCTATACTCAACCATTGGCCATCAATCATCCTACCCATGACCCTACTGATCAATATAGGGTTGATTGGCCACCTGCTAACACCTGTGACTAATCCACAGATCTAACCAACCTCCCTCAGAAGCTGCCTGCTGCCCTGGAGACATATGGTCTGGGATTAAAGACCAGGTGCTCTCTACTCCTACCCAATCCAGTAGCCACAACAGACGCACACACATGCACCAGCTCAAAATGCACACCCACATGCCCTGACAGACATAAATGTCCACATATACAAGTATTAACACGTAAGAGCCAGTCAGGAAGAGGGCTAAAGAAGGGCTAGATTTGGGGCGCCTGGGTGGCACAGTCGGTTAAGCCTCCGACTTCAGCCAGGTCACGATCTCGCGGTCTGTGAGTTCGAGCTCCGCGTCAGGCTCTGGGCTGATGGCTCAGAGCCTGGAGCCTGCTTCCGATTCTGTGTCTCCTTCTCTCTCTGCCCCTCCCCCGTTCATGCTCTGTCTCTCTCTGTCTCAAAAATAAATAAATGTTAAAAAAAAAAAATTAAAAAAAAAAAAAAAAAAAAAAAGAAGGGCTAGATTCATACCGAATCTGGAAGAAGCTGGGGAAAAGATGAGGGAGTGGGCACAAGGACGTATAGGGCTTTTTCCCCCAGGCTGGGAGACTGTGGAAGCTGGGGCTGAGCAGTTTGGGAAGGACAATATTTTAGACTCCTCTTTCTTCTCCCTCTTTGGGACAGCATTGGCGAGTTTGCTGTTGACAAGGGCACAAATGTTATCATCAATTTGTGGGCACTGCATCACAATGAGAAGGAGTGGTACCGGCCCGACCAGTTCATGCCCGGTGAGTCCCCCTTCTGTCTTGCTCCCGGGCCACACAGCCAACCTAGCCTCCGAGCTCCATCATTCCAGCATGCCATTCCCTCTGCCCAGCTTGCTACTAGAAAACTCCTGGCTCCAGCTACATGAACCTGTTGACAGCCCCCATTCTACCCTGGACTTACCCAAACTCTTCACAGCTAGGTTTCTCATTTTCTCCTTCTACCAGCTGTAAATGTCCTCTAGGAAGCTCTCTAGGTATATGGCTCCCAACAGGTCAGCCCCTCTCCCCTTGGATGGTGGCATTTTCATTTATTAATACTGCCTCCTTTCCACCCTTCCTGAATATTGCATTTCTTTTGTGCATTTCTCAGGGCTACCTGAGAGCTGGGCCGTGTCTCTCCTCAGGATGGGGTTCCCCCATGCCAGGCTATCCACCTCCTCAGACTGGGGCTCCCTGGGCAAGGCCGCGTCTCCCCCTCAGTCAGGCCAGAGCCATTACTGCGCTGACCCTGGCTGACACCTCCCCATTCCACAGAACGCTTCTTGGACCCCACGAGGAGTCAGCTCATCTCGCCATCATTAAGTTACTTGCCCTTTGGAGCAGGACCCCGCTCCTGCCTAGGTGAGAGCCTGGCCCGCCAGGAGGTCTTCCTCTTCATGGCCTGGTTGCTGCAGAGGTTTGACCTGGAGGTCCCGGATGATGGGCAGCTGCCCCACCTGGAAGGCAACCCCACGGTGGTCTTTTTGATTGCGCCTTTCAAAGTGAAGGTGAAGGTACGCCAGGCCTGGAGGGAAGCCCAGGATGAGGGTAGCACCTAGAGGCTGACCTAGCATCCCCTGATTCCACCCTGTGTGGCTCCACAGCACAGAATTAGAGGTGCAACTCCACCTTCCCCTGCCTTTCCTCCCTCCCCGGGGCCCACACTGCCTTCTGTTCCAGTCTGCAATCCCTGCTAGTTGTATGCATAAACAAAACAGTTTTTCTTCCCGGTCCCTGAGCAGTTCATTTATTTGTTCATTTGTTCACTCATTCTTTCGACAAATATTTATTGAGCACCTACTATGTGCCACTCACTGTCCCTGGCCACTCAAGCTCCCTGGTTTCGTGAAGCTTACACTCCAGTGAAGGCTGACAAGTAAGCACTGCAGAGACTCCTAAGTTCTTTGAAGTCAATTATACTGGATGCTGGCGATGTGAGAAGAGACTGGCAGAGTGGAGGGTGGCCACTGCAAGCCAGTAGCTGGGAAGGCGTAAAGACCTGGGGGAAAGCATCCCATGCTGAGGGAGCAGCAGGTGGAAAGTTCTCGATGTGGGAGAGGTCAGCATGGGGAGATAGAGCAAATGAAAGGGGAGAACGGTTCCTGATGATGGGGTCAGATTAGAGGCAGGAGCTAGGTCCCAAGGAGCCTTTGTAAGTAGCAGGAAGGAATTTAGGTGTTTACCCCAAGTATGATAGGAAGTTGCTGTTGAGCGGGGGCAGGGGGGGTTATACTGTAAGTGGGAAGGTCTGGTTTGTTTTTTTTAAGTTTATTTATTTTGAGAGAGAGAAAGAGTGTGCACAAGTAAGGGAGGAGCAGACAGAGAGGATCCCAAGCAGGCTTTGCACAGAGCCCAACATGAGGCTCGAACCCACAAACCATGAGATCATGACCTGAGCTGACACCAAGAGTTGGATGCTCAACCGAGCAACCCAGGCGCCCCTGGTTTGTATTTTTAAGACCACCCTAGTTGCTGAGTGGAGATTAGTCTGAGAGGGTGAGAGCAAGGGCAGGGAGGAGGAGATGGTTGTACTGGTCCAGGAGAACGAGGTAATGGTGGCTTAGTCCCTGGCCACAGCAGTGGAGGTGGTGAGAGATGGTGGGATTGCTTACATTTCGGAAGTAGAGCAGATCTTGTTTGATGCAGACAGGAATTACTGCGTGTACCTCAAAGTTTGGCTTTGGGGGAGTATGTGCAATCCACAAACTCAAGCCACCACTACCCATCCCTCTTGTCTCGGTCCCCAAAGACCAGCAGGTCTCCTTTCCCTCACCCTGTCCTGGGGTAAAAATTGCCAGGAAAGCGTTCTGCAGCAGACTTCTGCTCACCCAGGCCATGCCCTGCTCCCCACGCCACAACCCCAGGAAGTCTGTAAAGGCCTCACTAGAAAATGACTCCTAGACTTCTTCAAACCTTGAAACCAGCATCCAAACCTTGGCCACTGGCCAGTTTGCAAGTGAGAGATGTCCTGAGATGCCCCAGGAGACACTGACCCTTGCCTTTTAGCCTAGAAGAGAGGCTCCAACGCCAGCTCCCTGGCGCCAGCCGGGCCAGGGTCAGATCATCAACCCATTCCTTCTTTTCTGACTGGAGGAGGGCTCTGGAAGGGCCAGTGGGGCAAGGCTGAGACCCTGTCTGGCTATGTTTTCAGAAGAAGAAATCAATGGAGCCCCTGCAAGGAGGGAGGGACAGTTTTCCATTACAGCAGCACCTTCTTCCTTCAAAGAGCTTTGTTAGTCTGGTGGTAAGAGACCATTCCTTACTGTCCCCCCAACTCAGTCCCGGGCTTTACTGGCCAGTAACCTTAGGGTCTTGCTAAAGAGTGCACAGAAGAATTTGTGGGCAGCCGTGGCTGACCAGCTCCCATCATAAGCTGCCTGGAAAAATGCTGACACCACAGTGGGCTGATGGGAGAGGGTTTAACTGGAGGTGGCCCTCTCCCTCTCCCAGGGTCCTCTGCCCCCATCAGCTTGTGGCTGGTCTAGAGCCAAGCTACCCTTGGCTTAAAGCAAAGGGGAGTAGATGGGCTGGAGGTGAGTTAAGTATTCTACTCTCCAACTATTGAATCAGATCACTGAGCAGAAGAGAAATGAGAGACTAACCGTTCATTTTGAAGAGGACAAAGCTGAGGGCCAGTGGGGGCAAGAGCAGGGGAGGTGCCTTGCCCTAAGTCATACGGCTGCTTAGCATGAGGGCTGGGACTAGAACCCAAGATTTCAGTCATGCAGGAGGAGGAGCCAGACACGTTTTCCTTCTCACCTGTTGGGTGTCCGTGCAGAAGGGCTCAGGGTGTCTGGCCGGGGAGAGTACAAACCTGAAGGTCCTTTCAGAAAATGGCCTCATGAACTCTGACTCCTGCCCAAACTGCCCTTCTCCTGCCAAGAAGGCCTTTTCCTACTGACCTAACTTGTCCCATCCTGAGTCTCAGAGGGCAAGCCTTATTCCGGGACATATCTCATGACTCCCAGCCCCAGTGCTTGTCCCCTTTTCAGCTTCTGTTCCTTGTACTGAATCCCACACCCGCCTAAGCATCCGCTTGGGTTCAAAAGGGGTGTAGCGTCCCCCGGGGACCACTATCTGCCCCTGTATCTCCAGAGTTCAAGACTGAAGTCTGAATCTTCTCATGTTCCTTACCCTGCGCACCAACACCTGGCAAGTAGGTTAGACACACAACAGGACTGAATCCAGTGCTCCAAATCCCTTGGCTGATTGGTCCAGTGATAAACAGACTATCTCCTTATGCATAAGGAAGCCCAGATCTTTGGCAAAGCTAGAAGGGCTTTGCCAAGACCCCACAGTCACATTTTAAGCCTCAGAATGCCCTTATCCAGTGGTATGATGGTAAGTAAACACTAAACAGTTTTTCCTGATGCTAGTGGAAGAGAATAGCCCTGATTTGTAGTGTTTGCCAATTGCCATGATGTAAACACTCCCCACTATGAGTAATAATTTCGAGCCACCGATGTGATGTCACTGAACACCGAGCTGGGAAGAGATACATGGTAGTGCTATATGCTATGTATGTAGTAAATAGCATTACATAGTATTCCCACCACATGTAGATGTAAATAACCTCAAGGGCATAGATGAAAGTAACATGTGGTAAAATAATCAGCAAATGGTTAGTTTTGAGTATTTATTACCTTGGTTTTTATTATAATCTACTCATTGGTAGGTTTAAATAGTTTAATTTTTTAATGGTTATTTAATAAACAGCTCATAAAATTCCTGAAAATTTACCAATCAGCTCTTGTGAGCCAAAACAGCTGGCTGTCCCAGGAGAAATGGGCTGTCCTTGTCTTTCAGAAGGGCAGCTCCCCAGAGTCTCCATTCTGAGGGGGACAGAACCCTTTCTTTGGCACCCTTGGTGTGGAGTGGGGGTGGGTGAGTGTGTGAGTGTTCTGGTGCCTCTGGTGGCCATAAAACCTGAAACAAATGAGGAGCCCTTTCTCTGGTCACACGCCTTGGTGTCAACACCCACCTCTGGAGGAAAGGAATCCAATCATGGAGGTGAGAGGGTCGGGAAGGACTGGATGAGAAGGACACAGGTTCTCGTCCCCAGGCTCCCCAGGTGCCTCGCCCTGGATCTTAGGCCCATTGCTAGGTCTTTGAACCCATTTCCTCATTTAGAGAGTGGAGTAACTTACCACCTGTGTTGCCCATTATCTGAGGCCCTGGGGCGGGTGAAGAGCAGAAAGGGCCAGGGAAGCAGGGAAGCTACAGAAGACTGAGAGGTCAGGCTGTGCAGGCAAGTTCTCCCAGTGTTGTCATTTACAGACTCAGTGACCACGGGCACCTTACTCGGCCTTTTAAGTGGCAGTTTTCTCAACTGTAATATGGAGGTCTGAGGTGTGCATAGAAACAGTACCACCCACCTCAGAATGTTGCTGAAGGTCAAATATGGACCTACACAATGCGTTTAGTCCTTCAGTAAATACTGGCTTTACTGCCACTGCCTACAGCCAGACCCATGAAATGAGTCCTTCTCTAACGATGAAGTAGGTGTTGTCCGGACAGGTCCATCTTTAGGACAGGACTTCAAGGAACCCTCCCTCGCAGACCTTGATGATCCTGCCTGCCGCTCCTCCCTCCCTCTCCAGCCAGGGGTATGCTGGCAGCTGGGAAGTAGATGGAGAACCCAGAGACCAACTTCTCGTGGTCCCAACACAGAGGGTGCTTTGTAAGATTTTCTAGTGGGATTGGGTTTCTCGACACTTCTTGGTGAGAAGGCATGCGATGGAAGGTTAAACTGGTGGGGAGCAGGCTGAGAGCAAGGAGAAACTTTGGATCAAACAAATCCTCTTCTCCCCTCCAAGCCACCCAAAGGCTCTAACTCCTGAGATTTTTGCAATGTTTCACCCTCCCCGGGGAAGTTACTATTAATGTGTACCACCTATCCCAGGTGTGAGGCCATTTCAGCACAGAGGGCCTCTGGCAGGGATGCCTGGCGTGGTGTGGGGGCCTCTGGAGGCTTCTGACGAGGCCAGGGGGACAAGCAAGGGGGATAAAGTAGCTCCTGAGGAAACAGTGTCTGGCTCACCTTTCACTACGCTTCTTGCCTGCTCACCACCTTTCTCTGACTCCCTCTCGCCTTTGAAAAGAAACCAAAAGTTCTTCGTGTGCCTTGTGAGAACCAATTCTTCAGGGTTCAAATCCCGGCTCTACTGCTTACTAGCTGTGTGGTCTTGGACAAGTCAGTCAACTTCTCTGAATGCTTCAACACTGTTAAGAAAGCAGTCCATACCTCAGATGGCTGTTTGGAGGCTAAAATGGAAAAAAAAAAAAAAAAAAGTACGTAAGATGCTTACACAAGACCCGATAATGAGCAGTCAATAAACAGAACAATGAAGACAAATTACTTTATTACCAGCTTACCTCTCCAGATTCATCTCCTGTCACTTCCCAGAATGCACTTATCTACAGAGATTAAATTGCTAGCAGCTTTAGACATTTCGGCCTCCCATGCTTTTGTGTGCTTTTCGGCACCTGGCACATAGTAGGCATTCAAAAATCTGCAAAACAAACATTTACCTAGGATTCTCTTCACACCATTCTTTACCTGGCAAACTCAGTTTAGTGGTCCCTGCTCCAGGTAGGCCACCCTATACCCCCAGGTGGGTGACATTCTCTTCCAAAGCATGCTGTGCACACATGCTTCATGGTACTTACCATGTGCTACCAAAACTGTTTACGTGCCTTTTCTCCCCCTTGGGATCCTTAGCTCTTCTGAAGATCAGGAGCCTGGTCTAAGGCATATTTGCATTCCCGATGCCCAGCACATGGTAAGTGCCAGGCTGGGAACCCCAACCCAAACACCTCCTAGGACCCACTGTCCTTACCACTAGGTTCAGGCAGAAGCAGGTTTCCAGGAGGTTCGGGCAACAGTCAAACCCACTCCCCACTTCTCCTGGGTCAAACCCTGCTTTTCCTCCCTGGCTGAAAACAGAGGAAACTGGAGAACAGGGAGTTTCTTGAAATTCCTGTTCATCAAAGCTCCTCTGTTTCGTGCTTCAGAGAATTGGTATTGTCTCCACCTGAACTTGGTCACCTGGGGCAATAGAGACAGACGACGCTATACCCCATTAGAGAAATGAGGAACTCAGTGGCCCAGGAACCCCGGGGTGCAGTGAGGGGGCCTCCACGGACCTAGGTATCAAGGGTTCATGCACAGCCTCCAGCACGCAGCCCGTGAGAGTGGTACTCCTCTTTTGCCACTCAGACATTAGTTTAATGAAGGCAGGAATGATGTCCTCCCCCCATCCTTTCTAGAACAGAACTGTCTCTAGATGCTAATATGGCTCCCCTGGGCTTACTTGGAGGAGCCCAACAGTTTAAAAGGAACTAGGCAGCAACCATCCCACTAGAGTCACTGAGGGGCCAGAATAGCGACCTCTGGCCCAGGGTCAAAGATGGGCACGGGGGCCTGTCTAGCTTCTACTGGACTCTTAGACAATAGTGCTAACTGCAGGTAAACCCAGGGGCTGGGGAAGACAAATGCTGTCAGCATCCTCTGCGGGCCCGTTAGGGAGCATTCCACTTGGGGAGGCAGGAACTCCCTCCAGGAGGGTTCCAAGATGCACATCATATTGCTTCGCCCACCTACGGGCCACGCAAGGAGAAGTTCTGCTGGGCGGTAGCGTTCCCCTCCCTGGGCAGAGACAGAAGCCTGGCCCTTCCCTTAAGGCAGGGACTTCCTTACATGTGACTCTAAGTTCTAGGTGGATAGTCCTAAGGAGGAGGTAAAATGACAAGTGAAAATGACAAGTGATTCTTTTCTTAGGAAAGGATCACTGGCCCAGGATGGCAGACGCTGGTACACCAGTGGCTCTCCCATGGCCTAGAAATCAGTTCTTAAGTCCCTGCCTGGTAGGCGACTTCAAACAAGCCCCCACGATTCCTCAAGATTTCCTCAATCTGTACTGTTGACTTCATCTCAGTCTACCTCCTGTTGTTAACTATTTTACACGGGTGTTTTATCTTCCTGACTGGAACTTAACTTCGAGAGGGCAGAGGTTTTGTCTTATGTATTTCTTTTGCATTCTCCTCCACATCCAGCACAGTGTTGGGCACAAAGTGGGAGACTCAGTAATACATGCTTTGTGTATCAAATTCCAGGGCCTGTCCACATTTCTATCGTATCACCTTTTTCCTCAAGATTTAAAACAATTTTTTTAATGGTTTATTTATTTTTGAGAGAGACAGAGAGAGACAGAGCATGAGTGGGGGTGGGGCTGAGAGAGCAGGAGACACAGAATCTGAAGCAGGTTCCAGGCTCTGAGCTGTCAGCACAGAGGTCAAACGTGGCTCACACCCACGAACAGCACAGCACAATCATAACCTGAGCTGAAGTCGGACGCTCAACCGACTGAGCCACCCAGGTGCCCCCAAGATTTTTATTATTTTTAAGTGATCTCTATATCCAATGCGGGGTTCGAACTCACCAACCTGAGATCAAGAGTCACGCTCCACCGGCTGAGCCTACCAGACATCCCCCTATCACATCATTAAAAGATCTCACGGAGTGCTTGCCTTCTTTCAAATGTCATTTCAGCTTCCGGGTATGTGAGAAAACTTGTTTCTGCTTTTTTTTGTGTCTGATTCTAACCTGCTTGTGGAACTTTACAAAGTATTCCAAACATCAGAAACATACCCTTGGCAGAGAGAGGGTTTAGGGAAAACTCCTTAGGACAAAGTGTGGCCTCAGCAGAAGCATTACCCAGCCTGCCCTCGGTCCCGTGGTCTCTGCTCGGGCCAGGGGCCTGTCCTCAACCACTCCGTGACTTCTCTTGGTCCCTGTGTGGACCAGGGAAAAATGCAGCTAGGAATCTTGCAGGATGAGCCTTGAAGTATGAGGAAGGGGAACAACAACAACAACAAAAACCCAAAGTGCTGCAAGAAAATAAAGAACAGTCGTGTTTTTGGGATCGATTTTATTTGGGCTTCTCACAGTGGTTAGAGCCACTCTGTCTTCAGAACAATCACAGCACAGGAAATGCGTCACCGAGACTGCCCAGAAAAGTCTGACCAGCTGAATCTTATTGCTTAAAATACACATATTCACAAGAACTGACAAATGGTGATGTGCCTCACACAGGAATGTGTTAGCATTTGCAAATCTTCTGACTGTAGCACCAAACCCTCGACCAGACCAACCCCTTCCTTCTTGTTCACCTGGAAAACCAGATTCAGTCAAATCTCCCTGGCCCCCTGACTAGTCCTTCAGCTCCCTATTTCCACCTCTCTCCTGGCAGGGGAGCCTCCCCCCCCCACCTTGGCAGGGGCCGGACTGTGACCCCTGGAATCAAGCCCGGCTCCGGCAGCTCCATTTTCTTCTTCTCATGCCTTTAGGGCAGGACGCTGCAGTGACCCCAACAGTTAACACGCAGGCCAGTTCCCCACTCCCAACTGGGGAAGGAAACTTGAGAGGGCCAGGCTTCATCCATTTGATCAGTTAACTGAAGAAGGATTCATTCTGGTGAATCCTTCAGTGAGTTGTTTGGGATTTTATTTAAAAAACAACAACAACAACAACAACAACAACAACAACGGTGGAAGGAAAGGCATCTGAGGGCTGCAGACACACTCCCACCCACTCCTGCCACACACGGGCTTGCTTGCACGACACTGGACCTCGGCAGAGAGAGGTAAGCCCTTTGGCTCTGTGGTGTCTCCCAAACTCTCCTGGCAATTCCAGGCACAGGGCTGACGTCTGGGCCACAGCTAGTCCAAGCTTGTCACTGAAGATCCAATCAAGCTTCTGTCTGAAGTTCCGCCTTCGCCTTCTGTGCCGAGTGGTTTTGAACACCCCCTGGGGGCTGACACCTAGGGCCAGGAGGCGCCAAGGGGGGCAGACAGGTTCAGAGCACGTTTCCATTTACAGGGAACAGAACACAGGCCTCCGAGTGTCCACGGAGCGATGTGCAAATTGCAGTGATGGGTAGAGGAAAGCCTCTACTTTGAGCACAGTTGTCTCTGGCAGACGCGGGGCTGGGGGGGTGGGGGGAGGCCTGCCATTGACAATGCTGCTGGATACACCCGAGTACACAGTCAGACGTTTGTTCAGTAAACAGTAAATGTGTAAAATAAATTACCTTGAGAGCGCCATTTCTGCTCCGAACGTGTGGTCGACGTGAGCACAATGGCTGCCATTCAAAGTATATTCACAGGAAAACAGGGCTGGGGGCTCACACACAATGGACAGACACACAAAGGTTATCCAAAAAGTCATTGTACACAGACTTCACTTTGTTCAACATGGATTTTGGTTTTGTGGACTCCAAACGCAGACACTCGTTCACCTCACAGCCTTGGGTTTGTCTATTTTTGTACAAATATATATATATATATATATATATATATATTTCCTTTCTTACTGCAATGTCAATGCCTAATGTGAATATCATCGTTCGAGAGAGGGGGAAAGAACCAAACTCTTCATATGAACAGCACTGGACAGGGAATGTTAGTTTTAGCTGTTTGCTTTCTCCATTCAGGTTATTCCTATCAAAGCTCAACTACAGTAATAAGGATCCTGCAGGCCTTCTGGACCACTGCCTTCACCCTCCTACCGGGGCCACTTAGGCTCTTTACATAGGCTACAAAAATAGCTACCCCACTCAAAAAGGGGGCTGGGGAAGGACTGGGAAAGGGCATGAAAACCACAGATAACCAAGGCATTTCTTTTTTCCGAGTGGTCAGTTTAAAAAAAACAAAAACAAAAAAAACCCCAGAAGAACGTATTCAGAATCAAGAGAAAATACTGTGTAAAAGCCAGGCTATGGGACCACTCTTTCTGAGGACCCACAGCCTCCTCATTTGTTCATAGAGAACAGCGAGACATGAAGGCCTGCGGACTGTGTGTTTGGGTGGGGGAGGACCCTGGTCACCCGTAGGCACAGAGCAAAGGACAGAGATGCGGAGAGTTGCACCCAGATCCACTGCCACGGCTTAGGGCCTCCTGCGGTTCCACAGAAGTTCAAGATAGCCCCAAGCCTGCCCAGGAAGCATCTCCTCCTGGCTCAAAGGCAGCCAGGCTCTTTAAAGGTCAACTTGGGATAGAGCCACAGAGTTCCCTTTTCTGGCCTGCCCCCACTGATAAAGTTCTTGTTTTCAGCTCTGTTGTTGTTTAAAGAGAAACCAAAAAGAAGGTGATGTGATGTTCCACACTGAACCAGTCTTGTGGCCAGCCAAAACCTGCTGGGAAGGGCCCCTCAAGGATGCCCAGTGGTACATTGACCTGATCACCTGGAATCTGAGAGCAGCAAGCCCCCCACCAACCTACCACACAACTGCCTATCAGCTCTCCTCTTCCCCCAGGACGAGCCCAGTTCTGGCTCTGCAGACATTGGCAGCGAGGGGTGACAATCCCTGGGCCTCTGCGGCCTTCCTTATTCACCCAGGGCTGAGACCTGCCACCTCTCCCAGGCTGAGACACAGCAAAGTTCTCTTAAATGAACACCAGAGCATAAATCCACTCCACCACCAAAGTCACCTCAGGGCACAGTCTCAGCCCCCTCCTTGGGGCTTCTGAAACACACATCTCTCTGACCCAAGCAGGTACTGAGATATGACTTGAAAAGAGAAAAGGGGGGACAGGGTGGGATATGAGGAATGAGTCACAGAACGAACCAACCTCTCAGCCCTCCACAACGCTGTGCTCCTGTGGGCAGAGAGGCATCCACACCCCCAGCTGCAGCTGGAGACGTAGGAAAATGCAGGAGCGAGGGGCAGGGGGCAAAGAACGGAAGTGGCTGTACCACTTTTTCTGAAAGTCACTTAATGCTTCTGTCATGATGCTCCCCCCTACCCTGGTTGCTGTGCCAAGTTCTCAGGCCACAGACAGGGCCTGCTCTAGCTGGGGGAGCTGCTGCTCTGCGAGTTTGGGGAGTCCTGCTCATTGATGGTGTTCAGCAGCAGGCACGCGGGCGGCCGTGGCAGGTGGGGGTGCCCGGGCTCTCGGGCCTGCTCCTCGGAGGGCTGGCAGAGCCCTTCCTCCTCGTCGCCGGGGGGCCGCACGTGGCAGCTGTCACAGAAGTCCAGGGGCCCATCCAGAGCGTCATCAATGAGCGTGTTGAACTCTTTGAGGTCATCGTCATGGTGGCCCCGGTTGCACACACACACCTCGATGCCCGAGTCACCCGTGAAGCGGCGATGCCGGCCGGGAGTCTTGTCTTTGCTATCGGGGAGGGCGCTGCCTTGCTCGGAGCTGTGATCTCTCAGCAGCTCCTCCTTACAGTCGGAATCTTTGTCCAGGAAGGCCCCAGGGTCCAGCTCCCCCAGGCCGGCCACAGAGCCACTGGGCTCCATCCCAGGGGCTTTGGTGGCTGCTGTGCTGGCTGGCACGTCGGAGGGCTCAGGGTCAGCGATGCTCGGGGGTCTCGTGCTGCTTCTGCTGGGCCCCGACAAGGGGCTGCTCTGCGCCCCCTGGGGGCCCCTGGTGGGATCGGCGCCCGGGGGGCTGCCGCCTGTGGGGCCACACGGCGCAGGCAGCTGCTGCTGCTGCTGTAGCTGGAAGGCACTGTACGGTGGGGGAGGAGTCGGAGGTCGGTTCACCACTTCCTCATAAGGAGGTAGTAAATAGTTTGGCAAAAACCCTAAAATGGGGAGGCAGGGAGGAGAAATTACCGCACTGGCAATTGTTGTAGGACAGACTGCAAAGCTTGCACTAAACATATGCCTCTTCCCCATCCCCACCCCCCATACCCGTGAAGTGACAGCTACAGCTCCTGCTTGTGGGCAGGGCAGGGGGATGGGACAACTGTGCAGAGGAGGAGGGACAGACTGGGAGTGACCTAATCTAGCTTCTTGAAATCTGAGAGCCCCTAAAGCTGCTTCATAGGCAAGACTTCTGCCTGTCTGCAGTTAAGGCAGAGGGTTAGGCAAGTGTGGTGGATGGCCAAGAGATCGTTCCTGCCAGGAACGGATCTGTTTCCACATGCCCCCAAGTCTCATGTTTCTTGTTCAGACTGTGTCCTCCATCTACGTCCCATAAGGCCTCAGGGTCAGGGACCCTAATTTAAGACTTCCTGACAACGTTTTTTCCCCCCTCCCCACCCCACCACCCTTCCAGATGCATATGATGTAAAGGGCCCTTTTTTCTGGGAAGGTAGAAATCTGTGTTGTCCCTCAATCTAGTGTGGCTGGAGGTGGTCTAGAGAGACAAACCAAGCCTCATCCTGACTCAGATCAGGAGCGGGTGGGTTACCAGCGAAGGAGGAGGGTCCTGCCAACCAAGGCTTATTATCTTTCGAATGTGCTGAATGTCTCAAGGCACAGATGGTCTGGTTATAACAATAACTGCTAGCATTTACTGAGCACTTACTATATGCCGGGCACTGTGCTAAGCACTTAATGCTTCCGGATGTGTAATTCCACACCTGTGGCCACTTTCTTTTATAGAACACACTGCAGAATGGCTCTGGACAAGCTGGGCCTCCAATGACCCTTTGAGAGGTCATGTGTGAAGAACCTCCCCCTGGGGAAGTCACGTGAGTGTCCTTCAGTGAGTCACCACGTTTCTTGGTTCTCAGGAAGTCCCAGTGTCACCACCACAACCCCCCCCCCCCCCCCCCCCCGGCCACCATCTGCCTCTTTTATGGCAGCCTTGGCTCAGGCATATCACAGGGCAGTTAGCAAAATGGAAGGATTTCAGGCCACAGGAATCTAAAACTTGATTTACTCACATCATACATCCTCTGACCATCTGCCTTAAAAAAATAATTTGCTAAAGGATCCAAAACCTGGTCAGAACCTGGCCGGTGTGAATTTGGACCGGACCAGCGGCTTCACATGCTCCTCTGTGCCGAAGGGGAGTGCCCCTCATTCCCACAGCTGCAAGACTCTGTGCTGTGCTGGGTAAGAGGGCCCACTGGGGCCCACAGTCTGTGTGCCCTCCCTGGGGTGGGGGGTGGGGGGTTGGCGGCTTTTCGTGTACGTACTGAAATAAAATGGCAGCGCTGAGTAATTGTGGGCCTCTCGGTAGGCGATCAGGTTGATTTCATGCTGCCGCTGCTGGGCCTGAAGGCGATGCTTGGCTCGGCGGTGGTGGCACACACAGCAGCAGCTCAGGATGATGATGATGGTCCACACCAGCCAGAACCCTGGGGGCAGGGAGGAAGGCAGAGAGGCACACGCAGCGCGTGAACAGCAGCCAGAGGGGCAGCTTTCTGAGTGGGGGGGGGGGTCCCCAGACAGTGCCCACCTGGTCGAGGCTGGCACTGTCGGGCCTCACCGAGTGAATTCGTATTTGGAACCTGTGTTCAATTTTCACACGTGCTTGTGCCAGAGTGAAAGATGGGGTGGGAGAGGGTGACAGGCACCTGTCTGGCACCGCTGGGCCTACGTGTTAGGTTTGGTGGGCATGAAATACGCTCACCTTTTAGGACAGCACACTCCTCCACTTTTTGTCCCGGACACAAATGCTTCGGCCCTTCTTATTACGCATCTCCCACCCCCACCTCCAAGCCCTGCTCAGTACCGTACGGCCAGTCCACAGCCTCACTTCCTGCTGCTATATGAGACTACTCACCAAAAGCAAAGAGCCCCTCAAAATCCCAGTGGATTAGCAACTGCAAAGGGCCTTGGAAGGGCTGCCTGATAAGAGAATTCTTAGGATTCTCTTGATATCACCAAAAAGATCACGGGCTTTTTCTCTTCCACGCACACTGGTGTAATACAAGTCACTAAAGTTATACTTGGAAAAATTCTAATCGCCTCAGGTCCATCTCTTCCCTAGAGAGTGTAAATGACTTCCTCTGCTCTTGATATAATCCAGTACAATTCCATCCCCTACACTTGCAAATAACACCCCCACCTCCCTTTGGCCTGTGATTACATTAGGCTCAGGGCCATTAGCAGCCTCCCCTTCTCCAGGACGATTATTTCTTCTTGTTTCCCACTGTGTTCTGTTGGGTCAGACTCAGAGAATCTTTGCAAACCCCAATATAAGACCCCTCTCCAATCTTCAAATGTATGCAGAAAATCCTTGAGCAATTTTGTTAAAAAAAAAAAAAAATACACACACACACACACACACACACACACACACACACACACACACGGAGGGGAAGAGACTGGAAGGAAAAACACAAAAATAGTGACTTATTTTTAAGTGGTAGGATTAGGAGAAATTTCAATTTTGCCCTTAAAATTATAAACCTGGAAACAAAGTAAATTAAACTTAAAAATGTCTGTGACCAATTTTATATTTTTGCTGTCCTTTCTTTAAAAAATTAAGAGGGGAAGATGCCTGGCTGGTTCAGTAAGTGGAGCATAGACCTCTTTTGGGTCGTGAATTCAAGCCTCACATTCGGAGGAGAAATTACTTAAAAAATAATAATAATAAATTTCTAGATAGGTTTTTAAGTTCTTCTGGTAATGTATTCACACAATGAAATGACATAAATCATTTAAAAATATTCATCGAATCGTACTTTTGACATATAGAGATGTTTCTGACATTAAGTGAAAAAACCAGGGCACCTGGGTGGCTCAGTCGGTTAAGCGCCTCTTGATTTCAGCTCTGGTCATGATCTCAGTTTGTGGGTTTGAGTCCCACAGCAGGATCTGTGCTGGCAGTGCAGAGCCTGCATGGGATTCTCTCCCTCATTCTCTCTCTGTTCCTCCCCCACTTGTACGCGTGGGTGCTCTCTCTCAAAATAAACAAATAAACATTAAAAAAAAAAGAGAGAGAAAAGCAAAATACAAAACAGCATGAAATATGATCCTGGGGCACCTGGGTGGCTCAGTCAGTTAGGCATACAACCCTTGATTTCAGCTCAGGTCACGATCTCATGGTTTGTGAATTTGAGCCCCTCTGTGATGTTCAGCACAGAGCCTGCTTGGTATTCTCTCTCTCCCTCTCTCAAAAAATAAATAAATAGGGGCGCCTGGGTGGCTCAGTCGGTTAAGTGTCCGACTTCGGCTCAGGTCATGATCTCGTGGTCCGTGGGTTCAAGCCCCGCGTCGGGCTCTGTGCCGACCGCTCAGAGCCTGGAGCCTGTTTCAGATTCTGTGTCTCCCTCTCTCTCTGACCCTCCCCCGTTCATGCTCTGTCTCTCTCTGTCTCAAAAATAAATAAACGTTAAAAAAAATTAAAAAACAATAATAATAAATGAATAAACATTAAAAAAAAAAGCAAAGCCACCTTTGACCTGGATGACAGGACAGTATATTTTCTGGTATTAGATCTCCTGTTTTTTGCTTATCTGCATTTCAAATTTCTCTAAGGTGAACATGTAGTTCTTAAAAATAAAAAGGATATATATAGTTCTCAATAAAAAATTTATCTGAGGAACAATTGTAAGGTGAGTTGTTACTAAGAACAGATTACTGTTCATTTGTTCTCTACACCTGATTAATTTCAATTTTTTCTATTACAAATGCTACCTGTATTTTTGATTACCTGCTTTGTGATGATAAATTTGTGTTTAGAACTTAAGCATTTTCACATGAATCTCTTACCAGAATGAGTTAAGATTATTAAGAAAAAAAAGGTGGGGCGGTGGGGGGGGGGGTGCGCCTGGGTGGTTCAGTCGGTTAAGTGTCTGACTTCAGCTCAGGTTATGATCTCACGGTTTGTGAGTTCCAGACCCCACATCAGGCTCTGTGCTGACAGCTCAGAACCTGGACCCTGCTTCGGATTCTGTGTCTCTCTCTCTCTCTCTCTACCCCTCCACCACTCATGCTCTGTCTCTCTCTCTCTCAAAAATAAATAAACATCTAAGAAAAAAATTTTTTAAGAATAAAAATAACTTAAAATAAATTCTAAAAAAAAGCCCTGGGATTCCTGGCTGGCTTATTCGGTAGACTGTGTGATCTCAGGGTTGTGCGTTTGAGCCCCGTGCTGGATACAGAGCTTACTTAAAAAAAAAAAAAAAAAAAAAAAGCCCCCCTTTCCCCCAAACAAATTTGTATGTGAATAAACCTGCTTTTATTCCCCATTTGTACCAGAATACAATATTCCAAAAGATTGCACTGACATTTAGGGTGTGGCTTCTGGCAATGGCTTTTTCTGTCCCCCAGGGGTGTCCCTGCTGAATCTTCTCACAAAGCCACCACAGTGAAACGGGACAGTGGTACAGCAGCCTGGCCCTGGCAGGCGGGCAACACCATTGTATGTATGACACCTAATTGCTTTCAGCACATGTCAGTGTTCAATGGAACCTTCTCCTGAGGCTTCCCAACCAGAGAACAGGCGGAGGACAATGGGCTGAGGATTTTTTCCCTTTATCCCATCAGCAAACAGAAAAACCCCATTTCTTTTTCTTTTTTTTTAAACGTTTATTTATTTTTTAGAGACAGAGAGAGACAGAGAAAGACAGAGCATGAGCTGGGGAGGGGCAGAGAGAGGGAGACACAGAATCTGAAGCAGGCTCCAGGCTCTGAGCTGTCAGCACAGAGCCTGATGCGGGGCTGGAACCCACTAACCATGAGATCATGACCTGAGCTGAAGTTGGACGCTTAACCAACTGAGCCACCCAGGCACCCCTACCAATTTTTTTTTTAATGTTTATTTATTTTTGAGAGAGATAGAGACAGGATGCAAGTGGGTTGGGGCAGAGAGAGAGGGAGACACAGAATCTGAAGCAGGTTCGAGGCTCTGAGCTATGAGCACAGAGCCCAATGTGGGGCTCAAACTCACAAACCGTACGATCATGACCTGAGCCGAAGTTGGACACTCAACAGAGCCACCCAGGCACCCTGAAAAACCCCATTCCTAAGCAGAGAACATACACATAAGGTGAAGTCAAGAAGTCTCCTTTGTGGTCTTTCCCAGACTCGCTAATGACCTTTGCTTAATTTCACTTATATTTTTCTCTCCTGCTGCTGGTTGACTGAGGACTGGATAAACACCATCACAAGAGCCCTCAGAAATGGTGCTGAGGCCAGAGAAGAGCTCTGGGAGGGAAGTGGTTCCCTGATGCTGTCCCATAACATCCTCAGCCCCTGCCATCTGGATCTGTGACCCTTTTCAGGGCTGGGGGTTGGTGGCACAAAAAAGTATAGTGCATTCCGCTGAAGAGTCTGGTTTCCAAATGCATTTTAGAGTCCAGTCTAAGAGTTTCTGGGCTAACCACTTGTCCATATTACCTATATTTCTCTCACCTGCCCAGCATAGTCTCACAATCCTTTATATTTCTTGGTATACCTTTAACGTACATTCTCTCATTAGATAATTAGCATCTAACTCAACTAGTTTTTACCTCCCAAGGCATTTTTCTCAGTAGTTTCTTACCTAAAAGGTAAACCAACTTTTAACCTTTATGCTGCAATATAAATGATCCAGGGACAGTATTTCTTATTTTATAGACTATATAAAACATTTTATTTTTTAATGTTTTGTTTTTTGTTTTTCTTTTTTAAAAATACTTATGTATTTTTATTTTGAGAGAGAGAGGGCAACAGGGAGAGGGAGAGAGAGAGAATCCCAAGCAGGCCCCACGCTGTCAGCCCAGAGCCCCACTCCGGGCTTGATCTCACGAACCACCAAGATCACAACCTGAGCCAAAACCAAGAGCCAGATGCTTAACCAACTGAGTTACCCAGGTGCCCCAATGTTCATCAGATTCTTAAGGGAATCCTTCATCCAGAAAAAAAGACTGAGATCCACCAAACTAGGAGTATAACAGAAAAACAGATTTTTTTTTTTTTAAAGGAAAAATTAGGCAGGGCAGGAGACTGGGGGAAGAAATGAGACAACTAGAACACACACCCTTAGCAAAACTGCCTTAGTCATATCTAAGAGAGCACCAGACAACTCATGCGTCCATTGAAATTCCACCACCCTACTTCTTTTCATGTAGAATAACAGGTAGAAAAAGTCTCCCTACCAGGTACCAGTTGTGTGATGTTATATTTATGTTACAAGTCTCAAAATGAGTTCTAATTTGTTCATTTCTTTTTTTTTAAGTTTTTATTTATTTAGGTAATCTCTACACCCAACATGGAGGTTGAACTCACCACCCCAAGATCAAGAGTTGCATACTCTTTCAACTGAGCCAGCCAGACACCCCTCTTCAGTTCTACTACAGTATGACACAAGATTATGTGTGTGGGTCAAAACGGAGGGAAATCTAACTTGGAAGCAGAATGCGACTAGTGGCAAGATGGTGTGTTAGCACAGGTCCAGAAAAGACCCTTAATGAGCTGGTCCCAATGGTGGGGTTAATGTGGGAAGGCAAAAGGCATTCTCGTCTGGCCCTCACAAAATGGACTCTCTTGGGAGTCACTGGAGTCAAAGTAATGTCCCACCAAGTTTAAAAGGGAGAATATCCAGACTGGTCCCTCCGGAGATGTACAAACTTTTGATCTTTTTGCTAGATTTCACAAACAAGGAAGAAAGTTTACAAAAGAAAAACCTAATGAAAGAGACACACAGAGAAAGACAGAAGTATGCCCTCCTTTCCAAACACACATCTACCCAGAGACTACATTCCCCAATGACAACTTTGAAAGCTGTGATCTCATGGTGGGGAGCATTTGTCATGCTAAGCAAAACAGAAAACAAGTTTTGAAAAACAATCACAGTTCAATGTAGGAACTGAGTCATGTGCCCCAGAGTTCACTATAAACTTGGGAAAACACCACTCCCCAACGGGGCAGGAAATTCCTCATTAGGAAGCCAAAGCATACTGTAAATTAGCTCTCCTTCTACGTCATAGGATGGTGGGTGACCTCCCTGGCCCCTTAAAGCTCTCAGCAGGAGCTCCTGCCACTGCCTCTGTGGAAAAGGCCTGAATTAGGGAACAGAAGACCTCAGAAGACTTACAAGTTCATCTGAAAGACTGGACAAACTTCCTATAAGCATGACTGCAGTTATAGAAGGGAAGAGGCAGTGACCTGGATTCAAATCACAGCTCACAAAACTACTTCCTAGCTTTGTGACCTTGGTGATTTTGTTTTCACTTCCTTCACCTGTAAAATGGGAGAATAACAGTTTCTACCTTACCGGTCACTGTGAGGAATAAACAAGTTGATATATGGAGAGTCCTCAGAACCATGCTTGGCATATAATAAGTTCTCTAGATTGTTACTACTATTCTTGTTACAGGTATGACCACCTATGGGAAGGGTTTTCTTTCCATTCCTCTTTTATTCCCCCCAAAAAATACTCCATAAAAAAGCAACAGTGGAACAAGTCCAAAGTCTGCTTCTAGGTTCTGTTCTTGGCTACATTCATTGGAAACCTAGCCCAAGTACTACTGATGAACCTACTTTTGTCCAGAAGCCTGGACCTCTAGGAGCAGGGGTCCAATCGGGGCTTAGAAGAAGGCCCCAGCTTCCCACTCTCCACCCTGCTAAGGGTGGCAAATGCCATGGGCCTTCCTTAGAAGCAGCCCAACAATGGACATCTTAAGATAACTAAAAAGGAAAATTTAACAGGTGGAGAACAAGTGGGGCAGTCTTAAACATAATTTCATGTCACCTCAGAGGGATTCCACTGCCCAGAAACACTCCCCTCTCCCTAACTAAGGCCCAAACAAGGGAAAACTGATACCCGGGTGAAGGTCCCTCAAATTATCTCAGGAGCAGAAATTCCCAGCTCTGACCTCTCCCTGGACAATGTAGCTTGGTGAGTGGAAAGAGCCCTAGGATGAGAATCGGGAGATCCAGGTTCAGGATCTTTAGCCTTGAGCATGTTGGTGGCCTCTCTCACCTTCGGTTTTCCTCTTTGCTCTACTTGTGCCATGAAGGGCATCCTCAGGTGGAAATTAAACACGCACATTCCGGACCTTCCACGACCTGGGCCCATCACCTTCTAGTCTGGCTCATAGTTCTGGAAGGGGGTGGCTTTGGAGTCAGGCACACTGACCCTACCAGTCATCTGCATCCAAATGAACAGTTACTTAACGCCCCTGGGTCAGGACACATGGGGATGATATGCGTACCTAGCAGGGTTGCTCTTGGGGTGAAAGGAGATGATGTGATTGAAGACCTTACCGGTGCCTCATATGTAGCAGAGCTCTGTGCACATTAGCTCACTTCCTGCTCCTTCCCAGACAAGCCCCACAGGCCCAGGGAAGGGTGAACAACATCACACGTACAATGTTCTTTCCCATGGGGTCCTGGCCTATGCTGTTCCTCTGCCTGCAAAGCCACTGTACCCTTCTTCATGTTCATGTGTTTAATTTTTTTTTTTAAAGTTTGTTTTATTTTTGAGAGAGAGAGAGAGAGAGAGAGAGAGAGAGAGAGCGTGAGGAGGGAGGGGCAGAGAGAGAGATGGAGACACAGAATCTGAAACAGCCTCTAGGCTTTGAGCTGTCAGCACAGAGCCCGATGCAGGGCTCAAACCCATGAACTGTGACATCATGACCTGAGCTGAAGTCAGACGCTTAACCGACTAAGCCCCCCAGGGGCCCCTATGTTCTTCATGAGTTTAAATCCTATCCACCCTTTAGGGTGCACTTCAAATCCCACCTCTTCCACGAAGGCTGCCTGAATCTTGGCTAGCCAAAGCAAACTCTCCTGAACATTCACAGTGGTCCTGCCACATACATTCCACTCTCAGTGTTACTAGTGGGGAGCTGTGTCTTATCTCCTCTCTCTGCTAGGAGATTCCCTGTTGACAGCAAGGATTATGTATGACTCCCCACAGTTTCTAACACAGAAGAGGTCAGAGCATCAAGTAGGAGTTTGTTAGGACCACAAATTCTCAAGTCCACCTCAGATCTACTGAATAAAAAACTGGGAGCAGGGCCGAGAGCTCTGTGTTTTAATAAGCCCTCCAGGAAATTTGGATGCTTGCCAAATTTTGAGAACCACTGGAGTAAGGGTTTACTGAATGAATAAATGACTGAATAATGAATTAAAGTACAAGTGCCATAAAAATGCATGGGATAGCAATAATGATGATGACCAGCCCTTATAGCCTTAGTGCTAAAACAGGACCTTCGCTTCCCATTTGATGTAGGCCCAGTAATAACTACTGACTTAGGTTACAACTGAAAGGGAGAAAGGGTGCTGATGAAGCCTAAGGTCTATATGTGCGTGTGTGTGCGTGTGTGTGTGTGTGTGTGCACGCACGACACTCTTCGGCACACAGGAAAATTCAGCTCAGTAGAGATGAAAGGGTTGGTGGAAATGGCATTTTTCCCTTTTTTCCCTGAGGCCTTCCCTGTAGGCAACTGTGGTTAAAGAGGTACTCAGTCTGACAGAAATTCTGCCAAGGATTTCCTGGCTGAGACTTTTTTTCCTTCCAAAGGAAAGAGACAAAAAGAATAACCCAAAGCCCATTCTTTTTGCATTTCGGACAAAGTTTAGAGGCAATCAGAAGGAAAGGGGTTCAAAATGACCAAAAAGCAGGGGTTTTTTTTTGTTGTTGGTGGTGGTTTTTTTTTTTTTAGAGAGAGAGACAGCGCACGAGCAGGTGAGAGGGGCAGAGGGAGAATGGGAAGGGGGACAATCTTAAGCAGGCTCCACACTTAACACAGAGCCCAACTCGAAGCTCGATCCCACGACCCTGGGATCATGGCCTGAGCCAAAACCAAGAGTCGGATGTTCAACCGAGCAACCCAGGCACCCCAAAAATGCAGCTTTGGTAAGAATTGAAGGGGCTCATTCCAACACTCAACTTCCCTCTATACACACATCAGGCAGAGGCCAGGACCCGATAAGGAAGAAAACCAAAGAATTCTGAGGGAGGCAGAATACTCACTGGGCATCTCCTGACTAAGAAGTCACTTTTGGGCACTGATGAGGACAGTTTTGCTTTTATAACCTCCATCCCTCCAGAACTCAGAAAGCGTGGACCAACTCATATAGTGGCGAGTCTTTTCTCCCTGTCTGGACTCTGGTCTCTAGCCTCCTCCTTTCCCCCCCCCCCCCCCCCCCCCCCCCCCCCCCCCCGCTGACCATAACTGGAGATAATCAGCCACTTAGCAGCTCCTCCTCTGGCTTTCTTTAAGCCCTTGGGATGAGGTGCCTGGTTCCCAGGCTGCCTCCCTGCCATCTGGGTCTCCCTGTCCCCGCTGCCCGCCCCCACCCCCCCGCCGACCCTGACGACAGTGACCCAATTCTGGTGGCTACGGAGCCTGCTCCGCCAAGGTCCCAGGAGGCTCTGTCAGTCTGAGACGAGGCCATCAGCAAGCCCATGCCTCTCCACAACCGATGCTGCCTGGGCCAGGCCCCGGAAAAACAAACTGCAGTTGTGTGGCTTTTTGGCAGCCCAGCTTCGACTTTTGTTTTAACAAGGGGTGGGAGGGAGAATTTGAACCCTGTGGTTATCTACATTTTAAAACATTTAAACACAGTCTGTTCACCTGCTTGGCACTTTGTGTCCTCTACTAAGTCCCTCGGCCCCACCCCTTCTAAAATAGCAACAGTTCTGGGCCCTCCTTTGCTGTCGCTTATATTCACGGAGGAATGGTGGGGACATCCTGAGCCCTGTCGTCTCCTTGGGAAGGAAGTATGCATTTGACCACCCCTGGGATTCCTCAGAAAGGACAAGCCAGTCCTCAGTCCTTGAAAGGGAAGTATAAGGGTGAGGAGAGGTCCTGTTTGAAGGAACCACTCCCACTGGCTACAAAACACGTTTACATTTAGAGGGAGAGACTGACCAGCCAAGAATCTAATTTCCTTTCCATACTAAACAACAGCACTTGTAGCTGCTTTCCGACCACATCACTGATGTGGAGGGAGTGGGGGGATCACACAGAGGAAGGGGAGAAAGGACAGGGTGACACTGGCAGCAAAGGCATAGTTTGACAAACCAGCCCAGTTTGTTTCCAAACAGAAGGAGTGACAGGAGCTTAGAACTGTCTGGGGAAACAGTCTACTGTTTCTCCTCTCTACAGACAGTTGTGAGAACCGGTACAGCGCCGGTCACCTGGGGACCCTGCCCTAAGGACTCTCCTGTCCTCCCAATTCGTTGTCCAGCATCCTGTAGGGTCTCATCCAAGCTTTGAGAAGATTGGAATACAAAGTGTGTTAGTGAACTCCTCGAACCTGGCTCGCTCCCTGAAGATCACGGTGATGTCGCCACTCTTGGGCAAGCCTGAAAGGTGCAAGTTCATGGCCTCAAACAAACCAGTGGCAAGAAGAGGATTGTCTGCACATGGCAATTAGCTGAGAGTTAACAGGGGAGGTACACTGGAGAAGCAAGCCTCCAGACACTTCAGCTTGAGAAATGGGAAAGAAACAAAGGGGCTAAACCTCTAGACTCCCTCACCCTGAGAGGGCTCCATGGGCAGGGACCTAGGAGAAGGTGATCCCTTTGACAGGGACCCTCAGAAACAGAGGCAGCTCCTTGATGCACTATGAGGAATCCTGGAAGTCCCTAAGGCTGTTATAAGAAAACAACACTACAGCTCTCCACAAAGCCTCTCCTGGTATTCACAGGTCGGCTGCTGCAACCTCTCTTCGCAAAGATGGCAAAGCCTGGGTGTCTGGGCTGGCTCGTGGAAGGGTGTATTGTTACCACTGCTCAGGACACCCTGGAGGTGGCGTCAGAGAGAACCCCAGGCAGGAGTTCCTGCAGCAGACCTCATACCCATGGCCTCTTCAGAAGACTCTGACCATATTTTCTAGTCTTTAGCCCATGGTGTCCAAAGGGCACTGGACCAGTCCTCTACAGAGGAATCGCATCTAGAACCCAGCAACAGTTTCTACTTGCAATACCTCCTCCAAGAGAGTAAGAAACATGGCCCAGTCCACCATTTCCCAATGAGCAGAGACATGACCAGGAGCACCCTGGAGTGCCACAGATCCCCCAGGGGGCAAAGACTTACACCAGAGTTCATAGTAGTAGTTGCAGCACTGAGACTGTCCACAGCAGTGTCCTGTGTCACAGATGTAGCTTTGATTGTTGGTACCCACACAGGTTTCCTTATCCTAAAGAAAAAAAAAATCGAAAAAACATTTTGGCATATTAAATTATAGTTTTTAAATGTCGCTTTTCTTCTCATCACCCTCTTCCTGGCTGTCTGCTCCCCTTCCATCAAGATGGTCTATACCAATGTTCATTCCACAAAGGAAAAAAAAAATTAGAAAGAACCACACAACAGCAGCAGATTGACGAAAAACAACCAAGGTTTATTAAAGGGGGAAGAGGATTCAGCACACAAAGCTGACTGGTAAACAGCGAAGTTTTCCTCAGACAGGAAACGGATGCCTCACTTTCCTTATGTCCGAACAGAAACACTTCACCTTCACATTCCAGGGCTGAACTCAGCCAGTAAAAGGATGATGGTTCTCGTGTAATGAGCAGGAGGTTTTAAATAAAACCAGCTTTTCTGTGAAAGTTCCTGGAACAATTAACGCGGTACATGTTCTAGGATTAGCATCTAGTCAGTCATTCTGTCCTTCAAAACAACACACTGTTCAAGGTCAAATACAGTGTGATTCCAAAGAGAGCTAAAATAACTTGCCACTAAAATTTTCGCTCTTAAGAAAAGAGGTAACCTGCTCAGGTGACCTTGTCCAATTTCAATTTGCTAGATGATTTTTTGCTTATCAAATGATCTCTTAATAATCTTGACTGGACCTAGGATTCACACTGTGCCTTGTCAGGGACGGCTCCAGAATGGGCACTGCTGAGTAACCACCTCGCGGGGTGCCAAGTTCTATTCACAGCTCTGGAAGAGGATGGAGGTGAAAATGTTTTTTTTGACATTTCACATCTAAGATACGAGACACCTGACCAGCCAACCTGAACTTCAGCCCCAAATGTACTGTGGACCCCCAACACATATGGGGAGACACAGGAGCACATAAGTCATGTACTCCATCTGGCTTTCAACATTTCTTTATTTTAAAGAAGTAACATGTCCACTTACTGGACACTGTCTTTGTGCCAAGCACCGTGTTGGGTACATGGGATACAAAGATAAATAAGACATTGTCCTCATCCTCAAGAAACTCGAGGTTGGAAAAAAACTCTGCTCAGCAAAGAAACTAAAACCACAGTATTGTATTTGCTGCTACTCAGGCTGACCCTGCCCACAGTGTACATCCGGGCGGACGCCTGCCAGTGGAAACTTAAGTCACACGGTCAGTTCCTCCTCTCTGGGCCTCACTTTACACTCCACTGTCTTCTTGGCCAGGGGTATAAACAAGGCACTCCAGCAACCGTCTACAGGACTAAGGCCGGGCGGAGACCATGCAAGTGCCTGGTGTCACAGGCGAGGATGCGGGAGAGGGCACAGCTGAAGACCAGATCCCAGGCTCGGTGCAGGGCTCTACCACATACGCTCGGGCGTTTCCTGCTCTCTAAGAGCCTCACAGCCTCACAGTGTAAAGGGGTGGAGGAAGAAGGAAACACGGGAAAGGCATTTGTAAGTTCTGACAGTGAGGGTTTCACAGCACTGTCAACAGGCCCGCCTCCCCACGTCCACCATAAGCAAAATGGAACACCTGGACGGGGGCTGTCTGGTCACGAGTCTCCTCTGAGGCCTGGTGCACATGGAGAAAGCAGATCTGGGCTCCCTCGCTGCTTTTGCTAGAACACACCCTCCTTGACTTCAGAGGAAAGCACTGCTTTCAGAAGGACGTCAAGAAGTTTCTCCCAAGTTTACCGGGCCCTGAAATGCCATTCTTCTGGCACGGGCTCACACAGTTCAAAGTGTCCACGCAGTTTCTAAAACAGGCCGTGCTGCCTACACTCCGACACATGAAAGAATCCAGTGACACTTCTGCCTCAGGAAAATTCACCAGACGAGGTCCAGGCTCTGAACACTGGACGGTCAACTGCTCCTAAGTGAGGCACGGAGTGGAACGCGTCTGACATCTAAACAAGTGGTAATCTTCACGACCCACTGATGGCAGCTTTTCTCTCGGCTTCCCCACCCACCCACCCCACAGGAAGCCTGGTATAAACAGGACCTCGATCTTTTTTCCTGCTCTGCCTCCACTTTTCCAGGGAGAGCAGAACTGGAGCAGCAGCATCTAATCCAGGGTTCCTCAAACGCTTTTTACCCAGTAAATCTCAATCCCTGTTCTCCTTCCCCTGCCCCGCAATAGAGCTCCCAGGCTGCCTGAGGTGGCCCTGGTGATGGAAACTGTCACTTTCTGCTACAGGATGAAGGAAAGCAGGTGGACAGTTAAGGAAGACAAGAAGTGGGCTCATGGGCCTTTAGCAAGGAAGAAATGGAGGACCAGGCGGGTAAGTTGAGATGTCAGTCCCAAAGGTAAGCTCCTCCAGAACCCTGCTGGTGCGAAAGGAAAGCCCTGGGTTTCTAGGTTTCTTGGGTTTGGTCCTCACAACAGAGGACCAGGACCTGGACAAGTTACTCAGTAGCCCTAGGAGAAGTCAAAGATGCTTTCTCAGGTCTCCTTCAACCCGAAGTCTTTATTAGCCTACCCACTTTCCATCCCCTCACACAGCAGCCTTGAGTCAACCCAAGAGCTGCTAAAATCTGTCTCCTCTCATTCAAAGAGACAGCAAAGAACAGAAGTGCACGGATGCTGCCTGGTACTCTTCCAGCCTTCCCTGTACGAGGAGACTAATCGTGCATTACCTGGAGAGCTCTCAAACACCTCCAGGTGGCTCGAGATCCACTGCGAGGCAGAAGTGGTTAAGAGGTTGATCTGGGTCTGAAGCCCAGCTCTTATACTGCGCTTATTAATTAACTATGTGACCTTGGGTAAGTGACTTAACTTCTCTGACCTCTTAGTATCAATATTAGTCTGTGAACCATTATTGCTGGGCAGGAAAGCCCATCTAAATAGCACTTTGCATTCAATCAAAACGATTTCAGAAGAGTGACGTTCACTGGCAATGTGGATTGCTCCAGACACAGGAAGAACGGAAAAAGAAACTAGAGAGAATGCAATGGATAAGGTTCAAATACGAAAAGTTCTCAGCACCTTTTATGATTCCTCTTTGCCTTGCTTCTAAGCATCTCCAAGCACTTTATATACATATTATGTTGCTCAGGCCAAGTCTTGAAGAGTGGGCAGTAAATATCCCTCCCACCCCCTTTCTCCAGGGAGTGAATCAAAGAATGAATTGTGCTCGCCCTATAGGCAGGAGATCTGTCTCCTCATCCCCCCCTCCTCCATTCCCAGTATGAACACAGCGCTTGGTGCATAATGGTTTGCTTAATGAAACAACGGCTACGCAACCTGGGGTGAATAATATAGCTAATGTATACTGAGCACTTGCCATGTGCCAGGCACTGTTCTAAATGCCTTACACGTATTCCTCCATCTCAACTTGAAAGCAACCTATGAAGTAGGTAGTATCAGGCAATTGAGGCTACGAGAGGCTGCGCAACTCGCCTAAGGTCATACGACTAGAAAGTCGTTCAAACCTCTTTCATCCGACCCCAGAGCCTGAGCTCTTACTATTGACCTTTAGTTTCCTTGGTTGAGGTGATACTTGTCCAGTTGCTTCTTATACTTCAGTGGCTTAAAAAAAATCCACTGAAAGACCCAAACCAAACAAAGTCAACATTTTGTCTCTGGAGGAAAAGGTAAGGACCCTGCCCTTGTAGAGCTCTTTGACTTTGGGTACAGATCTTTCATCTTCTACTTGGCAGTGAGGAGGGACAGCCTGCTCAGGGCTCCTCCCTTTCCTGCTTGAAAGGTTGTACTTTCACACACTGACTTTCTGAAAAGCAGTGTTTCATCCCAGCGTGCAGTAAGGATCTTCATTCCTTCCTTCGACATTGAGTACCTGCCCTGCACCAGCACTGAATTAGGGTGGGGAACACAATGGGCAAATGGCCAAAATGGTCATGATCTCTGTCTTCACGGAGCTTGCAGTCTAATGAAAGATGATAAAGTAATCACACAGATTAAACTGCAACCAGAAAGAGAAAAATACATGATATAGTGAGAGCTTACAAAAGATTAGAGCTAGGAGCTAGTAGGGAAGGTCCAGACAGCTTCTGTGAGGAAGGTAAGCTTGAACTGAGATCACCAAGATGGTTAGAAAGTTAGTAACCGAGGGAAGAGGGATGGGAAGAACATTCTAGGCAAAAGAGGCAGTACAAGCAAAGCCCTTTAACTAGAAGGAGATGGTTAAAGAAGTAGGCAGGGAAGTTAGGTAAGTGGGGACCAGACTGTGCACAGAAGTGACAAAATCAGATTTACATTTTAAAGACAGCTCCTTCCCAGCAATATTTTCATTTGCACAAAACTGCCCGACCAAAAAATGCTAGAAATGTAGAACTTGTCACAAAGAAACTGAATAACATGTGCCCTTATGTTGGAGGCCTCTCATCTCAGGAATGACTGTGGAGATGACCATTAGCATCTTTGTCTGTTACTGGTATGTGTCTTCAGCCCAGATATCACAGGGACTGGCTCTGATACAGGGCACAAAGGGTCACCGCAAACAAAAAGCACAGACACCGGGAAGAAGCAAGCAAGAACGGCACCGAACTGGAAAGAACATTTTTACAACGGAAAAGGATGAATAGTATATGTTTTGCACATATGCAAAAAATCATCTCCTCTTTTGTGGCAGCAGAAACTGTGGGACTAACAACACTTTCCTCAACAGTTTCCATCTCTTATAGTTGCTATTCTCAGCTAAGCCACTATAAAGGTCAATTTAATCAGCATAAGAACTTTTTAAGTGCCAGCATAAAGAGACACTGGGCAATAATGGTTCCCCAGGGATGGTTTTAATTCACCAATTTATGGGGTTGGAAAACTCTGCTGGTAACTGGCAACGGCATCTTCGTGTCCTTAGGAAAGCACCGAAGTTTTAACATTTAAAAGTAAAAAAACAGGAAAATTGAAATCGTTCACAGGTGTTAAAACACAGAACACCACCTTGGCTGCTGGATATGAATGGATTTGGAGCACCACTTCTGGCTTTCCCTAGAGGGAGAAGGAACAGTTCTAATTGAAACGTCCAATTCCACAAGTCAAATAACAAGTCTGTATTGACAGCCCTTCCCCATGTGCCAGGTGCTGTGCTGGATGCTGCAGCTACAGCCATGAGTGAGAGATTCTGGGGGAAGAGATCCTGCTTTCACGGCGACAGAGCCGGGTAGGTAACTTTAATGCCAAAACTCCTAGAAGTACTGGCTATATAACAATATCCTTTTAATTACACAGCTGAGCTTGCAAGAAAGCAAGGAAGATCCACCAGGGCCAAAAATGTTGGGGGGTACTAGAAAGTCCAGTGGCAAATGAGGTCAGGCCTTTTCAGTTGCCCCGGAAAAGGGGGCTGTTTATTCCCCCTGGGCCCACCTGAAAACAGGAAATTGAAAGTGAGCCCCCATTTAAAGTGAGGACCCTCGGGGCGCCTGGGTGGCGCAGTCGGTTAAGCGTCCGACTTCAGCCAGGTCACGATCTCGCGGTCCGTGAGTACGAGCCCCGCGTCGGGCTCTGGGCTGATGGCTCAGAGCCTGGAGCCTGTTTCCGATTCTGTGTCTCCCTCTCTCTCTGCCCCTCCCCTGTTCATGCTCTGTCTCTCTCTGTCCCAAAAATAAATAAACGTTGAAAAAAAAATTTTTTTTAAGTGAGGACCCTCAAAAAGAGCAGACTAGGAAAAAATTAGCCTGTTGGCACATAGTAACAATACGAAAGCTCTGAATTAAGAGGAAAAGTGATCATCTGTAACCATAGGTCTTTCCATAAGCTAATTTTAGATTTAAATTGTACTACTACATGGTCTGAAAATCCCCATGGCAAAACTTTCACACAAAAAGTGGTCAGGCTTGCAATAACTGTGTAACATTTGGGAGAAAAAATACAAACTCTGAAGAGAACTACCCTTAATCAGAGTATGATTCCCACAAATAAAGCTCTGTTGAAGATGAGCTCACAACAGAAAATACAAAAGTTTATGCACAAAGAAGCCATCACAAACAAGACTTGGAAAATCTGCCAAATAGTAGAATAAGACTCTGAAAAAACTTAACGGAATGATCAGAGAAGCGATAATATATAAGCATATATCCAATTATTAAAGTCAAAAGGAAACAATGAAAAACATGAGAAAAAAACAGACAGTGACCAAGCCAATTTGGGTGGGGGACAGGGGAGGGGGAAACACAGAAAAATCATTACTGAAATTTACAACCTTAACAAATAGTTTGCACAGAGATCAGACCAAGTTAAAGAGAGAATCAATTAACTGGAACACAAATCTGAGAAAATTACCCAGCAAAGGGTTTATACCAATTAAAAGATACCATGAAAAATGAAAATGAGAATAAGAAGCGTGAGAAGGAAATTAAGAAAATGGAGGAGGTGTGATGTATTTTTTTTAACGTTTACTCATTTATTTTGAGACAGAGTATACACACACATGTGCGTGTGAGAAGGGAAGGGGCAGAGAGCGAGAAGGAGAGAGAGAATCCCAAGCAGGTTTTGCACTGCCAGTGCAGAGCCCATTACAGGATTCAATCCCTCGAACCATGAGATCATGACCCGAGCCGAAATCAAGAGTCAGACACTCAACTGAGCCACTCAGGTGCTCTGGAGATGTGATATTCAAAGACAGAACTGGGGGTGCCTGGGTGGCTCAGTTGGTTGAGGGTCCGACTTCAGCTCAGGTCATGATCTCGCGGTCTGTGAGTTTGAGGCCCATGTCAGGCTCTGTGCTGACAACTCCAAGCCTGGAGCCTGCTTTGGATTCTGTGTCTCCCTCTCTCTCTGTCCATTCCCCATTTGTGCTCTGTCTCTCTCTGTCTCAAAAATAAAATAAATGTGAAAAAAATTTTTTGAAAGAAAGAAAGAAAGAAAGAAAGAAAGAAAGAAAGAAAGAAAGAAAGAAAGAAAGAAAGAACTGAAAAACTCCCAGAGCTAATAATGGAATTTTCAACAATCAGCAAAACTAAAAGGCAACCGATGAAATGGGAGAAGATATTTGCAAATGACATCAGATAAGGGGTTAGTATCCAAAATCTATAAGGAACTTATCAAAATCAACACCCAAAAAACAAATAATCTAGTGAAGAAATGGGCAAAAGGCATGAATAGACACTTTTCCAAAGAAGACATCCAGATGGCTAACAGACATATGAAAAAGTGCTCAACATCACTCATCATCAGGGAAATACAAACCAAAACCACAACGAGATAGCACCTCACACCTGTCAGAATGGCTAACATTAACAACTCAAGTAACAATAGATGTTGGCAAGGATGCAGAGAAAGAGGAACCTTTTTGCACGGCTGGTGGGAATGCAAACTGGTGCAGCCACTCTGGAAAACAGTATGGAGGTTCCTCAAAAAATTAAAAATAGAACTACCCTACGACCCAGCAATTACACTACTAAGTATTTATCCAAAGGATATAGGTGTGCTATTTCAAAGGGGCACATACACCCCAATGCTTATAGCAACACTATTGACAATAGTCAAAGTATGGAAAGTGCCCAAATGTCCATCGACTGATGAATGGATAAAGAAGATGTGATATATATACACAATGGAGTATTACTCAGCAATCAAAAAGAATGAAATCTTGCCATTTGTAACAATGTGGATAGAACCAGAATATATGATGCTAAGTGAAATAAATCAGTCAGAGAAAAACAAATATCATGATTTCACTCATATGTGGAATTTAAGACACAAAACAGATGAACATAAGGGAATGGAAGCAAAAAAATATATAAAAACAGAGAGGAAGACAAACCATAAGAGACTCTTAAATACAGAGAACAAACTGAGGGTTGCTGGAGGGGTTTTGGGTGGGGGGTTGGGCTAAATGGGCAAAAGGCAATAAGAGAGGACACTTGCTGGGATGAGCACTGGGTGTTATATGTAAGTGATAAATGTATCAATAAATTCTATTCCTGAAATCACTATTATACTATATGTTATCTAACTTGGATTTAAAGTTAAAAACAAAATTTAAAAAAAAGATAATGGAATTTTCAGACAATAATACACTCATACCTGGGCACACTGTTTGAAACTATAGAGCAACAAAGACAAAAAAATCCTAAATACGTTCAAGCAGAGAAGAATGAAAATTAACAAGTGAAATTACAATTTAAAAGAGTAATAATCTCCAGGAGAATATAAAACAGAATAGGACAAAAGGGTTTTTTATGTTGCTGATGTTTTTTCAAAGTTTTATTTATTTATTTTGAGAGAGACAGAGAAAGCATGAGTGGGAGGGGGCACAGAGAGAGGAAGAGAGAGAGAGAGAGAGAGAGAGAGAGAGAGAGAGAGAGAGTGTGTGTCCCAAGCAGGCTCCTCTCTGTTAGCACAGAGACTGACATGGGGCTCGATCTCATGAAACCACGAGATCATGACCTGAGCTGAAATCAAGAGTTGGATGCTTAACCAACTGAGCCACCCAGGCGCCCCTAGGACAAAAGGTTTTTGATGGGGCAGTCAGGTAACATAGGAGTTGAATGAGCTTTGAGTGATGAGAAGGAGTCCAGAGTAAGGAGACCTGTGGGAACAGTGTTCCAGGCAAAGGCAATGTCAAGTACAGGCAAAGACACCAATGGAGGAATGAGTTTGGTGCACTCAAGGAAAAGGAAGAAGGCTAGTGTGGCTGAGTACAGTGAATCTCAGGCAGAATAGAGTGAAAAGAATAGCTGAGAATGCAGGAAGAGGCCATGCCTCATATGACATGCACAACAGTTAAAATAACAGCCAAAATACCATAGCTGGTAAATTCATTGTTGGCTATAATGTTGCGGGATATTTGAACAATATCAAAATATTTTTCAACTCTTTTCAGTTTATTTATTTTGAGAGAGAGCATGCACACGCACAAGCAGGGGAGAAGCAGAGAGAAGGAGGGACAGAATCCCAAGCAGGCTCAGAGCCATCAACGCAGAGCCCGATGCAGGGCTCGAACTGACAAACTGTGAGATCATGACCTGAGCAGAGACCAAGACTCAGATGCTTAACCAACTGCACCACACAGGCACCCCTATTTTTGCAACAGTTTTTTTTTTTTTAATTTTAAACATTTATTTATTTTCGAGAGGCAGAGAGAAAGGGAAACACAGAATCAGCAACAGGCTCCAGGTTCTGAGCTGTAAGGACAGAGACTGACTCGGACCTGAACCCAAAAACCGTGAGATCGTGACCTGAGCTGAAGTCAGGCATTCCACCAACTGTGCCAGCCAGGCGCCCCTATTTTTGCAACTCTTACAATTACTTTTCAACTGGGGGCCCCCTTCCCCCTTTTTTGGTCTCCCTGCCTTGTGGCTGCTACTACATAGTTAGTAACAAAATCAACTTTCCTTCCAGTCCTGAACCAGAAATAGCTTTCCAGAGAACAGACCAAATTCTAGCACTATACATCTACTAGACTGAAGTTCTACCTGATTTTGGTAATGCTCTGTAACCTAAGGACAACAAAGTCTTCATAAATAAGACAGATTTGAAATGGCTAAATGAGAAAAGACAGCAAACAACTTTAACACAGAATCAGTTATTTTTATTCTACCTTAGATAGAACTTTCAAATTCTGAAAATGCAGCACTTTTAGGCCCAGGTCCTTAAAAAAAGATTTGTAGGTGATCGTAAAAAGCACTCTATCCACAAAGTTTTGTGGATTTACACCTTTATTTTTACAGTAAGAAAGTTACTATCAGTTTTTCTCTAATACCAATGGTTTTAAGGCTGCTTGAAAAGCTGAGGGAAATAGAATCGTCCAAGAGCACACATTTTGAATTGGATGTAAGAAGGCTGTAGAAGAGTTGGGGATGAAGGAAAAGAAGCTCAGGCAGAGGAATGATCCAGTAGGAGTCCTGACCCACTGTCTCCCACATATTAGTCTAACCTCCTTTTGATGGCGGGGATTGTCACGGACTACTTTTTAATGTTTTGGGGTTTTTTTGAGAGAAAGAGAGAGAGAGAGAATGACACATGGAGGGGCAGAGAGAGAGGGAGACACAGAATCTGAAGAAGGCCCCAGGCTCTGAGCTGTCACCACAGAGCCTGACGTGGGGCTCGAACTCATGAACCGTGAGAACATGACTGAGCTGAAGTTGGACACTTAACCGACTGAGCTACCCAGGCTCCCTTGTCACGTACTACTTTTGTATCCTTCACAATATAAACTATACATGACAATTACTCTTTTGAGTTTTACTACCTAAAAGAACTCAGTCTCAACCTTTCTGATAAAAGGGTAAGCCATTGCCAAGAACCAAGGCTCTGCTTTGTATGCACTAAGGTATTAGGAATGAATTTTTAGGCTATTTGGTTGAGTGCAGTAATTTTCCAAAAGGACAAATAGCCCGGGCAGGTTCCCCTAAACAAGCCAATAAATCTAATCTGGTAAGACTCAGCCTCATTCCTCACATTTGATAGTATGCTTGACCCCTAAGGCCTCTAGCCTTCAGTTCCCTAGGCTTGAGAGCACCCAGTCTCCCCACCCTCTAGCTACAAAGTACCATAAAGGGTAAAGCCAAAGACCGGAGCTCGTAACACTTAAGAAAAGCCTAGAACCAATGTGGGCAGCTGCTGCTTCAAGATGCGGCTGAAGTGTATACTGCTGAAGGGCAGTGCTGGGGAACCCTTGCTGTCGCAGGGACAAGGATCCATTTACTTTAACCTGTGAGGGCCTCCTGGAACAATTCTGTCTGGGGACCACCAAGAATCTGAGGAAAGACAACACAGTGAATCAGAACAAATCATGGCATCTCACAAATAATGAATTTGTCTCAAAGTAGCAATGAAGACACTTAGATAAAAACACGCAACAAAACAGAGACGTATTTCCTAAAGTGCGGTCTGCAGGCCCAAAAATTGCCTGGGGTATTTCAGAACATAGATTAAGAACTTCTAAGGGCTCACCTCATATATATTCAAGTTTGAGAACCATTGCTCTAGATTTATAAAAAAGTACAATATATGTGGTTCTTGCCCTCTAAAAGTGGAATGGTCTAATATTCTTTTCCTACAATCCCAAACACATCCCAAAAGTTACCCCCAAGGGTAGCCAAGACATAGAAATGTATATGAATCAACATATAGAATCAAGACATATAAAATTATTCATATGCTTTTTGCCTCACTCCATATATATATATATATATATATATATATATATATATATATATAGAATAGATCATAAATTTTTTTACAAGAGTAACAGGTACACTCGTATCCACACCAGTCCTGCTGCATTGCAAAGTGGATCCTCATTAAATAGCCCCCAAACAGAGCAGCCAACAAAGAAATTAAAATCCGTTTCCTGTGTTGCTATTAGGAACCTGAATAACAAACTCAGAAAAAGCCACTTGACCCTGGTAGGAAAATCCCAGAGCACAGATCGGAAGTTGCAACATATTCCATGGCTTTATTAAAGGCTACTTGCCGATGTCCTAGCACATGGAAGCCCATGGGGGTCTGCTGGCTGCAGCAGCTCAGGACATTGGGTTACTGTGCAATTCTTTCACCCCTGGACACTTAGAAGGAAAGGCAGTCTTGCCTTGAGGTATCCCCAGCAATCCCTCATCACTGGCCTCTTCTATCACGGAACAAATGCGCTGAGAAGTGTGGCATCTTCAGCAAGGGCTGATGCAGAGCTAAGGGGCGAGGGGCAGGTAGCACTCAACGGAGCAGGTGGCACTCAGGCAGGAGGACAATGCAGCCACCTATCATGTATGTGTCCACAGCTGATCCCATGAGGGCAGATTCTTTCCTTCCCATACTGTGTAGCTGCCTCCTGCTTGAAAGCAAGGATTGCCAGTGGTGGCCCTCAGACCACAATGGGCCCACTAAAGAGTTCTAGGCCCACATGGTAACTTTGTTTTTCAACTTTTTAAAAAATGGAATTAACAGACTTTTTTTTTTTTTTTTTTTACCAGCAAAAACAGGGTTACTCAAGAATAGGAGAGAACTGCAATCTGAGACAAGCAAGCTATGGCAGGAACCATAGGCAAGTCCCTAATTGTCAACATTTTCAAATGAAAAGGAGTCATACAGAAATCAGATTTCCAGCTTCTCTTGCAAATTCCGGGCCCACAATCCCTTAGTAGCATATTAGGTTGGCTCACAGATGTACATGGGCTCTGGCTCCACCTCAGCCTCCCCCACAATCCCTGCTGTCCACGAAGCCCATCTGCCTAACTCAAGCTGTCACTGCCTGGCCCGTGTGGGCATCTGATTAGCTTCTCCTGCTCTCAAGTTCAGTAATAGACGTTCATCTCCTCACCTTGAGGTTAAGGCATGCCGCAGAGACTCAAACATAAACAGCAGACATACTAATCTTCCACACTGAGGCTCAAGCAACACCTTACGCACAACATGTCTAGGGACCTAGGCAAAGGGGAGGGCCCCTCTTCACTGTACGAGGGAAGTGTCTCTGGACAATCAGGAAAACTTCCTGACACTCAACAGGTTGGACACTCAACCAAATTCTTCCCAGTGACTGTGTTGTTTATCAAGTATTCAGCTGGGCATTGTCACCTATGCTACGTTTTACATATAGGAACCGAGAAAAGTCACAGAGCTAGAACAAGTTTTCTGGATCTAAAGCCCAAATTTTAGTGGAAAGAATTTTAATGCTTAGGGGTTATCCCAAACTTTCATGCTAGATGCTGACAGGCACAAAAACGACAGATAAGATACGGACTTTGCCTTTGAGGAACTTTGTAATAACCAAACTGCTAGGTTTAAAAAAAAAAAAAAAAAAGTTGAGGGGCACCTGGGTGGCTCAGTCAGTTAAGCCTCTGACTTCGGCTCAGGTTATGATCTCGCAGTTTGTGAGTTCAAGCCCTGCATCAGGCTCTGTGCTGACAGCTTGGAGCTTGGAGCCTGATTCAGATTCTGTGTCTCCCTCTCTCTCTGCCCCACCCCCGCTCGTGCACTGTCTCTCTCAAAAATAATCATTAAAAAAAATTTTTTTTGATTAAAAGTTGATATTTCAGTTCTTGTTGCTGAAAATCTTACTGAAATATTCAGGTTTATTGTGTACCTTAATTAAGTACAACCTAATCAGCAGGATTCATTCTTCTTTTAATGATTTATAAGGTGGCAAAGCCTCCAGGTCCTAATTTGGAGCAAGGATGATATATACACAAGACACACATATAAAATTAATATATACGAAATACACATTTATATAGGACTTTCAAGGTTTTCAACCTTCTTTAACAGCCAGCCTCTCATTTGAAACTAACATCCAGCACCCTGCAAGAGGTCAGAAGTGCTACTACCCTATCTCAGAGATAAGGAACTGCCACTTAGCCTAATAAGACTACAGATGACAGAATCGGGGCTGTGGAAACCCTGGTCTTCTTACTTTTGGGTCAGTGTTCTTTCTATGACTAACTTCCAGCTCATCAAAGTCTTTGCTAAATCTTGAAAATGGCTCTTTTTTTTTTTTTATTTTTTAATGTTTATTTATTTTTGAAAGAGAGAGCGAGAGAGAGAGAGAGAGAGAGTGAGGGGTAGGAGTAGTGAGAGAGGGAGACACAGAATCCAAAGCAGGCTCCAGGCTCTGAGCTGTCAGCACAGAGCCTGACGCGGGGCTCAAACTAGCGAGCTGCGAGGTAATGACCTGAGCCGAAGTTGGACGCTTTTAACTGACTGAGCCACCCAGGCACCCCAAAAATGGCTCTTGATCAAATAAAATACTCACTTCTTTGCCCAGAAAGAGGTATCGTTTTCAAAGGTATCTGAAATATTGAAAGTACGAGTTGACTTATCACTGGTGTGCTTTAAAAGAGACTCATCACAGTTTCATTTGACAGAGAAGCACATGTGGTGTCTCAGAGGTATTCCTTACTTTAAGCAAAATTCTAAATTTAATCCCATTTTTTTTCTCAGCAGTTCCATCCCAAAAGTGGCTTTTGTTTGGGAGCAAAAGAACTAATAACGCAACTGTCTTGTCTGCTGTCTGTCTCGAGACCAGTTCCAGAGATTTACTGGCAATAAAAAACATTTGACATTGTTCAAGGAAACTATTGACTTCTACCTGGGACAAAGTGTCACATTAAAAACGGTCTCTCTGGAAGCAGATACAAGATTTAAAAAAACAAAACAAAACAATCTTTAGGATCCAGAGGCTATGTCTCCAAAGGGCTCTGAATAACTTTAAAGAACTTGCTGAACTCTAAGACCTTACACTTAAAGATTAAAGGAGACGCCAGATGACTTAGAAAAGGGGGAATTTACTGCATTATCAGAGATAGATTACAATAAGCCTAAGCCACAGCAACAGGCACCTGGTTTGACATATGGCCTGTTATTGAAATAACGGTAGCCTAATTATTCTTTAAACCGTATAAAGTTATTATTTGGGCACTACTGAGATCCCATCCTTCTGAAAGTGATTACCCAGATGATTCAGAGTAAGAGATAAAATGCCAGTGCCAGAAGGGCTTAATCTTAGCTACTCACCATAAAAAATTAACTCTATTTCTGTCCTTCACAAGACATAGCACCTGCTGATTAGGGGCAACCAAGATGTCAAGATTCTTAATCTCTGGGCAGGTGGTTAACACAGATTGCTTGCAATGCAGTGAGAAGTACACATATTTTCCCTGTATTAAAACATTTCGGTCCATTTTCTCTAAGGCCTGTGACTTCTGTGACTGCTCCCTAAGCAAACTGGATGCACTACGCATCAGTAATGTCTAGCCCAGAGTTTCTCTGCCTTGGCAATACTGGCACGTGGAACCAGATAATTCTTTGTGCAGAGACCATCCCACGCATTGTAGGATGTTTAACAGCAACCCTGGCCTCTATTCACTAGAAGCTGGTAGCAACACCCTACCTCCCAGTTGTGACAACTAACAACACCCAGACACTGCCAAATGTCCCCTAGGTAGAGGTGGAAAATTGCCCCTAGTTTAGAACCACTGTTCCAGCCAAACTGCACCATACCATTTAGGGCAGAATCGTGTTCTATCCGGTCTTCTTGCCTGATTGCCTCATGGGCTCCCCAACCACCCTGTAAATTCCCCAGGAGCAAGAGTGATGTCAATCTCACAAGTGCACCTGCCTTAGCAAAGGATCAGACATGCAAAAATCTTCAGAAAGTGCTGATCCTGCTAAGAGTCAAGGAACCCCAGGGGCTAGTCCTCCCCCGTGCTCCCTGTGCCTCTTGGCTACAACGGTACAAGCAGTGGCATGAAGGGATTCTCCAGGGGTAAGGCCAAGGCTGTGGTGATGTGCTTTTGCATGACTGCTGAGAGACCTACCCATTGGCTCTCTGGCTATGACAGGTTTGCAGTAACCCAGCACAATCTGAGCTTGGCCCATAAATCCAGAACCTCACCTGGAGACAGGGAAATGATAACACTTTCTATTTTTGTTGGCAGCCTGCCCTGGCCTATCCTGGGCCTCCCCACCACACGCCAGAGCCACACCCGGAGGAGTGGGAGTTCACAGGTATTCATGCCACTGCCTGGTACACAACCAGGAATTTCCAAACCCTTGATGAAAGCCACATGATCAGATGGGCAGTATCTGAAACCAAGAACGAAACCACGTGTCACGGTTCAGTGGAAGAACTTGAGAATATGTATGGTAAGCAAGAGAACCAAACAATAAAAATTTTCTGGCCTCCTTGATCCAAGGGAACCAATGCCTTATGTACAACATAGTCTCAGCAAACCCGAAGCCACTTTTAGGAAAAGAAGTCACCACGTTATACTCCAGCCATTCTCAAAGCATGTCTCTTTCTCCTGAAATGCATACAGCTTTCCCCTACCCCTTCCTCTCTCAGTTAAAAGAGCAAGATAGGTCAAGCAAGTAGCCTCCTAGGACTGAATCACCATTTCCAGCAACCAGCATCCGATGCCCCTTACGAGGTCCAGGATTCAAGTCCAGTTGAGCCCCTGCCCAGAGAAGCGATGGCTACAAAGGAACACAGAAATGGCTAAAGCAAGTCAACGTGAAGAGCTGTTTCAAATCACTGCTGCTATAAATTAGCAACAAACAGAGTCAGGAAGGGCCAGGGAGGGAGAGTTAAGAAACTTGGTACCTGGCTGCTAGGGAACTGGGGCAGAAAAAGGAATTTTCTAGCAGTTTTTTTAAGTAGCCCCAAATTATTGTTCTCCTGGACTAACATTTACCTCTTCAAGGAAAAGGGGCGGGAGGGGGTGGATCCAACTCGTGGGATATCACTGGAGGAAGTGAATGTTTTCTTTGGCTCCACCCCGGATAAAAGTTTCAAAATCAGCAGATCCATTCTTCTTTTCCACTAAGTTACTGTCCAGTCCACTGGTTTCTCTTTGCTTTGATAACAGGAGTATGATGAAAAACAAGCCACACTGCTCTCCAAATGCAGCTTCTTGCAACAGAGATGGTTGGGGGTTTAAAAATCCATCTGAAAGGGCCGAGAGGAGAATCACCCTTTCTTACCTTTAGCGACAGTGGGGGAACTGAAGTGCTCTATGGAGCTGTCACAAGATTTGTACACATCAGTGCCAATAAGGATTTTGGCTTCAGCCTCTGGTAGTACAAACAACAAGCGTCACCTTGGTGTCTCCTGCATTATATACAGACAGTTCCTTTCCAAGCAGGGTCTTGCTTAATTTGCCCTGAACCTGGTAGAGAGAGGCTAAAGCACACACGAGAGGCTGACGGTGACCAGGACTCAATACTTAGTCTTTTGCAGAGCACAGGGCACACAGCAAGAAGGTCTGGCAGATTCTGGTACAGGTACCACACAGAGCAGTACGCAAGAGGGAGACAACACTGTTCTCTCAGACCTGGCCGCCGGTGCCACCATGGCCACACATTAGCTAGCTGTGTGATACTAAATAGATAAAAACCTCAAGTTTCAGTTGCCTCGCAACAGAAAGGAGCCTCCCACCTCATGGTGGCTGTCATGATGAAACAACAAAGGCGTGACGTAATGTTGGTTACTATTCAGCAGTTTGGGGGTTAAACTGGAAGTTGGCAAATTCCCTCCTCCCTCTCCCGAGTCATGGCTCCCAGCCTGCAGCTTTAGGCTGGTGTATACCGTGGGGTTTTCAGTGTTGTCCTTATGAGACCCTAAGATCTCGTATTATGCCCAGGGAGTAACTGGGCTTCGACATTTTGGTTGCCCTGTTACATTCAGCATCAGACCAATCGAGGGCCTCTGGTACCAGCTCCCAGTTTCCAGAATACAAACAGCCCCTTGGTCCAGGAGCCTCTTGTCCGTGACATGTTCCAACACCGGCAAGAGCACTCCAGTCTGGTTGCAGACTACTCATTTCCCGTATCAGCGATCATCTCATTTCGGTGAGGACAATTTGGAGGACAGTGGGCCCCTCCCACAGAGAAAGCAACACTCTGTGGGGCAAGATACAAATCATCATCTTGAGGGGCTCCTGGGTGGCTCAGTTGGTGAGGCAGTTAAGCATCCAATTCTTGATCTCAGCTCAGGTCATGATCTCACGGATCCTGAGATGGAGCCCCGCGTCTGGCTCTGCGCTGACAGCACAGAGCCTGCTTGGGATTCTCTCTGTCCCTCTTCCCCCACAGCCCAGCTTGCGCATGCGCCCTCTCTCTCAAAATAAATAAACTTTAAAAACTAAACCAAACAAAAAACCCAAATTATCGTCTTGATAGATCTAGCCTGGACTCCATCGGCCAGCAGTTGCCATCAACTGGTCCTCCCACACACCTACAGTACAACCACTGGGACTACTTACTGGACTGTAGACAGGACCACCAACAGAAAGCCACCCCCCCACACACCTGTGAACTTGTGGCACGCTGTCCTTAATGGCGCTCACCACCACCCGCCAAGTGTTCCAATTACCTGCGCCTCGACTTCTCCTACCTGACCGTAGGCCCGTTGAGGGCAGGCAGGGATAGAGTGCATGTCTCTTTGAATCTACAACATGCTTTGAATGGAATACATGCACCGTCCTTTTCAGATAGAGCATGTCGGTCCTAAGAATCCTCCCACGTTATGAAATCAATACCTTCTGAATCAAACATGAACTAGAATTCATTCAAATTAGCAGACTAAGAATGTTCTGTTACAATCTTATTCTCTGAAATTCAGTAATCCATCTGTTAGGTTTACATGATGGATTCTCTCTTAACCAGAAAACTCATTTTCTGATCTCACTGGTTAATAAAGGGATAACATGCTCAATTGTGTGGTGTATCTACCCTCTGATTCGTCGTACCAAATCCAGAAAGTTCAACAGGTAACTCTTTTCTGAACTTGAGCTCCTCTAAGCACAAAAAGACTGTTCTTTAGTCGATGCTAGCTTCCAATGAATTGTCCTAACTGTCCCTTGCATGGAAGAACTAATACAGCCTACAGCTTATCTGCCCCTTACAGACACTGAATTCATGCCACTCTCATTATTAGACTGAAGGGCCCGAATGCTTTCCTCCTTCTCTGAGTCACAAAGGATGCCAATAGTTGGTGAGCCAAAGTCCTTGTCTTGCCTCAGGCATACTTAATACTAAGACTCATAGACAACAGTTTCCCTTCTCATCTGCAGGAGAAAACAAAAATGACACTCCTAACCTGATCTGTCTGGAATGCTCTTTCCCCAGATCACATGTCTGGTAGACTCCTACTCACCCTTCAAGACTCAGATCAGGTATCACCTTCTCAGGAAAGCCTTTCATGCACACCCCTCTCCTCCAGCCATTTGAATGAGATGCTTTCCCACCCTCTGCTGTCCTAGGTCCTGGGCATTCCTGTTATAGTCTCAGCACATTATCATGGGGTTATTTCCATGCTACTAAACCTACGGCGGGGGGGGGGGGGGGGGGGGGGGGGGGGGGGCGGGGCGGAGGCGGGCGGCGAGGTGGTTCTCAAATTGCCAGAAACTAGCAGAGTCAAAACCACCTGGGGAACTTCATAGAAATGCATATTCCTGGCTGGCCCCAGACCTACAAAATCTACATTGTAATAAGCCCCACTCCCAGGTGATTTCTATGCATTTTGAGAACCACTGCATTAGAGTGTGAGCTCCTAGGAAGTAAGGGTTGTGCTTTATTTATCTTTGCACCCTTTGTGTCAGGTCCGCATTCATTAAGTGTGCAAATCTATCTGCAGTGGCATTATTCAGTAGATGTTGCGTGCAGGAGAGTATTCCATAGAGAAAGATGCCAATAGGCACAAGCAGTGTCTTATCTAGTACCTGGGCCTCCCAGAAACAACCTTTAGAAAATATGCCTCAACTAAAACAATACAATAATCCTACTCTACTCACACAGGCATTGGGCAAAGCAGTCTAGGTAGTGAGAAAAACTCCAGACTTTGGAATCAGAAGACCGGGGTTTAAAAAGAAGAAACAAAACTTAAATTACCATATCCCTAGCTAGCTGAGCAACTCTAGGCAAATGGCTTACCTTCTGTAAGCCCTAGTATGCACTTCTGAAAAAACAGAAGAACACTACCACATAAGACAGGGTTGTTATGTGGATTGAGAAAAAAAAAAAGTATGAAAGTACATACATACTATATATGATGAAGACCAGTAGCATATGTATTCTTCTGTTCATTTTAAAAAGATTTTTTTATATTTATTTTATTTGGGGGGGGGGGGGGGAAGGGCAGAGACAGAGGGAGACACAGAATTTGAAGCAGGTTCCAGGCTGTCAGCACAGAGTTTGACATGGGGCTTGAACCCACAAACCGTGAAATTGTGACCTGAGCCGAAGTCGGATGCTTAACCGAATGAGTTACCAAGGTACCCCCTGTGTCATTTCTCAAAAACAGAATTATCACCAAGTAATATTTAGAAAGCTAGCTTTTCCACAGCTCCAGTAAAGAATGTAGTTACACTGACAGACACAGAAATGCTAGAAATATACAAAATTATGTAATCAAAAACAGTCAAAGTTTTTACAGGCAAGGTTTGAGTCACAGAAGGGCAGAAAAGGTCTTTAAGAGGTCTTCTAGTTCAGCCTTCCGCCAGGGATCTGTTCAGAAACAAGAGCTGAAGATTCACCTGCTGCTGATCCTCTGGGATGCTCCCCAGGACCACCAAGCCAGCCCCTCACTTGACCTATCACTGTACCCTCTCACTCAGCTGAGTGGAGGTGGTGGGACAGGGGCCCTCCTCTCTTGTCTCCTCAATATCCATCCAAGATTAACCGCACACGGGTATAGGAAGTGACGGCCTCCCACCCCTCAGTCCGCTCATGCTGGGAGGCCTGTCCACTACACCCTTCACCTCTGGTCCTCCGGCTTCTAGTTTCCTGTACTCCTGCACTCTCGCTCTCACTCTCACATTTCTCAGGATGAGTAACATAAAAATAATGGTTACGTTTTTACTGCATGCCTACTCACTGCCAGCCCAGGTGCTCATGTTTTTAATATATTATTTTGTGAAACCCTCTCAATAACTCTTCCAGCAGGTTTTACGACTGCAATTTCCAAGATGAGGTTCAAAGCTATTAAGTGGCCTTCTCAAGACCCTGGGGGAGCCAGGATATAGACACAGGCCTTTCTGGCTCCCCAGTCCTGCTCCTTCTACCCTATCATGAGGGGTGGAAACACCCCTCTTCCCCTGACATCTGACATGCGTGCATGGGATGCTTCATCCATCCTATTTCCAATGCTGCTCAAAATCCCTACCAGGGCCCATAGGTTAAAAGGACAGCCTTTCTGGGGCACCTGGGTGGCTCAGTCGGTTAAGCGTCTAACTTCGGCTCAGGTCATGATCTCGCGGTCTGTGGGTTCGAGCCCCGCGTCAGGCTCTGTGCTGACAGCTCAAAGCCTGGAGCCTGTTTCAGATTCTATGTCTCCCTCTTCCTCTGACCCTCCCCTGTTCATGCTCTCTCTCTCTGTCTCAAAAATAAATAAATGTTAAAAAAAAAATTAAAAAAAAAAAAAAAGGACAGCCTTTCTTGGGGGGCAGAGGGGGGTGCTCAAATGCCCCCTCTCCATCAGCTGCACCAAAGGGACACTGAACAGACCACTGATGGTATATACGGAGTGAGCTTTTCGGAGACACTTAAAGAATTTTGGGCAACCCAAGGGAGATTTGCTCACCCAGCACTTTTCTAACAGTGAGACTAATGAGGCAGTCCCTAGCAGCGACTCTCTAAGGCTTCTGGTTTGATCTCATCTGTGGCTTTTCCTCACCCAGGAACAGGCAGTAGAGGGTGTGTGTCTGTCCCCACCCCCTCTTACAGCCGCCAATGGTTACAGTTACACATTCCGATACAGACAAGCCTCTCAGACCAAAGGGGGATGGGGTGGCCAACTCTCAGAAGCCCTGGAACAAATAGTTGGCAACAGCTGTGTTCTCAGCAGACAGCAGTTGGTCGCTTGCTACTGTTTTCTCATTCCACACTAGGTTATGGGCTATAATTTAGCGCCCCTCCTTCAAGAGCAGTTCACAAAGCAATCAAGACTCTGCCACAGGGGTCTGTTGACTTGAAAAAGTCTGTCAAGAGGGCCAAAATGTGGCCAATCCCATCCCCAGCCCTCAGAGATATCCAGGATGTCCCTCAGCCACACAGCCCTGACCACATGCCTATAAGGAGAAAGCCTCTGGGAGCCCTTCCCTTCAGAAGATTCCCCTCCCCTCACTCAGAATCCCTTTAGAACGACAAAACTGTGAAGAAATCTCTGCTAACTAGCCAAATCAAAATGGAGAAGGAATAAAAGCAGTTTGGATCAAGAATCTACTCTGCCTCTCCGCCTCCCCAGCCTCTCCCCTCAGCTGTTTCCTCTAGAAGGCTTTGGAAACGGCTTTCCGGTATCTAACGGAAAATCAGAATGGCTGGCCCCAGAGAGACCTCAGGGATGCAGGGGGTTAAGAATACGGTGGCTCTGGAAGTAAGGAGCAACTAGCACACAAGCCGGGAGGACTAGAAATTTCTGCATGGGAGCTGGCCTGCTCTAGCTGCGAGACATTTTCTCAAAGGTTCCCTCCGCCCAAACAGCAGTACAACAAACCAGCTCCCACCCTTCTTCCCTGCCCAAACCCGATCCACGGATAACCAGTTCAGTTACCTGTCTAAGACCCAAAAGGAAAGGCATCCTGCAAGAGCATCGTCCACACTAACGTTTGGAACAAAGGGCTTTTAAAAGTTAAGGTCTTGGACTGAGCATTTCCCCTGGTGGGCCTGCGTGCTCCGCGGTCCCAGTGAACCGGCCTTCCTTAGCAAAGAAGAGAAAGTAAACAGAGTCCTGGGACCAGGCAGGCGCTCTCCCTCCTGCTGTCCTCGCTACTCCCCCTGCCTGGCTCCGACCCACCCCCACCTTCTCGTGACATATCTCAGACGCAGCAAAACCCAAGCTGTCTGCCAAGGGGGAAATGACATCAGTTCAGGCACAGCAGAAAAAACTCCAGACAGCTGCTGTGGAATACTGAGAAGGATGTGCTGCAAACCCACGATGGCCAGCCCTGGACCCACCTAGCACTGGAGCCTGAGACCAGAGGAGGACGGGGCTGCTCCCATCAGCTCCCCTCGGCCAGGGTGCATATAAATCCAATCTGAATCCAATAAACTGAATAAGGACTGGACTCTAGAACTCTTGAGCTATTGTTTCTTCTCCTTGGGAAAGAAAATCAAGCCCAGTGATTTTCAGTTTCACAGAAACTTTCCTGCCGCCACGCCCGCCAGAGTCAGTGCTCAATAAATAACAGTGCATTAGGTCTGGCTGTCCCGACTTTCTCTAGAGATTGAGGCAATCGGCAGGGAGGGCTTGGTGAGGCACCTTCCCCCCCACTAAGGTAGGACATGCTACCTCGGACGCTGACCTCTTGAGCCCTCACTTTTACAGGAGAGTTTATATTTCATAAACAAACTGCGCATGTACAGGTGCCAACATCTTTCCTCACTTGTCTTACAAAAGGTACAACAAGTCCCACGGCAGCCTCCAAGTTGCCAGTAAAGCAGATCATCTATATTTAAACCAACTCTTGCTTCTGAAAAGTTCACCACCCTAGGTTTGTCATGCTTTCTTCTCTAAGCTCAGTTTATGGAGAAAATGGCTAACAGCAAGCTTTGCACAAGGAGCAAAGGCCCTGGGGCTGGTGTCCTGATCTGACTTTTCCCAGTCGGTGGTGTAGGCCAGCTCTCATCTGGCCAACCTTCCCTACACAGCAGGTCACAGCCGCTCTCTCTGGCCCTGAATCCTCTAGCAAAGACAACACTAACAAAGAACAAAAGGTTCATGTTTGGATCTGTACTTGCAGAAATGACTCCTTTTGGAGGACTTTATAAATCCAAAGTTACTCTCTAATAACTTCTTAGGCTGCAAATTAATTATATTTCCCATCACTCAAACCATGTGTATCTCACCTTTCTTTTTATTTTCTGCAACAGTTTTCTTCCAGTGCTATTCACCGAACGCCTCCACAGGAGTGGCACTGTGCTGGGCACGACCCAGGTACATCAGAAATGACTCTTTACAAATTAGCATCTCTCACCCCCACCTCGGACAATAAATTAGCAGTACACAACACTTACAGCATGGTGTGTTGCCAAAAGTACTTTTCGATCGTTAGTGAGTCCAGCCGGACACACGATGTGCTTGCTGCAGGTCTCCCACTGATGGTCAAGGTTGCACTGACTTTCCTGACAAGGAAATGAATGAGCCAGGCAAGCTGAGCCATTTCCTGGAGGCTCAGGAAAAAGACTGAATCGCAGCCTCATTGCTACGGACAGGAGAAGAGGAGTGATGTGTGGAGAGAAGCGGCTTCTGCTGCTGCAGGTGTTTCGGGACTAGGAAGCCATTCTTCAGCAAACGTGTATTGTCAAGACACAGCCACAGATGCCACTGTCACATATGCCTGGCTCCTACCCTCACACACAGGCCAAATCAGCAGACAGGAGAACAAGAGACAGGCAGGCCTGGGTATCAAGGCACAGCTTTCAACACCCTCCTTTCATTTCCTCAGTTCCCTGGCAACCACTGACCACCACAAAACGCATGCAGCATTATGACTTTTGTTAGCCAAACTGGAGGAAAGGGCATCCGCAGCCCTTCGTGGGCAATGCTGGTCTGAACTTAAGCTAGTAAGATAGTGTGGCACCTCAATTCTCTGGAAAGAGTATCATGGCGTTAGTGTACTTATTCATCCATTCCATGCCTACTGAACACCCACAAATGTGCCAGGCACTGTTCTAGGCGCTGGGGACACCACCAGGAGCAAAATACTCAAGGGCCCTTGGTCTGATGGGCTATGGAAACATTCCACATTTCTAAATAATATTCAGCAGCAGTGATCTCTGGATAAGTGCAATTGCAGCAAAATTACTAGAAATCCAAAAATAATTTTGTAAAAGTTCAATCTAAATTATCAAAATTGCATCATAGGCTTCCCGATTTTCCCCTAATGAATCATCTTCCTTTTATGGATGTAACCCAAAGCAGTGTTTCTAATCAGGAGCTGTCTACTTTTATCTTCTTGTAAGATTATAAAATCCTGTGTATAAGTCAGTATTAAACTCAATGCATTACACCTAGCACAGTATCACATACTCCAACAAAGTGATTGCTGATCATGACTTCTTTCTCACTAATCTCCTAATCCTTGCCTCCTGCCCTTTGCTGACTAATCCTCATTGAGCACTGAGATTTGGGGGAGGTGAGAAGAAAAAGAGATTGAACTGACAAATGTGGGCATCCCCAGGAAGGCAAGTTCACTTTTTGCCAAGTTACCACAACTCAGTAACAAAGTAGTCAGCCTTTGGATTTCAGAAGCCAGATGGCCATCAGCAATTTCTACTAGTCTGGGAAAAAAGGGGTTCTTTTTTTTTTTTACATTTATTTATTTTTGAGAGAGAGAGAGCGCGCATGCATGCGCGCACAAACGGGGAAGGGGCACAGAAAGGAGACACAGAATCCGAAGCAGGCTCCAGGCTCCGAGCTGTCAGCACAGAGCCGGACGCGGGGCTCGAACTCACAAACCGCGAGATCATGCCCTGAGCTGAAGTTGGACACTCAAACGGACGCTCAAACCACTCAAACAACTGAACCACCCCGGTGCCCCAAAAGGAGTTCTTTTGTTATGTAAGTGACCCAGGGGCTCATACATTATAGACTAAAGGTAAATCAAATCCTTCTACAATTTTAGTCATCTGCCTGACAATGAAGAATCTAATTCAATGCTGAATTCAACAGCTTAAAAAAAAAAAAAAAAAAAAGGAAGTCACACTAACCAGAATTAAGCAGGATTATGTTGTCAAAATGTTGCAGTTTAACAACTGTTAATGGCTCCAAGCAACAATGTCTGAGCCATCCGCCATCCTTCCACTGACCAACATTCTCCTCCTCAATTTAGAAACCCCCCAAAGATAGTAATGCTGAAACCCTTTGGATTCTGATTAATTTATTATTTAAGACATACTACAACAGTGGATATACGCATGGCTAATGGAATTCATCCTTTCACTGCAGTTGATTTAGGAATCTTTTGGCAATGTTTTTCTAGGCAGCCTATACATTTATAATCTTTAAATTCTGGGATGGAGGTGGGGAGAGTTATTTTTTCAGTACTGACAATGAGCCAGACTCTGTACTAAGAGCTCCATTTAACCCACATCTCACTTAACAACCACAATAAACTTATGATGTAGGTATTACCCCTGTTCAGTTGCAGAAGCCGAGACATATGGACACCTTGCCCCAGGTCACACAGCTGGCCATGGGAGAGTAAGGATTTGAATTAAGTCTCTAGCTCCAAAGGCTCTTTCCTTGACAATAATAAAGGAGTCATGATACTAGACCAAAAGTTACCAGTGGGGCAAACACCAGAACTGAGGGTCAGCTGAACACTGAGCAGACATGCAGATCCTGGTCAGTGCCCCAGAACCTTGTTTTATTTTATTTTTAAATTTTTAATGTTTATTTGTTTTTTTGAGAGACAGAGAGAGAGTGAGAGAGAGAGAGAAGGCGAGGGTGAGAGAGGGAGGGGCAGAGAAAGAGGGAGACACAGAATCCGAAGCAGGCTCCAGGCACTCAGCTGTCAGGAAGGGGCTTGAACTCACAAACTGCCAGATCATGGCCTGAGGCAAAGTCGGGACACCAAAGTTGAGCCACCCAAGCGCCGCCCCCTCCCACCCCCAGAACCTTGTTTTAGAAAACTGACACACCAGTTCAGGCAGTGGTATTCTGGAACACGGACAATGCCCTTAGGACCCAGTCACCCATTCTGGCCCTCTTTGGAGCCAGAGTTCTAGGAGGTGAATGACTGGGAAAGTCCTAAAGTTCTCATCCATTCCCAGGACACAAATGGGCTCCACGCAAGGAGCAAGCTGGAACAGAAGACCTTTCATGCCTTGGATCTCAGGTAGCCTGGGGAACTGTTCCCACACCGTGTCATGGCCGGATGAGGCTGAAGGAGACTAGGGCTGAGAGTGCGGGGTTTCTAATTTCACAATCAAGGAATGTGAAGAAAGGGTTTTGTCAGAACAGGACAGCAACTGCCAGGTTTCTAGGATAGGAGATAATCTCCAGACCTAAGGCCGTTTTTACTTCCAGGAGCTTTGGAGCAGAGGCTGCTAGGTAGACACAGAACATCTAAGATGAGAGATCATTCTTATCTTTCTCAGGTTGGGCACAGGCACGTTTAAATGCCTTCCAGTTTGGACTCAAAAACAACAACAACAACAACAAAAACCCAACAACAACAAAAAACAAAACAAAGCACAAAACCAACAAAACCCCCAGGAGCAGATACAAGCTCCACGCCTAAACCAATGGGAGTGCCACAAGAAAAGTCCAACCAAGGCATGTCGTGGACGTGAGGCTGGGCATCAGTAAAAGGATCCTGAAGTAATTACTTTGGGGAATGCCATGGGAAGCATTCCAAACCCAAAACAAAGATTTGCAGAACTTTGCCAAACAGAAATGCTAAGGACTGCTTAGCTGCCAGAAACCAAGAACATTAGCTTATCTGTGTCCTGGGGCTGGACAAAGGCAGACGTGTAGCAGGCCTGCTGAGACAAGAAAACACACCTTTCCTGGTTTCTGACTAGGACAAGGAGTTCTACAAGTCACAGGGCTTGTAGGGGTGCCTTGTAGGGTGTCTATGGATGTAGGGGTGGCTGGCTGGTTCAGTCGGAAGAGCATGCGACTCTTGATCTCAGGGTCTTGAGTTTGAGCCCCACACTGGCCATAAACACTACTTTAAAAAAATTTAAAAAACAAAACAAAACAAAACAAACCTATGGCTGCTTTCCCACTATTGAGCCTTGCCAGGAAGACGGCTGGGCAAACAGCTCTTAACTATAGTATGCAATCACTTGCTAAACATCAAATGATACATTTCAGAGAGGGAGTACTCTAATGTATGTTGCTATCTCATTCCTTACAGGTGAAAACCGGGAACTTCAGTGAAGTTAGGTAACTCATTCAAGGACACACAGCTCGTAGGCAGTGGAGCTAGCAATTCAACCAGGACTGTGTTACTCAAAAATGGCTTGAACATGCATGGTGACGGCATTTGGATATTGTAGTCATCACTTGCACCTCATTTGTGACCCAGAAAGTCACAGTCACATCCAGCCACCCTGGCTGTCGCAGCGGGATGAGGAGGATGCACTCTTGGCTGAACTCGTCTGGCCCTGGAGGGGCTCTCCGCCCCTCCCCAGCTCACGCTCTTTTCCTCTCAAACATAAACATGAGAAAATAAGAGAGAGACAGAGATTCGGGTACTAAAATAACATGTACGGTAGGGGTAGGAAGAGGAGCATGGTAAGCAGAGCCAAGTATAGCCCAAAACGTGGAAACAAGGACACGTGGGGCATCTGAGAAAGGCACAAGATGGGGCAGAGAGTGGCTGGAGGGAGAAGGTAGAGGCCCCACACACGCTGTGTCTTCGCAGAGTACCTCTGACCAGCACATTTGTTCTTTCTGATGACTACGGTAGCGCCATGAATAGCAAGGACAGGAATTTCTAGTTTACATAGTATCTTAGGCTCTCTTTTTGCTTGTTTACATCTTGGAGTTGCTCTTGTTCCCTCTGGGGGTGGAGGAGGTGGAGGGGATATACCTATTTCAAAGGTCTATTAAATAGAGAGAGAGAAATAAAAGAAGCAGAAGGGGATGATGGAATCTCAAGAAAATTCCTCTAGGTAGTTAAGTTCTGACCCAGCTATCTTGTCTGAGAAAAAAAAAGAAAGAGAGAAAGTAGCAGAAGCTGAAACCAGTTTAACAACAGCGTCCTAAGGTTTCTGGCTTTCCTCCCCCCCAACAAGCAAATCCTACTGTGTTGACAATCAATCACTCCACAAATATTTATTGCCTTCCTAAATGGACATTTACTGCCTTCTCCGGAGAGCGCAGGGGTCTCTGAAACTCACCGCTGTCACTGAGTTAATGGGCTGCCACTGGATCTGCAACTCCAGCTTTATCAAGTACAACAGCAGCCTTGTTTGTTTTTGTACCGAAATGCCAGATTCGTTTTTCCTGCCCTGAAAACAGTTCAACCCAAACTAAACCAGCAAGGAACCAAGAATTACACGCAAAGCAGCACGCTCTGGCTCGCTGCTGTCTCCCCACCCCCCCCACCCCCCCAACACGTTTCATGTCTCTTCCCAAACCGCTCTCTAAACTGAAGATTGGAATAAGAACAAAAGGAGGGACAAGGGTCACATCCAGTACCTGATCACACGCAGATGTAACTCCATTAGGAAAATTAGTCTTCAAGGTCTCCACTAAATCTGATTTCATCTTTCCCTTTTGTTGCAACTTTGAGCAAGACAGAGATGGGATCCACTTCAGGCAGGAACACGGCTGCAATGGTGGCAGGTCCACAGAAAGGGCTAACAGCAAAGTCCTTTTATTAAAGGCACCTCAACTCTGAGTCCCGGAAGTAGCTCATCGGGCCCTCTAGATGCAAGGTCGTAAGAGTGATAATTCACACTGTCCAAACAGAGACCATCTTGGTTGTGGAAAATCCGCCCACTCTTTTATGTGCTCATAAGCTCAGCAGAATGATTTATTCTCAGGCCTAACTCCTCCTCTAAAGTAGAAGCAACTTAAAGGCAAGAGGTCTTTCACTTCTGTGTCCCTCAGAATACCAAGCGATGCCTTGCACTAAGTAGGCCCTCAAAAAAGACTGCTACATGACAAATAGACATATGACTAAAGAGAAGATTGTAACAATGAAGCTAATACAGCTGAATCCCCAGACAGTAGCGCGGGTGACATTTTCCTGGTCACGGAAACCCAATAAACAGCTAAGAGATCGGGAGAGCATGTGGATGTGACTGCAAACTCATGAGGTTGGACACAGGGATTGGGAAACCCTTTGTCTCATTATCTGTACATCTATAATTTCTCTGCTGAGGAATTCAAAGCATTTAAGCCATCTCAAAAGCAAAATTCCCTTACTCAAGATAGAACTGGGGCGCGATCTAACCCCATTAGTTTTTCGATTAGGGGGACTGGGCTGAAGCGGCTTCTGGTTCTGTCACTGGTTCTGCCACCGGTTCACCGGATAATTCCATTAAGCAACACCTAAAAGATGCCCTTTTTTTGCATAAAGGATTGTGAAACTTAAGGTCTAGCTGGAAACACAGCTCCTGGCAACATGTCTTCCTTCATTTCCTGGATCTTACGTAAATTACATATCACCTCCTCTCTCCTTAGGCTATTTGATAACCAATCTACTCCAGGTCTAAGAGTTCATGGTCAAAAGCACCAGAAGAAAACATTGAGACAATTTATCCCTCCCATAAGTTGCAGGGGGGTGGAAAAGCTTCTGGAACATACATATCCACGCCCCAAGTAAAATGATGACTAAGGGTGGTGAAACTGGAGAGGGTATCACAGCAGATAAATCCTCTGGTCCTTTCGTCATATAATGCCTGACCACAGGCCACACCTGAACCCGGTGCTCCCAGGCCACAGAGAGTAAGGCAACATGGATGACAACAGTAAGTGACTCTACTTCAAAACCACCTTGACCCAAGCGTCCAAACCATGGAGCACTAGCGGAAGTAGGCAGAGATATGCTACAATATAGGCCTAAAGCTTAGGAAGAGAAAAGCTACAAGTGCCTTTAAGAAAGCATCCCCCATCATGGCAAGAAGGAAAGTCAGTGCAAGCCACAGGCCCTTCCTGAAAAAAATTAGCAGGCACCCGTATCTATGTACTTATATCCATTGTTCCAAAGTCTTTCACTTTATTCAAGATGCACATTCCGGACAAGGTGTTCTCAATACTGAAGAAAAGGTGGCGCTAAGTGCTGAAAGACACAATAAATCATCATCCTTGTAGAATTCAAGGTTTATAAACTACTTTCACATCCATTTTAGTTGTTCCTTACATCAGTTGTTAATAGGGCTAGACAGGGGCGCCTGGGTGGCTCAGTCGGTTAAGCGGCCGACTTCGGCACAGGTCATGATCTCACAGTCCGTGAGTTCGAGCCCCGCGTCGGGCTCTGTGCTGACAGCTCAGAGCCTGGATCCTGCTTCAGATTCTGTGTCTCCCTCTCTCTCTGACCCTCCCTCATTCATGCTCTGTCTCTCTCTGTCTCAAAAATAAACATTAAAAAAAAATTTTTTTTAGAAATTGGGCTAGACAGTTTTTACTATCCCCACTTGCCAGACAATACAGGGAATGTCTGAAAATGTGCACTGACCTAAGACCAGCCTTCAAGTTTCCTTCCTTCCTTCTTTCTTTCTTTTTCTTCTTTTTTTCTTTTCAACATTTACTTGTTTTTGAGAGACAGAGAGACAGAGTGCAATCAGGGGAGGGGCAGAGAGAGAGGGAGACATAGAATCGAAAGCAGGCTCCAGGCAATGAGATGTCAGCACAGAGCCCAAGATGGGACTCAAACCCACGAACTGTGAGATCATGACCTGAACTGAAGTCCGGTACTTAACCGGCTGAGCCACCCAGGCGCCCCTCTCTTTTTTTTTAAAAGCAAGCTCCACACCCAGTGCGGAGCCCAATGTGGACTTGAACTCACAACCCTGAGATCACGACCTGAGCGGAGATTGAGTCAGACACTTAACTGACTGAGCCACCCAGGCGCCCCCGGACTTAGGGTTTCTGACTGAAGGGACAGAGGTCCTCCCATGGAACCTCAGTGAGTAACACTACCCAAGGGGAGATTTTCCTTTAAACTAGACTCTGTTGGGGCTCTGGCATTCTCCTGTGCTACCACCTATTCTCCTGACCCTGGATCAATTGCTTAACTTCTCTGAGATGGCTGCTTACCTTGATCAGCACTGTCCAGAGACGGTTCCAAGGCAGCCATTTCTGCGATAAGGGGCCCATGTGGTCAAAGAAGCCTGCCATCTCTCTTGGAGACTCACGATGCATGGGCTTTACAGTTAAGCCTGTGAGGAGTCTCACAGTTAAGAAGACTGTTCAACCTGAAATCTCCTACATTTCAAACAGCACAGCCTTTCTTTCTTACTGAGCATCTGTTCATAGCATCATTATCGCTATGGTATCTGTCAGCCTCCAAATCCTATGTTCCATTTCTCCCTCAGCAGCTTTGCTCATCTGCTATGAACCCCCCAGTACTGTACCTTGAGGGCAGGCATAGTCAGCCAGGCCATGCGGGGACATGCGGCTTAGGCCCCCGGAGAGGTGAAAGAGGAGAAAATGAGCTGACAGGTCTCCTCATTTCCCCAAGTTTCTCTGAACATTTGTGCAATCTCAGATAAGAGTAGGATTTTCCCCCAATTCTCCCTACACTAGAAATTGAGGGCAAAAGTCCTAAGTTAATCTTTCACTTTATACACTGGGGAGAGGTTAGAAACGGATATCCACCGTGACAAGATGACAAAGAAGTTTTGAAGGGGGGGGCAAAAGGGTTTGCCATGACCGTAACTCCACCACAAGACCTGGTCAAGTGAAAGCTGTAGCTGGAAGAACACCTATGACACCCACAGGACTGAAGGGTGTTCTTGGGGAACAACTTTTTTTTTAATTTTTTTTTTTAACATTTATTTATTTTTGAGACAGAGACAGAGCATGAATGGGGGAGGGGCAGAGAGAGAGGGAGGCACAGAATCGGAAGCAGGCTCCAGGCTCTGAGCCATCAGCCCAGAGCCTGATGCGGGGCTCAAACTCACGGACTGCGAGATCGTGACCTGAGCCGAAGTCGGACGCCCAACCGACTGAGCCACCCAGGCGCCCCAAGGGAACAACTTTTTTTAAAGCAGTGGAATGCTTTGTGAGGACTGGTTACTTACGAAAACTGAAGAACTGTCATATATTAGCTGAATTTTCTAAGTGGCATTTTTACCTCCAGATCTAATTTAAATTCTCACGTGCAAGAGTCCATCCTATAACACTAAGCAATTATTGTCAATTTTTTAGGGTGTAAAATGGTATGGTGGTTATGTTGAGCAACAAAATTCTTTTATCTTTTAGAGAATCAAATGGAACTCTTCATGGCCAAAATGATATGAAGTCGGCAGTCTTCTTCAAAATAACTTCACTGGGCATGAATGGAAGTGAAAATAGATATAGACAAAACAAGACAGGCCACGACAAGAAATGGCTGAAGTTGGGTGATGGGAACACGGGGGTTCATTACACCATTCTCTTTATTTTCGTACATGCTCAAAACTTTCCATAAAAAAGGTATCTAATGGATTCTATTCTAAACAGTGTCTGCTCTTGACCCAAAGTAATATTAAGCTTTACAGAGCAATTGAAAGAACTAAGGAATACCAAAAGGTCAAGTGATGAAAGAAAAAAAAATAGATAAACTGGACTTCCCCCAAATGAAAAACAATTGTGCTTCAAAGGGCACCATCAAGAAAGTGAAAAACAAAACAAAACAAAAACTACTGAATGGGAAAAATATTTGCTAATCATTTATCTGATAAGGGACTCATATAGATTCTTAACTGTGAGACTCCTCAGAGGCTTAACTGTAAAAGCACACTCATTGTGACTCTCCAAGAGAGAAGCCAGACTTCTTTGGCCACATGGGCCCCTTATCACACAAATGGCTGCCTCAAAGCCTTCTCTGGGCAATGCTGATAGGAGGAAGCCGCCAACTCAGAGAAGTTAAGCAACTGGTCCAGGGTCATGAGAATAGGTGATAGCATGGTAGAATGCCAGAGCCCCAGGAAAGTCTAATTTAAAGGAAAATCCCCTCAACAGTCACTCACTGGGATTCCATAAGAAGACTTGTTTCCCTTTAGTCTGAAAAGGGACTCTAAAATGGGCAAAGAATGAAACAGACATTGCTCCAAAGAAAATGCACAAATGGTCAATAAGAACATGAAAAGATGTTCCACATCACTAGTCATTAGGGAAATGCAAATCAAAACCAAAATGAGATACTGCTTCACACCCATTAGGATGGTTATGATGAGAAAAGGCAGACAATAACAAGCGTTGGAGACAATGTAGAAAAATTGGAGCCCTCATAATTGTTAGTGGGGAATGTAACATGGTACAGCCACTTTGGAAAACAGTCTGGCAGTTCTTGAAAAAAACTGACACAGAGTTCTCACATGACCAGCAATTCTACTCCTAGGTATATCCTAAGAAAAGTGAAAACATATGTCAACACAAAAATTTGTGGACCAATGTTCATAGCATTATTCATAAAAGCCCAAAAGTGGAAAAAGCCCAAATGTCTATGAGTTGACCAATGGATGAATAAAATGTGTTGTACCCATACAATAGAATATTAATGGTAAGGAAGAAAGCACTAACCCTTGCTACAACATGGATGAACCCTGAAAACATTATGCTAAGTGAAAGAAGCCATTCACAAAACACTACCTGGTGTTAAGATTCTATTTGCAAGAAATGTCCAAAGTGGGACAATCCAAGGGGTAGAAAGTAGATTAGTGGGTAGTAGACTGGGGCTCGGGGGGTCTTTGGATGGGAACTAACTGATATAGGGTTTCTTTTTTTTTTTTTTTTAATTTTTTTTTTCAACGTTTATTTATTTTGGGGACAGAGAGAGACAGAGCATGAACGGGGGAGGGGCAGAGAGAGAGGGAGACACAGAATCGGAAACAGGCTCCAGGCTCTGAGCCATCAGCCCAGAGCCTGACGCGGGGCTCGAACTCACGGACCGTGAGATCGTGACCTGACTGAAGTCGGACGCTTAACTGACTGTGCCACCCAGGCGCCCCATAGGGTTTCTTTTGGGGGTGATGAAAATGTTCTGTTGGGTTGTTTTTGGTTTTTGTTTTGTTTTGTTTTGTTTTGTTTTGTTTGGGGGGGGGAGAGTGCGCACATGCACACGAGCAGAGAAGGGGCAGAAGGAGAAAGAGAGATTCCTAAGCAGTCTCTATGCTCAGCATGGGCCCAACACAGGGCTCAATTCCATGACTCTGGAATCATGACCTGAGCCAAAATCAAGAGTCTGACACTCACCCGACTGAGCCACGCAGGCTCCCCGAAAACGTTTGGAAACACATAGTGGTGACAGCGGCCCAATGTTGTGAACATGCTAAAAAACACTGCATTATACACTCTAAGAGGGTGAACTGTACGGTATGTGAATTGTAGCTCAATAAAGCTGTTATTATTTTTTCTTAAAGCCTCAGAAACCATCCTCACCTCAGAACAGGAAGTACAGTACACCTCAGGACAGGACGCTGTGTGCAGAGAGCATACAGACCTGCATGTGGTCTAGCACTGCGGTCAGAGCGGGTGTCCAACTGCAACTCCCACACCCAAGGCAAGGCACACTTCTTTGCTGGTGGTGACCCCACGCTTCCTCATTCAGGAGGGCACAGTGATGTACAAAACAGGATAATAGTGTATATTCCAACTTACCTGCTCTAAGAATAAACAACTTCATACTTATCATTAGAAAACAATTGGTGGGGGCGCCTGGGTGGCTCAGTCGGTTAAGCGTCCGACTTCGGCTCAGGTCACGATCTCACAGTTCGTGAGTTCGAGCCCTGCGTCGGGCTCTGTGCTGACAGCTCAGAGCCTGGAGCCTGTTTCAGATTCTGTGTCTCCCTCTCTCTGACCCTCCCCCGTTCATCCTCTGTCTCTCTCTGTCTCAAAAATAAATAAACGTTAAAAAAAAAAAAATTAAAAAAAAAAAAAAAAGAAAACAATTGGTGGAAAAACACCTCTCACCAGACTGCCAAGGCTGGTGATATGGAAGTCACATGCCTTTTGGACTAGGGGCTTACTAAAATATACTCTTAAATTCCTCCACTGGAAACAGATCTTGGGTCAGTCAGGGGATAAGAAGCCTTAACGCCTCCCAAAGCTTTAAAAATAAAAATAAAAATAATAATAATAATAAAGTATTAAATAATTAAATAATTTAATAATTAAGTTATTAAATAATAAAAATTAAATTATATATTATATGTAATACTAATAATTAAATATTATTATTATTATATAGGCTAATATTTACCAATTACTATGTAGCAGGCACCGTTCTAAGTGCTCTATAAGTACTAACCCAATTTATAAGTACAATAACTCAATTAACCCGCACAGTAACCCTATAAGCCAGGTGTTATTATCCCATTTTACAGATGAGGAAACTGAGTCAATTAACTAGCCTAAGGGTATATGGAGGCAGTGTGGCTCCAGAGTCTGCACTCTCAGTGAAGATACTTCCAAGTATCCCTTCTCCTAGGATGACCACCACGAAAGGGTGGTTGGTTAGACTCGTGTGCCACACAGCAACTGGCAAACGGTTCCAAGCCACCTGCCTGACATGTTCCAGGGGACTATAAACCACTTCCTTCAGCACCTGAGCAGGCATAGCTATGCTTCTCCAGCTCCAGGTACACTGCTCTAGAGTGAAATCTGTTCCACAGCACACAGAGAGGAGACTGGAAGCTTAGCAAATCAGAGACCTATATAAGGCTTTCAAGAAAGAAAACTGAAATGTACCCCACGTGCCTGTGTTGTCAGAAGGCACATCTTCTAGAATATGCAGAGGGCACAGATGAAGAAATGCTGCTTACACATGTGTGGGGAAATGAGCCCTTGAATACCCTACTGATGGGGCTATAAACTCATACAACCACCCTGGAGAGCAATGTGGCACTATCGACCCAAAATTTCAAATGTACATACCCTACAACCCCACAATCCTCAATTCCACTTCTAGAAATCTAGCACAACTGCAGGAAGAAATATATATATAACGATGTTCACTATAACACTGTGTGAAATCATAAAAATGGATACAATGTATGTTCATCTATGAAGGAGTAATTAACTAAATCATGGTCTAAAGCAATTAACATATAGGTAATTTTTTAAAAGTCAGAGGTATATATGCAATATAGAAAGAAGTCCATGAAGGATGAAAAAAAAATGCATGTTGTAAAGTACCACATATAAAGTATGCCATTTTTGTTTTAAAAACAAATGAAGGAGCGCCTGGGTGGCTTAGTCGGTTAAGCATCCGACTTCGGCTCAGATCATGATCTCAAGAGTTCATGGGGTTGAGCCCCGCATTGGGCTCTTTGCTGTCAGCGCTGAGACAGCTTTGGATCCTCTATGCCCCCCTCTCTGTGTCCCTCCCCCACGCTCACGCGCACACACGCATGCGTGCGCTGTGCTCTCTCTCTCTCTCTCTCTCAAAAATAAACATTAGAATATATATATAAAAAACAAAAAAATAAAAACAAATGAAAAAATAAGGAACACCATCCGTTAATAATTTTGTTTATATATAGAAGTTATTTACATATATATATGAACTATTACTATATCTATAAACATTCAGCATAAGCATAAAACCCACCCAAAACACACACCAAACCATAAACTTTCACTTTTTACTCTAAGCATTTTTGTCTGTAAGTATACCATTGTCAGAGTATGTGTTATTTTTGTGTAATTAAAAACTGATGTGAAAACGTAAAAGGCACCTTAAAGCTCAAAGAAAAGCAGCAATCAGGTCTAAGGAAGGAAAATGGAAAGAAAGCCATAGTGGTCCTTATGCCAAATCAGACTGGTACAGGTTTTCTGCTTTCCCCCAAATCCCCGCAAACACAGCAAGGAGATTTGCATATTTAAAGACAAAGGACCCAAATAAAAAGAAGAATTTCTCACACTGTTCAATTCTATAGTCAAATCCCAAAGAGCTACAATGCTCCCACCATCTCAGTGTAGAAAGCCAAATATTAACCTTCTCTCCCAAATAAATCACTAAGAGGGAAAAATAATTTAGATCTGATCAATAAACTAAGTGGTGGCTTTTCTGTTGTTTCTGTGTTTGGTTGGATTTTAATATAACTGGAGTGAATGGCCAGGTAGAATTTTAGATGAGGAAGATAATTTTGGAAATGGTGAACAAAAAAGCAGCCTGTAGGATTTTGAAAAACATGAATACTTTCTCCATGAACACATGCCTCTGATCTACAAGAATGTGTAATAACAGTGTTACAACATAAGATCTGTCTTGCTTGATATTTAAAAATCAAAACAGACATGTTTTTATAGCTTTACTGTAGGATCCACCCTTCCAAGCCACAAGTATCCTTGCAACGTCTTACATTCACTTCTACCTCTTCCAAAACAAGTTTAAATTAAATTCTTTAAAACACCTAAGATCATGAATCAAAAGTTAGCCAAGGCACTCTGAGGGCGATGATGGCACCAGGAACAGACGATACATAGCTCATCTATTTTCCCACAAAACAAAGTATGGAAAGAAAAAAACCAAAAGTAAATAAATCTAAGCTATGGGAATGTAGCTGAGTAAGCGAGAGTATCCCAAAAACCCAGTCCATGCAAGATTGGCGATCTACAAGTCTGAGACCATGACCTACTTTAATTCCCACACTGGGAAAGTCCAAATTTGTATCAACAAGCCACAGAATTCAATAGGATGAAATTTGTTTCCCCTTTCCTCCCTCCCAGGTTGCAATGTTCTGGATTTATTGATATTTCTTTGTTTGTGGTTTCCACATTGCATGCAGTTTTTTGGCCAGACTTTGCTCCACCTGGTGGAAATACAAAGGATGGTCCAAAAGGGAGGTGCCCATAAGTCAGACCTCAACCTGTCTGTTGTATGCCACCAAGCAGACAGGTCACAAAGACCCACTGTCACTGCTCCCTGTCACTCAGTGGAATCTTAGTGTCTGTGCAGTTATAGTGGGATTGGTGCCCACAACTGGAGTTATAGGGCAAAGAATGAACCCACACCACTGCATCTGGATCCTGATGGTCTCTCAAGCTCCAACAACTTAAGGCAGGGAAGCTAGAGATGCTCTTAGGAGAATGGACGGCCAGGCATTCAAACAGCATTTGGAATTGTTAATCCAAAGCTATCTGAGATACCCACAGTATGCATACAGTGTTGCCAACTAGTGCCCCAAACCCACAGACGAACTGCATCCTGGGGGCTTGAAAGAGAAGGCTTCTCCTGAGGCCACAGAGTCACCCTCAGGTCCAGGACTGTCAGCATGGGGCAACCTTGAGAATACCTAATGGTTTCTGCAGGCTGAGTGTGTGACAACAAACCAGTGTTCATGGGGCCGGAAATGAGAGTAAAACCAATACATGGAATGGGAAAAGGAAAAAGTTCTAAGAACACGACTCCGTCCAGATTGGTTATGGAACCATGGAGGACGCTGAGAATAGAAAGGAACTGGCCATCAGGCTATCACTGGAGTGAAAACAAACACGTTCTTAAAATGAAACCACAAGGGTAAACCAAAGCAAGAGGAAAGAAAGTTTAAGACTGGGTAAATAAGGGAGGCTCACCCACTTACTGAACCACAAACTAAAAAAAAATCTTTTTTCTCCAAATGTTTGATTTTCTCTGACAAAGCAGGGCCAACAGGCAACATGCTAACAAATCTGAGAGTATCAAGATTCAGGATATTAAAGTTGTCAACTGTCCCACCTAAAATTTGTTGTCAAGGTTATTTCATACACTTTACAAAGCTGTGTTCTCTTTCATATGAAGGCTGACCTCAAACCCTGTGATAATGAGCACGAGCTGATATGGGGATAGCAGGTACCACAAAACCGGTGCCTGGCCACCTTGGCACTACTGACATTTTGGACCAGACAATTCTGTTGCAGGGGTGGGGGGTGGGGGTGGGGTGCTATCCTTTGTTACAGGAGGTTAAGCAGTATCCTTGGCCTTCACCCACTAGCTGCCAGCAGCACTCCCAAGCTTTGACAACCAAACACGTTTCCAGACACTGACAAATGTCCTTAGGAAGGGGCAGAATTATCCCCAATTGAGAACTACTACCCTAAACATACAGGCTCACCATGAACATTTCCTATAGGGACAAAACCAAACTCAGATATGGAACAGAATCAAGGAAGTCACTTTCAAACTCCCCAAATCTCAGCTTCTGAACTTAATTTGAGAGCTGATACTAACTTACCAACAACCAAATGCACCCTGGGGACCACAAATGATAATAGTAGTGATAGTTATTCTTGATGTTGATACATTATGTCCACCTCACAGCAAATCTATAAGGTATGTACTATTACTGTTCCCACTTTATAGGTGAAGACACTGAGGCACAGAGAAGTTAAAGAACTAGCTCAAGGATAGTAAGTGTAAGAGTCAGGTTTGGATCTCAGGTGGTCTGCCCCCAGAGCCTATGATCTCACCACTGTGTTGGACTATACCTCACTACTCCCACACTGAAAAGCTGTTCTATCTGGACTATTAAGCAGTCAGTAGCCACATGTAGCTATTTAGTTTAAATTACTTAAAATTAAATATCATACCAGTCTTGGAAAACAGGCTGGCAGTTCTTCAACAGGTTACACATATAGTTACTATATGACCCAGCAATTTCACTGTTAGGTATAAACCCAAGAGAAATGAAAACTTAGGTCTACACACACACAAAAACTTGCACATGCATGTTCACAGCAACATTATTCAAAGCAGTCCACAAGTGGAAACAGCCCAAATGTCCATCAGTTGACGAATGGATAAATTAAATGTGGCCCATTCATATAGCTAAATATTAATTGGCTATAAAAAGGAAAGAAATACTGATACATGCAATGATATACTGATATATTAACACGGGCAAATCTTGAAAACATGATGCTAAGTGAAAGAAGCCAACAGTGTATGGACCACATAGTGTATGATTCCATTTATAAGGAATGTCCAGAATAGGCAAGTCCATAGAGACAGAAAATACATTAGTGGTTGCCAGGGACTGTGGGAGGTAGGGATGGAATGGGGAGGGACTGCTAATGGCTTATGGGGCTTCTTTTTGGAGTAATGAAAATGTTCTAAATTGGATAGTACATGGTCACACGATTCTATGACTTACTAAAAAGCCTTTAAAAGGGCAAATCTCGTGGCATATTAATTATGTCTCAATACAGTTGTTATAAGAGACTAAATGTCATTAAAATTTCAGTTGCTCATTTATCCTAGCCACATTCCAAGTACCCAACAGTCACATGTGGCTAAGTGGCTACCAAAATGGACAGCGCAGATATAGATCATTTCTACCATCACAGAAAGTTCTCTAGACCACACTGCTTGGATGAATGGATAAAAGGCCTCCTTACCACACGACCACAGTCTACCTTTCAAGTGTCACCCTCCTCTACACCCACATAAAGGAAGCTTCTACCACAGACTATGTGCCACCTCCAGACACATTCTCCATTGTCACTTTTCCATGCTAGAATAGACTTTTCCCCCTTCCTGGTCCATGCAGATCCTAAGTATCTTTATCAACCTTTATGGCCTGGTCCAAATGCCTCTTCTGTGAAGATTTTCCTAAATCCCACCTTCCCCTGTCAGGAGCAGAAGCAACTGTTCCCACTGTCATTTGTGTGCGCACATCCTTTAGGGCACTGATGCCTCCGGGTTACAAATCATTGCGTGTGTTACCTGTCTTTCCCAAAAGATTACCAGCTCCTTGAGGACTGGTATTCAGTTACTCATCTGAGGGTTTCCAGCCCCAGAGCAGACATTTCAATAAATGGTTGCTGAATTCTACTGAAAGTAGAATTACAGAAACTCAAGGTGTTGATTTGAGACAAATGCTCACTTTGGTATATAAAACAGACTAAGAAAATGAGGGACAGGGAATTAGGGTCTGGACGTTCCATCTCGCACTATTCTCTAAGAAGAAATGATGGTAATCACACTGAAATGCTGTTTTTAAGAAAGAAAGTGAACTAAGCCTTCTGAACTGAAAACTGGGGCCAAGTTGGTGAGGCAGGGGAGAGGTAAGGTAAGAAAAAAAATCAGGAATTAGGACCCCCAACTCAAAGTTTTAAAAATGGCAGAGGAAAGATAAGGACTGTGTCTCTGGAGATTTGTGCCCAGACCCTTAGCTGGGGGGCTTTATGGAAAAAGACATTTCTACTAAAACTTTATTTAAAAAAATTTTTAATGTTTATTTTTGAAGGAGAGAGAGGGAGACACAGAATCCGAAGCAGGCTCCAGGATCTGACCTGTCAGCACAGCGCCCGACGCGGGGCTCAAACCCACAAACCACAAGATCATGACCTGAGCCAAAGTCGGACGCTCAACAGACTGAGCCACCCAGGCACCCCAAACTTTATTTTAATTAATAGTCAGATTGTTCTAGTTGAATCTAACCAACAATAGAAAGAAATGAACTCTATGTATCTCAACCATTATTTAACTAGAAGAGACAAATGCCAAGGTCTCAGTCTGGCAACTCCACGGCTTTTTTTTTTTTTTTTAAACTCTTTATGGATTTAAGGAGTGACATCTGAGTCACAGTAACCTATAGGAGAGTCAAGTCCAAGTTCCCAATCTCAGAAGTAAGCTAGGCTGTTAACTTTCCTGGGCCAGGATGGCAAGAAATGACAATTCTAGTGGAGAGCTGGTAACAGGGAAAGTAAGCTGCCTTAATGCCATATATTTCTGATATTAGATACATATGTAAAAAAAAAAAAAAAAAGATTGTATTTGATAGTGGCATTTCAAGGGAAAAATAATGTAATAAGATACCCACACCATGTTCAATACGGAATGAGTACAGCTGAGTCCTCCTTGACTCAGAGTTCGCTGGAAGCCACTTGTTGAAATAAGGACAGTGAGTACGCCAAAATGTCCTACGCCAAAATGGTCTCGGATTTTTTTTTTTTTTTTTTTACTGATTTCTACAAGCCAAAAATCAACAAAAACCTCAAAACAAAAACCAAATTGACTAAACAGTGCTGGATTCAGAGTTAATAATTATATGGTAACTTCCATTCCAAAGGTTAAAATTCAAAACACAAATCTCACTATAGACATCTAGCATTCATGGACAGAAAGAGACAAGGGTATGAGGTGGGGATGGGAGTATGGGGTGGGGGGAGGGTCAGGAAGAGGGAGCCCACTCATTACAAAACACTTTCTCTTCTCTGCAGGAACTGTAACCACATAATAGCTGCTGGTCAGCACGAGATCCACCCAAATGGAACAAAGTACAAAAGCCACCCTGTCCCCAAAATAAGTATTGGAAGTGGCAGAGAAATGGCAAGAAAACGGCCTGTGATCGATAAACTGGCATGATACTGAAGTTCCCCTCCCACATCTTCTCGCCAGCTCCTAGGCTTCCATGACCTGGTGGGAACCTCCACTTTCCATCCTCTGCCAAGGAAGTGGATCCGGTTCCCACCATCAACTCAGGAGGCCCACCACTGCTCTTCCAGCCGGGTGAAGCATCCACAGGCCTAGGGCACCCATCTAAGGCTGCAATGTTCTTAAATCAACCCTCCACCAGCAATGTTATTTACTGGATATTGAGAATGACCTTTCTTTACTTACAGAAATAGACGCAAAGGCAAAGCAACAGCTTCTTGTATATTTTGTTGTGTCAACTTGTATACTTCTTAACTTCACCAGTCCTGAGGGTTCTAACTTTTCCAGTAAACAAAGAAAATATCTCTCCTGCCAGTTTATGATTTTAACTAGGACAAGGAAGAACTGCAACAAACCCTAAAATGGAAAGGTCCCAGCCCTAGAAAAGGGAATATACTGGGCAAGAAAAGGAGCTCTATTCCTTTCACATGTTATTTCAAATGTACATAAATAGATTGGGGGGGGGGAGGGGGGAGGGCGGGAAAGAAGACACTTGAACAGATAAATGAATAACAAATTGTGGTATAGCCATACAATGGAGTATCATTCAGCCACAAAAAAGGATTGAGGTACTGGTACATGTTACGATGTATAACACGTAACCCATGTGTAACATGTAATCATGTGACATGATGAACCTCACAAACATGATGTTAAAGGAAAGCAGACACAAAATATCACAAATTGCTTCTCTGCAATATCCCGAATGGGTAAATCCATGGAGACAGGAAACTGATTGGTGGTTGCCAGGAGCTGGGAGAAAGGGAAATCAGGGAGGAACTGCTTAATGGGTCGATGGTTTTCTTTTCAAGTGATGAAGAAAATGTTTTGGAACTAGATGTAGTGGTTGCACAACACTGTGAATTTACTAAACACCACTGAATTGTTCACTTTAAAATGGTAAAATGGTTTTAAATGGTTTATGTTAGGTGAATTTCACCTCATTTTAAAAACTAATTAATTTTTCAAATAAAGGATACTGGGGTGCCTGGGTAGTTCAGTCGGTTAAGTCCGACTTTTGATTTCAGCTCAGGTCATGATCTAGTGGTTCCTGAGTTTGAGCTCCACGTCGGGCTCTGCACAGTGTGATTGGAATTCTCTCTCCCCCTCTCTCTCTGCACCTACCCCCACTCATGCTCACTCGCTCTCTCTCTCTCTCTCTCTGTCAATAAACAAACTTAAAAAACTAATAAAAAAATAAAATAAGGGATACTAATGGGCAAAACAAGATGTATATGTAAAAAGGAAGCCCATAAACTCCTAGGGCAAAGATAGTATTTTTGCTGGCACTCGGCTTCTACTCTTGATCACAACGCAAAGTTCAAGTGCTAAGCTGGATAGACTCTGCCATCATGCCATGTGTGAAAGTGAGCGCGTGTCTATTCTCTTCTGAAAAGACAGGGAAGAGAACAGAAAGTGAAGAAAATAGAATGGTAAAGCCTTGCCAAATGCAAAGGAAGGAGGGGTGATTCCCCCTACTGCACCCCACCCAACTTGGCACCAGGAGTAACACTCCCATTAGGGTTTCGAAATGCCAGCCGGAGCTGGAATCGGCACAAGCAAGCTTCTCTGCCTGGATAAAAAGCAAGCCACCCAGCAAGAAAAGCTGGGGTGCTCCATTTGCTGCCTATGTTGGCATCAGCACCACCCTTTGCTCAAAAGCCCCGAACTGGCCTAGATCAGCATCAGTGGCTGGCTCTCCCGAGCCAGCCAGCCTAACAGCAAGAGCTTGTTACAGCTCAAGTGTGCCCTCCTCCTGAAGGGTCCTGATCTACTCCATCCCACAGGCCTTCCAAGAGCCCGGCCTCCAACCCTTTGCCTCCAACACATTAAAAATGGAGCCAAGATACGCTCAGAACTTTTCCCTGTCCAGTACGAAATAAATATCCTCTCAGCCCCTCTTCCCTCACAGGCCAGCTCAATAACCCACTTACCCCTACCCGCACACACGTACACACTGCATTACTGCCTTGAAGACCGGCTCCACGCGGGGGCACGAATGCGCCCCCCACGCCTCAGCCGGGCCCCACTACCCAGTCACGGTCATCCCAGCCCATCTGACCTAACAGCTCTCGCAAAGGTCCCTCACTCACTGGGCACCATGCCTGTGCCACTTCCCTGACACCAAAACAGGTGTCCCTCAGCTAAACACCGACGCCCCCTTAGAGCCTGTCCACTCCAGGCACGGGAGCCACTCTCGGGACCCCTCAACTCTTGACGACGACACTCTTTCAGCCCCCTCCAGCCAGGCAGCGACGCCGTCTTCAGCCCCCTCCAGCCAGGCCTCGACGACCCCCAGGCCCCCAGGCTGGCCCGGACGCCCCCTCCCCCTTACCTGCGGGGGTTCAGCCCTGGCTGACAGGGGGCTGGGCAGCGCCTGGAGGAGCAGGAGCGCCATGCCACCCAGGAGCCTTCTCCTCTCCATCCCCCTCCTGCTCCTGCTCCTCCGCCACGGCGCCGCCACCTCCCTCCTCCTCCTCCTCCCTCTCCTCCTCTTCCCTCTTCTTCCTTCTTCCCTTCTTTTCCTGTTTCACTCTCCCCTCCCGCTTCCGGCTCTGCTCCACCCCGCCCCAGCCCAAACACCCTCCCACACACTGGGCAGGCTCTCCAGTTCCAGCGGTTCACGGGCTCTTGCCCTTCGTCCATTGACCAAAATAGCTGTCGATCAAGCAGAAGTTCCGCCCCTTCACCCTCCCAGTGGAGACGGAAGACCTGAGAGAGCCAGCCAATGAAAAGTAGGAGGAAGCCGGGCCATCTTGAGTGCTGCATGGCGGTGTAAACGCGCCCCACGCCACAGAGAGTGGCGGAAGGAGCTCCGATCCGGGGGCGGGGCCCTCTGGTACGAACCTCGGAAAGTCTAATTCGGATGCAGCCATCTTAAGCGTGGCGGAAGTACGAGATTCCTACACTTCTGCAAAGAGAGCGAAGAGGGGTATGGTAATTCTGAAGAGTATTGGAAAATAAGTTGTGGTACTCCTAACGAAGAAAACAATTGCAGCCTAAAAGTCTTTTGACGTCTTTTGTTTTGAAGCACAGCCCTGGTACCTTGGCTCAAATCGCCCAGTGGTAGGTTAGGTCCGTGTGAATTCTCCGTGAAATAATACCTTTACCTGAGGCACGGTGCTGTGTCACCCCAAGTTCCAGGGACAACGTTCTATTGACTCTACCTCAGAAATCGCTCTGAAATCCACTCCCGTTGTTTCCGTCCGTGTTCTCATCTTCTGGCTGAACACAAATGCTCTCCCTGCTGGCCCTAGTTGCCAATTCTTCCCTCTCGAATGCCTGCCGCACGCCACAGCAAGGGCGCTCTTGACATGCTGTCTTACGGCTTTCCCTCTTGAAATACTTCAACGACCTACGGAATATATAGTCCAAACTGCTCAGTAGGGTTCTCTCTTGTATCCTGATGCCTGCCTACTTCTTTTTATCTCATCTGCCACTACATTTCCCCACACATTCCCCTTACACCAAACTCTTAAGAGATGCCCCAGTGTGCTGGGGAACTTCTAGTTCCCACCCCCTCCCTTGTTTCTTCTTCTGGATTCCCATAACACCAAAACACAGTGTCTGATTGTAGTATCTGCCTGGCTGGCCCCTACCACTAAATTCACAGCTTTTTGTATGGCACACCGGGTGTTATTTTTATTTTTGTTTTTTTTTAAGATATCCCTGCAACATCTTGTACAAAGCCCAACCATGAGTCCAACAATGTTCGTAAAATAAATGAACAAGTGAAGAACCGTGCCAGAGAGGCCAGATTCCTGTAGCTGCCAATTTCCTCTCAAAATCCTGCCAAAGCATTTTGTAGCCTGGCCTAGTCTAGCCCATGGCTGAGCCCACAGGGAGTTCGTTCTTGGCTTAAATGGTGGCAAAGTGGGAAACAGATAAGAGTGAAGAGATTGGTTCTGCCTCTGTCTTGATCCTACTTTCCCAAGTGTTACAAAAGGTAACAAGTGTTTTTGCCAATCTCAAATGTCTTAGAAATTCATCCATACTACAATCAAGCTCCCTGGGGGAGAAATAAAGATTCAGTACTAGGCACAGGCCAAATTATTTTCACAGCACAGGGTCTCAGTCCTGGCTTCAAGGTTTTAGAAGCCTTCCTATATAAAAGCCAGGTATCATCATCAGCATGCTAATTTCAATTTAGCAAACACAGGTTTTTGTCCTAACTTCCCTTTCTTTACCTGAAAGCTTAAATTGAGCCGCTGCATGGGACAAACACTAAACCCTACCTGTGTGGATTAACACTTCTCACACGAAGGCGTTTGAGTCACCCTAATCACCTGGCTTCTGACATCCCGCAGGTGCCAACTCAAAGAGAAGCAGAGAGGTCTTGCAAAATGGAGCTGAGGTGCAGTTTGAGGGAGCATTCTCTAAAGTCCTCTAAACTGTAGCCACTACAAACTTCAGACTTTTCCAAAAGAGTGATTGTCTATAAAAGGAGAAGGAATTGGGGCGCCTGGGTGGCGCAGTCGGTTAAGCGTCCGACTTCAGCCAGGTCACGATCTCGCGGCCCGTGAGTTCGAGCCCCGCGTCAGGCTCTGGGCTGATGGCTCAGGGCCTGGAGCCTGTTTCCGATTTTGTGTCTCCCTCTCTCTCTGCCCCTTCCCCGTTCATGCTCTGTCTCTCTCTGTCCCAAAATAAAAGGGGGAGGAATGCTAGGAAGTTTAAGGAGCTGGGAAGGAAAGGAGAAGGTTGTCAATTCTTGAAAGAACATCAGTGTGGGACTGCTTCCAAGCTCTGACTTGCTCTGGTAATGTTTTTCCTATTTGCCTTTGGAAATGGGCAAAGCGGAGGCCAGAGCTCCTATCCTAAGGAAGCTGGCTCAGAGATGCAGACTTTTCTGCTCAGAAATTAGCTAAAGTCAAATTACACATGTTATGGAATGGATGAACTTTGAAAATATCATGCTAAATGAAAGAAGTCAGACACAGAAGGCCATAAACTGTATGATTTCCTTTACATGAAAAGTCCAGAATAGGCCAATCCATAAAGGCAGAAAGTAGATAAGGAGTTTCAAGGGGGTGTGGGATGAAGGGAATCCAGAGACTGCCAAATGGTACAGAGTTTCTTTGGGGAGTAATAAAAATATTCTGAAATTAGTGATAATGATTACAACTCTGGATGTACTAAAACCCATAGAATTGTACACTTTAAAAGGATGAATTTATGAGTTCTGTTTTGTTTTAATTTTACTTATTTTGAGAGAGACAGAGAGTGCGAGCAGGGGAGGGGCAGAGAGAGAAGACAATCCCAAGCGGGCTCCCAACATAGGGCTTGAACCCACAAAACCGGGAACTCATGACCTAAGCTGAAAACGTCAGATGCTTAAGCGACTGAGCCACCCAGGCACCCCTAAAATTTTTCTAATGTTTACTTATTTTGAGAGAGAGAGAGAGAGAGAGAGAGAGAGAGAGAGAGAGAGAGAGCGCCACAGGGGATAAACAGAGAGAATCCCAAGCAGGCTCCACACTGCCAACACAGAACCCAACACAGGGCTCAAACCCAAGAACCATGAGATCATGACCTGAGACGAAATCAAGAGTCGAGACACTTTAAACGACAGAGCCACCCACCCACCCCTGTATGTCTTCTTCAGAGAAATGTCTCTTCATGTCTTCTGCCTATTCTTTTTTTTACAAAACTAATTTTATTTAAATACTCTCTACCCAACGTGGGGTTTGAACCCACAATCCCAAGATCAAGAGTCCATGCTCTTCCAGCTGAGCCAGCCAGGGGCCTTTTCCTGCCCTTTTTTTTTTTTTTTTTTTTACCGGATTATTTGTTTTTGTGTGTGTTGAGTTGTATAAGTTCTTTATGTATTTTGGATAAGAACCCTGTATCAGCTATGTCATTTGCAAGTATCTTCTCCCATTCAGTAGCTTGTCTTTTGGTTTTGTTGACTGTTTCTTCGGCTGTGTAGCTTTTTATTTTGGTGTAGTAACAATAGTTTATTTTTGCTTTTGTTTTCCTTGCCTCAAGAGATATATCTGGACCCACAATTTCTATTTTAACAACCCATCCAGGTGACTCTGAAATATATTAAGAACCATTGCTCCAGAGTAGGGGTAACATTTTGTGTACAGGGCCAGAGAGCAAATATTTTAATGCTCTGCATGCCACATACATGGGGGTCTCTGTCATATATTCTTGGCTTTTTCTTTTTTTGCCTTTTAAAATATAATTCCCAGGCACACAAAAACAAGTAGCAGGTGGATTTAGGCCCTTGAGCCACGGTTTGCTGCTCTAGAACAAAGCTCCCATTCTGCAGCGTCCAGCAGATTTTTCCTCTGTAATAAGGGAAATAAACAATCACCTCCAGGCATCAGACAGGTTCCCTTATAGTTGTGATAACCTCTTGCATGCCAAGGTCAAAGTGAGACCAGATCCTGCTTTCCATCCAGGCTTTACTAATTCAGTCTGCATACAGTTCATTACACTCTTTCAAGAAATTTATTTGATTCACAGTGATATCCTTTGAACAGTCAGGAAATTCTATTAGATGAAACTCAGACAGACATTGATCCCTCGTAAGCCACAATGGTCTCCTTCCACCCCCACCCCACCCGGAGCCTGAAAAGTCACCTACAGCAGCCAAGATGGGACGGGCAAATGGCTGCACTTTGCTGTGTGTCCTTTAAGGCTCTTTGGTCCTGGTTGGTTACTTCTCAGAGGTATCCAAATAAAACTTCTCTTTCCTATTCAGAACACACTAGTCTTTGGTGTTTAACCCAATGGGCTGAGAAGGGAGGCAGCTAGGAAAATATACCCATTAAAATGTGCTGTTAATGCCTACATATATTCTTTTTACTCACAGTTAGTGGACTTATTTTTCAAACACAGAGAAGCAAAATCAGACATGATTTTAGCATTAGGAGATCAAAGTCAGTGTCAATAGACAGGGCTTAAAGCACCATGAAACTTTGCTGCCTCATGAAACGGCCTGACTATCTCAAGTTTAGCAGCACTCCCAAAGACGCTTTCTGACCAGGGGACACTGGGGACGAGAATGAGAAAGAACAGAGAAGAGCCCCACGTTGGCAAAGGCTTCTTCCCCTCCCTTCCTGAGTTGGCTAGAATTGCAAGGGTAAAAAGTTTCATAGCATGAGACAAGATGAGGAGGAAGAGGAGTAAGAGCATCTTTTTGTCCCAGGGGCTCTTCCCCAGTCCTGGCTGGAACTAGAATCCCCAAAGTTTCCTAATTTTTCCAAATGGTCTGAGTATCTCTTTCAGGGGGTCTCAGCTCCTGGTCTCCAGGGGATGGTGGTTAAGGGAGGAACAGATAGAAGACTTGGCTTTTGCTCCCCTTGTTCACTTTTATCCTCTGGAGTCCAATTAGCCTGGGTGAAAACACGAGGCTCCCCACCTCCCAAATCCACCCTGGCCTTCAGGCCCTGTGGGCAGAGGAATGAGGGGACAGGTATACAGAGCAGCTGAGGAGCTGGTGAATATGGGCACAGACTGGTCCTTACTGGGGTGGGGCATTTAGAGGCCCTTATTGAAGTAGACATAAGGCACAAGTTCTCCATACTTGGCTCTGATGGTGTCTTGGAGCTCTGGTTCCAGATAAGAAACTGGCAATTCACTGAGAAGACAGAAGGGGATTATGAGCGTGCCAACTGGACAAGCAACAAATTATCGTCAGATAAAGTCCAACTCAAATGCCATCTCTAAGAAGCCCTCCCTGATTTTTCCATCAGAATGAATGGCCTCTATACAACATAATATATTGCTTTTACTTCTACTCGGGCCTGACTTCATTCTCCTTGGTGCCAAACTTCCATCTTCTCTGCAAAATTACAAGCACAAGCACTTCTCCTGTGTGCTTGGAACACAGAAGTCTAGCAGACGACACTAAAATATGAATACCACAGCAGGGGAACCTGGTATCTTCTCGGTATATATCCAAGCTGCACTTCGTCTCCTGGAGCTAATCCTCTCCGCTCCCACAATCTGATGCTTTGTTTCCCCTTTCCATCATCCCTTTTCACATCCCTTCCCTGCCAGGACATGCAAGAGAAATAGAGAGGCCCAAGTCATCCACCCCCTAGCAAACACAAGCCAGAATAAGTACCTGTACCTTTGTTCAATTTCAAGGACCAGATCTAGCCAGGGAGGATGTATCTAATAACCTAACCAGCAGGGACAGAAAGTTTCTTGTTGTTCCCCCACTTCCCTCCAAGGCAGTCCTTGCTCCACTGGGAGGAAGCCACTCATGCCTCCACCCCTTGGAGCTCTGTTTTGGTTTACCATTCCCCCCCGGGGCTAAGAGGCCCAGAGTTTAGGCTGATAGGCACTTGTCCTCAGACAAAAATGCTGCCCTTCCTGCCCCTTCTTGTCTCCTTCAGGACAGCAGGCAGGTCAGGGAGAGCAGGGACAGGGCATTCAGTAAAACAAAGCGAGGAACGAAGAGCTGTTACCATTTCTGTGGGAAGAGCCCACAGGCCACTGGCACCATGAAGATGAGGCTGGAAGAAAGGAGAAACAAAGTGTCAGGGGCATCTCCCCACAGGCCTACTCACATCCTATCTCTGAGTCCCCCAAAGGAAGGAGGAGATGCCCACTCACCCAGCCTGCCCTCCCCGCCACCCCATGGCTCCTCTCCCTGCAACTCTTCTCTTGGTCTCTCAGTGCCAGGATATTCATTCTGGGATGGGATGGAATCAGCCTCCCTCCACCTCCCACATCCACCTGTTGTCCAAGCAGATGAAGATAACGAAGGCACTGGGAGTATAACTAGCAGCCCTAAAGACCACAAGCACTGAGCAGTGAGGGTTATGACACCTGAGGTCCTGCCCCCCATAGCCATGAACACCTGGGCTGGTGGAGACCAGAACAGGGCAGCTTCTCAAACTTCACTGTGCGTGCAAGTTAACTCATGGGGCTTGTTAAAAAGCGATGCTGACTCAGGAGGTCTGGGGAAGGGCTTAAGAGCATTTCTAAGGTTCTCAGATGTTTCAGCTCCAGGGTCTTGTCTTACAGGACTTGGGAATCTAACAGACCAAGGTTCATATCCCAGCTTTGCTACTTCCTTGCTGTGTCATATTGGGCGAGTTACCCCTGAGCCAGCAGGGGGAAGACAAGGATACCTACTCTGCAGGGCCACCGTGGGGATTAAATGAAAAGTGCACATGTGGCACTCAGCTCGTGGTAACCACTCACTCAGCGGTGACTCAGTTAGCAGAGTCACCTCGGAGACTACCGAGGATCCGACCACAACTCCGGCAATTATGGGCTACAGAGCCTTGGGTGAGTGTCTCCATCTCTCTGAGCCCCGGTTTCTTCATTTGTAAAAGGAGATGATGGCCCTATCTATACTTCTAGGGCGGAGGAGATTCAGCGAAATTATAGATGTGAACCATGAGCACAGCAGGGACACACAGGAAACACTCAATACGTGTTGGTTATTCCTGTTATTGTCATTAGCCCCATGGCCTTGTAAAGTGTGACTGACACTAGGACACAGCCAGTCAAGGGCAGGCACCGAAGCACGCCGCCATGGCTTGTGTTTTATTTACTTACTTACTTACTTACTTACTTATTTATTTATTTTTGAGAGAGAGAGAGCACGAGAGCACGCGCATGTGCACAAGCAGGGGAGGGGCAGAGAAAGAGGGACACACACAGAATCCGAGCTGTCAGTGCAGAGCCCAGCGCTGGGCTTGAACTCAGGAACTGTGAGATCATAACCTGAGCCAAAGCCAAGACATTTAACCCACTGAGCCACCCAGGCACTCCATTTACTTATTTTTCAAATGTTTGTATATTTGGGGGGCGGGAGGGAGAGAGTGTGAGCGGGCTAGGACCAGAGAGAGAGGGATTAAGAAAGAATCCCAAGCAGGCTGTGCCGTAATCACAGAGCACAACACAGGGCTCGACCTCACGAACCAAGAAATCATGACCTGAGTCAAAATCAAGAGACAGACGCTTAACCGACAGAGCCACCCAGGTGCCTATGGTGTTTTCCTTTTGTGCGAGGTTGGGACACGTGACGGCCACAGGCTGTCCCATCACTGTTATGTCTCAGCAGGTCTGTGTATTTACTTAATTGATTTATACTGAGATATAGTTGCCATAGAACACGGTGTCCATGTAAGGTGTAGAGCATGTTGACTTGATACAGTGAGACATTGCAATACGTTTACCACCTCAGCATTAGTGGACACCTCTATCACTGCCACAGAGTTATCATTTCTTTTTTGTAGTGGGACTGGATTGTGGTTTTCCTCTCTTCTCCAGTCTGAAGGTCAGAGGAGGCCCCGGGCAGGAGGGCACCCAAGCACTCCACTCTCCATGCGGATGTGTGCATACAGCCTAGCCAGTCTGATGCCTTCAAGAAAGATGGGGCGAGAGCTCTCTGTGTGGCCCACATACAGAGCTCAGGCACTATGGAAGTCAGGTAAAAGAGAGCACGTTCTCCAACATGGGCGACACAAGAAGACAGTGCTTGGGTGACCCAGCTGCCACAGAACCCACAACGAGAAAACGCGTTACTCACAAGCACCCCGACAGCAGAACTTGCAACGGGGCATGCAGGACCTTGACTTTCTGGACAAAAAAAATAAATAAAAAGAAAGATCCATGTAAGATTTACAGATCTTAATGTGAACCCCACGCCTGCCCTACCCCTGCTCAGTCAGCCAGAAACCCACAGGCATGAAACGCCTAGCCGTGAAGGAGGGAGAACGGGGTTCCTCTTGCTCTCTACGGACAAGGCCAAGCAACCAGCTACGGCATCTAAAGCGGGCAGCCAGCGGGGACTGGTATGGGCCCTCCCTGAAGGAGGTAAGGCCAGCAGCTAGAGGGAAGGACGAGGATCAGGTGCTCCTAAGTATGGCTGGGGGGCTCTGGGCAGAGAAGATGCAAAAGGGAACCCCACTCACCTTCATGAAACGCAGCTTCTCCAGCCTTTCCATGATGACTGGCAGCAAGACTGCAAGAGACCAGGGAGGATCTCGGGGAAGGCCATAAGACTCTCTCCAAGACCCCTTCCCAAAGTCAGGTGATTCCCTCCACCTCCCCTGACGTTCCTGAAAAGACTTCAAGACTGTGTAGGTGCAGCCACCCCCAAGCTGTCCCCTAAGTCCTAGGAGAAGGGTGCTTCCCAAACTTCTCCACTTGCACACCTGTGACAGGACATGTACCGCAGGCCCCAAGCGTCCTTCTCAAAACTTAAATCTTTGAAGGCTCACGCAAACAAATCTCCTATCCTACTCTGTAACATGCCTCTGCTAAAAGCAAAACCAGGGCAAGGGATTTATTTTCTTTACCACTGTCTTCCTGCCACCCCACACTGTGCCCAGCACACTGAAGGTACTTAAGGAGTATCTGTGGAATGAAAAGAACTTTCTTCCCCACATCTCTGACTGACTGATGTTCTGGAAACTACAGTGTGGTCTCCCGTGGGCTTCTGCACTCCAGCACTATGTAGGAGTAAGGTATACAGCATGTGGATCTGGTAGATTTATACAATGTAATATGGTCAAGCATAGCCTTAGTTGCAATTTCTACCACATCACAGAATTATCATTTGTTTTTTGAGAAGCATGGCTATAGAAGCTGGGGCCCCACCCCCCACCCAAAAGCTGAGTGTGGTTGAGGCCTCCATCACGTGTTCCAGGGTCCCCCAGGACAGGAGGACTTCTTTATCTTACTCATGCCAGGGGCTGCCATGGTGATCCGAGAAATGACCACTTGGGTGATGCCTATGGCCGCAGCTCTCTGAGGGCAGAAAAGAGCAAGTTGTCAGGCATGACCTCATCCAGTATCCGTGGGCTGCACCAGCAGGCTGGGTCAAGGGTCAGGATCAGGTCTGAGTTGGTAAAGGGGAAGGGATGGATCTGTCAGGGGCTGTATCCTCACCCAACCCTCTCTCACCTAGCTAGACTTTTATGGCTTCAGGACCAGAAATGATGGAGAAAGGACATGACAAGCTTGTTCTGAACAAGAAATGTACGGAAATCAAGGGGAAGGAGGACGGAGTCAGGGGGACCCTGCAACAGAACCCGGGCCGGCTCTGACCACTAACAACAAAACAGGGTATAAGAGAATTCCCTCCTCCCACTCCAAAGGGATGCCTCTGCTCACCCGGGAATGACCAATCTCATTGTGATTTCCGTCCTTCACGCAGATGCCCTGGACGAGTTCCCTAAACACAGACAGGAGCTGCTGAACGTGGGAAGGGTGTGCTGGAAGCTTGCCAGCAATGTGACACAGCAGGTAACCAAGGCCAGCACACTCCAGCTCCAGGAAGCCACCTCCTACAGTCTGGCCCTTTGATCTTCCTTCTGTATTCCAGTGAGCGACATCTTGGAAGTGATCTAGGGCAGTGGCTAAGAGAGCTAGGCTGGGGCTCAGACTGCCTAGGTTGGATCCTGAAAATGCTGAGTAAGTCTTTGATCTTGAGCAGGTTCCCAAATCCTTCTAAAGACTCAGTTATCCTCATCTGCAAAATGGGGATAATCATGGCACTCGCTTCATAGGAATGGTGAGGATTAAATGGGACCAATGCCTGCAAAGCACTTAATCCGGCGCCTGACAGAGTGACTGCTCCATAAATAGTGGCTGCACTGGCTATTATTCTCTGGCCAGTTCTCGACAGCACTCGACCCCAGACCAGATAGGTGGCTGGGGCTCATTCATTTGTTGGGAAGGAGCACCTGGATAGAGGAGGGAAAGAGAGGAACAATGTGTATGCATGACTCTTCCCGTCGTGGACTCTTTCCACGAGCGCTATTGTGCTGAATTCCGGCTTGCTAGCAGTCCCAAGAAAACAGGGCTATTGGAGACTGGTGATGGTGATGAAGGCCGTGACGGTAACAGCAGCAATAATTGCTAACACTTAGGTAGCACTTGATCCCTTCCAAGAGCTACTGTGAGTGCTTTATGTATATTACATCATTAAGTTTTACAACAGAGGAACATCTATGCTTTCTCGAGTCAGAAAACAAGAACTACAAGACACACGGATTTCTCCTTTAACCTTTCCTGCTGCGAAGCTTAGAGCCCGGTGCCTGGAAAACATCTGTCTACTCCTCTGGCTTCTTTCAAAGCTTCTTGGCTCTGTTCTATCTTTGGACGCCTCGCTTTGCTACATTTCGTTCTGTAAGCCATGCCCAGGGCTTTGGAAGTGGGCAGAGATCACAACTTAAATTGCAGTTGCAGTTGAAAGGACACGATCTCGTACAAACCTCCAGAGTCCACCCTACCCCCGCCCTCATCCCACACGATCCAAAGAATGACTCCCACAACATTCAACACAGACTAAACCTAAGTCACCTGCCACTCCTGTGGCCATCACTGTTGGAGCAGCCCGGCAGCCCTCCCCACACCCACCTCAGCCCCCAAAGCCACCCACTGCCTTGGTTTCCTGCCCTGGCCCCACTAACCTTAGGGTTTGTAGGGAGGCAAAGGAAGCCCCATACTCACTGCTGTCGCATCATTGGGATGTTGACACAGTTAGCAGCAGCCACAGCGGCAAAGGGCACCCAGCGGCCCACCAGGGGTGGAGCTCTCTGTTGGGGGAAAGGAACAATAAGGACTATAAACCAAGAAATGAGACCTTGCTTCTGCCACTCATCCAGACATTTGGTCTAGGAACCCAAATTCCCTCAAAGACCCAAGAAAGACCAACCTGGGGATAGCTCGGCTACCTCTCCCACTAGTTGGCTTTGCTCTGGGCCATACCCCACCCACCCAGACAAGGGTAGTGCCAGGCCTGGGCAAAATTTTCCCTAGGACTTTGCTGCCCCCTAGTGGCCACCATGCCCACAGCCGCCCCAGACCGTACCTTTGTCAACATGTTCATGCCCACAGCAGTGGCCACCGCGGTGGTTGTGGCTGTGATGTAGGAAAGGGCCATCTGCCTAGTGGAGGAAAGACACGCTTGGGAGTGGGGAGCCCTGCTGGCTGAGGGCAAGACCAAGACTTCATTGAGAAAGTCTGGACACGAGGCTTCATGCCTGAGAAGCTTATGTGAACTATCCCCCATCCCGTCTTATGACACGCCCCCCTAAACACACACAACGCTCCAGCCCCCTGGGCCACCTTCAGTACTTTCAGCAAAGAGCAAACTCATTTCTGCTTCAGAACCCTTGCGTGCTGTCGCTCCCTATATGGGGAATTCTTCTGTCGGCTCCACGTTGCTAAATCCTTATCCTTCAGAAATCCGCAGAAATACGGGCTCCACAGAAAACACTTCCCCCAACCAGCCCATCTACACAGATGCCCCTCTGCTGTTTGTTACCTTGTCACCTGTTTATTTCCTTAATGGCAGCAGTTACAATCTAAGATTATCGTGCTTGCTTCCTTACAAGTCCTTAAATTCCATAAGAACAGGGACCTTAGAACCATGCCTGGCACTTAACACCTACCCAAGAAATATTTGAGAATGAATGAATGAATGAACTTTGAACTAGTCTAGGAAGATACTCTCCTAGTCAGCCTCAGAAAATACTTGCAAACCGTAAAAAGAGGGACTTGGTCACCTGCCCAGAATAAGCCCCGCCTGGAGAAGATAGCCCGAGAACCCTTTAGAAGGGCTGTTCCCCTCACGAGGACAGCTACCTGCTCCTGACCCACGTGGACAGCCTGGGGTTCAAGTCTCCTACCTGACCGATGTAGGGGAAGCTGCATTCCTGTTGGTATAGTTGACTAAGGCATTGAAGGACTGGTTCACCCACTGCCAGAAGATCACAGCCGGCATCGTCCTACCATAAGGAAGGCCCAGAGACGCAGAGGGGAGTCAATGCAAGGCTTGGTGTACAACCCAGATCACCTGCTGTTCCCCAAACTTCCCATGCTGTTTCATGCACCTGGGCTTTTGCACAGGCTGGTCCCTCTGCCTGGAACACACACACACACACACACACACACACACACACACACACACACCCCTTTCATACATGGCTAAATCTTGCTTTGTTGAGACATCACTTCTTCAAGACCTTCCTGACCCTTCCCCGGCCCTTCCTGGAACAATGAGTCATTCTATGCTCCCCGTTCTCACAACCCCATGCTCTCCCCACAACCTACCTATTAGCAAGCTGACCTATAACTGTTTACTTGTTGGTTTCCTCAACAAAACTGGAGAAGCTCTTTAAGGACAGGGGCTAAAGTTTTTATATGCCTAACACCTGGCCCAAGGCCTGGCTGGGGCCCAGCCCAAGGCCTGGCTGGACAAATGGATGCATGGGGGAGAAGGGGCAGAAAGAAGAGGGGAAAGGAGAGGAGTAAAATATCCAGCAGCTACAGAGAAAGTTTATTCTCTCCTATAGGTCTTCCTAATTTTGGGGGTGGGGAGGAGGGGCGGGGGGGGTCACCTTCCTATATTTTTTACTGGGACATTACGTTATAAAAATACGTTAGTATTTCATTGTTGAATAAGTACTTTCTAAAGAGGGAAGCAGGATGGCTGATTCGTTGAGAGTTCTAGAGAGGCACCCGTATTTCCTGGCTGTGTGTGGACTTGGACAAGTTACGTCACCTCTCTAGAACCTCCGTTCTTCATCTATACAGCACCTCTCTGTAGGGCTGATGAGAAGATTAAGTGAGGTAACATACGCAAAGAATTTCACACAGTGCCTGGTATTTGGTAAGGGGTCAATAAAGATGGCTGTGATTGTCATCATAATATGGCTCCCTGCCTAGCAGATCCAAGTGGCCACACTGCCCACCACCTTGCTCCCAGGTTCCACCTGTAGAACTGGAGCATGAAGCCCGTGATGATCATGCCACCAGGGACCTGGAAGGACATCCGCCCGATGACATTCATCTTGTCCCCGGTGTCAGGATGGAAGGCTGAGTCGTACAGCTTCTTGGCATACAGCAGCTGCTCCACTTGGGTGCCTGGGGGCACAACACCCATCCTGCCACCCAAGGATAATGGACACAGTTACCTCCCAGGTCCCTTGCCCCAGGTCATCCTGCTCCCCCCTTCCTGAGAGCTCTGCCTATTCCCATATCTTTAGTTTCCACCTTCTCCACAGGGATCCATCAGTGTTGCCCCAGTGCCTCCAGCCCCCTCCCCCCTAGCTGCTCACCTGCTCTTCTCCACCGTCACCTTGGCCCAGTCCAGCTCCCGCTCTGGTACCAGGACAGTGCGAGGGTCTGTGATATTGAAGAAGTGCTTCACCCGCCCCAGGAAAGTGCACTGGTCCCAACGGGGAGCATCAATGTTAAAGCCAGACAGATCAGCCTCCATCTTGTTCACACACAAAACTGGGGACTTAAGGAACAGAGAGGGGAAATGAGGATTGTCCCCCAAACTACAGTCTGCCCCGGAGACCCTGAACACCTCCCGCAGTTGTAGAATGCCTGCTTTCACCCACCACTAGCATCGTTTGACTAAGTTTGGGCAGGCCCCAGGGAATGGTCCCAGACTGAGAAACCGACACTAATATGTGTTTCCTGAGTGCCTGCTGGTAGCCAGCCCTGTGCTTGACCATACTGTGGGAGACACTGGAAAAAAGGGCAACACCGTGCCTATCCTTGGGGAGCTGAGTGTTACTGGGGAACAAGAGCCCACCCATGGAACAGGATATAATATATATGCAACAGTACGTACAGGAGATGAGAGAAAGCAGAGATGGGGGAGCAAAGTAAGAAAAGGGGGCTTCCCAGAAGAGCTGGAATGTGCACCCCAGAAGACAGATTGATCTGGGGCGCCTGGATGGCTCAGTTGGTTAAGCATCCGACTTCGGCTCAGGTGATGATCTTGTGGTTCGTGAGTTTGAGCTCTGCGTAGGGCTCTGTGCTGATGGCTCAGAGCCTGGAGCCTGCTTTGGATTCTGTGTCTCCCTCTCTCTCTGCCCTCACCTGCTGGCGCTCTGTCTCTTTCTCTCTCTCAAAAATAAATAAAAGCATTAAAATTTTAAAGAAGAAGAAGAAGATAGATTGATCTGAAAGAGGCCGAAAGCATGGATCACATTCAAGGTAGAAACAATTACAGACAAAGGTGAAAATGAACATGTGGCATGATCACTCTCATCACTTCTGTGTACGTGTGTGGTGCATGCTGGTCCTGTGAGAGGTCTCAGGCCATGGCTCTGACTGAGGTAATGCACCTGCCCTCAAGGAGTTACAGAATGGGAGGTAAAAGACAAGTAAAGCCACAAGGACAGCAGTGTGAACAATGCTGTGGACACTGAGGGCAATGGAAAACCCGAGAAGAGGCATCTAAAATTGAGAGGACCTTATCTCCCAGTTTTCCTGGGATTATTGTCCTGGGGCAATTGTTAATAGCATCCTCTTCCACTCTCAAAAGTGTCCTGTTTGGGGTAGTAAATTATATGATCACTTTATCTAAAATGGACGAGGGATAGGGCGCCTGTGTGGCTCAGTCGGTTAAGGTCCAACTCTTGGGTTTCCACTCAGGTCACGATCTCGTGGTTCTTGAGTTCAAGCTCCACACCAGGCTCTGCACTGACATTTCAGAGCCTGCTTGGGATTCTCTCTCTTTCCCTCTCTCTGCCTCTCCCCCACTGGCACTATCTCTCTCTCAAAATGAATAAATAAACTTTAAAAAATTAATAAAACAGATGAGGGATTCTGAACATGCTTTGTGAAAACAAGAAATAATGTTTTGAAGGATGGGTAGAAGATAGATAGAGGAGAGATGTCCCAGGCAAAAAGAACAGCCAGCGTTGACCGCACACAGGGCATGTGGGGACCAGATGATATTTATCACAGATAACACTTACTGAACTTTGACTCTATGCTAGACACTTTGCTTGGTGCTTACATGCATTTTCTGAATTTATCTTCACAATAACCCTATAAAATAAATACCCTTTAATCTAACCCCATGGTAAGGATGAGAAAACTAGGGCACAGATAAGCAACTTTACCAAGTCACACAAGTATTAGCCAGTGGCAGAGCCAGGATTTTAACTCAGCCTGATTTACTTTAGAACTCTGCTTCGGATTCTGTGTCTCCCTCTCTCCCTGCCCCTCCCTGACTTGCGCGCACGCATACGCCCTCTCTCTCTTTCTCAAAAATAAAAATTTAAAAAACATTGAAGTTGTTTTAAAAAAAGGAATTTAAAAAACTATCACTGATATGCTAAGGGCTCCAATGGGAAAGTGGACAACATGCAAAGAACAGATGGACAATATAAGCAAAGGAATGGTAACTCTAAGAAAGAATCAAAAGGAAATGTTACAAATCAGAATCCAAAGCGGGCTCCAGGCTCCAACCTGTCAGCACAGAGTCCAAAGCAGGGCTTGAACTCACGAATCACGAGATCATGATCTGAACCAAAGTCAGATGCTTAACTGATTGAACCACCCAGGCGCCCCACCTTTTTATTTTTAAAAGATTTTGTGATCTCCACACCCAACGTGGGGCTTAAACTCACAACCCTGAGATCAAGAGTTGCATGGTCTACCAACGAAGCAAGCCCAGCACCCCATTTAATATGGTGAGTGTCAACCTCCTTTTATTTTTAATATATACTTTTTAATTTATGTATTTATTTTGAGAAAGAGAGCATATGGGAGGGGCAGAGAGAAAAACAACCCTAAGCATGCTCTGTGCTGTCAGTGCGGAGCCTGACGCAGGGCTCAAACTCACGAACCATGAGATCATGACCTGAGTCAAAATCAAGAATTGGATGCTTAACCAACTGAGCGAAGGGGCCCCCGCCCCTCTTTTTTTTTTTTAAAGTAGGCTCCATGCCCAACGTGGGGTTTGAACTCATGACTGGGAGATTGAGAGTCACATGCTCTACTGACTGTACTAGCCAGGCACCCCTGAGAATTCCTTTCACAAGCTCATTGGTACCTTGGACATGGCCAAGGAAAGAATCAATGAGCTTAAATATGTGTCAGTAGAAAACTCCCCAACTGAAAAGTAGAGAAAAAGTAAAATGAAAAAACCAGAATAGAAAATCCAAGAACTCTGGGGCAATTACATAAGGTGTAACATACATGTAATGGGAATGCAGAAGATGAAGAGGAGAAGGAACAGAAGAAATATTTGTAGCAATAATGACTGAGAATTTTCCAAAATGAATGACAGACATCAAACCACAAGTCCAAGAGGCTCAGAAAACACCAAGAAGGATAACTACCAAAAAATCTACACTTAAGGGTGCTTGGCTGGCTCAGTCAATGGAGCATATGACTCTTGATTTTGGGGTGGTGGGTTCAAGCCCCACATTGGGTGTAGATTACTTAGAAATAAATCTTTTTAAAAAATCTAGGGGCACCTGGGTGGCTCAGTCAGTTGAGTGCCTGACTTCAGCTCAGATCATGATCTCACAGTTCATGAGTTCGAGCCCCACGTTGGGCTCTGTGCTGACAGCTCAGAGCCTGGAGCCTGCTTCAGATTCTGTGCGTCCCCGTCTCTCAGCCCCTCCCCTGCTCATGCTCACGCTCTGTCTGTCTGTCTGTCTCTCAATAATAAATAAACGTTAAAAAAAATAAGATTAAAAAAAAATCTTAGGGGCGCCTGGGTGGCGCAGTCGGTTAAGCGTCCGACTTCAGCCAGGTCACGATCTCGCGATCCGTGAGTTCGAGCCCCGCGTCGGGCTCTGGGCTGATGGCTCGGAGCCTGGAGCCTGTTTCCGATTCTGTGTCTCCCTCTCTCTCTGCCCCTCCCCCGTTCATGCTCTGTCTCTCTCTGTCCCAAAAATAAATAAACGTTGAAAAAAAAAATTTTTTTTTAATTAAAAAAAAAAAATCTAGGTGAGCCTGGGTGGCTCAGTCACTTAGGCGTCTGACTCTGGATTTCAGCTTAGGTCATGAACTCAAAGTTCGCAGAGTTTGAGCCCTACATCAGCCTCTGCACTGAAAGCACAGAGCATGCTTGGGACTCTCTCTCTCTCTCTCTCTCTCTCTCTCTCTCTCTCTGTCCTTCCCCCTTCTCTCTCCCTCCCTCTCAAAAATAAATGAACTTTGAAGAAAAAAAAAAAAAAACTACACCTAGATAGGAATACAAACTGTTATAGCCACTATGGAAAACAGTATGGAAGTTCCTCAAAAAATTAAAGATAGAATTACCATATGACCCAGAAATTCCACTACTGGGTATTTACCCAGAGAATATGAAAACACTAATTTGAGAAGATATGTGCACCCCTATGTTTATTACAGCATTATTCACAATAGCCAAATTACGGAAGCAGCCCAAGTATCCATGGATAGATGAATGGATAAAAAAAAAAGATGTGGTATATGTGTACAATGGAATATTACTCAGCCATAAAAAATGAAATCTTGACATTTGCAACAACATGGATGGACCTACAGAATATTATGCTAAGTGAAATAAGTCGGAGAAAAACAAATACCATACGTCTCCACTTACATGTGGAATTTAAAAACAAAACAAATGAACAAAGACAAAAGATAACAAAAAAACAGACTCTTAACTATAGAGAACAAACTGATGGTTACCAGAGCAGAGGTGAGTGGAAGAATGGATGGAACAGGTAAGTGGATTAAGAGTACACTTACCATGGGGCACCTGCGTGGCTCAGTTGGTTAAGTGGCCGACTCTTGATTTCGGCTTAGGTCACGATCTCACAGTCTTGAGTTCAAGCCCCTAATTGGGATTTGCACTCACAGTGTGGAGCCTGCTTCAGATCCTCTGTCTCCCTCTTTCTGCCTCTACCCTGCTCATGCTCACTCACTCTCTCTCTCCCAAAAATAAACATTAAAAAAAAGTACACTTATGATGAGTACTGAGTAATATACAGAACTAAATAAATTACTACATTGTACACCTGAAACTAATATAACACTACATGTTAACTATACTCGGATTAAAATAAAAAAAAAAAAAACCTACACCTAGTCACACTATATTTCAAATTGCAGAAAATCAAGACAAAGAAAGTCAAGGAAGAAGTCTGAGGTAGGGAAAAGAAAACACCTTACCTACAGAAGAACAAAGAACTATATTGGATTTCTCCTCAGGTACCATGCAAGCAAGGAAAGTAGAGTGAAATATTTAAAGCACTGAAAGAAAAAAAAAAAAAACCCACCAACCTGGAATTCTACACCAGCAAAATTATCCTTTAAAGTGAAGGAGAAATATGGGCTTTCCCAGAAAACAAAATTGAGGGAATTTATCACCAATAGACCTGCCTTGCGAGATATGAGAAGTTCTTCAGAGAGAAAAAAAAAATGATACAGGTCATAAATTCAGACCTACATAAAGGAGTGTCAGAAGGAATAAATGAAGGCAAAATAAATTCTTTTTCTTTTTTTTTTGTTTTAAGTAATATCTACACCCGATGTGGGGCTCAAACTTACAACCCTGAGATCCCGAGTCACATGTTCTACCAGCTAAGCCAGCCAGGCACCCCTTTATTTTTCTTATTCTACTTGTTAACAGTTAACAGATAACAGTTTGTTCAAAATAAGAGCAGCAACAATGTATTCGATGATTACAGCTTATGGATACTCCACATGAATAACAGCAGTGCTGTAACAGAAGGGAGTAGCTAGGAATACTTGCATAAGTTACTGGCACTACGGTCGAGGCGGTTTAGTGTTATTTGAAAGTGGACTCGGATTAGCTGTAAATGTACGTGGCAAACTCTAGGGAACCACTAACAATTTTTTTTCAAAGGAAGTAAAATTGATACGCTAAGACAGGAAAGAAAATGACGTTATATAAAAAAGCTAAGGCTTGTAGGGCACCTGGCTGGCTCAGTTGGTAGAATGTGTGACTCTTGATCTCAAGGTTGTGAGTTCAAGCCCCACATTGGGTGTAGAGATGACCTAAAAATAAAGTATCTTTTTAAAGTTTATTTATTTATTTTAAGGGAGAGAGATAAAGAAAGGGAGAGAGAGCATGAGCGAGGGAGAGGCAGAGAGAGAGGGAGAGACAGAATCCCAAGCAGGCTCCACACCATCAGCACGGAGCCCAATGCGGGGCTCCAACCCATGAATTGTTGAGATCATGACCTGAGCCAAGATCAAGAGTAGAATGCTTAACCTGCTGAGCCATCCAGGCATCCCAAAAATAAAATCTTTTTTCTTTTTTTTAAAAACAGCTTTTGGGGCGCCTGGGTGGCTCGGTCGGTTAAGCGTCCGACTTCGGCTCAGGTCATAATCTCGTGGTTCGTGAGTTCAAGCCCCGCGTCGGGCTCTGTGCTGACAGCTCGGAGCCTGGAGCCTGTTTCCAATTCTGTGTCTCCCTCTCTCTCTCTCTGACTCTCCCCCGTTCATGCTCTGTCTCTGTCTCAAAAATAAATAAACGTTTAAAAAAAATAATAATAGGGGCGCCTGGGTGGCGCAGTCGGTTAAGCGTCCGACTTCAGCCAGGTCACGATCTCGCGGTCCGTGAGTTCGAGCCCCGCTTCAGGCTCTGGGCTGATGGCTCAGAGCCTGGAGCCTGTTTCCGATTCTGTGTCTCCCTCTCTCTCTGCCCCTCCCCCGTTCATGCTCTGTCTCTCTCTGTCCCAAAAATAAATAAACGATGAAAAAATAATAATAATAATAAAATAAAAAATAAAAACAGCTTTTGAGGGGCACCTGGGTGGCGCAGTCGGTTAAGCGTCCAACTTCAGCCAGGTCACGATCTCGCGGTCCGTGAGTTCGAGCCCCGCGTCGGGCTCTGGGCTGATGGCTCAGAGCCTGGAGCCTGTTTCCGATTCTGTGTCTCCCTCTCTCTGCCCCTCCCCCGTTCATGCTCTGTCTCTCTCTGTCCCAAAAAAAATAAATAAACGTTGAAAAAAAATTTTAATAAAAACAGCTTTTGAATTTTTGCCTGAGAAATTTCAGGAAGCCATTACAAAATTTTAAGCAGAGTGACAAGATCAGATGTGTCATTTAGAAAGATAACCCTGTTCCCCACCTGTATTCTGTCTCTCTCTGTCTCTCAAAAATAAATAAATGTTAAAAACAAAATTAGGGGCGCCTGAGTGGCTCAGTCGGTTAAGCATCCGACTTTAGCTCAGGTCATGATCTCACGGTTCACAGGCTCAAGCCCCGCATCAGGTTCTGCGCTGACAGCTCGGAGCCTGGACCCTGCTTTGGATTCTGTGTCTCCTTCTCTCTCTGCCCCTCCCCTGCTTGTGCGCTCTCAAAAATAAATAAATGTTAAAAGAAAAGAAAGAAAACTCTGGGCAATGACATGAAAATAAACTCAGTGTGGTAGGACTTCACAGGATACAAAGAGACCAGCTGGAAGGGAACTTCAATGATCCAGGCAAGAAGACATGGGGCTCATAGGAAACCAGATGCACAGGAACAGAGAGGAGGGACCAAAAGGACAGAAACTTTTAAAGCAGCAGAAGCTTGGGATTTGCTGAATGACTGGCTACAGGAGAAACAGTCTATTAGTCAGGGTTCGAGCACGGGTGCAGAATCAATAGGATACATATATCCTTTATATATACTCACCTAATATTGATAAATATATAAAAATGGGTTTAGCATGAGGAATTAGCAAACTGGCTTATGTAATTGTGGGAACTCTGCTAGGCAAGCCTGAAGCCAGCAGCTGCAAGCAGTTACCAAGGGATGATCCTGGGAGGGAAGCAGAGCAATGGAGGCCCAGCTATGGCTGAGTTTGTGACCCCAGGGGATGCCTAGCCCTCTTTTAAAGGGATTCCATCTGATTAAATCAGGCCACCCAGGATAATCTCCCTTTAGATTAACTCAAAGCTAACCAATTAGGACTTTAATTACATTTGCAAAATCCCTTCACCACAGCACCCAAATTCACGTTTGATCGAATTACTGGGAGGTGTGTGCGCTACAAAATAGTTGTTTCTCCCTCCCCGCTCAGTCTAAACTGGAAGCATACCAGAGAGGGGGACTGCGGGGGCGGGGGGGCGGGGAGGGTGTTTGACTTAGATAAGTTGACACATCACAAGTATCCAGAGTGATATACAGGATTTCTGACTTGGACCATAATGTGACGAGACAAAGAATATAGAAAAACAGTCTTTAAGAGAAAACAGGGAGAGGCGCCTGGGTGGCTCAGTCCGTTAAGCAACCGACGTCAGCTCAGGTCATGATCTCACAGCTCGTGGGTTCGAGCCCCGCGTCAGGCTCTGTGCTGACAGCTTGGAGCCTGGAGCCTGCTTTGGATTCCATGTCTCCCTCTCTCTCTGCCCCTCCCCTGCTCATGCTCGGTCTCAAAAATAAATAAAAACATTAAAAAAAATTCTTTTTTTTTAAAAGACAAAACAGGTAGTTGGATTTTCCATGTGTTGAGTTCCAAGTACCACGAGACTTTCTTAAATGCAGTAGGCTGCCACCTGTCTCAGGTCCTTTACAAATGCCATTCCCTGTCCAGAATACTCTTCCTTCCCCTCTTTCCCCTCTTCACTTACACCTACCCATCCTTTTTTTTTTTTTTAAAGGAATAATTTTCAGATTTAACTCTCTATCTTCTACGACCAGGTCTTTTTTTTTTTTTTTTTAATTTTTTTTTTTCAATGCTTATTTATTTTTGGGACAGAGAGAGACAGAGTATGAACGGGGGAGGGGCAGAGAGAGAGGGAGACACAGAATCGGAAACAGGCTCCAGGCTCAGAGCCATCAGCCCAGAGCCTGACGCGGGGCTCGAACTCACGGACCGCGAGATCGTGACCTGGCTGAAGTCGGACGCTTAACCGACTGCGCCACCCAGGCGCCCCAGCAACCAGGTCTTTTATTTTTCCTTGAAAAACACACCTTGGGGCGCCTGGGTGACTCAGTCGGTTAAGTGTCCGACTTCAGCTCAGGTCATGATCTCACAGTTTGTGAGTTCAGCCCCACATTGGGCTCCAGGCTGACAGTGCAGAGCCTGCTTGGGATTCTCTCTCTCCCTCTCTCTGCCTCTGCCCCTGTCCCTCCCTCCCTCTCTCTCAAAATAAATAAACTTAGGGGCGCCTGGGTGGCGCAGTCGGTTAAGCGTCCGACTTCAGCCAGGTCACGATCTCGCGGTCTGTGAGTTCGAGCCCCGCGTCAGGCTCTGGGCTGATGGCTCAGAGCCTGGAGCCTGTTTCCGATTCTGTGTCTCCCTCTCTCTCTGCCCCTCCCCTGTTCATGCTCTGTCTCTCTCTGTCCCAAAAATAAATAAACGTTGAAAAAAAAAATTAAAAAAAAAAAAGAAAAAAAGAAATAAATAAACTTAGAAAAAAAGAAAAACATCACCTTAACTGAGGATTTTCTATATATGTCACATAACAAGTTCATAGGCACAGTTTGAGCAAGATTTAAAGTCATCTCGAGTTATACATTCACCAAACTCCAAAAGCACTCACAAAATTAAGCAAACAAAGCCAGTATTGACAGTATTAGGGAAAGGAAACATATTGCTGATGGAAGCCATAGGACTAGTTAAAAATAAATGTTTTATATTAAGTAGAGGTAAAACAAAAGAAGAATTCTACCCAAGACTCCCACCCCAGTAAAGACCCATGCACCCCTATAGCTTCCAGGGAAGGCACAGCAGAGCCAGCTCAGAATAAATAGCAGCCTGAAAAGCAGATGTATTAGCACATAACTTCAAGGGTCCACCCTCTCCCTCAAAAAGTAGCCTTTTGCTCTCCAGGAGAGTCCTGAGTTACTTGCAAGGAAGCACCTACTCATCCTTTAGATCTTGGCTTAAACCTTTCCTCAGGGAATCCTTTGAAGGACCCTTGCCACTTCTATCCTGGCAACTAGATGAGGTGTTCTGTGTAAGCCCTCTTGGCTCTGTGCTCTTTCTTCAGAGCCATACCAGTTTGCCTTAACACTCTGTGGTTTCAGTTTTAAAATTTTTTTTAAGTTTATTTATTTGGGGGGGGGGCAGAAAGAGAGGAGAGGGAGAGGTAGGGAGGGAGGGAGAGAGAGAGAGAGAGACAGAGAGAGAGAGACAGAGAGAGAGAGACAGAGAGAGAGAGAGAGAGAGAGAGAGAGAATCCCAAGCAGGCTCTGGGCTATCAGTGCAGAGCCGGACTCGGGGCATGGGGCTCCAACTCCCTAACCGTGAGATCATGACCTGAGCCAAAATCAAGAGTCAGACACTTAACCAAATGAGCCACCCAGGCGTCCCTCTGTGTTATTAATTAACGCCTACCTTCCCCTCTAGGCCATAAGCTCCTTGGAGCCAGGGATTATGTCCATTTTGCTCACTCTGCTACCCTAGCGCCTAGTTCAAGAATTCAAGTAAATGCTGAATAAAAGGTCAAGTTTCTCAGCAACTGGGTGTTAAGGCTAAAAAGAAAGTACGGAGGTCTGAATTAGCAGTAAAACAATGAGAGGCGCCTGGATGGCTCAGTCAGTTAAGTGTCCAACTCCAGCTCAGGTCATGATCTCACAGCTCGTGAGTTCAAGCCCCGAGTTGGGCTCTGTGCTGACAGCTCAGGGCCTGGGGCCTACTCCAGATTCTGCGTCTCCCTCTCTCTTTGCCCTCCCCTGCTCATGCTCTATCTCCCCGTCTGTCTGTCTCTCTCTCTCTCTGTCTCAAAAATAAATAAACATTTAAAAAAAAAAAAAAAAGTAAAGTGATGAGTTAGCAGCATCGAGGCAGTTTAAGATGAAGTTTTCCAGTGAGAATGCACAGAACAGGAAGGATAAAGTGCTGAGGACATGCCCTGAAAACCACTACATTTAAGAGGCAAGCCAAAAAAAGGAAGCCCAAATAGATGAGAAAGAACATCCAGAGAGGTAGGAGGCCCGAGGAGCCAACAAATGCAATAAAGGGAGAGATGGCCAATGTTTAGATTTTTTTGTTGGGGTGGGAGAGACTTCACCAAGTTGACATGCTGGGGGTGAGTCGTTTCCTGGAAGAAAGGAGCCAGGAGAGAAGGAGAGACCTAACATGGAGTTTCCATGGTATCCTCACCTGGCCCTGAGGCCACCACTCACCTCTGGAGAAGTGAGAAGCCAGCCAGACAGTGTCCACTGCCAGACTCCTACCTCTCTCACTCCGCCACAAAGCCCAAGGGAAAGTTCTGGGCTTTGCCCTCTGTGGAAAGGCTGACTTGGCCTCCTGCAGGTTGGTTCAAAGACCAAAGGTATTTCATGCAGTCAGAACTGAACCCAGGAATGCTAGAGAGGCAAGAGTTTACTTTCCCTGACCCTACAGGGGGCTAAAAGGAGTGGCCAGCAGATCACACACTGCCTTGGCTTACAGAGCCCCGTGCTGCAGCCCCACTCCCCTGCTGGAGACAGCCCAAAAGAACAACATGTTACGCTTCCTTCTTCACACACCACACACACACACACACACACACACACACACACGCACACACACACACGCACACACACACACTGTCCTCGGACATCTCTCTCCATCCTCAACCCAACACTGGAAAGTCCTCTGCCTTTCATAACGGAAGTACTTCTATCATGAAGGGGTAATCATTTGCTATTATTCAAGAAAATTTGCCCTCATTACTGAGGTCAGAATAGGAGTTGCTCAGCCCCTGTATTACACAAAACGTAAGGAAAAAAAACCACACACACACCTAAATTCTATGTCTAAAACACTTCCCCGGGGCAAGTGGGTGGCTCAGTCAGTTAAGCATCCGACTCTTGATTTCAGCTCAGGTCATGATCTCACAGTTCGTGGGATCAAGCCCTGCATCAGGCTCTGCAATGATAGCGTGGAGCCTGCTTGGGATTCTCTCTCCCTCTCAAAAAAGAATAAACATTAAAAAATAATAATAAATAAAACATTTCCCAAATATCTGCTGCCTGCCCCCCAATGGGCACAGGTCCAGGACTCCTTCAGGGCATACTCAAACCCTTGTGTCATATACTCTCACAGCATCCTATCGTCATTTGCAATATGCTTGGCTTTGTAATCATCACTTTCTTATCATGTACAGTAATTTGTGTAAAGTTAGCCTCCCCTGGCAGATTGTAAGGTTCATATGTAGCTCTCGTGGGACCTCTAAAAATATTTACTGCCTGCCTGAAATGCATTTCAGCTTATTCCTGGGCTCTCTAGGCATCAAGGACATCACTCTTTCAAGTCAAACTCAGAACCTGTCTTGGTTACAGAATTAAGAGCAGGCTTTCTGTCACAAAGCTGCTGATGGCCTACCCCTCCTACATGGAGGAGGTACATGGTCCCTAGGTTTGCTCTAACAGTTATTCTCCCTCTTCCTACATGAGCTGCATCTAGTATTCCCTAAAGAAGTCATAATCATGTCCAGGGTGGCCCCAATTCTTTTTTTTTTTTTAACGTTTATTTATTTTTGAGACAGAGAGAGACAGAGCATGAACGGGGGAGGGGGAGAGGGAGAGGGAGAGGGAGGAAGGAAGGGAGAAAGAAAGAAGGAGAGAGAGAAAAAAAGAGAGAAAAGAGGAAAAATGAAACAACTTATTACCTCTCCTGAAGTAATGCTCATCCTTCTTATAGAGACTTGATTTTCAGGGTGCCTGTCTGGCTCAGTTGGTAGAGCATGCGACTCTTGATGTTGGGTTCCTGAGTTCAAGCCCCACGTTACAGATACAGCTTACGTTTAAAAAAAAAAAAAAAAAAGAGTTGATTTTCTCTGGCAAACATATCACAGCTCAGAGAACAGGCTTCCAAACTCCCTCTAGGTATCTTCTTGCAAGTGGAGAAAGGACTCAAGATTGCCTGTTTGTATCCCACGTAGGAAGAAAAACAAAACATCATCACTGGTACTTGCATCAGTGGAAGATCAAGGCAGCCAAAGACTCAAGATCAAACACAAAGACCACTTGAGATGGGCCGGGGGGGGGGGGGGGGGGGGGGGGGGGATGGTGCCAAGGCTGCCTAGAGAAAGTTGGAAGAATGAGGCTAATAATTACACAAGCAAGCCCAGGTACACTGCTGTGACCCCAAGGAGACCATGATGTTAGACACCAGACAATTCAGAAAGAGAAGTCTGCCCTGACTTTTTCACAAAAGAAACAACAGGCTAGAGATGGGTAGATGGTAGGAGTGCAGGTTCTGAATTAGCCATTCATCTTGCATCTATTTAATCAAGGTTCTGAACTGAGTTTTCTCTCCAAGGATCTGAAGCAAGTATGCAGCCAGCAGACGTTTAAAAACACACTTTAGTTGAATGCATAAACAGCTAAGGACCATTCAGGGGAAATCTGCCTTCATTCCAGTGACCTTAACTAGATTGGAAAGCCTGCTTATAGGAAGAGGGGCAAAGCCCAAAAACCTAGATGGAACAATAATAGCTAAGACCTATGTAGCACTTCTTCCTATGTGCCAGGCAGTATTTTATGTACTTGATACATAATAATTCACATAATCCTCACAAGAAACCAGTGAGGGAGGCAAGAGGTACACACACGACTGCAAACGTCCAGGTTTGTCATTAGTCGCAACACTTTATCAACTCAAAAAAAGTTCTGGGTTCACATCACAAATATAAGTCGTTCTTTTCCACCTGCCTGTACAATACAATAGTGTTAAAGTCATTTCCTCAAAGAGTCAGAACTGAGTTCAAGTCCCGACTCTATATAGCTTAAAACAACCAATTTCTAGGGCCGTGAGAATGAAATGAAATCTTATGTGAAAAGCATTCCACTAGGAAGGATGTAATTTCCATGACGGCAGATTTCGTCCCTGCTGTGTCGCGAGAGTCTAGAACAGGACCTGGTACATATGAGATTAATTCCTCTTTCTGACGTCAGCATGGGGAAGGGGTGGGAGGTAGCACCTCTCAACCCACCCAGAATCCCTTTCGCTCTTGCTTGCCTGTAAGTGCAGGCCCGTTTTTTGCCTCCTCCAGGACTGCAAACGGTGTACCGCCTGGTCCAACGCTGCTTAGCAAAACCTGGCCATTCCAAAACGCCTTTCTTTCACCCCTGCTGCCATCGGCTCACCTCAGCGTTCAGGGCCAATCCCCAGGCTGTCTCTTGCCCTCCGACAGGCAGCCTCCCACCACCGGGACTCCTCCATCCTGGACCCTAACACAGGTGTGGAGAAAGATGCATATCCCATAATGCCCCCACCCCTCAGCTATGGAGCTGGGGTCCACAGGGAGAGGCCCCTGAGCAGCCCCAAGCTACTATTCGCGCCACGTGGCTTCGGCAGGTGGAATCCCAGCTTCAGCAGTAGCCCCTCCCGAGCAGTCAGGACAGAAATCCAAGCTCCCTCCCGGGATGTTGGGTCTAAAGGAAGGTGTGGTAGGCGGCCTCCTCCCAAGACCCCTTACCTGGCCCCGAAAAGAATGCACTGAGACAACTGCCAACAGAAGAACCCTGCGTTAGAAGCCTGGCCAGTACTAACCTGCTGCCCAGGCCCGGAACCGCCCCTCATCCCGCCCCCGCCCCTCTCCTTTTCGACCAATCACAGGCCGGGCAGCGCCCACTAGCCACGTGGGCAAGCTTTAACCATTCCCCGGGTCTCCATCAGCGGGCCGCTGCCTCCCGTGGACCCAGCAGCCCGCCTGCGCAGTGGGCGGGCACTTTGGCACGCTTGCGCACTTTAGGGAAAGCGGAGCTGGACCACGCCCCGTACGACTGCTTTGCTCCTCCGCTGTGCGTGCGAGGGACGTCGGGGGCGGTGCCGCAGCAGTTGCCCCTGGTAACGGGGGAGGCCGGAGGAGGAGGAGGAGGAGGAGGAGGAGGAGGAGGGATTCGGCGGGAGGATGGTGAGTGTGGGGGCCCGGGCCCCTCCAGAGCTGACCGGTCACCCCTCTCCTGTCCTCAGGCCCAGGTCGGGGCACTACGTTTAAAGCCGAGGAGGGAACGGGACGGCGCTCAGCCTGCTTTCTGGGTCCTGGATTGGTTTCGGGGGGCAGCGGGGAGCCCCGACGGTGGGCCCTTGGAAGGAGACCTGGGCCTGGGGAGGAAGGCGAGGTTTGCAGCGGGTCTGAAGCTAAGGGACGGGGCTGGAAGGGTGTGTGGCTATCCCGGTACAGAGCCGGGTTTCCATCCTTACTGAGATGAGGGCGGATCCGAGTAACTGCGGATAGCAGCCTCCGCAAGCAGGCTTCGATCTTCCTAGGGATTCGACTTGCCCGCGCCTCTGGGTCCGTCGGGGCCCAGCCAGAAGCCGGGAGAAGGGCCAGAGCTACTGCCTTTGATGTCGCCCTGGCGGTACCAGGAGAGATGGTAGCCTAGCTCTCCTCTTCCTCGAGATGAGCGGGCCTCTGGGGGGAGGGGTGTAAATCCCAGGACACAAAGAGGTACCGCTTGGTAGGGATGCCTGGTGGATTTTACGTGGTCCTGGTGGCTGCGTGGCGGGCGCACTTCTGCAGGAACGAGTTATTTACTTGCTGAGGGTTCCGTAAAGGCTATTTATTGGTGATGACCGATTTTCCTGTGAATTCTTAATCCATATTGATGGAGGCAAATTTGCTGCCCGGTCCTTAGTATTTCATTTCAAACCTGTTGCAATGTTTTTCATATGACCACACCAGAACCAAAGATCTTAGTCTCATCTTGGGATCCCCAAACTAAAAAGAATGGGAAATTAAAACTGGAGTGGGTGTCAATTGGCTTTTCCCTGTCAGACCTAATTAAAGTTTTCTCTAATTGTGAATTATGATGTGTGACAGATTGGACCGTTGACACGCTCGCTGTTCCTTTTTTATTTCTCTGTGGTTAGATGGAGGGTATTAAAATGGAACTGAGTAGTTTTAGAGCAAGTCAAAGCAAAATTGACTTTGAAGCACTTAGAATAGGTTCGTTGGCTTACCAACTGAACAGAGCCGGGCACTCAAACTTATAGTTACTTGTCTTTTTGACTTTTAAAAATATTGATCCACGTTCATTAATTTATGAAGAAAAAACTAGATGTCTGCAAGGAAAAAAATGCATGCACCTTTGGTCAGATTATCCAATGAGTAAATTCTTATAGGAAAAAAATTGATTTTACATTGTCAGATTGTTTAAAAAAAGTAGAATTATTTGATCTGAAGTTGCCAATCACATTTCACACTTGCTACACTGCAGTTTTATTAACCCCAGGCTAAACAGATTTTTACATGTTTTCTTATTATTAATCGTTTATACATGAGCTGTCCCTTTAAAGGCTAAGTTTTTCTCAACAAATGAATACAAATATAAATATTTACACAGAAAACAACTAGAATTGGAATGAAAAAGTCAGGCCAAACCAACAGAGAATGAGATGTCATCATGAGAAATGCATGAGAGTTGGCTAACTTTTCCCAGTTTGTTTATCAATTAAGTGGACTGTGTAATTTCATGATTGTTTAATTTATAATTACAGGACACAATAAATTAACCACTGCTCATGTTTCCAGGTGCAAATTGACAGTGTGACAACACTATTGTGTACAACTGTTGCGTTCATTGATCAAGACAGACTTTGTTTTTCTTTTTCTTTTTTCCTAAATTGAACAATATGAAATTAGGGCAAATCATTCTGGATTCTAATCTCCAAAAGTGTGAGCTATTCTTAGAACTGAAAGCAGAACATAGAACTTAAACCATCAGTGGTGTGATTAAATGTGTCACATCTGGTATCCCATGAATCCCTGTGATAACTGTACAACGGAAGACTGAGCCCCAGGTTTTTGTTTTTGTTTTCTAAACCTTCAGCTATGACTAATAAATTTTATTTTTTATTTAAAAGCCCAAATGTTTTCTCTGAACATTTAGTCAGCTATTTTATCCCCACATTATGATATCGAGTCTTTGGTGAAATGCTAAGATGGCAGCAATTTTAGTGCATGAGTGATCGTTATTATTTAATAGATGACTTCTTCACGCAGAAATTATTTATGGGGTCCATTCTACATACAGGAACCTAGTGGTAGTTATCAAGCATTTTCAACATTTGAAGTTCGTTCCCAAGATTGTATTTTCTGGTCAGAAAATGGTCAGTGAAAAGTAGAAAAAAAAAATGAAAGGAAAACACCCACAACTACTGCTTTGAATACCTACTATGCGCCATACTTTACACACATTACCACATTTCATCTTAATAGCATTTTTCTTAAGAGTATTGTTCCAGTTTTCTAAATGCCCAGGATTATATATATAAGGAAGTTGAATTCAAGTCTATGAAATCCCAAAGCCCATAATAATGTTGTTGTTGTTGTTGAAGTTTATATATTTTTAGTAATCTCTACCCACATGTGGGGCTTGAACTCACGACCCCAAGATCAAGAGTCACATGCTCTACTGACTGAGCCAGCCAGGTGCCCCCCTCACCCATAAAGTTTTTATTGGGACTATGGTGAGGTGGGAACCCACTGCTCCTGGGGAAATGGCCCTACTTTGTTCCTCAGGAAACATTGTATTTATTTAGTAGAGCAATGAGAAAGTAGACAAGTTTGGGTGAGTTTCTCCCTATGAAAGCTATAGGAGTTCCTGGAAGTTAATAAGGTCTCAGTGAACAGGGTATTTTGTTGTTGTTGTTGTTAAAGAGGTAAAAATAAATTGAAGTCAGTTTCATTCAGGCTAGTTATGAGGGGGGTGGGGCACCTGGGTGCTGGGATGAGCAACCGACTTAGACTCAGGTCACGATCTTCTGGTTCGTGGGTTTGAGACCCACATCGGGCTCTTTGGCTGTCAGCACAGAGCCAGCTTCAAATCCTCTGCCCCCGCCCCTCCCCTCCTTATACTGTCTCTCTCAAAAATAAACATTAAAAAAAAGAAAAAGCTAGTTATGGGGAGTGCAGGTACCTGACAGTTGGGTTACTAATTTTAATACTTAAATTTTAACTGCTCCTCACAGCCACATACACTTTCCATCACACTACCATCACACACCTCTCTCCCCCTCCGCCACTCCAGTTTCTCTGAATGACCTAGTTTGCATCATTTTAGGTCAGCGCACCATGCCTCTGCCAGTAGTGGAGTTGAAGCTGATTTTGAGGCAGATAAAATATCTGTAGTCAATAGCACATCTATTCATAATTTGCCTGTAGAAAGTTTAAATGTTTTGTGGCTGAGTCAGACCACTTCTGTCCACCAGGGTGCAGATAACTTATATGCACACATGCTGATAGCAGACCTTATACAATTAACTAAAGTTCTGATTTCTTAAATTGCCTTTATTCAGTGTCAGAGGAGGACATATCCTACACGGAGATCATGTCTGCTTTGCTCCCGTTGCACTTGGGGCACATGGTGGGTGTTTAATGTGAATGAAGGAATGAATGAATATTTTAACCAAAAGATCACTTTAAAAATTCATTTCCTTATGTTTATATTGCAAAACTCAGGCCCACAATAAAATTAACTTCCAATAGCTGTCTCCCTTCATTCGACATTTAAAATAAAGTATGGTCCTTGTGTTTAGAAACCTAGGGTAGACTTATTCTTCTGTCTTTCCTCCAGCCTCTTAAATCAGCTTACTTTGTACCTTTCAGGCAGAACTCTGATATCTATAAATATCCTCTTCCCTATTTAGCAAACCCTGATAATCCTGTGATCCCCTGTCCTCAGTAGTTGGGTTAATATGATGTGGTACCGTATTTGCATTTGTCTTCCCTAGACCATGCTTCAGATGCCATTTATCACTTTGATAGAAGAAAATAGTAGCAGAATTTTCCATTTCTCTGTCATGTCACTTAAAGGTAAAGCATATGAAGTTATTGTTTCTCAAGGAAAATTACTCATTAGAAGTATAGAAGTATCATTTTTTTTTATACAATAAATTAACAAAGTTTAGGTATAGTTAGAATGGTTTTCTGTGCTTTGCTTCTCCCTTTTCAAAAAGAAATTATTTTCTCTTCATTTTTCAATTTCAAATATAATCAATGTGTAACAAGTCTCAGCCTGCAGAAAGCCATGTTTTTTGTTTTTTGGTTTTTTTTTTTAGAAAGCAGGGTTTTTATTTACTGATTTGTTTTAAAAGACACATGAGAAAAAAACCTAAAATGTTCATTTTGAACCTTGCAAATAGTCTATGGAAACATCTTTCATAATTTCTACACTCGTAGATAATGCATGAGAAGACTTTTACCTGTACTGTCATTTCATGTACTGACGTGATAAATTCTGGTTATTTTAGAATTTTATTGGAAGAAGTAATGAGGACATCTAATCAAGAACTCAGGATGAGTAGTACAATGTGTTTTCCCTGTTCTAGCCTTTTTATATTACCAGTCCCCTGAGGATCTCAGAATTCTAATTTTAACTGTTCTGAAAGGTGGTATTATAAATGAGTGATTGCAATGTAGCTAATAGAAGCCGGGGAGACTTCTCATAAATATAGTTTAAAAAAGGAATGGTGTCAAAGTATTCAAGGCCAGATAAGATAAAAACAAAAGAAAAACGTCATGCCCTTAAGAAAAAAAAAAAAAAAAAAAAGTCCTGCCTATCTGTTTGTTTGAAATCTGTTCAATCACTCTTTCCCAAATCTTTTGGTATAGATTTTGTCTTTCTGTTTTAAACTAAATCTTCCATTTTATTGCTGGAAAAAAATTGAGGCACAGAGAGGTTAATGTAATCCTTAGCAAGTCAGTGCAGATACAGAATACTGGAAGTGGTAAACAACGAGTCTCTGAGGCAGAAAGGAATTCTTAATAATTATGCATATTTGCATATCATTGTCCAAAGACTCAATTGTTGAGAATTATTTCACAGAATTATTATTTGATCTTAGTGAACAGACTGGTTTGAATTATTGCCTGGTGCAATAGGGATAAAAGTATATAACCATTTTTATATAATTCTAAGACTCAGCTTAAAGGAATTTCTGTTTGGGCTGGGAGATTAGATTATATGCCCTTTAAACTCTGGAATTCTTTGATTCTTGTTGTAACTCATGCCTTACTGGAACGAGATTGTCAGCTGCAGGACAGAACAAATAACCATCTTACATGATTTTTCTTATGTTCGTAGCTGAAAACCAATATGATTTATTTCCAGCCATTAAAAAAAATAACAAAAACAAGGAACAGATATCAGATTACTAGTCAAAAATACTCTGGTTAAATTGACTTTTTTTATTCGTGACTGACTTTGACAATTTTCTAACTTCTCTGTTGTATCAGATTTTTCATCTGAAAAACATAATTTCTACCATGCACCTATAAGGATCTTGTGAAAATTAGATAATAGAGGTTGTGTGGGTTTTTTTTTTAGATGAGGATATATATATTTTTTTGATGGTAGAGCATTTTGAATGATGAAGTCTTAAATGTAAACTGAAATAAAGTTTTAAACAGCTCAGATACAATTTTATACAACTTTGTTTTTGTTTTTGTATAGCATCTTAAAATCTTTCACTTACTGGGTGGATAATTTTATTTAATTCAACAACTATTATCTAGTGTCTATCTATAAGTGCCAAGCATTTGGGGAGACTGAAGCTATAGCCCTTACCTACAAGAAACTTCACTCTGGTAAAGGAGAAAAATGCAGCAATCAATGCCCTGTAGTCTGATATGATGTGTGCTCTACTAAGTGCACAGGAAGGGCTTTAGGAGTATGAGATTAGTAGTTCACAATCCCAGAAGATTTGGGGTGATTGCTAAGCTGGATTAATAGGAGGAGCAGGAATAAGCCATGGTACTTACTAAATTGCAAAATTTACTGAAAGATTTCTGCCAAAACTTAGAAGGAGGCAGCAAATGGAATAAATCACTTTCAACTGGAAAATAATACGATGAGCTCTCCACAACCAAGAACGTTTTTCAAGGAGGAGAAGACATTCTGATATCCAGTAATATCAAAGTCAGTGCCCCAAAAGTAATCTGTCTTCTTCATGGTTGTTTAAGGGCTTGCTCTCAATTTTGCGCAAATTGAAAAGTGCACCAGACCAGGAGGTGAGAATCCTTCTCCTGGGCTTGGATAATGCTGGCAAGACCACTCTTCTGAAGCAGCTTGCATCCGAAGACATCAGCCACATTACACCTACACAGGTGAGCACTGCCCTGGCCCCAAGGTGCTTGTGTGACACAAGGAAGGTGATCATAGCAATATGGAAGACAAAATGGGATATAGAATTTTGTCCACTCCCAAGTTTTGTTACTGAAGAAAGTCTGTGCAATTTAAAAATAATCTAATATTTCAAAAATCTATCAAGAGGTTCCATAGATATAAGGTACTTAGAGTAGTCAAAATCCTAAAGACAGAAAGTAGGATAGTGCTTACCAGAGGCTAGAGACAGGGAAGAATGGAGGGAGTCATTGTTTAATGGGCACAGAGAGTCAGTGTTGCAGGATGAAAAGGTTCTATGGATGGTTGGTGGTGATGGTGTAAAGATACTTGGTGCCACTGAACTGTGCATTTAAAAATGGTTAAAATGAGGGGCACCTGGGTGGCTCAGTCGGTTAAGCATCCGACTTCAGCTCAGGTCATGATCTCGTGGTTTGTGGGTTTGAGCCTCGTGTAGGGCTCTATGCTAACAGCTCAGAGCCTGGACCCTCCTTTGGATTCTGTGTTTCCCTCTCTCTCTCTGCCCCTCCCCCCCAAAAAAATAAATAAACATTAAAAACAATTTCAATTGTTAAAATGATAAATTTTATACTTTACCAAGTTTTATATAAATCATTCAAATAAGCATAAATATATCAAGACACAATTCCCTCAGCTCTAAATGATTACTTTTATTTATTTATTTAATTTTTTTTTAATGTTTATTTTATTTTTTGAAAGAGAGACAGGGTGCAAGTAGGGGAGGAGCAGAGAGAGAGGGAGACGGGAGACACCGAATCTGAAACAGGCTTCAGGCTCTGAGCTGTCAGCATAGAGCCTGATGCAGGGCTTGAACTCAGGAGCCATGAGATCAAGACCTGAGTCAAAGTTGGATGCTTAACTGACTCAGCCATCCAGGAGCCCTCTAAGTGATTACTTTAAAAAAAAGTAGCTTAATCTTCTGATTATGAAATTAATACATGTAGAAAATACAGAGAGAGTATAAAAGAAAATAAATTTAAAAATTACCTGGGGGTGCCTGGGTGGCTCAGTTGGTTAAGTGTTCAACTTTGGCCTAGGTCATGATCTAGGTCCTGAGTTCAAGCCCCATGTCGGTCTCTGTGCTGACAGCTCAGAGCCTGGAGCCTATTTCAGATTCTGTGTCTCCCTCTCTCCCTATGCTCCTCCCCCATTCACATTCTGTCTCTCTTTCTCTCTCAAAAATAAACATTAAAAACAATTTTTTTTAATTACCTGTATTTTTTAATCCAGCCTGTTTCCTAAGGCTAAGCAAGCAAAATACAACGGTGGTGCTTCCAGTGTGGAAGTTGAAAGACAAATGCTAAATGTAACAGCCCTCCTTCTTTAGAGCTGTTTCTTTAGACCTCCTTCCCTGTAGGAAATCATGAGAAAGCTTGACCTTTGGCCAACTCGTTGGGCTTCCTAACTAGAGCACAGCCCCGTTGGTCTTAGTCACTTTAAAGTGCATGAGCCTTAGAGGTTTTAGGAAAACCAGAGGTTTTTTTAGCATTTTCCATCACTGTACTGTGATACGAGTTTGGTGTCAGCTTTGAATGGCTGTGCCAAAGTGTGTGCTTCACAGCTTGTGAGGCTTACTGATCTGCAACTTTTTGCAGAAAAGTCACTTCAATTGCTACCAAATGAGCAATTTTACAGCTTCCGAGCAAATTTAATGTATAGCCTAAGGAGGAGCAAATTACAGTAGTCTAGCCTAGAAGAGCTGAAAACACATATTAGTGTGTCAGGATTTCTGCCAGAAAAAGAAAAGTCTAGGGTTTTTTCTTTTTAATTGAGTATTAGAAGTAGGCTGTATCTCCTAAGAGTACCACTAAAATGAGAACGTCCACACTGTGAACATGGAAATGAACTCTTAAGTTAGAACTGGCCTCAAAAGTTCCAATTCTAACTTTCAGGCTTTATTTGATGCGTTATAGGTGATTTTGTTATTATATGATGTCGAGGTTTCATATTTATTCTTTAAAAACAAGCTTTTGTTGTGTTTTTGTTTAATATCAGAAAAAGCAATAGCTGCTCATTATAGTAAATTTACAAACGATAATAAAATTGCGAAACTAGAAATCACCTACAATGCCCAGACATAACCACTGTTAACATTTAGGAATGTATCCATTCAGGTTTTTTTTCTATGCATGTATGTGATGGGTGTATTTAAAGATTTTATTTTGGAGGCACCTGGGTGGCTCAGTTTGTTAAGTATCAGACTGTGGCTCAGGTCATGATCTCATGGTTCGTGAGTCAAGCCCCACACTGGGCTCCCTGCTGTTAGCTTTGGATCCTCTGTCTCCCTCTCTCTCTCTCCGTCCCTCCTGTGCTCACACACACATACACTCTCTCTCTCAAAAATAAACATTAAAAAAATATAAAAAATAAAGATTTTATTTCTAAGTAATCTCTACACCCAACATGGGGCTTGAACTTACAACTCTGAGATCAAGAGTTACACTGTGTACCGGCTGAGCTAGCCAGGCCCCCTATGATGGGTATATTTAAAATTAAAAATAGGGTGCCTGGCTGGCTCAGTCAATAGAGTGTACGACTCTTGAGTTCAAGGTTGCAGGTTTGAGCCCCGTGTCGGGTGTAAAGATTACTTAAGAATAAACTCTTGGGGCGCCTGGGTGGCTTAGTCAGTTAAGCATCCAGCTTTGGCTCAGGTCATGATCTTGCAGTTGGTGAGTTCGAGCCCCACATCAGGCTCTGGGCTGATAGTGTGGAGCCTGCTTGGGATTTTCTCTCTCCCTCTCAAAATAAATAAACTTTAAAAAATAAAATAAATTCTCAGAATAAAAAATAAAAATGACTCATAGAGAATATACCATATCATTTTCACTGAATAATGCATCTTGAACATCTTTCTACATTGATATATATGTAAATACTTAGTAATACCCATCTCTAAAGGTTTGTACCCATTCATTATTATTTCCTTAGAATAATTTCTTGGTAGACTTGTTGGGTCTGACAACTTACAGAATTTTTTTTCTTTTGATAACTTATAGAATGTTAAGGTAGTTGATATATATGGTCAGATTCCAGGAGTTTCTCTTATTTATCACGTGCTTCATTCCAGAAAGATTTCACGTTACTGGCTTTGACAGTTACTACTGTAGTTAAGTGTCCAATTTTTAAGTACACAAAAGTGGCTTTATCAATGAGTTGAGAATGAAGCTGCCTTTTACAATAAGCTTAAGCCACTTCCCTTTGGAGTTCTTAAACTTCTAATGTATTCGGTCCTTGGCTTCTTACAGGAGCTGTAGTCCGCCTCCTCCCAGGTATCCTCTAGTGACTGTTTATCCTCGGTGGAAACTGGGTGGCAGTGTTCCTGTGCTGTCACACTGTGCCTTGTCCTTCTGTGCTAGGCAGTCGTGTTGGCAAGCTGCCAGACGAGGCAAATGTTTATGGAGGCATCCCCAGGCCCGCTTGACTCCAGTTATTCTGGATGAAATGGCACTTCTGTGGTAGCAAGCTGTTGATTGGATTTTTTAAGTCCTGATTTCACTATATCATTCTCAGAGAAAGATTTATTTTTTAATTATTGCGCATGAAATGCCTTCTCTCCGAACCCCAAAGGTCTTGTTAATTTGTTTCTCCGCACACTAACTCCCAGCTCACAGTTCCACCTGCCTCTGATTTGCTCACCTTCCTCAAAGTTCCACCTTGAGTCACTGTCCTGAAAATGAATACTTTCTTTTCGAGTTCATCAGAGATGCTTATTAAAGAATAGTTTCAAATGCCTGCTTGTTTATTTTCATCACTGCCTGTAACTGAGGGCTCCACTTCAGAGTCTGAACATGCTGTTCCAGCAGGCCATCCCTGCCTCGCTGGGTTAATACTCCAGTCACAAACCAGCTTCTCCCATAGTGTTCTGACTTCAGTTCCTTCCTTTTTCTGATTAATCCATATGAGGAAATTTTTGAAAAAATCCTAAATTCCAGATTGTAGCTCTTGCTTTTTTTTTTTCTTTAACATTCATTTTTGAGAGACCGAGTGTGAGTGGGGGAAGGGCAGAGAGCGAGGGAGACACAGAATCCGAAGCAGGCTCCAGACTCTAAGCTGTCAATACAGAGCCCAACGTGGGACTCGAACTCACGGACCGCGAGATGATGGCCTGAGCTGAAGTCAGACGTTCAGCCGACTGAGCCACCCAGGCGCCCCAACTCTTGCCTTTTTTGAAACTTTAAGAATCTGTTCTGTTCTGTGTTGAGATTCAGCTTCTGTTTTTTGGTAGTTAAATGTAATGTTCTATTAAATGTTACCATCTTGAGGATCCATCAGGAAGTGTGGCTGTGTTGATTATCAAAGCTATTCTCATTCCCAGGTGTCCTCACAGGTATGTGTGTTGTGCACGTGTGCACATTTATGGGCACTTACTAGAGAAAGCGCCACGTTAGCCATGACGTTAATACTGACTCCAAAACCTGAATGAAGTAAGCATGTAAAAACACATTTCTTTTTTCCTTATCATAACAGACTATTTTCACTATTACCAGTATCATATCTGGCAGAGTACATAATAATTAATAAATAACATAGCTGTTAAATGTAACTTTGTTGGAATTATGACCTCAAAGCTTAATAAAGCTTGGTGTTTTTGCCTGTTTCAGGGTTTTAACATCAAAAGTGTACAATCACAAGGTTTTAAACTGAATGTATGGGACATTGGTGGACAGCGAAAAATCAGACCATACTGGAGGAATTATTTTGAAAATACTGATATTCTTGTAAGTACTCCTTCTGAGGCATTAATTCATAGTCTTTTCTGCAGTGTGTTAGGAATATTAACATTGCTAATATTAACATAATATTAATGTTCTTTCTTGTTAGTACTTCCATTGCCATAACATTAGTCACTATGAATTTAGGACTAGCAGGAGGCTGCAGGTTGTGAGAGAGAAACATCTTTTTTGTTGTTGTTGTTGTTTTAATGTTTGTTTATTTTTGAGAGAGAGAGAGACAGAGCACAAATAGGGGAGGGGCAGAGAGAGAGGGAGACACAGAATCCAAAGCAGGATTTGCTGAGCCGTCAGCACAGAGCCTGACATGGGGCTCGAACTCACCATCTGCAAGATCATGACCTGAGCTGAAGTCAGACGCTCAACTGACTGAGTCACCCAGGCATCCCAAAAGAAACATCTTTGTATAACTTGTATAAGAGTTTTGCTTTTGCTCAGTGACAACGTTGTACCCACATTCACCTTGGCAAAATATTTATTAATTACCATAGCGATTTGAAAAGCAGAAGGGAAATCAGAAGGTCGTGCCACTGACCCCATCATCCCAAAGAGATCAACAAGTGAGAGGATCCCAAAGAGGCAACCAAGATGGTGGAAGTCCTGGAAATAATGATGCATAAGGAATGGTTGAAAGACAGATGTTCTTTCTAGAAAAGAAACTTGGAACTGTTTTTTCAGTTGCTTTAAGAGCTATCAAGTCAGAGAGATTAGCTTCATCATGAATAGTTCTAGAGGACTGGGTAAGGAGCAATTTGGGAAGTATTAGGTGGTAGAGTTTAACTCAGAATAAGGAAAAAGTCTATCATTTTAACCGTCCAGAAGTAGAAGCAGTTGACTCATGCATTGGAGATTCCTGGCTCAGGCAGCATTCAGGAAGGGGCTGAGATTTTAGCTCCCAGCTCACTGTCACGTTCCACAGGACTACCATTTCAGAATCCTGGAGATTTCACTATCCACATACTTGATTTCTCCAACACCTCAGCTTCTCCGTTCCTTCACCTCCCCTTCAGGGATTTTCTCACCCACCCGACCTCAGCTACTCGCTGTCACGATCATAACCTAAAACAATGGGGTCTCGTGAACTTGCATAGGAAAATAAATTGCACATTCTTTTCATTAAACTCTAGTGAAAAGTTTGAATTTACTACAATTCTGCCTATAGACAAGGAACAGCCATGCTGGTGTGTTCATTCATTACCAATAGACGTCATCCCACATCTCAAATAACTTTACTCTCTGCTTCTGCTTCCTAAGTGCCTTTCTACTGGATCATTCTTTCGGCATGCACACAGCCTGTGGTTTCTCTTGTTTAGAAACAAAAAACTCTTGTCCTGACTGTGTATCCCATCTAGTCCTAGTCCTAGTCCTCAGCCTCTATTTTTATTTACTTTTTCAAGTAGGCTTCACACCCAGGGTAGAGCCCAGTGTGAGGCTTGAACTCATGAGCCTGAGATCAAGACCTGAGTTGGGGCACCTGGGTGGCTCAGTCACTTAAGCGTCCAACTATGGCTCAGGTCATGATCTCTTGGCTCATGAGCTCGAGCCCCACATCAGGCTCCATGCTGACAGTGCAGAGCCAGCTTGGAATTCTCTCTCTCCCTCTCTCTTCCCCTCCCCCACTTGCACACACACACTCTCCAAATAAACAAACAAAAATAAATACATAAAATACATTAAAAAAAAAAAAAAAGACCTGAACTGAGATCAAGAGTTGGACACTTAACTGGCTGAGTCACCCAGGTGTGCCCCTCAGCCTCTTTTTAAAACAAAACTCTGTTAAAGAGTTTTTTGAGTTCTCTGTCCTCACTTCCTCCTCCCATTCTCTCTTGAACCCTCCATTCAAGCTCACCAAGAATCCACGTTGCTAAGGTTTTCCATCCTCCTCTTACTTGATGTATCTGCACAGTTAATGAAGTCGGTCATGCTGTCCTTGAAACTTTATCTTCCCCTGTTTTCCAGAAAACCATTCTATCTTGGATTTTCCTCCTATCTCACTGGCTACTCTTCCTCAGTCTCCACTGCTGTTTTTCCCCTTGTTTCCCAACCTGCAAATGTTGGAGGGCTCTAGAATTCAGCCTTTGCTTTTCTTCTCTAAGTTGTGGCTTAAGTGATCTCATCCAATTTAAGGTATTAGTTACCACCTACAAGCTGGTGAGTCCCAATGTATTATCTCCAGCTGGAAACTCTCGCTTGAACCTCAGTTTCATATGTAGCCAGCTGCCTGTTTGGTATCTCCACTTCAGTGGCCAGTAAGCCTCTTCAACCTGAATAGGTCCGAAACCAAATTCCAATCTCCATCCACCCCTCCCCAAACCTGCTTCTTCTACAGTCTTCTCAGTAAATGACAATTCCGTTCATCCAAAATCATTGGAGTCATCCTTGGCTCCTTTTCTTCTCACCCCCCACCTCTGACCTATCAGCCAGTCCTGTCAGTTCTACTTGAGAATATTTCTAGAATCCAACCACTCCTTTCCATCCCCCTGCTACCATGCATTGATTACTGCAGTGTCATCCTCACTAGTCTCCTTGCTTCTGCCTTTCCTCCCTCAAGTCTCTTCTCAGTGCTGTATCTATAGTGATCCCATTCAAACATAAGCTTCCCAATGTCACAATAAAGCCAGTGGCCTTACAATGGCCTACAGGGACCCCTACCTTCTGGTTTGTCTTACCTGTCTCATCTTTCCCCTCTAGCTTGGTGCCAGCCACACGGGCCTGCTTGCTGTTCCTGGAACACTGGCATACTCCCACCTCAGGGCCTTGATCATTGCTATTTGCAGTGCTAGGATTCTTTCCCCTTAGATATCCTCATGGCTTCTTCCCTTACCTCCTTCAAGTCTCTGCTCACATGTCACTTTTACCACTGTGACTCTCTCTGATTACTATATTTAAAATTATGACTCCTATCCCTACCCTTCTGGCACTATAATTTTTCTCTTTTTTTTTTCTCTTCGATTAGACCTATCAGTATCAGACATGTTTTTATTTATTACCCTTCTCCCTCCTGGAACGTAATGTCCACAAAGACAGGGACCTTGCTTTTCCTCCCAAACTGTTGTATCCCAAGTGCTTAGAAAAGTGCCAAATGAAACGGACAACTGTTACAGATGGATTCTGACATTAGGTATAATATAGAATTATATAACTTCTAAATTCACTTCCAACTCTGAGGTTCTCTGATTCTGCATCATTGTGGTTAAGTCCAAGGGCTTGTTAATTCCTTCTATAAAATAGGTAGAACATTTACTTCAGGAGGGGTTTATGAGAAGTAGTGAATTCATTTACTCCCCACAATTCTTAAATGGAGAATAATACCAAAATGTAAAACTGTGCTATCATCAAATCAATAAACACATGAGGTACTGACATAGGCATCCCACAGCCTTCTCTTATTTCTTGCCCTCAGTGAAGGTAAGTTCAAGTATATACCTAGTGCCAGGTTAGAGGTTTAAATGGATGAGGAGAGGGGTGCGTGGGTGGCTCAGTCGGTTAAGTGTCTGACTCTCGATTTCAGCTCAGATCACGATCTCACGGGTCATGAGATTGAGCTTCTTATCGGGCTCTGTACTGACAGTTTGAAGCCTGCTTGGGATTCTATCTCTCCCTCTCTCTCTGCCCCTCCCACGCCCATGCATTCTCTCTCAAAATAAATAAACATTTAAAAATTAAATAAATAAGGGGTGCCTGGGTGGCTTAGTCAGTTGACTGTCTAACTCTTAATTTTGGCTCAGGTTGTTGTGATCCCAGGGTCATGGGATCCAACCTGCATCGGCTCTGCACTGAGCATAGAGCTTGCTTAAGATTCTTTCTGTTTCCCTTTGCCCCTCTCCCCCTCTCGCACTCACTCTCTCTAAAATTAAAAAAAAAAAAAAATGGGGGGGTTGCCTGGGTGGCTCTGTCAGTTAAGCACCCGACTCTTGATTTCGGCTCAGGTCATGATCTCATAGTTTTGTGAGTTCAAGCCCCACATCAGGCTCTGCACTGGCAGCAGGGAGCCTGCTTGGGATTCTCTCTCTTTCTCTCTCTGCCCCTCCCCCCACTCATGTTGTGTCCGTCTCTCTCAAAATATATAAAGTTAAAATTTTTTAATAGGGGCGCTTTGGTGGCTCAGTTGGTTAAGCATCCAACTTCAGCTCAGGTCATGATCTCATGGTTTGTGCTGTGCTGACAGCTCAGAGCCTGGAGTCTGCTCCAGATTCTGTGTCTCCCGCTCTCTCTTCCCCTCCCCCACTTGTGCTGTGTCTCTCAGTGTCTTTCAAAAATAAATATTTTAAAATTTTAGAAATATTTTTTAATAAATAAAAAATAATTTTTAATTAAAAAAACAACTGTTCATTCCTTTAAAAAATAAAAAAATAATAAATGGATGAGAAGAAAAAGATGAGATGTATGCATCTATCTGTTTATCCATCTATCCAGTTATTCCTCCAAAATATGTTATATACCTTCTAGGAGAATAGAAGAGAATTGTGAGAAAAGGAAAAATTTCCATTTATTATAGAAAGAAACCTGTAATCTCAAATAATGTGCCCATTCTTTTTTTTTTTTTTTTAAGTTTATTTATTTGTTTTGAGAGAGAGAAAGAGAACACGCAGGGGAGGGGCAGAGAGAATCCCAAGCAAGCTCCGCACTGTCAGCTCAGAGCCCAACTCGGGGCTCAGTCCCCTGAACTGTGAGATCCTGTCCTGAAGTGAGCTGAAATTAAGAGTCGGAAGTTTGGGTCACTTGGGTGGCTCAGTCATTTAAGCATCCAGCTTTGGCTCAGGTCATGATCTCACGAATTCTAGCCCCGCATAGGGCTTGCTGCTGTCAGCACAGGGCCTGCTTCAGATCCTCTGTTCCCCTCTCTTTCTGTGCCCACCCCCCACCCCCCACTCTTGCGTGCTCTCTTTCTCAAAAATGAACATTTAGGAAGAAAAAAAGAGTCAGACGCCTAACTGACTGAGCCACCCAGGTGCCCCTGTGTCCATTCTTAACATATAATTTTTTAATTTTAGAAATTTCCAAATTTATGCAAATGTCAAGAAAATAGTATAACAAACCATCATATGCCTACCCATTACCTAGCTTCCTTACTTTAATTTTTGGCAATCTTGTTTCATCTCCCCCTCCACCAATTCCCCCTACTTTTTTAAGTGTTTTAAAACAAATCCAAGCCATCATATATTACTCACAAATACTTGAAATATAAATTTAAAAGATCAGTCTCTAAATTGTGATATGCAGCTACATGTTAGAAAAACTGATCATTGAAAGTATTTCCAATCCCAAAATCAACAAGGAAACTCCTGAAATAAGTTGCATTTTGCAGGATATAAGGTTAATACACAAAAGTCCATTGCTTTCCTTTATACCAGCATTGAACAACTGGCATTTGAAATGAAAAGAAAAATGCCATTTATATTAGCACCCCCCAAAAAGAAATGCTTAGGCTTATATATAACAAAATATATACAGAATCTGTATGAAGAAGACTACAAAACTAACAAATCAAAGAAGATCTAGGGGCACCTGGGTGGCTCAGTCGGTTAAGTGTCCGACTCTTGATTTTGGCTCAGGTCAAGATCCCAGGGTTCGGGGGTGCCGAGGTGGCTCAGTTGGTTAAGCATCCAACTTTGGCTCAAGTCATGATCTCACGGTTTGTGGGTTCAAGGCCCACATCAGGCTCCGTGCTAACAGCTTATAGCCTGGAGTCTGCTTTGGATTATGTGTTTTTCTCTCTCTCTGTCCCTCCCCCACTCGTGCTCTGTCCCTCTGTCTCTCAAAAATAAATAAATGTTAAAAAAAAAAAAATTAAAGGAGTGCCTGGGTGGCTCAGTGGGTTGGGCGTCCAGCTTCGGCTTAGGTCATGATCTCTCAGTTAGTGAGTTTGAGTCCCACATTGGACTCTGTGCTGACAGCTTAGAACCTGGAGCCTGCTTCCAATTCTGTGTCTCCCTCTCTCTCTGCCCCTCCTGTCATGCTCGCTGACTCTCTAAAACAAATAAACATTAAAAAAATTTTTTTTAAATCTTAGGGTTCATGAGATTGAGTCCTGCAGCAGGCTCTGCACTGATAGTGTGAAAGTGTGAAGTCTACTTGGGATTTTCTCTCTCTGTCTCTCTCTCCCTCCGTCTCTCTCTCTCTCCCCTGGTTGCACTCATGTGTGCACACACATGCTAGTCTCTTTCTCTCTCTCAAAATAAATATTAAAAAAAAAAAAGGAAGATCTAAACAAATAAGGAGATATTTCATGCTCACGGACTGGAGGACTCAATATTGCTAAAATGTCAAATCCACCCAATTTGTTATATAGATTAGATAGATCAGCTATAGATTCAGCACAATCTCAGGCAAAATCCACGTGAGCTATTTTGTGGATTTGGCAAATTGATTATGTGTATATGCAAAGGCAAAAGAATACAATACTAAAGAAGAACAAAGTTGGAGGACTGACTACCTGGCTTCAAGACTTACTATAAAGCTACAGTAGGGGCGCCTGGGTGGCTCAGTTGGTTAAGCGGCCGACTTCGGCTCAGGTCATGATCTCGCGGTCCGTGAGTTCGAGCCCCGCGTCGGGCTCTGTGCTGACAGCTCAGAGCCTGGAGCCTGTTTCGGATTCTGTGTCTCCCTCTCTCTGACCCTTCCCTGTTCATGCTCTGTCTCTCTCTGTCTCAAAAATAAATAAACGTTAAAAAAAATTAAAAATAAATAAAAAATAAAAAAAAATAAAGCTACAGTAATCAAGACAGCATGTATTAGAGAAAGAATAAATTGATCAACAGAACAGGATAGAGAGCTCAGAAATAAACCCACGGGAATACTGTCAACTGATCTTTGGCAAAGGAGCAAGACAATTCAACAAAGGAAGGACAGTCTTTTTAGCAAATGATACTAGAACAGTGGGACATCCATTAACTCAAGGGGCGCTTGGGTGGCTCAATCATTTAGGCATCTAATTTTGGCTCAGGTCATGATCTCGCAGTTCACGGGTTCAAGGATTTTTAGAATGACAAACTATCTCTGCTGTCAGCATGGAGCCCAATTCAGATCCTTGGTCTCCTTCTCTCTCTGTCCCTCCCTCACTTGCGTGTGTGTGTGTGTGTGTGTGTGTGTGTGTGTGTGTGTGTGCACTCTCTCTCAAAAAATAAACTTAAAAAAAATTGGGGCACCTGGGTGGCTCAGTCGGTTAAACGTCTGGCTTTGGCTCAGGGCATGATCTCATGGTTCGTGAGTTCGAGCCCCATGTCGGGCTCTGTGCTGACAGCTCAGAGCCTGGAGCCTGCTTCAGATTCTGTGTCCCTCTTTCTCTGCCCCTCCCCTGCTCACACTGTCTCTCTCTGTCTCTCAAAAATAAATAAACGTTAAAAAAATTTTTTTTAAAATTAACTCAAAATGGATCTTAGACCTAAATATAAAACCTAAATCTAAAATATTTCTAGAAGATAATACAGGAGAAAAATCTAGATAGCCTGGGTTTGGTAATAAGGTTTTAGGTATAGTACCAAAAGCACAATCCATGAAGCAAAAATTTGTAAGATATACTTTATTAGAATTTAAAACTTCTGCTCTGAGAAAGACACTGTGGGTGCCTGGGTGGTTCTTTCATTAAGCATCTGACTTCAGCTCAGGTCATGATCTCACAGTTCGTGAGTTTGAGTCCCACGTGGGGTGAGCTCGAGCCCTGCTTCAGGTGAATATGAGCCCCACTTTGGGTGAGCCCCACTTCTTTCTCTCTCACCCCCTCCTGAGATTCTCTCTCTACCCCTTGCTCACTTGTGCCCTCTTTCTCTCTCTCTCTAAAAAAAGAAAAGAAAGAGAAGAAAAGAAAAGAAAAGAAAAGAAAAGAAAAGAAAAGAAAAGAAAAGAAAAGAAAAGAAAAGAAAAAAAAGAAAGACACTGTTAAGAAAATGAAGAGAAAAGCCACAGGCTAAGGGAAAATATTTGTAAAGCACATATCTGATAAAGTACTTATATCTAAAATACAAAAAGAACTCTTAAAACTCAACAATAAGAAAACAAACAACCAGGGGCGCCTGGGTGGCGCAGTCGGTTAAGCGTCCTACTTCAGTCAGGTCACGATCTCGCGGTCCGTGAGTTCGAGCCCCGCGTCAGGCTCTGGGCTGATGGCTCTGAGCCTGGAGCCTGTTTCCGATTCTGTGTCTCCCTCTCTCTCTTCCCCTCCCCCGTTCATGCTCTGTCTCTCTCTGTCCCAAAAATAAATAAACGTTGAAAAAAAAAAATTTTTTTTAAATAAAAAAAAAGAAAACAAACAACCAAATTAAAAATGGGCAAAAGATCTGAACAGACACCTCACCATGGAAGATACACAGATAAGCATATGAAAAGATGTTCAACATCTTAGGGACCTGAAAATTAAAACACTGAAATGCCACTACATATCTACTAGAATGGCTAAAATCCAAAAAACTGACAATACCAAATGCTCACAAGGATGAAGGAAGTCCTATTCATTGCTGGTAGGAATGCAAAATGGTATAACCACTTTGGAAGACAGTTTGCAGTTTTTTACAAAGCTAAATATAGTCTTACCAAACTCTGTGATCCAGCAGTCACTCTTCAAGGAATCTAACTAATTAGATGAAAACTTATATCCACACAAAATCTGGCACATGAATACTTATTTATTACTTTATTCATAATTACCAAAAATTGGAAGCAACTGAGATGTCCTGCGGTAGGTGAATGAATAAACAAACTGTGGTACATCTATATAATAGGATGCTATTTCTTGATAAAAAGAAATGAAAAAAATATTTATTTAAAAAAAAAATTTGAGGGGCACCTGGGTGGCTCAGTCGGTTGGGCGTCCAACTTCGGCTCAGGTCATGATCTCGCGGTCCGTGAGTTCGAGCCCCGCATCGGGCTCTGGGCTGACAGCTCAGAGCCTGGAGCCTGTTTCGGATTCTGTGTCTCCCTCTCTCTCTGACCCTCACCTGCTCATGCTCTGTCTCTGTCTGTCCCAAAAATAAATAAATGTTAAAAAAATTTAAAAAATAAAAAATAAAAAAAATAAAAAAATAAATTTGATAACCTATCAAGCCACAAAAAGACATGGAGGAAACTTAAATGCATACTGCTAAGTGAAAGTCAATCTGAAAAAGATGCATACTGTTTTCAACGATATGACATTTTTTTAAAGGCAAACTATAGAAATTAGTAAAAATCTCTACAAGTAAAAGATTAGTGGTTGCCAACTCCCTGGGTGGGGGAAGGGGGGAGTGGAGGGATGGATAAGTAGGCAACATACAGAGGGTTTTTAGAATAATTATTCTCTGTGAAACTGTAAGGTGTTTACATGTTATTATGGGTCAGTTGAAACCCATAGAACTTTAAAACAGAGAATGAACCTGATATATCAATATTGGTTCATGAACTGTGACAAATGTGCTGCCACACTAATGCAAAATGTTACTAGGGGAGGCTGGGGGAGGGAGTTGAGGTGAGGTGAGGTACATGGAACTGTACGTGCCATCTATCCAATACTATAAATAAAAACTGCTTAAAAATTAAAGTGAATCAGTGAAACTGTAGATTCAAGTCGAATCATTTTTTTTATGTGTGTTTATTTTTGAGAGAGACAGAGCATGAGCAGGGGAGGGGCAGAGAGGGAGGGAGACACAGAATCCGAAACAGGCTCCAGGCTGTGAGCTGTCAGCAGAGCCGGATGTGGGGCTTGAATCCATGGACTGTGATATCATGACCTGAGCTGAAGTTGGACGCTTAACCAACTGAGCCACCCAGGCGCCCCTCAAGTCAAATCACTATGCTGTACACCTTCAACTTGTACAGTGCTCTATGCCAGTTATACCCCAATAAAATTGGTGGTGGGGGGAGCTATTAGGAAAAAGCAGATGGTTGAGAAAAATAGCAGTTCAGTTTGTTCATCTGCTAGATTAGGTACTTTGAAAGAAATACTCAAATAAGAGCAAAATATAAGGACATTAATGACCGTGAGGCTCCATAAGGAGGCCCCTAAAACTTTCTGCTCCACAGATCAGGGTAATTTTAAATCACAAGCTCTAACACCTTGAGGGTAGACTGCAAGGTATTTGTAACATGACCCAGGATTCCACACTTCTTATTAGCTGAGAGTGCCCAGGAATTATCGTACAATCCAGTAGAAGTCAGTTCAGAGCTGCCCCAGAGGAGCTTTCTCCAGCCACCTTAGACTGCCAATTCCAGACAGTGTTTTGGATTCCGAGTTAACCTTTCATTATTTTCCAGTGCTGTTTGAGATTAAACAAGTCTGGGGGAGCAGCTGAGTCCCCAGGGTTAGAGTCTAAGGCCGGTGACTCAGCCCTGTCTGCCAGTTTCATAAGCAGTTTGGAGTGGCAGTGGTTGATGGGTTATATTAGTTTGTCTGTATTTAATAGTTATTCATTGTTAGTTGAAAAGACCTATTACCCTAGCCTCCATACTGCCTAGAAGAGCAAGGTTGAAGCTTGACACATTTAGTTGCCTGGTTAATTCTTTTATCTCTAGAGTGCAATAAGAAATTCTTACTTTGGAGCAGGTGTCTGACAAACTGATCCAGACTACCTCCTATTGTTATGTAGCCTGTGAGCAAAGAATGGTTTTTACATTTTTATTTTTTATTTTTATTTTATTTTTTATTTTTTTTCTAACATTTATTCATTTTTGAGAGACAGAGAGAGACGGAGCATGAGCGGGGAAGGGGCAGAGAGAGAGGGAGACACAGAATCTGAAGCAGGCTCCAGGCTTCTGAGCCATCAGCACAGAGCCCGACGCAGGGCTCAAACTCACAAACCATGAGACCATGACCTGAGCTGAAGTCGGATGCTCAACCGACTGAGCCACCCAGGCACCCCGGTTTTTACAGTTTTAAATGGTTGGGGGAAAAAATTGAAAAAAGAAGATTTCACAACACGTGAAAATAATATGAAATTTCAAGTTCAGTGTCCATAAATAAAGTACTATTGGGACACAACCACGTCCACTTGTTTAGATTTTTTTATGGTTGCTTCTACACTACAATTACAAAGTTCAGTACTTATGAAAGAGATTGTATAGGCCACAAAGCCTAAAATATTTACCACCTGACTCCTTGTAGGAAAAGATTGACAAACCCCACTTTTAAACATTCATTGGTTCTCTAGAGGTTTGAAAGAGTCAGGGAAACTCCTAAAAATGCCGGTTATTCTCAGGGAAAATGATATTGACAACAGCTGACTTCAGCTTTAATAATTTAGGGAGAGTGACTAGGAAACAAAACTTGAGGGATCATAAAAGGGAGGGGATAGAAAGTCTTCCATTTCTCTTGGGCCAGAAAATAACAGCTTTTTGACAGATTAGAAAATACACAAATTTTTTCAGATATGGTACTATTACTACTAAACTCCATTTACTTTATTACCGGTTTTTTGTTCAAATGTAACAATATAAACAAAGCAAGTGTCATCATTTCCATATCCAGAGTAGAGGCATCAAGTGAGATGGATCTCAAACGGTCTCTTGCATTATTTCCATGATATCACTCACACCTGAGCATCAATCATACTACTAGAGCACAAATAATCAAAAACCACATTACCCAAAAACCTTACTTGTCAATTTCAGCTTCCTCTTAGACTTTTGCTGGAGCTAACATAAAAATCCCACTCGTTAATGTCATCTCTCTTCATCTCTGCTTACCCCTCTTGAGAAATACTTAGGACCAGTAAAATGGCCAAGAGGTGGCAGCAGGAGGGAGGAGGACCAGAAGCAAGAGGAGAAACAAAGAGCTTCTCCCTTCCCATGCTAGATAACTAACTAGTCTCTGGATAGAGTTGGTTGACCTTCCATCAAGAAAAAATCTTTTTCTCTAGCTCTTCCTCCCACAACCAAATAAAAAATTCAAAACAATTGCCAAAGAAGATATGAATTGGCCTTGCTTTACCTAAAGCATCATTCTGAGTACCATGATACCAGTAACTTGATTTTAGAATAGCTTTATGAAACTTGACTTTTGAAGGTTTTAAGATCAGTCAGGAGCACTATAAACATTTAACTTTCCCTGATACTTTCAGAGTATTTTTTTTTTAGTAGTAGTTTGTTTTGGGATTAAAAACTTCCTTTTTTTTTTTTAAGGTTTATTTATTTATTAATGTTTATTTATTTTTGAGAGAGAGAGAGAGAGAGAGCGTGAGTTGGGGAGGGACAGAGAGAGAGGGAGACAGAATCCAAAGCAGGCTCCAGGCTGTGAGCTGTCAGCACAGAGCCGGACGCTGGGCTCCAATCCACAAACTATGAGATCATGACCGGAGCTAAAGTTTGACGCTTAACCTACTGAGCCACCCAGGCGCCCCTATTTATTTATTTTGAGAGAGAGAGAGAGAGTGAGCAGGGGAGGAGCAGAGAGAGAGAGAAAGAGTCCCAGACTCTGAGCTGTCAGCACAAAGCCCGATGCAGGGCTCAATCTCCCAAACCCTGAGATCATGACCTGAAGTGAAACCAAGAGTCATACACTTAACCGACTGAGCCACCCAGGCACCCTTTGGATTAAAAAGTTTCTAAAAACTTTTTTTTTACATGACTAGATTAACAGCTACTTAAAAAAAAAAAAAAAAAAAAAGATAGAAGGCTACCCTTATCCTTAGCTATTGACCAGAAGAAAACAGATACTCACATGAAGACACTGGACAGCACTGGGGAAGGGAGGTGACAGGGAGAACTGCAGAAAAACAGATTTGTGGGATCACCAAAAACTGGCTTGTGCTAATGACTTTTTACTTGGCCCTTTTAATAAATTCGGCAGTTATTTTATAGACTCCAAGAATAACTGTGTAGTAATTTTCAAATTTTGTAAGTTATGTGGGCAACATACTAAATGATAGAATTTATGTGTAGTTGAGTAAAATTTTCCTTTTGAATTTTTTTTTAAGTAATCTCTACCCCTAACGTAGGCCTCAAACTCATGACCCAGAGAGAGATCAGGAGTCACAGACTCCACCAACTGAGCCCAACAGGTGCCTCCTCCTTTTGTATCTTTTAATGAAAATGTTTCCTGTGAAATTTCATGTCAAAGCAATAAATAGCAAGTAATTTAGCAATTTTAAGTTAAAAATGCCTTCTCATTCACCTTCAGACTCTGGTATTTGGTAATCTTTCTTGTGTGTGATTTAAACCACCTTTCCCGTCCTCACTTCTCTCCAACTGCCTGTTTTTCATCATGTCAGACATCAATTTCCTAACTGTGTCTTTGTCTTCTCAGCCTTGTCTCAGCCTCCTCTTTCCACTCTTACCTTCTTACACCCTTTGCTCCCAAGCAGAGTTTTTCCTACTTTCTAATTTCTTTCTTGCCCAATGACCTGCTTCCTGCCTTTGGGCAGCCCTCTGAGCCCAAAACCCCCTCCCAGCGATCACCTGACCCCTCTTCCCTCCCTGGCACTGTTGCCTGAGTGAAGACCATCCTAGTCATCTGTAGACCCCCAACTAATTCCAATCAACTCTATATTGAGGTTTACTCTCCCACTGCATTCCTTCTTTCCGCATCTATGTTTATACAATGCCTCCTTTTCAAAAACATTTTTTAAATGTTTATTTTTGAGAGAGGGAGAGACAGAGTGTGACTTGGGGGGTGGGGGGGAAGGGGCAGAGAGATGGGGAGACACAGAATCCAAAGCAGGCTCGAACTCAATGAGCCATAAGATCATGACCTGAGCCAAAGTAGGACGCTTAACTGACTGAGCCACCCAGGCGCCCCTTCAACGCCTGCTACTTTAAAAATGCCCACCCCTCCAGGAGAAAAACAAAGCTACCACCATGTTCTACATGCTTACTTATCAGTCAGTATCAAATCTGGGGTATCTGTGGTGTGTGGAACCCATTAATGCATGTATTGACATTGAGTCAGAGTAATATTAACAACAACAATAAGGCTGCAAAAAAAAAAAAAAATACCAAGGCCAAACACATCCATCTTTCATTCTCCTGTGATTCTCCATGAAAGACACATAGGTAGACACATAGGGTATTCTTCAGAGGAAAGGCTGAAACTTGGTTCCCACTATAATATTTGGCACTAGTTACTCTAAATGAGAGAGCATTAAGCAAAGGAATTTTAATTTTTCTTTCAAAAGAGTGAATTTTCAGAATAGCACAGAATTGGACATGCATACAGAAACGCCTGTGTGCATCACGGTGTACCAGTTTATGTAACTGAAGGGAGGTAAAGGTGAGACTTGCAGATTGGTTTTTTTATTGCTGCTTTTTGGTGAATATTCTCTTTTAAAAGAGTGTTTCCATTAATACCATTAGTTTAATAACAATTCTTTTTTAATGTTTTTAAATGTCTATTTTTTTTGAGAGAGAGAGAGAGGAAGAGAGAGAGAGAGAGAGAGAGAGAGCAAGCCAGGGAGCGGCAGAGAGAGAAGAAGAGAGAGAACCCCAAGCAGGCTCCATGCTGTCAGCACAGAGCCAGACACGGGGCTCAAACTCACAAACCATGAGATCATGACCTGAGCTGAAACCAAGAGTTGGGCATTTAACTGACTGAGCCACCCAGGCGCTCCCAATAACAATTCTTTTGCAGGGGCACCTGGGTGGCCTAGTCAGTTAAGCACCTGACTCTTGATTCTGGCTCAGGTCATAATCTCCCGGTTCATGAGTTCAAGCCCCACATCAGACTCTGTGCTGACAGTGTGGAGCCTGCTTGGGGTTCTCTCTCTGCCCCTCCCTCTCTCCCTCCCTCAAAAATAAATAAACATCTTTTTAAATAAAAAGATTTGCAAATTTGATAATTTTTAAGATTAGCAACTGGGAAAACATTTGTCATTTAATAAAAAAAGGCCTACAAAATTATATCTCTAATTTTCTTTTTTAATTATAAAGAAGAATTAGAAGGGACCTTTCATAAGAAATTAAAATAATTAACGTGTTTGGGTTCTAAAACTATAGATGATTTTTCTTTTTTGGTCTTCATTTCCCTTGTGATTATAGGATGTTATTTATGCAATTAATAAAATTCAGTGATGGGAGAAAAAGCTTGGGATTTATCATTTTAACAGAGAATCTTGAGACTCCTCTTACTTCTGGCAAAGCCCTTGCTATTTCCAGTACTTGATCTTAACCTCCCGGCAAGCCTAAGAAGGTGGGGATGGAATGGAGATCAGAGGGTCTCCTACCTCAGCACCTGAGGTCAGTGTATAGTTCATACTACAGGATGTCCTTTCAGAGCCATGATGTTCCAGGACTATAGCACTTGTAAGTGCCTCAAAACACCATCCCTTTCTGACATTTTGGGAAGCAGAACAGCAGAGTGCTTAAGAGCACCTGTGGACTTTACTGTCAGGTGGGTCCGGGTTTGAATCCCACTCTTGTCGAGTACCAGATAGAACTTGAACAACGAACTTAACTTCTTTGGGCTCATGTTTGTCTTTGTACAAAATGGGAGAATAATGAAACTGATCTCATAGGGTCATAACAAGAATTAACAGGGTAAATCTAAGCAAGAATGTTTAGTGAGTGCACAACACACGTAGCTGTTTTTGTCCTGCTTGGTTCTCCTGACATCTCTTAGCTGGACATATTTTTTGGATACCCCCATTTAATCAATCAATTAATTTGTTAGTTTACTTTGCATGCATAGATGAGGTAAGAGTTTTCAGTTCAGTTTCTGTATGCTGTGCTAATGAGAAATCTACTGACTGGGGATTCTTTGCTCCTTCCGCAGAAAGTGCCCCGTCTTTTTCCATACCTGCTTATTAAAGTAACCTTCTCCTTTTACTTTACAGATATATGTAATTGACAGCGCAGACAGAAAAAGATTTGAAGAGACGGGTCAGGTAAATAATTCTTCTGTTGAGATATTTTTTAAATAACTGGGTATTCATTAATCTACCTTGTAAATATATGAGAGTGAGGAAGGTATTGTTTAACCTTTGAGGTTTAAACAAGGCAGTCTTTCTGGCAAGCAGGCAAAAATACCAGTTGCAAAAAAAAAAAAAAAAAAAAAAAAAAAAACCAGGAAAAAAAGGTTTCCTATAAGGAAATTACTTGAGAATCCTTTAAACTATTTTTTTGGTTACAGCCTTTGAGTTTTAGTCAAATTAAATAAACCAAGATATAAGCAAATGGACCTTACCACCATGCCCAAAAGCTCTTCCAGTGTCTTCCCAGGCCACTGAGAAATGAACCCCGAGGAACAGTTCATTTGTCATTTCTGGGTACAGTTTTCAATACCAACCTAATTGGTCCAAGGGTACCTTTGACAAATTTGAGGGGATCTTAGGAAATATGCAAGCCAAGACTAAGCTGCCCTTGCTTCCAAGCCAAGAGTAGATATGCTTTGAACCCAAATATGGCTTTAAATGCAAAGTACATGTCAACATGATTACACGGTGCAATTTGTGTACACAATTTTAAATAGAGAAACAGCGGGCATAGACCATTTTACCGAGACTGAATATACTGATAAGGAGCAAGAAGAAGAATGACCTCTTTAGAGAATTGTGCAGTCCTTGGCCTGTGTCCTAAACTACCACAGGTGGCCTTCCAAAGGTAGTACTCCCCATGTTTATGTTCCTTTTTCCTGAAAATTAGTTTGAGAACTTTCCAGACTCCTGGCGACAACCCCTCTCCTTTCCATACCTTGATGGTTTCTCTGTCATCACTCACGTGAAGCAATGCTAAACATGAGCTTAGGGGTAAAGGGTGTTATAGAATGATCTGCCTCTTGAACCCTCCAGTTCCCTTTGACAGCCTAAGTATCTTAAGTAGCTAAAATGTGAGTTTCATAGGGAAGAGGGGAGTCCTCTTAGGTAAATACATACCCTCTCCTATGCACATTGCAGACAGAATCAACATACGTGTAGACCCCAACCAGTAACCAAAACATCAGAGATGTTGCCAAATGGATTTTAGGATGTGGGTTTGATGAAATGCAGTGCACATGCATGCATGTTTTGAAGGTAGAGATTGAGGAAACAGAATTAGTCTATAAAGTCATTGTCATTTTCAGTTTAAAATGTGTGTGTGTGTGTGTGTGTGTGTGTGCGCGCGCGCGTTGAAAGTCATTTGCAGAAAATAGCCTTGAGTAAATTTTAAATCTCCGTCCACAACCTGTGTTTTCTTTTTAACAGCATTTCTTAAAGTATGATCTCTGAATCCCCTATAGCAGAGCCACCTGGGGAGTTTATTGAAATGCAGATTCCTAGGCCCTACCTCAAACATCCCACAGTCACCTACTCTGGGGTGGGCCCAGGAGTCTGCCAGGGAATTTTTCCACAGCCTCGAGTTTGAGAACCACTGCCCTTGGAAGTTGCTAGTTGATCAGCTTAATACTTTTATTTTTTTTCTAATTAGAAGTACGTGGTTAAATATCATCGTTTTCATCCTTCCCTTCCCATCCATTCCCAAAATGATCCAGGAACTAGCTGAATTACTGGAGGAAGAAAAACTAAGTTGTGTGCCAGTGCTCATCTTTGCTAACAAGCAGGATTTGCTCACGGCAGCCCCCGCCTCTGAAATTGCAGAAGGACTGAATCTGCACACCATCCGAGACCGAGTCTGGCAGATCCAGTCCTGCTCAGCTCTCACAGGCGAGGGCGTTCAGGTGAGATTACCAGAAGGCTTGGTTACCTGGCAACGTGGCACCCAACCAGCGTGGTCTGTCTCACTGGTTGGGCTGATCTAGATAGAAAAAGATCTGAAACAAATAGCTTTCGATTAGTAGATGAACCGCTCCAGGATGTGAAGGGCACAGAGGAGTTTGGTTCTTTTTACTTAGCAACCAATCTGATAATCATTAACTGTTCCAGGAAAGCCACAGATAAACCACCCACACACAGGACAGACTACCCCACTGGGTAGGAGGTCAGAACCGAAGACCTTCGGAGATGCTTTCTAACTCTAGGATTCTTTGATGATTGGGTTGGGGGTTTGTGTTGTGTCTAATATTATGGATGCTAAATAGTTGTGTTCCCGCGGTAACAGCCATCAACAATACGCACACCAGTTATCCGAGAAGTGTTTTGATTTTTCTGTTGGCTATCTCCACTGCCCGCGGGGGTGGTGTCTCTTTCCTGTTACTTCAGGTTGGTTTCCCGCTGGGAGGCTTCTGCTGACAGAAAGCCCCATCATGCTTTATACTGAGGAACCGTATACCAGAAGAGCAGTCTCCCCCTCATGTGTTATTAATTTAGGGCAGAAAATGGTTGTATCCCAGATACCTGAGAGCCTATATCCTCAAAGAATGATAAACCATTTCAGCTCTGATGCTTCCCACCACCCAGCCTCAGACCAGTTGACACTCAGGGCTACTTCTTTACGCTGGAGCCCCAGCATGTTCCCCATGCCTCATTTTAAACATCTGGTGTACCTGCCAGGGAAGTGACACAGTGCTGTGAGAACCAGGCAGTACTGCCCTAGGATGCTGTGGGGCTTAACAACATCTGAAGAAATGGTATCTTCCCTCATTGCCATATGGCGTGTGTCATAATAGCATGGCCGGTTTGCTTTTCTCTCAGCTTGGTTTGTTGGGATTTGATTCTCAATTTTTGTCCTGCAGCCTCTCTCCATTTCCCTTCTAATACCCCTTTTCCCTCTCTCCTAAGACATTTGACATTGATTTGTCTTAAAACTGCCTGACTGCTTTTATCTCAAGCAAATAATCACTTCCAAGAATTATCTCAGTTGTTCCATCTGTTTGCTGCCTTGGATTTTTTCTTTTTGTTACACAAACAGCCAGAGCCTGCTCCCGTGCTTGGCCTCCGGATCTGAGGGCAGACCAGCCAGCACAGGGCAGGCGCCTCCTCCTCCACACTCCTCAATACCTGCACCCTCGGAAACGCTCCGTGCGCGTGCGCGTTACGGGGCTCTCAAGTAGCCAGACATTACCTTCGCTGCGTCCCCAGAATGGATGGCAGAGCTCTGTGGGTCTCTGTGAGTTTTAGGTTTGGGGAGGGGGCAGGTGTGGACTCTTATTTCTGTCCTTCCTTTCTAGACTCTGATTATAAAAGTAATATATTAAAAGTAATTGTTAATCATATACAAGTATATAAAACCAAAAACTGAAAAGTTCTTTAGTCTCCCCTAATCCTGCTCAACAAAGGAACTAATCCCACTAATAGTTTTTTCTTCTCGAGTCTCCTCCATAAAATGGCAGTCACATATGTGATTATAGGTCTATCAGGTTTCAAATTAACTGCATTTTTCAGCTTAATTTACAAGCTGGTCCAACAAGTATGCTGCAACCCAGGATGGTTTTGATAGGTAAACTTTAATCATTTTATTTAGCTTCTCACTTAAAAAAAGAAACCCAAGTCTTGCCTAAGGCAGTTACCTGGATTGTGCATAAAATGCTATTCAGGAAGCCTGAGGTTATTTTGGGGAGGAGGAGGCCCGGGGAAAGACAGTAGCTTTCCTGTGTTTGCACAAACTACTTCAGGAAGAGGATTCTGCCTCTAAATGGTTTAGAATGCAAATATAGAAAGTAGAGAACCAGGATGCCTGGCTGGCTCCGTTGGTAGAGCATGGGACTCTTGATCTTGGGACTGTGAGTTCGAGCCCCACTTTGGGTATAGATTTGGAAAAAAAAAAAAAAAAAAAAAAACATCTTGAGATGGGGACTCTAAAGGTGGGACTGGAGGAAATAAATACATTGTGTGTGCATACGCCTGAGAAAGTGGGAACTGACTGCTCTGTAATCCTCACTGGGCCAGAGTGCCAAAAGGAAGGAAAAGCAAAGCTGGAATTAACAGTGAGTCTCTTGTTCCTTCAGCCAGCCTTAGGGATGTCAGAAGGAGGCCTAGAGTTATCTAGAATCAGTATTTAGAGTAGTGGCATTCAAGTCAAGGTGCTTCTTCAGAGGGGCCTGGAGGTTGGGAGGGAGCCCTCGTCACTGTCTGCCTGGCCTCTGCTCCCCCTCTCCAGTCAGGTGGAGATTACGAGGGTAGAGAGCTCTGTGTTCCTGGCTGTGTCATCACCACTCTAGAAATGGAGTTCCCTTTAAGTCACAGGATCTTTATGCCAAAAAAGACGCAGTGAGCTATTAGACTGGGGGGGGGGGGGGGGGAGGGCTTTAAAATCAACCAGTTTGAATCGAGTGAAGTAGTCATGTGTGGTTTGATTTTGTTCAGAAAGTTCTTCTCAGATCAGGACCTTCAGCAACCAGGTTCAAAAGAAATGATATCAAGAGAGATACAACAAAGAACTGTGAACCAAAAAAATAATGATTTTATATGGAGGAGAAATAGTTTGAAGGTCACTTAATTAGTTTAGTAGATAGTACCATGGTGTATAGAATTGGGTAGTTAAGACTGGGATTTCAAGGTTAATGAGATTAGATTATGGTTAATAGAATGATATAAATTTAGAGAATTTAACCATTATTTGAAATGGGTTATTTAATAAAAATGTTAATTAAGAAGGGAATCTGCTGGTCTATTGTCCTTTAATGGTAACCTTTGGGGACTGGAGAAAGGTCGGGGAGTTTTCTGTGGAGTCGCTTTTCATTGTGAGGCACTGATTGACCATGTCCCTCCCTCAGGTAATACTTCTGACCCCCTCTCTTGCCCACTCAGCCAGTTTCTTGGTTTTCACTTTAAAAAGAGTCACTTACATGGAATTCTTTTCCTGCATTGCTTAGTTCAAGTGCAAGACTTTAATGATTCTTAATTCATTAAGGCTTTAAGTATTCCTCAAAATGAAAGGCGTCACTAGAAAAATGTCCATAAGATCACTTTCAGGCATGGATACTGTGTAATAATTACTAAAATTCCCTAAACTCCTGTTTCCTCCTCCTACTCTACCCTCCCACTTTTCCACTCACTACCCCCTGAAAACTGGTCAGTAATGGGCAAAGCTTGATCAGGCGTTAAATGGGTCAAGTAACATCTGGCACCCCAGCTCTAATGACCCTGAAAGAAATTGTACAAAGGTTTTTAAAAAGACCTGGAATTTCTGTGACAGTTTCAGGTGTTCAGAGATAATGTCCCTATTTACATTGTGCTTGAGTGTATATGTTTAATCTAAATTCATTTGTGAGACCTGCCTCTTCCCAGAAAAGTGACACCCTCAGGTGGGTGAACGGAGGAGCAGCCACAGATCTGAGCTAAACCCTCCGGACTGATGGGGCAGGTGTATCATTTCTCCTTAGCTGAGTAGTTTAGACACGTAATTTGAGATTATGAAAGTTAGTGATTCCTGGGATGGATTTCAGGTTCTTCTTCTACCTGATATTCTGAAGGCAAACATGTGTGGTCTTTACAAGGACAGGCGGTCCACGTGTTGTTCAGTAGCTCCTGCTCTGGGTGTGGAAATTGACTTTTGAGGGCTTTGGGAGAGTTCAGAACAAGTCTTTCTTTGCCTGATTGATGGTGATGAGGAGGCCAGGCCATCATGTGATTAAAGCAGGTTTTCATGGGAAACTGTCAAAAGCAGAGCATAGGTAAAGGGCACTAGAAACTGAAGGAGAACATCAATCTTAGAAACTCTGTCCTGCTGAGAGGCGCATAATCCCGAGGAGTGAACAGAAAAGACCCAGTTCTGTCAAGTAGTTGAATGCAGAGAGAGGAGAAACTGAAAAATGTCTGGGATGGGAGACCTGCAGCCCCCTCAGCCAGACTGCCTTGCAGACACGGGGGCAGCCTCCCTCTGTGCCCTTGGGGCTCGGCCCTGTCCCAGTGCATGACATCTGGCTCCAGGACTCTCTTCTGTTCCTGGGCGCCTAGAAAATAGTGAACAAAGGATCTGGCTTAGAGCCAGAGGAAGGTAGTGAAGTCAGTCCCTCTTCCACCTGCAAACCTGAATTGGAACCCCAAACCACAGCTCTCCTCTGCTCTTGTACAGCTCCAGGTGTTTGAAGATACTCCCTCTCTAAAACACCAATGTGTATTTAACTAAAATTACACCAGATTATCATTTCATTTCAGCACAGAGATCAGCAGTTTCAACCTGGCCTCTAGCATCAGTCATAACCGAGGCCTGTCTACGCCAGTAGTTTGGAGCTAGCAGAAGGTTTCCCTGGGGATTGCTCTCCGGGCCCTCCACCTTGTGCTCACCTTCCTTCCCACATCTCTCCCACATTCCCTGTCTTCCTTCTCCAAACAGGAGTAACGATCTGGCTCACAACCATCTAACCTCCGTAGAAAAGACCACTAGCAGTCTGAGCCCCGATGTGTGAGCTGCACTTCAGAGTGCTTTGCAGATGGCCGTTAAACATTCACTGGCCAAGTTTCTTGTTTTTGTTGCTTTTTTCCTTGATCTAGGGGATTTTTCCCTTAATAAGCCAACAGAATTTCAGTATTAAAAAAAAAAAAAAAAAACACGACATTTACCACTTCTGTCTAAGGCCTGACATCAGTTATTTTTGACTCCAAGTGTATGTGGAACTGCTTATCTACAAGTCAGACCTCAGGTTTATTTTTAAATTTTCAAACCTCTCCGTAGACCAAGAAAACAAACTTGGGACATGCGATTTTGCTACCTCTCCGGTACAGTACCCTTTGTCTCCAGAAAAAATATTAATAGCAAGCAATATTTTACGTACACTGCACCCAGCTGCTCCTTGACCCTGGGGGCCCAGTGGCACAACAGGACAGACAGCAGTGCTCTGAGCTCCTTGTCATCTTAAAGCAATTACTGATGTGACTGCCTAGTCCTCGTGGCATTACAAGCCAGGCCCACCCAACCACGGCTACTACTGCTCTCTTCCAACCATCAGGCAGTGATGGATGCACTGTAGAGAGAGCAAGCTCAAAGGAGCAGCGCAGTCAGAGGCCACTCTTCCCTAGAAAGGGGCATCGCACCTCCAATCTTGGAACGCAGGGATCTGTGTGTGACTCCTTGGCCTCCACCCATGTGGTCAGGGGGAGCCTTGTATGTTTCCCAGCATTTATCATAGGGAGTAACATCATGACATAGTAAATGCCTTTCCTTTCCATGATGCTAAACAAAGCCCAGTATTTGAGGGTCGAGGTCTCTCTTTAGTCTCTATTATTGCACTGAAGCTAATCAATTCAGATCCAGTTTCAGCAAAGCTGGTCAGAGGGAGGTTGTGGTGGAGGAAGAGAGGGGAGGGCTACCCGTGCCATAAGATTGTCGTCCTGTGACGAAGATCAAATGTGCAAAAATTTGGTCAAACCAGTTTTTAAACAATAAAAGTTCAACCATTAAACAAACCTATGAGTTCATTTCCTTCTTTAGAGGCAAAGCAGTAACCTGCTTCAAGTAGATGACCACCTTTACCCAGTCATCGGTTTTTAAAAACAAAGCCTTGCCGAGCAGTGTGGTAACACGAGGAGCAGAGAAGGTCCTTCCTCTTAGTTTCCTCTAAACGTGGACTTGCCACCGGAGGCAGTGGTCTGGCACATAGTTAATATGCTAACGATCGCAAGGTAAATGTGCAGGCTTCCACACGCAGCAGCAGCAGCAGCAGCCGGGAATCCTGAGAGTTAAGTGGCCAAAAACAGCCTCTGGCACCTGAGCTGCAGCAAAACCGCGCAGGGTGCCTGGCTGGGGGCTCTTCCGGTCTCATGACCCTGTATCAGCTGGAAGTCATAACAAAGAAGACCCTGGATCGCCCTCTTTCCCAACTTCAGGGCGATTCCCACCTTCTCTCTGAGCTTGAGGCATTCACTGGGAAATGGTAACTGGCTAAAGAGCGAGGGTGCTGGAGCTCTTGCCTGGGTTCACAGCCCGCCTCTGCCTCACGTGATTCTGTGCCCCCATTTCCTCACCGTCCTGTGGAAATTATAATAGTGCTTCCTTTGGGCGTTGTTACAAGGATTAATTTAAAAGATATAAATTCAGCGTCTACTGGGGCACCTGGGTAGCTCAGTCGGTTAGGCCTCCGACTCTTGGTTTCAGCTCAGGTCATGGTCTCATGGTTCGAGCCCCACATCCGGCTCCCTGCTGACCGGATGCAGAGCCTGCTTGGGATTCTCTCTCTCCCTCCCTGCCCCTCCCCCCCAAAAGTAAATAAATAAACTTTTAAAAAACTAATTAATTGTCTACTGTAGATCAGATACCATGATACCATGCTAGGTTCTGCGAACACCGCCTCGGGCCAGTCTGACATGGACCCTTGTCTCAGGGATCCTGGGCAACACCACTGTCTTTCCTTTCCCGTGGGCAGCTTGGCACAGCCTGCCCTGATTTGATTGAAGAGGCATTAACCCGTTAACCGTGGCCTCCCCAATACCTCTTACCTCCAGCTCAGGTTCTCCACAGGATACGAACAGGAAAGGTACAGTTCCCCAACCTCCAGCCGCTTCAGACCGGGACAACCTCCTCCGAGAGCCAGAGCAGCCACAGGGCTTTGCCCTTATTCGTTCTCCCCGTGCTTCCCACACTCCTTCAGGTTGCAGGCGGCAGCTGTGCGGGCCTAGGGGCCAGCAGGTCAGCCGGTGGGTGCTGACCTCTGAGCGCCCTCTGTTGGCAGGACCGTGGTTGGAAGGGCTTTGCCACCCCTGGCCCACATAGACATCTGGAAGACACTGCCCCCCCACCCCCCAGGGCTCCCTGGTTTAAATCCCCTCTGCCTCCATAACAGATAACTGGGGAAAAGCTGCCCCTCACCCTCCACATTCTGCTTTGCGTTCCTGCAGCTGAGTAAATATTTTTCCTATCTCTTTGACTGCATTCATGTTCTGTTACATATAATAAAAAGAAGCCTCCCCTCCCCATAATCAGCCATAAAACGAGGTGGGGGGAAGTGCCATTCATGTAGTGTGGGAACACGGTTCTTGATTTCTCTGAGAAGATTTGATAAAATCTGCAAGTCTCTCTAGAGGAGAAAATATTGAGGTACACACCTTTTGATAGTGTTCGTACGGGTTCCTGAAGGTGGAAAGTGCTACGTAAGTGCTGAGCTATTCAGCTTCGAAGGCAAAGAGAAGATGGTTATCTTATTCATCGCTCTTTTATTTGTAAAATCTTTTTTGTCTCCTGGCAGGTGATCTTTTTTTTTTTTTTCCTGGAAACCAATTAGCTACTAAAATTAAACATGCTTCTCTTTAAATTAATCCTTTTCATAAAATGGTCTTAAAATTGGCCTCAGCTTTTCAGAGTAAGTAGCTGACCCAGTTGTAACTGGAGATGCATTTGGAGCCACCTTCCTCCCACCCCGCATCCCCCCACCCCTGCCCCCACCGTTGCCAGGTGCTGTCCACCTTTGGGCTTTGGGCCGTGGCCAGCCACATCTTGGCAAACACCCTAAGGTCTGCCCTGGGACAGCCAACGGATTATCTGGTTCTCCTGCCCAAGTGCTCTGATGGCAACTGGCAGAGTTTTAATCACTGTAAATTCAGGTTATGGTCAGATTAGCCAGGAGATAGGATGCCTGCTGGTTGTTTTGCAGTGATGTATTGTTTATGGGATTAATGCTCCGAATGGCCAAGGGTGTCAGCTGATATTTATTAAAGCTGCCTCAGCTGTTCAGGTTCAAGTACTAGCTCCATGGTCACAGGAAATGCGGGGCTCTGCATGTCATGTGTGCCCTGAGATGTGCAAATGTGACTGGGAGCGTAGTGAGTATGTGTTACAGATGCAGAGGAAAGGGACTCATTGCAGGAGCTTCCTTTGATTTTGTGCGAGGCTTCTGAGGGAACTCCATACACCCCTGAAGGTCGGAGGGACTCTGGGGAAAGGGAGAGCATTCAGGGATGGCTCCAGAGGGGGCTGAAAAGGAGGTCATCTCTGGCAGACCTGGCATCCATGAGAAATCATGCTGCCTGCCAGGTGGCTGTAGGCATTGTGTGGTTTTTACCCCTGTCCCTCTCCAGCCTTCTAAGAGAGGACACGTTCAAGGTCACTGTGCCTTTAAGGGAACCTTCTCCCCAGTCCCTCAGCTTGGTAGTGCTTAAAGCTGCAAGAATCAGGCCAGCCCTTTTAAACCTCTGTGTAGTGCTGCCCTAAGAGAGAGAAATGCACATTGCCCCAGTGTGTGTCTCGTCACACACACACACTGCAGTTGGCTTGTTTTTCCAAAAAAATTTAATTTAAGCCAAGTGTACACTGTCACACTGTAAACACACCGGGGCACCAGAAGGGTGACTTATTGAATTAAATGCCCTAGCAAAGGTCAGCTTTTAGAAAAAGCCAAAAATGGCTGGAATCTCTGATAGCTCTTCAATCAGGCCTTGGATCCAGGCAGATGTGTTTATTTTTTCAGAGGGAGTTCCTGAGGATCCATCTCAAGTTCAGACACTGGGCACTCCCCCTCCCATCTTCCCCCTGGGCTCTCAGAGCCCCCCCCCCCTCCTCCTCCCCAGGAGGCCACTGTGCCTGGTCGGTCACCCAGGTGGGCCCCTGGGGCCACCAAACTCCCTGGAGCTCAGGGGGAGGGGAGGGAGGACCCAGACACCCGCCCCCGCCCCCCACTCCCTTCCGGGGTTTGAGCGCGTTGTGCCTTTCTTACAACTAACACTGCCTTTCTCTGCCCATTTCCCTCAAAGGACGGCATGAACTGGGTCTGCAAAAATGTCAATGCAAAGAAGAAATAAAATCTAGACGAATGGAGACGCGGGAGCTGCGGGAGCTGAATTCTGTCCTGAAAAACACTAATTTGCTGCTTTCTGACCAAATGTTTTTCCATCTGTGTACAGCTACAGCTGTTTGAAGAGAGGGAACAACACAGTTTAAAAAGAATCCCCATTCCAGCAGTAGATTTAACTGATCTCTGAGGTTCAGTATCATTTTTCAAATAAAGGAATTATATTATTTCCTCGGCATAATTGAAATAGTATTAAATGTCTCAAAGCACATGATTAGAAAATGAGATCTTTTAAATGAGCAAGAGATTACATTGCAGTTTAGACAATTCCAGTGGGCTTTTTTTTTCTTTCAAAAAAGAAAGAAAGGAAAAGAGGAAGAAGCAGCTTATGCTGCATTCATTGATTTCCTGACCTGTCCCTTACATTCCCCCCTCCCCCCATGGTTCTGAAGCCACAGACGGTGTTTGCTGGCGCTGGGCAGTGAGTTTTACCATCACAGACTGAGCTGGGGTGGGAAGGAGCTGGGGGGGAGGGGAGGGATAGCAGATGATTAAACCATCTCGTCCTGCAGGTAGGAGACTGCGTGCGTAATCCTCACCCTTTGGAGAGAGGGGGAAAAAAACCTTTCTTGCAAACAAGTCACCACAGAAACATACCTCCTCCCCGCCAGCCAGCCACACGGGGAAGCAAATTCTTATGACTTTTGACTGTAATGACATCTGGAATGTAAGGAGAGGTGGGAGGTTTAATTCCAGAAAAATTACAAGGTCCTTAAAAAGCCCTCACATCGAGGGCTCAGGCTAGCGTAAACAGGCTTTCTCCAGCTCAGTGAAGCAGTGAGCCTCCGACTCTGAGATTAGCCGGCTTCTCCGTGGCCGTCCTATAGAAGGGATTTCTAAAGCTCAAAGAATTCCGTTTAAATGATCACAATAGGCCTCTGCTATCAGATTTCAAAAATAAATGCAGCTTTACCATGAACCTGCTCCACTGAGAAAAGGCTGGCAGATCGATTTTTAGAAAAGATCAATTTTTACAGTGCTGGCAACTTGGTGTGGGATGCTCATGGGTGGAGAGGGTTTGCTGCTGGGAAGAACACGGGGGTGTGTGATTGCCAAGGCCATGCCCAGGGGAGCCAGAGTCACCCCAGCCGCTGGTGTCCTCTGCCTCTCTTCAGCAAAATGTGCCTCTGAGGGGGTCGAGTGGAGAAGGAGGGCAGGAGACTTCTCCCGCCCTGTGTTGCAGAAAGAGCTTGTTTCCCTGAGCCCTAAGAAATCCCCAGCTTCAGACACGGGAAAGCAGGCCAGGACGACGCTCGGCTCCTGAATTGAACTCTGTTCTGGTGCCTGAGCTCAGGGGTTTTCAGAGAGTGAATAAGAGACTGTTACTGTTCAGTGGCTGGTGGGTCCCGGGAGGCCAGCTGCCTTCTCATCCTGGGAGGTGGCCCTTCCCAAACCCGCGGAGGCATGGGAGCAGACGGAAGGGGCCACTCCAGCCCCGGGGCCTCAGTACCCAGCATTTTTTTTTTTTTTTTTTGGGGACCAAGTTGTACAGGTGAGGCTGCAGCAGGATCAGCTTCCAAGATGGTCTGGGGTGAAAGTCATTAACAACGCCAGAGATGAAAAGGTGCCCTGGGGTGGCTGTGGACAGACCAGTAAGGACTTGCAAAACAAAAGCGGGTGAGGTTTTTTTAAACCCCTGAGCTCCTTGCTCTCTGCAGCCTCCTCCTCTGGCTTCGCCGTCTCACCCAGGTGCCTCTCTCGGCTTTGAACAGAGGCAAAACAGAATGAGAAGGAACCAGCAATCCCTCTTCTGTCAGGCTGGCAACGTGGGTCTAGCACTTGAAAATGGCTTTTCCCTCCAAATAGGGCACCAGGGATGTTACCTGAGGGGCAAAATGCCTGCTTTGAGCTCTGCCATTTGGAACACCGTGACGTGAAACTTTTGACTCTGGCAGTGGACCGCCTGTGAAGTATTTTTGTTCTTTTACCATCAACTTAGGGAACTGTTTGAAAGAGCCCTCCCAAGGCCTTGGCCAGCCCGCAGAAGCCACCGGCCGTCCTCTGATAACAGCCTCTGTGAATACTCAGATTTGCTTTGCAGCTAAAGACAGAGCCATTGCGGATGTCACAAGCTTTCATCTTCCCTTTGAGCCCTACTGAACCCTCCGGGGGCTCCTGGGCTGGAGGAGCGGAGCCTGAAAAATGCAGCTTGAAAGCTCCCATTTGTAAAAACAAAACGCTCCTGAAGTCCCTCTTTCCTCTCCCGGCCCCACCCCACCCCTGCGGCCAGGACCAGAAGGCGGAATTTGAAGCTGAAAAGGGGACACCGGGTCTCGCGCCCTCCCGCCCGCCGCGGGGGGTGCTCCGCACGCCTCGCGCCCGGCGGGCGGCCTCGGGACGTGCGGGAACCGGCGGGCGGGCCGCGTGCTCGCGCAGCTGCGGGACAGGCTCCCCTCCCCTCCTGCGGCCGCCCCGGTGCGCCTCCCGCCGGCCGGCGCCCGCGCCCGGCGCCGCACACCCTTTCCCCTTCACTCTCCCTCGGTTACTATGGAAACAAGGGTGTCATTGATGTGGGCTGAGCTGGGGAACATGTCGGCGCACAGCTGAAAGTCAGCGATTATGCCGGCGGGTAGAAATGTGCCGGGGCGGAAGAAGTCCGCAGCTCCCGAAACTGCTGGAAGGACGCGGTCCTGCCCCCTCCCTCCCTCCCTCCAACTCCACTTCTCTCTCTCCGAGCTTTTGACAAATTTCTTTATTCCCCTCTGGGCTAAAGCGGGCGGCTATTTTTGTGCCACTCGGTGCCCCACCCTCACTGTCGGCCGCTCCTTATCCGGCCTGGCCTGGAGGGTGACACCGTGTCACCCTCGCCAGGACTCGTCCCTTGATTCCCGTCAGAGTTTGCTTTGATTTCTCTTTCCTTCTCAGGGGCCAGTTCTTACTTCCTTTTATTTTTAGCTCTGCGCTCCATGTGGTTTCAGGGTTCAGTCTGATCCATCGAAAGGTTCTTTTTTTATAGTCCCTTTTGAAAATGATAATCAAAGGAAGGGACGTGGTATTTGGTCATGTGGAAAATTCAATGTATAATTTAGACGTCTGTCAAAAACCTGACAAATGAAATTTAGCTGAAAGGAAGGCAGCCTGGAATGTGTTGTGTTCTTTGCCAAAGCTCCGAAAGGGCCTCCAATGTGTTTGTCCTTTCGGAGGTTAGCATTCCTCAAGGTGCTTCTTTCAGAAGGGTGAAATACTAACAGCACCACCACCAATAAAAGCAACGCTTTCCGGAGCCCCTCCTACACAGCGTGAGCCTTACATACCTTAAGGGGCAACAGTAGTCCCACTTTTCAGTTGAGAAGACTGAGGTGGTGGCCTGGGTTGAGGAGTGGGCTCCACTTCACAGAACCTTCAGTGCAGAAAAGGGCTGGAGCCTGGTTCCCAAAGCTGTGGCCTTCCAAGTCCACACCAGCAGTGCTCCCTGGGTGCTCTCTGTCTTCACCCCAGGGCAACCATAGTTTTGTACCATCTTTGGCACGGGCGGGGAGAAAGAGAAGACACCAAGTATCAGGAAAGGTGTCAGGAACGGCCTGGCGAGAACACTTGCGATCACCTAGTGCCTAAAACTGTGTCTTCCTGTAAGAGAGGGTTCAGAGAGGGAAACAGACTTGCCCAAAGTCACACAGTAGGTGACAGAGCAGGCACCCGTCCAGGGCTCTGCCCCTAGAGCAGAAAAGCGTCTATTTATTCCCCTTGGGCAGCCTCACTTCGGCAGCCTAGCGACTCACCAGAATGGCTAGTCCCGAGGGCCCGCCTTTAAAGGCAAGCTGTTGGCAGAAAAGAGGGGTGCTTGAGGCAGAAGGAGAGAGGTCTAGGGTTGCCAGATACATGACAGGACATTCAGTTTAACTTGAATTTCACATAAACAAAGAAATTGTTTTTAATACAAGTATATCCCGTGCAATATCGGGGACATACTTCTAATACTCAAAAATATTCATTGTTTATCTGAAATTCAAATTTAACTGGCCTTCTCGGTTTTTTGTTTGTGTTGTTTTGCTAAATCTGGCAACTCCATCCAGAACACCCTGCTCAATAAAGAGACAGTGAGGTACAATTAAAAAGTCTGTTCTCTGGAGTCAGAGAGGCCCGGAGTTTAATCCTTGCCCGTCATAAATCAGCTCTGTGATCTTGGGCAAGTTACTCTCTTGGAGTCTTGCCTCTTCATCTATGAAATGGGACTAAAATGGTAGGGATGTTTAAAAAAGATATAATGTAAATAAAGTACCTAGACCTGGGGCAACAGCTAGCACAAAGCAGGGACGCTCTGTGCCTCGGTTTCTTATCTGTAAAGTGAGATAACATCATCTAGTTCTCCAGACGACTGGACGAAGCTATGCATGTCCAGTGTATAGCAGGTGCTAAATCATTGGCAGCTATTATAATAACTGGCAGAAATTCTGGAGTCCAGACCTTCCCAGGCCCCCAAGACCTCTGCCGCCCCACCTCCCCTCCCATGTCGTTCCGGAACTCTCAAGGCGACAAGCAAGGGGCCAACAGTCTCCTGAAGGTGCCGGCAGCCCCCTCCTCTCCAGGGCTCCCAGGGCCACCCCAGCCACACGTCTTGCGATTAGATTTGTAAGTGGGAACAGGCTCTTGTCAGAGGCTCCTGATTGGCTCCAGGCAAAAACACAGTTTAGCGCTCAGTCAAGCTGCATTTTAGGGCCTCTGTCTCTCTCTCCCCCCTCTCCCCTCTTAATTGCAATCTGTTCAGTAATTTCCTTTTCCAACACTGCAGAACACAGGGAAGCTGCAGCACCAGGAGTTGGGCAGGGAGGAGGGAAAGAGAGTTCCTGCTCCCTGCAGTGAAATCTGCTGGTCCAGCACTGTGACAGCGTGTGGGCGCGCGCCCGTGCATGTGCGTGCACGTGTGTGTGTGTGTCCAGAACCAGCCACACACACGCACGTGTGGAGATGTGACCAACAACCAGGCCCCTACTGCCAGACCAGGGCAAACTGTCAGGGGGACACCCCCTTACACTGGGGACTTCACAGTTACGATCTTATTTAATCCTTTAATCCTTGCAACATTATTAACTGTAGGTATTGTCACAGTTTGGGGATGGGGCTCACATAATTTGAATCGCTTGCTCAAGATCATACCAGCGGGGCAGAATCCGGATTTGCACCTGGGCCTGTTTGCTGGGCCCCAAGTGCGTACCATGACACAGGTATTCGTCGCTTTCCGAAAGTCCATGTTTCGCCACTTCACTTTTGCGAAAGACCTGCATTAGTACCTGTTTTTTAACTAACCAAAAGAAATCTGCAGAGGATTTTCGCTTTAACGAAAAAAGCCACTACCATACTAATGCAGGTCTTGCATAAAAGCAAAGTGGCGCAACATGCGCTTTTGGAAAGCAGGGCGTACTCTACACCATTTCGGCTTGTGAAAAGTTTCGTGTGAAAGCTCTACTTTCAGATGGCAGGGGAGCGGCGGGGGGGGGGGGGGTGGGGGGGGGGGAGCCTGCACCTTCTCACCTTTTGGCTTCTAAGCTCCGAAAGGGAGCTAAGGAAGCCTCCTGCACAAAGGAACACGGGGAGATTTTTTTTCCCTACGGTGAATAACAGTGTCCAAGGGACAAAAAGCCTTTGCTTAAGACATAAAACATTCATGACAGAATTGAAGAGATCACGCTAAGTCAAGGAGGGGCAAGGGTTATGGGAGAACTTACGCGAATACCTGAAGCTGAAAGCTGCAAGGGCTGGGGGCAGCTTTGCTAAGCAAACTGCTAGCCCTGTCAGTCAGTCGCTGACTGGATCCGTGGAGTGGCCCTGCGAGATAAGTATCCCCATTCCTGTTCCCTCACTGGGGAAACCAAGGCTCTCAAAGGTAAGTCACTTGCCTGCAATCACACGGCTAGGAAATGGCTTGTCTGGGCTTCCGGCTGACTGCAAAGCCCGTTTTTCTCCAGGATGCCTTCTCCACTAGACACAGGGCCGTGACCTGCTGACACAGGGTCGTGGTGGGGGTGAGGCTCCGGGAAACAGGGAGGTGGGTGAGAGGCCTACCTCCCTCTTGGTCACACCCCCCCTTCGGGACGCACGAGACCCTTCCTGGAGTCCCAGAGGTGGCTGCGGCTCTGGAGACCGCCGGCAGGGGGGGCAGGGGGGCCTGGCCCCACCCCGACAACAAAGGAAGAGGCTGGGAGAGCTGTAGCCCTTTGGGCCCCACCCAGGCATCAGCCACCTCCATTCTTACCTGGGGCTTAGTCCAAACCTATGTCCTGGCCCAAAATGGAAGAGAGGGAGCGCTCCCTCCCTCCTCAGACCACCAGAGGGAAGGAGGAAGGGCGGGCTGCAAACAGATGCACGGGGACATTGTCTGCCTACGGTCTTTCTTTGCCTTGTTAGCAGAATGCATATTCCTGAGACTGGACAGGCCCATCACCTGGGCCACTGCTGACTCATATGGGAGCGGATGTCCCACATCAGGGTGTGAGGCTTGGCGCTAGCTGACAGTCCCTCAGGCACAGGCTGCTCAGCCATACTCAGTGGCCCTGCCCATGACACCAGCCAGACCCCTCCCTGGGTCTGGCTTTTAGCTCTCACCCCCTAACCCGGTCCCTGGTCCCACCTGCTTGACCTGCTCTGGGGAGTTGGAGCCCAGCAGCCCCCCTTCTTCAGCCTTCCTCGCTGCCAACAGTGAGGAATCTTGCAAAATCCTGCTGGCACGCCACCCCCACGCCCCTTGGATTCTGTCTGGGGGCACACGCAGCAGCCTGATCTAGGGCGTTCGGTATGAATAAGGCTCCTCTGAGGCCTCCAGATGAGAGGGCCAAAGCACATTTCCTGCCTGGATGCCACAGATGGCTTTGGGAGAGAAAGGGATAAGGAGCTTTGGTTTGTGAGCGACGGCCCATCCTGCGGCCAGGGGGTGGGGACACAGCCCAGCCCAGCTCTCCCCCTCCATTCCCCCAGCTCCTGGGGGTTCACCCTGACTCCCTGGGCCCCTTTCCCACCCTGAGACCTCCAGGTCTCCCAGAGCAGTGGGTTGGGAGGAAGAAAGAGGGAGGAAGGGGAATGCAGGGGCTGGGCTGCTGCTCCAGGCTGGGGGAGGCGTCCGCACAGCTGCAGGCAGGGCCCCCCCTGCCCCCAGTCTGTGAATGGGCACATCGCCCCCTCCTGCCCGCCTGCCACCACTCCTGGAACAGTTGGTCCTAATGAACGCAAAGCAGGCAGGGCAGCTGTGAGCATTATCCATATGCATGGGGAGGTGTTTATTTATCCTCACGTCCCACCCCACCCTGCAGCTGCTGCCGCCCCCTGTGCCAGGAGGGTGAGTGGGCATGAGCACCCAGGCTGCTCCGGGGCCCAGGGCCTCCTCTCCTTCCAGCCCTCCCTCCCCAGCCCACGCCCACAGCCTTCACTTGACCCATTTTGGAGGCAGAAGTTTGTGTGTGTGTTTGAGAAAGAGAGAGAGGGGGAGAGAGAGTGCACACATCATTTCCCCGGTTGGTGCTTTTGATTTCCTCTGAAGTATCTTGATTGCAGACGTACAATGGCATCTTGCTGCCAGTGCTCCCTCAGCAGCTTCTGGCTCTGCACCGCCTCCTCCCCAGGGCCCGGGGTTTTCTGCTGACTCCAGGGCCCATGGCTGGCTGGCAGGGAAGGAGAAGGCCTGATCCGGCCTTCCATTCCTTGGCGGAGCAGTGGGACCTGGAGGCCCTTCCCGTCCTTGGGCTGGGGCCAACCTGCACCCTGCAGCCCAACCTCCTCTCTCACTTGGGCTTCCCTCTGCCTCCTTGCTCGCCATCTTGTTCCCTGCTATCTGGCCCTCACCCCCTTAGGGCTCAGAGCCAACGTCCTAAAACACAGTTCCCCCTGCTCAGATGTCTTCAGGAGCCCTGCGGCACTGGGACTTGAGGCCAAACTGTTTATCTGTCATTCAAGACCCCTCTGATCTGACCCCAAACCTTTTTTATAGGCCCGTCAATCATGGACTCTCACACATATCCTGACCTTCACATGAGGATCCTCATTGTCCCCCAACCTATCCCCCCCAGTTTTATTTCCCCACCTGTGCTCATAGTCACCTTCTCCCTGGAATGTCTGCCCCCTCTTTTGTGCTTTTCTTCCTCCTCTTTTAGGGCATGATTAAATTCCCATATGCCCAGGAAGATGGCCCAGTACCCTCTAGTCCACAAGGCTCCCCTATGAGCTCTGAAAGCCTAGGCATTTGGCATTTGGTATGCATTCATCCAACCATCCATCCATCCATCCATCCGTTTATCCATCCATTCATTGGTCCATTCGTTCAACAAACTATCACTTGAGCGGAGGCAAAGCACTTATAACGTCTCATGTCCTGGCTCTGTTCCCTCATGCCTTTCTGCCTTCACTGCTCACTGCTCTGCCCCTCACTCTTTCCAGCCACTCACACTCCCCCTTGCTGTTGTTGAAACGAGCATCATCTGCCTCTGGTCTTTGTGCTTGTTCCCTCTGCCTGGAATACTGTTGCTTCAGATACCCTGAGACTTTGCCTCCTCACATTCCAAAATATGTGCTCAGTGTCACCTTCTCAGTAAAACCATCCTCAACCATCTCCCTATATAAAAACTCCCATGCCCCCTTGCCCCTACTGACATGTCCTCTCCCCTCACCTTGCTTTACTCACCTTCACAGTACTTATCACCAACTCACTGTATTGATTTATGGTTTGTCATCTGTCCCTTCCCCACTAAATTCTCAGCTCCAAGAGGGCAGAGAATTTGTCTATTTTGTTAACTGATATATCCTCAACGCTGGACCAGTGCCCAGAACTGAAGGCACCTCGATAATTATTTGTTGAATAAATAAAGGAGTGAATGAATGAAACAGGCACTGTCCTAGGCTCTGAAAAATCACAGAAGACTAATATTTCACGTCCTCCAGGGACACACAGGCTAGATGGACATGTAAGCCATGCAGCTGATAAGCTGACATGTAAACCACAATAGTTAGCATACCATGTGAGAGCCCTAAGTGCATGGGTGTGTGTTTGGCCCACAGGAACGTAACCATTGTGATAGCTATCGATGCCCCAAAAGTGGACGGTGCCAGCAGCAGACCGGGCACTTAGCATGCATCAGTTCACTTTTTCCTCACACCCTCCTGGAGAGGGGAGGGAGGCGTACACAGAGGAAGCAAAACTCTGAGTCTAGGTATACAATCCAGGCAGAAGCCTCGGCAGAACCACCGGGGCATGGAACCACCCTGGCGGCTGGAGGACCGACTCTAAGCCTGGGATGTGACAGGTGGAGTTTGGGGAGCTGCAGCTCCTGGAGATGGCATTTAGTGTGGCTGGAGAGTCCCTGTTAGGCCTTGCTGCCCATTTGCATCCGAACCCCCTCCCTACTCAGTGCCCCGCAGCAGACACAGACATGGAGAGCGTCTGATGACGACATCCAATTCACAGCCAGGCAGCCAGGACATCCATAGGTCAAATGACGCACGGCCATTTTTTTCCAGGTCGACCAGGAGTCCACACCATCCTTCATGCTTAGGTCTTGGACAGCTGCTCCTGCATTTCACTTTTTACCTGCAATTCTGCAATGTTGCCAATGCCACTACTAACACCCTATTCTACAAGCTGTTGAAAACTATGCCACACACCACCCCGTGCATCACCCTCTTCCTGCCTGGATCCATGTAAATAATGAAAAATAATCTATGGCGCTGAGCAGATGGGTTCTTTCTTAAGAAAGACCCAATTATTGAAGATCTAATGCAAGGGGAAGTCATAAATATCCCGGTTTGCTGCAGTGGAGAGGAATTAACGACACAGCAATTAAAGAAAACTGGTTGCCCATGGAGGAAACATGCAGACTTCCAGTGCAGAACTCAGGGGGAAGCCCATTGTCAAGGCCCTGCGTCATAAATGCCAAGGACAGAGGATTTTAGAGAAGAAGCCCTGGGCTCTTGAAGGCTTCCCTCACTCAGTGGGTGTAATTCCCATATACCATGGAGAATATGGTGGAGACCAAAGCTCTATCCACCAGATTTCTATTTCTATCTGTGAGAGCTTTCCCTGCAGAAGGAGTTTCTTGAGGAATTCAAGCACAGAGTGACTACAGCTTGCTCGGGAAGGGAAGAAAGTTTTTTGGAAAGGGTAGAGTGTGGGGAGGAAGAAGGAGAGAGGCTGAAGGAAGATCATGATATTCTTGAGGCCAGCCCACCTTCTGGTCCCAGTCTAGAACCTCTCCCCTGGTGACCCGCCTGTCCTGGCTGCCTCTGCCCCACACCCGGTCTGTCTCTCATTTCCTTCAGCCTCCATGGACGTTTATGAGATCTTAGCCCTGAATCCCAGGGCCTTGCCAGGCACTTCTGCACAGAATATAGGGAAGGGGCAAACCAATAGTGTCCTTAATTTCCTTCCCTGCCCCTTAATTCAAAGAAACAGAACTCACAGGGTTCTAGAACCAGTATAAGGATCCCAGGTTCTAGAGGCTTCTTCTAAGGCGCCTCCAAAGGAGAGTTTTCCAAAATCACACAGGGAAACACTCACCATAGAAGAGGGGCTAAAATGTGATGGGTTCTGTCCAGGGATACCCAGGAATCTTTTTTTTTTTTTTTTCCTACCTCCCTTTACTTTGCAGCCCCAGGAGGATCCATATCCCACCTCCCCTTTCATTTTAGGCCTAGATCACTAGGCTGGGTAAGGACGTATCCTAGACTCTCCATCCACCCACCCGGAATTTACAGGACACAGAGGTAGGGTAGGGAATCCCCCAGGGGCCAGGTTTGGTCCTGAAAGCGTTCATCGGTTCTCCCCCACCCTCAGATGGGAGAAACTGACGGTGGCTGAGGAAGTGGCATGGTGACAACGACAGGGCCTGAGTGGGTGGGTGTGAACAGGGCTGGAAGAACCCGCAAGTGAGCTTAGAAGGTGGGGTCTCGCTCAGGAGAGGGGCCTGAGGCGCTGACTCAGCGGCGACGCCTGCAGGGTGTTCCCGGCTGCCGCCCCGCCCGCCCCGCCCGCAGGGTGCCCTTTGAAGCCCGGAGGGGGCTTTGATCTGGGGTCTGCCCCTCTCTCAGCTGGCCCGGCCAGATGCGCTGGGGGGAGGGGCGGAGGAGCCGACCACCCCCTGCCACGCCTTCCCCGCCCCCCTGCATCCCCCCTTCACCGCTCCCCGCCCCCCTCCCCCCGGGCCCCAGGACTGTTTCCGGCTGTTGCGGGGGCACCCGGCCCTCCCCCCCCCCCCCCACGCTTTGCAGCTGTTCCCCAGCTGCGCGGCCCCACCCCAAAGACAGCTGGGAGAGAGGCTGGGGGCGGGGAGCGGGGCACAGCTGCTGGCCCGGGCTCGGACGGGGAGGGCAGAGACTTGAAAGGGCTCGGGCGGCGCGGGTGGCGGGCGGAGGAAAGCCCCCGGCGGTCGCCTCCCCGCTGGCTGCGCACATCTGGGCCACAGCAGCCGCCGCCCCCCACCGGTGGGGTGGAGGAGAGGCGCTCCCGACACCCAGCCCTTCCCGGAAAGGGGAGGAGTGACCGCCTCTAGGGGAAGGCGGGAGGGCAGCGCCTGGGGTGTGAGAGCCAGTATCTCTGAGTCGTTCGCAGTGTGAGGCGCAGGGTGTGCCTGTGGGTGCCCAGAGGTGTGGGAGTATGCACACCAGGGCAGGGTGGGGAAGGCCCCCTTCACACCTTCCCCTGCAGGCCTTGTGTCTTGGGGCCGCTCCAGCCTTTTCTGGGCCTCCTCTGCCCCTGACCCTTTTGGGAGGAGGGTGACAGCTGCTCCTACAAAGCCGGGGACAGCTGGGTGGCTGGGGACAGCTGGATGGGGTTAGTGTCTCCCTGCTTCCCTGGCTGCCCAGGCACCCCCAGGCTGGACTACTGGCAGCTGGCTGCTTTGCCTGCAGCCTGTGTGCTTAAGTGTGTAATTGTTGGGGGGGGGGGCGGGGTGGGACCTGGTGGGGCTCAAACCGTCCCACCCCCACCAGTCTCCCTCCATATCCCAGTCTGACCCAAGTATCTGGAGAGAGGAAGGACCCCTCCCAACAGCTAAAATGAAACTAGGCCAAGTGGGAAAGAAATTGGGCAGCTTTCTGCCTTGGCTCCTAACCCTTGGCACAGAGGACGTCCTAGGGTCCCTGACAACTAGAGAAAGGGAGAGTGAGACAGGAGCAGATGTGAGTGGAGTTAAATGTCTATCTGGCCACCAGCACCTGCCCCCAGGCATCCTTCCACCCCTGGGCTGCAGGGGCCCTGTGCTCCAACCATCTGCCCTCTCGCTGTAGCCCCAAACAGGTGCAGGGGAAGAGAAGGGGGCAGGCCAGCTGTTGTCATCCTGTCCTGGCTCTGGCTCCCTGCCAAAGTGAGGAAGGGGGAGCAATGAAGGAAGGGTCCACCCACCCCACGCTGAATCGTTTTCTATTCCCACAGGATGGGAAGACGGCTTCTACTTAACAGGACTAAGACTCTGGTTTGGTTGGCCAACCCAGCTGGCCAGGGGAACATGGCTTGACCATGCCTTCCACCCTAGGTCGTTACTTGTATGAGAAGGGGAGTAACTAGGGCCGGGTATGGCTTGGACCCCCTGGCACAGGACTCACTCGTGGCTTTTGGGGGTAGGAGGCATTCAGGCCCTGACTCTACCCAGACAAGGGGAGAGAACTAGGCACCAGCAAAGGTTGCCCCTCCTCCTAGTATGGAAGGGCACAGGCTGCTTTATGACATAAGATCCAAGCGGAGTGTTAGGTAACAAACCAGAGATCCTTTTTAAAGTTCACTTCCCGGCCCCAACAGAGGAGTGCCTTGGAGTGCTCCAGCCCCTCCTTCCACCCAGGGGTCCCTATAACAAGCAAGACCCTAGCAAGTCCTTCATCGCAGCACTTTTAACTGGGGAACTAAAATGCAGATTCCTGGGCCCTTGATGAGTCCCACGGAGTCTAAGCAGGCCCCAGGAATCAGCCCTTTTAACAAGCTCCCAAGACATGGTCGAGTTTGAGCAGTTCTGCCAAGGGGGATGGGGGTAGAACGTCTTCACCTACCTCCATGTGTCTCAGAGCCAAGTATTTTCCTGTCTGCTCTTCTTCTATGCGCAGGGGCAGGGGCCTAGACCCAAGTCACCAAACGAAGCCTGGAGTTGAGTGACTCCCCCAGTGGTGGCCAAGGCCTAGTTCAACTAAATCCCCAAAAGAGGGTCTGCTCTGTTTATGCCCATGGCCCCACACAGTGCCTGGCACTTAGCATGTGCTCAATAAATATTTGTGGACTGAAGGAGGTAATTTTGCAAGACTCAGAGAGGTATTTCTTTCTTTGTCTGTTCTAGCTAAGAACATGCTGGCAGAACCTCAAAGAGATGCCAGGGCCTATGCAGCAGGGGGCTGGGCCTGGGAGGCCCTCACTCAGCAAATATTTGTCAAATGAACCCAAGGCTGAGAGTGGACGTAGTTAGTGCCTGACAAATTGACATTCACAGGCCGGGAACAGACTAGGCCGAGCACAGAATCAAGGCAAGGAAGGCAGGGGCTTCCTTCCCTCAGTGCCCTTTCTTGGACCAACACCTAAAAACTCCAGGCCTGGGGGAGTGGGCGGGGTAAGAGGCGAGGCAGGGAGCGGGACTGCGCCATTATGTTTATTAGAAGGTTGGATTTCGGTGTGTGCTCTAGATAGATTACAGAATAAATACCTGCGTCTTGAGAACAGGAAGTCCACGATTCATACAAAGTGCTCACTACAGGAAGTTGCTGTGTCAAAATCCAGGCAAGGACCCAACTCGGGGCAGCCCCTCCTCCCCCACTGACCTCAACAAGGGCTGTGCTATGGTTTTTTTATTTTATTATTTCTTTTATTTCTCTTTATTATTATTAATATTATTATTATTTGCTTTTGCTGTGGTCACTATCATTGGCAAAGTTCCTTTTCCCCTTTCCTGGACATGGGGTTCCTGTCTTTAAGATTCCACTCTGAGGCTGAAGGTGCCAAAAGCTGCTTGAGAAGTGGCCTTTGAACTCCATCTGGGAGGATGTTGAGAAGAAGGAAGCAGGAGAAATCATTCTTGGTTTTAAAAAAATTAAAAAAAAAAAGAAAAAAAGCCCCACAATCTACAGGTCATTCCTTACTCAGTCAGTGATCAAACTGCCCAAAAGAAAAACAAGACGAGCAACAGGCCAGTGGGCACTGGTCCATCCTCCCCGGGCTGGGTGAGGAGGGTGGGATCCCCCAAGGCTTTAGGGGAAGCTGAGGCTCCTACCAGCCAAGGGGGTGGGAAGGGGAAGGAGTGGAAGAAAAAAGGAGAGACAGAGAGAGAGAGAGCTCCATGCCTTGAAGTAGATGCTTTCCCAACTCCAGGGCTACCTGCAGCCCAGCCCAGGCCAGCTCTCACTGTCACCTCCGCGTCCAGGAGATTCATTAAAAAAAAAAAAAAAAAAAAAAAAAAAAATCAAAAACAAAGCCCAAAACAAAACAAAATCCAAAAGGAAAAGACTTGGGGGGGGGGGGGTGGGGGGGGGATGAAGGAGGAAGGGAGGGAAGACAGGAAGGTAGAAGGGCAGGTCTCTGGATGCATAATTCCCGAGCCACTGGGGGCTAGGGGGGAAGATTCCCCAGCTCCCCACTGCCTGCGTGGCGTTAGCTCGTCACGTAGTGTTTGGTGGACGGCTGCCCATACACCCTGTAGAAATCCTGGTGGCCAGGCTGCTGGGAGGCGTCGAGCCAGTCTCTGACCGCCAGGCCAGGAAGGGACTGGGGGACGGAGGGTGTGGGCGGGAGCGGGTGTGAGTACTCCTGTGAGGGCACTGTCCAGGGAAAGTGGCCGGAGCGGGGGTAGGGCTGGTGGCCACCATGGTTGGCCACGGAAGAACAGTAACAGTTGTCCACAGAACAGACGAGAATCTTGCGGCCGCCATACTGGGGGAGCATGGGCTGCTGGGTGGCAGAGCCATTGGGATACTGTGATGGGGGGAACACAGGACTTGAATGCACTGGTTGGGCGCCGCCCGGCAGGGCCACCAAGTGCTGCGTGGAGCTGCAGGGCCCCAGGGGCTGCCCTGACTGGCCCTCGCCGCTGGCTGTGCCTGCTGCCCCATATTGGCTGCCCACAGGGCCTGACGACGTCTCTAGGAAACTGGCCTCAGGGAAGGCCGTTGAGTGCTTGCGCTTTTCCGCCCCAGAGCTGCTCACGCCACAAGGGTACAGGGGGACGCTCTGCAGGAAGGGCACCGGTGTGCTGAAGGGGCCTGTGGAGAGTTTGGGGCAAAAGTCGCCAAAGCTCCCATCCCAAGCAACCCAGGTCTCCTTTCCCCACTTTCTGTCTATAGGACCAAGCTCGTTACATCATGCACCATCTTGGTCAATGCTGACTACTCCATTAGCAGGTAGATACTATCATTATTCCCATTTTATGGCTGAAGGAACTGAAGTTTAGGGAAGGCATGTGGCTTTTCCCAAGGTCCAATAGCTAGAAGGGGCAAAGCCAGGAGATGAAGAAAAGACTATCTGACTAGGCCATGCTGCCTCTCAGAGAGAAGGCTCTGGCATTTACCCCTGCCCAAAGGGCTCTCTCCTTTCCATTGAGGATACCACCCTCACCTTCTAGCATCTTGCGCAGCTGCTTCTCCTTCTTGGCCACCTCATTCAGGAAGAGCTTGGAGTTCAGGTGGCCGATCTTAGGGGGAGAAAGGCTGCTGCCCGTGCAGGTCTGGGTCCTGGGGGCAGTGGACGGGGCATCTGCTGTGAGGAGGTATCACCGGTGAGCCTGCCCTACCTCCCCCCGTGGGCCTGGCCCTCCCTGCCCTCCCCCAGATGTGTTCCCCTGGGGGCTGGTGGCCATCTGCTCACCTGTCCATTAGGATTTTCACAGACTTGGTGTTCTAGGGGGAGAGAAAAGGGTTAGTCAGTGGGAAAGGCAACATGAGAAAGCAGAGCTGCCCCATGCTCCCTCCCCCCAGGCAGGGCCGATTGTCTGATTCCCCCAAAGTATGGTAAGGGCCGATGGGGGGGGGGGGGGGCAGGGTGGGCAGTCCTCCATTTCTAGAAGTTAAGAATAGCTAACGTTTATTGAGCACTTACTATGTGACAAACACCGTTAAGTGCTTTCTATACATCCATCATTTTATCTACACAACTACGGTAGCAAGGTGTTACAGGCACTCAGTCTTTTATCTGAAATTCATGGGGCCAGATGTGTTTTGGAATTTGGAAGCTGTTGGATTGTAGGAGGAAAAATATGGTGCCTGTTCTATACGTTACGTATTATCCCCAGTAGGACACCATCATCCAATACATCAATGTTTCTGCAGCAAAATGTTTGAATACTTGTGTCAAGCAAGATAAATAAAGACCATTAACTGCCAACATGATCTCAGGTCAATCTTTTTTTCTGTTAAATGAGTTGTCAGAATTTTTCCTAATAGTTTTCAGAGATTTTTAAAATTTGGAATTGTGGATAAAGGATTATAGATCTGTATCATCAACCCCATTTTATAGGTGAGGGAATTTAGGCATAGGGAACATATATGACTCGCCCCCAAGCTCACGAAGCTAGAAAGGGCAGAGGAGGGTTCTGAGTCCATGCAGGCTGGCTCCAGAGCCCTGGGAGCATACTGGTGGGGGAAACTGGTTGGGAGCAAAGAATGGCAGACTCCGACTGAGGAATGACCCGGATCCCACCGGCTGGTCCCGGTCCCAGCCCACCTTCATGAAGCTGACGTCTTCTGTCTTGTCGAAGAGCAGCTGCAGGGAGCCCAGCAGCTTCTTGGCCTCCTGCATGCGCTCCCCGAGGTGCAGCGCCTGCGCTGCGTTCTCGCTGCAGAACTTGGCCTGGGCCTTGTCCAGGACCTCCACCGTCTGCCGCAGGTCCTCGTCCAGCAGCTGGTGTAGCTTTTCATACTGCAGCCGCACCTCTTCCTTCAGCTGGCTCACCTTCTCCTGCGGGCGCGGGGGCGGGAGCGGGCGGGCAGTGAGCGCCAGGGACCTCGGGCTGCGCTTCTGCCTGTCTCGCGTCCTGGGCGGTGGAGTCTGGGACCCCGAATCCCCAGGCTGCCCACGGCTCCCCACGGCGAGATCTGAACCTGCTAATTCCCTGCTGGTAGCATAGGGCTCTGGGCCGGCTACCCCTGACGTCAGTGGGGGCTCAGCAATCGACAGTTCATTGAATAACTGACCAAGGGATTCTGGCACAGCGTCGACCACACAACAGATCCTAGCCCCAACAGGGAGCCAGCCCAAGGCCCTGCACCCAAGCCGACCCACCCCATACCACGGGCTTGGGCTTAGCTACCTCCACTAGGCGCTTGTCGGACTCGAGTTTGTACAGCTGGTCCTCAATGTCCTGCTCTCGCTCCTCCAGACGGTCCTGCTGCTTCATCAGCATCTTCTGCAGGGACAGGTGGGGAAGGGGTGTCAGAGGGGGCTGCGGCTCTATCCCTTACCAGGGATGGGTGAGCACCATCCTTCCTGCTACAGAACAGACTCATCCTATAGATTCTTGGACTCAGATGACCTAAATTTCTGCCATCCAACCCTTTCTGGCCCCCCATGCAATCCCAGGGGCCTGGTGACAGCTGTCTGGGAAGCCTGTTCCCAAGAACTAAAAGCCTGGAATAGCTTCCCACACGTATCTAAACCATGAGCTTTCTGAGGGCAGGGTCCAGCCAGCCCGTTCTGAGTGCTTTTCCTATACACTTATCTAATCATCCCAGTAATGCTGTGAGTTAAGCACTACTATTATCTTCATTTCAGAGAAGAGGAAACCAGAGAGATTAAGCAATCTGTCCAAAGTCACACAGCTAGGATACAAACCTAGGTGATTCAGCAGTAGGGTCTGTTCTTGTACAAGTCATGCCGCTTCTCTGGGGAGCCCCATCTTAGAGATGAGTACCCTAGGTTGCAGAGGGACAAACAACCTTCCGAGGCCATCCAGGCCCACTTGCCTTACTTGCACTTAAGGGCATCAAGGGCAGCTTTGTTCTTGACGCTGAGGGTTAGGCCTTTGAAGTCCTTGCTAAAGCCTCCAAATGAGAGCCTCAGCCTCTCATTTGGACCCAAGTGGAAGGGAGACTCTGTGGCTTGCTTAAGAACCTGAGGCCAGTCTACTGGAAGGTGCTGGATGAAGCTGCTATTCTCAGCCCTTGATCTCCTGTCTCCACAATCCTCTCCTCCCGGCCCTGTCCATCCTGCCTGTTCCATCCATCCCGTCCTCCTCCCTTACCAGACATGCTTCTTCGAACACGGTCTCTTCCTGCTCAAGAACCTCAATGACTCCCTCCTTCCAATATTTTGGCAATGACGGCTCTCTTACAACTTGACACCTCCCCCCCCCCCCCGCCAGGTGGGCTGGTATCCTTTCTCCAATGCTCTGTGCACACTTGAACTCCCTGCACTCTGCTGACATTTTTCTTTTTTCTTTTTTTTTCTTTTTTAACATTTTTATTTATTTTTGAGACAGAGAGAGAGCATGAACAGGGGAGGGTCAGAGAAACAGGGAGACACAGAATCTGAAACGGGCTCCAGGCTCTGAGCTGTCAGCACAAAGCCCGACGCGGGGCTCGAACCCATGGACCGCGAGATCATGACCTGAGCCGAAGTCGGCCGCTTAACCGACTGAGCCACCCAGGCGCCCCTCTGCTGACGTTTTTCTACAGCCCACCAGTGCCCCCTTCCTCCCTCTGTCCGTCCTTCAAGGCCCAACTTAAGGCCCACTCCCTAGGAAACTTTCCATGGCCCCTGTTCGAAGTTTGTACAGGTCACTCCCTATCCTTGCCATGCAGTGGGGCTGTCACAGCGTGCCTTCCCTCTGCAGCTGTACTGTCCAGTATGGTAGCAGCTAGTCACATGTGGCTATTTAAATTTAAATAAATTCAAATAAATTAAACATCAGTTTTAGTTGTACCAGCCTCAGTCTGAGTGCTCAATAACTATATATCACCAATGGCTAATGTTCTGGACACCACGAATACAAAACATTACCATCATCACAGAAAGACCTATAGGACAGCACTATTCATTTTTAAAAATCATTTACTTATTTATTCATTTTATTTTAGCGAGAGGGAGGGTACGAGCGGGGGAGAGGGGCCGAGGGAGAGAGAATCTTACACAGGCTCCACACATAGTACAGAGCCTGACGCGGGGCTTGATCCACAACCCTAGGATCATGACCTGAGCCAAAATCCAGGGTCTGATGCTCAACCAACTGAGCCACCCAGGCGCCCCAGGACATTATTCTATAGCCTGCCTCTCAAAGTTTGTCTGATTTCCCTGCAAAGCTCTGAGCCTGCTGAAAATAGGGTTTGCTGCGGTCTTTTTCTACCTCCCTTCTCAGCCAGGCGACACAGAGACCCCAGCACTCGACAGATGCATAGCATGTTGACTGAATAAAGGCACGGTTTTGCCCACAAAAATAAGGTTTGCAAAGCAGGTTACACAGAACCTAGTTCACAGTAAGTGTCCACTCAACAAAGAATCGTTCTTTTTCTTCCTCTGCGGGGGCCTCAGAGTGACCCTCAAGTTTGACCTAAAACCCCCATTCCCACCCACACCCAGCTGGCTCCCCAGAGACAACCACTAATCCCTTCTTCACTCTTCTGACCCATTTTACATTTGGGGAAACCAAGGCCGGCAAGAGAGTTCAGCAACCTCGCTGCGAGTTGCTGGCTGCCCCGGAAACAAAAACCTGGGGACAGGAGGAGATGGGGGGTATGAAGCCCGATTCTAAGCTGGAGAAGCCTGGGGTACTGCCTGCCCCATCAACTTGACCAATGACCTAGGACAGGACCTGTAAGAACCAGCCCCAGGAGACCTTGCCCTGTCCCAGGCACTTTGCCCTTCCAGCAGGTCCCCACACCAGCCCAACATGCACAAGGGTCGCTGCCAGCCCGAGAGGCAGAGCCTGTAAGGAGACACAGCTGAGTGGCGGGGCAGGAAAGAGGCAGTCATGCATCCTCCCTGCCAGTGAGACTGCCCACAGCTAGAGCAAGAGGGTAGCAGCCCCTGGTAGAAGTTCCCAGAACACACACAAGCACGCATCGCCACTTGGGCCCTGGCACCACCTCATGCACAGTGCTGCACAGAGCTACACGTATACTTGCATCCGGCCCCCTACAGGTGAAGACTGGGCCTCCTGAAGGCCCAGACGCTTAAGGGAGGCCTGCCATAAAGGCAAGGTGGCCAGGACACCCCTTCAGGAACAGTAGGGCTTTTTACCTCCCTTGTAACAACTGGCCCTCAAATTTTTGCCTTCTGGATGCCTTGTACCCACACTGAGAGGACAGGGCCCCTCTCTCCAGATGTGTCTCAGACAGCGGGCCATTCCTGCCTTCCCAGTGCTCAGGATATTGGAAAGCCCCCCACCCCTGACTCCATCCCATACATCTGCGCACTGTGGTCTCCCCACCTAGCTAATTCTCATGACCAAACCCATCAGTATCAGATTAGGGGCACACCTGGGGCTAAGTCCCAGATGAGAGACGGGAAGGAGGCAGCACCAAGGTTAGCTTCCCAGCCCAATTTCCCTCAGAGGACTGGAATGGGGGCTGTTCCACTCCCATCCTTTGGAGCAGTGGGAGGCCCCTCTCCCGCCCCTCTGGAACCCTTCAAGGAATTCATGGCTGACTCCTCAGGGAAAAGCCAAAGGAGGCACCTCCTGTCCAGTTCTAGGGGTGGAGCTCAGCCCCGGCCTTCTTCCAGACCTTTCTCAGAGCCTTTCCTGGCAGTACTTCTACTCTGGGACATTGCCTGCCCAGAGCCCTCTGGGGTGGGAGCCCAATCTAGGCCTAGCAAAGGCAGGGGCCACACTCTCTAGCAGGTGGCTGGGTTTCACTCCCCCTCCCCCATCTCAGAGGACATGGAGCTCCTGTCTCTGCTGCAGGGGTAGGTAGGGGAGGGGGTAGGAATGGGAAGGAAACTGGCCAAGAGTTGCCAGTCATCACAGAGGGCTGGGAGGAGGGCCCAGGGACCCAGGCTGGCCAGCTCACCCTCGCAGGGATGGCCCTCTCTTGGGGCCAGATGATCTTAATCCTGCCACGGACAAAACCTGAGGGAGCCAGAGGGTTGGGGGGAATCACTATTACCTCAGGCACCGGGAAACTGGGGGAAGGGACAGGAATATTCACTTGTTGCCTCTTCATTACCCCTCACCTCAATTCCACCAACTGACTGAATCAGGCTGCTGAGAAGCTGGAAGACGGGGGCAGAGGAAGCAGGGCCTATACCCTTCCCCGCTACCAGCAGCCTCTTTCTATCCCAATGTCCGAGGAATCGCTGAGAGCTGAGGCCCCGTTTCCCATCTGGGAAAAACCCAAAGCTGAGAGAGAGCTTGATTCAGAGCAGGGGCTCTCAGTGCAGGGGGTAAGGATCCGAGGGCTCTTTACAAACCCCTCCCAGAGCACAGTGAGTCACCTGGACTGTGGCACACCTCAAGAGTGCAGTGCAGGAGCACAGCGGAGTGGGGAACCCTGGTCTAGACTAGCAGCGCTGGAGGGACCAGGCCTCCAGCAGGAAGGAGGAGGGGCGATATGAGGCCCAACTCCACTCAGCGGCGCTTGTCCCTTAGAACCTAAGTAAGGTCTTTTGTGGTCTCCTCCTGGTCCCGTGAGGGCAAAAACATCAAGAAGACATGGGGGCACTCCATTCCCATTCCATCATACGTGACAGGTATGAAGAACAGGCCCCAGGACATCCTGCTCCTCCTACCTGTTCTAGACTCCGCCTGGAGCTGCTCCCTCTGAGAGAGGGGCACTCCTAGCTCCTTACATTCCTGCCCCAGGAAAGCCTCACATCCCTCTGGAGTCTGACTGGTCAGGCCCAGCTGGCATTGTTGATGCCAGACTGGACTGGGCAGACGGGTGAGGCCATGGGGACTCTGGGCTGCATGAAAGTTAATAAATAATAATACTAAAACCCTCAAGTCAACCTTGAAGAGAAGCAAGGTCAGGAGGGAACAGGGCCCCAGGGGTTGGGCCAGAGGCAACCCCTGTCTGAGATTTTCAGACAGGGCCAGTGCTGGATCCAGCAGCCCCTGTGGTGGTGGTGGTGGGGAGAGTCATGGGGGGCAAGAAGAGGGGGCTGGGCTGCTGAGCACCTCTCTCTGCTCACACCCCTGCCCAGAGAGCTGCCATTTCAGCTCTAGCTCTGGCTGCAGCCCCTGCTCAGAGCTACCCCATCCTGACCCCCTCCCCAGCTTCCAAACCTGCCCCCCACTCTCCCTATAGCCCTCGTCCCAGGAGCATGCTGGCCTCCTCTCCCCCTGGGCCACAGCATTCTCCCCTTGTCACAGGGCAGTTTCCAGGCCTCGGCCCTTACCTTGGGCTACCATGCGGACCCCCAGGCAGAGGCAACCACAGACGCAGAGGGAAGAAAGAGGCTGGAGGGCAGAAGCCAAGGCAAGGAGAGAAGCAGGCTCTCTGAAACAAGCCCCGGCAGACCCCAGAGAAGGTTTCCCAGCTGCAGAGTGGAATTAGCTTTTGCCATGCAGAGAGCAGCGCTCTGGGGCAGCAGAACAAAGAGGCGAGAGAGAAAGCCCCCCTTTGTCTGGGTTTGAATACCAGGCCGGCCGGGAAGGAAGGCTTTCCCAGAGCAGGGAGGAGGCCAGCCAGGCCTGCCTGCTTGGTCCAGGGCAGGGGCCTAAGCCGGGCTCACCTTCTTCCTAGGCCCACCCACACTGCCCCCAACACAGCATCGCAGGAGCCACCTGGACCTCTGCCTCCAATACCGGCCACAGGCAACAAGCTCGCCCGAAGGTGAATTCCATCTTTTCTTCCCCTCCCCAACGCCCCCACCAGTTGAGAAAGTCGCGCAAGTCTCAGAGTCCGAGCAGGCAGCCACATGCTAGCAACATGGTGCTGACAGTCACGCAATACACCCTCAACTTCCAATCACAGGTATACAGCAAGCGGGCCATGCAGTCAACCTCGTCTCTCACAGACGCGCGCTTGCACGCCTTCCGGACCCCACAGCCACACGCAGGACAGCTACACAATTAAGTCGGTCACTCACGCTGTACCTTCTCAGAGATATTCACAGGAGATACAAGAAAATCGGTCACATGGGAGATGCACAACCAGACACTCCGGTTACACGCGTGCGCGCACACCTGCAGACAGACATGGACGCACGGCCATCCAGAGCTGCAGGAGGCAGAGTAATCAATAGGGCGTGCATGACAGGCGCCTGGCTGTGTCAGCAGGATCCTGGGGTGGTGGTGGCGGTGGGGGCTGGGCCTCTGCCTCAGACTCCTCTCTGCCTGGGGCCCAGGGAGGAAGGCCGAACCAGATCCACCTTCCCTGCAGACTCAGGATGATCAAAGAAGGGGCAGCTACACTGCCCTTCACCTTACACAGGTCAACTGCCTCCCCACCTGAGAGGTCAGGAGTCTGGTCTGGGGAGGAGGGAGCAGTGGGGTCTGTGCTGCCCGAGTCGGCTGGGCCAGGGCAGCCCCCACCCCCACAGCCCACCTAGAGACGGACACATGGGGCGGAGACCTAGGGTCCCCGCCAGGGTCCCAGTGCAAGCCCTCCAGCCAGGGGCAATGGGGGCAGCGAAAGCAGCACCTCGCCTCTGGCAGCTACAAACCCCAAGTTGGCCCTGAGCAGCGGGATCCTCTCCCTGCACCCACCCCCCCCACCCCACCCCAGGGAACATCTCTCAACATTAAACCTATGAGACATGTAAGGAAAAGGGTTCTGGCAACATTTCCAGTCTTGATCTGGGGGCCTAGGAATGACACGGGGGCACTACTATGACCTGAACACACACACACACACACACACACACACACACACACACACACCCTGCATAGTCCCTCATACATATAACTAGGTCTTCTTTTCTTGTTGAAGGAGGTCATGAGATAGGGATACTCCCGGCTTACACCAGTTCCCTGTTGCTTAGATGAACTGCTAAACCTGGGGGCTGGAAGAGGCTTTGACTACCTAGGGCTGCCAGACTCAGGCCCACCTGGATATCCCCATTTGGGGCCATTATCCTCTCATAGCCCCAAGGGAGAACATATTTGGGGTCTGGGCATGTCCCATAGAGTGGTCTCTGGGGCCAACCCAATGGGCCTCCAGGCTTCAGGGCAATGTGGTCTACACAATGGCTTTGCAAGGGCAGAGTGGGGTAACAGAGTTGGCCTGACTCCCCTGCTAGTGCCCTAGGCTGGAGAGAAGCCCTGCTTGCCTCCCTGCTGGGCTCCTGCTCTAGACTACTGGCCTTTGCACATGTGGGTGCTTGTATGTGACTAGAGCCACCAAGGAGAGGTTGATCAGAGTTTCCTATTTCTAACCGATAGGACGTTTCAGCAGCACCTCCCACCCCTACCCCACAGAAGACATAAGAGGAAACACAAGAAGCAGAGCCGTATTTTAAGGCATGTGCCAAGTCTCCATGTATCTGCTCCTATATCCCTGAGAATTCTGTTGCTCTCATCCGTATCCACGGCATCAGAGGCCCTCAGGCAAGGGAAAAGAGGCCCAGGAAAAGGCCCTTCTCCCTGGCTGGAGGAAGGACAGTGTGATGGGTTCTTCCATTCAGATTCCCTATGGCTCTTCCCCTCTCCTGAGAGTGAGGCCCCTTTCTCCACATTCAGTAAGTCCAACTCAGACTGAGGAGTGCTGGCCTGTTGAAGGGTTTCCAACTCCAGTGCCCTGAGTCACCAGAGAGAATCCAGAGGGCCTGGGGTGGGGGCACCCGGAGGGGAATAAGACTCAGGTTACTGGGTACACAGATGCTGGGTGCACAGAATTGCACATCTGGCCCTGATGCAACCCCCTACTTGTGCGCCTGTCCACATCAGGAACAGGAATGAACACACACACACACACACACACACACACACACACACACACACATACACAGGCATGCTCACAGGGGCTGACAAAGTTCAGCACTTCCTTCCCAACCAGTTCCCTCCACGAGCCAGGATGGTGGACCTGGTGGTGGGAACCCCAGAGTATACTCTGCATGCCTGGGCAACCCCTTCCCCCACCAATCCCCCACCAATTATACAGACGGGAGACAGGTGCATTTAAGGGCAAAGCAAGCAGTCTCAGAGGCACTTGCAAACATAGACACACATCTAAAGATACCCTCCTACTACCGAATCAGGCACAATTATGTTTTCTCCCCACCCAAATGAAAAGCACCCCTAGCACTCAGACACAGTTAAGAGCAAAAGCGTGGGTGCAGGCACAAATTCACTCATCATCCTGGCTGCTGCCCCCTCCTTGGTTCCTTTCAGCCACATCTCGGTCTTTTCCCTTCCCGTCACTTTCCACTGCCAAACCCAGGACAGAGAACTGGACAGCGCTCCTTTCTCCTGCCTCTGCGCTTTTCCCTTCCTCTCCCAGTCTTTCCATCTTTATTAATAGCAGCAGCTTCCCCATACCGAGAAAAGTCTGGGCTCTGCCTCCCGGAGTTGCAGGTGGGCACTAGGGGTTCACTGCTTTCCCTAGGCCTCTGATTCTCAACTCCAGGGAAAGGAAGAGAATGGCTCCTCTCTCTATCCCCGACACTTCCTTTAAGAAACCATAGGTCCTGTCCTGTACAAAACCCAGAGTTAGCCCATCCGATTGGAAACTAATTATACAGCAAATTTTGTTATCCCTGCCCTCAGCTTGTGGTGGCCCTCCTGCCTTTTGTTAGTTGTAAGTGTATGTTTTTTAATTGCTAAACAGTGACTCATTCTGACTGGTTCCCCCCCACAGGAAACAGCCCCCATCCACAACCGTCCAGGCTCAGAGCTTCCTCATACCCAAGCTCCCCACTGGCCTCAACTAGCCTCCAGGGCCCCCACCCATTAAACACTCCCAGTGCAACCAAAGCCCAACCTCACCCCCATGATATCACACCCGGGCTCCAAGCTGGGGCTTCTGAGATGGCTCAGGCCAACCCCTTCCTTCTGGTATGACTCAATGCTGAAAGCCAGGGGACCAGGGAGGGACCTAGGAGGAGGCCCCCTCCACGGAAGGGGACGGAAGTATTGCCTCAGTCCAGCTCCAAAGCCAGGCCCAGAGGCCTGAGGGAGAAGGCGGTTTTGACATTGGCCGCTGCTGCCGGGTGTATACAATGGGAGGGGATGCGGTTCTGTAATCACCCAGCCGGCAGCCCAGGGGAGCCAGCTGCCTGAAACCAGATTGCAAGGCAGCTCAACCTTAAACCCACAGGATTCTTTTTCCGTCTTCCACTTCCCCTCCCCAAATGTGGGAGGGCTGTGATAGAGGGCTGGGCTGGGAGAAAAGGGTTCACAGTGATGAAGACACATACTTTAAGGTTTGTTCATGCAGACGCATGCAATATACACAGGCACACAGAGAGCAGTGATTCTCACAAATGAAGAGTGGGCAATTGGGAATAATCAGAATGGCTGAGACTGTTCAGTGATGCCGCTGGCTGTCCAGGCCTTGTCCAGATAGATACCAGAGTTCTGTTCTCCCTCCGGAAGCTCCCCTCCACCCCACCCCCCTGCCCCCAGTGTGTTTCCAATAGGGCTTGAAACTAACATGGCTGCTTTTGTTTACTTCCTCATTGGTATGCCAGCATCATGGATCATGTCAGCCACAGCAGCGGCACCAGGACACTCATTACATAAACAGCAGCTGGAGAAGCAGGACCTGGGTCACTGCCTTGGTGACTTCCCATAGGGCCCACAGAAACAAGGCTGGGGGAGGGAGCCGTGCGCAGAACAGAAAAGCGACACCCAAACTCTACCCCTCACCTCAATTCTATAAATGACTCAAAAGATGGACTCTATGTGCACAGGTGCAGAAATGTATCAAGTAGTGGGAGACCTTTCTTCCCAGGACCTTGCCCCCAAACTTTCAGGGTATAAGAGTTTGGAAGGGCGCCTCTGGCCTGATGTCACAAGAGTTAGCCTGTCTGGAAGGGTGGTCCCGAGGAGGTAGGGAGTGTGTGTGTGTGTGTGTGTGTGTGTGTGTGTGTGTGTAGGGTACTTGCCCGGATCTCATTCCTCCGGATCTCCACGTCGCACACCGAGTGTCCCTGATGCGCACCGCTGTAGTAGCAGCAGTACTGGCACACGGCCACCTGCTCGGCCTCGCAGTGGTAGAGGCGGTAGGCGTTGTGCTGGGGGCAGCTCCAAGCCCGCACGTCGTCCGCCTCCACCAGGAGGTGCCCGCGGGCGGTGGAGGGCTGCTGCAGGTGCGTCTGCACGTGGGACTGGCAGCAGGGCGCCTCGCAGCGCAGGCAGACCTTCTGCGCGGGCAGCGGGGGGCCGCGGCGGCAAAACACGCAGTGCAGCGCCGCCGGCGGCTTCTCCACGTGCAGGGCGTTGAACTTCTCTACGATGTTGGTGAGCTTCAGGTTCTTCTCCAGGCCCGGCTTCTGGTTGTAGGCCTGGTTGCACTCCGGGCAGCGCACCAGGCCGCTGTCCTTGGCCCACGCCTCGCCAATGCAGCCCCGACAGAAGTTGTGTTTGCACGGCAATTGCACCGGCTCCACGAAGACATGCAGGCAGATGGGGCAGATGAGCTCCTCCTCGAAGCAGTTCTTCCAATTCTCCGCCATGGCTGCTGCGGGCAGGGGGCCCGGGCAGGCCTCCCTAACTGCCCAACTCTGGGGGGCCGTCCGGTGCAGCTGCAGGCCCACCGAGCCCCGAGCTCCGGCCCCAGGAAGCCCCGACAGTCGCTCAGTCACCAGCGCCCTCCGCGCGTCTGCCCCCCAGAGGAGGGAGCCTCGGTCGTCCCGCCGCGCGCGCAGCCGGCTGCGTCTCCTCCTCCTCGCGAGCGCCTAGCGGGAGGCGGCGGACTGCGCCAGGGCCGCGGCCGGGGCACCAGCCCTGGAGGGGAGCGCCGGGGTCCAAATTCCATATAAGAGGCCGGCCCCCCGACCGCGCGGCTAGGCCAGCGGCGGCCCGCGGCCTGCGCCCGGCTTCGCGGCTGACATTGGGGCGCGCCCCGCGGCGGACAGAGCCAGGGAGCCGCACAGTTCCTCCAACGACGGCGGCGGCGGCGATGGGGCTCCCTCTCAGGTCGTCAGCGCCGCACCTCACTCGCCTCGTCCGGGGTCCGAGAGGCCGGGGAAGCGGGAGCGGCCGCGCCGAGGGCGGCTAGATCCGGAGCGGGCGGGCGAGGCGAACTGGCGGTTCTCGGGCTGCGGCGCGGGCGTCCCCCGGCTGGCCGGCCGGGTGCGGGTGCAGGCTGCGGGGCGCAGGCGGGCCGACTCCGGGGCGCTGCGTGCGCGCAGGGGCAGTCATTCAGATGAAATTCCAGTCCTCGGCCAGAGACACCAGCCCGCCTCTGCCTTCCTCCTCCCTTCACAAATAGAAACGGAAGGGGGAGGGAGAGAAGTGGAAAAAAAAAAAAAAAAAAAGCCAACCAGAAAGGGAGGGAGAAGCCCCGGCGGTGCTCCGGCCTGACCCCCTCTTCGCGACTTCTGCGCTTCCCGGAGGCCCGGCGCCCGGCGCCCCCGCCGCAGAAAGACCCCGCTCTCGGTCTCCGCGCTGGGCGGGCGCCTCGGCTCTGCCGAGGAAAACAAGGATTGATCAAACTAGAAAGGAATTTTTCTCAACTGCTAATGAACAGGAGGCTCGGCTCCCGGCCCTCCCCTCCCCCCCGCCCCGGCCCTCCCCCTTCGCCACCCCGGCCCCCCTCCCCCCCACTTTCTTTTCTTCTCGGCCTCTGCTCCGGCCTGGAAGGCTCGGGGCTGCGGTCGGAGCCAGCCTGCGGCGGCGGGGCCGGGCCGAGCCAGCCGGGCCAGGCTGCCTCCCTCAGAGCCCAGCCATCTTGGGCTCCTGGCGGCAGCCGCGGTGGCCGGGGGTCCGGGCGCGCTCGCTCGAGGGTCCTGCAGCGGGCTTTCTCTATCTCTCTCTCTCTTCTCTCTCGGTGGGATTTTTTTTTTTTTTAAGGGGAGGGCTGGCGGCCTCCCTCAAATTAGGAGAGAGAGAGGAGAAAATGCCAAGTCCCGATTTCTCTCCACCTCTGCTCCACCCACCCCGGTCCTTTCCAAAAAATAAAAAAAGATTAGAATTGGAAGAAGTCGGCAGAAAGGCGAGCGCCGGCGGCCCCCGGCTGCTGCCCAGGCGACGCGTCCGGGGCGGGCCCACGCCAGTCGCTCGGTCTGTGGGTCCGTTTGTCCGCCCGAAGCTTCACAACTGAGGGGAGGGCACTTCGGGCAGGGTCTCCGCAGCGGCAGTCGCCTCAGAGCTTTATCCTCAGATCAAAAAAAAAAAAAAAAAAAAGGAAAAAAAAACCCAACAGTCTCATCAGGGCCACCTTCAGCCATCTTGCGCGTATTATTATTATTTCAGAAATAATCTGTTTAATAAAAATAGCTGCGTCTCTAGCCCCCTCCCCCGCATCCTGCGCTCCCCGCCCCCTTTTAATAATAATCTCGATAATAAAAACGAACTGCGCGCCGGGCAGTTCTTTTCCTGCCTCTGCTCTCTAGGGCTCCGGCTCTCCTTCCCCGGGGAAGGGGACGTTGGGGGGGCGCCGCTGGGGATGGGGGGGTGGTTGAGTCCCTGCTGCCCGCCTGTTGGCCCCCTCCGCCTCTGCACCGAGGGAAGGGCGCCCTCGCCGCTACCTCGCCGTTGCAAAGAGGGCGGGCGGGGGAGGGGCCCGGCTCGTGGGACCGCTGGAGGGGCGCACAGGGGTCCCCGATCTTCCCGCCACGGCCTGGCCTCGGAGTCTGCAGCCGGGGGCGAGGGGATACAATGGGCTCGGAGCAGAGTGCGGCCGGCAGGGTGGGGATGCCAGCGGGCAGGGGGCTGCAGTGAGCCGGACTCTCGAGCTACAGCGGAGACAGGCGGAGGGTGGTGTCCCTACATCAAGGCCGGTCCCGCTACACGGGAAGGGGGCGGGGAGACCGGGAGGGGGACGCGAGGAGAAAGCGGCAGCGCTACGGCGGCGCCTTTAATCGGCACCCGCTGGTTCTGCCCACCCGGCACTGGAGACCCAGACCGACGGAGAGGGGAGGAGGATGAAGGCGGAGCATATTGTCCGGAAGTGCTGTTACAGCTGCTGTGGCTCCCGGCTCCTCCCCTTTTCCCTGTCTGGAGTTGGGGCTGTTCCGGAGGCTGCTCCTACTATTGGTCTCCAAGCTGGGGCTCCGCCTCTTCAAGGCGGGGCAGCCCCCAGAGCCTCACGTGACTAGCACTTACTTCGGTACATTAAACACTAGGGTGGGAGGAGAGTTCCGCGCTTCTTAAAAGGGCGATGGTGCCGCTGCGTAGTGGGACCGCTTCTTCCTGGGCCTTTTCACCCACAGCTGTTTTTACCTGGGAGGAAAAGGAGGGTTTATAAGTCTGCACCTTCTGTCTGAGGGAACTGAGCAAGGAACTGCGAAGGTTCTCTGTGGGGCAGTTTCCTGATGTCCTTAACTTTCCCCCACATTTCTGACGCTTAAAACTACCAAGCAAAATAGGCATTATAATCCCCCTTCTATTAATAAGGGAACGGAGGCTTAGAAGTAGTCTGCTGGAGGTCCATTGGTCAGTTAACAAATATTTAACAAAAGCCTTTAAGTGCCGGACATTTTTTAGGGGATTCCCTGGAAAACATATACATACATACATATATACACAAAAAATACTAAATATATAAGAATTTGTGTGATAGAGCTTAAGGGGCTCACACAGACCTCTCTGGAAAAGCGACATCTGAGCCAAGACCTGAATGTTCAGGAGGAGTCAGGCCATTGACAACCTGAGGAAAGAGTGCTTCAGTCAGAAGGAGAAACAAATGGGAAAGCAATAGATTAGGCATGTTCCAGGGCAGAAAGGAGGCTTTGTGGTGAGAGAGAAGACAGTCACGGCCAGAACACACAGGGCCTGGTAGGTCACGGTAAGAAGTTTAGACTTGAAGCTAGTTATAAGAAGCATCAGATTTGGGATATATTTTGGAAGTAGTGCCAACAGGACTACATATGGGTTAGATATGGGGGGGTTGAGTCCGTGCTGGGGGGTTGAGTCCCACCCAGAAATGGGGTAAGAATGGGATCGAGATGTGCTTTTCACTGTATATAGTATATCCTTACAAACTTCTGTCTTTTTTTTTTAAGTTTTTATTTATTTTGAGAGAGAGTGTGAGCAGGGGAGGGGCAGAGAAAGAGGGAGAATCTCCAGCAGGTTCCACACTGTCAGTGCAGAGCCCCATGTGGGGCTCAAACTCAGGAACCATGAGATCATGACCTGAGCCAAAATCAAGACTCAGGTCACTTAACTGACTGAGCCATCCAGGCACTGACCCCCCAAAATGTTTTTAAATGATTGTCAGGATTTGGGCTTCAGCAAGAGGCTGGATGGTCATGTCATTTACCAAGAAGAAGAGAATTGAAGATAATTAGCTCTAAGTTGAATTTGAGTTGGCTCAGATATCCTAGTGGAAATGTTGGGATGACAGACTCAAGGGGAAGGTTTGTCCTGAGATTATAGATTTTGGAGTCATCAGCAATTAACGTTCTAAATGGTAGAACTGAGATTCAAATCCAATTCAGTATAACCCATGGGTCACTGATCCTTCCATAAAACCAGGGAGCCTCTCTGCTCTAGGACCTCCATCTCTTTATTCCTGATGGGGGTGGGGTGGTAATGTAGTCCCTTTATGGACAGAGCCTCTGTCTTCAGCACTTGGCATCCCCTCACATGGGAAATCTTATCCTGAATGGATGAATAAATGAATGCTTGCATGTCTGAATGAACAAACAAGGAGAAAATGGCTTCCAAGTCCTAATTCTTTTTTTTTTAATTATTTTTTTTTAACATTTATTTATTTTTGAGACAGAGAGAGACAGAGCATGAATGGGCGAGGGTCAGAGAGAGGGAGACACAGAATCCGAAACAGGCTCCAGGCTCCGAGCTGTCAGCACAGAGCCTGACGCGGGGCTCGAACTCACGGAGTGCGAGATCATGACCTGAGCCGAAGTCAGCCGCTCAACCGACTGAGCCACCCAGGCGCCCCTAAGTCCTAATTCTTAATTCCATGTTCTAAAGATGGTGAGGAGAAAAAACAAGGTCTATCTTAGAGCAGCTAGAGGGTCCTTCTCTGTCTTCGTCACCAATGCCCTCCAGGATAAGGATTCCTTGCATTCCTTACCTTTCTAGACCGGCATTCCTTACCTTTCTAGACCGCTCCCCTTAACTTGTGAGACATCACACTCTTCTTCTGATTTTCTTCTTATCTTTCTAACCACAGACTTCTCCAATTTCCATCTCATAAAAGTTGACAGTCCGTAGCGTCCTGCCCTCCAACCTAGTCTCTTGCTAATAATCGACACTGGCTACCTGGAGCCTTTGGCTCCTAAAGCTTTATTTCTGTCTACTGGTGACTCCCCAGTCAGTATCTTCAGCCCACACATTCACCCTCCTGATTGCCGATCAGGTAGCCAATCAGATGTCCCACGGGCACTTTGAATTCAACGTGTTGGAAACTAAACTCATCATCTTCTTCACATTCCAGCCTGTTCTCCTCCACTGCGTCCCCCATCTCAGTCAGTGGACCTGTCAGCCACTTAATCACCAAGCCAAGGATCAGGGAGGCTACCTTAATATCTCCCTGTCTTTCACCTCCCTTATCCATTCAATCAGTCATCGGGTGTTATAGATCCTTTGTTAAATATCTTTCAGATTATCCACTTGTATACTACTTGACATCTTCACTTGGAGGTACAATGAATATCTCAGTCATCATGTCCTAAATTGTACTAATTTCTGCACACTTCCCCCCACTCGCCCCTCTCCCACTGCCATCTTCCACTTCTCGGTGAACATTCCATGGCTAAACCTTCAGCCAATCTCGACTACTTCTTCACATCTCCATTAGTTCACCATAATCTCTAGCCTGGATTATTTCCTAGAGCCTGATGGGTTTCTCTGCTTCTGCCTTTACCTTCTGGAGTCAGTTCTCAACACAGTAGCCAGAGAAATCTTTTAAAAATGTGTTAGATTGTGTCACTCCACTACTCAAAATCTCCCAATGGCTTCCCACTTCAACCAGAGTAAAAGTCAATGTTTTATAATTGCCTGCAAGGTCCTACACAATCTGCCATCTGTATAAGTAATCTCCCGTTATTCCTCTCCTCTCATTCTGCTCTAGCCACACTGGCTTCCTCTTCTGTTCCTTAAGTAAACCTGGTGTGTCTCCCCCTACCCCTGGGATCTTTGCAGTTGCCCTTTACTTTGCCTGGACCACACTTCCTCCAGATGTCCCTATTGCACGCTTCTTCCTATCATTGAGATTGTTTGCTCAAATGTCACCTATGCAGCAAGGCCTTCCTTGACCTCTGTATTTATTTATTTATTTATTTATTAAAAAAATTTTTTTTTCAACGTTTATTTATTTTTGGGACAGAGAGAGACAGAGCATGAACGGGGGAGGGGCAGAGAGAGAGGGAGACACAGAATCAGAAACAGGCTCCAGGCTCTGAGCCATCAGCCCAGAGCCTGACGCGGGGCTCGAACTCACGGGCCGTGAGATCGTGACCTGGCTGAAGTCGGACGCTTAACCGACTGGGCCACCCAGGCGCCCCATTGACCTCTGTATTTAAAAACACACTCCATCCCAACCCTCACCGTCTCTCCTCCTCTGCTTTATTTTTTGTCCAGAGCGCATATACCCATGTACTCTGTATTCTATTTTTCAAAAACTTTTTTTAACGTTTATTTACTTTTTGAGAGACAGAGAGTGAGTAGGGGATGGGCAGAGAGAGAGGGAGTCACAGAATCCAAAGCAGGCTCCAGGCTCCGAGCGGTCAGCACAGAGCCTGATGCAGGGCTTGAACTCAAGAACCATGAGATCATGACCTGAGCCAAAGTCAGACACTTAACCAACTGAGCCACCCAGGCACCCCTCTGTACTCTATTTTGAACAAATATTATCTACCTCCCAACACTAAAATAAGGAGAAAGGAGAAAAATTTTTTTAAAGTTTTATTTATTTATTTATTTATTTATTTATTTATTTATTTAGTAATCTCTATACCCAATGTGGAGCTCAAACTCACGACCCTGAGATCAAGAGTGCCATGTTCCTCTACCTGAGCCAGCCAGGCACCCCAGGAGGAATTTTCTTTTAATGATGTATCTCTGGTGCCTAGAATGGGACCTATCACATAGTAGGTGCTCGGTAAGTATTTGTTGAATCAATGAATGAGTTCCATTCTCTCCATCCCTACTGCTTCTCCCTTAATCCGGGCCTGCCTGGGCCTTACCTCTAATCTTGCTGTCTTTCAAAATGTTCTCCATCCAACAGGCAAGGGAATGGCTCTCAAATGAAAGCTTGATGCCTTAAACCTAAAGCAATTTGAGCTCTACCGATCCCAAGAAGAGTTGGGGGGCCTTTGTCCTTGTTCCATCTGCCTGGAGGGCTTTTGAAAGTAAAGACCCCTCTTCATCCTTAAGTATCCTTCAGGTTTTGACTTAGATGTCACTTCTTTCTGGAAGCCTTTTTTCATCTCCCCAGATCGGGTTGGGTACCTTTCCTATGTCTGTACCCTAGCAGAGCCCTTTAATAAATGGTTAACGCTAATCGAGCAATTACTATGTGCCAGGGGTCTCATGTGTATTGTCTCATATAATCCTTGCAAAAGCTCTGTGAAGTGAATATCCATTTGCAGATGAAAAACCTAAAGTCATACTGACAATAAGTGGTGGAGCTGGTGTAGGACGGAAAGCGGCTTACTGCCTTTCTCTTTTATGGCTCTTCCTTGCAATTGTTTCCCTGTTTTCCCCACTGCACTACATACTCTTTAAGGCTGGGCCTGTGTCCAGTCTCCCAGAGTATAGCAGAGGGCCTAGCATGCATTTGTTCAAAGAATGAGTGAACGAACGAACACAGACCATGGACTCCCACCAGCAGGCATCTTGCCCCCTCCCCCATCCTGTCCTTAGCTCTCTCCCAAAGACTTCTGGAAGTAAGGAGGAGAGAAAGGGACTGTCCCATGGTACCCCCAAGGAAGGGGCCTGGAGATGGTTGCCACTCCCAAACCACATCCTGACCTGCCCTGCCCTCCCCCCCTCCCCCCCCCCCGCCCCGCCCCCAGCCTCCCCGCTGCTGTATTGGGACAGATCTCTCCCTTTTCCTGCCCTGCGCCTCAATCCCTCACCCCCACCCTGGTCTCCCCACGTCCTCTGGGCTGCAACCTGTAGCTGCCTCAGTGCCTGGCAGGCTGCGTTGAGTCACTTCCAGCTTGCATTCTCCTTCTGGTCAGGCTAGTTTGGCAAATCTCCTAGGCTCCTTAGCCCCATGGCTCTGGAGCCTTTGGGTTCCCCACAACCCAGGGCCCCTGAACCCCATCCCACCCCCTGCCCCCCAGATGGGGCAGAGCGACACCTGGAGGAATGTACAGGTCTTTTGGAGGCTACATTACATAACACATGGCAGATTTCTCCCCTCCCTAAATCTAGGGTGGGGTCTCTGATATAGGCACAGGAGCCTCTTTCCAGAAATAACCACAGCCTAGTCCTGTCTCCTGGAACTACTTAAACACAGAATCTTGCAATTCTGTACTCTCTGGGGCAGGAACTCTCTGGCCCTGGGTCCTTCTAGGTTGGTCAGATGAGGAAGATTAGATAATCACCCCCCAACCTCCAAGGAGAAAAGAAAAGGGGAAGGGGTGTGGCCTGGGCCGCCCTGTGCTTGTCAGCCTGGCTCCAGACCCTCCCAGCTCCCTCGCTCTGACTGCCAGAGTGACTGAGGGCCCCAGACAGGACCTGCCCCACTGTTCCAGGGGCCAGCCACGGTTCAGTAGGAGTTCACAGGGAAGGAGTACTGACCTCGGCTTGGGGAAAGTCCCCCAGATACGACTGGTTCTCAAAGAGGACAGGGAGTCCCTTCATAAGAAATGACACCCTTTGCCCCCTCCCTTCTCGTGATCCCCTCAGGACTTCTGCCAGTAGCTCCAGCAGAAGCCTCTGGGTGCTACGGCTCCATCCTGAGGACCAGAAAAAAGGCCCTGCTGTTCTCCCAGACAGAGAGCTAGGCCTAGCAGGAAGGGAGAGGACACGTGAAGGCCCAGAGCAGTCCTGCAGGTTCTGGGTACCCTGTCTGGGTGTGGATCCTCTCCTTCCTGCCTCTGAGGTCCCGGGCTGTTGTCTTCTCCCCACGGGCACTGGGCTCTGTTTTCCATGCCAGGCCCCGAAGAAACAGGAGCCGGGCAATCCACGGAAGGAGGATCCATCACCTCCTCACCCAGGCCACAGGAAGGGAAGGCTGGCTTCTGTGTCGCCCAGTGGGTGTGACGGCTCTGAGGCTGCCCCTCCAAACTGCTATCAGGCAGTGGGTTGGGAGGCTGAACTTAGATGGTTAGGGGAGTGGCTGGCTGTCTCCTGGCCCTCGCTGGAAGGGACACGAGGACTCTAAAATGGGAGGTAAGGAAGGCCCACCTTTCCAAGGGGAAAGGGCTTTTTGGTGAGAGGAGGGCAGAAGGGGAATAAAGAGGGTCTTGACCCACCCACTCATCTTCCCAGACCTGTGCCTTGCACCTACCCCCACGACCTTAGAGGAATTCAAGACCAGTGAAAAGGAGCCTGTCCCTGCAAAGTCATTTCTGCATGACTGAAGAGTCACCAGCTGCGTGATCCTGCTCCTTGGCACCCCCACCACTCCCGACAACAGTCTTCTGGGGCCTTCCCCCATCCTGGCTTCTTCTAAGTGGCTGCGTCCAACCCACCCCCTCTACCAGGGCCCCAGGCTTTCCGCTCCCCTACTCCAGGCATCCAGAAAGGAGCACAAGATCCAGGCACTTCTGCAAATATGTTTAATGCACTTAGATTACACAGAGGAAGAGGGAGCAAGAAGGAAACGACATCTAAGTGAGTCACCCAAAAATTCTTACAAAAGTCCCAAGCTGGCTGCAGCCCCCAGGAACCGAGTCACAATTGACATTAGAAACTAATATAAAATTTTACAAAAGTCTGCTCACTGCAGCATTCAGGTACTTATACAAAAGGAGGGCTCTCCCTACAGGGCTCCTGTCTTCTAACAGGGACCCAGGTACCTCCCCTGGCATAGAGGACCTGGAAGCCAGAGAGGAAAGACAACCAGATAAAAAAATACAGTCAAGGGAGTTCTCTACTGGTCTGCCCCATAGGGGCACCAACCTTCAGGGTTTTTTTCCCTGCTCTCAACTCAATCTCAAAACCCAGTCCCAAGACCCTGTGTTTATTTTTTAAAATGCTCTAGCCCTTTAGACTCTCCCCAAGGCTTCCTGGTTCCTGCCCTGAAGGCTTGCCTTTGGAAGAGGAAGAGAAGGGCAGGAAGAGGCACCCAGCTCCCTGGCCAGACCTGAGACCTTGCATGAGCTGCTCTACCCGTCAGAATGACAGCTGGGTCTGTGGTCCTCTTGTAGCCCACACTGGACCTGAGAAGTTCCAGAGTGTACCATATGTACATGGGAAGTCCGACTGCATGGGGGAGCGAGCCCCTTCCTCTCAGAAGCTTTAGCCACAGGGACCTGGAGGGAGGAACTGGGCAAGCCACAAGGAAGCCTCTGAAAGGTGCAGATTTAGGGAGGGAGGCTTCTTACCTCCCCAACTCACTATGTCAGGGCTCCCAAAGAGCTGCAGGGAGGGAAAGAGGCATTTAATGAGTACCCACCATATGCCAGGTGCTATGCTGGGCATGCTACACGGTCGGCCTCACTTGGTCCTCAGTGAGGGTCCCTTCTCCCCAGCCAGAAGCTCAGTAGAGAGTCCCCCTCCCAGAGAAACCTCTGGAAGGCCAGGTCAGAGATGGTGTATGCTCTGCTACTCCACCAGAGCCAATGCACTGTAGGGAAAGGAGATGGACACCTGGCCTCAGCCGGACCTTGGAGGTTCCTGACATCACGGGGCAGGAAGGGGCCACAGGCTTCACGCTCATTGTCTCAGAGCTCACCTGCTTCCCGCCTGCCTCCCATACTGATGACAAAGCTTAGTCCAGAAAATACCCTCCTCCCCATCAGCCAAACCAGACAGGAAGAGGCAGGTCCCCAGAAGGAAAGAATTTGTGGAGAGGCAAGGTCAGGGTGGCAAGGAAAGGAGACAAGCTAAGGGCACCTCTCTGGCCATGAAACATCAGATGACAAGAGCTTCAAAGGCAGTGATTCTATGGTGCGCGAAGGCCAGAAAAAATGTCCTTTTGGAAAAGTCCTTGGAGCAGAAGGCACAGCTACTGCCAACATCAGGTCCAAAGGAGCTTCCTCTTCATTGGTGGAGGCCTGGAGCCTGTCTTTCCCAGTACTCCAGGCTGATCCACCTTGAAGCTCTGAGTCTGATGGAGTTAACTGAGTAGCCCTGAGGGTATGTGCAGAGAAGCAGCCAGGCCCCAGTGGTCCCTTGGAGGTCCAGATCTTGCTCCCTGGAGGGCCTGGCCACTGCCCTCATGACCCCTAGAGGCAGCTCTTTGGCTGAAGCTCTCATCAGAGGGGTCCTGCCCCCCATGGGCCTCCTGTAGCACTATGGTGGTGCCCGTGTGTGTATGGCAGTGCAGATGGGGCAGTGTGTGGTCCTATTAGGTCCCCGACAAGACAAAAGGAGTTTGCTTTGGAAAGGCCTGAAGGGTGATCTTGAAATAGCAGTCCCTAGAGTGGGAGGTAAGAGGGCACGAAAGGGGCTTGTTGATTCCAGGTCAGAAGTGGGAGATAACCCAAGAGGAACCCTAAACCCACGGGCCAGAGATTGGTCTGCTTCTGGGAGGAAGACCATGAGATCTGCAGTAGGGGGGCAAGAGACAATGAGAGGCCAGGATGCGGGGAAAGAGGCCCAGGGAAGGAAACGGGGAAGGAAAGACGAGAAAAGCATGGATGCAGGGAGGAGGAGGGCGGCAGAGTGCGGTGTTTGCAAAATCAAAGTGAAGGACATGTTGCGAAGTTGATTTTTTCCATTTTTAATATGCCAGAGTCCTGCAGCCTGGAGGCTGGGAGGCCCAGGGGATGAGGAAATGGGACCGGACTGGTCAAAGAGCTGGAGACCTAGGCCCTGAGGGGCAGGTGGGGATGGTCTACGCAGTGCTGGGCCTCACCCTCTCAGGCAAGCCCGGCTGGGTGGACAAGGCCCGGAAGATGGGGCCGGGGCTACCAAGTCTCTGAGACCCTGGTGGTCCTTGAACTCTGCCAGGGGCCTAGTCCACTTGAGAACAAGCAGCACGTCCTCCTGGCCCCAGCGAAACTCGGCTGAAGGCTGCATGGGGGCGTAAGTCAGCTCTCCCCCTGCCCCAGGCTCCACCAGGCCCAGCTGGGAAGAAAAGCCTCTCTGTGAAGCTGGCTCCTCCGGGCCCTGGGCTGGCAGGCGGACACCGGCACCTTCTCTGGTGGTGGCTCAGGGAGGGCGAGACGGCCCTAGGCCCCTGTCCTAGAGAATGAGAAAGTTCATCTGGGAATAAAGTTCTGTTTAAAAAACATTATATACACGGCTTCTGGACATCTTTGAAGACCAATAAAATACCATCCGGTTTCTACAAAATAAAATAAGGAGGAAGAAAAGCAAACACGGCTGGAGGAGCTGTTCCGTGGCCAGAGGAGCTTGCCTACCAAAGGCTTCCCAGAGCAGAACTGGGCAGGGCACACACGCGGCCACTCCACTCCCTCGTGCTGGACTGTGTGGCAGGGGATAGGTGAGGATGAGGCCTGTCTCCACCTAAGGGCACATCGAAGGTCCAGAGTCAAATCTCAAACCACAGCCTGTGGCAGCAGCTGGAGGGGAAGGTTTGCATTTGCCGGCTCCCAGCCCAGGGGGCTTGGCTGGCTGGGGGGTGAGGCCCCTGAGCTGCAGGTGAGGCGGGGGTGCGGTGGCTGCGCAGTCATCCTCACACTTGTCCTTTTATTTGTGGGAATCTCTTTTACGCAGTTGTTATACTGGAAGTCACCGGGGAGCAGCTGGGCTCTCCCTTGGCCCCTGCAGGGCCCAGCCCAGGCTAGTGCAGTGGACTATCGAACACCACGTCGGGCAGAATGGAGACTTTCAGCTTCTTTTCAGGCCAGCTGTACTCTTTGGGAAGTTTGAACTGCGGAGGGAGCAAGCACAGAGCCAGAGTGCACACAGTTAGCAGAACTTACTGCCTTCTTTCCAGGCTGCCTAAAGAGAGGCCAGGGCCCTCACCCATGCTCTGTCCCCCAGGTGCTGGGGGCAAGAGAGGCCACTGGTTGCCTGGCTTCAACTGCAAATGCTATTCCCAGGTGGGTGGCTGGGGTCAAGCTGCTGGAGTTCGGTGACCCCTTCTTTCCCCTTGCCCTGCCAATAATTAACTGGGGTTGGAGGAGGCATGTTTTCTAACTCTTTCTTGACTGTGCTGACCTCCCTCCAGCTCACTTCCTTGGTTCTGCCTCCGGCCACAAGCATGTAAGGAATCTGCTCCCTGAGGCCCTGGGGCTGGGGGGATGGGGGGCAGGGGGAGGGTGCAGATGATACAGGGAAGTGGCTTGAGGTCTGGAACTTTGTGGTCCTGTCCCTGCCATGGCTTCTCTTCCAGAGGCTGGTGCAGAAGGACCCTGGAACCTGCCCTCTGTGGCCTTGGCCAAAGGGTCCAAAGGGAAGGAGGCCCTGGCTTGGCCTCAGTGGGAGCAGGGGAGCCGGACAAGGGTGGCTGGAGGTGATTTCTTGGGCCTGGTGCATCCCCATCCTGCTCTCCTTGATTCAAGCTCATCTGTTACCCAGGGTTACCAGCCTGAGCATGGTGCCAGCGGAAGCCAAAGAGAGTCCAAGTTCTTCCTACCCCAGCCCAGGAATCACGGATTTGCTTACAGTTTTGTTTCTCCGGCTTCTGTTTGGGGTAGGGGAAAGAGGCTGATACATCTTATTCCCTCTCCAGGACCTTGCATGTGGTCTGGTACACAGCTGGTGCTCACTAGATGCTCACTGACTTGGAAACTGGGTCTGCTGTTTCTGTCTCCTACTGTCCCAGGGCTAGGTGAGAAGTCAGCCCAGCCTGGAAAGGTGGGAAGAACAGGGCCCTCGGCCTGCCTAGAGCTGGGGCTGGAAGTGGATGGGCCTAACACTTCCTGGCTGGCCCCCTCTCCCTCCCTCTGATGGGGGACTTGTCCAAGCCAGGACCAAAGTGAGTGGAGAGTGGGGCAGGATGTGGGGACAGCCTCTGGACAGAGAAGCAAAAAAAAAAAAAAAAAAAAAAGTCATTTTTAGTGACCTACTTTCCTAAGCTCCCCCTGGCTCCTGTCCCTCCTGCCTGGACTGTCCCCCTCCTACCCCTTCAACACCCAAGCTCAAAGCAGCAGTCTGGCACAGTGCCATCCTAGTGCGACATGGCCTCTCCGGAAGCACTTCTGGGCAGCTGGCTCTGGTCTGAGTGAATAGGAGCCAGGCCTCAGGGACCGGTGACTTGTGGGGGTTGATTGGCTGGCACAGACTGGGTGCTTGGTGACTTTGGAATGTATAAATGAGTTAATTTATCAAGGCACATCCCAGAGGGCAGAGGTGACCTCAGGTTCTGAGGAGTTCCTGTCCACCTGGGGACCTGGATAGGACAGTGTCACCCTGTGTTCTCTCCTCCACCTGGTGGACATCAGAGGCCACCATGTCCTGGCTGATACGGCCCTGGGAGCCCTGGCAGCTGTAAACTCCAGCCCTGGCTGAAATCTAGCCCCTGCATGGCCTCCCTCTGGCTTGAAAGCCTGGCTGCTGGGAGGTGAAGGAGTTCTCCCCCAAACACACTTCCCGGCAGAAAGGCCAATAGAAGCATCTGTCTGTCTCTCGCATAGGCAGAGGAGGGCCCTCCAGAGGCCTGGCTAGGTTGCTAATGTTCCACTAACCTATGGGGCATTGAGGCCAGGAAGGCTCAGATCCCACTGGGGTGCAGCTTAGTAGGAGGCCGGGGGAGGGGACGGGACTTTCCAGGATGAGGTAAGTCCCTGCAAATGAGGATGCCAGGAACAAGGAAGAAAAACAAAGGGGATTATGGGCTCCATTCATGTACCCCAGATGAGTAGCCAGGGAAGGCACAAGCCCCCACCTGGCCTGCCAGCTCCTCCTGCTGGAAGAGGCAGACCAAGAAGGGAGAGCTCATGGCTGGAGAAGGAAGGAGGCTGGCTCCTGGGTGGCCTGAGGCGAGAGCAGAAGTCCCTTACTGCCCACCAGAACTCCCCAGTGGAATGTTCTCTGGCAGCAGGCGTGGGCTTTCTGTTCAGAACCTGCCAGGGAACAGCAGGGGCTGAGGAGAACCACTAGCCCAAAGGCCCTGGCTGCCTCTTCAATGAGGTTCTCGGAGCCACCAATTTGGACAATTTGCTGGGTGTCCTTATGGCAGTTGGGGTGGGGCAGGGGGTGGTGGGAAGACAGAAATAAAGCCTTTTAACATCTCCAGGGTCTCCTTTCCAGCCTATCCCCACACCTTGGAGACAGACAGACGGAAAGACACACACAGGCTCCTGGAGACTGGAAGCCGCTGTTAGAGAGAATCAAACAGGCTTACTTCCTCTGGAGAAGTCAAATCTTCTAAGTCCTCCAACATTTTCTCTACAAACTCTTCAGTCAACAGAATCTGGGAAGAAGGCACAAGACAGGCTTTTATTATTATTTCTTAATATATGGTCTTTTTGCCAACTGCCAAGCTGTGGATCTTTCTTCTGGCCACGGAGGAGATATGAGCCCGTGGTGGATCTGTTCTAGGGACAGAGGGAAGTGCTGGAAGCCTATCCCTGACTGTCATTTCCCCCCAACTCCCACCAGCCTGCCATATCAGAGGGAGGAGGACAGTGAAGGAGGGCTGTCACAGGACAACGGGCAAGCAAGGTGTGGATACGTGGGAGAATGGTACTGCCGGCCCCCAGAAGGGACAAAGGAATGGGCAGGAAAAGAGCCTGTTTGGCAGTTCGGGCCCCCTGCACGCGGTAGTGCAGCAGAGGGGAAACAGAAGAGCTGATGGCTGGGGAACAGAGATTGCCAACCATCCTCCGTGCCCAACTGGGCTCACATGTTCCTCTTTACCCCCCACTTGGTAGGACAAAAGGAATCTGTTTGGATTTGGAATACAAGCCTCGTCTGGAATCTAGAAATGCCCCAGAAGGTACATCCAAGAATGTGTGAGCCGGAGAATTTGCAGATTGTGCACCAATCTCTCTCATTTTACAGATGGGAAAGGGGCTCTCAACCCGTTTCCCTCCGCAGTATCCACATCTCAAGCTGGAAGCTCCCAAACCCCTGCCCTGCTGGGCTCACTCAGCCACTGAGCTCTCCAAAGCTTCCTTCGAGAAACCTCTCCTCCAAGTCACCTCCCGGCTGTCCCACTTCACTGCTCTAGTCTGATGCCTTGTCACTTCATGCTTTGATGTTCAGGACAGCCTGGCCCCACTACTCAGCTGGCACAACCACTACCCTCACAGGCCTTCTTCAAGCTGGTGGGCCATTTCCCCAACTGGCTCAGGCTGGCTCTGCAGAGCTAGGCCAAGCTCACACCAGGCCTGCACCACAATGGGCCCAGGCTGAGGATGTCTTTCCTCTTCCCAACCTGACTCTCTCCTCCACCCTTTTCCTTCCTGTGCTGGTCCGGGAGCCTCCTGGTCTCCACACCTGACCCTTCCCTACCCTCCAGGCTGTGGGTCCACCTGCCTCTGTTCTGCCTCCTCCAGCAAACTCTGAACACCTTGGGTGAGGCACAGAGGAAGAAGGACAATGGGGCGAAGACCAAGGTGAGTGACTCTTCTGAGGGAAGCCCCTTTAGAAGGATGGGGATCGAGAACTTGAGAAAATACCCTTCAGGTTTCCCCTGGGAGTTGTCCACTCTGGGAAGAAGAGAAGTTTCAATATTTGGAACACAGTCAGCTTGTGAGATGAAGTAAAATGGCAGAGCAGTGTGGGAGAGCAGCAAGCAGGGTTGCTGGGGACCACAGAGGACGGAGGGCTCCAGAGGAAGGAAGTTGATGGCATGGAGGCGGGAGCGAGGAATGAGAAAATGACCCCGAGCGAGCAAACCACCTCTGTACCAGGCACTGTGTTGACTGCTCAGTGTATCTTATCTCCTTCAGTCTCCTCACAGATGAGGAAACTGAGGCACAGACAGGTTATGTAATTTGCCCAATGTCACGTGGCTTGTGCGTGGCTGAGCTAAGACCATATCCCAGTCGTGTCTGGACTCTAAAGTCATCCCCGAAGTACTGCTCTTCCCCCCACAACATTTACACATTTATTCATTCTTCCACTCATCTGCCCATCAATCTGTTCAATCCCACAGCATTCCCTGGGTGCCTCTGCTAGGCCTGGCCCTGGGCGGAGCCCCAGAGACATAGGCATGAAAGCAGTCTACACTCTACCTGGACATGCACCCTCTCCTGGTTGACAGGGAGCCAAAGGACATCCTCCCAGGCTGCAAGCCCACAGTCAGCAGCAAACCGGCTCTGACCATTGGCTCCCATCTCACCACATTTTTTTTTTCTTCTGTTTGAGGAGCTCAGGCCTCAGGTGAGGGCAGAGACCAGATTTAAACAGGCAAAGTCAGTGGAGAGAAATGCCCACTTGGGGGGGGGGGCCCTCCCACCCACATTCTCCTTCCAAGTGCACCTTGAGCACTCCCAGACTCCAGAGACTCTTTCCTAATCACACCTCAGTCTTCCCACTGCCAGGGCCCATGCCCCTCCATTATCCCAGGGTCCCCCCCTCTCAAAGTCCAGAGTTTCCCTACCAGTTATCGCCAGTCTGCGGGAGGAGTACAAAAGTCACATTCATGGTTTTGGCATTTCCGGGGCTTGCTGCCATCTCTGCAAATGCTAGCACAAACACGAGCATACCTAAAACCCAATTACATTACAATGGCTCCAGTCTGGGCCAGGCCGGGCTGATTTCTAAGCCACAAATAATCTGGAGGGAGGGACTTTCTGCCAGAAAGGTAAATAGGTCTGGGACTACAGTGCTGGGCTGAGGTGGAGGGGAGGGTTCACCGGGACTGGACCACCCAGTGAGACACCAAAGAGCCATTTTTCGACAAAGGGAAAGGCAACCCCACTAACGTGGAGTTCCGTCCTAAGCCAGTTCCTGTGACAAAGGTCTGGAATAGGTGGTGGAGAGAGGGTACGCTATGGTGGCTTTTAGCAGAACAACCACCAAGCGCGTACCCTCTGTGTGTGGACTCATTTTATACCCGGCTGGCGGAAGGGATGGCAAGACCAGAAAAGGGGACAAACCCTAGTTACTCCTCAATTTTCACTTTTGGTGCTTTGCTGGTTCCTGCTGGAAACTTCACATTATTTTAAAAGAATTAAACAGAGAAAATTATACATAAGATCTGCATGATATTAAGGGTGACATTCCCTGCAAAGAAACACGACAGACTGTCATAGCTGCAGGCAGCTAATTTAATTTCCTTTGGGAGTTAAACCTTAGAAGCTTGGATTGAACAAGCAGGCCCTGTTCTTTGTATATTTCAGACCTGGAGCTGAGAATGGTAACAGATCTTATCCACAGGACACTGGAGATAGACAACTGTGACGGAGCAGCTCCTGGGCGCTCTCATGAGCAACAGACTCGCCGTTGTGATGCAACTGTGGGAAAAGCCTGCGATGCTACGCTTGGGGCTCTTGAAGCTCGCTGGGTCCCTGTGGAGCTGCCTGGCTCTGCCACAAATGAAAACAGGATGGTTATGAAGACAGTGGCAATGATAACACCACCAGTGGCAGAAGCGGTGGTGCCTCCTCCATGTGCGGGGCACTGGGCTAAGCGCTTGACTGGTATCGTTTCACGGAACCCTCCTGGCAGTCCCGCAAAGGCGGTAACTATCGCCCCCATTTTGCAGACGAGCCGGTGTCGAGAGGAGACAAGGCTCCTGGACTTTAGAACAGTGATCTGACCTCATGGTGGTAGAGGATACTCTTTTTCCTGTCTGGAGAAAATACCTCAATTCTAGAAGCCTTGTTTACTCACGGCTAACTCTTCTCTCTCTCCTCTGAAAGGGGAGGTAAAGGTGACTTTGGCTTCTACCGATGGCCTGGAAAACCAGCCGTCCTAACCCCAGCCAGACCTATATCTCCTCGAGAAGAACAACCCTGATTAGCTCAAGACGGCTGAGTACCATAGACACCCAGCTGCTCAAAAATTGAGTTGGCCAACTGGAAAGGAAGGCAAACCATGCCCAAAGATGGTTTCCAAGTGGGAACAGCAAGGCAAATTTCCAGACCAGCTTAGTGAATGCATACATAAGGGAACATTTACTCTAACCCAGAAAAGAGCAGTAGAAATAACAGTAATAATACTGAAAATAACAACAGCACTCAGTAACACGTGGTCCCCATGAGTTGGGCATAAAATGCTTAGGTTTCTGTATAACCAGCCCTTGGAGGCAGGAGGCTCTCTGGTGAGAGGAGAAAGCTCCCACCAACCAATCTGAACAGCAAACTCCCCTGGCAAGCTTCTGAAAATATGAAGATGCCATCCAGACCTTCAGTATTGGAATATCCTGGCAAGGCCAAGGCATCTGCACTTTTGAGGCACCCCAGGGGATCATGGGTGGGAAATAACCAGGCTCACAGGGGAAGGGGGTTTGGGCGCAGGCTTAACCAACAGGGGTGAGTTGGTGGCTGCAGCTTCAACACCTTCTATTTGGCCAAGATGTGAGGGGAGCAGTGGCTCCTTGCTCCCCACTACCAACCCCCACTGTTGGTCAGAAAGGGGGCTTGGAATCCAGATGGCAGCTTACTCCAAGTGCTCACACCAGGTGCCTTAAGGACAACCTGGCTGGCTGGCTGATGAGGGAGGGTTGTCAATAATCTCCCAATTCCCCAAGCCCCAGCAAGGTCCACAAGGAACCCAAAAAGTAATCTTTCACGGGGCCTGCCCTGGGCAGGCCCTGCTGTGCCGCAGACAGGAGCCCAGCTGCTGCAGATCTGATTCAAACGTCTGTGGTTGGTGCTATTTCTGAGTCTGCAAACAGCGTTGACAATGCCCACTCCTTCCCCTTGATACGACAATCCACACTTTGTCCGGGGCCCTGTTTGCTCTTCGTGTTGACACGTTGTTCTTGCTTCCCAACAAGTTTGGCTTTCTTCTTCCCTCTTTCCTTCTCTCGGAGGCGGAAATGTGTTGTTTACAGGGTAAGGCCTGCCAAGGAGCTGCTCTGGCACCCACAATGGCCGAGGAGGAGGCAGAACAAGGAAGCAGTCCGGTCTGTGTCCCCCCCCCCTCCCCAGACTCCAACAGGCCAGACGAAAGCCGGAAAACAGCCTGGAGACCCCCCAGGCTTGGGGGCAGAGGTGTGTGTGGCACACACTCATTTCCTGTTCTCAGTGGGTGGTGAGAAGTTGGCTTTGGTGGCCAGGAGCAGGCTCAGAGCCCTCCTGCTCTGGTTGCCGGCTTGTGAGGGCAGAGTGGGCCATCACAGTCTTCTCCTAAAGGGAGGGTGCTGTACTCCCCAGGCACAGTGCTAGGATTTAAACCCTGATGGTTGTACCCTGGGACAGTGAGGTCCCAGGACGGCAAACGTCTCCAGGGAGAACAGGTTGTGGCCAGGTTTACCAGAAGAAGGAGAAACAGTAGAGGCACGGGAGAGGAGCTGCCCAGGGCCTGGGCCAGGGACTGCCAAGTGTCTTCCACACAACGTCCAAATGGGTGGATGAGGACAGAAGGCGGGGGCTTGTCCAGAGGACAGTGGTGAGTCAGCCACTGGGCTAGGACGAGAGCCCAGTAGTGATTCCCAAACTTGGCCTGGAGCGGCGAGCCCACTCGGAACAGCAGCTGGGCATCGTGTCCTGAGGCCGGAGCCTCCCATCAGGGCTGGCGGGAACGGCTGGGAATGGGGGCTCCACTTGGGTGAGCTATCAGACACCACACAGCTGAGAAAGCATTGCAGGGCCTAAAAAAATATTCTCATATTTGGTGATATGACCTCCATGTGACCTCTGGGGCTGACTTCTCCCCCCTTCAGATCAACCCTGGCTGGGGATAGATGAACGACTCAGTTCTGGGCTGGGCTCCTGCTCAGAAGACTAACAACCCAATGTTGACAGCCTCAAGGGAGAGAGGCTTGTTAAAGCTACCGGGATGTGGAATGCTGGGGGAAGGTGTGCAAGAGAGGATGCTGGCAGGCCTCCCCCAGGGCCTGGAGACCCTCCCGAAAAGCTCTGGAGCTGGCTGACAGGCTTTACAATCTCCACGAGGATGAAAACAGCAGATGGTAGGGCAGATGGAGTCAAGGTGTTGACCTCCGGAAACTGAGAAGCCTATGGAATTGGTGCAGGATTCCTGACTCTCCAGCTCCTCCAGGAAGCAGGGAGTGTCCACTGAGCTCACCCTGGGGTTGCAGACGGCCCTGCCTTTCTCTGGGCTGGGGCCTTGACTTTCCTGCGGCTGGAGAGTGGGGGAAGGGGAGGAGCACAGAGGGTAGGTGCAGGCCCAGGAGAAGGTGGGTGTGGAGGCCTGTGTGGGGCCACTCTGCACACTCCAGTGAGGGCCCAGATTCCCTCACCTTCTGCCTTTTCCTCTCAGCCTCTCCTTTGTCACTCTTCCCCCATGTGGGGTGTCTTTGCCATGCCTTTTCCCCAAGAGATAACAGGCCCGGGCTGGTAGCCAGAACAAGGTGCCAAGGCTGGGAGCAGGGCTTCCAAGGCTGTTGAGGCTGATGTAAGAAAGTCATCCCAGCCCCTCCCCATTCAGCTGGGATCAACAGGGAGAGTTCAAGCAGCAGCCAAGAAAACAGAAGTCTAGAGCTCTTCACGTTCTTGGGCCTGCCGCATCCAGCTCCTTCCTGCTCCTCTGTCCCTAACAGGCCTGGCACACAGAGGCCAACGAGACACCCCAGATCCTGGGAGCACGCGCAAGAGATGCCTGCAGCGGGGGGCTGTCCTCTCTGTGTTGGGGAACTCCCTCCAGAGGGGCTTGGGGCCCTTCTTGGTCCAGTGGAGAGGCCCCTCTTTGGTAATGAGCCTAATCCCAGGCCTCCAAGAGGTCCTGCAGGCTCCTGGGGAGACAACCAACCCCAGAGGGAGCCCCAGAGGCCCACAAGTAATTACAAGCCCAGGTTCCCACAAGCTAGGCAGCTGCCTGTGACCACAGTGGCAAGACCCTAAAGGGGAAGGCGAACTGGCAGTCAGATGCAGAAAGTGCTGACTGCTTTGAGGGCAGGGAGGAGAGCTGTTTGGGTGTTGGCTCCATGGCTGAGGACTGGCGGATGGAGAGTGGGGGGTACGGGCAGAGGGTTTCCCAGGGCTCCTCAGGCCTGAGAATCCCCTTGGTGAGTGAGGGTGCAGGCTTGGGGAATGGGGCCCCAGCCAGCCTTCCTAGGAGCTCCCCTGTGAGCTGGCCCGTGCTGGACCACACTAATGAGCCCATAACACAGGCCTTTGATTAAGCAGCTCCCCAGCACAGCAACTTTATTGAAACATGCCGAGGCTAGCGGCTGGTTCCCACCGCTCCGGTTCCCTGGGCAACAGTGCATGGGAGGGGCCGTGCCCAGTGCTTCAGCTCCCTTGAGGGGGCTGCCCCAGGGTGAGGGGAGTGGGGCTGGGAGTACAACGCCAGTAGCCCGTGGATAAGCGGTTGGATTCAGAACTCTGGGGGCCCTGAGGGGCATCATGACATCTGCTGAGTCCTCTGGGGGCTGGGGCTCCTAGGCTGATGAGAATGGAGATGCTGACCAACCCCTCCTCAGGGTGAGAAGACTTTCTAAGGGGGATGGCAAGACTCTAAGGACAGGTTCAGAGTTGAAGATGTAAAACGTACTGGGGGTAATTTCTTCTTGAGTTTGGGGAGACCCTGGTCCCTACTTTCCCAAGAAAATGTGCTTGAATCTCCAATACACACAAATGCCATCTGAGGACACTTCTGAGACCTGTCAGCACAGTCATCTACTGGGAATGATGACCTGTTAACCCTTCTGCTGGGTCCCTACCTCCCCCTTCCTTACCAGCAAGAGGCAGCCTTGCTTCCTGGGACATAGCTGGGGTGGGGCGGTGGGGGGCGGGGAGGCCCTTTCCACTTGTGCTGGGCTAGTTTCAAATGTTACACTTCAGAGCTTTTGCTACAGTAACTACCAACACCACATGGACAGAAATCTAATGTTACCAAGTGGGACTTTTAAAATGTATTTATAACTTTATGGTTCAAAGTAATTTTGTTATGAAACAATGTAATAACAACAGTGGAAAAAGGCAAGATAATTTATGGAACACAATATTCCTAAAGCACTAGCTTCCATTTCTTCCTCACTTAGTCTGAGGAGTGTGGTTGGTATTCTTTGTTTGCTGTTTGTTTTAATTAAGGGTTAGTATTTGTGCAGGGGGGCGGCGGGGAGGGCTGGCCTGAAGGAGGAGAAATTCAGTGGCAAGCTCAACCACACACACACACACACACACACACACACACACACACACACACGCCCACATCGACAGTTAAGTATGTTTCACAGACCCCCCCAGACAGGGTTAACCCCACAAAACCAGCATAATTCTCTTCCCCGCTACTATAACCATCCTTCCATATACCATAAACAGGGCACAGTCAATTTCTGAATTACTGTCGGATCCCCTTTCTTGATACTCCTCAGAGAGGTAAGGTAGAGTTTTCTTCCTCCCACGCACCCAACAAACAAAGAAAAAAACAATGTTCCCCTAATACATCTGGGAGTGTGCTGGACCAGCCAAACACCAGTTATAGACCTGGGACAGGGGTGGGGGCTGGAAGGAGGCCTGTGGCTCTCAGGTCCCAGCACCCCACTTGGCAGTGGCTCTGAAGCTGTGCTCCAGCCAGAAGAGCAAAGGAAGGACAAAGTGTTCTGGACAAGCCAGCAGGTTTCTGTGCAGAAAAGCTGGGTTTCCATTAGGAGGAACAGGACAACCATTAGATGAGGGGAGTGGGGAGGCTCTGTCTGCTGAGGCCTGCCCAACCCAGCCCCAGTCCAGGTCCACACGTCCATTTTCTAGGAGTTCTGGTGGCATTTCCACAGAGGCACCTGCAAGTGGCTTCCAGACTCCATCTTATCCTGCTTCACCCTTGGTTTCCTGGACTTTGGTTTACCCGGGGTGCGGAAAGTCTGGTACCTCTCAAACCTAGATTTCCATGGCAAACCAATGGCCAGGGCCTAGAGAGTTATCCCTGGTGTCTCAGGGGATGGCGGAGAGGCCAGGAAGTACTACAGCTGATGGGATAGGCAGCAGCATCCACACTCCACATGGTTTCCCATAACCAGCCCTTCTGGAAGGGAGTCAACAACAGCTGCCAAGGGAGGGGAGGGGGAGGCAGGTGTGGGAAGAGCCCACGGAAGACAAGGTAGGGAGGGGGGAAAAAAGGTAGGGAAAGAAAAGGAGCCTCTCACTTGTAACCAGGGTCCATGGGCTGCGTAAGGGTGCTCCTCAGTGGCGAAGGCGCCTTCCACTCCCGTGGAAACAAATGTGATGGCCATGTCACCTGTGATACTTTTATACGTAAAGTGCCGTCCATGCAGGAGCCTGCCCCTGGGGGTAGGAACACAGAGACAGTGAGCAGCAGGCCTGGCCAAGGCTCAGGGACTGTGGGGGCTGTGCTCCCTGGGACAGGGTGCCTGGCAAATGCCCTCTGGACTGCCCACCTGCCCGCCAACAGGGGACTGTAACCAAACACAATCCAAGAGAAACCTCTCACGAGTTCTCTACTGCCATTCTTCCGAAGTGCTCAAAGCTAGCAGAGACACTAGATCAGCATTCAAAGGGCCTGCAGGGGCAGTGGAGTACACCTCCTTCACGTCCTGGTGAGGAAACTGAGACTAGAGAAGGCAGTTAGCAATACGCCCAAGGCCATGCCCAGAACTAAGAGCAGGGTCATGTCCCCCTTTACTTTGAAGGTGGGGGTGAAGCAGTACCTAAACAAACTTCCCAAGCCCCAGGGAGGATGGCATAGTGCCTTCGTAGCACAACTCCTGTGCTCAGGGCAGTGTCTGCCACCTGCTCCTGGGACCTCCCACAAGAACAAAATGGCTAGCCTCGGGGCACCTGTGTGGCTCAGTCAGTGAAGCATCAACTTCAGCTCATGTCAAGATCTCGCTGTGTGTGGCTTCGAGCTCCACATCGGGCTCTGTGCTGACACTGCAGAGCCTGCTTGGGATTCTCTCTCTCTCTCTCTCTCTCTCTCTCTCTCTCTCTCTCTCTCTCCCCCTCCCCCACTTGTGCTCGCTCTCAAAATAAATTAATAAACTTAAAAAAAAAAAAGGCTAGCCCCAAGGCCACAAGCATACCTCAAAACAAACAAATAAATCGTAAATCATAATCATCACCATCATCATCATCATCATCAAAGCTGAAGCCAAATGGGGTCACTCTGAGGGAGCCACAAGAAGCTCCTGTTAATCCCCAGTCTGCAAATACACCTGGGGGAAGGGCAGGCAGGGACAACTAGTGAGCCAGAGATGCCAGTCAGCAAAGGAAGCAAAGCCTGCCCCTTTGCTTTCTCAGGCTGCCTTGGATTAACCCTTTACCAGTCTAAAGATCTTGAGCTTGGGCCAGAGAGGGAGCTGGGGAGGAAATGGCTGGGGTCCTGGTGGGCGGGTCTTTCCAGCCCTTGTTCGTTCTGACCACTTGCTATCTTTGCCCTGCTGCCCAGGGTGGTTGGCCAAGGTTGGTTAGCATCCAAACTCTTTTCTCAGGCTCTGGGCTCAGTGGGGAGGGACCAAACCAGGGTAACCCCGTTCTTCCTTGTCATGTTGTCTGAGTTCAGAGTTATTCTGGTCGCCTCCCCTGCTATAAAAGTGAGGGTGGAAACCCCAAGGGCTATGCAAGAAGCCAGCTGAACAGATTCAGCCCAGTGCAGCATCCCCAAACAGAGAGCTGAATGCTGGCCACAGGGCTGGGTTTTCTGGCACTGTGGACAGCAGCAGAAAGGACACAGCTGGGCTTCTTGGTCCCTCAAGGAGTTTGTTGTGCTGGCCACTGGGTTTGGAGAACTGAGCGCTATGCATGGGAAAAGCAACAAGAAGAAGAAAATAGAGCCCGACCCACCAGAGCCCTGCCCTGCTATTCCAGTGTTACTGACATTGGGCTTGTGGGATGGTAGGGGCGTCTGAGATTGCCGAGACCACTGAGCCTTCCGAAGAGAGTAAGGCTGGAGGGACACCTCTCTGGACAAAGGAGTGTTCTTCCACACAGTGTGGGCTACAGGCTGGTTCAGAGTCCACAGGCCCCCCACAGGCCCAAGATGGAACTGCCCGACTGGCTCTCCTCCCTCCCCGGGTCCCAGACTCCACCCAGGTGTGTGGGAGAAGGCACGCATAGGCCCGGTGGCTCCTTGAGGACGAGCTGTGTGCTGTGGGGCTCACCTTAGGCAAAGGGGAATGAGAGCCCCTGACTCCTGGTTGAATTTCAGATGCACACTCTCAAGTTGTCGTGTGCGGATCAGCTCATGGGGAATGATGGCCGTGGAGCTGTCGCTTTCCAGGCTGTCTTTGCGGCTTCTGCAAAGCAAGCACAGGGACAGGTTCAGCACAAGGTAAATAAATACCACGAGGAGCAGCAAGATGGGAGTCTCTCAGGGTGGGCTCCCGAATAATGACAATGACCGTGACTGATGATAGTGGTTAACAACACCCACCATTCACCGTGTGCTGGCCAAATGCCAGCAGCTGTGCAAAGCACTTCTCACTGACTACTCTCAACATCCCCACGAGGTGGGTACTATTGTTATATCCCTTTTACAGATAAGGAATTGGGAGATCAGAGAAGTTAAGTAACTTGTGCAGCTCCCACTGCCAGGGAGTATGGAGCTGGAAGCTGGTCGAAGTTAGATTGGGTTCCAAAGCCTCATCTTTGGCCAATACACTATATAAAAGTTTACCTCGCAGTGGCTTGTTCTTCCCTATATAGCAGCAGGAGCATCTGGGAGCCCTTTCTCCCCACCCTGGAGTCTCAGTTCCCAAGTTCTCCAAAGCTGGAGTGCTAGAGTACCAGAAGGTGCGGCTCCAAGAACTTCCTTCCAGCCGACCCTGAAAAGGCTATGACTTTCAGCAGGCTCTGAGCATGCTCGCTCCTGCTAATGGCTAGGAGCTGCAGTGACATACACATCCTTCATCTAACCAGGAAATGATACAATCCTCAGTGAGGGGGTGGAAACCAGATTCTTAGGAGTCAGACCAGTGGGCCTGGCTGGGCAGCAGAACCAGGCCACCATCCTGCTGGGTTTTGAGGCCCCAGGGGCCCTGTACTAGATTCCTCCTGCCTGTGGCCTTGGCCACAGTGAGCTGTCACTGCTGCCTCACACTCCCTCCTGTCCTGCTTCCCGCCAACAGCTTGCCCACAACTGGGCCACGGGGTCCCTTTGCAATCTAAGATATGTTCTTTCAAATTCAGCTGCCCCCACTGACAGCCTCTCAAATCTGCCTCAGCCGGAAATGAGGGTTACCCACTGATCCTATTCAAAAGGCCGGATCCTAGTTTGGGCTGTGAATCGCAGAACAATTCCCCAAGTGTCCATCAAAACACTGGGTAAGAAGCTCTAGTTATTTATCATTCAAGGGGCAGGAGCCATCCAGGATGTCCAGGCTCCACAGTCAGGCAGTCAGTGAGGGGCAGGCCCAACCTCCTCACATGCCGGGGGCACTGAGGTGCTAGGGCCTTTGGCCAGTGAGGCACCCCGACAGGCAGAGAACCTCCCCAGAGGGAGGGTGTGAGGTCAGCAGGCAAAAGGATAGAGGGTGACATGGGGCAGCCAGGGTCCTGCCAAGGCAGTGGTTTACGAAAGCCCTTGAGGTAACGGGGACCAGTCCTATCAGCTGTGTGGATCCACCCCCAGATGTAACCGCTCTGTCACAAAGTGGTCCCTTCCTCTGGTTTGCCAAAGTGAATTCCGAAACTGCCCTTTGCCCTAGCTTCTCTTTTGACAAACCCTTTCACAAGACCTGTGAAGGAGACAAATGCTACGTACGGCCAAGCGGGTCATGGAAGTTCAAGACTGGCAGGAAACTCTGAGGTGGTTTAATCTACTTCTTTCCTTTACAAAAGAGAGCTGGAAACAAGTCCAAGGCCACAGAGATGGTCTGTGGCAGGCCAGTGTGGGAGCCTAGGACCTCTTGCTAGATCTCCTTCCCTTACCACCAAACACCACATCGCAGTGGGTGCCCTCAGGGCCCAGACAAGAGCAGAACTCAGAAGACAGCAGCCCTATTCTGCCCCAGAGCGAGGAGGCCAGAGACTCACTCCTGAGTCCTCACAGCAAGCACCCCCTGTATAGGTTATGGTTAGCCCTTCTTTCACAGATGAGGAAAATGGAGGCTCAGAGAGGTGAGGTGACAAGCCTGAGGTCAGAGTGAGTTTAAGGGGAAGAGGCAGGGTGTCATTCTTACAATCGCTTCCCTGTGCCATCTCTGACAACGGGCCCAGAGACCTACCACCGTGTGCCCAAAAGGAGCTGAAGCCTGGCTGCCAGGCGGGGCCTCTGAGCCTACGGGGCCCACTAGAGGATCCCCCGCCTCTCTGGCATGGGCAAAATGCTGATGAACAGCAACTGGGGTAGGGGTGGGGGGTGGAGGGCTGAGAGAGAAGAATCAACAGCACACAGGGCTAGAGACATCTCACGCTGGAGGGAAAAATAAATTGTTGAAAGTCAGCTAAAGTCACCTTGGTAACTGCTACAACACACTCACCCGGAACGAGGACATCAAACCCAACTGCAAACAGCTTTAAAGAAATGGAAAAGAACTTAATCATCTGAAGAATTAATGTGACAAGTGCCCACATTTACACCTCCCACCAACCTTCAATCATTTGAAAACGTACTTTAATCTTTTAAGAGAAAAAAAAAATTGCAAAATGCTAGATCTGCAATCCTGGGGCTTGGGTATTTCCGGCATGCTGCTTCAATGGAAACGCGGCTGCTACACACACACACACACACACACACACACACACACACACGCACACGCGCACACACGCAGGAGCCCAGCTTTTTGCTGATTTGTTTTTTCTGGACATCGATGCAGAAGCATGAATTATTTGTGTGGCTGGGTGAGGTATTAAATCTGCAGCCGACACAGGTTTGCAATGTTTTGCATGGTTGTCAGCTTAATCTTAGTCATAAAAAAATAAGTACTGTGCTCGCCAGCGTGGCCTAATTTTTCAGCTGGGCTGTTTTTGCCCTGAGCTCCCTGTGGAAGAGAAGGCAGAGCTCCAGGGGGCTGGAAGGGAGAAGGGCTCCCAGGGAAGCACGCCCTACACCCACTGGGGACTGCTAGGGATATGGGGCCGGGGGTGAAGGACTGCTTCAGGTGGCAGAGTGGCTAACGTGTAAGTGCTGGGTTCGACTCTCTCATGACCTTAGGCAGATAATGAACCCTCTCTGTAAGCGCCAGTATCCTCTTGATGGGGATAAATAATAATACGCTTTTGTTATGGGGATTGAACAAGGTGACCGGCATGAAGCATCTAACGGTGCCTGAGATGTAGCAGGGGCTCAAAATATATCTGGGCTGGATCAGGGGGCTGCCTCTAGAAGTCTGTCTGCTCTTCCTGCAAGAATGCTGATAGCTTAATAGGGACTTATTTGCCTTTACCAACTGCCTCTGCCAAATCAGTCTTTACTTCTGAACAAAGGTCCTTGCCCTCAGCTTGGGAGACGGGACTTTTGAGATGGGGTTTGAGGGGCTCCTGACTCCCTGAGCAGTCACGGTGGGCCCTGGTCAACTGCTGGTCCTCTGAGAGGCCAACAAAAACCCTTGAGGCCTTTGTTCTGCTAAGGGAGGTACCGGCAGGGCCGTCTTCCTTCTACAAAGCACAATGGTCTTCCTGCAATTCTCATCTGCTGGACCTCAAACTACCCAGAAGTAATTTAATCTCTCCTCCCATGATAGCCTTTCAAATCCCTGAAGCTGCTCCCACAGGCCATCATCAGTTTCTCTTTTCCAGTATCTGTGGCTCTGACTTTCAACTATAATCTTAAGACATGGCTCTGAAATCTTCCAGCTATCCACGTCACTTTCCCTTGCGTTTACTCTAGCATGTCAAAGCCAGAGTGTCATGTCCAGAAGTGAAGTGTCGTGTGTGGAAATAAATATAGCATGTGGTCTAACCAGGGCAGATCAAAGAGGGACTATGAGCTTTCTTGTTTGGGAAATTTTATTTCTATTAAAACTGTCATCAAATTGTCTATTCTTTATAACTTCGTCATATTACCAACTCTTACAGCACACCCTCTGTCAACATCTCCCTCAGGCTCTCTCCCATGGTCTGCGCTTAGACCTCCTCTCCCCCATCTTGTATGTACTGTGGATTAGTTGGAGCTGAGAGACAGACTCTGCATTATCTGGCTACTGTTTCAAGCAGTCCAGGTATTTCTGAAACCTGACTCTGGCATCCATCATACTGCCATTCCCTCCTGACTTCAAGTCACTGACAAAACTGATAAACTCACCATCAATGTTCTCATCCCAGGCTTTGATTAAACAGTGAACAGGACAGGGTCAGGCAGACAGGCTGACAGACTGACATCATTACTCTCTGGGTGGGCTCATCCAACCAATTATAAATTTGCCCAACCGTCCCATCACCAAGTCCTTCACCCTCCTGGATGCTCTTGTGGACATTCCTCTGTCGTGCCAACAATGATGTCAGAAGACATTCTGAAAATGTCTTGCTAAACCCCACCTATAGATCTATAGCACTTCCTTTGTCTATCGGGTAGAAATAGGTAACTATTTTTTTAAGGTGAATTAAAAAAAAAGTTTTTATTTGTTTATTCATTTAAGTAATCTCTACATCCAATGTAGGGCTCAAACTCATGACCCTGAGATCAAGAGTCTCAAGCTTCTCCAACTGAGTCAGCTGGGTGCCCCCCTCCCCGCCCCGGCCCTCCCCATAACTATTTCTAAAAATAGATGAGGATGGTCCAGCAGGCCTGATTCTGATTCTTCGTGAATCCATGCCAACTCTCAGGGTTCACTGTGCCTCTTAAAGAGTATTCACAGCCTGTTTGCCTTATAATCTAGTCCAGAATTTTCCCTGATGGCTGACACTAAGCTCACTAGTTTGGAGAGTGCAAGATGCTTTTTGCATTTTGAAACTTTTGAGTGCTTTCAGTCTGCCAACACCTCTTTCTTATTCCCTCAAAGGTTGGGGACACCAGCTTCATAAATCCCATCTGCCAACTCGCCTGGTGTTCTGGGGCACAATGCATGTGGACCAGGCAGTGTGAAATCGTGGCTTTCCATCTTCTCATCAATGCCTGTGTGACTCTACTCTGATAACCATTTTTTTTTTCTTGAGATGGAAGCATAACAGCACTGGAGTAAATCTTGCTTTCTCTCTGTGTTACTGTGTCCAAACGACAGGGCTTAGGTTTTCTTCTTGTTGCTCCAAACAGAAGTACAGAAAATAAAGTCCTTTTTGCTGGTCACAGCACTGTGTTGCAAGACTCAGTTCTTCTTGCGTTTCAGCCTATTTTGACCCCGTTCCTTAATAGTCTGTGCTGGTGTAACATACTTCTCCTTCTAGATTTTGTTCAAATTCTTCAAGAAATCTGAGTTAAGTAAGATTCTCTACATACCTGTACTGGTCCCTGGAGGTATTACGCCTCCTTTTAGTTTCCAGGGGACTAGTCACAATGCTACTAAGAGGGGCCCTTTACTGAGTGCAGACCGTGGTGCCGCGTCCCCGCGAAGACCCTTTATATACTTTGCTTCCTTTCATTTTCATGGCAACTCTGTCAAGAGGTATCCTTTTCCCCATTTTACAGATGAAGAAACTGAAACTCAGAGACTTAAATAACTAGCCCAAGGTCACACAGTGAATGAATAATGGGCTGAGACAAAATCCCCAGGTCTTCCTGACGCCAACTGTAACAACCACAGTATTTCTCCTTAAGAATTTCCCATCCCTTTGAGTGGGCTTTCGTTCTGGGCTTTCAAGGCCACAAGGGCACATCTATTTTTTTCCCTGAACTCTTAAAAAAAAAAAAAAAGAAACAACCTACTTCCTAGAAGCCAAGGCAGGGCTTCCCAAAGGGTATTTGATGGCATCTTAGCTTCAGGGAAGCTCCTGGAAAAGCAGATGGGGCAAGAGCCGGAGGCAACACACTGGGTCTCAGGTTAGAGACCTAAAATGTCGGCATTTTGAAGACTCTGAGGAGGACTGCAGAGGGCAAACCAGCCAGTTTCATTTTATGTAAGCCAGCATCTTCCAACCTTAGTCATGGAACCCCCTTTTACTTAACACCCAACAAAACCCCCTAAAAGGCTGTGAGGACCCTCCATCTGGGGACGACGGGCCTGGCACTGCTCTGACAGGGCACAGGGTTTTCCTTCCTGATCTCGCTCTGCCCAGATGCTCTCTCCCAGCGCCCTATCACTTCCACTCCATCCGTCTCCACTGCTGGTCAGCATCAGGTGCACAGCCGAGTGCCCCTCACTGTTCCCTTTATGCCAAGATAGTTGCTCTCAGGAGACCTGTCGGGCAGTTACCGGCTGCTAACCTTCAGCTCTCAGCCCGGTGCTGGGGCAGCTGAAGTGCCTCTACACGTCCAGGGCTGCCTTGGTGCCAATTCTGTGATTTTCAGTGAGAACAGGTTATCCTTTCCTTTAGCTGGACGGGGTGAGCTGTAACAGCTCCTACAATATCACTTCTTGGACTTTTATTTATGATTCTTTTTAAAGTTTAAGGAGTCACAGAGTCCTGGCAGGTTCATTCCAACAGGCAGCAGTCTTCCCATCCCACTCCTCGGAGACAACCACGATCCTCTCTGTAGGCTGACTCTTTTGATGTTTTCCTCGTTATTTCTGATATGCTTTCTTTCTTTCTACTTCCCGATATTCCCCTCTCAGGTTTTACCTATTGACTTCCTACTAAGGAATATGAGCTTTTAGCTCTCTTCTGTCCCCTACTCCAGCCCTCCCACCTTCCCAAGAAAACTGTATCGTAAGTTGGTTTGGATCAGTATAAAGTGTCTACATTATTATATGAAACCAAGGCTGTTTACATCTGAGCCTGTTACAACTATGATGTCTACTCTTAGTAAAGTACACTTCCCTGGTGCAGTTTTCTATTTTCCTTGGTTTTAACAACAATCTTGGTTTTCTACTGTGTTTATTACTAATTAAATCCTAAACTACCAATGGTCTAGAGATTTCCCCAAGACACTCATATACATCAAGTATTTATCAATTTTATCTCTTTTATTAAATTTTATTTGAGAGAGAGAGAGAGAGTGAGCGAGCAGGGAGGAGGGACAGAGGGAGACAGAGAGAATCTTCAGCAGACTCCATGCTCAGCCCGATGCAGGGCTCAATCTCATGACCCTTGGTATCATTACCTGAGCTAAAATCAAGAGTCGGACACTCAACTGACTGAGCTACCCAGGTGCCCCTAAATTTTATCTTTTCAAAGACCTTCCTCCAGAGGTCCTTCCAAACTGGCTGCCTTCCATTCTTGCTGCACAGCTGTCCTCACCGTCACCCTGGTGATTCCCCTTGCTTCTTTCCCATGCTGGACCCCATTTCCTGTACCCCACTTGTATGCCTCACTCATTCTGCTGGAATAGTGAACAGAGTTCACTGTATTTTTTGGCGTGCTTTTCTCAAAGAGTGCCCGCTGACCCGCTACCCTCATGGGTTTCGAGGCAAACTAAAATACCAGCTTTACTCTGTACAGTGGTGTATAAACTTCCAAGGCCTACTTTCCGGTTACTTTTTCCTATGATTGGCAGGAACCCCCTCCACTTTATCCTCTTTTAGAGGCAGCACCCAAGTGGTGAAGAGGCCTGGCTCAAACAATCCAAGGTTCAAGTCTTGGGTCTGACAGTTATTCCCAGCTTACTGACCCTAGATAAGTTATAAAATCTGTCTAAGCCTCCGTGTTGTAATTTGTACAAACGGGGACAACAGCAGCCCACAACACGGGGCCTGGCACACGGCAGTGCTCGATAAAAACTGCCTGCACAGCCACAAGAACCTGTCCAGCCCAGGACGCTTCCTGTAGTGGGAACGGTGAGGGGTGGTGTATGGGACAGCTTAGATGCACACCTCGGTAATTCAGGAATTGATCTAAATCTTTCCATTTATTTCTTTACCACCTGTCTATGTAACACATTCTATATTTATGCTTCCCACTACATAAGGTGACTTTTTACATATCCTAAAACACTCTCTGCTTCCAGTGTCAAGAGAGACTCCTGATTTCTAGGACTGTATGGTTTATGGCACATGCTCTGTTCACCCTACCCACACTTTACAGACCGACAGAACTGTATCCATATTTCCTCTCCACCCAGGTCTCTTCAGATCAAAAAGTCTTAACTTTTCCATTTAAGCCTAAGGGTACTTTTTGGTCATATTCTATCAATGGCAGCAGGCATGGAAAGGAGACCAGCTGAACCTCTGAGGCTCCCTTTAGCCACAACCCCGGTCCCGTGACAGTGGTGACATCTGCACTGGCCACACGACTCGGGGCCTCCCCCTTGGAGATGCCCGGGAGTGGGAACCAGGGCATCAGAGTTGGCAACTATTCAATAGTGAAGCGGGTTTGGCATGCGGAGCCCAGCCCAACCTCTGGCTTCCGCCTCTAGCCTGGGAGATTATTCCTTTTGCTTTCAGGCTGCTGACGAAAGCTCTGAACTTTCCAGAGAAAAAACCAGCTGAAGGTCCCCCTTCAGGGCAGGATTGGGACAGGGTATAGGTGTGGGGTCGGGGTAAAGGCACTAGCTCACCTCCACAGCTACTACTAAGCCCAAGGCGGTATCACCTGGTAAACACCAGTAGCCAAATGATAAAGAACCGCATTTTCACCGTGAGTACCCCAAGGGCAGGACGTGCCGATGGAACAGCGGGGCAGGGTGTGACTAAAGAAGAGTGAGTGAGCAAAACTGCCATGATGGTGAGGGGATTCCTTCAGCAACCATTAACTCCTCTGGGCACCAGGGACCCCCGCCCCCTTGCCCAGCCCCCCAACTTGCGTGGGAGATGAGGATGCCTGCTTTCCTGAGTGAGCCCACTCTCACCAGAACGCCTGGCTTTCTGTTTTCTGAGACACTGAGTCATTTCCTCTCTCCAGCTCTCACCTTCGAGCCTTCCTTTTCCCTTCCCTGGAGAAGTGACTCACTGCTGAAGTGTTGGGTGACACTGAGGATCAAAGATGGGCGATAAAAATACTCCTGATTGTGCAACTTGAAGAAGGGGGATGCAGTGTAGACTGAGGATTCAACACGCTGGCCATGAACTCTGAGGCCACGGCTCCATGTCTCTGGGATGGTGGAGCAGAGCAAGGAGTTCAAACACCAATCGGCCTGGGCCGGATTTGCTGTGGGGCCCCTTGTTCTGTCCTCTCAAATGTTTGTCTCTGAGAAAGGCACACAAAGGCAGGCACTTAGCACAACATGCGTGGATCACAGAGGCCTGGGCCCTTCCCCCCATCAGCCCTGCGGAGCCTGGCTGGGGCCCTGTGAGCAGGGCTGTTTCTTTCTGGGTTTTCTTTCCAGTGAAAACAACCGTACTTCCCCAGCGTGGGAGTGGTGAGGGAAGCCAACGTGACAGACTCAGGCTCTGGGCTGGCCGCTGCACTGATGTGAAGGATCCTTTGAGCAGGGTCACCCACAACTGCCCTGCACGTGAGCCCTGCGCCCCGACGGCCCAGCTGTTTTCCCGGACCGAAACTCACCTTCCTTCACCCAATTCACTAGATGCAAACTAGATATTTTCTTCTCCTAGTGAATCATCACAGACCTCATAGGGTGAGCAAAACAAAACACAAGTTTCTCTAAAGGATGACTCCCTGGCCAGGTTATAAGCTATTCAAGATGGGAACAGAGGCAGCAAAGTCACTCCGTCCAAAAGGCAAACAGATGGGAGCAGAGACACTCATAAAAGTGGGGAGAAATATATGTGCACGCGTGTGTGTGTTGGGGGGTTGTGCAGTGGAGACTGTCACAACCAGAGAATTCATGCTAAAAACCTTAATTCTTCAGGAAATTAAGGCAAAAAAGCAAAAAAGCAAAAAAAAAAAAAAAAAAAAAAAAAAGCCTTAAAAGCCGCTGGCATGATCCCAGAAGACTGAGAAACTTGGCTCAGAAATGATGGTTAGTTTGCTTTTTAAAGATGCCTCAACTACAAAGTGGTTTTCTCACAGTCAGGAACCTTCCCCTGCCAACACATATGTACACACACGCATGAGCCCTGCCCTTCTGTGGGAGGGTATGCGACCCAGAGAGCTTCGTAAAGGTCCTCCAACCTCAGTCAAGTGAGACCCTGGCAGAGAGAGGGGGAGGTCCTGGAACACTGCTGCAGGTTCCCAGCATCAGAGAAGTTTATGAAAATGCAAAGCTCCCCACCCAGTGCACCTGACCACACACATCCTCTGAGTCCCTGCGAGAGGCTAGGGAGCAAAGTCCAAACTCCGCAGAACAGTCTAGGCAACCTCAGACAGAGAAGAAGCCCGGGGCCTCTTTCCCCCCTCTGGTCCCTACCACTGCCGGCAGGCACAGTCCTTAAGCCAGGCTCTCAGTGGCCAAAAGGAGTTGCTTCCCAGGCTTCCCAAACTCACCCGGGGAGGGCAGTGGGAAGGGAGGCGCCAGTGAGCCGAAGGAGGCTTTTCTCAACTGATCATCTTGGGAAAAGCCAGATACAAATTTCACGGCTGGAATGCAAGGGTTGTGAAACCCTGAAAGAAGCCCCAAAAGGGGCCAAGGACTCTCCTTCCAGGAAGGCGATGGGAGGAGGGCTGGCAAGCGCAAGTGGGAGAGGAGCAGGTTACCCAGAGGGGCCTGCCTTTCTGGGAAGCAGGAAGTAAGGTCAAAAGAAAGAAAGGAAGAAAGAAATCCCCTAGCCCTGAGGTGGTAGAGGGGACAGAGAGATAGGGTTGGTTTTGCTTCTGAACATAAAGAAAACTAGGCTTTGTGTCAAAAAGTAATTCTGGTATAAACGAGCCAAATATGATACAGCTCGTTATCTCTGGGATTTGGAAGCACCGAACTGACCACATGTCCTCCCTAGAGTTAAATACGCAGAGTAAGCTTCTAACATGGGACTTAGTCTTGTCCTCAGTGTCATGTGAGAGGTTCCTAGTCCTGCTCCAACTAGTTAGATGAGGTCCCCCAACGAGGGTCACTAGTACCTCAGCCTTGTGTGTCCCTCATGCGGTCCCTGAGAATGGGGTAAGGAAGGTCGCAAGTAGGGAAGACTGCCCCAAGCTCCACCCTTTTCTAACCTTGGACAAGTTACTTACTAGCCTCTTTGTACCTCAGTTTCCTCACCTATAAAAGGGGGATAATAAGATTATCTACTTCACAAAGTGACTCAGAATAAATTAAGCTCATGTGGCATAAAGCACTTGGAACATTACTTGGCACACAGTAGTCACTATGGAGACGTCAGCGGCTTTTGGGGTGTGAAAAGAGCAAGGGCTCGACGCCCCCCTCAGGTGGGCCAGAGTTCACACTAAGGCCCAGGCTCCATCGGCTCTTCTGAACCGTAGCCTTCTCAGACCATACCCAGACCCGTGTGGAACCAGCGCGCCCCAGCCTAGAAAGCCTGACTAAAGGAAAATCAGACATGCACACACAATAAGGCCCACGCTGGTTGTTCCCCCACAGGGAGAGGAGCAAACACTAGTGCCAGCACATTTTGGGCCGGCTTTCTCAGTCGCATCCATGTGGTTTATCTGAAACGGGGTCAGGTCCCAGAGTGGGCAGCATAGATATTACAATCGTGCTTGCTGATCTAAACTGAGTCCATCATCATCGATCGTGAGATAACAGCGAGCTAGAGCCTCGAGACACTTGAAGAGTGTGTTGGAAAAGGTTCTTGGCAAAGCAGGAAGAACCATTTCTCAACCAATTGCTAACAAATTGGTAACTAGTGCCGAGAACCTCAGAAGAGACGTTCTGATTCCCTCCAGGCTGCAGACTCCAGCACTTTGGAGACCTGACTGGGCGCTTGAGCTGCAGGGAAGGGAAATGACCCCAAAGGGCCAGCACCCCTGATCTATTTCCACCCATCTACAGATAGCCCTTGGACCAGATCCAATGCCCCTCTGCCCAGTCAGGGGCCGGGCTGAGTCTGGGCTGTACGTATGCATCCGGGAACCCTGAATCCTTGGGTCCCCACAACGTGTGGAAGTGCAGCAGCTGGACGTATGCCCAGGACAGGGAGCGAGATTTCAAGCCTGTTGTACAAATATAAGAGGGGCAAGTGGGGTGTGTCTCTGCAGGAGCCCCTGCCCTTCTTCCCAGAAACCTGGACCTTCCAGAGTTGACAAGGCCATCTGAACTGAGACAGTCTACAAGTTATAGGCAATATGCTTAAGCCTTTAAGCCTTCAAGTACCTCCCGGCCTCCCCGCCAGTGCCAACGGGGCCTAGAAGGAGAAGCCAAGCTCAGGGCATGGGAAGGAGCATGGCCCTGGGACAGGGTCCAGACTCGTAGGTGGAGAGCTTCCAGATGCCCCACGCCTCAGCCTGGCCATCTGCTGCTGCCAGGGGAAGATCATGGTGCCTCACGCCAGCTACTTCAAAGCAGATGGCTGGAGAAACCCACTGGCTGGAGTTGAAAGCTGCTCGGAGGTGGCAGTGGAGGCTTCTCCAGGCTCTTGCCAAAAAGTTCAACCCGCCTGGCTTCTGGACGGCAGCTTCACCAGGTGAGCCATCTTGGGCAGCCAGAGTAACCAGCCCTCCCTCCTCCACAATCTGCTCCCAGGTTGAAGCTTTGACTTTAACCAGCCAGGCCTCCCCTGTTCCATCCACATCAGCTCCTTCTCCTGCTTGAAAGGTCTAGGGCACCTTCAGGGTCCGTCTCACGTTCTTCCTCCTCCAAGAAGCCCTCCCTGACTATTCCAGATCATGCTGACTTGTCTTTTCTGTAGACTAGTAGATCACTACCACTTCTGGGGATCATGGATGAGCAGATGGAGCTAGAATTCAAAGAGGTAGCTATTTCTAACTAACTGCATCTACACCCAGACTCACACCAACTTCGGTTCACGCACCCCCAAAGGAAGAGCCTATATCCTAGGTGGCCCTCTGGGCCCTGAGCTTGCCACACAGCAAGCACGTAATAAAGACTTCTCAGAAGAGGGATAGATCACCCTGGTCTTGCAGGAGTTCTGTGCTTCCCTTTTAGCCCAGGGTGCAGCAACTTCCTCCCTGGCAGGCAAGGTTTCTGCTCTGGGCTGCCAGCTCCCAGGCAGCCCTTGCCAGCATCTATTCCCTACAGCTTCCCTGATTCAAAGGGCAGAAGGGGGTGCCCAGCTCCAGCCCTGCCTACCACTTATCACCTATCAGAGGAAGAGAGGTCAGCAGGAAGAGGATCTGACCTGTAGGGGTGGCCACAGTCTCTCCCAAGAGCTATTGGGGCCCCACGACAGGCAGCAGAGGCCTGCAAAGGACTTCCCTTCCCTTCCCTGGGCCTCATGGAAGGGAGGCAGGAAAAAGGGCCTCAGCAGCAGGCATCCACTATGGGGCTGGCCAGACAGGGAGGCCCCTGGGGCTGCAGCTATCAGCCGGAGACCAGGCTCCAGGAAGGAAGGAAGGGCAACTCTGGCCGAGGCCGAGATAAGGAGGGGAGTCGTGCTCAGCACAATGGGCTCCCACAAGGCTGGGATTTTGCCCCAACTTGGCCTCCCGTCTGCTCACACAGCCCATGTAAATATTTACTGATGTTTATATTTCTGGTCCGCTAGGTTCCCTCTGAGGCCCTTTTATGACCCACAGATCTGTGTGCCCCAGAGACCCTGGGCCCATCCAACAAGGGCTATGGGCATTGTTCTCTCTCATGCAAGCCCCAGGGACAGACCCTTCAGAACAAAACTTCCCCCCACTTGTACCAGCCCTGGAACACTGCTTTCAGGAAGCTGTACTAGCCCCCTCTGTGGGCAAGGAACTTACGGGGCCCGGTCGTGGGTGAAGCCGTTCTGCCGCTGAGGGTTGATTGGCGGAAGGACAGGTTTGCTGTTGATCTCAAGTCCTCTCCTCAAGGTCTCCCGGATCTGCTCCGTGTCTGCAACAACACCACAAGCTGCCTCATGGGCTCCTAACATCCCACTCAGAACCTGGCTCTGCAGACATGCTGGGGAAAGGCCCTGTGAAGCCCATGAGCCCACCCTAGAGCTGAGTGAGAGCAGTACGAGCACACAGGGCAGATGAGGCACCATGCTCTCAAGAAACTTCTGGTCTGAAGAGTGCCATTCTTGTAGAAGACCACAGGGGGTGACCTTCAGACTTCAGAAGGGCACCTTCCAAGACAGGGCTTTTCACTGTCCTTCCCCTTCCTGGGCCACAAGCCCTAGGTTTACCCTTAACATAGCCCCAGACAGTGACTAACAAGGTCTTTGCCAGTGCCCAAGATCACTTAGGGATGCTTCCCACTGTAATGGGTGCCACTAAGGGCTGCAAGTGTCTTGCCATGAATGAACTCTTATATAGTTTCTGGGTTCTGGTTGGTCATATGGTATCTGGCCCTGCCACCCTTCTCCTTGGGCCAGGTCAGTGGGATGATGAAGTCACCTCCCTACCTTGGCCCAGGAACCTTGTCTCTCCATGGGTCTGCCAAGGGCCAGGGGGTGAGAGAGGAATCTCTTGGTGGGACTATTTCTTTGCAAGGTGCTTTGCTGATCTTTGGGATGAAGCTCACTATTCTGGTCCCCTACAGAGATTTTGGTCTAAGACTTACCTCTGCAAACTGCAAACACATCCAGAAAAGCAAATTAATGCTGAGTGCTCCAAGGATGGGCTTAAAGTGGACTACAGAGGTCATAATACTAACTTTTCTAACTGTCTGCCTTGTTACAGTGATGCAGGTACTTGTATAATTTTTAAAAATTAGCCAATCATGAAATTGGCTAATTGAAATCGTGGACAAGACTATGAATCCCTCCTTATACTACCTCTTTCGTCAAAAGCAACTGAACGATTTTAATAACTGCTGACTTTCTCTCGGAACTTCTGATGGGTGTAGCACACCAACAGAACAAGCAAGAAGGCAAAAGGGAGTCAGATATTTGCACCAGGGGTTTAAGTTTGTCCTTTATGGAAAGAGAAGTGCTTTTGTGCTATCACATGTGTAGGTATTTTATTCAGGACTGTGGGTATCTTACTCTTCAAACAATAAGAAAAGGTAGAGGAATTCGAGAAAGAAAGTAGAAAAAGCTGTGAACACACGTATATGTAAAGGCCTGCCTCCCTTTTGCAGTTTGGTAGGGATGCCCTTTGCTAAGAACCACAGCTGTTTCTACTGCCAAGACCACCTTGGTGAGCTTCTAACAGGAGAGCCATATCCTCCTTCGCCAAGGCCCTGCTCAGAAGGCAGTGGGTACAGGGTGCCCGGCACACAGCCACTTACACTATATCTGCAGGACAGTGAGGCAGGGAAGTTAGTGGGCTGGCCTCACACTCAGGCCTCTCTCATCTAAGGCCTGGGAGGGCCTGAGGCCATAGTGATTCTTGGGTCTGGCATGGCTTTCAAGCCGGAGCTGGGCCCTGTGTCAATTCCGTGGGTGGCCAATGCTTGTTCTTTTGCACTTGGGTGGACTATGGCCTTTTCCTGTAACTGTTCTGTGGCTTCCACTCACCTCCATGACCTCAGATTGCAAGGGGCAAATCTAAAACACAATGGTCACTGCTCGTGGTGCATCTGAAATACACACAGGAAACACAGGAGAAATGGCCCAATAAAGCTCTCCTCATGCCACCCTTTGGAAGGCTTCACTTGCTGTTTAGATCCTGCCAGGAAGGGAACTATTGAATGGGCTGCTGTTGTTAGAGACTCGTCCTAGAGAGCCCGAAAACTGGGCCTGGGGCAAGGGGAAGGGGAAGGCTTGGTGGTAGCAGCTACCTTTGCCAGAGAGCCGCCGTGGCTGCGTGCCGATACAGATGCTCCGGCTGTCCTCGTCATCCTCAGGGGGCCGGCTCAGGTCATCCCAGGCACATTTGGCACTGACGCCACTCAGGTTGGAGCCATCCGTCTCGATGCCTTTGTCAACTCTCTCCTGCTTGGAAAGAACCAAAGAGCCAGAGTTCCTTCAGCGAACCGGTGGCCCAGGGTCACCACCACCCTTCTGGTATTTAACGATTCTTGTAGGTGCTGAGCACAGGATAGGTGCTGGAAGAGCAGGATCTCTGATCTTGTTCTGCCCTGGTTACTAACACATGACAGTCTCTGCCAGCCACTGGACTCCTCCAGGGGAACCAGGGATCAGGGGAAGCCAGGAAGCATGAAAATCCCAAGGGAAGCTTCTCCTCTAGCTCAACCTTCCAGTAAAATGACCTGCACACCTGTTTCGGAGCTCTAATTCTGCCCACCTCATGCCAGCCCATGGAGCTGATGCGGCAGAGAAAGGAACTATTTCCCTGAGGAAAGGTACAGTCCTTCCTCTCCTCCCTGGTTAGCCAGGAAAAACCCCTTGTTACTGCTACAGAGAACAGGGCGGAAGCCTGCCAGGTGGGAGAGGCCAGGACTCAGCCCAACTTCTCCAACCTCACACCTGCAGTTTCCTCTTCTAACAGCAGAGGGTGTGGTCACCCACAGAAGCGTCACCAGAGAGCAGAAGGGCAGGACTTCCTCTAGCTGCATCACTAACTTGTTTGGCAAAGGATTCTGGATGGAGTTTCTTTTCCGTGTCTTAGACTGAAATGGGGGCCTGGAGGGCAGTGACCAACTACAGACCCCACCAGAGGCCCTTCCTTTGTGCAGGCCTTGGCACTGTGGAGTCCAAACACTCTCCAAATAGCCTCAAGGAAGAGCTGTACCCAAACATCCCTGGGATTTCTGGTAAAACATAGTTCTGTGATGCTGGGCGTTGGATTAAAGGTCATCTGGAAGGCTCTAGCAACATTGCTTATAAACAGCCACGTGGGCCAAATAAAGCTCCTAAGTGAAAGCACCTCAATAAGAGTCCGCACCCCGCTGTCTGCCTCACCCTCTCCCTGCGGCTCCACAGGCATCACACCAGCCTGCTGCTCAGCCAGGGAGCTATGTGTGGAAACACAAGGAAAGGCCCTTATTTCTTGAGACCAGTAGCAGATGGCCCCGCCCTGATGCCTCCTTTCCAGCGCTACCATCAGCTTAGGTGAAGCTCAGGATTCTTTTTTTTTTTTTATTTAAGATTTTACTTTTAAAGAATCTCTAACACCCAGCGTGGGGCTTGAACTTGAAACCCTGAAATCAAGAGTTGCATGCGCTACTGACAGAGCCAGCCAGGCACCCCGAAGCAGGGGATTCTGAGCAGAGACAGGGAGAGGCCGACGGCAGGAGCAGCTCCATGTTCCAGGTAGGAGCATGTGGGCCCTGCTTTGCTCAGGGTAGAGTCTGAGTTTTTCCCTTTCCATTGGCTGCCCTGAGGACACTCACCTTAGCAAAGAGCTGAGGAGGTCTCCTGACTCAACTAGTTCAGCCCGCTTACTTTACAAGTAAAAAAAGAAAGAATTAGGACCCGGAGAAGGGACTTCTTTAGGCACACAGCTGGCTGGTAGCAGGGCCTGGAGCAAAGGAACAGGAGCCAGCTTTAAAATGAACTGCCTATGAGCAGGCCCCAGACAGCTACAAACGAGTACAGCAGAGTTCCCCTTGGTGCACAGGGCAATCAGGTGAGAAAGCTGGACTTTCTTACCAAGGTCTCCCCCCTTTTTTTTTTTTAATTTTCATTTTTTATTTTTAAGTAAACTCTACACCCAATGCGAGGCCTGAACTTATGACCCTGAGATCAAGAGTTGTGTGCTCTACCACTGAGCCAGCCCCCCAACACCTCCTGCTTGCTTTCAAAGACCAGTAGGTGCTCTGGGTCCTGTTGGCTGGTCTCAGCAGAGGCCCAAGACTAGGATGGAGAACTGTTCTTGGCACGCAGAGAAGGACGGGCTGCTTATCCTACTAGTTCAAAGGACCAAGTTCTTTCTTAGTACTTGGCACTTATGACAGGGGCTAAACAGTGGCCCATGTTGGATCCCAGTGTGGCTGCCGAACAATGACATAGGGAAACATAGGGAAACAAACCTTCATGGTTCCTGGTTTTTGCATAAGCAGAAGCTACAGGGAAACCAAGTATAAAGCAGCAATAACAAAGGATCCTCCCAGCAATTTAAAAACTTCAGTGTTACAGGCACTAGGAAAATAGAGGAGCATCATCTGTGAATGAGGAGGGCTTCTGCCCAAGAACTCATAGGTCTACAGTAAAGAACCCACAGGGACTGCTGGCTGTATGTCTGCCTGCCACCTCTCGTTCCTCCTGAAGGACATGGAGCTCCTAGTGCCTGCCCACGGCCTACCAGATTTTTACAGAAACATGAAAGGTTCAGAGACGGCAATGACCTGCAATTGGTGGGGGGAAGTAGAAGAAAGCGTACACAAGCCAGGGACATTCTTAGTTGTCTGCTGTCCTGTTTCATGAGCAGCCCATTAGGAAGGAAGTTATGCTCTAGGTGGTTTTCAAAATTAACTTGCATGCAAAGAGTGTTTCTTCTAAGAAACCAAAGATGTCACTGCACAGCTGGGTCACAGTGAGTGGGCAACTGCAGGCCTGCATGTATACAGACTTCCTTTAGACTTCAAAGAATGCCAGCCTCCCCAGGGGAGGAGCCTGGAGTCTGACTGCCCAAGGGGAAGATGTATCTAAAAGGGGGGAATACGATCATTAGACCCATCAGAATTCCCACTGCAGCTGGGTCATGGGGTCAGTATCACCTGCTCCGTCGGTTATGGGGTGCTGGCAGTGGAGGGGTGGTTCCCTGAAGGGCAGTCTATATTCTTTTAAGAAAGGGGAAGTGGGAGGAAGAATACTGGGCAAGCAATATTGATTTTCTGTAGCTGCTGCTGATCTTTTTTTTTTTTTTTATGTCAGGTGTACTGATGTATGATTTACATACAATAAAATTCATCCTTTTTTTAATCCTTAAAAAATGTTTTTTATGTTAGAGACAGAAAGAGAGAGAGAAAGAGAGTGGGGGAGAGGGGCAGAAGGAGAGAGAGGGAGAGAATCTTAAACAGACTGCATATTCAGCAAGGAGCCCGACTCGGGGTTTGATCCCACAACTCTGGGATCATGACCTAAGCTGAAATCAAGAGTTGGATGCTCAAATGACTGAGCTACCTAGGTGCCCATTTTCATCCGTTTTTTTTTTTTTTAATGCTTATTTATTTTTTGAGAGACAGAGACAGAGCATGAGCGGGGGAGAGGACAGTGAGAGAGGGAGTCACAGATTCCAAAACAGGCTCCAGGCTCCAAACTGTCAACACAGAGCCTGACGCGGGGCCCGAACTCACGAACCGAATCGCGAGATCATGACCTGAGCTGAAGTCAGAGGCTTACCCGACTGAGCCACCTGGATGCACCCTGCCACCACCCCCCACACCATTTTCTTCCTTTTTAAATGCAAAAAGACACGTGTCAGAGGCAAGTTTCCTGGCCTGAAATCTCTGCTCCCTGTGTGCTCTGCAGAATTCAAGGGACAAGCTGAAATCATGCCATATTTCTATTCACTCACAAATAAAACTCCTCCATTTTCCCAGCATGAAAGCCAGTGTTATTTGGAAGAGGCCTAGGCAGAATGTGCTAGAAAGGTTTTCCTCACTCAAGACATACTTGCAGGTGTGGATCGATCTCAAATATGGTCTCTCCCCTCCGCATGTCAGTTATCAGCCAGGGGCCGCCAGCGCTGTGGACAAGGAAAGGGGACAGGATGGTAACTGAGGGCCTGGGGCTGATGGTCTGGGGATTCAGACTGCCCTGTTTGCTTCCCTAGGCCCAGAACACAGGGGAGCAGTTAGAGGTCAGGGGCTGTCAGGGAGCAAGTCGGTAGGAATCCCTGACGTGAAAAATCGGTGCCTGAAAAGCAACGTAAGGGGAAGCCCACATACAGGGTTAAGGAGGAACCCCCACCCCCAGGCCCAGGGAGCCAGGCCCCCACCTCATAGGCTGGGGGTGTACTCACACAGGCACCGTCCGCAGCAGCTCCAAGATGCCCTGCCCGTTCCACTGCTGGGCTGCATGGAGCTCCTCGGTACAGACGCCAACAATCTGGGACCCCGGGGACAAGATGCGGTTGTGTGTTAATGACCACTCCCCCCCTGCCCCACCCCCCGCCCCAGAAGAACCACCACCTAGGCTCTTTTAGGGTCAACTCAAGTTGGGGGACCACAGGCAAGATCTGTGGTCAGAGGCTGGTCTATGCAAAATGGGACGGTTTCCTGGCTAGGAGAGAGTAGCTGCCTGGCTAGGAGATGGAAGAATTCACAGATGGGGCACTAAGGCCTGACCCTTGCCCCGTTATAATGGGCCAGACTTGTGTCTGGGTGACACAAAGTCTAGCCCTAGACTACAGAGGCAAAAATCAGTCTGGGTCCTCAGCCCGTCCCTGGAAGCAGGGGGTGTTCAGCGAGATGTTCCTGCCGGGGCTATGATCACAGGGAATGTAAACAGAGGAGATTCTGAGACCCTTCAAGCTCAGAATGACAACCAAAGGGCCCCAGAAGTTTGCAGAAAAGCTTCCTTCCTCGTCAGGGGCTGGGCCTTTATGTAAACCTCAAGGGAAACAAGTGAACCTTCACACAGACACCATCATGCCCACAAGCGAGCCCAGGTGCAGCCAGAGTGGAGGCACACCCCTTCGGGTGAGGGCAAGGCCAGCCCGACGCTGCCTTCCTGCTAGGAGGTCCTGTGCCTACTGCTGTCTGGGTCTTTACTAGTTCCTCAAATACCCACCCTGTTAGCCACTCAACTACAGCCATTCTCCAGCCCCCCCCCACATGGCCCCTTACCTTTCCCCCTTCTCCCACCTCAGCAGGCTAAATCAGACCATCCGACTATACCTGACGAACCATCAGAGGGGACAGAAAATGCAAGAAGACTGAAGGAAATCTCCTGCTCCCTTCACCTCCCCTACCCAAGCCCTTCTGTCCTACTAGGACTTCTCGCCCAGGAAGGGCTTGAGCCCATGTCCGACCCGCGCCTCACCTGGAGGAATGTAACCACCCCAAAGGGTGTCTGCACGGGCTGCATCTGTGGGTCTTCTGTCAGCAGCATGTGCTGAATTCTTGACTCACTGTTATCCAAAGGGCTGTGCCAAGACACGTGGTCCCCACTGCAGAAGGTGTTCTCTGTGGGAGAGACATGGCGACGCTCAGTGTTGGAGGCCTCGCATCTAGGCCTGGAACCCTGGTATCTGAGAAGCCTGGGCTGGGAAGCTGCCCAGCCTTCCAGGGGAAGCATTCACTCATAGGGGAGAAAAGATTGTGGATATTCCCCCAAAACCAAACGTGTCCCTGCTTGCCAGTTCTGCCAGCCTTCAGTAGAATAGGACAGCCTGCTAGCGTGGATGCTCACTTGGCCTGGCACATCCAAAAACTTATTTGGGGTGGGAGGGAGCCATGATCAGGTCTGCCAAAAAAGAATAAAGTGCTTCAGTGTGGGACCACCTGGCCAGAAATCCTCAGGGAGGCTAGAGGGCAGTGAAAGCACTTCACCTTGGAAAAACACATGCCTGGTTCCAATCCTTTTCTGTGCTGCTGAAAGTGTTCTAAAAGGAACCAACAACTGTGGAGGGCCTTTGAAATTGGTCACTGGCTTCCCACAGGTAGACAGATACAGGGATTTCTGAGGAACACTGGAGGCTTCAAGTACATGGAGGTCTAAATTGGGCCTCACACACCTCAGCAGAGATGTATAGTCTGGAGGGACAGGTGTTTCCATGAAAACACAGACACTGTGCCCAGGAGAAATGTGCCAACATGGCCAACTCACAGCCTCACCCCTGCACTTCACACAGGCTCATCACTTCAAAAAACTGTTTAGGGTACCATAACCACACAGAAGAAAACACCCATGTGGTATGAAGTCACCCCTGACCCCTGGCTCTTATGTTCGGCACCCTTCCAAAGGTGCTCTGCATTTACCAGCCTGTGTGCATCTACAGTTCTTTCCACCCCTTATTTTATTTATTTATTTTTGTAATACAAATGGCAGCACACTGTTTTGCATGTTTTGCTTAATGATATATCTTGGGGGATCATTTCATATCAGCACATAATAAGCTACCTCATTCTCAAAATATGTTTTAAGTTTATTCATTTTGAGAGAGAGAGAGAGAGAATCCCAAGTAGGTTCTGCACCATCAACATGGAGCCCGACTCAGGGATCGATCCCACAAACTATGAGATCAGGACCTGTGCTGAAATCAAGAGTCAGAAGCTTAACCAACTGAGCCACCTAGGCACTCCAAAAGCTACCTCATTCTTCTTTTTTTTTTTTTTTCTTCGAGAGAGAGAGAGAGAGAGCAAGAGTGAGTGGCAGAGATAGAGAATCCCAGAAGGGGCAGAAGGAGACAGAGAGAGAGAGAGAGAGAGAGAGAGAGAGAGAGAGAGAAGTGGGGCTCACCCGAAGCAGGGCTCATGTTTTTACCTGAAGCAGGGCTTGTGTTCACCTGAAACGGGGCTCAAGCTCACCCGATATGGGGCTCAAACTCATGAACCGTGAGATCATGACCTACCTGAGCCAAAGTCAGATGCTTAATGAGTGAGCCCCCCAGGCACCTGCTACCTCATTCTTTAAATGGCTATATGGTAGTTCATTGTGGTCTATCACTTATGACCTGGGAACCTTAACAGCTGGGGAATCTTCACTTTTTATTGATATTTAAGGCAAGGCAGAACATGAAAACGCGTGCGCGCGCGTACACACACACACACACACACACACACACACACACACACACACCAGTCAGGGAAACGTGAGAGAGCTTCTGCTCTCACTTGTCTCAGTCTGAATACTAATTCCCTCCTGTGTCAGGTGTGGTTATACAACTACTTTTTCCACCTAAGAGGCTCAGTTTTTTGGTCCTAACCTCAAAAGCATTCATTTATGAGGGTGAAGGAAGACTACTTCATCTAGGAAACATGGGTGATAAAGGGAGAGAAGACACATCTCCAAGCAGAGTCAACTAGAAACCTTCAATTTTCCCAATTCCTGCTGTGCCTGCTCTTCCCAGATTCCTTCTCCTTTTACAGAAACGTGTGTCTACAAGCAGCTTGCATGATCTACAAGTTAGAAACAAGGCAACAAGTAAAAAAGATTGAATTAGTTAATTCAAAAGCTTATCCCACAATAAGCTCACCCCATATGGCCTCACTGGCAAATTCTACCAAACATTTAAAGAATTGATACCAATTCTTCACAAACTTTTCCAACAAAAATAGAAGAGGTAACACTTCCCAATTCTTTCTATAAAACCAATATTACCCTGATACCAAAGCCAGACAAAGGCATTACAAAAAAAGAAAGCCATAGACCATTATCCCTTATTCATACAGACATAAAAATCCTCCACAAAATAGTAGTAAACTAAACATAGCAACATAAAAAAAGGGTTATATACAATGACCAAGTGAGATTTATCCCAGAAATACATGGTTAATGTAACATAAGAAAATCAATGTAATACACTACATCAAAAGAATAAAGATTAAAAATAACCCCACAGGATCATCTCAATAGACAAAGAAGAAGCATTTGCAAAATCCAATACTCTTTTATGATAAGAACACTTAAACTAGGAAGAGATAGGAACTTCCTCAAACTATAAAAGCGCATCTACAAAAAACCTACAGCTAACATCATATTTGATAGTAAGGACTAAATTATTTTCCTCTAAGATCAGGAACAGAACACAGATGCCTACTCTTATCAGTTCTATTTTACATTGTCCTAGAGGTTCTAACCAGGGCAACTAGGCAAGAAAAATAAACAAAAATCTGGGTAAACTGGAAAGGAAACGAAAATGTATTTGCAGATGACATGATCTTGTACATAGAAAACCCTAAGGAATCCACTAAAAAACTATCAGTATAAACAAGTCCAGCAAGGTTGCAGGGTACAATAGCAATGTACAAAAATCACTTGTATTTCTGTACATTAGCAGTGAACAATCTGAAAATGAAATTAAGGGGCTCCTGGGTAGCTCAGTCGGTTAAGCATCTGACTTTGGCTCAGGTCATGATCTCGCTGTTCGTGGGTTTGAGCCCCATGTCAGGCTCTGTGCTGACAGCTCAGAGCCTGGAGCTTGCTCTGGATTCTGTCTCCCTCTTTCTCCACCCCTCTCCAGCTTGTGCTCTCTCTCTCTGTCTCTCAAAAATAAATGAACATTAAGAAAACTTCCATTTACAATAGAATCAAAAAGAAAACAATGCTTAGGAATAAACTTAACAAAAGAAGTGTAAAACTTGTACTCTGAAAACTACAAAACACTGTTGAAAGGATTTAGAGAAAGCCTACATAAATGAAAAAAATGCAGTATTCATGGACAGAAAGAGAGACTTAATATTGTTGACCGTAATATTCCCCAAATTGATCTACAGATTCAATGCAATCCCTATCAAAATGCCAGGTGCCTTTTTTACAGAAATGTACATGGTGATCCTAAAATTCATATGAAAATGCAAGGGACCCAAAATAGCCAAAAGAAGCTTGAAAAGACAAACAGGGGTGCCTGGCTGGCTCAGTTGGTGAAGTGTGCAACTCTTGATCTTGGGGTTGTGAGTTTGAGCCCCACGCTGGGTGTAGCAATTATTTAAAAATAAAATCTTTAGGGGCCCCTGGGTGGCTCAGTTGGTTAAGCGTCTGACTCTTGGTTTCGGCTCAGGTCATGATCTCATCAATGTGGGTTTGAGCCCCATGTCAGACTCCACAGCTGCAGCGTGGAGTCTGCTTGGGATTCTCTCTCTCTCTCTCTCTCTCTCTCTCTCTCTCTCTCTCTCTCTCCCTCTCTCTTTGCCCCTCCCCCACTTGTGCTGTCTCTGTCTCAAAATAAATAAATAAACTTAAAAAAATAAAATCTTTAAAAAGAAAGGAAGGAGGGAAGGAAGGAAGGAAGGAAGGAAGAAAAAGACAAAGTTGGAAGACTTAATCCTACTGATTTCAAAACTTGATACATGGCACAAAAACAGACACTCAGATCAATGGAACAGAATAGAGAACCCAGAAATAGACCCACAAATATACGGCCAACTAATCTTTGACAAAACAGGAAAGAATATCCAATGGAATAAAGACAGTCTCTTCAGCAAGTGGTGCTGGGAAAACTGGACAGCGACATGCAGAAAAATGAACCTCAACCACTTTCTTACACCATACGCAAAAATAAACTCAAAATGGATGAAAGACCTAAATGTGAGACAGGAAGCCATCAGAATCCTCGAGGAGAGAGCAGGCAAAAACCTCTTTGATCTTGGTGGCAGCCACTTCTCCAGAGGCACATCTCCAGAGGCAAGGGACACAAAAGCAAAAATGAACTATTGGGACCACATCAAAATAAAAAGCTTCTGCACAGCGAAGGAAACAATCAGCAAAACTAAAAGGCAACTGACAGAATGGGAGAAGCTTTTTGCAAACGACATATCAGATAAACGGTTAGTATCCAAAATCTATAAAGAACTTCTCAAACTCAACACCCAAAATACAAATAATCCAGTCAAGAAATGAGCAAAAGCCATGAATAGACACTTCTCCAAAGAAGACATCCAGATGGCCAACCGACACATGAAAAAGCACTCAACATCACTCATCATAAGGGAAATACAAATTAAAACCACAATGAGATACCACCTCACACCTGTCAGAATGGCTACATTAACAACTCAGGCAACAACAAATGTTGGTGAGGATGCGGAGAAAGAGGATCTCTTTTGCCCTGCTGGTGGGAATGCAAACTGTACAGCCACTCTGGAAAACAGTATGGAGGTTCCTCAAAAAGTTAAAAATAGAACTACCCTACGACCCAGCAATTGCACTACTGGGTATTTATCCAAGGGATACAGGTGTGCTGTTTTGAAGGGACACATGCACCCCAAGGCTTAGAGCAGCACTATCCACAATAGCCAAAGTATGGAAAGAGCCCAAATGTCCATTGATGGATGAATGGATAAAGAAGATGTGGTATATATATACAATGGAGTATTACCCGGCAATCAAAAAGAATGAAATCTTGCCATTTGCAACTACGTGGATGGAAATAGAGGGTATTATACTAAGTGAAATTAGTCAGAGAAAGACAAATATCATATGACTTCACTCATATGAGGACTTTAAGATACAGAACAGACGAACACAAGGGAAGGGAAGCAAAAATAATATAAGGGAAGGGGACGAAACATAAGAGACTCTTAAATACGGAGAACAACAGAGGGTTACTGGAGGGGTTGTGGGAGGAGGGATGGGCTACATGGGTAAGAGGCATTAAGGAATCTACCCCTGAAACCATTGCTGCACTATATGCTAACTAACTTGGATGTAAACTTAAGAAATTAGATTACATTAAATTAAAAAAAAAAAACAACTTGATACAAAGCTACAGTTACCAAGACAGTGTGGTACTAGCATAAGGATAGACATTTGATCAATGTAACAGAATTTAGAGTCCAGAAATAAGCCCTCACATTTATGACCAATTAATTTTTGAAAAGAGTGCCAAGACAATTCAATATAAGAAAGGCAGTCTTTTCAGAAAATGGTACTGGAACAACTGGATATCCACACATGAAAGACCCAAGTTGGATCTCTTCCTTACACCATAAACAAAAATTAATTTAAAATGGATCATACGCCCAACTATAAGAGCTGAAACCGTAAAACTCTAAGAAACACAGGAATAAATCTTCTGACCTTAAATTAGGCAGTGGTTTCTTAGACACCAAAAGCACAAGCAACAAAGGAGAGATAAATTGGACTTCATTAAAATTAAAACCTTTTGTGCTGCAAACAGTACTTTCACAAAGTAAAAAGAAATGCAAACCAAAACCACAATGAGAGGACACTTCACAACCATTAGGATGGCTATTATAAGACAAAACAAAACACCACCCAAAAAATAACAAGTGCTGGTGAGGCTGTGGAAAAACTGGAACTTTGGTGCACTGTTCCTGGAAATGTAAAATGGTGCAACCACTGTGGAAAACAGTGTGACAGTTCCTCAAAAGGTTAAACATAGAATTATCATATGATCCAGCAATTTTACTTCTGGATATATACCCAAAAGAATTATTTAAAAAAATTTTTTTAATCTTTATTTATTTTTGAGAGAGAGAGAGACAGAGACAGAGACAGGGTGCGAGGGGGGAGGAGCAGAGAGAGAGGGAGACACAGAATCTGAAGCAGGCTCCAGGCTCTGAGCTGTCAGCAGAGCCCAATGCAGGGCTCGAACTCACTAACCGTGAGATTATGACCTGAGCCAAAGTCGGACGCTTAACTGACTGAGCCACCCAGGTGCCCCTAAACACAATTAAAAAAAAAAAAGAAAAGAAAAGAAAATGAACAGACAATATACAGAATGGGAGAAAATATCTACATAGATCTTATAGGTATCCAGAATATATAAAGAAACTTACAGCCCAATAATAAAAAGACAAATAGTCCAACTTTATAATGGGTGAAGGATCTGAATAGAATTTTTCTCCAAGAAAGATATACAAATAGCCAATAAACACATGAAAAGATGCTTTACGTGATTAGCCATTAGGGAAATGCAAATCGAAACAGCAGTGAGATACCATCATTTCACACCCACTAGGGCGGCTACAATTAAAAATAACAATAACGAGTGTTGGTAAGGAAAGAAATTGTAACCCTCACACACTGCTGGTGGGAATGTAAAATAGTGGAATGCTTTGGAATACAGTCTGGCAATCCCTCAAATGATTAAACTTGGAGCTGCCATATGACCTAGCAATTCCAAGCCAATGTATATTCCCAAGAGAAATGAAAACACGTTCACACAAAGACTTGTACATGAATGTTCACAGCAGTGTTATTCACAACAGCCCAAAGTGGGAAATAACCCAATGTCTATCGACTAATGAAAAGATACAGGAGAGGCGCCTGGGTGGCTCAGTCGGTTAAGCGTCCAACTTTGGCTCAGGTCATGATCTCACGGTTCGTGAATTTGAGCCCCGCGTTGGGCTCTGTGCTGACAGCTCAGAGCTTGGAGCCTGCTTCACATTCTGCCTCTCCCTCTCTCTCTGCCCCTTCCCTGCTCATGCTCTGTCTCTCTCTGTCTCAAAAATAAACACTAAAAAAAAAAAAAAATTTTTTTTTAAAAAAAAGATAAAGGAAATGTGGTATGTCCACACAATGGAGTATTATTTGGCAATAAAAATGAAGTACTGATACACGCTATAACACAAACCTTAATAACATTATACTAAGTGAAAGAAGCCAGTTCCAAAAGGACATATGCAATTCCATTTGTATGTAATGTTCAGAATAGGCAAATCTATGCAGACAGAGAGATTGGTGGTTGCCTAAGGCTAGAATGGTTAGTGACTTGTATGGCACTGCTTTTGGGGGTGATGAAAAGGTTCTGGGGTTCATTGTGGTGACAGTTTCACAACTGTGAATTACACGGTATTATGAATTATATCTCAATAAAGATGTAAAAAAATAAAGAATATAGTAGGTGAAAGGGAGGAATCTTGAGGGAAAGGCAAAGTAATCAAAGCAAAGCCAAGGTCTTGGATTCTTGGTTACTACCTTCTCAGGTAAGCTGTGGCCTGGGAGAAATGTGACTCATAATGCCGAGACATCACAGCATTTTATGGTCTACACGACCTGAATGACCAACGTTTTCATTTTCCACAAATCAGGAAAGGATCCGTGAGACAGACTGCCGGAAGTCATGGGGGCAAGTCAGTGATGGTGAGCACAGTGCCACATTACCCAAACTTTCGAGTCATCCGTAACACTTCAGTGTTGGTACCAGCTGTATGACAACCTGCATTTACCCCGAGATTGACTCACTTTTTAAAACCTAAACAAACTTAGTTTAAAAGGAAACTTCATATTACTACTAAATCAGGAAAATAAAAGGAAAATCAGTGTTGCTTATGGTAACTGCAAAGTGATTTCCTGAAAACAAATTTAATTTCTAACAGCTACTGTTATCTACCTGACATTATTAAAAACTGAAATGAACCAGAGTTGAAGAGCCATTAGAGGTTTAAAGAGTCATATCAAACTGATAAATCAGAAGGATTGAATCAGAGACCTGAAGAGGGAAGAGAGTCCTCACTATTTGGATCATTGAATGCCTTGTCCAGTCATGAACTAAAATCTCCAGCTGGCTTTGGCAAACCCTGGTGTCGTGGTTAACTTTGCAGTTGGGAAGGCCCAGATCCTATTTGCTTCTGCCCCTTACTAGTTACAACCCTCAGCAACTTGCCCAACGACAATTCCCAAGCCAGTTTCCTCATCTGTAAGCAGGGAATAGCGTGCCTCAGTTTGCTTTCCACCGTTGCATGTTATTCCTGTACTGGAATACGGTACAGCTATTCCTGCCCAGGTCCTAGTCCCTCTACCAGAAATCAAGAACCTGCCACAGAGCCTGTAGCTCACAGCAGAGGCCAGTAGGTGGCACCATCGCTCCTGTTTTAAGAAAGAGTTGGTCAAGTTCTCTCCCCTGACCCCACATCTGGCTGTCTGGTCTATACAAATATACTCCAAACCTGACAGGAACAGAAATTGGAAACAGGGAAAAGGCTGAACGGTTTTGGAGCCATGATGTTTTATTAATCAGAACGGACCGGGTTTAAAAATAATTGTTGTACAAACCCAAACTGTTTAAATGAAATAAGAATGACCAAAAAAAAAAAAAAATACCTCGTACAGGTTTAATTTGGGAAGGGGCCTAATTTAGGCAGCTGGGAGGGGAGACCCTAAGGCAGAAAAGGGAGACGGACCCAGTGGCTGCTCTGGGACCAACACACGTGGGATCAGGAGTGAGTTAAAAAGAAGGAAGGGAGAGGAGAACGCATAACCACACCAGAAAGGTTTAGAGCGTGAGACGCTAACAACCTTCCAGCATAGGACATGGTCTTTCTTCCCCAGCTCTGCTTGGTGGGGGAACCAGACTTATTAGCTCTGCTGTGGCCAAGAAACAGTCTTTCTTAACAATGAAAGAGCCTTGGTCACAGTTTTCAAGCCTGGGACAAAGCCACAATGGGCTCATTCTTGAGTCCAGTCTGGTCTTTATGCCCTGGATGCTCGGCCCCATTCTGTGTGGAGCCACTGCGGGCCTCAGCACTCAGGCCCCAGCGCCCACCCCAGGAAGCTCTCAGCCCCTTCAGATGGGTTTTCAAATGCTAATAATGCCTCGGTCGGAGGCCCAGCTGTTCAGTCCAGTGGTTAGAGGGGCGCCATTTCCTCTCTCTTCAGCTCCCTGAAGTGTCCTAACCAAGACATTAGGATGCAAATCCCTGGGACCTCCACCCAAAACACATTAGCAGAGGGGTAATGCCTAGGGTCTCAAGGCAGGCCATTCCAGGTGAAGCCTGGATGCTCACTTTCCCTTCCCTTCCCTCTTCCTCTGAGCTCTAGCTCCAAGTACCCTGAGAAACCTCCCTCAGCTGCTGCCTATTGGGCAAAGTCACAGGGGGGAAGGCCACTCCAGGCTGGCAAAGAGAGTCCAAAAACTGCTGCGTATACTTCTGCCCCTTGCTTAGCTGAAAGAAAGGGTTCACTACTCTGTGTCTCCTTCCCCATTAGCAAACAACCCCCTGGCAAGAACTGTATGGGAACGCGAGTGCTAACAGGCCCCTCAGATTGGCCCTTACCCTACCCCCACCGCCCAAACATCCAGCTTTAGTCTAGCTGTTTGAAGTTGGGCTGTGCCGGATATAAGAAGTTAGCAAAATCTAGGGAAATGGGTTGCAGAAGAAAACAGCCATTGTTTGTAAAATAATTAGTGCTGCCTTTGAAACACTGAGGAACAAATACATTCTCTAAGAGTTCTTAATTCATCCCAACTCTGGAAAATGACTGTCGGTCTCCATTCTGTGTGAAAGTACAGTCCCAGCGATGATGTTTTACACAAAAGTTTGGAAAGCGGTGCTCCACCCCCCACACCCTTTACTCGAATTAATTCACTTGGTCGGAAGAGAATGGGTTAATGTTGTCTTCCAGAGCGGGAAAGAGTGGGTTTCTCATGGCTGAAGCTTGGACCCCAGAAGTCAAAGGCACTTTTGAGAGAGTGCTCTGAGAGGATGAAGGGCAAGGGCAGGAAACCCTGCTGAATTGTGCCAGGTGTCACAGGAGTGGCTGGTATACAAGGGGGATTTTAGAGAGTGCAGGAAAATGGGAGGTGGTGCAAAGCAGGCTGGCAGACTGGAGTCTGTCAACTCCAAGGTCAAATTTTTGAACGATGGGGTCGCCATCACAGTCTCGCAAGAAGCGGTCTCCAGTTTTCTTGCCTTCTTGGCGCTCACACATCACACCAATGCTCATACCTGCTTTGACAACGCGGGCTTAAGTGTCCTGGATGAAGACCCAGAGCTGGCTGGTTACTAGGAGGGCTCAGCAGTTCTTCCCTAAAATGCCAAATGTGCCAGACACGCCCCCAGCAACACAGACTGCTGATAGGGAAGCGTCAGGAAGCCTGTCCTCCTGTCTCCTGAAAGTCCCAGCATGAAACCAAGGCCCAAGGGGAGCATCTGGCAACTGCCCGACCCCACCCTCCTTCCTGAGAAGGCCTAATAGGCTACTGCAGCCACTGTGGCCTGCTCGGCGGAGTTGGGTCCAAAGGCTCCCTCTGAGATTAGAAGATGGCCCCTTAGAGTCAACTGCAGGCCCACAAACTGAAATATCCTTATGGGGGCTGAAACACAAACCTGCACAGTCCCAGGCAGCCTCATGACACCCCAGTGAGAGGAGACAACCTGGAGGTTTTGCTGAATGAACCAGCCCTGGCCAGAGCAGTGGAGGAGGCAACGTTCAAAGTCAGTCCTGTTAGCCTCTGCCCAGCCCAGATGGTCCTAACTGGGGCCAATGAGTTGGCCCACTGCCCCCGCTGGATCTCTCACGGAATCCTATCCTAATTTCTAAAGCCCAGGTGCTTTCTCCTTGCTCTATGCCAAGCTGTGGGGAGGGGAGGGATGTGTGTGCCTTGTTTACTTGTTTCTCGAGCCTACAAAATTTTAGGAGGGCATAGGGTATAGGACAGCCTAATGTCACTGCTACAGATTACATTTCTGGAGGCCTCAACACAGCCATGAGATGCTATGCCGATTCTGGGGAGAGTACGACCCCAGGCACTGCACTAAGACCCAGGGCCTCCTCCAGGTCTCCACTGCTTTCACATGACAGCACCCATCCAAGGACCAGTGGCACAGACCCTCTTCTCGCTGGGGAAGATCAGCAGCTCTCCTTCCTCCGGGAATCCAAACAAAGCGGTGGGTAAGCACTTCCCTGCCTGCCGGCCCTTACTCCCCATCTCCAAGCCAAGGCTAGGATTTCAGCTTAGAGACTTGCAGCAGTGGTAAGGCAAGGCCCATCTCAGGAACTTGGGATAGCAGTTGAGAGCAGTGAGGAACGCACATCACAGAGGAGCAAAAAATAAATATGTCCTGGGTTGATTCCCCTCTAACACTTCAGCGTGGCAAGGAGAACATATAAAAGGATGGGATATTCTAGAGCTTAGAGGCTTCAGCTGGTACAAAACAACAGAATTTGGCGCCCCCGCTCTTCTTCACACACACATGCACAGCAGACAAGATGCCTGCAGGGAAGGAGATCTCAGGAGCATGATGGCACACCCCCCTTGCAGGGTTTCAGATCAAACTTCTCCAAAGAAAGGCCATTTTCTTTTAAGAAAGAAAAAATAGCAAGAAGGCAGACAAACTGTGGGGGGAGGGAGAGAAACAGGTTCCCTGGACGTGTGAGGCTGTCCGGCAGAGTTCTTCATAGCTGGATGGTGTGGATGGTGGCTGGCTGACAAGTTTCTCCAACCCGGTCGAGCGGTAGAAGAAAGAATGAACTCCTCCCGGCCCCTTTGAAGGTTCTGAGTGCAGTTTCATGACTTGAAAAGTTAATTTGAGTGTTTGGTTAGAGAGCTTTCCTCAACCAGTTCTGTCTGATATTAATTTGGCTAAATGTGGTTGCAAGACACTGCGAGGGAAATGAATGTGCTGTACCACTTAATTAAATAAAGAAGAGCGAGGGGACATGTCTGTTCTTACAAAACTGAAAGGAAACGTAAAGGATATTCCTTCTAGGTTTTGCCCAGAATCAAAGGAATCGCCAAGGATTAGAAAGCCAGTCAAAAGAGACTCAAAATTGTTTCCCTATGTATTTTCTCAAAAACCTCTGGCTCCCCAGCTTCCTCCTTCTCCCTCAAAGCCACAATCATGAAGGCAAACAGTGAAGTGTAAGGAAAATCCCTTTTATAGGCAGAGAAGCTCAGCAACCTGGAATAGGGGTCAGAGCAGTGGAGGCAGGAGGCTGGCGAGCTGCTGGGGTCTCAGGAGACTCTCACCCACAAGCGAGTCTCTGGGGCCTGCAGGACTTTTAGGACTGGCAGGACAGCCTCACTCCCCACCCCACACCCCCCGCCCCAGAGGGTGAGCCCCTCAGTGCAAACAGAGCTCAGCAGGGTTTACCTGCCACAGCTTGTTGCTGTCACAAATCCTGTCCGTCCACCCTCTATGTGCCACGCTCTTCTATGAGGAATACAGATCCTTGCTCTCCATTTCCAGAGAGCCCTGAGTCCTAAGCTGGCAGATGCTTTCACTTTTCTTTTAAGGCAGCTCCATCTGTTTAGACACCTGTCAGTAAGAGAAGGAGAAGTCTTTTGCCCAGAGGCTTGTAACTGGGCAAAACCCACTCCTGCTCCTCTCACGCTCCTGAGCCGGCACGGAGGGCCTGCCAACTGCATGCAGGTCCCTTTGTTCTTAAAGCCAAAATAACTATAGAGGGTTTTAAATGTGCAGTCCCTATATACATTTCAACCCCCCTCAAAAGTGCCAGGAGATGCTTTGAAGCTTTAAAATCAAGCACATGCTTCTACTCTTTCCATCTTTTTCCTGAAGAGACTAGGTAGGTCTACATCTACAACAGATGCTGCCAAGCATCTGTAAAGTAGCACAGTCACCTTGGAGGGCCACATGGCAGAATCTATTAATATAGAAAGTACTTTCCCTTTGACCTAAGCGTTCCACCTCGTAGTACGTATCTGCCCTAGAGCAAAACACGTTCACAAGGAGGAATGAATAAGGATGCTCACAACATCTGTGTGCTGTTTGTGATAGTGAAGAAATGGAAACAATCTGAATGTGCATGAAGGTTAAAATATGGCTTGTCCATACTATAAAATCATGAGCAGCAGTAAAAGGGAATTAGATAAATCTTTATATGTTGACGTAGAAAGATCTCCAAGACGCACAGTTAATTAAAAAGTCCAATTGTTAAGGACAAATACAGTATCGCTTACATTAAAGAAGGAAAGAGGCACCTGGATGGCTCAGTTGGTAGAGCATGGGACTCTTCATCTGGGGGTTGTGAGTTTGAGCCCCATGTTGGAGATACAGTTTACTTTAAAAAAAAAAAGGGAAAAAATATATACATAAACCCAAACCATTCTATAGGTACCCAGAAGGAGGTGAAAGCACAGAAAAAGTCTGGTCTGGTGCAAGGAAGCCACCATACAGATAAAGTGGTTTGGGGAGGGGCCTGAGATTGGGTTGTGTGGTCAAGGAGGACTTTGGCTTGATTCATAGAGTCTGAATTGTTAACTTCTGTTAACTTCTAAGATGGATTTATGTATTATTTGTATGCTTAAAAAAATAAAATGAGAAAGAAGCACTCCTCCTTCACATCTCTGGCATGCAGTGCGAACTCCTTTGGCGGCTCCAGCAGCCATCACACTGGCTACCATGCCACTCACTCTGAGTGCAGCGGTTACAGAACTGGGTGGTCCCAGAACCCAGGTGCCCATCCTTGGCTTGTATCTAAAATGTCACCAGTGGCACTTTCACCAGCTAAAGCATTTAAGTTCTTGAACAAACACCGCACCTTATCTTAAATTAACTAGGCTAATGATGCTGGTACTCTTGCCACAGACTTCAAACTTTTCTTGTTTGTTTTTCTTCTTCTCTTAGTGGTTACAGTCAGTTACATTAAAACAATCCCCTTCCTCTCCCTTGCTGTTTTTGTTCTTAGTCTTATTTCTGTACACTGTACATTATTTCCCATTAGCACTTGCTAAAATCTAAGATCAAAATGGTAGACACATCTATAGATCAACAACCAGACAGGGCCAGGTGACGATGGCTGCACACATCCACTATTCCCATTTGTTAGGGGTGGACACAGCTGATGCACTGCATCTATAACATTCTTTTTTTTTTTTTTTTAATTTTTTTTAACGTTTATTTGTTTTTTAAATTTTTTTTAACATTTATTTATTTTTGAGACAGAGAGAGACAGAGCATGAATGCGGGAGGGGCAGAGAGAGATGGAGACACAGAATCCGAAGCAGGCTTCAGGCTCTGAGCCATCAGCCCAGAGCCCGACGCGGGGCTCGAACTCACAGACCGCGAGATCGTGACCTGAGTTGAAGTCGGACGCTTAACTGACTGAGCCACCCAGGCGCCCCTATAACATTCTCTTAAGTCGAAGAACTTTAGCATAGCCCTCATTCTGCCTAAATTCCAAGGAGGAAAGGCATTTTACCCCTTTGCAGTAGTCTGGAAATCTGGAGGGACAGACACACTACTTTAGGATAAACTTTTTTGCTTTGTTGTCATTTTATGTTTGTTTTTGGGAGTGGAGAGAGTTGTATTCTTGGCACTTATGGGCTAGGGAGATGCGGGCAAAATAAGCATCTTTTTTTCCCTTCAGGAAAGAGGATGATGAGGACAAAATGTGGCTCTGGCATCTTTCAAAAGGAGAATCTGGTTCTGCCCTGACCCTGTGTATATAAAGCATTTGGTTTCCAATTAATATAAAAAGAGAAACCTTCTGGAGCCAGGTAAGAAGTTAAGTAGACCAAAGCAGAAATTGTTACCTTGAGCGCTACCCTCATTACAGAAAAAAAGTCTATCCTCGCCTAGACTGCAAGTTCAAGTGTAACCAAGTATGGAACTATTCAAGGGCAGGCCTGCTGTGGAGCACAAGGTTTTGCCCTAATACTCTCAGGAAGAAGCCGCTGCTGAGTGGGTCACTAGATTCAGTCTGGCAGCAGAGAAAACTGGATCAATCAATCAAACCAAACCAATAAACTTCAATCCTTCTTCCTATCCACCAACCATACTGAGACAGTCTGAAGAGAAAGGAAAGCAGGTGGTATGAAGGTGACCTGAGTACTAAAGAAGATGGTTTCCAAGGAGTTCTTTTCACATAATCCACTAGGGCTTGGCCAATGCACCATACAGCTTTGGACTTCAAATGTCTCCAAAACACATTAAAAAAATTATTTTCCATTCCTGGTCTGAAACTCAGGCTTTAAACACACACACACACACACACACACACACACACACACACACACACAACTTGTTAAGGCGAATTTTCAACCAAAATCGAGAAAATAATACAATGAACTCCCATATACCCATCCCTTGGCCTCAATGATTATCAATTTATGGGCAATCCCCAAATCATCTAAAACCCTACCCCCAAATTCCCACGCGATCCCCATAGGATTATTTTGTAGCAAATCTCAGACACCATATCATTTCACCCATAAGTATTTTAGTACAGATTCTAAGTGGTAAGTATTCTCTTTTAAAAACATAATTATGATTACAAGCATCACACCTAAAAAATTTGGCAGTAGATTCTTAGTATTGTCAACTATTAAAGTTATTGTCTAAATTGACTTTCTATAAATGTCTTTTACAGTTGGTTTGTTCAAATTACTATCCAAATAAGGGCCACACAGTGCATTTGGCTGGTTTAGTTTTTAAGTCTTTTCCATCTAAAAGTTTTTCCCTCTTCCTCTTTTTTTTTTTTTCTTATTGAAGGAACCAGGTTGTTTGTCCAGTAAAATTCCCCAAAGTCTGAATTTTGCTGATTGCATCCCCATGCCATCATTTAGCATGTTCCTTTGTCCCTTGGTGTTTCCTGTAAACGCCAAAGGTTAGAGCCAGAGATTGTGAGGTTAGCACCATGGTGACAACTGCTAGATCCAGTATTTCATTAAAGGTTCCAAAAACTATTCTATCACTCTTTATAATTTTCTTGCTGGAGATCTTCTTTAAAGGTACCCTGAGGTAATTTATATAGGAAAGGCAGAAAGTGTGGTTCTTTTCCATTATTCACTAACTTTCAGAATAATGAATTATCAATCTTCTAAACATGGTAAGTGAAGTTTTCCATTCTTTGTTTGCCTTTTTAAGTATTATTATGAACACATGGATTTTAATATATTTGATATGTCTCAATCCACTGCAGTTGTGATTGTTATTAATATTTATATTATTCCATCTTTGGCTGGTAGATGTTTCTAAAAATAGAGACTCTCTTGGGTCTGTTGATATGACCCTGACAATCTTTGGTAGTTGCCTTGTTTTCTGGTATAAAAAGATGTTATAGGCTCATCCTGTATATTCTCTGCCCCAGAACTGGACATTTCTCCAAAAAGCCTTAGTTTGTTTTAGAAATAGTATATGGGGACCACAATCTGCAACCAGAAGTGTCTACTGCTACTGGATTATTGTTTCAAGGCTTTTTCAGTAAACAAAGATAAAATATACATTTTTTAACAAAAGGAGAAAGTAATCTCAAGTTCATCAATATTTCCAGTTAAAATTTAAGAACACAGAATTTTTATTTATTTGATTTTATATTTGTGCTTCTTTTTCTCTTACTGAAAACCTTGGGTTTTTAAAAAATTTTTTAAATATTTTTGATTTTTTCTTGTGAGAAAGAGAGACAGCATGTGAGTGGTGGAGGGGCAGAGAGAGAGGGAGATACAGAATCTGAAGCAGGCTCCAGGCTCTGAGCTGTCAGCACAGAACTGGACCTGGGGCTCAAACTCATGAACCTCAAGATCATGAATGACCTGAACTGAAGTCGGATGCTTAACCAACTGAGCCATCCAGGTGCCCGAAAATCTTGGTTTCTAATATAATCATTTATTTGCTTTATCCTATTATATGTGTATACTAGTTTCAAAAATTTTTTTTCAACTTTTATTTATTTTTGGGACAGAGAGAGACAGAGCATGAACGGGGGAGAGGCAGAGGGAGAGGGAGACACAGACTCGGAAACAGGCTCCAGGCTCTGAGCCATCAGCCCAGAGCCTGACGCGGGGCTCGAACTCCCGACCGCGAGATCGTGACCTGGCTGAAGTCGGACGCTTAACCGACTGCGCCACCCAGGCGCCCCTGTGTATACTAGTTTCAGAATAACACTATTATTAACAATATGATCACTGAAAATAGGTTTTTTTGCCTTTGTGATAGATTAGAGGTCTACAGTCACATTACTGTGTTTTAAAATCTATATGTATTGTTATGATATCCATTGGATATGCTATGAATTTCATTTGTCTCATTTTGCTTATAATTTTTAGGAAGTGTTGGTAGGCCAACTTTAAGGTGGCCCCCCAAATTCCTCCCCACCTCCAACGTTCACACCTTGAGTGTGAACAAGACTTGTAACTTGCATTTTGCTAACAGAATATGGCAAAAGCGAAGGTATTTTACAGGTACAATTAAGAACCCGAATCAATTGATGCTTTAATTTTTTAATTTTTAATTGTAGTAAGATACACGTAACATAAACTATACCGTCTTAACCATCTTTAAGTTTACAGTTCAGTAGTGTTAAGTATATCCACATTGTCATGCAACCAATCTCTACAATTCTTTTCTTACAAAACTGAAACTCTGTACCCATTAAACACTAACTCCCCACTCCCTCTCTTCAGCCCCTGTCCCTGTGAATTAAACTACTTCAGGTACCACATATAAGTGGAACCATCCATTATTTGTCTTTTTGTGACTTTTTTCTAAGTACTTAGCATAATGACCTCACAGTTCATCCATGTTGTAGCATGCTCAGAATCTCCTTGCTTTTTAAGGCCTAATAATTTTCGCTTATATGGATATACCACATTTTGTCTATCCATTCATCTGTTGATGGACACGTGGGTTGCTTCCACCTTTCGGCTTGTGAATAATGCTGCTATGAACATCGGTATACAAATATCTCTTTGAGGCCTTGCTTTCAATTCTTTTGGATGTATACCCAGAAGCAGAAATGCTACATCATATGGTAATTCTATGTTTAATTTTTTTGAGGAATCACTATACTGTTTCCCATAACGGTTGCACCATTTTACATCCCTCCCAGCAATGCACAAGGGTTCCAATTTCTCCACATCCTTGCCAACACTTGTTATTTTCTGGTGTGTGGTTTTTGTTTTTTTGTTTTTAAGATTTTATTTAAGTGATCTCCACACCCAATTGTGGGCTCAATCTCATAACTCCAAGATGGAGAGTCACATGTTCCACCAACTGAGCCAGCCAGGAGCCCCTTTTGTTTTTTAAATAGTATCCATCCTAATGGATATGAGGCCAAATCAAATAATTTTGAGTTAATTAAAAGGAAGATTATCTTTGATGGACTTGACTGGATGAAGGTAAAAGGCCTTAAAAAAAGGATTGTACATTCCACCCCACCCCCACACTTTTCTGCATTGCTTGCTTTGATGAAGCAAGCTGCCCAGAATCCTGCAGCTACAAGGAAAGGAGTTCTGCCAACAACCTCAGGGAACCTGGAAGCAGATCCATCCCTAGCAGAGGCTCCAAATAAGAATGCAGCCCAGGGGCGCCTGGTGTGACTCAGTCGGTTAGGGTTAAGTGTCTGACTTGGTTTTGGCACAGGTCATGACCTCGAGGTTCATGGGATTGAGCCCTGTGTCAGGCTGTGTGCTCACAGCACAGAACATGCTTGGGATTCTCTCTCTCCCTCCCTCTCTGCCCCTTCCCCACTCACATGCATGCTTGCTCTCTCTCTCTCTCTCTCTCTCTCTCAAAAGTAAGTAAATAATCTTAAAAAAAAAAAAAAAAAAAAGAATGCAGCCCAGCAAACACTGATTTCAGCCTTATGAGACTCTGTGAGACCCCGGTGAAGTCTAAGCAATACCCAGACTACTGACCCAAAGAGGCAATAATAAATGTGTGTTCTTTTAAGCCACTAATTTAGTGATAATCTGCTTTATAGCACAAAAAAAGCTAACACATAAAAATACTCATTTTGATTTGTCTTATAATTATATAAAATTTTAAATGCTTCCAAAGTCATAAATCTAAGAACAAGATATATTCAGAGAAGTTGGCTTCCTGTCCTCTCCATCTGTTCCCTCCTTCTCCCATAGATTACCATTTAAAAAATATTATGGTTTACCCTTCCATTTAAAAACATAAAGAAAAACATGTTTTCTTATATAAATGAAACTCACTATAGATACTTTTCTCTGCATTGCTTTTTTTTTTTTCTTTCTCAAGATTGCAACGGCCATAGTTTTATTTTGGTTACACTACCACCACACACTTGATTCCATATCCCTGAATATTCAACAAATCTCTAGGCTATATGAAAAACAGAATTCTTTGCTTGATTAATTTGCTGGACATTTTAAATAACTGAGAACATTGCACAGATTCTTGACGAGGCAGTTCCACTGGTCATCCTCATCGGTGTTACCATTATTGCCATCAAATCTTTTACTGCACAGAATGATAAGGATTCATATTCCCAACTATTCCCATACTGGCTAATGTATACTGAAATATCTGAAATAGAGTAGTTGGGTTTATACATTTTAAGAGACATCTTGTTAACTTAGAGTGTATTCTATTTATACGATCAAGATCATAAATCTATAAACCATGCTGTATGAATTACACAAAAGACTGCAAATTCCCTATGGTAAACTGATTGCATTAATGGGCCCAATTAATACCATCTCTGAGGGTATTAATTTTGTAACTTTGTAGTCCCCTCCCTCCCTGACCCTAGGCTTGACCATGGGACTTACTCTGGCCAATGGGATAGTCAAACAGAGGCTTGACTAAACATGCACACATTTCCACTTCCTCTCGTGGCCCCACCGCTGTCATAAGAAGATCCTTGTGCTAGTTAGTACAAACACTGCTTCAGCTAATAGCCATTTGTGAGTATCTTTTCATGTTTTTGCTCATGTCTTTGGGATTCCTAGAAGTGGAATTGCTGCATCAAGGGGTAAATAGATGTGTTTTGCTGGATATTGATATGTTCTCTTCCACAGGGAGAGCACCATTTTGCATCCCACCATGAACACATGGAAGTCCCTGTTTCCTCACAGCTTGACAACAGGATATGCTCTCAAACTTGGAATCTACCAATCTGACAAGTGAGAAGTGGTATCTGAGGGTAGTTTGACTTGCATTTCTCTTATTTTGAGTGAGATAACATCTTTCTTTTCATGTGTTTATGGGCCATTTGCTTGAAACATCAACATTTAACCCAGAGAGCTTTTTGGTTGGCATCATCTCTGGCAACTTCAGAAAAGATAAATTAATGAAACACTGACTTCTCTTAGCTCTGTCACTGGCCACCATGGTGTGAGGTGAAAGCATCACTCAGCATTGACTGATTTTATTCTACCAGATCATGGGGGCAAACAGTCACCTTAAATGTATGATATTTACCCTCAGGGAAAAGGCAAAAACAGATCCTCGACTGAAAGGTCTCCATGTAATGGTACTTCCCTTTGCTTTATTCTTGGGTGCATTTTTCTTTGCTGTTTAAGGTTACAACCTTAAACAAATCATTTAAATTCTCTGCATTTGTTTCTTTATGTATCAAAACATGATCATACTATCTACCTTGCAGGGTAGTTTTTAGAATCAAATAAATGAATTAAAATACATAAAAATTGCCCTATGTGCTGAATGTACTATACAAATTAAGCAAGTGTTATTCATTGGAAATATTCTATCACTGGAAAACACAACCACTGTTTATAAGAAAAAGATTAATCCATCCACTGTGGCAGAGCAGACATCTTCCTCAGGGAGCCAGGACACTACTTTTTGGCTCAGGAAACTAACCTACTTCCATAGTTTACATCAAGAAACACAGCTACGGTATTTATGGGTGTTCTCAGAGATGACCCAGCTGGATGAGACCTGGAGGGTTGTGGGACAGAAAGCATCAAGGAGGAGGAGGCAGGCTATTTGCAGAAAGCCAGACTGGAGCACAGCAGAAGCGGTCATAAGCACACTGGATTAGAAGAAAAATCAGCAGGTATTAAGTGGCATCTGGGCCCAGTGGTCTGAGCTCCCAGATCACCAACCCCATACTTAGCACTTAGAGCCCCTCTACAAAGGCCCTGGCCAGCAGCTGCCCAGACTTTACAGGGGCAACTTCAGAGATGGTCAGTTTACTGCCTCCTGAGGCCTATGCATGTTAGAAAATGATTCTACATCCAAAAGAATAGTTAACAGCTTCCTAGTTCTCTTCTCTGGGCAATAAAGAAAAAATCCAATTCCTCTTCCATATGGCTAGACCTCAATATTTTTAAAACACCTGTTGTAGGTCATAGCTCACCACTCCCCACACCTCATCCCAAAGTCTTTTCTTCTCCAGACTAAAATGTTTCCAGTTTCCTTACTTATAAAGCCATTTCTCACAGACCACAGTTTAAGAGAGCTTTTGCCAGTCTGAAAGTCACTCTTCTGGAGATATGTTCTGAATTGTCCATGCCCCTTGCAGAATGTGGCATCTAAGGGACTGTTGAGTTGGAGACGGAATATGAAGCAGGCACTTACTTCTGGGCATATGTGTAAAGACCAGACGCCCCACTGTCTGTGTCGGCCCACATACTTCCAAAATTCCCTATCAATCAGACACAGGAAGAGGGTTGAAAATAACCAATTTTGGGTGATCTGGGTATGGGAAGAGGCAGCAGTAAATTATGCGTGTTAACATTTTGGTGCTTAGGCCAGACTCCTTGCCAGGACACTTCTTCTTGCCTGGAGGGATGGAATAGGGAGTGAACATGAGGGTGAACTTGGAAGTTTAGCTAGGTTTTCCAAGAGCCATGGAGTCTGCTAGGCCTAAAGGCCCCAGCCTCAAAGAATTTCCTTAACATTGGAGTGAAGCCAGCCTTGGAAGTTACCGAAAACTGGAAGGCTCTCGTGACTCATTCTTTGGACTTCAAAGGCTACCCAGTGCTTCCTTAGTGCTGGGTTGCCAACTGGCCATGACTACAGGTTATAGCACAGGGGCAGTTGTGGCCAGGGGCCAATCAGCCTCATGGAATGTCCTTCATGGAGGAGAGCTGGGCATATGTGCCAAACTGCAAAAGTGCAGACCTTGTGACCCAGAAATCCCACTTTAGAAATTTATTCTGAGATAACTGAAGATGGTTGCCAAGATGTACATACATGTTCCTTAGAGCATTGTTTAAAGGGAGGAAAACTGGGGTGCCTGGAGGGCTCAGTCAGTTAAGCGTCTGACTTCCATCTCAGGGTATGATTTCGTGGTTTGTGAGTTCAAGCACCATGTCAGGCTCTGTGCTGACAGCTCAGAGCCTGGAGCCTGCTTCAGATTCTGTGTCTCCCTCTCTCTCTGCCCCTCCCTCACTTGTGCTCTGTCTGTCTCTCTCTCTCTCAAAAAATAAATAACAAACATTTTAAAAAAGGGAGGAAAACTGGAAACTATCTGAGGGTCTGTTTGCACTGGAGGAGTCTGTTATCTTACTATCTGTGGTATCAGGATATAATAAGAAATATATATTTTGGCTTTTGTCCCTGGCTCTTGGCCAGAGCTCTTAACACGTTTGCCATTTCCTAAGTAACAAAGGTGTTAGGAGCATCTTTTGTGCTTGATCTTTGACCCCAATTCGTGACACAGAGCTCCTAAATTCCTTGGAATTTCTTGAATGATAGGAGTGTCTTTTGTTGTAATGAGGCAATTCTTATGGGCTCCTAGGTAGCTTCAGGATGGAAGCTAATAACTAAAAAGACCAAGTCATGATTAGAAGCTTGGAACCTTCTGTCTCAACCCCCATACTCTAGGAAGGGGAGAGAGGCTGGAGATTGAGGTAGTAATTGATCATGTCTACATGACGAAGCCTCCATAGAGACCCCTGAAGTATGAGGTTCAGAGATGTTCCAGCTTGGTAGTCAGGTGAAGGCACTATGAGGGTGGACCTTAGACAAGCATGGAAGCTCTGTGCTCCTTCCCACATACCTTGCCCTAAATAATACACCGCTTCCATCTGGTTGTTCCTGAGTGGTGTCTTTTCTTTCATTTCTTGTTGAGATATAAATGGCATACGACATCATGTTAGCTTCAGGTGTATAACATAATGATTCGTATTTGTGTATATTGCAAAATGAGCACCACAATAAGTCTTGTTAACATTCATCACCACATGGAAGTCATAAGTTTTTTTTCTTGTGATGAGAAATTTTAAGATTTGCTTTAGCAACTTTCAAACATATAATACAGAATTATTAACTATAGTCACTATACCATATATTGCACTCCCGTGACTTATTTTATAACAGGAAATTTGTATTTTTTGACCACCTTCACTCATTTAATTTGCTCTCTGTATCTATGAGGTTTTTTTTTGGGGGGGGGTTATTTGGTTTCACATATAAGTGAGATCATATGGTATTTGTCTCTATCTGACTTATTTCACTTAGCATAATGCCCTCAAGGTCCATCCATGTTGTCATAAGTGGCAAGATTTCCTTCTTTTTATGGCTGAATAATATTCCAGTGTATGTATATACAGCATTTTCTTTACTCACTCATCTGTTGATGGACCCTTACATTGCTTCTTTGTCTTGGCTATTGTAAATAATGCTGCAACTGAGTTGTATTCTTTTATAAGAAATCAGTAATCTAGTAAGTAATAAACTATTTTCTGAGTTCTGTGAGCTCTTCTAGCAAATTATTGAACTCAAGGAGGGAGTCATGGGAGCTCCGATTTATAGCCATTTGGTCAGAAGTATAGGTGACAACCTGGGGCTTGTGACTGGCACCTACAGTGGGAGCAGTCCTGTGAGACTGAGCCCTAACTTGTGGGATCGGACATTAACTCCACAGAAATAGTGTCAGAAGTGAATTGCATTGTAGAACACCCAGCTGGTATCTACACAGAACTGGAGACTTGTGTGCTGTGGCCAAACCCACACATTTGGTCACATAAGTGAGTAGAGCAGTGGAGGACAACAATGCATTTTCCCTTCACTACCATACAATGGAATGCTGTACAACCATTATGAACACTGCCATTGATCTCTATTCACTCAACTAGAAAGACTTCTATGATGTGACACTGGGTAAAGAAAGCATGCTAACACGTACAGCATTAAGTTAGTAAAACTCTATTTTCTGTGTAGAGACATGTCTAGAAGGATGGTAACCAAATGCTAAGAGTAGCTATCTTAGGGGCTAGAATTTAGATAATTTTTTTTTAATGTTTATTTTTGAGAGAGTGAGAGAGACAGAGCGTGAGTCAAGAAGGAGCAGAGAGAGAAGGAGACACAGAATCTGAAACAGGCTCCAGGCTCTGAGCTGTCAGCACAGAGCCCAATGTGGGGCTCAAACCCACAAACCACGAGATCATGACCTGAACAGAAGTCCGATGGTTAACCAACTAAGCCACCCAGGAGCCCCAGATAATGTTTGGGTTTTTTTTAACATTTACTATTTATCTTTGCGAGAGGAGAGACAGAGAGAGAGAGAGGGAGAGAGAGACAAGAGTGCAAGCAGGGGCGGGGGGGAGCAGAGAGAAAGGGAGACACAGAATCTGAGGCAGGCCCCCAGGCTCTGAGCTGCCAGCACAGAGCCTAATGCGGCTCAAACCCATGAACCGTGAGATCATGACCTGAGCCAAAGTAGGACACTTAACTGACTGAGCCACCCAGGCGCCCCTAGATAATGTTTATTTTTCATTTTCAATTACGTGCCTATTTAAATTACTAAGTAATACGGGCTTATCACACAAAATTCAAACAACAGGCCTATGTATAATGTAAAAAAAAACAAAAACAAAAACCTCTTTTCCCATCAGTCCCATTTCTCATATATAACCACTGTTAATGTTGGCATGCATTCTTCAAGATTTTATTTTAAGCATATGCAATCAAATTCATCATTTTTAATTTTTTTAAATTTATTTTTAAAATTTACATCCAAGTTAGCATATAGTGCAACAACGATTTCAGGAGTAGATCCCTTAGTGCCCCTTATCCATTTAGCCCATCCTCCCTCCCACAACCCCTCCAGTAATTCGCTGTTTGTTCTCCATATTTAAGTCTTTTATGTTTTGTCCCCCTCCCTGTTTTTTACATTATTTTTGCTTCCCTTCCTTTATGTTCATCTGTTTTGTCTCTTAAAGTCCTCATATGAGTGAAGTCATATGATATCTTTCTTTGATGCATTTCACTTAGCATAATACCTTCTAGTTCCATCCATGTAGTTGCAAATGGCAAGATTTCATTCTTTTTGATTGCCGAGTAATACTCCATTGTATATATATACCACATCTTCTTTATCCATTCATCCATCAATGGACACTTGGGCTCTTTCCATACTTTGGCTATTGTGGATAGTGCTGCTATAAACATTGTGGTGCATGTGCCCCTTTGAAACAACACACCTGTATCCCTTGGATAAATACCCAGTAGTGCAATTGCTGGGTCGCAGGGTAGTTCTATTTTTAACTTTTTGAGGAACCTCCATACTGTTTTCCAGAGTGGCTGCACCAGTTTGCCTTCCCACCAGCAGGGCAAAAGAGATCCTCTTTTTCTGCATCCTCACCAACACCTGTTGTTGCCTGAGTTGTTAATGTTAGCATTTTTTCTTATTTAAAAAAAATAAAGGGGCGCCTGGGTGGCTCAGTCAGTTCAGTGTCTGACTTCGGCTCAGGTCATGATCTCATTGGGTTTGTGAGTTCGAGCTCCGCATCGGGCTCTGTACTAACAGCTCAGAGCCTGGAGCCTCCTTCAGATTCTGTGCCTCCTCCTCTCTCTGCCCCTCCCATGCTCATGCTCTGTCTCTCTGTGTCTCTCAATAATAAATAAACATTAAAATTTTTTTTTTAAATAAAAAATAAATAAAAATAAAAATAAAAATACACTCCTATCCACTGTTCTGTGACTGGCTTTTTTCAAGTTTTAAACAGTGCTTGGATTTTTTTTAGCATCACTTTTTAAACCGGACAAACAATAAAATTATTTTTGTTTGGGGGAATAAAAGTGCATCAGCCAGGACAGAACATAATGCATGTGTGATCTGAGTGGCCCAGTGAAGAGAGGCACAGGACAAAGGCTTCCTATGTTCAGATCACCATGCTGACCACTATGGGTGGAGACCCTGACATGCTCAGTCAGCTCAGGAAATTGATTAGTGTCCTGTTCTGCCTAAATCTTTGAACCCACAGAGGGACTATCAGAGGTAGGTCCGGGGCTCAGGAAGGCCTAGACACTGGGCTGCAGCCTGTCCCAGAGATGCCTCCCCTGCATCAGGGCCCCTAGGTACAACTTCCATAGGCTCAAGCAGGACAAGGAAGAGGAAGAATACCCACCGCCGTCTGGGAGGCCCCCTGCTACACACCAGCAAACCACCACCTGCTGCTTGGGCTTGCTGCAGTCCCTCTTGAAAAGTACCCAAGGTCCTTTCTCTTTTCCTCCTCTGGTTCTAGTTTCAATTGTCATATTCCTGGAGAAGGGGCTCTGTGAGGGGTCAGAAATGCTGCTGGAACCTCATCAGAACTCTGCAGGGAGGAGCAGGCTGGCTCCTGGCCTCTGAGTCCCAGAGAGAAATCAAACAAGGCTGTTGCCACATCTGCCCTGTAAGGCAAAGAAGTCAGGCCTGGCCATGGAGACCCAATGCCAGGGGAGACAGAGCAGAACTGTGTCTGGCTTAGGGAAGCCATTTATTTCCCACTGAGAGAACTGTGAAGAAACTGAGCAAGAAAGCAGAATCCTTTGCACTGGCAGACCTCTGCATGGTATTCAAAGCTTGTTCCAGTAAACGCGCCAGAAGGCACACCCTGAGGTGGTGACTTGCCGCGCGGTAGTGGCCTGGGGCCGCTTCTCAGGGTTCACTGTCCTGTCCTCTGGGCAGCTCTCTGAAAAATTCACTTGTGGTTATCCTTTTGGTTTTTCTTTTCTGATAATAACACCCATGCTCTGTGCAGAAAATTCTAAAATGACAGGAAGGTCCCAAAAGGAAAATGTCAATGACTCATAACTGTGTCATCCTAAAATGGCCTCTGTGATACATCTTCATGTGTCTCTTCCAATCATCCACGTGAACATGTATATACTGTTAACAAGATTAGGACCCGACTCTATACAGTGTTGTTTGGGTTTTTTTTTTTCTTTAAGCCTGTTTCCTTTTTTTCCTGCAATATACTTCTTAAACAACAATGTAAATAATATTAATTGCTTCCATCTATTATTCCAGATATAGTACCAGGAGTATTAAATATATTGGCAAGTAGACATTAATATTACCTCATTCCATAGATAAAATAACCAAGTCTTAGAGATGTGTACTTTAAAAAAAAAATGTCTATTCACTTTTGAGAGAGAGATAGCATGAGCAGGGGAGGGGCAGAGAAAGAAGGGGACAGAGGATCCAAAGTGGCTCCGTGCTAACAGCTGCAAACCCAATGTGTGACTCAAACTCATGAACCTCAAGATCATGACCTAAGTCGAAGTCGGACACTCAATGGACTGAGCCACCCAGGCACCCCTTAGAAATGTGCACTTTTGACCCCAGGTCCCCTAAGTCCCACAAGGTCAAGCTGGCAACCTGCCTCCTGGGCTCCTGCTCCCATCTGCACCATTCTCCAGCCCTTGTCATTGAACATCTATTCCATCATGAGCCATTTCAGGGTACCAAAGGGCTCACCTCCTGCAGGGGTGCTGGGTCTACTCCTAACTCTCCAGCTGCTGGGCTCTACTTGCCCGAGGCTTGCACCGCCCCCTGCAGGGAGCATCCCTGAAATGCAGGTGCTAGAGACAAAGGAGCCACATTCTGCTTAGAGCCAACAAATTAACACTCCACAGGGAGCCAGAGATCAGAGAACTAGCCTGAGGATGAATCATCTAGCTTAAAGGCTGTTTCAACCCCCCCCCTTTTTAAAAGAGTTTAAGTGATCTCTATACCCAACATGAACCCCCAAAATCAAGAGTCATATGCTCTACAGACTGAGCCAGCCAGGAGCCCCTCAAATAACCCCTTACTATTAAGAAGCTCAAAGCATTTCATGCAGTTCTCCAGGTAAGATACTGATCCATGTAAACTGAAGGAATTTGCCTCAGATCCTGCAGCAGCTCAGCAGGACATGCCTTCACCCCTCCCCAGCAAACCGCTAGGTACTGTGATCCTTCAATCCTGGGCCAGGGCACAAGCCCCAGCTAAAGTAATTCATTTCACAGGGCATCTGGATATATCATAGAGACTTAAAGATGGCCACCCCTCCGTGTAGGTAGTTATTCAGAAGTGGAAAACACGAAGTCAGAGGTTGGCAGACTTATTCAGTAAAAGGCCAGATATCAAATATTTTACACTTTGAGGGCCATATAATGTCTGTTATAAACTACTAACTCTGCTGTTGTAGCACAAAATATGCCATAAGTAGTATGTAATGGGCATGGATGTGTTCCAGTTTATTTACAAAAACAGGTGGGTATCAGGCTTTGGCCCGCAGGTTGTACTTTGCCAACCCCTGCTTCTGGAGTTTGAATCTTCCCTAAAAACACCTAGACTTACTATTGGATAGACTAAAATTTACATGCAAACCACCTAAATTTTAGGGCATACACTCATTTCTGAGGGTTTGGCTCCTCCCACCCTCAGTGGAGTATCTTTCAACTATTAATCTAAAATCTTGGGAAACTGCAGAGAAGTCAAGGATTGTTTAGCCTTATAGTTGGTCGGTATTACTAACAGATGAAAGGGAAAATATTGTACAGATCCATAGCAACCAGAAAAGAGGATAAATCAGGCTGAGGGAAAGAAAACGTCAGGAAAATTAAAAAGAGTACGAGGAAGAAAAATGATATTAATATAACCAGGCAGTTCCATTTGGCTTCAGTTAGCTGACTGGGGCGATGGGCAGCTTATCCAAACCAGGAAACGAGAGACCTTGACAGCTCTCATTGGCAATGATGGAGCGTCTCCTTTCAGAAAACTTTACTTGAGGCAAAGATATTAAGATCACATCCACTTGGGACCTCTAGAAAGAATGCCAGGTAAGCTGCTGCTGAGAGCTAAACTGCTGCCTAGCAACATCTCACACCTGGGGACGTGCTCTAAGCTCCTCACTCAATCTTCCTGACTTCCTTCACTCACCTGCAGAGCAGGGGTGAGGAAGCAAAGCCTGATCTGCCTCCTGGATCTGGAAAGAGATCCCTGTGGTATGCGTTTGGGCATAGGTATGCAGAGGCTGCTTACACCCCCAACAGAGAGGAGGGGCCCCTCCCTAGGCTGGAGGGCCTTACAAGAGAGGGGCTGGGGGGCAGGATTATACTAAGTTAAGGCCCCAAGCATTAGCAGGGCAGCACTGAGAGGAATCCCGGGGACTCCAAGTGCTGCAGAGGGCCATAGCACCTTCTGGGGAAGAGCCACTCTCAAAATCAGGCAGAAAGTCTCCAATATGTCGAATCCAAGCACGTCTTAATTTTTTAAAAAGGGGGAGGATGGTTTCAATCCCCAGACTAGTCATTTCACCTTCCTCTTTCAAATGCTTTCTACTGCCCTTTGAATCAAAGTCAGACTCCTCATGAGACTTTAAGCGCCTGCAAGCTCCAGGTCCAGCACTTCCCCACGTCTGCTAAGCCTCCAGCTCTGCCTGAGCCCTCTCTGCCCCGTCCCCTACTTCCAGCCTCAGGAGCCTTCTTCCAGCTCCTCATATGCCTCCAGCTCTTCCCCTCTTCCGGGGACTACATACTGTGTTCCTTCTGCAAAGAATGCTTCTTCTCAGCTTTTGCCTTCATCGTGTCCTTGCTTGACTCTACAATTTAAAATGAGTCCACCGTCTTATTCTTTTGAAGCACCTTGATCTTTCCCTTCCATCGACTTTATACAATCAGATATTTCTGTGCCTGTGTTTTCAGTGTCTCTCTCTAATGCCTAAGGGGAGGGACACTATCTGTTCCACACAACTTCCTTGGCATCTGGTACAGTCCTTGGCATATAGTAGGCCTTAAACAGAAAATACAACTGATGAGGGGCACCTGGGTGGCTCAGTCAGTTAAGCGTCTGACTTTGGCTCAGGTCATGATTTCACAGTTTGTGAGTTTGAGCCCCGCGACAGACTCTGTGCTGACAGCTCACAGCCTGCTTTGGATTCTCTGACTCCCTCTCTATCTGGCCCTCCCCCACTTGTACTCTGTCTCTCTCCCAAAAATAAAGTCGAACATTGAAAAATAAAAATAAATAAAAAGTATATACAACTGACAAAAAAACAGCTCCTTTCCTTCAAGTCCTCTCTTCTTTAAAATGGATCCTTGGAGGCTCAAGAGGCTACAGCAGGCAAACCAGTGCTGGTTAGGGTGTTCCTGGAGGCTCGCTCATGTGCAGGAAATTCTGCAAGGCTCACCACTTCTCTGAGCCCATATTCCCATCTGAAAAGTGGTGGCAGTACTAATATCTTCCTCATCAGGCCACCTACTGAGGAGGTTAAATAAGAGAATGCAAGTGCCTAGGATAGCTTGGTGCATAATAGCTACTGTTCTATTCGCTTGCTTTAAATTATAAAAAAGGAAGTGAAAAAAAAAGGGGGGGGCCTCAACAGGAAAAGACTGAACTGTAAGAATAACTTTAACCTTAGAAAAGGTACAAGGCAAAAACTCAAGAAAATGCCATAATTCATTGAGATTCTGTATATAAAACCTGACCAGCTGTCAATATCTGGAAAAGTCTCTCCGACTTCAGGCAGCAGGCTGTGTCCCTCACCACTTCCAACTTCAGAGCCAAGAAGCATGATGGATGTGTTCCTGTGCTAACTATAAGCCATATGAGACACTGTATAAGGGCCTATTCCCTTCCTACCCCCAAATGTATGCCATTTAACATGTATTAACGATCTCTCTTACGCCAAAAACCTAAGAAAGGGGACCAATTCTCAAGGACTCAGGAGGCTACTTTGTCGTTATAAAAACAATTTTATATAACAACTATTCTGTTGTTTGTTGAAAACAAAAACATTTACTACACAATCACAACAGTATTATTCTAATAATATAACCACTCATCTCCACAGCTATTAACATGTAAAATGTTCATTTCACCTAACCCAGCAATCGTGCTTCTAGGAATTCATCCCACAGAAATTCTTAGGCAAGAGTATAAAGACACACATACATGTGTGCTCACTGCAGGTTTGTGGTAGGGAAAAATTGGAAATCACCCAAATGTCCAATAATGGGAGACTAGTTAAATAAAGTACAGTGTAGGGCGCTGGGTGGCTCCATTGGTTGAGCTCTGACTCTTGGTTTCAGCTCAGGTCATGACCTCAGGGTCGTGGGATAGAGTCCCCATCAGGGCTCTGTACTGACAACTCAGGGTCTGGAGCCTGCTTCAGATTCTGTGTCTTCCTCTCTCTGCCCCTCCCCTGCTCATGCTCTGTCTGTCTGTCTCTCTCTCAAAAATAAATAAACATTAAAAAAAAATTTTTTTTAAAAGAAAGAACATACTAACATAGGAAGATGTCCAAAGATAAAGTAAAACAAGCAAGCTGAAAAACCCTATGAAAAGTATGGTCCACTTTTATAAAATAATGACTATTCTATATGGATCTATGCATTGAAAAGAAAATTTGGAAACAGGATAACCAACATTTTCTCAGGAGGGAGATGAATTATGAAGGATTTTCACTTTCTGGGTCATAAATCTCTACGTTTCAGTTTTCATAATGAGCAAATATTTCTTTTATAAATGGGAAAAGGAAAGAAAATATTAAAAAAAAAAAAAGAAGGCTCTGTTGGCCTTAGTCTGTCAATACCACAGAGTTCAATCAGCTACCGGCTCTGATAACTCAGGATGCTCCACTGTGCTGCCCTGTCCCCCCGCTTGGGCCCGAATCACAAATTGAGCAGACTCAGCACATGTCATGAGGTTGTCATTAAACAGCAGCAAGAGAAGGCACTTGAATTTCCACAGTGTCAGTTACAAGGTTGGGGGGCCATGTTTCTCCTAAAACTCAAGTGAAATTGCCTCGGAATCTGTGGTTAAGGCCCACCAATGGCAGAACAGGGAGCAGACAGCCTCTCGAGCAGAATTCTGAAGCGCAGCTTGGAAATCAAGCCCTGCTGAGTTGGGGAATGGTTTCTCTTTAATGAAACCCAGAGGGTGGGGGGCAGGGGAGCAGTCACTGGCAATCTGAGAAGAAGGAATAAGCTGATCAGAAAATTAAAAGGGAATGGGAAGTAAGAGAAACTGGCTGCAAAGCGGGAAGGAAAAAAGCTGAAGTGTCTGCTGGTAGTTCCTGATGGATGTACTACAGAACTTACCAAATGATTCATGCCAGAGGCTGGATTTGATTCTAAATCTCCTGTGGCAGGTGAAACGACAGCTCCCCTGTCCTCGTGACTAGAACATTCTCTTTCCACTTGACACTTTAGTGCTGGCCAAGTGTCCTGATCAATATGCAAGGGTCCTCTGACCCCAGGCCGGGAAAGGGCTCCTTGGGTGGGAGTGCAGATACTGTTTTGCCCACCTGGAGCCATTCCCTTCCTTATTAACAGAACTCCAATTTTCTTCCTCTGCCTTTCCTTGGCTGGCCCCTCTGGGCACCAGGGCCCATCCCAGCCCTAGGAGGTGGATACTGATTTGTAAACCAACACGATTGCACCTTCTTGACATAACCCTAGCCAAGGAGATGTAAGGGGAGATCAATGAGGGCAGTTCTATGCAGTTGTTTGGTCTTTAAAAGAGACACAGGGCAGAAGTGTCTCTTTTACTGCTTATAGACTCTGTCAAATGTGATTCCAGGATGCTAGAGATAATGGTAGCCATCTTTGGACTATGAAGGAACCAGTTCAAAAAGGCAAGCCAAAGTGCTGAGTAAGGCAGGGCAGGAAGTCAGAAGGAACTCAGGTCCTAAACAACTTCACTGAACAAAGGACAACCAACCCAGGAACTGCCCCGCTTCTAGATGACTTGTAAGACAAGTGCCATTATTGTTAGGCCATTTTACTCAGGATGTTCTATTACCTGTGGTCAAAACCATCCCAACAGATACAACAAGGCAGAACAAAAGGCACCCGCTCAATCTATGCACTCTCTAATGATTGGACTTCCAAGCATAACTGCACACCAAGATTACTAGGTAACAGATATCCCTGTGGCCCATGAGAGCTGCTGATTTTGCCTACCCAGAACTATACCTAATCTTTTTCTTCCAGGAGTTGCTCTTTGCTTTGGAAGACTTCTTTCCTTCTCCATGCGGTTGGAAGTGAGGAGAGGGGAGAAGCTTAAACATAAATTCTGGTGTTCCATCTCAACCACCACCAACAACCAGGGTGGTCACATGGCCCAGGCAGAACTAATCTGAGTCCTTCCCCAAGACTGATGGAGGAATGTTGGAAGAAAAAAGCCTCCTACCTGCTGGGACTACAAACTGCTGGGAACTAACTGGTGGTGTTCAATTTTCCTGGAATGTAGGGAGAGTTAGTCTATAGTACAAGACCAATACGTGAATCAGAGCCTTGAGGACAGATAGATTTGAATTTTTTTTTTTAACGTTTATTTATTTTTGAGACAGAGAGAGACAGAGCATGAACGGGGGAGGGTCAGAGAGAGGGAGACACAGAATCTGAAACAGGCTCCAGGCTCTGAGCTGTCAGCACAGAGCCTGACGTGGGGCTCGAACTCACAGACTGCGAGATTATGACCTGAGCCGAAGTCGGACGCTTAACCGACTGAGCCACCCAGGTGCCCCGAGGACAGATAGATTTGAACAGATAGATCAAGCCATGCCTGAAACCCTGGGCATCCCATTTTCCTGAGCCATAAAGTCTGTTATTGTTTAAGGTAGTTTGAGTTGGGTTTCTGTCATTTTCTTTTTTTAAAATTTTTTTTAATGTTTATTTATTTTTGAGACAGACAGAGACAGAATGCGAGTAGGTTAGGGGCAGAGAGAGAGACACACACACACACACACACACACACACACACACAGAATCCGAAGCAGGCTCCAGGCTCTGAACTGTCAGCACAGAGCCCGACACGGGGCTCGAACTCATGAGCTGTGAGATCATGACCTGAGCCGAAGTCGGATGCTCAACAGACTGAGCCACCCAGGTGCCCCTGTCATTTTCTTATAGCTAGAAGCAACCTGACTAAAATAAACACTAACCTGCCCCACCCCTACGGCTTGAATCCTTCACCTTCTCTGGATATTCTTTCCCAGGCCTCTCTCATTTCTACTTCCTTTTCTCTACAGCTCAACTTCCCACCTCTGAGCAAACCAACCAACCGTCCTTCGGCTAAGTTTCAGGACCATTCTGAGTCATTCTTCAGAGCTGGCTTCAGAGGCAGCCTCACACGGCCCCACAACTGGGTGTGTGCCCTGCCACCCACCACCACACTCCCTAGAGCTTTGTCCCTCTTTCCCTTGCCTATCAAGTGCCCTGATGCTACTTCCAAGGCTGTGGATGCTATTTAGACCTGGAAAAGCAGGTCTAAGCATCCCACTTACTTGATGACGCTGCTCAGCATGTTCTCACATGCAAATGGGTGGAGTGCTCCATATAAAGTCACTGAGTTTAAGGCAGGCAGCACAGGTGAGGCAAAACCATCAAGCAGAATTATACTGTTAGTTACACACGTAGGTATATCTGTGTACACATCAAACCTAAAATATGTGTTCTGTATGACAGCATATGTATAACCCTTGTAGAGGGTAACCACTCAGGGCCAGAGCAATGCCCACTCACTACAAGGGAGGTTCTCTGCAGCATCAAAAGAAGGCTCTGAGAAATCCTGAAAGGTCTAAACTCAGTCTTACAAAAGTTACAATAGGGGCAATTATTCACACTAAAAAGATTCGGGGAGCCTAGGTGGCTCATTCAGCGGTTAAGTGTTTGACTCTTGATTTAGGCTCAGGTCATGATCTGACGGGTTCATGAGTTTGGGCCCCATGTGGGGCTCCACCTCGGCGCTAACGGTAGGGAAGCTGCTTGGGATTCTTTCTCTCTCCCTCTCTCTCTGCCCCTCCCTGGCTCGTGCTCGCTTGGGCATGTGCACATGCGTGCTCTCACTCTTTCTCAAAATAAATAGACTTAAAAAACATAAAAATAAAATAAAAGATTCTTCACCTAATAAAAAGAATTACTACAAGGCCTCACTAAACTGCATGGGCTCTATTGCACTTAGAATATGAATTGATCTGTATAAGATTTTACAGGTACTGTCAACTACATAAATCAAGGAGCCAGAGTTAAACTGAATTTGTTTTTTCGTTGTATGTGATGAACACAAGGTAATTTATTTGTACCACTATCATTGATTCTCTTTGTGGCAGAAAGATAATGGCATCAAATATCATCATATCAGCTGAGACAAGCATCTGATTCAGGGACAAGCAAGTCACTTCCTTCCTAACAGGGTTTGGCTGTCAAATGGCATCTTTATTGTCATTGCAAAGAAAGATCAAGGTACCGACCTTCTCCATCCATATAGTTTTTAATAAAAATATTAATAACATTATATATTTATAGTAATGATAAATTATATATCAATTATACATTTATATATTTATATTATATATAATAAATATATAATAACTACAATATTATTAATATTACAGCTAACACTTACATAGTTCTTACTATATATATCAGGTACCATTCTAAACGCTTCAGAGGTATTAGCTCATTTCATCCCCTCAAAAACTTCATGTGTAGTTACTATCATTACCCCTCCTTTACAGATGAGTAAATAGGTTACACTGCCCAAAGTCAGGAGGTAGTAACTGACAAAGCCAAGAATGAAGGCAGTGGATCAGGGGCCCAGGGGCCATGCTCTTTAACTGTCATACTAGGCTGTCCCCTTGACCTGGCAGTCACACACAGGATGGCGAACAGTACTCTTGGTTTAGGAGCAGAGGAGTGGAAATGGTAGCTCCTTAGCTTAGTACCAACAAGTTAAGGCATATGGCGCTCAGGACTTGTATTATGCAGTGAAATGGGGGGGAAAAGGGAAAGAAAAGAAAAGAACAAGGGACGGTGATTAAAAGGAGGCTCAAGGTAGGTTTCTGGAGAACTAGCCTGTTTCTTGATTTAGGTGCTGGTTATATGGGTGTGTTCAGTTTGTGAAAAGTCATCAAGCTGTAATTTTTATATACGTTTTTTCATGAATGAAAAGTTAAAGGGTGGAAGGATGGATTTAAGAGGATTTTGGTGATATCATGAAAGGTTTCTGCTTGCTCTATTTTTTCAAATGTTCCAGAGTGATAGAGTGAGACATGATGGAGCTCACAGGCCATGTGAACCAGTGGATTCATCCACAGTCTCCAATCTCATTGCCCAGCCTGAGACATCCAGCGACCCAGACAGCAGCTGAGCCACAGGAAACACAGCCTCATGGTTAAGAGAATGGCATTAAGAACTAACCTGCCTGCGTTCAAATCCTGCTTTGCATCTCCTAGATGTGTGATCTTGCACATGCTACTTCACTTTTCCATACTGTCTTGCTCTCTGCAACTGTAAAGCTGGTATAACAGTGCCTAACTCATGGGGCTTCACTACATATTCAGTGAGCATCTGTAATCGTGGCTGGCACATGCAACACACAACTAAATGTGAGCTCTTGTCCTTACCATTTAGGCACATAGCCACGGTCTCCTACCTTATATCGGTTACCATATACTTTTAAAAGTCATTTTCCCATTATTTAAATAATTTATTATTCCCTGCCATGTTCAAAAAAGAATTTCAGCTAGACTTGTTTTAGCTATTATTTAAGTTGTATTATCATATTACAGAAAATCTGGAAAACAGAAAATCAAGTATCACACTTTTAGGAGTGTAGTCATCCTGCTGCTGCTGTGCAATGCCTGAAGTGATCTGAAGTCACATTAAAGACACCATGAAAGGGGCCACTGGTCCAGAAGGGACCGTGGAACATACACCAGCCAGAGTACACTCAAGGAACAGCCTCAACTTTTATTTAAAAAATTTCAGTCACATAGAAAAGTTAGGTCAGTATGGTGAATACCCATATACCCTTCACCTAGATTCACCAGGGTCATTAATATTTTGCTACATTTGCTTTCTCTTCTCTCTCCACACACTATTTTTTCGCCTAATCATTTGAAACTTAAGTTGTAGAATTTGTGTCATTTTATTCATGAGTACTTCAGCTTTTATCTCCTAAGAACAAGCACATTATCCCATGTAACCATTATATTATATCACACCCAAGCAATTTCACAGTTGTATGATACTTTTATCTAATATACAGCCTATATTTATACTTTTCCACTGGACGTAAAAATATCCTTTTTTTCCCCAACACAGGGTCCAATCAAGGATCAAAGTGCATTAAAAAAATTTTTTTTAATGTTTATTTTTGAGAGAGAGAGAAAGAGAGACAGAACGAGTGGGGGAGGGGCAGAGAGAGAGGGAGGCAGAGGATCTGAAGCAGGCTCCACGCCGACAGCAGACAGTCCAACGCGGGGCTTGAACTCATGAACCATGAGATCATAGCCTGAGCCCAAGTCAGAGCTGTTTAACCAACTGAGTTACCCAGGTACACCCCGTTTTTTAAAAAAATTTTTAATGAAAAGTTCATTTAAACTGTTACGTGTCAGGGCGCCTGGGTGGCTCAGTCGGTTGAGCATCTGACTTCGGCTCAGGTCATGATCTTGCAGTTCGTGGGTTCGAGCCCCGTGTTGGAACCTGTGTTGACAGCTCGTAACCTTTAGATTCTGTGTCTCCTTCTCTCTGTTCCTCTCCTGCTCACACTCTGTCTCTATCTCTCAAAAATAAATAAAGATTAAAAAAAAAAACAACTGGGGCATCCGGGTGGCTCAGTTGGTTAAGCGGCCGACTTCGGCTCAGGTCATGATCTCGCGGTCCGTGAGTTTGAGCCCCGCATCGGGCTCTGTGCTGACAGCTCAGTGCCTGGAGCCTGTTTCAGATTCTGTGTCTCCCTCTCTCTGACCCTCCCCTGTTCATGCTCTGTCTCTCCCTGTCTCAAAAAAAAATAAAACGTTAAAAAAAAATTTTTTTAAATAAAAAAAAAAACAAAACTGTTATGTGTCCTTTAATCTAGTATAGACCCTGACCCCTGCCCTTGTATTATCTTGCATAGCATTGACATTTTTGAAGGGTCCAGAGAGTTGTCTTGTAAAATATTCCTATCATCTAGATTTGTCTGACTGTTTGCTCATGATTCAACATAGGTGAAACATTTTTGGAAAAGTGCTACACACTTGATATTTTAATGATTATTTTTTAACGTTTATTTATTTTTGAGAGAGAGACAGCACAAGTGGGGGAGGGACAGAGAGAGAAGGCGACAGAGGATCCAAAGTGGGCTCCGTGCTGAGAGCAAAGAGACGAAAACAGGGCAAGATCATGACTTGAGCCAAAGTCAGGCGCTTAACCGACTGAGTCACCCAGGCACCTCTCCCACCACCGTTGATGTTTTATACTTCACACTGTCACATATAAAAAGGTACATAAATAGTAATTTATTTCACTATTAGTATTGCCATGTTCTAGCATTTGGTTAAGGTGATCCAACCAAATCTTGCCATTGTAAATGTATTTTTCTCTATAACAAATACGTAAACTGTGGAGGGTTTCTCTGAGTCCCTGAGAATATCTTGCTCCCCAACAATCTTTTTATCCAATGGTTTTAAGCAACTGTTGATGATCTGCCTGAATCAACGATCACATTAGTGGTTCAAAATGGTCACTAGTGATGTTTACTGTGTGAGTGAAATGAACCACTGCAGGTTAAATCTTACTTTTCCACTTACTTGCACTATTACTTCAGAACTACAAAGGAGAACTATTTCAGAAGTTCATCTGCTTGACTTCTCCTGACAGTGATTCATAATACCCATTTTTACCTTTCTCTGATCTCTATCTACCCAAACAGGTACATTAAATGGAAACAAACATAAATGCACTGGCTTAAGCAGTGGGCAGGGAATTACCTGTCTATACAAGCAAGACCTAGTCTTTAGAGCCCCCTTTCCTACAGCAGATCAAATTCCCCATCAAGAAAAGTCTATTTTTCCAAAGACAGGTTTGTTTTTTCTAATGTTTATTTTTGAGAGAGAGTGGGGTCTGAGGATCCCAAGCGAGCTCTGCACTGACAGCAGCAAGTCCGATGCAGGGCTCGAACTTGCCAACCGTAAGATCACCACCCAAGCTGAAGTCTGATGTTCAACAGACTGAGCCAACCAGGTGCCCCTCCAAAGACAGTTCTGTATTAGAGTCAGCCTCAGGCATCCCAAGAAGGGAAAGAGGGAGGACACAAAGGGTTCAGGCAATAGACTCTTGGCACAATTTTATTTTATTTTGTTATTATTATTTTTTAAATTTATTTATTTTAAGACAGAGAGAGTGAGAGCAGAGAAGGGGCAGACAGAGGGGGAGAGAGAAAAGATCCCAAGCAGGCTCCACACCGTCAGCACAGAGCCCAACATGGGGCTTGATCTCACAAACTGTGAGATCATGACCTGAGCCAAAATCAAGAGTTAGATGCTTAACTGAGCCACCCAGGCACCCCTCCTGGCACAATTTAAAAGATTCTGCAAACCACATTAGGACAGTACCAAATCACATGGTCCACTGCTTCAAGCAGCCTGTTCCCCCTTCCCCTGTGAATGTTACTTCTTCCTGGTCAACCATCCTTTAGAACCCAAACATCATCCCCAGACCAGCCGCATTAGAATCCCTTGAGAAGCTGATTAAGAAACAGATGCCTCAGTCTCATCTCTGATAGATCAACTGAATCACAGCCATGCAGGGGGTCTGGGAATCCGTGTGTGGACAAACTCCCCAGAGGATCTCATGAGCAGCCAGGTTTGGGAACCCTTGCTTAGAAAGGGCCTCCTATAGTCTCCCAAAGGGGACTATCCTATAGGACACACAATGGTAGATAGTAGTTAAGGATCAGTCCCATTATGTGACAGTCACCCTGCCAACAACTGACCTCAGGGGTCTGGAACAAGGACAGATGAGTGCAACCTAAAGGATCTATTGCACCTCCAATTTATAACGTACTTAAAGCTGTGGGGGGAAAATCACTCTACTTATTAGAGAAGCTGCCAGATCTATGGTTCTCCAAATTTAGTCTCTACCAGAAGCATCTGGGAACATCACCTCTAAAAGACTGAGTCTGAGGTCTCCTTGGGGCCTACAAATGTGTGTTTGTAACAAGCTCTCTAGGTGCTTCTGATGCAGGGGATCCAAGGACCACACTTTGAGAGACCCTGGCCTAGATGCCGGTCATTTATGGCAACCAAAGAGCAAATGAGTTGGACAAAAAAGTCTTGGCCTTCATCTGAAGGCTACTTACCAAACCCAAGAAACAAAATCTGAGGTCATACGGGAAATGTTTCTCAGCAATTAATTAGCCGCACAGAAACATTCAGATGATAAGAAACCCTTCATAAAAGGCACTAAATTTTGCTCTAATGTTTCATCCCACTGAAAGACTATAGGCAAGCTGAGCTAAGAGCGGGAGACCAAGGTGCCAGCACAATGTCCCCACTTCAGGTACCATGTTAGCAGTCTCCAGAGGGGCAGTAGGAGCACAGGACCATCCCCTGGAAGCCACTTGAATCATGTGAATCAAATTTTTCTGTCAAGGTCCTGCCTGATTCCAGCTTCCCCTTTACACTCTGAGGGAGCAAACTCTTGGCAATTCTCTCTCTCTGCCAAACCCTCTACTGTTAATCCAAGCCTTAACCAAGATTAACACATGAGCTTGTAACCCCAGAAATAGAGATGGCTAGGCCACTGGCAACATGGAGCAAGGACCATGCTAATTATGGGAAATGGGACAGACAGAGAAAGAGCTAGTCAGTTCCATGCAGAGTTGGAATTTGGCTCACTGGGCATCAGAAGAATGGCTGGCAGTCTGCAACAAGGGCTCAGGGTATTAGAATAGTGGCAGGAACCAATCTTCGACAAAGCAGGAAAGAATATCCAGTGGGAAAAAGACAGTCTCTTTGGCAAATGGTCTTGGGAAAACTGGACAGTGACATGCTGCAGAATGAACCTGGACCACTTTCTTATGCCATATACAAAAATAAACTCAAGATGATGAAAGACCTAAACGTAAGACAGGAAACCATTGAAATCCTAGAGGAGAGCAACCTCTTTGACCTTAGCTGCAACAACTTCTTACTAGACATGTCTCCAGAGGCAAGGGAAACAAAGGCAAAAATGAACTACTGGGACCTACCTCATCAAGATAAAAAGCTTCTGCACAGTGAAGGAAACAATAAAACTAAAAGGCAACAATGGAACGGGAGAAGATATTTGCAAATGACATATTGGATAAAGGGTTTGTATCCAAAATCTATAAAAAACTTACCAAACTCAACAACCAAAAAACAAAGAATCCAGTGAAGAAATGAGCAAAAGACATGAACAGACACTTTTCTAAAGAAGACATCCAGATGGCTAATAGACACATGAAAAAATGCCCAACATCAGCCATCATCAGGGAAATACAAATCAAAACCACAATGAGATGCCACCTCACATCTGTCAGAATGGCTAAAATTAACAACTCAGGAAACAACAGATGTTGGCAAGGATGTGGAAAAAGGGAAACACTTTTGCCCTGCTGGTGGGAATGCAAACTGGTGCGGCCACTCTGGAAAACAGTATGGAGGTTCCTCAAAAAATTAAAAATAGAGCTAAACTATGACCCAGCAATTGCACTACTAGGTATTTATCCAAAGGATACAAAAATGCTGTTTTGTTTTTTTAAAAATTTTTTTTTCAACGTTTATTTTTTTGGGACAGAGGGAGACAGAGCATGAACGGGGGAGGGGCAGAGAGAGAGGGAGACACAGAATCGGAAACAGGCTCCAGGCTCCGAGCCATCAGCTCAGAGCCTGACGCGGGGCTCGAACTCACGGACCACGAGATCGTGACCTGGCTGAAGTCGGACGCTTAACCGACTGCGCCACCCAGGCGCCCCCAAAAATGCTGTTTTGAAGGGGCACATGCACCCCAGTGTTTATAGCAGCATTATCAACAATAGCCAAATTATGGAAAGAGCCTAAATGTCCATCGACTGACAAGTGGATAAAGAAGATGTGGTATATATATTCACAATGGGGTATTACTCAATAATCAGAAGGAATGAAAGCTTGCCATTTGCAATGTGGATAGAACTAGAATGTATTATGCTAAGCAAAATAAGTCCGTCAGAGAAAGATAAGTATAATACGATTCCACTCATATGTGGAATTTTAGAAACAGGACAGATGAACTTAGGGGAAAGGAAGGAAAACTAAGATAAAAACATAGAAGGAAGCAAACCATAAGAGACCCTTAAATACAGAGAACAAACTGAGGTTGCTAGTGGGGTGTCGGGGTGGGGGCTAAATGAGTGACGGGCTAAATGAGTGACGGGCGTTAAGGAGGGCACTTGTTGGGATGAGCGCTGGGTATTATATATAAGTGATGAATCACTAAATTCTACTCCTGAAATCACTATTACACTATATGTTAACTAACTTGAATTTAAATAAAATTAAAAAAAAAAACAAAACTGTGGCAGGAACTCCCACTTGCTGCTGGAGGTCAGAGCAGCATAGCCTTCTCTTCCCTGACCCAGGCAGCTTCCCACCCAGGAAACTCCAGGCAAAACAAGCCACCTTCATAGCACAAATGGGGTATGGTAGTCCCAGGAAAGGTCACTCCACAGCTATCAAAATATACCTATGAGTTCCCCTTTAAAGCCAACCAGGCTTATGGCAAAAGAACCCCCACACCCACCAGCTCGTGGGGCTCTTACCTGACTGGAATACGTATCTGGCCAAGCCCTGCATTAGCTCTGCTGGCCATGTTGGGGGGGCAGACTCTCCTGTTTCTCTCTTCAGACGAAATGTCAATTCAAAGCCAAAACCACTAGGTCCGTCTGTTCCTGTAAATCTGAAAGGAATAAAAAGCAAATGTTTTTAGTTCAAATACCTTAAGAAAACACTGTTTTTAAAGTTCACTAAAGCTCTCCCCTATTTTTGGTGGCCTCGGCATCCAAACCCCTTAATCAGAGGACTCTCCCTCAATAGCCTGTAAGGAGCCACAATACTAGTCTTGCCCTCCGGCCAGCCACAGTACATGGGTATGACCTTGGCCCAGCCAATCAAATTCCCCTGGTGGCACTCTAAATTATGAGTTCCACATTTTGTGGCTCTGGAACATTCCTCTGTGTGATTAAGGTTCCATTACTGAAAATCTTCCTTATTCACACTCCTTATTCCTTTGAACTGTTATTAAGTACCTACTTAGTTAGCTAAGGATACAATCCTACTGTATGCTCTGTGAGGATGAGATCCTTTCTCCACTCTCATCTGTACTCTGTCCCACAAGGGTACATACAATCTTTGAGCTGGGCTGGCTGGTCTCCAAACTCAGCAGTTGTGGACACATCCCCAGGCAGATTCCAAATACTGGAAAGGCCTGTATTCTTCCTGAAACCCAGCAAGCCACATGCACTCATCGATCGGCACATGCTCTTCCTGAAAACTGGCACCCTGTGTATACCTGTCAATCACTAGAATACGGGGGAAGTATGGTTTGCTCCCACTTCTCATCCCCAGGTGGCCAAGAGTGATGACAGTTACTGCCTCTGTGGCCACACTCATCACAGTGACGATGAGGCAAGGGAAGAATGCCTGCCTCTGACGGCTAGGAAACACTCAGGGGCCCCAAGTCTTCAGGGAAGCCCCTGAAATGGACTTCTGCCAGAGAGGAAAACAATGTAGATGTGATAGCAAGGCCTGGCTGGGGAGTGGCATGCCCCCTTATGTGAGGGAAGAGTCCAGGGAAGAGTTCCTGAGAGCTCAGGAGGCTTGCCAGCATGGGAAGGGTTAAAAGTTAAACTATGTTCATGATATAATTTCCAGTAATTATATCTTGTACAAACATGAGCCACAATGATTATACACATGTAAACTCCTCAGCAGACAAATACAAACCATAAACTAAGATGACAGCCAGCACCTCCTTGCTAGACAAGCTACCGGAACAGGCAGTCCGCGGCAAGAATTCTGAAGGGAGGGTGATGATGTCCAACCCTGGAATCCTGCGTGGCACCTTTCCTTCATCATCATCCTCATCAGCCTCAAGAGGCCAGGCTAGGAGACTGGACAAAAAGAGAGTCCAAAGTCTCCGAACCTCAGACACCTTGCTTGTGTGCCTGGGTGAGCTCAGCCGTCCTGCCCTTGCTGCACCAGGGAGATCACCTCTGAGAAGCCACATCCTCCAAAGGACTGAAAAGGAATCCGTCCTTAAAGTTGTCATGCTTGTGCCTAATTACATCTAAAGGAGGTGTCCACGGTTTGCAACGTGGGAGACAGAATCCATTTTGAGGGTACACACCTAGAATTTCAGAGACCAGACTAGAAGTTGTTCGGCAGGACACAGTATGAGCTATTTTCTTCCCCCGATGAGTTGTCAGGTTTGGGGGCAATTTGATGCAGGGGGGCTGAGGGAATAGCTAAGCAAGCAGAGGCCGGGAAAGCCACCACCCTGCGGCTGCAAGCGTGAGAGGAGTGTGAAAATCCGAGGTACGGCAAGACTGACTCAGAGTTAAAACTCCACCAAAGAAGATGGGTCACTAGGCCAAAGGGAAGATTTCAAGAAGCCTCCAATTAGAAGCAGCTTTGTAAAATGTATTAGACCATTATTCCAGGGCTTTCATCTTGGGCCAAGAAAAATACATGATTTCTAACCACAAAAACTTGAGAAACAGACAAAAAGAACATGTTCCTCAGGCTGCGCGATGGGGAGAACTCTCCGATGCAGAGAGAAATCATATGCATCCAAGCAACACCACCTCTCTAAGGAGGCTGTGCACACACACATGCACGTTGGGGCGTGCGTGTGCGCACGTGCACATGTCCACCATCTGCCTGCACGAAGGGTGCTTTCTGGGCCAACTCTGTGGTAGGCAGGCCAGCCCTCACTTGGTTGGCTGGGAAGGACAGGCCGGCCAGATGGTGTCCACCTGCATTTGATTACCACCCACCAGGCTGGCTGGAGGCAACCTCTAAACTCTGAAACATGCGTTTGGAATGGCCCAGCCTCAGGATAAACACACAACCTGGAGCCTGTCAGAAGGTCTCTTTTTCAAAGCAGACTGCCGAGGCAATAGCCAAGTGACAAGGTCATTCAGTCTTTAAAGTCCCCCGGAGAGGCCTGGCTTGGTCTGGACTTCCTCACGTGAGCGCTTCTCCAGCCAAACCGGTTTTGTCTGACCAGAGGACGAAGCCCCTCCTAGGGGGTGGCTGTCTCTCACATCCTCTGAGAAAGAAAAGCATGAGAGGAAACTGGCACACGCTGCAGGAGGAGGAGGGAGTTGGGTCAGAGCAAAGAATGTTTCTAACACAGAAGGCTGCTAAAATACTAGCTGGTGGTAAAGAGGGCCAGTGGAATTTCTTCCTACGGAGATTTTAAAGGAATACAATACAGACTCTCCCCAATCTGGTAGGAGGGGGTGAGGGGTTCTAACGGTCTTGTTGCAGAAGGATGGTTGAGACCGTTTTCAGCTGAAGAACTTCAGATCCTGCTCACTGAGGTCCCCAGGGGAGAGGCAGGCTTTGTCCCAGCAGTTTGGTGAGCCTAAAGACGGATGTGGCAGCCTCAAGAGTAACACCAACCTGTGCACAGACAGAACCTGTGCCTTTAATCCCAGACACAGCTGCCCGGCACTGGAAATCTGCCCCAAAAGCCTGCCCCAAGCACCTGGACTAAGAAGGTATCAGTCAGCCTCCAAGAGGCCAGAATGACCACTAACACCAGGCAGAAGATGAGCAGGAAACCAGGAGACCCTTTCTGGAGGAAACACAGCAGCTGGGGTGGGCAGAAAAGAGCTGACCTAAAAGCTGGCATCTCACGCTCAACACTGTTAGTTAATAGGGAAATTCAAATCAAAACCACAGTGAGGTACCACTTCATATCCTCTAGGATGACTAAAATAAAAGGCAAGAACAAGTCTTGACAAGGATGTGGAGAAACTGGAACTCTCACACGCTGCTGGTCAGAATGTAAAATGGCAGAGCTACTTTGTAAGACAGTTTGGCAGGTCCTCCTAAAGTTAAACATAAACTTGCCATAGGACCCAGAAGCTCCACTCCCAGGTGTACACCCAAGAGATGGAAAATATATGTTTATACAAAAACTTGTACGTTAATGTTCACAGTAGCATTATTCATAATAGCCACAGAAAGTGGAAGCAACCCAATGTATCAATGGATGGACAAACAAAATGTAGTATATTCATACAATGGAATAAAGAAGAATGACGTACCGATACAACACAGATGAACCCTGAAAACATGATGCTAAGTGAATAAAGCCAGATACAAGAAGCCACATAGTGTATGATTCCATTTATACAGAATGTCCAGAATAAACAAATCCAGAGACAGAAAGTAGATTAGTGGTTGCCAGGAGCTAGGGGGAGTAGAGAATGGGGAGTGACTGCTAATGGGTACAGTTTCTTTTTAGGGTGATGGAAATGTTCTGGAATTAAATAGTGATGATGGTTGCACAACCTTATGAATATACTAAAAAAACACTGAATTGTATACTTTAAAAGGATAAATTTCAGGGTATGTGAATTATATCTTTAAAAAAAGAAAAAAGGTGATGTCTCAGGTACAACTAAGTGCTAGAGGAGGTAAGGCCAACCACACCAAGTAAGCTGGGTTTACCTGACTCTACCTATTAATAACCACTATGATTAACTGAATGCCTGTTAAGTCTGAGGCCTTGGACTAAGCACTCTTCTTATACCATTTAATTTTCCAAGACTCACCCACTGTTATCTTCATTTTAACTAGCATGAGTAAAAGACACCAGAGAGAGTTTAAGTAATATTCCACATGTCACACAGCAAGCAAGTGATAGAGCTTGGACTTGAAGTCTGCCTGACTCCAAAGTCCATCCTCTTATTGTATGTGACCTTAGTGAGACATTTAACCTCTCTGTGCCTCACTTTCCTCATCCATTAAATGGGGATAATAACAAAACAGTCACTATATCAGAGTTGTTATGAGGATTAAATGTTAGAAACGACTTGGAATACTGTAAGCATTACATCACTTACGGTAAGTAAAAGGAGCCAGTCACAAAAGACTATATACTGGGGCATCTGGGTGGCTCAGTCGGTTGAGCATCCAACTTCAGCTTAGGTCACGATCTCACAGTTCCTGAGTTCGAACCCCACACTGGGCTTGCTGCTGTCAGTGGCAGAGCCCGCTTCATATCCTCTGTCCCCCTCTCTCTGCCCCTGCCCGACTTGTACTACCTCAAAAATAAATAAACACTTAAAACACATTTTTTAAAAGACCACATATTGTATGATTCCATCGATATGTAACGAATGATATAACTTGTAATATATAATACATATTATGTGTATATTATATAAAATGCCCAGAATAGGCAAATCTGTAGAGACAGAAAGCAGATTAGTGACTATGTAGGGCCAGGGGACTGAGGACAAACGTGGAGTGTCTGCTAATGGCTATGGGGTTGCTTTTTAGGGTAATGAAAAAGTTCTAAAATTAGATAATGCTGATGGTTACATAACTCTGTGAATGCACTAACAACCACTAAATTATACACATACATGATATATGACAAGTATGTATTATATATGACAGGTTTATGTTAGGTGGGTGAACTGTATGGTATGTGAAGTTATATCTCAATAAAACTGTTCTTAAAAATTGAGAGGAAAAAGAAAAGATTGATAGTAAAAAAAAAAATGACAAACTATAGATATATAGATATAGGTACAGATATATCTGCTGTAAGCATACAAGGAGATGTTCGACCTCACTCATAAGAGAAATGCAACTTAAATACAAATTAAAACAAGAGACACAATTCTCATCTATCAGGTTGGCAAAAATTAAGACGTAGGATATCATTCTCTTGATGAGGCTGTGGGCAAAGAGGTATTCTCATACACTGCTCGTGGGGATACAAGTTAGCACAACCGTTTTGGAGAGCAAGGTAGCAATACCTAACAAAATTACATATATTTTACCTTTTCTTAGAGAGAGAGAGAGAGAAAGGTTGCAAGTGAGAGAGGGTGAAGAGAGAGAGAGAGAGAGAGAGAGAGAGAGAGAGAGAGAGAGAGAGAATCCCACAAGGGGCAGAGAGAGAAGCGGGGCTCGAACTCACCCAATGTGGGACTTGAACTCACGAACCGTAAGATCATGACCTGAGCCGAAGTCAGATGCTTAATCCACTGAGCCACCCAGGTGCCCTATATTTTACCTTTTGACCCAGAAATCCCACTTCTAAGAATTTGTAATTGCAAAATAGCAGATACAATCTAACTGCCCATTCAAAGAGTATTAGGCAACTGTGAGGGAGAGCTAACAAACTGATATGGATACTGTCAAGTAAAAAAAAAAAAAAAAAAAAAAAAGTACTACAGTATACTACCTGTTGAGGAAGAAAGAGGGGGAAGATAGGAAAATATACATATATCTGCTCATTTGTGCAAAAAGCAACACAGGAATAATAAATCAGAAACTAATAATATTGGCTGTCTACAGGCAGTAGGCAGGAACTAGGTGGAAAGGACTGCAGAGCAGGGAGCAGGGACACTTCTCTGAATATATATCTTGGTGTACAATAGGTGCTCAGTAAAGACGAAAAGAATGAGCTAACAGACTCAGGCAGCAACCCTTTCCATCAAGAACCAGCCTGACCCCAGAAGAAGTGGCCCCTGCTGGTCTCGAGATACTCTAATATCCAGTGGAAGTGCTCTGGCAATCCTATAGTGGAGCTGGCAACAAGCCTTATCCCTCTCACGTCACAAATGTGACCACCCACCTATCTTTTCAAGATGTGTTTGCCTACTGCCAGCCCACAGCTCAGGATGTTGCAACATACCTGAGCTGCACAGCAAACACTCTAGGCATTGGATAATTACACTCAGCTGTGCTCTGGGCAGAAAAAGTGTGCTGCAGGGGAGGGTTAGGCTGTTAGCCAGCCCAAGTATCCGGGGTCCTTTTACACCCCTCTCCAAAAAGCAGCAAACACCCACCAACCATCAAAAGACAGTTAGTTACGAAGAGTCATCACATAATCTGATCTACTGCTCTGCTGGGCAGTTTAAATTCCAGAACACCAAGTAGGAGCCCTGGTCAGTGTGCCCAGAAACAAATGTGGACAGGTCAGGGAACAGGAAGTGTATCTGGCAACTTCCTCTCATCCTTCTGGCCATCACCGGCCTCCCATGATCTGGGGAAGCTCCAGCTCTTGACCTAGTTACTAAAAACACTTCATCATGGGCCCCAGGACTCCGGTGTCACTGAAATAGGGTGACCAACTTGTCCTTGTTTTCCCAGGATTTCCTTGGCTTTAGAATTGAAAGCCTCATGTCTAGGGAAAGCCATTAATCTTGGGCAAATTGGGGCAATCACCCAACACTGAAGTGTCACTATCTGACCCACACAAAGCAAAATGTTGCCAAATTAGAAAGCGCCAAATATGCATCAAGAACCACAAAATGTCAGCAGTGCAGAAAAGAGAGTCTCTGGAGCCAGGTGACCTATGCTCAAGTCCTGGCTCTACTACTTCCTGGCTGGAGGGCAAATCACCTATCCTCTCTGTGCCTCAGTTTCTTCATCTATAAAAATGGGGACATGAAGAATAAACCCTAAGGTAAACTATGGAGTATGGGTGATAATGATGTGTCCGTGTAGGTTCACCAATTGTAACAAACATACCATTCTGGTACTGGATGTTAATAGTCAGGATGGGGCACCTGGGTAGCTCAGTCAGTTAAGCATCTGACTTCAGCTCAGGTCATGATCTCACAGTTCACGAGTTTGAGCCCTGTGTCAGACTCTGTGCTGACAGCTCAGCGCCTGGAGCCTGCTTCAGATTCTGTGTCTCCCTCTCTCTCTGCCCCTCCCCTGCTCGTGCTCTGTTTCTCTCTCGCTCTCAAAAATAAATAAAAATATTAAAAAAAAATAGTCAGGGAGGCTGTGCATGTGTGAGGGCAGAGGGTATACAGGAACTCTACTTCCACCCAATTTTGCTATAAACCTAAAAAATAAAGTCTGTTTAGAGAAAAATAAATAAATAAAATCTATTTTCTAAAATGGAGATATGAGGGGCACCTGGGTGGTTCAGTCGTTTTAAGCGTCTGACTTCGGCTCAGGTCACGATCTCACAGTTCGTGGGTTCGAGCTCTGCTTCGGGCTCTGTGCTGACGGCTGAGAGCCTGGATGGAGCCTGCTTTGGGTCCTGTGTCTCTCTCTCTCTCTCTCTCTGCCCCTCCCCTGCTCATGCTCTGTCTCTCTCAAAAATAAACAAACATTAAAAAGAAAGACAGAGCGTGAGTCGGGAGGGGCAGAGAGAGAGGAAGACACAGAATCTGAAGCAGGGTCCAGGCTCTGAGCCCTCAGCACTGAGCCCGAAGCAGAGCTCGAACCCACGAACCGTGAGATCGTGACCTGAGCTGAAGCTGGACGCTTAACCAACTGAGCCACCCAAGTGCCCCTAAAAAATTTTTTACTGGAGATACAAGTAGCTATCATACGGTAACTACTTAAATGAGTTAATATATATGAAACACTCAAAACAGTGCCTGGAATACAGTGGGTACTGTCTTGAGTGTCAGCTATTATCTATAGTAGTTCCCAGTTCTGGAAATTCACCCTAAGAGGATAATCTTGTATTTGGAAAAAGTCTTTTGCATAAATATATTCCATGGTATTTATAAGAGAAAAGAATTTAGAAACAGTCTAAATGTTCTATAAGCTGAGGTATTCTAAGTTCTGGTGCATGTTGTGGTGGGACATCACAGAGACATTCAAAATGAGAGTTCTGAAAACAGGAGGACTAATCTCTTAAGCTTTGAGAAGCCAAGGGCTTTGCACCTCTAACTGGTGAGGAGAGAAGGGAAGATTATGTCAGAACCCCACTCTAAAGCCTCTATTATTTGCTGTTCACCTATTGTTAACTATAGAATAAACGTTTAAATAAAGTGGTCATGACACTAGAAGTCTTGTGAGTTGCTGATGGGAATGTAAAATAGTGCAGCTGGAAAATAGTACGGTGGTTCCTCAAAAAACAAAATAAACATAAATTTATCATATGATTCAGCAACTCCACTTTCGAGTATAACCCAAAAGAAATGAAAACGGACTTAAACAGATACCTGTATACCAATGTTCATAGCAGCAATATTCACAATAGTCAAAAGGTGAAAACAACCCAAATGTTCATTCACAGGTGAATGGATAAAGAAAATATGGTACATCCACACAATGGAATAGTATTCAACCTTAAAAAGGAAGGAAACTCTGACACATGCTACAACATGGATAAACCTTGAAAAGGTTTATATCACTTATGGCTAAGTGATATAAGCCAGACACAAAAGGAAAATGGATGATTCCACTCATAAGAGGTACCGAGAGTAGTCAAATTCATAAACACATAAAATGAGATCATGACGCAGAGATTACAGAAAGACCTCAATCAACAGGAGATCATGACCTGAGCTGAAGTCAGACACTTAACCAACTGAGCCACCCGGGTGCCCCTGTATTTACCATTTTAACCATTTGTAGATGTACAGTCCTGTGGAATTAAATACATTCACATTGTTATGCAGTCACCATCTGTTTCTAGAATTGTTTCATCTTCCCAGCTGAAGCTCTGTATTCGTTAAACAGTAACTCCCCATTCCTCCTTCTCCCCACCCCTATTCTAGCTAGTCTTATCTCCTGTTCGTGAGTTCGAGCCCTGCATCAGGCTCTGTGCTGACAGCTCAGAGCCTGGAGCCTGCTTCGGATTCTGTGTCTCCCCCTCTCTCTGTCACTTCCCCACTCATACTGTCTCTCTCTGCCTCTCAAAAAATAAATGCTAAAAAAAATTTTTTTTCAATGGTAAATACATAGTTTACTACAAATGGTCATTAAAAAGCATGAAACAAAATTTAATACAAAATGTAGTTCGAAATATTTGTGCAGGGGCACCTGGGTGGTTCAGTTGATTGTCTGACTTCAGTTCAGGTCATGATCTCGCAGTTCATGAATTGAAGCTGCACATCGGGCTCGCTGCTGACAATGAAGAGCCTGCTTCTGATCTTCTGTCCCCTTCTCTCTGCCACTCCCCTGCTTACGCTCTCCCAAAAATAAATAAACATTAAAAATATATACTTTGGGGGGCATCTGGGTGGCTCAATAGGTTAAGCATCTGACTTCGGCTCAGATCACGATCTCTTGGTTTGTGAGTTCGAGCCCTGCATCGGGCTCTGTGCTGACAGCTCAGAACCTGGAGCCTGCTTCAGATTCTGTGTCTCCCTCTCTCTTTGCCTCTGCCCTGCTCGCACTCTATCTCTCTCTCTCTCAAAAATAAACACTAAAAAAAAATTTTAATATATGTATTTGTGCATACACACACAATTTTATGTAAAAATTTTATGTAAAAATACATAAAATGTATGTATGTGTGTATGTTTGTGAAAAAGAAAATACAATAAAATTATTATAGTGGCTACCACAGTCAATTTTTCTTTCTCAAAGTCTGCATTTTCCACATTTTCTGCTGTTATAACCTCTGGTCTAAATTGTAAACCCCACAGGGACAGGGCTGTGTCTTATTACTACTGTTATCTGCCAGACTTCTCATAGAATCTGTTCGCTGAGTGTATATATTGGACATTCACGATATGACAGGAGAGGCCCGTGGGCAGCGCACCCTTTCCCTGGTGGTGGCTTGGATACGTCCATTGGTATCTGAAGCAAGGAATGCTGGGCCAGCTAAGGCAGCTGTGAAGGCTCCGCCTTGAGAAGGTGGTACCTCTAAAGGCAGGTCTAGGGACTGTGGCTCAGGCTCAAGCTCAATATTGTTATCAAAAGAAAAGGAAGAGTAGACTATTTGCCTCAGGAAACATAGGGCACAGGAGGCCAGGCCAGTCCAATTTCAGAACCAGGAGTGATGTCACTTCATTCCCTACAAAGTCTCCTCTTATCTCTTCTTCCCCCTTCCTCTTTCCCTACTCCCTCGTTGGTGTTCCCTTCTAACCAGCCCTTCTTCTTGGAAATTAAACTTAGTTCCCAGCCTTTCTGGGTTGGATATTCTCTCCCAGAAGAATGGAGCCTTTAAATCCTCCTATCCCTGGGAACAGACCTACAGACCTTTTCCTTTGGTGGCTTCCCTCCAAGGCCACATACACCCCCCTTGCATATCTCTAACAGGCACAGGGCAAAGCCTAGCCTTAGACCCAGCTGGACGCAGAGATTACAGAAAGACCTCAACCAAAGACCTCCAGTAGCTCTGGGGCTCTGCAAGGAGACTACCTCTTCACCTCTGCCTCCCAGAGCATGCCAAATAAATTCAAGGGCCTCTCATCCAAACTCTGGCACTTGCTTAGAGCACCAAGTTTCTCAAAAGTCAATTTGCTCCAAAGTCCTCAGTGCTGCCCCAAACCTCATGATACCCTGGAATTAGCCACTGCTCTGTCCCTTATACACATGCAGAGAATATAGATTTGCTTGGCAAAAGGAGGGCACCATTGGAAAGCACTTCCTCAGGGAAAACAGAATGTGAGCATTTCTCTGTGCATGGTCTTCACCCATCCCCTAGGGAACTCTGTAAGTGAAAAAAGGACAGAAGCCAAAGCCCCACTTCCTGCAGTTTCTGCCATCTCCTTACCACACGCAATCTCTGCAGGTAACCACACAAAGTGGCTTCGGGCACCATGCCTCTGTTAAGGATTCCCAAATCTATCCCCAAACAAAGGAGCAGACTCTAACACCTCCAACTCAACATATGCAAATCTGAACTCAGTATCTTCCCAAACCTGGTCCTTCTCCATCTTCCCCTAACTGAAAAAGAGTACTGTCATGGTAGTCTGTATAATGGCTCCCCAAAGATGTCCACATTCTAATCCCTGGAACCTGTATTTGTTACCTTACATGGCAAAAAGGACTTTGCAGATGTGATTAAGTTAAGGATCTTGAGATGGGAAGATTATTCTGGATTACGTAGGTTAGCTCAATCTAAGCACATGAGTCCTTCAAAGAAAAGATGAGAGATAGAAGATGTGGAAGAATAGGCAGACAGGTGTGGTATGAGGACTTGGCCTACCCTTCCTAGCCATGAAGATGGAGGAAGGGGCATGAACCAAGGAATGAATGTGGCTTCTGGAAGATGGAAAAGGGAAGGAAATGGGTTCTCCCTTCAGCCTCCAGAATGGAATGCAGCCCAACTGACATCTTGACTTTAACCCGGTGAGACCCATGTCAGACTTCTGGCCTCCATAACTGTGAGATCATAAATGTGTCTTTAAGCCACTAGCAATAGGAAACTGATACAGCCATGAAGCCAGAATCCTGAGTGTCATGGTCCAGTCCTGCCTCATTCCCCTGCATAGCCAGACAAGCAGTCACCAAGTTGTCACCAAGTTGTCCTTCCTCCTCAGCAGCTCAAATCAATCCTCTTCTCTCCATCCTAGCTGCAATACCATAGGTTGGCCTTCTGCATTCTTCCCCTGGATGTCCATAACACTCACTGATCTGCTTCTTGCCCTCCTTAGTCATTTGCTCTGATATTCCCCAAAGGGAATATATCTCCCAGCTGCTTAAAAATCCTCTAAAACTCCCCCCACTAAATCTTCAGGAGAAAGTCCAGACCTCTCCCCAAACCTCACAATGACCTGGGTCCCATCCACCTCTTCTGCCGAACACTCTAAGCACCAAGCCTAATGAATGGAATGGCAGATATCTGGATACCCTAATGACCTCCTTGCCTTCGAGACTCCACACAGGTTGTTCCCTTCTTCCCTGCCCTCTGCCAACCTTCAGGAAGGATCAGGTGTTAATCACCTTCTCTGCACCAGGTGTCTGAGCTGAATATTTTGTTTGCCCGTCCAGATCCATTCTCATTATAGCAGATGGATCCTGAGGTGGCGCCTGTGATCTCTGCCTCCTGGTACTCATGCCTTTGTGGAATCCCCTCTCCCTGAATGACAACAGGACCTGTGACCTGCTTCTAACCAACAGAATATGGCCAGGTGATGGGTCATCATGCCCATGAGGATGTTACATTATATAAGACTATGTTTTGCTAGCAGTCGCTATCTCTGTTGTTGGCTTTAAAGAAGCTTCTGTAACCCCTATAGCTATAAGAAAAGGTGTTCTGCCAACAACCTGAGGGAGTTTGAAAGTAGATCCTTCCCCAGTGGGGCCTCAGATGTGAATGCAGCCCAGCTGATACCATGATTTCAGCCTTGTGAAATCTGAAACAGAACATTGAGCTAAGCTACGCCTGGACTCCTAACACAAAGGAGACGTGAGGTAACGTGTGTTGTTGTAAGCTGCTGAGTTTATGATAATTTGTTATGCATAGAAAACCAATATACTCACCTTGCTCTCTGCCTTGTGAAGTTGACCTGTGTGGGGCTCCTAAGCCCTCTGGCTTCCGATTCGGTTCAGTCAGTGGGAGCTCTGACAGGAAATTAGAGGGAGGCAGGGGAGAGAGGCCAAGGCTCACTCTCGCACGACTGCCTAGGGCTGGCAATCTCCCTCGATAGAAGGTCACTGCTAAAGGTCACTCTGAAGAGGAACACCCTACACAATTCTTTCTTTGCAGGTTCTCAAATCTCAATCCCTCCTCTGATCCCTTCAGCGCTAGGAGAGTGGCAACCAAGCCAATCACTATACACTCAGACAATAAAGAATTACTATTTTCTTGGTTCACAAACGTGGACAGATTTTTCATATTGGAAATCATTTTCACTATTATGAAAGGAGTAGAACTATCATATACTACAAAAGAGGAAATTATATATGCTCCTTTACTTGACCATGGCTTTCTTGTAGGACAGGCGGTTGCTTCCAAAGCTGCACTCTTTTGTGCTTTGGCAAACATCTTGATGCATATTGCTTGCTTTCTTTTTTCCCCTCAAATAACCCATACTGGAGGAAATCCATATCATTTGCTTGGATTTAGGAGTCCCAGAATAAGAGATTTCAGAAGTTGATCTATGAGCAATAAGGAAAGAAGGCATCATGACTAGGATCCAAGTGTGTGTGTGCGTGAGTGCGTGCGTGTCCAAGACTGTATCATGTTATCATGTGTGGCTAAGTTCATCCACCATTTTGTGCAGGGTCACCAAACTGGTAGGTCAAGAAAATGAGGCAGGCCACAGGTGTCGTGCAGCATTTCTGACACTGAGCAGCCTTTCTGCTCCTAGGTCCGTACCATTACCACACTACACCATGACACCCAGCAACCCCCATGTCCCAAACACATGATCCCATGACTACTGTTGACCTCCCACCCTGGAAGGCCCTTCCAGTCCAGGCTTATCTTCCCAAGTCCTCTTGTCAAAGCCCTTCTCAATTACCATGTCTTTAAGTGAAACTAGGCTCTTTTTTCCCACACTATGTTCTCTCAAAGCACTGTTGTATCTCTAATACAATTCTTTGTGTGGTCTCCCTTACATTTTAAGCAAGGGTCCCTCACATTATACTGTGGAGTCCTGCCATTCTTCTACCTCTTTGTAGTCCCCCAAAGTGACACACACTGAACACAGACCAATGCTGGGTACTTAGTAGGTGGCAAAAGACATCGGATGACTGACTACTGGTGACATGCACACACTGAGACCAAACAAAGGTTTACTAACTACATTGAATCTGAGAAAAGAGGTAAAGTTTTATAATATTTAGAATGATAGGTAAGGGGTAAGGAGGGAAATGCTCACCCAAGGTTATGGGCTGAAGGGCTTACGCAGAGTGGTGAGCCCGCCAGCAGTGATCAGGAAGCGGGAAGTGAGGAAGGTAGATGTTAGAAATTCTTAGTCTTGATCTCCCTGGACCCTTTGGAGGTCCCAGGGTAGACTTAGGGTGAAAATTACACAAAATTATACTACTCTAGCATCCAGTAAGATGCCAGAGATGAGTCCAGCAATGTGGGCAAGAATATTGGCAGAGGAAGATGCCTGAGCTAACACAAGCCCAGTCCACTACTCCCTCGCTGCTCCTTGGGCAAGTTAAGTTCCACATGCCCCCATTTCCTGAGCTATTAAACTGGGATAAGGATACTTGCCTCAAAGGGCAGTTAGGAGGCTTAAAATGGGATGGTCCAGTGTCCAGCACCTGGCCAGGGCCCCCCGCTCCCAGAGAAGCTAGTATTCATCCTTCCTTTGCTTAGTGCTCACTAGAAGCAGTCTCTGCAAATCATTTCTCCCTTAAAACGTCAGCAGATACTCCAGGTTCCCAACTTCTAGGCTCTGGAGTTTAATCAGCTGCATCCTTCAAGGGCTGCCCATGTCGTCCAGCTTTGCCCAACTTCCCAATCTTGGACCTAAACATTTGCAAAGGTGACATTTTTATTTTTGAACAATTCACATTTACAGATACTTCATTAGCTGTTCTAAAATCATGTTTGGTGACTTACACAAATATTATACTGGGTAGTGAAACTTTGTACACTTCTTTTGAAATATGTTTTATGGTAATATTTTGACATAGCTAAGATTTTTTTTAAAAACTTCCAGCTATATTATAGTAATTTTGTATAATCATAAGAAAAGAAAGGGAGGAAGGGAGAAGGGAAAGGAGGAGGGAAAGAAGGAAGGAAGGAAGGAAGGAAGGAAGGAAGGAAGGAAGGAAGGAAGGAAGGAGGGAAGGGCAAAATAACACCCGCCAAGACTGCATTCTCACACTGAGCTGAGAGTCTGATGAGGCCACGGGGCAGGGCAGCCGCCTCAGAGTTTTAACTCTGAGTAGTAGATGCTCTTTCCACTACACGGCACCCAACCAGATTCATGGAATGCATTTGCCTCACTCAAGTAGATGTTTCCTGAGATCCCTTGCTGGGAGCCAAGGACCACATTCCCAAAGCATTCCTCAAGTTTAAAAACAGTAGCTCACAGGACTGATTCAGCTGAGAAACCAGCCGAGTTCACCTGGCTCTCAACACTTAGGGCATTTAACTCTATCCCAGGCTTTCAGTGAACAAAGAGCTTCCCCAGACTGAGACACTGAGTCTAAGAAAAACACCAGGCAGTCAAAAGGTACAAACTTCCAGTTACAAGGTTAAGTCCCAGGGAGTAATATACAACATGATGTCTGTAGTTAGCACTGCTATATGGTATATTTAAAAAATTTTTTGGGGGGGCGCCTGGGTGGCCCAGTCAGTTGAGCGTCCAACTTCGGCTCAGGTCATGATCTCATGGCTCATGGGTTCAAGCCCCGCGTCGGCCTCTGTGCTGATAGCTCAGAGCCTGGAGCCCGTTTTGGATTCTATGTCTCCCTCTCTTCCTCTCCTGTTCACACTCTGACTCTCTCTCTCTCTCTCTCAAAATAAATAAACATTAATTTTTTTTTTTTAATTTTTTAAAGTAAGCTTCATGCTTAGCTTCAACATGGGGCTTGAACTCACGACACCGAGATCAAGAATCACATGCTCTTACTGGGTGTTGTACAGAAGCCAATTTTGACAATAAATTGTATTAAAAATAAAGAAAATAAAAAGAATCACATGCTCTTGGGATGCCTGGTTGGCTCAGTTGGTTAAGCATCTGACTTTAGCTCAGGTCATGATCTCATGGTTCACGGGTTGAGGCCCCGCATTGGGCTCTGTGCTGACAGCTCGAAGCCTGAAGCCTGCTTCAGATTCTGTGGCTCCCTCTCTCTCTTTCCCTTCCCCTTGTCTCTCTCTCTCAAAAATAAATAAACATTAAAAAAATAAAAAAAATAAAAACAGTCACATGCTCTAACCGACTGAGCCAGCCGGACGCCCCGATGTGAAAGTCACCAAGAGAATAAATCCTATGAGATCTTATCACATGCATACACACACAAACACATATACATTTTTTTTTCTTTCTTTCTTTCTTCCTTCCTTCCTTTCTTTCTTTTTATCCATATAAGATAATGGATGTTAATTAAACTTACAGTGATAATCATTTCATAAAATATGTAAGTGAAGTCATTATGCTATACACTCTAAACTTACACAGTTGCTGTATGTCAACTATATCCCCATTAAACTGGAAAAAATTTTATGTTTATTTGTTTATTTATTTTGAGAGAGAGAGAGAAAGCAGTCATGTGCAGGGGAGGGGCAGAGAAAGCAGGAAAGAGAGAATCCTAAACAGGCTCCACACTTAGCACAGACCCCGATGTGGGGCTCAATCCCACGAACCGTGATATTATGACCTGAGCCAAAGCAAAATATCAGACACTCAACCGACTGAGAGACCCCGGTGCCCCAGGAAAGATTTTTGAATAAAATAAAATAATTTTTAAAAAGGAAAAACACCAAGCCAAGAGTAGCACCTTTTCTGCAAGGTGGTGAAGCTCACAGTTCAGCCTCCCTTAGTGGAGACCTACTATACATTCTCCCGTCTACTCCCAACTACCAGCAAGAAACCAAAAGGTTGGTCTCCAAGCCAGCTGGTGCTGTATAAGAATTCTGGGCCAATGAAGAGCCTAGTGCTTGGGTTTCTTGGCATCATTACAATAGCTCCCACTCTTGGCTTTGGCTTAAACAACATCTGTACAAAACCTTTTTAAAAATAAGAATAGGGGCACCTGGGTGGCGCAGTCGGTTAAGCGTCCGACTTCAGCCAGGTCACGATCTCGCGGTCCGTGAGTTCAAGCCCCGCGTCGGGCTCTGGGCTGATGGCTCGGAGCCTGGAGCCTGTTTCCGATTCTGTGTCTCCCTCTCTCTCTGTCCCAACCCACTCACATTCTGTCTCTGTCTCTCTCAAAAATAAACATTAAAAAAAATAATAAGAAGAATAGATAAGGGGGGGCGCCTGGGTGGCTCAGTTGGTTGAGCCTCCAACTCTTGATTTCGGTTCAGGTCATGATCTCATGATTCGTGAGATCAAGCCCCGAGTTGGGCTCCAAGCTGAACATGGAGCCTGCTTGGGATTCTCTTGCCCTCTCTGCCCCTCCCTGCTCACTCATATTCTCTCTCTCTCTCTCTCTCTCTCTCTCTCTCTCTCTCGCTCAAAGTAAATCAATAAACATTTTTTAAAAATAAGAAATGATGGGGCACCTAGCTGGTTCAGTCGATAGATGCAGCTCTTGATCTCCGGGTCATGAGTTTGAGACCCACGTTGGGTGTAGAGGTTGCTTAAATAAATAAACAAAAAAGAAGGAGGAGAAGGACGGGGTGGGGGGGGGGTGTGGGGAGACAGGCTAGGCCAACGGTGGCAATACCAGTCTGATATGGTAAGCAAGATGCCACCTGCATACACGGGTACAGCTCGGGGCTTCTTACAGACCCAAGGGCCAGAGCATTCTGCCCAAGGGCCTTTGTCCACCCGCTAGCCTCCAGGACCCTGGGAAGCCAGCCACCCCAGAAGATCAAGACATCTGAAAGAGGATAATGGGAAGAAACAAATCTTTTCAGCATCTCAGTTCCCCAAGGGCAAGGATTGTACTTTTTGAGCTCTGTACATGGGTACATTATGTCACAGCTGAGCAAATGCTAAATGGTAATCATATTCCCATTGCCATCCAAAGAGATAATAAGGCTGAGACATTCAACAACAAGCAAGATAAGACAGTATTAAAAAAGCAATGAGCCTTCCTCTCAGTCACTATCAAAATGACTTAGTGGCATTTCCTTTGAGCCACTTTTGCTGCTGTTTCCTTTTTAGGGAAATAAAACATCACTCGACTCTGTTCCCATGCTTTCCTACTGGTGCTGAGGTCCCACACTACTGGAAAAGTTTCCTAAAACCATACTCCTGCTTCCCCTCATCACATCATCCCTTGACTTCCCTCGAGTCGACAGATAATTTGTTGAATGTCACATTCTTTACATTGCCTTCAAACTCTCCAGCCTCATCATGCTCCATTGTCCTTCTCTCATACCAAGTCCCAGACATACTGGCGGGTGGTTTTTTTGTGGGGTTTTTTGTTTGTTTGTTTGTTTGTTTGTTTGTTTGTTTTTAGTTCCTTAAACACCTCAAGGTCCCTCCTGCCTCAGGGTCTTTGCTCTAGCTATTTTCACTGCCTACAATTTTCACATGGTAGAATGACCAGAGCATTGTACAACTCCAAGGAGCACCAAGTGCACAGAATAATATGAATGGTGCCCGTGGACTTGAATAATGTGACAGCCCTGGTTACCACTTTGTCATTGAGTTCAAATGTTATATCTTCAGGGAAACCACCACTGGTTCCCTACTAAACATACCCTCTCCACCCACCTCAGCTCCTACTTCCACTCAGGTGCTCCCTAGCACATCACCCCTGCTGTATTTTCAACACAGCACCTGCATTATCTAAACCTATATAAACCTTTTACATGTTTTTCCTATAAGAATGTAAGATCCATGAGCACAGAAACATTGCCTTCTTACTCCCATGGTACTCTCGGCATGTCACAGAGCACCACACATTTAGATAATGTGCACTAAACAGGTACAGAAATCAATTAAAGGTTTATCGTGTCCCAAGCATTGTGCTAGATGCTGGAGGTACTCCACCACCCCGATAAAGCAAAGTTCAGACATTTTTACCAAAATCACACCCCTCCTCTCAAAGCAACGCTCTGACTCTATGAAAATGCTGTACACTTAGATTATCTCCCCTCTTAGGGGAATAAGGGTCCAGACTGAAGGAATCCTCCCGAAAGAGCTAAATGCTCAGGCTTGATGCTGAACCGAGAGAATTCTTCACCTCCAATGTGAGAATGCTTTCTCGACAGCCAGAGAAACCCCAAAGTTACCAGTGGGAAGCCAATGGATGGTTCTGAGCAGGGGAGTGATATGAGTAAGATGCTGTGGACAACTGCCCTCAGCCACAGAGCTAGCACAGAACTAAGGGATCCATATCAGCAATGTTCCTTCAAAGCTCCAAACCCAAAGGCTCCACGTGCAGCTACTGCCTTCCTTCTGGGCCTTTTCTCTGCACAAAACCCTGGCCACGGGAATGAAAAATTGTCAGACTGGCTCCAGGAGGGCAAGAATCCAGGATGCCTGCAACCTGATATATTGGAAAAGCTAGAGCAGAAAGGAGAAGGGGTTAGGGCAAGACACAGCATCGTTGGCTGTCAGTTTTCACTACACTTTCTCCTCTAACCAACCAGCTTTTCAGAAGCATTTAGGAGTCAAATCCATCACAAGTAGAAAGTGCAGCCAGCTGGCTTGACCCCCTGGGATCAGATGGAGAGCCTGGGCCAGGCCCCATTCTCTAGTAGTTACCCCTCCCCACAGGCATGGCTCCTGAGCTCCTGACCTCATGTTGAAAGGCCTGAGATCAGAGTAAGGGAAACCGGTGGTCAGAGGCAGGGCTCCAAGTGCCCCCAGGCATCACAGGGCGGTCAGCCCTGGAAAAACAAAAGCATCTCCTTGACTGGCCTTCTTGTGGCAAAGCCGGTTCTATGACCGGAGCCTCAAGAAGCCTGAGTAACATGGAAGGGAGTAGGAAGGAAAGGGAGCTTTGAAGGCCACTATCTTTTACTAACACACTAACATAGAGCCTGGAGTCCAGTGGAACACGTCCCTCTCAGAAGTTGCTATGAACCCACTTTCTCCCCAACAAATGGGCAACTGGTCTAGCCCCAAACACAGGCCTCGCCATGTTTCTGAGTCTCAGGACTCCTGCTTGAGAAAAGCCTTCCACCAGGCTTCAAGGCAGGGACTGCAGAAAAGAAGGCAAGGAGGTTCCGTGTGATGACCTAAGGCTCCGAGGCTGTATCAGGCCCACCTGCCCATAATGTTTTCCAGTTCAAGGACTCTTCAGCCAAAAAGACTGGAGGCTCCGTGAAGACCAGACAAAGAGTATGCTGCCATTAATATATACCTCATGCCCAGAATTGCCCAAGCAGTGACTATCTCTGTACCAAATGAATGGCTGGCCTCCAAACAGGCCAGTGATTAATGCTGAATGGGAATCAAGTGTCCCCACCTATCAATGGGAGACCCAGTGCCAGGAGAGATCTACTATTGTTCAATTATTTGATTCCTGTGTATGGCAGAAAGCCTCACAAGCCCTAAATGATAGCCCATTTATTTCAGGCAATTACCTGAAAAGGATCTCATCCTTTGTGCTTATACTTGTGCTTATACCTATGAAACTTCTGTGCACGTTGGGTACGAGGAGCCTGGGGCACTCTGTAAGCCATCTCAGTCTTCTGTATCCACACACCCAAGAAAGGGAGAAATAAGGAGACTCATGGTGTCCATTTCCGGGTGATGGTGATCACCAGATCTAATCACCGATCACGTTTCTAAAGGGAAAACAACAGCTGGAACAACACACATCCTCAGGGCTACCACCACCAAGCATGGTGATTTGTATTTAAGGGACTAGGTATTAACTGAGAGGTGGGTAGCCAGCACAGCACATTTACTATGGAAACTGCTCCTTATACCTGTGAGAAGTCAATCAGCTAAAGCAGGGGGTCAGGGGGCCAAGAACAAGGAGAATGTAGTTAATGCAACATGACAATGGGTAGGAACCATCTTCCCAAACAAATGTGCTGTTTTCAGAATTTGGAAACCCTAGCAGCTGTGGGCTGACTGAATTTCGAAAAGAGCATTAGCCATGCAGTGGGGAAGCTCTGAAAGACGTTAACTCCCAAACTGAGGGGACTCGAAAAAGACAGAAGCCCTACACACACCTGGGACAGCAACACTCATCACGAATTACTTATGGAAATCACCATGAAGATAGATATAGGATCACAGACAAAAGGTGAGAGGATTAGGAATACTTTTTTTTCCTCCCTTCTCTAATTTCCAACATTTTGGGTAAAATGGTTCAACTGTCTTTATGAGTGAAAAAAGCAAACTTATAACTAAAAAGTAACAACAATGATGGATGGAACAAGAGAGGTACAGGCCAGGAAAGTTTTGGATTTTGGAAAGTCTTCTCAATGCTGGTTCAATTAAGATGGAGAGTTTGAGGTCTGGCTGGGACCTCAAGGAGCCTGCTGTATTAATTTCTCATCTAAAGCAAGAAGAAACTCACCAGGACCTAGAGTGGAAAGTTTGCTCACAAGTCCTTCTATCATCTGTACTGGAAGGCACAATCAATCTTGAACCTTGGTCTTGAGACTATGGGTCCCAGTACCAGCTACAGATTTTATGGAAGACGCCATGATCGGGGAAAAGGTACAGAATTCACGAGCTAGCCCCAGTTAGTACCAATAGAGATGGAGGAATTCTGATGTGGACTCAGCATCTACTCAGGGGAACTAACTTACTTAATAGCTTGAGAAGTGACCAAAGGGCAAACATGCCAAAAACATGATTAGCCCCACTGTCTGAACCCATAATGTGAGAAAAAGGGTTTGTGTGTTTGGGGGTGAAGTGGGGAGTGGGAGGACGTTAGGAACGGAAACCAAGTCACCAAAGCAGAGATACAGATGGCAGATAAGCAGATGGAAAGATGCTCAACATCGTATGTCATCGGGGAATTGCAAACTAATACAACAATGAGATACCAATCCACTCCGATTAGAATGGCTAAAATCCAAAACACTGACAATACCAAATGCTGGTGAGCACACAGAATAAGAGGAACTATTATTCGCTGCTGGTAGGGATGCAAAATGGTACAGCCACGTTGGAAGACAGTTTTGCTGTTTCTTACAAAATTAAATACAGTCTTACCATATGATCCAGCAACTTTACTCAAATGAGTTGAAAACATGTCCACACAAAAACCTGCACATAAATGCTTACGGCAGCTTTATTCAAAATTGCCAAAAACTGGAAACAATCAAGATGTCCTTCAATAATAAATAAATTGTAGTACATACACACACAATGAAACATTATTCAGTGATAAAAGGAAATGAGCAAGCCACAAAAAGACTTCAAGGAACCTTAAATGCATATTGCTTGTAAAAAAAAAAAAAGTCAGTCTGAAAAGGCTATGTTTTGTATGATTCCAACTATGTGACATTTTGGAAAAGGCAACACGGCAAAATAATTAGTAGTCACCAGAGGCTTGGGGAGAGGGAGGGAGGGATGAATAGGCAAAAAACAGCACATTTTTAGGGCAGTGAAACTATTCTGTATGATACTGTAATGGTATTTGTCAGGACATGTATTTGTCAAAACTTACAAACCTGGGGGCACCTGGGTGGCCCAGTCAGTTAAGCGTCCGACTTTGGCTCAGGTCATGATCTCACCACTGGTGATTTCGAGTCCTGCGTCGGGCTCTGTGCTGACAGCTCAGAGCCTGGAGCCTACTTCAGATTCTGTGTCTCCCTCTCTCTCTCTGTGTCCCTCCCCCCACTCACACTCCGTGTGTGTGTGTGTGTGTGTGTGTGTGTGTGTGTCTCAAGAATAAATAAACATTAAAAAAATATTTTAAAAAAACTTATAAAACTGTATAACACAAAGAGTGAACCCTAATGTAAACTGTGGACATCAGTTAAAAATAATGTATCAGTATTGGTTCATCAATTATAACAAATGTATTGCACTAATGCATGATGTTAATAACAGGGGAAACTACAAACAAAGTAAAGTAAAGGTGTGTATGGGAACTCTTTGTCCCATTGTTCAATTTTCTGTTAAGCCTAAAGCTGCTCTAGAATATAAAGTCCATTGATTTAAAAAAATCATTACATTTCATTCATAGGTGGAAATTAAGAAACAAAACAAATGAACAAAGAAAAAGAGAGACCAAAAAACAGACTCTTAACTATAGAGAACAAACTGATGGTTACTAGAGGGGAGGTGGGGGGAGGGAGGGGGAATGAGTGAAGTAGGTAAAGGAGATTAAGAGTATATTTATCATGATGAGCACTGAGGAATGTACAAAATTATTGAATCACTATGTTGTTGTACACCTGAAACTAATATAACTCTGTATGTTAACTATACTGGAGTTAAGATTTTTAAAAATAATTAAACAAAATTTTTTGAATGTTTATTTTGGGCAGGGGGCAGAGAGAGAGGGAGAAAGAGAATCCCAAGCAGGCTCTGTGCTGTCAGCGAGGTTCAATCCCACAAACCATGAGATCAGGACGTGAGCCGAAGTTGAACGCTCAACCCTCTAAGCCACCTAGATGTCCCTAAAGTTTTTTTTTAATAAAATTTTTAAAATGGCTAAAATGGTAAATTCTATGTTATATACATTTTACCACAATAAGATAATTAATTAATTACAGAAATTAAAGTGTTTTTTAAAGTAATACACTAATTTGCATTAACATAAGGACCAAGGAAAAAAATATCCTCTCCAGGGTGAAAAGACACCTTTATATCAGAAAAAATATCCTTCCCAGATTAGCACTGCAGACGCCCCAGCCAGACGGTGTAGGCACTCCCAACTTTGAAGTGTTCATTTCCACACCCCCTCCCTCCCCAGAGAGAATGATCAGAGACCCCACCACACATCCTGGTCAGGACACACTCCGGGCTGATGGAATGCTAGGCACATCCCTGGCCACTGAAGAAGCATGACCATGTGAACTTGACACCCAAGCTGGAAGCATCACCTTTGTGCTTTTAAGAGTTGCAGACTTTTCCTGGCAACTTACTAAAAATGACTACACTAAGGCAGCAGAGGCCCTGACTGGAGAGATGACACAGGATCCTGTCACCTACCCTCTAGTTTTACCCTCTTGCCATTACCCAGCAGGACTCTTTCTTCTCTACAAAGTTGCTTCAACGTCCAGTTCAACATTTCTGCTACAAAGCATTTCCTGCTTAACTATTCACACTCCATTAAGCCAAGATACTTTTGAACTTAGGTGCACAACTGTAACAGCTGCCCCCCACTCTGCCCCTGTGCAAGTAGAGGAAGAGACGGGTGAGGCCTGCTGGAGCCAGACTGCCTGGGTTTACGGCCCAGCTCCAGCATTCACTGGCTGGGTGCACAAGTTCCTTAACACTTCTGTGCCTCAGTTTCCTTACAAAAAAGATATCAATTCCTATCCCACAGAGCTGCTGAGAGAAAGAAATTAGAACAGTGCCTTGCACATAGTGAGAACTAAAGTGCTTACAAATATTATTACATATGTTGAGGGGCGCCTGGGTGGCGCAGTCGGCTAAGCGTCCGACTTCAGCCAGGTCACGATCTCGTGGTCCGTGAGTTCGAGCCCCGTGTCAGGCTCTGGGCTGACGGCTCAGAGCCTGGAGCCTGTTTCTGATTCTGTGTCTCCCTCTCTCTCTGCCCCTCCCCCATTCATGCTCTGTCTCTCTCTGTCCCAAAAAATAAATAAACGTTGAAAAAAAAAATTTATTACATATGTTGAGCTTCTCAAAGCGCTGAAGTTCACAGGGTGAGGGGAGGCAGCCTCAAAGCCACAGAAATCAGGCAAAGCCAAAAACACTGCTCCCAGCCCCAAACCTCATTGTCTTCTTCTTTCCCAGGGTCTCGGCCCCTTTTATCAAGCAGATGTTGGGTGTTTTGAGGACAGAAGGTAGGTGTGACTTCTCATTGTCCCCCCACCCCTCTCCAAACACATCACCTTCCCAAATGTTCTGTCTGTACCGGACCCTCGAGATAGTTTTGCCGGGGATGTGTGCTGTGCAGCTCCAGGCTCTGTGTCAGAAAGCTCGGCAAGCAGGGCGGTGAGCTACAAAGGTACATGCCGCGCGAGGAGACCATGCCTGTGGAGCTCGGGTCAGAGAGGACAAGGTCACATTGCACACATACCTTGGGACCCGACGTCAGAACTACACTACTGAAATAGAAAAGGTAGCTGAGTGGGATACCTCAGAGGCAGGATGGAAGAATGAATTGAGGAATCAAAGATTAAAGTCCAGAGTCATGAGCTCTGAGTCAGAATTCTGGGCAAGGCAAACGCTGGCAAACTGAGACCCGGAACACAGCCGGTGCAAGGACCAGCAATCGATATGGAAAAAGCCTCATGTGTGGAAGATGGGAGACTAGGAGGGCAGGCTGAACAGGGAAGATTCCTGGGACTGAGAGATCCAATCATGTAAAACCCATAAAGGCTTCCAAGTCTTTGTTTTTCTCTGTGGAAAGAGAAGGAAATCTTCCAGTGCTGACCAGCCCAGTGTTGCTGTGAGTGGCAGTCACTCCTGATAATCAGGCTGCTCAAACTTTTTAAAGTGAGTTTGACTGGGCCAGCTCAAGGAACCTCTTCCCAACTGTCCGCTATCCGAATTGTCTCAACTGTCTGAACTGAAATATCTGGAATCCTTACCCCATGAAGGAAGAGATGATCCACACTGCAAATGAAATGCTTTTTCAGGCCACATACCCACACAGATCTGCTGGGAGCCCCACACTTCCTTAGGTCTTCCTGAGGTTACAAAAGAAACAGAATTCTCAACATTTCAAAACTCGGAGATCTGGGCCCTGAAATCCAACCCAAAGTGGTGGTTTCAGCTTCAAGAATTCTAGCCCTGCTGCTGGCCGTTACTCTCTGGGCAAGGACCAATGGCACCCCACTTTCTCTAGGTAGTCCAGACCTTCTGTCCTTAGCAGAGACCACCACCATTTCACACGGTCCTCCCAAAACTTAACGCCTCTGGGATGAAAGGCTGAGGGGACCAAAGCTTCAGGGAGGCCTGCCCTGCCATGAGCCTGCAGAGCATTTCCTCAGCCTGCTGTGCCAGCCAGGAGGAGGGCCAGGGCCTGCCATCTGTAGGTGGCTTACAGAAGGGATTCCGGTTGTCAGTTTCTCGAGAGCTCTGGGAAGAAAGCAAAGGCCTGATCAGAGGACGGACCACGCTCCCAGGACAGGTGTGTTATGGCAAAGGCAGGATTTCCACTGGAAACCCCAGGGGATGAAATGACACATTAAAAAGTTCCTGCAAACCCAGCTTTAAGGAGGGAAAATTAGCATTTCCCAACTGCAGGGGACCAAGGCCACACAAAACAACAAGTGGAAAAGTTAATCTGTATCCAGTATTTTAATAAATAACTCATTCGGTACAGAGCCCAACCTGAAGGGAAGCTGAAGGGAAAAGGAGGTCCTCTACCAACCCAGCAGGGGCAGCCACAGAAAGCCAGGCAACAGCAGTTCCAGCCTCAAGGGGAGCAAGAACAACTCCAAACTCCAGACATACCCACCAAGAAGCCAGCGTTTGTGGGACAGGGCCCAGATCGACCATGGGCGGTAGAGGTGAGGCTCTAGCCTGTGGAGCGGCCAGCCTGTGGGCCAACACCACACAGAGGCTGTCTTTGGAACCAGCCAACATGTACAGCAGATGACCTGCTCAGTGGAATCCCACCAGGGAAATCGGCCTGAGATCACAAATACACTGTGCAACTGGCCAGCCTCTTGCACCCTGGTTAGGCCGCCTGTCGCTTGGGTCCAGCTAGGGCTGCTGGAAGCACCAGGGCAGCTAGAAATCCCCACAGAGAGTGGTGCTGAAGCCACCTCTTCCACAGCCCTGCAAATCTTCACGTTCCAGTACACAGCTGCCGGCCACAAAGGGAAGGGCCAGAGCTGGAAGCTTCCAACAAGCACTTGGCAGCTGACGCTCACACCTCCCCAGCCCAGGGGAAGAGCAACACGACAATCCCGGCCGCTAAAGTCAGCTGAGGGGAGCCTTTGGGGTTCCTAGAAAAGCACTCCATTCTTGCCCGTGGCTGCCCGGAGCTGGAACTTGTTCCATCTCTCCAACTTCAGAAAGAGTCTCTTAAGAGCCTTTTAATTCAAACAAGTGCTCTCTTGTCCTTTTTCCTTTGGTGAATGTGAAGAGGGAAAGAACCTGGCCATCTCAGGACTCATGCAACCAGCTTGCTCTTCACTCCTTTTAGGGCTACCAGGGTGGGGGTCCCCTCCTGCTCCCAAAGCAAGCCTGCTAGGAGCAAGAAGAAATGCAAGGGACCCCTGGACTTCTGCTTGTCCCTATCCTCGACAAGCTGTGAGAAAGGAAGATCTTAATGGGAGGAGGCACGCTGTAGGCATTTAATAAATGCCAGTAACTCATTAAAATGGAAAGACAGGGACGCCTGGGTAGCTCAGTCAGTTGAGCATCCGACTTTGGCTCAGGTCATGATCTCACAGTTCGTGGGTTCCAGCCCTACTTTGGGCTCGCTAATGTCAGCCTGTTGCCATGGAGCCCACTTGGGATCCTCTATCCCCCTCTCTCTGCCCCTCCCCCGCTTGTGCTCTCCCAAAAATAAATAAATATTTTTTAAATAAATATTTAAAAATAAATAAATAAATAAATAAAATAAGATAAAACGCAAAGGCAATACAGCATAGTGGTTCAGAATACAAGCTGTGGGATCACTAAACATGGCTTCTAATTTACCACCAATGCAGTAAGTTCACTAAGCCTAAATGTCTGTATCTATATGCAAGATGTAATAAGAATTCCTTGTGTCATAGAATTACTATAGGGATTCCATAAAGGGATAACTTTATAAAAAGAATTTAGCGCTAACCTGGAATATAGTAAAAGCTAAAAAAAAAAAAAAGTTTGCTTATGTTATTAGGTTAAAAACAAACAATATCCATGCATTCCTTTCTTCCCACTCATGAAAGAGAGCTTAGGAGAGTGGGGACACTGGGAGACCCTGCCACTCTCATTTGGTTGCTGTATGGTCTTTAGCAGCCTGCTGTACTTTCCTCCACTTACAATTAAGGGACATGGACTAGATCAGTGTTTCCTATTTGTCTGTGACAATAATAGTACTGAATCAGGGGCACCTGGTGGCTCAGTTGGTTAAGCGTCTGACTTTGGCGCAGGTCATGATCTCACAGTTCGTGAGTTCAAGCCCCACATCAGACTCTGTGCTGACAGCTCAGAGCCTGAAGCCTGCTTTGAATTCTGTGTCTCCCTCTCTCCCTGCCCTCCCTTGCTTGTGCTCTGTCTCTCTCTCTCAAAAATAAATAAACATTAAAATAATTTAAAAAATAATAATAATAGTACTGAATCATTTTTTTTTTAAGTTCCCTTTACAATTCACTTTCAATTTTTCTAATCATGTCTAGGGCCAGGCTTTATTTGGTGTTAGTGTATCTTTTTAATACCTCTCTCATACTTGCTTATCTCTTGAACAAAGAGAATGCTGGCTGGGGCACCTGGGTGGCTCAGTCGGTTGAGCATCCGACTTCGGCTCAGGTCACGATCTCGCAGTTTGTGAGTTTAAGCCCCGCATCAGGCTCTGCGCTGACAGCTCAGAGCCTGAAGCCTGCTTCAGATTCTGTCTCTCCCTCTCTCTCTGCCCCTCCCTTGCTCACACTCTGTCAATCTCTCTCTCAAAAATCAATAAACATTAAAAAAAACTTAAAAAAAAAAAAAAAAGAAAGCTGGCCTCAGATTTAGAATCTTCTGTGACAGTCCACAGTACTAAATCAGAATTTAATAATATTGCTTTGTTATCACTGCATTTATTTCTATAGTTACCTTTAAATTATGGCAAGTGATACTGGTTTCCATACATGGTAGTGACTGAACTTTTATTTATTTATTTATTTATTTATTTATTTATTTATTTAAAAAAAATTTTTTTAACGTTTATTTATTTTTGAGACAGAGAGAGACAGAGCATGAATGGGGGAGGGTCAGAGAGAGAGGGAGACACAGAATCCGAAACAGGCTCCAGGCTCTGAGCGGTCAGCACAGAGCCCGACGCGGGGCTCGAACTCATGGACCGTGAGATCATGACCTGAGCTGAAGTCGGACGCTTAACCAACCGAGCCACCCAGACGCCCCATGACTGAACTTTTAAATATATATTTAATATATATTAAACTTTTAAAAATATATTTATAATAGTTTTTAAAAGGGGAGAGTCAGTTAGTTTGTTGATTTTTAGTGAGCTCTATGCCCAACGTGGGGCTTGAACCCATGACCACAACATCAAGAATATCACATTCCTCCCACTGAACCAGCCAGGCACTCCAAAAGGGGGGTTAAAGAGAACATAGAATTGATGATCTTACTACATGGCAAAAATCATGAAGGCAGCACTAGAAGTTTGGGAAACACTGGGCCAGAAGATTTTTAAAGTCCCCTCAATCCTGACAGTGAGTGCTGGCACCCTGGAGTGTCAGGCTGCAGATTCCCCTGTGCCGTTCCTACTGGCCTGCAGCTTGCAGGTGCCTCTCAAACTTCACCTCCTCCCGGGAGCTTCTTCCAATCCAGCAGCTTGACCAAAAGTCACACCCTCTACTCTGCTCCCAGGTCATGTTCTTCAGCCATGGATTACAGCATTTATTACCCAGTACTATAAGCCTCTCTTTATATTCATCTCCCCTCTAGAACATGACCTCCTTAAGATAGAAATTACGTCTTGGCATTTTATCCCTCAGACACCTATTAGGATGTTCTGCGTCTGGTACAAAATAGGTGCTTGACGAATGTATGCTGAATAAATGAACCAATGCTTTGGCCCTTTTTTCACTGAATGGAAAGAGAAAAGACAGTGGGAGAAGAGCATTACCAGAGACTCATTTGCCATAATTCCAATTCAACATTTCTTAGCATTTAAACTGGATGATAGAACACTCACCTTTCTAACCTCAACTTCAAACACTAAATTAAATAAGAATTTTTAAATCTGTTTCAAAGAGGGCTTGCCACATGAAATGTTTGGAAAAGCAAACTTTTCTTTAAGAAACTTACCAGGATCGAGAAGAGACCAGTCACACCAGCACAAGGCCAATTACAAAGGTACTTTTGACTTCTGTAACATAGACCAGAACTGGGTAAATATCCAAGAACACTCCTTCCATGTCCTTCTAGACGTAGGACATAATATCAGAAAACACTAGATTCCAGTGGTGAGATACAGCCCAAATGGAGATCTCACTATCGTCATAAATGACATACAAATATCAAAGTGTTTTATCAGACAGAAATTGTACACATATAAAGGGGTACCTTCAAACATGAAAAAACAGTAAGGAAGGCCGTCTTTAAAATTCAGAGGTTGCCCCCTGTGAAATATGGAGCTTTCTCAATTATGTTCTTCTTGTCACTTTAGGCCTTGGACCCATACCTGATAAGCAGATAGAGTGTAAGAAGCTTTAACCCAAATAGGAAATGATATTCCTTTGACTGGAATAAATCTGTCAACAAAAAGGTACAGGCTCACTGCACTCTGCAGGTTCTTATTAAAAATATACATTAAAGTCCAGCATAGTGCCTTTACTCCCCACATCTGTTTGCTATTTTATCTCCATTATTAATACTGTAATGCAGGGTCCCCATTCAGGCAAGATTAATTCACTGTTCCCAAAGCCTTCTGCTGACATTGCAATGGATCTGTTTGGAAGGCTGTAAAGGCAGGCCCAGGCATTGCTCTCGACATGTGATCAGTAAGGAGATGAGGCCTGCGCCCCCAGCTTAACAAGAGAGAAGAGGAAGTTGGATTGGACCTGTGATCAGAGAGGTAAAGTAGCCCAGTGGTTAAGAGCTCAGACTTTGGACTCAAGACAGCTCAAGTGAATCCTAGTTCTTTTATTTTAGGCAGTTCATTTACCCCTAAGTGACTCCGTTTTCTCATCTATAAAACGGAGATAACAAAAGAACCTGGTAAGATTGTAAAGTATTTGATGCAATGATAAAGAAGCTAGTAAGAACTACAAAAAGCAAAAAAAAAAAAAAAAAAAAAAAAAGATTATTATCATCTTCTTCATCATGATACCATGATCATCTCCAGAACCAGCCTCTTATGCTGAGGCAGGGCAGGAAGAACCCTGCTAGTCTTTCAACCTACACATGCTAAGTAGTCATCACCAAGATACCAAAATGATAGCATAGGAGGCAAAAGGGGACAAGAAACAAAAAAACAGGAGAGGCTATATAATAGAAATAGAATCAGCTCTTGATTAACCATGCTAACAAGGGGGAAGAGAAGGAAAACACTTATTTATTTGTTTGTTTGTTTTGAGAGAGAGGGCACAAGTGAGCGAGGGACAGTGAGAGAGGGAGGGAGAGAGAAACCAATGAGGGGCAAAGAGAGAGAGAAGGAGAGAGAAGGAGAGAGAAGCAGGGCTCACCGAAAGTGGGGCTCAAGCTTGCCCGAAGCAGAGAAGCAGGGCTTGTGCTCACCAGATACGGGGCTCAACTCATGAACCATGAGATCATGACCTGAGCCAAAGTCAGATGCTTAGCTGATGAGCCACCCAGGTGCCCAAGAAAACATTTGAATTGAAGGAAAGAATCCCTCCCATGAAAAAGTGTAGATGGAAACAAAAAAAAAATTTGTTTTAATTATAGACAGTAACTTACTGGAGTACATGATATAATTGTTTAAGAAATGGGAGAGCATAGTCATTAAGAATACGAACTCTGGATGGGTGCCGGGGTGGCACAGTCGGTTAAGCATCCGACTCGTGATCTCGGCTCAGGTCATGATCTCATGGTTCATGGGTTCAAGCCCCATATTAGGCTCTGAGCTGATGGCACAGAGCCTGCTTGGGATTCTGTCTCTCCTCTCTGCCCCTTCCCTGCTTGTGCGCTCTCTCCCTCAAAATAAACTTGAAAAAAAATTTTTTTTTTAAAAAAGAATATGAACTCTGGAGCCAAAATGCCTGCATTAGAATCCTGCTCCACCACTTCTAAGCTGCGTGACCTTAAACAAGTTATAGATTCTCTTTGTGTCTCAGTTTCCTGATCCATAAAATAGGGCATATATGAGCATCTACCAGTATTACATGACTGTGCTGAAAATAAAATTAGTTTATATATACAAAGTGAAGAGAAGAATACCTGGCTCATCATCAATACTTAACAAATGTTAGCTTTCATTATTGTTAATGTAACTTATTTTTTAGCGGACTTAACACTAAGTCGATGTTTAACTTAATATTAAAAATTGTTTAAATTCAGTGGTTATAGAGGGAAGTGGGGGAGGCAGGTGTGTACAGAAATGTACAGGGCAGAAATGTACAGGGCAGAAAATGGGACTAGACTAGACTAGAATAAAAAATGTACTATAGATAAGCTGAGTACAGACAACCGCAGGTTAAAAGGAAGTAGACAAGGAGTAGATAAGATCAACAGAAGGATAGAGATGGATATATTCATAATAAAGTAAGTAGGTAAAATGTTAATTGCAGAATCTAGGTGGTGGGTATTTGTGTGTTCACTATAAAATTCTTTCAACTTTGCTTTATGTTTAAAATTCTTCATAATAAGCTAGAGGGAATAAAACAAGTAGACCTAAAAGCATCAACTCAAATTCTGGGTCACAGCTATGCTGACTGTCCTCTGGGCTCAAACACCAAAGCAAGCTTAGAAAAATCTGATGGTTTTGGAACACTTGCTCATCATCAACACTGTCCCACACCAGATGAGCAGAGCTCGGGTGCTGACGTGGATCACTCTGGCATATGCAGATATAAGCAGAGGGCAGAAACCCAGAGGTTCCACCTGAAAAATGCCAACTTCACAGAACTATGACATTATCACCCCTGCTGAGGGAAACCCCAGAAATAAGGCTCAAGGCTAAGAAACAGACAGGTGGAGGGTGGGCGGGTGTCACACACTCACTCATGGACTCTGCTGTCACCATAGAGATCGCTCAGGCCAAAGCTGATGTAGTGCCAGTGTTCAGGGATATTGGCAGAAGGGCTCCCCACGTTCCTGTACATGCTAACATAGTCCAAGGGGTCTGGGCCGCCCAACCTGCAAAACACAAAACACAAGGGAGTCAGTGTGAGTCTGAAAGCAGACAATGTGAAGCTAAACAGTTATGCCTTACAAATCTAAAGACCCCATCGTGGAGGAACCTGGGATGAAAGGTAACTAAAAGGAGGCCATACCTCTCTGGGATAAGACCAAGGGATGGGCAGCTAGAAACTGCCCGATTCCATAAGCACAAGAGGCTCCCTTCTCCTGTCCCCTATATGCAGGAACTCTTTTAGAAATAAAACAGAGTGGGTGGTTGTCCCTTTTGATTGCTCCTGTTTCAAATTACCAATCCCAAACGGGATTGGAAGGGATTATCTCTCTTCCATGGCGCCTGTAAACATGCCAAGCTTCAAAGCAAGAGGTGCATTAGTCAATCAATTGGCTTCTGTTGAAAGACCATCCTGAGCATCCCCAATGGGCATTGTTCCTGGAAGCAGAGGCTCAGCTCCACTCCTGCCTCTTAGACAGCTAATTCCTGAAAGACTATATTGTGCCCTATGTTAATTACAGTTTGTTCTAAACAAACCCAATGCTTCTAGACCCCAGCCTGCACCCCACAGACCAAAGCTGGTCTTTTATCATGCAAGTGACAAAGGCCAAACTTAGGCTAGCCCAGCTCTGCACAGAGAACCGCAGCAGGCCAGGCTGAGCCTTGTGAGTGCCTGCATTTGGAAGATGATCCTAGGAGACTGTTGCCTCAAAGGTAGAGCTAGAATATTAAATGATTTGGGGCCTCTGAGGACCACATTAAACTTCCCCCATAATTCCAACAGAGAAGCAGCTGAGGAAGAGATTCAGTCATTATCTCACTCTGAGGATTTAATTCCATAAGGGTTTATTCCTTTATTCCTTTAGTAGAGCAATTAGTGCTCTTTAAAAAAAAAAAAAAAAAGTCCTATGTTTCTTCAGAATGAATAGGGAAACTTGGTAGACTTGAGAAACAGACTAAATGGAACCATCAGCGGAAGGAAGTCTGCATTTAGCCCACAAACACTCTGCATTTGAGCTGCCTTGGACATCTGACTGTTTCACAGACTGCAAAAACTCTGCCTGCCCCTGGGACATTGATGGAGTGCACTTTGCAATTGGGATCATATGCTGAAGGAACACTAATGATCAAATAAAATACATGTTACATGTGATCCCAGCACGTGTGCCAGTATCATGCAATTTAAATACTATTTAAAACTAGTAGGTCTGGTTTCATCCTCCTTTGTCAGGGTATTACTTGCCTTTATAGAAATCCCTATTCTCTGCTAGGAAATGCTGAGTTATTTATAGAACTTGTAAGAGAGTTGCTACAAATAGCTAAGAATATGAACTGAGTGGATCAGGAAAGGGGACAAATCTCTGTGTCTTCCCTTAACTGTGATTTGGCCAAATCATGAGACTATTTCCACAACCAGTTGGATACAGAAAAGTTTGCTAGGGAAAGGAGGAAACAAAAGGGTAGCTATCCCGAGAAGAACCACATGGTAGTTGCAGAACCCCAGAACAGATGGGAGTGCCTACAGGCTCCGTATCTGCTTGGGTTTCCTGCTGCAAATTCCCAATCTTGCTCCTTCTTCAGCCTAGGTCCATCCAGCAACAAGTAGAAAAGGGTATCTGCAGTTCCATACTCTATCTGCCACACCCCTGCAGCCCTCTTTCTGGCCAAGTCTCTCAGAGGATATAGCATCACGTAATGAGGCTTTATCTTAAAACTATAACTGCAGGGAATAACCAAGAGTCAGACAAAATTAACCTTGTCCCAAGCACAGAGTGTTCTGTTCTTACTCATAAACCTGATGGGAAACAGATGAGTATATAGAAAATAATCACATTTTGCACTTAGAAAAAGATGTTATCCAAGGACCCAGAGAATCCCTTGATGCTCTTCCTTGAACTTACTTCCTTGAACACCTAACTACACCCCACAAGGCAGTTGCAGGACTGTAGTGACTCCAGGTCACTCCATGCTGTCAGCCTCTTTACATCCTCCTACTGACACACGGAACTGGCCTCAGCCCTAGCCAGTCTAGTTTCTGCCACCTCCAGATGAAGTTAAGAGGTTACCCTGGAGAAGACTCAGCCCTAAAGGGAGAGGTAACCAGCAAAGACATCCATTCTATCAGCCTCCCCCTTTGGGTCTACCTGCCCTGTTGGCCACATTCCAAGCTGCTTCCTGAAGAGACAGTCTTTCAGGATTCAATGAAGGGGATCATCTAACACAATGCATGAATGCGGTTCTGGACAGATTCAACCAATTCCTCGGTCAATTTGGTCCAGAAAGACCATGAAGACAGGCTCTTTGTCGGAGTCCCTATAACACCTGTTTTGCCCAGAGGCTGCAGAAAGAGAAGGTTGCAAACAGGAATGGGAAACAAGAAAGGACCATTCCTACCCCAAGGGCAGCCCTTCTGTATACAGGTCTGATCTTAACAGAGCCACTTGAGGGTTACTCTCTGCTTCCCTTAGAGACTACAGCCTAAATCCTGAAGTTTGTGGACAGGAAGCTCCTCTTAACATCTTAACTGCACTTCTTTCCTCCGTGTCAACGTCCCAGGTTTTCATTTTTTACTGTGGTCCCCTTCAATCCCAAACCATGGCTCTCCCGGATCCTGCCTCTGCTCCAGTCAATGTCCTAAAGCAAAGCGGCTGCAGAGCCAGAGGCAGCTCTGCTTGAAGAAAGAGAACCGTGCCGAGTAAGCAGAAAGTTTATCGAGAAAACTTGCTCCGTGAAACTTCAAACGCGAAAGCACGGCACCGATCTGACGTCTGAGCTCACTGGGAAGGTATCAAAAGAGACCTCCTCCTCCTCCTCTCTTCACCAACACAACTCTCGAAACTTGCTCCCCCTCTTAACCTACGGGAGAGCCGGGGTTCCCAGAGCCGCCCCTACCCTGTGCAGTCTCGAGCCCTCTGAGCTCCGCCAGCCGCACTCCTCCAAAACCCTCTCCTATGCTCCCCAGGCCCCGCCTCGCCTCCCCCAGCCCACTTCAGCCACCCCCCGCCCCTGGCTTCCCCTCGCCCACTAATGACCCCCTACAGGCGCCCCCTCCTTTCACCACGTTTACAGTTCCCTCTCTCCTGTCGCCCCCCCCTCCTACACACACCCCCAACTCACTCTATTCTCCTAATCCTAGTTAACCCTTCATCCTCCCTCGTTAACCCTTCGCTACCCACTGGCTCCGTTAACCCCTTTGTCCCCATTCTCAACTTGAGCCTTAACTCCTTCCCTCGCAGCAGGACGCCCTCCTTCTAAGTGCTTTAACCATTCTTCTCCACCTCCTTCTCCCCAGCAAATGACTTCGCCCTCGGCGCTCTAACCCTTCCCATCCCGCCCCTGTCCTTCTCCCCGCGGCCCAGAGCATACCAGTACTTGACGATAGCGGTAACCTGGAGCGGGTTCGGCTGGTCAGGGTAAAGGCGGCGGCACTCTCCGTAGATGGCGTGCAGTCCCGGGGGGAAGAGCGAGGCGAAGGCCGGGGGCGCATTAGGGCCAGGGGCCGGGGGCGCGGTGGGGCCGGGGGCGCCGCTAGGCCGCAGCTCCGCCATCCGGGCGCGTAAGGGCGCTGGGGGGACCGGGGAGGGTGGACGAAAGGGAGAGCACTGACGCGCCAGCAGGCGGACTCCGTGGGTGCGACTCCCCGAGGCGATGGGGGCTGCAGCGAGGTCTAGGCTCCGCGCCTGCGCACCGCGCACAGTCTGCCCAGGCCGTCGCCGCCGCAGAGACGGCCAGAGGGTGCCTCGGGGGCCGCGGGGCGCTCAAAAGGGCGGGGCGTCGGATCGCCCTATTCCGGCATCCATTGGCTAGTGTCTGTGCCAGTCACAGGTGGGGAAGGCGTGACTTGACAATAGGTCCCGCCTCCTTCTCCTTGTGTTGGGGAGTCCCAAGGCTCTTGGCCTCCCCCTAGTGTTAGGAGGAACCCAGGTTTAAATAGAGATGTTGCGACATCCTGAGGTGCTAGGGTCCCACGAAAGCAGTGGGAAGTGCGCCGCCAAAGAGTTTGTCACTATTCCAACATGATGCTAACAAGAATTTAAGCATAAATCTGACAATAATGGATTGATTCATTCACTCCTTAGTGTGGCATTAGTTTTAACAGATTATAAATCTGAATGTTTCCTACCGTCTTTGAATGTCCTTCTGACATTCTTACTGACTGACACTAACACCGCCAAATTCAGGAGTCCTATGTTGAAATACTTATTTTGGAGTCCTGTTAAAAGTGGCAAGAGTTAGTTAAACTAGGATCAATTTAAAAGACTTGGTAATTTTTTTTAAGTTTGAGAGAGAGAAAGAGAGAGAGGGTGAGAGAGCACGTGAGCAGGGTAGGGGCAGAGAGAGACAGAGGGAGAGAGAAGATCCCAAGCAGATTCCCAAGAGAATCTCCACTGACAGCGTGGAGTCCTATGCAGGGCTGGAACTCAGGAACGGTGAGATCAGGACCTGAGCCAAAATCGAGTCAGACGCTTAACCGCTTAACCAGGCGCACCAAGACTTGGCAATTTTTTTGATAAATGCTTTTAGTGATGACAATCTCTTCTTTGTTCTGTTTTATGCAGATGTATGCAGATTGCCTTGAGGAACACCAAAATTCGTTATCTATTATGGATCTGCTCTTTCCCATTCCCTTTCACTTTCTGTAACTGGGAGAAGTTTTAAAAAGATTTTATTTTTTAAGTGATCTCTACACCCACCGTGGGGCTGGAACTTACAACCCCCAGATCAAGAGTCATATACCCCGCCGATTGAGCCAGCCAGGCATCTCTGGGAGAATTTTTAGTTCCTAAGGCACCGGGTTGAGAATTATTTTCCTGTGTACAGTAAGGAATTCCAAGAGAAAGGAATAGAAAGAAGTCCTGATTACCAGTGCTATTGACTAAAGGGTTCTTGCAATTTGAAGGGGGGGGGGTGCCTAATCTGGAGAAAAATGCATTGGTGTCATTTGAAAGCAGTGACACAAAACTTCTCTTCACCTCCATTTTCTCATTCCTCAATGTCAATTCTAATTCTCCATGAAAAATAGAGATATTAAAGCAGTTCCTGAAGCTATTAAATGAACGATGTTTTAATGAACAAAAGATCATCTGTACCCGTAGTTACAAATGCCAGTCTTCAGACCAATGTTAACCTGTTGCAAAGTCTACACCTACCCAGGAATAAATGCGAAAAGAAGCAAAAAATGTGCCGGTTTTTTCCAAAAAGCAAATTTTATAAAATGCATTTTCTTTTGTTCTGAGAGTATGTCCTCCTTCCCCGTGTGCGTGTATTAAATGTTCCTTTATTAGAATGTGATGCTGATAAATGTTTATTAATGTCTTATTGACCCAAATAAAAACACAGCAATTGTCCAGGAGAACTGGTGGCAGGGACTGACCTGGAAAATCTAAACATCCACGAATTACCGGCCAATTCAAACCCAACTACAGACAAGTACTCCAGAAGACTACATACTTCAGCATGCACTGCGAATCCCTTCAATGGAACTACAGATCCAAGCGTGCAATACAGTCATCAATCTGCGTCCCCGTCTATTCATCGAAGGAGACTACAAAGCCCAGGGTACTGTGCGTCGAAATGCGACGCCCTACTCAAACTAGGCGGGGCTCCAAAGGGGCCTGGCGAGTTAAACGCAGGGGTAAGGCATGCTGGGGGTTGTAGTTCTTCGGAGGCGAGGTCTGGCCGCTCCCTAGCCGCCTTGGACCGGCGGCTAGACTGCGCATGCGTGTCAGTGGCGTTAGCAGCAGACCCGGCTGGCAGTTCCTTCCTCGGAAGGGGATATTCTTCTGCCATGGAGTCCTACGATGTGATCGCCAACCAGCCTGTCGTGATCGACAACGTGAGTTGCATCTTTCCTATCTCTAAAGGGGTTTATGCTCTCTTCCCCAAAGGGATCGCTCCCGGGTTTCGGCCTGGGCCACCGGCTCTTTGTCACTGGCCCAGCCTGTCAGGCGGGTTCAACCGCCGCCACCTCCGTCCTCCCTTCACCCGTAGTCCATAGGCAGGGCGGCTGGCCAGCAACCATGGGATGGAGAAGTTTGGGATGGATAAAGGCAAAGGCTGTAGTCCGAGCCGGGTTCTTGGGCCCTCGGCTCGAGGGGCCTTAACCGCTCAGTGAGCGCCCGGCGTCCGCCCCGTCCCCTGTTTCCGATCATTCTATTGGTTGTTCTGGCTGTCCATCTTGGCCGATGACCCCGCCTCTGGGCCTTGCCGGAGGAGGGCAGCCCTCCGCAGTGATTGGCTTGCGCCCCTGCCGTTCTTCCGGGCCGCCATAATAGTTCCTCTCTCTAAGGGGCGGGCGGGTGCACGAGGGCTGTGGGGATTGGCTTCGGGAACTCACAGCGGAGGGGCCTGACGGGCTGGGGCCCGCCCCCGGGTGGGGAAGGGCTAAGTTTCCTTCGGTCCCCAGCAGGGCGGGTGGCTTGGCTGTGTATATGGGTGGGGCTCGGGAATCTGGTGCCGGAAATGGCCAAAGGATTGCAGTTATTTCTGTGATTATAAATTACAACGTTAATAAAGATCCAGAAGAAAGAGTGACCAGGCAAGCAGGGAGGTACTATCCTTTTCGGAATGTGGGAAAAAATTACTAAACATATTTGCCAGGTGCTCTAGCACGTACAGGGGGCTTTCACATACATTTGAATTGAAAAATTGGGTGCATAGTTAGGCAGGAAGTTTGATCCTCGTTTTACGAATGAAAAAAAAAAAAAAACCTGAAGCACGAAGAGGTGAAGTGAACCCAAGGTCGTACAGTGGAGGTGACCTAAAACCAGTGCTTTATCCGCTATTCCTCCTGCTAGTAGCCAACGTATATGCATCAATAGTGACAAACGGAAGGAAACTGAATCCTGCTTTTATTTTGGGCGGAGGGTGACTTTTGTAAAACAACTCAATTTCTACGTTCCACTCAAAGGCTTCGTATCGCTGAGATTGGTTGGTACCTTCTGTGCCCCTTGAGGCAAAACTGCCAGTTCTGTCCTAAGCTATCAGATTCATTCTGTTGATCCAGCCTTGAGACCTTAGGCATGTTACAAGGTGCTTTTGTTTGCATCATCTCCTTGAAGCGTCAGCTCTAGTAGGTGGCTAGGAATTACTGTCCCCCCCCGTTTATGCAGAAAAGTGAACCTTAGAGGTTAAATAACAGTCAGTATTGAAGCCACCTGTCTTAGAAGTTGAGCCAAGACTCAAACTGAGATCGATCGGGTTCCAAATTCCTCACTTTTTTTTGGGGGGGGGGAGGGTCTCCCTCACTAGACTGTTAAATGCTTGGAGGAAAAGATGGTATTCCTTAATTTTTTTGTTACTCTTCCCTTCCCGCCCTCCTTCATACACACAGCATCTAGAGCCTATCACCACTATGTGCTCAATAAATGTTTTTTGTTGGATTGATGGGTGGGTGGATGAGTGACCAAATGTCACAGTAACAAAGATGCCCCTAAATAAAGATTTGAGGTGGGGAGAGAAACCTAGTCAGTTGCTGCAGCGGGCTGAGTAGGGGTCCTTGTTAATTGATTTTCAGAGAACACTATTTCTATCTTCAGCCAGTTTATGGATACTTCATCTGCCTTTTTCTTAATTTTAAAAAGAAAAAAATAGAAATTATCGATTTCCTGTTTCCATCAGCGATGCAGAAGGAGCAGTCTGTCCATCTTATTAGATCCTTTGATTCTGGAATTGTTGGGCAGGAGTTCTGTCTCTAGCCATTTTCCTTAAAGTCAATTAAGCTAATGCTTTTTAGTTTCTCCTTTGTCTCTCTCCATAGTATATTTGAAATACATCATTGTAGTGGTGCATGTTGAGTTTTAAGATTTAAAGAATTGATTTGTCTATTTTCTCTGGGAAAATATTTTTTTATTATGCCAATAATAATGCCAAAAATTGAAGTAGGAGAAATTCTCTCACATTATTATTATTATTATTATTATTATTATTATTATTTGATGTTTATTTTTGAGAGAGAGAGACAGAGTACGAATTGGGGAGGTGCAGGGAGAGAGAGGGAGACACAGAATCAGAAGCAGGCTCTAGGCTTCAAGCTGTCAGCACAGAGCCTCACACAGGGCTTGAACCCACAAACCGTGAGATTGTGACCTGAGCTGAAGTCGGTTGCTCAACCAACTGAGCCATCCAGGTGCCCCTCTCCCACATTTTTAGATCTGGGGCCTCAGATAGTTCTTGCTGTTTGACATTTAGAGAGCTTTATTTTGTTTCAAAGTGAAATAAGGATAGGAAAAATAATTTGAGAATGGTGTGTATCTAGCAGATTTAACTGCTCCATAGCTTAATACATTGCTACAATTTTATTTCTGGGCTACAGAGAGTATAATTAAAAGAAAGGAGAGCAGGGGCGCCTGGGTGGCACAGTCGGTTAAGCGTCCGACTTTAGCCAGGTCACGATCTCGCGGTCCGCGAGTTCGAGCCCCGCATCGGGCTCTGGGCTGATGGCTCAGAGCCTGGAGCCTGTTTACGATTCTGTGTCTCCCTCTCTCTCTGCCCCTCCCCCGTTCATGCTCTGTCTCTCTCTGTCCCAAAAATAAATAAACGTTGAAAAAAAAATTAAAAAAAAAAAAAAAGAAAAGAAAAGAAAGGAGAGCAAAGAACAGGAGAAAGAGAGAAGAGGCTCATTATCATTTCACAGCCTTTCTCAGTCTTAAAATGATTGCTGACCACTCCTTTCTACCTATTCTGGCACCAAACCAATTCATCAGAATTTAATGAGGAAAATGGAAGGGGAGGTGTACATACATGTACTTTAATGACAACGATAAACTGATAGGTGTTTTTAAAAACTAAACACAAGTCATTCTTCCCAAAGGTATGTAATGGATAGTAATACAAAAGGAAGGCAGCTCCCAGGCCACATTTTGAGGACTTATTTTTCAGCTTTCTTCTTTTTATTATAGAAAATGTGAAACATAAACAAAAGGAGAGGAAGAATATAACAAATATCCACATATTCACCTAGCTGTAACAGTTATCAACTTGTGGCTAATCTTTTTTAACTTATTCCCACCTACTTCCCTTTCCCATACTTTTTTTTTTTTTTTTTTACTTTTTCTTAATTTATTTTTTTAAGTAAGCTCTATGCGCATTGTGGGGCTTGAACTCACAACCCTGAGATCAAAAGTCACGTGCTCTACCAACTGAGCCAGCCAGGTGCCCTCTCCCATACTCTTCTAAAGACATAATCAGTATACTACTATCAAACCTAATACAATTCATAATTCCTTAATAACATCAAATATTTTGTCAATGTTCAAATTTTACTGATGGACTCAATTTTATTATTATTATCTTTTTACAATTTGTCATCAGCTCTTGAGACGTACTGATTCACTTAAGTTTAAGAAACACTAGAATTAGCTGAGGAAATGAAGTCACTATATTTATTTTACACTGTCACTTGCAATGTGATATTGACCCCATTGGTTGTACAACAAGCAACAGCAAGAATCCATCCCGTTTGTTGGAAAGGCTGAGAAGAGGTGACTTATAAAGATAGCTCACTGTTCAATTATGTGTATTTTGAGAGCCAAGGATGTGCTTCACACCAACCTAAACACTCTGAGGGTAAAAAAGAAACCAGGTATCATGTGGAGGGGGAAAATATCATGAATTAGTTGCTGGCAATGCCTTGAATAGGAGTTTCAATCTCAGTGCTTGCAGAGGCCAAGCAGGCACACAAAAAGGGGGAGGAAGACAGTACCTTTAAAGAAGTCTTGAGGAATCTGAAAGGTGCTTTGAGCATGTCTAACCAAAGGGCCAGCTGCTTTTCATTTCCAGCCAGTGGTCCCCATCCAGGAATGCAGGCCCAGTGTTGCCGGATTTTCTGATGTCTCAAGAGAAATCAGAAACACCAAATTTTATATGCAGCCTCTAATTTTTAACTGTTGGAAGTTAACGTAAAAGTAATTCGTGGTCTGCAGAGACGGAAAGTAGTTTAGTGGTTGCCTAGGACTGGTTGGCAGGAGAGGGCAGGTAGGATGGAGAGAGTGACTGCTAATGGGTACAGGCTCTGGGATGATGAGCAAGTTCCAAAATAAGATTGTGGTGATGATTATACTACTCTGTGAATATACCACGAACCATTGAGTTATATACCTTAAGTGGGTAAATTAATACGGTAGCGAATTTTATTTCAATGAAATTGTTTTCCAAAAAGTACTTTGTGGGCCAAAATATATCTTTATGCCAAAATGAGCCACTAGTGCCCTAGAATCTGAGGCTCCACCTCTCAGCATCCTTTTCCCACTTGTAAGATGGAGAGAACGAGCCTCTTTGCCAGCATGTCAAGAATAATCAGGAGCGCTTAGGCTAAAGGTTGCCCAAGCCCCAGGCCCATAGTTAGCAGATAACTGGGAGAGCCTTGCTGAGGGATTTGCTGTCTGTTTACCTGCTTCAGAAAGAGAATGGTCATTGGTGACTGGCCGCAGACTTGAATCCTCAAAAATCAAATATCTATTATGGAACTGCTTTTTCAAGAAGCCTCTGCAAGGCGTTTGTTTACTTGGCTTTGCCAGAGTGAATAACAGAGAAAGTGGCAGCTCATTTGCCAGGTGCATAGTTCTTAGTTAACAAATACTATTAAAGAAATTGACAGGGCCTTTTTTATAATCTTTGGTTTGAGCAGAATAGAAGCAGCTCAGCCTCCTCCTCCGTCCCACTCATTCTTTCCCCAGCTGCTGGCCTAGCAGGCCAGCTCTTGGGACTGCAGGGACAAGCCGGGTCTGGCTCCACCTTGTGCATCATTCCCAATGCTGCCTCCACCTATCCAGCACCACCTCTGCCTGGGGCTTCTGGCATTCCAGCTGCTGGTTCAGGTTCCATATTTTAGGCTTCATCTGCCAATCGTTTGAGCTTGGATTTAATTTTAGGCAGCCAGCATCTATTTGAGTATCAAATGCCAGATACTGCTGTTATAGAAAGTCTCTGAGCTTGAGGACCTTGGGCTGAAAACAGGCAAAAACGGAAACCATAAATTCAAATAGAAGGCAGAAGGAAGGGGCGCCTGGGTGACTTAGTCGGCTAAGTGTCTAACTCTCGATTTTGGCTCAGGTCATGATCTCATGCATTCGTGAGATCAAGCCCGACATCTGGCTCTGCCCTGACAGCCCAGAGCCTACCTGGGACTCTCTCTCCCTCTCTCGCTGTCCCTCCGCCTCCCCCTCCCTGCCCCAGTGCACTCCAACACGCGTGCTCTCTCTCAAAATAAACCTTAAATAAAAATAAACATTAAAAAAAATAAATACAGGGGCGCCTGGGTGGCGCAGTCGGTTAAGCGTCCGACTTCAGCCAGGTCACGATCTCGCGGTCCGTGAGTTCGAGCCCCGCGTCCCGCTCTGGGCTGATGGCTCGGAGCCTGGAGCCTGTTTCCGATTCTGTGTCTCCCTCTCTCTCTGCCCCTCCCCCGTTCATGCTCTGTCTCTCTCTGTCCCAAAAATAAATAAACGTTGAAAAAAAAAATTTAAAAATGAAATAAATAAATAAATAAATAAATACAGCAGAAGGAAATGCAGACTACCTTGTGGTATTGTGGTACAGGTAATGGTGATTCTGTGAAATAATAGGAAGAGGATAGTTAATTCCAACGGGATTATTCTTCATGAGGAAGGCGATGATATTTGAACTGGGTCTTTATACTCTCTTGCTAGGAGGGCCAGAGAGGAAGAAACGAACCTAATATCTTCATTTGCCTTAATTTACTCAGACTCTAGTCTGATTTTGCTATTAAACTCACAATGAAATATCCAGGAAAATCGTCTCTTCAAAATATCTAGAGTCTGAAATGTAGGTCTCATCTTTACCTTTCTTGTTTTCAACCTCTGCCAGGAGGTCCAATTAGTCTGTTGGCATCACCACACCCAGGTGAAGGCAGTGAACAATTACTGGAAGCGTGAGCCAACAAGTGCCCGGAGTTCTGTACAGTGCTGTGCGCACTACCCATGCCACCGTCCCAGAGCCCGCAGGCTGCGGTACGATGGTTCTCCCTCCTTCCCAGTCTCTCAGCTCAGTTTACAGCTGCACCTTTTCCAGGCTCCTTGCTGTCCTGCCCAGGCCGATGAGTTTGCACATTGTCTCCTGTTTTTTCTGTTGGCAGAGGTTCCTGCTGTCTTAGAGAACTGGCATTCCCTATCCTTCAGCCACCTCATCCTCTCTGTTTTGCCAGAGTCAGGCACCAGAATGGCCTATCTACCCGCCCCCCCCGCTCCGCCCCCACTTCTCCTATAGAAGAGCAGGAATAAGAGACAGAGAGGGAACCAGGGATATTGCAGGAAAGCCTTTGGTGCAAAGATAACCTTGGCTATTTAGCATCTCCTGATGTGTTTACTGCTTGCCGCGTGGGTTTGGAAATACCGCTCTCTGCCCCAGGAGAAGTAGTTAACAGGCAGCAGGAAAAGGCTTGCCCCTATTACATGTGCAGCTGCAAACCGTGTTGGGGTAGAAGGGTGAGCATATTGGGTGTAGTGGTGCAAGAGTTAAGAAGGAAGAAGACAGGCTATATTTGCAAGCAGTAGCAAACCTCGACATCTGTCCTGCACAGAGTTGGTATCTGTATCTACAGTCCCTGTTTACTTTGGTTGGGCCCCAGGAGGTACCAGAGATGGTGGTGGGGAAGTCACTCTCTTCCCCACCCGACTTACCAAGTATTGGAGCAGCAGGGTTGTAATGTGGGGTCTCTTTGTAGCTGATGCTTTAGAACTTCCCTGCTCTTTACAATCAGAAGACCAGTGAGTAAAACAGAGCATAATAAAAACAAAAAACGAAAAGCAACCACAATCCTCCAATAAAGCATAGAGGTTTGCCCCTGCAGTAAGAACCAGACAGCATGTGCTCCATTGGAGTCAGCTTCAAGCATGGCAGTGTTCCATGGTGGTGTCTGTCATAGAGACCCTGAAGGGCAGGGAGAGTTCAGGCTTGAGCTGGGAAAGTAGGTTAACAGCGTCATGGTGGTTTAACAAATCACGCGTTCTTCCCACCTTGGTTATGTTCCTGAACTTGGCTGCTCTGGTGCTTCTAGGTACTTTTCTCTTCTCTCCTCAGGTTTTCTCTTTTTCTTCCCTGTGTTAATAGTATTTTTTTATGTTTATTTTTGAGAGAGAGTGAGCATGCACATGGGGGAGGGGCAGAGAGAGAGGAGGACAGAGGCTCTGAAGCAGGCTCCGCACTGACAGTAGAGCACCTGATGTGGGGCTTGAACTCATGAACAGCAAGATCACGACCTGAGCCGAAGTTGGACTGAGCCACCCAGGGGCCCCAATATTATTTTCAATTCCAGAAGTAAAGCATGTTCAATGTAGAAAAGTCAAAGAATACAAAAAAAAAAAAAAAAAAAAAAAATCAAATAATACTTTGAGTGTGCAGTGAAAGCTCTCCTCCCCGTCCCTAGTCCCCCCTCCTGGTGACACGTGTTCCCTCTATAAATGCTCATACAGATGGATATACTATACGCAGATAGAAGGTCGTCTCTGTTAAATAAAAATGGAACCAGGGGTGCCTGGGTGGCTCAGTTGAGGGAATGACTCTTGAGTTCGGCTCAGGTCATGATCTCACAGTTTTGTGAGTTTGAGCCCAATGTCAGGCTCTATGCTGACAGTGTGGGGCCCACTTAGGATTCTCTCTCTCCCTCTCTCTCTCTCAAACAAACAAACTTTAAATAAATAAATAAATAATAAAAAATGGAACCGTATTATACATATTGTATGATATATATCTCCTCTTGTTTTTGTCATACTTCTGACTTTTCTTTGTCTCTCCTCTCTCCTCAGGGATCCGGTGTGATTAAAGCTGGTTTTGCTGGTGATCAGATTCCCAAATATTGCTTTCCAAACTAGTAAGTAATTGTATACATTAGTCAGAAGCTTGAGAGGTATGTGTTGCCCGGCCGGCTCCGTTGGTGGAGCACGCAACCATTTATCTCAGGGTTGTGGGTTCGAGGCCCACATTGGTATGGAAATTACTTAAAAAATAAATAAAATCCTTAAAAAAAAAAAAAGCAGCAGTAGCTTGGGAGGCTTGTCAGCTTTGTTATGGGGTCAGCCCTCTACCTTTTGGAGAGAAGGGATCTCTCATTTGGGTCAGAAATTTGAAATAATATACAAAAAACTTCATACATGTTCATTGTAGAAATTGCAGGAAATGCAGAAAAGTAGAAAGAAGAAAATCAAAATCAACTGTAACCTCACTCCTCAGAGAGAAACACAGTAGAACTGAGTCCAGCTCTTCCTGTCTAAGCATACACATCTGCACATCCTTCCTGTGTTATGTCATGAAAGGAAAAGTGACGGTCCCCCGATCTCTTTTATAGTGTGGGCAGACCCAAACACGTTCGTGTCATGGCTGGAGCCCTGGAAGGTGACATCTTCATTGGCCCCAAAGCCGAGGTAATTCCCAGTCCTACTGTAGAAGCCTCAAGCCAACAGAGGACCTTCATTATTCCCAACATGGGCAGTGTCCCAGCAGTGGGACAGCCATGAGTAAAAGGAGCAATTTCCTCTTAAATCCCCCTTTGGTCCTCTCATCCTAGGTCTGATTGGTTCATTTCTCTCAGGAGCAGCCTCTGGTTTTGGAGAGGAAATATCTGGAAACCCACTTTGGGAAATAGAAACCAGTCTAGAAAATAGGGCTTTTGCTTTCCTTCTGTATTCTGTCACTACCTTGCCAATGATGAGATTAGCTAGCTTGGTTCTTTTTTTGGCGAAAGGGATTCAGGGGGATATCCTAGCTGGGATACCCTGGGGATGAGTTAATTAGCATAGTTTGGCAGAGCCCTGGGGCAGCCTCTGGATACAGAACAACAGAATCATTGTTGCCAGCCTGGGCTGCAAGTGCTGATGCCCAGAGGTGGGAGCCAGGAGATTGTGTCCTGGGATCAGGCAATGAGAAGGGTGCCTCCTGTCACTTGCCATAAGGGCACCCAGGGCCCAGGGAAATGCAGAAGCCCTCTGCTTTGCCAGCTAATCAGGCAGTGAGAACAGTTTACAGCATACAGTTTAGAGACTTGGCAAATGGGGGCCTGCCTTTAGCCCTGGCTGAGGACTGTGGGGTGGGAACTCCCTGTGCTGGAAGAGTGGGCCGCCTGGCTGAGAGACTGGCTGCCACTGTAACTCCTGCTCTCTGCCCCCAGGAACACCGAGGGCTGCTGTCCATCCGCTACCCCATGGAGCACGGCATCGTCAAGGACTGGAACGATATGGAGCGCATCTGGCAATATGTCTATTCTAAGGACCAACTGCAGACTTTCTCAGAGGAGGTGAGGGTCCTATGAGCACGGCACCCATGCACAGTGTGAGAGCTGGGCAGAGCCACTACCCCAAAGAGGAGGAGGAGGAGGAGGAAGGGGAGGAGAAGGAGGAAGGGAGGATAACTGCCAGGAGGGTTTGAGTCTTAACCGTGGCACCAGGCCATGTGCTCTTCAGACATGTTTGCATTCAATCTTGAATAGGACACCAGTCCTATGAAATACAGGTAGTATTATCTCCGTTTTACAAACAAGGGAACAGAAAAAACGTTCAGAGAAGCCAAGTAGTCTTTCCAAGATCACCTAGGGAATAAAGTGGTAGAGCTAGGATTCAAACCCATGTCTTTCAGACTCCAGAGCTTATACTCTAACTTCTAAGGAAGAAACTCTCAGCTCAGGAAAACAAAGGAAGGTGTGTCCTAGACATCAGAATTTCCAGGGGAAGGAGATACAACGTCTTTCAAAAATATATTCAATATTTAAATGTAATTTTCTATTTAGAAAAAAAATGTATACTATTTTTTGTATCATAGTAATTCCAAATTTAGAGTTTAGCAAAATCTTCTGGACAATTGGAGATTTACAGTAAATACAGAGGCCTACGTAAGAAACTTGGAGGATAGGGAGGGGAGGAAGGAGGCAGAGGCAAGGACGGAATGAGACTTCAGAGCGAGCGTGAATTTGGAAGGCTGACAAACTGGCTCACGCTGGGGTAGATGGCAGGTCCAGCTTGCCTGTTTTTGGAGGGAGGCTCACAAAGTTCCCCTCGGTTCTCTAGCATACCACACAGGGGCCTCCTGCCCAGGTGCTAATGAGAGGTAGAGATCTCACTTGGCCCTGATTGCCCTCTGGGCATCTTTCACCAGCACCCTGTGCTCCTGACGGAGGCACCTTTAAACCCACGGAAAAACCGCGAACGAGCTGCTGAAGTTTTCTTCGAGACCTTCAATGTTCCAGCCCTTTTCATCTCCATGCAAGCTGTGCTCAGCCTGTGAGTAGCAAGCAGCCTGGCCCCTTGCGGGCAGAATGGAGGCTGCCTCTCCTCTGGGTAGGAAAGGGGGTATGGAGATCTTCTCCCAGTCTCGCTTCTCTTATTCTCTCAGTGGTTTGGTGCCCAAGGCCCTCTGCTGTGCCTGCTGGGAAGGCCACACGCTGCTACAGCTCTTCCTAAAGGCCCCTGTAACTTATTGAGATGTTTATCCAGTGCCTGTTCATGCCAGACGCTGTGCCAGGCTGGTGACAGAGTCGTGTTGAAAACACCACCATGGTCTCCGTCTTCATACGCCTGTCATGCCTGTCCTGCGCCCAGCCTGCCTCACACTAGGGTTAGATCTAGGGCCAAGATTATACACTGGGGAGCTGCAGATAGGATGTGTTTGACCCTAGTGAGCCAGCATTTTAAGTTTACTTATTATTTTTTTTTAATTTTTTTTTCAACGTTTTTTATTTATTTTTTCGGACAGAGAGAGACAGAGCATGAACGGGGGAGGGGCAGAGAGAGAGGGAGACACAGAATCGGAAGCAGGCTCCAGGCTCTGAGCCATCAGCCCAGAGCCCTACGTGGGGCTCGAACTCACGGACCGCGAGATCATGACCTGGCTGAAGTCGGACGCTTAACCGACTGTGCCACCCAGGCGCCCCTTAAGTTTACTTATTTATTTTGAGAGAGAGAGTGCATGCATGCGAGCGAGGGAAGGGTAGAAAGAGAGTGGGGAAGAGAGAATCCCAAGCAGGTTCCACGCCCAGCGTAGAGCCCACAGGAGGGCTTGATTTCACGAACCATGAGATCATGACCTGAGCCGAAATCAAGAGTCAGACGCTTCACTAATTGAGCCACCCAGGCGCCCAAGCCAGCATTTTAAAATTGGGAGATTTCCAGGGCTCAGTCAGTAGAACATGAAACTCTTGATCTCAGAGTCATGAGTTTAAGCCCTACATTGGGCATGCAGCCTACTTTAAAAAAAGGAGGAGGAGTGGATTTCCTATCAAAATACTAATTTCTGGAAAGATCTGGCAATACTGGGCATGTATTCCTATAGGACAAAAGTCAGCTAGAGCTGAAATAGCCACTGCCATGTTAGGTAGTTTGCAAGTTTGACTTCGCCGCAGCCTGCTCTATTCCCTGCTGTCCTCCCAGCACGAGGCAGCATCAGTTTCTACTTATCAAACATCACGGGTTTTTTCCCTTTGGATCACAGAAATATATGTCTGTACCCTTGTCTTTACCAAAAGAGGAAAAACAAAAAACAAAAAAAACTACCTGGGAGGTAGTGGACCTACAAAAAAACGGACCTAGGAGGCCATGTGGGAAAAAAGCAAGTGTTTTGTGGAAGTGAAAATATTCTTATTTTCCTTTCCTACCTGGCCCCTGTAGGCATTTGAGTGTTTTCTTCTTGTCTGGGAAGTAAAAACTGCCCCTGGGCTGGGCCCTGAAGCAGTTGAAGGCTAGGCTGTCTCCTGAGATTGGAAGGCCTCTTCTTCCGGGAGAGGGGAGGGGCTGGGAGAGGCTGGGCTCCTTTCATTCAGGTTTTTCAGGCTTGCTTATGCTTGGACTTAGTACTGTGGCCAGTCTAAGGCCCCTAGAGAAAGGCAGGCTGCAGCTTAGCCTAGCTGACTTTGAATTCTAAAAAAAAGCGAGTGTTTTGCCATAGTAAAGAGGCAGGGGTTAGTGACGATTTGTTCCCTGTGCTGCAGTTATGCCACAGGCAGGACCACAGGTGTGGTGCTGGATTCTGGGGATGGCGTCACACATGCTGTACCCATTTATGAGGGCTTTGCCATGCCCCACTCAATCATGCGCATCGACATTGCTGGCCGAGATGTCTCTCGCTTCCTTCGCCTCTACCTGCGGAAGGAGGGCTATGATTTCCACTCATCTTCTGAGTTTGAGATTGTCAAGGCCATAAAAGAAGTAAGTGCTGCCCCATGGGCCCAGGGATGGGATGGAGAATGGAAACAGGGCAGCCAGGACCTCTGTGACCTGGAGTGAAAAGAGGCCAAGCCCCTGTCTTGCGGGGGGGGGGGGGGGGGGGTCCCTAGTCAGGCTCTGTTCTCCCCAGCCAGGCCTCCTGGCTACCCTGTGATCCCAGCTAGGCCCCCCTCACACTGACGGTCACTGTCCCCAAGTGCTGCCATCTTGTGGGAAAAAGGGAGGTGCTGCTCTTTCTTAAGCTGGTGATGGGTGTACCAATGTTCATTGTTTTTATACCTTATGTCCAAATCAGGTATGTTCTTTTACATCTTTGAAGAAGTCACAATACAGTTTTCTTTTTAAGTAAACCAGATCCTTCTGCCACCCACGGCTCTAGGGAAACCTCTGAGCTGGGTAGACAGGCCCCAGAACCATGAGTAGTAGAAGGAAGAAGAAGCCTAAGTCTAGATTAAAATTGGGTTGTGGTCTCAGACCCGGCTCCAGAGAGCCAGTTTCCACGCCTGCCCACAAGGAAGGTGGAGCAGGTAGGAACTCCTGTCCGAAGTGCCACCCAGTGTAGGCCGACAGGCCACCCTGCCCTGGCTCCAGAACAGCAGCTCTGTGGACCTTTAGGGCAATCACTGTGGAGAGGCTGATATCTGCAGGAGGGCATCCGGCAGCCCTGGGGCTTTGACCAGGTGGGCCTAAGTTTCATGCCTGCCTGACTCCTGCTTGGTTCTGCAGAGAGCCTGCTACCTGTCCATAAACCCGCAGAAGGATGAGACACTAGAGACGGAGAAGGCTCAGTACTACCTGCCCGACGGCAGCACCATTGAGGTAGGCGTGGATCTCCCTTCAGTTGTCCCAGGCTCTCAGAAGCTCTGAGCCCAAATAACTCCCCAGGGGGAGGCTGGAGTCAGACGCACCAGCCCTTTTACACCCTCTGCCTGGAGCACCGGAGCTCTGGAGCAGCACTGTCTCCCGCAGAGCGAGGCGTCAGGAACTTTGCTTCTCCCGTGTAGAGGAGAGGAAGCATCAGGGGCATTTGCCTAGGTCAGGAAGGGGTTCGGAAGAGGGTGGTTCGTGTTCTCCATAATCACTTGGGCACAGTATAGTGTGAGCTGCCTCTTCTATTTTCACTCCCAAAGGGACCTCAGCCCTGGTCCCAGCCTCTGAATTTGCTCTCCACCCTACAGATTGGTCCTTCCCGATTCCGGGCACCTGAGCTGCTGTTCAGGCCAGACCTGATTGGAGAGGAGAGTGAGGGCATCCACGAGGTGCTGGTGTTTGCCATCCAGAAGTCGGACATGGACTTGCGGCGCACGCTCTTCTCTAACATCGTCCTCTCGGGAGGCTCCACCCTGTTCAAAGGTTGGTCTTTGCTCTCGGCCCATCTCCAGGAAGTTTCCAGATCTTGCTGGGCCCAGACGCCCAGAGGATTGACATGAGATTCTCCTGTCTTGCCCATTCAGGTTTTGGTGACAGGCTACTGAGTGAAGTGAAGAAACTGGCTCCGAAAGATGTGAAGATCAGGGTAGGAGCATGGTGGGGGCTGGCGCTGGGGCTGCGGGGAACCGGGGCTCCCCTCCAAGGCTACACAGTTCCCAGATTCCACACTGACCTTGAGGTCTGCCAGCGGGAAGAACCCATTTTCCCTCTCCTTCCCCACAAAAGGGGGCAGTTCTGAGACCCTGTTGTGGCAGGGTGTTAGGCTAAGGGCCCACGTGTGGTCTGTCAGAGAAACTGTAGCATTGGCAGACTGACTCTTGCTGTTCTCGTGACACAGTCTGACATCTTGGTGCCTGTTGGGGGGAGCGAAATGTTGGAGTGTAGTTCCTACCATGGAGTCTGCTTCCCATCAGCCCCCAGCAAAGCTGGATCTTGGCCCCGGTTAGCACCAGCTTTCCTGGGAGCTGTAGATACTTAGCGCTGCTGGAAATCTGCTTCTCCAGATGAGTGTCAGGTTGGCCACAATACCCCCCAGAGAGCCCACTGGGTCCAGCAGGGACATAAGTGAAAGCCTGTTGTGTGAGACAACACATCCACTGCCATGGGCAGTGGAATGGGCCGTAAGGATGAGCGTTGGGCAGAAAAAGGACAAGGAGGTTGAAAGTCTCAGATTCCTCTTTCCACCCACCTTTTCAGATATCTGCACCTCAAGAGAGACTGTATTCCACATGGATTGGGTGAGTAGTTCTCCTAGGGAATAAGAGTGTGACAGGAAGTGAGGGCATCATTACCCCTCACCACCCCATCCCTTGAAAGCAGAGCCTCATCTGCTTTGGCCCCACGGGGACTGGCTGGCTCCACGAACACTTCCTCCCTCTCACAACATTCCTTGGGATACCCTCCACTTCAGGGGCTCCATCCTTGCCTCCCTGGACACCTTTAAGAAGATGTGGGTCTCCAAGAAGGAATATGAAGAAGACGGTGCCCGATCTATCCACAGGAAAACCTTCTAATGTTGGGACATCATCTTCACCTCTCTCTGAAGTTAACTCCACTTTAAAACTCGCTTTCTTGAGTCGGAGTGTTTGCGAGGAACTGCCTGTGTGTGTGAGTGTGTGTGTGAGTGCGTGGATACGAGTGTGTGCGCATATGCGAGTGCCGTGTGGCCCAGGGATCCCAGGGCCCAGAAAGGACGATGAACTACCCATGATGGTGATGGCCTGAGGCCTGGGGTTGACCACTAACTGGCCCCCAACAGGGAAGAGTGCTGGCAGAGGGCCACTTCGTCAGCTGGGCCTTTGGCTGGCTGTGTGGGACTATGTTTACTACCATAGGGAGACAGAGAAGGTAAATCCCGGGAGACCTTGCTGCTGCCCATCCCAGGCTGGGCTAGCCCCACCCCGTCCCACCCCCAGGGTGCCCTGAGGCCCAAGGCAGCCGCTGCCTCCCTTGCTGGGCCTTCTGCTCTTGATGCCAATCAATCATGGACTGAGGACTGGGGCCAGGGTTGAGTTCTGTCTGGTTTTGTTGCAATTTGGGTTCGGGAGTCTGGAAAAGCACTCCAGGAGCTGTTACTGAGACTCTGGGGTCAGGAGACGGCAGGGTCCCCCCAACCTCACCTGGGGACAAGTACCACGCTGGGCATTCAAAGAGGCAGGAGTAGTGCTACTTCTGATTGGTGGCAGAGCGAACACCCCAACCCTCAGCCCCTGTCCAGGGGGGTCTCGGGAGAGTTTCAGGAGCCTGTCAGCCCCAGGCCCTGTTAACTTGCTTTTCATCCATCCTTGGGCAATGCCATCTTCAGTTTTATTTATTGAAGTGTTTGTTCAGTATGGGACTGGAGAGGGAGCTCATCGCCTCCTGCCCACCAGTCACCCTGTTCACACTAATGTTTACAGCACCTCAGTTTAGCATAGCGTCCAGGGCCCCGCCATTCCCTGCTAATGGTGAACCGACAGTATCCATAGGCCTCGGGCCTATTTAGGATCAGAGGCTACATTCAAAGTCACTACCGCCAGCCTCTTTTTTCCTCTTCCTTTTGCTCACTGCCCTGGAATCAACAGGCTGGTTGCCGGTTAGATTTTCTGAAACAGGAGGTAGAATTGCTCTTTGGCAGAGGCCCCTAGCAAAGGAGGGGTACTGGGGATCCAGCGCTCTTAGGACTAGAGAAAGAGCTGCAATTAACCAGGTTGCCTTTTCCTACTCTAGCTGACCCAGGGGGGTAGGCTGTAGAGGAGAGAAGGCCCCCCACTGGGCTGATTTGTGCCATTCGTAATTTTGGACTTGTCTAGTTAAGGAGGGAGGGGGCCAGACCAGAGTGCCAGGAACTAATGGGCCTAGGCTCATCTCCTCTCCAGTGGGGCCCGGTGCCTACCCTGGACTGGGCTGGCCTAGCAGTGTCCAAAAAGGCTCCTCAGCCCAGATGTGCAAAGCTGGGGCTAGCAGATCTTCACCGGCACCCTCACCTGTGACACCGAGACCCGCCCCAGTCCCAGATTCCAGGCAGCACTCCCCCCATGCCGTCCAACGACCAAAGGCCCTGCCAGGTATGGGCCACAGCAGCAGGTGTGTGTGAAAGCGATGTGGCGACCCGCAGACTGCAGTGTGCTTAACCAGCTCACCTCCCTTCTCTTAGCCCAAGCCTGTCCCTTGCACAAACCACGTTGCCTGGTGGGGCCCAGTGTACTTAAATAAAGTCGTTCCAATAGACCCGGCAGCTGGGCCTCTGTCTCTTGGTGCTGGGTGGGAAGAGAGGAGCTGCAGGCCCTGAATCTGAGGCAGTGATTGGGCCTCATCTGTCCTCTAGAGGGCACTCTCGTACCAGCAAGACTCATCTAGCTCTCAGCCCAAGTCCCGGCCTATCAAGTGGATACAGAGAAGATGGTGTTCATGCCAAAAACCCAGGAACTGAGGGTCCCAGCCCTGCACATACACAAAAACCCATGAGTGAGACCACCTCGAATGAGGGGAGCAGCTATTGACATCCCTGAAGTCAGAGGCTCTCAAAGCTTCCACATGGATGAGAAGCTCAGGAACTTATTAAAATATAGTTCCTGGGGCCTACACTCAGATATTCTGACTAATCAGTTCTCCATTTGAAACCTGTATACTTGGGGGGGGGGGGGGGTGGCAGGGATTGCCAGGCATTTTACAAACACTAACTGTGTTTGTAACACTATTTGATCCAACAACCCTACAAAGTGTGTAGGTATTTTTATTATCCACCTTGCAGGTGGGGAAATAGAGCCACAGAAAGATTATGTAATTTCCCAAAGCTCTGCTCTTTATTAGCCTAGGATATGAACCCAGGCAGTACAGCCCTAGAGCCTAAATCTTTAGCCACTGTATAGACCTTCAAAAACCATTGGCCTTGAGCAGTAAGTAGTTCCCAATCAAGCCAATTTTGCCTGTGGGACACATTTGGTGATGTCTGGAGACATCTGGTTGTCACAACTGGTAGTGAGATGCTACTGGCATCTAGGAGAGGCCAGGGATGCTGTTATAAATATCCATAACAAAGAACTATCTGGCTCCAGGTATCTCTAGGTTGACAAACACTGGCCTAGAGCACAGGGGCATTAGTTACAGGTGCCCAGTAAAATCACAGAGCTTTCCAAAACCCCAGTGCTCAGGCCATACCCCAGATCCATGAAATCCGAATCTGGAGGAACAGAACTCAAGACCTCAGCATTTTTGAGAGCTCCCAGTGACTCCAGGGTTGGGGACCTCAGTCTTGGAAGCAGCTGCTCTTGCTCACCGTGTCTGGCAGTGGTGTATAGGAAAGGCACCGGGACATGACCACAGGCCTCCAAGTCATTTCGCTCTCAAATACCCACGCAGATACCAGTCTGCATGCTTTTCCTGCTCCCTCAGTGAAAAATCTGATGAGGGTGCCCTCCCCCATCACCACCACCAACTCATCGGCAGAAGAACGTTCTCAGGGTACTTTTCCTATTGAGGAATCCTGTTCCCCAGCCCCACCAACCCACTGCTCCCACACACAGCACACACCTCAAGAATGGGAATAGAAATGACTGACTTTAATCAGTCTGCGATGAAATGAGCCTCTTTTAGAGGCCAGGTGGGGGTGGGGAAGCCCTGCAGCAGCTAGGGCACACTCCTTCAGGCACAGCTGAAGCAGACAGCTCAGAGAAACCACTGGAAAGGTGGAGGGAGGGGGCAGTGGGACTCACAGCTTCCCCTGAGTGGGTGAAAGTGGCTTCTGAGACCGCACAAAGCACCGGCCCCAGCCAGGTAGTGGGATAGGCCCCCATGCTGCCCATGCAGCAACCCCGTGTGACCACAGGGCGGCCCCATCCCTTCTTGGTTCTCTTCTTCCTCCAGCCCCAAAGGGGGAAGAGGTCCCTGAGCACATACAGCCCAGCCCTTGCCCAAGCTGGGTCAGACAGCCAAGCAGGAACTTAGACCCCAGTGACGCTCCCGGCTCAACCTCAGAAACTCCCACTCTGCCATCTGTCCTCCAGGCTGTGCCCCAGTAAAGGCACAGCGGCAGGATGGGGGGCTGGCAAAAGTGGCTCCTGACCAGGGTGGCAGACAGTGTCATCAGCAGGATGGCCTTGCTGTGCCTGCCTGTCACACCATCTTAACCTCCAGGGTTTGGGCCCGTGATAGGTTCTGGCGCTGGGCTTTGACCATGTGCAGGCGTCTCCCGTGCAGCGTGAACTGGGACCAAGTGAACAGCTGCAGCACAGCACAGGTGATGGGCACCAGCACCAACAGGTAGAAGCAGCCCTGGCGGAGCGTCGGGGCCTGCGCCGGGGGCGGGGCCGGGGGCTCTGGCCATGGCTGAGCACTCCCCACAGGGGCCAGCGGGGGCTGCTGGAAGAGATCGTGACCTAGGACAAGAGAGCATGCAGAAAGAACAAGGTCAGCCCTGGTCTCCTCCAAAGTCCACAGCACAGCGCCACATCTCAAACAACACACGTGTACGTCTAAACCACAGCTCAATTCCTCCCCAAACTTGCTTCGCCTCTGCTCTTCCCTTCTCGGTGTCTGGTACCACTGTCTACCCAAAACCTCAGTCTTCCTGGGTTCCTCAGTAAACCTCACCACTCCCCAAAAGCCAATCCTTCACTTCCCCCCAATTCCAAAACACATCCGGTACCGGGACACTTTCTTCCGGCCCCCTTGGCACCGCTTGCTCCAAGCTTCCATCGCCTCTGCCACAGCCTCCTCCCCAACCCACTCCCCACACAGCAGTCAGGGTGAAGTTGAAAAAACATAGATCAGACCACGTCACTCCCCTGCTTAGAACCGTGGCAAATAGAATCTCTTCACAACGAGAATAAAATCCAAACCCTGTCCTGATTTACAGAGCCCTCTACTTTCCCAGCCTTGTCTCCTAACCACCCCTGATACCTTGGGCCTTTGCACTTGCCTCCCCTTCTGTCTGGGATTCACTGAGATCTTTCAAGACCAAATCCTTGCTCTTCAGTCCACATCCTAGGTGTCATCTCAGAGAGGCCTTCCTGGACCACGCTAAAGTAGCTTCTCAGTCCCACTGTCCATGGTACCATTGCTTTTACCACTACCTGCTGTCTTCTCCTTTGGCTGTTGCCTGCCAACCCCATCCCTCCCCCCTGACTAGAATAAAAGTTCCATGATGGCAAGGCCATTGTTATTTCCCTAGAGGACCTGGAGCAACTCTTGGCAGAGAAAGTATTCAATACACATTTATTGAATGAATGAATGAATGAATGAACGAATGAACGAACGAACGAACTATTGAAAGACTGGAAGATTGGAGACTCAAGTCCTCTACCCACGTAGGGAGAGGCCGAGGAGGAGTGGCCCAGGCACAGCTTCTGTCGGCCAACTGCCATTCTCTCTCCCTTACTGGACCCAGTTTGTCTGCTGGTGTGCCAGGTAAGCTTTGACCCCTGGAGCCTCAAAAGCCCCTGCGCCAGCTCCCAGGGCCCTCACCTGTGTAGAAGCAGAGCAGCCAGGTGCCCAGCAGCGGGGCGAAGGTCTGGCCTGGCTTGGTCACCAGGGCCACCATGCCAAAGAGAAGAGCTGAGGCCGCCTGCTTACGGTGGTTCAACACCAGGTCCTCGTCCACCAGGTCAGTGACCACCAGAGTCAACAGCTTACAGGTGCCCTCAGTGAAAACACGGTTACTGCCAGCGGAGAGAGGGGGCGAGAATGAAGGGGTGGAACAGAGGCGTGGGGGTGAGGGAGGGCAGCGCGTACCTGGCAATGAAGAGGCAGAGCAGGCCGGGGCGGTCAGGGCCAGCCAACAGCATGAGCAGGCTCAGGCCCAGCTTGAGCAGGAAGAGCCCCCGCACCACGGCGTAGACGCCCCAACGCCGGCACAAGGGCAGGAAGTAGAGGTTGTTGAGGTGGGGAGCGACATAGGAGATGCCTGGGCAGAAAGGGTGCGGCTTTGTCAGGGGCCACTGCCATAGCTTCCACAATTACCCACATCTTGGGGTGCCCCGGGCGGGGGGGGGGGGGGGGAGGAGGGCTCAGTCATTTGAGCAACCAACTTTGGCTGGGGTCATAATCTCACAGTTCATGGATTTGAGCCCTGTATCGGACTTTGCACGGACAGCACAGAGCCTGCTTCGGATTCTGTCTTCCTTTCTCTCGGCCCCCTCCCCTGCTCGAGTTTTCTCTTTCTCTCAAAAGTAAACATTAAAAAAATTGTTTTTAATTATCCACATCTTAACGATCAGAATCAGAGTTGGCATTGATTGAACACTGACGACGTGCCAGGCTCTGTGCGAAGAGCTTCACATCCTTTTCTTTAATCCCTACAACTCTTTAGGGTAAGTACTATATTATTCCTACTTTACAGGTGACAAATGGAGGCCCCAAGAGTTTAAATAAAACATACCCAAGGCCACACAGCGAATAAGCAGAGTCAAGAAGCACACCCAAGCCCCTCAGCCTGTAATCCTAGCTGTTAAATAGCTACTGCAGGGGGCACCAAGAGAGCAGTCCTACCCTACTCACATCCGCAACAGCCCCCCCCCCACCCCCCGGCAAACAGGGCCGGTGGGGGCTGGACATGCAACCCCACAGCGGCCTCTGCCCCCTGCCAGCCAGGCCCCAGCGCGGGAGGGAGTTGCGTCTGCAGCTGGGGGAGGGGTCCTGGGGTGCAAGCTTCAGTTCCTCCAGCCTGCACGAGGCGCCCACTCACCCAACAGGAAGGAGCCCGTGGACAGGGAGATGTGGTCCGACAACAGATGCTCCAGGAAGAGGGGGAAGAAGTTGCTGTTGAAGTGGCAGTGAAACACCTGCAAGCCGACAGGGGCAGTGAGGAGGCCGCTGGGCCGCAGGGCTGGGCAGCAAGGGCACCAGCAGGCTCTATCCTCATATCCCTCCACCAGGAGCATGCCAGAATAAAACCCCAAACCAAATTCCTATTGCTTACCTAATTTTGCTAAAAGGTGAAGGAATGATAAGATGGTCCACGGAATAAGATTTTTTTACTCTTTAGTTTCAAATACTTGAGTAAAACAAGTTGACAGTATAAACACCATCTATGTCTAGCCTGGGCTAGCCTCTGCACTGCATGTGTTTTAGCTATGGCACTTAGTGTTTTAAAAAGACTGTCACAGAGTTCCCAAAAGGGCACCCCTTTTTCATATCCTCACTGTGCAGGTGAGGACACCCAGGCCTGCCCCGACAGAACTTCCCAAGATCACACAGGGAGTTAGAAGCTCTGAGGGCGCCGGAATCCAGGCCTCCTAACTACCCGACCTGTGTATCCGCTATCAAATTGCCCAGCAGTCCTCACACGAGGCCCAGAACTGCTTTCCCAGCTTTTGAGGAGCCTGTTCCCTCGAGTGGAGCGCGGCCTACCCGTCGGGCGGGGGCCTGTTCCCATACCTGCACCAGGTCCATGCCCACGAACCACAGGAAGTTCCGGTGGCGTGCCAGCTGCTGGAGGTACTGGCCCAAAGTGATGCTGCCTGCTTCCTTGCAGCCCACAAGCAGCTCCTCTCCACACAGGCTACAGGGCAGAGGGGAGTCACGGATGGCCTAAGGCTGGGCCAGAGCCATCTGCCACCCCAGGCCAGCCACCCATCAGCCAGGGGACTCGGCGTTGAAATCACACTCAGAAGTGTTGGTGGGAACCAGAAGAGCTGGGCCAGGCCACTCACCCGCCATCTACAGCCAGGGCTGGGCACTCCGGCTCCCTACCGGCTGCCTCAACCCGCCTCCTAAGCAGCCGTGTGGCCCCCATAAAGCCCAGCCCAGAGCCAGTGGCCAGTGCCACGCAGAAGGTGCGGAAGGAAGAGAAGTCTTCCTTGTTCCAGAAGGCATAGGAGGCAAAGACGGAGAGGGAGCCAGCTGCACTGAAGAGGGAGCAGTAGAAGTTGAGGTGGGTACGGTCATGGGCAGAGAGGGCCAGGTCAGCCAGCAAGGCATGATGGTGCAGGTCCACGAGAGTCAGGAAACCATCATAGAGGCACAGGCACAGCAAGAACTGCAGGCCAGCTGGGGCCCAGGGCACCCAGAATGCCAGGAACGACAATGCCAGCAGCGGCCCGTGCCAGCCCAGGGCCCGCACCCGTGCCAGCACCACGGCCCTGGAGGAGAGCCCGGCACCCGACCTGCCAGAGAGAGGAGGAAAGTCGGGAGATGCTTTTACAAACTTGATGAGCCCCAGTTCCCCCCCTGCCCAGGCCCCAGAGGAAGGACAGAGGCCCAGAGTATGGAACTCACACCAGGGTGGTCCCACTGAGCCCTGAGTCCTCAGCCTCTGATTTAGGAAGCACAACTCTCCAGGGGGTACACTCTCTTGTCTGGTCCCTTGCCAAGCCTGCCAGGGCTGATGGCCAAAGGGTGGTGGGACACCTATTTCTCAGGGTTGGGGGCAGTGGTGGGCCCAAGCAGGATGGGGTAAAGGAATCTGCCAGAAGCAACAGAGAGTGTTTGCTGTACAGCTCCCAGTTCTAAGGACCTGACAAGGCAAGCTGAGGTAAATCTCTTCCCACGTGAGCAAGGCAACAGTTAGTCAAGGCCATTCTCCCACATGGCCAGAGCCTGACTGACCTTGGGAAGGGAGGGGGCCTGGTCAAAAGCTGAAAATGGTTTCCTTTTTCTCTCCCCACCCCAAACACAGACACCCCCTGGGGAGGAGTGGGATGGGACAGGACCCGTTGTGACCCACCCACAGGACACAAACCGGGGCTGGGAGCTGAGGAACTGACGGTCACTCAGCCAACCGAAGAGGGGGTCGTTGAGGCTGTTCCAGAGGAGAAACACCGTCTGTGGGCAGAGAGGAGATGGGGCAGGTGGGCTCCAGGCAACCTCCTCTCCGGAGGTTTCCCCACCCAGCCTGCTCGCCACCCCTCAAGATGAGCACAGCTTTCCTGCCTGCAAACCTCTGCTCAGGTCAGTCCCTCTGCCAAAACCCACTCTACCAGCCACCGCCCCCCCATCAAACTCCCACCCATCCAGGGTGAATTTATCCAGCTGATAAATGAACATTTATCAAAGCTCCAGCTCCAGCTTTTCTTGCTGAATTGAGGTGGGCAACCTGGCCAGCCCCAAGCTCCAGACTGGGTGGGACCCAGCCTTGCAATCCGCCTGGCTCCCACCCAGTGCTGGCCTACCTCTCCAACCCAGAAGGCAGTTTTGTTGATCTTGTACACCGAGACAAAGGTGTCCACATAGTAAAGCAGGAACACGTTGTGCAGGACGGAGATGAAGAGGGCCAGGGAGCCATAGACCACAGCCGTAGGCAGGCCCAGCATCCAAGCCTGGAGCCTGCCCAGCCCCATGGCTGCCAGCTCAGCCTCAGCCCCAGGAGCACTGAGGAGCGCTCACAGCCAAGGGCAGTCTGGCCATTCTTGTCCCTGGGGAAGAAGGAGCCCGTTAGCTGCAGGGATCAGAGCCAGCTCTGTTCCCAACCCCAGACCTCTGAGTCACTTAAAAACTCATTTCCACTGGGAGAAAGTTTGTACATCAAACCAAGCTGGGGAATCATCACTGACATCAATGACTATACAGCTAAAACAGTGCTGGGCTGGATACCACTGAGAGTAACCCAAGAAGACTGATAAAGTCGTGGGAAAAGAAGTGCTGAGCCAGGTCACATGCTAGGGGAGTGTGCTCACCACACTATCTTATCACACACACCTTCACAATCTGGATGTGATGACTGTGGGCCTGGGCACACAACGTCCCTGTAACCTCAGGCAAGCTACTTGACCTAAGCCTCAGTTTCCTTTTCTGTAAAAGGGCAAAGGGGATGATCACGTCCACTCTGCAGTGGAGGGTAAGGGTCAAGTGAGGTAACTCACAGAAAGCGTTCAATAATGGATGGTGGTGGTGTCATGATTATCCTTATAAAATCCCGACAATACAAAAATTATAGCACAATTATGATGTTATTGGAAAGCACCCCAAGCTCAGATATGTTAAGTAATTTGCCCAATGTCAGACAGCAGAAAAGTGGGAGATTTGACCCCTGACCTGTCTGGTTCCAAACCCTTTTCTGCCACTTGACCTTTCAAATCAGGTTCCTATACACTGTTGGGTAGAATAGAGAAAGTTGCTACGATGTCAGGTCCTGTTAGGTATTGAAGAATGATAAGATCTGGCAAGAGTCCACACCTACTCATGTACTTTGATTCTGGAAATTCCACTTCAAGGAACTAGGCCCAAAGGAATATGTACAGAGACGTTCATGGCAGCAACAGTAATAAACAGCAAAAAGTCGGACACAGCCCAAGATGCAACAAAGAGACTGGCTCAGCAAGGCCAATGCTCTCCAGAAAAGGCAAGCATGTGGGCCACCTTGACACGTAGGAGAGAAATTCAAGAACATGTTACATGAAAAGAGAGAATAAAGCACAGTGTGGGTTCCTGTCTTCCAACCAGGCTGACTTGTACACAGAGGCGGGAAGGCAAGACTGGCCATGAGTGGGAAGGAAATAAATCAGATTTTTATTGGAGCAGGACTTCTCAAACTGGAACGTACTTTCAAGTCACCTGGGTACTTCAAAATGTAGACTTTTGACTCAGGAGGTCTGGGGAGGAATCTGAGATTCTGTATTTCTAAAGGGCACCCAGGTGGCGTTGGGCTACTGGGCCATGACCACACTTTAAGCAGCGAGGCATTAAGTCTGGCTGTCTCTTTTTTTAGATTCAAAGCTGCTGTTCTCTTTTCAGAATAACCCGTGTGTGTGTGTCTGACCCCCCAAAGGGAAGCTATGAGGACTTCCTTCTAACTCCCTGTTGCAAGTTAAATCAATGTCCCCCCCCCAAAAGATATGTTCAAGCCCTAACCCCCAGTACCTGTGTGACTTTATTTGGAAACAGGATCTGTGCAGATGTAACCAAGTTGAGATCATAATGAATTCGGTGGGCTCTAATCCAGTGATGGGTATCCTTACAAGGAGAGGGAAATTTGGACACAGAGACAGACACACACAGAAAGAAGACGGCCATGTAAAGACAGGTAGAAATTGGAGTGATACAGACACAAGCCAAGGAACGCCAAGGGCAGCAGGCAACCACCAGAAGCTAGGGAAGAAGCAAGGGAGGATTCTTCCCTAGAGCCTCTGGAGGGAGCACAACCAACCAGAGTTGATTCAGACTGTGAGAGAATAAATTTTAAGCCACCCAGTTTGCAGTAATCTGTTACTGCAGCCCTCTGAAATTTACACATACTCTCAAGGACTATTCCTCTTAGACCCCTTGTGACCCAAGCCTAAACTCAGGCACATTGATGTGCGCACACACACACATAGCTGAAACTTCTGCTTCCCATCGTGGTCGGGCCCTAGAGAGCCAATTTCAGCCCCAGTCCAACAGTAGTGACCCCCAGGACCTGTCCTTGCCCCATGACCCACTATGGCTCCCCCTCCATGTCCACCCTTCCAGAGCCTCTGCAGTCTGGCTTCTCCCTGCCTCCCAGAGTCTCCAAGTCACCCTCTCCTCTGGCCAGGCCTTTGTCCTTGGTGGTACTCCTGCCAGAAGTGGCCTCCCATCTCCCATCCTTCAAGAGACCACACTTTCTCCAGCCCCTCACGGATGCCTCCTGCCGAGACTCTCCTGACTGCCTCCACTCCAACCTGTGGGTTTCCAAGAGCAGGGCCTGCTTCTTTGCCCGCCCTCTCCCTCAGAGGGCTGGACTCCACCACTCTCTGGTAGAGAAACAGGCCCTGAGGGGAGAATAAGTAAGGAATCCCAGAGGGATCTCTCAGGCTCATTGGAAAATGAGGGCAGTTCATTCAAGAGATCCAACCTGGCGCTCGTCTTTGCCTAGTGGTGGGGAATGAGGGAAGGAAAAGCAGTTGGAACAACCTAAAACCAGCCACGTCTGTGAAAATGTCTCCTGAGCTACAGTGATCCTACTTTGGCATCAAAGCCGGAAGATGGCCAGGTAGCCTCTCTCTGGGGCTCCTGAGCCCCTGAAGAAACATTTGTTAGGAAATATTTTTCCCCCTACAGTTTTATTGAGGTATAATTGATACACAATGATCTGCATATATTCAAAGTGTGCAGTGTGATCAGTTTAAACTGTTTACACCTGTGAAACCACTGCCACAATTGACATCATGAACATATCCATCACCCTAAGAGTCTCCCTGGCACTTTCTAAGGAACATAGCAGAAAGAAAACACAGTTGAGGGTCTTGTAAGTCCTGACTCTACCATTTACTTCCTGTGTGACATGGAGCGATTTGCTTAACCTCTCTCTGACTTTCTTCATGTCCAATGTGGGGCCGACTATTGTTAGCAGTCTAGGGGAAATTATTCTAAAGCCCTTAGCACATAAGTGTGGTGAACACTCAAACTTCAGACATTACTGCTATTGAGCCTCTCAGACCTTCCAAACCCACCACACAAGGATGGGGTGAGTGTTTAAGTAGGCTTCACGCCCAGCGCGGAGCCCAACGAAGGGCTTGAACTTCCGACCCTGAGATCAAGCCCTGAGCTGAGATCAAGAGTCAGACGCTCAACCAACTGGGCCACCCAGGTGCCCCAAGGATGGACTATTAATCTAAAGGTGCTTTGGGGCTGTGAAGCACAACTTACACCTCTGTTGCTATCCTTAACCCAGGTCACTTTCTCTGATTCCCCAGGGCCTTTCAGAACCCCTTGCCCCCACACACACCCCACCCCACCTCACCTCACCTCCAAAGCCTTTGTCCAAAGGGAGTGAAGGCTCCCAGGCCCCTACCCAGATGTCCAGTGACCTGCCCTGGTTGCTAGAAGGTAAACCTTGCAGGCAAGTCCCCAGCCTCCACCAGCTGGCTTCCTGCTGAAATGGCAGAAGAAAACCTCAGAGGGGGTTGAAGTGGGAGGGAAGGGTGTGACTTTTGCCATCAGAAGAGGTGGAGTTTAAATCCCAAATGCACTTCCTACTAAGAATGTAACCTCAGGCAAGTCACTTAACCTGTCTGAGCCTAGGTTTCCTTATGTGTAGGATGTGAATAATAATACCCATCCTTTTTTTTCTTTTAAACATTTTTTTCATTTTTGAGAGAGACAGAGACAGAGCTCGAGCAGGGGAGGGGCAGAGAGAGAGGGAGACACAGAATCCAAAGCAGGCCCCAGGCTCTGAGCTGTCAGCACAGAGCCTGACGTGGGGCTCCAACCCACAAACTGTGAGATCATGACCTGAGCTGAAGTCAGACACTAAACCAACTGAGCCACCCAAGTGCCCCATAATACCCATCCTTTAAAGGAATGCAGGAAGGATTAAACTAATGTCCAGAAGCCCAGAGCACTGTTACATGGAAGATGTTTAGAAACTGGCTTTTTCTTGGGCTCACTCATAAAAGATCGGAGTAGGAGCAGGGGAATATCCTGGTAATCCAGTCCCTTCTCATGGTAAGGCAATTTGAGAGAAAAGACAGGGCACACAAGGGTAAATCAAAAGAGAGAATCTAGGGGCACCTGGGTGGCTCAGTGGGTTAAGTGCCCGAATCGAGTTCGGGTCAGGTTATGATCTCATGGTTCGTAAGGTAGAGCCCCTTGTCCTGCTGGGATTCATTCTCTCATTCTCTCTCTCTCTCAAAATAAATAAACTTAAAAAAAAAAAAAAAAAAAAAAAGGTTAAGAAAAAGAGAGTCCACAAGTAGCAGGAATGCACGCAAAATTCAGGAGTGCCAGACACAAACCCGCGCCACAGGCCAAAGCCGGAGGCAAAACAACCTGTCCAGATAAGCCTCTGCCAGGAAGAGGAGCTGGGGAAGGAGTGTCCAGGGTCCCTCCAGCAGTTTCTCTTCCGGATTTTGCTCCTCCCCCAGGAAACACCTTCTCCTACTCACCCTTCCCACCCTCAATACGCCCCAGCAGAGAACAAGAGCTCAGCCTCTCCAGGGGAGGAACAGCTTGGAACCCACACCAGCTCAGGTGCATAACCCAGGGGAAATATCCTGTAACCAACTCCACCTCTACCTTGGCACCTGGCAGGAGAGCCTGTTGGAGGCCCCCAGGGCCTACCCCCTCCCCCTGCCCCCTGCTGGTATGGTGCCAGTTATGTGGCTTTGAGCCAGCCTCTTCTCCCTAGGCCTGGTCTCCTTATCTACAAAGTGGGGTGATAATGCCAGCCTCTCAGATTGCTGAGGGGCTGAAATGCAAAAACGCACCAAGCACAGAACCTGGCACATACAAGTTCCTCAATAAATAGTAGCTACTGCTACTCTTTTTCGTATCTCTGCTGTCTGGTTTCTTGGTCTTTCTAGCACCCAGCACTGATGCCTCTTGCTGCCATCCCTCAAATTCTCTTTTAAATGCCACCTCCGCACCTTTGTTCGTGCTGTTGCTTCCACCTAAAATACCCAAGATGTAACTACATATCATTGCTCGGGCATCTGGGTATGCCTGGCTTTTACATCCATCATCAAGAATCCTTACAACTCTTGTTACGACTCCCATCTCCTAAGTGAAGAAACCAAGGCTCTGAAGGTTAAATAACTGGCCCCAAATCACAAAGCTATTAGGTGCTGGAGCAAAGATTCACAACAGGTGTTTTTGACTAGAAAATCTCAGCATTTCTCAAGTCACTGTGCCCAACCCCACCACCATCTTATGAAACTCTGCTGATTCAAGGCCTAGTTCAGTGGCATGGCCTTCCTGAGTACACCTACTCATGTGTTCTCTCCCTTTTCAGGTCCCTTGGCTTCTTCATCAGGATCCAAATACCTCCTGTACCCTTCTCCAGTACCTAAGCTCCTTAAGAGCAGGGCCAGGTCAGACCCGTTTTCTACTCCCTGCCCCCACCAGGCTTCTTCACCACACAGCAGGTACTCAATTAATACCTGCTAGGTCAATTTGCCCCAAACAGGCCGATATGGGCATCCCCAGCACTAGGGAAGAGTAGCAGCCATAGGAGTGCCACCCCAAAATCCCACTGTACCCCTCAGATCTGCCTGGCTGTGGGAGTCAGAAAAAGGCAACCTGGGGAGCTACCCTGCTGAATAAAACATGTACAGCAAGGCAACTGGTGCACAAAGAGGAATAGTGATAACAAAAAGTAACATTTATTCATCTCGTACCATGTGTTAAGAAAGCAGATACAATATGGAAAGGGAGCTCAGAGCAAGCAGGCAGAAGAAAGACACCAGATCAGGAAGGGTTTTGCAGACTACACACAAGATTCTATCCTGAGGACAATGGGGTGGGGGACACGGGGGGGGGGGAGGGGTGAGGTGACAGAACCAGATCCGTTTGGAAGGAATCCCGTAGCATAAAAACTCTCTCCTCTTGACCCATCGGGCCTCTGGAAGAGAAAGAACTAGAAAGGATGGAAATCGTAGCATCTCCCTGATTTCTGAAACTTTATCAGGCCTATAGCGGGTAGGGGGCTGGTGGATTTTGTGGAGGAAACCAAGAATGCCAGACTGGGACCCTAGAGTGAGGGGCGTGCGGAGGATGGGTGTTGTTGATTCCCTCCAAAAGGCCTACTGACTGTAGGCAAAGCAGTTTAATGCAGAGGGAAAAGGCCACTGACAAGCATAATTTAGAGTTAGGAGCCCTGAGTCAAGTTTGAACATTATCACTACTAACTACCTGAGTTTATTCCTACATCTGTGAAGCAGGAGAAAACAATTCCATTCTCTACCTGTCCTCAGGGGTATCAAATGAAATTGAAAGGTGTAACTCCCTGTGCAAATATTAGGTGTCCTTTTCTCAACAGGCAGCTGACCTCTGAATTATCTGCTGCATTTTCTGTTTCACAACCACCTTGCCTCCTTGCCCAGTCTCCTCAGAGCAGGGTCCAGGCCTGGCAGGAGGACCTCCCCTGGGGGGGGGGGGGGACACCCTCCATTCCAAATACTCATGGGCCTATTCTCCTCACTCTGGAAATGAACTTTCTACTTACTGGGGGAGGGACCTTCCTCCTCTCCCTCCCCAACAGGTAACTACAGCAGCACTGGATGGTCAGCGACTTCACCCTAGGACCACCTGTCCCCACCAAGCCACTGAGCAGTCTGGGGCTAACCCAGAAGCTCTTTACTCAATAGCTGGCATGCTGCCGCTGAAACATGTGGTTCTCCAGCCCGTCTGTACATTAAAATCACCTGAGGAGCTGCTTAATCTCGAGGTCCAGGCCTCACTCCTGACCAATTTAATCGGAATTTCCAGGGATGGGGCCCAGCATCAGTGTTCTTTTAAAGCTCCCCAAGTGGTTCTACTATGGAAGCAAGGTTAAGGGCCATTATGTTAATGAAATGGATCCCAAGCCTGATGCATCCCGCGACCTCAGCTCCCCCCCGCCCCGGGGGGCCCTTCTGCAAAGATGCCACCCTCACCCCTTGAGCCCAAGCTTCTCCCACCCTGACCCGGGGGCTCTCCCATCCCACAACCTCATCACTTCAGGGACCCCCCGCAGACAGCTCCCAGGACTCCCAGAGCAGAGAGCATTCCTGTCCCCCTCGGGTCCGTTCTTTGTGTGTAACCGGCCCCCAGTCCGGCCCGCTCCTGCCCCCGCGCCCGGGCCACGGGAGAGCCCCTCACCGCAATCGTGGCAGGCGAAGCCTAATCCTGCGGCTGCCTGGAGCCAGGTGCGAGCCAGTGCGCCTGCGCATTCCCCGCCGGAGGCTTCCCCAGCCTCTCCCTCCGCCCCCGCCCGGCGATTGGCTCCGTGCGGCTCCCGGGACCGCGCCCCGGCAGGTGCCCGCGCCCGAGGCTGCCGCCGCCATATTTGTCACGGGCGCTTACCCTTAGGGACCGAAAAGAAAACGTGGACGCTGGCCAGAAGAGCAGTTGGCCTGGGTTCCTGACGCTTCACCCCTTCTCTTTCAACTCTGTGAAAGCTTAAAGCCAATTTCAGTTCAAATCAATAAGGCTTTTCTGAGCGCTCCCCCTTCTCTCCCCCGTCCTTCCTTAGTATTAATTCACAGAATGGAGAGCACAGCACCTTCCTACAGGCCTTGTGATCTGCCTAGATGCACAGCTAGGCAGGTGAAGAGATGGCAGTGGCACGACCTGGGACTTCCTGACGCTGGATTGTGAGCCCCTCAGGAGTAGACGGTCCCAGCTTAATGTATGGGCACCGGGGCTCAGGCCACAGATGCCAGGCCCGGAGAGAGCAACCTTACAGCCCAACTATTTCGTATTAAAAATGGTAATGATAAGGGCGCCTGGGTTGCTCAGTTGGTTGGGTTCTACTCTTGATTTCCGCTCAGGTCATGGTCTCCTTGTTCGTGGCCCCAGGACAGGCTCTGCGCTCCACGGCGTGGACCCTGCTTGAGATGCTCTCTCCCTCCCTCTGTCTCTGTTCCTGCCCTACTTGTGCTTTCTCTCGTTCGGTCTCAAAATAAATAAACTTAAAAAAAATTTTTTTTATAGTAATGATAAAATATAAGGTGTACTGAGCTCTCACTATGTACCCTGTACTGTGTTAAGCCCTCTACATGTATTATGTTGTTGAGTCCTCACATCCCTGGCAGATAGGTGATATATCCCCACTTGACAGATGAGGAAATAGGTTTAGAGAGATTCAATGACTTTCATACAAGCAAGAGGCCTAGACCAACTGTAACCCAGTTCTCCTGACTCTCAGAACATGAGTCTTTCGTCTTCCTACCACTGCCCAGGCCCTAAAGTCAAGTTTTGTTTTGCTCAGTCCAGTTTGGTGAGGATGTCTCATGTCTTCTCCCAATAAACCTATAAGCCTCATTAGGTTTCCAGGCAATCAAACAGCACACACTTCAGACCTACTGTTTTCCAATGGAGCAATGCGCCTGGCCTTTAGCTTCTGGGGGACCTGGGGCTCAGTCCCCTAGCTCCATTTCTTTGTTAAGGGACCCACGTTTTGTGAGCCTCTGTTTTATGCCTTATAGGGATTTTGTAGGCATTAAATGTGAAGTGGGAGTGTTAGTGTTTTGCAGGCTTTTGGCTTGTCAACAGCCTTGACGGTTGTCAGCAGGAAAATCGTCCAATTCCTCCTGCCTGACAACCTGGCAAAGGGCCCACCACAGCAAATGCTCCAACAAAAGATCCCTGGAGTGCAGGGATTAGAATCTGTCCAACCAGTTCCTGTGGAGCCCCAGGGGTCCCATGAACTTTGCTCCCAGCATCCACCTCTCACCAATCTCTCATTTCCCTCCTCCCTAATCCTGCCCCTTCGAACCTCCTATCTATTCCCTAAGCCACACAAATCATCTCTCCAAGCAATTTCTGGAACCCATTCTGTTCCAGCAAGCCCTCATGAGCAAAAGGAAGGTGACCATTATTCCCCCATCCCAAACCCATACCCCCATCTGTGCTTTCCTGGCTGAGAATACAAGGCAGCATTCAGCATGGTGTCTGGAACACTAGAGCCTCCATAAATTGACGAAAGGAGTTCCCTTTTCTATCTCAGACCAGCATGTGTCTTTGTTGCAAAGCAACCCTGACTCTTCACTTAGCCCTCCCTGGGTGTCCAGTGGGGAAACAGGGGACCGAGAAGGGCCGCCAAGGGGCCAGAACTTAACGTGACCCAATACGAAAATCTTTGGCCCTCATGTTGCACTTAACGTCCCACAGTTACACTGAGGTTTCTCATCCCTCTGATTTTATAGACGATGCAACCAGTTACCCTCTTGTGTCAGCACTGGGACTGGGTCTTGTAAGTATCTCTGATTTCCCTTCCTGGTTGCCAACCGGAGCTAACTGGGAGGTGACATAGGGATGCAACTAGGGAGTCACAGCATCTCCCTGAATTCTTGAGTCGTATCAGAGTCCTTGAATTGTGGGACAAATAGATACATAAACACTCTCTCTCCTTGAAATTCTGTCCTCCCTTGGCTTCTGACCTCTCTGATCTACGGTCCATCATGTTCTCTCCCTATCTCTCTTCCTCAGTCCCCTTCCCTGGGTCACTTTTCCCCCCGAGGCTTTCTAAAAGTGGAGGGCAGATCCTCAAGTTTCCATTTTCAAAACTCTTTTCATTTATTCTCTCTGACTTGCCAGGCCAGGGTAAAAGGGACTTCAAAAACAAGATTGCTGCCTTCAAAAGGCAGCAAAAGTGGAACCCAACAAATTGGCAGCCATGACAACAAAGTGAGGTGTGGGCCAGGAAGCAGCTGTTCTGGTCCTTCAACTACTATTTTTCCCTCCACGACTACCCCACCTCCCATCTCCAGCCCGAATACAAAACTGCCGACAGGACAGGACAGCTCCCCAAATGAACCACCTGACGGCATCATTGCCTTAACTTCCAATCACCCACTAGGTTTTTTTTTGGTTGTTGTTTTGTTCTTGTTTTTATCTCCTGGCTTGCCTTGATTATTCTCCCAGACAACCAAGCCAAAAACATGTGCATCCACCCCTATTCTACCCTTTCCACCCAGGCAACTATATGGGATCAACTCTAGGTGAATCTCCTCCCCTCTCTTTTCCAACCCGTTCTCCTGTTTTGGGTGTCAGTTTTCCTGGGCTAGTGTGAGAACCTCCTCCGCAACTGGCTTCCAGCCTCTCTCACCAAACCATCCTCTACTTTGCCCACAAGACAGCCTCTGAGCATGCGGTTCGCTGATCAAAAACCTCTCAGGGCGCTGTATTTTGAAATTTTTCATAAAATGCTGGGGAAAACACTCAGGGTGTATTGCTGATGCAAGCATCAGAAGCCTCCACTCCACAGTGTGAGAACCCAAACTTTTACTTTTCTAAGGACTCAGGTGACGGTGCTTTGTAAGTAAAAATAAAAGCCTATTTCATTATGTCTTCTGTAATTAAATTTATATAAAGGAAACACAACTGGCTATGTGGGGAAAGAAAAAATAAGACTCCACTCAAACCAGATTAAGCAAGAAAGGAATTTATTGGGGAGGGGGGGCATAAGGAGGAGGCATTGGATGAAGGTAGTCCAAGGTACAAAATCCAGTTAAATACTAGGGATGTAGTGCACAACATGATTATAATGAACACTGCTGTTACGCTGTATGGTATATATTTGAAAATTGTTAAGAGAGTAGATCCTAAGAGTTCTCATCACATGGAAAAAGATGTTTTCTTCTCTATAAAATTGATGGATATTAACTAAACTTTATGTGGTAACCATTTCACAATATATATAAGTTTAACCTTTATGCTGTACACCTTAAACCTATACAGTGGGGTATGTAAATTATATCTCAGTAAAACTAAATGGGAAAAAAAGAATTTATTGGTTCATGTAACTTGATTTAAAAAAAAAAATTTTAGGGGGCGCCTGGGTGGCGCAGTCGGTTAAGCGTCCGACTTCAGCCAGGTCACGATCTCGCGGTCCGTGAGTTCGAGCCCCGCGTCAGGCTCTGGGCTGATGCCTCAGAGCCTGGAGCCTGTTTCCGATTCTGTGTCTCCCTCTCTCTCTGCCCCTCCCCCGTTCATGCTCTGTCTCTCTCTGTCCCAAAAATAAATAAACGTTGAAAAAAAAAAATTTTAATGTTTATTTATTATTGAGAGACAGAGGCAGAGCGTGAGCAAGGGAGGGGCAGAGAGAGAGGGAGACACAGAATCTGAAGCAGGCTCCAGGCTCTGAGCTGTCAGCACAGAGCTCGACGTGGGGCTCGAACTCACAAACTGTGAGATCATGACCTGAGCTGAAGTCGGACGCTTAACCAACTGAGCCACCCAGGTGCCCCGGTTCATGTAACTTTAAAGTCCAGGGTTCAAATGATGACATCAGGACTGAATTTCTCTGTCCCTTGGTTCCACTTCTGTGGCGCCATGCTCAGCCTTTACCTCTCCACCCAGACTGCATACTTTCAGATTTCCATCCAGGGGAAAGAGAGCACTTCCCTCCACCCCAAGACAACAAAGTCCTGGGCCTGGCTCCCACTGACCCAAACTGAGTCACTTGGCTACTCTAAACCAATCCCTAGGGCCAGAGGGATGGCAGGTGCAATTGATCTTGCCATAAATCATCCCTAACTTTAAGGACAGAATAGAGCCAACTCCCCCCAGAGCCACTTTACTGCGTTGATTATGGCACCGAACCCCAAAAACCTAGGAGCTGTTACTGGAGTCGGGGTGAATGAATGTTGAGAAACTCCGTTTGGTCCTTATTTTTCACATTTTGCCTGAACCACCTCCAGACCAGCAGAGGTCTTCAGCAAGCGTGTAGGGACGAATTGTTAAACCACAGGCTTCTCACCCTCCCAAACTCCAACTTGGGCTTGGTCTCACACTTTCCCCACTTCCCACCCAGGTGTGACCAAATCCCCATGTGGGAGCAGGTGGAGAAAGGAGCTAGTCCCATAGGTCCCATCAGTGAGCTCCAGGCTGGGGTGAGGTGGTCAGTCTATAGGTAGCGTTGGACATTCCTCAAGCACTGAGATTTGGAGAGGGCAAAGCTGTAAATAGGAATGGGGAGGGATATTAATTTCCTATTGACACTGTAACAAATTACTAAAAACTTAGTGGTTTAAAACAATACAAATTTGTTATCTTACAGTTCTGGAGGTTAGAAGTCTGCCTCATTGGGGCGCCTGGGTGGCGCAGTCGGTTAAGCGTCCGACTTCAGCCAGGTCACGATCTCGCGGTGGTCCGTGAGTTCGAGCCCCGCGTCAGGCTCTGGGCTGATGGCTCGGAGCCTGGAGCCTGTTTCCGATTCTGTGTCTCCCTCTCTCTCTGCCCCTCCCCCGTTCATGCTCTGTCTCTCTCTGTCCCAAAAATAAATAAACGTTGAAAAAAAAATTAAAAAAAAAAAAAAAGAAGTCTGCCTCATTAACTAAAATCAAGGTGTTGGCAGAACTGTGTTCCTTTCTGGAGGCTCTAGGGAAGAATCCATTTCCTTGCCTTTTCGAGTTTCCAAAGGTCAAAAGCTCACGACCCTCTTCCATCTTCAAAGCTAGCAACAGCTGGTTCACCCTCGTCACTCTGACTCTTCTGCCTCCCTCTTCCACATTTAAGGACCCCTGTGATTATATTAGATCCACCTGGATAATCCAGGATAATCTCATTTTCAGGACAGCTAATTAACATTAATACCGTCTGCAACCGTAATTCCCCCTTGCCATGCAACATAACATAGTCACAGGTTTGCAGGGATTAGGCTGTGGGCACAGCGGTGGGAGGCCTCTCCCAGCAAAGGCCTCTGTGTTCTGAGACCAGTTCTTAGAGTGCACGGAAGGTAAGGCTCCCTTCTTGGAGCTCTAGGGTAGGGAGTGTTAGGTAGATAGTCCAGCCCGGTCCCAATAGCTGTCCTCACTAGGCCAATGGCCCAAGTTAAGACTTGAGAAAGCAGCTCGCTCAGGAATATAAAAGTGTGACATCACCAAGGTGAGTGTAGAATTTCCCAGAGGGCAGCTGGTCTTTGAGGGATGCTGAGAACTTAGAGGAGAACCTGTAGGGGTTACTGCTGATGCTGCTTGAGTCAACAGAAGAGGAAGAAGGAAAGTATGATGGCCTCACAGCCCACCATCTGGGAGAGGGTATCAGTTTTTAACCATCCAGCAACTACCACCCACCTCACTGGAGAAGAGAGAGGTGGAGGGCTGTGGCTTGCAGCCAGAGGAGCCTGGAGCTTAGACAGGGTTTCACGCTGCCTGGATGAAACAGTCTGGTTTCACCCAAGCAGCTTCTGGGCTTTGGTCTTAGTTGGACTGGGTTCAAATCCCACTCTATTTAGATGGTGTGAACCTTGGAAAGGTTCTCACCTTCTCTGAGCCTCTAGTTCCTTATCTATTAAATGAAAATGGCATCACCATGTTCTTCACATGGCTATTAAGAATTAGTTCTTGGCGGGGGGGGGGGGGGGGGGGGGGAGGGGGCGCGTGGGTTGTTCAGTCAGTTAAGGGTCTGACTCTTGGTATCAGCTCAGGTCTCACTCATGGTCTAGCTGATGAGATTGAGCCCTGCGTCGTCGGACTCTGTGCTGACAGCACAGAGCCTGGTTGGGATTCTCTCCCCCTCTCGCTGCCCCTCCCCACCTCAAAATAAATAAACTTAAAAAATTAAATAATTCTTATGCAACATTCTAGAGGTGAGGATTATGAGATAGTGTGAAAGAAGCCCCAGCATGGATTAGCAATAAAGCTACGTCTTGAGACAGACATGGGGTTGAATTTTGCCCTTACCATAACTAGTTGTGTGAGTTTGGGCAATATATTTAACCCCAATAAACCTACATCACTGGGAGTGTTTCCTAGTCATAGAATATGTTTCCTGTGTCCCAAATCCGAGGCAAGCAGCTTCCTATTTAAATGGGGAAAATATTAGTACCTCCTTCCTAGGGTTGATGTAATCTTTTTTTTTTTTTCAACGTTTATTTATTTTTGGGACAGAGAGAGACAGAGCATGAACGGGGGAGGGTCAGAGAGAGAGGGAGACACAGAATCGGAAACAGGCTCCAGGCTCCGAGCCATCAGCCCAGAGCCCGACGCGGGGCTCGAACTCACGGACCGCGAGATCGTGACCTGGCTGAAGTCGGACGCTTAACCGACTGCGCCACCCAGGCGCCCCATGTAATCTTATAGATGCTCATAATCAACTTGATTCAGTGCCTGATGTACGAACTTCACTCAAGTTAGGATAACTCAACCCATTTAGAGGAGCTGGGAGGACGGGATGTGGGGAACAGAGGGCTAAAATGATTGCAAGATATCCTCGGGGATGTAGTGGTGAGGGCATCCCTAAGCACAGGCCTCTAGGACAGGCCAGTATGAACAGCAGGCTCACCCAGTGTAGGCACAGGCTGGCTGGCTGGCTTTTGGCCAACAAAATGTGTTTCCCTTTGCCTGGAAACCAGAAGGTGTGGCTGAGGCAGGGCATGGAGAGGCGCCTGCTCTGGACCTCTCTCGTTCCCCAAATGCTGGGGACCAGCTCCCCCCGGGCTGAAGGAGACAAGTTGAGTGGGAAACCACCTGGAAGAACACTTCGCGGCTGAAGGTTTGAAAAGGCCTTGGGTCCTTACTGCCTACTGGGTGCCTAGGGTTCAGGCCCAGCCCTGGGACAACAGGTGAGATGGAAGCTGAACGCCTTAGGAAGAGTTCCCCCAAGCCATGATGCGCGGTGCACGGGCTCCTGCTGTGAACTAGAGCCCTGGGTTAACAGGCCCCAGGGACGGGTGGTGGAGCTAGAACAAAGGGTATCCACGCACACTTCCCACCGCAGGTGTGGACCAGGAGCCAGTATAAATGCCCGCTGCCTGAGCTTCAGACCATGTACTCGTACAGCTGCCTGGAGCCCGGAGCGGGCGTCTGGCCTCCGCTGCAGCCCCTCACTTACTCCTACCCGTCCCGCCCTTTGCTGCTGCCCCTCATCCACGCCCACAGCTGCTGCTGCCGGCTTCCGAGCCTGACCGCGGGCGAGTGGCCGGCTCCGCGGGAATACCACTGCTTCCACAGCCAAGGCGCGCCCCTGGCGGCCGCGCCGCCCTCGTGGGCCTTCCCGCAGACCTACGCCGCGGCTCTGCGCCCGCCTTACCCCACGCCCGGCTACCTGGGGCCATTCCTACAGGGGTGCGCGGCGGAGGGGACGGCGGCCGCCCAGCGCAACGCGCCGTGGCCGGAAGGCAGTAGCTTGCAGCTCGAGCTGCGATGGGGCCGCACGGAACGTGCTCTGGGCCCGCGCCTCCAGCTGCCCGACGTGGTGCGGCGGGAGCTGCGGCGGATGTACGGCACGTACCCGCGCACCGACGTGCGCGTCACCTACCGCGGCGGCCAGTTCCTGCTTCAGGCCGCGCCGCGCGTCCCCGAGCCTGAGTACCGTGTGCAGAGGCGCGTGCTTCGGCCGTCCGCCAGCAGCGGCAGCGAAGACAGCAGCCCGGCCGCTGAAGCGGCGGAGCGTAGCCGTCGGAGGAAGAGGAAAGGCCAGAGCTGAGGACGCTGAAGGGTCCGGTGGCCGGCCGGGTGAGCACGCGTGTGGCTCTCCTCCCCTGCGCGCCGCTGCCCACCCGCGACGAGGGAGACCTCCGCGGTGCGCGGGAGCTGGGTGCATCTGTCACTCGCCTTTTTTTTTTTTTTTTTTTTTAACCAAAACTGCACGCCTCCCACCTGCTGCATTTCCCTGATTTCTCTCATTTTATTGCTGGATGGCGGGGGGAGGGCGAGAAGATTATCAAGGACATCTCTTCTTGTTTCTCTTCCCTTCTGCTTGGGCTTGGGAAGCCTGGGTTTGGGGTGGAAGAAGGGCCTGGACCCTTTGTTTCGTCTCTCCCTCCTCCCCATCTTAGAAGCCTGCCCTGCACCAAGCCCCCACTTTCCCTTTTTCCTCTCCTCCCTCTACCAAAGCTCCCAGAACTGCCCAAGTTCCTTCCCAAGCTGAGGGCCCACCCATCCGCAGATTGTAGTGAAAAGTAAATAAATGAGTGAAGTCAAGTGTATGCTGCGAGATCACTTTTCTGTTTGGGGTGAGTGCGGGTGTTCCTATTTGTGTATGTGAACCCTACTTCCCTGCCTCTGGAAGAGCCCGTGTGCCTCCTCATGGGCCGGGCCTACCTCCCTTCTTCAGCAGCTCTTCTCCCGTGTGAGGGACGACACACTCCTAGGCCCTGCAGCCAGCCAGGTGGCCCGCCACCCACGGAGGTATTGCGAGAGCATAAGCTCTTTTCTTGAAGCATGGGTGGTAGGCGCGGCTGAGGAAGGAATGCCTAGGATGTAGATTTAGGGCTGCCACTGACACTTTCTAGTCATGTAACTAGTCTTTCTGAGCCTCAGTTTCTTCATCTGCAGAAGCATGATATCAACCTAGTCTACCTGAAAAGCTCACTAGGGTTGAAATTTAAGATGAATGTCACTTTCCGTCTCCTAATTCTTGCTAACAGTCTTTAACAGGCTGAATTTGCAGTATTCCAGAAGTTTGCTGGAGGGGTAGGCCACACATCCTATGTGAACTATGGGTCTGGCCAGACCCCACATCTGATGCCCATGCTGTACAAATTTGGCTCCTCGTTAAATTGCTTTTACTGAACTTCCACTTGTTGGATGGAAACAGCTAGCCTGGGTATACAGGTATGTTATTGAAGCTGTGCACCACTTGATTGATTACTGCTATATTTGTGAACTTCATGGAGAAGTTCTCTCAAGCCTCACTACTTGGGAAGGGTGTTTCTCCTAATGAGTGGTTTACTCTTACCTTGGAAGCACCAAGGATCTCATAACTGGTCATATTTTTCTCTTTGCCCTGGCTTCTAGGGAGCTCAGAGGCAAATTTGCTTAGCATCTTTTGTGTAAAGCCTGGATCATGAAATTAGGATCATCCCTAATTTCATCTTATTTTCCTTTCCTTTTTTTTTTTTTTTTTTTTAATTATAAAAACACAGGGAGGTGGTGTAGTGTAATGAGTCTGCTGTGTGGCCTTAGGCAAATTGATTAATGTCCCTGAACCAATTTCCTCATCACAAATGGGGATGATGGGGACTTCTATCTCATGAGGTTATTGAGAAGATGCCATGAAATGCACAAAATGTTTACCACAGCGTCTGGCATGTATTAAGTGCTCAAATGTTAGTGTTTGTTTTTAAAATAAAATAGTTGGCTATATAGAAATATATCAAATAGGATAAAAGTCTTTTTTATATCCTCAACCCCAAATGATAAGTAGGTTCCAACCTATTATTTTTCCAATTTTTTTTTCTGTGCACATAATATTAATTGCATAAAAGGAATTTCACCATTTTACCTGTTACATTTTACAGTAAGTATATTTTGGACATCATTCCATGGTAGTGTACCTGGAGCTACCTCATTCTTTAACAGCCACCCAATATTCCATAGCATTTGGATTCTTTCCAGGTTTTAGCTGTTAAAAGTCCATCCAACAAATGTTTTGAGTGCTTATTATTTTTTTAAGTTTATTTATTTTGAGAGAGAGAGAGAGAGAGAGAGTGAGCGAGCAGGGGAGGGGCAGAGAGAGAGGGAGACACAGAATCTGAAGCAGGCCCCAGGGCCTGATGTAAGGCCTGCACTCACGAACTGTGAGATCATGACCTGAGCCAAAGTCAGAAGCTTATCCGACTGAGCCGCCCAGGCACCACTTGAGGGCTTATGATTTGCCAGGAACTAACTGTTCTAGACCCTGGGGATACAGTGATGAATGAGACAGCCCTGGCAGTTTCTGCCTGTACGAAGCTTACATTTTAGGGGGAGAAATGAGGATGGGATAACAGGCAAATAGATGAAGGGAAGTTGTTATAAGTACTACAGCAGGAATAAGGGGCTGAAATAGGAAATGTGAGCAGAGTAGTGGAGCCTAGAATAAGATAATCAAGGAAGGTTTCTCCGAGGAGGTGACATTTAAGTTGAGATCTAAAGAATGTGAAAAAGGTAGCCATGCAAAGAGAAGGGTGAGGGAGAAACCAGGCAAAGAGTATAGTGGGTTATCTGTGGGAATATAGTGGGAATGAAGAATGTTATCTTCATTCACTCAGGAGGCAGTTGAGAATCCATAGCATGCCAGGCCTCATTCCAGGCACTGGGGTTACAGGAGAGAAGCAAACAAGTCCCTGCCCTCATGGAGCTTATTTTAGAAGTGTAACACAGAGAAACAGAGACTGACAACAAGCAAATGGGTGAAACTATGATGTAATATCAGATAGTGATAAATGATGGGGTGCTCTTTTCTTTTTTTTTTTTTTTAAGTTTATTTTGAAAAAGAGAATCGCAAGCAGGCTCTGTGCCCAGCTCAGAGCCCCACGTGGGGCTCAGCCTCACAAACTGTGAGATCATGACCTGAAATCAAGAGTCAGATGCTTAGGGGTGCCTGGGTGGCTCAGTCAGTGAAGCGTCTGACTTCAGCTCAGGTCATGATCTCACGGTTCGTGGGTTTGAGCCCCACATCAGGCTGTGCGCTGACAGCTTAGAGCCTGGAGCCTGCTTCGGATTCTGTGCCTCCCTCTCTCTCTGCCCCTCCCCTGCTTGTGCTCTGTCTCTCTCTGTCTCTGGGAAATAAACAAATGTTAAATAAATAAAATCATAAGTAAAAGAGATGCTTAACTGAGTGAGCCACCCAGGCAACCCTGGGGTGCCGTTTTCAATAGGATAGCGAGGGAAGGCTTCTCTGAAGAGGTGATTCTTAAGTGGAGACCTAATAAAGACCTCTACAAGCCATTTGAACACCTGGGGGAGAAAAGCAGATACACAACCCTGTGGCTGGAGTGTCCTTGTCCTGTAAGTGAGCAAGAAAATAATGATTAATGAGATTAGAGATGAAGCCAGATCCCGTGTTGAGAATTTTGGACTTTATTCTTTGGGGTGGAGGGTTATAAGCAGAGGAGAATGTGATCAGATTTTTTTTTTTTTTTAATTATTTTGGATGCTGTGTGGAAAAGAGACTGTAGAGGGGCCATTGTGTAAATAGGGGGACAAGTTAGGAGGCTTTTAAAGTCATCCAGGCAAATTCAGATGGTGGCTTGGTCTCATTTGGAAACAGTGAGGGTGATGAGAAAAGGAATGTCCTTGAATATACATCTTTGTTCACATATACAAGTATTAAATTGTTGAATATAAAGTCTTAGAAATTGAATCATTGAGCAATGACACCCTGGTGGCAACAAGCACAGCCAGCACCCAGATCTTTGGTTCTAAATTCCATTCTCCACTGAAAGAAACCAAGCACGTTGGGAAAATGGCTGTTTCCAAGGCTGTAGCAGGGAAGGTACAAGATGAGCCTGGAACAACTTGTGCCAGAAAATAAAGGACTCCTCAGAAATGTCAAACAAAGGAGCCAGCTTGAAGGGACCTCCACTGGCCAAATCAGGAACAATGCAAACATCGAAACGATCACAGTAACAGATTATTATCTACTGAATAAAATAATATCTATAAGTACATACTAACATTAACTAAATAAACCAATGTGAAAGGAAAGCTTGCTCACAGCAGGAGGAACAATGAGCTTGGGAAATCAGCCCAATCAGTAATTGATTCCGGTGAGAATCACTCATAGATACTAAAATTATTGGGCAAAAGTTTGAGGAGAAACAGGCTGTTATATAGTTTAGAGGTATGTTCCAATGAGATATTTATTAATTACAAAGAAAAAAGTAGTAACTTAGTAGAATCGTAGGGAAAACGAGGATAACACTTTAAGCCCACTGCCCAAGTGGTCCCTCTTGAATAAAGTCATTCTCACCATCTTTAATGAGTGTCTTGAAAATTGTTTCTTTAACAAAGACATCATGTGCTTTCTGGTATATTGAACTGAGAAAACACAACATCAATTCAGCAGTAATGCATAATCATGAGGAAACATCAGATAAATGTAAACAGATAGCCACAGTGACCTTTATTGTTCAAAAATGTCCATGTCATAAAAGACAAAGGAAGGCTAAGAAGCTGTTTCAGGTCAAAGGAGACTAAGAGACATGAAAACTAAATTCAGGGCATGATCCTGTTTTGGATCCTGGAACAGAATGAAAGTCATTATGAAGGAGGTGATTGGGACAAGTTGCAAGATTTGAATAAGGACTGTAGATTAGAGAAAGCAAAATGGCAAAAGGTTATTAGTTTCTGAATCTGGAAGAAAGGTAAGCAAGAGTTCTTTGCATTATTCTGCAAACCTCCAGCCCCAGTGAGGGAGGAGGGCCAATGATTACAGGCTTTTTGAAGGAGGTACTACCACTCAGCTCAGTCCAGCATGCTGCCATGCACGTACTTCCAAATCCCAGTGTTTGCTCCAGGCCGTATGGATGTAAAAGAGCCCTGAAGGGAGCCTAGATGCCCCCTTCTTTGATCTTTTCTTTGAACTTAACCCTTAGAAGCTTATAACTCATAAAACATCTCTGCTGCCAGGGACCTTGCTGTTCACCTGGTCCAATGCCCTCAATTTACATTATGCTGGGAATCCAAGGCCAGAGAGGAGGAGTGACTCACCCAAGGTTATACAGTAGGTGGGAATCCAGAACTCCTAGATCTCAATAGGGCTTGGTCTACCAAACCTGGTCCTGACAGCCTCCTCCTGATCTTGCCCCAGCCTTACCTGACCTTGGTATATGGTCTGGAACCCTTCACTCAGTAAACCCTGACTGATCAATTTTAAGCCTTAGCCCACCCCCCAAAAGAGTAACTCACATTCTACTAAAGGAATAATCCTAATAAATTCACACACATAACTGAGAACTTACTGTGTGCAAGTACTGTGCTAAAGCTCCAAACGGAAACTATCAACTCATCTAATTTAATCCTCACAAAACTTTGATGTCTATATAATTATTTTTTTCCATTTAGAGATGAGGAAACTGAGGCCTGTAGAGGTCAACAACTTACCTGAGGTTACACGTGGAGAATGCACCTGGGAAATCTGGCTGTACCTTAACTTCTAGGCCAAACTGCCTCTTCATACCTTAGACACACTCAACAAAATGCAAGGACAATTTTTTGAACGGCTACTATGTGCCGAGCCCTGGACTAGACACTATGGGCTCATGAATTGAGCCCCGCTGGAGAGGTGTGTGGAGGCTTGGCAGGAGGTCGTCTGCGCTGTTGGGAAGTTGAGGGAGGCTTCTTGAAAGAGGTATCTTGAGAAGACTTTGAAGGGTGTCTTTGAAGGTCTCTCTGAGAGAGACCTTGTGTCCGAAGGATTTATAGGATCCTAACAGGTAACGATGGGAAGGAGGTGTTTCAGGATGAACTGAGGAGGGTTCAGCATAAGTAACAGGGAGCAACAGGGTTTCAGTAGAGGGCAGGTTATGACCAGGGAGCAATTGAATCTTGGGCTTGAAAGCTAAGTGGAAGCCATACTGTGGAAGACTTTAATGACAAAGTAAGGAGCTTGGGAGAGCCATTGAGATCTTTGAGCAGAAGCGTAGGCCACGTTGATGTTATTAAAAGATCTGGCCAGTGCCTGGAGGAGCACCTGGTTGGGACTCCATGAGCCTGAGCCAGCAGCTTCCATGACCTCTGTATTGATGTAATAGCACAGCCGAGCACCAGAACTGAGTCCCTAGGCCATTTGCTTGAGCTTACAGCCTATGGAATTCAGTTCTCAGAGCCAGGTGGCCAACGTTCTCTCAGCCTTGATTCTGCCCTCCTGTGCTCTCTTCTGTGTATTTCCCCCATTCCCAGGGTGGGCCAGATGAGGAACCTGGGTCCTATCCTAGAGAGGGTCTGAGCTTAGAGCTGAAAATAGGGCTCACAGCCAGGGAAAGGGGCAAGCGTTTTCTGAATTCCGAAAGGATTGTTACAGGATATGAGGAGAGGAGAGGTTGAGGGCCATGGCAGGGATTCCATGAGTACTATGGAGTCATTTCTTGCCAGATGTGCTCCTGGCGGGACCAGATGTGGAGATGTACTCCAGGAGGAGTCAGGGCTGCGGGAAGACCCAGAATATATATACTGAGAAGGACATCTCTCTGGAGACTGAGGGGCTTCCTGAGCCAAAGGGTACCCCTAAAACATGGATCCTGAAGATAGGAGCCCAGAAGCTCCAGCTCCCTGAAAATTTCCCCACCGCAAATGAAGATCTGAGATACCTGGCATAGATAGGGGAGTGGAAAAGAAACCTTTCCCTGAAACACACTCTTATTTCTGGAGAGTTAAACAGAAGGCTAGGTGCTATTCCCACTCACCAGGCAGAGCTGTAACCTATCCCTAGAGAGGGAAAGTCAAGCATGCAAGCTCAGGAGCCACCCTCCCCCCACCCTGCTTGTGTTGTGAGTCAGGGCCCACACTTACCAATGAAGCTTCCTCTCCTGTTCCTGGGGCTGGATCTGCAGTGATGCTCTTAGAGAATGCTCCTTAAATAGGGCCCCCTCCCCGCCCTAGCCAACTCCCACCCCCGCCCCATCCTGGCTCTTCTGAGAAAGGAGGAAGGTGTGGGAGGGCTGGGCACCTTGCCCAGAGAGCCCTTTCTGACCTCCAGCAAGAGCGGGGACCCCCTTTTTCCCCCCATCCTTTTGAAGTGTCCCCTTCCTCACCTCAGTCTCTGACTTTGTCCCTTCCACCCTTGAGACCAGCCAGCTGGGCTTTTATCTCTGCTCTGAATGTCTAGGAAATCTGCCCTTCATGCCTAATTCAAGCCCAATCCCTCATTCTGAGGTTGGATGATGGGGAATTGATGTTCTAGGGGAAGCTTCAGCACAGGCTTCTAACTTTTCCCTTCAGCCGAGGGGACCTAGGTCTCCAAACATCAGCTGCAAAATTCACTTGAGGGAATGGGAAGAGAGGAGTCGTCATGTCACCTTCTCTCACCTTATGTGGCTTCCAGCAGCACCCAAAGGGCAGGTGGAAGTCTGTTCCTATCTTGGGGATGGAGAGACTAAGACCTGAGGGGACAAAAAAATGAGGGGCTTGAGGTCCAGCCAGCTTTGGAATGCCAAGCAGGACACATGTTCCCCAGAGCCCCTATTTTACAGTTCGTGTGTGCTGTGTCTGTAGTGGTCCCTCTCCTCAGCCCATCCTCTATAATCTGACCCCAGAACCAAACCCCTGCTGCACAGAGTCGGGACCCTTCAGAATAGGAGCTAGTGATCAAGGGGCTCCCCCTAAGAGGTCTGTCCCATCCTCCTCCTCCCAAAGCTCAGGAAGTTCTTTCTGAGATCTGGCTACATCCAACTGCCATCCAAGAAACACGCCGGAGGGGAGGGGGACGAAAGGCTCTGGGATGGCTGCGGGGATCTTGGGCTAGAACTAGGCACAGCTCTACTAAGGAAACGTTAAAGTTCCCGTCATGGGGGTGGTAGGGAGAGAAGAGTCATCTGCATTGTGCAATGCTGGGGGGTGGGGTGGGGTGGGGCGGGGGAGGTTGGGGCTGGGGGAAGGGAGGGATGGCCAAATCTTTAAAGAGCTGGCAGAGGCCTGAAGCTGATGAAGCTAACCTTCACCCCTTCCCAGGGGCTAGCCTAGCTCAAGTTCAAAGCGGCTGTCACCCCACCCCTCATTAACCCTAGCAGCGCCAGGCTGGCAGCGGGAGTGTTTTTATGGGAGACGCAGACGCCAAATGTGCTCCTTCCTCCCTCCCCTTTCCTGCTCTGTCTTCCCAGCAGTGAATGTCTAGCTTTTTGAGGCCAGAGGATCCTGGTGGGGGGAGGTGGGAGCCTGCAGCGAGGGACAGAACTGGACGCTTCGATCCTTAGTCCTTCTCCCTTGGGGGAGAAGAGTGGATAGGACTGTCTACCTCGGACTATGAGCTCCTGAGGGCAGTGACAGTCTCTGAGTACCCCGCAACTTATGAGGGAACTAGCCGAAGGGGCTCATCCCTGTTGACTGGGGATGAACTAGCTCACCCTTGAAGGAAGCCGTTTCCTTCATGACCCATTGCGGGATTCCTGGGAAGGGATGGCTGCGGGCTTCCCCACAGGACAGCACCAGGAAGCTGAGGCAGCAGGAACAGAAAGAAGAAGGCGAGGCCTTGCTGGGTCCTGGAGTTCATTTGTCCTGTCCTAAATGAAACGTCCTGTCAACATAGTCATGAAGGCCCTGGAAGTAGGCATGGCCTTTAGGCTGTCCTGGATCTGAGCTCAGGTCATCCTCACCCAGAGCACCTGCTCCCTGCTGCCCCCATCCAAACCAGGCTTCATGGTCCCAAGACCCAGACCCTGCAACCCACCCTAATTTGGGGGAATACATCGCTGTTAAGGGAACGCAAAGGGGACAGATAGGGTGGGGAAGTAATCACCTAAGAGTTGATTGCATGACGGGGCTTGAACCTAGACTGGACCTAAAGGGGGAGAGACACTGGGATTTGGGAAGAACACCAGGTCTGGGTGTAAAAGGGGCCACCAGATCCAGTCAGGGAGCCAGGCCTGTGGAAGAACGGTAGAGATAAGGGGAGAGAAAAAGCTATAGGACTTGAGGGGACAGAATTTGGGGAAAGGAAAGTGGACGAGAAGACAACCGGGTGGGGTCTAAAGGTTCTAGGGGTTTGGCGCTGACAAGGAACTGGGCGGGGATACCGTCAGCCACTGAGACTCCACCCACTGGCGGGACCTCCACGCCTAATTTCTCCCAACCCGCAACAAAAATGGCCGCCGCGGGAGCCTGTCCAAAACCCTAAAACAAATGAAAATGGGAGCAGAAGCCCCGCCCAGTTACGGGCAATTGCCCTTCTCAAAAATGGCTACCGCGGCGCTTCTGGAAGGGAACCGCTCTGGGCCCCGCCTTTGATCTCGTTGGTGGGGCTGGGGGATGAGAGCTGTACCGCGCGGGACAAGTCGCCGGCGGCGCCCGACGGAGCAGGTGATTTCCCCTCCGGCCCCCGGCCCAGGGCTAGGAGAGTCGCGGAGAACGCTGACCCAGGGTACCCGTCTTGTGTGTCCCCCCACGGTACTCCCTGGGGCCCGTCAGCCCCCCATCTCTGATTCTCGCCAAGGCCTGTATCAAGGCACATCCCAGCTTACTCAGGCCTCCCTAGTCTTGTGTCCCCAAGGCTACAACCTCATTCCGGTGCCCTCGGGCCCACTATTCCGTACCCTTAGGGGTATCCCGCTAGCTTGTTCAGGGAGCTCCTGCTTCAGGGGTGGGCCGTCATCGCGGTTCCACTTCCTGTGCACCCCACTATCCCCGTTTGTGCGCCCGTCTGACTTTGGATGCCCGAATCCCTTGTAGCCCTCAGTGTCCTTGGCGCCTCTAAGACTGGACTTGGGGGTCAGAGGCCAATGATGTCCTCTGGAACCTGCATTATGGGACTAGGGCCTCAGGAGCTGGGCTTCATAGTGTCTGGGAAAGCAGGGAAGACCTCCATGCTAGACCCTCTGAGGGCCCACACTGGTTCCCAGGACTCCTCCCACATGGCCTTCTGCTCTCCCTCCACCTTGAGCACCTCCCCACCCCCAAGGGAACAGCATAGTGCTCCTTCCCCCAGTCTCACTTGAAGTGGTCCAGAAGGTCTGTGTGGAGCATCTGGAGAGTCCAGGCTTATGCCTGGTCCTGGGGCCACTCTCACGCCAGCCAGGGACAGTGAGGATGGGGCAGTCAGGGTTGGCTACAGAGAGGAAGTGAGTCCTGCAGAATGAGAGTAAGAGGAAAAGGCATTCTGAGTGGAGAGAATGGTGTGAGCAAAGATTCTGAGGGAGGCAAGAGGGCAAGCTAGGCAGGACAGGAGGATCAGAACATGGGCTGGGGCCACATCATTTACTTCATGAGAGGTGGTATAGCGTAGCGTTAACAGTGAGGGTTCCGGAGCCAGAGTCCTTGGGTGTAAATGTGCCATTAACTTACTGTGTGACCTTGGACAAGTTACTTAACCTCTCAGTGTCTCCATTTCCTTGCAGGTAAAATGGGATAGTATAATACTATTAGTGTCTATATTTTAGGGTCATTGTGAAGATTAGGTAAGTTAACACATGTAAAGTGCATACAACAATCCTTGGCACGGTGTAAGCATTCAGGAATTGCTAACTATTACCATCATCAGAGGTATTTAAACAGGGCTCATGACAAGATGATGATCGCATTTCATGGATGCTAATAAACCAGTGAGCCCTGATTTAAAGACCCCAGGAAATAAGGGAGTTCTGCGGACTATATCCAGAATTTGAAAAGTCCCATGAAAATCATGTTCTTACCTGGGAGAAGCCTGGCTGCTTAGGCTGCAGCTTTCCCAACTCAGAGACTGTGGAGGAGAAATACTAGGAGAAACTCCTGGGCAGGAAAACAATGCTAAGGAAGGCTAGGGGGATGGAGAAGGGTGAAAGAAAGAAGTGGCAAGCTTTGAAGGCTGGGTAAAGTTTGGGCAGCCCTGGAAGAGGAGAAGAGAGGTGTTGCCTTAGGAGATAAACCGGAGCAAAAGCTTAGGTGAGGAAGACTTTCTTTGGGACACAGTGAGGAGTTTCCCAGTAACAACTCCCTGGCCCTCAGACCTCGATTAGAAACCTGAAGTCATCAGACAGATCTCTTCTTCCCTAGAAACGAGACTTTCTTGCAGCACCCTTTGTCCCAGCAGAGATTGCCAAACAACTGACAGAAGCCAGGATTTGATGTAACTCGGGGTGGATATAGGTCTCTGTAGGGGGCTGACCCCTTGGGGGAACTGCATAATGGGATCTGGTACGCCTGGTGTGAGCAGTTCTGCTCCTCCCCAGGGCCCATGGTAGGGTCTGGAGCAAGGGTCGACATTCCTCTTGGTAGGCTAGAGCTTGTCAGTTCTGCTATCCAAAGTGAGCCCCGTGCTGTCACTGCAACACTGTGTTACTACTCAGGGGACCCGGGAACTGTGATCACAGATCGAAGCTCTGTCTCAACCCACTTGGAAGTCTTGATATCCTCTCATTCCCTGGAATATACACTCAGCTAGGTGACCTGGATTTAAATCTTAAGTACCACAGTTCAGCCAAGTGATGTTGGGCCAATCATTAAACTCACTGAGCTTTAGTTCCTTTGTCTGTAAAGCGGGGAGTGACTGAGTGTCCTACTTCATGGGATACTCAATGTACACTGATTAATAAGCCAGGAGTGGAGTCCCTGCCCTCATGAAACGACTGGAAGAAACATTAAATATTGCCCAGAGGATGATTTAATTATACCTATGAAAAGGCCTGCTAAGTAAGGAAAAGTGTAGTCTGCAGTGAGTGAGGGTGTATGATGGAGGGACCAAAGCAGTTCTACAGAGTCAGGGGCAGCATCCCTTGAGGCCAGAATTTTTAAACTGAGACCCAATAGGTGAGAAGGTATTGGACAAGTGAAAGGGTAGAGGTGGAAGGTTGCCCAGGCAGAGGAAACAGTTTGTGGAAAGCCTCTTGCCGTGAAAGAGCTTGAATGTTGGCAAACTGAAAGAAAGCCAAGGTGGATGGGAGTGATCTGGGGAGGGTGTAGTGCATGATGAGGCTAGAAAGACTGTAGGCAGGGGTAAGGTCCCGAACTAAAGGCCACAAAAAAGAATCTGGGCTAATCAGAAGGGAGGTGGGGGGTGGAGCACCTGGGTGGCTCAGCTGGTTAGGGATCCATTGGTTAAACTTCAAGCCTAGCATTGGGCTCTGCACTGATGGGGTGGAGCCTGCTTGAGATCCTCTTTCTCTCCTTTCTCTGCCTCTCCCCTGCTTGTGCTGTCTCTCTCTCCCCAAAATAAATAGATAGATAGATAGATAGATAGATAGATAGATAGATAGATAGATAGGAATTGGGAAGTCACTGAGAGATATTAAGCAGGAAAAACATGATTTTTTTTTTTTAAACAGATCACACAATTGTGATCTTTGTAAAGAATAGGTTCTTGGAGGCGCTTGGGTGGCTCAGTCAGTTCAGCATCTGACTTTAGCTCAGGTCATGATCTCACAGTTTGTGAATTCAAGCCCTGCTTTGGGTGAGCCCTGTTTCTCTCTTTCCCTCTCTCTGCCCCTCATGGGATTCTCTCTCTCTCTCTCTCTCTCTCTCTCTCTCTCTCTCTCTCTCTCTGTCCCTCACTCACTTACACACTTTCTCTCTCAAAAAACAAACAAAAAAAAAGAGACAGAGAGAGAGAATAAGTTCTTGGTGGGGGGGCTCTTGGGTGGCTTAGTTGGTTAAGCATTTGACTCTTGACTTTGGCTCAGGTCATGATTTCACAATTCATGAGACAGAGCCCTGTGTTGGGTGCTGTGCTAACAGCACAGAGCCTGCTTGGAATTCTCTCTCTCCCTCTCTTTCTGCCTCTTCCCCCCTTGCACATGCTCACTCTCTCCTTCTCTCTTTAAAATGAATAAATAAACTTAAAAAAAAAAAGAATAGGTTCTTGAGGAAAAGACAGTAGCGGGGGAAGGGTTAGGAAGCTCTGGCAGTGAAGACAAAAGGTGGAGCAGAAAGGGAGGAGGGATGGAGAGAAGCACATGTGTTAAGATGACAGTCAGGCCTTGGTGCCTGGATGTGGGAAGGCAAGGGGTAGGACGGTACCAAGGATAATTCCCAGACTTGTGGTGGCAGACGTGGCTGGGTGGGTACATGGACGTGCATTTACTGATGACAGTCTTGGAGGAGCAAAGGACTTGGGAGGATGTCAGTTTGGAACAGGTGAAGTCACTCACACGGAAGTGTCGGAGAAGTAGATATGCAAATATGTAGCTCAGAGGGGGGACCTAGACTAAAGGATTGGCATTTGAGGATTGTGACATAGAGTGACATAGAGTTGGTTCATAAACATGTGGCCCAGACAAGGTCTTCCAGAAGGAGAGGGTGCAGAGTGAGGGGGGACGAGGAGCAGCTTTGAGCCTGAGCTTTCCTGCCAGTAGAAGAGAGGGGGACAGAGAAGGGAGCCTGGGACGAAATGGCCAGAGAGGTAGAAGAGAAGTAGGAGAGTGTGATGCCTCAGAAACTAACATTGACGCTGCTTGAAAGGGCAAGGATTAGGTGAAACCATAAAAAATTGCCTTTCCTTCTTTCCTTCCTTTCCTTTCCTTCTTTCTGTTGACCAAAAACAAGCATACTGGCAGGCTTATAGGGTTCAGCCTGAATAGACCCAAACTGAAAAAGCAACTCATGACCTCAGACTGAGAAATTTTTGTAGAGACGTTGTAGCAGAAGCCAGATGAACTGGGGAGAATGGATAGAAAGGACACTAATAAGGGAATAGAATCGACAGGATTGGTGATCAGCCGAGTACAGCAGGTAGAGTTGAGAGAGGGTGAAAGCGAGGGTAATTTCCAAGTTTCAGGTTTGGCAGCTGAGTGAGTGAATGGTTGGGTCAGCCAATGAAGTAGGAGGGGGATGTACACTAATCGTGAAAATATTGTTGAGTGTGGGGTAGATGGAATGTGAGATATCTCTGAAACTTCAGAATGGGATGATGAGCGGACAGTTGGACCTGTGGCTCTGGAGCCATTCATTACCATCTATGTGTTCCTGACTCCTACATATGGACTTTGGGGAGTCAAAATCATGTAGGTGGAAATGAACTCAGTCAGTCAGTGTTTATAGAGCATCTACTAAGTGCTAGGGTTACATCAGTGAATAAGACGAAGTCCCCCTGTACCTTGGAGCTTATTACATTATATCAGGGAGGTCAGACAATAGGCAAACATAAAACAACATTAAGCTGTAGTAAATGCCATATAGAAAATGAAGCAGGGTGAGGGATTAGGGAGTATGAGGAATACCTATTTTTGGTAGGTTAGTCAGGGAAGGTCTGTCTCAGAGGGCAACATTTGACCAGAGCTCCAGAGGAGGTGAGGGGGTGGGTATATGAAGGAGACAGGTAGGAAGAAACTGGACAAATTCGAGGACCAGCAAGGAGGCTGGTGGGGCAGGAGTGGAGTGAGTGGTGAGGTTGGAGAGGCAGGCAAAGGCCAGACCTTGTAGGGTTTTACAGGCTTTGGGAAGGAAAATGGAAAGGCCTTTGTAGATAGCCTTTTGTGCAGGAAGAGAGAATTCCTCAAAGGCTTCCCCTTCTATCAGAGCCTTGTAGCCAGAAAAGCCCCTTTGTGCGGAGGGTGGGTGGGCCATTCTGGGTGGGGGAAGGCTGTGCTTGGTCCTGGGGCCTGCTCTTTGGGGGGCTGGACAATGGGCCCCTTGTGGTTAGACTTGAGGGCCAAGTGGCCCCCTCAATGATGGGATTCCTCAGCCAGGAGGCATGTGACCCCAAGACCTTGGCTTCTCGCCTGAGGGTCTGGGCCTGCTGCTGGGGAATGGGGTGGCGAGATGGGGAGAGGTCGGGGGAAGGGTGAGGGAAACCGCTTGGGAGGCCTTCTACGGCAGTGCCCTGTCTTGTCTCAGGCTGGAGGAGGTAGAGAGATGGGCAGGGAGGGGGTTGTGGCTCTGCTTGAGAGAGCGGGGGAGGGCTGGCGAGCTGGGAGTTACGGACAACAGTAACAAATGGTTTCCACAGCAGGGCAGGAGGGAGGAGCTGGCCGCCCCTGGGCCTAGTGGGTAGGAGCAGGCAGAAGAGGGCCTGACAAACCTACATCTTCTGTCCCTTCAGAAGAGGAGAGAACATGGAGCTGGAGAGGATTGTCAGTGCAGCCCTCCTTGCCTTTGTCCAGACGCACCTCCCCGAGGCTGATCTCAGGTAGAAGCAGCTTTCCTGGGAGGATCATGCTGGGGTCTGGGTGGGAGCTGCTGGGCAGTGCTCCGGGCCCCAGCCAATGGAAAGACTGGGATGGCAAGCACTCAGCTCTATTCCTGAGGTGGGGGAGGGGCTGATTATGATTTGCTGGTATGGCCTTACATCTTAACCTGTCCCTGGCACCTTGTTGGACAGGTGGAAAACCCAAGCTCTGTAGGAGGATGGGATACTTTCTGGCTTCAAGACTTGAAGTCTGGCTCATAGACCCAGGGAAGCCGAGGGCTCGAGTCTCAGGCTAGGTGGGGGTGCTGGAGGTGTCCCGTGTCCTACCTAGGACTTGTCCTGTCCCCTTCCTGCAGCGGCTTGGATGAGGTCATCTTCTCGTATGTGCTTGGGGTCCTGGAGGACCTGGGCCCCTCGGGGCCCTCAGAGGAGAACTTCGATATGGAGGCCTTCACTGAGATGATGGAGGCCTATGTGCCTGGCTTTGCCCACATTCCAAGGTGGGATCTGGCTGGGGTGAAGAAGGGGTGGAGGGCTGGCTGATTGTGGAGGGTAGGCAGGGATGTCCTTTTACCACCCTCCTATCTTTTCAGGGGTACAATAGGGGACATGATGCAGAAGCTCTCAGGGCAGCTGAGCGGTGCCAGGAACAAAGGTGAGCCTGGGGATTGGGCACTTGGGAAATTCATAACCCCCATCCCCCAAAGCCCCGGCAAACCTGATGCTCTGCTTCTTTAAGAGAACCTGCAGCCACAGAGCTCTGAGGTCCAAGGTCAGATGCCCATCTCCCCAGAGCCCCTGCAGCGGCCTGAAAAGCTCAAAGAAGAAACTAGGGCTTCTCCTACTGCTGCTGGAGACACCCAGGAAGAGGTACTGGTAGGAGAGGGGACTGGTGAGGGAGTCAGGGGCCAGGAAAGAAGGAAGTACTGCCTGTGGTCAACATCTATGCCCACAGGCAGCCAGTGCCGAGGAGGAGCTGCTGCCAGGGGTGGATGTACTCTTGGAGGTGTTCCCTACGTGCTCGGTAGAGCAGGCCCAGTGGGTGCTGGCCAAAGCTCGGGGAGACTTGGAAGAAGCTGTGCAGATGCTGGTAGAGGGGAAGGAAGAGGGGCCTCCAGCCTGGGATGGCCCCAACCAGGTATCCTCTGCTAGACCCCCACTTCGACCCAAGTAGCCTTAGCTACATTCCACCTTAGTGTTAAGCCCCCACCCCTAGCCTATCCCTGCCTGCTTCTGCTGGTGCCCTAGGGTTTAGATGAAGCTTCCCTTCTCTGCAGGACCTGCCCAGGCGCCTCAGAGGCCCCCAAAAGGATGAACTGAAGTCCTTCATCCTACAGAAGTGAGTCTGGGCTGGGCTGGGCTAGGCCCTTAGAGGGTCATCCCAGGGTGGCAGGAGCTTCACCCAGCCAGTTTTTGGCAGGTACATGATGGTGGATAGCGCAGAGGATCAGAAGATTCACCGGCCCATGGCTCCCAGGGAGGTAAGAGAGTTTATGGCTGCTGGAGGTGTGAAGTGGGTGGGACTCTCTCCCGGCTTCTGCTACTCACTGCCCAGTTGCCTCCCAGGCCCCCAAGAAGCTGATCCGATACATCGACAACCAGATAGTAAGCACCAAAGGGGAGCGATTCAAAGATGTGCGGAACCCTGAGGCCGAGGAGATGAAGGCCACATACATCAACCTCAAGCCAGCCAGAAAGTACCGCTTCCACTGAGGCATTCGCCAGACTCTGCTGGAGCCTTCTCGGCACAGATCCCAGAGGGATGCAGGAGCCCTACACCCCCACACAGGGCCCGCCCTAACTCCTGTCCCCCTTCTCTACCCTGCTCTCTACTTCCTTGCCCCACCATGTTGACCTCCTCTTGGAGCTGCCCACGGGCACAGTAAAGGTGGCCCCAGGAAGATGTGAGTGCATTCTGGTCATTTCTGCCTCAGCTGGGGTGCTGGGGTACTGTGTCTGTCTGACCTTCTCTCCCAACTTCACATCCCTTATCTCCAACACGGCAGCAGCTCCAGGCAAGAGGGGGTAAAAAGCTCTTTATTTGAAGCTCCAGGGTGGGGCAGGGCATCCGCCTCTAGCCAGAGGCCTCCACAGTCCAGTTTCCCTACAGTTCATAGTCAGGCCCCCGCCACACAGTCCAGCTGTGACCCATCGGCAGGCAGGTCAGACCTGCAGGTTGACAAAGGGTGCAAAACCAGCCATGTCCTGCAGGAGCACCAGGGCCTGATGCAGCGGCGGCTCCACGTCGATGTCCACGCCGCGCTTCCGCAGGCGGCTCAGGCTGGGCTCGGCCACATGGTGGCAGTGCCGCACCCGCAGCGAGCGCAACGCCGGGCAGTACTCGGCCAAGGTCCTGGGGGAGGAGCCGGGTGAGGCTAGGGGCCAGAAGCTGTTTCGCCCACGGTGGGGGAGCCAGCGAAGCCCCTGCCTCCTTCAAACTCAGAGCATACTTTTTCCCTCCATAAACCTGGATGGGGGGGGGGGGGGTTATGAAGAGGTCTGGATGGGGTCATACACCAATGTCTCCAGTGAACTCGGGACTTCCTCCTATCTCTTAAAGGGGGAACCTGCTCCTCAGCTTCGCCCAGGATTTCAAGGTTTTCCCCTTGTTGAAAAGAAGCCTGAGAGTCGACTGTCTGTGACATCCGCTCATGCGTAAATACTGGTTCCAAAAAGTTTTTTAAACTATGGGTTCTCTGGCCTCGGCAATCCTAGAGATCTTTCCTGGTCTGAATGGGAGTGTCGTGGTAGCAGAAAAACCCAGAAACCACAGTTCTGCCTTTTGACAGCTGCACCCCGTCCCTAAACCAGAGGCTTAAAAAGTGATTGCCCTCTTCCCATCCCACCAACCCAAGGCCCAGGCACCTGACGCCGTCGCTTCCGACGCGGAGGCAGCCGGTTAGATCTAGGTGCTCGAGTTCCGGGCAGTTCCGAGCCAACTCCTGGACGGCGGTATCCCCCACATTGGCGTTGACTGCCAGCGAGAGGCTGCGAAGGCCTGCGCCGCGCCTCTGCGCCAGGTATACGATGGCCTCATCCTTGAGCTGACGGCAGGCGGTGAGGTCCAGCTCCTCAAGGGCCGGACAGCGGTCGGCGAGGCCGCGCAGCGCCAGACCGTCTACCCAGTCACAGTGCGCAAGGGAAAGGCGCTGCAGGCGGGGGCAGCCCTCCGCCAGCGCCCCCAGCGCTCGGCGGCTCAGTTGTCCGCAGCCGGCTAGAGCCACGCTCCGCAGCTGCGGATTCCGCGTCAGCACCGGCACCAGATCCTCATCCGACAGCCATTCGTGACACGGTGCTAGGGCCAGCTCCTGCAGCCCCTCAGCGTCCCGCAGCAGCCAGGCCAATGCGGCCCGCGGGATCTGCGGACCCACCTGCGGGCAGGGAGGCACCTCGACTTTCAGCTGGTCCCGAGGGCGGGGCGGGCGCTGCCTCTCCGCCCCATTAGAGTTATTTCCCGGCAGCAACCTGCCTTCGGAGTTTGCCCCCTGACTCCCAGGAGAGACCCCACGTGCCCTCTGAGTTGATACCCGGTACTCGCCCTTTGAGAGTACTTCCCGAAGGGTGGGTCGCTTCCCGGGAGTTCCTGGACGCGCAGAGGGTGGGGAAGGGTAGACAGCTGGGCTGGGGGCTGGGTTGGAGGCGGGGAGGGGGCGGTACCCGGACGGGGGCGGGGCTCTGGCCCCTGGCTCACCTGAGCGGCGTCGAAGCGGCGCAGGCCAGCCAGGTGCAGCTGCACTAGCGCCCGGAAGGCCCGGCTGACGCGCTGCAGCCGGAGCAGCTGGCGCAGCGGCACCCGGCTCAGGACGTGTGGGAGCAGCACGTCTTCCCAAGGCAGGTCCAGGAGCCTGCGGGTAAAGGGGCGTTGGCGGTGGCGTTCCCGGGCCGCTGTTACCTGCGAGTCCGCCTCTGTTATGCTTCTGCGCCCTGGCTCCTAAGAGCGACCCCCAAACCCGGCCCAGTCAGCTCCCTTCCCCCAGGTCCTTCTTCCCTCTCTCGGCCCCTCCGGTGCTCGGTACCTGACGGCTCCGGGCTCTTGCTCCCCTCCGGACGGCTCCATCGGTGGCTCCATCGGCGGCCTATTGCGCGTGCGCAGTAAGGTCCTCTCGCTTTGGCCTTGGAGCGGCCTCAGCGAACCCGCCTCTTCGGGCTGTAGAGACAGACCGATTCAATCGAGTGTGGTCTCACTGAGGATCCTATCTGAAAGCGTTCCGGATGGATATCAAAACTGAAGGCGGAGCCGACCGGTGGGGTAACATCAGACCTCGCCTTCTCGGCTACAGGGCTTGAGACCTGAAGCTGGAGAACGCGATGGTGCAGCAGAGACTGGCTCTTTTTTCGTCTTGGGCCAGTGGCCGCCGCTGAATGAAGTGGTGATGGGAGGAGCAGGCAAAGCCAAACGCAGAAGGGGCGGAGCCATGACTCCAAGGTTCTGGGCCTATTCTCTGCCCTCTGGTCGCGCTTAGCGACTTTGAAAAATGGGGAGAAACTATCCAGGCTTTTACTGTCTCGTGTGTAGTAGGTGCCCAGTAATTTGTTGAATGAATTGAATGGGCGAAGCTAGAATTTTTCTTCCTTCATCAAGCAAAATTGCCCAAACCCTCATTCCTGGTTAGTTGTCAAGTACAGGACTGTCCAGCCCCTTCCACTCCCAGACGATTTGGAAAAGGTTTGCATCTTTAGGGGAGAGGCGTAGAGGGCGCTGAAAAGGACTATCTTCCCAGCTGGGTCCCTTTCTTTTCCCCAGGAGGTCTAGAGTCCTGAGAACAATGAGTGCTCAGCCCAGCCCACCAGGAGTACCGCTTCTGGGCTGACCTGGGGATTAAGCTGTGGGGTTTGGGGCTGGGCCCGCCCTGGGGCAGTGATGCCCCAGAACTCCAGGCTCAGACTCTGGGCCACCCTCTCACCGCGTCCACAGTTCCTGGTTCCAGGGTCCGCTCCGGGGAACCTCCAGAGTAGTGCTTTCCCCATCATCCATTGGTGGGGAGAGTATGAAGGACGCTGAGGGCTACTGCTGTCGCCGAGAGCTGCACCCCAACAGGGCTGCGCTCTCCCTTCGTGCAACCGCTTCACCTGCCTCTGCATAACGAAAACTGCTTCCCATCCATTTTTTCATCAGGGTCGGGCACTTCTGCAAGGTGAGCAGGTCTGTGCTGTTACTCCATTTTAAAGATGGAACCGAGGCCCTTGGAGAGGACGCGCCTTGTCCAGGGTCAAGCGAGTCGCGATAGAGAATTCAGGCATCCTAGTTTTCCCAGAATCCCTTACACAGTCCCCCCCCACCCCCACCCCCCAACGCAGCAAGAAGGGAGAAGCCAGCAGCGGGGAGGGACCAAAGCGAGTTAGCTTGGGTAAGGGACTTGTTTCCTCTCCCTCAGCCTGCTTGGGGAGGGGGTAGATGAGAGGACCGACCTATGCTAAGATAGAGCCTTGTAGGCGCGCACCACCTCGGGCCGCGCGCCTCCTCCTCCTCCCAGCTTTGTTCGCCCCTCTGCGCCTGCGCAGTGCGACAAATCTGGCGCTGTCCCCTTCAGCACCACGCGGAGCCCGCGCCCCCCCCCTCCCCGCGGTGAGCCCCGCGCGCCCCCGCCTCGCACGTTCTCGCGCCCCCTGACCGCCTGAACAGACCCCTTGTTCCTTCCGAGGTCACCACCTCCTGCCCTGGCGTTCCCAAGGAGAGCAGTTGCCATAGGAACTCTGGCGGAGCTTTCTTAAAATAGCTGGGCCCCTTTCTACCTTGGCCAAGGGCACAAGGGTTGCCTGTTCCCCACTTCCTCCACTCCAGGAGTCATCCCGTCTAACCTTTTACCCCATATGGGCAGGACACCTAACTCAGGCAGCAAGGAAGTTCTTTTTAAAGTCTGACTAATATCCCTCCTGCTGCATCCTGAGCAAGTGGTCAAGGGTTGGGTCTCCTGGGTCCGAGACTCAGAACCCCTTAGGGTTTGAGGCAGTGTTTCCTAGATCTCTTTTCCATAAGTTGATGGTCTCCTGGATTTAGGGGGCGGGTCCGGTCTACACCCATACGGTGTGCTTGGCGCGGCCGCGTGCTCGTGGGGGCGGGAGCGCGTGTGGCATGTAACAGGTCATGTGGCAACCTCCTAGGGACACGCGTGGGGTCTGGAGCGGGACACGCGTGTGCAACTGGGTCCGGTGTGTGGCTCAGGGGGCGGTGGAGGAAAGGGACGGGGACAGGATTAGGGTGGGGCACGTGAAGGTCTGGCGAACTGAACCGGGGGTTCCATATATCCTCCCCCTCGTCAGGGGCGGGTCTCAGGTTGGCGGGAGAGCCCAGTGGGGACCTAGCGTCGAGAAGGGGGGCCAGCCTCCGGGGCTCAGGGCCCCGGGAGAGGGCGGGGGGGGGGGTGGGTGGGGGGATTATCTCTGCCTGAGCCGCGCGTAGGGGGGAGGGGGAGGGAGTGAGAGGCAGGCGGGCCTGGAGCAAGCGGGAGCAAGCGGGAGCCGCGCTGCCTTCACAGCTGAGCTGGGCCCAGCCTCTTCCCTGCCTTTCCTCGGCCCCAGCTCCAGGCGAGCAGCGGTGAGTACTGAGGCAGCTCCAGTCGGAGCTGCACTGGGGATGCCCTGGGCCCCCACTGAGCTTCAGAAACCTGCCTGGCAGGGTTGCTGCTCCTGACCTCTGCCCCTACCCTGCATTGCCACCAGAGGCCCCTTTACCCCCTTTAAAATCTATCATTCCCTTGAGAGGGAGGAGGGAGAGGGGTCTGGTGGTCTGGTGCAGCCTTCCCACCCAGAGACAGGTGACTGGTGGGGGTTGGGGGAGAGGGTGTGTGTACCTGCTGAAGTATGTGTGTGAGCATGCATCTGTATTTGTGTGTAACTGTGACCATAGGTTTCTGTGAGTGTCTGATATGCCTGTGTCTGTGTGCATTGGAGAATGAGGGCCTGGGTGTATATTTGGGTATCTCTTTGTGTGTTCTTGTTTGATGACAGTGTGTGTGTAAAATAAGCATGTGCCTTTACATTACACGCATATTTGTTATGACTGTGAGACTGTATGAGGGTGTGTCTTTGAGCAATGTGTGTGTGTGCCTGGGTCTGTGTGCCCTGGAGAGTGTTGCCTTTGAATGTGTTTAACTGTGTATACTGATATTGTCTCCGTGTGTGTGTGTGTGTGTGTGTGTGTGTGTGTGTGTATGAGCGTGTGTACCTGTATGGAGAAAAAGAATGTCTCTTTCCCATTTGGCATGTATATATTGGGAGTAGGGGCCTCAGTTCAGGCCTTTCTCCTCCCCTTCACCCTATGTCTTTCAACCCCTCATGGTCCCTATATAACACCACCCCCCGCCATCTTCCTGCCTTTCCTTCTAGGAGGCCTGGGTTCTCTCTCACTGAGTAAGGGGCCTCCATAAGAGAGACTTTGGGGGACCCGTGGATTTATGATGATTATGAATGGCTGACATTCCTGGTCCAGAGTGTGGGGTACCAGCCTTCCCCAGCCCCCATCAGAAGTAGCTCCAAAATGCCACAGGGATTCTGAACTTACTCAACTTCTGAAATAGCTTCCTTTCTCCTCCCAGGGTGATGCTCAGGGCCCCCAGAAGAAGGAAAGGAGCCAGGGGCCTATTAGGGGTATAATTCTTTTCTCCTCAGGCCTCCATGGAAGTAGCCCAAATAGGAGGCCTGATCACCTCCAGGGGTGGGGTCAATGATGCTATATTCCAAGGGTGGGCTAGGCCCCCTGGCACTCAGATGGCCTATCCAGCTTTCCCCTCCCTATCTGTGCTCTCCTGCCCATCCACCTCCCCTGCAGCTCACCCCCTGCTTCCCTTCCTCTCTTGCAGGCCTGTCTGAAGAGCATGCTGCCCCCTCACTCCCCGCCTGGCCTTGCCATCCCTGCCCCCCCAGCCTGACCCCCGGCCCCAGCATGGCCCAAGGTGCCATGCGCTTCTGCTCCGAGGGCGACTGTGCCATCTCCCCACCACGATGCCCGCGCCGCTGGCTCCCCGAAGGCCCAGTGCCACAAAGCCCCCCAGCCAGCATGTATGGCAGTACAGGCTCCCTGCTACGGCGGGTGGCAGGGCCAGGTCCCCGAGGCCGGGAACTGGGACGTGTGACAGCACCCTGTACACCCCTGCGTGGTCCCCCCTCACCCCGTGTTCCTCCTTCACCCTGGTCACCCTCTTCACCCACTGGGCAGCCCCCACCAGGGGCCCGGAGCTCTGTGGTCATATTCCGCTTTGTGGAGAAGGCCAGTGTGAGGCCATTAAATGGGCTACCTGCTCCCGGAGGCTTGAGTCGGAGCTGGGACCTGGGTGGGGTCTCTCCTCCCAGGCCCACTCCAGCCCTTGGGCCTGGCTCCAACCGGAAGTTGCGGCTAGAGGCATCCACATCAGACCCACTCCCAGCCAGAGGAGGCTCAGCTCTGCCTGGTAGCCAGGGCCTTATACATGGGCCACCAGCCCAACCTCAGGTTGGGGCAGATGGCCTTTACTCCTCTCTCCCCAATGGGCTGGGGGGACCTTCTGAGCACCTGGCCAAGCTATTCCCAGGACCTGCTGACACTGGACTCCTGAACCAGGTATGCGACCTCCCTTGGGCTCCCTGGAACTCTAGAGCCCCAGAAAAGGGGCAAGGCTTGGCCCTTTGGCAGTCCTGGGCCTGTCAGCTCTTCACTCTAAATTCTTTGATCTGTCCTAAATCTGTCTCTTTCTTGCCCTCTGTGTTTGCCCCTGTGTCTTGGCACCTCTATTATCTGTCCTTGTGTGTTTTTCTTTCTGTCTTTCTGTCCCATGTTCTTGTGTCTTTGTATGTGTGCCTTTATCTCTGGATGCCTGTGTCTATTTCTCCCTTCTTGGCTTAGGGGGACACCTGGTCCTCCCCCCGGGAAGTTTCCTCTCATGCCCAGAAAATTGCTCGAGCCAAATGGGAATTCTTCTATGGCTCCCTGGACCCCCCAAGCTCAGGTAAGGTCCTGGACTGAGACAAGGGGAATAGGGCAGGGTCTTCTCCCCAGCAGCTGAGGCATGGTAGGGGGCCTTCCTTTAAACCTCCCTCAGTCCTTCCTGGGGTCATGAGTTGGCTAATGCCTCTCCAGGCCTCAAACTTTCCATCTGTCTTATGATGGAGGGTTGGGGCGTCATAGCTGGGTTGGGCACCTAGAGGAAGCTAGATAGAAAGGAGGGCATGACAGGATATCAAGGGTCATTCTGCGGAGCAGAAAAGAGGCTGGTCTCCCGCAGGCCCCTCAAAGTTATTTGACAAGAACTTGATTTGAAACGAGCTCCACTGGCACAAGGAACAAGCTGGGTTCATAGCAGGAGGAATGGTGGCTAGACAGTGAAGGAACTTCCTGCCAATATGAGGCAGCGGGGAAGAGCTCCTTCCTAGAACAGAATCAGGACAGGGAGCTGACCAGGATAATCTGCTGACAGGGATGCCTATGCATACTGCAGGTGCTAAGCCCCTGGAGCAGGCCCCCCCATCTCCACCTGGGGTGGGCTCAGGGCAGGGCTCTGGGGTGGCTGTGGGGCGAGCAGCCAAGTACTCCGAGACGGACCTGGACACGGTGCCCCTGAGGTGCTACCGCGAGACCGACATCGATGAGGTGCTGGCTGAGCGGGAAGAGGCTGACTCGGCCATCGAGAGTCAGCCCAGCTCTGAGGGCCCACCTGGCACTGCCCGCCCACCTGCTCCACGTGCCAGCCCATGTCTTGGCCCTTGTCCCAGCCTGGGCAGTGGCGATGAGGACGAGGATGAGGCAGGTGGGGAAGAGGATGTGGACGATGAGGTGTTTGAGGCCTCGGAGGGGACCCGGTGAGTGCGGGAGTGGGAAAGGACAGTGGCTGGCCCCTTTGAGCTGGCCCAGAGGCAGAGCTGGGGGAAGAGGGGCTGGACTAGAGATGAGGGCTGGACCGGGAGGGTCAGTACCAAGCTAGTGGTGCCGACGGGGTGATGCACCTGGAGACCGGACAGAGGCCCAAGGCCTGGCAGAATGCTGGGGACGTGGAGGGTGTTGGCAAGAGCCCATAGGGCAGGGAGTAGCCAGGACAGGGGAGGAAAGGGGTTCTAGTAAAGAACAGGAGGCAGAGTGAGAGGCCAGGGTTCAGAGTCAAGCCTGGGGGCACAGGAGCATCAATCTGGATCCTGGCTTCTGGCAGGAGAGTGGGGAGCGTGGGGGCTTTCTTCTCCGTCTCACACCCCACCGCAGCCTTGGAGCCTCATCTTCTCCTAAGATGTTGCCGGAAATAGAAACGGGATGGCAGGAGGGGAGAGGATCAGGGAGGAGGAGAAAGGGAGATTAGCAGGGAGGAAGAGAGGAGAGGGATTGGGTACTGGGGACGGGTAAGGCTGGGGTTCCTCAGGGGCACTGAATAGCTTGGTGAACCTGTGGTGGGGACTCCCTACCCAGATTCCTTAGAGGGCTGGGGACCTGTGAGAAGGAGAGGATAATCCCCTCCACAGAGTGGTATGAGAATTCAATGAAATGCTACCTAAGAACTGTCTTCTGGGCCCCTGATCAGAGACTCTCCCTGCCCCTGCAGGCCAGGCACCCGGATGCCTCACCCTGGGCCTCTCAAGTCGCCCCTGCCCTTTCTGCCTGGGACCAGCCCCTCGGCTGACGGGCCTGACTCTTTCAGTTGTGTGTTTGAAGCCATCTTGGAGTCACACCGGGCCAAGGGCACCTCCTACACCAGCCTCGCCTCCCTGGAGGCCCTGGCCTCACCTGGCCCAACCCAGAGCCCCTTCTTCACCTTTGAGCTGCCTCCCCAACCCCCTGCTCCCCGGCCTGACCCACCTGCTCCCGCCCCACTTGCACCTCTTGAGCCAGATTCTGGTACCAGCTCTGCTGCTGATGGGCCTTGGACACAGAGAGGGGAGGAAGAAGAGGCAGAGGCTGGAGCCAAGCAGGCCCCAGGGAAGGAGCCCCCTAGTCCCTGCCACTCGGAGGACAGCTTTGGGCTGGGGGCGGCACCTCTGGGCAGGTGAGTGATTCCTTTGATTCCTCAGACTTGAGGCCCCCCCGAGCCCCAGGAATAGTTGCTTCAAGGGAAAGACCCTGAGTGGGAAGATGTAGTTTATATTCCTGACCCCTGACAGAGTGGTTAGGGAATGCCGATGTTTGTTTTTCCATTTGGAGGACTACTTCCTTTGGCTATGAGCGGGAGCCCCTCACAGCCCACCCCTAGGACCCCCTTGGTCCTAGACCCAGTGACTTGACAAACAATGATTCAGGATTGAATGGGTCCCAAGAGAACACTCTCCTTTCCAGAAAGGCCCTTCCTACCACAGGCAGAGCCTTTAACCTACTTAGAATTCTTGTGACCTTACCCCTACCTAGCCTGGAGGCTTCTCCCAAAGATGCAGCCACCAGCCTCCCTCATTGCCTCCCTCCCATGTTGCCTCCCCTCTTCAGTAAGGAGCTTCTCACCCTTCTCCAGGAAGTCCTGTCACCAGTCTAACCTTTCTGCTCTCCCTCTGCCAGCTACCCTCTCAGTCATGGAAACCATGGCAACAGGAGGGGGTGGCCAGGGAGACAGGGTTGCCTAGCAACCAGGAGTTTCCGGCCTCTGTCTCTGGGGTGACAGGTGGCTTTGCTAGTAGAGCAGCTGGGATGGCGGGAAGGGAAGGGGAGGAGGAGACAGGGGATGAATGGAGTGCACTCTGACCCCCAATCCCCTCTGCTTGTTTGTGGGTGGAAAAAAAAGACCAAGGAGGAAGAGCCTCCTCTCCTTAAAAGGCCAGAAGAAGAAAGACATAGGAGTGGGAAGGTGTCCCTGCTGCCCTCAAATCATGGTTTGACCCTCCACTGTTCCTCTCTGGCAGCCTATCTATCCCACTTTTGCCCATATTCTCAGAGATAGAGGACTATGTTCTGACTAGGGCCAGTGTGACAATGGGGAAACTATGCCTATGCCTAAGAGCAAACCTAAGACCTAAGGGCTTTGGGGAAGCAGCAGAAATCCCCACAGCAGAAATATGGATGCTTGTTTGAATTTGATGCAGGCCTTCTACAGAGAGATGGTAAGGATGGAATCAGCTGATGGAGGGAACCCATACAGGGTCCTTCTCTGGAGAAAAAAAAAATGCCTTCTCTGTGTCCCAATCTCCCCCACTCTGTCTTCTGGGTTTGGAGGCAGAGGAAGGATCTGGATGGTCCCAGAGGGACTGCCCCACCTCTGAGCTGGTGTTTTACCCTGGCAGTGAACCACCGTTGAGCCAGCTGGTGTCTGACTCGGACTCAGAGCTGGACAGCACAGAGCGGCTGGCCCTGGGAAGCACAGACACCTTGTCCAATGGGCAGAAAGCCGACCTGGAGGCTGCACAGCGCCTAGCTAAGAGGCTATACCGACTAGACGGCTTCAGGAAGGCTGATGTGGCCCGGCACCTGGGCAAGAAGTAAAGCCATTGGCCGGGATTGATAATATGGGGAGAGGGGATGCATCCTGTGGGCAGCACCTCCACACCCCGTCTATCTAATGCCCCCAGGTCTCTAGGTAACCCCGTCTGGCCCCTTGACCCTTTCCCTTGAGACTCCACCTGACTATCTGCCCTGCCCACAGCAATGACTTCAGCAAACTTGTGGCTGGCGAGTACCTCAAGTTCTTTGTCTTCACGGGCATGACTCTGGACCAAGCTCTCAGGTGGGTGTTAAGCCCTTTGAAGGCAGGTCCCATGCTCCAGCCCTGCTTTGCAGCGCCTCAGTTGTGCCTTCTCTGAGCACCTGTGCCTTCCCTAGGCTGCCCTGATGTCATCCTTCCCAGGCTATCAGGGCATGGCTAAAAGCTGGGGCTGCCTGGTTAGGGGACCTTGGGTAGAGGTGACATGCTCCCTCTTTCCCCCTTCCCAGGGTGTTTCTGAAGGAGCTGGCCTTAATGGGTGAGACCCAGGAACGGGAGCGCGTGCTGGCCCACTTCTCCCAGAGATACTTCCAGTGCAATCCAGGAGCCCTGTCCTCAGAGGGTGAGGAAGCCAGGGGGCAGGGCTTTCCCAGCTGGTCACTGAAGCAGATGGGCACAGTGTGTGCACATAGGAGCATGAGTGTGTATGTAGAAGTGAATGCATGCACAGGCTTGCAGGCATGTGAGCATGCGCGTGTGCAGTGCTGACATGGCTACGTGGTTGTGGCACTGAGCATGCGGGCAAGCATTGCTAGGGTCTCGTGTGTGTTGCGAAGAACCAGGTGGCAGGTGTATTTGCATGCCATTGTTCACATACACGTGCAAGACAGCATTTGGCTTGAGTGTGGATTCTGTTTGGCTGCGCTGATCTGCAAACTGTGAGGGGCCCACTGGCTTTTGTGCATACTCACAGAAGCATGTAGGTGTTGGGGAAGATGTCCCTTTCAGGCATTTGCTGGAAGAGTGAGGTCTTTTGGCTGAAGGAGGTAGGGTTCACTATGGGGTTCAGGACTTATAAAAGTATGATTGTGGGCCAGAGTGGGCTGGGGGTGAACTGGAAGGCTGGGGAAGACAGCTGTGGGAAGAGTCCCTGGGAGGTAGCTGAAGCCGAATGTCAACTTTCCCTAGACGGTGCGCACACGCTGACCTGCGCCCTCATGCTACTCAACACTGATCTCCACGGCCATGTGAGTGAGAGACTGGCAGGAGGGAACCCCCCAAAACCAGACTGCCTTGAGACTTAAAGGCCTGGGAGCCCAAGGTCCCCCTCACAGGCCTCTGTGCCCTTCCTTAGAACATTGGGAAGCGCATGACCTGTGGAGACTTCATCGGGAACCTGGAGGGCCTCAATGAAGGCGGAGACTTCCCCAGGGAGCTGCTCAAGGTGGGGGCCGGGGGCGGGGGTGGGGGTGGGGGTGGGGGTGTGGTGGGGCAGGGTAGAGGTTGCTGGAGGGGAGAGATTGGGACCAATCGGGCAGAGTGGAGGTTGGAGGCTCCTGCTGCTGGAGCCTGGGCTCCCGTGACTCAGCTTGGGGACCGCCCCCTCCCCCAACCCCAACACGCAGGCTACCCGGGAACATGCGCACTTGCGTGCAGTCTTGGCCGCTCAGCGGGGGAGGGGAGACGGCTCTCGAAATCCTGTTTTCAGGCAGCCTTGGACCTTGCATTTGCCTACTTCGGTGCCCCTCCTCCAGTGTTCACTGAGGATAGGAGGGGTTCCAGCACAGGGCAGGCATACTGCTTCCCTCCTTCTCCTCCACCCCCTGCCCCAGGGTGTATGACCACAAAGCCCTTCTGGTATCGTTGCACAGGAGGGACCCGGAGGTAGAGGGGCCCAAGAGGGACAAAGGCTTTTCCAAGGTCTGGAATCCAGTTACCTCCAACTTGGGACTAGATTCTGCTCTCCCGACTCCCTTGTTGCCAGGCCCTGCGCCCAGGCGCCCGCGCTTGAGGGGTTAGCTACACAGGGGCTAATATGCATGGGAGGAGGAGAGGGCACCCAGGTCTCATGGATTCACTCATTTCCTTGATCCAATGGTTTTATCCAGGGATGCCTGGACCTATTTGAAACGCCTATGCTTGGCAAAGGGGCTCTGGGCCGCCACATACATGTGACTGCACAAGAGTGTCCTTGGGCGCGTCTGTGAGCTTGGGGTGTGTCGGGCTTCTGAGTTTGGAAATTTATTTGTGTTTGGGGGTGTCCATTGTGAGTTCAGGGTGTCAGAGAGTTGGGGTATATGTTTGAATTGGGATATATGCGCTTTAGGGTGTTGGTAAATCCGGGGATTTGGCTGGGGGTTTGTTTGTGCTTACGATTTAGAGAGTGTGTCTGAGCTGGGGTGTAGATTGGGTGTTTCTGTGTATTAGAGTGTACATCTACAAATTGGCTGATTTGTGACATGTATCCATGATCAGGGGTTGTTTATGAGTTAAAGACTAAATTTTGAGGTGTGTATCTGAATTTGTAGTCTCTGTGAGTTGGGGTGAGTGTGAATTGGTGCATCTGGTTAGTTGGGGTGTATATCTGTAAACTGGGGTGTGTGTACGTAAGTGGGGGTATAGCCTTGAGCATCTGAGCTGTCTTCGGTTGGGCGAGTTGTATGAGGCTGGTGCGATTCCACGGCTGCCTCCATCCTGCGCGGCCCCTACTGCGTGGCCTCTCCTGGCTAGGCGGGGGGGGGGGGGGGGGGGGGGGGGGGGGCAAGAGGACGCGTTCCTACCTCTCCCGCCCCTGGCCCCCCAACCCTGACCAGCCAGGAGGGAGCTGCAGACCCCACAGGGTCAGCCCGCCTTTGCAGCAGCAGGCCTAGGGACTCCCGGTGCCATCCGCAGCATCCCCAGAGCCGCCCACCCTCTGGCACTTGCCCGGGCTGGCCCCCGAGGCCCCGCCCCCGTGGCTGCGCGTTGAGCCGCGGGGCCCCTGCGCGGTGGGACGCCTCCATTTTGCGCCGTCCCCGCCCCCAGCCCTCGCCCTCCCTCCCCGTCGGCGGCCCCCTCCCTCTCGCGCCGAGCCGCAGAGCCGACAACGCCGCCGCCGCCGCGCGCTCCGTGCGTCGGTGGGAGCCGGGCCGGGCTCGGGCCGGGCCGGGCCGGGCCGCTCGCGCCGGCTGTCGGGGGAGCCGTCCGCGGGCCGTCCGGGCCGTCCAGGCCGAGGGCGGACGGGGGCATGGCCGGGGGCCGCAGCGCGCCGGCCGGGCCAGCATGATCGGTGTCAACAGCATCCACAGCAGCGCGGGGCGGCTGCGCTCGCGCTCGCTGTGCTCCGTGCGCTACGGGCGCACCCACCGTGGCGCGGAGACCCTGTGCTACGGCTGGCCGCAGCGCTCTCGCAGTCTCAAGCCCGTGCTCTACACCGACCTGGTGGTCAGCCGTCTGCAGAGCCGCAAGAAGAAGAAGGCGGTGAGGGCGTTGGGGCCTTGGCCCACGCCAGGCTGGGGGGCGGCCGAGGGGGTTGTGGAGGGCGGCGTGGCTGAGGGGGCGGCTTGAGGGAGGCACCGAAGGTGGCGCGAGCTGGGGGGGGGGGGGCGGGCATCGGTCAGACCAAGGCGGGAGGCCAGCAGGGACAGAACCCATGGGTAGCCAGGAGTGGGCATGGACTGGAGGGGGAAGGGCACACACCGTCGGATCAGTGTGGATATCTCAAACCAAAGGGTCTTTGGGTCTTCTACCTGGGAGCATGACATGGGGCTCACCGATGGGGTTTAGGACTTTGGAAGGAAGACATGGTTGTGGGCCAGAGGTGGTCCTTCGAGGGGCCAGGGGATGAACTGGAAGGCTGGAGACAGGTTGGGTCTGGTTGGACACTTCAATCTCCTGGTCAGAGTTGGAGAGAGGATTAGGGTCGGGGTTATGCCGGGCTTGGGCTGGGGATGTGCTGTGAGGGCTGTGTGTGCACAAGGCTGGGTTGTGCTATGTAGGGGGTGGAGGTTGTGGAATGTACCCATCCCTGGACAGGGTGTGCACATGTGGGATGCCTGGCTAGCCGTGTGGCTGAGTGTGACAGTAAGCAGTAAGATAGTCAGAGACTGTGGTATGTTGGTGGTGGAGTGGGGGGCTGTGTCCCATCACGGAGAAGGCACCGACGTCACCACTTCACCCAGCTCACGCAGGCAGCATCACACGCCACACGCATAGCCCAACACGCACATGTTGGGGACACACCCACTCACAGACAGGCTGGTGGAATCGCCCCCACAGTGGGAGGTGCTGCTGTGGACCCATGCTGCAGGCCACCCCCGAGAAGAGGGGTCCCCTATACAACTCCTGGAGTCTATTCTCTACTCAGACCATCCCAAGGCCCCCACAGGTCCCCCATGCCAGCTCTACAGAGGGGAAGTGACTGGTCCAGGAGCTCACAAAGAGCTTGGGGTATGCAGGGTTTGGAAGCTGAAACATCTGCTTTCTAGACTAGTGTTCACTCTCCAGTAACATGAAGGATGTGGGTGGGCAGGGGCCTGGCCCACCCTGGCATTTAACTTGGTGGGGCTCTCTGGGTTGGGGGAGGTGCTCAGCTTGCCCTGGGGTTAGGAGTCATGAGAGTGTGTTCTCTACTAGCCAGGGAGGGAGGTGACAGGGTGAATCCCTGTTGCTGGGCCTCAGTTTCCCCATATGTTCTGTGTGGGTTTATCCTATGGAAATAGGCCAAAGCACATGGTCCGGGAAAGGAGAGCTTCTTGGGAATGCTCTTTTCTATTCCTTCCAGGGCTGTGCTTCTCCCACCCAGGATCTGGGCAGGATGATCCCTAACAATAACAACAGCAAAGATAATAATAGCAGCTGCCATTTATTGTGCATCAGCCATATGCCTGGATGCCCTGTGCTAATTGCCTGCCCTGTGTTACACACCTGTTAGTATGTTTGTTCTCCCCATGGATACTTGCCCAAACTCATGCAGCAAAAGTGACACAGTACTGTCTCCTAATTCTCTGTTCCAGAGCCCGTGTTCTTGGTCCTTACACCCTGCTACCCCCATCCCCACCCCCCATTGTCTCCTCCCCTCGAGTTTGGAGGGAGGGCTTTGAGTTCTGGCATTGGGGTACATAGTTTGCCTCCCTCAGGAGTGACCCATACCTGCCTGATTTGTTCCTCCCTTCCTAGGCCTTGTACAGCTCCATCAAGAATGAAAAGCTGCAGTGGGCCATGTGAGTCCTGGAGCTGTGTGGTGAGGGAGATGGGGTGCGGGGAAGGGGCTGCCTGGAGAGGCTGAGAGCACTGGAGTGGGCCCTGTGAGTCCAGGTTGGATTGTGGGGCAGGGAAGGCGGGTGAGGCTATGAGAGGCACTGAGGCTGCTTCATTTCCTTCTTTGGAGATGGCTGCCTGGACTTGGGGTTCTGTGTCTTTTCTCTAGCTGGGTTGTTATGACAAGCTAGGTTGGGATGGATGGCCACTGTCAGCTGGCCTGGGAGGGGGGATGCTGAAACAGAAAGGGGAGGTCCCTTGCCAACCCAAGCGGGAAGACAGAAGTCTCTGGAGATAGAGCCCCGACCAATAGCGTGAGAGCCTCCTCTCAGGTCCTAGGGAGTCCAGAGCATCACAGAACAAGGGACCACATTGTCTACTCTTGGCCATGGAAACAGACTCAGAGTAAGTCTTAGAGGAGTCCAGTCTAAGGGAGGAGGTCCAGTTTAATGTTGGGCCCCCCAGTCTGAGGGTGGAGCCTCATCTAAACAGTCAGTAGGTCACTCATACTTGCTGGTGTCTGCTGAGAGTTCAGTCACAGATCAGGTCGGTTGGGAGCTCCCAGTCTGCAGGAAAAGACCTCAGAGGAGGCAGAACTCAGCACTGGGATGCAGATTGGAACTTGGGGCAAGCCTTGAAGGAAGGGAAGCATTTGGAGAGAGAGAAGTTGGTATTTGGGAGGCAAATATGTGGTGGCTGAAATGAGCGTGGGTTGGGGATACCAAGAGGAGGCAGGCCTAGCTGGCTGGAGAGTGGAAGGAGAAAGAGGCAGTATGGGCAGGGATGTAGCATAGGCCTCATGCAGGAGGAAATAGGGAGCTACTGCAGGTTTTTGTGACAGGATAGAACCGGATTCTTTAGATGGTATCTAACAGAGCCTGTGGACCAGGAGGTACTAGGTGACCACTAGGAAGCCACTTCTGCCACCACGTAGCCAACAAACTATGAGCAAAGCATGCTGCTGGGTATATAGCTGGGACAGCCAAGTCAGACGTGTCTGCCCTAGTGGAGAAGGGTGTGAAGGCTGGTGTGCAAGTGCAGAAACAGAGGATGGGGAGGAAGGGACAGACATGGCTCTACCCTTGGGAGCTCTAACATGAGCAAGGAGATACGCTGCCCGGAGAAGGCCTCATCTGAGCAGGGGGACACAGCTACCCCTGGGGAGATCTGGTGTGAGGCGGGAAACAAGGCTCCAGGAGCCTCAGGTGGAGGGGAGCCACACCCTGTGAGAGGGGCAGTTCCCCTATTCCCTCCACAGACAAGAGGGCGCTTTCCTGGGTGGGCAGAGGCCAGGACTTAAGCGGGGGTTGTGGCTGCAAGGCCAGCCCCCTCTGAGGTGATCACACCTGCAGAGACGAGGAGGAGCTGAGACGCTCTCTGTCTGAGTTGGCCGACCCCAACCCCAAGGTCATCAAGCGGGTCAGCGGGGGCAGTGGCAGCGGCTCCAGCCCTTTCCTGGACCTGACTCCTGAACCCGGGGCTGCAGTCTACAAGCACGGGGCCCTGGTGCGAAAGGTGCACGCAGACCCTGACTGCAGGAAGAGTACGTGGCTGGGTGGGGAGGGTCTGGGGGATGGAGGGGAGGGGGCCTGTCTCAGGCCCCCTGACCTGTCTTCCTTCCCCCCAGCACCTCGGGGCAAGCGGGGCTGGAAGAGCTTCCACGGGATCCTCAAGGGCATGATCCTCTACCTGCAGAAGGTGCGGGGCCAGCCCGAGGGGTTGGGGCTGAGCTGGCTCAGGGGAGTGTGGGTGGGCTGGGCCAGGCTGGGGTGGGACCATGGCCAGGACAAGATGGGCACCCCTGCAGGAGGAGTACCAGCCTGGGAAGGCCCTATCAGAGGCAGAGCTAAAGAATGCCATCAGCATCCACCACGCGCTGGCCACACGTGCCAGCGACTACAGCAAGAGGCCCCATGTCTTCTACCTGCGCACAGCTGATTGGCGGGTCTTCCTCTTTCAGGCCCCGTGAGTGCCCTCTTCCTGCCCATCCTGGACCCCTTTGCCCCACTCCTACCTTGCTCCCCTCCCTTGTCCCTGGATTACCTCCTTGCTTCCCAGGCCGCACCCTGAGCCAGGACAGGCATCCCTGGACTGGAAACCTGGGGCTAGGTCCTAAGTGGTGGTGTTGTCTCCCCAGGAGCCTGGAGCAGATGCAGTCCTGGATCACTCGCATCAATGTGGTGGCTGCCATGTTCTCTGCACCCCCCTTCCCAGCTGCTGTTAGCTCCCAGAGGAAGTTCAGCCGCCCTCTGCTGCCCAGCGCTGCCACCCGCCTCTCCCAGGTACCCCCAGCTCTGTCCACCTGGTGCCAGTGGGATGGAGTGTGGCAGGCCCAGGCCGACTGCACTCAGGGCTGCCCTGTGTGATCATGTAGATGTCACTGCACCAGGACACTGGCCATGGGGGGTGAGTGAAGGCTGAAATCCAGTCTCCACTGCACTTGCCAAGGTGTTAACCTAGATATGGTGCTTTGCTCATCCAAAGGCAGGGGCACCTTTCTAAAAAAGCTTGCACAAAGGCACTATATGTGCTCGAGTGACCCTGACCAACACTCCCCCTGGCCTCTAGGAGGAGCAGGTGCGGACCCATGAGGCCAAGCTGAAGGCCATGGCAAGTGAGTTGCGAGAGCACCGGGCTGCGCAACTGGGCAGGAAGGCCCGAGGCAAGGAGGCTGAGGAGCAGCGGCAGAAGGAGGCCTACCTGGAGTTTGAGGTGAACCTCCCTGCCCTGGCACCTCTTTGGCTCCTTTCTCCGTCAGTGGGGTCTCACTGTTGCCACATACAGGCTCAGGCTAGTGGTTAAGGGCACGGACTCTAGTAGGAGAGTAGGACCAGCTGGGTGACGTTTGGCAGGTTGCCTAACCCCTCTGAGCCTGTTTCCACGTCTGTGGGCCAGGGATGACGTTCTTTACCCGCTAGGGTAATGAAGGGAGATGAGGTCTGTCAAGGGCTCAGTTTTTCCCAACTCTGGTTCGGGCCTAACAAGTATTAGATGTCATAATATGCAGTCTCGAGAGAGCCCAGAGAGGGTAGCTAGCTTACGAGGGGATCGTGTCATAGTCCCTGGGGGCTCTGGGGGCCTCAGAGTTGGGCAAGAACCTGTTGTCTCCTAGCCTTTTTTGGCATCCCTTCTTGGTCCAGATTGGGGTGAGATGGGCAGAGGGTGGAGAGCAGGCTCACAGCCCCTGCCCCTCTGCCTCAGAAATCCCGCTATGGCACATACGCAGCGCTGCTTCGGGTCAAGCTGAAGGCGGGCAGTGAAGAGCTGGATGCAGTAGAGGCAGCACTGGCCCAGGCCGGGAGCACAGAGGATGGACTCCCTCCACCTCACTCCAGTCCCTCCCTGCAGCCCAACCCTGCCAGCCAGCCCCGGGCTCAGTGTCATGGCTCAGAGCCTCGTGGAGGGGCGATCAGTGGGCGGTGGAAGCTCTGAGTTGAGGGTAGGAGTGTGGGGGTTTGGCGCCCACTGGGCACCTGCATGACATAGCCTTGCCTGAGCCCGGGCCGGCCTCGGGCCGCCCACGAGGGGCCCCCGGCCCAGGGCCCGACCGCGCCGGACGCGGTGTCCGGGGCAGCGCAGGGCTAGGGCGTGGGCCTCAGGAGCCTAGGCCAGGGGCCCCTCTGAGACCCCCATTTTGTGATAATGTTTTGCACTTTTTCGTACGGGGGCTGGGGTGGGAGGGGCCAGGGCCCCTTGGACTTTTGATGCTTTTTTTTTTTTTTTTTTTTTTTTTTTGGGTAGGGGGAGGCCTGACGTTTCTGCTTTCTGCTGAGACCACCCACACCCAACACCAGCAATCCCTCCTCCATCCTGGGGCCTGGCTCAGATAGAGGCCAGGAGTTGGGGCTGAGCTGGTTTTCCCTCCTTCCTCCCTGAGGCTCACCCTCTTTCGTTCCAGAGGTGGAGGAAGGGTATCCATGCCTAGGCCCCCATACAGTCTGGGGGCAGCATGGCCTTGCTTTCCCTCCTTCAGTGGGCCCTGCCCTTTGTACAGCCTCCAATCCCATTAAAACTGCTCTGGACTTGCTGGCTGGGCCTCCTTTTCCATTCTCCAGTACCTGGCTTGGGTAGGCAGCTGGTTCCAGAGACAAGAGTCACATCAGGGGTTGCTATAAGTTAGGGAGGGAGCCAAGCACCCTCCCTTTCCCATGAGAATCTTTATTTGCCCCAACTGAGGGGTGGGCATGGGGTGTTAAATAAGAACTAGAATAGGTAGGGATGCTGTACAGAGGGGCCCAGGGAGGGGAGCTGGTGGGTGGGCAGCATTTCAGTGCACCTGAGGCTGGGGGTGCCCGTGGCAGAGCCCTCCTGGTGGCTCAGGGGGTGAGCCCAGCTTCTCTGTCTCCTGTTCCACCGACTGGCTCCCGTATGCACTGTCCTCTTTCACCTCTGCTAGGCGAGTGTGCACGGGGAAGGGGATAGGGAACAGTCAAGGTCTCAGGCCTCCCACTGTCCAGGCCCAGACCAGCCTACCAGGTGGGAACCCTTTACCTGTGCTGGGCAGCTTGTCTCGGGCCTCAGGGCCCCTCAGCAGCTTCACTCCTTCCTCCAGGCCCATTTCAGACAGGGCATCCAGCAGGCCCGCCAAGTCCCCACCAGCCAGCTGGGGAGAAGGAAGAGGCATGAGTCTGAGTGTGGGGGCAGGAGCCCTGGGGCCAAGGGAGCATCTGGGATCTGAGACTGGGGGAAGGAAGCCAGGCATGCAGCAAGGGATGGGGACCAACTGACCTTGTAACTGCGCAGGAGGCTGCCGCTGGGTGAAGCTGTCTTCCGATATGTATCCACCAGACTGCGCAGCCCCAGCCGTTCTGCCAGCTCTGCCCAGCTGCCCTGGGCTCCTGGCCCATCTAGCAGATGCTCCAGGTTCTGTAGGACTGTATCCTCAAGGGGCAGCTCTGGCCCTGATGGGAACATACAGATGTGTCTGGTACGCCCAGAGATGGGCTCAGGCAGACACTTCTTTCTCAAGGTAATCTGATAGACAAGACGGACAGAGTACTAGGGCAGTGGGTGGCAACAGGAATGGAGCAAGGGACACCCCCCCCACCCCCCCAGCTCCTTCAGAGGTCCTGAAGAAGAGCCCTCTGTGAGCAAGGGTCTGAAATCTGGCAGTGGGTGAAGATATCTCACCTGCAGGGCTGGGAGGGGTCAGGGGGGGTGCTGTGGTGTCCTGAGCAGCATTTAGCAGCAAGGTCTTCACCTGGGGAGACAGCCTCAGTTTGATGACCTCCCACCCCAGTCCTCAAGCCCAGGTGCCAGTCATCTGGGCCCCAGCCCTAAGCCCAGGTGCTCTATTCCCTGGTGCTTCTAGTTCCAGGCTAGCCTCACCTTGGTGCTGCGAGTGAGGTCAAGAGGTGTGTGGCCCCGGAAGCTGCCTCGGGTGTCCCTCTCAGGTCCCTCAGAATCTGAGTCACTACCAGAGGTGGGGGGCGAAGGCAGTGGGCACAGGGGCTCCTCATTCTCTGCGTGGATGTCAGCACCTGAGGAGGGAGGTAGTTGTGGGGAGGTACAGTGAGAGCCCACATTAAGAACTGCCAAGTGGGGGGACTGGTAGGCACCCCTTTTCCTCCCCTCAGCCCTGTTCATATGTCCCAAGGATGAGGCTCACCGGCCTTTAGAAGGAGACGGGTGAGGGTGGGAGATCCCAGTCCAGCTGCCAGGTGTAGGGGTGTGTTTCCCGCAAAGGTGCGGGCATTCACATTGGCACGGAGCTGTGGGGTTCAAGGGAGTGGTTGATGGCACCACTCACTGGCCGCCTCTCCCCCTGCATCTTCACTGTCCTTGGTTCCTCCACAACCCTTGGCCCCACCCCTTCAGCAATCCTCAGTCCCACCTTGGTAACCAGATGTGTGACCAACCCCAGCTCCTCCATCTCTGTGGCTAAATGCAGGGCTGTTCGGCCCCCCTGCCGCTCTGCAGCCTCCACTTCAGCCCCATTGTCCACCAGCAGATCCAGGCACTCGGGGCTTCGGGCACGGACCGCCAGGTGTACTGGGTACAGGCCTAGGAACATAGATACTTCGCCTACAGCTGTGACCCCATCGTGGCCCCTGACACCTCACGTTCACTCTAGGCACTCACCAGGTACCCTCCCTGGTCCCCACACCTTTGCCCCCCGGTCCACATGAGGTGATGAACTCACCCTCAAAGTCTGGCATGTGCAACAGCTGGGGAACAGCGGGAACCCCACTGCGCAGAAGGACGCGCAGCAGTTCAGGGGCACTGGCACCAGCCCGGAGCGCTAGGTGCACTGCGGAGTCTCCATGCCGATCCAGTAGTGCCGGGTCTGCGCCCACCTGCAGCAGGAAGCTCACCACGCCTGTCTGCCCAGTGATCACTGCCAGGTGCAGCGGCGTCTGGAAAGGCAGGCAGAGTAAGCCAGGCCCACCCCTGGCCTAGGCCCACGTGCCTTCCAACTCCTGCCCCTCACCAATTGGTGCCCCTCACCTGGTGCAAGTGATTGGTGAGGTTGACAACACCAAGGTGCCGGGCATGGTAGATGACATGGGCTATCTGCTCGATGACACTGGTCTGCCCGTGGATGATGGCTAGGTGCAGCGGCCTGAGGGTTGGGGAGTGAGACTCTGGCCTAGTAAGCCCAGCCACTCAGAGCACCCTCTACCTCCAAAACCCCACCGCCTCCATAATCTCCGTGCCTAGGGCTTCTGGAGCCCAGACATCTCCAAGGACATCGCTGCCTCTGAACTTAATCCTCCCGAGCACCTTGTGCAGTATATAAGTACTATCATCTTGCTCTTTTAACAGTCAACAAAACCGAAAGGTGGAGAGATCAAGCACCTTGAGCAAAACTAGTACATAATGAAGCCGGACTTGGAACCAGGTCTGTCTGACTCCACGGCTCTGGCTCTTTGCAGGGTCCTTTCCCGCCCCGTACCCCGACCTACCGTCGAGCTCCAAGTCCCGGACCCCCCTCCCACCCCCCTCCCAAGGGAGCCCGGGTCGCTCTCCCTCCCTTCCCCCACCTACGTGTCTCCGTTCTCGTCTTGAGCTGTCAGCAGGTGGCGCTGTCCCGCCAGCAGCGCGCGCGCGTCCGCCGTGACGCCGTAGTCGAGCAGGGCTCGGGCGCTGCGCTGCGCCAGGCCGAAGAGGCGTGCGTTGTACTCCCGGGCTGGGGGCAACAGGGACGTGGGCGCGGGCTTGGTCCCCACCCGAAGCGCCCTGACCGCCCGGATTTTAGGGGCCGTACCTCGCTGCAGCAGCTCCGGGGTCAGCGGTTCGCGCTGGGGGGTCAGAGGGGACGCGCTCGGCTCTGCTGCTTCCTCCCCGGCATCCACGCCAGGCGCCTCGGCGGCCATCTGCGCCCCGCCCCCGCCTCCCGGGTAGCAGCCCATCGGGGCCGAGCCGGACGGGTAGGGGCTATAGGCCAAGGAGGAGGGGAAAAAGCCGAGGCTGCCACCTGTGGATATAGGCCGGGCTGTGGGTATAAGGCACCATCCAGGACTCTCCCCGATTTTTTACCCCACAACTTCTCTCCCCCTTATCCCTCCCTCCTCCATCCCCCTTCCCGCCACCAGCACCCCCCCCCCTCACCTCCTCCTCCAGCTCCTCCGTAACCTCCGGCTGAGCCCCCAGAGCCTCCACCCATGTGGGAGCCACCCCCGAAGTGCTGGGAGAAGGTGGGCAAGGCTTTCCTTCGCTTCCGCTGCACCTCTTCCTTGTCTGGGGCCAGAGGGAAATGAGATGTTAAAACCCCAACTCCTGCACCAAGCCTCAAGAACTCTGTCCCCAGTAAGGTCATGGCCCTCCCTCCAAAAGCCCTCAGGCTAGCTTCTAGGACCACCTCTTCCTGGGCCCTTCTCCACTCCTGACTTGACTCATGGGTCCCCTGATCTAGTCTGGGGACACTCCAGCCCAGCCCCCATCTTAATTCCAGCTCCACCTTCCACCAGAGGGTAATAGGTGAACTGTTTGGAGTCCGAGACATCCCCCCCACGCTTGCGTTTCAGTTGCAGGAACACGGTTACAGGACGCTCAATCTTCATCTTGTGATAGGGTGGTGTCCGGAACACAATGGCATACTGGCAGGGGGGGAGGAGGGCATAAGGTGTCATTGAGGCCTTGGTCTAGTTCAGCCCCCAGCCCTGGCCCTGGCCCTAGGGTACCTGTTTATGAACATCTGTGGGAGAGAAATCCCCAAAGGCCTGCCATCCATTCTCATCATCCTCGTAGAACCGAACCTCAATGTCATCTATAAGGGAAATTGAAGCTTGGCCACACCTCCTAGTAGAATCTCCAGGGCCTTTTATCCTAGAGCTGCCCTGGCTCCCCATCTTGATACCCAGCGTCCCTAAGTCCCAGCCTGGGGTCCAGTCTCACCTTTCTGCACCTTGTCACAAAGCAGATAAACCTCATCTCCACCCCGCACAGAGCCAGCTGTCTTGTCCATTCGAGAAATCTTCAGGTTTGAGGCCCCAGGAGACTCTGTGGGGGTGGGATATCAATTACTTGAGCTGACATAATAGTCATGGCCCCATTTATGGAGCCAAGTGTTTTACATTATTATTTGAACAACCCTAAGAGGTACAGAAACTACTAGTATCTTCATTTACCCAAGGTGGAAGCCATACTCAGGGGAAATGACTTACTCAAGATCACTCAGCTCATATGTGGTGGGTCAAGTTGAAACTCAGGCCGGACTCCACAGCCTGAAATTGCCCCCCATGCTTCCTCTGGCACCTAGCCCTGGCACCCCAGATGGTCAGGATACTCACTGCTGTCGTGGATGGGCTGGGAAATGACTGGCTTCAGGGGCAGGGAGAAGGAGCCATCACTGGCTCGAAGGAAGGCAGAGAAGCGCAGCCTCACAATGCTCAGGTCCATCACCTTCTTCAGCTCCTTAGCCTCCTGCTCCAGCTCCCGCCGCTCGGCCTCTGTGCGGTGGATGTACACGTGACCCTGGCACTCCTCCTTCTCCATTCCTTCCATGACCACCTCCCATGACTCCCTCTCTCCCTACAAGTGCTTCCCCCACTCAATACCCGTAAGGCCCTGGGGCCTGGAGCGGAGTCGCTGCCTCTGAAGTTTTTGTATCATAATCTCCATCATGTTCTTCTTGGTCACATGCAGGACGCCCAGGTTGTTAAATCTGAGTGGGGGAGTGGGAGTCAGAGCTTAGCAGGCATTTCCTTCCTGAAGCACCCTCCCCACTGCCAGGGCTCAGCTCAGCCCTACTTCCTCCAGGAAGCTTTCCTGGTTTTTACTTGGGGCCTTGGGTTCTGGGGCCAACCTAAGTCTCTCCCCTTGGTCAGATGCTAAGCTCATAGAAGTGGGCTGGGGCCTAGGACAGGTGGGCCTAGGACGGAGGGGCACCTACTGGGCAGTCATGTCCTTGGGCCCCACAGACACGGCGCAGACCCCCAGCTCCGAGCATTGCTTGCCCACCAGGCTGTGGGCATGAGCACGAGGCGGGTCACTGTGCGTTACCAGGTCCACCTCGATCTTGGCTGGTCCCTCGTAGTTACAGATCTAGGGGAGGTGAGGGCTGTCAGTGATGTCCCTGAACACACTATCCACTAGCCCACCCTCCAGCACCATCCTAACTCACCTTGACTGTGGGATAAGTCTTCCGGCCCTTCTCACTGGAGGCACCTGGCAATCCTCCATGGGAGGGGCCTTCACAGCCATATCGAAATCGGAAGCCACGCTGAAGGTCCCAGGGCAGATTGATATTGTGACCAGGAGAGACCCCCACCCCCCCAGCCAGCCACGCTGCCAGCCAGCAGTGACCATAATAATTGGCAGCGTCTCTCCTGAACCACAACACAACCACTGTGATTAGCAGCAGTCAACCATCCCAACCTGAAGTGTCCTCTGGTCAGTGACCCTCCCCATGGCCACCCAACTACAACTACCCCACTTGTCCCCAAGGCTGAAGTCATCCCACACCATCCCTTCCATTCACTCACCTGTTTAGGCTGCTCCACTATTACCAGGTAGGGGCCATCAGCTGGGGAGAGAGGGGCCTTGTTGAGCCAGGATTTCTGAGCCCATTCCCAAGGCAGAGGGCACATGCTCCTCCCTCCCGCTCTCTCTAGGACATGGGAAGGTTAGGAACTTACTAACCTGTCTCTGGGGCTGGCTCCTTGGGCTCCACAATGGATGGGTCGAATTTGAAATCATCATATTCAATCATGCCATCCAGACCCTGGTTTGGAGACAGACTGGGGTGGCAACTGATTCTGAGCCACCCCAGAGCCCTCCACTTCCCAGCCCTGAGTAACCACTCCCTTTCCTCCCAAGGCCGTTAAAAAAGCTCCTAGTAGAAGCAGTTTGCAGATAGAGACTGACAGGCAGGTTGAGATAATGAGAGGGCATTACAGGTGTAGGGAAGCAGAGAGGACTCCGACAGACAGGCAGACAAGCAGACAGACATGGGGGTAGCCGGCTGGCTTCAGGGCCAGGTGTGACTCACTGGGTCGTAGCAACTTTCCATGTCTCTGGGCTAGGCCCGGCTCTGTCTGGTGGCTCCGGCCGGGTTCTGTTTCCCAGAGTTTCAGGCGTCCGCCTTAGGGGGGGAGGGGGGAGGGACTGGCGGGGGAAGGGGAGAGACAGATCAGGGCAGGAGTTGGGGGGGCAAGGGGAGCCCAGATTTGGGGGAGGGTCTGATCTCTTCCAGCCACCCGTCCGGGTGTGGCGGGCGAGATCCGGTGGAGAACGAGATCCGGAGCTGGGCTGGGTTGGGCCGGAGAAGCGGCAGGAAAGTTAGAACAGCTTAGGAAAGTCCCGAAAATACCAGAGGGAGGCGGGGCCGGAGGGGGGCGGGCCTGGAAATGACGCCACTAGCCACGCCCCCGAGGCGGGAGGGGCACGAAGTCGTTGCTGGCCGGCGAGCTCTGGTAGCCTCTCTTCGGGCAGAGGGGCAACCAGACCCAGGGAAGCGTCCTCGGGTGTTGGTCCCCACCCCCTCATGTCAGGGCGGGCTCCCGGGACTGGAGGGTCTTTCTAGGCCGGAGGACGCTCTTAGGCCGGGGCCAGGCCCGCCTCCCGCCCCCTTCGCCTCCCCCGTCCTGGAGCAACCTTGGGATTTTCTACCCCGAGAGAGGCCACGGCTGATTCACCCGGGGGCTTTTGTGGGGACATTCCTGCTGTAGGAAGGCCTCCTTTCCGAAGGCCTGTAGGCGGGGGCTCTTCCCAGTGGGGGGCCCCAGGGTTCTGCCCCAAGAACGGACTCTGGGGCCGCTGGGCGGGGGAACGAAAGGTGTCTGTTTCTTGAGATGGGGTCTTCTGTTACCTCTCCCCAAAACGTCAACAGCCGTTGGATTCCCGCACCACACCTGCTCTGGGTGCCCACGCCCCCTGCCCCAGTCCCGTATCCGTGCATGATACTGGTGTGTGTCTCTAGCACACGTACAGAGTGTGTGTTGTCCCATGTGCTTGCGTGAATGTTGTGTGTGCGTAGTGTCAATATGCATGTGCAAGTGAGCATGGCTGTGTACAGGTGAGCGTCCTTAAACTTCTCATTGTGGAGGCGTCTAAGCTTGTCTTGATATATAAGAGCACAGGTGAACATATTTGAGTTTGTGCGTGAAAAGTATGGGTCCAGGCACCTGTGCACGGGTGAGCATGTTTGCGTGTGCATATGTGCATTCTGAGTGAATGGACAATGCTGTGCACTCGCCAGCACACGCGTAGGTGCACGTATGGCTCCGCGTGTTTTTTTATAGGATGTCGATGGGTATCCATGTGTCTTGTTTGTGTGCGTACTGTGTGTGTGTGTGTGTGTGTGTGTGTGTGTGTGTGTGTGCGCGCGCGCGCGTGCATAAGCCGCTCTCCAGCCCTGGGACTCGGTCAGTTAAAGGCCCTCCTTCCGCCCTTCGCCGTGTCCTAGCCACTCAGGGGTTTGAACCCGCCACTCACCGCGGCGGCAGATCCGATTCCGGCTTCTCTCCCGGCCCGACCCACCTTGGACAGGTCGCGTCACCTCTCCACAGCCACTGAGGCTCCAACCGGGAAAGCCCCTTTTCCACCCCCGGGAGGGGGGAATTCCCGTGACGTTCCCGTGCGTCACGCCCCGTGCCCTTTTTCATTGGCTGAAAGTTTAACTCCGGACTCGTGCAGCCAATCATGAGCGACTCAGGCGCGCCCCTCAGAGGGGAACTATTAGCTGCGCCCCGGGAGCCTGGAGCGAGGTTGACTGTCAGCTAAAGCGCGAGCTCTGGCTTGGGGACCTGCCTGAGGCTGGATTCTCTGACCAAGAAGCATCCTCCGGCCAAGGGCCCCGGCTCCGGTCTCCTCACCCACCCTGCCTGCCCCAGACGGTTGACAGTCCCCGCTGCTACTCGGCTTATCTGCTGGACCTAATGCTTGGTCACCTCTGAAGCCGGGGAACCCCAGGGGGAAGCTGGCGGGCCCCAGCCCTCCGGTCCGCCCGGAGCGGGGCCCCACTGACGGGAAGAGTTAGGGGAGAAGGAAATTGATCTTGCAGTCGGTCCCGGGGCGCCATCTGGCGGCCCTTGTGGAGCCTCAAGGAGACTCCATAATCCTTTCTTGCTCAGTCTCTCTTACTCAGCCTCCCCCTCTGGAAGAGACCATCTGAACCTAAATCTTACTCTATAAATGCCCGGGTCACAGAGGGCCAGATTTTCAGATCTGAGCTCCAGAGTTCTGGGAAGAATGAAGAAAAAGAGGTGTTTATCTGGGAGACTCAGGTCTTGCTCATCCATCACGGAGATTTGTAATATTAGAATTGAAAAGGCATCCAGGGGCGTCTGGGTGGCTCAGGCGGTTAAGCGAAGGCACTCTTGATTTCGCCTCATGATCTCACGGTCGTGAGATCCAGCCCCACGGTTGGGCTCTGCGCTGGGCATGGAAGCTGCCTAACATTCTCTCTCTCCCTCTGCCCCTCCGCCCCCAAAAAAGAAAGAAAAAAAAGTTTTTTGAAATGGCATCCAAAATCTTAATAGTTCAAACTTCCTCCAATGTAGGAAATTTCCTTTTATATAGCTCCCAACTGTGTTTGAACACTTTCAGTGGCAGCAAGATCAGTACAGGATTACCTAAAGTAGGGACTCTGAGGCTGAAGATCTGTGACTGGTAGAGTTTCCCTTTAGGGGGTCCATGAGCAATCTCCATTCCTGGAGTAGTCCTCCCTTAGGCTCATGACCTTAGGCTCATCGTAGAACACTGATTTTTTTTTTTTTTTATGTTTATTTATTTTTGAGAGAGAGTGTGAGTGGGGGAGGAGCAGAGAGAGAGAGAGAGGGGGGTCAGAGGATCCGAAGCAGGCCCAGCGCTGATAGAAGCAAGCTGATGCTCTGCTCCAACTCCACAAACGTGAGATCATGACCTGAGTCAAAGTCGGATGCTCAACCGACTGAGTCACCCAGATGCCCTGGACACAGACTTTTGTTTCAGAGTTCCCCTGCAACTTGCCTCTGACCTTGGTAATGGAATTACAGGCCTGCATGGGTCTGCATAAAAGGCAGACTGTTATGGCCCTTGATGTGGGCTATTTCCTGTTACTTCCCCCTCCTCTTCATCTTCCCTGCAAATGGAATGTGTCAGGTAGTGTGTTAAGGTACTATTAGTATAAGTTCTTATTCTTCCTCCCAACAGCCCTTGGAGATAAATATTACCTCTACTGATGAAGAAATTAAGTCTCAGAGAGGTGAAGTAACAACCAAACACAATAGCTAGAAATGAAAATACCCAGTCTACTAATTCTAGGATGAAGCTCTTCCTTAAACTGATATAAAACAAAGCAGGCCTTTCCACTGTGAGCCTCTCAAGTCAATATCATAAGATACCACTGAAAATTTTGCTGACATCCAGGGATATTGCCTACTACATTCCCCTGGTAAATCAGATCCATAACCCTTACATTAAAATGGAATGAGGTTGGTTTGATAAACTCCAACTTAGTGAGCCTGTGCTTGTTGCAATGATCACAGCTGTCCTTTCAAAGTGCTCATAAACTACCAGCTGAAATTGGCATCAATTCTTCCAGTCTCCATGACTGCCTCTAAGAAAGCCCATACAAATTGAGCTATTTTATTTTTAAGTAATCTCTCCACTCAACATGGAGCTTGAACTCACGACCCCGAGATCAAGAGTCACAGGCTCCACTGACTAAGCCAGGCACCCGAGGTTGAGCTATTTTAGTTATAAGATTGAGTTGTAATTTATCAGAAGATTAAAAAAATTTTTTTTACATTTATTTATTTTTGAGAAACAGAATGAGACAAAGTGTGAGCGGGGGAGGGGCAGAGAGAGAAGCAGACACAGAATCTGAAGCAGGCTCCAGGCTCTGAGCAAACAGTCAGCACAGAGCCTGAGGCGGGGCTCGAATCCACAAACTATGAGATCATGACCTGAGCCAAAGTTGGACGCTCAATCGACTGAGCCACCCAGATGCACATATCAGAAGATTTTTAAAGCAAAACTATTATAGAAAATTTCAAACATATAAACAGTGGAGAGAATAGTATAATGAACCCCCATTTATCTATCAGTCAACTCCAATTCCCACTATTTTGTCTGGAGATTTTCACTGATTCAAAGTAGTCTGTCAGTTACTATAGCCTCATCTATCTGGGATTAAGAAACCTCTTGTTTATTCCACTAATTTCCAGCCTAATGATTATCTCTGTTTCTGTACCTAGCCCTATCACTATACCTGGCCCCAAAGCAGAGGCACCATGAATTCACTCCATTCGTTCACTAATAAATAGTGAGGGCCTACTCCAGAAAATAAGGTCTTCGTTTGTAGATAAAAATCAAATGGGTTATATCAGTTGGTGATAAGTGCTAGTAGAAAAATAAAGTAGGCAAGGAGATAATAACAAGGGTTTTCTTTGTAGCAATGAGGGAAGACTTGTCTGATGAGGTAACATTTGAACTATGACTTGAGAAAAGTGAGGAAGGAAGTGATGTGGACATTTGGGGGAAAAGCTTTCCAGGTGGAGGGACCAGTTTCAACACAAATGTGTTTGGTATGTTTGAGAAAGAGCAAGAAGCTTAGGTAGGTGGGATAAAATAAGAACTTTGGACTCTATTCCAATGAGATGTAAAGCCTTTGGAGGTTTTTTCTCTTTAATGTTTATTTTTGAGACAGAGAGAGAGAGAGAGAGAGAGAGAGAGAGAGAGAGACAGGGAAGGGCAGAGAGAGAGGGAGACACAGAATCCGAAGCAGGCTCCAGGCCCCGAGCTGTCAGCACAGAGCCCAACCTGGCGCTTGAACTCATGAGCTGTGAGATCATGAACCTGAGCCCAAGTCAGCCGCCCAACCAACCGAGTCACCCAGGCGCCCCTGGAGGGTTTTGAGCAATGGAGTGAAAATGATATGACGTGTTTTAAAAAGATACACTTGCCTGCTGTGTGGAGAGTAGAGAGTACAGGACTGGAATGAAGGAGGGAGACCAGTGGTCCAACAGATGGTGGCTTAGACTTGGGTGAAAATGGGTGAGGATGGCGAGAAGTAGGCACATTCTAGATAAATTTGAATGACAGAAGCAACAAGATTTGCTTGAGGAGTCAGATGTAGGATGGGAGCGGTTTGGCTGAGAACCTGGAAGAATGAAGTTGTCCTTTAGTGACATGGGGCACACCGGGGGAGGAGTGGGTTTGTAGGGGGCGATCAAAATTTTTCCTTTGAGAGCCTGAGGCAGACAAGTGGAGATGATGAGGGGGAGTTGGACAAAAAGTCAGTGTAATGGATGGTATTTAGTCTTGACAGTGGACATTATCACCTAGCAAGTGAGTGTGGAGAAAGAATTTGAGGAACAAGGGCCAGGCCCTGGGGCATTCTAATGATTAGGACTGAGGAGCCAGCAAAGGAAACTTAAGAGGTATGGCCAGTGAAGCAGAGGAGAACCAAGAAAAACTAGTGTCTCCGAAGCTGAGCGAGGAGTATCGAAAGGAGGTATACTTGAACTAAATAAAATTCTTTTTCTTCAACTGAAGCTCAGGGGCTGAGTGGTTTTTACTTACTCATAGACACCTGTGTCTCAAGCAGTGAACCCAGAACAAAAGCAAATACCTGAGGGGTGCCTGGGTGGTTCTGTTGGTTAAACGTCCGACTTCGGCTCAGGTCATGATCTCACTGTTGGTATGTTCAAACCCCAACACTGGGCTCTGCACGGGCAGTGTAGAGCCTGCTTGGGATTCTCTCTTTCTCCCTCTCTCAAATAAATATTTAAAGGCAGTGCTTGTGGAGCTCAAATGGGAGAACAGAGACATCATAGCTCATAGCTGAAGGAGAGGGCCCTAGTGTCCACCTGACTGAAGATCCAGGCCTGTCTGCATTCATACAGAAAAAGTGCAGATCAGGGGTGTAGCCATTCTCCCAATTTTCCTAGGGATAGGGTCAGGCAAGGCTTCTGGTTAGTGTGGAAACCAGGCATGGTCTGGACTCCCTGGGGAGAATGAAGGAAGAGGGAAAAACTAGTGTAGGAACTTCACGACGTTGCATGTATTTTTCCACATCAAGCTCTTCCCATTTCCCAGGTGCCCTTTTCTATACGTGAGGAAGGCACTTCCTGAGGTTTAGACTCCCAGCAACATCCATCCAGGTGGTGGTACTGAGCAAAGGGAAGCCCGAGGTCCTGAATGATCATATAGCCAGCTGGTCCCAGATGAAGAGGGTGAGTGCCCATAACTCCCCATGGGGGAGGCCAGCCGGTAGTACAACAGGTAGTACCACTCCCTTGTCTCCCCCCAGAGGCAAAGGGACCACTTTGGAGGAAGAAGCCAAAACGAGGTAGATACTTCATCCGGAAAAGCTCAATACATAGCATTCTACATCCCACCCCCAGCCCTGTAGGAGCCACTCTGCCTGCCCCCAACACACTCCCACTTATCTTACCATAAAACAAAGGGGAAGAAGGGGAGGGGTTCTCCAATCATGCTTCAGTAACTGAGATGGATGGACAAAACTGTCCCTCCTCAGTCTGGGGCCAAAATGAATGCCCTGTGCCCAGAAACACACGATCACAGCTGTTGACAAGATGGCATCCTTCCTAAGCCCCACGGACTCCCCTTTGTGCTCCTGGACCACGAGGCACATCTGAGGGAAGACTTCTGAAGAACTACAGCTCAGCTCTGGTTCACTTTCCTTTTGACCCCAGTCTAGGCTGTCTCAGGTGTCAACCTTGGAGCAGTTAGGGAACAGGACAAGTGCCCAAACCCTTGAATATCCCTGGTAACAAGGGTGCACTGCTGTTGTAGTGGTGGTGGTGATGGTTGTAGGGCAGCAACACTGGGGAAGGAATCCTGACTGGCGCCTGGATGGCTGGTAGCCTGAGGCCATGTGGGCCAGACTGTTGGTAGGCCAGCCTCACTTCTGTTCATGCAAGGTCCAAGCCCTGGGTATCCCAATAACATGGTGCCCATAAGTTCAAGAAGGAAACCAGAGGGAAAAGCAATGACATTGGTACTAAGACATTTATTACATCATAAAAAGTCCATTGTTGTCCTGTTTTTCCATATGTACATGCTCCTGTGGGTAGCAGTCCCTCTGTCCAGCCCCACCTGCCAACCCTCCATGGTGCCAATCAACTCTCCAAACCGACCAACTAATTAATAAAAGAGGAAGAACTGGAGGAGGTGGCCCAGGGCTGATGGGAATGGAGATGGGAGAGGGACACAAAGTGCAGAATGGTTGGCTTGGCTATCAATGCCTGACCACAGGGCAGGAGGGCAGGCACTGCAGGCTGGCATAGAGATGCCTCCCCAGGGCTGCCAGGCTGCAGGCAATACCTGAGTGCGCTCTCAGGTTAGAACCCCAGGAATGGGGAGCAAAGGAAAAAGGTTCCTCAGCCTGATTGTGGATTCCAGGAGGGGCTATAAAAGTTCTCTTTTTCAGGTCCCCATCCAAGTAGCAGCGACAGCAGCTCAGGCTGGGCCTGAGAAGTTTGTGGCCCTTGGGACAGGTGGGAGGGTGGCCGAGGACAGCCTGATAGGAAGTACTGGTCCTGATCTCTGAGGAGCCTGCCTTAGTTGACCTCAGAGGTGGGCATGGGGTCTGTGGGGCGGGGTGTAGCCAGGAGGGGCACTGGTGAAGTGGCCTCAATGAGAGCAGGGTTGAGGATGATGGGCAGAGTCATGGGTGGTACACCCACCTGCAGTGGGGAGGCCAAGGGCTGCAGGATCAGTGGGGGCTGAGCCAGGGGAGGAGGCCCATCTGGAGTAGGGCTCAGTCTGCTGGGGCTAGACGCCACTGGTGATCCAGGGGAGCTGCTGTTGGCAGGCCGAGGGCCCTCAGGCTTCTCAAAGTCTACAGGGAGAGCGAGGGGCTGGTCAGACTCCCTCACATTCTCCAGCTGGCTTACCTAACCTCTGCTTTTCCCCATTGCTGTGAACAAAATGACTCCTACCAGGCTATGTAGTTGGCAATCTCCCCTTTAACTCATTCAAAAATGCAGTTACCTTATACCTACCCTCTATCTCCTTTGCTGTACCTCCAGTCAAGTAAATTATGGTCTGATCTTTACTAGGATCCCTCCTGAAGGGCAACTGCTGCATATTTATGTCAAGTCCCTGATCCAACCTTCTCCTCCCACGCCTGAAAATCTCAAGCAGGTAGCTCATCAGAGCTTATTTGGTCCTGTCACTTCCCACAGGAAGAGCAGGTGACCAGAATACTCTGGTTCCCTCCTTTCCCTGGCTCACAGCCCATGCTCAGTGGCAATCCCAAACTACCCTGGGCTTCCTCTTAGGCCTCCTACTTCTTGCTCAACACCCAGGAGGCTAGCTCAGAAGGACTCACCACAGACCCCCAGCTCAGAAGGCATCTCTGGAGGAGGTGGATGGCCAGGTGTCCTTGTGTCCCCAGCAGCAGGAGCCATGTGGGCTGAGGCCATAGGTTTTTGGGCATGTGGCTCCATGGGCATGGGGTCTGGGGAGGGCAGAAAAACCAGATGGCAGCTCTTAGTGTTTTCCTTCAAGCAGAGTCCTGGCTACCCAACAATCCTCCCACAAATATGAGATACAGAGAACTATTTATTAGCTCCAGACTCTCTGATGGGGACTCTTTTTGATAAAATTGAGCTAAGTCTCCTACCCTGGATGACAGTCTGCTTGAAGAGCTCATCTCGTAGGTGGGGCAGAAAACAGTCAATGCGCTCCCAGGTAATCTCCCAGAGGGCTGAGGGGCTGCCTCCTCGGGCATCTGCGTTGTGGAAAATCTCTGCTGTGTCCATCACCAGGAGCATGTTCTTCAGAGACTCAGGGATGGCTTCTGACTGTAGGTGGCAGTGGGACCATGTGGATGGGAAAGAGGGCATGGTGGAATATAGAATATAGTAAGGAGGCATCCATCGAGGGAAAACAGCATGTCTTCCCGGCAGGTGGGAGAGGAAGCAGGCAGTGGTAGAACATACCAGTAAGTCACTGGAGCCTGCATGCATATACTTGTCCATGAAGTCCAGGATGGTCAGCCAGAGCGCCGCAAAGGTAGAGAGTGACAGCAGCGGAGACAGGTGCTGCAAGAAGACCTATGGCCCACCAGCCCCTTTTAGCAGAGGCGTCGGAGCTGTCTGCATCCCTCTCCAAGGCTGGGAAGGAAGCCTGCCCTATCTTGCATGGGAATCCTATAGCGGAGATTCCTCTGAATTCCAAGATCCTCCCAGGTCTCTGGGTTCTGCCGAGTCTCCACAGCTGGGGATCCTGAGCACCCACACTGCATCTCTAGGTCCTAGCAGAAGCCTAGCTTCCCTCCTTGCAGAGAGGCAAGTATGGGGAGAGTGGGTGGGTGAGGGCATTGAGCAGTACCTTAGAGAGCAGTGTGGAAGCCCTCATTCGAGTCTCCTCCATCCCACCCACATCTGCAGGGCTGATGTTCTCCAAGAGTTTGGTCAGTAGAGGAAACAGCACCTGGTAGGTAAAGAGCCAATGTCTCCCTAGCAGGGTCAGTTGGCAGCCTTGCCCCAAGGAAGCCAGGGGGTGGGGTAGGGTGGATAAGCACAGAGCAGAAGGGAAAAATAGGATGCAGGCTGAGGACTGACATCAGGGGCTCTTCAGGCTGCCCAGCTCTATCTTAAGGCTTTGAACTTTGCCTTAAGACTAGAGGGGAGTCCTACCTTGTTAAAACAGGACTCCCACTCCAGGGCATCTAGCTTTTGCAGATCATGTACCAGTAGTGCTCGCTGCAGATAGGTCAGTGCCTGCATCCGCACCTGGCGCCGGGCATCACAGCACAGGCAGGCGATGCCTGAGAGTGAGAATAGGCTCAGGATCCTTCAGGCATCCTGATCCTGGTGCTTCCCAAGCTCCAGCTTCACTTCTGCCCCTGCCCTGCCTGCTCCCCTGATGTTTACCCTGCAGTAAAGGGCACCAACAGTGGGCCCAGAGGGTGCGTGAATCTGCTTCGATCTTCCGACCACCTGTCTCCAGGTGGCGCTGCTCCTCCGCCCACGAGCTGTAGATAGAGGCTGCTCTCGTGTGTAGGGTGTGCATCAGGTCTAACAACTGGGGGTCACAGGAGAGGCAGGATGAGTTAAGGTCCGTGGGTGCCCCCCCACCCCCAAAACACTGTCCCTGACTGAGTCTTCAAGGGAGACCCTACTACCAGTGACACCATACTCTACCCCTCCCACCCCTCCTTTTCTCTTCAACTTCATGAGCTAGTTGCCCCCTTCCAGCCAGTGCTTCCCGAAGTTGGGTATTACTCCTAGTGCAGGAGACATGAGGAGGTGTGTGGAATAAGTATTTAGTAACAATGAATTACATGGTGAAAAAGGTACTTTCTTTTCAATTCTCTTTCATACCTTCTGATGACAGATTAAGCCTCATCTTATTAATTTCACCTTACAAACAGAAAGCAAACATCAGACTCAGAGGCTCTGGTGGGCAATAGTGTGTGGTCAACTTTAATAATTTTTTTGTTTTCAGGATTTTTCTACAGTTATTAAGGCAATTAGTTCTCCATTTATTCAGTGATATGAAGTCTGCTTGTAAAATAAATTTTATACACCTTGAATAGAAAAAGAATAACTCTGGAAGGATAGACAAGAAACTGGTGGCAGTGTGTACCTCTGGAGAGGGGAACTTAGCAACTGGGGGCAGAAATGGAATGTGACTTTTTTTTTTTTAAAGTTATGCGTGTTTTTTTTAAATGTTTATTTATTTTTGAGAGAAAGAGAGAGAGAGACAGAGAGACAGAGAGAGGGGGAGAGAGGGAGCAGAGGAGGGGCAGAAAGAGAGGGAGACGCAGAATCTGAAGCAGGCTCCAGGCTCTGAGCTGTCAACACAGAGCCTGACGCAGAGCTCGAACCCACTAACTGTGGGATCATGACCGGAGTCAAACTTGGATGCTTAACTGACTGAGCCACCCAGGCACCCCGGGACTTACTTTTATCTGTTTACCCTTTTCTACTTTTGAACTTTGTACCATATGCATGTATTACTTATTCAAAACATAAACCTTAAATATTAAGGTCTGGATATTGGATAGGGGAACACTGTGGAGGTGGTGGCTAAGGTCCTGGGTTGGAAACCAGGTCCTTCTCAGCCTTGGCTGTCCCTGGCTCTGCCCAGGCTCCCAATGTCACAAGGAGGGAGAGGAGAGCAAGTAAAGGATGCCATACTTACGTCCTGACTGACCTGTAAAGACACCGTATGGTAGCTGGCAGGCACGCCTTCATCCTCATCATCATCACTATGCCCACCTCGAGTGGCATGTTGGCTGGAGGTTCGAGGCCGCCGAAGCACTGAGCCTTCCTTGGATTTCTTCTTGAAGCGGTTTCCTTTGCTGTCATATTTGTGACTCTTGCCACGTTTCTCCTGGGACTTGCACCCTGAGCAGAGCCAGACCCAGGTCACAATTCTACATCCATGGACACAGACGGCCTACCTTTTCCTCCCTTTCCCCCGTATATTCACATGGTTACTCCCCAACTGCCCCTTCATTGGGTAACCCACCGCCATTCAGACTGGCCTCCACAAAGATGCGGAGAGTCTTGACGCAGAGCTCAAAGTTGTCAGGTGTAATGTGGGCAGCATCACGCACAATGAACGACAGAGATTCCACACATTTAAGCAGGGACTTAGTGTCATGTGGCCCGAGGTCCAGCCCCACTGTTAGGCTGTACTGATTCACCAGGGGTGAAGGGCCTAGCCGGCTGGGCCCAGGACCTGGCTTGGAGTTATCGATGTCATCCTTCCCCACCTGTAAAGTACACAGAGTTGCTGGGAACCCAGGCTTGAGCCTGATCTTACCCCTAGATGTCCTGCTGGAGGACCAGGAATCTTTCCCACAGGCCAAGGAGGGAAGACTCACCCACTACCTGTATGCTCACTTACCACTAACCAACCGCTGTTGACCACATCAGCATCTGTGGCTGATCGGTGGATCTTGCCAGGCCTACAATGGTCAGCATAGACCTCTGAGTCAGAAGTGTATCCTCGGTCCAGGCTCACATCATTCTGATGGTAGGATGGGAGTTCGCTGTCTGATTGGGCCCCTGAGTCAGCAGGGAGAAGGGCAGAGTCAGGGTGGAAAGGGGGACACTGGGATGAGGGATGATTTCAGTTCTGAGAAGTAGGTGCTAAAGCCTGGCCTCTCCTCTCTCTTGGTCCAGCTTAGTTTCAACCCTGTCATCAGAGGGCTGGAGGATGGTCTGGACAGATTTTTTTTAAGTTTGTTTATTTATTTGGGGAGAGAGAGAGAAAGAGAGACAGAGACAGAGAAACAAACAGACCATGAGTGGGGGAGGGGCAGAGAAAGAAGGAAGAGACAGAATCCCAAGCAGGCTCTGCACTGTCAGCACAGAGCCTACCATGGGGCTTGATCCCACGAACTGTGAGATCATGATCTGAGCCAAAGTCAAGAGTCAGATGCTTAACCGACTGAGACTTCCAGATGCCCCTGGACAGATTCTCTCTTGACCAAATGTGGCAGCAGGCTAATTTGGGCTCCTAATGGTATCTAGTAGCAGCTGTCAGGGGGTGCGGGTGGTGGTGAGGACATAGTTTCTGATAAAACAGTCCTCAGGACAGTAGGAAGCCTGGTATCATAGCTGTTTATATTGCCTACTAGCTTTCATGCTGTTTAACCCATGGGTGCTGGGGAAAGGCCAGTGGGTACAGGAAGCTCTGGAAGCAGATGGCAGAAGCCAGTGGTGTCTAATCTGCTAAATGCAATAGCCTGTATTTTGTTTTCCTGTCTCAACCCCTGGGGCCATAACTGTTTATCTGCCAATGTGGGTCTCCCTGGGAAAGGGCTTACCAGCATCAGGTGCATCAGCCCTGGCTGTGGCCTGCAGTGCAGCTGGAGGTTTTACGCCTGAGCCAATGCATTCCAGTAGCGTGAAGAGGGTGGCCCAGTCATCACCTGAGTGGATGTTGGCTGCGTTGGTCTTAAGGAGTTCATGGAGCCCATAGGCTACCTGGTGACTGACTCGGGACAGCACGCTGGGCTTCATTAGTAGCAAAATGCGCAGGGAGAGCAGCACCTAGGTGGATGGGAAGCAGGAAGTGGGCACACAGCTTCTTGTCTAGTCTCCTTTCCCACCAGTTTTCTTAGGCCAGTGAGGATGGTTTGGTTAGGACCCAACTGGTCCTCCTCCTGGTCTTTTCTTTTTTTCAGTCTTTTTTTAATTAAAAATTTTATTGAGCTATAGATTCATATGCAGCTGTAAAACCTAACACAGAGAGATCTCTTCTATGCTTTGCCCCATTTACACCAATGGTAACGTTACGTAAACTATAGTATATGATAACAAGGATACTGACATTGATACAATCCACTGATCTTATTCAGATTTCCCCAGTTTTACTTTACTCATATGCGTATTAGGTTCTTAGTCACCTAAAGTCACTTAGTCAACTTAGTCACCTAATTTTAGGTCTATGTATCCTTTGCTAGTCAAGATGCTGAATAGTTCTACCACCACAGGATTCCCCGTGTTGCCCTTTTATAAACACATCTGCCTCTTTTTTGCCCCCGTCCCTATCCCCTGGCAATCTGTTCATAACTTCTAAAATCTTGTCGTTTCAAAAATGTCATATAAATGGAATTATATAATATATAGCCTTTTGAAATTGGCTTTTTTTTCACTCAGTATAATCCCTTGGAGATTCATCCAAATTGTTGTGTTTATCAATAGTTTGTTGCTTTGGTTACTGAACAGTCTTAAGGACTTAAGGACATATGTCCCACAGTTTAACTATACCTGTTGAAAATCATTTGGGCTGATTCCAGTTTTTGGCTATTATAAATAAAACTTCTATGAACATTCATGAATAGGTTTTTATGAGAAAGTAAGCTTTAATTTCTTTGGGATAAGTGCCCAAGAGTGCAACTGCTAGATTGTGTGGTAACTGCATATTTAGTTCTATGAAGAAACTGCTGACAGAGGAGCTGTACCATTTTACATTCCCATCAGCAATATATGAGTGACCTTTACCCTTGCCGGCATTTGGTAATATCACTATTTTTTACTCTAGTCTTTGTGATAGGTGGGTATAATATCTCATTGTGGTTTCAATTTCCATTTCCCTGTGGGGTAATAATGTTGAACATCATTTAAGTGTTTTCATGTGCTTATTTGCCATCTGTATATCTTCTTCAGTGAAATGTCTATTCATATTTTTTGCCCATTTTCTAATTGGATTGTTTCCTTACTGTTGTATTTTGAGTTCTTTTATTTAGATGTTAGTCTTTTCTCAGATATGTAATTTGCAAAGATATGCTCCTTATCTTTTCATCCTTTTCACACTAGCTTCCACAGAGTATAGTTTTAATATTGATAGAGTCCAATTTATCAATTTTTCCTTTTATGGATTGTGCTTCTGGTATCAAGTCTAAGAATACTTTGCCTACCTCCTGAAGATACCCTCCTGTATTTCTTCTTAAAGGTTTCATACTTTGGGGCACCTGGGTGGCGCCTGAGACTTTGGCTCAGGTCATGATCTTACAGCTCGTGAGTTCAAGCTCCGTGTTGGGCTCTGTGCTAACAGCTCGGAGCCTGAAGCCTGCTTCTGATTCTGTGTCTCCCTCTCTCTCTGCCCCTAACTCACTCGCATTCTGTCTCTGCCTCTCTCAAAAATAAATAAACATTAAAAAAGTTTAATAAAAAAACCCAAATTACTTAGCCTAACTATATTTAGAAAAAAAAAAAAAAGGTTTCATACTTCTACAGTTTACATTTAAATCTATGATTCTTTTTTTTTTAATGTTTATTTATTTTGAGAGAGAGACGGACAGTGCGCACAAGCATGAGCAGGGTAGGGGCAGAGAGAGGGAGAGAATCCCCAGCAGGTTCTGCACTGTTAGCATGGAGTCCCATGCCGGGCTTGATCTCATGAACCATGAGATCATGACCTGAGCTGAGATCAAAAGTTGAACCCTTAACCGGCTGAGCCACCCAGGTGCCCTCTAGGATTCATTTTGAAATAATTTTTCTATAAGGTATAATACTTAGGTCAAGGTTCACTTGTTTGTTCCCCACCCACTGATTTCAATTGTTCCAGCAACTGAAAAAGCTATCCTTCCTCCACCGAATTGTTTTTGCACTTTTGTAAAAAAAAATTAGTTGAGCTGGGCACCTGGGTGGCTCTGTCAGTTGAGCGCCCGACTCTTGATTTAGGCTCAGGTCATATTTCCCAGTTTGTGAGATCGAACTCTGCATCAGGCTCAGTGCTGACAGTATGGAGCTTGCTTGGGATTCTCTCTCTGCTCCTCCCCTACTCACGTGCATGCTTGCTCTCTCTCAAAATAGACTAAATATATAAGCTGAAAATAAATCAGTTGAGCATCTTTGCGTGAGTCTATTTCTGGGTTCTTTCTTCTGTTCCACTGCTTTATGGGTCTGTCTCTCCACAAATACCAGTCTTGATTACTGCAGTTATACAGTAAGCCTTAATAGCAGATAGAGTGATTCTTCCCTCTTCCTTCTTTCTCAAGATGTCTGGCCATTCTAGGGCCTGTGTTTTTCCATCTAAATTTTAAAATAAGCCTAGGTCTACAAAAAACCTTGCTGGGATTTTCATGGGCATTGTATTAAACTTACAGATGAATTTATGGAAGAACTGACATCTTTACTATGCTGAGTCTTCAAGTTCATTAACATGGTATGCCTTTTCAGTTATTTAGATCTTCTTTGATATCTTTCATTAGAACTTTATACTTTTTAGCATACAGATCCTATACATGTTTGTTAGGTGTGTATCTCAGTATTTCACTTCATTTGAAGCACTTGTAAATATTGTGTTTTTGGTTTCATTTTCTATACATTCACTGTTAGTATCTGGACATGTGATTAATTTTTTGTGTTAATCTAACATCCTGTAACCTTGCTGAAGTCACTTACTAGTTCTATGCTGGCTGTCTTTTATACTTGAGCCAAGAGATCTCAGGAGGGTCCTAAGCATGAGAACCAGGAAACCAGGTATAGGGCTGAGAATGCCACAAGGCAGTAACCATCCAGCCCTACAGAGCAGAGCAGATACAGAACCTGCAGAGATGCTAAAGACCAGCTTAGGCTCATCCCCAATGCCAGCTGTTAGATTTCCTCCAGCCCTGTGACAGGTCACTGGGCTCATGCTATGGAGCACTAAATGTACTTACTCTCTGTCTCGGGCATTACCCATAACCGACACTGTGGCTTTAGTCCCCTGCATAACTGCCTGCCCTCCCAGCTGCACTCTGCTTACCTGGCCACTGATCTCTTCTCTGCGGAGCAGTCGAATGGCCAAGCGTAGCAGCCCCACCACTGCCCGCTCCACAAGGAAGCAGAAATCCTGTGCTTGGACACATAAGTGATACAGATGGTCTCGAACAGTCTGCCACACACAACCCACACGGTCCCTGAGGAACATAAGGGTGAGGACAGTTTCAGTTGTAGAGGCCACTAGGTAATAAGTCTCTTTTTTAGATCCAGGTTAAGCCTTTCAGGGCTCATTGGTTATTATACCCTAAGCAGGCAGGTATAATGAGCAAGCTTCTCCTCCACTGTCTACAGCTTCATGTGCTTCTTGCCCCTAGAGCCCACTCAGCAAGATGGCTCCAGTCTTCCATCCCTTTGGCACAAGCCCAGTATGAGGCCTGCCTAAAGACTGCCTTCTACCTGTTCTCCAGCACAATCCTCAGCAGCATCTCCAGGCAGAAAGCAGCATCCTCCTCATCATATGTCTCTTCATCTGGTGTCACTGAGACTAGAGCCTAGAGGAGAACAGCAGGAAAGCATGGAGAAACCAGCCCCTTGGGCCTGCCCTGACAGAAATTAAGGCATTTAAACATCACTGTCCCCACTTCCCCTCCTAGACACAGCCAGCCCTTTCATCTCTCTTTCCTCTTCATTCTGTACCTTCATGAGCTCCTGCAGTGACTCCAGCTGAAGAAACTTGCTTTCTGTGATCATTTTTTCTGGGTCACATTGCTAGAGGGGGCATGAGAGAGAGGGGGTAAGTGACAAGCACTGGAGGGAAGAGAATATTCCCAAGAGGTAGGGAGAGAGAGTAGAAGGAGTGAGCTCTGGCCACAAGTCCTGGGTGATTCTACTCTTCAGTTCCTAGGGCAGCATCTATCTAGTAGGGAGGGATCTAGGCTTGTTTACCAGGGGTAGGCAGGCCAGTTACCTTGATACAGTCTAAGGCTGCTCTTTTGGCCTCTTGGTTCTCAGTGGATGGGCCTCGCACACTAGACTGTTCAGTACCACTTAGTGTCAGCCAGCTCACAAAGCTTAGCACTGTTGACTCTCCTCTGTAGAAAGAGTTCAAGCCCTGGTGAGCTCCAGAGTTCTGACCCTCCCTTCCCAAAGCCTTTATCCTCTGATCTGCCCTCACCGATTTGATGGTGTCTCCTCCCTCTGTAGAGAGATCTTGCCATTGGGATCCACGAAATCTTCTACCTGGAAAATCAGGCCAAGAATAATTTCTCTCCATATGCCCTTTGCATTTCCTGCTCCTCCATGTAAAGTTCTCTGGCTTTCTTCCTGAAGCTCACTGCCCCACATTACTGACTAGACCCCCCACAGTTGGTGACCGGCAATGGTTTATACCAGCCTTCATTTATAGCTATCCCTTCGCCCAAGATCTGTGGTCTCACATTTGAGGTGTTCTTGGTAAGCTTCAGCAGTCATCAGGCCCAGTGCTACTTTCAACCAGTTCAATACACAGATAGCACAGAGTTTACAGGCTTTTGCCTTGTTATTAGTCTCCTATAAGAATTACCTCCACCATAGCTTTGGGTAGCAGTTGGGCCCGGAAGAGCTGCAGCATGGCCTCCATGATATTCTTCCAGCCCTCCCGCAGGATGTCACCATGACGATGGGCTAAATGGAATACCGTCTTAGCTGCAATATGGGCTTTGGGGTTGCTTCCAAACACACTAGGCAGGTTCTCAATAGACTAAAAAAAAAGAAGATGAGAAAAGGCTTAGGGTCTGGTAAATATCTAGAAAGAAGATCTCTAGGACTCTGCCTATGGCTCCCTGAGGGCCCTTCTGTTTGCTACGCTTCAATCCCTCCTAATACTGGTCGGAAGGGCTAACCTGGATAAGGCTTTCCCCAGTGATGTATCTCCTCTCCCACCCCAATTACATGAGGTGACATTATTCTCATCCTAAGGGGTACAATACATGAGTTGACATTATTCTCATCCTAAGGGGTGTGAAACAGAAATGGCCTAAGTGCTGCTGTAGTCTAGAGGGAGTGAAAGAATACTCTGAGAGAAAACAGCTCCACAGATAAGGATAGATCCATGACTAAAAGAGAGGTCCTCCTTTGGAACTCTAAGTACATAGTTCTTGCTGCTGCTCACCTCACTGCTGAGAGCTGTGAATTTGCACAGAGATATGATGAGATTGTCAAATACATCGCTGAGGCCATAGTGGGCGGAGATCATGGCGCACTTCCTGTAATGTCACATCCCAGAAACAGAGTGAGTCACTGGAAGGCCAGGCAGCCCTTCCAAGTCCCTGAGGAGGCTTACTTGGGATTCTTCCCCAATCAGTTCCAGGAAGAAACCTTCTACTCTTGAGTTTGTTTAAGACTGAGCTTTCTCAAGCTTCGGACTCCCTCCAAACACTCAAGAGAAATCCCTTTCTAAGAAACTTAAGAGCAGGAGTCTGAAAGGCATGGAGGCAACCATGTTAACTCAGAGAGGTGGGAGGAGGTCAAGACCAAGGCCAAAGCTGAACTACCTGAAGCCCGAGATGGCTTTCTGGATGATTGTCTCCTCAAGGCTTTTGTCAAAGACGTAAGAGAGAGCAGCAATAGTGGGGCCCCAGGTCATGGTGAAGAGGTCAAGATCATAGCTGCCAGCAGGCACACGCAAGAATATGCCTTCTGGGGTGGCACCTCGATGAAGCAGCACATTCCACACATAGTTCTCCCGAACCAAGCCTGTCTGCTCTTCAGGCATCACAATTTCCTCATTCCTGTCCAGAGGTAAAGGAAAGAGTAGGTGCACTGCTGTGAACCTGACTGGTTCCAAACTAGGACAACAGGTTTGGCCCATACTGGTTCAATCCGTCAATGAGAGGTCACCAAAACTGCAGCTCAGTGGTCTGCTTCCTACTCACCAGTGGGACCAGGGAGAAAAAAAGGGAGTGTCCAATAATCCCCCATAATCTCAAAGTCCTGTCTCTAACTGTGGCCTTTAGTCCTCTAGTGAGATCTCACATTCTTTCTGGGTATGACAGGATGAACATTTCTATCTTTTCTGATTTACAGTGAAAAACCTAAGTGTCCATCTCTGACTTCTGATCCAAACCTCACCCTCCAGAGCCCCTCTTGTGTCCTCTACCAGCTTCAGAATGCATTTTGTGAGCTCAACAAGAAAACCCAGCTGCTTTGGGTTCAGAAAATGAGCCCATGATACTCTACTTAGCAGGGGCAGTTTAGATCCTGGCTCAGAATCCTAGAGCTCCAGTGTTGTTCAGGCTTCTTTAAGGAAAAAATGGGAAGGAAGGGGCTGCCCAGCTGAGTCTCAAGGCTAAATCCAGGGCATATGAATCACTGAAGTCTGCTGTGACTCTAAAATCTGGAAAAGGAAGCAGTGTGCTTCTGCTTAATAGAAAGCCAAACTATTTTCCACAAATACTCACTTGATGGCATGATACATGTCCTCCAGGATGTCTTGCTCAAAGTCCTTGCCTCCGTTCACACCTTTTAGGTTTTTGCGAAACTCCTAAAGACAGGCCGATAAGCATTTCCCCCCATGTGTGAATGCTGAAGCCCCCCCCCCAAAGAACTCCTGGGTCTATGGTAAATAGGACTCAGGAAACAGAAAGTGAAAGAACCCACCTCCCTAACACAGTTCTTCTCTTGGATTGGTCAGCCCTCCCTAATTCCCCTGGACAGACTCTGTCCATTGCACCCACTGGAAATCCCATGTCCTTCCTGCTACACCCCCAAAACTGTGCTGGACCCTCTCTGCCTTGGCTGGGATCCAAACTTACCTCTAGAGTCATGGGTGCATTCTGTTTGCGAACATTGTGGTTGTGCTGGTCAGTATTAAGCATGATGACAGCATAGGCCAGGGCAAAGCAGGCATCGCTATTGGCAAATGGGGAGCCATTACAATTCTGAAAAAGCAAAGACCCCATCTGTGTCAATGCCCTTCTCTGGCCAAACCCTTACTACCAACCCACTGGCCAATGCTAGGTAGAGTAGGGCTCCCAGAAAGAAATCTGCCAACCTCTTGCCAACTCCTTAACAGAAGCTGGCCTTTCTATGAGAAAGCTCACTGATGCTGCTCTCAGCCTTCTAAGGAGACAGCAGCAGGAGCCATAAAAACCCTCAGTCAAATGAACTTGGGATGCTGGGCTCAGGCCCTACCATTCAACTCACCCTCCAATGCTCTGTGAATGCCTCCAGCAACCTCTGGATGACTGGTGCTTCCCCAGGTAAGCGGAAGGCTTCCAAGTAGAGACGAAGAGCTTCATCTAGCCGCAGACCCTGAAAGCTGAAGGTGCTACAGGGAAAGGAAGAAGGATGAAGAGACTAAAGATATATAAGCTGCAAATGTTGGGTTCCCTATTAGCTCCAGTCCCTCTAACCTTCTTATACTAGAACAGAGGAGGCTCAAGTCTCTGGAAAAGGGGCCATCTCTATCTCCTGGTCATCTTTAACACAGAGTAGAATCTGACAACTCCTAACTTTAGTCCTTTCCACATCAGTGAGTTCTTGCCTGGAAATCTCATCCACTGGAACCCATAACCTACCTTGTGCTCAGTAACCCTGTTCCATCCCTTTGCAATGCTCTCTATGCAGAATGGAATGGCTCCCAAAGCTATCTTGCTGGAGACACTTTCAAGTCCAACAGACATAAATCATGGGAAGAGGAAGAGTATGTGACCTATGTCCCCCATTTCTTACAGCTTCCTCACCTTACAAAGCTCTCCAACAGGTCAATGTTTTTGCGGTCACTCACAAACTCTCCAATCATTTTCTTGTCCAGCCGAGGGTTCTCTCGGAGCCACTGGGCTACTTCTGTGTTGTCCATTGGGATGGTGAGGAGGCCTTTTTCTTGCAGAAACTGGATCCCCTTCTTTGGTTTCTGGTTGAACTGTTCTGTGCCCGTGATTAGCAGCTGGAGGAGAAATACCAGAGGTGTCACAAGATGCTCTGCTCCTAAACCAGACAAGGCCAGGCTGGGCTCCATCATGGTCCACAGTTGGTAACCTAACCGGCTCCTAGGATGTGGTTCTAAGTGACTCCAAAACTAAGGCTGGACCATACCGACTCTAGCTTTCCCCAATCTTCATGTCTAATTAGAACTGGCTGAGGAGTTCCTTTTCACTCATTTCTGAATTCCCAAGATGCATAGGACAGCCCTTCACCAACTTGGGGATCAGGAAAAAGTAAAAGAGAGATTAGAGGAGGTTCTCTTCTCTCCAGTTTTACAGCCATCCTGGCATCAGTTTACAGCCTAGCTTGGATTTCTCTTCTTACTTTGGTTTCCCAGCTCTTAAGGACAAGGTGAACTAACTATGATGATAACTCCACTTTTTATCTGTCTAGTCACAGCCCTGCAATTAAGGGGACACATAAACCAAAGTCATTTAGGCTGACCATAAGAGGAAAAAAAGGTTTTCTTGGAGCTCCTGAGGGGTTCAGTCAGTTAAGTGTCTGACTCTTGATTTCAGCTCAGGCCATGATCTCACAGTTCGTCAGATTGAGCCCCATGTTAGACTCTACACTGACAGCACACAGCCTGCTTGGGATTCTCTTGTTCCCTCTGATTCTCTTGTTCCCTCTTTCTCTCTGCCCCTGCCACATGCATGCTCGCTCGCTCACTCTCTCTCAGAAATAAACATTTCTTTTTTAAAAGAGAGGTTTTCTTTGTTTTAAAATACACACACACACACACACACACACACACACACACACAGTTATTTGAATTTTATTAAAGCAGCAGATAAATGTCAATTTCCTTTCACTGCCAATCTTCACCCCAGAGCTTGAGATGACCAGTTAACCTCCAGTGACACAACATGACACCAGGTCCCAGGCTCTTGTTACCACCAGTAATACTTAGCTGTCACCTAGGGCAGATTTTGCCCAGAAGCACACAATAGGGTATGCTTAATTACAAGGCTTAGAAGTGAAGGTCTTCAAAGGAGACTGGGGGGTTGCTGAAGTCCCAAAAAACTGCAAAGATTAGCTTTGGGAAACCATTCAATGAGCTGCTACACTCTCCCTTATCCTTTGAGACACAAACCCTACAAAAGACACCCAGACAGAGGCAGGCAGAGGTTAAGCTCTGGGGATAATGCTATATATACCTTCTTTTTGTTTTTAATTTCAATCAGTTCCCGTGGATCTGGCAGGAGACAGGAAAATCGAGGTGGCTTCCGGGTAAACTTTTTGTCAGCTAGGAATGGGAGATGGGTGGAAGAGAAGAAAATACCCATAAGATCTCTTTTCCCAGGCTTTTAGAAAGGTTGCCAATATACTCTAGTAAAAAAGGAGAATGACTCAGAAATTTTCTTGTCTTCATCAGTCTTCCTACAATTCCTATCTTCTAGGGCTCCAAACATTCTATTTCCTCTCTCCAGGTTTGAGGGCATGGGTGAGCAGCCAAGGTTTACCCACATATTGCCCTAGGGTGTCTGTGCACCCCACCCCTCTGCTCTCTACCAGACCCTCCAGTTGAGGGGGCTGAGGATCATGGATACCCAGTACCCACCCCCAGAGTCACCAGCTTCCTCCAGATCACTGCATCCTGGCTTCCCGTGTTCTGCTGGCAGCCGCCCTCCACCTGGTAAATGTAGGCTTGGGACATCTGGGGCTATGCCTACAGGTTTCCCGTCGTTGGCTGCTCTCTCAGCTGGTAAGAGAGAAGAAGATAAATGAAGATGGGGTAGGAAGCCAAACAGAGTTATAGGAGAAGTTGAGTCCCAGGTCAAGGAGACCTCCCTAGGTCCCACATAGACCCACACAGGTCACCAGCCCTGAATAGGACAAACCTAATCCCAAACAAGTAGTCAGGTTAGCTAAGCATTAGATTCTATAATTTATTTTTTTTAATTAAAAAGAATTTTTTTTAATGTTTGTTTATTTTTGAGAGAGAGAGAGAGAGAGCAAGCGAGAGTGGAGGAGGGGCAGAGAGAGAGGGAGACACAGAATCGGAAGCAGGCTCCAGGCTCCGAGCTGTCAGCACAGAGCCCAACATGAGGCTCGAACTCATGAACCGGGAGCCAAAGTCGGACGCTTAACTGATTGAGCCACCCAGGAGCCCCATACATATATATATATATATATATTTTTTAATGTCTATTTATTATTTAAAATTTTTTTTTAAGTTTATTTATTTTTAATGTTTTTATTTATTTTTGAGACAGAGAGAGACAGAGCATGAGCCGGGGAAGGGCAGAGAGAGAGGGAGACACAGAATCTGAAGGAGGCTCCAGGCTCTGAGCTGTCAACAGAGAGTCTGACACAGGGCTCGAACTCACGGACTGCAAGATCATGACCTGAGCTGAAGTTAGACGCCCAACCGACTGAGCCACCCAGGCACCCCTATTTATTATTTTTGAGAGAGAGAGACAGAGCATGAGTGAGGTTTGGGCAGACAGAGAGGGAGACATAGAATCCAAAGCAGGCTCCAGGCTCTGAGCTGTTGGCACACAGCCCAATGTGGGGCTTGAACTCACAGACTGCGAGATCATGACCTGAGCTGACTGAGCCACCCAGACACCCCTAGATTCTATAATTTAATAGAGATTACCCAGTCCCATTCTCTGGTCATCTGCAACCTCAGTCTCAAGGGGATGTCAGAGAAGATTAATTAGGGTAGAAGCAGATACTGGGGTGGGGGACGGTAGGGCCTGGAGCTCTCAGGAACAGAAGTCCTATATCCTTTAATCTAGGTTCTCTTTCCCCCCATAAATAAATAATTCTCCTATGCTGTACACCTGAAACTAACATAACACTGTGTGTTAACTATACTTTAATTAAATAAATAAATTTAAATAATTACTAAAATTAGTATTAATAATTATATTATTAATTAATAATTTATTATTATTATTAAATGAAAGCCAAAGTGTGGAGAAGAAAAGGACAAATCCATGAGTGTTGCGAACCTGCCCGCCTAGCCTATGATTCAAACCACCAAATCCTGGAAACATAGAATTGGGAGAGCCCCTAGTGGAAGTGATATAAGGAGAGAGGATTTGGTGAGTAGAGAAATGATAAGCATAGAACCCAGGAATCCTCAAAGAAAGAAATGCTTCTCACTATTGCTGGCTTCTCGGATGCCATCTACTGTCTCATAGCCAGGTCTAGCTGCTTCTTTCTTCTCTTGTTGGGTAAGACTGTTGAGGACTTTGGCCTGGCAATGGGCCTCAGTGCTATCAATCACTGTTAACAGGGCATCAAGAGAGAGGAGGTGTGTTGTGTAGAGCTGACCAGACACAGGGAAGGCATTCTGGAAAGTAAACAGATTCAGTAGACTTGAGGTTAATACTTTATCTTTTTCCAAAAATCCTGAAACCACCTATAACTTCTGCATTGCCCTGAGAAAATGCCTTTCTTCTTCCTGTTCCCCAGCTCTCAAGTGTTGCACCCCACTCCCCCACCCCCCTCCCCTCCGTGTATAATATGCTCACTACCACCAGAGAGATTTCCTTAATAGAGCCTTCTTTCTAGAGGACAGTAATAATGCTCAGCACCTTGGACAGCAGCTTGGTGAGGTCTTCAAAGAGGTTGGAACAGTAATAGTCACAATCATAGTTGATATAGAGCTCAGTGACAAAGCTGGGGATGTGCCAGAGCTGCACAATGGCCTCCAGTGCCATCTCCTTCATCTCGTAAGGCATCTTGGGGTTCTCCACAGTGATGATTTCCATAAGCTTTTTGATGTACATCTGGCAATAACCCAGTAATAGCCATTTGAGTAGTATAAGGATTCAAGACAGAAGAGAAAAATTAGATAGGAAAAACATTAAATACAAGAAGGAGACGCCCAGCCAGGAGGCATGCGTTAACATATCCTTAAAGACATTCCGTCCTTCTCTTTGGCCTCCACATTGGGGGAGGCCTGGCTCTCTACCTTATGCCTGATCCAAAACAAGTTGCCTATTGCCCTCTTTGTGCTTTCTATGGGAGCCTTACCTGGTACTATTCAGAGTTCCTTTTTGCAACTTAGTGGCAAAGCCAGTTTGATTTGCCTGCCTGTGTTGCAGAGGAACTGCTGGGCAGAAAACCTGTACCCACTCATAGTGAGGTTGTCCACCAGTCCTCATATTTGGCTTCTTTCATTTTGTAGCCAACCAGTTTTCTCTGGGCTCCCTTTAATTTCTCCACCAAAGAGGACAACCAAACTACAGAGGCTAATAGCTCTCTAGGATTTTAGGAGCCCCTAAATCCCATCCCCGCAGCAGGACAGAGCTGGCCCCACTGAAGATGCTATATATCTTGCTATTTTTTCTTTATCCAAGTTCAAGAAACTCACCTCCAATTGGAACTTGAGGTGCTCCCTCATGCTCTCAAACAGTAGGAAGCATACCCGCAGGGAAGCAGCATAAAGGTTTAGTCGCTCTACACTGAGTAGCTGGAGATCAGAGTAGGGTTAAATCATTAGGTTTCTGAACCTATGGCTCAACCAAGAGAAAAGTAGGATAATAAACTCTGTGAAGTTGCCACTAAGGTCCTGTACTCTAAGGAAACTATATCTAGCCATTCCTATATTTCTCTTTGGCTGCCAGAGTGCCCAGAGAACTAGTAGAGTCCTCTTGATGATGACCACTGGCCAACTGGGAAGGGAGATTCTTTTCTGGATCCTATACTCTTTTCACCAATCAACCAAACCTCCTTGTGCTCCCCCTGGTCCCTGAGAGACCGTGGAAAATAGCCAAGGGCTCAGAGACCCTCTAGAAATCCAGTCTTACCTGGAGTAAGTGGCGGCACATCTCATCCTTGATGAGGCCCAACAGGGTTTGGCACTGGGCTACAGGGGCTGACTCAAGAGCCACTGTCAGCAAATGCAATCCCATGTGGATCATAACCTCTGAATTATGGCGGTCGTGTGGATTGGTGAGGGAGATGAGGAAGCGGAAGAGTTCACGGATGCAGGGAAGACCATAGGGGACCAATGCTGTACCTGGGGAAAGCCAGAAGTAAAGTGGGAATGTCAGGAAACAACTGGACTGAAAAGTTGGCCTGGACTGCCCTGCATTATACAAGGCAATTTCAAATAAGTGATTCTCTTCAAGAAAATTTTTTAAAAAAAAAGCTTTTTTTCTGGAAAGGTAAGACTAGTCTCACTTACTAAAAGGAATCAGAATTGATGACCCTACTTTCTGTTAAGTCTCAAGCTTTCTATTCTTCCCTCTCACTTCCTATTGTTCATCAAAGTCCCTCTCTGTATAGGTTGGCAAGGGCTCCATCCATGCCAAAGTCCCTCTGGCTTGATTCCATTTCCTGACTAGAAAATCTGGACAGCAGACACCTTGGGTGCAAGATCATCTAGGCTCAGGATGCTTAGTGGGCAGGATGGGGGAGGTGAATAGGCAGAGACTGCCTGAGAGAACTCACCTTCCTTCTGGGAGGACTGTGTAAAGCGTACACCCCGGGGATTGACGTAATCCATGTCATGAACAGAGGCAGAATCAGAGTGGTCAGCAGGGGACGTGCACTCCTCTAACACTTCAGGGATGGATTCCACGGATGCTGACTGGGCCTTTTCCACATGAATCCCTTCCTGCTATGACCAGCAGCAGGGCGATAGGAAGAGGGATGAAGCAAGAGCAACTTGGAACTTACTCCCCCTGAAGTGTTTAAGCTCCAAGTGTCTGCAGGTGTAGGGCCAGCTCAGTGAGCTATGAATCAATGCAAGATGGCTCAGGGCAGGAGTGTGAAGGACTCAGAAAACACTTCCTGAGGCATCACTGACCTAAAGTGACTAGAACTCTAGAAACAATAGAGGCTCTCATAGGCTTGGGATTTATATCATTATCTTCCAAAGCCATGGCCATTTCCCTCCCCTTTGCCTAGTACTACCTGTATGCAAGACTTGATAAATCCCATGAGCTACCTCTTACAGTGAGTCATGCTGTGGATTTTCTAGCTTGCACAGCTGATTCTAGGAAATAAGAAATAATGAAATAACTCTGCACCGCACCCCCCCCCCCCCCAACCAACCTGACCTTCTTTTGAACCAAAGCCTGGATAAAGGATGAAAAGGGTCAAGCCAATTCTACACTAGAAGATTAGAGAGGGGCCTTAAAGCCATACCTGGGGATCAGGCTGCTCAGGAATCCCCAGCTCGCTGCTGCCAGGCTCTGTAGCTGTGCTATACCCTGGAGAGCCAGGTTGTTCCAGGTCAGTGAGGTCTTCCTTGGAGGTGGTCTGGGAGGAGAACTCCAGGCCACTGTCTGTAGAGGGGCTGACCACTGCTGAGGCAGCTTCTGAACTTGCAGAAGAGATGGGAGTGGGCACATCAATGAAGGGCATTCCCCCTGCCAAGCAAAGTAGGTGAGGCTTGAAGAAAAGAGACTCTGTAGGAAAAACATAGCCTCCATGGCACTAGGGGCTCTTTTCCGAGACCACATACTAATCTCTGCATACACTGGTCTCTAAAGTAGTCAGAGTTCCTCTGGAAGGATAACAACCCAAAGTCACTGCAGAATTGCTAAGTGGTCACAGTCTGAACAGACCTGGAGTTTTCCCTTTTTACTCTTAGCAGAAAGACCAAAGCCCCTCAGTTGACTAGTTTTCAATGTTAAAATGCCTGAGAGAGGAAGGTTTTCTTCTATCTATTCTAATTAGAGGAAGCAACCCAGGGCACTCACCAGTGAGGTTAGAGGATAAGGTAGTTCCGTTGGGGGTGGGCAGCTCTGAACCCGGTGTGACTTTGGTCATATGGCGCAGAGGCCGGGGGGATCTCTTCTGTTTCTTCCACTTGGATGAATCACTCATGCCTCCTGCTCTCATTTTCAGCTGGAAATATCATACCTCATTAGCACTGGTACTCAAACTAAGACTCTTTCGCTAGAAATCTCCCTTCTTTTATTCCTACTGGTCCCTAGAAAACAGCCTATATGCCGTGTCTGTGGCAAAGGAAGAATCTAGACCATCAGAGCACATTCCTATTCCTCCAACCTTGCTCCTACGTCTGTCATTTCACAGGTCAGCCTGGTGACCTCCTAAACATTCTGCTTTTCAGCTGATCACATATTACTCTGCTTCCCTGAGTCGTGGGTGGCAATCTTAAGTCCTGTAGATGGTGCCTGACCCTCCTGCAGAAAAGCTAAGGGCAGAGGTTCCTTTGCCTGAGGCTTCAGATCTACAAGGACTCCAGGGCTTTGCTCCTCAACTATCTGTAGCACAGCCTTCTACTCCTAGGTTCTTAACCAATTATGAGTCTATTCCTTCCCTGTCACTCTCTTAGCTTCCCTACTGGTTTGTGAACGGGGCCTAGATCCTAAATACATCCCTGACTCTCTGAAATTTTTGTATCAAAGTGGTCAAGGAAGGGATCAAGGAAGGAGTTAAGGAAGGAGTGGTATCCCAGCTGATTTTTGGAGTTAAGGATGGAGGGTCATGTCATGCTGCTGCTCCCAATTTTGTACATCAGTGAGACCTCCTGTCTCACTGTTGGGTCTTTCTAGATGCAGTTTTATGTTTTCAGATGGTAAGGCTACTGATTTCTTGTACCTTGCTCTATTCTCTTTTCTTCTCTCCTGCTATATTTCGTATAGCTTCCTTTTAGTTACAAAGGAAAATTTCTAAAATCTATTGTGGGAACTACTCTAAGATATAAATTTTTATGCATTTTCTCCACCCTCAGTTCACAGTTACTTTATTTAAGCCCATTTCATTTTTCTGGTCCTGATGCCTTCTGTTAGGGTTTGAGACCAGTCCTTTACCAGTCCCTCCACAGTTATACCATACTATTTCTAGACTAAGGGACCATTCCTGGACTGGGTAACTGTAATGGTCGAGGAATCATCAGAATGCTCTAACAAAGTAAGAGCCTCTTTCTAAAGGCCGAATATACCCTGTCATCCTTGGCCTGTTCAATTCCTTCTAGCATTTGGGGGATAGGCCTCCTTCTTCATCCTCCCCCAAGCCCTCCAGAACCTGGGTAACCATTAATCCTTTGTTTAGAAACCATATAATTCTTCCTTACCAAAAGCTCCACCCAGAAAGGAGAGAGGTCCAAAAGTTGAGCCTCACACCCAGCTCTTACTAATGTGGCAACAACCTCACACTGGATTTATACTATGCCACTATCGCCAGAATGCCTACAGTCATATGCCTAGAATGGAACTTCAAGTGTTCTGAGCACTGTGGTTAAATAGGAACTAGAATGCTCTCTCTAGTAACCACTGAAGCTCATCTGAAGCAAGTTCGTGGTAAAAAAAAAAAACAAAAAACAAAAACAAAACAAAAAAACCCAAAAAACAAACAAAAACAAACAAACAAACAAAAAAAACCTCTGGGATTAAGAGTCAGCCAAACATACAGACAGTCAAGAAGCTCAAGAGATCAATGAGGGAAAACAAGAACCTCCTGGCTTTATTGGCAATTGTCACTGAGGTCCAAAAAGTACTAACATCTGGATCCACTTTTGTGAGATATCTTTTCTCTCTAGGCAGATTCCCAATTTCAGTGACTCCAGGTGGTCCTACTTCCACCGAGAAACCAGTCACTCAATGAGATTCCTTCTGACACTAGGATTAGTCCTGCCTGTTTCCTTCTTTAATCTCTGCAAAACTAGCTCCAACCTGATCATTTCAATTAGTGTTCTCTGCCTCCTGGCTGGAGTAGGGGATGAGAAGCTCCAATTCTCACAAATGCCTCAGCCCTGACAAAGTACAGTTATGCTCCCTGTTCATGGAACCCTCCAACACCTAATCCGTATAACTTTGTATTTCCAAAGGGCAGTATAAGCTTTACAAAGAAAGGGCAGGTCTTAGGTTAATAATCATGGCAAAAGGCAGGGTAGCCACTGAAGAGAGAGCTGCAACTTGAGATGAGTCAAGCACATAAATGAAAATGGACACTGTGCATGCAAAAAGAATGCAGGCCTAGGGACCTAGGTGTACACACACATACACAGTTCTTTTAATCTTCAGTGACCTGGATTTCCACAATCACACCTTGAGAATGCCACTCATGTGACAGCCTAAACATAGACAGCCCATACCTCCTTCTCTCCCTCTTCTTCCCAAAGCAGGGATATGGGGTTAGGGGTAATCTTTAACTTGGACCTCTCCCCTAAACTCCTCTACATCTCAACTTTTAAGGGACAGACAGCATCTCTGCAGAACCCATCTTGAGCTATCCAGCTCCTTCCCCTCCACCTAGAGTCCTAAACCTGGGAATGAACAAACGCTTTAACATTAACTATGAAAAATAAAAGACCCCAACTAGATAGGACTATCCTTTCCCTCCAAACGCAGCTCAGGTATCTAAATAGAGCCAAAGACTGTGCTTAAGCTCCATATGCCAGCTCTGAGACAGGCAAAGGGTAGAAGAGGGAAGGGGCTTGCTCAGAGGTCCCTCACAGTTCCCCCAAATTGGTAGATATTAAACATCCCCGCAAGATGTCAGCAGGACCCAAGCTCTCTATCCAGGCTCACTACATGATATGTCACCAGTTCAAAGATTCCTTCTGCCTCCATGCAACCAGATACCCCCAGGGAAATTCCCAATACTGCAAAGCTACAAACACATGCAACTCTTCCAAAACCGTGCTGTGTTATTAGGTAGGGGTAAGTTGTGCTCTGCACAATGGAAATGTGACCCAGATGTTACATATTAAAAAAATAAACATTTAAATAAATAAAAAGGGGGGAAAGGAGAGGGAGAGGGAGAGAGACCTTGAGGTTCTTAAAGAGTAGTACCCTCTCTAACTGGTTCAGGGCTTTGGTCTGCTCCCCACTACTTAGCTCCAGTTTGTTGAGGAGACATGGAGAAATCTGTGAAAGACAGGCAAACGAACGATTTAAACAAAGTGAAATAAATTCAGACACACGCCAATAGGGCATAGGGCAGGAATAGGGATGGAGAGCTGGGGAGAAGGGAAGGTCAGGTGCATGCACCAAACAGCCAAGGGCCATCTCCACGGGAAGAACCTCTTAGGGTTGCAAGTAGAATCCTCATCAGAGGTCTGTGAAGTTCAGGACTTCAGTTTAAAATAGAAAGAGGCCATTCTTCTGATCACGTTCTTTTATCAGTTTGAGAACCTTCTGATATAGAGTCAGGCTTGATTTGTCTCATCAACAGAGACAAGCCCAAGTATGAGCCCATTCTAATCCAGCATTATGGTGGGACTTAGGGCATAGCCTCTTTAGGCCTCCTACCTACTGACAAGTCTGGGCTTTGGGCTTTGAGGGGATGGCAGAACATTCACTTTTATCAACATACATTTTTAGCCCAATCTGATGGGCCTTACCAAGTTTCCATGAAGGACTGGTTCACCAACTTATGTGGTGGGTCAACAAAGATAGGCTGGGAAGGAAAGGTTGGGGAAGGAAAGGTATCTGGGAAAGAATAAATTTCTCACTAAATGAATGATAGCTATTTTTAGATTCCAAGCAGACCTGTCTAGGCAAAAGCATGTTTTTGCCAAGCAAGGGTGTCCAGGAAAATCCCCATAGCACTAAAGTTGAGAGACCAAAGTTTGGATGAGGGACAGCAGCTCATACCTTCTTCATGTTGGTCCCCATATAGTTCTTGGGTTCTTCTTTAAACTGAGGTAACCTACAAGATAGAGAACCCCATGAACTGTCATTAGGGATAACAACAAATCTCCCCAGCATGCTAGCCACAGCCCAAAGATGCAGTGGGCCAGGGCATGCCCCGTCTCTTAGGAAAAGCTAGGAAGAGAAGCAGGCTAATTTCATCCTTTTGAGAACCTTATCAAAGTAAGAAGTTGGGGGAGACTTATAATACAGACACATTCTTAAAAAGAAGGGAGTCACCGGGCAAAGTGACTAATGCCCTTGGAGTGTGGAGGCTCTTTTCATCCTAAACCGACCCTTCCCTGCTTGTATTTACTTAACAAGTACAGGTGAAAGGCACAATATGGGGAGAGGGCAGTCCATCAAAATCCCAGGAGATTGGACATAGTGTGAGCAGTAAAAGGCAGGTTGAGTTTTGAAACCAGTAAATCTGAGCCTGAAGAGTGGGAATGCTTTGTAGCAGGGAGCAGGGGCAGATCTAATGTGTGGATAATAAGAATTATTACTTATGGATCTGAGAGCAAAATGAAATACCATGGGGAATTTTTTTTGTTTTTTTTTTAACTAGATTGTTTTTTAGAGAAATTTTAGGTCCATAGCAAAATTGAGCAGAAGGTACACTGATTTCCTATATAACCCTGGGCCGCACAGATACATAACCAACCCCGTTATTAATATTTCCCAGGGGAGGCTTTAAAGCTCTTGCCTCAGTCAGCTCTTCTCAAAGTTAGTCTACTGAAAAGAGGTGTAGGAAACAGGCAGTTAGGCATAATATGAAAAGGCCTCATAGCCCCTAAATTGAGGGCCTTGATGAGGGTAACCAGCAGTCTTGGTTTGCCAGAGAATGAAGTGTTTGCAGGGATGCAGGATTTTCAGTGCTAAAATTGGGAGAGTCTGGGCCAACAAGGTTTGTCACCCTAGCCTTGGTCCTTTCTCACAGAAATCTCCCAGAAACAGCTCTGGGAGTTCAGCACCCTGTTCCAGGCTCCCTTGAATTTGGCTTCCTCTCTGCGTTCCCTTTCCCAGCTGCTACCTGCACAGAAACAGACACAAGTTTGGAAAGCAGAACAAGGTCTGTTGGCCTAGATCAAATAACCCCCTGCCTCTCACTGAGGCCAAGCCAGCTCCCTTCTCCTTTTCCCTTATTCAGTAACCCCGGGCCCAGTGAACTACCCCCATCCATAATCCCAGTGGCCCCTGAAGTGGCTGTGGGGTTGGCCAGGTCCCTGAAGTGGCTGTGTGGAAGCAGGCAAGCTCAAGAGGCCCAGGCAGCCGGGCTGAAGCAAACAGCAGCAGGTTTACCTTGTGAAGAGCAGCTGCACCATGTCTACGAGAGTGTGCTCTGCGGATTTTCTCAATAACTCTGCACAGGCAAAAACAAATAACACAGGTGTCATTACTTGCTGTGCTATTATCAGGAGGCTTCTCAGAGCAGACTCCCCTCCAAACCTTGTTTACTAAGGATTATGCCAAACTTATTAAAACCAGCTCCAGCTCAGCCTGGCAGCCACAACTTCAGTAGCCCACTAGGTGGCACTACTGAGACAGGAGAAAAAGCTGAGGGCGGGCGGGGTGTTGGTGCACGATGATGCGTTTTTAAGGGTTGCAGGCTGGTGTCAATCCCCGAAAGCCCAAGGGAGGCAGATTTGGTGCCTGGGCTAAGTCATTTGGGGATCTATCCCAATTTCTGCCTTGGCACAATGAACTAAGGTCTCCATTCTAGCTGCACAATAGTCAAGTAAAGACTTCTAGACCCCTTTGGCTCCACAAGGTAGGTGAAGGACAAGTCCAGAGTTTCCCACCTCTCTGGGGCTCAGAGACAGTATCCTATATTTATACTCACAGACACTGGCCCTAGGAATGGTGACAGGCCCAATATTCAAGCACCTACCACTGAGCCTCATTTCAAAGCAGATCCGGAAGCAAGACTGCATAATCTCACACACAGATTCATTGGTTAGGTGGGAACCCACTGGGGTCAGCAACAGAGTCCGCAGCACCTACCAGGAAGAAAGAGGAGATACAGCGATAAATAAAGCAGGCTGGGTAAAGTGGGGTGTACCTGAGGGGAGAGAAGCTGCCTTCTGTTCCTTTAGTCTCCTACGGAAGCACTCGGGTGAGAAAGAGAGGTTAGCAAGAATGGTGACCTCACTTCAGTTTGATGGGTGTGGGGGGATCTCCCAGGAACTTATCTTGGGAACTGTGCCTTTACTCTCCATGACCCAGATACAGTTCAGCACTCATTCCAGCCCTAGCCCATGAGTCCCACAGATGAACGGCAGATATGGTCCACCAGAGGTACAAATGTATTAAGGGCTTCTGGTATTTGATATCAATTCATCTAAAGCTGTTAATTATTTTCATTAGAAAAGCTTTTACTCTGGGTACCCGAGCTGCTTGTTTAGAAACAAAGTAGCTCCCTAAGCCCCAGCGGAGTCAAAACACAGCTTCATGCTGCCGGCAGTCTTGGGTAAGGAGAGCCGATAGCACCAGCTCCTGGCCATTAGCCTAATTGCTCTTCCCCTCCATTTACCTGAAGGATTTTCATCAGGACAACCTCATCGCTGGCAGGATCTGTGCCCACAAAACGGGCATGGGTGACAGCATCCGCCATGTTCTCCATGCCCTCTGCTGTGCCCTCATGAGTGGGATCTGCTCCAACAGAAAAAGAGACTAAATTGTATGGAGAAGAGAGACAGAAAGGCAAGATATCCTGTATAGGCACTGCCTTGAGAGACTGTTTTTCTCCTCTTCAATTTCCCAACCCATGGTTACTTGAACTACCGGAGAATTTTGCTCATAACTGGCTTTAACAAGCTCCTCAGCACAAATCCCACTGTGTAAAACAGTGATTCTCAAACCTAAGTATATATCAGAATCACTAATAAGATTTGTTAAAAATACAAATTGCTGGGTCCACTCTGAGAACTTTTGATTTAGATTTACAGTGGGGCCTGACAATGTGCATTTCTAACAAGATCTCAGGACAAGTTAATGCTGCTGGTCAGGGGGACCACACTTTGGACTCACTGGTGTAAAGCCACTCATTTTATATAAGAAGGGCCTAGAAATAGAGGAGTTTTTGGCCTAGAGCAAGGGCCAAGTAGGACGAGACCTTCAAACACCAAGGTTGTAGACTTCCTCTGTTCATGTTTTCTCCTTCAACACATCTCTCTCTGGTTGCTTCTGGGGTTTTGTGTTCAGGTGCAAGTGAGGTAGGAGAGTAGTAGAAAGAAATGGACAGTCCCTGCTGCCAATACATATACCTGGGTGCCACTTTATAGCAAATCAGAGACTTCTTCCTGCTTTGCATTCTTACTTAAAACAATATGACATGGAGCAAGAATCATTCTACCAGTTTAACTAAACATGCATTAGGAGAAAAAGGGGACAAACTAAACAAGACTGGAGGCTGGCTGACCCGGGAGTAGGAGGAAGAGAGAATTTCAACAGTGAATAAGAAGAGGGGAGAAGCTAGATCAGACAACCAGCACCATGCTGGAAACTAACACAAATACTGCCAAGGGAGAAACTGCTCCCATTAATCTGCTAAATATCCAAAAGGAGTAGCCAAAGAAGTGGCCTCCCTCAAGCCCTTCAAGGGTCTTGCAGAACTTCCCAGATTATCCTTGAAAGGTAAACATAAGTAGGGGAAAAAAGGAGGGACATGGCAAGGCTTTGCGAGTGACAGAGAAAGGCTGCTCCAGAGGTGGCACGGTGTACTACAGGAGCACCTCCTAGTTTTAAGTAGTGGGAATTAAAAGAAATTCTTACCATTTTTTCTTTCTTGGTACCTGAATAACAGAGTTCCTGAGCCTAAAGCTCAGGGGTGCGGCTGAGAAACCAAAACATTTCCCTTGTAACAACGAGCCTGAAGACTTTCATGAATTATAAGTGATTCTCATTTGTTTTCTTTTTTCTCTTCTGTACTGGTTAGTCTCTGACACCTGGTCAAAGACACTCTGTCCATAAAGCACGCCCCCACTGAGCACCAGGAGTGGTTACTTAGAGTTCATGCAGAAGAAAGCCAATTTCGGGGCGCCTGGGTAGCTCAGTTGGTTGAGCGTCCAACTCAATTTCAGCTCAGGTCGTGATCTCAAGGTTCGTGGGTTTGGGCCCCACATCAGGCTCTGTGCTGATAGTGTGGGGCCTGCTTAGGATTCTCTCCCTCTCTCTCTCTGCCCCTCCCCTGTTAGCTTCTTCTCTCTCAAAAGTAAATAAAAACATTGAAAAAAAATTTTTTAAAAAAAGAAGGAAGCCAATTTCATGATGATACATAGTATACAGGGTGCCCTAGCTCCTTCTATCACCCCAACTCTCCATGTTTCTCCCATTCAACTCAGAAAATCCTATAACCTGAAGGCCCTTGCCTGAGTCTTCTCTCATAGCCCTTGCCTGACTATTTAGGCCTCCGTGGTCCGTAGCTAGACTTTTCCTTGCACAGGAAATCCAGGTCCTCAGAATTATGTGGGGTTTCAGAGCTATGTGAATGGCAGCTTTACTCCTGCTTCACAAGGCTCCTACAGGTCTATTTCTTCCCCTCTTTCAGTAATCTCCCTTGTTAAAGTAGTTTAACTGATCTCTTTGTTGCTCTTATCCCCTGAGCTTGAATGAAATAGCACAGTTAATTTTCTAAAAAAGGCAGGTGAGAGTGATAGGTCTTTAGAACCACAGACATAGCCTGCCAGGCAATCAGTGGCACAAATCCTGGTCTGGCAGCTGTGTGGGGCCAAACAAAAGACTGATCCTTGGAGTAGGATCTAAAATAATTCTAGAAGCCTTGGGTCACAGGATTGACAGGTGAGGGATAGTTTCTTCTAGGACAGCCTAAACAAAATATTGTTTGGCTTGAGCTCACTTAGCAGAACGCGTCTTCCTTAGAATGTCCTCCTTTCCTAGCCACTTTGGAGCAGACTGAAGGGAAAGCTGCCAATCTCATCTCCTTTGCCTTCTGGCTTTCATACACTCCTTCCTGCCCCCTCTCTCATGCCCACTGCAATCACCACCTCCAGCATTCTCTTTTCCCACCACAGGAAACTCCAGTGACCAGCTGGCCTGAGGTCTCCAATGACAAGCGTGTCTGCCAAGTCCAGGAAGGGGAGACAGTAACACTGACAAGAGAGCAGAGGGAAGAAGCACAGAGGGCAGCCGCTGGAGGCTGTGGAGAGAGATGACCTGCAGGTGGTGCTCAGGGTGAGGCTGGAAGTAGCCGGGCCTGGTTTTTGCTCAGGAAAAGTATGAAGCTAAGACTAGGGTATCTGGAGAGATGGATGCGCCTCTTCAGAACCTAGCTGGCACCCAGGATTTCTGCTCAGGATCCTGAATGCATCTGCTAAGCAAATCCCACTTTCTAGAAAAGATAAAGCGCTTTCTTGCCCTGAATCAAAGGTCTTTTTTTTTTTTTTCCCTAGCTAGCTACAGCCAGAGCTAGTCTTTTCTTGTCTCCTTCCTTAGAAACAAAGACAGCTGTCTGTTTTCTATGTTCCTCACCCCTGTGCATGGGCTAGCAACAGGGGAAAAGGAATTCAGGATCCTGAGTGACAAGACCAACTAAAAAGGAATCCAAAAGACACCATAAGCAAATTCAGAGATAAACAACAGTCTGGATAAAATATTTGGGCTAGATTGGAGAAAATATTTGTAATACTATGATAGACAATGGGGTGATATCCCCACTATACAAGCTCCTATAAATTAATAAGACAAACAAAAACAACTCAGTAAAACAATAGAAAAAGGAGAAGAGATTCAAATGTTTAACTTAAAAAAATAAAAACAATAAAATACTAGTTTTCACTCACCAAATTAGCACAGATGAATAGTGCTAATATTCAGTGCAGGTGTAAGGGTGGGGAAATGGAAACTCTCAAACATTACTGTTGGAAGTATAAATACTATAAGCTTTTGGGAAAGCAACCTGGTAGCACATACAAAAATGTAATTTGCGGGTGCCCGGGTGGCTCAATCGATTGAGTGTCCGACTTCGGCTCAGGTCATGATCTCACAATCTGTGAGTTCGAGCCCCACGTCGGGCTCTGTGCTGACAGCTCACAGCCTGGAGCCTGCTTCTGCTTCTGTGTCTCCCTCTCTCTCTGCTCCTAACCCACTCACATTCTGTCTCTGTCTCTCTCAAAAATAAATAAACATTAAAAAAAATTAAAATTAAAAAAAATGTAATATGCTCATGGCCTTTAATCCAAAAATTTCAAGCACAGGAATCTATCATACAAAGGAAAATTAATAAGTAAGGACATATGAATAAGGATGCTTATTTCAGCATTATTTGTAAGTGGCTCAAATTAGGAAACCTAAATATTAAATATTATTCAGTAAGAAAAAGATTGGTATTATATCTATCTATATTATAGAAATTATACACTTTTACTACGAAGAAAAAAATCTTACCAAGGGCTTGGGGGGAAGGGAAATGCTGTATTGTTCCTTAATGTTTAGAGTTTCTTTTGGGGTAAAAAAAGTTTGGGAAACAGATAGTGGTGATGATTGTACAACACTGTGAATGTAATTAATGCCAATGAATCGTATACTTAAAAATGATAAAAATGGCAATTTTTACATTATATATATCTTATGACACTAAAAGAAGAATATATAAACTTCCAGTTATAAGATTTATAAGTTCTGGGGATGTAGTGTACAACATGATGACTACAGTTAATAATACTACATTGTGTATTTGAGGAGTGCCTGGATGGCTCAGTCAGAAGAGAGCATGAGACTCTTGATCTTGGGGTTGTGAGCTTGAGCCCCATGTTAGGTATAGAGGTTAAATAAATAAACTTAAAAAAACCTACATCGTATATTTGAAAGTTGCTAAGAGAGCAGACCTTAAAAGTCCTCATTACAAGAAAATAAGTTGAAACTATATGAGGTGATGGATGTTAACTAGATTTATTGTGGTAATCATCTGTAACATATATTAAATCATTACACCTTAAATTAACACAATGTTGTATGTCAATTATATTTCAATAAAACTGGGGGGAAAAGAACAAATCAGATGGATAATTATATCATGTACATCTTTCTAAGTTAATACTATTAAGTAAAAAAAGGAGAAAATGCATAGCACATAATCCTATTTTTTTAAATGATACTTTATATATAGTTGTATACATGTAGAGAAAGGTATAGAAAGATTCAAATCAGTCTGTCAACATTATTTACCTAAGGAAGAAGGAGGAACATTACGAAAAAGGAGAAACCGTTAATTCTTTTAGTCACCTCTTTATTGTTTATCTTAAAATAAGCATGCACTGTATTTGAAAAATAATTTTAAAAATAAACCAAACCAAACCTCCAAGGGCACCATACCCTTAACTCCCTCCAAAGCACAAAGAAACCAGAGTCCCAAGGAAACGTTCCCTCCCTCCCCACACTGCACAACCTGAGTCAATTAGCATAATGAGTAACCAATAACAGTCCTATTTCTCTCCTTACAAGGAAACAGATGGCTGGGACAAACTTTCCAGTATCACCAGATCATTGCCTAAGGCCTGACCACCCCAGGCGAGGCAGGAAATGAAGTGCTGTGGTCATCCAACAAAGCCTGAGTTCTTACCTATGAGTGCATAGGACAGGAACTTGTTGACAGAGGTTAGCGCCAGTCCAGTGATAGGGCCAGTGGTATCTTCAGAGCGAATCACTTCCAGAAATGGACGGAGGAACACATTGGGCTCAATTTCTGAGAGTTCTGCAAGAAAACAAACAGAAATGAAGTGATGCCATCTGACAAAAGCTAAACTCTAGAAAAAGGCCCTTCTTATCTGTGCCATGAGGCTAAAGTTCCTGGTTGCTGGGTCAATCTTCCTCCCTTTGGATTACCTTAAAGCAAATCACAGATGTATCATTTTATCTGTAAAATTTTTAGTTATGTAGCTCAAAGATTAAGAAGTTAAAAAAACCCACAGTATCATTATCACGCTTAAAAAATTAGCAATGGGGGTGCTTGGGTGGCTCAGTCAGTTAAGCATCCAACTTCGGCTCAGGTCAAAAATGATCTCACAGTTCTTGAGTTTGAACCCTGCATCAGGCTGTCTGCTGTCAGCACAGAGCCCACCTCAGATCCTCTGTCCCCCTCTCTCTGGCCCTCCCCACCCTCAAAAATAAACAAATGTTTAAAAAAATTTTTATGTTTATTTATTTTTGAGAGAGAGAGAGAGAGACAGAGTGCGAGTGGGGAGGGGCAGAGAGAGAGAGGGAGACAGAATTCAAAACAGGTTCCAGGCTCCGGGCTCGCAGCACAGAGCCTGATGCAGGGCTTGAACTCAGGAACCGCGAGATCATGATCTAAGCCAAAGTCGGATGCTTAACTGACTGAGCCACCCAGGTGCCCCTAAAAATAAATAAACTTTTAAAAAATTAGCAATATGGGGCGCCTGGGTGGCTCAGTCGGTTAAGCGGCCGACTTCGGCTCAGGTCATGATCTCTCGGTCCGTGAGTTCGAGCCCTGCGTCGGGCTCTGTGCTGACAGCTCAGAGCCTGGAGCCTGTTTCAGATTCTGTGTCTCCCTCTCTCTGACCCTCCCCCGTTCATGCTCTGTCACTCTCTGTCTCAAAAATAAGTAAACGTTAAAAAAAAAATTTTTAATAAAAAATTAGCAATAAAATGGTTAAGATGGTAAATTTTATCATATATATATATATATATATATATATATATATATATATATATATTTTTTTTTTTTTTTACCACAATTTTAAAAATTAAAAGTAATTCTTTAATATCACCAAACATTGTTGGGTCAATTTTCCACGTCCATTTCACCACTCTCCCTAGTGACACACAGATAAACCTCATCTCAACTATAGTCAACATAACCAAAGAGGTTCTAGGATGAGCTATCTTTATGTCTTTTGCTGTTATGGTCAAGGTCACTTCTCATAGAGATAAAGAACGTAGCACATCCCAGGAAGGTGAGGCGAAACCTGAGGTTTATAGTCCCTCGCCTGAAAAATAAGCCTAAAAAGAACAAAAGGCTGCACAGTCCCAACAACTGGAGACAGCCTGTATTCTTGGAAAGTCCTATCCACTCTTTAGCTCCCTTTCTGCATAGAGTAAAGCAAAGGGCTAACTGCTCTGAGATGAAGGAGCAATTCATAATTTTTATTTTACAGATGAGAAAAATAAAGCTTAAACTACATGATTGGCTCCAAATTACACAGCTGATAAGAAGCAGAGCCGGGATTTGAACACGGTTTCAAAATCTGTGAAACCATTAGATATATTCTACCTAATTACCAGCACGTACTCCTGAATTTAGAAGGTTTCATTCCAGGTCTGAGAAGCTGCACTACACTGGACTAGCTCTCCACACTGCTGTATAGCGTCTGCATTTCTAGATTTGGCTGTGCTCCAGCCTTTGAGAGACCAGCTCCTTGAAAGGCTTCCTAAATTGCCCAGAAAGATTTAGGGACAAGATCAAGGCTGCCCACCTTTAGAGACAAAGAAAGCTGGGTTTTCTGAGCACGTTCATATTCATGCAAATGCAGGGAGCTTCCCACTCAATTCCTACCACTCCCCTCTTTGAGTAAACATTCTCCAGCCTGGCTGCTCCTCAGATTAATGCTTTAATTAATTGGCAGATTGGGTAGCATTTTCCAAGCCTGTATGTACAGTGATCACATCAGCTGTATAAAACCTGCTTCTTATCCCCCACCTACCCCCACCTAAGGATGTACAATTTGCAGGAAAAACCTGGAGAAAAAAAACCTTTGTGTGTGTGAGGTGGTAGAGGGTTGAACTATGCAAGGAATAGAAATACTAGAAAAAACGGAAATATATAAAATACTTTTTTAAAGCACATGAAAAAATGTAAAGTCATCTAGTCTTGCTGCTTTAGAAACATAATTATTACATATGATTTGTTCTGTCATTTTAAAAATATGGTTGGGGCACCCAGACAGGTGAGCATCTGATTCTTGATTTCAGCTCAGGTCAAGATCTCACAGTTCATGAGATCAAGCCCTGTATCGGGCTCTGCGCTGATAGCTCAGAGCCTGCTGGGGATTCTCACTCTCCCTCTCTGCCCATCCCCTGCTTGCACACTTGCTCTCTCTCTCAAAATGAATAAATAACTTAAAAAAAAAAAAGGTCATGTTTAGTATATTTGAGATATAAAAGTCTAGATGGAAAAAATAATCTTTAATTGCGAAGTGGGGCAGGGAACAGATATTCTGAGCTTTCATCCAGTTGCTATAACTGTACTTTCTAGAAAGACTAGGGAAATTTCACAGCCGTGGTTTGACACTTCCAGAGCCATGTACACCATTTTTTTTTTTTATTTGGTAAAATCGACTCTTTTTGGTTAGTGTTCTATAATTTTTAAAAAAAAAATTTTTTTTCAACGTTTATTTATTTTTGGGACAGAGAGAGACAGAGCATGAACGGGGGAGGGGCAGAGAGAGAGGGAGACACAGAATCGGAAACAGGCTCCAGGCTCTGAGCCATCAGCCCAGAGCCCGACGCGGGGCTCGAACTCACGGACCGCGAGATCGTGACCTGGCTGAAGTCAGATGCTTAACCGACTGAGCCACCCAGGCGCCCCTATAAATTTTAACATATGTATAGTTTCCTGTAATCACTGTGAAGATGTGACAATTGGGATACAGTACATGTTCTATATGAACTCCCTCTTATCTCTTTATAGTCACAACTTCCTTGCCACCCCAACCCTTCTCAACAACCATGGATGTATTCCCCCACACTGTGGTTTTATCAAGAAGGTCATAAAATGAAGTCATACAGTGTGTTACTTCTGAGACTGGCTTCTTTCACTCAGCATGAGGCATCTGAGATTCATCTAAACTATTGCACAGATCAATAGTTTGTTCCCTTTTTAATGCTGAGTGGTATTCCACTGCATGTATGTACCACAGTTTGTTTATCCTATCCATTCACTAGTTGAAGGACATTTATTTGGCTTCTCCAGTTTGAGGCGATTTTGAGTAAAGCTGCTATAAACATTCACATACAGGTTTTTGTGTGAAGAACATCGGTTTGCATTTCTCTAGGATAAACACCCAGGAGTGGGATCTCTGGGTCAAAGGGTAAATGTATGTTCAGCTTTATAAGAAACTGCCAAACTGTTTTCCAGTCTCTGTGTGACTTTGCATTCCCACCAGCAGTGGAATTCTGGTCTCTGCCCATCTTCTCCTGTACTTGGTATTTTCAGTATTTTTACTTAAGCCATCCTAGTAGGTAGGTAGTGGTAGCTCCATGTGGTTTACATTTGCATTTCCCTAATGGCTAGTGACACTGAACCTCTTTTTCATGTGGTTATTTGCCATCCATGTATCCTTTTTGGTGGATATGTGTGTTCAAGTCTTTAGCCCATTTTTTAAAATGAATTATTTGTTTTCTTACTGTTGAATTTTTTTTTAAGTTTATTTATTTATTTTGAGAGAGAGAGAGAGAGAGGGAGAGAGAATCCCAAGCAGGCTCCGCACCATCAACGCAGAGCCTGATACGGGGCTCAAACTCACAAACCCCAAGATCATGACCTGAGCTGAAATCAAGAGTCAGATGCTTAACCAACTGAACCACCCAGGAGACCCCTTACTGTTGAGTTTAGAAACTTCTTTTTTTTTTCTTCTAAGTTTTATTTATCTATTTTGAGAGAGAGAAACAGAGGCAGCACCAGTGGGGGAGGGGCAGAGAGAGGGATAGAGAGACTCCCAAGCAGGCTCTGCACCATCAGCACAGAGCTGATGCGGGGCTCAAACTCATGAGCCCCAAGATCAGACGTTTAACCAACTGAGCTACCCGGGAGCCCCCTTACTGTTGAGTTTACAGACTTCTTTATTCATTCTGGACTCAAGTCCTTTATTGGCAATACAGTGATTTACAAATGTTTTCTCCGAGACTGTAGCTTGTCTTTTCAATCTCTTAATGGTATCTCTCATAGAGCAGGCATTTTTAGTCTGGTGTATCCATTTTTTTCTTTCATGCATTGTGTTTTTGGTGTCATATCTAAGTACTCTTTGCCTAATCCCAGGCCACAGAGACTTTCCTATGTTTTCTTCTAAAAAATATACAGGTTTATGCTTTTTGTTTTACATCTGTGATCTATTTTGCGTTAATTTTTCTACAATGTGTGATGTTTCAATGGAGGTTCTATTTTGTTTTGCATATGGATGTCCAGTTGTTCCAACAACATTTCTTGAAAAGAAATTCTTGCTCCACTGAATTGTCTTTGCACCTTTGTCAATCATTAATTGGCCTTATTTTTGTGAGTATATTCTAGGTTCTCTATTCTGTTCCACTGATCTGTGTGTCTAACTCTCTGAAAGTACACTGTCTTGATTAACTTGATTCTAAGTCTTAAAATAAGGTAGTGATCTTTCCAACTTTACTATTTTTCAATACTGCTTTCAGCATTCCGGTTCCTTTGCCCTTCCATTTCAACATAAATTTGTCTGTATTTACAAAACAAATCTTGTTGGGAATTTGATAGGAATTGCACTGAGTCTATAGATCAGTTTAGGGAGAAATTACATCTTTACTAAGTTGTGCCTACCAATTCATGGACACGGTAGTCTCTGTTTATTTATATCTTCCTAATTTCTTTCATCAGTATAGTTTTTAGCATACAAATTCTATATATGTTGTTAGATTTATATGTAAGAATTTAATTTTTATTTGGTATGTTTATAAATGATATTGTGTTTTGTTTTCAGATGTTTTAGTATTTAGAAATGGGACTGATTTTTTTGTTTTGTTTTGTTTTAAACCAGAACATGTATTATGTGACTGATCATTGAAATCCTTAAGATGAACTGGATACTGCAAAAGTTGCCCTCTTGGGCTTAGATGCCATTCTTTCACGGAATCCATGCCTGAATCTGCAGTATACAATTTTTAAGTGCCTCATTAGACCGTCCCAGTGGTATTTCATCTTTTAGCCTTGGCACTCCAGTTTTACTTTCTCTTCTGCTTGGCAGGATAGCCGTAACTGCCACAGGTTGATTTCTGAAGGTGGTAGGCCTTAGAGTCACAGCAGTGTCACAACATGTGTCTTATTGCAACACTTTCCAAACGATGATATCCCCTTCATCATCTCATTTATGTGGCCAAGATCAAAGAGATGAAGTATGATTGATTTTTGTGTGCTGAACTTATATTCTGGGACCTCACTAAACTCACTTATTAGTTTTAGGATTTTGTTGTTGTAGATTCCTTGGGGTTTTCTACATAGACAATTATGTTATCTGTAAATAGTGAGTTTTATTTCTTCCTTTCTAATAATGTACGTGCCTTTTTATTTCCTTTTCTTGTCTCACTGCACTGACTGGGACTTCCAGTAGCGTGAAAATAAGCATCTTTCTTTGTTGCCAATTTTAGAGTAAATGCATTCAGTGTTCCACTGTAAAGTATGATGTTAGTCATATGTTCACTACCAGGAGTGGATATTATATTTTATCAAAGCCTCCTCTTCATCAATTGATATGATGAGTGGTTTTTCTTCTTTAGAATGTTAAGATGGTAGATTAATCGATTTTCAGATATTAAATCATCCTTGCATTACCAGGATTAAACCTTACTTAGCCTTGGTATATTATTCTTTTAATATATCGCTAGATTTTATTTGCAAATCTTCTGCTCCATAAGGTGAAAGAGCTCACTATGGCATGAGAGGCCTGGAGCAGTCAGGAGTGATACCATATAGAAGCTTGGACAAAGTCCCATAGAGAACTCTCTGGAGGCTCTGGATGTGGCTCACATAGTATATAATCCAGTCAACGGACAAGTGATCATTAGTCTCACTACTAACAATAGCCAGGCATACAACACCCAAGCTCATCCGTCAAATTAGGTAGCTGGAATCTATAACTGCTAAAATACATTCATTCTAGCACTTCTATTGTGTGAGTCAATGCTTATGGAGACTTAGTGATAGAAAACTAGAAGAGCTGGATTTTTTTTTTTTAAGATTTTATTTTTAGGTAATATCTACACCCATTGTGGGACTCAAACTCACAACCTGAGATCAAGAGCTGCATGCTCCACAGCCAGGTGCCCCAGAGCTAGACTTTTTAATGAGCCTACCAGGAACCTTCATTATCACCCTCACTCCCATACCCCTCCAAAAAAAAAAGAGAATTGTGATATATACAATTAACTTTCCCAAGAGTTTGGTCTAGGCAGAATCAGTTTTGCTCTCTAGGTTCAACTGCTGATTGCTAGGAGCATCAGAGACATTCTAACAAGAATACCCCCTGCAGCTTTTGGTGGTGGTGGGGGGGGAGGTGGGGATGGTGGGAGATTGTGCTTCTAGCAAGGCACCACTTGTAAGGTCCTTTCCTTCCTTCCTTCCTTCCTTCCTCCCTCTCTCCCTTCTTTCCTTCCTCCCTCCCTCCTTCCCTTTCTCTTTCTTTCTTTCTTTCTTTCTTTCTTTCTTTCTTTCTTTCTTTCTTTCTTTCTTTCTTTCTTTCTTTCTTTCTTTCTTTCTTAATAAACACTGGTTTTTTTTATGTTTATTTATTTATTTTTAGAGAGAGGTACAGCATGAGCAGAGGAGGGGCAGAGAAAGAGAGAGACAAAGAATCCCAAGCAGGCTCCCCACCATCAACACAGAGCCCAACATAGGGCCCAAACCCACAAACTGCGAGATCATGACCTGAGCCAAAATTAAGAGCTGGATGCCTAAATGAGCCACCCAGCTGCCCCAAGATATTTCTGATTATTTTTTCTTTTTAAAATTAAAAAAAAAAAGTTTATATTTATTTTTGAAGGAGAGACAGAGTGTGAGCAGGTGAGGGGCAGAGAGAGAGGGAGACACAGAATCTGAAGCAGGCTCCAGGCTCCAAGCTGTCAGCACAGAGCCCGACACTGGGCTTGAACCCACGAACCATGAAATCATGACCTGAGCCGAAGTCCTACACCCAAAGGACTGAGCCACCCAGGTGCCCCAGGCATTTCTGATTTCAGAGGTACCTCTTTGTAAACACATTAGTAAACACATTAAAAAAAAAACAAAACTGGAATTTCAATTCATAATCCTGTTAAGATGTTCAGATGGTCCTCTAAAACAGTGCTTCTCAAACTGTCTGTGGTTAAGGGCCAATTTTTCCCCCTTTATATCAATCCATTGCAGATCCATTGTTTTATAAACTATAATAAAACGAACTGCTAGAGAATGAAATTTAAAAAACAAAGACATAATACAATATAAGCTCTATTTTATTATTATAACATATATAAAATTGTCAACATATATAAACTGTCAAGATGTTATAAAAGTTTCTAAGTGTTTTCCCTCAATTTCTGTACACATCCCACCATGTACCAAGCAGCAGTTTGTGAACCTAAAATGGTTTACAGATTATACTTTGAGTAAAAGTGCTCTACAAAAATAAACCCTAATTTTCAACTGGCCTTTCTAGAAAATGCTCCAAATCCTAGGTATTACAGCTAAGATAGGCCCTAAAAATAATTTATGAATGAGAGATTTAAGATTTAGAAAGGTTAAGTAATTTGTACAAGGCTACAAAGCAAGTTAGTGTTGGAACCGAGACTAGAAGTTGAGGGCACTATGTAAAAACATGAACTTCTGAGCAGGATTCAAATTCTAGTTCTGCAACTTAATGGCTGTGTGATAGATACTAAATTTTCAAAGACTGCATTTTATTAGGTGTTAAAATAGGTGTTAGAGAATTAAAATAAATTATATTTAAAAACAACAGCAGCTAACATTTATTGAGCATATACTATGTGTCAGGCACTGTGCTCGGTAATTTACACATATTATCTCATGTAATACATGTAAAATATGTTGTACAATGCATGGAATAAAGTGTAATGAATATAACTAAGATATTATTATTCTAGTTTTTTAGTTCTGGAGTCCCAGTCCAGGATTCTTAATACTCTAAGTTACTGTAAGTTCAGTTTATTTCTTAAGATTTAAGTAAATATCAAAAACTTCAAAGGCAGGTCTTCTATCTTTGATTACTAAAGCTTAAAAGGGATAAAAATGAAGGATAGATGCCAAGATAACTAGTAGTTATTATTTACGTAGGGTGCAATTTGGGATAGCTCTTTTAATTTCTGAGGGTTTCAGCTTTTTCTAAGGTATGCACAGTTATCATAGAAAGGAAGAGGCTTCCCTTTTTAAACAAATGACTGGAACATTCATCCTCTTTTTAGAAGAGATAAAAATAACAATATTAATAGCAGCTACTATTTATATTACCTTGTGCCATGCCATGTGCTAAGCACCTTATATACCTTTTCTCTTCGTAATTATCCCCATTTTGAAGATGAAAATGAGACTTAGGAAGTAGATCTACTCTTCAGCTAAGACTGTACAACCAGCAAGTGGTGTAAGTGGGAATCAAATCCAGGTTCATGTGACTCCAAAATCTGTGCCCCTAGCTATTCAACTCCACTGCTTCCTATGAAGCCAGAACAGAAAAGTTTCTGGTGCTCTCCCGCCTGGCTCAGTCTGCCCTGGGAATGAGATTCAATTGTCTAGATCTTCTTCAGAAGAGTGAGAAAAGCTGCCTGAGTCCTTCAGGGGAAAGGTGCCATGATGCTGCTCATAGTAAGCAGGCTGATTAATTTCACAACCAAGGAGACATCTGATACCACTGCCAAGCGGCCAAAATTCCCGCCCTGGAGAGTTGTCAACTTCAAGGCACAAACAGTCCAGTAAACAGAGAGTGCAGATCAGGTAGAGGGGTACTCTGAAGGTGACTGGTTCATGTTCCAAGATGGGAAGGGAAAAAAAGGAATGATTACAAGGAGGGGAAATTCAACTCCCTATTGAAGAAAGAACACTTGGGATCCTTCTAGGACTAAGCCACCTGCTTCTAAAACCAAATCTGAGACCTACTTCTGGCTAGTCAGTGCTAAATAAGAACAATTACAACAAGAATTATTAAACTATTTCTGGAGAAGCTCATGAACCACTTCAACACAACAAAGTGAAACCCTTTAGAGATGTCTTGGTGGTACTCTGCTCACGCTCTGTTCAACAGCAGTAAGCAGGGAGCTCAACTCCATATATAATGATATTAAAACAGCGAAGTCTCAGTTTGGCCCAATAGCAATTTGAGAGTCTACAGATGTCCCCCAAGTCTCTTGTCTTTTCAGATGATGAGGTGACCTGTCCAAAAGGGAATGAATCCTGACACTGTTTTCTCTTTTTACGTGAGAGCTTGCCATCCTCTCTGATAATCTATGTCACAGGTCTCAACAGTGGCATCAAGGGCTGCCCTTAGACAAAAAGAAACACTTTCTTATTAGCCTATAGGGGAGCCGTCACCAACCTCTCAGGAGGTTGGTGTTCTCCAGCCTGCAGTAGCCTTTTCTCATTTGGCCAGCATTGGGCTGGCACATTCCTGAGCCAAAATGCACACATAAGCTGCTTTCCCTGGTAGCGAAGCTCTTCACTCCTGAGTGACTCTTGTCAGGGGCGGTTGGGCATTCTCAATTGGATTACGCTGACAAGGAAAAAGGCCTGTGGTATATTATTTCAACACCATTTGGCTTCAGAAATGCCTGTCTCGACCCTTTTGCCCTCAGAGCCTACTTCTCCCTTCTTACTTTCTAGAGGGTCACCAGCCTGCTCCCATCCTTGCTCTTCATCCTGCAAATATTGGTTCATGTTTCTGGAGACAGAATATCGTCACTCACAAGGTGGATCATGTATAACAGACTAATAAATCAGAGCATGATATAAACAGAAGTTCATTTACCCCTCTTGATACTTCTATATCCAGAGGCACAGAACAAAATTATCTGAGCATAAAAAGCTTTTCAGTTTTTGGCTTTTCTGTTTATGCCTGCACATTCCATTTTAGGAAAAAGTGTTAGGTCCTCATATTCTACTTTTCTGACTATGCTATACCCAGGAATATTTCTTATAAAAGACAAAGCAAGATTGGGAACGATCTACAAATGGAATTTTTGAGATACTGTAATCTCAGCAGGAAGGAGCTGTGCTCTTTGTGGTCACTAGGGGGGACATCAAGTGTAGTGGTCCAAAGCATAAACAAAACTAAACTTTGGTAAAGCCAGAAGCCTCTGGAGTATCTGCCACACCTGCCATCCCTTTATTTCCAGACCTCAAATGGTCAGGTGGGGATTTAGATTTGACTTCAGGAACTGACTTGAAGGAAGACTACCAAAGGACAGCTCTCAGAGAAATGTACTACCTTCCAGACTTAAGGGTCAAACCCAGACAAGGCTTTGCAAACTGCTCTCTACAAGAGGAGAAATAAAATAAAGAAATGTCCAGTCTTGGCCTATCACTAACTATGTGACCTTGGGTAAAACACTTCACTTCTTTGGGCCACAGTTTTCTCATCCACAGAGTTTTCTTAGGGAAGATGGTGGTGGCAGTAGTTTAACTGAATTCCTTAAGGCTCCTTTAGATCCCTAAAACTTAACAAAAAGCAAAGTACAGTTTGGGAGTAAGTGCACATGAATGCAGACTGTCTGTTAAGAAGGTAGCCCGGGGGAAAGCAATTCGTTTGTCTAAGATCTTGACAGTAGATCCTCTTTTTTCCTTTTCTTAAATGCTTAGTTTCTCAAGGCACCTTTAGATTTGGGATGGGAGAGTGGGGAGATTGTCTTTGATGTTATAACTCTTTATGAGACAAAATATGATGATGGCTTAATCACTATCAATCCAGGTATAAGGTGGGTCGATGGGCCAGCTAGAAGATAATGGTACCAACCATTTACACTAAGAAAGGCAAATTATTTCTAATACTTGATCCTTTAAAAATTCTTTGGGAAGTATTCATTTTTAGGCTGATTCTAGCCCTTAATGGCCAATCGAACCTGAATAGCCAATTTAGCTTGATGCTAGAAGCTGCCACCTACCACCCTTTCAAGAATACTACTACTCCACTGTCCAGGACAACAACCTTAATTTGACTCAGACATCAGTAACAGCTACACAGATTATTAAGCTTAATTGTTATACATAGATTATTTTATCCTCCCAATAACCCTGAGAAACAGTATTACTGTTCTTATTTTACAGATAAAGAAACCAAGGCTCTAAATGGTTAAGTGACTTGCCCAAGATCACACAAAAAATGAAAGAGGCAGAATTTAGAGCCAGGTCTGTTCTGGTTTCCAAAGTCCATGCTCTTAAACACTTATTATATTCTTAAATGTTATATACCATGCTTTGCTACAGGTTTACTACTAGATGTATTAACTGCATGAGTTGGATGGCAAATAAAAATTTAAAATTAAAATATCCTGGAATTGAAGTTTCTTCTCTAACTTTCCTCCTCCCTAACTGATGACTAAACACTGTTAGTTATTGATTTTAGTACCGCCACAAGAATTAAGTATCAGGTTTGCCCAGGTTCCCTCCTAATCCAAGAGGAAGAGTGAGGCCCCTTTAACAAGGCCGCCAGGACTAAATGAGGCCCACAGGGACTGGCCTCAAACGTATTGCAGAGGCCCAAGGACAGACTGATCCATCTGTCTTACTGAGAGCAAAGTTTGATGTGTATCAACTCTATAAACACTAGTTTTCACTCTTCTAGAGGAAATTGGCACATATTGAAAGGAAAGCAATTAGATTGTAACATACAGGCAAGCCAGAGCTGCTCTGGTCCTTTACTCTGCCTTGCCATTTTCTGCATACATTGTTCAAGACCAAGCCCAAACTTAAGCAGGCAATTTGAAAGCCCAGGAGAAATTAAAAAACTTGTGTTACTATACTTTAAAACAGAACAATTCACCACAACTTTATGCAGTCATTACACTTGAAGCAACTTTTTCAATCCTAATTCCTCTCGTATTCTAGTAAAGAGTTCCAGTGTTCGATAGCAAGAAGAGAAGACAATTACAGGTTTATTATCAATTACTATCCTGTCAGGCCATTAAGAGGAAACCCTAGAGGGGCCCTAAAGAGGCAGTAAAAGGAAATGAAAAAGAACTAAATTCTGAATTAACATTAGCAAAGTCTACAGATATGTAAAAGACTAAAGGGTCAAGAGCCAAAACTTCTGGAGAAGATTCAGAGAATCCCCAAAGAGTATCAATTATAGGCCTGGGAACAATCTTCCCTGCCCCTTACGTGTACAGAATCCTATTTTTCAAAATTTATGTTTATTTATTTATTTTTTTAATTTTTACTTTTTTTGAGAGAGAGAGAGAGAGAGACAGGGCATGAGCAGGGGAGGGGCAGAGAGAGCGAGACACAGAATCCGAAGCAGGCTCCAGGCTCTGAGCTGTCAGCACAGAGCCCAACGTGGAGCTTGAACCCATGAACCGCAAGATCATGACCTGAGCTGAGGTTGGATGCTCACCAACTGAGCTACCCAGGTGCCCCTATTTTTAAAAAAATTTTTTAAGTTTATTTATTTAATTTGAGAGAGACAGAGGGAATGAGAGCAGGGGAAGGGCAGAAAGAGAGGGAGAGATAGAATCCCAAGCAGGCTCTGCAGGGTCAGCACAGAGCCCGACTTGGGGCTCAAACTCTTGAAACTGGGAGATCATGACCTGAGCAGAAATCAAGAGTCAGACACTTAACAACTGACTAAGCCACCTAGGCGCCCCCAGAATCCTATTTATTCACTTTTTTCTAAGAGCTGAAATGGTTTCTACAGCAGCAGATCATAAATTCTTAGGACACTAAGACTAAGGAATCTTATTCTGCCTCAGCCACTCTTTGCACTATTGGGTTCATCAAGAATTTGATGATAAGGTACATTTCCCATTTTACAGATGGGGAAAACAAAGGCATCAAAAATGTAACCCATTTTTGATGTAACAAAAATGTAACCCTGGCCCCCATAAGGGCCAGGACAAGTGTTCTAACCGCTTGCCATTGCTGTCTCTAAAGACATGTCTGTGAGCTGGAGAATGAACAAGAACATTTTTGGAAACAGCAGTACTCTGAGAAGTCACGTTATTTGCTCTGAAAGGTGCCCAGGGAAACTTTTAGACAGCTGAATCTGGAGGAGCAATCCTAAAAGTGTTGGGAAACAACCATATTCAGAATACATGCAACAGAACCCGAGTTCAGCCAACACCTGTTTCCCCAACAATATCTGTCTATCTGTCTCTTATTTTATCCCAACTGCACACAATACAAAAGCTGCATTATTCTGGTAAAGTTGCATACCAGCCCAGAGCACACAGTTAATGTTTTTTACAGCCCACATGCCTTCTTGTGATGGATGGCCATTTTATAATGAAATACTTTATGCTCAATCAACTAACTTACAAATAATAAGTGTTCCATTACATGCCATTAAAAATAAACCCAAAATCAGGAAGACTCCAAAAGAAATAAGAACAAGAGGACAAGGGTGATTCCTGGAAAGAGAGGAGGGACCCAAGTGTGAATCCTCTGTAACTCTTTCAGGACTAAAGAGGTACAGTCCTAAGGAGAATTTGGTCTAAAAAAGGCATTGATTTCAACAAATGATGTTAGAACAACTGGACATCTATATAACAACAACAACAACAAAAAAGAACCTCCAATGAAACGTCGCACAGTGTAGAAAAATTAACTCAAACAGATCACAGATGTAAACAAAAAGCATAAACCTGTATATTTTTTAGAAGAAAACATAGGAAAGTCTCTGTGGCCTGGGATTAGGCAAAGAGTACTTAGATATGACACCAAAAACACAATGCATGAAAGAAAAAAATGAATACACCAGACTAACTAAAAATGCCTGCTCTATGAGAGATACCATTAAGAGATTGAAAAGACAAGCTACAGTCTCGGAGAAAACATTTGTAAATCACTGTATTGCCAATAAAGGACTTGAGTCCAGAATGAATAAAGAAGTCTGTAAACTCAACAGTAAGGGGGCTCCCGGGTAGCTCAGTTGGTTAAACGTCTGATCTTGGGGCTCATGAGTTTGAGCCCCGCATCAGCTCTGTGCTGATGGTGCAGAGCCTGCTTGGGAGTCTCTCTATCCCTCTCTCTGCCCCTCCCCCACTGTATTGCCAATAAAGGACTTGAGTCCAGAATGAATAAAGAAGTCTGTAAACTCAACAGTAAGGGGGCTCCCGGGTAGCTCAGTTGGTTAAACGTCTGATCTTGGGGCTCATGAGTTTGAGCCCCGCATCAGCTCTGTGCTGATGGTGCAGAGCCTGCTTGGGAGTCTCTCTATCCCTCTCTCTGCCCCTCCCCCACTGGTGCTGCCTCTGTTTCTCTCTCTCAAAATAGATAAATAAAACTTAGAAGAAAAAAAAAAGAAGTTTCTAAACTCAACAGTAAGGAGTCTCCTGGGTGGTTCAGTTGGTTAAGCATCTGACTCTTGATTTCAGCTCAGGTCATGATCTTGGGGTTTGTGAGTTTGAGCCCCGTATCAGGCTCTGCGTTGATGGTGCGGAGCCTGCTTGGGATTCTCTCTCCCTCTCTCTCTCTCTCTCTCAAAATAAATAAATAAACTTAAAAAAAATTCAACAGTAAGAAAACAAATAATTCATTTTAAAAAATGGGCTAAAGACTTGAACACACATGTCCACCAAAAAGGATACATGGATGGCAAATAACCACATGAAAAAGAGGTTCAGTGTCACTAGCCATTAGGGTAATGCAAATGTAAACCACATGGAGCTACCACTACCTACCTACTAGGATGGCTTAAGTAAAAATACTGAAAATACCAAGTACAGGAGAAGATGGGCAGAGACCAGAATTCTCACTGCTGGTGGGAATGCAAAGTCACACAGAGACTGGAAAACAGTTTGGCAGTTTCTTATAAAGCTGAACATACATTTACCCTTTGACCCAGAGATCCCACTCCTGGGTGTTTATCCTAGAGAAATGCAAACCGACGTTCTTCACACAAAAACCTGTATGTGAATGTTTATAGCAGCTTTACTCAAAATCGCCTCAAACTGGAGAAGCCAAATAAATGTCCTTCAACTAGTGAATGGATAGGATAAACAAACTGTGGTACATACATGCAATGGAATACCACTCAACATTAAAAAGGGAACAAACTATTGATCTGTGCAATAGCTTAGATGAATCTCAGACGCATCATGCTGAGTGAAAGAAGCCAGTCTCAGAAGTAACACACTGTATGACTTCATTTTATGACCTTCTTGATAAAACCACAGTGTGGGGGAATACATCCATGGTTGTTGAGAAGGGTTGGGGTGGCAAGGAGGTTGTGACTTAAAGAGATAAGACAGAGTTTTCTGGGGCAATGAAACTCTTTTGAATCCTGATTGTCACAGTGGTTACAGGGATCTACGTGTGTCTTAAAATTCATACAACTATACACTAAAAAAGTCAATTTTACTATGATAATGAAAAGAAAAATATCTACAGAAAGAATTGTAGTCTATGAATCTCAGCTTACTTCATACGCAGAATGGCAACCACGTGATGCAGCCCAACAGCAGACCCTGCATTCCAAGAGTGAGGTCTGAAGATATCCAGATTAGGTATAAAGGAATGGCCACCTGTGAAGGTGGACCTAAATTCAGAAATGTCCTTTCCCCTCAAGGATTTGTGGAAACGCTAGACTAGCATGGGGAGCTTATTTCTTCTCTCTATGGACTCTTCTAACCAATATTAGAAAAGATTTAAAATTGGAACCTATTCTTTCAAATTCTTCAGTTGAAGCAGCCCTGTAATGATAGATTACACTTCTGTCAACTTTGACTCCACTGAACATGGTTAGAGAAACTACAGTTTTGGTATAATACATCATTTGGCTTTGGGTGCCTGCACCCTAGCATTCAATTTCTTGCTTTAACCTTTGAGAATTAGTTCCCCAAGGCCTAGGTAAGATAAAGGCAGTAAAAATATAGAGAAATACTTTACCAGGGAATAATTTATCTCCCATAATATTTGACACACAGGATACTAAATCCTACCTGGCTAAAGGCCTTTGGCAAAATTAACATCACTAAGGGAAGTGCTGACTTCTACTGCACATAGCCTCAAGGAAAAGAGTGGGGGGTTAATAAGCAAGGATAAGGAAGGGCGTTCATCTAGCACACAGACTCACCTATGTTCAAGAAGCACTTGGGACACTAAAGGCCCCTCTCCTACATAAACATGTACATCTACCTGCTTCAAATATATCAAGTCACAGTATATACACTATTATGTAGCCATGTCCCGCAAAAGTCTCTAATCCAGCATCCATTAGATTAGGTCTGAATTCTGCTGGCCGAGCCCCAGCCTCTCAGGGGGCTGGCATCAAATAGGGAGGCTGGAGTAGGGTTTCAAACACCTGTTTCAACTTTTTAAGTGTCTGATTCAGCCACTGTTCTCTGGCAGCAGGGACTCTGATGATGTGGGTTCTCTTCTCCTGCCAAATCCTTAACTTAAAGAGCCTAGCTCCTCAGGGAAGAAAGAAGATAGACTGGGTGTTACAGCCACTTTGAAAAACTAATTCTTTTAAAGTTAAACACACATCTACTCTATGATTCAGTAACTTCACTCTTAAGTATTTACCCAAGAGAAACTAAAACATACATTCACAAAAATACTTGTATAGGAATGTTTATAGCAGCCTATTCATAATGGACAAAAACTGAAACAATCCAAATGTCCTTTAGTAAGAGAATGGATAAATATTCTGTGGTTTATCCATACAATTGAAAACTACTCAGTGAAACAAAAAACAAACAAACAAAACAAAGATCAAAACAAACAAAAAACTAGTGAGACATGCAATTAGGGGGATGAATCCCAATGTGCTAAGTGAAAAGAAGCTAGATATGAAAGAGTATATCCTGTATGATTCCAACTATATTAAATCCAAAAACAAAACTGATCTATGATAATAGGGCACAGAAAGTGGTTTTGTGTGTATGTATGTGTCGGGGGTAATTTAAAGGGGGCATGAGGAAACTTTCTAGGGTAATGTTAATGGTCTATTTTTTTTTTTTTTTTTTTTGGTATGGTGGTTACAGTGGGTTTATATAAATATCAAAATTTATCAACTAAACACCTAAGATCTGTGTATTGTATTGTATATTAATTATACTTCAATTTAAAAAAGGGACAGAGCTGGGAATTTGGGGTAAGCCTCTCCTACTGAGCATTATTTGGAAGAATGAAGATACAGAACAAACTTGGTTCCCAACTCACCATTCTGGGAGCAGAGGCTCAACAGCCAGCTGAGCTGCCACCTCAGTGCCCTTTGGGCAACCTTTGGGGAAAGAAGAGATTTTCAGGTGGTAACTGACATACCCTCAGGGGCCCTGTGCTTCCCGAAGGAGTGTCACTGAAATGTCTTCAACAGTGTTTACTTCCCCATTGCTAAAAGTATAATCAGAGTTCCAATTTAGAAGAAAGTTCACATACAACAAAAGCTATGCCCTTAGTAATTACAACTCAAGTCTTCAAAAAAATTAAATTATAACCAGACTAACAGACAAGTAGGTCAGCACTCTAGTTTCAGAACCACCACTACTGTGTCAAGAGGCCTTGCATAAGACATGGCCTCTAAGCCACAGTGCTCTGTACAATGGACTAGAGGGCTTCTATGTTTCAATTTTAACTCTATCAAGGTATGATTTTATAACTCTTCTAAGTTCATGCAGCCTTCAGGATCAGATGGGATTCTCAGCATTGTTACATAGACTCATTCTTTCACCTTAATGAGGATCTCCAGAGAGATTCTGTGTTATCATGTGAAATGATGTCTCCTTTCTAACACACTTAAGAGTTAGACTCAGAGAGAAAAGCAACAAATCTATGATGTGAGAAGCTGCTTAAACAGCAAACCCAAAGTGGGCATAGAATAAAAGAAGAGTAAATATCCTCAAAATCCAGTAGGAAGATTGGAGAAAAAATAAACAAACAAATGTATGTTGAGTGCCTACTATGTGCAAGGTATGCAATGTACTAGTGGGCACCTTGCACACATTTCGTAAGTCCTCACAAGAACCCTATTAGAAAGTTTTTATCTCCATTTTACAGATTAAAAAATAGGAGGTTCAAATAGGTCAAGTAACTGCCCAAGACCACCCAATGGTAGAGATGGGATCTGAACCCAGGTCTATCCAACTCCAAAGTTTATGCTTTTTTCCACAACCATCTGGCAGGAAGTAAGCTGGAGACCCTAGATCTTCAAGGGGGCCTGTAAACCCTAGCATTTTCTCCTTGCAAATAGCTCATTTCATCTATCTTGGGTAGCCCTTGACACTACACAGAAAAAAGGGTTAAACCTACAGTTAAGAAGAGGAAATTCCCTGGAAAATTGAAACACATGCTGTGGCTCTGACTAAATTTCACACCCATTCTGTTGAGCAACATCCATAGTGTGTGAGAAAAGATTCCTCCCCCCACCCACCCCCCTACCCATACCCCTATCTTTTATGCATTCCATCACCTGCTGCCTTCCTTCAGACCAAGCTAAGGGGGAGGAAGGGAGGAGGACTATACATCTTTGCTTGGTGCATATTTAAGCCCAAGTTAGTAAACCCAGGGTGGGAAGAAGTACTATGTGAAAAAAAAAGAAAAGGAATAACATTTTATTTTATTTCTACTTGAACCAGCATAGGAGAGAGCTCTTGTGACAAGCCATGATGAGAGAAAGGGTTAGCCTGGTGCTGGGGAGGAAAGGGGGAGGCTGTCCTTCCTGGAGAGTAGGCAGATTAGGAGAACAAGTACAATTTACACCTGTCCCCTTGTCTGGCATTCCATGATCAAGTGAACTCTGTATTTCTGTCCATGAGAGTTATGCCTCACCAAAGAGAACAAATGGGAAGGTGGAAACATTTTTGTTTTTCCTCTGCTACCCTGTTCAACCAGATCCCTCCTTACAATAATAAATATAGTTATTTGGTACTGGAAGTTGACTAGACAAAAAATGGCTGTGGGAAACTAAGAGTTTAGAGTAGCTACTTGGTCTAAAAGAGGGAATTAATAAAGAAGGTAGGAATAAATTCCATTATGATAATTAGTCTTCAAAAACAGTCCCATACAGGGGTGCCTGAGTGCTCAGTTGGTTGAGCATCCGACTCGGTTTTGGTTCAGGTCATGATCTCATAGTTTCGTGGGTTCAAGCCCTACATCAGGCTCTGTGCTGCCAGCACAGGGTCTGCTTGGGATTTCAGTCTCCCTCTCTCTCTTCCCTTCCCCTACTTGCACTGTCTCTGTCTCTCTCAAATTAAACAAATAAACTTAAAACAACAACAACAACAGTCCCATACCAACCCCTCACATGCCCATCCTCCAATCAAGAAGTAGAACTGGGGCACCTGGGAGGCTCAGTCAGTTAAGCATCTGACTTCAGATCAGGTCATGTTCTCGTGGTTCATGGGTTTAAGCCCTGCACTGGGTTCTCTACTGTCAGTGCAGAGCCAGCTTTGGATTTTCTTTTCTTTTTTTTTTTTTTTTTAATGTTTATTTATTTTTGACAGAGAGAGAGAGAGAGAGAGAGAGAGAGAGAGAGAGAGACAGAGCATGAGCGGGGGAGGGGCACAGAGAGAGGGAAACACAGAATCCGAAGCAGGCTCCAAGCTCTGAGCTGTCAGCACAGAGCCCAACGCGGGGCTCGAACCCACAGACCATGAGATCATGAACTGAGCTGAAGTCGGATGCTCAACTGACTGAGCCACCCAGGCGCCCCTGCTTTGGATTTTCTATCTCCCCCTCTCTCTGGCCCTCTCCCGCTCGCATGTAGGCTCTTCCTCTCTCTCCCCAAAATAAATAAACATTTTTTAAAAAGGTGGCAATAAAGATATTAAGGGGGAAAAAAAAGAGGTAGAGCTTATGTCTGCTCCCCTTGAATCTGTTCTGTGAGTGCTTTGACAGATACAGTGTAGACAAAATGGCAATCTGAGACTTCCACATCTAGGCACTAAAATGGCCTTGAAGCTTCCATTTCTTCCATTTTGGAGATGTGAACTGTCATGTACAAAGTATAAGCTACACTGTGGGAGAGACAGGTCATGAGGAAAAGCCCTAGAGACTGAAGCATCACGTCAAAAGAAGCCACATGGTGCCAGACATCCAAGCAACAGCCACAGCTGACTTTAACCACAGAAGATACTCCGAGTGAGACTATTAGAAGAACTGCCCAGCTGAGCCCTAGTCGACCCATGGAATTTTGAGATACAATAAAATGGTTGTTATTTTAAGCCACAAAGGTTTGGAGTGGTTTGTTATACAGCAATAGATAACTGAAACAGCTGGCTTTTGTTAAAAATGAAGCTAGGGGCGCCTGGGTGGCTCAGTCGGTTGAGCGTCCGGCTTCGCTCAGGTCACGATCTCAGGTCCGTGAGTTCGAGCCCCGCAACAGGCTCTGTGCTGACAGCTCAGAGCCTGGAGCCTGCTTCAGATTCTGTGTCTCCCTCTCTCTCTGGCCCTCCCCCCGTTCATGCTCTGTCTCTCTCTCTCTGTCTCAAAAATAAATAAATGTTAAAAAAAAAAAAATTAAAAAAAAAAAAAAAAAATGAAGCTAGTAGTTCTTTTGTCCCGGCTGGGCAAGTAACATAAACTCTATTGCAGGAATACAGGAAAACCTATCCAATTTTAGTTAAAATAAAAGGAATTTACAATGGGGGCAGGGGAAGAGTCCCATTCCCATTAGCAACTGAAAATAATACCTAAGAATAAACTTAAGAAATTTATGGGACAAAATGGGGGAAATTTTACTAGAGTCACAAAAGAAGTCTTGAACAAATGAAGAAGCCATAGCATGTTCCTGGTTTGGAAAGCCAAATATATTATAAAGATGCCAATTCTCTCCATATTAAGTTATGTTTTTGAATCAAATCAAATCAAATCAAATGGGAGTTTTTAAAAGAACTTAAATGACTTGGTATATGAAAGAACAACCAGACGAGGATAGCCAGAATATTTTTTAAAATAACTAATGACAGGGGCGCCTGGATGGCTCAGTCAGTTAGGCGTCCAACTCTTGATTTTCAGCTCAGGTCATGATCTCACAGTTCATGGGTTCGAGCCCCACATTGGCTCCGTACTGACAGTGAGGAGCCTGCTTGGTATTCTCTCTCCCTCTCCTCTCTCTCTGACTCTCCCTGCTCATGTTCTCCCTCTCAAAAATAAAAAAACTTGGGGCGCCTGGGTGGCTCAGTCGGTTGAGTGGCCGACTTCGGCTCAGGTCATGATCTCGCAGTTGACGAGTTCGAGCCCCGCGTCAGGCTCTGTGCTGACAGCTCAGAGCCTGGAGCCTGCTTCCAATTCTGTGTCTGCCTCTCCCCTGCTCATGCTCTGTCTCTCTCTGTCTCAAAAATAAAGACAAACATTAAAAAAAAATTTTTTTTAGTAAATGAACTTAAAAAAAGAAAAGCAAAATAACTAATGACAAAATTTGCAATATCATTTAAAAATGTATAATAAAGCTATAACAAGTTTATTATCAGCAAAAGAACAAGTAGGACAATATACAATATATTATATATGATAAAAGAATATTTGATAAATAGTCCTATAACACATGGTTAATTATTACAGAGTAAAACTTAAATTCCTATTTCATTCCACTTGATAAAATAAATTCTATTTGATTAAAGGAAGATACTAATTCACTAAACAAATATCTATAAGCACCAACTCTGTGCCAGTCACTGGAGTAGGTAATAGGTGAACAGGGCAATGCAATCCCTGACCCCACTGAATTTCCTGTGTAGTGGAAGAGAAAGACATTATGCAAAGGCTCACACAAGTATTATGAAGGAGAAGTCTAAGATGCTAAGAGTGTTCAAAAGTTAAATATAAAAACTGAAATACAGAGTATGTAGAATAAAGTGACTTGAGGTGAAGAGAAAGTACTGAACGAGATTCACCAACATATTCTTAGCAGAAGGAAACGGAAACAGATCTGAAAAGGCTGAATAAACCAAGTGCCTTTAAAGAGAAGCACCAATGAGAAACAAGCTCTGAAATGAGAGGACGAAATTGAAGATAAGAAAATAGAAGGACCAGTTCAGAGAACAGGAAAAAAAATGGAAGAAGGGGAAATCACTGAAGAATATGAGATCATCCCCTAAAATCAATTAATACGATTTTCTAGACCAAAAAGACCCTCCCTAAGAACCTACCACAATGAATAAAAAGAGACCTACACTAAGTGTTTTAGAACACTGGGAACAAAGAGATTGAAAAAAAATATGTCTAGTTCAAACACAAAAGACTAAGAATCAATATGGCACCAGACTACTCAAGATCAACACTGGAAATGAGAAGACAAAGAAGCAAAGCCATCACATTCTAAATGAAAATAATTTCCAAACTAGATTTTTTTTAAGTTTATTTATTTTGAGAGAGAACATGCAAGTAGAGGAGGGGCAGGGTGAGAGGGAGAGAGAGAATCCCAAGCAGGCTCCACACTGTCAGTACAGAGCCTGACCAGGGCTGGATCCCAAAAACCATGAGATCCTGACCTGAGCTGAAATCAAGAGCTGGACGCTTAACTGACTGAGCCACCCAGATGCCCCTCCAAACTAGAATTCTACATTCTGTCAAGTCTTCAACGTAGTGTCAGTATAGAATAAAAATAGTTACAATTCTGCAGGGTCTAAAAAAATTACATCCCAGGTATCCTTTCTCAGGATCCTTTGGAGAGTGTTTTTGTTTTTGTTTTTAAACCAAAATAAGAGAGTAAACAAGGAAAAGGTGGACACGGAATCCAGGAAAATGGAGTCTAGAGAAAAGTGGAGGGAAGTTCCAGAGTTCTGCCTGATGCCTAGAGAGCAACAATGCAGAATGGAAGATGAGGATGGGAGACTCTGAGAAGTGTGCCTCCAGGAAGAGAGAAAATGGAATAGTAGAGCTGTGTGTTTGGTCACGTGGGAAAACAGTATTCGGAGAGTTTTAAGAAATGTATCATAGAGCTGGGGAAGAAATAGTGATAGTAACAAAACTGAGCATTTTTTTAAAATGTGTATTTATTTTTGAGGGCAAGAGAGAGAGCATGAGTGGGGAAGGGCCAGAGATAGAGCAGGACAGAGGATCTAAAGTAGGCTCTGTGCTGACAGCAGAGAGCCCAACACGGGGCTCAAACTCAAGAACCATGAGATCATGACCTGAGCCAAAGTCAGACGCTTGAGCAACTGAGCCACCTGGGCACCCCAGCATAGATATTTTTTTCCCTCAGCATATTTTTTGAATAGGGAGAAATACTTGACTGGGTAGTGCATAATACTTAATATCTTAATAAAGTAAAGACTGAATACTGGTTCAACCAATTGGAGAGACAACAATATTGGGAGGATAGAGGGAAGGAAAACGTAAATATGAAGTACTACAAAAGTGGTCTCTCTACATCTACGAGTAAGAAATCAATAGATGCTCTTCAAATGTAAAAATTTTATTTTAAAGAAAGGTGGTATAAGCATATTATTTAGAAATATAAAAGTAAATATCTAAACAAATAGCTAAAAGAGTTTAGGGAGGGACTGTAAAAGCTGAGTGTGAGGGCAGCACTGGTTACGGGCATTTAGCACTATTTGACTTTTTAAAACTATATACTACCTCAATGTTAGTAAAAATAATAAAAAGAATCTATCATTAGGAAATAAAATAATAGGCAAAGAATTCTGTACATTTATATTACATCACTTATAATATTGAAAACTGGAAATAATCGAAGTAACCAATGATAGGAAACCATTTAAATGAACTTTGAAACATTCATACAATGAGTATCATTAGATCTTGTTTTCTAAGAGTGTGCAATGACATGGGGAAATGCCCATAATATGAAAAAACAAAAAAGAGGCAAAAAAACATAAAATACGATCCTAAGTTTGCTGAAGGGTATTATTGTGTGTGTGTGTGTGTGTGTGTACACATACATAAAAAGAGATAAAATAATAGTTATTTCTAGATGATTAGACTATAGACGGTTTTTATTTCCATATTTTACACTCTTTTAATATGTTTTATTTATTGAGGGGGGGGAGGGAGAGAGAGAGAGGAAGAGAGAGAGAATCCCAAACAGGCTCCATGTTCAACACAGAGCCTGACATGGAGCCTGATCCCATGACCACAAGATCATGATCTGAGAGGGTATCAAGAGTCAGATGCTTAACTGACTGAGCCACCTAGGTGCCCCTTAATATTTTTAAAAGCTAGTCGGAAGAAAGGGAGAATTAGGCAGCCTAACTCACAGAGTGTGATGCAATATTATTACTCAGTTTTAGTAAAACCCACCCAAAACAATACGAATACTGATTCTGTTGTTCACAAACAGCTGAGAATGATTTTTTTTACTGTAATATTCTCTCCGTTTTTAGAAAATTAATCATAAAAACTTTGCACTTGTAAGATCACTGAAACAATATTGGCCTTTCTGGATTAAACCCCTCATCTTCTCCTTCAACAAATACTATTTTATACCTCCTGTGGGGCCTGGCCCTATGCTAGACCTTGGAGCTACAAAGATAATAACCAAAGTTCTTGCTTACAGGCTATAGACTACACTAGCTTGTATGATCATGGTCAAACATCAAATTTGCGGGGAGGGGTCTTATTCATTTTTCTGTCTATCTATGGAACTGGAAATGACTATACAGCTCTGAAATTAATGACTATGATCTCTAATTGTCAGGCATGCCACGTGTTCCTACTTGTTAATGAGGGCACAGTTTTAGATCTGTAGCTCACATAGCTACATGAATGTGGTTCTGTTCCTAAAGCTTGTTGAAGAGTTGCTAATACTGGGATAATATGAAGTATGAAGAAAGGAGAAGGGGAAGACGACAACTAAAATTACCAAGAAATATAAGCAGGCCATGTCCTCACCTAAACTATACTCAAAAACTAGAAAGTAGAACCTCTCACAAACATGATCTAAACATAGAAGTAACTGACAAAAGACTATTGTCCTCATTTGGATATGAACTGGCATGTTACTTTGAAAAAAGTAGATAAACTGAATGACAAAGAAAAGTGAAGAGTATAAGCAATGAAGAGGATTACCACTGCCCATCTTGCAATAAAACTAGTACTATTTGCCCTCATGATGTGTCAAGATCCCTATTCTGAGTTAGTTCTTATCTACTGGTTCAGGGTACACATGTCTCTGCTTTGAGGGCAGTAGCAAAACCAAGGTCTGGCTCTCTACTCACTTTTTCAATTTCAGCAAAGATAAGTATACTTGATTTCTTGCTACCAGAATTAACCTCACCCTTCATGGTACGTCCAGGGTGCTGTTGCTTTAGTATAGCATATACACTGGTTTATGGAATAGTTAACCATAGTTTGTAACCTGGCAGAAAGGGACAAGGCTTCTTTGCTTTTGTGTTAACCAGAAGACCTACTACAGGGCCATGAACACAGTAGTATTCAACCAATGTTTTTGAGTTAGTTAAAAAAAGGTCACAGGGAAGTACTAAAGAAATCCACACTCCAATCTTCCTATCAAAGATTTCTTGCCATTTCCAGGAAAAACTGGTAAAAAGTAATGTTTACAAGGAATAGGGCAGCACCTGAACAGAAGGTCCCCCCATATGTAACCAGTGGCCAATGGCCAAGAGTGAGAGTTTAGAGAAGTAACATCTCTAAGAACAGCCTGCCAATAGTGATGGAAAGCAGCCTAAACTTTGAGGTGGCTGTATTGGGAGAGGAGAGGAAATGGAGGAGAGGCCATTTTGTGCTCTTTGGGGAAAATGTTAATGAGAGGTTTCACAAATGTCAGACTTGCCTGATTAAACGAAGCCAGCTAGGTAGATGTTTTTCATATTAATGCCATCTCTGCTAAAAGAGCAAAGAGGGGGAATAAAAGGAGGTTTGAGAAAGGAAAATGATAAACCTCAATTATTTACAAAAGAAATTATGCTTCTGCTAGCTTGGGCAAGGATATCAAAGAACAGAACTGTTATCTGGAAGGCTTGGCTGCTCTATCTCCTTGCCCCTTTCAAAAAGAAAAATTTAAGCATTGAAACCAGAAGAGGAGATAGACCAGCATGCCTAGTGCCCTGCCTAGGATGTCTACTGATTAAGAACTCAAAGAATCTAAGCAAGTTAAGTCATAGAGAAAGTTCTATTTGAATACTGTTAAAACTTAATGGAAGAAAAAGTATAGGAGGAAAGTCATTCAAATATAATTGATATGTTCAAGGGATTTCTTCCTCCTTAGTTTGGACCTATGTCTTTAGAGTTTTTGTAGTTTCTGCCACTTAAATTAAAAACCAGGGGTGGGCAAATGCTGTTGATTAGAGAGCTCAGCCTCCTTTTGCCCTTGTTTCTCCCCAGTCCAGCCTGCAATTGTGTCCCAATCAGCCAGCATTAATACAGATACACAGAGGTATTTATATGCTGCTGATTCCGCCTGGCTGTATTCAGACTCGATCTCCATGTGTATTTAATAAATCACACTAGTTAGGTGGACAGGATTAGTTCCAAGTCACCTAATGACTATATCATGAACTGCAGCATTAAAGGGATTAATATTAATCTGAGCCGTTGCTGTTCAGTGGGAAAGGCCAGTCTGTTTTCCAACAGGAGCTCTAGCAGGCAAGAAATCCTCAACAAGACCAGAAAGATTAATGAGGGCTTCTACATTCTGCCTGCAAATCTTCACCTACCAGGGTGTGGGGTGGTGAATCCCAGCCCAGACAAGATCATAAATAACCCACAATATCACAAGTATTTGGGGCAGCTGAGCAAGCCCCAGCAAGGGAGGGCCAGCTAGCCCTCTCCATCTTCTCCTCCTGTAACCCACACCACCGAGGTGGCACAAGAATTTTACAGGCCCACACAGCAGCCGGTTTTGTTTTCTTTCACATAAGGGCCCACACCTCGTAAATCACTTTCTTATTCAGGAAAAGAAGAGTACTAACTAACCGCAACGTGGACTTGTGTGTACACAGAACACGAAGCTTCTTGTTGTAGTGTCACTTCCCTTAAGTTGGGAAAATAACTTGCCCTCCACAATACAAGGAGCCTGCTTTCAAGTCATGTAATCTTTCCATTGCCCAGAGACACAATGCCTCTTCATGAGCACCCACAGTATGCTACCCTTGCACAGGCCTCTGAAGTGCACATTCAGAACTACTTTCTTGGTCTTGCCAAAATGAGCACTCAGTAAGAACAACTATATCCACAAGACACCACAGAAACAAGATTTCCTTGCACCTTGGTCCTAATTTCACCATCAGGAGACCACCAACATGAGCCTAACCAAGCCTTAGATCTCCACAGGACAAGGTGCATCTTTGCTTTGCCTGGCTTGGAAAGCAAACTAACGGTGCCAGTGTGAGATGCAGAGAGAGAATGCAACAGGCCACAATTAAACTCAATTTATTGGATATCTGTTTCTTCCTCGGTGACTCTGCAGGGATCTGAGGAAAACACCTGGAGCGGAGTTTCATGAGCAGAGTTGTTTGTGCTAGAGAAACCAAACTGAAACAGCTGCTTCTACCTTGCAGCATCTCAGTTTCATACTTTGGAACACCAAAAGTATGGGTTCACTCCAACTGAAGACTCTTTAACACAGACAACAGTGGATCGGCTGCCAAGACTCCCATGGAATGGATGAGAATGCCAGCTAGAACAGTTAGGCCCCCACCAACAGAGGTTATCGAACTAAAAACTAAACTTCACTAGCATTAAAACATAAGTGAACCGAGGGCCTGGTGCCAGGTTATCTGAAGTTTCTAAATGCTTGCTAAGCTACCAAAGCATAGGCCTGCCTGGCTGCAGCTAAGAAGAGACCCTTTAAGTGCATCATACTTCAACCTCTCAGCCGAGTGAGGGCAGAGAGAAATTTAACATTTTCTGTTTGTAAACATTCCATCACACTTATAGGAGGGATGTCTAAAAGTGGGGCCCATTCAAGCTCTTCACTAACAGAACACTGGATCTCTCTTTTTCAGTTAAGATGCAAGGGAAGAAAACCCTCTTATTAGTGGGGGAAATGCCTTGATAAACTAGAGAACCTGTTAGCTCTTAGTTCCACTGGAGTGGAACTTCAGGGAAATTCACAGAACACAGGAATGACTGACTCTATAGCCAACAAAGGCAGTTCACCTGGGTGGGGACAGAAGAAAATTAGGCCCATATCCACAATTCATGTTTTCCTGACAGGCAGGCTAGTTAAGCATGAAGTTCCCACGGGATTGATGGACCTAAGTGACAAAGGCTTTCTCATCACCCTTACCAAACCAATGAATACTCAGAAGCTACAATCAGACATCTAAGTCTCATCCTCCACAAGACAGACAAGCAGGAATAGCAGCATGTGATCATCCTGGAGAGAAAGATGGGTACACACAGCAACTTTTCTTGATAGCTGCAAAAGGCTCAAGTCTCTCTCCACCTACATCCTGTGTACTGTTCACTCACTTTCTCCTCCCCTGCAGTGTCTCTCCTGGTTCTGAGATAACTAACCACCAAACGCATAGGCTCCAAAGCCCTTTCTTCACAGACAAGTTAGCCCAATTTAAGGCTCAATCAAGCCAGTGGCTTCAGGACAGCTAAGGCCTTAATCAGAAATGTTTCCACACTAAGATCATGTGCATACACCACAGCAATCTGCTTAGAGCTTCAGCCTCAATACAGAAAGGAAATATTTATAGTTCTTAAAACCTCCTCTGTCTCTTGCCAGGCATTCCTGTACTTCTAACAAATAAGTCCTCAAACCATCAAAAGAAAGGTGCTCCCCAGACATGAGGAACCTGTGTTACCTAAGTTTATGGGAAGGGGATTTCTGCAAGTGGCAGTAAACATTCTTTCCTCAAAGCACTCTCTAAAGGAGAGTGCCCTGCACACTGCTGAGTCCCCAGGCCATGATGTACACAGGAACAGGGCCATCCAGCGAGATGCATCAGGCTCCAGGAATGCTGAAGTCTACATATTTGCCATTCAACACCAAAATGGCTTTTCAAGTTCAATCAGCTATAAATGTTGCTTTGTTTTAATTTTCCACTGAACTTCCTGGAACCTATTATCCAACTGTCAGGGATGTATATTTAGCAAGAGCAACATGGCCTCTTTGCCGCTGCCCCACTGCTCATGTCACCTCTAATAAATAGAAAATCAACCCCTTCCTCAACCCCTGCTCAAACCCCCATGGCTTGGGGCTGATAAAGAACAGCCTTGTGTAGAGGCCACAGACTGACCAACCCCCCTCGCCCCATAGTTACCTGCAAACTCCAAATCTCTTCTAGGTTGATGTTGCTGCAAGGTTTTCTAACTGTCCCAGGAAAAACCCCTAACACTTGTACTCATCAGAATACAAACATGCATGCATGCCTCTATTTTAGGGGATGCCAGGTGTAGAAATGACTTAACAGAGACCAGAAATCTAATGCAGATTAATAGGGAACTCAACCAATACAGGCATAACTGACTGAAATATTCAATGCTAAAATACCATATTTAATAGAAGATTTGAAAAAAAAAAATCAGGACCAAGAAGAATAAGCAGGGCAGATATACAACTTCAGTTTCATGTCAGGAAGCTAGTTTGAAAATATAACCTCCTCTTGGTTAATAGAACACAAGGCACAACTTTTCCACTCTGTCAAGATGTTTTTGCCTTTTCAAGCTACTGAGACTTTTTACTGACATCAAATAGACTAGACTTGAATGAAAAACACGTGTACCCTACTACTTTTCCAATTCACCACTTCTACCCACTGCAAATCCACCTAAATCCCATAACTATCCACATGGCCTCTTTCCAGTTCGACCATATCCAACACAGCTCTTTAGGTCCAACAGAAAAGATGAGGCCTATATATATTTAAACTACAGGTGATCGCATTTTCCTGAATTACACAAATGTAAACAAAGAATCATAAAATAAGATTTTTCTATAACCCAGAAACACAGAATAAATTAAACTAGAATTGAAGGCAATTTCTAGGACTAACTCCATCACTAAATTAGTTTCTGATTAAAGCTTTATGACAGCAGATCTAGAATAGGGAGAAAACTCAGGTAATTTTTGCAGGTATACTTTTTCCAAAATGTATCTTGCCTTTTATTCCACAACTAATAATGAATCAAGTTCCAGATCCATAAACAAGGACACATAAAAATCTTAACTAGAAAGACCAAAAACCTAGCCTAATCTGAACAAACATAATGTATAAGAGCTGCTAATCATACATGGCAAGCAATATCTTACTTATGAACAAAGACAGTGAGGCAAAACTAAGAAAAACCACAAACTGAACTGTATAAAGAGAAATATCAAGCTTCACGTATGTACAACAACTTTGGAGCCTGACTCTGATAGGGGGAAAAATTAGTATCAGGGTAAATAGTACACCTTCTCTTGGGTAAATAGTACACCTTCTCTTGCCATTTTATTTTAGTGATCTTACATTCATTTCCCCAAAAGCCATCTTATTAGTACAGATAACCAAAATAATATATACCCTTGCATCCATAGAATTTAACATTTACTATTTCAACTATTTAAGAGTGACTCTGAAGATTCAAGACAAATTACAATTACTAACTTTTCTGTGCTCGATTTGGCAGCACATATACAATTAATAACTTTTCTCACACAGAAGTTTGAATCCTGCTCTAATGCTGATTTGTAAGTTATTTAGCTAGTGAGTGAGGCTGGTTGATTCCTCAGCATCTGCAAATGTTAAGCCCTGCTTCCCTTTTAAGGAAATGTTAAAGTACATAATATCATTAAGTGTAGCTCAATAAATTTTCACAAATTTAACCACCCATGTAACCAGGACCCATATCAGGACATAAAACATTACCAGGATCCAGAACAGAAGTGCCCATCATAACTTCTTCCAGTCACAATCTCTCCACAGGTAACCATTCATTATCTTGACCTCTACTCTCACTGATTTGCTTTGCATAATCAATGTAAGCCATTTAATGTATAAGTGGTATCATGTAGTATAGACTCCTTTGTGTTTGGCTTCTTTTGCTCAATATTACATTGGAAAACGTCATCTGTGCTATAATATGTTATAGTTCACTAATTTTCCTTGCTGTACAGCATTCCATTGAGAATACAGTATACCAAATGAGAATACACCACATTTTATTTATCCATTTTATTTCTGTTGGACATTTGGGTAGTTTCCTCTTTTTGCCTTCTATGAACAGCACTGGTAAACACATTGTTATACATATCTTTTGGTGAATGTATTGTATAAATTCTTTTGGGGCATATCCCTAGATATGGAATTGCTGGCTCACAGGATATAGGCATTATCAGCTCATTTTAGTCATTCTGCTCTATGTCTAATAGTATTCCACTGTGCCTTTGAATTTCTCTAATGACTAATGAAGTTGAGCACCTTTTCCTATGTTTACTGACTGTTTAGATATTCTCTTTTGTAAGGTATCTGTTCAAGTCTTTTATCCATTTTTCTGTTGGAAAACCTGCCTTTCTCTTACTAATTTATACATGTTCTTATAAAGACTTTTTTATTTGCCGAGTTTGGTGATTTATATCATCAGGAATATTCCTCAAACATCAGGAGTTTACTGTGTTTCATACATGTCTTTATCATGCTCTGGATAAAACCCAATTCCAATTAAGCTTGTAGTCCAATTTTTAACCAGCAATTCCAACTCTGATCCTACCATCCTGAGTCCCTTGGCATCTAAGAATAGCAGGAAGCACTAAAATGTCAGGTCCAAGTAAGAGCTACAAATCATCTTCCCAATATAACAGGGACATAGTGTAAAGAAATAGAAAGAGAGAAAGCAATACTTTTCCTGGGATGAAAGCCCCTCTAGCGCACAGACCTGATTAGTAAATGGAAATTCTAGATAGCCTCTGAATAGAATCCTTTTCCACCTTTCAAATAATTTACAGCTTAATGTCAGCTAAACTTAGTAACTTCTCCCATTTGTCCATGGCAAGGAGATTCTTGGCTGGCTTTCCATGGTCATTACAGGCCTTCTCATAGATCCTTGAAATATGATGTGGCCATCAAAATGTCAGCACTTACCTGCTGCCCACACTTGGGACACATGTTCCAGCTCTCAGGTCAGTAAATGATAAAATTAGGAAACAAGGCTAGCTTTAGATCTGATTCAAGAACAGATACTTGGTAGTTCCCAAGTTCCTAAGAATATAACCTAATAATGATAATGATGGCTCACTCCTTGACCACATCAAGAACTATCTAAAGTGAAAGTCCCTCCAGATCAATACATAAGTGTGGAAGAAGCAGCATTAGTAAAGAGAAGCATCCAAGCAGTAAAACGGCAGTAATTCTGCTGATAACAACACCAATGCTCATAAACCTTCAATGATTTCCCACTTCTAACTGAATTAAGGAGTATAATAGAATCTTAGAGTTATAAGGAAACATTCATCCAGCCATTTCCCACTGTGTGGATGTGTGTGTGTTAATGAAACTAAAGTTAAGAGAGGTTAAGTCACTTACCCAAGATCACACATATAATTATGAAAAAGCCCCAGTCTATATCTCAAGTCTCCAGATTTCCAGTTAGGTCTCTTTTCACTATACCCAGTGGCCTTCCTCAGTTGCAAGAGGAAAGCCCTCTACAACATGAATCCAACCTACCTATTACCCTTCTCTCTCATTAGACTCCTTGCTCTCCCCCCAACCCTGAATTGTCATACCTCCAACTATTAGCAGCAATGTTCTTTTACTCTTTACCTGTCCAAAACAGTACCTGTCACTCACTAAATGTGATTATCTTTGTGTTCTACAAATCACCCCAAAGTGTCTGGCATACCAAAGACATTCAATAAAAATTTATTGAAATGATTCTTTAGGAAAGAAACATAGTTGAAAGGACTTAGATTTGTACAGCTAGGAGAGCGATATTGCCCAGGATTAGAAGTGGTACCTCTTAGTACTATTTCACTGTGATCAAGTTTAACACTTCCTCAGGCACGTGGAACCAAGAATGCCAATTCATAAAGAAAAGGAAGTCTGAACACCAGAGTTGAAAAGAAGCTAAGGATCACAGGATAGCTCTATCATTTTACAGATGAAAGAAAATGAAACACACACACACACACACACACACACACAAAAAAAAAAAATCTCAGTTCACAGAGATTTAGAAATGTATAGCTCTGTTTGAGATTCCGATGAGATACAGATCTTCTCAGAAAAGTGTGCATATAGAGTATACACATATACATACACAATTCTCCATATAATTTCAGGAAGTCTATTAATCTCCTGAATCCCATTCCCAGACTCCATATCAGAATGTCTGATCTTAATCCTTCCTGAATCAATCTTTTGTATAAAATTTTATAAATTTACTTACAACCACACAAGGAAGAACTTTTACTTTTTTATATTTATTTTTTTATTTGAGAGAGAGGGGGGAGGGAGGGAGGGAGGGAGGGAGGGAAAGAGAGAGAGAAAGAGAGTGTCAGTCTCAAGCAGGCTCCATGCTCAGCATGAAGCCCAATGCAGGGCTCAATGCCACAATCATGACCTGAACCAAAACCAAGAGTCAGACACTCAACAGACTGAGCCACCCAGGCACCACAAGGAAGAACTTTTTCTTATACTTAATTCCAATGTAAAGATTATGTTCCTGAATTCTAACATTCCAAGACTTGGAAGTCCCTTTTTCATTTTATTTTACATTTCTCTGAATTTTTTTCAGGTTCTTAAAAAATATATATCTTTCTTAGATGTCGCAACCAGAACCACGTACGGTATTCAAGGTGTTGGCATGCTATAATTTTATTTTCAAAATCTTATAGGATGAGGCCCACCATTATAGGAACCTCTTTAGTTATACAGCAAATAAGAAGACAGTGTGTTCAGAGAACAATCTATATTACCTTTTTGGGTCAGAATACAAACTAAAAAAGGTCAATGAATCTTAAACATAGTTTAGATTCCCTCCCCACCTCCACACACACACTTCAAGTATATATTGGTTTGAACTTAAATCTCATGTACCATTTTTCTGTTTGCATATATTTTTATAGTTATTTTATTCCTATTAGAAGAACTCCATTTATGTGAAGATGTAGACCTCATTATATGCTCTCTAAGGCAGTAGCCTTGAAGTCAAAAAGACCTAGACTCAAATTCCGGTTCTGGTATGACCATGGCAAACTCTAAGCCTCAGTTTCAGCATCTATAAAATGGGAGATTTAAAAATCCTACCTCACAGGCTTGAGAATTAAATAAAATAATGTCTATAAAACATTCAGGCAAGAATAGCTAAGAACATTTCTGAAAAAGCTGGGTACTGAGAGCACACTTGCCTGTACATTAAAATATATTATAAATAATAATGTTAGAATTCAGAATACTTGGTAGAGAATTGGATTAAATCATCCTTTCACAATTTTAATGCCACACCTTAGCTTGAGGAACTCTCCGGTTGCATGGTGTGGGTTGCCTAAATATATGACAGGAGGAGGCTTAGAGACACCCTAACCCTCACTTAACCTGTTCTTACTCAGGTGTAGCTTCATCCATATGGAATCATTCTGCATTATTCTTCAGATAGCTAAGGCAATAGAGTCATCAAGATTATCTAAGCCTGTGTAAGGCTTTTCTGGGGGAAATCTGTATAAATATCAAAGTGATTTATACCAGGGTCATTTATGGTCAATTGATTTTGACAAGGGTGCCAAGACCATTCAATGAGTAAAGAATAGTCTTTTTAACAACTAATACCGGACAACTAGATATCCAAATGCAAAATGCAAAAGAATGAAGTTGGACCCCTACCTCATACCATATATAAAAATTAACTCAAAATGGATTGAAGACCTAAATGTAATTGCTAAAACTATACAAATCTTAGAAGAAAACACAGGTGTAAATTTTACCCCACTGTTTTTCAACCTTGACACTAACCATAGTTTGAGCCAGATAATTCTTTGTTTTGGAAGTCTACTGCGTGACTGTAGAATGTTTAGCAGCATCCCTTCTGGCCTCTACCCACTACAGACCAGTAGCCCACCTCCCTCTCCAACATATGCCTCAATATACCGCCAGATTTCCCCCGGGAGGTAAAACTACCAGTTCAGAGTCATTATTTTAAATCAAATGATACTCCTTACCCTCTTCCCTGGCAAAACTACCAATGTTTATGTCATGAATACCCGAATGGCTATTTGCTTGGTAGATGACCTCCAAGAACTTTTCAGAAAAGTCATTTAATACTCCATAATCCATCATTTTGAGATGATCTCAGAATCCTGCCTAAGTACCAATATCCATCTGGAAAATTTTTAGTCCAACTCCTTCCATGAAAAAGTTATAGATCAGTATGGCATTTTGGGGGGTAACAAACAACTTTATTGAGATATAGTTCACATGCCATATAATTTACCTCTTTAAAGTGTACAGTTGAATTTTTTTTTTTAATATATTCAGAGTTGTGTAACCAAGCATGGGAATTTTTGAAAATACTGATCCTCTTTATTTTAAACCACTACCCTAACCAACTACTTGGCATAACTATCAAGAAACTAAAAACCAAAACCAAAGCAAAATAATAGGCTAGTCACCTTGGCATTGTCTCATCATAACCTAGAAAAGAGTAATGTTCCTCAGAGCAATCAATGACTTAGTCACATATATAATAAGACAAGCTATGGAAGAAGCAAATTGAATGACAGGCTTTGCTTGAAATTTAGTGTCACCACTGTGAAGAAACTAGGAAAAAAATAAGTCATTCCTAAACCACAGTCCTGTACTAAGGTCCTCAAACATCCCTCCCCCCCTTTTTTTCCCTGCTTCCTGAATTCCAGTGTCATTAGCTAAAAACGAATGTAATTCACAAACCAGTAAGTGCTAGTAATACTGGTAAGTAACTAGTATAGCAGACATTCTAAGGTCAGAATCCTTTTTACTACCAGTTCAACTTGTTTTAATTCAGGTTCTGAGCTCTGTACAAGGCAACTAATCTATGTGGTGTAAAGGTCAAGGTTTCACTTCAGAGCCTCTTTTTCACTGCTAGTACAACTACAATGCCACTTCGACCTTAACTTTTTTTTTTTAGCTCTTGAATAATGCTTGCCCTGCTGCTGTCACTGTCTAATCCAGAGACTGTGGCTGGCAGGAGGAAATGGCTCTGGAAGCCACAGCTGTTATACAGACCAGCTACCATCTTCCAAGTATGAGAACCACTTCCAGCTCCTTCTTTGATCAGTTTGCTCAATCAAAATTTCAGCTCTAATCTGAAGCCAGTGAAAGGAGCTGTGGCTTCTGAGACCAAAGCTATTTTACTGAAGAATAATATCAAGGGAACCGTACATGCAGCCAGAAAAGAAGCCAGCTGCAAGATACTCCTAATCTTTCTCTACCTTCCAGAAGACCTCAGGTCCCTTGCCAAGACATGTGAAAACACATACTCCATCTGACTCACAGTTACTCATTTTTCTGTTTACTGACTATACCCATGTAGATGGTGTGAAAGTTTATTCCATCTTCCTTTCAATGAATGCCACTGTTTTTAATATCATACTTTATTTTTTATTTTTTTTTTAACGTTTATTTATTTTTGAGACAGAGACAGACAGAGCATGAGTAGAGGAGGGGCAGAGAGAGAGGGAGACACAGAATCTGAAACAGGCTCCAGGCTCTGAGCGGTCAGCACAGAGCCCGACACGGGGCTCGAACTCACGGACCGCGAGATCACGACCTGAGCCGAAGTCGGGCGCTTAACCAACTGAGCCACCCAGGCGCCCCTTTAATATCATACTTTTAATGATAAAAATAACAATAAAAAAACCTTTAGTCATCTGTACTACATGCCAGGTGCTGTGATGAACACTTTTGTTACATTATCTTACTTTTAATTTTCATAATGACCTTATGAGAAAGGTTTTATTGCCATTTCTAAATTTATTTTCTAAAATTAGCATACAGTAAATTGAATTTTTGGGGGTTGAGGGATATTCTTTTCTGAGTTTTAACCTATGAATGGAATCATTTAACCACCACACACTGAAGATACAGATCAGTTCCATCACCTCAAACATTTCCTCTACTACCCTTCTTTTCAGTCACACCCTCTCCCCACCTCTAACCCCTGACAATTATAATCTGTTCCTTGTTGCCACAGTTTTGCCTTTTCCAGAATATCACATAACTGCAATCATTCACTCAGCATGATGGCTTTGAGATCCATCCAAGTTCTTGTGTATATCAATAACTTATTCCTTCTTATTGTTGTGTAGTAGTCCACACTGTCCTTGTTTTGTAGATAAGGCAGATGAAGCTCACCAAGTAACCCACTGAAGGTCACCAAGTTGAGGCCTGTCTTCTAACCCAGGTCTTTGTGGCTCAAGAACCCATACTCTTAACCACTATACATACTGTGCACTGTTAGCCTCCTAGGCTCTCAGAAGAGAAATCCATGATCCTAATTTAAACATAAAGGGCTCTAGACCCATAGAATAAATGAGTTTCCTCTTTACTAAAAAGGAAGCTAAGAATACTTTATCAAGACTACTAGCAATGATTCCAAAGCTCTTAAGGGAGCATGATATGGAGGTAAAAGCAGTAGCTATCATCAGGGAAACAGGCCTAGGTTTAGAATCCCACTTCTGCCACTTATTTTTTTAATGTTTATTTATTTATTTTGGGGGGTGGGAAGGGAGGGGGGGGAGAGGGGGGAGAGAGAGGGGGGAGAGGGGGGGGGGGAGAGAGAGAGAGAGAGAGAGAGAGAGAGAAAGAAATTCTAAGCAGGCTCCACGCTGTCAGTGAGGAGTCTGACATGGGGCTCAATCTCACTAATGGTGAGATCATGACCTGAGCTGAAATCAGGAGTCAGACACTTAACTGACTGAGCCACCCAGGTGCCCCTCTGCCACTTATTAAGTTCGTGAACATACAGAAGTTCTTCACTTTTTGGAACCTCAGTTTTCTCTTCTATAAAATGGGGATAACATTATGTTGAAGTATTCTCAGAAGGATTAAATGAAAAAACAGATATAAGGTTCCTGACATACAATATTATTGCCACCTAAAAAAAGGCGGGGGGCCTGGCTAGCTCAGTCAGAAGAGCACATGACTCTCAACTTCAATGTCATAAGTTAGCCCCACGTTGAATGTAGACATTACTAAGAAATAATAAATAAACTGTAAAAAAAAATAACAAGGGGCACTTGGGTGGCTCAGTAGGTTAGGCATCAGACTCTTGACCTCACCTCAGGTCTTGATCTCAACAGTTGTGAATTAGAGCCCTGTACTGGGCTCCACGGTGGGCATGAAGCCTATTTAAAAACCAATCAATCAATCAATCAATCAACCTTAAATAAAACAAACAAACAAACAATAGGAGCCCCTGTGTGGCTTAGTTAAACGTCCAACTTCGGCTAAGGTCAGTATCTCAGGGTTCAGGGGTTTGAGCTCCACATCAGGCTCTGTACTGACAGCTCAGAGCCTGGAGCCTACCTCAGATTGTGTGTCTCCCTCTCTCTCTCTCTGCCCCTCCCCTGCTCACATTCTCTCTGTCTCTCAAAAATGAATAAATGTTTAAAAAAAATTTTTTTAAACCCACAATATTATTGCCATGTAAGTTGAAAATAGAGCCAATAAAGTCATGCCAAACAAAATAACTACTAATACACAAGTCAGCATTTATTAAGCTCTGAAACTCCAAGGAGCATACATTCTGGCTAAAGAAACAAACACTTCCTAAAACAGCACTGATGCCATTATATAGTATAACACTAAATTGTGTAGCTGGGTCTATAAAACTATAGAGATAAACTAAATTTAATTTTAGCCAATAGCTTTAACTTTCTATTTAATTTTTTTTTTTTTTAATCAGAATCAAGATTCAGCTAGGGAATCCACCTGTCTTCCAGTCTAGAATACACCTTAGGCATAGTTAAGGGCAAAGTCTTTACCAGTCAACATCTAGAATGTATTTTCTTTTTTTTTCTTTTTTTAATTTTTTTTTCAACATTTATTTATTTTTGGGACAGAGAGAGACAGAGCATGAATGGGGGAGGGGCAGAGAGAGAGGGAGACACAGAATTGGAAGCAGGCTCCAGGCTCCGAGCCATCAGCCCAGAGCCCGACGCGGGGCTCGAACTCACGGACCGCGAGATCGTGACCTGGCTGAAGTCGGACGCTTAACCGACTGCGCCACCCAGGCGCCCCTAGAACGTATTTTCAAAACTACTGGTTCCAGCTCTTTCCTTCTAGGTATCTGCATCAATTTCAAAAATGGCATTTTTCCCTAATAATTTTTGACACTTGAGAGGAAGAAAAATACATAAAGGCCTAAATTCTATGACAGATGAGTGACTGATGAGTGACTAGTTTAATAAAATTTTCGGTTTCTTAAGAAAAAGAGTATGTTTCAAAAGGGTTATTGAACTAAAGTCTAAAGAAACTCAATTTCCATACCCAAAGGAATTCTGTAAGATCATTTCCTTCCCTTCTGCCTCTGTTTGATCTTGGTGGGAAAATATATAAACAAACAGGCTTAGGGTAGGAGGGTAAAAAAGAGGAGAAAAAGCTAGAATGGTGGAAAGACTATTGAAATCTATCTATAAGAATCATTCTATCTTCTTCTGGTACTTTCTATAAATCCTCTTTCTTCAACTGGTGTTTACTATGTGAATCTTTGCCAGTATAGCAATAATTCTTTGTAAGTCAGCTCAGGTTTATTAGGCTTTTAAATTAAGCGTAAGGGGTGCCTGGGTGGCTCAGTTCAGCTGGGCGTCTGACTTCAGCTCAGATCATGACCTCACAGCTCATGAGTTTGAGCCCTGCGTCAGGCTCTGTGCTGACAGCTCAGAGCCTGGAGCTTGCTTCAGATTCTGTGTCTCCCTCTCTCTCTCACTGCCTCTCCCCTCATCATGCTCTGTCTTTCAAAAATGAATAAACATTAAAAAAAATTTTTTAATAAAATAAATTAAGCATGAAAATAAAATATATACAGGGGCGCCTGGGTGGCTCAGTTCGTTAAGCATCCAACTATTGATTTTGGCACAGGTCATGATCTTAGCGTGTGTAAGATTGGGCCCTGAGTCAGACTCTGCACTGAGAGTGCAGAACCTGCATGGGATTCTCTCACCCCCTCCTCCATGCATACACACACACACTCTCTATCTCAAATAAATAAATAAACATTAAAAATAAATAAATAAGGGGTGCCTGGGTGGCTCAGTCAGTTGAATGTCCAACTTTGGCTCAGGTCATGATCTCAGAGCTCCCGAGTTCGAGCCCAGCGTCGGGCTCTGTGCTGACAGCTCAGAGCCTGGAACCTGCTTCAGATTCTGTGTCTCCCTCTCTCTCTGCCCCTAACCCACTCACATTCTGTCTCTCTCTCAAAAAGAAATAAACATTTAAAAAAATTTTTTTAAATAATAAGATAAATAAATTAATTAAGTTAAATATATATAAAGTAAGACTAACTAAATCCCTATTTCCCAATTTGACCTGGGAACAAAACCTAGCAACAGCTCTATAGCAAAGCATCTTACCAAGGCTGTTACAGCTACTTAGTAGGACATATTCCCCACAGTTGGCAAGTCTGCACAAGTCTAGTGCTCTGGACTTGGAGAAAATAGTTAAAATAGTTAATAAAACAATTTTTTTTAATTCATATAAACAAGTAGTTTTTAGTGGAAGTGAAATTTCACTTGGGGATTAAATAGAACCAATGGGTTCATTTTTCCAGTCCTGCCTCAGCTGAAGTTTTATGCTTATAACTTGCTTAAGCTCTGCAATTCCTCATCATCTTAAGAAATATAACCATCCCTAGGCCTGAATTTCCACCAGACTTTAAGGCAGAATCTCTTAGCCCTATCACCTTATAAAAAGAAAGGAGCCAAATCTCTAGCCAATGCTCTAAAAACAAATATCTAAGGTTAGCAAACAAGAAAACTGCCAAGCATAACCATAACCCTGTTTTCTTAAGTTAGTTGGGCAATTTTCTCATAAGAAGTGATGAATATGGAAGCACCTGGGTGGCTCAGTTGGTTAAACATCCAACTTTTGGTTTCAGCTCAGATAATGATCTCACAGTTTGTGGGTTTGAGCCCCACATCAGCTTCTGTACTAGCAATTTAGAGTCTGCTTGGAGGGGCGCCTGGGTGGCGCAGTCGGTTAAGCGTCCGACTTCAGCCAGGTCACGATCTCGCGGTCCGGGAGTTCGAGCCCCGCGTCAGGCTCTGGGCTGATGGCTCGGAGCCTGGAGCCCGTTTCCGACTCTGTGTCTCCCTCTCTCTCTGACCCTCCCCCGTTCATGCTCTGTCTCTCTCTGTCCCAAAAATAAATAAACGTTGAAAAAAAAAATTTTACAGTCTGCTTGGGATTCTCTCTCCCTCTCTCTGCCCCTTCCCTGCCTGCACTCTTGCTCCCTCTGAAAATAAATAAATAAACATTAAAAAGAAAAAGAAGCAATGAATATGGAACACAGGAGACCTGTGTTCTAGTTTTTCCCCTCATAAGCTGTGTGACCTTGGTCAAATCATAACTACTCTGTACTTTAGTTTCTTCTGTAAAATGAGAAGGCTGGAACAAATTAATAAATCACAAACTGAAGTCCAGGTAAAAAATCTGGGCTGGATTCACAGATGTGGTTTTTTTCTTGGTATATGCTGTTTTAGTATTTTTTAATAGCAATAAATGAATTTATTGAGAATAACTGAAACCACATTTTGGAATTACATGTTACTACCCACTACTTCAGAATACAAATAAATATTTAATTGAGTATATAAATATGACAAATATTTATAATAACAAATAATTATTTAACTGAATATATTATTAAGGGTCTGGTGGCAACCTTTATTTTTTTTTAATGTTCTATTTATTTTTTTGAAAGAGAGTGCAAGCAGGGAAGGGGCAGAGAGAGAGGGAGAGAGAGAATCCCAAGTAGGCTCCATGCTATCAGTGCAGGGACCGACATGGGGCTTGAACCCACAAACCATGAGATCATGATCTGAGCTGAAACCAAGAATCGGACACTTAACTGACTGAGCCACCCAGGCACCCATGGTGACAACCTTTAAACAGTACAGCTAATACAACTACATTTGTTCTAGCCTATTCTGGATTCCTTTTTACCTTCCTTATTCTATGCTCTTCTGTTAAGGAGACTAGATTTGAATAATGTAATGTTTAAAATATTTATTATGAAAATTTTCAAAATTACACAGAAGTAAACATATTAGTATAATGAACTCATTTGTACTGTACACCCAGCCTCAATAATTAGCAACTCAAGGCTAATCTTGTTTTTTCATTATCTCCTCCCACTCCCCTATTATTTTGAAGCAAATCCTGCACATCACATCATTTCATCCATCTAGAACATAAGCATAATACCATGTCATCACATCTAAAAGAGTAATAATTGCAAAAAACATATATATAAAAGAATAATGTTACATTTTATCAGTTAACTATTTTAGTGCTCAATTTGCAATTATTCAATTTCTATCATTATCATAAACCTTTGTTTCTTGTTATTTTTGTTTGTATGAATCAGGATCCAAACAAGGTCCATATACATGCAGTTAAAAACAGAACTGAATGTTTAGGTGGGGGTAGCCTTCTAACTTCCTGCAGTCCACACTGCTCCCTATTTTCATACTCATTTTGATAGGCCCTTGAAGTTTTGGGGTTTTTTTAATGTTTATTTTTGAGAGAGAGAGAGAGAGTACATGTGCACGTCAGCATGGGAGGGGCAGAAGATCTGAATCGGCCTCTGTGCTAACAGCAGAGAGCCTGATGCAAGGTTTGAACCCATGAGCCATGAGATCATGACCTGAGCTAAAGTCAGATGCTTAACTGACTGAGCCATCCAGGCACCCTGGCCCATGAAGTCTTTTAAGTTTGGGTCTTTGGAGGATCTGAAGTCTCTTCCAGTTCTAGGATATCTTGACTCAGATAGAAAGAAAGAAATGAGTGGAACTTCATGCTTAAAACTAAAAAACCGAGAAGTAGCAATTTAAGCTTGTTACCTAAGTATACAAATGTAGAAGTGAATTCCAAAAGAATCTACTAGAAGAGGTGAAAGGAGTTGCCAAGGAAGTAGCATATAATGGAAAGACACATCTTCATGCCTACCTCACAGGATTGTTATGAGGCTTAACTGACACATACTTATATATATCTTCATATATATATATATTCATATATATTAATATATAAACATTATATATTTATAATGAGAATATAATTATAATAAGTAAAAAAATTTTAAATCAAAATAGAACATGCTCTCTTGACATTCATGCAGTATTAATCCATTTTTAAGACATACTGAAGGGGCGCCTGGGTGGCTTGGTCGGTTAAGTGTCCGACTTCGGCTCAGGTCATGATCTCACGGTCCGTGAGTTCAAGCCCCGCGTCGGGCTCTGTGCTGACAGCTCAGAGCCTGGAGCCTGCTTTGGATTCTGTGTCTCCCTCTCTCTCTGCCCCTCCCCTGTTCATGCTCTGTCTCAAAAATAAATAAACGTTTAAAAAAAAAAAAGACATACTGAAAATTTGGGGGCACCTGGGTGGCTAAGTTGGTTGAACACCCAGTTCTTGATTTCGGCTCAGGTCATGATCTCACAGTTCATGGGATCGAGCTCCACATCAGGCTCCACACTAACTGCTTAGGATTCTCTCTTTCCCTCTCTCTCTGCCTCTCTGCCCGTTCCCTGCTTATGCGTGCTCAAAGGCATGTGCTCTCTCTCTCTCAAAATAAATAAATAAATGTAAAAAAAAATTACTGAAAATTTTAAGAGATACAAAAATCTCAAAATCATTCACTTGATATGTATAATGACATTCATATAGAACAGAATCCTTCTGAAAGAATTTCCAAACTTGTGTGGGGGGCAATGAACCCAAAGACTCTTAGGACTTCAGGGACATTAGAGACCATTTGGTCCACTTTTCTCATTTTAGAGAAGAAAACTGAGAGCCCAGAGAGAACTCTAGAAACTTGCACCACAGACAAAGTTCTAAGAGTTTGGGCCTCTGTCTCTCTGCAGAGACCAATCAGGATGACTGGGCATGGCTGTTTATAAAAGAGGTAAAAAAGGACCTCACTCAATGGTGAAAAGAATGACACATGCTGGGTTACCAGCTCCCCTTTCACGTGGTCAGTCTGTCCCAGGCATGGTGCCACAGCAAAGGGATACGGGGCCTTTCACCGTTTAGAATTCCACTTTCTTACTTAGGAAGCTGGATAGCATGTCAAGTTAAATCCCCAAACCCAGACTTCTCACTCAGTCATCTCACGCCATGAGAACTGAGAAAGGAGGCAGAGCTGGCCAGTATCAGCACTCTTCACTTTTCTGAAAGCTAGAAACTGTAACATTTTCTCTAAAAGTCCTAATGCCTCTTCTTCATGGCCAACTGGTAAAAAACAGGGAAGACAATAAAAGTGACCTAATTTCTATTTTAAAGTACAAAGCTAAACCTTAGGTTATTTATAGGTCTGGTGTCAACCTTGTCCTCATCTCCCCTCCTTACACCTTGGACAGCCTGCTCTCCACACAGGGAGACTCCCATGTACATTCTGAGCCAAAGGTTCTCACAGGACCTCTCATTTCTACACTTCAGGTGCAAATAAACTAGCTGATGCCCAAGCACTTTTCTGTAATGACCCCAAGTACCACCACCTACCTGGTTTTAAATAGCCCACAGTAACAGGGGAAAAAAAGACCTGGCAATAAATGTGAAAAGATAAAAAAGCATTATCCATATATGAAGGAGCTGATACAAATGTGAAAGAACATTAACCAATTTCTGTTAAATAAGTGGCCAAGAGTTAAGAACACACAGGAAAAAATCCAAACAGTAAAACACTTGAGAAAATGCTAGTAATTAAAGAAATATAAAATAAATTATAAAGGTATCATCTTATCAACTAAATTAGCAAAAACAAAAAGTTAAACTCAATATAGGGCATAGCATGGCTATAAAACTCAGTCATTCCACTAATGGGACTATTATGATAATTAAAAAGAAAAACAATATTATCACTACAAAGATGACTAAGGTTTCATTATATGTAACAAATTAAAAATTTTTAAAGAATAGTTAACCTGTGGTACTCTGATTCAATGTATTTTTATAGTACCATTAAAAGAAAATAAATATATAGGTGACTTCAGGGAAAGATTCTGTATTAAATTGTGTTAAATGAATAAAAGGAACAAAAATAATATGGCATATTGATTAAACTACTTAAATTATGTGTCTGTAATGATAAGGACTAAAGGAGGTCAAAGAGTTAGGTAAATAGTGATTTTAATGGTGAAAAGGTTTTTTATTTGTCTGCTTTGTCACTTTCGATTACAGTCTTCTATGGAATTAAACACAACTTTGGATCCTCTCTGGTTCTGTACAGTCAAGAACAAAACCAAAACAAAAACAAAAACAAAAAACAAAGCAAAAACCAAAAACATATGCAATGGATTTTGCCAGGTATGAATTTTCGACTAGGCCAGTCAACAGCCACAGGAATATGAGACCAGAGTTCATTCACAGCTTCAGACTGTTTCCCAAGAAGCCAAAGATGATCTAGAATTTTTAAGAAAGCTAACTATTCTCCATTTTAACCCCCTAAGAGCTGAACAAGTTCAGTTTTACAATAGAGATTTCTGTTATCAGGTAAAGAGTTTGGTATATACCAAGGTAGGGGAATGAGGTCAATGTAACAACATGGCTCACATGGTGACCAAATAGGAAGGACAGTGTCCTTGGTTAGCTTCAGGATCAACCTACATATTCTTCCTCACTATGACTATAGACCTGCTTGTCCTAGAAAGGTAAAGAATAGCAGATAATTCTTCAGTCTCTTTTCTGATTGGTATACAAAGAACCAGTTGAATCCATCAAGTAAGAGAAAAGTAATTTAGTCTTTAACTGTTTTATTTATTTATTGGGAGAGAGCATGCAAGAGCACACATGCGCACGGGGGAAAGAAGGGGGGAGGGGTGGACAGGGAACAGAGGATCCGAAGTGGACTCTGTGCTGACCACAGAGAGCCTGATGTGGGGCTCCAACTTACAAACTGTGAGATCATGACCTGAGCTGAAGTCGGACACTTAACCGGCTGGGCCACCCAGGTGCACCAATAAGTAATTTAGTCTTTAAATATCTCCCATGCAGAAGGCCTTTACCTCCATTTCAGAGCTCCTGAACAGAATCCAAGAGCTCGCATCATTACATATCTCAGTCTGGAAGATCCATGGTGGCTCCATAAACTCTGGTCACTGTAGTCTATTTGTACCAAATTTTAGATGATCAGTAGTAAAAAGGATTGTGGAAGCACATAGGATTACCTGAATCCAACTGAGCGGTTCTCATGAGAAGAGGGGTCCTTGGACCACCTGCCGCAGATGTCCCCTCGAAAGAAAGAGAGAGAAGAGGGAGAAGAAAGAAGGAGGAAGCAGCAAGAAAGGGAGGGATCATGCTTACTGGCTTGCTTTAGAAAAAGAGAAGGTTTTTGTTAGTGCTTATGGCTAAGATGGCAATGCAAGAGAAAGAGATTCACATGTTGTAGCGATGTTCGTACATTTATTTGCCATATACACTCTGGATAATTTCAGAGACAAAAGAGTTTGAGAAATGGGAAAAGAGAGACGGGGGGGGGGGGGGAATGCTGAGCAGAGAGAACACAATTTTTCAGGAAAAAAAAATCAGTCTTTAAGTACAAGTAAACATTTGAAATTTTCCAATTAACTTCCCGTGTAGCCAGCCTCTAAGACAACACACCTTTGTTCAATCTTCTCCCAGACTGTGTCAGGGTTCGTCTGGGTGACCAATATAATATTGTAGAAGTGATAGTAAATTACTTCTAAGACTAGGTCAGAAAAGACAGTGTGGTTTCTGCTCTCTATCTTGGATCTCTTTCTTGGATCATTCACCTGGGGAAAGCCACCTGCCATCTAACAACATAGCAGCTCCATAGCAGCTCTATGGAGAGGCTCATATTGTGTGGAACTGAGGCCTCATAACAGTCACATGAAAGCTTGGATATGATCCTCCAGCCTGGCCAAGCCATCAAATGACCACAGTCTTGGCTGACCATCTTGAGAGACTCTAAGCCTGAACCACTAGCTAAGCAGCTCCCAAATTCCTGACTCTCAGAAACTGTGTGAAATAAAAAAATAAAAAATAAAAAAAATTTAAGCATCTAAGTTTTAGGGTAATTTGTTATATAGTAATAGACAATAACGTCACATCAAATTAAGTAAGTTTGAGGAGGAACTATGCCATGTGGTAATATCATGATTTCATCTACCAGGTGAAGTAAAGAATCATCTCAAAATTAAAAGTGGTACAGACAATAAATTATATTTTTTTAAAAAAAAGTGGTATGCTGCCCAAGATGCGACTAAAAGCTAAAGAAGGCTAAAGAACAGGTACCACTGGAGGGAATGAACTGTTCCTCTCTCCCAACACTAATTTAAGGATTATCACAGTCAAAGAGTCCAACACAATTCCCTCCCACTAGTTATGTTTCCTATAGCCACAGACATGGGTTAGTGAAGCATAGGTTTCACATACAAGCCACTATGAGGGTGGTGTCCCATATCAGAATAGTCAAGGGTTAAAGTTGAGGCAGCAAACTTATCCCCAGAGATGTATGCCTGGAACTAAGCTAAGATTCACAAGATTCTCCTTGAGTTTTCCTTACCTCTAAATGCTGGGATAACTGATGCTCACTGAATGCCGATATTTGTATGAATAAAAATGAAGGGATTTAGCAAATCTTGTTCCTGCACACAGTTGTCAAAAAAAATCTGACCTTTACAACAGGAAAAAGAGGGGGGATTTAAAGATTTAAAGAAGAGGCAGTGACTGTCTGATGTATAACAAACCTTTGAAAAATTATGAAGCAGTGAAAATCCCCTACAGGTCCCAACAAAATGTGTCCAATTTGCATTCCAGCAAAGCTTTCCATACATACCATTTGGCTCCTGTGTGTACTTCCAGGCAAATAAATCCCGAGGAATAATCCCACTGGGACCTAAGTCTGATCTCTGATATATTACTGCTCCACAGCTCCAGACCAGCTCCACAAACTGCCTTTTTGGTTCCAAATAACTAAATCAAAGTCATCCTGATAAGCTTTGAAAACAGGGAATGTGAGGAGTGGTTTAATGAATGTTACAACTCAACCTATTATAGACCACAGTGTATTATTGGAAGAGAGAGAAGGGAAAAAAAAAACCCTCATACTTTTACATCCCCAAATCTCTCAAGACCAAATCCAGACATACCTGTCATTCAACCACACCTAACTATAAAGCCTTTTTCAAAGCCTGACTTTGATCAAATGGTTAGGATGCATTTGCAAACCTAACACCAGTGTGTGTTGGGGGGGGAGATGCAGTAGAGACTACAATTTTCTGTTTGCTTTGAAAACTGGTCCAAACTCATTAAAAAAAAAAAAAAAAAGGCAAGCAATGAAAGCAATAAACATGGAAATGTATTCTGATTTGAAATATTATAAGGAAAAAAAATGCAGCAAACACATTATGGTTAGCAAAAAAATATTTTTTTCTAAAAGTCAGAAAAATCTACCACCAAACACATAAACTAGAGAAAGTAGTGTCAAGAAAAAAAGGAAAGCTAGATTTACAGAAAAAACTGAGAGAGCTGGAAGTGCAAGCATCCTAGATCCCAGCATCAATTTTCTCCTTCCACAAAAAGAAAGTAACTTTCACAAAAGGAAAATAAATTTAGATAAGACATACTAACACATTAACTATAGTGACCATTAGACAAATCACAAATATATAAACACAAGATGTAGAAACTGATGACCTAAAAAAGACCACAGTAAGAGAAAGTCATGTAGGAACTCAGTAATTTGATGCAAGACATCAAAATAAGAAACCATCCAGCCAAATAGCAAAGAAATGGGAACATCAGAGTTTTAATATCTGTATGTAATCTCATATAAGTAGTAATGGAGTGACAACTGAAATCAGTTTATATAGCACCTTCAAAAGAACCAGTCACTAATCAGGAATTAGAGTTAACCCACTTTCCAGAAGAAGGTTATTCAACAAGCAGGAAAATAAGCTGGCAATCTACAAGCAAACTGAGCCTCCTGTATAGTCAGCAAGACCCAGCCTATTGCCTGGTCCAGGATTCTGATGGCAGATGAAACCAAAAATACCACCACCTACTCTCAAGACCCAAAATGTAACCAACAATCTTTTTTTTGACAACTGAGATTTCAACCCTGCCTAGGCAACCCTTATCAGCTGTGATCACCATGTTTGTGGCAGATTTTGGAAGCAAGTCATTCTTTTGCATAAAAGCTGGAACCTCAATACCTTTTTAAGCCCAGAAGAGCCATCCAGCTACTTCAAGAGAAGCATACCAGGAGATCCATAAAGATTGGAAGAAATTTTATTGTCAAAGTCTTATCCAGTCTCAAAAGATTTTGAAGCTATAATCAAAAAAAAAAAAAAAAAAAAAAAAACCAAAACAGAAAATCACAAGTATTGGTAAGGATGTAGAGAAAGGGGAATCCTCACACATTACTGCTGGGAACCGTGAAATGGTTCAGCCTCTGTGGAAGACAGTTTGGGAGTTCTTCAGAAAGTTAAACATAGAGTTACCATATGACCCAGTAATTCCACTTCTTGGTATATAATTCAAAATAACTGAAAATAGGCACTCAAATACACGTACACACATAATCCTAGCAGCACTATTCACCATAGCAAAAGGTGGAAATAGTCCGAATGTCCATCAGTAGATGAACAGATAAATAAATTGTGGCAGATACATATATACTGGATATTAATCAGTCATAAAAAGGAATAAAGTACTGATACATGCTACAACATGCGTGAACCTCAAAAACATGATGCTAAGTGAAAGAAGCCAGATACAAAGGTCACATATTATATAATTTTATTTATATTAAATATCCAGAATAGATAGATCCATAGAAACAGAATGCAGACTGGTGGTTGCCAGACGTTGGACAGAAAGGAGAAGGGGAAACAACTGCTGAACAAGGACATGGTTTCCTTTTAGGATAATGCAAATGTTTTGGAACTAAACAGAGGTGGTGGTCACATGATATTATGAATGTACTAAATGCCACTGAATTATCCCCTTTAAAATAGCTGATTCTATGTTATATGCATTCTACCTCAATTTTTTTAAAAAAGCTCTTGAAAATGAAAGTAAAGATCGTCTTATCTCCAATTCTACTTTATTTTTCTAAAGTGCTTTAACAGGGTATGAGCTTCCCTTCTGGGAAACCATAAACAAGTTCCACTTAAAGCCTGCTGGTGCCTCCTCTGTAGCTTTTGTAGAGACAAGCAGTTACCTCAGGCTATGGTACAAAGGGATCATTTCAGATTCTTACAAAAATGAAGTACCCCTGGTAGCTTTCCACTCACCAAAACTGGTTGCCCTTAATCAGAAATGTCAGTGAGCCATCTCTGTCTTGCACTCCCATTGCAGGCTTACTGAACCTGCACTTTAGCTGGCCACAAACTCCTTTATATCTACTAAGATCTCATGAAGGTTTCACATTATGCAAAACCACAGGAAGGAATTTCCCCCTCCTCCATCACAGCTCAATGCAGTTCAGAATATACAGTAATAGACTTCACTGTCTCCTGTCTTGTATTCTGAACAAGATATCTTCTCCCAGTCTTTTCCTTTAACCTGAGGATAATTTCAATCTCACCAACAGATGGGATTTTCTGGTAGAAGCACTTTGAATAGTCATTCTTCATACTGTCATTTTGTCTTTCACATTTTCTCTTTGTAATCGTTGAAGCAAAAGCATTTTCAGAGTATGAGGTCCAGCCTGTGATGTTTAAAACCTGTTGTCATCTTTGCTCCCATCAATAGCCTCCCACCCTCTGAGCAGAAGGCCTCAGTTACCAATGCCCTTAATTTAAAGACTCCTATAATTGCTAGTTTATAATATCTACCCTGTTCCCAACCCACTCTGGGATGCCATGAAAATACATAATACATACAAAGGGCTTCCTAAAGCTCTTCCTCAATGCTATTTCCACAGCTTCCCTTTGGAGAAAAAAATTAAGCTTTTGCCAGCCTCAGAGTTAACCAAAAAGGGCAGTAATCACTACCACAAGGTCCCAAACCAGCCCCTATGCTCACAGCAATACATCATAAAAGTATAAACTGAAAAATATCCCCTTAATACAAAACAACAACAACAAAAACCCTTGTGCTTCAATCAAAGTGGTTGTTAATGGTATCAATTGACCTCTTACCCTGTCAGCTTAAGTTGGAACACTTCAAAGGTTGTCCTTTACGATCCAGGTACAATCCTTATGACTACTTGTCTTAGCAAGAGGTGCTACGCCTTTCCTTAGGATCTGAGGATTTGTATCCCCAATAGTTTCCATCACCCTGAGATGATCTTTAAATAGTATCTAGGAATATCAGTAATATACTACACTTGACCTCTTCTCACCTCTCCCCTCACTCATCCCTCTAGGTAGAGCCAGTAATTGCCATGTCTTGTTGTATTTTTAGTCTTTCTACTATCTCTCAGCACTGCATTTCTGTGAGTCTCCTAACCCCAAGCCAGAATTTCGGCCTGACCAACTAGATACTAGAACTAAAAAATTCATGTGCTTTATTCCAAGATAGTTAACCTCAACACACTCCTGAAACAGTCTGGTTGTATTAATGTGTATGCCAGGCTTTCAGTGAGCGTTTCTACTGAACTTGGGTATCTAACAACAGGGACTGGTGAGTAGCCTGAAGTCTTCTGTGAGAGAACGACATCAGGGGAGCAGGAAGCCAGGTTTCTCTGGAACCTGGTCCTTTGGTAGACACAGTGGAATCACAGAGAGAAAGGGTGTTTCCCCCTTGGAATTGTTATGAAAATGATAATGTTAATTTGTATCCAGGTAAAACAGAAAAGTCCAGAAACAAGTCAGCTATGTCTCTTGTTCCTCTTCTGCAAATGTCCCACTTGAAGGTTTGCTATGGTTCTGCTCTCATTCACATAAAAAGGAAATAAAGTTACCTCACTTCCTTTTTCTAATCATAGTCATATTCTACCAGAAGCTTCTACTGTGTAGCCTTGAACATGTTACTTACTCTTTCTGAGGCCTGAGTTTTACCTGTGAAAGGGAGATGCTAATAAAGGTTCAATCTATTTTGTGAGTTGTTATGAAATTTAAATGAAAAAAACATATGCAAACTGTCACAGCCAACAGGAGCTTAAGGAAACAAGACAACTAAATGTAATGTGGTATCCTGGATGTGATCCTACAACAGAAAAAGGCATTAGGTAAAAACTAAAGAAATCTGAATAAAGTATGAACTTTAGTTAATACAGTATATAAATTCTGGTTCATTAATTGTGACAAATGTAACATACTAAACTGTTAATAATGGGAGAAAGAAACTTGGCATGGAGTGTATGGGAACTTCATTACAACTTCTCTCTAAATCTAAATCTATTCTAAAAAGTTTATTTTAAAAAGTAAAGAAAATATGCAAAAGCACTTTATAAACTGTGAAGTTCTACTCAACTGTAAAATACTGCATAATTTAGATTTAGTTTTTTATGTAGACTGCTGGTAGGTAGGCAGTCATTTTAATAGCTCATATAACAGAGATGGCTTGAAGAGTTAAGTTCTGGTGTGGAAGAGTCTAGCCCCCAGAAACATCCCAGCTGTTTCCTGCCAGCTGGTGCCTCATGTCTGACTTTCAATAGAGTTGATTCTCTTTGTATAATTATCTCTCTCAACCTGTCAGTTTTACTAAAGGAACAATTAGTTTTTAAAAAGAGGCTCTCTGCAGTTACATGCTTTAAGACTGCAAAACGTGAACTGTAAGGCATGGATATAGCTATTTATTGGGTCCATTTCCTAACTGGCTGAAATAGATCTGATTTCTACTCCCAACTTCAAATGTAGGAACAGACAGACACTCAGAGATAGAATACAGCAAGTGTACCCAACTCCTGCCAACTCCTGTTCTGCCCTGGAAAAAAAAAGAAGAAGAAGAAGAAGAAAGCAAGAGTCCCAGAAGTGCAGGAAATTGTTTCTCAGACGAAAGACAACACTTCCTTTCCCAGAACAATCCATCTCCCACACTGACATCCTGCTCCTGCTATATTTACCCAACCCAAATCTGCCGATGATATACTTCCAGCTGCACTCCTGCCACATGGTCCTGTCACTCAGCCACTGCACTCTGAGGGGACTCTGTCCAGAGGGCAGAGCCTAGAAATCACTACACACTAATCCACGCTTCCTCTATCGGTAGCCTTCAGAGTAAAGTGAGACAAAATACGTACAGTATTACTCCCTGTTTATTTTGGAAGTGACTGGGAGACAAGAGGTACTTTATTTTATATAGTTGCTAATTTTGACTGCTCTCATGGTAGCCAGTGGAGGAGCCTGAACAATGAAGGGGTTGAAATGGGAGGTTAAAAATAACTCTGTTAATGCTAGCTGCCCAAAAAGCATCACTTAATAGCCTCTTCCACCCTAACCTACTATGATCAGGCTCTCAAGTCACCTTATTACAGGGTAAACTCACTGGTTTTGAGTAGATGAATCTAAGGAGTCAAAGATGAGACCATTTTATTCACCTCACCTCACCTTACCTTGTAGCATACTCTACTGAAAGGGGAAAACCCAAACACTGTACTCGGTAAAGGTAAATGCTAGAGCTGACTTCCATTTTCCTATTTTAGCAGCTCTGTATTCTTGGTCCTTCCCTTCCACTTCTGTATTCCCAGTCCCAAGTCCTTTTCTTTTGTTCCTTTCTGTTCATTCCTCCTTACTTTCTGCCTCTCTACTTGCTTTTCTTTTCTTTGCTTACTTATCTCTTTTTCTTTTAATTTACCATGGGCAAGATTCCCTCAATAAAACATAACTGATAGGGGCCCCTGGGTGGCTCAGTCGGTTAAGCGTCCGACTTCAGCTCAGGTCATGACCTCACAATCCGTGAGTGCAAGCCCCGCGTCGGGCTCTGTGCTGACAGCTCAGAGCCTGGAGCCTGCTTCAGATTCTGTGTCTCGCTCTCTCTCTGCCCCTCCCCTGCTCATGCTCTCTCTCTCTTTCTGTCTCAAAAAAATAAAAACATTAAAAAAAAAAACATAACTGATAGCTGATAAGGCTTTCATTAGTAATATCATACCATTAGCTTACTCTCTACAGTAACAGCAAAGAACCTGAGACTCAAGAGCAATACCTCTCTATCTGCCTTTTCTTTTTTTTTTAATTTTTTAATGTTTTATTTATTTGTAAGAGAGAGAAAGAGACAGAGTGAGAGAGGGGGAGGGGCACAGGGAGAGGGAGACACAGAATCCGAAGCTAGGCTCCAGGCTCTGAGCTGTCAGAGCCCAACACAGGGATTGAACTCACAAACCATGAGATCATGACCTCAGCCGAAGTTGGATGCTTAACTAACTGAGCCACCCAGGCACCCCACTCTGCCTTTTCTTTTAAGGAGGTTCAGTCATGCATATGAATCAGATCCTTCAAGGAAATGAAAGGAAAACAGAGGCAAAAGGAAAGATGCAGAGACAAAAATGAGGGAAAGAGAGAAAAGGGTGATAATCAATAAGAATGGGGAAATATTTTTCTAAACTTTTCTCTCTTAACTGGACTAAGGGCATTTCCAAACTTTACAGATTTTAAAAAACTAAAGAAGGGGGAAACAAAAAAACAGAGAAGGGACCCAGCTTCACATGACTGTTCCCAGTCTGGCTTAGAGAAGAAGCATTTATGCCGTTTGCTGAGGGGAGAACAAATGCCACTAGGTGATGTTACCATATCCTAAGAAATTACTAAGCCCCTAGTCAACCCTCATGAGATAAACCTTTTTCTGATTTTGAAATCTCTCTTTAGTTAGTATTTTTTAAAGAAGCATCACCAAAGTCATAAAGAAATATAAACTTTTAGGGTATACAATTGTGTTTCTTAGAAAAGAAACTCTTGGGGTGCATGCCTGACTCGGTAGAGCATGAGACTTTTGGTCTCTATGGAGTTCAAGCTCCATACTGGGCGTAGACATTACTTTAGAATAAAATCTTCACAGCAAAGGAAACAATCAGCAAAACTAAGGCAACCGACAGAATGGGAGAAGATATTTGCAAATGACATATCAGATAAAGGGTTAGTATCCAAAATCTATAAAGAACTTATCAAACTCAACACCCAAAAAAACAAATAATCCAGTGAAGAAATGGGCAAAAGACATGAATAGACACTTCTCCAAAGAAGACATCCAGATGGCCAACCGACACACAAAAAAATGCTCAACCTCACTCATCATCAGGGAAATACAAATCAAAACCACAATGAGATACCACCTTACACCTGTCAGAATGGCTAACATTAACAACTCAGGCAACATCAGATGTTGTCGAGGATGTGGAGAAAAGGATCTCTTTTGCACTGTTGGTGGCAATGCAAGCTGGTGCAGCCACTCTGGAAAACAGTATGCAGGTTCCTCAAAAAACTAAAAATAGAACTACCCTACGACCCAGCAATTGCACTACTAGGCATTTATCCACAGGATACAGGTGTGCTGTTTCAAAGGGACACATGCACCCCCATGTTTATAGCAGTACTGTCAACAATAGCCAAAGTATGGAAAGAGCCCAAATGTCCATCAATGGATGAATGGATAAAGAAAATGTGGTGTATATATATGCAATGGAGTATTACTTGGCAATCAAAAAGAATGAAATCTTGACATTTGCAACTACGTGGATGGAACTGGAGGCTATTATGCTAAGTGAAATTAGAGAAAGACAAAAATCATATGACTTCACTCATAATGAGGACTTTAAGAGACAAAACAGATGAACATAAGGAAAGGGAAACAAAAAGAATATAAAAACAGGAAGGGGGACAAAACAGAAGAGACTCATAAATATGGAGAACAAACTGAGGGTTATTAGAGGGGTTATGGTAGGGGGGATGGGCTAAATGGGTAAGGGGCACTAAGGAATCTACTCCTGAAATCATTGTTGCACTATATGCTAACTAATTTGGATGTAAATTTTAAAAAATAAAAAATTAAATTAAAAAAAGTAAACCGATTTTTGATACCTTAAAAAATAAAATAAATAAACAAACAAATGTTGAAAAAAAAAATTCACCATCAGTTGACCTAATTAAATGTTTTGACACCAGTTAGGCAAAGAGAACACTAAAACAACCTCTGGTGGCGGAACAAGCCAATCTTTTCCTTCCCTTTGGAGCTTTTAGAGGAAGACTATTACCAACATAAAGATTTCTATTCTCTGCCTTCTGTTACTGCATGCACACAAGTTGATTCTTGACCTGTAGCCTACTTAGGACCCTGGCAAAGTCTTCCATTTTCTGAGTACCCAAGAGTTCTACCAAATGCTCATTTCCTTCCTTACAGAGAACCTAGAGAATGGAATGAGTTTTGTTTTTTTTTTTAATGTTTACTTCTTTATTTTTAAGACAGAGAGGAGAGGCAGAAAGGGACACAGAGCATCCCAACCAAGCTCCACACCATCAGCACAGAGCCCACATGGGGCTTGAACCCACAAACTGTGAGATCATGACCTGAGCCAAAACCAAGAGTCAGAATCTTAACCGACTGAGCCACTCAGGCACCCCTGGAATGAGTCTTAAAACCTCTGAGATGAGACTGATTAAGATGCCAATCTTGGGCTCCCTTGGGAGGATTAATGAGCCATATTTGGATTCTGGCAACAGAAATCCATTTTCCCTTGCCTACTTTCCCCACGATGCTTCTGACCAAGTGAGCCAAACCAAGAACTTCTCTTCCTTGGCCAGAAGGAACCAGGATCCTCGGCAAGCATCACCAGGCTCTGGTCACAAAAAGTATTTGGCTATGGTAGGTATTAATGATGTACCTTGGCAGTAGGCTAATCTCAGAAAAAAAGAGTCAAAGGAGGGGCACCTGGGTGGCTCAGCTGGTTGAGCACTGACTTTGGCTCAAGTCATGATCTCATTGTTCATGAGCTCAAGCCCCACGTCGGGCTCACTGCTGTCAATATAGAGCCCGCTTTGGATCAGATCCTCTGTCTCCCTCTCTCTCTGCCCCCACCCCGCTTGCACTCTCTTGCTCTCAAAAATAAATACACATTGGGGCGCCTGGGTGGCTCAGTCGGTTGAGCGTCCGACTTTGGCTCAGGTCACGATCTCACTGTCCGTGAGTTCGAGCCCCGCATCTGGCTCTGTGCTGACTGCTCAGAGCCTGGAGCCTGTTTCAGATTCTGTGTCTCCCTCTCTCTCTGACCCTCCCCCATTCATGCTCTGTCTCTCTCTGTCTCAAAAATAAATAAACGTTAAAAAAATAAAATAAAATCGGGGCGCCTGGGTGGCGCAGTCGGTTAAGCGTCCGACTTCAGCCAGGTCACGATCTCGCGGTCCGGGAGTTCGAGCCCCACGTCAGGCTCTGGGCTGATGGCTCAGAGCCTGGAGCCTGTTTCCGATTCTGTGTCTCCCTCTCTCTCTTCCCCTCCCCCGTTCATGCTCTGTCTCTCTCTGTCCCAAAAATAAATAAACGTTGAAAAAAAAATTTTTTTAAATAAATAAATAAAAAATAAAATAAAATAAAATAAATAAATACACATTAAAAAAGAGAGAGACACAGAAGAAAGAACTACTCTTTAAGTTCAGAACACACTAAGCTATCAAGCAAAGAATAGGTCACCGATCTTTTTGTGGAATATATTTGTATTTCAACATCCACTCCAACTTTCTCTTTTAGAAATATCTTAACCACTGTTTAATTGCTTCACTGTCTCACTGTATCTTTTTCTGCCCTTGAAAATCCTAGAAATACTTTTCCTAAGGAAAAAGGGCATCTCTAAAGGGCATTCTCTGAGAACCCAAGGTTCCCAAAGGCCACTTCTAAATAAGGGTGCTTTCTCTGGGATTCAAAAGATAATGATGGGATACTCTACCAATCTGAAACCAAATCCTACCCAAAGTTACATGGGTTTTGATACTTCTTTCCTCACATGAGGCTTGTGGACTAAAGCCAATGGGTTGCTACTAAAAAACATTCATATAGCTCAGTCGGTTAAGCGTCCAACTTCAGCTAAGGTCAGATCTTGCAGTTCATGGGTTCGAACCCACATCAGGCTCTCTGCTGTCATCACACAGCGCACTTTAGATTCTCTGTCTCCCTCTCTTTCTGGCCCTCCCACTGCGCACGCACATGCGCGTGCAATCTCTCTCTCCCTCTCTCTCAAAAATAAACATTAAAAAACCCCAAACCATTCATACCATTTTTGAGGTGAGACTACTAGATCTAAACTATAGCAAAGGATTTTCCTCATTCTGTTAGCATTTTAGCTAAGCAACCATTAACATCTTTGTTTTGTGCTCCTAGACTTCAAAATGCTAACAACTATGTCAGAGACCCAAGACTGAGAGCTGAATTTTATTGGCATATTTTATTAGAAGCTAATTTTATTAGAAAAGGTAAACAGCCATTGATATCTTATCCTATGGTACAATTTTTGTTAGTTCAGTTCTGAGATGCACAGATTGGTTAATCACAAGTAAATATAAATGGGCTAATTGAGCCCTAGGATATCCAAGGCTCTAAAGCAGCTAAGTAAACTTCCATCCACTTGGCTACTGCTGCCAGGCAGCCAGGGCTAGGGCAGAGGATGGGGGTGGGATAGACAATGCAGACAAACACCACTGCTATTCTTCTGACCACCCTAGAACCTCTTTCAGCACACCAGGGCATACAACAATTTCCTGAGGTCACATGTGGAAGACGGGTAGACTTCAAACCAATGCCCAGCTGTCCACTCAAATTCCAGGGCTTCTCAAATCACCAACCCACTAGACCATAAACTTTATGAGGACAGGAACTGTGTCAGCCTCCTCGAAAACCAGGTCCCTAATACCTATTCAATGTCTGGCACACATTAAGCACTCAAGAAATATCTACTAACTGAATATATAAATGAATTTCTGCCAAGGGCAAACTTCTTGGAGAAGATGCTATTTTGGAGTCTTTCCAGAATAAATGATTCCATCCTCAACTCACCAAAAGGACTCAAAAGCATGGCCAAGCCATGTGTAACACAACACGCTATCCCCCTTTCCCTGAACAATTAGCTTAACATCAGATAAAAGGGATCAAGTACAAGGTGCAAAGTGACTAGTCATCCACAGTCCTATTTCCTTGGGAAAGAATACTTATTCTAACATTCTCTAGGGATGTTATGACTCAAATGGTCTCAAATTAATCTCTGCTTTGCAAAAGCTGCTTCATCCAGAGAGAAACAACCATATTAAAAGAACTGCTTCAGCCATAAAAAAGAAGGAAATCCTGCCATTTGCAACAACATGGGTGGCCCTTGAGGACCTTATACTAATTGAAATAAGTCAATTTCAGAGAAAGAAATAATGTGTCTTACTTATATGTGGAATCTATAAAAAAGTCAAATTCATAGAAACAGAATGGTGCTTACTAACGGGCTGGGTGGTAAGGGAAATGGGAAGATGTTGCTCAAAGAGTATAAACTTCCAGTTATAAGGGGTGCCTGGGTGGCTCAGTTGGTTAAGCATCCGACTCTTGCTTTCAGCTCAGGTCATGATCTCACGGTCATGAAATCAAGCCCCATGTCAGGCTCTACCCTAAGCATGGAACCTGCTTGAATTCTCTCTCTCCCTCTCCTTCTACCCCTCCCCAGCTTGTACACCTCTCTCAAACAAACAAACAAACAAAACCTTCCAGTTATACGATGAAGAAGTTTTGAGGATCTAATAAGATAGCATGGTGACTATGGTTTAACAATACTGTATTACAAACTTGAAAGTTGCTGAGAGTAGATTTTAAATGTTCACACACATACAAATTAAAATTATGCGAGGAGATGGATGTGTTAACTAACCTTATTGTGCTAATAAATTCGCAAAGTATACTTGTATTAAATCATCACACAGTACAGCTTAAACTTACATAATGTTCTGTCAATTATATTTCAATAAAGCTGAGGGGAGAGGAATAAAATAACATGTAATAGTAGATCTTTAAATAAATAGATAACAGAAAAGATAAGATGATAGACAGATAGATATGCTTTTCTGAAATCAAAGCTGATAAGAATAAAACGCAGGTCCAACAGTCCATTGGATCCCAAATATCAAGGGGGCTAAGTCACTCCACAGAGTCCTTCACGGAATGTCAAGAACTCAACACCCTCTTTGACTCCTTGCCCGAGAAAAATAACACTGCAGAGAGACAAATTCAAAACAGTGCTAGAACAGAAGTAAATCATAAGCTCTCCCCATCAAAGCTTTCAAACTTTTTTGACCATGACATACAGAAAGAAATATAGTTTACACTAAAACTCAGAATACATCATTTCTAACTGAAACAAAAGTTCCCCCAAATAATACTTATCCTTACTATGTGTGATGCATGGATACTTTCTATTCTATTCTTTTTTTAACCTCCCTTCATAATGGAAGCTTGTAACAGAAAACAGGAAAGTGCTCAAAGGGATTGCATCAAAGGAACAAAGGAACAAGTTTAAAGGGGCAAAACTCAAAATGATTTGAGCACCAAAAATAATCAAAAAGGTAATGAATTATAAAACACTGAATAAATAAAAATTCACAAGCCCCCAAAATGGAAGGAAAATCCTCATTTGCCACCATTAGTGGTCATCATTAACACTAACTCCTTACTCTGAAAGTTGGCAATTAAAAGAATTAAAGCATATTCCCTGCCTTTTTAGGAGAAACTATGGTTCATCCTCCAGTTTATGAAGGTAAGTGATTCTTTACAGGGAATGCCAGTTAATAAACGTAGAAAAAAATGACAGAATTAGAAAGTCATCGTTTTGCGAACAACACTGAAATAAATGACTGGCAAAAATTCATTAGCAGATGATCATTAAGTAAAAGGTGCCAAATTATTACTTCAGATTACTTACTAATTACAAATAGAAAAATTAATTCATTTTACAATGAGGAAATGTGGCAATCACAACCAGAAGCAAGTAATCAAACTTACCACCACCTTAGCGGGATCATCCTGACAGTATATACTTCCTGTGATGATATAATATGAAATACACAATATCATCTACAAAGTACTCTTGCCAAAAATGTTTAACCTGCATTAAATTAAGCCTTTAATCCTAACTTCTAGAATATAGGAAATACATGATAGAGAAGCAAGTTAAATGATACCACAAGGACACAGACGAACCCAGAACATACAACATTCTAAAGATAAATGGCCTAGTCTCTTCAAAAACTCAATGCCTAGAGAATTAAAAAAAAAAAGAAAAAAGGTGAAGAAAACTGTATTAGATTTTAAAAGTCTACAGAGATATAACTACTTAATGAAATGAGAATTTTGCTTGGATTTTGGTTTATAAAAACTGCTATAGCTATAAAAGGCAGTTTGGAGGCAAGTCGGAAATTTTTAATATGGACTGGTATTAGCTAATACTGGTAAATTATTGTTAAGTTTCTTAAGTGTGATAATGGTACTATGATTATGCAAGAGAATGTCCTTATTTAGGATGAATGCTGAAGTATTCAAGGGTAAGATGCCAACATATCTGAAACTTATTTTCAAGTAGCTTATAAAAAATAATACACACAGGGGCACCTGGGTGGCTCAGTGGGCTAAATGTCCAACTTCGGCTCAGGTCATGCTCTCATAGTTTGTGAGTATGAGCCCTACATCAGGCTCTGCACTGATAGCTCAGAGCCTGCTTCGGATTCTCTGTTTCCCTCCCTCTCTCTGCTCCTTCCCCACTCATGCTCTCTCTCTCTCTCAAAAAAATAAATAAATAAACGTTTAAATAATAATAATACGCACATAGTGACTCTGTCAGTTAAGCATCTGACTCATGAGATCGAACCCCACCCTGGGCTCTGTGCTGACAGCTTGGAGCCTGCTTGGGATCCTCTGTCTCTCTCTCCTGCACGTGCTCGCACACATTCTCCTCTCTCTCAAATAACCATTTAAAAAAAAAAAGCAAATATGGCTAAATGTTAATGGTAAGTATGAAAATAAATGTGCAGAAGTTTAAAATTTTTCACAATAAAAAACTGAGGAGAGGCGCCTGGCTCAGGTCACGATCTCACAGTTCGTGGATTCAAGCCCCATATCAGGTTCTGTGCTGGCAGCTCAGAGCCTGGAGTCTGCTTTGATTCTGTGTGTCCCTCTCCCTCCCTGCCTCTCCCCCACTCACACTCTGTCTCTCTCTCAAAAATAAACATTAAAAAAAAAACTTAAAAACAAACAAAAAAAAAAACTGAGAAGAAAATGCTGTGTGACCCTTTAAAATGATTTCACAATCCACTAACAGAATGCAACTTGCAATCTGAAAGATACCACTCTAGCCCAAGGTAGAACAGTCAGAATAATATCTTAGCTCTCACTTTATTATCAATTTGGAGCCAGTTTTCTTAAACCTGTTGTTTGCCCAAAGAGAAGAAGGAGCCTTCATGAAAAAGCTCATGTGGAATGAGGCTTCCTTAACAAACTTTCCCTGCTAGGAGTCTCCCAAGTTTTGTATTTTTTTCTACCAATTAGTAACTCACTTTATTTGAAAGGAAAGAATAATCAGTGGAAAAATCCCTACCAGTATCAGGGAAATTTCATTTGCCCCTACTTTTGGAGGATTTTTCCCAATTCAAGGCCCATCACAGATAACACTGAAGTCCTTTTGATCCTTTTCCTCCCTAGTTAATGTTCCCAACTACCCTTAGCCTCCAGTTCCCAAGCTGCTTTCCAGGACACCTGGAAGCAAGCTGCATGGCTGAATGCAGAAAAACCCTTGCTCCCACACTACATCTGGCCCTGCCTTTCCACCAAATCATATGCCAATTTATTGCCCTCTGATGTACAGTCTATCAGGCCACTTCCTGGATGCTCCCACTTCACACTGGGCCAGAAACCCAAGGCAATAATGTGAGTTCTACAAATGGGCAAGTAATTGCTCAATAAGCGTGGAACAAGGAAAGGTCAGTTGTGATGTGTGCACATGTGGCAGCTCTTCACAACTCAACCTACAGTGGTAACAGAAGGCTGGTGTTACAGAAGAGGTATGCAGGAAGAAGCCAGACAACAGGCAGCCATGAGTGCTTGTCCATCTAAGTCTTCAGGATCTCCAAAGACCAAAGTAAAGAAACAAAAGCCTTAAACCTGTTAAGGAGCATCTTATCTTTTGGTTTCCAGAAGCAAAACTAAGAACTTAAGGTAGTCACTGCTCTCCATCAACTACCCTTTCTTAATGAGGTGATCTGAGCTGAAATGACTGAATCTTCATTTTCCTGTGTACACAGCTCTATCTTTTAATGGATGCCAGGAGAGAAAAGACGAATGCATTCATTCTTTCCATAAACATATCCAGTATCACTTTAAAAACTACGGTGACCAATTAAGCATCTATGAACATAGAGAGGTGGTTAGAAAAGGCAAGGCTGAGACAAATAACTCTTTACTATCTCTAATCAAAACTGCACTTTGAATTTCAAACATTTGGCTTCTTCGGAAACTCTCTTGGCACTTACTCTGAATTTGAGTGGGTGGAAAAGAAGAAAGAGACTCTGCCTGTATCCTTGTTAAAAACAAAGCAGCAGCTGGCTTTTCCTCTTTTTATTCATCTGACTGCTGTCATGGCAAGCTGGGCACATACTCAGAGAGAAATTTCAGGCCTCCAGAGGTGGCTGTGCCAGAGAGGACAATGGCAATGACAACAACACCAGCAACTTTGACACCCACTTCAGACCACACTGTCACACTGTCCCTTAACTTCTCCTAGAAAAAAATTAGGTTCCTTTGCCTCTGCTTCTGAACCAAGCTATTAAGAATGCCTTTTTGGGGGCAACTGGGTGGCTCAGTCAGTTAAACATCCAACATCAGCTCAGGTCATGATCTCACAGTTCATGAGTTCGAGCCCTGCATCGAGCTCTGTGCTGACAGTGTGGAGCCTGCTTGGGGTTCTCTCTCTCTCTAACTCTCTGCCCCTCCTCCACTCACACTTTTTCTCTCTCTCCCAAAAATAAATAAACTTAAAAAAAAGAAAAGAATGTGCTTTTTATCATAACCCACTTTCAGATACATGTAGTGGAAAATGTGCCAGCAGACCAGTTCTGATGGCTAAATGTGTTTAAATATTACGGACAGAAAAAGGGAAAGCTGGGCTCATAAGAAGCCAGACTATGCAGAGCTGCTGCTTCTCAAGAAAGTCTTCATTTTCTAATCTCTAAGACAAATAAATGTTTGGAAGAGCTTCTTGGTTTAGAAGTGTCAAATCAGGAGGATTCAGATCATTTGGGTAAGGCCCCAGGAAAAGAAATGACAAAGTCATCAAAATACACCTCTCAGAGTCACCTTCTTGATATGACTATTATATGGGGAAAAAAGAATCCCAGTACGTTTATTTTCTCTTACCGTGCTGAAATGCCACTCAAGCTACCAAGATTCTAAGGTCAGTCTGACTCAAATTCAGGTCACATCCTAATGTGTTTTTCAACAATCTCCAAACTAATACAATCTTTTATTATAGAACAAAAAAGTCAAAAAGGGCACAAGAAATACTTATGTAAGTGTGCCCAACCTTGTTCTTCCAACACTCAAACCATTACATGAATTTGTCTGCCAGATGTTATCATACACACTTGGTTCTTTCAGTCTCCACTTAGGCCTTGAACAATTCACAAGCTCAATTCCAAGTGAGACAAAGCTAATGACTCATTCGACCTTCTTCTCATGCTTACTAACCATGATATATTGCTTACTACTCCCCAAACTACAGACCTCTACAGAAAAAATTAAGGTATGCATTCAATCAGTATGGGAGATGATAACTCTAGGAAAAATATTTTTCAAATAATGTACCCTTAGTCAATCTTTTTCCTTACAGAAACTACTAAAGTCTCTTTTCCTGACACCTTCCCATGTTCTAAATTAAACAGATTAAACTTGAGGTATGAGGCATCCTTGAACAGTTTTGCTTCTTCTTAGAAGGGTATTTCTAAGAGACCTAACCCAGACAGATGTTAAGTCATCATTCTTCCCAGGTTGGCTTCCAGACTCTGTTTAAATGTTCTCTGCAAACCTCTAGAGGTTACATGGATTCAAATCTCCTAGCTCAGACTGTGAATTCACAAAGCTTGAGACAGACAGTACTCTACAGGTGTGTTTGTCCAGGATAAACTATATTTAAATAAACTCCTGATACATCTACTTTCTCCAACCACCTGCTTCTCCCTCTTAAACTCAAGGATACCATATCTTACTGTCCAGTAAAAAGAAATATCCTCTCCTTCAGTTACTCTAGGCAAACCACCAATGTCTTTGGGAATATCTAAACTCTGACCAGAACTGCTTTATTTTTTTTTTTAATTTTTTTTTCCAACGTTTTTATTTATTTTTGGGACAGAGAGAGACAGAGCATGAACGGGGGAGGGGCAGAGAGAGAGGGAGACACAGAATCGGAAACAGGCTCCAGGCTCCGAGCCATCAGCCCAGAGCCTGACGCGGGGCTCGAACTCACGGACCGCGAGATCGTGACCTGGCTGAAGTCGGACGCTTAACCGACTGCGCCACCCAGGCGCCCCAGACCAGAACTGCTTTATAGGAGAAAGCCAAATAAGAAAATGTATAAGCTATAATTTTTGTTCATTTCTTTGGCTTGTTTGTTACAAGACATGAAAAGATGGCTACAGACTGCCCTCATTCACTACCAGCTATTCCATGCCTGATAGGGAACCATATGGCGTAGAATACAGGCTACAAAAGTTAGCCTTGGAAAGGTCAGCTAGAGCTGCTAGTCTTGGAAAACCATTGGCTACAAGGGCAGGAAGTCTGTTTACCATTACAGACCCAATCCCTGAGTGCCTAATCAAAATGCCTAGAACATAGCAGATATTCAATAAATAATGGTTAGAAGTAATCCAATGAGCCAGATCCAGAAGGAATTCAAATCTTGTTGAACCCCAGCAAAAAAAGATCCAAGAAGCTAGAACAGTTCCATAGTTAATACAGGTGCTTACACTAGGCCTCAAGACCATCTTAGTCTTATGCAAATACCCCCAATCCTCATAGGTCCTTGGAATTAAAAATGTCTAGGGTTAAATCTCCAAAGGCAAACTCACTACCCACTCCACCCTATCCCCACCATCTCCAAACACAAACACCACTAAGTGTACCTCAAGCTCTGGCCCTAAAGTCTTTAAAGTTATTAAGAGGTAATCCCTGGGGCATCTGGGTGGCTCAGTCAGTTAAGCATCCAACTTCAGCTCAGGTCACATCTTGCGGCGCATGAGTTCAAGCCCCACATCAGGCTCTGTGCTGACAGCTCAGAGCCTGGAGCCTGCTTCAGATTCTGTGTCTCCCTCTTTCTCTCTCTGCCCCTCCCTCGCGCTCTCTCTCTCTCAAAAATAAATAAACATTAAAAAAAATTAATGGGGTGCCTGGGTGGCTTAGTCGGTTAAGCATTTGACTCTTGGTTTTGGCTCAGGTCATAATCTCATGGTTTGTGAGTTCAAGCCCAGGATCGGGCTCTGTGCTGACAGCACAGACACTGCTTGTGATTCTTTCTCTCCCTGTCTCTCTGCCCTTCCCCTGCTTGTGCTCTCTCTCTCAAAAAATAAATAAATAAACATAAAAAGAAAAAAAAAAAGAGGTAATCCCTTAAGAAAAGATTCTGGTTGTGATACTTTTAGACTATTCCACTCTCTCTGCTTTAAGCCAAAAATTTCCTGGGGCACCTGGCTGGCTCCTCCTGAAGAGCATGAGACTCTTGATCTCAGAATCACCAGTTCAAGCCCCAACATTGGGTACAGAGATTACTTAAATAAACAAAATTTTAAAAAAATTAAAAAAATAAGCCAAAAATTTCCCGGAAAAGAACCTCTTTAAAATGATCTGAGTTTAAAGACCAAGGACAAAGGCAGCCTAAATCTGGAGGCAAATGACCATAGCCAAACACCACAAATCATAACTGACTAGGAGCCCTTCCCATGAAGCTATACTGGATGAGGGCACTAAGGCTTGCAAGGACTTGTCTAGTTGGGGAACAAAGGGATAAAAAACCACAGACCATGTTGGCTAGAAGGATTCCTCTAAGCCGCTTACTTTTTTCAGACCTAAAATCAGGAGTAGTACCAAATATCCTGATATTTCACTTTCCCTTTAACCCCCCATCCCATGCCACAGATCTAACCATCTGATCTAGCTGCGAGACTGAAGATAACTTCAATATGCAAGAGCCCCCACAAGATCTCTAGAAGGATAAAAGGAAATGTGTCTTAGGAATCTAAGCCCATGTTAGAGCTTGGACAGATGTAAGGGAGAGGCAGTAGTCCTGCCCCTAAGGCCAAGACACCCCAGCCCTGCAGGCAGCACAGAGTTAACTACCCACCCGCTTTGAGAAGCACAAAGGTACATCACTGCAACATGCCTAACATTTACATTGCCTCTCTCTGCTCATTAAACAGGTTTTGGTTAAATAATGAACAAACTGTATTACAGACTCCGATGAGAATTCCAAAATTATAAATCAACTGGGAAAGCCCAACGGGGCAGACAGACAGGGAGGGGGGAGAAGGATAATATTGACTAATATAAAGGGCGCAGCTTGACAGTGGATATTCCTGCCACACCTGATCAAACACACTCCGTGGGGGGAGGGGAAAGAGAGCAAGAGAGGGGAGATGGGACAAGACAGCCTGAAATTTGCATCCGGAAAAGATTAAAACGGATTCTTTGGGGATAGAGAAAATACATAATATATATTACTATAAATGCAAAACTGTACTAAAAGCTAACTCAAATGTCAAAGATTACAGCTTGAATAAATTTAAATATAAAAGCCATGTGCTTTTTGAGTTAATGAGAGAGACATAAAAGGACAAACTGGGCCAAGAGGCTGAAGAGAGCCTTATGCTGCCTTTGCTGGGTAATGGGTTCAAAGCACAGCAGCAACTACAATCGGAGGCTTCCCTCCACTGCTCTGAGTCCTGAGGAAGAGCTGGCAAATCCCATCACTCTTCCAGCCTACATTTTCTATTTTTAAAAATTAAGATGTAATTCACACGCCATAAACCTTACCCTCTTAAAGTGTACAATTCAGTGTTTTTAAATATATTCAAAGTTGTACAACCATCACCACTATCTAATTCTAGGACATTTTCATCACCCCAAAAAGAAACCCTATACCTATTTGCAGTCCCTCCCTGTACCCCCACCCAAACCTGGTAACCACACATCTGCTTTAACTCCTTCAGAATAACTTCCTAAAAGCATTCCAAAGAAGGTTTAAAGACCAAATGAGGGGTAGCAGTCAAGTCTCACTAGTGGTAAACTAAGGCTTTATCCAAAATAGCAACATGCAAACTCTACTCTTAGGCACCCTGTATCTTCCAAGTGCAACTATCATTTTAGATTTGGTATTAGACTATTTTATTACTCTAAATGCTACAGGGCATATAGTTGTCATGCAGTTTGGGCAAATACTGACTGCAAATGTAGTCCAGAGACATGTATCTGGGAGAATAACTGGTATGGACTTAGCCAACCTGATTAGAGACAAAGGACTTATTTCTTTCACAATACTCAAATAATACTCCTGGACAAGTAGGTAGTGTTTATCTATCTTATCTTATTTATTTATCTATCTATCTATCTTATCCTCTGTTTATAAGAAAAAAAAATCATTTTGGTTTACTGTCTATGTCCAATCAACTACCCATTTCCAATAGTGGTATTCTTTTTTTTTTTTTTTTTTTTTTTAGCATTTATTCATTTTTGAGAGTGAGAGAAAGAGAGATCGTGAGCAAGGGAGGGGCAGAGAGGGAGGGAGACACAGAATCTGAAGCAGGCTCTAGGCTCCGAGCTGTCAGCACAGAACCTGATGCAGAACTCAAACTCACAGACTGTGAGATCATGACCCGAGCTAAAGTCAGACGCTTAACCAACTAAGCTACCCAGACGCCCACAACAGTGATATTCTTAACCAACCAAGGTAGCAGATAGCCTAGAAAAAAGCAAATAGAAAGTCTCTGTAGGAATAGTCTAAACCCAAGTCGGTTTCATGAGTTAAACTTATTGGAAGTCCTAGAATTCCTGCCATGCCTCCAATCTAGGTGGGACACCATTCCCAGTCACACAGCACAGGCAATCCCTTCAGTTTCTCTCTCCAAATTCAAAACCCTTTCCCAGCCTCCTACCATTAGCAGGCTTCCAAGAAAGCAGTCCTCCTGACACTGCCAATCAGAAAAATCTGTTTGTCTCAGTAAAAGAAACAAGAAATTGGTCATGGACCACAGAGTCCAGGACCACAGGGGCAGCTGACCCATAAACTTGCTTCCTGGAAGCCAGCACTGTGCGGAGTCAGAACCAATCAGAAGACTATGAGATGTTCTATTTCGGGTCCACTGTGTCATTTTCTCAGGCAGGTAATATGTTAAAACCTAAGAACAATGGGCAACCTTGGCAGGCACCATTTCAACATCTGCTCTGGTAAATACTACCAACTTCTTTCTTGCTCCAGAAGAAAGCTTGGCACCACCTAACCATGTCCTTAGTACCAGTGACAGAACTGGCTCCTCAGCACATTCTGGTTTTATTAGTTTCAAGTAGCAGATAATCTGGATTCCTGATTCAAAGATGTAGGAAAATTAAGCACAGACTCAACTTTGGCACCTCTTAGATGGTCTAGAAATCCCAAGTCCTGGACTGCACCACTCACCACAGATATAGTTCTCTTGAGACATGTCAGGGATATGTCAGGATAGAGAAAACAAGTGTGGGATATGGATGAGATGGCAAGCAGGAAATGTGGCTATATCAGGAAAACTTCACCATCTCAGCTCTTCAAGGTCTGTAGAGTGCCCAAAAGGCCAACAAGGCTACTCCAGTCTGATCTCAGACATTTTAGGGTGTTTCTAACCACATATAATACCAATATTTCACAGTGTATAAATTGTGAAATGTTGTGTTTAATCCTCTTCACATCTCTTAGAAAGATAGTACAGTTGACCCTTTACCAACATAGGGGTTTGGGCACCAACACCCCTTACAGTTGAAAATCCATGTATAACTTTTGACTCTCTGAAAACTTAACTACCAATAGCCTGTTAACCAGAAGCCTTACTGATAACATAGTCAATTAATACATATTTTGTATGTCATATTATATACTTTATTCTTCTAACAAAGTAGCTAGTGAAAAGAAAACATTATTAAAAAAGTCATAAGGAAGGGGCGTCTGGCTGGCTTAGTCGGTAGAGCATGTAATTGTTGCTCTCAGGGTTGTGAGTTCAAGCTCCAAGTTGGAGGTACAGATTACTTGAAAATAAAATCTTCAAAAAAAAAGCCATAATGAAAAGAAAATACATTTATTTTACATACAATACTATTATTGTACTGTACTGACTGAAAAAAAAAAATCCACACATAAGTGAACCTACACAGTTCAAATCCATATTGTTCAAGGATCAACTACACTATGAACTTTGGCCACCAAAAAGAGTTGTAAATACTTACTCACTACATTTTCTTTCCAATTGAGATATGTAAGCTTTATCTGTAAAGTCAAAAAAAAAAAAAAAAAAAAAAAAAGTCCGTGCAAGTAGCCAACTTCCTAAAGCAGCCAAGTCACTTAAAGTACAGGCCACAAAATAAGAACATGCCACCTAACTGCAGCTTTAGCCCTGCTAACTGGCTAACAACCAACCACTCCCTCTATACTTGATCCTTGGCTAACATTTCCAATGCTTTTAAACTGAAAATGCTCCTTTAAAGAAAACATGCAGGGAACCTTTAGATAACTTCAGCCCATGTTTAAGAAAAGAAAAAGGAATTTTTCTCCAGATACTCTCCTACATTTCTCACTAAAGGAGAACACTGGTTTATTGTTTATTTACCTTGCAGAAGCCTAGACACTAGGCTAAAAAAATTCCAGGAATATACATTGCAAAAGCCCTCTATGGTTGACAGAGGAACACAGCTCTGAGGCTTTCCCTTTCAGTCTATCTTTCCCCTTGAAAAACCCAAAGATGATGAGATTTGCCTCCTCCTCCAACACATAAATATACCTAACAGAAGGCACTTCCTGCATACAGTCTCCTCTAATTGTACCAACAGAAGCAATGCAGACCAGGGCACTAAACCAGGCCTGAGTTCTAGTTATGACTTCATCTCTCAGGATTAGTGTGACCTCGGCTAAATCACTGAAAATGTCTCTGGGCTTCAACTTCATTCATAAAAAGAGGACAACACCTGCTACGCCTCCTTCACAGAGTTGTGTAAAAGTTCAATAAGGTAATAAACATGGAAGCAGCTTTGAAAATTCTCAATACATGGAGGTGCCTGGGTAGCTCAGCTGGTTAAGCGTCTGACTTCAGCTCAGGTCATGATCTTGAGGTTCCTGGGTTCGGCCCTGAGTCAGGCTCTGTACTAACAGCTCAGAGCCTGGAACCTGCTTCAGATTCTGTGTCTCCCTCTTTCTGTCCCTCCCTCGCTCACTCTCTCTCAGAAATAAACATTTAAAAATTTTTTTTAAAAAAGAAATTCTAAACATATAAATATTATATAAAGTTATTATGATTAGGAAAACGGGGAGTGAAAAAGGGAACACATGAAGACTGAAAGATCTGCATTACACAGAATTAAGGCCCTAAGTGATGACCTTCTATAAGACCAGAGTTTTGCTGCAAGTACTAAAAACTTCACTTGTGCCACCAAATATAAAAAGACTTCCTACCTCACAGCATGCATGAGGTAGAGAAAGAAAGTAGTTAAAACAAAATAAAACCAAAAAATTACCAAAAATAACTTCATTATAACTCAAACAATAAAGGAAGCTTATTAATTGTATGAACACTGATTCCCCAGGAAAGTAGGACATCCTCCTAGGAACTCAAGGAAAAGGACCAGCAATGCAGTAAATCAGGGGCAAACTACATCCACAGGCCAAACCTGGCTTGTACCTGTTTTTTGGGGGGAAAAAAAAAGTATTTATCACTCTTTGAAGTATTATGTCTGGTTTTGAGGTACAATGGCAGAATGGAGTAGTTGCAGTTACTATGGTCTTCAAAGCCTAAAACATTTACTATATAGTCCTTTACAGAGAAAGTCTGTCCATCCCCGCAATAAAAACACATGTTCATTTTATCAGGATAAGTAATCCTACCTAGATGTGGGGACTTACCTGTTATATTGTTCAAAACCTCCTTTAGATGACTGAAACTATGCAGCAGAGGATCCCGTTCTTCATCCTATAACACATAGGTTAAAAAAAAAAGTCAGTATCAGACAAAGAGGAAAAAGGAAATAACAGACAGATCAAGGGTTCTTTGTCTGAATCCAATGATTAAGTTTTCCTTCTGAGGAAAAGAAAGTTAGCCATGGTTCAGTCTTCCAGTTCCCTGATGTCCTGTTTTCAAAAAGATACTCTGGACTTACTTAAAATATAAATCCTGAAATATTAATCTATACCATGACCATAGCACTCAAGCTACCATAGATTGCCAAGGCCTTTACATGCTATGGTCTGAATGTTTATGTCCCCTCAAAACTGCTTTTTCTTTTTTTTTTTTTTTTTTTTTTTTTAATGTTTATTTTGGAGAGAGACAGACAGAGTGCAAGCAGGGGAGGGACAGAGAGAGCAGGATGAGACACAAAATCTGAAGAAGGCTCCAGGCTCCGAGAGGTCAACACAGAGCCCGATTCAGGGCTCGAACTCACAAACCATGAGATCTTGACCTGAGCTGAAGTCGGATGCTCAACCAACTGAGCCACCCAGGCGCCCCAATCCCCTCAAAACTTCTATGTGAAAATCCTAATGTCCAATATGATAAGAAGCAGAGCCTTTAAAGGATGGGTGATTAGGGCCTTCAGAAGGTGGGTAAGGGTTCTGCCCTCAAGAATGGAACTAATATCCTTATAAAAGAGAGCTCCCTTGCCCCTTCTATCATGTGAGGATATAATAAGAGGTCTGAGACCCAAAAGAGGGCCTTCATCTGACCATGCTGCCATCCTGATCTTGAACTTCCAGTCTCCAGAACTGTGAGAAGTTCCTCGTTTATAAGCCACCTAATCTGTGGTATTTTGTTATAGCATCCCAATAGATTAAATTATATGTATTATTCTGTCTCTTCTCCTTCATACTCATTATATAATCGTACATGTTAATTTCAAAGACATTGCTGACTGCACTCTCACTTCTAAACAATTTTTTTTTTAAAGTTTGAGAGAGTGCGAGCACGTGCGTGAGTAGGGGTGGGGCAGAGAGAGAGAGAGAGAGAGAGAGAGAGAGAGAAAGAGAGAGACAGAATCTCAAGCAGGCTCTGTGCTGTCAGTGCAGAGCCCCACATGGGGCTTACCCCAAGACATGAGATCACGACCTGAGCCAAAATCGAAAGTCAGACGCTTAACAGACTAATCTACCCAGGCACCCCTAAACCATTTTTTTTAAGATTTTATTTTTGGGGCACCTGGCTGGTTCAGTCAGTGGGGCATGGGACTCCTGATCATGGGGTTGTAGGTTCAAGACCCACATTGGATGTAGAGATTACTCAAAAATAAAATTAAAAAAAAAAAAAAAAAAGTCTTTGGAACACCTAGCTGGCTCAGTCAGTAGAGCATGTGACTCTTAATCTCAGGGTCATGAGTTCAAGCCCCACACTGGGCATGGAGCCTACTAAAATAATAATAATAAAATAAAATAAGGTTATTTTTAAGTAATCTCTACACCCAATGTGGGGCTGAAATTTACAACCCCAAGATCAAAAGTCGCATGTTCTACCAAATGAGCTAGCCAGGCACCACTAAACAATCCATTTTTATAAATGAACATAAGATATTTCCAAATATATATATATATATATTATATTGAGGTACAATGGCAGAATGTATATATATAATATATATAATATATATTATAATTATATTATATTATATATATATATATAATATATATATTATATATATATTATATATATATATTCCAAATATATATATATATTATTTATATATATATATTTATATATATATATATATATATTTATATATATATATATATCTCCATCCATATCCACTGAGGTAGAAACATCTAAACTTGTTTTTACAATTGTGCCAAATTTATACAACTGCACAAAAAATATCTTTGAACATACGTATACAACACAGAAAGCCAGTTTTACAACTGGTAAGTTTCTTACTCATCTGATTGGCAAGACACGGCCTGCTTGATATACTCCTATTCCTAAGGAGTACCACCAAGTCACATTCCATGTACCATTTTGACAGTTAATTATAATCCTAGGGAATCTGAAGATAAGGCATCTTTCTGACATTTTTAGGTATATTTAAGAGGTCCCAACTACTACCGTAAGTTGTCTACAAAAATAGCTAGAAGAAAAACAGTATCATCTTTTGGGTCCCAAAGCAAAAAAGACAGCCTATAAATTTGATGCCAGTTGGAATAAAACAGAAGGGTCCTTGATACCAAGGACAACTCTGAATTCCTTCTGCTCTCATTATTACTGGGAAATTGATAACTCTTTTAACCATGCATCAGATCCCTTACAACAACTCAGTGACCAAGTGATCTGCCCATTCCCCACTTACCAGTGGAGTATGAGTGCTCCATCGGGCATTTCGTTTAATCGCCCCAACCACAATGTTAATCTCCCCTTGAATGATGTAAATATTTTTATCCACCATCCTGGCAAACCTACCAAAACAGTTAAGAGAAAAGTTAATATTTGGTTACTCAGAGCATACCCATATTTAAATCAGTACCTGTTAAGGTCAGAATTATGATTTAACTTCTTAGTACCAAGATTTCCCACCTGTAATACTAGGATGGGATGAAATCCATCTTATGTTATGAATCCAGCCACCTGAATCACCTAGAGGTCTCTGGAAGTTCAAGAAACAACTCAAAAAGTATCAATCCAGGAAATTTCTCAAAGGCACCTCAACAATCTCTATTAAGTATGTCAAATTCTTCAGTCAACTGTCCTCAAAAATCTCTCCTGTGAGGACTTTAGGTATGCAGATACATCTGTGCTACTAGATTGTTAAAGATATATTTCAGATCTTACTTTTGTTTTCTTTATCCCCTCAATAAAGTAATAATGAAGGTTTGAGTTAAAAGAAAAGAATGAAGGCTGTTAGAAAAACAGCCTTGGTTTGGAACCACAGTTACAACGTCCACTCATCTACTACATCCCTTCTACCAGGTCAGCTCCAGAAAAGTGGACAGTGGCAGTGACACAACCTTTAAAAAGTTCTGAAAAGTAAAGTTTACTTGCTTATAGCAGTAACTCTCTAATAAGATAGATTGAAAGGCAGACTCATTTTAAAGCTGCTTCTATATGCATCTCTGAAATGAAGCTGAAATAACTACTTTAGTATTTTATGTGCTCCCAACTGAATTATCACAGGATTTTCTTTGCTGCCTAGAAGAGCACTTAGAAAAGATATGTAATTCTCTTCCCAGGTGAAAACAAAAAAAACAAAAAAACAAACAAACAAAAAAAAAAAAAAAAAAAAACAAGACAAAACAGAATTTCTCCTTGGCATAGAGAAAAACCTAGGAGCATGTAAAACCAACCTTACCGCTTTCCGTTACTTAAAAATCTTCTTCACAAGGACAAAATTTTAAAAAGCAAAGAGGGAAAAGGGCAGGGGGAGCATATAGTTAGACAAACATTTAGATCAGACTCCAGGGAAGTTAAAACAGTAAGGCTATCAGGGTTAAGAGAAGAAAGAATTCCACAAATATTTACTTATTAAGCACCTACTATGCATAAGGCATCTTTCAGAGTACTAAGGATACAAAACAAATAAGACACAGAAAGAGCTGTCAGACATATTGTGGAATGAAAAAAACTGTAGTATATGACTCTATGTTACCATTTATGTAAAACCCAACCAACCCATCCTACAAAATGCTAGATTTTTGTTTTTGAAAATACGTAATATTCAACTTACAGTATGACATAAAGAGCAATATAACAGCCAGTATCCAGATTAAGAATAGTTCAACTGAAGTCACTGTGTGTTCTCCCTAAATCATATCCTCCTCTCTTTCATCCATAGGTCCCACTTTTCTAAATGTGGCGTTTATGAAACTTTTATGTTGCTTTGTACTTTTACTTCACTGATATGTATCTTTTTTTTTTTTTTATGTTTTTATTTTTGAGAGAGAGAGAGAGAGAGACAAAGCATGAGCGGGGGAGGAGCAGAGAATCTGAAAGAGTCTCCAGGCTCTGAGCTGTCAGCACAGAGCCCCACGCAGGGCTCGAAGTCACAAGCTGTGAGATCATGACCTGAGCCAAAGCCGGACAGCCGGACGCTCAACCGACTGAGCCACCCAGGTGCCCCTGATATGTATCTTTAAATAATATATAACATCATTCCATATATTTTTGTACTTTTATTTAACTAATACAATATTGCAAGTAGTTTTCTGCAATTTGACCTTTTCCCTGGAAACATTATGTTTGTGAATCATCCATGCTACTAAGTATACTTTATGTATTTTGTCCAGGTAATATGTATATATGTAAACAGAGAATATATATATACCCCAAACTCAATAACCATAGTTATCTCTAGAGAAAGTACTGTGAAATCAGTGAGTAATCAGAGGATACTTTAGCCTTATCTAGAATGTTTTAATTTTTTACAAGAAGAATATATTACTGTACCACCAATATAATTAAAAATTAATTAAAGAGATGAGATATAATTTCTGCCCATGAGGCATTTAGCGAGTTTAGTGGGATCTAAAAGAAAATGAGCCAAAGATATACAGAAAAGAATGCAACCTTCAAGTAGTTCCATTTGCATATTTTGCAGAAGACAGGGCCCCCAGAAAGCAAGAAGTATGAAAAACATTACAATAAAAAATTTTTTTAACGTTTATTTATTTTTGAGACAGAGAGAAACAGAGCATGAATGGAGGAGGGTCAGAGAGAGAGGGAGACACAGAATCTGAAACAGGCTCCAGGCTCTGAGCTGTCAGCACAGAGCCCGACACGGGGCTCGAACTCACAGACCGTGAGATCGTGACCTGAGCCGAAGTCGGACGCTAACCAACTGAGCCACCCAGGTGCCCCATTATAATAAAAATTTTTTAAATGTTCATTATCTATTTTTGAGAGAGAGAGAGAAAGAGAGACAGAAAGTGGGTGGGGGAGAGGCAGAGAGAGACAGAGACACAGAATCCAAAGCAGGCTCCAAGCTCTGAACTGTCAGCACAGAGCCCAATGCAGGGCTCAAACCCACAGACCATGAGATCATGACCTGAGCCAAAGTCAGACGCTTAACCTACTGAGCCACCCAGGCACCCCACAACACATTTGTTTTAATGACAATTTAAAGAAACAACTAGATTAGTCCCAGAAGACTATCTACTTTCTAAATGTCCTAGGCACACAATGTTCTCTCCTGAGAAGATCCAACAATGAGAACATACACAACAATAAGGAGGAGAACCAAGAAACTAAAGATAAACAAATTAAAAAGTAATTCAAAGTATCAGAAGAGAAAAGATAGAATCTCTAGTATCTCTCCTTCCTTAAATTATTTAGGCAAGATGAGTATGTTCTAAATCTCTAGAAGGATTTTGAAGAAATTGCTAACAGAGGCTGCCCCCAGAGAAGGGAACAGAGGAACAGGGATAAGAGGAAGACTTACTTTTCTCTGTATATTCTTTTTTACCTTTTGAATTTTGTGACACACATATATATTACTTATTACCTATTTTTAAATTAGAATAGTGAAGAACAGTTGTATTATTCCATATATAAGTAATTAAGATCAGCAATCAATGTTAATTAGCCTAACATTTACTTTAGTCAATAAGACATTACCTAACACATGCTAAGCAAAATACTAGGCACAGCATACAGAATGTCACTACCCACGCACAAGGAATTTATAATCTAGTAGTTTAGATAAAACACATATATACACACACAAGCCCATATAGATCTTCAATACATGAGTAATACACAGTGTCATAGTAGTGGAAAAAAGAAAATTATTTCTGGCAAAAGGCTCTAGAAAGGCAACTAAACGACAGACAGGATTCAAACAATAAAAAATATAAGGGAAGAATGGCAAGGGTAAAGGCTCATAGGTAGGAAAGTCAGTAGGTATTTAAGGAATCATGATTATTCCAGATTGGCTAGAACATTATTCCTAGAGTAATAATAGGAGGTGTGGGGCATATCATGGAAGGCCTTCAATATATAATTATTATTCAGGGCACCTGGGTGGCTCAGTCAGTTAAGCGTCCAACTTCAGCTCAGGTTATTATCTCACCATTCGTGAGTTCGAGCCCCACGTCAGGCTCTGTGCTGAGAGATCAGAGCCCAGAGCCTGCTTCAGATTCTGTGTCTCCCTCTCTCTTTGTCCCTCTCCCGTTCGCCCTGTCTCTCTCTCTCTCAAATATAAATAAACATTTAAAAAAATACAGTTATTATTCAGTATGTATCCTGAATACCTATCATTATAAAAAAATATTTTGGAAGGCCTGTAAAGGAACACTATAAAATAAGAATAATTTCTCTTTCAAAGAACAAAGAGAGGGGCTCCTGAGTGGCTCAATTGGTTGAGTGTAAGATCAGGTCCTGATCTCACAGTTCATGAGTTCGAGTCCTGGGTCAGGCTCTGTGGAGTCCCACATCAGACTCTGTGCTGACAGCTTGGTGCTTGGAGCCTGCTTTGGATTCTGTGTTTCCCTCTCTCTCTGCCCCTACCCAGCTCATGCTCTTCCTCTCTCTCAAGGATAAATAAACATTAAAAAAAAAAAAAAAAAGAACTAAGAGAATGAGAGAAAACACTCATACTGAAAATAACAGCAATATAGGTAAACAACACTATACTACAAATTGAAAAAAAAAAAGTGTCAATGGGATTAACTGAGATCTAATAGGATCTAGTGGTTATTTGGAAGGCTTCCTGGAAGAAATAAATTTTGAACTGGGACTCCAAACTGAAGTAACCAACCTAACACTTGATCAAAATTTATTAGGCATCAAAAGCTAACAACTTTCTTTCTTACTTTTTTTTGAGAGAGAAAGAGAGGGGGCTCAAGTGAGCAAGGGGCAGAGAGAGAGAGAGAGAGAGAGAGAGAGAAGTGGGGTTCACCCAAAGCAGGGCTTGTGCCCACCCAATACGGGCTCGTGCTCATCCAATGTGGGACTGGATCTCACAAACAGTAAGATCATGACCTGAGCCAAAGTCAGATGCTTAACAACTGAGCCACCCAGACTCCCCAAAGCTAACAACTTTCTAAGATAGTGAGGACCTAAGCAAAAAAAATCATTGTCTTAAGCTTCTTTTCTTAGTTAAAAAAAAAAAAGAAAAGAAAAAAGAAACTAGAAAATGAAGAGGAATTATTTTCAAGGACTATGGGGAGTTGCTTTATCTCCTGCCCGGCCTCTGAGCATTTGTTTCCTCACAAAGTGATTGTCCCAAGGGAATCTGCCCTTCAGCTTCAAATGGGAAGCTTGGATGAACCACTTGCTGCCTGGTAGGCGACAGCCTAGAACCCCTGATCACAAGGTCACAAAGGCCTGCAGAGGACCTCACAAATTTAAGGTGTATCTTCTATCAGAAATAACGTGAGAAGAAACAAGCAAATACACAGCAACATCCCTAGCCAATAGGCCACTGGCCCAGAGACTGTGAGCCACATATATCCTTTGAAAACACTGTGTACAGCATTCCCCTCGTGCTTTGTGGCATCCCAGTTACTCACCCCAAGAGGATTCAAAGAGGAGTCCCTCTATCAACTGGCAACTCCCTCTAGATCTAAACAAAAGCAGGAGAAACAGAAACAACAAATTGGATCCTTACTTCATGGAATACAAAAAAAAAAAAAAAAATCAACTTCAAATGAATTCAAGACTTAAATGTGAAAAAGGAAACTTGAAAATTTTTAGAAGATAATATATGAGAATACTTTTATAACCTGAGCATAAGAGAGAAGCACCTAAACAGGAAATAAAAAGCACAACCCATTTTAAAAACTGGTAAGTAGGGGCACCTAGGTGACTCAGTTAAGCGTCTGACTTCGGCTCAGGTCATGATCTCATGGTTCATAGAGTTCAAGCCCCATGTCAGGCTCTGTGCTGACAGCTCAGGGCCTGGAGCCTGCTTCGGATTCTGTATCTCCCTCTCTCTCTCTGCCCCTCTCCTGTTCATGCTCTGTCTCTCTCTCTTTCAAAAATAAATAAATATTAAAAAAAATTTTTTTAACCGGTAAATTAAACCATGTTAAATTACAGACATTTGTTCTAAAGATACCATAAAAAAAGAAGGGAAAAATAAATCACAAGCTGGGAGAAAATATTTGTATATTTTACACATATAACTAATAAAGAAGCAATATCCATAATATGTTACAAAACTCTAAGAATAGGCATATAAACCTTCCCCCAAACTGGCAAGAGACATGAATAATTATTTCACAGAAAAAGAAAATACAAACAGCAAATATACAAAAACATTATTAGCACCATTAATAATCAAGAAAATTATAAAAGAAGTTTATGAGATACCATTTTACAGCACAAAAATAGCACAAAACATTTTTCTTTAAGTTTATTTATTTGTGGAGGGCGGGGGGTGGTTTGCAGAGAGAGAGAAGGAGAGAGAGAGAACTCCAAGCAGGCTCCATGCCATCAGCACAGAGTCCCTATGCAGGGGCTCAATCCCATGAACCCTGAGACCACGACCTGAGCTGAAACCAAGAGTAGGTCGCTCAACCAACTGAGCCACCCAGGGACCCCCACAAAAAATTTTTAATCTGACAATACTAGGAGTTGGTAAAAATGCAGAGGAAGTGGCTAATATGTAAACTGATTCAATTCATCTGGATTTCAATTTGGCATTATCTTGCAAAACTGAAGAACTTCATATCCTGTATCTCAGCAATTCTACTGCTAAGACCATATCCCAGAGAAACTTACAAAAAATTTAGAATACTGGCTGTGGGGAAGAGGAATGTGACTAATAGGGAAAGGTATACAAGTGGCCTCAGTTTTGGTGATATTCTGCTTTTTAAGCCGGGTAGGGGACACTGATGCACCATATAAGCTACACATATTCTGTCTGTATGTATGAAATAGACCATCAAAAGTTCCTTTATTTTTTTAATATTTATTTATTTTTGAGAGAGAGAGGGGGAGAGACAGAGAGAGACAGAAAGACAACTTGTATGCACGCGCACAAGCAGGGAAGGGGTAGAGAGGGAGAGGGGAAGAGACAATCTGAAGCAGTTCATGGTAACAGCAGAGAGCCCAATGTGGGGCTTGAACTCGCAAACTTTAAGAACACAACCTGAGCCGAAGCTAGACTCTTAACCAACTAAGCCATGCAGGCGCCCCAAAAGTTCCTTCTTTTTAAAGTCATGGTCTTTGTTGTCTGCCTTTGCACATACTGTTCCTTTTTCTGTTTTGAGTATTCTTCTCATTCTTATCCATCTGGTAAATAAACCCTTACTCATTTCATCCAAGAGTCATTGAGTCAGAATATACCACAGTGGTTACAAGAACAAGCTTCAGAAGCAAAACTGTCTTGACCATCACCACCTCTATAATCTTAGCCAAGTTTCTTAGCCTTTCTGAGCCCCAGTTTACAATTCTCCATTGCAAAATGAAGAGAGTACCTCCTCATCCATTTATTATGAGGCCTACATAAGAAGGCTGTAAAGCACCTAGCATGGAATCAAAGCTATTAAAACTCCCCCAAATTAGCTGTTATTATAATGCCTGCTCTATGAGACCTTTCCACTCTCTCAGAGAGTATTAGTACTCCTTTTCTGTCATCCCATTACACTGTACATAGCTCTATTTAAATAACTTATACTGATTTATAATTATTCATTTAGTGTGTCTCTCCGTCTATAAGCATCTCAGGAAGACACCATGATTTATTCACCTTTTTATCCCCAATGCCTATAACAAAAATGATAAATACTGAAGGACCAAATGAACAAATGGGTGGACTAACATAAGACTGACTATTCAATATAGTGCAGCTAACATCCACCTCTTGTAAGAACAATGACTTCATAGAAGACAAGGACTCTAAGCCTATGCAGGCAAACCTTTCTGCATCCCATATTTGTTTCTCTACCAAGTTACAAACCTTCCATACAGACTACTCTACAGACAAAAATAACCTATATCTGCCCACCAGTCTATTCTGTTTTCGCATCTATTTTCCTGAAGTCTCCTCATGTGCTATTTGCATGTTCATCTTTCTTCTCTGAAATACATAATTCTTTACTGTCAATTCTTTTTTTCAAGTTTATTTATCTTGAGAGAGAAAGAGAGCACACGTGAGCACAAACTGGGGAGGGGGAGAGAGATAGACAATCTGAAGCAGGCTCCGTGCTGTCAGTGCAGAGCCCAACCTGGGGTTCAACCCCACAAACTGTGAGATCATGACCTGAGTTGAAATCAAGAATTGGATGTTTAACCACTTAACCTACTGAGCCACCCAGGTGCCCATGCCAACTCTTCATACATGTATATATGGGTCTTATTTTCTTTGGTTGTAAATAGGTGTTACTAGTACACCATTGTTTATGGGGTTTTTTCTTTGTTTTAATATTTACTTAAGTAATCTCTATATCCAATATGGGGCTCAAACTCACAACAACATGCTCTTCCAACTGAGCCAGCTAGGCACCCAGAAGTTTTTTTCTTAATTGCTTTTAAAAGTTGTCTTTAGGGGCGCCTGGGTGGCTCAGTCGGTTAAGCGTCTGACTTCAGCTCAGGTCACAATCTCGCGGTCCGTGAGTTCGAGCCCCTCGTCGGGCTCTGGGCTGATGGCTCAGAGCCTGGAGCCTGCTTCCGATTCTGTGTCTCCCTCTCTCTCTGCCCCTCCCCCGTTCATGCTCTGTCTCTCTCTGTCTCAAAAATAAATAAAAAACGTTAAAAAAAATTTTTTAAGTTGTCTTTATCCAATAAGAAATTAAATTCTCAGGGTACCTGGGTGGCTCAGTTGGTGGAGCATCTGACTCTTGATTTTGGCTTAGGTCATGATCCCAGGGTCATGGGATTGAGCCCCGCATTGGGCTCAACACTGAGTGTGGAACCTGGTTAAGATTCTCTCCCTCCCTCTCCCTCTCCCTCTGTCCCTCTACCCCTCTCCCCACCCCCCATCCATTCTCTCTAAAGGAAAAAAAAAATTACATTCTCAAAAAGCAAAGACTGTTTCATGGTGCTTTGATGTCTAATACAGAGCTGTGCAAACCAAGAAAACTTATGGACTTTCTGAGAGGGTAAAAACTAAATGACCCTCAACTGGCCCTTCCAAGGTTTATTTTTACTTAGTCTCTCAAACATTCCAGAAAAGCACTAAAGATACAGCTTGTAAGATTCCCAGAGCTGTCCAAGAACCATATATATCATAGTTCTGTGCTAATAAAGCAGAGAGTGTCCAAGAATTACTGAATTAGTAAACAACTTACTGGGCTCAAGAAATTTATCCCAAGGGTGGAGAGGTAAGTGTAAGTCAAACTAGGAAGAGTTGGTGCCCTGACAGGCCACAACTGGAAAATCCTCCCAAACCCAATAATCAGGTGTCCAGTGTACTTCAGCTCTGCCACGACACCTCCCTCTACGGAGATCCTGAGTCTATCCCAAGAACTATATGCAAGGTGAACCACTAAGATATGTCCAAAGATGTCCCTTCTATCAGCCTAGAGATAAAAAATGAAACAATGCTCCTCTTTTTCACTCATCTGTTAACCATGCAGAGCACCCAAGGTGAAAATTAAGGGTAACAGTTTGCAGAGTAGGACAAAGATAAAAAGTTAGTCTGTGTGATTATACATAGAGAACTGCAGTGATTAAGTCTCATAAGGCATGCCTATCTTGTGTATCAGGGGTCATCATCCACTGATGATGGATAAAATCCAGACCACAGACATACTTTGTTCTGCCTGCAAAAAGGTTTTTAAACACTTTATAACTAGTTGCCAAGAGTTTAAAACACAATGATCTGAATTTCAAGTTTCTCCTAAAAAACACCAAGACTGGTCACATTGTGCCCACATTCCAGTACACTACAGTCCCCACTACACCCTTATATATTCGTATGTGGCTTACTTTACTCATTTACATTACCTGCCTAAAACTCAGGCATTTAAGCTTGTAATCCTTGCTTTATGTGATGGCAACCAATCACTACTTCCATGATTACTTCCACTCTGACTGGGGCTCCAAATCACCATACTGCTTTATTGTATTTTCATTTAATTAAACAATTGCTGTTGAACATACTGAAATATAGAAAAAGAACAATAAAAGCTAAACAGCTGCCAATTACATTTACACAAGCCCTTCTAGCCTGACAGTAAAACCTCCCCTTCTCCCTTCAACTCGACTCCACCATTATCCCAACAGCAGAATTATTCTAATTAGTCACACTGAACCACAGGAGCAGACTGTGATCAATCAATAGAAATGGCAAACAAAGGCTAGGATGATCCTTCCAGTGAATGCTGTATAAATACAGTGAGTCTTCTCAAAAGCAGGAGCTGTGTCTTTTTCCTCTCTAGCTGCTCATACTAGCCAGTCTTAAAGTACCCTATCAATGAAGTTAGTATCTAAAAGTGGCAATCATCCTTCATTCTGGAACACTGGGGAAGTGCAATAGTGGCGGAACACTGAGAACTTCAAGTTCAACTGGGATTGGTACCCGGCTACTCATGATATGTGCCTATAACCTGAGCTCTTACTGAGTCAATGAGCATCAATCTCAAGATTAGACATCACTGGGGGTGCCTGAGTGGCTCAGCCAGTTGAGCGTCCGACTTCGGCTCAGGTCATGATCTCGTCGTCTGTGTGTTCGAGCCCCACGTCGGGCTCTGTGCTGACAGCTCGGAGCCTGGAGCCTGCTTCGGATTCTGTGTCTCCCTCTCTCTCTGCCCCTCCCTGACTCATGCTTTCTCTCTGTCTCAGAAATAAATAAACATTAAAAAAAAAAAAAAAAAAGAGTAGACATCACTGTCTACAGCCACTTTTGAAATGAAGCTCAAGTACAAGTCTTGAAGGAAGAACAAATTTTCTTTTCTTTCTTTTTTTTTAAGTTTTTTTAATGTTTATTTATTACTGAGAGAGAAGAGAGAGAGAGAGAGAGAGAGAGAGACAGGGAGAGAGAGAGACAGAATCCGAAGCAGGCTCCAGGCTCCAAGCTGTCAGCACAGAGCCTGACACAGGGCTCGAACTCATGAACGGTGAGATCATGACCTGAGCTGAAGTCAGATGCCAACTGACTGAGGTACCCAGGCGCCCCTCTTTTTTTTTTTTTTCATTGAAGTATAGCTGACATACAAAAGAAGAACAACGTTTTTGATTTGAGATGAGGGTTGGAAGAAAAAACTATTACTATCTGGAAAATGACATTTTGGTAAAGAAAGGGAAAAGCTTTGAAGCCTGAGATACTTCCAGGCCCAAGTGAAAAGATGCTGGATTGGTCACACTATCTAATCAAAGACTGGATTGCTTATTATGCAAAGCATATCAACTCAACAGGGCTCAACAGGGCCTATCAACCCAGGTGAGCAAGGCAGGCTCATCAAACCAGATACTTCCTAGGCTATGTCATTTCATAAAGCCACTTTTTTTTTTTTTTTTTAATTCTGCAACTTAGATCAGCAAGTTAAAACACAAACTATTTCCTGGACCATTTCCATCCCACTTATTTTAAATCGATAAATACAAACAATAAATACTGTCCCACACCAACACACACACACACACACACACGCTTCAGGAGGGCAGGGGGTATTAGGTAGGAAGAAACTGAGTTTAGTCACATAGATAGTTTTTCCTACGTAGTTTTTCCTTCTAACACAAGGAGGTTTTGATCCTCCTTGTCACTACTTCACCATGCAAAGTCCTGACTGCCAGAGCCAGAACCAGGCCACAAGTCAGGATCACATACTAAAACTAATCCTAGGTAAAGATAACATTTATGAAGTGTCCATTACTTTCTGAAAGGCATTAGGTTGATACTGCTCATTCCCACCTCATGCTCTCCCTAGGCCATTGCACATATATGCTACTGCTTTTAAGAAGTATGTAAATTAAACAGAACAATCCCAAAACAGACCTTTCTATTTGTATCCCCCACAGGGCCCAGAGAACTGCCTTGTGTACCTGAATTAAAGGCATAAAATTTTCTATGTTATGCATTAAAAAACACTACTTACACTATTCCTCATTTCTGAAGACACTCTTTACCTCTGGGGGCTTTTACAGTTTTACAATACAGAAGTTTATTGAAAGTTACCACAGCGCCATAAACTACTCCTTGGAGTTATGCTCCATCGTTCACTCTGCTGAACTTTTAAATTAGCTGAACATCTTTCATGACTCTTTTACCCACTAAAAATAAGAGGCCAACAGTACCAAACCACCAATATTCAAATCCTTCTCTGTTCTCAGCCAAATATGCCATAATAGAGTGGCTTCCTTGTGAATGAACATCTCTTTAGGCCAAATGAATTGAAGACCCTGGGGTAAATGCCAACTGAAAACATACACCAGAAGAGAATATCTGTAAACAATCATGTAAAGGAAGAACAGGCTCAGAAGGTAAGTCCAGGGTTTACATATAGACGCAGACTGGCAGCTGAGCTGCCCTAGAAGAGCAGTCTTCTCTTAGTCCCAATCTCCTAAGACTGACCTCAATCCTTCCACACTTCTTCTCACTACCTGAGTCTAGGTTGCACTAGTTCATCATCCAGGATTTAAAAAGCAGTCAGCTGTGTTAATGAGGCAGTCAAACAGAAGTGGACGCTGTACAGGATCTGCAGAGACTCTCATACCTAAGGTCTAAAAATCAATCTTAAAAAGTACATACAATGTTCTTTAGGTTTGCTTTCAGGTTTTGAGGACTGGGCTCTTTGGGATGCAGAAAGCTCGAGAAGAGGGAAGCTGAAGACTAGATTAAGCCTGAGAACACAAGAAGAAAGATTCGGACACCCGAAAGGGATCAGAAGTCAGAGCCGAAGTCGCCCCTCCAGCCGCGGGGGCCTGACCTTTGCCCCCTGCATGCCTTCCAGTTCCCTCCCACAACAATCTCTCCCCGACTTATTATTGCGTCTGCGTCCTTAACCCACCCGGCTCGTCCTATTTAAGGGCCCTCCTCCCCTCATTCCCTGTGGCGATGTCAAGACGGCCTTTACGACACTGAAACTCTAAGAGACTTCGCTGACCTGTCAGCGGATCCAAAATGGCGGGGCCTAGTCCCAGGACCCGCAGCCGCTGCTCATGTCCAGCCCGGGCCCCGAAGGCGTCTTTAAGCGGCTCTCCCGGCTCTGGTGGCAGATAGGAGAAGGGAAGGAGCCTGTTTCCTGGAAGTTGAGGCCGAAGTCAGGGAGCGCACAGACGGCCAGAAAGAGTCGGCCGGAACGGGCGGTGGAGCCGGCTACCTTCCCTGTCAGCTCTCTGACGTGGTAACTAGCCTCAGTCTAGCCCGCTGCCTGGTAACTGCGCGAGCCCTGCTGTTTACAGCCAATCATAGCATTGTATCGTGAGAAGTGGCATTCCAGCTACCCAATAGAAAGAGAAAATTAGCTTAGGGAGGCGGGTACTACCTAAGGAGGCGAGATTACAAGGGAAAGAAAAGGGTAGGTAGGGGACAACCAACGGATACGAGTCCTCTCTGAGTGACAGTTAAAAGAGCCAATAAAAATTAAAAATTGTGCTGGACGGGTGGAGAGGTGGAGCTTGGTAGGTTTGGTTGCAGTGTGCCGCTTAGCAGTGGCTGCTGGGCATTATGGGGAGGAAAGTTACGATTTGCTGGAAAGGGGGCGGGGTCCCTTTTGAGAGCCTGAGCGGGCGACCTTACTGCCCTCCACTTCCCTCCCCTGCCCACCCCGGCCACCCCCTAACAAAAGTTATCTAGGCCAATATCTTGCCCTTTGAGGGATCACTCACTTCCTTTCGAGGCAGCTCTGGGTTCTTTCCATCCTAAAACCAGTCCCATAATCCATTGGAACCTCCCCACCCTCCCGCCCGCCTGCCCTGTTTGGCTTCTCATACGGGTGTCTGTCCCATTACAACTCTGTTTCTGCATCTTGTGCCGCATTCCTATCATTCAGAAAGAGAGAAAATGAGAGGGAGCAGGAATCTTGGATATCTAATTCAGGTCTCTGTAAACCGCGTCCCAGGGTGGAAAGATGGCCCCCACGTTCACGTACCTAATTAATGCAGAGCAGAGAGACAAACCCAGGTGTCAGTCCAGCTTCCCTTTTCACTGCCTCTCACTACTTCTTATGCCTTAGACTATCGGGTTGTACTTCCAACTCTCTTCTTCATACTAAGCACTGGACACTACTTACCTACCTGAAAAAAATCTAATCATGAGGGCTAGTCAACATCACCCGGGGCCAAGAAACTAAATGCTAAGAGGCCCAAGGACTAGATGCCCACTCTAATCTTCACTCTTCTACCTCCAGCTGCCTCTCCCCTTGCAAGAGATGATAGAGGTTGCCGGGATATTTAGAATTACCTAGAAGTGAGAGTGTGTAGGAAGAAGACAAGGGGATGAGTTTTCTCCTTGCTGATTGAATGGTGTAATTCTCAGACTGTCTGCTGGAACAGAGCCCAGGTGTCCCAGCAGACTTGAAGAGACTACTGAGGCAGTGGGAAAAGATACCAACTTTCTCCCCATTTATGGGTGACCCAAATCCAGAGAAACTCCATACCTAACCCCATAGGAATGTGGGAATGCTCTAGATTCCTCTAATTTGAAGACACCACAAGATTGAACATCAGACCTGAGAACTCCTCAACAGCTTCCTGCACCTGCAGACCAGGCTTCTGAACTCTGGGTCCAACTTGAGGATCTTGCCTCTTTCACCCAAAGAGAGTTAGAGGAAGAAGACAGAACCACCGTATCACCTCTTTCCACAGTACCTGAGCCATTTCCACTTTCATTTGAAACCTGGGATTCGGTCTTCTGGGCCTGTCTCAGGTTGAGAGGTCCTGGAGAGCCAACTGGAAAATCCTAAGTACACCAAAACTCCCTACTCTCCTCATCTCTGCTCCCATATACTTCCAACAAGTAATCAACCTAAATGCATGAATGGGAGTGTGTTAGAAATGAGGGGGGGGGGGGGGGGGGAAGATGACAATATCCATCATCTTACCAGGCAGAATATCTCCCTCTTAGATTTCAGTATTGAGTTCTACATAATGCCTAGGAATAGAAATATGAGGAAGATATGGTACTTGACCTCCTAAAGCTTAGCATCATAGAGGACTTCACATAAGCTGATCTCTTCAGTATGGTGGGTGGAGTAATAGAGAGTGTGTGTAACAGGGTTGTGGGAGCATGAAGCTAGACATCTAGCTATACAATGGGTATTTAAGGAACCCATTTTCTCTGAGAAAATCAGACCTGATTGGAGCTTAGGAAGATGAGTAGGAGTTGGCAAGATGAAGGCTGGGAATATGTTACTGTCCAAAGAAAGGCCAGAGGTGTGCAGGAAACCACTAGGAGATTGGAGATTTAGACAAGGTCAGGTCCAGGCAGCTCTTCCTGCCCATGGGTCCTGTCCCCATGCTTTAATAAAAACACCCTTTTGCACTGGGGTGGGGTGGGAGGGGGAGGCAGGGTCAGGTCCTGAAAGTCTTGTATGCCAAACTAGGGAGCTTAGCCTTTGTCTTAACAATCAGGAGCTATTGCAGAGTTTTAGAGACATGACTGGTCAGATTTATTTTAGGATCATACTGTATGATAAGGCCTAGGGCCCTCAGGGGCACCCAAGCAACCCAGCCTCACTCCACATGTTCTTTGGCACATCAGTCCTGTCCCTTGCAACTCCCTATCTAGCAAGCATCAAGGCCACATCTTGCCCACAGGATGAACCTGATATCACCCTGGGAGAAGCTAGCCCTCTCAAGCCTATGAGAACATAGCCTGGGCAAGCCAAGGGTGTAGACTAACAGGTGAACCACCCAGACCCTGACTTACAGTGAGAGCCTCCTTTAATTCTGAGGGGTAGACGGGAGTAGGCGGGTAGTAGATAAGTTTCTTGCCCAAGGACACTCGGTGGTGGTGGCAGGGTTAGAATGACACCTTGGTTTGCCTCATTCCAAACCCTGCTTTCTTAACGAAGCCACCTTACTTGGAGAAGAGGAGAGGTGGGGGGACAGGACAGGAGATAGCTGAGAAGAGGAAGAAAAGAAAGATGTAAAGAAAAATAGCACAGAGAAAGATAAATTAGTCTTTCAAAGGGGCAGAGGAGGGAGGAGAGGGACAAACAGCAAGAGCAAAGCAGCGGAGGAGAAAGGAGAGGAAAGAAAGGCAAGACATGGGAGTACTGGAGCAGAGACAAAAGCGCGGAGACAGACAGCGACAAGTGGAGAAAATCAGCGAAACTTGAGCGACAACCAAGCGCTGAAACCCGGTGGCCTCTCCCGGCCCGTGCGCCCTCCCACCTGGCGCCCCGGCTGCACTGTACAATTCCCCGGCACCACTGTACATTGCTCAGAGTAGCGGCCTGGCCCCACTTCGCCGCCGGCGGGCCCCGACTCCGCGGGGCCACCGGCCCCACTTTACTCTCGCCCGCTTGGCTCTGCCAAAATGTTCTGGCTCAGCGAGGTTTCAGCCACGTGGGGAAGGGCGTGGCCCAGATGCTGAGGAGTGCCTCCGATTGGCCAGGGGGCGGGCTTCTTGGCGGTGCGCCGGCCCGATCCCTCCCCCGAAGGCGGGGCCTGAAAATTCACAGCTGGAAAGGGTGGAGCCCGGGAGGCGCAGCTGGAAGGGGGCGGGGCCCGAAGCGCGAGGCTAGCAGCCGCGGGCTGGGGGCGCCCTGGGCTGCCATAAAGTGAATGGGAGCCGGCGGGGGGTGGCAGTCAGCCGCGAGGCTCACTCTCTCCCTCAGCGAGTCCGGGAGCGCCGGAGCCGAGCGGCGGTCCGGGCACAGGGGGGTGGCCCCCGCCCCGGCCGGGTGCCCGGCCCCTGGCCCCTGCCTGCCCTCCAGACTGCCGCCGCCGCCGCCGCCGCCGCCGCCGCCGCCGGGAGTCTGCCTGCTGCGGGACTCACTGTGAGTGCTTGACCATGCGGGGAGAGGGGCTCATGAGGCCGAGGGGCCACGGCCGAACTTCAGGATCCCTAGAACAGGACCTGGGTGGCTGAACTGGGGAACGGTGCCTGGGGAACGGGTCTAGACTGGGAGCGCGTACTGTAGACTCGGGGCCAGGACTTAGGAAAAGGGAAACTCAGCGTCAGGACTCGGGGGACAGAGAAGAGGGAGACTCGGGATCCGGAGGGAAGCCGGAGACAAGAAGCCCGGACCGGAGCTCCGCGAAGCAGGGAGTCGGGAAATCATTACCAGAAAGAGCCCTGGAATTCGGGGGCGCGGGGCAGGCGGTCAGGGAGCAAACAGGGTTGCCGAGGCCCTGGCCAGCGGGGGGAGCTGGAGGCGGCCGCGCAGCGTGGGGGCAGCTGACGGCTCCGGACGCCCCTCTCCCAGGGATCAGACTTGAGGGGCTGGGAGCAGGAGTGAGTCTGGTCGTACACGCTTCTCTTCCCAGCCACTTCGCAGTCGGGATAGGAGCCGTGTTGTGAGAGCCTGGCTGCGACTGGGTCAGATGGCCGCTGTGCGGGTGGCAGGGCCGAAGCTGGGCAGCCCGAACGACTAGCCGGCGGGTCTGGCGTGTCGGGCTTGGGGTGTCACGGCCCGGATGGGCTACGGCCCGGAGCCACATGGAATTGGACGGAATGTCCGCCGCGCGCGCGGCTCGGAACGGACAGAATGTCCGGGGAGGCGAGGTGGGTCTCTCCGGAGCAGGCACTGTGTCCGGCAGGGGCGGACAGAATGTCCCTGGCCGAGTGGCATGTCCATCTACCCGGCCGCGCCTTGCTCAGCTGCTGCATGTGCAGTGGGGTTCGCTGTGGTGGGTCGCCTCAAATCCCAGCTCACACTTCGCAAACTAGTTTCTGCCCCTAGGGGCTGCGGAGGCGGGGAGAGGGACAGGGAGCAGGGAGTGAGAGCAAAGTCCTGGCCTTGGAGTGGAGTGGCGTTGGGGGACCTTCCCTCTCCAACCCAGACTAGATCTGAGCATCATCCCCGCGCACTTCTAGAATCCAAATTTGAGGAGAGAAAGACAATGGTGGGATTGCTAGACCAGGAAAGGAAAAAATGAACCACAAAGGGCAATAGGAGGGTGAGGAGGAGTCGGCACAAGCCCCTCTGACAGCTTCAGTTCCCTCACAAACTCAGAGTCAACTCCTAATTCCAATACAGCTGACCAGACAGCCCCAGCTTCCTACCTGGGTGTCAGCAGGCTAAAGACTCCTTCCCTGCAAGGGGCAGAAGCCCAGGCCTGAAGAGAAAACTGCAGCCCTTTAGCAAAGCAAACTCTGTGGTTTTGTCTCCCTTTTGGCTCTCTCAGCCCCACCAATCCCAACAGCACCCTGGTGGCTGAGAGGAAGAAGGAAGGAATGCAGACTCTGGGGTCAACATGGGGCCTATATGGCCCTCCGAGTCTGGTGGGGAAGGATGTCTCAGGCCCACCCAACTGTCGCTTTTGTTTTATCTGCAGTTGGGGAAGGGCCTTAATTCCTTTGGACCCATACAGTGATCACCCACCCTGACCCCAACTCTTTAACCAGAGCCTAATTAAGCTAAAGGGAACAGAGAAGAGAGAACTTTCCCTGTCTGTGTAAGTCAGCAGAGCAAGCCATCTAGGGACTGAGTTTTCATGGGATAGGTGCAAAGCGATGTGTTTAGCAATGAGTAGCCTAAACAAGTGGGCCTCAACCTCTCTCACCCACCACCCATGAATGACATATAATATATACGCCCCACACTATCACCTTCATTCCTCAATTTTAAAGTTTGCTTATCACTGGCTAGACCATTGTTTCTCAACCTTTTTTTTTATCCCTTGCCCGCTTTTGATAAATATAAAGAAACACCCCAATTACTCCCACCATATTCTGATACCTTTTTCAGGGGCTTGTGCTCCCATCACCTGTGAAAAATCACTGAAAATATGGGTGAAATGAAAGGCATTTCATTTTCAAAGTCAGGAAAGGAATAGGGAAGGCATTAGAGATGGTTCCCTGAAGACCTTAGCCTAAAGTTCTGCATTTGCCAAAAAGGCCAAAAAGCAATACCATTATAATGAAGACGAGTGGAAACAAAAAAATAGAACTTTCTCCCATCCTTTCATAAAACCATGTAGTTGAGTGCATGCCTGGTCACTGGCTCTTATGGAGAATGTCATGGACCTAGAGAAGGATCAGAGAATGATTCACAGAATGGGGAGCAAGGGGCTGCTAGAGAGAGCAAACTTCAAAGTTTAGGCCTCTGGAAGGTGAAATAGGATGGAAATCCACAAATAATGAAAGGCCTAGATAAGCAGAAGATTTGTTTGCTCCCCAAATCCTGAAATGGGAGATGAGGGGGCCTCATAGAACCGGAGTGATGCAAGCTCAGGATGAATAGGAAAATGTTCCTTGGCACACAGTGGGCAGCAAACTTCCAAAGCTCATTTCCAGAAAGGAGGTAGAGGCAGGAAGTAGAAACGGAATCCTTCAGGGCTTGGGAGGATCAGTGCATGTCAGAGCCACAAATGGTTGCTGGAGCGGAGGGGGCAAGGCGTGGAAAGAACTCAGACTCTGGTTTTAGGAGAACTGGATTCAAATCTCTTCAATCTGTGTAACCTCGTACAAATTCATCTTAGAGGTGAAATGAGAATGCACATTCCTGACACTCAAGGTGGTTTCAAGAGTTCTATGAAATCATGTATTTGAAAGCCCTTTGCAAATGGAGAAGCACCACAGAAATAAGAAGCATTATTGCTATTATTATGCCCAAACTGTAGGTCCCCTGTAACCACAGAATCTTTGTTTGGAAGGATGGGGTCTCAAGTCCTAGAGCAGCCTGGTAGCATCTGATCCAGTCACAGGAAGATTCTCAATGACAGATGGAACACCCTATCCCAAGCTTCTGATGCCTGCCATTTACCCCTGCTCCTCTCCAAGAAGAGTCCTAGGGAGCTCCACAAATGCTTAACTCTTCCACTAATCTGATCCGATCCCTGCCTGCCTCCTCTTCAAGGCTGTGAATATGAGCCCAGGATCCAGATCCAGGAGGGCAGAGGGGAACAGGCTGGAACTGAGCTGGGGATAGGCATGAGAAAGGGACAGAGCCACCCAAATCTTTTTTTCTCCATTCATTCTAAATGATGAGTCCTAGAGGGTGGGGAGGAAGAAGGAAGCTAACCTGAAAGATCCATTAGGTCCTGAGCTTTGGGATCATCTGGAGTGTCTAGTCCATGGTCATGGACCAGGGACCCATGAGGAGAGTGATAGGGACAGAAAGGCAGTGGGGTAAGTGAGAGCTGCTTTCAAAACTCTCTCCACTCCTTTTCCATTGTCCTCCCTGGGGCCTTCTTTACACTTTAGTTAAGTGCCCCCCTTTCCCACCTTTCCCCTGCTCAATCCATTCTGTTCACCACAGCCAAATAAAGGTCTCAGAGATACTGCTCTTATGTCTCTCCCCTGCCTGCAAGCTTCCAGTGACTCCCATTGCTTGGAGCACTGCTTCTCAAAAGGGGGATGGGGGGAGAGGGCAGGACAGGAGTGGAAGGGGCATGACGCTGCAAGATAAACATGGCCCATCTTCCTGGTGTGTGATGTCACTTGAAGATGTCACGTGGAGATTTGGAGAGAAAACATTATTTTATATTAAGACAAATATAATTTAAGTATGGAACAGAATGCAAAATTTGCTTCAATTTTTACCATAAGGTTGGAGATCTCAAAGAAGTTCCATATTGGTGGCAGATGTTTGAGGTTGTGCTCCCAGTTTCCCAGAGTCATGTTCTCTGTTACTGGTCTTAGGGGTTTTTGATGGAAAAGCTGGAGATGCTCTAGCCTAGACTCTATCAAACCTGAAGCACCATCCCTTGTCCTTCATTGGAGTCCCCCCGACCTGTTTTTCTCTGATGATCTCCCGTGGCCCACACTGAGACCCTGGCCACATTAGGCTGCCTGTTGCCCTATGAACCTGCCAGCTCATTCCCAATCCTGCTGTGTTATTTAGAAGCCTCTGCTCCTTTACCTCCCCAGTTCCCAGCTCTGCCATGTGCTACCTTCTCTGAGCCCCAAAACCTGATACCTTACATGGGATTCCATCTCTTTGATCCCCCACAATGTGAATATTAGTCCCATTCAGCCTATCGTCGTCCATCCTGTTTGCTTCCCCAGACTGTACAGGCTCCTAGAAGTTAGGCTCTGTGCCTTACCATTCTTAGGGATTTGTCTTAGCACCTAACATTTGCTGAAGGAAAGAAGAAAGGGGAAGAGTGGGTGTGGGGGCCCATTTCTCTGATCCTTAACTTACCCCTTGATAAATTAACCACATCAAATCATTGCTGCCTCCACTTGAGTCTTAGGGTTTCTTCGTGGGGCTGTGAGACTCGTCTACAGCTGTCTTCGTTTGCTCCCATTTGCTCACCGCAGTTCGGCAAACCAGACGGTTTGGGCGTTCAGCATCCCTGATGAAGTTAAGGGCCTCACTTCAGATCCAGGTTTCTAGGTGGGCTCCATGCTAGTTAAGGGCCCTGGTTTATACTCTATTGCCAACCTGCTATTTGCTGAGCAGAGCCACAGCACCCCAACTCTATCCCCTCCATCTTCCTCTTCATTCAGTGGTTTTCTCCCATCTCAGTTCTAGGGTATACCTTCTGCTTAGGCATTATTATTTCAACTACTTGGGAGCTCTCTGGCTGTAGTCCTAGTTTCTCCCGTTGGCGTCAGGACAAAAGTGGGCACACATGGCATTTGCCTTCTTGCCATGAGCTTGGGTCTCTTGGAAGCCATGGCCTCCCTACTGTGAACTCTCTGGCCTGTGATGACCTCTGCTCTCCACCTTAATATACCTTGAATATTTTGGTCTTGCTGCAGTCCATGATAGGCTTCCTGTAATCCCATGTAGGCAGCCTGTACCTCAGAATCAGAGTGCGCCTGCAGGCCCTTTCTTCTTCCCTGGGCTAGGATTGTCACCCTGACCCCATGGAGCCTTGCCCGTGCATCCCCAGCAGGGTGTGTCAGGAAGGCTGGATGGGGGACAGGCAGCCCCTCCCAGAACTGGACTCAGCACCACCGTTAAATCCTGACTCTCTTTGGCCCTGCCTGGTATTTCCTACCAGCGTCAACCAATCCTGCAGCTTCCAGACTTACTGCTTGTCCCTGTCCACTGAGTGAGGCGAAGCCCCTGGCCTCAGTCCCAACTCCCCAGCTTCCTGACCTCCAACAGTTTGGGGGAGCTTAATCCTCAGCCAGCCTGTCTCCAGCTCAGACAACAGCTTGGCGCCCCCCGCCTCTGCCTGGCTAGCCCACCCAGCCACGAGTCAGCTACAGGCCTGTGCCCCCACCCTTTATCTCTCTGTTGCCTGCTTGACTGTGGTGTTCTTGCCTTTTCAGTTTCACAGGCAAGGCCCTTCTCAGCCTCATCACGCCCTTCCCACTGTTACTACCCCAGTCAAGAGCCTGAAAGCTTCCTTCTTTCTTTTACCAGTCCCTGATCCCCAAAGTACCTCTTAGCTTGGGTTAGTCTGTCCATTTTGTTGTTACCTTATTGACTGGGCCCTCCCTTATGTGTAGGGTAGGGTATTCACAATACACCTTTGCATTCCACTCTCAAATGCTGCATACTTACCTTTATTCAATAGAGAAATTCTTCACTGGGAGATTCAGGGTCTAGGAAGGTGAACTCAAGCAAGGGCAGATGTGAGGATGAGATCTTACCACTCTAGCCTCAGTGCCTTACTCAGTGCCCAGCTCATAGAGGTGCCAAATAAACATCTGTTCAATGAGTAAGGAGGGAGGGGAAAGCAACTGGGATAGAGTTTTACCCCCACTTATTTTTACATCAAGTTTTATTTTAACCCTATAACAATACTAGAGGTAGGTAGGGAAGGAATTATGTTTTCCCTTTTAGAGATGGAAAAAATATGTCCAGAGAGGTAAAGAACACATAGCTAGGAAGTTGGGGAGCCAGGACATGAACCCAGATCTTTGTCTCCAAACCTAATTTCTTCCGGCTATATCAAATCACTTTCCTAGGTGGGAGCTGGACAATTTCTGCCCCCTTCCCCCAAGCCATCCTCTTATTCAGACTTCTCCCCACCCAGCCAAACAGGCTCTCCCCCAGCAACCACTGAGTATAGAGCACTCCCCTGGCCCCTTTGGCCTCCTCCTCCCCCATAGAATCCTTAGTTCCTGGGACTGAGAGCTGAGGTTCAGAGGGGCCAGGAAGGGGGGAGGGTAACGGCTAGCTCCAAAACAGCCAAGGCAGCTGTCCCTGTCACAGAGAGAGGAGACTGTGTGACGGTGTGGGTCTGTCTGCCTGAATGTGGGAGCACATGTGTGGGAGAGTATGTGTTTGTATGCCTCTAGCTCCAAGTCCAAGTGCTTATTTTGTCTGAGTGGAGGCCCATGTGTGTCTGCATGTGTGTCTGTCTGTCTCTGGGAACACACAGCCTGAAGTCCACTTTCTCGGCCTCGTCTTTTACTTTGGCCCTTGTCTCTCCTCACCGTGCCTCCCTCTGCTGCAATAGAGGGTGAAACCAAGACACAGGTATGGAATGCTGGGGGAAGGGGAGTTTGGAATAGTGGAAGTCTGGAGCCAAAGCAGACTGGAAGGACAAATGGCACCGTGGGATTTAGCTTTCCCTTCAGGCGAACCCAGTTATCCCTCTTTTCCCAGTGGTGTTGCTCCCATGGCCTCCGGAGAAGTCAGGGGCATGGTTTGCATTTCGAGAGCATCTTGGATATGAAGTAAAAGGAGACTTCAGAACACCCCCTTTTCCAGCTCCCAGTTCTAAGCCTTTTGAGCTATTTGGGAAGAACTACCAGTCAAGGCTGCCAGAGGCCCCACCCAAGGGCATTTCCCTTCTATCAGACCATCACTGGGGCAGCCCCAAGCCTGATTCCTGACTGCAGATCTGGAAGGGGAGGTAAGCTGAGCACACCCACCCCGAACCTGACGTCTCTCCTTCCCCGGGTTCCCCTTTAGTCCTACCTCTCCAATCCTACGAAAAGGTCCAAGGTCTAGACCCCTCTGCCTGCGGACAGAATGGGGACTGCTTCTCAACCTCCTTCCTTGACCTCTGTCCCATGCCCAATCTCGCTTGAGAGGTGGGGGGGGGGCAGCTGTCATCTCTCAGCTGGTTGATGGGGGCATTACCATGTGCAAATAAAGGCTGCTGCCCATCTGTGCCTCCCTGAGAAAGGCTCCTAATAAATTCAGAGCAGCCAAGTGACACACATCTCAATCTAGGCTAATCCGCCACATTAATGCCACCTTGCACAGCCTGCATTAAGTCCTTGTTAATGGGGAGGCAGATGGACCCCTCCTACCCAGCTAGCTCTTCATCCTGCTCCTCTGTCCCTAGCCTTCTTCGGTTCTCCTCTGACTAAGAGGCATCCAGAGTTCTTGAACCTCACTAGTGCTCCTTTCTCCTCATCCCACCAGAGGGGACTTGGAAGAGCCAGCAGGAAAGAGGACCTTGCAGGGGAGACTTGGAGAGGAACCCAGGCAGTCTCCCGGGCAAAGTCAGGCGAGGTTTGGGATAGGCAGTAAGGGTGGGAATATGACCTTAAGAAGCCCACATCTACTGCTGAGGTGGGGAGTGCTGGTAGAGACTGGCATGAGTAGAACTGGTAAGGGTGTGATAGGTGTCCAGGTAGGCACAGAAGCAGACAAGGCAAGAATGCCCAGGGATTTTCAAACTTATTTCTGATCCTGGAACCCTTTCTTCAAATGCTATCTCTCTAGAAAGGATAAACAAAACAGGCAAAAGCAAGACTGCCCTAGTTGAAGCAGATTCAAGCCAGGCCAGGCTAGAGCTCTATCCCTGAGGCTAGTCCCAAGTTCCAGTCCCTGAGGGGGTTTGTAACACAATTTGAAAAAGCAAATGAAGAAAAAGCATTAGCTGAGGAGTTTCCCAGATCTGGTTCAGATCCCAGTTCCACCACGTATGAGCTCTGTGACCTTAGTGGTGGCTTCAAGTCTCAGTTTCCTCACTGGAACAAGGGTGATAATACTTAATATCGATGCATTCTTGTGAGAAGAGAGATAATGAAGTAAAGGCACATAGTAAGTACTCATAAATAATAGCAGTGATTTTCCTTGTGTGAGACATATTGGGCCTCATTCAGAATCAAACCTGTCCCACTGAAGAGTGAATAACAGAGGTTCAGGTAGTGCCTCATGTTAGCTGAGGGGCATGTATGAGTTTGTGGGGATACTGGACATACATGCGAAAGGGAACTGAAGTTTTTGAGGTTGTGGTATACAGTATGTGGTGTGCAATAGTGTAGTTTCCATTAACTTGATAAGTATCTATTGAACAGCAACTGTGCACCAGGCAGAGTTTTCGGTGCCCATCAGTGAACAAAACAGTTTGGTGTGCATATCTGTGCATGAAACTTCTGGGTATACACCTTCTCCCCCTTAGGCTAGTGTTTCCCCATTCTATCCTAGGGTACGCACACAAGAGTAGCTTATATCGGTGGCTGAGAAAGGGGACAGTGAACTTGAGGGGAAACACTACTGGGAACGGGATAACTGTGAGATGTTAGCCCCATCAACCTGGTCTGTGTCTTCTCTCCTTTCCAGAGTCCTCCCTCCATGGAGTTCGGCCTGCTCAGCGAGGCGGAGGCCCGGAGCCCGGCCCTCTCGCTGTCAGATGCGGGCACTCCCCACCCGCCACTCCCAGAACACGGCTGCAAGGGCCAAGAGCACAGCGGTGAGCGCACCCCCTACTGGGAGTAGGGGAGATAGCAGCTCAATCCCTCTTGCGGAGGCGAGGGGACCTGGGAGTGGAAGGCAGGGTGGGAGTGAAGGCTCGGTGGAGGAGGTCTGGGAGCCGCAGAGTTCGCGCAGGCCTGGGCGTCCAGTGACCTGCCCCCATCTCGGCCCCCAGACTCGGAGAAGGCCTCGGCTTCGCTGCCCGGAGGCTCCCCGGAAGACGGCTCCCTGAAGAAGAAGCAGCGGCGGCAGCGCACCCACTTCACCAGCCAGCAGCTACAGGAACTGGAGGCGACCTTCCAGAGGAACCGCTACCCCGACATGAGTACGCGCGAAGAGATCGCCGTGTGGACCAACCTCACTGAGGCCCGCGTGCGGGTAAGGTCCTCTCAGACCTGCAACCTTCCCGGCACCGCCCCCTCCCCCCCGCCCAGTCCCCGGCCCGGGCCTCCCTCTAGCCTGACGCTCAGCGAGTAGCCCTGGAGCCAGCAGCCTGTGCCTCTGCCCTGACTGCCCACCCTCGGCCCAATACCCAACGTGCGGAGACCTCCGCCTGCTGCCCCGCACCGCCTCCTTAGAACCAGCCTCTGGCCTCTGCTCTGACTCCACCCTGTCGCTCCAGGCCGCGCGTTTCTTCTCCTCCGGCACTGTCTCTCGTTCTCTTCTTCACCCCTCCTTGACCCCATCCTACAGGACCCTCCAGACCATGCCCCCCCTTACCCAATCTTGCCGGCCACAACTGTTCTCAGCCCCTTTACGCGGTGCGCTGCCCCTGCCCCCGGCCTGGCTGCCCAATCCCGTCTCTAACCACTTCCGTCTCATTTATCCTCCGCCTTGTCCTTGCCCGAACCCGGGTCTCGGGGACCTAGCCGCCAGCCGCGCTGACCCCGGGCCTCCGCCCGGCTGCTGCTCTGACAGTCTTTCTCGCATTCCCGCAGGTGTGGTTCAAGAACCGGCGCGCCAAGTGGCGGAAGCGCGAGCGCAGCCAGCAGGCGGAGCTATGCAAGGGCGGCTTCGCCGCGCCGCTCGGGGGGCTGGTGCCGCCCTACGAGGAGGTGTACCCCGGCTACTCGTACGGCAATTGGCCACCAAAGGCTCTCGGCCCGCCGCTCGCTGCCAAGACCTTCCCGTTCGCCTTCAACTCGGTCAATGTGGGGCCTCTGGCATCGCAGCCCGTCTTCTCGCCACCCAGCTCCATCGCCGCCTCCATGGTGCCCTCGGCCGCGGCCGCCCCGGGCACCGTGCCAGGGCCCGGGGCCCTGCAGGGCCTGGGCGGGGGGCCCCCCGGGCTGGCTCCGGCCGCAGTGTCCTCCGGGGCAGTATCCTGCCCTTACGCCTCGGCCGCCGCAGCCGCTGCTGCAGCCGCCTCCTCCCCCTACGTATATCGGGACCCGTGTAACTCGAGTCTGGCCAGCCTGAGGCTCAAGGCCAAACAACACGCCTCTTTCAGCTACCCCGCCGTGCCCGGGCCGCCCCCGGCCGCCAACCTCAGTCCGTGCCAGTACGCCGTGGAACGGCCCGTATGAATGGCCCGGTCCGTCGACCATCCCCGAAGGCGGGGTCGATAATTCACAGCCTCCCCGGACTGGGGTCGTCTAGACTGGCTTGCCCCTGCCCCGGGGTCTGAGAGGGGTGCTGGGGCAGCTGAGGGGTGGGGGGGAGGCGGCCGGCTCAGGAGACAGACTTCCCCCACCGCCGACCCTGAGGGGTGGACTGGACCCTACACACAGTCCGCGCCCCTGGGACTAAGGCCAGGAAAAGGGACCAGTTCCCCAGGGGCCAACTGACCCTTGGCCCACCCCGCCTTCTTCAGACTCCTCTCCTCATTTTCAAAGATTAATGAAATAAACGTGCGCGGACTGCCAAAGGCCTGATGATTCAGAGTTGCGATTCAGCCCCCTCCCCTCAAGCTCTCCCATTTCTAAAGGAGAGCTGGGTGTGCAGGAAAGAAGGGCCGGGGCTTCTAGGGCTTCAGTACCCCCTCAGCTCCCAACACCAGGATGGAAAAGCTGGGGGATTCCTGGACCCACGGAGCGCACCTGCATGCGCGTTTGTTGAGTGTGGCTTAGGGGCCAGCAACTTGGCTGGCGTTGGCCAAAGTTGGTGCTGCGGCGCCACCCGGTGGTCTCATGGCGGATAACTGGGAGGTCTGGTCTCCAACGCTTACTTGGCAGGAATCAATTCTGCAACTTAGGAAGCCTATGATCTTAGATAAGTTACTCCGCCTTTCTGCACCTGTTTCTCACTGTTCCTATGAGGAGCTTGGGCCTCTAATAGCAATAAAATTCTGCTCTGTGACAGATATTTATTAAGTGCCTACCAGGCCTAGGGTTCTTGAGTGTCTGTGTGTGAGCCTCTCATCCTTCCACACACCTTCTTAATCTCCTCACCCAGTGATCATCCTGCTTGCCAGCAGCCCTCTCCCATCACAGCAGTCCTCCTCTTCCCCCAAATCCCAAAGCCCCCAAAATCGTGTTGAAATCTTTAATTAAAAATAGAGCAAGAAGAAGATTTCTGGATAGAAATATAAATAACTCAGTTCTGGGGATCCTCTTCAGTCCTACCCCCAACCCAGGACCTGCTTGGCCTTCACATTAAAAATGGAAACATCAAAGTACTAGATTGCACCCCATCCCAGGGCTGACACTTCTTGTCTGACATAACTTCCTGCCACCTTGGGGCACACATCCCATGGGGAAAACCATGCAGGAAAGGCATCCTAATCATTCTCCCAAACCTAAGCTCAGCCCCTCAGTGCCTTGGTGGGGAGAGAGACGGGGGCTCCTTTTTCTCCAGCCCTTCACTGACTCTTGGTCTTGGCTTTGGACTTGGGCGTTATGTAGGTGTGGTGGAAGTAATGGGCAAAGAGAATGAAATAGGTCGTGTACAAAACGAGGGACCAGAAGAAGTGTTCCGTTGTAGTGTGGCATCCCTGTTCTTGTCTCCAGATGTAAGTTAGGATGCCGACAATGGTTCCCATAAACATCTGCAGGATCTGCAGGCTGGTGATGAGCTTGGGTAACCACGTGGGAGACTTCACTTTGGCAGCCCTCAGAGTGTAGTAGATGTACATGATGGCATGCACACCGTAGTTCATGGTCATGAACCAGCCGCCTGCAGCCACCTTGTTCTTGTATCCAAAGCTCGTGTACACTAGCACTGTGCTGTGGTGATACCAGTGTACAAAGATGAGTGGCCGCTTACGCAGGATGATGAAGGCCGTGTCTCCTGGGAGATGGGGAGTCATAGCTGGCATACCACCCAGTGCTGGAACCACCCTCCACACTGGCTGTAGGGGAATGGAGGGAATTCTCAGGGCATGGGGAGGGGTCTTTGTGGAAAATAATCTAAAGAGGGGCTTTGGTAAGAGGTGTTGTTAGGACCCAGGGGTGGGGGGAGGCACTCTCCATGTGATGGGGTGGGGGGCACTGAGGAGGGATGCAGTTGACCGGGCACCAGAGAGACAAAGCCTTGACACTCACCAAGTTCAATGACCTTGCTGAGAAGAAAGAGGCAGGACCAGAATTTGATTACGGAATTTTGGATGAAGACGGAGAAGCAAACAGTGTGCTTTAGGCTGCCCCTAAGTAGCACGGTCCCCATATAGCCCCACGTTCTCACTGCCCCCAGGATACTGAAATAGGAGAGAGGGAAAAGGTGTAAGGGTCATCCCCAGACACCAATTCACCCTTCCTCCTTGGCCTGGCAGATCACTGTCCCAAGCTCCACCACTTCTCCCCCACTTCCAATGAAATGGATCACAACTTCTGAGATCTGGGGCCAGGATCCAACCAGTAATCTAGAGGAGATGAGGGCTAGGGGAAGGACCAGGGAATGCTGGAGGACTGGACTGAAAGATGAGTTAGGGAATAGGGTTCTTGGGATGGGTAGGGATGGGTGACAGGATGGAGGAGATGGAAGGAGTTTCGGGGATGAAATATGGGAAGGAGGGGCTAGAGAAGTTATTGGAAGGTCTTGGGAGAGGGTGTTAGATGCTGAGAGTATTAGGAGCTGGGCAAATTCGTTAAAAGTACACAGACTCCATGAGCACAAGGGTTCTCATGAGATAGAACAGAAGCTATCAGTATGGGGCCTGGGGAAGAAGGAAAACAGGGTATAGGCACCTGGGCGGCTCAATCGGTTAAACATCTGACTTCTGCTCAGGTCATGATCTCACCGTTCGTGAGTTCAAGCCCTGCTTCAGGGTCTCCACTGACCATGCAGAAGATCCTCTCTCTCTGTCCCTCCCCTGCTGTCTCGCTGTCTCTCAAAAATAAATAAACATTTTAAAATGGAGAGAGAGAGGGAGAAGGAAAACAGGGTAATACGAGTGGGTGGGTGGGTGGAAGCCAGGGAGGGGGCTGGAGCTGAGAGAATGGGTTAGGGAGAGGGTTGGAGGGCAACTTAGGGAGTTGACTCAGTTGGGGTTTCTAGAAAGCTTTTAAGGATAAAATGAGGGTCTAGGGTCTACAGGATAGGCAGGGAGTGGAGGTGGGGGGGGGGGTGTCTTACCTGAAGATTGCAAGGCAGAAGGACCAAAGGATCAGAGGCCCCTGTAGGTTGAAGCCCTTCCGTGCCTTCATGTAGTTCTGCCCCACAAAGATGAGCAGCAGGTAGACCAGAGCTATGGGGAATGAGGTTGCCCTGGCAGGCAGAAGGCAGAGGGGATGGGCTTACAGGTGGGTGCTCGTTAGAGGAGTACCCACCCATCTCTTAAGGTGAGTGCTCTGGGTTGGAGTCACATCTCTGTCATTTATTGGCTGTGTGACATAGGAAAAACTATTTAGTTCTCTGAGCCTCAGTTTCCTTATTATAAAGGAGAAATAACACTCCTCTCCGGGCAGTGCTAAGGTATATAAAGTACCCAGCACAGGGCAAGGGCTGTGGCCAAGGTTTCTGTAGTTATCACTCTTTCGGTGGAATTGTGAATGGGTGATGGCTGCTGGCCCATGCCTAGAACAAACCCAGGACTCTGGTGCAAGAAGAATGTGGCAATAGTGTCTGCCTGGTTGGGTCATGGAAAATTAGCTGGAGCTCAAAATTAGCCCAAAAACACTTCTGAGGAGCTTCAGGGCAAAGCCAAAGAGCCTGGGGAAATCTTGCAAAAGCTCCCTGGCTGTGTCTCCTTCTCCACAGCAGGGACGATGTAGCATTGGGGGAACAACATGATAATTTGAAGGGCGGACTGCCTCTGGGCACCAGCACTATGCCTGCACGTGTGCACACATGGCCACAAAGGACAGAGGAGAGCCGTCTATAAGGTGGGTGGGAGTAGGAGTAGGAGTTCTGATTAACCCCCTTCCTCAGAGATCATTTCTCACTATACTCTGTCCCCTCAGTTTCTGCCTCCTACGTTTCTCACCCCATCCTCTTTCTTCCATTCTCCCTCCCGCCCTCCCTTTCTGTCTCTCTCTCCCTCTTTCTTTCTTCCAGATCTAATCTCTTTGAGGTACTAACCCTGCACTTGGACAACAGATATGAGCCATTACAGGGGAGTCCGATACCTTTGCTCTTTAAGAAAATCATTGCAGGCATTCAAGTGTCTCTTCCCTCACCCCCAACCCACCCCAAATAGCAGTCATCAAGGTAAGGACCTTGGCACGGCCCTTCTCCTTCTCCAGGTCTTACCAGTATTCCTCCAAAAAGGGCCTCATGTCCTGGAACAGCTCGAAGTTGTAAGGCTGGAACAGCTGGTCTATTTCGTCCGAGACATTCATAGCTGTGACCATTTCGTTCAGCAGACGTCCAAGTCCGGAGCTTCGGAAGCTAGGTGAGAGGCTAGGGGACAGAGGATGGAGCGATCTTGGGGCAGGACAAAATGCACGCCGGACTCAAGGAACTCCGCGGCAAGCGAGGAGCGTCAGATTCAGGGACGTGCGCCGCAATCAGCCAGCTTCCACTACAGCCACCACTGCAGTATATGAAGCGGATTGCAAAGCGGCGGGCGCAGGCGGCGCGAGGCCCCTCCCAGCGCCAGGCCGGTATCCAATCTTGACCAAGATATTCCCCCGGTCCCGCCCCTGGGCCGCAACCCGCTCCTGATTGGTTATCCTCAAGGGAGCCTCCCCTCCAGGTGTTCTCACGCCCCACCCCATATATGCCTGTCAAGGGCTCCCGCCACGCCCACTTTCCCACCCTTTTGTCCCACACCTCCATCCTCACCTGCTTGGTTTAGCCCCTGCGGCCTGGCCAGTATCTGGGCAGGCTAATCTCCCCCTGGCACTGCCAACCATAACTTTTGCCTCAGTTCTCTTCAATCCTGACCTACCTGGCAGTGAGGAGAGTGGAGGTGTCCTCAGCCTCTGGTGCATGCATTCAGGCATAAGGGTGTCAGTTTTCCACCTCCCTGAGACCATGGGAAACCCAAACCCCGAATGAGGATCAGTCCCCAATAGTCCCATCTACCCGCCTTCAGGTCTGTGGTTGTGGGCGGGAAGGAGACGGATGTTAGTTTTATTGTTGAGGTTGTTGATGTTGGTGTTTGGGGAGATGGTTGTTGAGGCTGTTGTGGTTTCTTTACAGTTTCCTGAATTCCCTAACTGCTCCAGCTTGAAACCCTGTAATAACCTTGAGAGGAAATGGGGTCACTCTCTGGGCTTCTGGGATTATTGTCTTCAGGCTTCCTGGAAGCCTTCTAGGGTTTATAGGAAGAAGACATGCAGTGCATCTCCCCACTGTCTTACTATTCTCTCCCAGAGTTTGTGTTTGTCTAATCAAATCTATTTTTTCCTTTACCTAGCACCAAATAAATAAATATTTTAAAAAATTTTTAACGTGGGGCGCCTGAGTGGCTCAGTTGGTTAAATGTCCAACTTCAGCTCAGGTCATGATCTTGCCATTCGTGAGTTCAATCCCGGTGTCAGGCTCTGTACTGACAGCTCGGAGCCTGGAGCCTGCTTTGGCTTCTGTGTGTCTCTCTCTATTGCTACCCCACTTGCACTCTCTCTCTCTCCCTCTCTCCCTCTCAAAAATAAATAAAGATTAACAAAAATCGTTTTAACGTTTATTTATTTAAATAGAGCATGAGCTGGGGAAGAACAGAGAGGGAGACAGAATCTGAAGCAGGCTTCAGGCTCTGAGCTTTCAGCACAGAGCCTGATGTAGGGCTCGAACCCACCAACCATGAGATCATGACCTGAGCTGAAGTTGGATGCTTAACTGACTGAGCCACCCAGGTGTCCCAAGAAATAAATATTTTAAAGCTTTTAGAGCCTTGCTTGTCTGTCCCTTATTTCTCTCTTAGGCTTTATGAAACTGAAGGAGAAATACAAGGCTTGAAGGCAGCTTGAGATAAGATGGTTATTTGCAAAACAAGAGCCAAGCGACATAAATATAAATATTTTACGTGGGGATATGGTTATAAATGGCTATGTGCAATAAAGCCCAAAGACACTAGAGCCTGAAGACCCAGGTAGGAATCCCAGCTCCACTTCTCTGAACCTCATCCACTCATCCAGGAAACCTGAAGACAATAATCCCAGAAGCCCAGAGGGTGACCCCATTTCCTCTCAAAGGTTATTACAGGGTTTCAAGCTGGAGCAGGAAAGAGTAGAGTGGGAAATCCTGCCAATGCTGTCTAAATGACCCTCAAATGCCTCCCTTTGTCTCTGTACTTCATCACCTCTCACCTGGTTGTCTTGCTCTACAGCCACTACCTTAGTCATGTTAACTGGTTGCACCACCTCCTTCTCTAATACAGTGATTCTTTCTCTGTATTGCATTAGATTTGGAAAAGAATTCCAAACCTGGCTGATCAGGAGATTACTAAATCCCAATCTCAGAGATTTAGACCCCGTGAGTGATCCCAGACCATACTTTGGTATATGTGCTGCCGAAGCGAGCACTCAGACCATACTTTGGAAACCATGCTGCGTTCCTGCTTCAAATCCTTCAGTGGCTCTTGACTGCTCCATATGTAGCCTGACACTCAGTGACTGGTACATGTTTGATGGATAAATGAATAAATGAAAGAATGAATATTATAAGAATAATACCATCTAGGTGGTACAAGACCTGAATTCAAATCTCAGCTCTACCATAAACTAGTCATGTGTTTTTAGACAAGTTATCTAACCTCTTTGAGACTCACATTCCTCATCCATAAAATACAGACAGTCATACTTGCCTGCCTACCTCACAAGGATGGGGGCAGTATACAAATCATATAATGTCAAGGAAAGGACATTGTGGATTAGACACATGGAAATGTCAGGGTGAATCATTTCAGAAGTTTACAAATTCATATAGCATATGTATACTCAGTTCTGAGTTTCTCTCAGATGAAGATATTTTGCATTGTCTTTCCCTGTGAAATTTAAAGATTTTATTTTTAAGTGATCTCTGCACCCAATGTGGGTTTCAGTTTACAACCCCGAGATTAAGAGTTGCACGCTCTACCGACTGAGCCAGCTAGGCAGCCCCTCCCTGTGAAGTTTAATGATGAAGCTTGGGGGAGAGATGTGCAGGAGAGGGGAAGAAGAAGTAAAACCTCCAGAAATTATTTGGTAGGGGAAACATTCCCTGACCCTTCGACTTGGTCTGGTACCACTACTATATATAAATTGTTCTCATAGCATGGTATTTCTTTCCTTCGAAGAGAGTTTATAATTACTTCATTATCTTTATGATTTCTTTTTTTAAAGATTTTTATTTTGGGGGCGCCTGGGTGGCGCAGTCGGTTAAGCGTCCGACTTCAGCCAGGTCACGATCTCGCGGTCCGTGGGTTCGAGTCCCGCGTCAGGCTCTGGGCTGATGGCTCGGAGCCTGGAGCCTGTTTCCGATTCTGTGTCTCCCTCTCTCTCTGGCCCTCCCCTGTTCATGCTCTGTCTCTCTCTGTCCCAAAAATAAATTTAAAAAACGTTGAAAAAAAATAAAAAATAAATAAAAAATAAAAAGATTTTTATTTTTAACTAATCTCTACACCCAGCGTGGGGCTCAAACTCACAACCGAGATCAAGAGTCGCATGATCCACTGACCGAGCCAATCAGGCGCCCCTCATGATGTCTTGGTGAATGCCTGTTGCCTGTTTCCCCTGCCAGTCCTTGAGCCCCATAAATACAAGGAATACATCTATTTTGCTTGACATTATTCTCCTAACACTGGGTACATACTAGATACTCTTATAATATTTGCTGCATGACTGACTGGATGGTGAAATCCTCAGCCTATAAAGCTGGGTGACACTCTTTGTTTCTCCAGGATAAACACACCAAGCTTATCCAATCTTTTACCTCTAGACCTCAGCTCTCTCATCTGTAAAATGAAGATAATGTCTACCTCAGAAGGATGTTTATGAGGATCAAATGAGATCACATGTGTTAAAGTACATTATACAAAGTTAAGTAAACATCAGTAATCATTATTTAAAAAGTAAATTTGTACAATTTTCTATTTCTTTTTAATAAAACTCAGCTAAACTTAAAAGGAAAGTCATGATCTGGTGATTGGTTGCACAACAATGTGAAATGTACTTAACACTACTGAATTGAACATTTAAAAATGGTTAAGACGGTAAATTTTATGTTACCTATATTTTACCACAATATTATAATTTTTTTATTTGAGAGAGAGACTATGAGCAGGGGAGAGGGGCAGAGGAGGAGAGAGAGAGAGAGAGAGAGAGAGAGAGAGAGAGAGAGAGAGAGAATCTCAAGCAGGCTTGAAGCTCAGCGTGGAGCCCGATGCAGGGCTCGATCCTATGACCCTGGGATCATGACTTGAGCCGAAACCAAGAGTCAGATGCTCAACTGACTGAGCCACCCAGGTGCTCCTATTTTTACCACAATTTTAGAACAATTTTAAAGAAAAACTACAAAATGGGAATCATTTTAAGAAGGCCAAATAAAGAGTTAATGTGCATACTACATAATAACTTATCTTTAATCCTATTTCTGGCCCTTGGTAAGTGGCTAAAGATATAGATAGGCTCATATTATGGACTCCACTGTCTCCAAATCCACCTCTCATTAGCTTCCAAAAAGATATTCCTAAAACACACGTTAGCTCCTGTCATTCCTCTTTAAGAACAAAAAAATCCTCAAGGCAGAGGTCAGAATCCTGAAGTTAGCCCTGACCCTTCCTTACCAGCCAGTGTCCCATCATCACTCAGCCTCAGAATTCCTCATTTCAGCTATTAGGGAAAAGTCACCACTCCATAACACAAGTACTATATTTTTATGTTTTTCAACCCCTTTACCTCTCTCCATATTGTTTCATCTCTCCAGACATCTTTTTCTCACCTGGACAGATCTTACTCTTTGTTGGCCTTAGCTCTAATGTCACTTGCCCTACAAAAGCCTAACCTATTTCAAACAGGGTCAACCCTTTGCTTCTTTGTTTTCCACCTACAGGACTTTGCCCAGACTGTCTGCCGGTATTGTGCTTCTAGCAATGGCATAAAGTTAGTTATGTATTTTCTATACTACCTGGCTTCCCCACCCTATCCCAAATGGTCATTTTTGTTAGATCGGGGAGCACACAGCACTTGGCACACAGACAGCACTCAAAATATGTCTGTTGCTTTGAATTGAATAGGCACATAAGAGGAAATACAAACAATAAACATTATATATATTATATATATTTAAACATTATTTATATATTTAGACATATATTTAAACATTATATATATATTTAAAGACTCAACTTCCTTAGTAATTATGGAAATGAAAATTAAAGACTGTATGTATAGTATGGTCCCAATTAACAGCCATTAAACTGAGTAAAAATTAAATACCTAACGCCAGTCAAAGCCTTGAGAAACAGATATATTCATACCTGGCTAGTGACCAGGTAAATTAACTTAATCCTCCTAGAAGCACACTTAGGTAACACTTAGCAAGAGTCAGCTGGGATGCTTTGACCCAGTCCTTCACCTAGAAATTTAAAACCCAGTGAAATAGGCCAAAAGAAAAAATCTATATGTACTAAAATACTTATGTCATTACGACTTAATAGAGAACTGGAACCCACTCATGGAAGATTAAATTATTAAACACTAACAATACAAAACAGTGCACCTACCAGAACATGGAGAAACACGAAACCGTGTTTGTAAAATAATGTAAAAGAAAACAATATTTAAAACTGTATCTATCCTATTACCTCAGTTATCTAAAAGTGATGTTCCTCAGGATTGAAGTTGAAAAGAAACACTAAAATGTGAAATCATTTTATGGGGCGGGTGAGATTACAGAAAAAAATTAGGAGTATTTTAAATTGTCTTTTATAATATTCTTTTAAAGCTTTTTTAAAATTTAGTTTGAGGGGCGCCTGGGTGGCGCAGTCGGTTAAGCGTCCGACTTCAGCCAGGTCATGATCTCGCGGTCCGGGAGTTCGAGCCCCGCGTCAGGCTCTGGGCTGATGGCTCAGAGCCTGGAGCCTGTTTCCAATTCTGTGTCTCCCTCTCTCTCTGCCCCTCCCCCGTTCATGCTCTGTCTCTCTCTGTCCCAAAAATAAATAAAAACATTGAAAAAAAATTAAAAAAAATACTTAAAAAAAAATAAAATAAAATTTAGTTTGAGAGAGAGAGAGAGAGAGAGAGAGAGAGAGCGAGCACAAGTAGGGTAGGGGCAGAGAGAGAAGGGAGAGAGAATTCCAAGCAGGCTCTACACTGTCAGCACGGAGCCCGATGTGGGGCTTAAACCCACAAACTGCAAGATTATGACCCGGGCCAAAACCAAGAGTCGGACGCTTAACCAGCTGAACCGCCCAGGTATTCCTGTCTTTCAAAATATTTTGAAATTGATGATCCAAGATTTTGGAATGCTACGTATCCAAGAAAAAGTTTTTAATGATGTAGGAAGCACTCTGGATAGGATGTAAAAATAATTTTAAATGTAAGAAATGAGACTAGGTATAGTATGATCTCAGATTTGTGGAGTGAAAACGTGGAAGAATGTAGATAGAATATTTGCAAACTTTCTCTAGAGAAAAAAATACAGAAGAAAACTATGCTGAGAACAAACATTGGAAGGAAATGCACCAAAATGCTAATAGTTTGTCTGGATGGTGGGATATGGATACTATCAACATTATTTTTATAATCAGTAAATGTTCAAAACTAATAATAAATGTATTGAAACTTCTCAGATTGAAGACTTTCTTTTCCATGTGTTCTATCACTACATTGGCTCTTCTGCTTCCACCTTCCCTCTCTCAGATCCTGCACATCCCTGTCAGGTTCATCTCCTTTCCCCCATATTTTTACTGCCTTGGTTTTGCTTCTATATTTCTTCCTGTGCCTTTGCTGGTTCTTCTTCCCATACTTCTCACCTCTTTCATGCTACTGTTTTCTGAAAGCCCTGTCCCTCTTCCTTGTTCCTTCTCACTGTGCACTCCCTTTCCTGGCTATCTAATTCTCTTTCATGACTTTACCTTTTACTTCCTTTTGGAAAAGTGCAAATTACTTATCTTTTATTGGGACCTCTCTTCTCTATTCTTGCTCACATTTCCAACTTCTCACTGAACTTCTCCCCCTGGCTGATCTGAGTTACAGACAGCTTACATTCAGGTGTAGAAACCCAGCTCACCTTCCTCCCAGACCTGTTCTTTTTGCTGACTTCCCTATTTCTATGAAAGTCACTACCACCAGGCTTCCAAGCTCCTCGGCAGGACAGGCTACATAATTTGCGGGGCCCAGTGCCAAATAAAAAACGTAAGGTGCCTTGTTCAAAAATTATGAAGACCTTCAATATGGTCACAGCACAACATGAAACCAAGTAAGTGTAGGGCACGTCTAAGCGTGGGACCCTGTGTGGTCGCACAGATTGCGCATCCATGAAGCCAGCCCTGTGCTCAGGCTTAACTCTGGGGGTCCATCTTTGACTCCCCTCTCTCCGTCATCTTGGTTTGGCTGACATGGTATATAGTGCATCCACTCACAGATATGAGAAATAATGGAAGAGAAATAAATTTTAATGGTGGGATGGGATGAGACAGAGATGAGTTCGGTTTGGGCCCTATGAATGCAAGGTGCCAGTGGAACATCTCAGGCTATCAATCTGCCTTCAACACTCAGGGTAGAGGACACTGAACTCCTCCTGGCTGTTGATGAAATTGGCCAGGGAGAGGTCAAGCAGGGCCTTTTAAATTGGGGTCCGTAGACCATTTACACTATAATCTCCAGCTTGTTAAAAATGAAGTCTCCTTGGCCTCACCCCAGCCTTCGGAATCTGAATATATTTGGAAGTAGGTAGGGCTTGGAAATTATAGTTTGAACAAGCTTCACAGGTGATTCTCTTCCTCATTAGAATTTGGGAACAATTAATGTGAGTCAGAAGATTGAAGAAGCTACAACCCCCCGTGGGGGAATATTAGTGTATAAGGTAGTGGCTTGCATAATTTTTTGACTGAGACACAAAAGGAGAAATATATGTTATGTTGTGACCCCGTACATACACATGTATTTGAAACATCTTTCGACACGTACATATCCTTACATGTACATGTGTGTCTGATATTTTTATCCCATTGTATTTCATTACTTAAAAATGCCCATCATGACCCAATAATAGTCTGCATCCTGTAATTTGAAAAACACTGGTTAAGGAGTTAACAGAGGGAGAGGGTGTTGCTAGGGTCCAGAAAAAACTCTCCACAGGTTCTTCAGAGTCTAAACTACATTTCAAAGTTTTTGAGAGCAAGCCTGCATCTGAGTGGTCTTTGAAGAACCCTCAGTTCTTCACTTGTGAACTGTTACTGGACAAATGAAGTCATGGAAGCCACGGCTGTGCCAAGAGCACACAAGAGTGACCCCTGCTGTCCATGCCACCAGACCAGGTTGTGAGGAAGCTCTGAGAGATGGGGCAGCAATAACCAGATGTTAGGTGAGTGATGGAAGTGGCTACAGAGAAGCTGCCCTGGCTTTGGCTGTGCTATCTGCTCACCAGTCCTGCTAAGGATTGTCTCTGTCTTCTGGGTAGCACCCGCCTTTCTTCTCAAGGCCTCCCCAATCCCAGCCTGTCCCATATCCAGCTGCTATCAACATCATCATCCTCTCTGACCAGGAGCCCAAGGAACTAGTCTCAGCCTAACAAAGAAAAAAAGAGCCCCTGACATCTAGGAGTCAGGCTGACATTTCCAGCTAGGCCTCAGTGTCGTTAGAAGTTGACCTGGTGCTCACACCTGGGCCACGTGATTCTGCTAAACATAAACAATCTCAGACTATGAACAGCCAAATCACTTTGAAACCATGATAGAGAGTAAACAAAGGTACTTCATAATTGTGCCTAAGCACAAAGTCAGGGTCACTGCAACCCACAAAACTCTGAACATCCCCCTCTCCCAGCTTATATGGGTGGCAGCTGCTTCTTAAACAATTACAGGTTGTTGTTTTTTTTAAGTTTATTTATTTTTGGGAGACAGAGACAGAGCACAAGCAGGGGAGGGGCAGAGAGAGAGGGAGACACAGAATCCAAAGCAGGCTCCAGGCTCCAAGCTATCAGCACAGAGCCGGAAGTGGGGCTCGAATCCATGAACTGTGAGATCATGACCTGAGCCGAAGTCAGCACTTAACCAACGGAGCCACCCAGGCGCCCCAACCAATTAGTTTTATTCTCACTCTGGTCTACCCTTCCTATCAATAAGATTCATAGAAGTGTCCTTGGTTTCAATCTACAACGAACCTCCATTCTTTGCCCCCACCCCTCCAAATCACCCAACAAATCCCAAGTTTTTTTCTTTTTTAATTTTTTAATGTTTATTTATTTTTGAGAGAGAGAGAGCGTGCGTGTGTGCAAGCAGGAGAGGAGTAGAGAAAGAGGGAGAGAGAGAGAGAGAGAATGAGAGAATCCCAAGCAGGCTCCAAGCCATCAGCGCAAAGCCCAATGCAAAGTTCAAACCCACGAACGGTGAGATCGTGACTTAAGCCAAAGTCGGACGCTCAACCAAATGAGCCACCCAGGTGCCCCTCATTTCTTTTTAGTGCAGAGTAGTATTACATGATAAAGAAATTGTTTATTCAATTGCCAGTTGATAGACATTTAGTTTGTTACAGTTTGTGGTTTTCATGAACAATGCTATTTTCATATCAGTCTTTGTGCAGGCAGCAAGGGAAAAAAAGTCCTTAACCTACAAGAGAGGACAGATCAGGTTTTCAACAGACCTATCCACAGAAACTTGGCAAGCCAGAAAGGAGTAGCAGGATATATTCAATGTGTTGAATCAGAAAAATATGCAGCCAATAATTCTCTATCCAGCAAGGCTGTCATTCAAAATAGAAGGAGAGATTAAAAGTTTCCCAGACAAAAATTAAAGGGGTTTGTGACCACTAAACCATCCCTGCAAGAAATTTTAAGGGGGACTCTCTGAGGGGAGAAAAGATGATAAATACGTACCTACATACATACATACATACATATATACATACATACCAAAAGCAACATAGCCTAGAAAAGACCAGAGAACACCACCAGAAACTCCAATCTACCGGCAACATAATAGCAATAAATTTGTATCTTTCACCACTCACTCTAAATGTCAATGGACTAAATGCTCCAATCAAAAGACATAAGGTAACAGAATGGATAAGAAAACAAGATCCATCTACATGCTGTTTACAAGAGACCCACTTTAGACCTAAAGACACCTTCAGATTGAAAGCAAGGGGTTGGAGGGGCGCCTGGGTGGCTCACTTGGTTGAGCGTCCGACTTCGGCTCAGGTCATGATCTCACGGTTCGGTTCATGAGTGCAAGTCCCCCCCCCCCCCCCCCCCCGCCACCACCCTGTCGGTCTCTATGCTAACAGCTCAGAGCCTGGAGCCTGCTTCGAATTCTGTGTCTCCCTCTCTTTCTGCCCCTTCCCCACTCATGCTCTCTCTCTCTTTCTCTCTTTCAAAAATAAATAAACATTAAAAAATATTTTTAAAAAAGAAAGAAAGTAAGGGGATGGAGGACCATCTATCATGCTAATGGTCAACAAAAGAAAGCCAGAGTAGCCAAACATATCAGACAATCTAGACTTTAAAATAAAGACTGTGGGGCGCCTGGGTGGCTTGGTCGGTTAAGCGTCCGACTTCGGCTCAGGTCACGATCTCACCGTCCGTGAGTTCGAGCCCTGCGTCGGGCTCTGTGCTGACAGCTCAGAGCCTGGAGCCTGTTTCAGATTCTGTGACTCCCTCTCTCTCTGCCCCTCCCCTGTTCATGCTCTGTCTCTCTCTGTCTCAAAAATAAATAAACGTTAAAAAAATAAAATAAAATAAAATAAAGACTGTAACAAGAGATGAAGAAGGGCATTATATCATAATTAAGGGGTCTATCCACCAAGAAGACCTAACAACTGTAAACATTTATGATCCAATGTGGAAGCACCCAAATATATAAATCAATTAATCACAAGCACAAAGAAACTCATTGGTAATAATACCATAAGAGTAGGGGACTTCAACACCTCACTTACAGCAATGGACAGATCATCTAATCAGAAAATCAACAAGGAAATAATGGCTTTGAATGACACACTGGACCAGATGGACTTAACAGATATATTCAGAACATTTCATCCTAAAGCAGAGGAATATACACTCTTCTCCAGTACACATGGAATGTTCTCCAGAATAGACCACATACTGGGACACAAATCAGCCCTCAACAAGTACAAAAAATCAAGATCATACCGTGCATATTTTCAGACCACAACACTATGAAACTCGAAATCATCCACAAGAAAAAAATTTGGAAAGGTAACAGATACTTGGAGACTAAAGAACATCCTACTAAAGAATGAATGGGCTAACCAAGAAGTTAAAGAGGAAATTAAAAAATACATGGAAGCCAATGAAAATGATAACACCACAGCTCAAAACCTCTGGGACGCAGCAAAGGCGGTCATAGGAGGAAAGTATATAGCAATCCAGGCCTTCCTAAAGAAGGAAGAAAGGTCTCAGATACACAACCTAACCTTACACCTTAAAGAGCTGGAAAAAGAACAGCAACTAAAACCCAAAACCAGCAGAAGACAGGAAATAATAAAGATTGAGCAGAAATTAATGCTATCGAAACCAAAAAGAAAAAAAAAAAAAAACCAGAACAGATCAATGAAACCAGAAGCTGGTTCTTTGAAAGAATTAACAAAATTGATAAACCAATAGCCAGTTTGATCAAAAAGAAAATGGAAAGTCTTTGCGCAGGCATATTTCCACACTTGTTCTTGGGTAAATACCTAAGAGTAGGATTGCCAGGTTATAAGATAAGTATATATTTAACTTTATAAGACACTGCCAAGCTTTCCCAAGTGTTCATACCATGTCACAATCTCACCTACAATGTATTAAAGTTCTAGTTTGCTTTATTCTTTTTATAATTTTTTAAAGCTTATTTATTTTGAGAGAGAGAGAGCACAAGCAGAGGAGGGGCAGAGAGAGAAGAGGGCTTTATTCTTTTTAACAGCCAAAATGTAATTGCTGGAGAAAAAGCAATAAAGCAAATGTAGAAAAATGTTAACAATTGGCAAATTTGGATAAAGAGTATATAGATGTTCATTTTACTATTCTTTCCATTTTTCTTTATTTTTTATTTTTCATTTTTAGAGAGAGAGTGCATGAGCAGGAGAGAGGGGCAGAGGGAGAGAGAATCTCAAACAGGCTCCACGCTCAGTGCAGAGCCTGACTTGGGGCTCAATCCCACAGCCCAGAGATCATGACCTGAGCTGAAAGCAAGAGGCAGATGCTCAAACTAGTCAGTCAGAGAAAGACAAATACCATATGACTTCACTCATATGAGGACTTTAAGATACAAAACAGATGAATGTAAGGGAAGGGAAGCAAAAATAATATAAAAACCGTGAGGGGGACAAAAACATAAAAGACTCTTAAATGTAGAGAACAAACAGAGGGTTACTGGAGGGGTTGTGGGAGGGGGGATGGGCTAAATGGGTAAGGGGCATTAAGGAATCTCCTCCTGAAATCATTGTTGCACTATATGCTAACTAACTTGGATGTAAATTTACAAAATACGTTAAATAAAAATTGTTTAAAAATGTAAAAGCGTACCTTCTTCATTAAGGCTGGCAGAGCTGGAGTCCCAGCTTTCCCATGAATTAGCTGTGTTATTTTGTGTCAGTTACACAATAATCTCTGGGCTTCAGTTTCCCCATTGATAAAACCAAGTTAGTAATGTACTTAATCCATAGGATTATAATGAGGATTAAATAAAATAATCCTTTAAAACAGAAAAAAAAAGTCAGATGCTCAATCAACTGACCCACCCAGGAACTCCCCCATTTTTCTTTAAATAAAGATTTTTTTTTTCAAAATAAAAAGCTGGGAGAAAGACTAAATTGGATATTATATGGAGCTGGATTGATTCTTAAATGTATCTGTCAGGGTAAATTTGTAAGGAGAGCAAGACAATTTTGAAAAAGAACACTAAAGGGGAATAGGTCCTACCAAATATCAAAACTACCTCTAAAGCTATGGTAATTTGAACATATTTTATTGTCATGCATAAAAACTTTTCAGATAAACTATACAGACAGTCTAGAAAAAGGTTCATGTGTCTGTGGATATCTAGTTTACAATAAAAGTGGCATTTTAAAATCAGAATGGGTTTGGGGCACCTGGGTGGCTCAGTCAGTTAAGTGACTGACTTTGGCTCAGGTCATGATCTCACATCTTTTGGGTTCGAGCCCTGCATTGGGCTCTGTGCTGACAGCTCAGAGCCTGGAGCATGCTACAGATTCTGTGTCTCCCTCTCTCTGCCCCTTCCCCACTTGCACTCTCTCTCTCTCTCAAAAATAAATAGACATTAAAAAAATTTTTTAAATCAAAATGGGTTAATATATGATGATGGGACTTGACTTTTTATTTAAAAAGTTGAGTCCTATTCCATCCCATTTACAAGTGTGAATTCAGGAAATACTAGAAGTAAATATATTAGAAAAATTATATGTGATTTTATTTTTTTTTTGAAGTTCATTTATTTTCAGAGAGAGAGAGAGAGACAGAGAGGGAGAGACTATCCCAAGCAGGCTCCACTCTGTCAGCACAGAGCCCAACTCGGGGCTTGATCCCACCAACCATGAGATCATGACCTGAGCTGAAGCCAAGAGTGGGTCATTTAACTGACTGAGTCACCCAGGCACTCCTGAGTCATATGTGATTTTATAAATAAATCCAGGGGTGGGGGACACCTGGGTGGCTCAGTTGGTTAAGTGTCCAACTTCAGCTCAGGTCATGATCTCACAGTTCATGGGTTCGAGCCCCTTGATGGACTCTGTGCTGACAGCTCAGAGCCTGGAGCCTGCTTCGGATTCTGTGTCTCTCCTTCTCTCTGCCCCTCCCCCAGTTGTGCTCTGTCTCTCTCTCTCAAAACTAAACATTTTCAAAAAATTGACTAATATATTAAAATCATAATCAGTTAATCAAATCAATCAATCTGGGGTAGGCATGACATTCCTAAGCAAGAAGTAAATCCAAAAGCAATAAAGAAAAGTATTGATGTATTTTGCTACATAAAATTTTTTTTTAATTATTTTTTTAAATTTTTTATTTTAGAAAGAGAGAGAGAGGGAGAGCAGGTACACTAGTGGGAAAGAGGGGCAGAGGGACAGAGAGAGAAAACCTTAAGAAGGCTCCACGCTCAGTGCAGAGCCAGATGTGAGGCTCGATCCCACCACTCTGGGACCTTGACCTGAGCTGAAATTAAGAGTTGGACATTCAACTGACTGAGCCACCCAGGTGTCCCCCCAAATTTAAAAATTCTTTAGAGTTAAAAATAACATAAGGGCAACGGGGTGGCTCAGTTGGTTGAGGCTCTGACTCTTGATTTCAGCTCAGGTCATGACCTCATGGTGGGTGGGATAGAGCCCCACATAAGCATCTCAGCATCTGACCACATGGAGCCTGCTTGGGATTCTCTCTCCCTCTCTCTGCTCCTCTGCCACCTGCACCCTCTCTCTCACTCTCTCTCCCAAAATAAACACACACACACACACACACACACACACACACACACACACACACACACATTTTTAAGTTTAAAAACAACATAAACAGTATATCTGTCCATGTGGGTACTCAGTAATTTGTCTTGCATAGTTTCCCATAGTATAGATTTTACAGATTGCATCCCCATAGTATCATTTAATATGATTTTCTTTACCTTGCATTTGCTTTATTATTTTTTAGAAGTTTATTTATTTTTGAGAGAGGGAGCAAGCACAAGTAGGGGAGGGACAGAGAGAGAGGGAGACACAGAATCTGAAGCAGGCTCCAGGCTCTGAGCTGTCAGCACAGAGCCCGACGCCAGGCTCAGACCCATGAACTGTGGGATCATGACCTGAACTGAAGCTGGATGCTCAACCGACTGAGCCACCCAGGCGCCCCTATCTTGCATTTGCTTTACATTGATAGTTACATCTAAAGCCTTGACCAGATTCAGATTTGATTTTTTTTAAAGCCAGACTACCAATGATGTTGCATACTTCTATCACAAGGAACATTATCTTCTTGTCTCTTTTTTTTTAAGTTTATATATTTATTTTGAGAGAGAGAGAATGAGTAGGGGTGGGGTAGAGAGAGAGGGGGACAGAGGATCCGAAGTGGGCTCTGTGCTGAGAGCATGATGTGGGGCTCTAACTCACAAACTGTGAGACCATGACCTGAGCTGAAGTCGGCCGCTCAACCAACTGAGCCACCAGATGCCTCTTGTCTCTCCCCCACTCTCTCTCTGTTTTTGCAGTGTTATCAGTTCTTTTTTTTTTTAATTTTTTTTTATTAAAAAAAATTTTTTTTAGGGATGCCCGGGTGACTCAGTCAGTTAAGCTCCAAATTTGGCTCAGGTCATGATCTCACAGTTTATGAGTTTGAGCCCCACATGGGGCTCTGTGCTGACAGCTCAGAACCTGGAGACAACTTCAGATTCTGTGTCTCCCTCTCTCTCTGCCCCTCCCCTGCTTACGCTCTCTTTCTCTCTCAAAAATAAATAAACATTAAAAAATATTTATTTTGGGGGCGCCTGGGTGGCTCAGTCGGTTAAGCAGCCGACTTCAGCTCAGGTCATGATCTCTCAGTCCGTGGGTTCGAGCCCCGCGTCGGGCTCTGTGCTGACAGCTCAGAGCCTGGAGCCTGTTTCGGATTCTGTGTCTCCCTCTCTCTGACCCTCCCCTGTTCATGTTCTGTCTCTCCCTGTCTCAAAAATAAATAAAACGTTAAAAAAATTTTATTTTTGATGGGGCACCTGGGGGGCTCAGTCGGTTAAGTGTCTGACTTCGGCTCAGGTCATGATCTCACAGTTTGTGAGTTCGAGCCCCATATCAGGCTCTGTGCTGACAGCTCAGAGCCTGGAGTCTGCTTCAGATTCTGTGTCTCCCTTTCTCTCTAACCCTCCCCCGCTGGCGCTCTCTCTCCAAAATAAATAAACATGAAAAAAAAATTTTTTAAGTATTATTTTTGAGACAGGGAGAGGGGCGCCTGGGTGGCGCAGTCGGTTAAGCGTCCGACTTCAGCCAGGTCACGATCTCGCGGTCCGGGAGATCGAGCCCCGCGTCAGGCTCTGGGCTGATGGCTCAGAGCCTGGAGCCTGTTTCCCATTCTGTGTCTCCCTCTCTCTCTGCCCTCCCCCGTTCATGCTCTGTCTCGCTCTGTCCCAAAAATAAATAAACGTTGAGAAAGGGAGAAAGAGAGTGAGTGGGGGAGGAGCAGAAAGAGAAGGAGACACAGAATCAAGACCAGGCTCCAGGCTGACAGCACAGAGCCCACACAGGGCTTGAACCCACAAACTCTGAAATCATGACCCGAGCCTAAGTCACTTAACCAACTGAACCACCCAGGTGCCCCTGCAATGTTATCAGTTCTTGATGGTCTTTTCTTAGATCCATTAATTCATTAGGGGTTACCAGCTGGTGATGTTTAATTTCTACTGTTTTAGTTTCTAGAAATTATTTCTACTCTGTTTATTACTTCTATTAGGAGAAACTTCTTTTTATCACCTATTCAGTTCACTGAGATTTTCAATTTATATAGGAAAAGCATAGCAAATGTTTTTTTTTCTTTTACCAGTTTTCAAAATAATGAGCTGATTTCCTACCAGTCTTCAAAGGTCACCAATAAAATGGGTTTTTTAGTATCATTATGAATAATGTATCTAATCCTATTTGATATTTCAATTCATTTGAGCTATTACTCTTAATGACGTTCAAATGGCACAACTTTTGGCCAGTGTGAGTTTATGTTGGCTTCTGAGTCCTATTGACACACAGTTGTCTTTGTTGACTTCTTTGCTCCCTGATATGACAAGATATTTTAAGCTCATCTTCTACAATTCCTGCCCAAAACTGGAATCAGCCGTCACCGAAGAGTCCAGTATATTTTTAACAAGAAATAATAATTAAAAACAATAATCTGGGTGCTTGTTGGTCCTGGATTTTTTCATGGGACTTAGGTCTTTTCAGGTGACAGAGCTAGAAAATATAATTTAAAAAAAAGATAAGAGATGCCTGGGTGGGTCATTGGTTAAGCGTCTGACTCTTGATCTCTTGACATCATCAATCTTACATAAGTATCTCCTTATTTTTATTTGAGAGAGAGAGAGAGAGAGAGAGAGAGAGAGACAGCATGGACTTGGGATAGAGGCAGAGGGAGAGAGAATCTCCCCTTTTTTCAGTAAAAGTTTTGAAAAAAGAAAACTTGGTCTTTTTACTTAATGCTTCATGAAACAGAGTTTTTAATTTTTTTTATTTTTATTTTATTTATTTCCACATTTATTTATAATTTAACTCCAAGTTAGTTAACATACAGTGTAATAATGTTTTCAGGACTGAAATTTAGTGATTAATCACTTACATATAACACCCAGTGCTCATCCCAGCAAGTGTCCTCGTTAATGCCCATCACCTATTTAGCCCATCCCCCCACCAAACATCCCTCCAGCAACACTCACTTTATTCTCTGTATTTAAGAGCCTCTTATGGTTTATCTTCCTCTTTGTTTTTATATTATTTTTGCTCCCCTTCCCTTATGTTCATCTGTTTTGGATCTTAAAAAAAATTTTTTTAACATTTATTTATTTTTGAGAGACAGAGAGAGACAGAGCATAAGCAGGGGAGGGGCAGAGAAAGGAGACACAGAATCCGAAGCAGGCTCCAGGCTCTGAGTAAACTGTCAGCACAGAGCCCAATGGGGGGCTCGAACCCCTGAACCGTGAGATCATGACCTGAGCCAAAGTCAGATGCTCAACCGACTGAGCCACCCAGGTGCCCTGTTTTGTATCTTAAAATCCACATGAGTGAAGTCATATGACATTTGTCTTTCTCTAACTGATTTATTTCACTAAGCATAATACACTCTAGTTCCATCCATGTTGTTGCAAATGGCAAGATTTCATTCTTTTTGAGCACTGAGTAATATTCCAGTGTGTGTGTGTGTGTGTGTGTGTGTGTGTGTGTGTGTGTGTGTGTGTGTTTGTGTACACACATCTTCTTATCCATTCATCAGTCAGTGGACATTTGGGCTCTTTCCATAATTTGGCTATTGTCGATAGTGCTGCTATAAACATTGGGGTGCATGTGCCCCTTTGAGTCAGCAATCCTGTATCCTTTGATCCAAAGTACTGAAATTGCTGAATTGTAGGGTAATTCTGTTTTTTTTTTTTTTAATTTTTAAATATTTACTCATTTTTGAGAGACAGACTGTGAGTGGGGCAGGGGCAGAGAGAGAGGGAGACACAGAATCTGAAGCAGGCTCCAGGCTCTGAGCTGTCAGCACAGAACCTGATTCAGGGCTTGAACCCATGAACCATGAGATCATGACCTGAGCTGAAGTCAGATGCTTAACTGACTCAGCCACCCAGGCGCCCCTCTATTTTTAATTTTTTGAGGAACCTCCATACTGTTTTCCAGAGTGGTTGGACTCTGATATGTGCTACAATATGAATAAACCTTGAAGACAGTGTTCTAAGTGAAATAAGCCAGTCACAAAAAGACAAATATTGTATGATTCCACCTATATGAGGTACCTAGAGTAGTGAAAATAATAGAGACAGAAGTTAGAATGGAGGTTGCCAGAGACTGGGGGTGAGGGTAGGGATGAGAAGTTACTGCTTAATGGGTATACAGTTTCAGTTTTATGAGATAAAGAGTTCTGGAGAACTCTTTATGAATGGAATTATGAATGGTAGTGATGGTTGCACAATATGAATGTCCTTAGTACCGCTGAACTGTACACTTAAAAATGGTTAAGATGGGGGCGCTTGGGTGGCTAGGTCAGTTAAGCGGCCAACTTCGGCTCAGGTCATGATCTCGCGGTCCGTGAGTTCGAGCCCCACGTTAGGCTCTGTGCTGACAGCTCAGAGTCTGGAGCCTGTTTCAGATTCTGTGTCTCCCTCTCTCTGATCCTCCCCCGTTCATGCTCTGTCTCTCTCTGTCTCAAAAATAAATAAACGTTAAAAAAATTTTTTTTTAAATGGTTAAGATGGTAAATCTCATCGTGTGTATTTTACAAGAAAAATTGGAAAAAAATATAGAGCAATACATAGAATAGTTATTAACATTTTATTAACATTTTGAAACACAAACACATTAGATCTTTTATAATAGGAAAAAATGAAAATTATTAATGAAAAAATGGAGAAATTAAGGCATTCCCAGATAAACAAAAGCTGAAGTTCTACAAGTAGAACTTCTTATCTACAAGTAGACAAAGAAATGCCTTATAAGAAATTTCAAACTGAAGGCCACCTGGGTGGCTCATTTGGTTAAGTGACCGGCTCTTGATTTTGGCTCAGGTCATGATCTCGTGGTTTGTGAGTTCAAGCCCCACATTGGCCTCTGTGCTGACAGTGCAGAGCCTGCTTGGAATTCTCTCTCTCCCACCCCTCTCTGCCCCTCCTGTGTGTGCCCCCTCTCTCTCTCAAAATAAGTAAAACAAACTTAAAAAAAAAAAAAAGAAATTTCAGACTGAAATAAAAGTACACTAGAAATCATACAGAGAAATAAAGAACAATAGTAATTGTAACTACATATAGGTAAATATAAAATTCAGTATTGTCTTTTTGATTTGTAACTTTTTTTTCCTAGACAATTTAAAAGACAAATGCATAAGACAATAATTATAAATCTATGTTAATGGGCACACAATGCATACCAATGTCAGCACAAAGCCTGCTTTGGATCCTCTCTCTCCCCCTCCCTCTGCCCATTCCCCTCTCGCTCTCTCTCTCTCTCTCTCTCAAAAAATAAATAAAAACAGTAAAATAATAACAATAATAATAAAGGCTTTAAAAAAAGAAAAACATTATGCTAAGTGAAAGAAGTAAAAAACAAAAGACTACATTAAATTTATATGAAATTCTATTTATTTGAGTCCTTTCTCTTTTTTCTTGATAAGTCTGGCTAGACGTTTATCAATTTTATTTATTTATTTATTTTTTTCAGAGAACCAGCTCCTGGCTTTACTGACCTGTTCTATTATGTTTTTAGCTTCTGTATCATTTCTTTCTGCCCTAATTTTATATGAAATTCTAAAACACACACACACACACAAAATCAGTGAAGAAAGTAGGTCAGTGGTTGCACAGAGCTAAGTGTTAGGTAAGGGGATTGATTACAGTGGGGTAAAGGTAACTTTTCATGGTGATGGAGCTATTTTATATCTTAGTTGTGGTGATAGTCAAATGACTATATACAATTGCCAAAACTTATTAAATTGCACAGTTAAAATGGATGAATCTTATTTTACAAAAATTATGCCAAATTTACAAATAAATGTGGGGAGAATCTAAAGACAAACCAAAAACCAGAAAAACAAACAAACAAAAAAAAACACAAAAAAGGTAAGAGTTAGGCAACTTAGTAAGAACTGAATAGCTCTCCAAGATCCAATACTAGTATTTGGTATGCTAGTATTTGTACAAGGGGGGAATGTCTGTCTGTGTCTGTAATTGCATTGAATACCTCTTGAAGTCTAAGGAAAGAATTATCAAGAGGGCTGTCTATGGGAAGGTGAACTGAGTGGTTAGCAGAAGTGGTGGGCCTTTTTACTTTTTTGGAATTTTTCCTGGGTGTATATATTACCTGGTGGAGAAATAAATAGCTAAAATAGAGGCACCTGGCTGGCTTACTAGGTAGAGCCTGTGACTCTTGATCTCAGAGTCATGAGCCCTGTGTTGAGTGTAGAGCTTACTTAAAAAACAAACAAACAGGGGCACTTGGGCGAATCAGTCAGTTAAGCGGCCGACTTCCAATCAGGTCATGATCTCACGGTTTGTGGGTTCGAGCCCCCTCTTGGGCTCTGTGCTGACAGCTCAGAGCCTGGAGCCTGCTTGGGATTCTGTGTCTCCCTCTCTCTCTGACCCTCCCCCACTCACACTCTGTCTCTGTCTCTCAAAAATAATAAATAAATGTTAAAAAAATTAAACAAACAAAAACAGGTATAAAAATAAACTGAATTTAGACTCAGAATTTTTTAGAGAGAAATATGACTATTTTTTTTAATGTTTATTTTGAGAGACAGAGACAGAAAGCGGGAAACACAGAATCTGAAGCAGGCTCTAGGCTCTAAATTGTCAGCACAGAGCCTGACACGGGGCTCAAACTCATGAGCTGTGAGATCATGACCTGAGCTGAAGTCGGATGCTCATCCGACTGAGCCACCTAGGCGCCCCAAAATATGACTATGTTTTAAAAACATAATTTATTGTCAAATTAGCTCACATACAGTGTATACAGTGTGCTCTTGGTTTTTGGAGTAGATTCCTGTGATTCATCACTTACATACAACACCCAGTGCTCATCCCAACAAGTGCGCTCCCCAAAGCCCATCACCCATTTCCCCTCCCCTGCCATCAACCCTCATCTGAAGTGGGTCATACCAGTTAAATGAGCATATTGATATTTTAAAAATACAATTGTAACAATAACAACAACTAACATTTACTGAGTCTTGCTTTGTGCCAGGCATTGGCTGAGAATTTAATGACAACTTGGAGCGCTTGGGTGGCTCCGTTGGTTAAGTGTCTGACTTCGGCTCAGGTCACAATCTCGAGGTTTGTGAGTTCAAGCCCAGTGTTGAGCTCTGTGCTGACTGCTCAGAGCCTGGAGCCTGCTTTGGATTCTGTGTCTCCCTCTCCCTCTGCCCCTTCCCCCGCTCATGCCCAGTCTCTCTCTCTCTTAAAAATACATAGACATTAAACAAATTTTTAAAAAAGAACTTAATGACAACTTGAGGCATACAGAGCTAAGTAATGTGTCTGAGATAATACAGCCAATAAGAAGCTTTGAATGTCTGAAGGATACCTGGATCCTTACACCATGGAAGAGAATAAGATGCAGTAAGTACGTGCTTCTTGTGGGAGCAAAGCAGGTATGACAAGAAAGAAAGTTTACTATACTGGTCCACAAAGGGCCTTGGTCTGAAAGGCTGAGCTGAAACAACTAGCATCCCTCAGAGGATGGGTCCAGTGGCTCAAGATCTAAGGGTCATGTTGTGGAAGTTACATCTCAATCATAATTCTCCATGTTGAATCAAAGATAAATAAGCCAGGCAGGCAGGACATTAAGGGTTTTCAGTATGAGCCAGGAAAATCTGAAGTGTGGGGGCAACACCTTGATCTCATATGCTTGACCACCTACCAGGGATATAGATCTCATGTGTGCCTTTCAGCATCTGGAAGAGCCAGGATGGATGAGAGGCATTCAGGGAAAAGAGGAAAGTGGGGAAATAGTTGGGGGGGGGGTATAAGTAGTGTAGGTTCTGTGACAGAGAAATCTCCCCCATGTCGTCCTATACATGGCTTCAGGGACAAAATGGACACAAGAGGACAACTACTGAAAGTAACAGGGTGTTGCTTGATTAACCTTGAGGTCTGGCTATCTCCAGATTGTTTGATTGGGAGCTTAAGCCATTGCAAGCCAGGGTCTGCCTCCTGACACTTCACCTAATTGATTGGACCTTTTCCTGGGATCATTTCCAAACCTGTATTTCCACTGCTTCTTTGAGACCTCACTTTTTTTATTCCTCTGTGGAAATCAACCAACACCCTCCAATTTCTCCCCTGCATATCCGAGAGGCTGGAAAAATGTCAGTTCTGTCCCCAAGACAGGGATACAGTACATTAGTACTATCTGGATTAGTGCATTGAGTAGCTACTTTCAAACACCTTAGAACTTGAGTCGATAGCTTGACTATTAGTTGGTATGAGCCTGAGTCTTGGGTGTTTTTTTCTAGACTGTGTCATCCTGCCTCCCCCAACTTATTAGAACTTTTCTGAGAGCCAGCACCATGTCTGTCCCACCATCCAAACTATCAAAACCTCAAGGTTCTACCTCCAAATATATTCATTTCTCTGTCTACTACATCCAACCTGATCTAAGGCAGGAAACTGATAACACACTCAAATCGGGCAATTCTAGGAAAGTTTAATAAAGGAACTATTAAACTAATAAACTGGTGTACAGAAATACAAGTGGTAGCCACTTTTTCCCTAAAAGAAATGGGAGAAGAAAGCCATTACTAGAATACAGAGACACACAGAGCTCTGTGGAGAGGGCTGACAGGAGCTGTGACCTGTCATCAATGGCTACTGGTGCCCACAGCAACATGCAGATGGGAATGCTCCCACCCTCTGATCTCTCGACAAGTTCAACCAGAAGCCAGAGAGCCTAGTAACCAGTTAATCAGTCAACATAGGTCCACTTCCTGGATTACAGAGTAGGATAGAGAAGAATAGAGTGAATCTGGAAGGGTAAACAGAACATCATCTTTTAACCTGGACTCCTGCAGTAATCCTAACCTGTAGCCTGATTTCTTCACAGGTGTCAAAGCAGTCTTTTTTTTTTTTTTTTAACGTGATGAAATATATGTAAGATTAAAACTGCCATTTTAACTTTTAAAGTTTAGTTCAGTGGCATTAGTTACATTAACAATGTTCTGTAACCATCACCATTACCTATTTCCAAAACTTTTTTATAACCGCAAACAGAAACTACACCCATTAAGCAATAATTTCCCATTCCTCTCACCCCTAAGCCCCTCATAACTTCGAATGTAATTTCCATCTCTGGGAATTCGCCGATGTCAGATATTTCATGTAAGTGGAATCATACAATATTTATCCTTTTATGTCTGGCTTCTTTCAATTAGCATAATGTTTATAGGTTTATCCATAGTATATCATGCATCAGAGCTTCGTTCTTTTCTATGGTTGATTAATATTATATTCCATTGTATGCATATACCACATTTTGTTTCTCCATTCATCTGTTGATGGGCACTTTAGCTGTTTCAACCTTCTGACTATTGTGGATAATGCTACAATGAACATTGGCATACATGTATTTGCTTAAGTCCCTATTTCCAATTATTCTGGGTATATATGTAAGAGTGAAATTTCTGAATCATATAGTAATTCTATGTTTAACTTTTTGAGGAACCCCAATGCAGACTTAAAAATATAGATTGATACCATCTCCCTCCTTAAAACCCTGTAATGCTTCTCCGTTTAAACTTATTATAAAGTGACAATAGGGGTACCTGTATGGCTCAGTCGGTTGAGCGTCCAACTTTGGCTCAGGTCATGATTTCCTGGTTTGTGGGTTCGAGCCCCAATCAAGTTCACTGCATCAGCACAGAGCCTGCTTCAAATCCTCTGACTCTCCCTTTCTCTGCCCCTCCCCTGCTCATGCTCTTTATCTCTCCCTCTCTCAAATATAAATAAACATTAAAAACATTATTAAAAAAATAAAGTTACAATAATCAAGGCAGTGTGGTACTGGCCTAAGGACAGACATAGAATAAATCGAGAGCCAGACATAAACCCATACATTCATGGGCAAGAGGAGGCATACTTCTGTCTGCCAGCTCTTTTCACTGACCTTTACTCCCCTAAGATTACCATTGATGAGGCCAGAGATGTCCTCTTCTGAATCTGAGAGTGTGACAGGGCACAGCAGCTGGCGGGGAGAAGAGAGAGGAGCTACTGATAAATAAAACCTGAACAATTTTGCTTAAAAAAATAGAAAAATATGAATCAATAAAAACAGATCCAAAAGTAACAATGGTGACGGAACCAAAGAAGGACATAAAAGCTGTGATTATAAAAACGCTAAGTTCAAAAAGGTAGGGGAAAACATGGCCACAATGATTTTAAAAAAGAAAGATATATCTGAAAGGGAAAATACACTGGATGGAATAAATGCAGATGCTGAAGAAAAGATTAGTAATCTGAAGAAACACAATAGAAATTAACCAAGATAAAGTACAAAGACAAAAAAGAATGAAAAGGTGAACAGAGCACCACTTTTGTATGGAATATTACACAGACTGGTATAGGTATAATATCCCATAAGGATCCCATAAGGAAAGAAGATGGGCGAGGAGAAGTTTAGAAAAAATATTTGAAGACAAAATGGCCAGAGAATCCAAATTTGCTGAAAGTTACAAACCTACAGATTCAAGAAACTCAATGAATCCTAAGTTTAATAAACCTAAGGAAAACCACACCAAGTCACTTTGTAATGAAAATCCTAAAACCAGTGATAAAGAGAAAATATTAAAAGCAGCCAGAAAAAAAAGACATATTACTTACAGGAAAAAACAACAACAGAATAACAATAAACTTCTTATCAGAAACTATGAAAACCAAAAGACAGAAGAAAAATATCTTTAGAGTACTGAAAGACAAAAATCTGTTACCTAAAATCTTCACCCAGCAAAATTATTATTTGAAGGTGAAGGCACAATTCCTTAAAATGTTAAATATAGAATAACCATATGACTCAGCAATTCCCTCTTTGGTATAAACTCCAAAGAACTGAAAACAGATTCAAATAGGTACTTCTAGGCACATAGCCTTTTGGCAATAGCCAAAAGGCCAAAACAACCCAAATATCCATCAACAGATGAATAGTAAACAAAATGTGCTATAAACATATAATGAGATATTATTCAGCCATACAAAGGAATAAAGTTCTTTCTCTTTTTTTTTGTAGTTTTTAAATTTTTTTTGTTTTTTTTTTTCTTTTTTAAGGAATGAGGTTCTGATACCTGCTACAACAGGGATGAACCTCGTAAACATTATGCTAAGTGGAAGAAGCCAGACACAAAAGGATAAATATTGTATGATTCCACTTACATGAAATACCTAAAATTGGCAAATTCATTGAGATACAAAGTTGATTAGAGGTTACTAAGGACCAAGAGCAGAGGGTAATGGAGAGTTATTGCTTAATAGGTAGAATTTCTGTTTGGGGTCATGAACAAGCTTTGGAGATAGTGGTGATGGTTGTAAAACCACTGTGAATATGATTCATGCCACTGAATTGTACACTTAAAACCGTTAAAATGGAATACTTTGTGTTATGTATATTTTACCACAGTAACAAAATGAAGGCAAAAGGAACTGTTTTTTTAGATAAACAAAAGATGAGAAAATTCATCACTCAATCTTGATGAAAGAGAAAATTCATGCTCTACAAGAAATGTTAAAGGAAGTTCTCCAGGGAGAAGGAAACGATACCATGTGGAAATTTGGACCTACACAACAGAATGTAGAGTGCCAGAAGTAGTAGATATACTGGTAAATGTAAAAGACATTTCTTTAATCTTTAATCTTTTCAAAAGACAATTGGCTCTAGAAAGCAAAACTGACAACAATGGGGTTTAGAGCACATGCAAAAGCAAAATGATGACCACAATAGGACAAAGGATGAGAGGGAAAAAATGAATATACGTGTCCGTACTGTTCTTCTACTACATATGTAGTGATGTCTATTAGTTGAAGGTAGAAGATAATTCCAGAGCAATAACTAAAGAAATAACGGTATAACTAATACACCAATAATGGAGACAAAATGGAATTATGAAAAATAGTCAATCCAAAGGAAAGCAGGGAGACAAGAACAAAGCAACAGAGGATATGGGACAATATGAATTTTTTTTTTTTTTTTTTTTTTTTTTTTTTTTTTTTTTTTTTAGAAAGAGAGAGAGTGCAAACAGGGAGAGGGGCAGAGGTCGGGGGGAGAGAGAGAGAGAGAGAGAGAGAGAAGAAGGGAGGGAGGGAGAGAATCTTAAGCAGGCCCCACGCTCAGCACGGATCACAATTTGGGGCTTGATCCCATGACCCTGGGATCATGACCTGAGCCGAAATCAAGAGTTCAACGCTCAACCTACTGAGCCACCTAGGCACTCCGTTTGGCTTTTTAGTTGTGCTTTCTTTTATTATACTTCTAGTGATTACTGCAGAGATTATAATATGCATCACTCACTACACAAGCTTATCTCTATTTCCCCTACTTTGATATTCAATCATAGCAGTTTGATGTATATCCTGCTACATCTTTTTTCCTTACTGTATTCATTTTAACAGCTGGGTCATATTCCATTGTATGTATATTATCTTAAGATTGTATTTTTAAGTAATCTCTGCACTCAACAAGAGGTTTGAACTTGAAACTCTGAAATCAAGAGTCACATGTTCAGGGTGCCTGGGAGGCTCAGTCAGTTAAGCATCTGACTCTTGATTTTTGGATCAGGTCATGATCTCACAGTTCATGAATTCGAGCCCTGCATCAGGCTCTGTGCTGGCAGGGCAGAGCCTGCTTGGGATTCTTTCTCTCTCTCCCTCTCTGTCTCTCCCTCCCCTGCTTGCGCTCTCTTTCTCTCTCTCAAAATAAATAAATAAACATCTAGAAAATTTTTAAAGAAAAAAAAAAGTCACATGTTCTACCGAGTGAGCCAGCCAGGAGCCCCTGCAATATTGCTGAAATAAACCACAATTCAAAAATTTTTGAAACATGACTTTTGGCATTTACTAAGACATCTGCATACAGAAAGAAGTGAGAGGAGCTTCTACCAGTTAGAATCCGGGTAGTATTTCACCTCAGTTCTTAACACATCGGTTTTATGGGTTCTCTTATACAGGAGTCAACTCAAGACCTGCTGCCTTCCCAATTTTTGCAGAAACCATTTTGGAATCTACAGGCAAAGAAGGCCCTTGTCCACACAAGTAAACAAATTTCAAAATATTGAAAAGGTTGTATCTACTTTGAAAATGGCAGGGGGTACTAATACTAATCAAGATAAAATATATGTTTGAAAAATGCTCCAAATACACATTTTGAAAACAAGTGGAGTCACAGTAAGCAAGGCAAAGTATACATCTGAAAGGAGATTCAAATATTTATTTGAAAACAAAGGGAGTAGTAGTCGTACCGTACTCAGAGTGTTTAACCTTTTGGATATGTGACTTAGAGTTCCTTTGATTAAGGAACTGGTAGATTTCCCTCACCAGAGACTGATATAGCCATAGGTTCCCCACCATCCACTTATGAGTCACATTTAGAACAACACTCAAATCTCCAAGCTTTGATTCCAGGATCTCCCTCTATTGTTATTTCTCTAAGGGTCCTAAGAGGTGGGGGTGGAGATATTTATTATTTTTTTTTAATTTTTTTTTCAACGTTTTTATTTATTTTGGGGACAGAGAGAGACAGAGCATGAACGGGGGAGGGGCAGAGAGAGAGGGAGACACAGAATCGGAAACAGGCTCCAGGCTCCGAGCCATCAGCCCAGAGCCTGATGCGGGGCTCGAACTCACAGACCGCGAGATCGTGACCTGGCTGAAGTTGGACGCCCAACCGACTGCGCCACCCAGGCGCCCCTGGAGATATTTATTATTGAGACCATCAGAACAGCTGCCAACAGCTCTGCAAGCCATCAGCTTTCATTTCTACTGTTATTGAGGTCTGCTGGCTATTGCTCTGCTGGCTGCTGTCACCCTGTTGCCCACATTGCTGCCAATTAATCATGATGGAGCTTAGGCTGCTGCTGACCTTTTCTTTTCTTCAGTGTCATGGCTGCCTGCCTGGCCACTACCTCAGCAGCTGCAGTTGCAGCCAACCATTAGTGCTCAAAGTTCTCTGGACAAAAGGATCGTTCCTCTTTCACAACCAGAGGGGATTCTCACAGCAGAGATGTCGAGCTCCTAAGACTCAGGTCATTCCTTGACACTATAGATCCCTCCTTCACTGAACAGACTTTCTGAGAGACTATCAGAAAGTGGTCAGGATTCCTGACCATCAGAGGCCCATAAAGTTTAAAAACACCAGTAAAGAGACATATCATCAAGGACATCTTGAATCATAAAATAAAAATACTATTATCTAGGGGCACCTGGGTGACTCAGTCAGTTGCATGTCCAACTCTTTTTTTTTTTTTTTTTTTTTAGCTTATTTATTTTAGAGAGACACAGAAATCAGGGGAGGGGCAGAGAGAGAAGGAACCCCAAACAGGCTCCACACTGCCAACACGGAATCTGACACAAGGCTCAAACTCACGAATCATGGGATCATGACCTGAGCCAAAATCAAGAGTTGGATGTTTAACCGACGGAATCACCAGGCACCCGTGAGTGTCCGACTCTCGATCTTGGCTCAGGTCATGATCCCAGGGTCATGGGATCAAGCCCCATGTCAGGCTTCACACTGAGCACGGAACCTGCTTGATTCTCTCTCTCCTTTTGCCCCTCTCCCCCACCTGCACTCTCTCTCTCTCTCTCTCTCTCTCTCTCTCTCTCAAAAAAAAAACAAAACTATTATCTATGTTTCCAGACTTTGTGGATATTCTGTATACAGACTAGAACAACTGCTCTCAACAAAATCCAGGTATGCTGTTTGGTCCAGCCCACTCCAGCAGATTCTAGCTAATGGTCTATCTTTCAAGGTTTCCAATGATTCTGACATTTTCAGAAACCCTTAGGCCATATAGTAGCACACATTTTTAATTCTATTTAAAAAAAAAATTTTTTTTAACGTTTATTTATTTTTGAGACAGAGAGAGACAGAGCATGAACAGGGGAGGGTCAGAGAGAGGGAGACACAATCCGAAACAGGCTCCAGGCTCTGAGCTGTCAGCACAGAGCCCGACACAGGGCTCGAACTCATGGACTGCGAGATCATGACCCCAGCCGAAGTCGGCCGCTCAACCTACTGAGCCACCCAGGCATCCCACACATTTTGAATTCTAAATATGGGCCAAGTTGCAGTTTTTGCCTCACATGGACTCCCAGGCCTCCTCCATACCTGTTTCAGTATCTGTCAATACATGACCCTTTAAAGTGCTATAGTATTGGGGTGCCTGGGTGGCTCAGTCGGTTAAGCGTCCAACTTCGGCTCAGGTCATGATCTTACAGTTGCTGAGTTCAGCCCCGCATAGGACTCTGCACTGACAGCTAGGAGCCTGGAGCCTGCTTCGGATTCTGTGTCTGCTTCTCTCTCTAACCCTCTCCCACTCGTGCTCTGTCTCTCTCTCTCAAAACTAAATAATAAACATTAAAAATTTTTAAAAAATTAAAAAATTAAAAAAATGAAGCGCTATAGTATTGTTGAGAGCTGGTCTGCAGTAAGCACACTCTAGGGGGCAGTGTTGTATCGCTACACTCCGGCCTCATAGTGTCTCCTCTTTAACCCAGCCAAAATATTATTGTATTATTATTATACACATAAGTAAACTAATACTAATTAACAATAAACATTGTTTTAAAGATTGGCTTGAAAACCCTTCAGAAGCATTAAACACTGGAAATGTTACAATGTGCCTTCCTATCCCTGTATAAAAAATAAAAATAAAAATAATACCAATGCTAAATTAAGTGTAAGAAATTCCAGCAAAGTTGATTTTTCTCGACGATTTACTCAATGCCATTTTAGAATACCAACTCTCAAGGGGTGTCCAACTGGCTCACTCAGCAGAGCATGCGGCTCTCGATCTCAGGGTTGTGGGTTCAAGCCCCATATTGGGTGTAGAGATTATTTAAAACAAAATCTTTTAAAAATGGAATACCAAATATCAAATTATTTCAAGAAATATTTTTTTTATTTTTCTACTCTTACTCTGTTGGTATGCTAAGTAAGTACTTAGTGTCCCCTCTGTCAGTGTTGACTCTTGTAAATGTATAATTTTCCACTTGTGTAATTCTCTAGAATACCTCTCCCTAAAAATAGAATTATTCAAAGGGCATAACATTTAAAATTTCAAAAAATATTGCCAAATTGTCCTCCTTGAGAAGTGCACCAATTTGGGGGCGCCTGGGTGGCTCAGTCAGTTAAGTGACCGACTTTGGCTCAGGTCATAATCTCACGGTTTGTGGGTTTGAGCCCCACGTCAGGCTCTATGCTGACAGCTCAGAGCTTGGAGCCTGCTTCAGACTCTGTGTCTCCCTCTCTCTCTGCCCCTCCCCTGCTTGTGCTGTCTCTCTCTCTCAAAACTAAATATTAAAAAAAAAAAAAAAAAGTGCACCAATTTGTACATTTACCAACGATACGTAAAAATGCCTATTTCCTCACTCCCTTACTGGATTTCATTAATCTTCTATGTCTTTGCCAAATATTAAACATGACCTCTGTCATATGTGTCAATTTATATTATTTAAGCATTAGTGTAGTTGACCTTCTTTCTATATTGGCTACTTTAACCTCATTTTCTGCAATCTATTCATGTCTTTTACCCAATTTTTTATAGGGTTATTTTCTTTTTAAGATGTCTTTGTGTAAAAGGGAAATTGCTCTTTGTCATATTTTGCACATATTCTTCTCATAGGTCTTCTTCTCTCTTTTGAGTTTTTCCCCCTAGAAAGATGTGCTACATTTTTCTGTAGTAAAATCTTTTTCCTTCTCATGGCTTATGGGTTCGCTTAGAAAGGTTTTTTGCCATTCTAATATTATGAAAAGTATTTCATGTTTTATATCTAAACCTTAGCTTCATCTGAGGTGGTTTTGAGGGGTGTTTTGGGGGGTAATCCTTTTTTTTTCTTTTTTGGGTGAAAGTGAGGTGGTCCTTCGTACTTCACTGGTAGTTCTGTAAGATGGTGCAGCCACTTTGAAAAACAGTCTGGCAGTTCCTCAGTATGTTAAACAGAGAGTTACGATATGACCCAGCAATCTCACTCCTAAGTATATTACCATGATGAACGAAAACTTAACAATCTGATATGATCCAGCTACAGCACATCACTGCATAAATTATGAGGAATTACAAGAAAAAGAAAATATTCATTATCTTAATTGTGGTAATGGTTTCACAGGTGTAAACATTTGTCAAACCTCATAAAATTTACACCTAAAATACATGCAGTTCAAGGTGCCTGGGTGGTTCAGTCAGTTGGGCATCCAACTTCGGCTCAGGTCATGATCTCATGGTTCATGAGTTTGAGCCCCACATCAGGCTCTATGCTGACAGCCAGGAGCCTGGAGCTTGCTTCTGACTCTTTTGTCTCCCTCTCCTTCTCTGCCCCTCCCCCACTTGTGCTCTGTCTCTGTCTCTCAAAAACAAATAAGCATTAAAAAATTTTTTTAAATATGTGCAGTTCATTTTATGTCAATTATACCTTAATAAAACTGTGGGGAAAAGATAACTATTTATTTTTTTTTAATTTTTTTTAACGTTTATTTATTTTTGAGACAGAGAGAGACAGAGCATGAACAGAGGAGGGTCAGAGAGAGAGGGAGACACAGAATCTGAAACGGGCTCCAGGCTCTGAGCTGTCAGCACAGAGCCCGACGTGGGGCTCGAACTCACGGACCGTGAGATCATGACCTGAACCGAAGTCGGACGTTTAACCGACTGAGCCACCCAGGCGCCCCAAAAGATAACTATTTAAAGCAAAGTGATAAGAATGTATTTTTGGTTTTATAATGTGTTGAAGTAAAATGTATGACAACAATAACAAAGAATGGAGTGTGAAAAATGGAAGGCTTTTATGTTACACATAAAGTGTTATACTGTTTAAGGTAGACAGTGATCAGTTAAAGATGCATACTATATTGCTAGAACAAACATAAAAGTACAATGCAGAGCTATAACAAATAAGCCAATAGTGGAAGATAAAATGGAATAACAAAAAGAAGAAAAACAGATGCAGAAAACAGAAAATACAGTCAAATAATAGATTTTAACCTAATAATTCCATTAAATACAAATGGTCTAAACACTTCAGTTAAAAGGCAGATATTATCAGACTAGATTTTAAAAAACAAGGCTATGCTGCTTTTGAGAAATCTACTTTAAATATAAAGACAGAAGTGAAAAGTAAAAGGATGGAAAGAGGTAATACTATTCAAATGCTAGTAAGAAAAAAGTTAGAATGGCTATACTGATATCAGAAAAAGCAGACTTCAGAACAAGCAATATTATCAAAGATAATGAGGCCTATTTCACAAACCATCTTAAATGTGTAGGTACCCAAGTAGTGAGCTTCAAAATACATGAAGAAAAAGCTAAGGGAACAGAAAAAAAAAAAAAAATAGACAAACCTATCATCACAGTTATTTTTTTTAAGTTTATTTATTTCTTTTGAGAGAGACAGAGTACAAGCAGGGGAAGGGCAGAGACAGAAGGACAGAGGATCTGAAGCAGGCTCTGTGCTAACAGCAGAGATCCCGATGTGGGGCTCAAATCATGAACTGCGAGATCATGACTTGTGCCAAAGTCAGATGATTAACTGATTGAACCACCCAGGTGCCCCTCAATAGTTATTTCAATATGCCTCTCTTGGTAATTTAACAAGTAGACAGTAAATCAGCAAAGATGTAGAAGACTTAAACAATCCTATCAACCAACTTTCCCTAGTTGACATTTATAGAACATTCCACTAACAACATCAAAATACACATTCTTTTCAAATGCACATGCAACAGTCACCAAGACAGACCATATGCTGGGCCATAACACAATCTCTATAAATATAGAAGGACTGAAAAATCAAAATCAGGTAAACTATACACCTAAACAAGGAAAACAAATAATAAAGCTCTTAGAAGATAATATAGAATATCTTTATTACCTCAGAATAAAGAAATTTTCTTGAACAAACAAAAAGCACTAATTTTAAAAGAAAATATTAATAAATGTATCAGTTAGAAGTCCAACAAGAACTGATGACACATTCATATTAAAATGGTCTGAGGAGGGGCGCCTGGGTGGCGCAGTCAGTTAGGCGTCCGACTTCAGCCAGGTCACCATCTCGCGGTCCGGGAGTTCGAGCCCCGCGTCAGGCTCTGGGCTGAAGGCTCAGAGCCTGGAGCCTGCTTCCGATTCTGTGTCTCCCTCTCTCTCTGCCCCTCCCCCGTTCATGCTCTGTCTCTCTCTGTCCCAAAAATAAATACACGTTGAAAAAAAAATTAAAAAAATAAAATGGTCTGAGGGGCACCTGGGTGGCTCAGTTAGTTGAGCGACCAACTCTTGATTTTGACTGGGGTCATGATCTCACAATTCATGAGACAAAGCCATGTGTTGGGCTCTGTACTGGCATCATGGAGCCTGCTTGGGATTCTCTCTCCCCTAGTTCTCTGCTCTCCCCCCACCTCAAAATAAATAAACACTTAAAAATAAAATAAAAAATAAAATAAAATAAAATAAATAAAATAAAATAAAAATAAAACAAAATGGTCTCAGAAAAGGTCCTTTATATTTAAAAAGATTACTTAAAGTAGTGTGGGTATAGGAGAATTTAAGACAGTGCTTTGACTGGGAGCTACAGGCAGCAGGATGTTACCACACTTGGGCAAAAGCAGTGAGCGTAAGGAGCAGATTCATGTTCCCTGAGGAAAAAGTATGCAGAAGAGACTGCCTAAAGGAAAGCAGTGATTTTTCATTTAGGACAAAGGAAGTTGGGGGTAGGAGAAATAAATACCTATTCTCATTTTCCACCTTCTTATGATATCCTGCTGGAACACTCCATTGGACCAAACTGAAACAGAAGCCAAAGGGCACAGAGCCCAATGATGTCGTTCCTAAAGGTCAACCTCCCCAGGCAGAGAGCCAGTGGAGAAAGGTGGAAAGTGTATATGGAGGGGCAGATGGAAGATTTTGATGAGTAAGAAAAAAAAGTAAGCTTTCTGTTAGACAAAAAATACAATAAAGAAAGTACAGCAAGACACAGAACTGGACAGGATAGCTACGCAGTATAAAAACAACAAAGGAATTGTATCCAAAATACACAAAGAACCTCTACAAATCAGAAAGAGACAGACAATGCAATTTTTTTTTTTTTTAAATACATGGAGTCTTTTTTTTTTTTTTTAATTTTTTTTCAACGTTTATTTATTTTTGGGACAGAGAGAGACAGAGCATGAACGGAGGAGGGGCAGAGAGAGAGGGAGACACAGAATCGGAAACAGGCTCCAGGCTCTGAGCCATCAGCCCAGAGCCTGACGCGGGGCTCGAACTCACGGACTGCAAGATCATGACCTGGCTGAAGTCGGACACTTAACCGACTGCGCCACCCAGGCGCCCCACAATGCAATTTTTAAAAATGGGCAAAAGACTTAAGCAGACACCTTCAGAAGAGGAAATCCAAACACTCAGGTGAATTCGAAAAGGTGTTCAACTTCATTAGTGGTCAGGAAAATCCAAATTAAAATTACAATAAGATAACATTCTATCCAGAAGCTGGGGCTGGGGCTTGATTTAATAACTTACCTAGAGGGGAGAACGTGGAACAAGAACACTCCTGAGCTGCTGGCAGTAGTGTAAATTAGTAAATATCTTTGGAAAACTGGCATTATCTAGAAGATTGAAGATGCACTTTACAACAGCACTTTCCCTTCTGGTTTTAAACTCAAGAGAACTCTCACACATGTACACCAGTAGACATTTATAAGACTGTTCAGAGCAGCACTGCATTGGATTGACAGGCAGCCTGAATGCCTGTCAATAAGTGAATAAACAAGTGAATTAATAAAGAAATGTAAGTATCCAGGGCACTATTATATACACATCAGTGAAATAAGCAAGTCACAGGAGAATAGAGTATGGTACATTTACATAGAAGTTTTAAGTGTGTAAAAAAGACTATATATTCTTTAGAGATTGATATATATCAATATATACCTCTGTGTCAGGCGTTAACCCTTTATTTGTTGGATTATGGGACAGTCTGGGAGAGGTAGTGTGTGTGTGTGTCCCTAGATAAGGATATATCGAGAGCTCTAGAGAGGTAGTGAGTTGCCCAAAGTGACCTGTGAGTCCAAGACAGGGAGGAGCTAGAATCTAGGACTCCACGGTCCTGCTCCAATGCCCTTCTTACCACATTGCTGTCTCAAAACTATTCATTGATGAGCTTCAATTTTGTATCCTCAGCCCTGACCTCTCCACCAAGCTCTAGTAGCATAAATTTTCACTGACTTCTCAACGTTTTTGCTTAGATGTGTCAAAAAAAAAAAAAAAAAAAAAAAAAAAAAAAAAAAAAAACACTTCAAATTAACATATCCCCAAATAAACTTTTCCATTTTTTCCTATCCCAATGAATAGTGCCACCATTCATCCAGTTCTTGGGAAAAAAATGTCTAAAGAGTCACTCTTAATACCTTGCTCTTCCTCACTGCTCCCCTACCCCCACCCCACCAACCAAGTTTTAATTTTTTTTTTTTAATTTATTTTTTAAATCATTCTCAAATCCACCTACCTCTATCCATATTCTTTCTACCACTTCAATTCAGGTGACCAAAATGATCTCTCACCTGGCCTACTGTAGTAGCCTAACTGATCTCAAAATATCCACTCCAGACCCCTTCAGTCTATTCTCACAGCAGGCAGATAAAGCTTTGCAGCATGCAAATCTGATCATGTCACCAGCCTATAACAACATTCAGTGATACAGACAGGATATTTAGTATCAACTGATTACTATACTGATAATTCTTTTAGATCCAGTAACAGAAATGCTTTTTTTGTTTGCTTTCTTTAAGGCTTTAAGCTTTGAGATACATATGTAAATTATTAATGGATGCAATTAAGGTCTTTTTTTTTTTTACTTCAAAACAATCTAATGGGAAGTGGTAAGGAAAGGTATGGGTTTGGGTATTAGAGATTCAAAAAGACCATGGATTGATAAGAGCTGAATGGGAAGATGGAGGTTTATTATACTATTCTCTCCACTTTGGTATTTGAAATTTTCCCTAATAAAAAGTTTTTATTTTCTTTTATTTTTATTTTCTGTAATATTTACTTATTTTTGAGAAAGAGAGAGTGTGCGCATGGGAGTGGGAGAGAAGCAGAGAGAGGAAGACAGGATCTGCAGTGGGCTCCACACTGACAGCAGAGAGCTGTGGGGCTTGAACTCATGAACGGTGAGATCGCGACCTGAGCTGAAGTCGAACGCTTAACCAACTGAGCCACCCAGGCTCCCCTCCCTAGTAAAAAAAAAAAAAAATTTAACACATACATATATACAACTGCTCCATAACTGAATATGTCCCCCTAAAATTCATATGTTGAAGTCCGATAGTATGAGGAGGCAGGGCCTTTGGGAAGTATGAGGAGGCAGGGCCTTTAGAGGAGGTCGTTGAGAGTGGAGCCTCCAAGATGGGATTAGTGTTCTTATAAGAAGACCAGAGAGCTTGTTCTCTCCCTCCCCACCATGAGAGGACACAGCAAAAAGCCATCTGCAAGCCAGGGAGAGAGCTCTCACGAGGAATCAAATACATCTTGATTTTGGTCTTCCCAGCCCAGAGAACTGTGAGAGACAAGTTTGTTGCTTAAGCAACCCAGTCTATGGTATTTTGTTACAGCAGCCAAGCTAAGACACATACTCTTCAATAGCTTCCTATTGTCTTCAGAATACAGACCAAAACCTTAAGTATGCCTTACAAAGGCTCTGCATGCTCTGATCCCCATGTACTTCTCTAGTCTCATCATCCACTCCTCTCCTCCTCATTCTGCATAGACCTTTCAGATTGGGGTCTCCATCATGCTCCCTCTCACCAAAAGGCCTTTACATATGCTATTCCCTTTATTGGAAAAAATATTCAGCCTTACTCATGCTACACTTCCACCTTCACCTAATTAATTCTCACCATCAAACCTTGACTGAAACATCACTTCCTCAGTAAAGATTTCTATTACTGTGTTGATACAGTTTATACCTCCTTATGTCAATCTAATTAATTGTTCTCCCTTTTACTCTCAAAAGCATCCCAGTTTAAATGATAAAGTACATGGTCACCCTACCTGTGAGGAAGTCCCACCACCGCATGGGTCAGCTGTCCGTTGCATGGTCTCATAGCTCTTTGCACACTGCCTTCATTTAGGTTTATATTTATACATTTACTTGTGATGATTAATATCTTTGCCCCTCATGAGCCTGGGTAACCTTTGGTCACTGGGACTGTGTCTTGTTTTTTTGTTCATTCGTGATCGTGTCCTCATCATCTCTCACACAGAATAATATATTATGTGCTTGGCACGTAGTAAGCACTCATAATTGCTGAATGGATGAATTTCTATGTCTGCAAGGTTAATTTATTGAAATATTCTGTACTCTACCCACCTTTCAACCCACTCACAAGGTGAAAGCCTGGCATTTGTTCTCCTCAATTCTGAGCTCCATAAGAGGATTGTGCTAGGAGAGAAGGAGAGACAGGGGAGACAGAAGAAGAGTGCCAGGGCATCTGAGTTCTCAGGCCTAGGAAGGACATAGGTCTGCAGTTTCCATAAGCAGTGGGGACCTGTAGCTAGCATCCCTTTTGAAAACCTGAGGGGAAGGCTGAGGGCTTCACAGTGGACATCAGAGTTCCTTTATAAGCCATGTTGCCTGCTGCTAGCTTTAAGGTTAACAGGTAATCTCTCATAGATAACCAGAACGGACTAGAGACCAGAGAGCCTCCCCTCCCCACTCTCCAGAACCAAAGGTCTTCAAATGAGGGCCTGTCTCATTAATTTCTGTATCCAAAGGTTGACAGCAGGTCCTGAGTCTGTTGAATATAACTGGAATAAGGATACCAAGCTTCAGCTAATCTAGTCCAGCAGCCAACAGTAGGCAAGAGCCCCATCTACTGGCCTCTTTAGTAGCTGCAGACAGTTTAAGCAGACTCTGCAGGGAGCAGGGGACGAGAGCTCAGGGATCTGTCGGAACTTGGCTTTCCTGGCAGTTGTGCTAGCGCCAGGAGCATTGCACTGAACTGTACCCATTCCCTAACATACATGGGTGGACCAAATAAAGTACTAACTCCTGATCTGGGTACAAAAAACCATTGCTGTTGAACCCTCCATCAGACTTAGCACTATCTACCCCCTACCTCCCACATACCCTACACTTGCTCCATCCTAAAGTCCCTCTTCTCCCACTAGAAAGATTTCTTCTTAGGACGCCTGGGTGGCTCAGTCAGCTTAGCGTCCAACTCTTGATTTCAACTCAGGTCATGATCTTGAGGTTCGTGGGATCAAGCCCCACATCGGGCTCCATGCGGACAGTGCAGAGTCTGCTTGGGGCTCTCTCTCTCTCTCTCTCCCTCTCCCCTGCTCACACTCTTTCTCTTTCAAGAATAAACCATAAAAAAAAATTCTTCTTTCTTACATGGCATGTGCCTTCCTTGCATCTGGCAAACTGCTACTCTCCTCAGAATCCTGGGCCAATGCCAGCAAAATCTTTCCTTGCTTGTCCCCTTTGGGGTGCTACTCTGGCCCTTGGTGACAGGACTCAGCATGGTGTGCAGAACTGTTCCTACATCCAACTTCCCCCATTAGACACTGAGCTCTAAAAGTATTCTATGGCTAGTAAAACATAGATACTCAAACAATGCTGAATACAGGTAGATATTCAGAAACACAGAGATCTGGATTCTTAATGTGCCACAAGTTGCAGTTTTATCAACCCTAAGCAAATCACCTGATACTCAGCTGTTTCCTAGTGGTTCTCAACTAGGGGAAATTTTGTTTCCCAGGGGACATCTGGCAATATCAGGACCATTTTTGGTTGTCCAAAGTGGGAGATGCTACTGACATTTAGTGGGTAGAAGCCAGGGATGTAGCTACACATACTACAAAGCACAGGATATTCCTTCACAACAAAGAATTATCTGGTCCAAAATGGTAAAGGTGCTGAAGCTGAAAAACCTTGATCTAACAAGGTTGGGTTGCAGTAAGGGTATAACCTGTAAAGCACAAACCTACAAGTTGTTGGAAAGTCTCCTACCTTTTGGCTATATGAAGTAAGTACACTGTAGAGGGGTGTAAACCATCATGTGTGTGATTCACTGAATTTATGGATTTCAGCAACAGCGACAGAACACATTAGCATTGGGTGGGAATTCTAGATCCCTCACAAAACTAAGGTTTCTAAGAAATAGGACCAATTCTGCATATCAATATTTGGCATCATGAATGAAGATACTAAACAGACAAACATCAAAGAACAAAAAAACATTGCCTGGATATAACCAATAACCTAAGAAATGATCCAAGACTTTGTTCAAATGGTATGTTGCACATCACAAAGACACCAAAGAATATCATTCCCCAAATATCCTTTTATTGTGCAAGTGGCAGTCACAGAGTCCTTACAATGTGCCAGGGACTGTGCTAGGTGCTTTAGTTAAATCCTCAGTCCTTACAACAGTCCTCTAGGGTCATCAGATGTTATAGATGAGATGAGAAAATACTCTCATTTTAAATATGAGAAAGTAGGGGCGCCTGGGTGGCTCAGTCAGTTGAGCGTCCGACTTCGGCCCAGGTCACGATCTCACAGTTTGTGGGTTCAAGCCCCACGTCGGGCTCTGTGCTGACAGCTTAGAGCCTGCAGCCTGCTTCGGATTCTGTGTCTCCCTCTCTCTCTGCCCCTCCCCAGCTCATGCTCGCACTCTGTCTCTGTCAAAAATAAACTTAAAAAAAAAAAAATTAAATATGAGAAAGTAGACTCAGAGAGGTTAAGCAGTCTTTCTTGTAAATGCTGTGTTAGACAATTTGCTAAACTGCCTCATTTGTGTAACACGTTAGCTGTACACACATACACACACACATCAGGTTGAGATTTGCACGGCCCTAAGGGGAAAGGAGGTCTACTAAGTTAAAAGAGCAAACAAGGCTAGGAAGGGTTGTATTTACAAAACGCAAAATAAATAAACCACAAATTTAAACAGTAAACAATAAGCTGGGGCACATGGCTGGCTCAGTCAGAAGAGCATGCAACTCCTGATCTCAGGGTCATGAGTTCAAGCCCCATGCTAGTATAGAAAATACTTAAATCAATAAAAACTTAAAAAAAAACCAATATACTTATAAATTATTCATCTATTTTAAGGAGAAAAATTAATGGATACATATTATATTATAAGATGAAAATACTTGAAAAAAATGTTTAATCTTTGATTAAGGGCCACTATCTTTAATATATCAAGGGCACTTACAAATCATTAAGAAAAAGATAAATAATCCAATTAAATCAGGAAACAGGGTTGGTCACACTTCATAGAAAAAAAATACAAATGACTGAATGTGTAAGACGAATGCAAAGTAAGTAATGGAACAAATAAATAAAATGTGGCATATACATATAATGAAATATCATGCAGCTTTGAAAAAAATCCTGTCATATGCTACAACATGGATAAACCTGGAGCACATTATACTAAGTGAAATAAGCCAGTCACAAAAAGAAAAATACTGAGGCACCTGGGTGGCTCAGTCGGTTGAATATCTAACTTCAGCTCAGGTCATGATCTCATGGTTCGTGAGTTCGAGCCCCAGGTCAGGCTCTGTGCTGACAGCTTAGAGCCTAGAACCTGCTTTAGATTCTGTGTTTTTGTTTCTCTCTGCCCGTCCCCTGCTCATGATCTGTTTCTCTCTCTCTCTCAAAGGTAAACACTTTTAAAATTTTTTTTAAAAAAAGAAAAAAAATACTGTATGATCCCACCCCTATGAATTATCTAAAGTAGTCAAAATCATAGAAGGTAGAAAAATGGTTACCAAAGGTTGCAAGAAATTAGTGTTTAATGGCTATAATTTCAGTTTTGCAAGATGAGTAAGTTCTAGACATCTGTTGCACAACAATATCAATATACTGAACACTACTAACTATTCACTTAAAAATGGTTAAGAGTGGAGGCACCTGGGTGGCTCAGTCAATGCGCATCCAACTTCAGCTCAGGTCACAGTCTCACAGCTTATGAGTTCGAGCCCCATGTCGGGCTCTGTGCTGATAGCTCAGAGCCTGGAGCCTGCTTCAGATTCCGTGTCTCCCTCTCCCTCTGCCCTTTCCCCACTTGTGCATTCTCTCTCCCTCCCTCTCTCTCAAGAATGAATAAACACTTAAAAAAGGTTAAGACTGGAGGCTAGCATTACCCTGATATCAAAACCAGACAAACACTACCAAAAAAAGGAAATTACAGGCTAATACCCCTGATGAACATAGATGTAAAAATCTTCAACAACATATCAGCAAACTGAATTCAGGAATACATTAAAAGGATCATATACCACGATCAATTGGGATTATTCCAGGATTGCAAAAATCATTCAATATCTGCAAAGCAATGAACATGATACAAATTAAAGAAATGAAGAATAAAAATCATACGATCATCTCCATAGATTCACAAAAATCATTTGAAAAAATTCAACATCAATTTATGATAAAAATTCTCCCCAAAGTGGGTAAAGTGGGAATATACCTAAAATAATAAAGGTCATATATGACAAATCAACAGCTAACATCATACTCAACGGTGAAAGGCTGAAAGTTTTTTCTCTAAGATCAGGAACTAGACAGTAATGTCCAGTCTTGCCACTTTTATTCAACATAGTACTGGAAGCCCAAGCTACAGCGATCAGAAAAGAAAACGATATAAAAGGCAACTATCATTAAGAAAAAATGGGGCGCGTGGGTGGCGCAGTCGGTTAAGCGTCCGACTTCAGCCAGGTCACGATCTCACGGTCCGTGAGTTCGAGCCCCGCGTCGGGCTCTGGGCTGATGGCTCGGAGCCTGGAGCCTGTTTCCGATTCTGTGTCTCCCTCTCTCTCTGCCCCTCCCCCGTTCATGCTCTGTCTCTCTCTGTCCCAAAAATAAATAAACGTTGAAAAAAAAATTAAAAAAAAAAAAAAAGTAAAACTGTCACTATTTGCAGATGATATGATATTATATATAGAAAATCCTGAAGCTATCCAAGAAACTATTGGAACTAATAACTGAATTCAGTAAGTTGTAGAATACAAAATTAATACACAGAAATCTGTTGTATGTCTATACACTAATAACCAACACCCAGACAGAGAATTAGAAAACAATCCCATTTACTACCAAAAAGAATAAACTACCCAGGAATAAATTTAATTGAGGAGGTGAAAGGTATGTACTCTGAAAACTGTAAGACATTGATGAAAGAAACTGAAGATAACACAAATAAATGGAAAGATATACCATCTCATGGACTGGAAGAATACTTAAAATGTCCACACTACACAAAGCAATCTACAGATTCCAAAGCAATCCCAAAACACCAACAACAGGTTGTAGAGATTATTTCTTAAAAAGTCTTTTAAAAAAACACATCGGCAGTTGGGTGGATCAGTCAGTTAAGCGTCCTACTTCAGCTCAGGTCATGCTCTCATGGTTCATGAGTTCAAGCCTGACATTCGAGCTCCGAGCTGACAGTGTGGAGCTTGCTTGGGATTCTCTCTCTATCCCTCTCTCTCTGGCCCCTCACTCACTCGCACCCACCCTCTCAAAAACGAAACACACACACACACACACACACACACCAATATTTTTCACAGAAATAGAACAAATAATAAATAATCCTGAGGCGCTTGGGTGGCTCAGTCGGTTAAGCATCTAACTTCGTCATGATTCAGGTCATGCTCTCATGGTTCGTGAGTTCAAGTCCCATGTCAGGTTCTGTGCTGACAGCTCAGAGCCTGGAGCCTACTTCAGATTCTTTGTCTTCCCTCTCTCTGCCCCTCCCCTGCTCATGCTCTTTCTCTGTCTCTCAAAAATGAATAAACGTTAGAAAAAAAAATTTTTTTTAAAGAACAATCCTAAAATTTGTATGAAACCACAAAAGACCCTGAGCAGCCAAAGCAATCTTGAAAAAGAAAAACAAAGTTTGGAAGTAACACACTCCCAGATTCCAAAGCTACAATAATCAAAATAGTACAGCACTGGCACGAAAACAAATACATAGATCAATGGAAGAGAACAGAGATCCCAGAAATAAACCCACATTTCTTTTTTTTTTTTTTTCAACGTTTATTTATTTTTGGGACAGAGAGAGACAGAGCATGAACGGGGGAGGGGCAGAGAGAGAGAGGGAGACACAGAATCGGAAACAGGCTCCAGGCTCTGAGCCATCAGCCCAGAGCCCGACGCGGGGCTCGAACTCACGGACCGTGAGATCGTGACCTGGCTGAAGTCGGACGCTTAACCGACTGCGCCACCCAGGCGCCCCTAAACCCACATTTCTATGACCAATTAGCCTATGACAAAGGAGATGAGAATAGAAAATGAGGAAGAGACAGTCTCTTCAATAAATGGTGCTGGGAAAACTGAACAGCTACAAGCAAAAGAATGAAACTGGGCCACTTTCTTATGCTATATACAAAAATAAACTCTTAGTGGATTAAAAACCTAAATGTAGGGGCACATGGGTGGTCAGTCGGTTAAGCATCTGACTTTGGCTCAGGTCATAATCTCATGGTTCGTGGGTTTGAGCCCCACATTGGGCTCTGTGCTGACAGCTCAGAGCCTGGAGCCTGCTTCAGATTCTGTGTCTCCCTCTCTCTCTGCCCCTCCCCTGCTTGCGCGCTCTCTCTCTCTCTCTCAAAAAAAAAAAAACATAAAAAACATTAAAAAAAAAAACCCACAAAACTAAATGTAAAACCTGAGACTATATAACTCCTGAAAGAAAACACAGGCAATAAATTCTTGGACTTTGGTTTTAACAATATAGATTTTTAAAAATGTTTTACATTTATTTATTTATTTTTGAGAGACAGAGCACAAGTGAGGGAGGGGCAGAGAGAGAGAGACAGACAGACAGACAGACAGACAGAATCCGAAGCAGGCTCCAGGCTCTGAGCTGTGAGCACAGAGCCCAACGCAGGGCTTGAACTCACAAACCGTGAGATCATGACCTGAGCCGAAGTTGGACGCTTAACCGATGGAGCCACCCAGGCGCCCCTGGTCTTAACAATATTTTTATGGGGGCCTGGTCTCCTCAGGCAAGGGCAACAAAAAGAAGGAAGGAAGGAAGAAGGAAGGAAGGAAGGAAGGAAGGAAGGAAGGAAGGAAGGAAGGAAGGAAGGAAAGAAAGGGGAGGGAGGGAAGGAAGGGAGAAAGAAAGAAAAGAAAGAAAGAGGGAAAGAGAGAGAAGGAGTGAGAGAGGGAGAAAGAAAGAGTGAGAGAGGGAGAAAGGAAGGAAGGAAGGGAGGGAGTGAGAGAGGGAGAAAGAAAGAAAGAAAGAAAGAAAGAAAGAAAGAAAGAAAGAAAGAAAGAAAGAAAGAAAGAAAAAGAAAGAAGACCTAAAAAACTTTTGCACAGCAAAGAAAACCATCAACAAAACAAAAAGGCAATCTACTGAATGGGAGAAGATATTTGCAAATGATAAGCTCAATAAGGCGTTAATATCTATTACATATAAAGAACTCATACAGCTCAACACCAAAAAAATCAAACAAATGGGCAGAGGACCTGAACAGATATTCTTTCAAAAAAGACATACAAAGGGCCAACAGACACATGAAGATGCTCAACACCACTCATCAGGGAAATGCAAATCAAAACCACAATGAGGGATCACTCCACACTTGTCCAAATGGCTAGTATCAAAAATAACAACTGTTGAGGCGCCTGGGTGGCTCAGTCAGTTAAGTGTGACTCTTGATTTAGGCTCAGATCATGATTTCATGGTTTGTGGGTTCCAGCCCCATGTTGGAGCTGTATGGAGCCTGCCTGAAATTCTGTCTCCCTCTCTCTCCCCTTCCCCTGTTCTATTACTCTCTCTCAAAAATAAATAAACATTAAAAAAAAAAAACAAAACTGTTGGCGAGGATATGGAGAAGAGGGCACCCTCATGTACTGTTGATGGGAAGGTAATTAATTGGTGTAGCCACTATGGAAAACAGCATGGAGGTTCCTCAAAATATTCAAAACAGAAATTCCAGGGGCACCTGGCTGGCTGTCAGAAGAGCATGCGGCTCTTGATCTCAGGGTCAGGAGTTTGAGTTCCACATTGGGTGGAAAGAAAGATCACTCAGAAATAAAAAAAAAAAATTTAAGTGGCACCTGAGTGTCTCAGTCAGTTAAATACCCAACTCTTGATCTTGGCTCAGGTCACAATCTCACGGTTTGTGAGTTTGAGCCCTGCATCAAGCTCTGAGCCAACAGCACGGAGCCTGCTTGGAATTTTCTCCCCCCTCTCTGCTCTTACCCCACTTGTGCATGCTCTCTCTCTCTCTCAAGGCAAATAGATAAACTTCAAAAAAAAAATTTTTTTTTTCATAAATCTGGGGCGCCTGGGTGGCTCAGTCAGTTAAGTGTCTGACTCTTGGTTTCGGCTCAGGTCATGATCTCACAGGTCTCACGGGTTCAAGCCCTGCATCGGGTTCTGTGCTAGCAGCACAGAGCCTGCTTGGGATTCTCTGTCTCCCTCTCTCTCTATCCCTTCTCCACTTGCTCTGTCTCTCTCAAAATAAAATAAGCTTAAAAAAAATAAATCCTAAAAAATAAAATCTAATATAGAAATTCCATTATGATCCAGCAATTCCACTTCTGGTATTTATGAAAAATAAACAAGAACACTAATTCAAAAGGATACATGCACCCCATGTTTACTGCAAAAGTTACAATAGCCAAGATAGGAAACAACCTAAGTGTTCGCTGACTAATGGATAAAGATGTAGCGTGTGTGTATATACACAATACATGTATATACACTCAGTTGTAAGAAAAGAATATGATCTTGCTATTTGCAACAACATGGATTGACCTAGAGGATATTATGCTAAGTGAAATAAGTCACAGAGAGAAAGACAAACACTGTATGATTTCACTCACATGTAGAATCTAAAAAACAAGCCACAAAACAGGAAGACTCAAAAATACAGGGAACACTGGTGGCTGCCAGTATGAAGAGGAGTGGGGAGATGGGTGAAATAGGAAGGGGATTAAGTGGTACAAGCTTCCAGTTACAAGAATGTGAAGTATAGCATAAGGAATATAGCCAATAATACTATAATAAATGTATGGTGACAAATGGTAACTAGAGTTGTGATCATTTCATAATGTATACAAATATAATGCATATAAACATCGAATCTCTATGTTGTACACCTGAAACTAATATTGTATGTTAACTATACTTCAATTAAAAAAAACAATTAAGGGGCACCCAAATGGCTCAGTTGGTTAAGCGTCTGGCTCTTGATTTCAGCTTGTCACGGTCTCGCAGTTTGTGGCATTGAGCCCTGTGCCCAGCTCAGCTCTGGAGTGAGCAGCCTGCTTGGGATTCTCTCTTCTGCCCCTCCTGTGTGTGCACATGCTCTCTCATAATAAATAAAAGCTTAAAATATATGTGTATATGTATATACATAAAATGTGTGTATACACACACACACACACACACACACACACACACACACACACACACACACACGTTATTCGTGTAGAGCAGCAGGTGCCATGGCTGGCCACAAATGTGGCAAGAAATCCCTGAAGCAGAAGAAGGTGCAGGAGATGGGAGGAAGATAAGGTTTGGAAGCAAAAACACAAAGAGAAGAAAACTTGAGCTAAAAATGCAAACTGTGGGGAAAGGCCTCCTGGCCATAGGTGGAATTAAGAAATGTGGCAAGAAGTAAGCTCTTCCTTGTGCCTGAGGCAATGGTGATCCTTAATTCCATTTCTGTCTTTCCTGTCATAGCATCTGTTGCTATCTATAGTTAGAATGAAGAGTTGTCTTAGATCCTGTTATACATTTAAGAATAAACTCTTGTAGGGGTGCCTGGGTGGCTCAGTCAATTGAGCCTTTGACTCTTGATTTCAACTCAGGTCACGATCCCAGGGTTGTGGGATCAAGCCCTGCAACCCTGTATCCAGCTCCACAATTAGCGTGGAGCTTGCTTAAGATTCTCTCTCCCACCCTCTCCCCTCTCCCTGGCTTGTGCACACTCTCTAAAATAGAATAAAATAGGGGCGCCTGGGGGGCTCAGTCGGTTAAATGTCCAAATTTGGCTCAGGTCATTATCTCATAGCTCGTGGGTTCAAGCCCCACATTGGGCTCTGTGCTGACAGCTGAAGAGCCTGGAGTATGCTTTGGGTTGTGTCTCCCTCTCTCTCTGCCCTCACTCTGCTCGGGCTCTTTCTCTTAAAAATAAAATAAACATTAAAAAAAATTTCTTTTTAATAGAATAAAATAAACTCTTGTAATATCCACTGTGTAGGGTCTCTGGCTGGCTCAGTCCATTGAGCATGTGGCTGTTGATCTTGGGGTCATGAATTCAAGTCCCACTTTGTGGATAGTTTACTTAAAAAAAAAAAAAAAAAAAAAAGGCACCTGGTGGCTCAGATGGTTAAGCATCTGACATTGGCTCAGATCATGATCTCCTCATGGTTCATGAGTTCAAGTCCCGCACTGGGTGAGCATGAACCCTCACTTCAGGTGAACACAGCCCTGCTTTGGGTAAACAAGAGCCCTACTTCGGTTGAGCCCTTCTCTCTCCCTCAAACAAACAAACAAAAACTACTGCGGGTCTATCTGTAACAAAAACTACTGCGGGTCGATCTGTAATAGCAAATTACTGAAAAAATCTAAACATCTACCAGTAAGTTACCGGTTTGAATAGCATTCTATTTCCATACAATGGAGTACCATGCAGTCATTAAAAATGAGCTGTTATGAAATGAACTCCAAAGTTATGAAACACTGCATATAGCAAGCTACCCCATTTGTGTAAGGGAAAAAATGAGTGGATGCACATAACAGTACATTCAGAGAAACTATGGAGAAGACACAGAATCAAGTCCCAAGAACTAGGGCTAAGAGGGAAATTTAAACTTCACTTTATGCTATTAGATATAACAAGCATATTTGAAAATGGATGCATGAGAGGAATGAAAAAATACCAATTCTTTTAAACAGCTTAGAGTAGTGGTTTTCAATCTCAGCCGCTCATTAGCATCACCTATGAGTTTTAAGGAATATTCTAACACCCAGGCCCCACCAGAAAGCACCAGGATCTCACTCAGCTAGCCTGGGATAAGCCCTTGAGTATCACTGTTAAAAGTCCCCAGATGATTCCAATTTTCAGCCACTGTTATGAAATCACGGATTTAGACCAGGAGTTAGCAAACTTTGTCCAGAGGACCAAATAGTAAATATCATAGGTTTTGTGGGCCATATAGTCACCCTCATATTCTTTCAAGCACTTATAAAATGTAAAAATCATTCTTAGCACCTAAACATTACCAAAAAAGGCCATGGGCTGAACTCACCCATAGGCCATTTTGCCAACCCCCTACTAGACTATGCATAGCCTGGGCTATTTTGCCTGGAAAAGGCACCATGACACAAGGTATGGACAAAAGTGAACAATAAAAGTCACTGCCAAGAAGGTTCTACAATGAAGTCACAAGTCTTCATTCCAGCCCTCTAACTGGCCCCCAAATTCTGGTTTGAGTAGGTGGGAGGGCTCTGGACTCAATAAAAAACTCCCAAGACACATTATAAACCAGCCAGTTTATTATTTTGTAGTAAGATGTATAACTTTTACCATGCAGACTGATGTACCTATGTCAGCATGAACAGTGTATGTTCTTCCTAGAGGCAGTTACAGGGAAAACCAAGTAATTATCAAGTTACTTGGCAAGTGTGGAATCCAAACAAGGGGAGGCTAAACTTAAAACCTACACCTCCCTCATCCACGAAGCTAGAGCACACTTTCCCACCAAAGGAACAGCTCAGACTCGTTTGCTGTTGTCTCTTTCCTCCCCATCCTGCTCTGGCTAATAAGCACGGTCATCTCCAACAGCTTTAGATAAGCTAGCTTGGCCTCGGGAGTCTTCTTTCTGCTCACTGGTTTTTATCATTCTCTCCACTGTTACTGACAGTTAAGGTTCCGAAAGGGGCACATCAATTGCTCCCATGTTCCAACTACAAGACACCATAATCTTGTTAGGATGCGTACCAACCAACCCCACCCCACGTAAGTCTTACCACCTAATATGCTTTATAAAGGTTCATCCTAGTTCCATTAGCACATACACAGGTTACCTATAAATTCACCTGACTAATGTAACCTAATTCCTACTGAAGACTGAGAATTTTAATTATAGCTTTTATTCTTTCGTTTCGATCAGATTTCCAACCATGTAGGAGTTAATGAAATCAATTTTGTGTCACCACTGTTACCAAGACAGAAATACCAACTGATGTGTACTTTTCAGATTAAATTAATGCCATTTTGTTCCGTAAAATGTAAAAACCAAGACGCACTCCTCAACTTAGTACTATTAAGGGTCATCAAAAAAAGCCTTTGAACAATAGAAAAGTTTTATGTTTTCAAATTGAAAAACTAAACATGTATTGCAAACATTAGGTAATGTTAAAATTACAGAAAACAAAATATTCAGACTAACCCCACAGCATTCACACTACAACAGAACGGTGTCTGCCAACAAAAGTGAATTTTACCCCAGAAAGTAGTTAAGTCCATGCTCGCTGAAAACATCAGTCCTAGACCCCATGAATGGGGATGAACTACACACTGCATGCTTACCAAACATATACACATTAATCATTCTTAACTGCCTCTTCCCAGAGCACTGAGGGGTAGGACGGATGAAATGTGGACCCGTGTACTCACACAGGCAGAATTCTTCAATTATAAAAACTCGTACATGTGACCCTCACTATGTTTTAGGCAATAGCTAAGATTTTATCTGTGGGAACCCACCTCTGAAAATCACAACAAAAATCTATAGGAAATGATTTAATATAAAATATACAAATTTCTCAGTATGAGGACTTCCACAGAACAGGGAGAAGGGAATGACAACAAAAAAAAAATTTTTTTTTTCTTAAAAAAAAAAACACTCCTCTTATGTTGTCCTTACTACTCAACACTCAAAAACAAATCTGTACAAAACTACGGACACAGAAAAGGACCAGAGAAGTTGTGACAATGCAAAGTCTTCGGACCTATTCTAAACTGCTGTCCTCACCAAGACCCTTCCTTAAGAGAGCTGATGGTTCCCAGGTCCACTGGGGAAAGCAAGTGGTCTCCAATCATCACCCTACTTCGCCACAAATGGCCCCAGGTCATTCGCTGTCAAACTTAATGGAATTGACCTGGACAGAGATGGAGCCTCCCCGGTAGCTGCCACGCTTCTTCTTGGTTTTTTCATGCCGAAACGATTTGCCTTTGGTGAACTTCAGAACCTGATTGGCTCGCTCCCCCCAGTCTCCAGCTGCACCCCGCTGGTAAGCAGAGAGAAGTGGTTAATACACAGAAGGACAATAACAAGGCCCTGTTACTTTCTTCTCTTTGCTCAAGGCAACCTGAACCCAGAGAGCTTCCCACCAACCTAAACCAAAATGCTGTCCTCTCTTCCACCCATTCCCCTCAAGAATAGCCAACACCTGCACCCCCCTCACCTTGGCATCAAAGGAGTTGTCTGCCACTCGAGCATCTACCTCGATTTCCTCCTCCCTGATCCTTCGGAATGGTGATGATGCCCTTTTTTCTCCCTGGAGAAAAAATGAAGTAAGAAACTAAACATGTTCTGTCATGTAACAGAAAAGCCCTCCTCAGCTACACATAGGAGCATTTAGGGCAGGCCAGGCAGAGAGTTGTGAAGATGATCCCAGATTTTTCTTTCTACTCTTTAAAAGCGGACTCCTGAGAAAGAAATAAGATAACTTACTTTCTTCCTTTTTGGAAACGTGTTGGGGGTCTGGGGCTTTATCTTCTTGGCTTGAGGAGTCTCTGCCTCCTTGGCAGCCTCATTCTGCTTCCGCTTCTTTCCTGAACCTACAAAACAGCCAGACTCAGGAGACCAGTTTCCTATTCCTCCTCCCAAGTTCCCACGCACTTAATGCATACAACTGGAAGCCTAATCGTAGGCCTCCTCTCCCTGTCCCATCCCCCAAAAGTATATCCCACCCAATTCTTTGGATATGGACCTGGCTTAGAAACTGCGGTTGTCTTTTTCTTTTCTTCTTCCTCATTGCTGTCCTTGTCTGCTTTTCCATTCTGGGTAGTCAGTGCAGAGGTCCCATTGGTCTTCAGCGCTTGTGGTCTTATATTGCCTTTGCCCTTAGGCTTCTCCTCTTCCTCCTCCTCCTCCTCACTGGAATCATCAGAGGAAGAGCTGCTACTCTCAGCCTTTGCTTTCTTTGTGGCGGCTGGCTTGGAAAAGACTACCACTCCCGCTGTCTTCTGTGGCTTCTTTTTAACTGGGGATTTTGATACCTTCTCTTCCTTCTCTTCCTCACTGCTAGAGCTGTCTGAATCAGAGCTGCTGTCCCTACCACCCTGAGAGGACTGTTTGGCAGCCGGAGATGGAGCTGCTTTGGCCATTGCCTTTGACTTGGGGGTGGCCACAGTCTTCTTCGTCTTCTCCTCTTCACTAGAACTGCTCTCCTCCTCACTGGAGCTGCTATCAGCCTTTCTGGTCAGAGGCTTCTGGACATTGCCTGCAGCTTGCTTGGGAGCTGTGGCTGATTTAGCTGCAGGTTGCTTGGGAGTGGCAGCTGGCTTACTTGGGAGATTCTTGGTGGTACCAGTTGACTTGGCAGAAGCTTCATTCTCAGAACTGTCAGAGTCTAGACAGAGAAGACAGAATAAAGTCAAATCGAAGGGAGCCCCTGGAGTCCCCACTGCCCTGATGGCCTCCATATGCTTCACCTGAGCTGTCTGAAGAGCTCTCTGATGCCTTCTTTGCTGGAGCTGGTTTAATGGTTGCTTTAGAGATGACTGTCTTAGCTGGGGGTTTCTTTTCTTCTTCAGAACTCGAATCTGGAGAGAACCTATGGCATTAGGCTGGGACCGGAGTCCCGACCCAATCAAAGGCAATAAAAAGAAGGATGCAAAGACCCACACAGCCCTGTTTGTCCTGCTTCAGCGAAAAGCAAAAGAGACAGAGGTATTTTTGTCTTCCATATTCCTCATGCAGCTTCCCAGACCCAGTCTCCACAGGTGGGGACTCACCAGACTCATCACTGCTGTCCTCACTGCTCTCTACAGGCTCTTTCTTCTCTGCAGCTTTCTTGGGAGCCTGGGTTCCCAGGGACTTCTTGGATAGGGCAGCAGAAGGTGGGGGGACTGAACTATAGGGACCTGTTTAAGAAAAACAGTGTCATGGTTTTAATGTACATATGATAATTCTTTGATTCTGCTCCCTTCTAGAAGTGGAGCTTAATTCCTCTTCCCTTGAGTGTGGGCTAAAATTAGTGAGTCATTTCTAACCAAAAGAATATGGCAGAGATGATGGCATATCGTTTCTGCATCTGGGTTGTAAAAAGCAATGCAGATTTCTCTGGGAGAAGAGAGCTGTCATGTCAAGCAGTTCTAAAGAGAGGTCCATGTGGTGACTGCAGAGATCCTCCTGCAGTTGGATCTGGTCACAGTCATGCAGCTTGAATCCCCATGTCCAGTTACCTGGTTTTTTCTTTATGGGTTTTTTCTGCTCCTCCTCCTCTTCACTTGAGGAGTCCTCGCTACTGGAACTCTTTTGGGTAGGGGTGGCTGTCACTGGAGCCTTGACCACAACTTGCTTTTTAGGTACAGTCTGCATTATACAGAGAAAGTCCGTTACCACAGGAAAATGCTGGTCCAACCAATCCTGCCAGGAAATGGAGAAACCCCCACCCCCGTGCCCAGTCCTCTGGTAGAAGTTATGGCCCAAACCTTCTTAGGTATGGCTGCTGCCTCCTCCTCCTCTGAGTCATCACTACTGCTGCTGCTGCTGCTGCTGCTCTTACTGCTGGCTGCTTTGCCATTGGCTATTTTAGGTGCCACCCGAGCTGGTGTACCTAAGAAGGGAAAAAAAAGCGTTAAGAAGTATCAAGCCTGGGGGCGCCTGGGTGGCTCAGTCGGTTGGGTGTCAGACTTCAGCTCAGGTCATGATCTCACAGTCCGTGAGTTCGAGCCCCACGTCAGGCTCTGTGCTGACAGCTCAGAGTCTGGAACCTGCTTCGGATTCTGTGTCTCCCTCTCTCTGCCCCTTCCCTCCTCATGCTATCTCAAAAATAAATAAAACCATTAAAAAAAAAGAAGAAGTATCAAGCCTGTAAGGGACCATAGAAACCTGTAGCTCAGAACTTAGGAGTCTACCAGTCCTCTTGCCTTTAGAGCAGGCATGAGGGGGACTGCTGTGGCTAACTATCAAAGGATGACTTTCCTGACTAATTTCAAGAATAAAACTATCTTTAAGATGATATAATGTAAATAATTCAAATATGCTCTATGAGATCTTTCATTCCAACTTCCATTCAGAGAAGCTCCTATAAATCATAACCTGTCACCATGAGAGAACTACAGAAGTTTAAACTCTCACATGCCCCATGGAGTGAATGCACAGGAGAAATAACGGTAGTGAAAAGGACAAAGGATAGAGATAGAAATGGTCATTACAGAATGGGATCTATGAGAACATAAATTGTCTATGAAATCGACAAGAATGGCAAATGGATACCATTCTTAAAAAGTTTTCCTTACTGTAAGCTATCTCTAATACCTAACTCCTAATTACGTAATCTTCACTTATTAATAAAAAGCTTCTTAAAAAAAAGACACTAATTTTATACCTAATTGTAAACTTTGTCAGAAATCTTGTTTTGTACTTGTTAAGCTGAACATAATTTTTGGATAATGTTTAAACATTACTTTTCATACTTGAAATAAACATTTATTTAAAAAAAAAAAAAAAAGACACTAATCAATACCTCTAGTTCAACAACCACTACCATTTCACTCCTGTGCTGAATGAACAATTTTGAAAACATGCTTATTTTTTTTTAAATGTTTTTTTTACGCTTATTTATTTTTGAGAATGACAGGGAGCGCAAGCGGGGAAGGGGAAGAGAGAGAGGAGGAACAGAAGATCTGAGGCTCATGCTGACAGCAGTGAGCCCAATGTGGGGCTCGAACTCATGAACCATGAGGTCATGACCTGAGCTGAAGTCGGACACTTAACCAACTGAGCCACTCAGGTGCCCCCTGAATAAGCAATTTTAATACCAGTCCCCACAGCAACCCCAGACTGGGCTTTTGGGAACAGTAATAGTACCTGATTTGGCTGAGGCTTTAGCTTGAGCCTTAGCTGCCACAGGTGTTGTCTTTGGCTTCTGGTTCTTTGGTGCCTCATCTTCTGAGCTTGAGTCTGAATCAGAATCAGAGCTCTTGGCCTTCTTAGGAGGAGCTTTGACTGCCTTGGGTTGGGGCTTAACTCCCTTCTGTGAGAAAACACACAATAAGGGGGAGAATCAGCAAACTTCTGGTACCCAAAGTACATCCTAAGGTAGAAACCATCCTAGACTATTTTTTAGGGGCTAACTAACAGAACAATAAAAGCAAGGGGAAGTTAAACAAGAAAGCATCTGGGAGTGGCTGGCTGGTTTAGTTGGTAGAGCATGCAACTCTTGATCTGAGGATCATGGGTTCGAGCACCATGTGTGGTACAGAGTTTACTTAGAGAAAGACAGAAACAGAAAAAAAAGACAGAAAGCAAGCAAGCATCTGAAAAGAGCACCAAACTCTTCATAAGAAACAAAAATATCAGCCCTGTCCCTGCCATTCCCTGCTGAGAGCTCCCAACACCTACCTACAAAACAGACTCTTACTCTTGGGAGTCTTAGTATCCCAGAGAAACCTAGTATCGCCTGGGAAGACAAAACGGGTTCCTCTAGATTAAGAGTACAATTTCAACCTCGCATATCCTTTCCAAACTTCATACTTCCCTCATCTCTCTCAAAGTCCTCAGATTTTCTTCTCCATGGTCATTTGTTACATACCACTGCCATCCCTTGGTTCCAAACTATAAGCCAGGATTTCAGGTTTTTTCTAATTCCTTAAGCAACCTCTTTCCTCCCCCAAGTTGCAAACCTGAACAGGCTTTTTCTTCTTGTCCTCCTCCTCCTCATCACTGGATTCTTCACTGCTGCTGCTCTCTGTTGCTTCAGCTGAAGCCTTTCCACCATGCTGAGGCAGACTGGCCCGCTTGGCAGGTACAACTGAACAAAAGCACAGACCCCAGTGAAAATCAGCCATGGGTACTGGCAGGCTACAAATCCCTTTCTGGGAACCACTAACCCCAACTACCTGCCCACCCTTACCAGCTTTCTTAGCTGGAGGCCCTTGGGTTTCTTCCTCCTCACTGCTGTCCTCACTGCTGTCACTGGATGAAGTCTTCTTCTTAGCCTTCTTAGTCACTGGTCCGTTTACCTGTAACTTCCGCTTTGGGGCCTTGGTGGACCTGCTGAAGTAGATGAGGCTAACCTTTGAGGGCTCAGGACCTTCTCACACCAAGGAACACAGCCCAACCCCTTGGGGGGAAAAATAGCCACAGTGGTACAGGGAAGACTTACTTGAGCCAGAAGCTGTAGATGTCCAAGAGGGAAGAGGCGTTGGCGTCCTGTTGGGTCTAGAGAAGAAAAAAGAAAGGTCAATAAGAAAATTTTATCCTGGTTGTTCTAGGGGAAATTAGATCTTATTTTATTCTCTCATTAAAAGTGGCCAGTTTTATATCTGCTACATTTGCTGTAAATGTTACACCTTTGGAAGACTTCTCCGACTTGCTTAAATTAAGAGAACAACAGCCTGTTTATGTACTCCCCCAATTTTTGACATCAAAAGCTTGGGTTACTCCTGTATATAGTTTTTGGCACCATCTATATCCAGTCAGTCCTATTTATCACAGTTTTTAAGAAAATGTGCATTCCCTTTATTTTAGCAATGCATTGCCTAGAAATGTATCCTTACCCATGAAACAAGAACACAAACATTAATACGAGAGAGTGTTTGCTGCAATGTGGTTTATAATACCAAATCACTGGAACCCAGCTTCCAAAACTGGTTAAAAAGCTAAGCTATATACTCAATACAAAATTCCATTCAGCTATTAATTACACTGATATAGATTATTAGTTGATGCAATAAAAAAAAACATAATGGCAGGACATTACAGTATCAGTAAGAGTATAGGCTCAGAATCAGACGAGTACAGGTATGAAACTCACCTCTATCTGTTACTACTGTGTGACTCTGAGCAGATTATTTAATCTTTCTGAGACTGTTTTCTTCACTATAACATGAAGATAATACTATACATCTTATTAAGTGGTTTAGAGAATTAGAGATAGCATAGGTAAAGGACTTAGTATCTGGAAACACCATGTAGCATTTAGTAAGCCATCCAACAAGGATTAGTTTTTGTCACATAAAAGAATCCTGATTCTCAAAGGCCCAACTCCACCCAGCCCCTTGTGGAAACACTTTCTGCAGCCTCCCTAACAGTCAATTCAAAAACTGTTCCAATATGAGGGGTGCCTGGGTGGCTCAGTCGGTTAAGCATCGGACTTCAGCTCAGGTCATGATCTCACAGTCTGTGAGTCCAAGCCCTGCATCGGGCTCTGTGCTGACAGCTCAAAGCCTGGAGCCTGCTTCAGATTCTTTGTCTTCCTCTCTCTCTGCCCCTCCCACACGCTCTCACACTCTCCCAAAAATAAACACTAAAAAAATAAAATAAAATAAAGTTTTTAAAAGTTCCAATATGAAAGCAGTTGTAGGAGATCACATGGCAGGCTGTCCCAGCTTAAAGAAGTCATTTCTAAAGCTGATTTGGTTCTGTTCTTGTGCAGCCTGATTCTGCCACAAAGAAACCTATCTTCTTAGTCAAAGGCTAAGAACACTATCAAAGACTACTACACTCTACTCTCATGTTTGCTCTTCTTGAAAGGGAGATTCCAAACCTTTCACCTCCCTAGCCACCTTCTCTTTACATGTGTTTAAAACATCCTTAATTAATATAACTATCATAACAGCTTTCACTCATTGATGCTTCCTGAGCATCAGGCACCTAGACTGTCACTTCATATTTATCATGTTACTAAAATTCACAAAAATCCTATAAAGTGGATGATGACATTCCCCATAGGAATAGAAACAGAATCAGAGAGACTGGGCAAGCTGCTCAGGTTATACATCCTAAAAAGTGACAGAGCCTGGTCCCAAATCTAAATGTGCCTGATTCCACAAGTCGAAGATCCAAGACCACTGCTTGCTAGGGCTTTGATGCTCAGTTCTGCTTCAATATACCTTAAAGCAGAACCATGCCTCTACTCTCATTTTGTTCTTTACTAACGAAAAATCCCATCCTTCATTTATATATAAAAGCAATTTTATCAGTGAGTCCCGGGTAAATTCTGAGAGTTATGGTCAAGTCACGCTTTGCATCAGCCAGCGTAAAACCCAAAGGAGAAACCAAGAGCCCCCAATGCCTCCGGTAGGACACCACGCTCCCTCCTCGCCGCACTCCGCCAGCCACGTGACCTGGGCCACGAGGATCCCACGCTGCTGTCGTTGCACCGCTCACCAGAAAAAAGCAACAAGACTCTGCGCTATCTACTGAGACCTCGTGGGAGACCAGGTGCGGAGACTCTAGGCTCTCGGCTCACCGCCAGGAGCTCAGCACAAAGGGTCCGCAGATACTGCACTGGCAGACCCCACAGACCTCCGTACCCGGAAACCTGAACCTGTCAGGGCCCGAAGCCCTGTGGTCATCCCACCCCAGCCTTTGCCCCAAGCCCGCACTCACAGCGCCTGTTGCCTTGGCGAATTTATTGGCCACCTCCGACAGCTGGTTATCGCGCAAAAAGCCGAGCACGAGCGGATACAGGTCGCTGGGAACCACGCGGCGCAAGCCGGCGTCCGCCATCCTCCGGGCAATACGCGTCACTACCGTTGCTGACGCGCACAACGCAGGAACTCGGGAACCCGGCGGAACGACGGCTGATCCGTTGTGACGTCATCGCGCGGCGCGGCGGCACAGCGGAAGGGGCGGGCACTCCCCACAGGGCAGTTCCGCCTCCACTTTGGAGGCAGGATCGAGGCGAAATCTGTAAGGTCTTTCCGGTGCCACAAGTGTCGCCATCTTGGTAAGGGCGGAGCCCTTCGTCCGCCACCTTGTGAAGGCGGAGCCCTGACGTCACGTGTCCCGCCCTCGGTAGTGGCGGGAAATCTCCAGCCTTCCCGCGCTCTGCTAGAGCCACTTTTTTTCAGAGCTGCGGTTTCCGGAGCCGCAGCTGGGATTCGCATTCCAGAGTGAGCCGGGAGGCTTGAGCGGTCCTTGGACTCTCTAGACTAGGGTCACAGGATCTCCCAATCACTACCGTTCGCACGGCCGGAGAATTCCCACCCTTCATCTTCCCTGTCTCCACTAAGCAGAAGAGGCCGTTAGATACCACCCCAGCCCCTGTGCTCCCACCTCAAATACAGAGGATCCTTCATTTTATCCATGGTAATAGAGGGACGATTCCCCAAAAATGCCCCTACCTCATGATTTGCCCATGAGACAACCCCTTCCTCTCTTACATATTCATTCAGCATTAGGTCAGCTCCATGAAATGTAAAGCCATTGCACCAACCCTGAGCAATACAGCAGCAGCAATCTCTTCAAATCTATAATCCTGGAAATAATCCTCCTACCTCCCGAGTCACAGTTCACACCTGAACTCTCCCTGTGGGAGAACTAGAAAACCCTCCCAAGTGTCTGTCATGATATTCAAAAATCAATGCCCAGGCCTGCCAAGTTAATTCCAAGTTTTATCACATTTCAGTTCACATTAGCAGACATCAATCCCTTTACCCACTACCCTCTGACTACTTCCCATTAATAAACCTTCTGAAGGGTAAGGACCCACTTTCTCAGGGGACCCATGTCTCCTTTGCTTTTCTCAAAATAGGCACTCTGCTAACAGATATAACTCCTACAACTCCCTCTTTCCCAGAGGTCTGTCCACATGCATGTGTTCTTCTGAGTACCTCTTGTGTACCAAGCGTGCTCAAGCTAAAATCGTACATGTACACAGAAGTTTCTGTTTAGAGATCCTTCATTTGAAACAACTGCAAACTTCCTCCAGGTTCTTGATGGTGAAATCCCTTCCTTGAGACTGCAGCATCAGCATCCCTTTGTTTGAAATGCAGAATCTCAGGCTCTACCCCAGAAGTCAGAATCTACATTCTGAAGAGATCCCTTTTAAAGTTTGAGAAACACTGCCCTAGAAGACTGATTTCACAGACAACACAACCTGAGGAGACAAGTATCAAGTCCAATAGGATTTTGCATCAAACCAAAGAGGGGTCCTAATGGAGGTAAGCACGTCCCTGATTGTATTCAGATTGGAAAAGTGAGTATGTCTGGCACTAGCACCATTGAAAGAAGCACAACAGCACTTGGAAATTGTTTGTAGTTCGTGTTTATTGGTCTGCATAGTGCCTTAGAACTTCCAAACACAGGGGAACCCCTCAGCCCCATCTTAACATAGGAATGAGTTAACTTGTTTCAATGCCTGTTATAAAAAAACAAATAACCCTTCAAAAATCTGATTTAACACATTTTTTATTTCACTTTTTTCCATTTCTTTATAAAACAGTCATCTCACTAGCAGCTCTCTCCCCTAAATTGGGGGAGGGGAGGGTGGAGGAGGTTGGACACCTCCAAAGAAAGAGGGAAGGGGGAGAAGGGCCCAGGGTTACCTCCTGAGGTTCTTCTGGGCCTGTTTCAACAATGTGTCAAAGTCAAGAGAATCAAATTTGCTCTTTACAGGAGCAGGGTCAAAGTCTTCCCGGTTGGAGTCTATAAAAATAGAGACAGACATCAAGGTCTCTGACAATACTTCCCAATCACAGGGTCCTCAAATGGCCAGCCTCCTCCCACCCCAATAATGGATGGAATAACATCAATCACCCTGGTTTTAAGTAAATAAGACTAAAGAGCCCCCATTTCTCCTCTCATCCCACTCCCTTTGTGTTCTTTGTGTGTCACATAGAGACAAGTCTACCTAGCTCCACTCTCAAAAGGTTGGAAACCCTTCTGGGGACAATATGAAGTACACCAAAGCCTCGGGGTCTCCTCCACTCACCAAGATCAGAATAGCTTCTCTTGCAGAACTGCCTGCGGCCCCCAAAGCAGAGATCAAAGGGCTGCTCATCTGCCTGCCTTAGCTTGTGGCCACTCTCGATGGCTGCAAATGCCTCTTCAGCATAGCGGTAAGTGACGAAGCCGTAGTTGTCACTGGTGAGGAAGGTGAGGCAGAGGCTGGGATGGCTATTTAGGCACTTGCCAAGGAGAAGAGATACTTCCCAGGGTAGAGAGAGACTCGGGTAGTTCTTCTTCCCCAAATGGCCAACCCTCTGACTAGGAGTGAAGGTGTCATCCTACATTGCCTAACACACCAGAGGAAGGAAGGGGGAAAGACAAAGCAGCATCAAGGTAGACAAATGGGGTGGAAAGGACATTCTGACCTATAGGTCCAACCTTACCCTTGGACACGGAAGTGGATAGTGCACTCCTCAATCTCTCCAAAAACAGAGAACCTCTGTTTCAATTCTGACCGAGTCATGCGGCCAGGTATCTTCCCAATGAAGACCACTCTTCTCTCCTCCTATTTTGAGACAAGGAAAATTGACACACCATGAGCCAAGGCCACTGCTGCAGAAGGCTCTCAAGCTCATGGCTCAGGGGCAAGCCCCATCCTCCCAGGACCTATTCCTCTACTCACTATTGCACGCTCCTTCTGCAACACTCTCTGCCTTTGGTAATGGTCATGTGAACGATAAGAGCTGTACCTGACATGAAAAGAAGGTGCCATCAGCCCTCCAGACATTAGACAACTCAGGTCTCAGAACTCTCAAATTTGGGATTTGCATCCCAGATACACAGACTCCCTGATCACACACTCACCTCCGCCTCCTGTCACTTCTCCGGCGGGGGGATGGGGAGCGGGACCGGCTTCGGGAACTGGATGACGAAGATGAGGAAGATGAGGAAGATGAGGAAGATGAGGAGGAGGACGAGGAAGAGCATCTTCGGGAACGTCCAGAAGAACTGCAACTGGATCTAGAGAATAAAGAGGCACGCAGGAATGCTGGGAGTGGTGCAGATATATTCTGCTTACCTCACCTTGGCCCCAACCTTGCCTCCCTGTCCGGAAGCTCAGGACCAAAGGCAAAGCAGGGGAAAAGAGATCTAGAAGAACTCCACAGATGACCAAACTGAGCCCTCATGAATTTTAGGCATTTTTGGAATGTTTTAGAGTGTTCTCACATAGATCATAGTTATTTTCAACTATGCAATTAACAACAAAAACGTTTAACAAGTCAAAGAAAAATAAATGGAGACTTGGGAATAAAGGGCTGGGCCCTAGGTCTAGCTGGGGATGCCAGGCCTGGGTCTCTGGGTTCCTGCTCCCCTAACATGTCTCATAGCAGTACTGTGACCAGGATGTAAAAAGGAGGTGACTTGCTAGACATGGAGTAGAGGTCATTTCTTAAGAGGTCATTCTGGCTCAGGGGCACCTGGGTGGCTCAGACGGTTAAGCGTCCCACTTCAGCCAGGTCATGATCTCACGGTTAGTGAGGCTGAGCGCCACATTGGGCTCTGTGCTGACAGCTCAGAGCCTGGAACCTGCTTTGGATTCTGTGTCTCCCTCTCTCTGCCCCTCCCCCACTCATGCTCTGTCTTGGCTCTCAGAAAATGAATAAACATTATAAAAATTTTTTTAAAGAAGAGATTATTCTGGTTTAAAAACAAAAAATTAGGGGCGCCTGGGTGGCGCAGTCGGTTAAGCGTCCGACTTCAGCCAGGTCACTATCTCGCGGTCCGTGAGTTCGAGCCCCGCGTCAGGCTCTGGGCTGATGGCTCGGAGCCTGGAGCCTGTTTCGGATTCTGTGTCTCCCTCTCTCTCTGCCCCTCCCCCGTTCATGCTCTGTCTCTCTCTGTCCCAAAAATAAATAAAAACATGGAAAAAAATTAAAAAAAAAAAAACAAAAATTATTCATGGATTAAGTAGGAAAATCTTGGTCTTTAACTGAGAAAAAGGTATTGCCAGAAAACATATGACGCCACAGTGACAACCAAAGGAACTGCCCAGACTCTTTCCTGGACAGATGATTAGAAGAGCTGCCATTAACAAGCTACTTATCCCACCTTCCAACATCTCACAAGAAAAGAGCAGAAGTGAGGACAGATAAAAGTATGTAAAGGATCAAACACGGGCGAGATGCAAGCCTAATGGTCTCCCCAAGGCAGGGGTCAAGGAAGCAGCAGACCTCGGTGATCCCCAAACTCAAACAGGGTATAGAAGCTAAATTCTCACAGCTTGCCTCCTTCAATAATCCAGGAAAGGGGGAGAAGACAAAAGCCAAGGACAGAAGTAGAAGACTTAATGCCTGAAAGCATCAAGCTCAATGTGCAAAAGCTTTCTAAGTAAACCAGAGGAGAGCCCATGGACTTCCTAAATGAAGAGGACCTAACAGGCCATCAGAGCTCACCTTCGCCACCTCTTGTGTGGGGGGGAGAGGGACCGGGACCGGGACCGGGATGAGGAAGACGACGATGAGGATGAGGAGGAAGATGCTTCGCTGGTCCGGTTGGACCCAGAGCTGATAGAACGGCTGCTGCGGCCACGGCAGCCCTGCCAGCCCCGGCTTGGGGGGCTGGCCGACCTGCAGGCTTTTCGGTAACAGCGCACCGACCGCTGCTTGGCTGAGGGCTCAGGGGGAGTCCTAGTGTTCATGTCATTCCGGCAAGGTGAGGCCTCAGGGGAGAGCAAGGCGGATGGGGCAAGGCAAGTTGCTGGGGCATCTGCCTGCTCACTGCTAGTCCTGTGATCAAGTGGCTCCTGGGAGGCAGCTGTGCGTGGGGGCAGGGGGGCGGCCAGGCCCAGGGACAAGACGGGTTTGATGGTGATGTCCTGATGGCGTTTGACGTTCCATCGGGAGCCCACCTCTGGAATGACTAAGGCAGGCGTCTTTTTGGGGGGAGTCCTGCTCCGGACACAATAGTCATGGTCCCCAGAGCCCACATGGACTGGACTAGGGCCATGGACCCCTTCTTGGAGGCAGGCTGCAGCTGGATGTTTGGCCTCTGTAACTCCTTCAGGCTTCAGGGTTCCCTCCTGGGCGGTGGACTTAGGAGATTTGGCTTTGGCCAGCAGTGAAACAGCAGCCAGGGGCTTCCATAATTGGTGGGGAGGGGTGGCTGGTGGGGTGAGCCCTGTGAGGGGAGGGAGGATGGAGATAGCAGGATGAGATCCGATTCTACACTTCCAGGGGCTCCAGAGACCCCCACCTCATGTCACAAAGTACACCAAAGGTCAACAGCCCAACTTATCCCACTATTGCAACTATTCCTTCCCCCAAGTTCCCCATCTTGGGGATCAAGCAATATAAACCCAGACAGCTAGCATCCTTCTGAACCCCTCAGCCTCTCACTGCCCAAACCTAGTTAGTGACCAGCTCCTATATGGTCTACCTCTCCATTCTTAGACCCAGCCCTCCCCCTACACTGCCTGGGCTGCATCTGCCTGGACTCCTGTAATCACCTTCCAATGATCTCCTGCCTGGGGCTTCATGCCCATCCACCTGTTTTCTACATTCCTGCTACAGGGAACACCCCATAACCAATTGCTTCTTCAATGCAAAGATAAAGTCCAAATAGCTTAACACGGCATTCAAAGTTCCCTTCATCTGACTTCCTACTTAACACTTCAGCTTTATCTCTTTATCTCTTTATCTCTTGCTTTAGTTCTGCCCACCACCCTCATCAGCCACTACACTCCAGTCAAACCAAACAACTCATAATTCCCCAAAACATACCAGGCTGGTTTCATTTCTTCAGTGCTCCAGCAGCTCCATCTCCCTAGAATGCCCCATCCCCTAAATCTAATTGGTATTAGTGATCTTCTCAAACCTCTGCCTCAGGGATAACACCAACTGTACATGACCCTCCCCTGACTGACCCATTTCAGATCCCACTATAAACCACAAAGGCTCCTTTAACATATGATCTCTGATACTCAACATGCTCGTTTATACATCTGCTCCCTGGACTGTGAGAACCTCAAGGATGAGGATCATATCTCTGTATTCCCAACAACTACACACACCCAGTGCAGGGCAGACTCTACAAACATTCGCTGCATAAACTAATCAAAGGCAGAATTCCCCACCCTGAACCCACCTGCCACGTTGGCCAGTTCTGGGGCTTGTAACCGGTCTAGGGGCCTCTTCTCCTGGGGAGTGTCAACGTTGCTGGCGGGGGAAAAGGGAAAGCCTGGTTCATTGCCTCCTCAACATCTTGTATATGTTTTCCTCATAAAGCAACGGGAGAGGGGTGTGTGCAGGGAAGAACAGGATACACAAACTGCCCCTATCGTTCTCCTCCAGCACAAATGCGATCTTACTGACTGAATGTAGTTTGGGTCTCAGCTCAGCTCTGTCCAATTCTAGGAGGCAGGCTGGCTATGACCTTAAATACCCCCCACCTCCTTTAAGCCAGGAGACTTGCCTGCCTAGCTCAAACCAACCCAAAATCAACATGGATGGGAATATGCTTGGCAGAACAGGATAGGGTACTATGAACATGAAAAATGAAAAAAGACCTCTCAGTGCTGGAAGACTGAGGAACAAGGAGGTCCAGGGTACTTCGTCCAAGGAGTCAGGAGAGCCCTAGCCACCACATCTTACCCCACTTGATCTTTTATCATCACTAGTGTTCAGCAAGCTTAACACTTGATAAAAGGAAGGAAAGAAATCCCCAAAGGCACAATTTGCCAGAAGACAAAAGGCAACTCCAGGACATTTGGAATCCCAGACTGGAATCAGCCAGAGGATGGTACACACCCTCCTACCTACCACCCAAGACAGTGCCCAGTAGTGATGAGCTGAGGAGGCGAGGGGGAAACAGGGAAAGACTCTAAAGCTGACTAAAAGCCCTGTAACAGAGGCATCCAGTTGACGGTCCTGAAGCACCGGCCGGCTGCTGACCAACAGCTGTAGGGTAACTCGCTCACATGTCTCCATACTCACCCTGAGTTTCCTACAGCCAAGCTGTCAGCAGGAGCCGGGGGAGGGCACTCCTTTTTGGCTGCAAAGAAACCAAATTAGTTAAAAGGCCAACCAGATGTTCCAGATTGAGGAGGCACAGAAGGGCTGGCTTTGAGACCCAAAGAAGAAAAATCCACTTTGTGTACATATTTCACTGGACTCTCCCCAGAGAGATCCATTCTCTTCTAGTAGGTACCCAGGTACTATTTTTAATCATGTTTCTGCTCAGAAATATCTGTTAACTTCCCAGTGAATCTGAGATAGAGTCCAAACTTCTAAGACTAGCGTTCAAGGTTCTATATGACCTAACTTCCCAGTCTTGGTCTATTCTGGTTCTACACTTATACCATATTACATTTTTCCTTGTATTGTAGATAACTTGTTACTAACTCAGGGGACATTTATGTAATTTTCCTCCCCTATTAGACCATAAGCTCCTTACGAACAGGACATAGTATCCTCCAGAGCACCTAGATCCTTGCTTTGTACTGAGTAAGCTCAGCTATCCACTGTCTTCGAAACATACAATCCTTATACTTCTGCCTTTATTCACTACACACGCATCCTGTATTTCAGAGCCCAGCCTAAGAGCCAGTTTTCTAGAAAAATGTCCCCAACCAACCCAACCCACCGGGACCTCCATATCCAACTACTCTTTATAATACTTGTCATGCTTACTGCCACCTGTCCCTGGTTTAGACTGTATTGTCCATGAACCTGGTCTTCCCCTTGCAATCAGATTGAAACTACTTCTCTGGGACTGAGACCGCCCCTCCACCATTCCCTTCCTTCCACCTAAGCAACTACAGGGCTGGGCCCAAATAAAGCATCAATAAAAAGGGGTTACAGCATAGCTACCTAGGTGCCCTCACCTTCAGATTTCTCAAACTGCTCCAGCAGACTGGACAGGTCCGATGCCTCAATTCCTGTGGAAGTACACAACACAGGATTGGAATCCAGCCCCTATCGACTGAGTGCCCAGGTCCTGGAATTCCCAAGTCATCTCCCAAGTCAATTCCCTTGATGCTGTCCCTAACCACTGTACTAAGCAAACCCAAGGCAGCAACACAAAGCAGAAATCAAACAAACCCAGAGCTCTGTCTCTCAAGAACCCTCCAAAAAAACAAAGAACCCTCCAAACAAATCTGACAAAGACCAGTCCCTATGAGAGTGGTTTATCGTGTTCTATGGAGGACACTCCCCATCCAACCCCCATGCCTTTCACATCAACTAAACCATGTGGCACTTACCAATCTCACTGATGAAAGCCTGTACCACGTCCTCAGGGCCTTGAGTCCGTGGGGTAGGCAGGAAGGAGAGTTTCCTTAGACGGGCTGGGTGGACAGCAGGCACCTTAGTTACAGTGCTCTGCTTTGGTGTGGGTGTAGGAACAACCTTGGTAACAGGAGAGGGGGGCTTCTCCCTGGGCCTTGTCTCCTGGATCTCAGGCTTTAGCCTCTCTGATGCAGGCTCCTCAACATCCACACTCTCAGCAGACAAACACGGTGGAGCCTTAATCTGGGGGCTTTGCATTGGGGAGGACACCTTAGGTTTCAGATAAGGAGACACAGGCACTGACTTGACTTCCACCTTGGTGGGCTCCACCTTGGTGGGCTCTATCTGCAAAGCTCCCTGGCCAGTTGACCCAAGACTGAGAGGAGGAGCCATTGGCACAGAAAGTACACTTTCAGGAGGGCCAGCTGGGATGCCACTGGGCTCCACCTTGGGTGGGGGAGCAGCTCTCCCAACAGATGCCAGAGGCAAAGGAGGTGGTGGCATAGAAGGCCAGAATGGAGGGTGTTGCAGCCCTGGGCCCCATCCCAAGGGCCCATAGGCACAGCTGGAGCTGTAAGGTGGGACTGGGGCTGGAGGGGGTACCCAAGGCACATTGCAAGTGGGGGGCACAGCATAGGTGCCAGGAGTACCAGATACTAGGGGCACTGTTGGTGGCGGGGGGAGGCATGGATAGCCAGAAGGGGACACAGGGGGATAACAAGGCCAGGGTGGCACAGGAGCATAATGAGTATAGGGATCAGGTGGCACTGGTCCCATAGACATTGGAAGACTGGGAGGCTGCAAGGGAGGTGGGGGCAGACTGGGGATCCCTTGCCCACCTGTAGGAAGGGGCATCATGGGAGTCATGCCTAGCCCACCTGGGGGAAAAGGCAAAGCAGTGGGCATTGTGGAGGGCATGGACTGCACAGTAGGAGGTGGAGGTCTTGCTGGTAGTGGCATCTCTTGGGATGGCACCTGTTCAGTGGGAGTTGAGGCCACAGGTTTGCTTGCAGGTGGCTCAGGACTAGGAGAAGCAGGGCTGGGACCCATAGGCACAAAGCAAGCCTCAGGAGGAACCTCAGGGCTTCTCTGCAGAGTTGTCTTCTTGGCTGGGGCTGGTGGGATAACAAGACAAGGGATGTCTGCCAGCCCCGTGGGGGTCTCTGGGAGACTAGGCCACTTCCCAGCTGGGGGCTGGGGACTCCTCTCTTCTGCATCTGCTTGGCGCTGCTGCCTTCGTCGCCGGTACTCTGATAGGCTAAGAGGCCGAGGTCTGGCTTCCTGGGTTGTGGCACTGGTACTACTTTCTACCTTCAAAGGACCCACAACCTCCCGGACTTCAGGGATGATGGCCTTTAGGGGGTCCAAGGACTCTGACTCCAGAAGTAACTGGGGAGCTGGACTCCCCTGGACTGAAGACACTGCACCACGTCTGGGATCAGATGGCCTAGATTTAACTAGCACAGGATCAACTGGAGCCAGGTCACTGGGAACAGAGTCAACTGGTGCTGAGTCGGCTGGGACAGGGTCACCTGGTGGCAAGTCATCTGAGATGGGAACAACCACTGTAGGGTCAATTTCTGCTGAGTCAGCCAGGACTGGGTCAGCTGGGAGAGGGTCAACCAGCTCTGAGTTGGCTGAAGCAAAGTCAACCAATGCAGGATCAACAGGTACAGGGTCAGCTTGAACAGGGTTAACTGCAGTGGGATCAGTTTCAACAGAGTCAAGTGGCATGGGGTCAGCTGGAGCAGAATCAACCAGTGAGAGAGGAGTTGGAACAGGGTTAGCGTGGATGCTGTCTACCAGGTTGGAATAAAGGTCTAGAGGATCTTCTTTAGCAGCACTAGCTTGTCCAGCACTACTCTCCAAGTTCCCAGAGCTAGGTTTCTCCAAGGCAGCTGCCCAGGCCCGAGCCCAAGCCCGGGGCTTCCCTCTACTACGGGGAGGTGCGACCTCTCTTTTAAGTTCCTCCTGAGGCAAATTTCCTGCCTGTGAAGTTATCTCTGTGGCCACAGTAGATTGCCCACGAGAAGATGACCTCAGCCTCCTGGCATAGCCTTCTGCACAGGCTGCTGGCTGCTCTTTGCTCTTCTTCCTCCTGCCCTTTCGAGCTCTCTGGGAACTCAGCATTGTGTTGGCTGGTGGGTTCTGAGACTCCTTGGGCATCATTGGTTCCATGACCTCCTTGGGCTCTAACAAGCAGACTGACTCCAGCTTTTCCTCTGACAACCCCTCTTTCTGAGGGCAGAGGTTTTCCTTGGGCACAGCAGCCTCTGTCTCTGACTCTAGTGTAGGCATGAGTAGCTTCAAAGCTGGACTGGCCTCTAGTGAGTCATCCAGAAGCACAGGCTGGGGTCCAGTAGGAATCTTCCGTACCACAACTGGGATCTCCAGGTCATTGCCAGCTGTGGCTGCCTGGCCCACAATCTCTAGCACCACACAATCCTCAGGCAGTGTCAAATCATCCGGCTGCTCCTGAAGCTCATCCTCGAGTGATGTCAGGTGGGTGAGGTTGGGCAAGCAGTATGGATGCATGGCCCGCACCAGCTCACTCAAGGAGGAGATGCTCTCGTCGCCAGCTGCCTGCACTGCCATCTCTGCTGCTGCTGTTTTATCTTCCTCCTCCGGGCAGGCCAGGTGCATAGGGAAGTCTGGAATACTGCTCACGGAGTTGTCGAGCTCCCCAGCAAGCATCTGGCCACTAAAGCTGGCCACCTCCTCCTCTTCTTCCCCATCGCTACGCTGCTGGGGAGGAGGGGATTGGCCCCAGCGGGCTCTTGATCTTGAGGGTCTCCAGCTAGGAAGCTTAGGGAAGGAAGTCTCTAAGAAGGAGGGTGGGGAGAAGTCCCAAGGGGGATCTGAGAGGGACATCTCAACCTGCAGAAGAGAAAAGAAGCTACAGATGTTTTCGCCAAGGATATATTTTTCCAGGCCTGTCCCCACATACTTCTCCCTCCTGGGAGTCTCCGAGGCTCCCTAGGTCAGGCTTACCCCACTCACTCTATTACTGCCTGTGCTGGGCCCCAGTGGGTCAACTGGGGTGATGAGGTCACGTTCTGGAGGTGTCCGGGAGAGGGTGAGCAGCTTGTGCAGCTGACAGGGAGAAAAAGACCTGAGATGAGTTTGTGCTTCACAACTATATAAGTAGGCCCATAGTCATGGTTCTAACATTTGCACCAACCACACTTCCCCTGGTCCCACACTCACAGAGGAGCCCTCCCGAGGTGACACAAGCAGTTCTGAGTCAGGAATGCTGTCAAACGGAGACAGGTTCTCGGAATCTGCATTGTCCAAGATCTCTGTCAGAGCTGTGAGCAGTGACACTTCATTCTGGTCCTCCAGAGATAACCTGCTCTGCTCCAGAAAGACAAAAGGAAGTTCCTACCATTATTCCTAATGGTCTACTGGCCACTCAGAATGACTGCAAGCCAAGAGAATCAGCCTCTCAGGCTCAGTTCAGCTCAATTTGCTAGAGTGCCAAGAGGCATGGGCTCTAATCTCATTCATTACCATCTCCCACCCCTCTAATGCCAACAGAGGCCTGTCAGAATTGATACTTAGGCTTATGTTTCACATACTCCTTCCACCCCTAGATGTGGGATGCTCAGCAGACAACCCTTGGCTAGGCTGGAATTGAACTCAAAACACAGATGGGAACCCCCCTGGACATGTAAGTTGGGGGCCCATGCAGGACTACAGTCCAAGCCTGCCAGGGCATGTTCACATGGGATATAATCTGGCAGCTTGTAGCCCAATTCTCCTGGAGAAATGAGAAACACACTTCAAGGACTCAGTTTGGGTAGCCAGGAGCCAAGATCCTGGGAAAGCAGAGCCACCGGGCCATAGCCTCCAATGCAAAGCTCCCACCTGAAGACCTCCAAACCCAGTCCCAGCTCACCTCCCCAAGGCTCCCAAAATCTTCAATGAGTGAGATGAGGGAGGCATCCATGTAGCTCTGCATGGTCCCCAGCAGTGTCTCATCCTGCAGTATCAGCTCCTCCATCTCCAGGTCCTTGTCCCTCAGACAGGGGCCAAGCCGAGACAGACTGACAAAACCAGAATCGTCCCCTTCCTCATGCAGCAGCACCTGAGGCAAACAGGACAGTCAGAAGGGTGTAAAGTCTGCAGAGCACGGGGCACCTAGGGCAGCTGAATGATATGCTCTGTAAACCAGGTGCCCAAGCTTCCACCAATGGCCCCAGACTCAGCAGGAGCCCCAACAAAGCCAAACCTCTGGACTTGCTGGGCAGAGAGAAGTACAACCCACGAAACAAAGCCCCAGTCAGGATGGCAGTGTTCATGGATCTTCTGGGAAAAAAAAAAAAAAAAAAAAAGTCTGGACTCCATCCAGAAACAGTTGGAGCCACTGAAGATCACTAAACCAGGGAGTAAAAACATCAGAAAGAACAAGATTTTTCAGAAGAGTCAAACAGTCTGAGGGGTACACCAAAAGAGTGGTGGTCAGCAAACAGGCAATTTCAGCTCCAACCACCTTCCCTTCTCCCTCTTCCCTCTCCTGCCTAGGCCTCTCTTCTCTGCTTAGCTCAAACCCTACCTTCTTCAAGATAACTCAGGCTTCCCCAATCCATGCTGATCTCTCCTCACACCCCTGAATTCATTCAGGTTTCTGTACCAGTGGCAATCACATCTTGTCCCCTCTCCACCCCATGATAGTCCTAGCATCATTAATAAAACTAAATTCTAAGTTCCTTTGGGGCAAAATAACCCTTTGTACGATACTAGCCTATATCCTTCTTTGATCTTGGAAGGGTTTAAACTGTTCTTATACTTCCTAATTATTCGTGATGCCTAGCACCATGTCTTATACACAGCTGTGATTCACACTTAATTCACACTTTTATTTTGAAGGCCCTACAGTGTGCCACTGAACCTCTCAATGGTAGTCCCAAAGGAAAAGTCTCCTCCCTACTCCTACCATGTGAGAGCATAAGAAGAGAAAGCTTGATTCCTTGAGTCAGTACATGGAAACGCCGCACCCCACTACTTGCCTGGGAACCAGCAACATCTTCAGCCTTGTCAGGCAGGGAGCCACCCGCCCAGGCCTGTCAAGAGTGTGGGTGTGGGCAGAGCCAGAAGTAGCTGGAATGGGACTGGCAAGGCCAGAGGCCAAAGCCAGGGGTATCTCCACTATAGGAAACAGATGATGGAAAGACTGAATAGAAACAAATACAAGCCTCCCTCCCCCACTCAGCAAAGGGAAACTCTGCACCTCTTTCAAGAGAAAACAAAAAACAAAAACACAGGTGTGACTATACCCTCTAAACCCACCCCCCTAACCAAGCTGAAGAGTTCAAATGCCCAGAGAGGAAAGGCTAGATACACTTTAGGAGACCAAGTCCAGAGAGGAAGTGAAAGGTGGCAGGTTTTAGGCACTAACTCCTCCCAGACCTTCACAATCCTATAATTACAACCAGCAGCTGAATAGCACCTGGCTCAGCAAACACTCCTCCTGGGTGAGCAAGGAGACTGCATCTCAACTTGCCCTGCCACCTACCTGACCCAGCCACCAGGCCAGAATCTTTAAGACAATGCCCAGCTCTGGGAACCACTCACCACCTCCATCAGGCAGGTACTGGAGCCCTAGTCAGAGACACCCCTCTCTTCACCTGACAGCACCTATCCCTCAATCCTCACACAGCACAGCTCCCAGATACCAAGATCATCTAGCAGAGAAACCCATCTGGCTCTCTCACATCCAGTCTTGTCCCTACAGGGTTCAAAAACAACTACAAGTTATTAAGAATACACATCTGATTACTTTGAGACTCTTCCTAAACCCTTCCAATAGCAGCTTACTGCTCTTAGCATTAGGTTTAGACTCCTTAATATGTCTTACAGGGGTCCTGATCTTCCCTACTAGGCTCTTCTCCAGTATGTCCTCTCTTACTACTGTGCCTCTCTCTCTATGCATCAGCCATACAGGTTTCTGTTTCTTTAATAAGCCATATTGAAGCCTCCCACTTCAAGGCCTTTCCATACTATTTCCTCTGATGAAAACTTCCCTCCCTCACCTCAACTTAAAATATCCCTTCCCAGACTTCACAATATAGATTACTACTGCTGGTTATATAATCCCAAATATGCTGCACTTTTCCTTTTGTGCCACTTATCATTTATTTATTGCCTATCACGATAAAACTGGACGATACTGGAGAACACGGACCATGTGTGGTTTTACCACAGCATCCCTTGTGTCTGAATACAGTATCTCAATAAATAGTTGGTTGACTAGCTTTCACATGCCCATCTTTTGGGGGGAGGACGTAAGGGAAGAGATATACATAATCTCTCCATGAGACCATCTCCAACCACCAATAACCATCTAATTTGGACTACAGCTGGATCGTGGATCCTTCCTGCCTCTCCTCCAAAAGGTGGGCAGCTCCCAAGCTACGTCCCCAGAATCATGGGCCCGAACTGGTCGGCTGGAACTGACATTACCTGGTAGCCTGCGGCCCAATTCCCACCTAAAACCAAAACAAAAAAACCCAAAAGCTTTCAAGGACTCAGCTTAATTGCTTAAGAGAGATAACCTTTCAGACTGAGTCCAGCCCACTGGCAACTTTTAAGAAGCCCTCTGCAGAGGAGTGTGATAACACTTTCTCAGTATGGAGAACTGAAGGCCAAGCCAATAGAATCTGACAGAAAGAAACCACCCTTGTCCAATAAATGTTCAACTAGTGGTGAATAGTTCTCAAATGGCCTCTAACTTTTCCCCATCCCCAGCAAAATTCCAAAGAGCCTTAAATACAGACCACCTCAATTTTTTGTGTGTCAATAAAAGAAACAGGCCTTAGCCGCCGCCTCAAAAGAGACGCTGGAGGAAAAGTGGGGGAAGGAGAAAGGATTCTCTTTACCTTACTTAGGCTTATCCCATGTATATGTTGACACTCCCCATGCCCCTTGTATCAGGAATGAAGCAGGTCCGAAAGCAACCAAAACGCCAGTGTCCATGACTCACAACCCACCACAAGCCGGTCAGACAGAAGCCGCCACAAGCTTACTTCACAGCCCTTCAACCTCAGCCTTCTACACTGCCCAACACACTCTAACATCCACAGGGAACTGACTCCCCGCACATCTGGAGAGTCCTTCACCAAAACTCCTCCAAGGCTCTGAGCAAAGTTTACTCTAGCAGCCCCTACCTTCCTTCCCAGCCAGGGGCCCCCCCAGCCCCGCCGGAGATGGCGGGACGGGCTGAGACACACCCAGTTCCCAGCAGTGCGGCTCCAACGCCGATACGAGATGCCGGGCAGCCTGGAGCGGGAGCCACGTGGACATCCCCTCCCCGCCCCCACGTGGACCCGAGGGCCACCCCCCCACCAGAAGCCCAACCCACGTGGGTGCCAGGGCCGCCTAGAGGGGGAGGGGAAGCCGACAAGTTCTCCCGGGAAAATTGCTCCCCCCCCCCAATCCCACGTGGCTCCGAAAAGGCATTGCGGCGCGGTGCTAGGGGCACCCCCACTCGGCATCCTTAGAGGAAGGTCTTAGTCCACGATTCCAAGTCCGAATCCCTGACCCCCACCACGGGCCGTTTCCAACACCCGACTATGCTCCTCCAGCATTCCGGAGGAATGGCCATGGGGACCCCGCCTCTGCCTGCATCCCTCCAGCAAACAGCCCAGGTCCATTCAGCCCAACCTGTCTTCCGCAGCCACCCGCATAGCCTCCCGAGCGCTTCCTCCCTTTCCTGTGGCGTCCACGTGTCATCGCCCGGCACACGCTGCTTTGCTGCCAGCCGCGGGCCGCCAGCCAGCCTCTCACCTGCTCCCCACCACTCACAGCGCCCACAGTCCCATACGGCGCTTGGCTTCGACTGCCCCAACTGCTGCCGCGCACTCCACCCCCGGGGTCTGGTCCGGGGCCCCCACTTGGTGACGGCGCGACTCCGTCTCTCCGTCCCCGGCGCGCCGCCATCTTGGCCCCTGAACACTCAGCGCAGCTCTGGTCGCCGGCACCGCCTCGCCCAGCAGATTGTGGGAAAGGAACTACAATTCCCGGAAGACACTGCAAGACTGCGGATCCCAAAAGGCCTTGCGGCAAGACCCACTCGCACCTGGGAAGAGGGCCCTGGCCTCGCAAGGGAGCCTGGGAGTAGTAGTTGCTTTAAGGGGAGCCCAGCGGCACGTGCTACAGGCATACTGTCATGCTTAATTTTGTGTTCCGCTGGGGGGAACCTAGTTGGGGAGCGCGAGGTAATAAGAGGAGAGTTACCATTTGCGCATCTCTTTATTGTCCTAATTTGTCCAACTGTCGGAACGCCCTCTTTATCTGACGTTCTATAATGCGGTACTTTCCTTTCCCCTTAGACCAAGTGGGCCTGTGTTTTGAAACAGCACCCTCTAGTGGGCACCCGCACTCCCGGAACTAACCACCTAATCTGCGCCACTCCTGCTAGTTTAATCTTTTTTTTTTTTTTTAATTTCTGGTTTCATTAGGAAATGAAATAATTAACACACATCACTGTATAACTTTAAGGCATATGCTATATGATTGTTTGATTTACATGTACTGTGATTACCACCATACGTTCAGCTAACCCATCTTCGTATATAGATAAAATAAAAAAAATTTCCCCTTGTGATGAGATTTCCTTTTTAACAACTTTCCTATATACCATACAGCAGTGTTAGTTATGTAATGTTGCATATTACATACCTACTACTAATAACTGGAAGTTTGTAGAGTTTAATCTTAAAACACCGCGTTCGAGGGATCTCTTTAGGGCTTCTCAGAAACCCACACTGGCACCTCATTGCCAAATGTATTTCCCGCTGCGGCACTTTGTCTTGCTGTCCTCCAAAGACAACTGGTGTTCTCCTACCTTTGTTTTTCTGTTTGGAATATTCGAACTTGGAAATATCTTTCATGCCCTCTTTTATCTAGGAAAGCTTTTTTGATCATTGCAATCAACCATGGTCCCTCTGTATATTTTCTACAGTCCACCACTATCACTGCTATTCATTCGTCATTTCAAAGATTTTTCTTATTGTTTTCTTTTTTAAAAAAAGTTTTCTACTCAAGTTGAAAAATAATTTCAAATAGTGCAAAACTATATATAAAATTATATTAAAAATTACACTTGGCAAATTCCAGTTCTGCTCCCCAGATTTGACCCTTGTTGCTTTTGGTGTGTATTCATCCACACTTTTTCTATGCATGTAAAAATATATATGGACACACACTGATCTTTTTTTGTTGTTGTTCAAAAATGTGACCCTTATGGGGCACTAGGGTGGATCCGTCGGTTGTGTCTGACTTTGGCTCAGGTCATGATCTCAGGATTCCTGAGTTTGAGCCCCATGTCAGCCTCTGTGCTGACAGCTCAGAGCCTGGAGCCTGCTTCGGATTCTGTGTCTCCCTTTCTCTCTGCCCCTCTGCCGCTTGCACTCTTCTCTCTCTCCCTCTCAAAAATAAATAAACATTAAAAAAAAAAAAGTGACATTTCTGGGAGCACCTGGGTAGCTTAGTCATTAAGCATCTGACTTCGACTCAGGTCATGATCTCACGGTTCCTGAGTTCAAGCCCCATATGGGCCTCCCTGGGGACAGTGCAGAGCCTGCTGGAGATTCCCTCTCTTTCCCTCTCCCTCCCTGCCCTGCCCCTGCTCATTCTCTCTCTCTCTCAAAAATAAATAAAAATAAACATTAAAATGGGAATGCAAGCTGGTGCAACCACTCTGGAAAACAGTACGGAGTTTCCTCAAAAAACTAAAAATAGAACTACCCTAGGACCCAGCAATTGCACTACTAGGCATTTATCCACGGGATACAGGTGTGCTGTTTTGAAGGGACACATGCACCCCCATGTTTATAGCAGCACTATCAACAATAGCCAAAGTATGGAAAGACAGAGAAAGACAAAAATCATATTACTTCACTCATGTGAGGACTTTAAGAGACAAAACAGATGAACATAAGGGAAGGGAAACAAAAATAATACAAAAACAGGGAGGAGGACAAAACAGAAGAGACTCATAAATATGGGGAACAAACGGGGTTACTGGAGGGGTTGTGGGAGGGGGGATGGGCTAAATGGGTAAGGGGCATTAAGGAATCTCCTCCTGAAATCATTGTTGCACTATATGCTAACTAACTTGGATGTAAATTTTTAAAAATAAAAAATAAAATTAAAAAAATAATAAACATTAAAAAAAAAAAGTGACCATTCCAGGGGCACCTGGCTGGCTCAGTCAGTAGAGCATATGACCCTTGGTCTCAGGGTTGAAAGTTTGAGCCCCACACTGGGTGTAGAGATTACTTAAAAATTAAAGAAAAAATCTCGGGGCACCTGGGTGGCCCAGTTGGTTAAACCTCTAACTTTGACACAGGTCATGATCTCAGGGTTCGTGGGTTCAAGCTCTGTGTAAGGCTCTGTGCTGACAGCTCAAAGCCTGGAGCCTGCTTTAGATTCTGTGTCTCCCTCTCTCTCTCCCCCTCCCCTGTTCACACTCTCTCTCACTCTCTCTCTCTCTCTCTGTCTCTCAAAAGTAAATAAACATTAAAAACAATTTTTTTAATTAAAGAATAAATCTTTACAAAAAATGTGACCATTCCATACATATGGTTCTACAACTTGCTTTTTTTCATATAACACTATAATAGTCTTTACTGAGATCTTACTTACTGATACTTTAGTAAGTATCCATTCTATTATATGACTATACTAATATTTAAGTTATTTCCAATTTTTTACTATTAAAAATTAATTTTTTTAAATTTAAATCTTAGTTAATGTACAGTGCAATATTGGTTTCAGGAGTAGAATTCAGTGATTCATCATTTACATACAACACCCAGAGCTCGTTACAAGTGCCCTCCTTTGTACCCATCACCCATGTAGCCCATCTCCCACCCACCTCCCTCCATCAACCCATAGTTTGTCCTCTATCATTAAGAGTCTCTTGTGGTTTAGGGCACTGGGGTGGTTCAGTTGGTTAAGCATCCAACTCTTGGTTTGGGCTCAGGTCATGATCTCACAGTTCATGGGATCGGGCCCTGAGATGGGCTCTGCACTGACAAGGGTGGAACCTGCTTAGGATTCTCTCTCTCTCTCTCTCTCTCTCTCTCTCTCTCTCTCTCTCTCTGCCTCTCCCCACTCGCACTCTCTCTTTCCCTCTCAAAATAAATAAACATTAAAAAAATCATTAAAAAAGAGTCTCTGGTGGTTTATTTCCCTCTCTTCCCTCACTTCCCAATGTTCATCTGTTTTGTTTCTTAAATGCCACATACGAGTGAAGTCATATGGTATTTGCCTTTCTCTGACTGACTTATTTCGCTTAGTATAATACATTCTAGCTTCATCCATGTCATTGCAAATGGCAACATTTGATTATTTTTAATGACTAATAATTATATATACATGTCTGTGTATATATATATGTGTGTGTGTGTGTGTGTGTGTCACATCTTCTTTATCCGTTCATCAGTCAATGGACTTTTGGAAAAACTGAATTACAGTGAACAGGTGTACCTGGGTGGCTCAGTCAGTTAAGCATCCGACTTCAGCTCAGGTCACGATCTCAAAGTTTGTGAGTTCAAGCCCCGCATTGGGCTCTCCACTGTCAGTGTGGAGCCCACTTCAGATCCTCTGTCCCACTGTCTCTCTGCCCCTCCCCTGCTTGCATGTGCTCTCTCTCTCTCTCACACACAAAAATAAATAATAAAACATTTTTTAAAAAGTTATAGTGAACATTCTGGTACATGTGCACATGTATCTTTGCACTTTTTTACACTCTTCCTATGGGATAGTTTCCTTGAAATAAGATTGCTGAATTAAAGGAGGTATACATTTGCAATTTCAGTGGATAATGCCAAACTGCCTTTTAGGAAGGCTGCATCAATATACATTCACACACACACACACACACACACACACACACACACACACACACAGTTCATGAGAGGGGAGGCTTCTGTTATAGGCTTTATTTTTTTTTAAGTTTATTTATTTATTTTGAGAGAGACAGAGAGAGAGAGGGAGAGAGAGAGAGAGAGATTGAGCATGAGTGGGGAGGGGCAGAGAGAGAGAGAGAGGGAGAGAAAGAGAATCCTAAGCAGGTTCTGAGCTGTCAACACAGAGCCCATTGTGGGGCTTGAACTCATGAACCGTGAGATCATGGCCTGGGCCCAAACCAAGAGTCAGACACTTAACCCACTGAGCCACCCAAGTGCCCTTCCCATATAGGCTTTAAAAGCCATAAATTCATGGGGTGCTGATTTTGGCTCAGGTCATGATCTCATGGTTTGTGAGTTTGAGCCCTACATGGGCTGTCTGCTGTAGGCACAGAGCTTACTTTGGATCCTCTGTCCCTCTTTTGCTCTGTCCCTCCCCCACAATCTCTCCCTCTCCCTCTCTCTCTCTCCCCCTTCCCTCCCTCAAAAATAAACATTTTTAAAAAGCCATAAACTCATAAACTGAATCTTTTCACATTTTTTTCATAAAATAGTCAAATGAGGGCAACAATAAATTTTATTTGCAATAAATCTGGGAATAACTTGCCTATAAGAAATTATTAACAACCAATACAGGATGGTACAATTCTTCCCCTATGGAAGAAACATATTCTAAGAGATGCCCTGCACATACTGGCCATTTGGGCTCTAATTATGGTTATTACTTTGGTGATTGGGCTTTGGGAAGAAGATTAATGTTAAAGCAGAAAGTTGTGCCATTTTTGCTTTCTTACCATCTAATGAAACAATCTATTCACATAAGTATGATGTCTGCATGGAATCTACTAAAAAAATAAGTATGTCTTTGGATCTCCAATGACACCTAGACAGACGTGTCATGGTTGATTCCTTGGCAGGTACATTTCTAAGAGCCATAAAAAACCTCAGGGGCACCTGGCTGGCTCTGTTGATAGGGCATACATAGGACCCTTGATCTTGGGGTTGTGTGCTCAACGAGCCCCATGCTGGAGGTATAGACAGTACTTCAAAAATTTTTGTTTATAAATTAAAAAAAAAAAAAAGGAAAACCTCAGAAACATAAGCCATCAAACTCTGGGCACCTCCAATCATGTATCCTTGCCTGACTCCATGCTCACCAAAGACTCACCTGGTAATAGTAACTGACTTCCCATATCATTTTCTACGTTGAGAAAGCGTGTGGATCAAGTGAGACAAAATGTCCAGTTTGCATGACGTATTTTTCAGTGAGAATTAACAAATCAGCACTCCGGTTTATTTATTATTGAGTGCCTACTATGTGCCAGGCACTGTTTTAGGCACTGGAGATACAGCAAGACAAAACAGACCAAATAAACAAAAACAAAAACCCTCCCTAGTGGTGCTCAAATTCTACTGGGGAGATAATCTGCAAGTAAATAAAGAATCAAAATAATATCGGCCATAAATGCTATCAGAAAATAAACAAGTTGAAGAGTGTAAACGGTAGTCGGAAACAATTTCATATGGTGTGAACAGGTAAGGCCTCCGAGGAGACGTTTGAAGTAAGACCAGAAGCACAGGGAGGACCTAGCAATTCAAAGAGTATATGTTGGGGCAGCTGGGTGGCTCAGTTAAGTGTCTAACTCTTAATTTTGGCTCAGATCATGATCTCACAGTTCTTGAGATCTAGCCCCACAATGGGCTCTGCGTTGAGCAAGGAGCCTACATGGGATTCTCTTCCCCGCCCCGCTGCCCCTCCCCTGCTTGCACTCTCTCTGTCTGTCTCAAAATAAATAAATAAACTTAGAAAAATAAATAAAAGCAAAGAGCAGCAAAAAGAACAGTCAATGCATAGGTTCTGAAGTGGAAATCCATTTGTTGTGTTCAAAAGGAAGACTAGTTTAACTAAAGTATTCCAGAGAAGAATGAGAGTAGTACCTAGAAAGTGTTTCATATGTATTTAATTTGTATGATTCAGTCTCCTGAAACTGATGTATCCTGATTCACTGCCTAAATTGGATCTCTAGGTCTGCAACATTGAAGACCAGACCTCGTATGATCAGAAACCCTCACATGGCTCCCAATAATCTCTACCTCTTATTATTCGCACTCTTATTAGCCCCACCCCCAAATCGTAGCAGGCAGGGTTTATCTATGTGACCAATAACACAAAGCAGACATGATGATATATCACCTCTGAGATTAGGTTACAAAAAGACTGAGGCTTTCAAGCCAGAGGCTCTTGTCTGTCTCCCTCTCTTTCTCTTTCTCTCATCTCTTACTCCAGTAAAACTAATGTGCCATGTTGTGCCTATGGAGAGCCCACATGGCAAAAAATTAAAGCTTCTGTCCAACAGCCGTCGAAGAACTGAGGCCTGCCAACAACCATCGCAGTGAACTTGGAAGCAGATTCTCCAGCCCCAGTCAAACCTTGCAGACTTGGACAACAGCTTAACTTATCTTGTGAGAACCCCTAAGTTGAAACACCAACTAAGCCACTTCTGTGTTCCTGACCCTCAGACACTGAGTGAAATAATAAAAGTCTATTGCCTTAAAATGTTAAACTTGAGGGTAACTTGTTACACAGCATTAGATAATTAATATACCTGGATTGCAGATATTCTGCTAGGGAGCCGCAACCCTTCAGGCACTATCTCTTTTAGCACTTAATTTTTAGTCCCCCAAACCCAGTTTTGAGGAATGGTTTACACTCTTTAGCTTGCTGTCACATATCACCTATCATCGAATCCTTGCAATATCCCCAGAAGAATTAGAAAAGCAAAGATTAGGGGCACTGAGGTGGCTCAGTTGGTTGAGCGTTGGACTTCAGCTCAGGTCACGATCTCACAGTTTGTGAGTTTGAGCCCCGCATCAGGCTCTGTGCTGACAGCTCAGAGCCTGGAGTCTGCATCAGATTCTGTGTGTGTGTGTCTCTCCCTGCCCCTTTCCTGCTTGTGCTCTCTCTCTCAAAAATAAATAAACATTGGGGCGCCTGGGTGGCTCAACCGGTTAGGCGGCCGACTTCGGCTCAGGTCATGATCTCACGGTCCGTGAGTTCAAGCCCCGCATTGGGCTCTGTGCTGACAGCTCTGAGCCTGGAGCCTGTTTCAGATTCTGTGTCTCCCTCTCTCTGACCCTCCCCCATTCATGCTCTGTCACTCTCTGTCTCAAAAATAAACAAACGTAAATAAATAAATAAACATTAAACAAAAAAATTAAGAAAAGCAAAGATTATTATCCCCCTTTCTACTGAGGAAGGAATTGAGGCTAAGGAAGCGTTGATTCATTTTCATAGAGACACACAGTGAGCAAATTATTGTTTTCTTTGGCTCATTGGTTCCATCACTGTACTAAGCAGTAGCTTATGGAAAGAGAAATGAATGAATAAGTTTCATCCACTTGGTGGGAATGCTCTGAAGGCCAGGGGCCCTTTTAGGGAAAAAAAAAAAAAATTATTCCCAAATACTGGCATGCATAAGAATCACCAGAGAAACTTCTTTAAAATGCAGGCTCTCGTAGGGGCACCTGGGTGGTTAAGCACAGAGCCTGATGTAGGGCCCCAACTCAAGAACCTCAAGATCATGACCTGAGCCAAAATTGAGAGTTGGGTGCTTAACTGACTGAACCACCAAAGTGCCTTAAGATTTTACTTTTAAGTAGTCTCTCTACACCCAAATTGACCTTATAATCCCCAAATCAAGAGTTGTATACTCTAATGACTGGGGCAGCTAGGCGCCCCTTCCTGAGAGTTTTTTGCACACTTTAAGAAACTCCTTTGGCAGAGAAAGAAGTGGTGGTTGTACATGGTGAGGGTGATAATGATGGTAAATGGAGAACAGGGAAAGGAGTCATGTGTTGGGGCAGGGAAAGGTAAATCCTGTCAAAATTCTTAAAGTTATAGGACACATAGTAGGTTCTAGGCACTCTGTTTTAGATGCTAGGGCTATAGTCATCAATAAGATATATATCATCTACCATCTCAGTGGAAAAAGAAAATTCATCCTTGAAATAGAGTGATGCCAATAATATTTGTGGATGTTTCAGGGGTAAAGAAATGTGGGAGAAAATAGAGTAGGCCGAGGTCTGTTAGAAATAAGCCCGTTGACCCAATCAAAGAAGGGACGCAGAGACTCAGAACACAGTGAAGGGGGGCTTTAATCAACATTCTTGCACGAGTGGGTGTCTGATGGACAGGCACATTCAGGGCAATTACAGCAGACAATTTATCTCCTAGCATGCAAGTCCTTTCCCTGGTTCCTCATTGGCTGAGTACTACAGAGGTTACAGCCTTACCCAGACGTCACCTATGCCCATGTAAGGCAAAAAGTAGTCTGACTGGAACAAATGTGCATTCCCTGAGGTCACACAGAGACTTTCAGTCCCTCCTCCTTTTGGCGCATGCTCATTGCAAAGCCCATGAGAATAAGCCAGGGAAATGGAGAGGGGAAGAAAAACTAGGCAGTGAAGTGTTTAAGGGTTTGGGACTCCATCGTGGGGGAGGGTGGTGGGGGGTTTCGTACGTATTTCCAACAGGTGGTAAACCTATTAATTAGACAGCACAGTTTTTATTTGGTTATTTCTGAAAATGAATCATCTCCTTTACTTCTCACCGGTCAAGGTCAGGAGAGGGACTTGCGTGGGACAGGTTCTAGGAGCCAGAAGCAGCAGAAGCCCACCTCTCTCTGGGAACAAGCTTACCCAGTTGCTTCTGCTGCTTGTCTCTCTGTGGGGCTCCTCTCCCCCTTTCCTCACCTCACCTCTCTCCTCAGTACCTCCTACTTCACTTCATCCCCTGTGTCTATAGTTCATCTTGCACTAATAACTGGTATTAAAAAAACACTGGAATGCTACTGAATTGTTCACTTTAAAATGATTAATTTGTATCATGTAATTTCACCTCAAAAAAAAAAAAAAAAAAAAAAAGCTAGGTGCTCGTATTCATCCATCCAAATCAGCTAAGCCTGCCATCCTCCAGGACATGTCATTAAATTAAAGACCTTCCACAGCTATAACTTCTCTTCCTATTTTTGCCTTCACCACAGTTCCCAAAGCTGCTCCAAAGATGTTCTCTCCTTCCCCAGGTCTGGTCCATACTAGAAGACAGGAGGAAGAGCACTAGGTTGAGTACTTGTTGACTGTGTGACCTTGCACAAGATACTTAACCTACCTAAGCTTGGTTCCTCAAGGACTTAAACCATTTACTTTAATCACTCATTCAAAAGCACTGAGATGATATTTCCTTAAAGAAAACAGGGCCACTAGATCAGCTGGGATGGGAGTGGGAGGGGTTCTTTCCCAGGGGAGGTGAAGCTAGAAACTGAGGTTTAAAGGAGGCATTAATTAATTAGTAGGCAAAGAAGAGGGAGAAGAGTGTTTTACAGACAAGTTCAAATTTATAAATCTGAATTTCAGTTTTCTTGCTCGTTCAATGGAGGTAATAACATCTTCCTCCAAAGGTCGTTATGAAAAGTAAATGAGATCTCAGGTTTGTGAAAAACTTAGCACGGTGCCTGTTACACTGTATGCTCAACAAATGCTGTTTTTGCTTCTTCCTTGACTTCCAACTTGCATTGTGTAATCTAGAAGGGAACCTCAGATTCAGAGGAGGCAAAGTCCCCTATAGGGTGGGTTGCAAGCCCCTTTGTCCACCCAAGTGATTGGTGATCACCTTGGAATCTGGTTAAGCTAGTTGTTTGGAATGAGTGGCCTCAGGGGTAAGTGGTCACAGGATTGGGGGAAGGCAACTTCATGGACAGTGGAGAATGAAAGGGGTCAAAGCAGACAGCCCCTCTTCTCCACACTAGCTCTAATCCTTCAGCCAATCCGGACCACTATTGACACTCTTGAAATAACAGATAACCTCATAGAAAGTAGGAAGGGGCTAACATATATTGAGAACTGACTACACGGCTGGCATGAGGCTAGGTGACTGGGCATACATGTCTAGTGATTCTCACCAAGCTGCAGGTACCAATTACAGAGGTTAAAGCCAGAGCTCAGAGTAGGGAAGTCAGTTGTCTCAGGTCATTTGCTCTGTAATTCAAATCTAGGTATCCCAAATTCCAGGCATGGGTTCTGTTGCTTTTGGTTCTCCTTAATCCTTCTAGTGCTGACCTCTGCCTGGGGGAATGTGAGGAGGAAGTGGACAGAGGCAGGGGATGCTGCCAAACAAAATACCTGTATAAGTATGGATGGCTTCAGTCAGGTCCCCCTGCAGCCCCTGAGGTAAGGGAATACACAGCGTGGATGAGAATGCTGGAGTTAAGAGTGTGGCTGTGCTCCCAGCTCCCTTGCCCCATCTTCTCCTAAGCATATGGAGGGGGTCCAAGCATCTCTGGGTAGGCTGTCTTTTCAATCCCCAGACTATGCATCTGTCCATTTCGTGCTCCCTCAGCAAAAGCAAAGATAGAGAGAAGGGGTCTCACACTTAAACCTTAAACCTTCACATCTTGACAGCTGGTCAAGCCAGCTGTGCAAACTTTGGGCAGGAGTGGGGGCCATCAAGCCCCCCCCCCCGCCCCCGCCAAGTAATGAAGAGGAGGGGGACCCCCTACCCAGTCTGGGCCAGATGCCCTAGAGAGGGGACACCAGCCCAGGTCCAGAGTGTCTGCTCCTTGGAGCCAACCTTGAAACTTAAGCTGGCAGCTGGGGACCCCCCAGAAGGGAGAGGGGCCAGCTCCTTCTTCCCGACAGCTCCCTTCCCCTCCCTCTTCCCTGCTAATAGGTATTTCCTGTTTATGAGGCAGCTAAGGCTGGGCTTTTGGGAAGGGATGGTGATGGAGGCTCTCCCCGCCCCCCTCTCCTTCCTAGGGCTGGGCTGGGGAGTCCTTGAGGAGTGCCTGAAGGTTGGGAGGCTCCTCCCTGGGGAAGGAGTGTTCCTTACATTGACCATCCAGATCATCTTTCCTCCTACCCCCTACCAACCCCGCAGCCCCTACGGGTAGGGGGCACTGGAGGGGTCTGCTTCCTGTTGTCTCCAGTCTCGAGGCCCTCAAAGGAGAGAAGCTTGCATGCGAGGGGGAGTTGGGGGAGGCCGAGACTGGATGGAAAAAGGGGGAAGGGAGGAGAGCGTTTTGACTGATGAGTCAGAGCCCGCAAGGGGGAAGGATGGCCTGCAGATTACCCCCTCCCCAGACCAACCTGACGGTCATTCCACTGCCCTCCTCCCCCCAGCAAAACGCAGATCTCAGCCCTAGGGCAGGGGAGGGCGGGGACCATACTTAATTAACCCTTTTGGTTCTAGTTCTAACTGGTTTAGCAGGCAAGGGAGGGGTGGTTAATTTAGGGAGGAGGTGAGTTGGGTTGCTACAGGAATTAGGATAGTGCTTTTCCCCGCCCAGGTTGGGGTGGGGGGCACATGATAAAGGCCCTCCGGAATAAGACGGTAATCTCAGCAGAGAGCTTGGGCGGGGGTCGGCAGTCCCTTTTCCCTCCCAGAGCGTGGCCGGGGTGGAGGGAGAGCTACACCTCAGGCCCACCCTGGCTCCGCCTCCCCCAGTCCCCAGCTCCCGCTCCCGCTCCGGCTCAGCTACGCTCCCAACTCGGAGGCACCCGGAGGACGGACACCGAGTGTGAGGCTTCGTCTCTCATTCCTCCCACCGCCCTCCCCCTCTGGGGTCTCTGCCTCCGTCTCCTTTTTTAAAAGCTGCGTCACATGCATGCCGTTCCCCGAACGCTCCCGGCCCCTTGCCGCCCGCCCGCCGCGCGGCGCACGCACGTCGTCGCTCGCTGCGCGCTCGCCCGGGTCACTTTGACACGGCTCTCCCCTCCCACTAGCAGGCAATTAGCATATTAATAAAGCCCAGCCCAGCCCGGCTGGGGCTGGAGAGCGGGCGCCTACGAGAGCTAGTGCGCGAGCGAACGCGGGAGGGAGAGGGGGGCGAGCGGCGGCGGCGTTGGCGGCGGGGAGGGCGGCGGGAGCGCACAGACACGCACACGCACACGCGCACACACGGACACACACTCCGGGGACGCACACCCGCGCGCGCACACGCAGAGGCAGCTCGCCTTCCTGCCTGGCTTCCTTCCTGTCTGCTCCGCGCCTGACAGGGCCCTCGCTGCAGCCAGGGGCCGCCCGCACCGGGCCGAGGCCGGGCCGGGCCGGCGGCGAGGGCAGCGGGGCCGCGGGCGGCGGCGGCGGCTCATGCCCGGCCTGTCCCCGAGCGGGGCGGGCACCGTGACTCGGCTGGGCCCCCAGCGGCGGGCGATGTGAAGATGTCAGTGGGCTGTGCCTGTCCTGGTGAGTGGGGCGCGCGGTCGCCCGGCCCCTCCCTCCCTAGCCCTCTCGGCAGATCCCTCACCCCTTGTTTGGCATGAACTTGTGTGGGGGGCGTCGGTGGCACGGCGGAGGTCGGGGGCTCTGAGGGGTATAGCGGGCCTTAGTCCGGGGGAGGGTTCTCCCCAACTGCAAATGCGCAGCAGCATAGAGGCAGGGGAGGGGGTGCTAGTGGAGGGGGGGAGAGAAAGAGAGCGAGAGAGTGTGAGTGTGTGTGTGTGTGTGTGTGTGTGTGTGTGTGTGTGTGTTTTGGTGGGGGAGGCTAATTGAGGAGGGGTTTGGGGGGCTGAAATTCCCAGAATTCCAGGGTGTTAGCCAATCAGAAGTGAGTTTGGACTTTTGACCCCCCCCCCTTAGGTCACCATAGAGTTTTGATTGGCTGGTTTGGGTTGCCCCCCCCTTCTTGCTGCCTATTCGCTTTTACATATCCTGTGATACCCCCCTCAGGGCTCTTTCTGAGGACTGTTTTTGGGAGGAGGGATTGGTTGGGGCCCATCTTGCTCCCCTCCAAATTTTCCTGCCTGTTGCCAGGGAAGGTTAGCCCTCCTGAGGGACGTGAGGTACTCTGGGGAGGGCGGGGGGGCTCAGATAATTGGGCCCTCAGGTCTGGCGTCTCCACCGTAGTGGGAGGGGGAAATGTGGCAGCTCCAGCAAGTTAGGAAATAAAGTGGTTTGTGGGAATTGAGTTGAGGGGAGCAGTACTTGACCTCAAAGTGAGAACTTGGGACAGGACTTAGGCCCAGATCCCCATCTCCCCAAAACGTTTACCAGCTCTTGCTAGTGACAGCCTGGGTCTGAGTTCTTTCCTGGGGAAGGAGAAGGTTGTACCTCACTGCCAGGAGAAAAGAGGGAGGCTATGTGACTGGAGAGGTGGTCTTCAGAGGGCCCCCAAACACTGTCTATCCCCATTCTCAGGACTCTGGGTTCTTGCATTATGTTCAGGACCCCCTCTTGTCCCAGGCTGGAGTTAGCTTTATTCTGAAAGTCAGGTGTTCCAGGATCTAGCCTGGTTTGGATCCTTTGCTTCTCCACATGCCTTTTCTCTGGGAGCCCCATACTCCACAACTGAACCCTTGCCACACACACACACACACACACATGCACGCGCGCACGCACACACACACGCACCCTGTCCCCAAGGGAAGCTGCCAGTGCGGAAGCTTCCTTGAAAATCATGTGACACAGGCCAAGCTGGGCTGGGCACACATTTAAAGTGCCTGCTGAGGCTGATGTTTAAGGGGCATGGGGCCCAGAGGTAGGGCTAGTAGAGTCTGAGGATCCTGGAGTATCTGGGTGTGGGAACCCCTGACTCCTGCTTGTAGAGGGTGGGGAGGGGAGGAAAGGGAAGAGCTTGCCAAGCTGGAATCCTGCCTGGCACCATCATTCCTTCTCATACCAGCTTGGTGTAGATGTTTGTATGTGTATTTTCTTTATAATTGCCCTATGCTGGGTACCCCTTCAGATCCTTCCATGCTCGGAGTCCTCCTCATGGCCTTCATCCTCCATCACCACACATAAACATAGCAGAAACTAAGGCTGTGAACAAGCTAGAGGCCTGAGTCTTAAATTTTGATTCTTAGTTCCTACAAATGGTGGGTAGGAGATGGGTATGGAAGGGTTGTCAGGTTGGAGGTACATAAGAGGTTGTTCCTGAAGTTGGGGCAGGGTGCCTGGGTCCAGTAGGAGAAAGGATAAAGTTTCTCCCTCATTTTCTTTGGGAGCAGCATGGGGACAGGAAGAGGACCCATGCACAGAGATGTGCGTGAGGAGGGACAGCTTCAATCAGTGCCTCAAAACACATGTTCCTTTTGTGTGTCTGGGTGGCGTGGCTAGAGGAGAGGGGGCAAAAGATGGTTAAGAGTGGGGTCTTTTTTCCTTAATATGAAGAAGTCTTATGGGTTAATGCCACTGAGAATGGATGGAGGTTAGACTTCAAGGAGAACCAAATGGGGAGGGGACTGAGAGTGGCCTGGGGGTGGGGAATGTTAGGAGTTGGAGTGAGGGAGGGGACCAGACTGGATGGATGGGTGGGAGCACATGGTTGAATACAAGGGCATCCTGGCAGCATGTACAGTACAGGCCCAAAGATCCACCCCCCAACTTGAGCAGGCCTGGGGTGGGGGCCGAGGCGCCCTGGCAGGCCGCCTGCCTGCTGCCTGCCTGCCTGTCTGAGTCTCTCCTTTGTGCTCTGCTGTCTCCCGGCTCCTCCTCCTCCCCCAGCCCAGCAGAGACAGCACATGCCCCACACATGTGACTGAAGGAAGCCAGAGCATACGCAGACCCACACACATGCACACACGGAAGGAAACACCACAAGATACACACACACACACACAGACACACACACACAGACACACACACATATATACCCCCAGCTCCCATAGTGCTCCTGGGGTAGGTAATAGCTCCTGAAGCTTTGGTCAGGAGCAGGGAGAACCTCTGCTAAGGGGCATCACCCAGGCACGGCAGGTTGCTGAGGGGACCAGGGCCTGTCTGGGGCAGCATGTGGCTCAGAAGGGTTAAGGCAGGGAGGAGTAGGGGGAGGGGAGGAGGCAGCAGTGGTGGCGGCTGGGAGCCAGGAGAGGAGGATGGCAGAGCGCCAGGCCAACGGGAGGCCGGGCACAGACAAAGGAAGGGGGGCAGGCACACTGGAGGCCTGGGTCAGGGAGCCCCAGGGGCCCGGGCAGGGGGCAGTGCTGGTACCTTATCCTGTGGGTTGGGGCAGGCTGCTGCCCTTCAGAGTTCCCACCTCCAGGAGGGGTACTCTTCCTCTTCGCTCTTTCATCACCTTTGTTATTCTTTGCTGCTCTGCTTTCTCCCCACTGCCCCCCCCATCCCCTCCCCTCCCTGCTCCACCAATTTTAGGGCCATCTAACTCAGACTTGCTTTCTTTAGTTGTACCTCTTCTGCTCCTGTGCAAATGGGGGAATTAAGTCAGAAATGAGAGAGGAGCAGCCTTGCTAGAAAAGGGGAACCAGAAGAAGGGCCCCGTTTTGAATGACGTGCCAGAGTCTTGATACATCTTGGTATTTAGGGGCCCTTCCTTCTGAAATTTGAGGAGACAAACTGGGGGTTCTGAGCTCTAGACTGGGGGCAGAAGCCCGAGCACACGCCCATCCCTCTTTCCCGTGTAGACAGTCATTTGGGGCCTGGAGTGGCCATTCCTTGGAGGGGGAAGGGAGTAGGAATGGTTGCAGTGCCCCAGGGCTGGGCTTGTATGAGTGGGGTTAGAAGTCCAGGGTTCCAGCTCAGGCCCTCCTGTCTCACTATAATCTGTTCGAGTGAGCATAATATTTGGCCCTGTATTCAGTAAGAATCTCTTGAGGTATGGCTTACGAATGAACTTTGGAAAGTTTAAAGGCCTGAAACAAACGACAGGAATTGTCCCGTAAGTGGAGGATAAGTGTAGTCATCCTAGAGTTGTGCTGTTAATTTGGGACTCAGTGGAATATTTCAGTTCCTGGTGGTTTCAATTCTGGGCAGAATGTTGCAGGGTCTGGCTGAATGTTATAGATTTCAGTATGTTTATGAAAGCTGGAGCATATCATATGGCTAGACTGTGATGGAGAATGGTGTGCAGGTTTCAGGGAGGGTGGTTTATGGGGTTAGTCTCTGGGTAACAAATGGCCAGGGTGTGCACATAATAGTCTGTCACAGGTTCTGGAGGTATAATGCAGTTTGGGTGTGTGTATTGGGGTCCAAGGGCATGTGTCACAGGTCCCAGTGTGTAAAGAAGTCAAAGTATGTCATAGGCTATGTGTGTGTCCTGGGTTTGGGTTTATCTTGCATTTGAGGTATGTCGCAGGTTGAAGTGTGTATTAGGGACTGATTTATGTAAAAGTAAAATGAGTTTTTTACGTGAGGAGAATGTCCACAGAGCCAGATGCAATATTATTGCACAACCAGTGTGTCTATCATGAGAAACCTTGTCATGGGCTGTGTGAATGTGGTTGGCGCGGCAAGGTGGGGCATAGGGAACAGAGACTCAAATTGCAAAGAAGTAGGAAGGCTGTATGGCTGCACCCCCTCGTGTGTTGTGTGCTGTGGTGTGTGTGTGTTTTCTTCTTCCTATGTGTCCGGGTAGTAGACCTGGACCACTACCCAGGTTTTGGAAACACCTCCTCTCTTGGGAATTCCCCCCCCCCCCCTTGCATTGGAGAACATGCTTTACTTCAGTAACCACATACCTTTTTTTTTCCCTGGGATGGTGGGAGGATTCAGCAGCAGACGAGGCCCTTTCTGGGGACCCTTGGATGGGCAAATTTGCCTTCCCCAGTTCTGACAGTGCCTCTTTCCCCTGCACCCACCCGACTCTTATGGTGGGGGTTAGGGAAGGGGGCTAGGAACTTAGCTGGGTTGAGGGCAGGGAGCCTGGAGTGCCCCCCTCCCTGCAATCACTGTTTACAGGTTGAAGCAGAGTGTGGCTCTGTCAAAAATAACCCCTTGGAGGTTTCCCCCAGCTGCTCTGGGATTTCACCAGGGGCTGAAGCCCAGGGTGGCAGCTCAGGCCAACCTTCAACCCCAGAGATCACAGGGGAGAGGAAGAGAGATTTGGGGGACATTGGGGAAGCAGTTTGAAGATACTGGGAGTCTCCAGGGAAGAGAGCACTCCTCTCCATCCCTGTCAGTGGCTCCAGCCCTCCTGCTCACCCCTGAGCACCAAGCTTGGGGCTGGGATGGGGGCATTTCAATTCCTGGCCCCACACACCTCCCCTCCATCCAGGTCTCTCCCCAGGCCCAATCTGTTCTGTCTCCATCTCTCCCTCCCATCTCTCTCGGTCTCTGTCTCTCTTTTGTTTTTCTCAGCAGTCCTGCCTGCCTGCCTCCGTCTCTCCCTCCCTCCCTCTCTCTCTCCCTCTTCCTCTTTCCTCGCAGGGAGGGGGCGGGGCCAGTGGGGGCAGCTCCACCCTCCGCCCGCCCTGGGGCCTCATTCTGAGAGAGGCTCGGAGAGCGGAGAGCGAGCGGGGAGGGAGGGCTAGAAAGGGAGAAAAGGCAGGGAGCCGGCGGGCGCTGCGTGTGTCTGTGCGTGTGCAAGTGTGAGTGAGTGTGAGTGCTGGGCCCTGTCTCTCCTGGTGCCCTGGCGGAGGGGCCTGGTGGCCTGGGGAGGGCGGGCGGGCTGCTTGGAGGCAGAGGCAGCGAGAGGCGGCGGCGGGGAGAGCCGAAGAGGAGGAGGAGGAGAGAGGAAAGAGCGGAGCAGCCATTGTTGAGGGAAACCTTGCAAACAAAGAAGGCTCCGGACTCCCCGCGGCCCCCCGCCCCCCAGGCCGGCCCCCTGGCCCCTAGCCCCCGGCCCAGTGGCCATTGTAACTTTCCCCCGGGGCTGTGGCCGCCGCGGGGCGGGCCGAGGCTGTGTGTGCGAGTCTTTGTGCGGCCCGCGGAGTGGAGCTCTCAGCCAGGCCTGCCTGTCCCACTTGGGACATGAGCGGCTGAAGTTGGCCCCCTCAGCCCTCACCCCTGCCAGGGCTCCGCTGGGCTTCCAGCCGCTCCCCGCACCTCTCTTGGCCCCCTCAGTTCTCCCAGGTAAGTCTGGGCACCGTGCAAGCCTGTTGGGGGTGGGCGGAAGATCCTGGGTCTGGCCCAGGCCTGGTATGCTAGCTGGGGCAGAGGTGCCCCAGCTCAGAGAGGCCAGGGCTCTCAGGCTTGCTGACCTGTGGTCAGCCCCCAAAGGAAGGGGGCCTGCCCTCAGGTCAGGCTGGTTACCATGGAAATGCTCAGCTGGAGGTGCCCCCCTCAGCCCCAGGATGCAGCTTCCATCCTGAGAAACTTTACTAGTTCTGTGCTCTTCCTCTCTTCTCCCTCCTCCTAAGGGCTCCCAGATTGCTTGGGGATGGGGGGGTGTATGTGTGACTCCGAGGCTGATGACACATCCCCTTCACCCCCACCCCCACCTTGCTCTCTCTACCCCTGTTGCTGGGGACAGGCAGTAACAGGGACAGATGGTCTGGGTGATGTTCCCTCCCCTTCTCTTCTCACTCCCAAGCCCTTGTGCTGGGGCTACTGGGAGTTGCTATGGCTCTGGAGAGATGCTGAGTTTGTGTCCATTCACTGGAGGTATAAATAGAGGCCTCAGAGCTTCAGGCTTTAGCTCTTCAGAGCTGTTCCCCAGCCCCAGGCAATGTTTGTCAGGTCTCTGGTGAGAGAAATTGAAGCTCTGAAACTTTTTTCAGAATCAGAGAGGAACCCAGGTGTGCTTCCTCCCTTCTGAGGGTCCTGAGCTGACACATTTCTTCAGATAGCCCTGAGACTGTGGGGGCAGGGCCAGTGATGCCTTTAGGGAAAGGATGGCTTCCTTAGGGGGCAAGGGCAAGGTCTGGTAATCTAGACTCTTGGGTTCATTGACTAGACCCAGCCTCTGGTAGACTTTGGGAGTTTGGGCTTCCTATGTGGCCTTAGTATACCTGTCTGTGGAGTGGGGAGACTTGGAGCTGGGTGGCACTGTCTCTTTCCTAAGGATACAGGCTCCTCATTCAGTCCAAACTGGCATGTGAAGGTTGTGTGTGCTGTGCTGGGAGCATGTGGATGTGGCCTGCGAGAGAGCATGAACGGGGCAAGGGCCTGTTGCAGCCACCCTGATCCTGCCTGGGGCTGCTGGGTTCCAGCTCTTGGTAGGCATGTTGGAACGAGCTGAGGGTGGAAGCCTGCTAGGCAGGATGAGGCACACGCGTGTGCAGGCACACACAAGCTTTGAGTCTTGGCACCTTCAGGAACTGTGTAGTGTAAGCCCCTCTGGGACCCTCCGTTTGCCCATATTGTGAGGAGGGGGCCCTGGAGAGATAATTAAATGATGTGTGTTGGCACAGGGTCTTCCTTTGTCTCTTTCCCCTAAGGAACAAAATAGATTTTGTATTTAATTTGGGGAGGGGGCTTAGATACGGCCAATATGGCTGCCCTTCCAAATGCAAACAAGTTTTGGGGTGGCTAGGAAGCACCTATGACTGGGTTTAGAACCTTTGGTGCTGTGTCTCAGTTTCCCTTCCTATCTGGTTGGGAGGGGGAAAATAGAATTGTAGGGGTGCCTGGCTCGTACCCAACTATGAATGTAATACTTCTAGTCAGGAAATAGTATACCAGGAACAGTGTGCTGCTCATCGAGGTGGAGAGGTGACACGTGCACATACACAGAGACACGTGAGCAGAGACCCCTGTCTAGTTACCACTTGCCTCCTAGACTAAGCCCCCTGGAGCCTAGATTTCCTCCTTCCGAGACCTAGGTTTGTAAGTAGAGTGGAATCCATTGGAGGCCTGTCTATCTCCCTCCCCCACTGCAAGTCTCAGAAGTGAGAGGAGGTTGAGGCTTTGGGTTTCTGGTTTGGAGACAATACTAGACCCATGGTAGCTGTGGGGGAGGGGGCTGGGCTGATAAGGGAGTGGCCGTTGGTGGGGGAGGCAGAAGGCCCAACTGGTTATCTGGTGGGAGGCACCCAGCAGGCACCCACTCCCCTTTATCTTTCTATCCCCTGCCCTCCTGAGACCCTGGGGGTGGAGGAGGGGCAGGGAGTTGGCAAAATCCCGGTTCCGGTTCCGTTCCCCAAGCTTGGTCTCCAGAGGGCATTAGAGGGGTGGAAATACTATAGGATATGGGAATCAGATCTGGGCTCAAGTCCTAGCTCTGCCAATTGCTACCTCTGTGATCTTGGCAAGTCCCCTCGAGCTTTCCGTTGCCTCATCTGTAAAATGGGGATTTTATAGTTGACCTTGCTACCTCACAAGGTTGTTGTGATGAGTGAACAATACTAGGTGGATGTAAAGGGAATTTATCAAAATTAAATTGTAATGTTTGGATATTCATTTATTCTATGGTGTTGACATTTCTTTGCTGCTTCAATTCTATCATCCAGGGCTCAGCACATGAAGAAATGGGGTCTTGGGTATTAGGGCTGAGTACTTCTAGTTTCATAATAAAATAAAATTGGAGGCAGATTTAGAAGCAGAGGTAGGTGTTCCATAGGGTAGTCCCCCTCCCCTAGTCCACCCACTCTGGGTGCTCTGGAACACCAGTCCCTTTCCACACAATCTAGTAGACTTCCAGGAAAGCTCCCTGGGACTCAGGGCACCACTTCTCTTTTTCCCTTCTAGGTTGTTCCTCAAAGTCATTCAAGCTGTACTCGCCGAAGGAGCCCCCGAACGGCAACGCCTTCCCTCCTTTCCATCCCGGCACCATGCTAGATCGGGATGTGGGGTGAGTCTTATCTACTTGCCATCCCTTCTCCAGATGGGATCCTGCCTGAAAGGGGGAGGGAGTGACACCCCCAATAATTCCTGTCTTCCACTCCCATTCTCATAGCCTCTTCCCTTACACAGCCCAACTCCCATGTACCCGCCTACATATCTGGAGCCCGGGATTGGGTAAGTGGAGTCCAGTGAGGAGGGAGGTGCTTTCCATTACATGGGGGAAGGCAGAAGTGGGGGTGGGGTGGAGTGGGGAGACCCTCTTTCTATTGACCTCCCTTCTTCACTTTTCCCAGGAGGCACACACCATATGGCAACCAAACTGACTACAGAATATTCGAGCTTAACAAACGGCTTCAAAACTGGACAGAGGTATGGCTAGGGGAAAGCGGCTGGGAAGGGGGAGGGCCATCTGGGAACCCCTGGGATGTCTTCTGACATACACACACAAACACCTTTCCCTGTGCTCCTTAGGAGTGTGACAATCTCTGGTGGGATGCTTTCACGACTGAGTTCTTTGAGGATGATGCCATGTTAACCATCACTTTCTGCCTGGAGGATGGACCAAAGAGATATAGTGAGTGGCCTTTGGGGGTCCTGCTGGTTCTGCTATGAGAGCATATACTACCTATGTCCTTCTAAGGACTGGGAGTAGGTATTTGTCTCCGGGGATCTGTCTTGGCAGTTATGGCATCTGCCTGACCCTCTTACAAGTCCTTCTGTTCTAATGAGTTTGTCCCATCTCTACAGCCATTGGCCGGACCTTGATCCCACGCTATTTCCGCAGCATCTTTGAAGGGGGTGCTACGGAACTGTACTATGTGCTTAAGCACCCCAAGGAGGCATTCCACAGCAACTTTGTGTCCCTTGACTGTGACCAAGGCAGCATGGTGACGCAGCATGGCAAACCCATGTTCACCCAGGTCAGCAACCCAGCTGGATGTGGAATACTGAAGCACCTGGGTTTGATTCCCCTCCTTTCTCCCAAAATGTACTCAGCTGTTCCCTAGGGAGGCAAAAGGGGAAGTGGCAAGACCAGAAGGGAGGGGCAGGCATGGTGCAACATCCATCAGATGCTTACTAAGTTTGTACATGACAGTTTTCTGGGCTGCAGGGGCACACCAGTGAATGAGAGCCTGCCCTCATAGAGTTTATAGCAGATGAGTGTATCACTAGCTACTTGGGAAGAGGACAAGGGTCTGTTAAGCATTTCCACTTTGTGTGTGTATGTGTGTAAGGGCCAGGGGTGTGACAGGTAGATGAGGGAATGGTCTTTATCAGTTATGCACCCAGATTTATGTGCAAGTGGCAGAAGTGTGTTCAGTGGGAGAGTTGTGAGCAAACGGGAGAGCAGGTATATTTTCAGGCACGTGGGGAGAGGGCAGAGATGTGACAAGCTTGTCTCCAGGTGTGTGTGGAGGGCCGGTTGTACCTAGAGTTCATGTTTGACGACATGATGCGGATAAAGACGTGGCACTTCAGCATCCGGCAGCACCGAGAGCTCATCCCCCGCAGCATCCTTGCCATGCATGTGAGTTGTGGGCAGGACCCAAAATGCAAGGGTGAGGGCAGGCAGTGGGAAGAATGGATGGAATAAGGTCTGCCATTTCCTGACAGTGACCTCAGACAGAGGGTTAGAGTATCTCCATCTGAAAAATGGGTTTCATAACAGCCCCTCTTCTCTCTCTGGAGTGTCATGAGGCTCAGTGATAGGGCAGGTGAGCAGATGCAACCCAGGTTCTAGTCTTTTTCTCCCCATCTAGGCCCAGGACCCCCAGATGTTGGATCAGCTCTCCAAAAATATCACCCGGTGTGGGTTGTCCAATTCCACTCTCAACTACCTCCGAGTGAGTCCTTGATCACCCAGTTTCTGCCCCATCCCATTTGGAGTCAGCTCCATGTCTCTCTCCTGACAAGCCACCTCCTCATCTCCCCCCAGCTCTGTGTGATACTCGAGCCCATGCAGGAGCTCATGTCCCGCCACAAGACCTACAGCCTCAGCCCCCGTGACTGCCTCAAGACCTGCCTTTTCCAGAAGTGGCAGCGCATGGTAGCACCCCCCGGTGAGTGCCTTGCACCTGCACCTGCTCTAACCAGGATCTGATGAAGCTCCCCAATGCTCTCTCTCTGTCTCCTCATGAAGCCCCTTTCTCACTCCTGGGTCTGCAAGATTGGGATCAGGGTAGGCTCAGGCTCCTTAGGAGCCAGAATGGGGAACAAGGGACCCAGGGCCTTGCCCTTCCTGAGTCTCCTTTTCCTTGGCACAGCGGAGCCCGCGCGGCAGCAGCCCAGCAAACGGCGGAAACGAAAGATGTCAGGGGGCAGCACCATGAGCTCGGGGGGTGGCAACACCAACAACAGCAACAGCAAGAAGAAAAGCCCAGCCAGCACCTTCGCCCTCTCCAGCCAGGTACCTGTAAGCATCTCGGCTTTCTTCTCTCTTCTGGGCTGCCCTACTGCTGACCCCTGACCCTTGACCCTGTCCCAGCCTGAGCTCACTAGCAGGCATAGAAGCAAAAACAGTTTTTCCTGGTGTAATGTGCCAGCATGAGCTGGCTCCTGTCACTGATGAGAGTCCTTGTCAGTCAAATGCCATGGTTGTGATCACAGACTCAGACAGAACATAGGACATAAAGGGACATAGACAGCCATGAGAACATTTGGGTGTTCAGGATAGACAGCTTAGGGGCACACATACCATCAGAGACCCACACACTCACACTGACAGAGGGACACATAAATTTGAATGTGTGCGAATCTAGAATACACATATGTACATGCACACGCTTTCCCCATTGGTGTTTTTCTTTTTTTTTTCTTTTAATCTGCTCCCTCCCTATTATATGTGGACAGAAGTTTAGGAGCCCCCTGAAGTTTGGGGGAGATGAACTAGGGAGCTAGGGGAGTAGATTGACTTCTAGAATCTAGTATGTGTGGGTCAAAGCCTGTGATGCTCTGCAGTCCTTCAGTGGGAAGGATTCCAGGGGCTGAGGGTGTCAGAGGATTTGGGGTTTTAAACTTGGGTATGAGAAGGGGTTGGGGGTGTTGAGTTTCCTGGGTGGGTATTGGGGCTCTGGGGGTATCTGCTGCCCTGGGCCGGGCGAGCCCCTGCCCCGATTATGTTTGGGGACCTCCGCCACTCTCAGGATGTGATGGTGGTGGGGGAGCCCACCCTGATGGGCGGGGAGTTCGGGGACGAGGACGAGAGGCTCATCACCCGGCTGGAGAACACCCAGTTTGACGCGGCCAACGGCATTGACGACGAGGACAGCTTTAACAACTCCCCCGCCCTGGGCGCCAACAGCCCCTGGAACAGCAAGCCTCCATCCAGCCAAGAAAGCAAATCGGAGAACCCCACGTCACAGGCCTCCCAGTAAAGGCCTTTCCATGGCCACCCAGCGCTCTGCCTGCCTGCCCCACCCCTCGCAGCCCCAGGGAGCAGAAGACAGAATGAAGAGACTGAGCATCTAAAATGGGCAGCCTCCATCCACCCACTTCAGGGAGGAACTGGACTCGCTGGGGGCAGGTGCCAAGATTTGCCCCCCAGTGGCCCTGGGCTGGGCCTGGCCTCTGCAGAGCCTTTTTGGGGGAAGGGGGTACTCATGTGGATGCCTACATGGACCCTGGGCCTCTGAGAAATGTCCTGATCACCCCCCAGGGCATTTGCATCCATCCTCACCCCAGGTTCTGGGTTCCCAATCCTCCTGACTTCACCCCCTTCAAGCCTGGGGTTGTTTATTCCACAGCCCTTAGGGACTTAAAATTATGGGGCTTGGTTGAGTGCCCCTTTCCTAAACCTTCCCCTAGGTGGCTGGTAGTAGAGGGGTGAACCTCTGGCTCCTCCCTGCAGCCACCTATCCCAGCTCCCAAGTTTTTTAAAAAATAATATTATTAAAAATGTAAGTTTAAAAAAAAAAGTCACACATGTACCCCCTCTTCCCCTTATTAAAAGTCCAGCTACCTCCCTACTCCAGGCAAATCCGGGGCTTAGGGCCCACGTGGAGGTGAGTGTGGGGTGTGGGGGGGTATGCATTAACATTTTATACAGTTTGAGAGCTTCAGACCAAGGAGATACTTTGCCATCTCTCTTCCCTTTTCCTCTGGGTGACTGGAGTTGGGGAAGGCATGCCTTGGGGTAGGGGGCCGTTGATGGCCTCACCTTTGTGACAACCCCCTGCTGTTGTCTCTGTCTTCCCATCTTCCAGGACTCTGGCCTGCCCTCCTAGTGCTTGTGACTCCCTCCCAGCCCCAACCCCCTCCCCCATGGTGTGTATATTCTTTACAAGTCCTCCACTAGAGCAGCTGTCTTGGATGGGGGGAAGGGAGGCTCCCTCCCTTAGGAAGTGTGGAGGGAAGGGAGCAACCTTGTTTGTTGCTGTTTTTTTGTTTTGTCTCAGTTGGGCAGGCATGGGATGGAGGGGGAGGGGCTCATCCACTCTCTCCAGCACTCTCTTTCCCCAACTCCTCAAACTGTGTATCTGGTCCTCCCCTGTCCTCCACAGAGGGGAAGGAGCCACTGAGGATGGCCCAGCTCTAAGCCCACCTGGGAGCAATAGACCTGTGTCCCCCAGCTGAAGTAAAGGTCTTCATCTCCAATATCCCTTCCATCCCTTTCCTCATAGAAGGGAGTGGGGAAGCAGCCAGGATCCTCAGCTCTATTTCACAGTTGGACACACGGATGCTCTGGGCCCAGGGTGAGGCCAGGAGCAGGGTCCCGTGGGTCTGGGCCCAGCTCTGTGGCTTCGCTGCCTTTTCCTGTGGCCAGTTCCAGAAGTGTTAGCACCACCTCTCTCTCCCCACTCTTCCTTCTGGATTCTCGGGTCCCCCACACCCAGTTTCCTTAACTCCAGCTGCCACTGTTGGAAGGGTATTGTGTCAGGAGCTGAGGGGTGGGGTGGGGAAGATGGATGTCCCACCCCAAATGTAATGCCTTTTTTTTTTTTTTTTTTTTTTTTTTTTTTTTTTTTTTTTTGGGCCATTTGAGTCATGTATGGTACCGATCAATAAAGAGACTTTTTGGTTTGAGAGTGTCTTGGTTGGTCATTGCTGCCTAATAAGCACTAAGTTCCAGGCAGTCTTTTCTCCCTCCTTCATGCAGTCCCTTAGGGACCATGACTGGTCCCTAAGACCAGTCATTGGAAAGGAGGTAGGAATTAAGCTTGTGGATCCCCCTTCAGTCTCATCTCACAATGCCCCTAACTCTTCCACCGTTGGTCCTCCTGTCCCAGGCTGGCCCTGTCTCCCTCAAAAGTTGGCTTTTCCACCCTCTGGGGCTGTTGTTCCTTGCCCCTAACTGTCCTGGCTGCCAGACAGGTGGCCCTGAGGCAGGGTTCCTGGGATAGAAGGCCTTGGATCAGGCTTTTGGAGGGGGAAGGGATCCTTGCAGAGGAGGGCGCTTGGGTTTGAGAAGATTTGGGTGGTTAGAATGACTGGGAGACTTGGTCCTATTTTTGATAGATTCCTGCCCCTATCCAGCCTCCAGCCTCCTGCTCCTATCGGGCCCAGCCCAGCTGAGCTGTCTGAACTAGGATTCCCTGGTGTTAGGTCTTGGGTGGGGAAGTAAGAGTAGCTTGATTGATTGTACCCTTGCTGACTTTGGGTGGGGACACAGGAGGATGCCTGAAAACGGTTGCTAGGAGGCAGCCGGAAGTTCCTTAGGTGGAAGGAAGAATAGGGTGCTTTCCAGATTCCTTTTCAGGTGTTTACTCCCCCCGCCCCAAGTCCCCTCCTCTCCCACCATTAAAGAAGATTGGCAAGATAGGGAAACCCTGCTGTGGATTGGGGACGGGATCTTAGAACCTACCAAATCCCCCTATCCAGACTCCTATTTTCATCCCAGGGAGGGGAATCGGGCCTTTCAGACTATTCCCCCACTAAATTCTCTGGATTTGAAGCAAGTCCTCATAGATGTGTACCTCTACCCTCACCTCCCCAGCTGGCAGGAAGAAACCAGAGGAAAGGACTATATGGCCCATTCCACCCCTCTCCAATCCATATGGTTACCTTGGCCCTGCCCTGCTGCCAGCCCAGCTCCTCATTGCCCATTGCCTTAGGACCCCAAAGGCTTGCATTTGTGCACATGCCCACTTCACTCCTCTGCAGGCCTGACCTGATGGAAGGACATTGACCAGCCAGCTGCTACCACCAACTTACCCTGGGAGTGCTAGGTAACACCTACCTGTGGTGTGTCTGCTTTTGTAACTAGGTGTACATCTGGCTTTCTTGCCTGAGTGTGTGCCAGGGTATGTATGTGACTAGGCTGGGAGAGGGCTTGGATATGGGTGTGTAAGGAAGCGTTGCATGTGTGAATATGTATGTCGGCTTGTCTATGCATTTGTTTGTGGGATGTGTCTTGGTGGATTCATTAATTCAGCTAATATTCATTGAGCCCTCTCTAGGTGCAAGGCCAAACTTTAGGTACTAGAGAGATGGTGCTGAACAAAGCAGAAAGGCGTGACTACTGGGTGTGAATGAGAGGCTACAAGGACATAAATAAGAATATGTTGTTGAATGTGTGGCTTGGCGGTATTGTGTTGGGTTATGGGGTTGCTGGGCCAGGAATTGTGTGACAAGGTTCATATCCTGTATGTGTGGCGTGTGTGGGTGTTTGTGTTTTGGAAGAGGCAGTGTTCTAGCGAAAAGGTAGATTGTCAGGCCTGACTCTGCCCTGCTTGGGGGAAGGGAGTGAGTCAGAGAGACAGGGGAACCCACTTTTTAAACTCAGGAAGCATAGTGGCCAGCGACTTCCTCTGGAGCCCCAGATCTGGCTCCTCCCTGTTTGCCTCAGCAGCCCCTCTGGGGAAGACCTTGGTCTGGAGGAATTGCTAGGGTTGGGGAAGGAAAAGGCCCTTTAAGGCCCAGGCTCAGGTCCCAGCATGATCCTGAAAAATTTGTTTCAGCCCAACTGTGTACTCCAGCCAGCCCCAATGCAGACACAGGCCCTCAACCCTGAGACCCCCTAGCTCAGCCTGAGCCCAGCTTCCTCCCCATGTTTCCTATTCTAACTCAATCCAACCTGACCTCCAGCCCCTTTGTTAGGAGTTCCAGCACAATCTCCAGTACCTCTTTTATACTCTTAGCCCAGTCCAGCCTGACCTCTAACCCCTTCCCCAAAGGTAAGATTCCAGCCCAGCCAGCCCTGTCTGGTTCCATCTAACCCCAGATCCCTTCCCATAAAGTGAAAAGCTCTTAAACTGTTCCCCTAGGGCCTTCCCTAACCTTTATTTCACAAAATAGGGCCTTATCTTAGGGACTGTAGAAGTTAAGGTGAGGGTACAGGATTGGAACTACAGCCTGGATGAAGAAGGGATGAGCAGGGAAAGCAGGCAAAGGAATTACAAAAAGTGCTGAGAATGGCCCAGGAGTGTTCTGGGCCAGGCTGAAAGGAAAGGGATATGTAAGAAGTTTTGATTCAGCAGCCCCCTAGTTCCAAGCTGAACTTCAGAGATGCTGGGTTTGACCACTGATGGTCCCAGCTCCCCAGTATCCAGAATATTTACAACTCTCTACTGTGTGGCCACAGCCTCATCTCTCAGGACTCAATTCTGAGGCTCCTCCCCACCTCCCAAGCCCACCCTGAGGTCTTTGACAAAGCAGAACAGGAAATGAGTGGAAGCCTACTCACCTGCAGTTCTTAGACTGGGGAGTGGGGGAAGCTGGATAGGAATGGAAGCTGCCCCACATCTCTAGGTTCCTGCTCCAGCCTTGGGAATGGTCCATTTTCCCACCAATTCCGGGACCCTTTTCCTGAAGTAGCCAAACCCTGGATTACTCCCCTCCCTGCTGCCCCACTGGCTCACTTCTGCAGGAGGAGAACCTAGAGACTGTCTCTGGAGAAAAGACCCCACAGAGAGGATTGAGGTAGAAGAATCTTTTCCCCATTGCTCCCAAACAAGTAAGTCTGTCTGGAGAAGGTAAGCATAATTTCTCCCCTTTCCCTTTAAAGATGTCAGATGCACAGAGTTAGATTAATCATGACTTTGGTTCATGACACATTCTTTTCATTTCTTCATGCACAAGACACATTTATTTATTTAGAACACTGTCCTCAAAACTCATCACACGAAAGTGAAGACCTTGGCAATAACTGAAATCTGTGGTCCATCTCCATCCCACTCCCCTCCCCTCCCTCCCATCATTCTGTCATTCTTTTATCCTTTTTATATATTTATCTTCACTATACGTACAGATTTCCCCACTATCTGAAAGTAGAGCATTCCTATGAAGCCTGTAACATGAAATGGTGTAAAGCAAAGAAGCAATTATCATTAATTTATATGGAAAACATTTTGAGCATTCCCAGACTCAGAAAATAAGACTCACACTCAAGCTTTTCTGATACCCCAGGACACATCTTGCTAAGGGACGCACAAAATAGAGATAAAGCACAAATGCTCAGACACAGTTCAAACCTGTGGAGGTTTGGTGCAGAGATGCTGAGTGTCGTTCCCAGGAACCGAGCTTCTTGGTGGGGCCACTCTTGTTGCTCTGGGTGTGTGTTGCCTCTGTAATGGCTTACTGCAAAACAAACGCTGAACTCTCTTTTTTCCTTTTTTCATAAAAGTGAAAATCTTCAGATTTTTTTCTGTTATTGAAAATAGGTCCTAATGTAGGTCTTTCATAAAAGCGAAGTGGTATAACATGAACTTTTTTTTTTAACATGAACTTTTGAAAATCGGGCAATACTTGTATTCCTAAAACTTTTTTTTTTAATGTTAGGTTTTTTTTTTAACTTATTATAAAGAAATACTGCTATATATAATTTTTGGCAGCTTATTATTTTTACATAGTATTATATTGTAAGGTTCCTATTATGTATTGCTGTGGTTCGTCTTGAGGTCTGTATAATATTCTATGGTAGGACTATACCACAGATCTTCATTCTTCTGTCACTGGACATTTGGGTTGTTTCTAGGATTTTACTATCATGAAGTAATACTATCATGAAGTATCATAGAAGTATTCATACTTCTATGAATGTTTTTGTTCCTATTTTCTTTTTTTTTTTTTAATTTTTTCTAATATTTATTCATTTTTCAGAGAGAGAGAGAGCACAAGCAGGGGAGGGGCAGAGAGAGAGGGAGACACAGAGTCTGAAACAGACTCCAGGCTCTGGGCTGTCAGCACAGAGCCCGACATGGGGCCTGAACCCACGAACCATGAGATTATGACCTGAGCTGAAGTCCAGATGCCCAACCAACTGAGCCACCCAGGTGCCCCTATTTTCTACTGTACATGTGAAGAGTTTTTCCTGGTTATATATTTAGATATGATCTCTGCAAACTCCTGTTTGCAACTCTGAAGCCCATGTCTGAGTGCTTTCACTATGGCAGAGGGTCTAAGGTTAACTTGGATTAAAGTTCAAGTATGTGTTGAGTACCTGCTATATAAACCACTTTGTCTATTTCTTCATTCAGCAGCCAAGATGCTGTTGAGCATCTACAACATGCCGGGAACTAGAGATAGAACAGTGAACAAGACAACTTAGCACACACAGTTGAGCGAGGAAACATTTTTTAAAAATTTTTTAGTATTTATTTTTTATTTTATTTTATTTTTTAATGTTTATTTATTTTTGAGACAGAGAGAGACAGAGCATGCATGGGGGAGGGGCAGAGAGAGAGGGAGACACAGAATCGAAGCAGGCTCCAGGCTCTGAGCCATCAGCCCAGAGCCTGACGTGGGGCTCGAACTCACAAACCATGAGATCGTGACCTGAGCTGAAGTCGGACGCTCAACCGACTGAGCCACCCTGGCGCCCCATTATTTATTTATTTTTGAGAGAGAGATTGACAGAGCATGAGCAGGGGAGAGGCAAAGAGAGAGAGGGAGACATAGAATCCGAAGCAGGCTCCAGGCTCTGAGCTGCCAGCGCAGAGGCTGACACGGGCCTCGAACTCACAAATCGCGAGATCATGACCTGAGCGAAGTCGGATGCTTAACCAACTGAACCACCCAAGCACCCCGAGTGAGGAAACATATTAAACAAAAGTTCACATATATATGCAGTTACAATTTATGATATAACTGAATAGAGCAGGATAAATACATAATAGGGAGGCCCGATTTAAACTGGTGTGTTAGGGAAGTCTTCTCCAAATTCTATCAGCTAATACACGAAGGACGAGGAAGACTTCACCAGGTGAAGAGCGTAGGGAAGAGGATTTCAGATAGAGGAAACAGGTTCTGATGCTGAAGGTGTTTGGCAGGTTGGAAGAATAGAACACCAGTGGGTTCTGAGTCTAGTTAGCAAGGGTAAATGGTCACAAGAGAGAGGCTAAGGCCATATGGGACAATACCGTGGTGTCCACGACAATGATGATGACGACAACGACGACGACGATGATAGCAGTTAACGTCCATTCTGTACCAGGTATTGTGAGAAATCCCTTCTATCAGTGATCTCATTAAAAGCTAACCACAATTCTGTGTTTAGGCACTGTTGTTATCTTCCATTAACAGGAGAACTCTAAGAGCCAGAAACTAAGGGGGAAAACTAAGGGCCAGGAGAAGCCAATGAACTTGCCCAAGATCATAGAGTCAGCAAGGATTTTGAATTTCATCTAAATGTAATGGGAAGTGAATGTAAATGTCAGTGAAGGTCAGTAAAGCAGGTCATAATTAAGACCTGGTCCCTGCCCTCCAGAAACTCCCAGAGCAGGGGAAAGTTAGACCTTGCCATAATATGAGTAAAAAGCCCACATCAGGGAGCAGCATTACAAACCTACAAAGTGCTATAAAGACCTATAAGGAGAGAAATTTGTTTTGACCTAAGAGATCTGGAAAGGCTTCTTGCTAAAGGCGAAATTGGTTGTGATTGTTGAAGGGAGGTGGACCCGTGGCAGGTGATTTTGGTGAGGACCTACAGACATTCTAAATTGAGGGAAGATACTGAAGCAGGAGGGTCTAGGGAGAAGACAACTAAGCAAGTTAAGAAGGTCTGTAGCAGCAAAGGAGGCACTGTGGCCGTTTCCAGTGTCAAGAAAGGGAATAGTGTGTACTTTGAGGGATGACAGAGAAGGCATCAGCAAGACTGCCCTCCAAGTCTTCTTAAATTGTAGAGAGTTTTGAATGACAGGCTGAGAAGTTTGACTTAATTTTATTGGAGTGGGAAGCCACCAACAGTTTTTGAGCAGAGAAGTGACCTAGTTAGATCTATTTTTTAAAAAGATTAGTTTTGGCATGGTGTATAGGACTAGAGAAGGGGAACCACTTAGGAGGCAATGAAGTCCATACAACTTAGAAACTTAGCTAGCAACTTAGAAAACCAAAACAAAAAGATCCCAACTTATCATAAAATTAAAGATTAAATAATTAAATGCAAGCAAATAAAATTAGAAGAAAATAGATGAAATGGTATTCATTAGCCTTCTAAGAGTATGTGTGGGGAGGATAAACTTGCAAGTTTAAATACCACAGAAATCAGAAAGGAAAAGAGTGAATTTCACTTCAATATAAAAAAGAAAAAACAAATGGACTCAAGAGTAATCAATTACAAATTTTTTAATTTATTAAAAAAAATTTTTTAATGTTTATTTTTGAGAGACACAGACAGAGCACAAGCGGGGGAGGGGCAGAGAGAGAAGGAGATGCAAAATCCCAAGCAGGCTCCAGGCTCTGAGCTGTCAGCACAGAGCCTGACATGGAGCTCAAACTCACAAGCTGTGAGATCATGACCTGAGCCAAAGTCGTACACTTAACTGACTGAGCCACCCAGGCGCCCCTGATTTATTTTTTTAAATAAACTCTACCACCAATATGGGGCTTGAACTCATGACCCCGAGACCAAGAGTCCAATGCTCCACTGACTGAGCCAGTCTGGCGTCCCAAGAGTGATCAATTTGACTACATACAGACTAAATTTACAACTTTGGTATGTGTGTGTATAAATAAAAAGCAAACTAGATTCCTTTCTCCCCCTCCTCCATGCAAAAAAAGCAGATACTCTGGAAAATCTATATTTATGCACTATTATACAAATTATACATATTTATGCATATTATGCAAACATGATGAGTTATAACTTTTTGTATAACTAATTAATGCAAAATAAGTTAAAGAAAAAGAGGCTTCTCAATAGATAAGTAGGTAAAGGACAATTTCAGAGGAGGAAGTATGAAGACTAAACCTCGTAGAAATATAGTAGAGACAGGATGCCTGGCTGAGTGGCTCGGTTGGTTGAGCATCCATTCTTGATTTTGGCTCAGGTCATGATCTCAGGGTCTTGGGATCCAGCCCTGTGTCAGTCTCCACACTGAGTATGGAGCCCGCTTAAGATTCTCTCTCTCTCTCTCTCTCTCTCTCTCTCTCTCTCTCTCTTTGGGACGCCTGGGTGGTTCAGTTAAGTGTCTAACTCTGGATTTTGGCTCAGGTCACAATCTCATGGTTTATAAGTTCGGGCTCTGCTCTGACAGTATGGAGTCTGCTTGGGATGCTCTCTCCCCCTCTCTCTCTGCCCTTCCCTCCCTCTCTCTCTCTCAAAATAAATAAATAAGCTTAAAAATAAATATAGTACGGGCACCTGGCTGGCCTAGTCAGAAGAGCATGTGACTCTTGATCTCCGGGTCATGAATTCAAGCGCCACATAGAGTGTAGAGATTACTTAAATAAGTAAAATTAAAAAAAAGAAGAAGAAATATAGCAATCAAATAACTGTGTATTAAAATAATATGGCTCTTTTTTGTCTATTAAACTAATGACGGTGTTTTTCCTGGTACATTAAAACAAAGTATATCTGTACCTGTATAGATATATATGTATATAACAGCTTTATTGAGACATAATTTAAAAATTTTTTTTCAATTTTTTTTTTACATTTATTTATTTTTGAGAGACAGAGAGACAGCACAAGTGGGGGAGGGGCAGAGAGAGAGAAGGAGACACAGAATCCGAAGCAGGCTCCAGGCTCTGAGCTGTCAGCACAGAGCCCAATGTGGGACTGGAACTCACAAATCATGAGATCATGACTTGAGCTGAAGTCGGACGCCTAACCAACTGAGCTGTCCAGGTGCCCCTAAAAATATTTTTAATGTTTATTTATTTTTGAGACAGCATGAGCGAGGGAGAAGCAGAGAGAGAGGGAGACACAGAATCTGAAGCAGGTTCCAGGCTCTGAGCTGTCAGCACAGAGCCAGACGCAGGGCTCGAACTCATCAACTGCAAGATCATGACCTGAGCTGAAGTCAGACACTTAACCAACTGAGCCACCCAGGCACCCTATTTTTTGTTTTTTAAATGTTTATTTATTTTTGAGAGAGAGAGAATATGCACAAGTGGGGGAGGTGCAGAGAGAGGGGGGCAGAGGATTTGAAGCAGGCTCCTCACTGACAGCAGAGAGCCCAACATGGGGTTCGAATTCACAAACTGTGAGATCATGACCTGAGCCGAAGTTGGACACTCAGCCAAATGAGCCACCCAGGCACCCCACAATTCACTGATTTAAAGTGTGTAATTCAGGGGCGCCTGGGTGGCTCAGTTGATTAAGTGTCCAACTCTTGATTTTGACTCAGGTCGTGATCTCATGGGTTCATGAGGTTGAGCCCCGCATTGGGCTCTGTGCTAACAGCCTGGAGCCTGCTTGCCATTCTCTCTCTCTCCCTCTCTCTCTGCCCCTCTCCTGCTCATGCTCTCTCGCTTTCAAAATAAATAAATAAACTTTAAAGTGTATAATTCAATGGATTTTAGTATATTCATAGTGTTGTACAACCAGCACCACAGCGATATTTTAAAACATCTTCATCACTCCAAAAAGAAAACCATACCCATTAGTAGTCACTCAACATATCCTGCCCACTATTCCAGCTGCAGGCAACTACTGATCTACTTTATGTCTTTATAAATTTGTCTATTCTGGACGTGTCGTATAAGTGAAATTATATAATATATAGTCTTTTGTGACTAGCCTTCATCACTTAGCATATTTTCAAGATTCACCCATATTGTAGCATGTACCAGAATTCCATTTCTTATTATTGCTGAGTAATATTCCATTGTATGGATATACTACATTTTATTTATCCATTTATCAGCTGATGGACATTTGGGTTGTTTTTACTTTTTGGCTACTATGAATAATGTTGCTGTGAACATCCGTGTACACATATTTGTGTAGACACATATTTTGATTTCTCTTGAGCGTATACCTAGGAGTGGAATTGCTGGGTCGTATGGTAAGTCTATGTTTAACCTTTGAGTACCTGCCAGATTGCTTTCCGAAGTGGCTGTGCCATTTTACATTCCCATCAGCAATGTATGAAAGCTCAAATTTCTCTATATTCTCCTCAACACTTGTTAATTTTGTCTTTTTAATTATAGCCATCCTGGAGTGTGCTCAGTGGTATCTTACTGTACTTTTGATTTGCATTTCCCTGGGTGACTGATGATGCATCTATCTATCTTGTCATTCTTGCTAGCCATAGGTACATCTTCTTTGGAGCAATATCTATTCATACCTTTTGCCCATTTTTAATTGAGTTGTTTTTCTATTATTGAGTTTTAAGAGTTCTTTATATAGTCTGGACACAAGTCTTTTTCAAGATATATGATTTACAAATATTTTCTCCCATTCTGGGGGTTGTCTTTTCACTTTTTTTTCTCAATATTTTTCTTTATTTTTGGGAGAGCACAAGCGTGGGGGACGGCAGACAGAGGGGGACAGAGGATCAGAAGCAGGCTCTGCGCTGACAGGCTGACAGCAGACAGCCAGACACGGGGCTCAAACTCATGAACTGCAAGATCATGATCTGAGCTGAAGTCAGATGCTCAACAGGCTGAGCCACCCAGGTGCCCCTCGCTTTTTTGAGGGTGTCTTTTGAAGCACAAGTTGTATACCTTGATGAAATCCAAAGGATCGTTTTTTGTTTACTGTTGCTTGTGTTTTTGGTGTGCTTGGTAAACTTTGTATTGAAGTATAACATACAGAAAAGTACACGTATCATACATGTACAATTTGACAATCTTCTCAAACTGTGCACACTCTGTAACCAGCGCTGAGAGCGAGAAGTAGAACATTACCAACACCCCAGAAGTCTTCCTCATGACCCTTCTCTTCCAAGGGTAACCACTGTACTGATTGTTAACCCCGTGACTGGTTTTGCCTGTTTTTAAAGTACATAAATGGGATCATACGAAAGAAGCAAAGATGTTCAACAGTCTTAATGCTGGGAAAGATGTGAAGAGACTAGAATATCATACACTTTGAGTGAGCTAATCTCCCAGAAAAGCAACTTGTGTTAATGTGCACATCATTTGACCCATTAATTCCATTTCTGGGAACCACAGCATCACTTGTAATACAGAAAATTGGGAAACTTCAGACAGTGATGGGTAGGAGAATGGCTTGGTTAACTCAGACATCCTAATAGTGGAATGCAACACAGCCATCAGAATTATGTTTACCAAGAGGTTAAAAGAATGTGAAAAAAAAAAAACCCACTTATGATAAATGTTAACTGAAAAAGTAGGATAAAAACTAGTGGCTATAATTATGTAAAAAGGCCTATGCCTTGGAAAAACTCATGGGAAGAATGTACAATGGTCGTAATAAGATGATTGGATTCTTTATTTAAAAAAATATTTTTTAATGTTTATTTATTTTGAGAGAGAGAGATAATCCCAAGCAGGTTCCGTGTTGTCAGCCACCCAGGCACCCCACATGAACCAGGAGATCATGACCTAAGCCAAAATCAAGAGTTAGATACTTAACTGACTGAGATACCCAGGCACCCCAAGATGATTGGATTCTAACTGAATTTTTCTTCTCTTTGCTATTTTCAAATTTCCTTTCATGTACTCATGCTACCTTTCTAACAACACTAACCACAAAAGAGACAGACTCCTGGTGGGAAGTAACAAAGACCTGATTAGAGCTGAATTAGGGCACCTGTGGTAGGACTGGGGCAAGAAGGAGGAGAATAGATACAGCGTGGCTGCTCACTAAATATGGGGAGTGATGAGTGGGAAGGATGGAAGGCAACTGTTGAGGTTTGGAGGAACTGAGAGGACACAGGTGTCAGGAAGTAAAACAGGGATCCTTGGAGTAAACACACCACAGTGGTTCAGAGCATGGGCTTTTGCTATAGATGCCGCTGTTTTGGATCCTTGCCCATCCACTTATAGGTAACCGAACTGAACAAGTTATTTAACCTCTTGGAGCCTGTTTCCTCATGTCTAAAATGGGCATCATAACAGCACCTCTTAGAGGATTGTTAGGGGGATGAATTGACAGAGAGTTTAGAAAATGCCTGGTACACAGTAAGCTTTCAATAAAGATGAGCCATTTGATATGCCCAGAAGTCTGGGAGATTGGGGGTGGGGATGGGTGGGTAGTGGCTAGGACTTCTCTGTCCCCATCACCCGTCAGATCAGACATAGTCCCTCCACTTTCCCTCTCCCAGCTAGCTCATTGCCAGGAGGTTGCCCTAGAGGATGCTTCGAGGCCCACAGAAGTGGGAATGGATGGGACCCTGAAATGGGACACGTGGGAGGACTGGAGTAGAGGATAGTAGAGTTGGGAACTAGGAAATTGTGAATTACATTGGATAGTCTAGCAACAAAGCAGCAGGGTTCTGGAGCACCCACTATCCCATGTCAGGGCATTAGGATGCTTTCTGGATGGTGTAAGGAAGGAGCACGGGGCAGACTGTCCCCTCTTTCCTCAACAGGTGCTGGCTAATTGGGTCCATTCTGCCTCATCACTCTGCCTCCTCCCCCACCTAGACCTAAACTTGCTGACAGCATAAAAAACAAGGACAGCCAGTGGGACATCTACAGGAAGATAAAGGGAGCTCTGGCCTCCAGAGGCCTCCCCTGCCACCGCCCTTCCCTGCCCTGCACACACAGGACGTAGGACTATGAGGAGCTACCCAGATGTCTGGCTGAAGGCTCAGACCACATTCCCTCCTATCTTTCTCCCAGGTCTTGAAATCTGAGGCTGGCTACATAACTGGGCCTGGCATTTGCCTTCCATCTCCAGTCTGCTGCTCTTCCTATCTGATTTCAGCTTGTCTGGCTGCTCTGTGAGTTCTGCAGGGCTGTTTGTTCTATCAGTCCAGTTCCCAGCACCACCTGCCTGCCTGCTTCCTGGTGGCCATGACCATACTCCTTTTGCTTGTTGCCCTTCCCTTACCCAGTGTCCACCTCTCCTATTCAAAAGCTGGTCCCTGAGGCCAGAAGCCACCTCTGGTCTCCTCAGAGAGATCCCATCCTAACCCGGGACTCTGCCATACCTTGTGCAATTTGCTCCTCGCTTTGACTATCTGGGCCTCATTCCTCCAAGAACCACCCACTTTCATTACCCAGAGCTCCCCAAACCCAACTCCTGCTCATACCCTGGTTCTTCTCATTTGCCCGTGACCCTTTTCCATTTTCCTTCATCCCTGACTCCCCATCTCCACCCTTCCCCTCCTAACTCCCTCACCTCCACCTATCTTCTACCCCATTCTCCTCTCCTGATTCTCTGAACCTCTCTGCATTATGACCTGGCCTTGAGTTTTTTTCCCCTTGTCCTCCTGCCTTATCTCCCCAGGGGCTAGAACATCTGCAGCTTCATAAGCAATAGGCAGCTGCATGAGGTCATTTCCTACGGTGGCTACTCCTTCAGAAATAACATGTAAAACCTTCCCTCCTCCCCAAGTCCATCCTCCAGACTCAACTCTCCCTCTCCCTCCACCCCTGGGAGTTTCCCTTGGTGTCCCAGACTCAGATCCCATCCCCATTCCAGAATCCCAGCCTCCTGGAGAGCCTCATCACACTCAGATTCCAGGCATCACAGTCACAGATGTAAGACCCCAGCCCATCCAATCTCATTTCTCTGTCCCTTTTCCCTAGGGATCATTTTTGGTTGGGGAAATGCTTTCCCTCAAACTTCTCCTTATTCTTGGTATCCTCATCTTACTCCTTTTACCTCCTAGGACATGGATATAAACACTTTCTATGGATGGGATCTCATCAGAAAAGTCCAATCCAACCTCCTAGGCAAAGTGGAGGCAGCCTGCAGTGGAACTAGGGGGGTTGAGGAGTTCTAGTAGTGTACTATCATCCTGTCGCCCCAAGACTTCAGGTCCTTGCTGGGGGATCAACATTAGATTGCCCTCCATGGTCATCTTCATTAAGTGTTTTTTTGTTTTATTTTGTTTTGTTTTGTTTTGTTTTGTTTTTCAACCCCACCAAGCAATTCTATGACACCAGCTGGGTGTCCTACAGTTCAACTCAATTCCGATGCCATCTCACTGAAGATAGTATCAGATCCCACAGATTAAGGGTTTGGTCCCACAAGACTGCCCCCCACTTCAGACACCAGGAAAAAGTCTAGGTGGTTAACCTGTGCTTCTGATGGACTGGCTATACTTAATGTATTTTATTTTATCTTAAAATAAGCTCTTCACCCAGCATGGGACTTGAACTCATAACCCTGAGATCAAGAGTTGTATGCTCTGTGGACTGAGCCAGCCAGGCCCTCCCATCCTTTTTTTTTTTTTTTTTTTTTAATACCTAGAAGACTAAATATAAATTGGATATTCCCATGATCCTCTCTCCAGTTTGACTAATTTGCTAGAGTGGCACACAGGAAACCAGTTTACTTACTAGATTACCAGTTTATTGCAAAGGATATTAAAGGATATGAATGAACAGCCAGATAAAGAGATACATAGGACAAAGTCCAGAATAGTCTGGAACACAAGAACTCTGTCCCTGTGGAGTTTGGAGTACATCACCTTCCTGGCACAAAGATGCATTCCAGTTCACCAAACTAAAAGTAATGGAGGCTTCATTACTGAAGTGTGATTGATTAAATCATTGGCTATTGGTGACTAATTCAACCTCCAGTTCCTCATCCTCCCCTAGTGGTGGTGGTGGTGGGGGGGAGGTGGGGGGGGAGACCGAAAGTGCCAACCTCCAGTCACTTGGCTGGTTCCCCTGGCAACCAGCCCTCAGCCTTAGGTACTTTCCAGAAGTCACCGCATTAACATAAACTCAGGTGTAGTTGAAAGAGGTTTGTTATGAATCTCAAGACACATTTACTGCTCTTTATCACTTAGGAAATTCCAAGAGTTTTAGGAGCTCTGTGCCAGAAATGGGGACAAAGACCAACTATATATTTCTTTTTATATATTAGATTATCAGAGCATCAAAAGCTGGTGCCGGAATCCTTGTTTGAGCTGATTGAAAATGAGAGGGATGGGTCTGGGAAGTGGCTGTGAGTGGGTGAGCGACCCAAAGCAGACTCAGGAAAAAGAGGGCCCACACTGGTGACAGTCAGGACACCCTAGCTGGAAGAACAAATGCTTGGGAGGGAGGCATAGCTATTAGGTTTGAATCTTGCTTTAACCACAATGGAGCTGCACCATGGGCTTTAACTGAGGGCCAGTACAGCTATGCGCCCTGAGCAGAGAGCCATTCCATTTTATTTTAAATTAATTAATTAAAAATGTTTTCATTTATTTTTGAAAGCACGCTTGAGTGGGGAAGGGGCAGAGAGACAGGGGGACAGAGGATCCAAAGTGGGTGCTGCCCTCACAGCAGTGAGCCCAATGAGGGGCTCACACTCACGAACTCATGAACTGTGAGATCATGACCTGAACTGAAGTTGGATGCTCAACCAACTGAGCCACCCAGGCACCCCGTGAGCCATTCCATTTTAAATAACTGGCAGGGCGAGAAGGAAGATGGCATCATACTAAGTGTGAGTTCATTGATTCAAGCATTTTCCACACAATATGGACCCTAAAAGCAAGCCAAATTCCAAATCTGGTGCTTAAGCTTTGAAGCAGCAATCGGTTCCAAACTAGCTGAGGGGGACTTACTGAGAGGTTGGCTTTATTTTACGGATGATTTAAGACATTTTCATGTTTTAACTATATTCAATTTTTGACCAATACATTGACTTTAGAAACTAACCCCTTTGTATGATACAATTCTGCTGTACTTTGTGAACTTTTCTCAGTCACTTAACCTCCAAGCCTCAGTTTCCTTCTGTGTAAAACAGAGTTAGAGAAACTGACCTTAGAGATCCCTGAGTTTCCTAACTATGAGTACCCTCCAAGTGCTATGTATAGAATTTACAATTTACAGTAGTTTTTGCCACATTCATTCTCTCTTTTAATCCTCAAAACTATCCTATAAGGCAGATACCATTACTTTTCCTATTTTGTGACTGAGGAAGTTGAGGCTCAGAGAGGTTATAAAAGTTATTTAGGGTTACACACACAGGCAATAGGTGGTGAAGGCAGGATTAAATCCCTGTGAGTCTCCACAAGGAGACTCCAGGGAATCTCCAGGTACACTTCAAACAGTTCAGAGTGCATGAAAGGGTAGAGGGATGCCACAAATCTGAGTGGGCAGGCAGGCTCTCTTGAAGGTCAGGTCTAATTAAAATGGAGGGATGTAATTTTACATGTACCTGTTTTGGTTTACATATCTCAATGCTCTTAGTCTTTTGTTCATACACCTTAGGGACTTCTTCCCCAAGTCCAAAGTTAAAATTCTGCTGCTAGGGCATTCCACTCATGGCTGGGGGATCCTATCCTGGAGCTGAATGGGGTTACCCACATCCCTGGGGGAAGAGGAAGGGCACTGGCCTAAAGCCTGCAGACCTGTCTCCTTTATAGTCCTGGGTCTTGCTTATTATCCAGGGATCCAGCTTGCCAGTTTGCAGCTTAGTTTTCTCATCTGTAATGTGGGCACCATAACCCCTGTCCTGTGGGCTTTAGATGTTAGGAACATGAGATGAAGTGACTGATAGGGAGGTCCTTTGACATGTGAAATGCTCTCCCATTGTGTGTGTGTGTGTGTGTGTGTGTGTGTGTGTGTGTGCGCGCACTGGGAAGGGTGGAAGTTATCCAAGGAGTCCCCAGGATTGTGGCCTCAGCTTGGCCTGGCAGAGCAGTGCCTTCCTGGGCGGAGGTCAAAGCCAGGTCCTTTTCCCACGGTCAACACCAAGGCCTGGTTCCTCTTTGTTGTTCCTGGCTCCTCTCCTAGCAACCAAAGTTTCAAAGAAGGTTCTGCAGAGCAATGGGGACCTTGTCTCTTAGCTTCCTAAGAAGAGGGACCGGTTGGACTAAGAGTTCAGATCCTGGGCAGCAGCATTAGACCACCTTGGGCAAGTGCAGGGAGCAGCTCTGCCAGCAAGTCAAGTTCATGGCCTAAGGCTTGACCTCAGCCTTAGCCTGGTGGGAGTCTCCTGCAATTATCTCCCTTTCTTGCTGTCATGACTCTGACACAAAAAGGATAGCCTCCACCCAAATTATACACCTCATCCTTAGGGAGACCTGATCTCATCCTTTGGATGTATATTAACTTTCTAGAGTTGCTGTAACAAATTAACTGTAAACTTTGTTTCTTAAAACAACAGGAATTTATTCTCTCACAGTTCTAGAGGCCAGAAGTTCAAAATCAAGGTGTCCACAGGGTTGGTTTGTTCTGGAGGCTCTAAGGGAGAATCTGTCCCATGCCTCTTTCCTAGCTTCTGGTGGCTGGGAACAATCCTTGGTGTCCTTTGGCTTGTAGACCTATTACTCTGATTTCCGCATTTGTCTTCACATAGGCTTCTCCTTCTCTATCTCTGTGGTTTCTCCTTTTCTGTCTTAGGAGCCTACTTCCTCTTGGATTTAGGGCCTATCCTGGCCTAGGATGACCTCTTTTTGAGATCCTTACCTTAATTACATCTGCAAGGACACTTATTCCAAATAAGATCACAGTCTGAGGTTCTCAATAGATGTATCTTTTGGGGACCAGGGTTCGACACAATGCAAGTGCCTCCAATTTAATTTCTCTGAAAGGAGAAATCTGTCTCTACTTTAAGAAGCTCCTTTATGATGGTAAATACCTTTAATTCCCAGCCTGGTCCCCACAGAGCCTTTAAATTGAAACAGGTGTACAAATGCTGGTGGGCAGGGAAGGGTCAGCATCAGCGGAATCCAGACCGCTGTTCTCTATAGAACAGAATGAAGGCATTGTGTCCAGTTCATGTCAGGATTTGGAGCGGGGAAGGCAGAGGAGTCTCGGCCTCAAAGGCTAGTGAGGCAAGCAGGGTGCCTGGTTCCAGTTTTGCCTACTCCCGTTTGTCTTCTGCTAGCTCCCAGATGTTAATGAATAACATTGTTAAACACTTTTTTGAAAATGAACCCCCATATGATCATAAAGTGGGACTGAGAGGTGTTTCACTATGCTAGGGAAGCCATCAGGGTGAAGCCCCCAGAAGGGTCCTTTTTTGAATCCTAAGCTAGCTCTCTAAGCTCTGTATTCTCTTTTCTTGCAAGGGCCTAACAATTCAGATTCATTCTCTCTCTCTCTCTCTCTCTCTCTCTCTCTCTCTCTCTCTCTCTCTCTCTCTCTCTCCTCTCTCTCAGGATTCTCTTCCTGAACCAGGAGCCATGCAAGGCTTGTTCATCCTTCATGCCCACTTTCTTCCCTCCTACAGGCTGGAAGAGCCTCAGCCTGCCAACTGTCTACCCATTCTCCAGGCTTATCACGCCTCTAGAGCGGACGCTGAGTGGGGCACCACACTCATTGCTTCCCCTGTTAACATCTCTCTAAAGACAATTGCACGGCATCTTCCTTCTAAATGTTGTATGGTTGATCCTGTGGGGAAAGAGACCCAATGCTACCAAGTTACCAGTCTGGGGAAGGTTTGAAACTTTCAGAAACCTGGAGAACTTCTCTAGCCCCGGTCCACAGAATGAAAGGGCAGCCAGCAGCCTGGCTCTGTCTCCTCTCCTCTTAGGTCGGCTTGAAGATATCGACCAGGGTAACCACTCAGTTTTCTCCTTACCTCTGAGATGGCTGAAACTGAGCATCTCCCAATTGTTATTCTCACCTCTGTTTCCTCAGTCTCATGCAGGAACAGCCCCCTTAGGGAAAGATTTTTAAAAGAGCCACTAAGCACAAGGGATCTCATTCTGAGGAGGTCCTAGTAGGGTCAACTCCTAATTCCCCCTTTCCTAGGATTAGTCACGTGGATTTGGAATCAGAGAAACTTGGAATACCGTTAGGGGGGCCACAGTTTCTCTGTAGCATCCCAGAAATAGTGGACAAGGAGGCACAGACATTGTGGCAGATGTGGAATGGGCTACCCCCACCCCACCCCCCCCACCCCCGGCTCCAGATCCTACTGTTGTAACACTACCCCATTTGTGAATACCCAGCTGGAGGATATTGGGACATCAACAGAGTTTATTATACAGAGGATTTACTGCATTCAATTTTGAAGAATTTCAGGGCGCTGGTGGAATCAGTGGGTTTGACCATCAGTATACACAAGCTTAAAATCCATGACTTTCAGAGACTGAGGAATGATGTGAGTGAGATATGTGAGGAACGGAAAGGGGTGGCCAGGGCTTGACAGGGTGGTGATGGAGAATAGAAGCTGGGGGACAGAGCTGGGAAGGACAGACTTAGGACTGAGAGTTGCTCTCCTTTTGCTATCTTGATGGCTCCTTGGCTGTCCCCACCCACATGACCCCTTGAGCTCTGCTTCCAAAATACTGTTCACAGGAGAAGAAATGGATTGACCACAGATTCTCTTCCTGGCTTTCGCTCACGCCGAGCACAGGAACCCTGTTTGAGTTAAGGGTCTGACTGCTGATAATTAAGCGGATGATGGACAAGACTAACAGGAACAACAAATATGGAATCAAGAGCCTACTCCTACCTTCAGTTAAACTTGTCATTAAAACAAAACATACAACCCCTCAAGGTCTCAGAAATATCTAGGGTCACCTGAGAAGGTGCTGCATTCTGCAAGGAAAAACTTTTATTGGAGAAACCACAAAATTCTAGGAAATCCAACCCATGTTTGCCACGCTGTCTGAGTGTCCTCTAGTTTGATCCCTTTTGGCCATATACTTCCAAACTTTCTACTTTGGAGCCATTCCATCTCCTCTTCTGAAGCAGCCCTTCCCTTATACCCTGTAAAGGCCACCTTATGTCCTTCCCTTTCCCAACATTTACATGGGAGACCTACTTGCTGGGGAACTCTCTAGGGCCTGATCAGTATAATAGATGGGGAAAGTGGGTCACTGATGTATCCTTTCTCCCTCTGCTAAGCTCCTCATAAATTTTGTATCTCACACTAACCCTCCACTATCCCTAAAGGGGTCATGAGAACAGTGAGCCAATCTAGGTAGTGATGAGTGGTCACTTGATTTGGACAATGGTCCCCTTTGGACAATGATTTCAGTTACATCCAGGTCAGTGTCCTGGGCCAAGGCCAGCACACTGACCTGGCTCTGGATCCTGTCTGCCCCTCTAACTCCTCTCAGCCTTTCATTCCTTTCCCCCACTGTAGCCTTCCAATCCCAGCATCAAGGCTCTGTCCACCTCTGCTGGGGAAACCCTGTCCTTTCATTTCAAGGCTCCAGGCTGCTCCTGGAGCCAGCATAGGGCTGTTTCTGGAGGCAACGTCCACTTCTCCCCATTTTTCCTCACTACAAACCAAAGATAATAGAGACTTTGGGATCACTTCATGTCACTTTGGAATCAGGTTGCTGAAGCCTGAAGACCTGAGACTTACGAAAGACCTGGGCAGTCTGCTCCTCCAGAACCTTCAGCTGGTGGGGGGGGGGGGGGGGCAGGATGAGGTGGGCCATCCTCATTGGAGAAGGTCACCCTCTCATTCCCCTTCCCTGGCTCATCCCAGCTCCTCCCTTTTTCCTTTATTTACCAGATAATGGAAAACTCAGAGATCAGACCTAGACCAGCTGTCTTGCTGGCTCTACACTTTGGTTATAATTCTGGCAAGAGGCTCCAAGAGACGCCCCTAACTGCCCCTTCCTCAATCCTCACACCATTCACACTGAGAGCTTCCTCTGCTCCCCGGAGTAAGTGCATTTCCCTGCCTCTCCCAGGCCTCTTTCCCCATTCACATCTGTCTGTCTCCTGGTCCAATCCCATCCTCCAGTCCCACCCTCTTGCTCATCTCTCTGACTGTCTCTCCTTATCTTTGTTCTTGCTCCAAAGCAGAGACTTCAGAGCCAGACCCAGGCCTTCCCTCTGGCAATTAGAGGAAAGCTGTTCCAAGACTTCTACCTACAACTGGTGAGTGACTCTGGCCGCTCAGCCATGATCTCACGGCCTGATTCAGCCACCTTCCCCGCCTGAATTTTGGTTACTGACAGAAATGGGGACCCATGGGGGTAACAATGTAAGTAAGCACAGTATGCAATTCACACCATCTATTAGCTATGCAATTGTGATTCTTGAAAAAGTTTTTATTTGGGGAGATTCACCTCCATTTCACATTTTGTGCATAAAGTAAAACTATCGATTCTGAATAAGGCCTGACATCTTATTCCTATATTTCAAATTCATATAAAATATAACCTTACTGTGCTTTCCCAGGAAACTCTGCTGTGTCTTCAACTTTCTCCCCAGTTGGACTAAATTATCCAGGTCAGGCTGGCAGTGTTCCAATCCTAGAGAGGAAGCATTCTGGCAACTCAGGACCTCTTCTGAATGATACTATCCTATTACAAGTCCAAGGTAGTCCTTTCTCCTTCCATGATTTTGCTCCCTGAATTCTACCCTGATCTTCTCGTCCTTCTCCTTCTTAATTTACCACCTCCAGAGGCTTCCTTAGTCCTTAGTCAATAAATGGGCAAGCGTGTGCATGTTTGAAGGTAATGAGGAGGAGATGGCGATGATAAGAGTAACCACCAGGGGGAGCCTGTGCCTAAGAAGACACTTGACTAGAGGCATAAGGGGGCCACTCAGGACTTTTCTTCCCTTTTTTCCAGAGCAGTAAAGCTGCCAGGCATTCCAGCTTGAGGGGCGGGGGATGGGGGGTGGGGGGGCTCCCTATGGACCTGGGGGTCCAGAGCTGCCCCCTTCTCACTCTCTGACTCCCTCTCTTTCCCTGACCACGCAGAGAATTGTGAACCAAATTCTGGTACATCTGCACATTTCCTAAGGACAAGTTCCCTGATGGCCATGTTCAATGTGGGAATTAATCCTCAGTTGTTTTTGTTTTGTTTTTTTTTACCTCACCCTACAACCCCCACTAGTCCCTGCCACCCATCCCTCCCTGAAAACCTCACTGACCCAGGCTTTCCCACTACCTTCCTTTCTTGGTTTAGGGATCAGGGGGCCCTGGGTAATACAGTGACATCCATTCCTTCCACCTTCACCCCAACTCCCAAGATAGGCCTGGTTCAGTGACTCCCCCCACCCCCACCTCACCCCGCCCTATTGCCCCAGGTAGTCTTATTCTTCCTTCAGATCCAGCTGACCTATTTCCATCAATTTCAGGTCTGGGTCAACCAAACAGTGAGTCTGGCCTAAGGGAAGAAGGGAAGAAAGTCAGAGAATCCCTAAAGCCTATAAACTAATCCCTTCTCACCCTAGGCCATAGGGACCAGTCAGTTCCTGCATCTATAATCAAAGTTACTATGCCCCTGGTACTGTGATGCATGCTGATGATACAAAAATACAAATAATTATGGTCTTGGCCTTCTAGGAACTTATATACTAATCAGGGAGACAAACAAATAACTAGGAAATCACAAGATAGTTTGATAAATGCTGTTTTAGAAGTATGTACCAAGAACTGTGGGGGAACAGGAGAAGGTGCAACTAAATCTATCAGGGGTAAGTAGAGAAGTCTTAGGAGATGGGGTGACATTCGAAGCATATGTTAAAGGGTTTAGGTGAGGCAGAGAAGAGAGTGAAAAACTTGGTAAGCACGAGACAGAGTGAAGGGGAATTTGGTGAGTTCAAGGAACTACAAATAGTTCAAAGCATAATATATTCTTCAGAGAGTGGGAGGAGGAAATGACTGGAGAGAAGGCTGGAAGGAGAGGCAGGGCCAGTTGTGAAGAAAGAGTTGTGTTTGGCCTTTACATTGAATATTGAGCTTGATTAGATTTGCTTGTTATAGTACTCTGGACAAGCAAGGTTAGATTTGAGGAGACAGGGACACCACCTTGAAACCCACTGTGTTTTTTTTTTTTTTTAATTTTAAGTTTATTTATTTATTTTGAGAGAGAGAGAGAGAGAGGTGGAGAGAGAGGGAAAGGTAGAATCCCAAGCAAGCTCCACGCTGTCAGTGCAGAGCCCAAAAACTCAGGGCTCGAACTCACCAATAGTAAGATTGTGACCTAAGCTGAAACCAAGAGTTGGACGCCTAACCAAGTGAGCCACCCAAGTGCCCCTGGAACCCACTGTTAACAGTCTCAGTGACAGGTGGCCAGGACCAGGCCTAGGGCTAGACTAGTATATGGGAGGAAAGCTGGAGTGGTTTGGACACTGGCTCACCCTAGACATGAGGTCCAATTTCCTACAGGTCACATGGAGAAGGAGGGGTGGGGCTCTGGTTTCTGGCTTTTGTTGGCTGGAGAAGACGATGGTCGCTCTAGTCCTGTGGTCCGTCATTGGTGGCATAGAACCTGTAGTCTGTGTTCAAACAGTGGATCCCCTGGTGAGGGAGGGGAGGTATGGGGCTGGGGCTGGGAATATGGGTAGGCAGTAGGGAGATGAACAAGGGATTGGTCCCCATACATAAACAGATAGAGGAGCCTGAGACTTTGCTTTCTTTCCTTTGCCCAGACTGCATTCTGGTCTTGCCTACCTTTACCTTCACCTTCAATCTTTCTAGGGGCTACTGCCAAGTGAATGTCAGAGATCTCCAAAGGTGAGGCATCCCTGTGGAAATGCTCCTACCCTTGGTTTAGGGTCCTATTCCTCACCTACCCAGGGACCTCAGGCCCTCCTGCCTCCTCCTGTCTAGGGGCTATGGACCTGGGACCTTGTCCACTGCTCAAAACCTTTAGCCCTAGAACTACCCTCTTTACCTAGATGCCCAAGATCAAAGACTTCACTCTTAGATCTCCCATTTCCCCAGGTCCCAACATCCTGTTCAGGGATCTTCTCTATCTCTGGCCCTAGAACACTCCCTACCCACCAAAGACCTCAGACTTGGGATCTCCATGTACCTATTCAGAGTCCTCTTACTCAGGAAGACCACACTGGGTCGTCTCTCTGATGACCTTCTCACACACTCCACCAGAACCCACACGATGATATCTACATCCCTAAGCTATTCTCCAAAGTCCTGACACATGGTTTGGGATCACTTGCCCCTCCTACACTGGAGGTAGGGCATAAACAAAGACAACAGCAAATAAGTGCCCAGTCTGTAAGAGCAGGTGAAATTTTCCATCTAAGCCTACTTTTCCCCTAGGAGTTTCCAGGCTGGGTAGTTCCCTACCTGAAGGCTCTTCTTGTGGGTGGCCCTGAGGAACTTCCTTGAGTCATACAACTCCAATGAAAAATCTGGTCCCCTTTTTCTGTCCATACCCCCAGGGGCCTACTAAGTATAATTCCTTCTCCTCTGAGCATGGATACCCAAGCCAAATCTTAAGCTGAGAAGAAACAACCATGAGTCAGCAGGATTGTGAATACAAAACAGATTCCCACTTTTGTCCATTTCCAGCTTCTCTCTGGGGATCCAGAATGGGTCCAGCTTCAAAACGTAGAAGAGGAGGAGGAGCCCCTCCCAAGCAGGAAGGGGCTGAAGTAGAGGCCAAGGATGACCAGTCCCCAGTTCTGGGCCTCTGGGAAGAGCAGTGGCTTAAGGGCCAGTAGCTTGAGTCCTGATGTTGGTAGACAACCTTGCTTGAGGGTTAGGACAAAGGCCATCCAAGTCCTTGGATGAGGCAAAGGTTTTATTCCTAGGCTTTAATGAGGCTGAGGAGCCATCTCAGGACTTGGCCATGCAGATGCGTCACCTCAGGACTTCCATGAAGCTGAAGAGTATCCGTAGCCCTGGATAAGCCTGAGGGGCTGACCCCTTCCCAGAGAGACTGGGGAACCGTCCTTAATCCCATATGAGCCTAAGAGCAGAATCTAAGCTGTAGGTCTCAGCTGAGGACAAAGCTGATGGCAGTCCTTACCTTGGTCCCAAGCCTTGGACAAGGGATGGCTGGGGGCCCAGGAATGATGGTGAGTAAGCACCCAGCACCCAGGGGCCTACCCTAAGCCCAGAACCAGGCTGAGGGGTCACTTGGGTTCAAGTGGGATTGGGGCAAAGACCTCTAGGGAGGTGGTTTTACTGACTAAATCCAGATAACAGATATCTGTGCTGGAGATGCTCTTGTTTCTCTGCTTAGGGAGTCAGCAGCAATGTGGGGCCCTCCAAGCAACCCCCCTTCAATGCCTCTTGTTACTAGGCCAAAGGGCTCTGCAGGTAACTCTTGTTGTCTGTGGCAAATCTTCCTCCCAACCAGGGGCTGCTCCAGGAATCCTGGGGGAGACAGGCATGGGCCCAGAGCCCATCACAGTTCCTACTTGGTTTCAGAAATCTTGGGGAAAGAAAGGGCACAGTTCTGCAGATCCCCGTCCTCACAACAGGTGAGAGAGCTAGCATTGAGCCAAAAATGAGAAGTGCATTCAAGCCCAAGCAGGTAGCAGCTACTGGATTGTATGGTGAGGTGATTCAAGTCTTAGAGTTGCTACTTTCTAGTTGACTGACCTTGGTCAAGTAATCTTTCTAAACCTTTATTTCTTCACTTGTAAAATGGGGTTACTATTGGTACTTTTCTGATGAGGTTATTAGAAGCATTAAATGAGGGACTTTTAAAATGTTTATTTATGTTGAGAGAGAGAGTGAAAGAGGGAGAAAGAAAGTGAGCAGGGGAGGGGCAGAGAGAGGGAGAGAGAGAATCCCAAGCAGGCTTCATGCTGTCAGTGCAGAGCCTGACCTGGGGCTCGATATCAGGAATTGTGAGACTATGACCTGGACTAAAATCAAGAGTCAGATGCTCAACTGACTGAGCCACCCAGATGCCCCAAATGAGGGACTTTTTAAAGACCAATAGAGTGCCTGGCATATATTAAGTACTCATAAATGTTAATTACTTCCATTAATGGAAGTGACCAGTTTAGCCAACAAATTCAAATTCAACCACTCCCTCCATTACCCACAGCCCTCAGCTATTCAAAAACATACAAACTGTGTGTATACTTCTAGAGTGTTTTCCAACACCAACAACAAATTCTCTGTGGACTCCAATTGGGTGTCCTACATGTCAATTCAATTCTGACACTAACTACCTGGAGTTAGCACAGAACCCACAGATTAAGGGCTTAGTCCCATAAGACTGCCCCCACTTCAAATGCCAGTTGCAAGTCACTGGTACTTTCCATGCTATAAATTGGTTTGACAATTTGCTAGAATGGCTCACAGAATTCAGGGCAATACTTTAATTATGTTTACTAGTTTATTACAAAGGATACAACTCAGGGGTGCCTGGATGGCTGAGTTGGTTAAGCATCTGACTTTGGCTCAGGTCACGATCTCACGTTTCATGGGTTCAAGCCCCATGTCCGGCTCTGTGCTAACAGCTCAGAGCCTGGAGCCTGCTTTGGATTCTGTGTCTCCCTTTGTCTCTGCCCCTCCCCCACTCATGCTCTGTCTCTGCCTCTCAAAAATAAATAAACATAAAAAAAAAAAAAAGAATAAAACCCCCCAAAACGCAAAGGATATAACTTAGGAATAGCCAGATGGAAGAGATGCATAGGGCAAAGTACAGGGTGGGAGTATGTGTGTGTGCAGCTCCCAAGCCCTCTCTGAGTAAGTCACCCTCCCAGCACCTTAATGTGCTTTACCAAATTTCCTCATTCAGGATTTTTATGGATTTCAATCTCTAGCCCCACTCCCCTCCCAGGATGTTGGGGATGGGGCTAAAAGTGCCAACCCTCTCATCACTTGGGTCTTTCAGGTGACCAGTCCCATCCTTAGGCTGGGTGTCCGTCCCCACCCTAAATTACCTCATTAGCATATATGCAGGTGTGATCTAAAAAGGCTCCTTATGAATAACAAAAGACTCCTATCACTTAGGAAATTCCAAGGGTCTTAGACGCTTAGACAATATTTAATACATATATATATTATGTATGTATTTTTTAATTGTTCCAGAAGAGAAGAGTATTATTGCACGCAGAACTCCCACCCTGGTCCCCGCCAACTCCTAGGCACCTTCCCGACTGCTGTGTCCTAGAAATAATTTTTAGCCTGTGTCAGTCACACAGAGGCCCTGTCCAGATGGTGCCCAGGCCTCCAAGACTGGGTGGTCTGATGTCTGGAGGGTAGTCATGGGTCCCCGAGGTGGGGTGGGGGGTGGAGTGCCCGGGTCGCATAGGATGTCCTCATAGAGGCTTAGAACCGGGCCCAAGGGCCGTCCTTGAGCCCCAGTCTGCTCCAGCAGGGCTCTGAGCAACCCCACAGTGAGAGGGGGCTCTGTCCCAGGCTTAGGGAATGGGGTGGGGGGCTCCAACTCATCTGGGAGGTGTGTCCGTATTAGAAGCAGGAGCTCTGCTGGAGTTAGGTCTGGTGGGCATAGGCGGCGAAGGTGGGGGAGATAAGCATCAAGTCGGCGGTGCCGGGCAAATTCGGCCAACAGCAGTTTGAAGATCTCGCTTCGAAGCAGGGGGCTGGAGGGGCCAAGGGCCAGGCCTGCCTCCAGGGCCCGCTGCCACTGCTCCTTTTGCACCAGCTGGCCCACAGCTTGGAGCACAGCTTTGGGCCGCCCACTGCCCAAGAGCAGCTCCAGCTCCAGGGCCTCAGACCTGGTCTCCTCCTCACCCAGTACTGCCAGGGCTCGGCGATACAGGGGCAACCCTGGGCCCCCTGCTCCCCAGCCCGGCCCACCCTGCTGCTGTGCCAACTCCACAAAGGGTGGCAGCCATCGAGGCTCCAGCCGGCAGAGGCACTGGCACAGGAGTTCAAAGACGGGCAGTATCCCATTGGGGGGTTCCTTTCCAGCTGAAGTACCCCCCAGTACCTTCTTCCACACATCAGGGGGAGCATGGGACCTCAGCCTGCCATTCCCATCTGGCTGGAGCTGCAGGGCCCTGAGGACTGCACCCCAGGCTGCTGTAGGAAGGGCTTGGAAAACAGTGTTGAGCTGGACCAGCTGGTCTCCCATCAACTCGGTCCTCAGCAAACGTGCCACTTCGTGCTCTGCCAGCTCAGTCCAGCCAGCCTCCTCATCATCCCCAGCCACCAGGTGGGCTTTGAGCTGATCTAAGGCCCGGTAATCTCGAAGCTCAGCCCTCAGTGTGGTCACTAGTGTAGATGGGGACACATGTCCCTGGAGAATGGAGGCCAGGGCCTGAGGCGCCCGGAATGTGCTGTTGTGTTTCAGTTCCTCTGGGGTAAGCTGGGCACCCCGTAGGCTCCGCCGCTGGTAGTACTCGCAGGCCTCCTCAAACACCAGGTCTTCAGCTGAAGGCACTTCAAGGCCCTGTGGGGCTTCCCAGCCTACTCGAAACAAACCCAAGGCTGAAAGCAAACGAAGACCCCCTCGGGTCTCCAACTCTTCCTCATCCTCCATGCCAGGGGCTGGGGGTGCCAGTAAATGTACTCGGTCTGTACTTAGGACCTTTCTCTCCAGCAGCTGCCCGCTGCCCATGTCCAGCAGTTCCAACGTGGAGCCCAGCACACAGGCCAGAGTACCATGAAATGTTCCCAGTGCTGCAGACCCTGCCAGGCCTACAGGTGCCTCCTGCAGCGTGCCTACAGTCCGGGTACCACCATGGGTCTGCACCAGGCTCACAGTGCCCCTGAAGTCAAGCAACAGCAGGCCCTGGGGAGTTGGGGCCCAGGTATGTACAGTCAATGGCTTCATGGGGGACAGCAGCCCAGGAAGGCCTCGGAGCAGTGTCCGGAAGTCCCATGTGTCCCCTCGTACGGGATTCAGGCTCTTACAGTGGGAGAGGCCAAGACATGGGGCAACCACCATCACCTTGCCCTTGCCTGGGCTCCAAGTGAGCAGAATATGACCCACACCAGGCCAGGTGGTGGCAGTGGGCACCAGGAAGAGGTCCTTGCGGGAGGCCAGCAGCCCAAAAGAGGGGCAGTGGTGCAGCAAGACATGTGTGCGGCCCAGGTTGGTGCCGCCCTCTCCGTTGGGCTCCAGGGTTCGGAAGCACACGCAATGGCTGAAAGCGGCAGGCGGTCCCAGCTGGCCCTCCGCGCCAGCCTGACGCTCCTCGCACCACACCAGGCGGCCTCGGAGCACCGCCACGGCCACCACACAGGCTCCACCGGCTGGACACAGCTCGGTACTCCTCAGCAGCCGCCAGCCAGGCCCCACCCCGGCGCCCCACACCTCGGCTAGGCCACTCTCCCACACCAGGACCAGCGCCGGTCGCGCCGGCCACGAAAGGAAGAAGGCGTCTAGCGGTGAGGGGTGGCCAGCGGGCCAGGCACGCTCCAGCTCCGCGTCGGAGCCACGCACCGCCACCAGCAGCTGTGGGCACGGCGCCCCCGGGGATCGGAGGAGCAGCAGGTGGCGGCCGTCTGGGCTGCAGCGGACTTTTACGGCTGGGTCCGCGGCCAGCAACTCCCGGAGCCGGGCCGCGCCGCTAAAGTGGCTGAGATCCGAAAGCTGGCGCAGAGTCCCCATACGCTTCATGGTGCCGCCGGTGCCGGAGCACGCCCGGGCCTGGCCGCCCCGTGGGGCGAGGCTCGGCGCTCGGTCCGGGTTCCCGGGGGAGACAGAGCCGGGCTGAGACTTCCGTCCCCCGTCGATGAGGTGGGCCGACGCCAGGCCTGAGAGGCGGCTCCACACCGCCCCACCAGGCTAACTCATGGCTCCGCCCCGTTCACGCCCCGGCGGCGCGACCCCGCCTGCCAGGGGAGGAGCCACGGGAGTCTCGCGGGAGGGGGGGGGAGGAAATGAGGCTCCCGAGCACCCAAGGGTCTCAGTGCGTCCGTCCTTGTCAGCCCTACGCAAGCTCGTTGAGTCGGGATGTAGGCCCAATGCCCCAGGCCCCAAGAAGCCAAGAGCCTTACTCAAGAATCTCCCAGTCTGAGCCCTGAAGTGAACATGTCATACTCCCAAGGCTTTTCTTCCCCCCCCCCCCGCCCAAGCCTCTCTCTCACCCCAACTCCTTAATTCAGTTAGTCATGAAATTTTTATTGAGCACCTACTAAGTGCCCAGCTGACTAGATAGCCTTGAACCAAACAAAACGCCAACCTCACGGAATTGACAATCTAGTGGAAAATAATAACAGTTTAATACTTCTATGGCACTTGCTGTGTAACTCCCCCACCAACCCCCACCCAGCAACAAGCCCCTAGCACAGAGAGGGAAAATGAAGCACAGACAGATTAAGGAAACTGACCAAGCTCTCACAGCTATTCACTGGGTGGAGGTAAAGGTGGGATTTCAACCACAAGCAATCTGAAACCTGAGTCCTTGCACCATACCTCTTTACTATATCAACAATTTATCACCCAAACTAAGAATTTGCTAAAAATCAAAATTAAAATGTACTTAAAAATTTTTTTTAATGTTTAATTTTGAGAGAGAGACCGAGCATGAGCGGGGGAGGGGCAGAGAGAGACACACACACACAGAATCCCAAGCAGGCTCCAGGCTCTGAGCTGTCAGCACAGAGTCGTAGGCGGGGCTCCACCTCACAAACCAGGTCATGAGATCATGACCTGAACTGAAGTTGGTCGCTTAATTGACCAAGCCACCCAGACGCCCCAAAACATACTTTAGAGGCACCGAGTGTATGTAATTTCTCTAGCAACACCTACACATTGATATGCAGGGGTCCTTTCCACCCCTGACTGCCTTCTCAGATGATGTGGTATTCCCCCTCCCTCCAAGTCCAGTCCCTCCTCATGAGTCTGCTTCTCCCTCCTTCCCCCAACAACTTCAGTGAGAATTTGCATCAGCCTCATTCTGTCCTCTTGCTCTCAGCATAGAAACACTCTCCAGTCTGCCCTGTCTTAGAACTCACTCTTTCATCCTCGTCTCCCCACTACCACTACCACAGTGGCTTCCTCTCCTTTCCCCTTCAATCAAGTTTCTTGCAAAGATCCTCTAGCATTTGCTGCCTCCACTCTCTCTCCTTCTATTCATTCCTCAAACCACTACTTATCTGAAGTAGATTTTCCTGATGTCTTCAAGGATATTTTTATTTCCTTTTCTAAGAAGCTTGACAACCTCTTTGATAGTCCCTCCTGTGATTTCCATGGCATCTTTCTCCTGTTATTTTCCTCTTTTTTAGATAGTACTTCATCAATAAATGTTGGTATTTAAACTTTATTATGGGCCTGATCTCTCTCTCTCTCTTTTTTCTCTCTCATTCTTTCTTTTTGTTGTCCTCTTCTTAGCCCATTCCTTTCTCATGGTTTGAACAATTACTACTAAGTTAATGGCTCAAAAACATTTATCTACCGTAGATATGTCTGCTGAGCTCCAGTAAAGGGTACCCACATGTCTACTAAATATCTCTGGTTGAATGTCTCACGGCATTTCAATCTCAACATGTCCTAAACATCACCTTCCTCCCCAATTTGTCCTCCTCCATTTGTTTCCAGTTGTCACAGGATTTATTTCATCTTTGTATCCTCACTTTTAGACATGAGCCTGGCACAGAGAAAGACTTCAATAGATGTTTGGTGAAGGAATGAATAAGCTTGAGTGGCCACATGTCTGTGTGTGTGATATCACTGAGGAAACTTTTGGCTAAGAGTTACAGAATAGTTACAGAAATAGGCCCTCTTAAGAAAAGTGAAATTTATTCGAACATAAGGGAGGAGAAGGCTTGGAAAATGACCAGGAAGCAAGATACTCTTTGAAGGCCGAGAAATAGGAAGCACGACTGTTTTTCAGCAGGAATCATCTGGCCAGGGTATACTTGTTATGAATAAATTTTGACCATCCCTTCATTTTTGCATCTTTTGGCCAAGAGTCAAAACCTTGGAGGCTGCACCTAGTGGTCAAAGTCAGGTCATATGAACTCACTTACTTTGGCTGCTCAAGGTCTGGTTTTCTACCAAGAATATACCCAAAGGAAGAGGCCCTCAGAATATGAGAGGAAGGGTTCAAGGCTGGATAATCAAAACAATATGACATAGGCCTTTTACTATCCCTGTTTTTCAGATAGGAAACAAAGGTTTATTTATTTATTTAACTATATTTATTTTTAGTAATTGCTACACTCAATGTAGGGTTTGAACTCACCACCCAAGATCAAGAGTCTCATGCTCTTCCGACTGAGCCAGCCAGGCACCCTGTAACTAAGGTTTAAAGAGCTCAAGTAATTGTCCAAAGACATACAGCAAATAGGTAGCAGTTTTAGGATTCATTCTCACAGTATTCCAGAGGTTGTGCTCTTACCTACTCAGTGTATGGCCTTCTAAACTTAACCCTTGTCTGAATCTGTATTTAATTAACTTCTTTGATATAGGCATGGACAGTGTGTTATGTTGCTTCACCTTTATACCCTCTCCTCTAAGACTTGGCCCCATCTTCACCTTCCCCAGGAAGCCTCCAGAGATTGACATGGAATTTTCCCTTCTCTGAATTTTCAGGGCATTTACAACTTGAGCCTTCCTAAGCCTGCCCTTGATAACTCACTGTCTGATTATTTTTTATTTATTTATTTATTTATTTATTTATTTATTTATTTATTTAAAATGCTTATTTTTGAGAGAGCACAAGCAGGAGAGGGGCAGAGAAAGAGGGAGAGAGAGAGAATCCCAAGCAGGTTCTGTGTTATCAGCAGGCAGCCCAAAGCAAGGCTTGATCCTGGGAACCTTGAGATCATGACATGAGCTGAAAGGAAGAGTCAGATGCTTAACCCACTGAGCCACCCAGGTGCCCCAGCAGCCTATCTTTTTTTTAAATTTTCCATTTTGTACAGAGAAAATTGAGACTCAGAGGAGTTACTTGCCCAGTTAACCCATGTTACTTTGAACACACTAGGCACAAAATACTGTTTGTTGAATGGATTTGTTTCCAATTTTTCATTTACAAACTTGCCATAAACATCTTGGAACATATATCTTTATTCCTATAAATGGAATTGCCGAGTTCAGAGTCCGCTGTATTTAGAAAGTGTGTATGTATATTTCTCCCATATTTGAAAATCTGCTATTGCAGCTTGTATCCAGTAGACTCTCAATAGATGTTTCTTTGGCTAATTTATTTCTCGCGGTGCATTTCGGGAGTTGTAGTCTTTGCGAAGATTGCTGGGAACCATGGTCTGAGCCAGGCTCAGGAAACGGGCGTGGACGTACCTATCACACAGCGGGCTTTAGGACCCGGCGGGGCACCGTGGGCCGGGGGAAGGGTCGGGGGAGGTCGGGAGCGCGTCCGTGAGCCGAGAGTAACAGCGGCGTCGGTGGCGTCGGGAGCGAGCGGGTCCGGGAGCGGCGCGGGTGGTGGAGGAGGAGCCCGGGGCTCGGTAAGCGGCGCCGGCCCGGGCCGGTCCCCGAACCTGACCAACCCCTGCAGCTCCTGTCGGACTAGGCCTTGGCCCCGAGGCGGCTCTGGGGGCGGGGCCTGCGCTCGCCTTGGGGACGAAGGTGGTGGCGGGTGGGAGGGGGAGGGCAGCTGCTGAGGCGGGCCGAGTTGGCGTGCGGCTAGGAGGCTGGGCCCGGGCGGCGGAGGGGGCTGGAAGCGGCTCGCTCCTCCAGCGGCTGGTCCCTCGGACCTTCCGGTGCCGGTCACGGCCCTCCCACTCCCTGCTGGGTCCTCCTAGCTGCCGAGATGCTGACCTTTGACCCGAGCGTGGGGCTGATCCTGCCGCCTCAAGCTGCCTCCAGAGCCTCTCCCACTCAGCTTGTCCCCACTCGAGGGAGGCCTTCTGCCCAGCCCAGCCTGGCCCTGGGATGAGGGCCCTTGGACAGGACCTCTGAGAAGGGTTAGAGGCAGGCCCGGTTGTCCTGGAAGGCCCCTCATCCTGCCCCTTTTTTCAGTGTCTGACGGGCTGCAGTCCACCTTACACCCAGAATCAATGAAGCGACCGTGTTTTCTCAGGGTTACTTGGTGCAAGCCTGGGAGATGAACCTGTTCCCAGGCAGGCGTGGGGAAGAAGTAAATAGAGGAAAAGAAGCAGGTTCTCTGAGGAAGGAGAGCTATCAGAAGCCAGGGAATGCTGCCTTTGGAGACTGGGGAAGTGCGAACTTGGGCCAGACTGAAAAGTGTTTCTGGATCATCAGACCTTCCCCGTTTCTTTCTCTCCAGAAAAAGTTTTGAGCTTAGTGAGGACGGTTTCTTTGCTATTCTGAGTTCCCAGTGACTTTGTAAACCAGGACAAGTATGGTTTGTGTTCCTGTCTTAAGCACAAGTTAATGGAATTATTTTGGGTGTGTCTTCAGCTGGATTTGTGTGCACAGTACTTTCCTAGGGGAAAGTTTTTGGGATATCAAGTCGATCAGTCTAGGGAAAGGTGGATCCTTCTTGTTAGGATTGTAAAGGGGGGGATTCCCACTCTTCTTAGTCAATTGGGAAGCGTTTATGACTTTTTTTTTTTTAAAGTAGGCTCCAGGCCCAGCTCAAAGCCAAAGCTGGGGCTTGAACTCAGGACCCTGAGATTGAGACCTGAGCTGAAATCAAGAGTCTGACCCTTAACTATCTGAGCCACCCAGGTGCCCCAAGACTATTTCATTGGATGTTTAGGCATTATAATTCACTCATTCGTTCAACATTTGTGTTAATAGAATTTTTAAAAACCCTTGAAAACTCAAAGCAGTTGTGACAGTTGGAATCTCACATAGAGTCAAGTTCAGAAATCATAAAACTTGGGGAAAACAGCCAATCACAAATTGGTCCAGGATATATGAAGGTGAACTGTTTATTCAACACACATTTATTGAGTAGATACTATGTAACTGGCCCTGTGGTTAGAAATAGGAGTATCTTTTCTCAAGGACATCAGAGAAACATTCATATGAAAATTATAGTGCACTGTTACATATCCATATGAAGAAATTTATACAGTGTGAGGGGAATATTGCCATTGTGTGGGAGAGTCAAGGATATTTTTGCAAGGAGGAGTTACTTTAGTTGGGTTTTGAAGGATGAGTAGGAGCTTGTACAAATAAGGTGTTCCAGTTCAAGAGCACAGCATGCACAAAGGCATGGTGAAAGTGTGAGGACAAGAAATAACATGATGTTTAAGTATTAGAAATTTGTCCTGGGGCGCCTGGGTGGCGCAGTCGGTTAAGCGTCCGACTTCAGCCAGGTCACGATCTCGCGGTCCGTGAGTTCGAGCCCCGCGTCGGGCTCTGGGCTGATGGCTCAGAGCCTGGAGCCTGTTTCCGATTCTGTGTCTCCCCCTCTCTCTGCCCGTCCCCCGTTCATGCTCTGTCTCTCTCTGTCCCAAAAATAAATAAACGTTGAAAAAAAAAATTTAAAGAAATTTGTCCTAAGCAGGATGTTTGGTGGGGAACTTGCCATGAGGTAAGACTGAAAGGAGAGTAGGGAGCCATTGGAGTTATTTATGTTAGGGAGTGACAGATGTATGAATTAAAGTAATGAGAAATGTGTCAGTGAACTAGTTACCTAGAGTCTGAATAAAGTGTGGCATTGGGAACGAAGAGGAGAGGTATGGATTTTACAAATATTTCTGAGATATGCAACATAACTTAGTGACTAGGGAGAGAGTAGGCTAAGGTTTGTAATTTGAGAGATTGGGTGAATGGGCATTTCACTGACCAGGATGTGGATTAGAAAAAGTAGAGCAAATTTTTAAGGGTTGGGGTGACTATGGAAACAGGTGTAGGGGGGATATCTGGTTTGTTGAGATCAAGTTGTTTGTGGGGTGTGCACACGGAAGTGTTAGGAGACAGCTGGAAGTAAGGAGGCCTGGCGAGCTTAATATCTTGGCCATAGCTCTCTGTAGGTGAGGCCATATATGAAAAAATCCTGGGGAAAATGATGTCTGTTTTGTTTGTTGATAAGGAAGAATTGGAATCTGCACTTCTTCCATTCAGCAGTGAGCTTCTCAAGGCAGGTACCATAACTTAGTAATTTTGGGTCCCCTTTTTGTCTCATACTTTACCTGTGCCATTATAAGGTCTTGATAAATGTTAGTTATTAAGCCAGCAAGAAATCCGTTTACTTAGCAAGGTTGCAGTTACCTGTTGGGTTTTTTTTTTAAATTTTTTTTTCAACGTTTATTTATTTTTGGGACAGAGAGAGACAGAGCATGAACGGGGGAGGGGCAGAGAGAGAGGGAGACACAGAATCGGAAACAGGCTCCAGGCTCTGAGCCATCAGCCCAGAGCCCGACGCGGGGCTCGAACTCCCAGACCGCGAGATCGTGACCTGGCTGAAGTCGGACGCTTAACCGACTGCGCCACCCAGGCGCCCCTACCTGTTGGGTTTTAAGAAGATTATGAGAGTCTGTCTTAGAATTTTCGTTTTATACTTAGGTGGTATTCATGAGGCTTGTATGGTTGAACAGGAAAGGAAATGAAGAAGATATGAGTGACGTGCTGCTTGAGGAGGTTCAGGGCTTGAACAGGAGATGGACAGTATTAATTTACAGGAGGCTCCAGCTCATTGAGAAGAGGTTCTTACAATGAATTCTCATTCTGGGAAATGTCAGAAAAATGTGATTTTCAGTCAAAGTTTCCCGAAAGCCTGTCAGTTTGGAGTTGGGTCCTCCTTATGAAGGTGCAAGCATGTTCCTTCTTGTATAAAATAATTTGAAAGGGAACCTGAGGTAGTCATGTTTATTTAAACCTCTTCATCTGTATTATTAGTTTGTGCAAGTAGGCAGACTCAGTAAATTCATTTGGGACCAGACTGAATTCTCTTCTGTGAAGCTACTTCACCTCTAGTGGATGCAGACAGTGGCTGATACCTAGAGTAAGGATTGGGAAATTCCTGTTTTTGCCATGTGCTGCTTAGTCTTAGGAAAGTCCCTGAATTACTTCCACTTTCCTTTTTCCTTTTCTATTCTTTTAAACATTTTTTAAAATGTTCACTTATTTTTGAGGGAGAGACAGGGTGCAAGTGGGTGAGGGGCAGAGAGAGAGGGAAACACAGAATCTGAAGCAGGCTCCAGGCTCTGAGCTGTCAGCACAGAGCCCGATGTGGGGCTCGAACTCCCAAACTGCAAGATCATGACCTGAGCCGAAGTCAGATGCTCAACTGACTGAGCCACCCAGGCGCCCCCACCCCTTTATGTATGTATGTATGTATGTATGTATGTATGTATGTATGTATGTATGTATTTATTTTTGAGAGAGAGAGAGAGAGCGCGCGCTTGAGAGAGCACGCATGAGCAGGGGAGGGGCAGGAGAGAGGGAGACACAATTTGAAGTAGGCTTCAGGCTCCGAACTGTCAGCATCGAGCCCAGTGCGGGGCTTGAACTCACCAACGGTGAGATCATGACCTGAGCCGAAGTTGGTCGCTTAACTGACTGAGCCACCCGGGCGCCCCTATTTCTACTTTCAAGTGTAAGCTAAACACCCATTCTGAGGTGAGCCCTGTAGAGCACATGCAAGATGTGAATGCTGCCCCATAGTGGCTCATGTACCTACTGAATCAGGCTGGTTCTTTCCTAGTAGAAAATAGGGATGATGCTTGTCAGACAATGTCCTGACTTGACTGACTTTTCTTGGATAAGGTGGGAGCGTTGATATTATGGATATCAGTTTGGAGTTTCCGCAGAACTTTAACTGAATCTGGATTTTGAGTATTCCGTTAGTCAACACCTGATTTTTTGCACTACTGGGATATTCTGCTAGGACAAAGGACTACCAGAGAAGGATTTAGTGTCTTTACCACTTTCTATAGCTGTTTTACTTTGGCAAGTGAAATCTTCATTGTCAAATTATGGTAATTAAGTACCTACTACAATAGTACCTATCTACTTTAAAGGATTAAATAAAGTATATTTAAAGCACTGAGAACAGTGCCAACTATATAGTCAGTATTCAGTAGTGTTATTTATCATATATCACCTTGATTGGAAGGCTGTGCTCTGAAAGATTTGGAGGAATGAGTGATGAGTTCCCTCCCCAGGACTTCATAGAAGAAAAGTGATAGCCTGAGGGGATGGTGGCCTATCCTTTAGCTCTCCATGAAGAAATTCAAAGAGGTGGCTTCATGAGTGCAGACCTCACTCTGTTTTTATTTTGGAGATAAGAGAGAGTGACTAGCACTAAAAATCCATTAAAATGGAAAGGCATTATATGCTTCAGAGACAGTCTGTGGGGTGGAATTGGGGGAACCAGTGTCCCATGCTATGAGAGAAGCTGTGGCGAGGAACCACGTGGAACAGTAGGATGTGAATCCAGCAAGTGAACTAAATCCTCGGTCCTTCAGAAAGAAAGAGGCATGTTAGGAACTGGTTTGAGAAGGTAAGGGTTGGAGTTTGGAAGTAGAAATCCTCTACATTTTCTTAAATGTTTATAGTGCTAGTATTTACCTTTAAGGAGTGTGGTATGCCTTTCGGAAGAATTTAGGGAGCAGATAACTTCTGCCTAAGGATTAGACACACACACATATACATACGCACACACACACACACATATACCCATGCTTCTGGAGAAATTGTGGACTTTTAGGAGAGCCAGGGCAGGAGACTATATTTCTGGTTTTATAAACATACTGCTTCTTGTGTATTGAGTGAATGGCCAGTGATCAGACAATGATAATATTTGACTCAGCTAACCACAGCTTCTGGGGAGACAAGATTTTTATCTCCTTCACTTGAAACATTTTAGATTACTGTAGTCAGTGTGTCTTGTAGTGATCTATCACAGATGGACAAACTGGGGCTGAGGTCCTAAGGGAGGGGATGCCATTGGTGAGTTAGTGTGGGGAGAATGAGCTGGGAGTAGGTGAGGGCTGCTCCAGTGCCTTTTCTAGAGGTGACAAGTTTTATTCATCCTCTCAGAATGGTCCTATGTTTAGATGTTCCTTTCAAAGCATTTGATGAGTTTCAACGCTTTGATGAGTACTTCTCAAACTTTAGTGAGTATCAGAATTACTTGGGATAAAGTTTTTCAACCTTGTTAACTTTCACATATTGAGCCAGATAATTCTTTGTTGTGAGGACTGTCCAGTGCATTGTAGAATGTTAGCTTTCCCCTACCTAGTAGATGATAGTAGTATCTCCTTTCCCAGTTGTGACAGACAAAAATGTTTCCAGTCATTAATTTCCCCTGGAAGGCAAAATTGCCACAGTTGAGAACCACTGACCTGGGGTGATTATTAAAAATGTAGACCCCTAGTGTCAACTGTACTAAAAAAAAAAAAAAAAAATCTAGACCCCTAGTCCTTATCTTGAAAAGTCTGTTTCAGTAGTGGGAAAAGGGAGCTTAGGGATCTACATTTTCAGGAGGCACCTCAGGAGGTTCTGAAACAAGTGATCACAGCTCAGTGGTAGCAAAGTATAATCGTTCCTAAGCTGAGAGCTGTATAGATTTATACTTGACTTGCTCTGCATTTCATCTTTCTGTCTTACCTTACTGTATCTTTCCGTTCATTATCAAATTTTGGTGGAGAATTATCCTTAGAGCACTGACTAAGCTCAATTAAAATTTTATCGGGGCGCCTGGGTGGCTCATTCAGTTACGTGTCCCAACTTCAGCTCAGGTCATGATCTTGCAGCTTGTGAGTTTGAGCCCCGAATTGAGCTCTGTGCTGACAGCTCAGAGCCTGGAGCCTGCTACCAATTCTGTGCCTCCCTCTTTCTCTCTCTGCCCCTTTCCCACTTGTGCTCGCTCGCTCGCTCTCTCTCTCTCTCTCTCTCTCTCAAAAATAAACATTAAAAAAGTTATTATCAATTAAATCTTTTTGTGGATATTACTGAGTTTCAGCTGTTTTTTTTTTTCTATTACCATATTGGATACATCTATCAACTTTACTAGACAGATTCCTTTCCAGTGTTTTCTTCCAAGTTTTTCTACCATTCCATTCATTTGTATGTCTTGTTCACTTTACCATTATCAATATTTATATACAATATTTATATATATATATATATGCATGTGTCAGACACATGCATATGTATCTTTTACTACTTACGGTGGCACTTCTACCCATTGGCAAACTAGAGTGTTGAAACTCAAGATATCTGGACATCCTAAAGTTTGTTCATTGAGAACTGGCCTGGAACCTCATCTCAGTTTCTCTGCAGATCCTCAGCTTTGTTTATATATAGGTTACACCACTTCTGCCCACTCTTCTGCCTTTTGAGAGACAGGGTAGCATAGTGTTTAAGAGCAGGGATTCTAACATGTGGCTGAGTTTGAGTCCCTACTCTCACACTGGCAGGTTTTTTTTTTTTGTTATTTTGTTTGTTTGTTTGTTTTTGTAACCATTTTATGCTTTAGTTTTCTTATGGTAAAGTTCCAGGATCATAGGTCTGTGAGGATAAAACCAATTAATGTATACAAAGTGCTTATAACAGTGCCTGGTGCATAGTAAATGTTAAGCAAATGTTAATGTTTTGGTTGTTATTTTTGATTAGTGTCCTGAGTGTGCAAGTTGAGGTCCCTGCTAGTTCTAGTGTTTTGCATGGGTGCTGTTAATTTTCATATACGTATGATCGCACAGACTTTTTAAAAAATTATTATATGTTTATTTTTAAAAAATATTTATTTTTTAAAGTTTTTTAAATTATTTTGAGAGAGAGAGAGAGAGAGAGAGTGCAAGTGCGTGGGGGAGGAGCAGAGAGAGAGAGAGAGAGAGAGAGAGAGAGAGTGCAAGTGCGTGGGGGAGGAGCAGAGAAAGAGAGAGAGAGAGAGAGTGCAAGTGCGTGGGGGAGGAGCAGAGAGAGAGAGAGAGAGAGAGAGAGAGAGAGAGAGAATCCAAGCAGGCTCTGTGCTGTCAGTGCAGAGCCTAATGTGGGGCTCCATCCCACAATTGTGAGATCATGACCTGAACTAAAGTCAAGAGTCGGGGGCATTTAACTGACTGAGCCAGCCAGGGGCCCCCAGACGGTTTTTGTTTTTGTTTTTTTTTTTTTTTTTAGCTCAAGGAATAGCTTATGTAATGGAAAGTGTACAACTTGATGATTTTCTTTCTTTTCTTTGTGTGACCTCCACTCTGATCAAGATAGAGCACATTTTCTGGGGCGCCTGGGTGGCGCAGTCGGTTGAGCGTCCGACTTCAGCCAGGTCACGATCTCGCGGTCCGTGAGTTCGAGCCCCGCGTCGGGCTCTGGGCTGATGGCTCAGAGCCTGGAGCCTGTTTCCGATTCTGTGTCTCCCTCTCTCTCTACCCCTCCCCCATTCATGCTCTGTCTCTCTCTGTCCCAAAAATAAATAAAAATGTTGAAAAAAAAAAAAAAGATAGAGCACATTTTCAGCACCTGAGTAGGCTTCCTTGTGCCACTTCCTCCCACTCATCTCCCCACCAGAGGTAACCACTGTTCTGACCTCTGTCACCATGGATTAATTTTGCTGTCTTTGAACTTCATATAAATAGAATCATTTGTTTGCACTCTTTTCTTTCAGAGGTTTTTATTCAACATCTGTGAAAGCGATCAATATTTTTTCAGTAATTTGTTCTTTTAAATTTCTGGGTAGTACCCTGTTCTACAAATAAATTATAATCTTCCCATTCTGCTGATGGACATTTGAATTCTTTTTTATGTATGGAAAAAACTCACAAAAACACAACATACCCACTTCAGAAACCTTTCAACATTTCAAAAAAGAAATGTTTATTATAATCTAGGCATTTTGGCTCTTCTGTTCCTCGAACACGCCAAGTATGTTCAAATCTTGGAGACTTTGCATTTGCCATTCCCTCTATGCCTTTCCCTCTAGCACTTTTGCCAAGACTTTCATGTGGCTGTTTCCTTCCTGTTATTTTGGTTCCAGCCCACATATTACTTGTCATAGAGGCCTTTAATCTCTCAGTCTAATGTAGTCCCCCTATATAGTTTGTCTTCAAGGTACTTATCACTTGTTTGTTATCTTTTCCCCACTCTAGAATGAAAACTCTGAAAGCAGAAATCTTGTCTGTCATGTTAACTTCTGTGTCCCTAGTGCTTGGTACCAAAAAGGTGCTCAACAGATATTTGTAGAATGAATGAATGCCTGATCTGTGCATATGTTTTTTCTTTCTAGAAGATGGGCACATTGGTTTTTATTCATTTTTTTTCTCCTTTCCTTTTTCCTTTTCTCTCTCCTTTTTCTTTTCTTATGTACTGGTTGAAATGTTGTAGGATGTTTACCTCAGCATCTACCTATAGGTGGTGTTTTGGAGCTTCACTCACCAGTGAAGAGAGGGTGATACTTGCTAACAGTCCATTACCAGTATGAACCTAGAACCCCAGTCCATTAAATTTGGAAGCCTATAGAGAACTGTTCCATGGCCTCCCCCCGGCCCCCGGGTTTATTGAACTGAGATATAATTGATATATTATTGAGATTATAATTAATATATAACATCGATATATAATTTTAAAGTGCACGATGTGATGATTGGATACACATATACATTGTGAAATGATTGCCATGATAAGGTTAATTAAAACATTCATGCATGAGGCACCTGGATGGCCCAGTCAGTTGAGCGTCTGACTTCAGCTCAGGTTATGATTTCATGGCTCGTGAGTTCGAGCACAGAGCCTGGAGCCTGCTTCAGTTCCTGTGTCTCCATCTCTCTCTGCCCCTCTGCTGCTGCTGTTGCTGCTGCTGCTGCTCTCTCTCTCTCTCTCAAAAGTAAATAAACATTAAAATTAAAAAAAAAAACACCATTCATCTATCATCTCACATAGGCATATTCATGTTGTTGCAAATGGCAGGATTTCCTTCCTTTTTTGTAGCTGAATGATACTCCATTTTATGTGTATACCACATTTTCTTTATCCATTCATTTATTGATAAGACTCTTAGGTTGTTTCCATAGCTTGACTATTGTGAATAATGCTGCAGTGAACATGGGGATGCCGGTATCTCTTTAATGAGATAGTGATTTCATTTCCTTTGGATATATACACAGAAGTGCGATTGCTGGATCATATCATAGTTTTATTTTTAATATTTTGAGGAACCTCTATACTGTTTTCTGTAGTGGCTGCACTGATTTACATTCCCAACACTGTACAGAGGTTCCCTTTTCTGAACACACTTGCCAGTGCTGCTTTTTACAGATTGGCAAATTGAAGCCCAGGGAAGGAAAGGAAATTAAAGTTCATAGAATGAGTGTAGAAGAATTGGGGCTAAAACTCAAGACGTTTTGCTGTTATTTAGTATTTTTTTAAACTTTTTTTTAATGTTTATTTTTGAGAGAGAGAGAGAGTGTGGCAGAATGGGAGTGGGGTAGAGTGCCTTTCTCTCAGGCAGAGAAAGAGGGAGACACGGAATCTGAAGCAGGCTCCAGGCTCCCAGCTGTCAGCACAGAGCCCGACGTGGGGCTCGAACTCACCAACTGCAAGATTATGACCAAGCCGAAGTCGGATGCCCATGCCCCAACCGACTGAGCCACCCAGGCGCCCCAAGCTGTTTTGCTTTTAGATTTTTTCCAGTTTTATTGAAAAATAACTGACATACATCAGTATAAAAGGCGTAACAGCATGATGGTTTAAAAAACAAATTTTTTTTTTAATCTTTATTTATTTTTGAAAGAGAGACGGAATGTGAGCAGGGGAGGAGCAGGGAGAGAGAGGGAGACACAGAATCCAAAGCAGGCTCCAGGCTCCGAGCTGTCAGTATAGAGCCCAACACGGGGCTCGAACTCATGAACTGTGAGATCATGACCTGAGCTGAAGTCAGACACTCAACCCTCAACCGACTGAGCCACCCAGGCACCCCTGTGGTTTTATTTACATATATTGTGAATTGATTACCTCGGGTTTCATTAGCCTCTGTCATCTCATGTAGATACAATACCAAGACTTTTGATAGATTAACTCTGGAAACTCTCTGGAAATTAGAGTGAATTTCTTTTAAATTAATTTTCTGCTACTAGAGTTGGCATGTATTGTGCTCAAGAAGACAGTAAAGTCAATGAATAACTAACTTGCTTAGTGTAACTAGCATTTCTTGTGTATTAGGCATTGGCAGAGTTTGGCTTTAGGTTTTAAAATCTTGATATTTGGTTGTTTTACCCTGAAGGGATATGAAATGATGTGCATTTAAGACAGTCGTGGCTGGATTGCCTTAAGATAGAATTCTTAAAAAGTTGTATGACTTGAGTCTTTCAGAGAGAAGTTGTTCTGTGGGTCATGGGATTGGCAGTCCCTGAGGTTTAGTAATAAAAGACTTCATTGATATACCATTTACTGTTGGGTTGGGGGATTTGAAACCATTCCTAAGTTTGATGGTAAGTGAAATTAGGATTGATATGTTGCCTTATTCTTTTTTATATTTTGCCTATTATATCTTATTTCTGAGAAACTGTGTTAAAGCCTAAGATGGCATTTCTGTGGGATTACAGTGGCTTTGCTGTATTTACTGCTTCGCCAGAAGGATTTAAAAGCCCGGATCAACAGAGGTCATAGTGTAGTCGCAGAATGCTTTTATTCCTTCCTCATGATGCCATAGCATTTTCTTTGTACTTTTACTCTGTTTCGCATGATTCGCCTAGTGCTGTGGGGTTATCATGTGTCTGATGTGTCTGTCTCTGCCAATCGATTGAAAGATCCTAGAGGATCAGCTCTGTAGTTTCATTTTTGTAACCCCATAGTGCCTAAATTAGTGTCTTAACCACATTTAGATTTTTTTTTTTTAAGTTTATTTTGAGAGAGAGAAAAAACGCGAGTCAGGGAGGGGCAGAGAGGGAGAGGGAGGGAGAATCCAAGACAGGCTCCACGCTGTTAGCACAGAGCTTGACGTGGAGCTTGAACCCATGAATGGTGAGATCTTGACCTGAGCTGAAGTTGGATGCTTAACCGACTGAGCCACCCACGTGCCCCTAGGTGTTTCTTATGTGTTTGTGGTATTTCAGTGATGCTGAGAGAATTATTCAATGATATGTCTAGTCCAGGGCCTTGTTTTACTTGTAAGGAAACTGGGAAACACAGTGACTTGCTCCATTTCATCTAGGTGGTTGGAACCTAGCGTTCCAGTCTCAGTTTTGCTGGTTGGTTGGTCCATAATGCCTTGCTGCTCCTTAGCTGCTACTGGTTTTCTACAAACAGGAGGCGTTTTCTACAAAAGGGAGAAAAACCCTGAGAAGACATAAATAAATTACACTCACATTACAGATGTGTTCTACCAGTCAGATATTTTACTTTCAAATTTAAGAGCAGAGGCTTAATTTCTGAAATCCGCCCCCCCCCCCCCCCAAACTTTGTAATACAGAGTTCTACACTTCTCTCAGTCCTCAACCCTAGGAGCAATTTTTTCTGTGTTCCATGGGTTAGAAGTGCTGGCAGGAGAAGGAGACTCTTGTCAGTTTCCAGTCACACTTCAGGCACCTTGGGTGGTAAATTCCAATTGTCTGTGATGGTGACAGAGAGTAATGAGACAAGGCTCTTGGCTGAATTCCCCCCCTGCTCCAAATGAGGAAGAGTGATGAAAAGAATTTAACTTCTTAGGAAATCTGGTACTTTGGATGGAATTGTTTTTCCCTCCTCTCCTATTCCCTTTTGCTTATTAGAAAGTATTGATTCTGAAATAGAGAAAGTGAGTTTATTAGATTTGGGGTGGACATTGATTAGCTGTAACCCAATTATAAATCCTCAGAGGGGCATGTTTGTAAACAGGTGCTTCTCACACCCAGAAACTAGTGGTTCCTGCTATTCCCGCTAATCAACTGGTTGAAGCTGAACACATGAAAGGTCTATATCTACTAAGTTTAGAATTGCATTGCTTTTGATTTATTTTAATAGGATCTTGCTGATTTCCAATTTATTTTCCCCCGATAAGGACATCTTCCTCTTGACAACCTATTTAAAAGACACAAGAATGTTTTGAACAGAGGCTGTATTTCATGCTTTAAGGTAAAGCCATGATCAATATAGTATAAATTGCCCCAAAGAATCTTCTCTCTCTTTTTTGGTTGTTGTTGTTGTTAGTTTTTTTTTTCCTTCAGTTTTCTCTGGACCATAGTGCTTATAAAAAAAAGGATAAGATGTGCCAAAGATGCTGGATATCTAGTTGGAGAAATTTTCTGTGCTTTGTGTTTTTTGTGCTCAAAGGTAAATCTCCTTTTTGGCTATATATATATTAGAGAAAGGCCATGTCTGAGATACAGTCTTTTAGGTGTTGGATGCATCTCTTCCTTAAATAAAATTTTGATTTTGATTTGAAACATAGCACGTATTTTCCAAAAGTCACTGAACAAAATTAATTTTGTTCTGCTGCTTTGGGTTTGTCTGGAAGTAAAATCAGCCTCCTTGCTACTGCCCACACTTGCCATTGGATGAGATTAAGTTTCACAACTAGAGCCTAGAATTTAAGAGAGAGACAGGAATTTTGTCAACAGTAGAAAGAATCTGGGAAGTGAGGGGAAATGTGTAAATCCACATGGAGACCTGTGGGATTTCAAGTTCTCCCTTGTAAAAACTTGAAATTCCTTTAAACAAGATGGGGAAATTGGGCGTGATTCATGGAATTGCTTCTATAAAAGAATTGAAAAATACTTTGAAGTTTGATCTGTAATAGTGTTATATATATAATTAGATTTGACAGAAGTAGATTGTTATATTTGGTTATTTTGAAATCAGATTTAATTTTTGTCCTTATAACTGCTATTTTCTGCCTTGGGTCTCTTTCCAGAGGAATTTCTGAAGACAGTCAAGTGCAGTGTGATTTATGAGGCAGTGAAGGCCAAGTACTTTGCAGTGCTGAGGACTTACTTACTTTGGGGAAATCAATGGAGCACATCAGTCTGCAGCACACTTCCTGCCTTAATGGTCCTGAGCTCAATCAATACTTGTAATTTAACTTCGCCATCAGTCTGTGGGCAATGTGTGCTTTGTAGCCTTCCTTCCATCAACCTCAGATATATGGCCAGATCTATTCTAGTTGGAGCTAGTTACACTTTCTTTCCTGGTTTTGGATCTGGTGTAAGCCTTGTCCACTGGCAGGTTTTAAAGATGTAAAATGTGTTTTGCTGTAGGCCAAGCAATGATTTAAGCCTTGAAATTACCTGGTCAGGGGATGGGGTGTTGGACAGATGCACAAGATCTATTACATGGTTTATCATTTTTTTCTTTTTCTTAGAAAAGTTCCCATTGAGAGCTTTTCAACAGACCATCCAGCATCTTGGAGAGCATTTGAGCACTGACTGTGGCTTTCTTTTCACAGATTCTCTAACCATGGCACAGGTGGAGAAAAGAGGGGGTTTGCTCCGGAAATCTTCAGCTTCCAAAAAACCACTGAAGGAAAAAGTGGTGCTGATGTATGATGAGATCTTCATGGTAAGGCCTGGAGCTCTGACAATTCTGCACAGATTGACTCCTTACTTTCTTGTACCAAAATGAGAAATAAGCTCACCTCTGCCTGCTACCTTCTAGTTCTTTAGAGGGAGAATGAGGGTGAGGATGAGAGTGAGCTCTCTCCTGGTGGAGATTATGATCATGTATTAATTTATATGTATTGTTGTTATGTTGTTCTTACAGATTGTTGCCATGAGCCGGGTAAAACAATTGAAAGGAGGGAGGAAACCTCGGGAACTTTTTTTTTCTGAATATCTTTTTTTTTTTTTTTAATGTTTATTTATTTTGAGAGAGAGAGTGTGTGAGTGGGGGAGGACCAGAGAGAGGGAGAGGGAGAATCCAAAGAAGGCTCCACGCTGTCAGTGTAGAGCCTGATGCGGGGCCTGAACCCACAAACCATGAGATCGTGACCTGAGCTGAAATCAAGAGTCAGACGCTTAACCGACTGAGCCACCTAGGCACCCATTTTTTCTGAATATCTTTAAGAAACTTGTCACCCGCATGACCCAACTTACGGACTCTTCTATCCTAAATATTCCTTGAAGTTCCTTTTGGTCCTAGAATTCTATGATTCTAAAAGATGAACTGTTCTTTCTCTCTCAAAATGAATAAACTTAAAAAAAAAAAGATGAATTGTTACATTTCATCTCAAGTACCTAGTGGATGGAACAATTGCTTAGTCTCTCTCATTGTCCAACTCTATAAGATAACTGATGAATTATTAGTGATTAGGTGGAAGATTTCTTTGGGTCTTCATAACTGCTGATTGACCATGATCCAAGCCTTTGTTTTAAAATTTACCCTGTCAGGGAAGGTGAGAGTAAATTAGATACTCTGCGGGGGTACTTACCTTCTGAAATTCTGATCATAGCTAGCATATGTAAAACAGAATAATACTTCTAAAAAGAGTTACTAAGTATTGAATTTTTACTATGTGCCTGGCATTATTCTAAGTGCATTACTAAGTTCATTATCTCTAATTCTGACAAGAATGCTGCAAGAGTGCTATGTTTTCACATATGCTATGTAAAAGAGCATTTCACAGATGAGGAAACTAGGGGTCACAGCTGGAAGGTGATGGAGCCATGGTTTGAACCCTAGTGTTTGACTCTAGGGCCCTTACTTGTTCAACTTTGTCACATGGCCCAGAATAAATAATGTGATCAAGTAAAACATCTAACTCTTGGGAAACCTTAGAGACAGTTTGATATGCACAAAATCAATACAGAATTACGCAGATCAGCACAGTATGGAGCAAATGAGTGGGTACTTGGGTCCTGTTAGAGCTCTCTCTATATGAAGTAGGGTTGGCATACATAGAATTGTTGATTGTGTGAGCTTTGAGTATGGGAAGTGCCAACACCATGAGTAGTCTGAGTTTCATATATAGATAGCAAAATGACATCACTGAAGTGTGAGAGGCAGTGTGTGACCCCTTCTAGGAGAAGGGGATGGAAAGAAATCACTAAATGAGAACCTTATGAGAATGCCAGAAATGTTGCTTCTCTGTGTCATTCTTAGTTAAAAGTCCAGAAGAGATTCCTAGTATGGTATTTTCTTAATAGATCAAGAGTTCGTAACTAATGAATATATTAGTTGGTAGTAATTTTAAAAGGTCAACTTATGGGTGATAGTGGGCAATTGATCTACTGGTTTTATGTCATTAGTTTTCCTTTAAAGTTGAGGTTCTCTTTTTCTTATTTTGCTCCTGAACCAGAAGCCTCGGACTCTTTAGAACTTCTGTTTGAAAATTATTGCTAAGAAATTTTGGGTTTTAGCACTATACTTTTGTTAACCTTTTGGACCAATTTGAATTGAGGAAGACCATATTACAAGCTCTGTACAGTGGACTAAATGCATACAGGAGGGCAAGTAGAAGCAGTCAGCACAAGATGTTGTAAAACCATGTGGTATTGCTGATGTGATTCAGGTTCTGGATCCTGTATGGGTGTAAGTAACTTAACTTTGTGGATCCTCTTTTCTAAAAGGAGGATACAGATAGTATCTACTATACCTGGCTCTCTGGGCCATTGTGTTTCATTTATGTGAAAGGGCTTTGCAGAACATACAGATGCGATAGGGACATCATAATGTGACTATCTTAATCAGTTGGTTAGGTTTACTTCTTGCTAGAAGAGAAAGATTTGGGGGGAGACTCTTTGAGCCATTATTTAACTTCTGGCACACAAATATATATCTATGCACAGTATCTTCCATTTGGGGGAAAAAAACCTCCAAAACTGTTGTTCCCTGTTATAGCAGTTTAGAATGACCAAGCATTTTCAAAGTTAATTTTGAAAGATAAGGTTGATTATGTGTAAGTGACCCTTTCAGATGTGTTCTTAATGCTTTGGTGTTAGCTGGGGACATTGAACTGCTTATTTTCTGATTTCAGACAGAGGACCCCAGTAAGTGCAGTCCACGATTTTGGGAGGAGCTCTTCCTTATGAAGGTAAACTTGATGGTATCTCTGGATTTTCCTACTAACGAAATTGCCTTCTCCTGTGTTCTACATGCGACACTAAAATGCACTCACATTAAATACAGTACACTGAAAATGTTACTAAAAATAATATCCCTGTTGTTCCCTTGGTAGGTGAATTTAGAGTACCTAGAAGGCAAGCTGGAATCTCTTGATGGTGAGGAGTTAATGAAGATCAAGGACAATATTAATTGCTTATTTCAACACTGTATCCAAGCTCTGGGAGAGGAACATCCAATTCGAGTTGTCAATGCACTACAGGTATATAGCTGGGTGACTGGGGAAGTCCTGTTTAATAGGGGAAAGGAGTTATAATACATCTGTTGGGACCTGAGGAACCTAAATTGCCCTTAGGTATGAAGTTTTTTTTTTTCCCCTTTAAATAATAAACATCTATGCCATGTTTGTTGAGTCAGCTTCCTGGCTAAACAAATTGACACTTATACTAGTCATCTTGTTCATTGTATGATTTGATCTAAAGCCAAGACAGATGGACAGAATTCTTGATTATTTGAGGAAAGGAAGAGATAGAGGGGAAACTATGAGGTAGGGATAGTTAGTCTAGCAAAAATCAGAAGAGATTTAAAAAAAAATTTTTTTTTAATTTTTGAGAGAGCGAGAGAGCATGAACGGGGGGGAGGGGCAGGGAGAGAGAGAGAGAGAGAGAGAGAGAGAGAATTTTAAGCAGGCTCCACACTCAGCACAGAGCCTGATGAGGGGCTTGACCTCATGACCCTGGGACCAAAATCATGACCTGAGCCAAAATCAAGAGTCGGACACTCAACCGACTGAGCCACCCAGGCACCCCCAGAAGAGATTATTCTTTTTTTTTTTTTTAATTTTTTTTTCAATGTTTTTATTTATTTTTGGGACAGAGAGAGACAGAGCATGAACGGGGGAGGGGCAGAGAGAGAGGGAGACACAGAATCGGAAACAGGCTCCAGGCTCTGAGCCATCAGCCCAGAGCCTGACGCGGGGCTCGAACTCACGGACCGCGAGATCGTGACCTGGTTGAAGTCGGACGCTTAACCGACTATGCCACCCAGGCGCCCCAAGAGATTATTCTTAAAACAGTATTTTCTCACTAGATCAGGAGTTCTTAATTTGAGGTTTCAGAGGGTCCTTGACTCCTGAAGTTATATGTAATATTTTAGGTGTATGTGGCTATTTTTTTCTGAAAAGAGAGCTTTCGTCAGATTCTCAAAAGGGTCTGTAACTCAGAAAACATTAAGAATCATTGTTCTTAATGCTAAGTCACATATTCATGGGAAAGATGCACTGAATAATTATTTCTTGAATGACTGTTATGTGCCAAGCATTGGGATAATGGGGATACATTACAGGTTTCTTTTTTTAAAAAAAATTTTGTTTTTCAACGTTTATTTATTTTTGGGACAGAGAGAGACAGAGCATGAACGGGGCAGGGGCAGAGAGAGAGGGAGACACAGAATCGGAAACACGCTCCAGGCTCTGAGCCATCAGCCCAGAGCCTGACGCGGGGCTCGAACTCACGGACCGCGAGATCGTGACCTGGCTGAAGTCGGACGCTTAACCGACTGCGCCACCCAGGCGCCCCACATTACAGGTTTCTTGAGAGCAAAGACTTTGTTAGTTTCATTCGGTACTTTGTTCCTAGTGTATAGTACAGTGCCTGGCAAGTAGGACTTTAGAAGTAAATTTTTATTGAATGAATCATGGGCAAAATTTCTAAGTTTATAGTCCAGTAACTCCGGTGCATCTTAGATCAGGCTGAGTAGCTAGGGCAGTGATTGACAAGCTTAGAATATGAAGAATCCATGACAACATGAAGGATTTTATTGGAAATTTTGATATTATTTTTTTATTTTAGAGAAAGAGAGCATGCGGGTGGAGGAGAGAGGCAGAGTGAGAGAAAGAGAATCTTAAGCAGTCTCCCTACTAAGCACAGAGCCCAATGTGGGGCTCAATCCCATGACCCTGGGATCATGACCTGAGCTGAAATCAAGAGTTGGACGCTCAACCAACTGAGACACCCAGGCACCCCTGGAACTTTTGATAGATTGGGTTTAAGTTTCTAACTTCCTAGTTGGGCAAATCACTTTGTGAGCCCCAGTTTTCTCATCTGTAGATTGTAGAAATTACCTGTTGAGCTGATGTCCCAGAAAGAAGGACCATGTTTACCTTGTAGTTGTGTTAACAAAGTTAACAGTAGATTCTGCATTTTGGGTATTGCAGTTGTAGGGGTTCACTGAAAGCTGAAATGAAAGTTGGAAATTGTACTTCCTATAATTGCAGTAGCTCACTATGGAGGCATGAATGGTAAACTGTTTTTAGTTCAGTGGAAGTAAATTAACATTAAGTCACTTGGTAACCCATAAAAATATGGTATATTATTAAAATGGCTGATACTTGTTGAGCTTTAAAAAGTTTCAGGCACTATTCTTAGAGCATTAATAAAGTTCCAGGGACTATTCCAAGTGTTTTAATTCTCATAGTTCTCACAACATCCCTATGAGATGGGTGCTATTATTGTCATTCCCATTTTATAGATGAGAAAACTGAGGCGCTGAAAAGTTAACTAACTTGTCCAGGTTTACACAGCTAGTCAGTAGTGAATGGAGATTATAATGAATTTAAGATTTTTTTTTCATGTTTATTTATTTATTTTGAAAGAGAGAGCAAGCGAGCGAGCACGAGCAGGGGAGTGGCAGAGAGAGAGAGAGAGAGGGAGAGAATCCCAAGCAGGCTTCACGCTGTCAGCGCAGAGCTCAACGTGGGGCTCGATCTCACGAACTGCAAGATCATGACCTGAGCCGAAATCAAGAGCCAGTCGCTCAACTGACAGAGCCTCCCAGGCGCCCCATGAATTTAAGATTTGAAGCAACTGGTTATCATATGGACCAAAATAACTTTTGTAGTTATTAAAAAATACTAAGAATTATAAACTAAAATGTAAATACGGTAATGAATTTTAAGTAAAGGAAAAAAGCTCCACCAATCCCATGACTCAAGCTCAAGAACTGTTGTTATTTTTGAATTCACCTTCCAGTCTTTGTCTGCAATGCAATTTTTGCAAAGAGGATGACTAAAAAACAACAACAAAAAAGATGGCAACAATTTCAAGTGCTGTTCCTCTTTTAATGTCTGGATTTTGCACGTAGTAAGACTCCGACTGTTTTGAAGCTTAGAGTGATAGAGCAATTGAATGTCAGCTGTGTAAGGAGGAGGTTCTGAGGTGGCAATGTGAGGCGACAGATCCAGTGCCCTTCACGTTTTGAGACTTCCTTTCTACAAAAGAATTCTTTCTCTAATCTCTGCAGACCTTGTGTGCACTCATTCGAGGAGTCCATCAAAAGAATAAATCTACCTCTGGGTTTGACATCATCAACATGCTGATGGGCTTTGACAAGGCAGAGTTGTGCATGAAGGTGAGGCGTAAGTTGTAGATGTGCTTGTGGATGGCTGCTTCTGACAGCTGTTTGCGGATACCATCTGCAGACAGTTAATGTACTAGAAGATTTGCACTCAGGTGGATAGAAATGGTTGAATTTGTTCTTGAATTTGGATATTTTTGTTTTACAAATTTGTTTATCTGAATAGAGGAAAATTTGAAATTCAAATTTGAAGTATCCTTCCCCTGCAGGATAAAGACTGAGCAGTTTATTTTATGATTTGTATCATGTGCTCATACGTTCTTAAAAACACTTATGAACTCAAATAATATATAACAAGGGTAATGTAATATACAGGGGTAACTTCAGTTCTAAACTTAAGTTTTCTTATTTACATAATGGCTTTACCAGAATTTTTATTTCTACTGTTTGACACTTTTAAAGTAATAGCTTTATTGATAGATAGTTCACATATACAATTCACCCTTTTAAAGTATGTAATTCAGTGGTTTTTTGTTTTAAGATTTTATATTTAAGTAATCTCTATATCCAACACCATGGGGCTCAAACTCACAACCCTGAGATCAAGAGTCACATGCTTTACCGACTGAGCCAGCCAGGCACCCCTCATTGAGTAGTTTTTAGTATATTCACTGTTAATTTTGGAACATTTTTATCACTCCAAAAAGAATACATGTTCCCATTAGCAGTCATTCTCCATTCCCCCTTCTCTCTAGCCCCTGGCAACTATTAATCTGCTTTATGTCTTTATTGGTTTACCTATTCTGGACATCTCATCTAAATGGAATCATACGTGGTCTTCTGTGTCTAGCTTCTTGCACTTAGCATAATGTTTTCAGGGTCCACCCGTGTTGTGGCATGTGTTAGTGCTTCATTCCTTTTAATGGCTGATACTTCATTTTATGAAAGTACCACATCAAATTTATTCATTCATCAGTTGATAGACATGTGGGATATTTCAGTATTTTGGCTATTATCAATAATGCTGCTGTGAACATTCATGAACAAGATTTTGTGTGGATGTATGTTTTCAATTCTCTTGGGTATATACATAGGAGGAGAATTGTTGGGTCATATGATAACTCTATGTTTAATATTTCAAGGAGCTTCCAAACTGTTTTCTAAAGTTAGTATACCATTTTACATTTCCATCAGCAGTGTATAAGCATTCCAGTTTTTCCACATCCTCGTCAACAATTGTTTTTGTCTCTCATATATATACGTGTATATGTATATGTATATATATATTTTTTGGGGGGGTAGAAATATTTATTCAAATCCTTTGCCCATTTCTAGATTGAGTTATTTGTTTTATATTGTTGAGTTGGAGTTCTTTATATATTTTGGATAGAAGTCCCTTATCAGATATCTGATTTGTAATGTTTGACACTATCTTGAGTGAATGTTGTTTATAATATGAACTTTGAAGAACTAGTCTTCTGTCATTCTCTGAATTTGAAATAATCTATGTGACAAAGAATCCTTATAGCGATCAGATTATTTTTTACAAGTTATGAATATGTAGTTGTAAGTACATGAAGACTTAGTACTTGGAGTCAGTTTTCCAAGCCTCTACTGCTCCTATGTATATATCATGGTAAAATCTCAGATCTCGCTCTCATTCTTGTAGTTCTCACTATTGTCTATATGCTGCTGATTACTAAGTCTCTATTGTTAGTCTTAACATCCCCTCATGAGGCTCAGAGTTGTATACTCTGTAAGCAGTTGCTGAATTTACCCACTCATACATCCCTAAAGTACCTCTTGCTTGACATCTACAAAATGGAACTCCTTATTTTCCCTTCATCTGTTCTTCCTCATTCATTCCCTGTTAGAATGGGCTCTCCTGTCATCTCAGTCACCCAAGCCAAAAGCTGGAGTCATCCTTGACTCTTCCTCTCATCTTTCATATCCAGATGATCACCATGTTCATCTAATTTTGCCTCAGTTCATATTTTTCATACCTGTCTTTGCTTTTTTCCCCCTACTGCCAGTGTCCCCATTATCTCTCACCAGAACCATTTCAGTGATGCCTTCATTCATTCTTTTGACAAATGTTGGTTAGGCTCCAATGTGCCAGGCACACGGGATACACAGGCAAATAAGACATGGCAGCTTCTTCAGAAAATTGCTAGATTAGTTCTCATTTGTCTCCCTCCCTTCAGGCTTACCATCTTTAAACCTGTCATCCACACTGATACCACAGTGATGTATTTTACACTCAAATCTCTGCTGCTTAAAACCCTTCATTAGTTTCCCATCAATAACAGGATAAAGACCAAACTCCCTAGTTAGCTTTATATAGCTTTCATGACCTGCTCCCTATTTATTTCTCTAGTCTCTCTCACCACTGTGTTTCCCTCTGTACTTTCATAATAATAAACTACTTGTGTTCCAACTCCACACCCAGGGCCGTTTCATTCCTCATGTGTCTTTGATCATGCTATTGCCTGTCTAGAATTCTTTTCCTCATCAAGTTTTAATTAACTCCTACTGATTTTCCAAAATATAACCCACCCCTTAGGAGTCTTGGAATAGGTGACTTCTGAGATAATTCCCCTTTTCCATGTATATTTCTGTCATAGTAACCATTCAATTAAAACTGCTTATTTTTCTCTTCCAGTAGACTAAAAATGCCTTGAGAGCAGAGGCCATTATCTAATTTTTCTTCTTGAATTCTTTGAAAGCACAATATTTAGCATATAGTAGACCTTCACCATATATTTGTTGAATTGAAGTAACTAATTTTGAACTTTCACTTGAGCTTTCAGCATGCTAAATCCTATTCTTCATTCATTCTCCTCCTTTATTTAATGTAAAATATTTCTTTTCTTATTCCTTCTGTTGTAGTGTGTGAGGGTTTCATCTTTTGATTACATTGGGTCTGAGAGCTGGTTGTTAGTACAAGTGATATACTCCAGTCACATTGTCTAGTAGAATCGACCAAGGTGGACACAGCTAGTTTTGTTGGATAGTGTATACGGCCAGTGATGGCTAGTAGCGATATTGTCTCTTTGTTGTTTATTCAGCGTGCCTCCATCAAATGATATATTTTATCAGATAGTGAAACTTATCTATAGTTATTTGACCATTATTAATCTTTTTTAACCATTATTGGTCTTTAACCACTTTTTTTAACCACTTATTTTTTCCTAATGTAATTGAATTAATTTAATTGAATTAGTTTATCGTTTTTAATTTATTATTCAACCACTGTTATTAGCCTTTAAAAAATTTACTTCTATTAAACATTTACAAAATTTTTTAGATTATTTTTGAGAGAGAGAGAGAGAGAGAGAGAGAGAGAGAGAGAGATAGATAGATAGCATGCAGGCAGGAGAGGGGCAGAGAAAGAGAGGGAGATAGAATCCGAAGCAGGCTCTAGGCTCTGAGCTGTCAGCACAGAGCCCAACACAGGGCTCAAACCCATCTACCATGAGATCATGACCTGAGCCAAAGCTGGATGCTTAACCACTGAGCCACTCAGGCACCCTTACTTCATTCTATTCTAAAGGTCATGAGAATGATAGGTTGCAAACATTCATTTGATGAAGTAGTGAATTCTTTATTATTCTGTGCTGTTGTTCTAAAGCATTTTTCCCCAAATAGCTACGCTTTGAAGTCTTACTTTTCTTTGTCTGATCTTGCAAGGGCTAGGCCTGAAGGAGTGATATGGTTGCTTCATTGAATGTTGTACACATTACCCTGTGTAACATAAACCCAGAGTTGGACAGAGACACAGTAGAGACGTTACTTGGTATGTTTTAATACTTAATGGATCTCTTTCTCAGAACTTGATGGAGAGTTTGGATTCATTGCTTTGTGCAGAAGGTTCTGAAAGTCTGAAGAGTTTATGTCTGAAACTTCTCCTTTGCTTAGTGACCGTAAGTGACCCATTTATATGTTTCTCTATCAAGGGTATTACAGTAGGAGCAAGCTTATTTGAATGCTTGAGCCCAAAGTTAGAAAGGAAAAGAGGAAAAAAAAATTCTCTGCTGGGGCATCATATCACTCCATTGCATGTGAATGTGTAGAAGGAAGTTAGATGAATGGGCTTTCACTTCCTGGAAGCTGCTCTTCGCAACCATTGGCATTTTTAGCCTATGGGATAGATGATATTTCTCACTTTAGAGGTACTACCCCTGCAGAATTCTTGTCTTCTGAATTGTCAGATTTGCTCTTCTCATCAGGTCTCATTTGGAAACAGTTTTTGTGATTCTCAATAGTTATTTGTTCTGATTTTGACATAACTGGAAGCTGGCCCGTACCTTCTAGTGGGAGGAGGGCGGGGTGTTGTTCATTTACTTCAAGTAATTCCTTTTCCCTGCCATCACTCAAAGTCTTCTGGATCATAAACTTCTTTCTGTGCATTTGAGGAATGAAACCCCCCCAAAACTGAAGTAAATGCTTAAGTGAGGGTGTGAGAGAAACAGTACATTCAGAGATTCGGGAAGTTTTAATTTGCTCATTTCTTACCCTTCTCGTGTCTGACTATTAAGGCTCTGGCAGCTTCAGAGGTGCTTATTAAAAGTCTACTAAGTATCTAGTAGAATGTTTTAACATTTCTGATTCTCTTAGATAGTGGGGGAGGAGTTATACTTGAGATAGTAGAGTGCCTCAGTAATAGCCTTTTAAAAAAATATTTATTTATCTTAGAGAGAGAGAGAGAGAGAGAGAGAGAGAGAACCAATGTGGGAGGGGCAGAGGGAGGGGAGGACAGAGGATCTGAAACGGGCTCTGTGCTGACAGCAGCGAGCAATGTGGAGCTTGAACCCCTGAATCATAAGATCATGACCTGAGCCAAAGTCAGATGCTTAACCGACTGAGCCACGCAGGCGCCCCTAAAAAGCCTTTTATTGCATTTAGGTGACAGATAACATCAGCCAGAACACTATCCTAGAGTATGTGATGATCAACAGCATATTTGAAGCAATTTTACAGGTAGGTCATTTCCCCCATTCTCTCTTTCTCTTTTGGGTAAACCGCCTCCTCAAATCTTCTCTGTCAGCATTCCTAGGAACTAGGAGTTAGCACTCATGCATTTCTGGTTCATGTTACAGATACTCTCCCACCCCCCAAGTCGCAGGGAGCATGGGTATGATGCTGTTGTCCTCTTGGCTTTGTTGGTGAATTACAGAAAATATGAGGTGAGTGGGCCCCTTAATGGACACTTATAATCTTTCTATAATCTTCCTAAGTGTGGCCACTCCTAGAGGACTTTAACATAGAAGACATGTTCTTGGTAAATGGTATATAGATTAACTTTGATTAACCAAATTCTAAAACTTCTATATTAAATGCTTGGGGCAGAGGGTATAGCCATTTAAAGGAATCCCGTGGTACAACTTCTAATAAAGTGAGTGAATATCCCTTAATGTAGTGGTTCCCAAACCTAGTTTATCATTGGAATCACCTAGGAACTTTTCAAAAAGAAGAAATTTCTGGGCTTTACTCTGGACACACTGAATCCAAATCTCTTGGAGGTAGGAACTGGGAATCTGTTGTTGTTGTTGTTGTTCGTGGTGGTGGTGGTTGTTTTTTATTCTCCTGTTGAGTATGATGATTAGCCAGGATTGGGAACCACTGACCTAACACATCTGTTTTGAAAGATTGGACTTTTGTGTGTTGGATTTCCTTAATGCGGACCACTTGTGTATGTTGGTCTGGGAACTCTTTTTGATTTTAATGGAGAATTGAAGACAGAGCCTTACTCATGTCAGTTCTGGAATTCTCTTTGTTCCTGAGCTAATCAGGGACAGATTTACAAGTTTTTGAGATGAAGAGCAGAACTCAGAGATTTGTATTTGATTTTATACCTCTACTTGATTCTTCTTAAAAGGGAGAACACACAGAAAAGGAAGGTGGGGCTCACGGAAGACCAGGGGCCTCACTGGGGATTGCTTTGGAGGGATAGGGAGCATTTGGCACTGGGCTCTGGACACTAAGGGTTGAACCCAGAATCCAGGAGCTGCCTTGAGGTAACCTGACTTTCTTCACTTAGCGAGTAGCATTGCTATGAGAAATGAGCCAGCTGGAGGGAGGCTTTTCGTTTGTGAGCTTCTGGATCCTCAGTCAATGATTTTCTTTTAAGATTTCTTTTCTTGTAATTTAATTTTTAAAAATGTTAATTTTTAATTTATTCTTAATGTTTATTTTTGAGAGGGAGAGAGAGATAGAGCACAAATCGGGGAGAGGCAGAGAGAGAGAGGGAGACACAGAATCTGAAGCAGGCTCCAGGCCCTGAGCTATCAGCACAGAGCCCAACACGCGGCTCAAATCCACGGACCACGAGATCATGACTTGAGCCGAAGTCGGATGCCCAACTGACTGAGCCACCCAGGTGCCCCTTAAATGTTTGTTTATTTTTGAGAGAGAGAGTGTATGTACGGGAGAAGGGGAGAGGGGCAGAAGAGAGAGAATCCTAAGCAGGCTTCATGCTCAGTTCAGCACGGAGACTGAGGTGGGGCTTGATCCTCATGATTGGGAGATCATGATCTGAGCCGAAATCAAGAGTCAGACACTTAACTGACTGAGCCACCCAGGCGCCCTTAAAATTTTTTATTTTTAAGTAGTCTCTACCCCAGCGTGGGGCTCAAACTCATACCACTGAGATCAAGAGTCACATGCTTCATCAACTGAGCCAGCCATGTGCCCCACTTAGTGATTTCTGAGATGGTTCTTAGTCAAGTCAAGAGTGATGGGTAACAAAATCTGGAGCTTATTCTTATAAGGAGAAGTATGGAAGAAGGGGAGGCTGTGAGAAAGGAATACTTAAAGAGGGACTGGAATATGTGGAGCAATGTTACTGTGTTAGGGATCCCAGGAGTTGATTGCTTTAATTTTCTTGGAGTAGCTTACAAATGGTGTGTGGAGCTACTAATAAATATGTAATGTATCACCAACACCTGTTTTACTGGTGATCTGGAGGGGTTGGCATGGTAGCCATTTTGATCTCTGTCATGTGTAAAAGCCACTGTGGCCTTATTACAATAGCAAGAGAAGTAACTGAGGAAAAATGCTGGAGATAGTTAATGAAAGTTGAGTTGTACGTTATAGGAAAGCGCCCTCATCAGTAATGAATATTTTCTGAACATTCTGCTGGATGCAGGCCAATCTGAGGCAATGGCTTGGTTTCTCTAAATGTGAACTGAACCCTGGTTCAGCCCAGTAGGGCTCTTTGAAATGTCAGCCTGAAAAATTAGACAGGGACAAGGAACTAGAGAAAATCATATTTCTGGAGTGAGGTATGCATCTCTAGTCTGTCAGAAGCCTCAGAAGAATTAGTATAGTAGGCAAGGGCAAGCTAGTGGGCATAATTTATCTGGGCTTTGCAGCTTTTGATAGAAGTCACTCATCAGAAACCATTAAGGAAACCTAGTGACCATGGAGCAGGAAGGTTTTTGACAGGCACATGAGGAATTCCAGATGAACATAGCAAAACCAAAAGCTGGTAAAATTTTATGCAAACTAGTATGAGAGGATGCATGCTGGGGAGGACAGATTCTAGCTACCACCACAATCCATCCCATGATGGATAGGGAAAGTTGCAACCTTTTAGCAAGGTGCAGAGGGCTCCAGGGAGACTGGGCACCCACCTAAACGCAGAGAAGGCAGATAAGGTTGTTGGACTTAAGGAATGGAAGTGATGGAAAAGACATCATGTAGTAAATGTAAATAATTCTTCGTCACCTGAATTAGTGCATTCCATTTTTGTTATTTCATCTAAGGGGATAGAAGAGATTCCTCCCCCTCCCCCCCCCCCCCCCGCAAAAGCCAATGAAAAATGATGGGTATGGTTTAGATCAAATGAAGGCAGAATCCTATTAGAGTGATCCTGTATAGGCTCACAGAGTTTGTAATTCTGTCTTGTGGATGAGAAGTAGATTGCTTTCAGTTTAGAAAACGTGACCAGCACAACAGGCATACAGTGTTAAGGAAAATCAGTATCTGGTAGAATAGAAATTTTCACAGCATTAAGATCCTGGCCTTCTCGGTTTGCCCAGTCTCCTGTAATGACGTGACTCATTCCCCAGTTGGACATGATGTTTCCCAGAAATTACAGACTTGTTTATTGTCCAGTTACAAATTGATCCTTCTCGTTTTCTTTTTTTTCTTAAAGAGTTTTCCTTCAAACATGATAAAAATGTTGAAGAAGCAAATACATAGTTACCGATCATGTAGCCCTCACCGTATGCTAGATACTATGCTAAGGATTTTACATGTCTTAATTCATTTTTAAGTCTTATGGCAACCCTGAGAAAGAAAATATTGTCCCCATTTTGAAGATGAGGAAGTTGAGCTTGGGTTAATAAAGGTGCCTAACTTGTCACAATTAGTAAGTAGAGGAGCTAGAACCCAAACCTTTGCTTTTAGCCACCTTCCCTTTTCCTCAACTGCTAAAGATAGGTTGTTCTTGGTAATCAGATGATCTTTATCATTACCTAAAACTGGACTTTTGGGACGGTGGGTGACAAGGACGTTTTAAAGATTATGCCAAGAAGCAGTGGCCTGCTCCTTCTAGTGGTGTTCTCTTCATTGTGGCATCTCTAAGTCAGCCTACTGCCAATTTCTTTTCCAAGGACCCACTTGCATTGGACCTTGTCTGACATCTGCAGCATCAGCAGGATTTGACTACTGGTTATAGGAAGCAGTGTAGAGAGCCTTCCTCTTTCAGATCAAGTGGCAAATGGAGTGGATTTTACCTCCTTGGGTTTTGTTGTAGAAAACATTGCAAACATTTGGGCTCTTAAGAAAGTAAAGTTGTCTCTTTTTCTATTCCCAGTTGACATTCAAAAGATACCCTCAGAAACTTGATTAAATAAAGTCTATGTGGGGGGTTTCCCAGATTCTCAGTGATGAGTTTTCTTGGGTGCTGTAGAAACTACCAATATTGTTCTTTGCTTCCCTTGGGTTAAAATTGGTGGCTGATCTAGGTGAGGTCTTTCCTTACATCCCTTGTGTGGGATGTTTTTAAGGTGAGCAGGTCATTGGTTTTCATCCCACTGGTAGGATATGGCCCAACTGCATAATGAGTTTAAATATATGTCCATTTCTATATGCTGCCCAGCTGAGATTGGGTCTGGGAAAACTCAAGAAATCTTCCAATGTTGTAAGTGATGGGACAATCATTAAATCCCAGTGTTCTGACCAGATTGTAGTTTGGGTAATTACATCTTTTTTTTTCAGTTCCCCTGCAGTGTTATTTGGGTATCAGATCCATAAATGGCCTCTCTGGCTGTTAAGCAGCTGCCACTTTCCACCCCCAAGGTGGCTTTGTTTTACGGGTGGGTGAATCAGTCCTTGCATATAGTTTGTGGAATGGTTAGGGAGCCTTTGGGATGAGACTGTAAGTTAACAACTTATACATCTGTGCCTTATGGCAAAGAAGCTTTTATGTTCCCCCAAGACTGCTGTCCCTCTGGACTCAGATTATTGGTAGGATAGGACAAAATGAGTTTTGTGGAGTGTTCACTTCTTAGAAATAAATAAGATGGAAAGATGGGAGAAGTGGCAGACACAGGCCTGGACCGATCCAGCCTAGAGGAAAATGCAAGTAGAACAGAACTGGTGTGTGTGTGTGTGTGTGTGTGTGTGTGTGTGTGTGTGTGGTGGTTGCCCATGCACACTGAGAGATTTACTGGAAATGGGGGGAGTCAGTTGGCAGAATGGGTTTGATCTGGGTATTAGGAACATCACTATAGAGAGAGGGCCTTATAGAACCATTTTTGTTAACACTTTGTTAAATAACTAATGGGTTATTAACTAAGTCAACTCACCTTGAATCTCTTCTCTTATTTAACAGTCTGTGAATCCTTATATCGTGAAGCTGTCTATCGTGGATGATGAGGCTACGCTCAATGTGAGTATGTAGATCCTTGTATGTTGTTTTAAGTACTTATGTTTGTTTAAGTACTTGATATTTAGAACAGAGAGCAGAGAGCTATTGTGTTAATTTCATCTGGCTGTAAAGAGGGAATTGGTCTTTTCCTTTTAGAGCATCAGTGTGACTATTTTATTGTCTTTAATCTTGTCATCATGGAAGGAAGGTGTGAAGAGACGTTTGTTTGCTAATCATGATGAAATGGTTGGTTATGTTTCATGTTACAGTGTGCTGAGGTTGATGATCCTATAGAGTCAGTAAGTTACATTCCCAAGAATAAGAAGGCTTAGATGATATATCAAATCACCACGATGTATATACTTTAGATATCTTACAATTTTGTATGTCAGTAAAGATAAAATAAAAAAAAAAGACACGGTGAGGCTTAGAAGACTAACTGATGGGAGATCCCTTCTTGTAGAACTGGCTAGATGGCATTTGCAGCCCAACTTGGTGAAGCTGAAGCATGGAGGATGGTCTCTGTATCTGTTACATATGTCCTTGAAAGTTTGGGATCGAATATCTGATCTCTGACTAAGGGAGGAAGAAGATGACCAGGTGTCAGGCATATTGCCCTCTTCATTCTTCTAATTTATCTTATGAAAAAAAAAGCACACATGATTCATCCCATGGCCTTACTTGATCTTTGTGTCATGCTTATTAGCGGGTTCTAAAGGGAAAGTGGATAAGAAGATGGATGCATCTTCCTGGTACCTTCCTGTTTTCCTGTGGCCTGAAAGAGAGTGGCTTGTCTCTAAGCGCCTTCATTTAGCGTGAGACTCATTGTCGCTCTTACTGTGACTGTTTTAGAGACATGAGAGCTTTTTGTTTGAAGATTCTAACTTTGTCTTATCTTTTGAGGTGAAAATGATCCCAGTGAAATTGTCAGTGATCTGGGCTGGTCTGTTTTGTGCCCCTACCCCCTTGTTACTCTATTAAAGTAACATTAAGATAGTTAGATCAGGAAAATCTGGACCCCAGGACTGTATTTAGTGTTTTCCCTGGCCTGGCATCACCACCAGCCCCTTATTTCACCTGTGCTATCCTTTTTCTTTCTAGGGAATGGGACTTGTGATTGCCCAGGCTTTATCTGAGTATAATAGGTAAGTCCACTGTTCCAGAAGGGAAGGGTCTAATTTTCGTTTGAATTGGTTGAGTAGAAAACAGGTTTGCTCCAGTGCTTGGGTGAATTTCCCTTACCTATCCTAGAAGAGTATTCTTAGATTTAGCTTCTGGTAGACATATTTGCTCTAAGCTCAGCTTGATGGCCTTAGCAAAGGTTGTTTGTTTGTTTCTTCCTTCCTTCCTTCCTTCCTTCCTTCCTTCCTTCCTTCCTTCCTTCCTTCCTTTTTCTTTCTTTCTTTTCTTTTCTTTTCTTTTCTTTTCTTTTCTTTTCTTTTCTTTTCTTTTCTTTTCTTTCTTTTCCTTCCTTCCTTCCTTCCTTCCTTCCTTCCTTCCTTCCTTCCTTCCTTCCTTCTCTCCTTCTCTCTCTCTTTCCCTCCCTCCCTCCCTCCCTCCCTCCCTCCCTCCCTTCCTCCCTTCCTCCCTTCCTTCCTTCCTTCTTTCCTTCTCTCTTTCTCTCTTTCTCTTTCCCTCCCTCCCTCCCTCCCTCCCTCCCTCCCTTCCTTCCTTCCTTCCTTCCTTCCTTCCTTCCTTCCTTCCTTCCTTCCTTCCTTCCTTCTTTTTGAGAGACAGAGCATGAGCAAGGGAGGGGCAGAGTGGGAAAGAGAGAGAATCCCAAGCAGGCTCTGCACTTCAGTCCAGAGCCTGACATGGGGCTCAAACTCACAAACCATGAGATCGTGACCTGAGTTGAGACCCAACACTCAGACGCTTAACTGACGAACCATTCAGGTGCCCCAGCAGGAGTTGTTTCTAATACCAGGGGGAAAGTAGCCACCAGGTTAGTGTCATCTTTTATTTAAGCAATTAGACACATTTTTTTTTTTTTTTTTTTTTGCAACCTTTGGTATTTTATTGCAGGGTATTTTAACTTGTTTTCCAGCCACAAGCAGGCTCTTCCATTTAGCGCGATGTATCATACAAGTCATTTTCTATGTAAAAAAGGTTACGAAGCACCACTTTTTTGTACACTTAAAAAATAAATAAAAGGAGAAAACATATTGAATTAGCTCTAGTTTGGTGGATACTTCTTTTTCATCAGGAATCACCCGCAGCTTCCCAGAGTCCCTGTCTTTTCTGAGGGCTCTCTTCATTGATGCTTGTTTTCCCTTTTGCTTTGGATGAAGAAGGATCTGGTATTCAGTGAATGGAAACCAGAAGTGTTCCTAATCCTGGCAAGGGCCAGGCAGTATCTTTCTTGTTCCTCTCCAGACTTTGCTCACACACAATTGGATGTGGAATTTCAAATCTGCCCCATCTCCACAAATAGTTTAGCTCACAGATTTCCCTCCTCTTCCTTCAAAAACAAACAAGATTTTCACTCTACAGCCTTAAAGTAATTTCACTGTTACACTTTTCAAGTAATAGTCTGTTTGGGAAATAACTGGATCAGCCATATGTTAGAGCAGTTTCACACGTTTGCAGCTTGCTTTCTGCCTCTCTCCCAAAGTAGCCAGGCATTTTGATACATTCCGCCTCAAGAGCAGAGGCATGCATGCCTCTTAGCTTGCAGGGGAGACTGGAGTGGCTACATTGTCATAATGCTTCTGTTTGCTGGAGTCACTGAATTCAAAGAGTGCCCTGCCCTGATTATCTAGAATGCCAAGGATGGAGACCTACTTGATAAATAATACTAAAGTTGAATTTAGTTATTTTTGTTCAGGCAATATAAAGACAAGGAAGAAGAACACCAGAGTGGTTTTTTCTCTGCTTTAACAAATATGGTAAGTCCAACTTGTTTTTTCTGTCTTGCTCAGGAGTCTTAAGGCATCTGCAGGGGTAGACAAATCTGTACTTAGAAGTTCAAATGTTTGAGATGATGGCATGATGAGGGGAGAGTGGCTCAGAGCAGAGTTTTGAATGTTTATCTTTGAGAGAGAGAGAGAGAGGGAGAGAGAGAGGGCGGGTGCAAGCAGGGGGAGGGGCAGAAAAAGGAAAGAGAGAGAGAATCTTAAGCAGGCTCTAAGCTGTCAGTGAGAAGCCTGTTGTGGGGCTTTATCCCATGAACCATGACATCATGACCTTAGTGGAAATCAAGAGTTGGACGCTTAACCAACTGAGCCACCCAGAAGTCCCAAAGAACAGATATTTTTGAGAGCTGTATCTCTTTTATTGATTCCTAAATCCAAGTGAGATAAGGAAAGGAGAGCTCCGATTGCTCTGGGATTGATTTTTTTCAAATTAATTAATTCAGTTTTATAAAAGCTAAAAAAGGGTACACATTAAGCCAGACTTTTGCTTCCTGAAGAGCTGGCTATGTTTGAGGACTGACCCTACAGAATATTGAATAGGAAAGTTTAGACCTGAGCCCAGCCCCGAGTGCCCCTTGGCTGTCTGCTGTGGCCACTTGAGCCCTCATAGCTGGTCCTGGAGTTGAGGGATTGATGCAGTGGATTTGACCCACTTATCTAAAGATTTAATGGACTGAGAGGTCCATAGTTTAGGAAAGTTACTGGTCCATTTTGCAAGACTTCTGAATAAGGTTTCTCAACCTTGGCACCATAGTCATTTTGGGCCAGGTAACCTGGGACTAATATTTTTTAATTTAATTTAATTTAATTTAATTTAATTTATTTATTTTATTTTATTTTATTTTATTTTATTTTATTTTATTTTATTTTATTTTATTTTATTTTATTTTATTTTATTTTTTTATTTATTTTTTAATTTACATCCGAGTTAGCATATAGTGCAACAGTGATTTCAGGAGTGGATTCCTTAATGCCCCTTACCCATGTAGCCCATCCCCTCTCCCACAACCCCTACAGCAACCCTCTGTTCTCCGTATTTAAGAGTCTCTTATGTTTTTGTCCCCCTCCCTGTTTTTATATTATTTTTGCTTCCCTTCCCTTATGTTCATCTGTTTTGTATCTTAAAGTACTCATGTGAGTGAAGTCATATGATATTTGTCTTTCTCTGACTGACTAATTTTGCTTAGCATAATACCCTCTAGTTCTATCCACATAATTGCGAATGGCTGGGACTAATTTTGTTTTTAAATTTTTTTTTTTTTACATTTATTTATTTATTTATTTTTGAGAGACAGAATGAGACTTATAGCACAAGGCGGGGGAGGGGGCAGAGAGAGAAGGAGACACAGAATCTGAAGCAGGCTCCAGGCTCCGAGCAAGTGCTCAGCACGGAGCCTGACACGGGGCTCAAATCCACGAACCATGAGATCATGACCTGAGCCGAAGTTGGTCACTTAACCTACTGAGCCACCCAGGTGCTCCTGCTGGGACTAATTTTTAAGAGATAAATCTCGCAGGTCTTAGAATCTAGGCAGATTTAGAAAGTCTTTCTTCTTGGACATTAGTATTCAAGTGATCAGCTGCAGGGCAAGACAGTTTTTGAGTTCACTGCAAAAAATAATCATCCATCTATCCCCGAAAAGGCAGCTTTTTCCCCTCAATGCCTGTCATCTTCCCTTCTTCTTTCTTAGAGTCTGCTCTCAGAAAAGGATCTGATAAGCTCTTTAACTCTGAAGCATAAGTGAATAGTTTCTCAGAGGTCAGAGCAATATGAGCACTGTGTTGGTATTTGGTTAAATGAATTGGATATAATTATACTGCTCCCAGGGATCCTGGCCTTTTAGCCAGGAAGGAAAAGTTTTGTATGCAACAAAGGAAGTTTGAGCTGCATAGTTTGGGAGCATCAGTAGGCAGATGGAAAAGTATTTTTAGAGGGATGGGCATCTTTCTCAGTGCCTCTGATATCACACGTATTGGAGATAGCCTACTCCATTTACTTCTTTGGCTGCCCTGCCTACAACACAGACTAAAGATTTTATGATCTGAAAGTGGGTCTCACATAGACATTTCTGGTCTGAAACCCAGATATTCCTCCAAAGATGGCTCTATGTTGGATGAAATCAGTGTGCTTTCTGTGGTGTTCTTTATAAGTTAGTTTCTGACTTCAAATAAGCAACTTTTGGGAAAGATGCAGAGTGACAAGGAGGTCTAGGTTACCATTTACTTGCTGTCAGCGGTTACTGAACTTACACATTGAAGAGGAGAGCTGGACCAAAGTCCTGATTGTTCTGTTTAAGGCCCCTTAAGGAAAGACAATTTAGTGGAGTTCTTGTGATTCTTTGAAGATCTTTAAAGTGGGCTGGTTTTCGTCTGTAGGATGGGTGGGCCAGTTCCCTGTTCCCTCAGGCTGCAAGCAGCTTGTCCTTTCACTGATTTAAAGGCTTCTCCGGCACAGAGCCCCTTTCACATTTCCCTCCTATAAATCTGCAATTCCTCTTTCCTTCCACAGGTGGGCAGCATGTTCATAGCAGATGCCCATGAGAAAATCTCAGTACAGTAAGTGGCTGACATTTCTTGTGCGGTGACTTGAACTCTAGTGTGGGCTATCTGGCTGGATAAGAGTGTGAAACGTTACCTCTTGTTAATCTTTTATGGATTCAAACTTTTATGGTGATTTATCAGATGTTTCTTGGGTTGTAAACAATAATGGACCCTTAGAAACCACTCCTTTGGACATGTCTGTTGAGCCCTAAGAAGCTGAAAAATGGTTCTCAGCTGTCTCTGGAATGAAATGAAGGGGGGCTAGGTGTCTGAGCCAGTTAAGGACTTAACTGAATTGGGGTAGAAAAATGAGAAGGAAAGTAGGGAATGAAGTGACTAAGAACTAGTCCTAAGGAATTAAAATTAAAGCCCTGACTCCTTGCCTATATACCCTTTACATAAACCCAACAAGGAAATAAAGGGAACATTAGAAACTCAAAGGGATTGATAATGAGGAACTTGGGTGAAATTTTATCTTGTTGGTCATAGTGTTTTAACTCTTCCACTATAAGAGCCTCTCCAGTTTGTTCTCTTTGTTTTCTTTCTTTAGAACCAATGAGGCCATCCTTCTGGCACTTTATGAAGCTGTTCATTTAAATCGCAACTTCATCACAGTGTTAGCCCAGGTTGGTTATATTAAAAACTCCAATCCTTCTTCTCCCTGAATTTCATACAGATTCACTCCATTGAAAAGCCTCGCTGGCTCTGCCCGTTTAACCCCTGCTTTATATTGGTAAGTGGTAGTAACAAAGAGTTGCATTAGTTGCCTCTGTATCGGGTTGTCCTCAATTATGTATGTTTCCATCTAGTGCTGAAGCGGGTCTGATAGTATGCAAAGTCAATGGTTTTGACCAGTCTACTAATTCATTTGACCAGTTTACTGATTCTGTTAACCCAGACAAGTTGAGATTACTTCATTTTGCTCACTGGCAATTCCCATATGGATTTTCATGTCAGGCTTTCTGCTTCCTAAACCACTGTGGAATTGCAACTAGAGATAAAAGAGGCCAAGTCACTTGTCTTATTATTTCACCAATTTCCCGAGTACAAGAGTAAAAAGTATCGTATCTAGCATAAGGCTAGCTGTTAGGAGAAAAAATGGTCTATGCGTATCGAAAGCAGGAAGTCACAGGATCCTGAGTGCTAGGTCACTTCCTAGCTTGGGATGTCTTCGGTAGTTGGTAGAGAGGGACTAAAACAGGCCAGGAGCTCAAGTGCTGGCCATGAAAGCTGTCTTTAAAAATTGATAAAGTGTTTGTATCTTAGAGTCAGAATGTTTAAAATATGTATGCAGGTTTCTTTTAAAAGAACGTTTGTTTATGTTTATGCTTTTTTCTGTCTCAAAGGGCAGATGTGTATGGATGGAATCACTGATGGAGTTTTATTTAACAACAACAACAAAATGAGGCCATGCTTAAAAAGTAGTGTGCTGGTTTAGGCTCTGCCTATGAGGACACTTATTATTTATCAAGACTGAGAACATGAGAGATTTTATCCACCATTCTCATTATGTTTATCTGCTGTCTGGTGTCTGTCACTGATGTTAAAGGAGGGATGAGGAAGGTGAAAGGCTGGAAAAGCTGTTGGGGAGGAGAAGGGAATAGCTGCCCCTCAGCTTAATTCTCAAGAGCTAATGTGACAGAGGTGGCTAAGGAAGGTCAGGGACAGAGGAGTCATCTGTTTGGGTCCCAGTGGATGTCTCCCCCATGTCTCTGCTTCCACACTGTACACTCTTATTGGTTGTGGAACAGGGAGACTGCTGTCTGCTAGCTCTTTTTATAACACCTCTTATCCACTTGCTTCGCCTGTACTTACTCGTCAACTGTGTGGTCATCAAGACAGTCTATGTATGTGTTTTAGGTTGATCTGATGAGAGGAGTCCTTTCCCAGGTTCAGTTAGGACTGTAGATGCCCTCTTTTTGGTAGAATAATCTCAGGTATTTGTTTACCCCAGTTTTTTATTTGCATGGTTCTGCAGAAAACTTATGTAATGGGAACTTAGTTGCTTAAAGAAAACTTGCCCACAGAGCTTCTTATTAGAATTTAGCAAGCATCAACAGGAATCACGTTCTCACGGGAACTCAATGCAGAAGCGGTCCCTCCTCAGTGAGCATTCCATCTAATTATGACGCCAGGAATACCAGAAAGACTGTTGTGGGGAGGCTACTCAGAACTAGGTTATGTCTTTTCTTACCTGCTTCTGTTCTCTTTCAGAGTCATCCAGAGATGGGCTTGGTGACAACCCCTGTCAGTCCTGCTCCGACAACCCCAGCCACACCACTTGGGACCACACCACCCTCCTCTGATGGTAAACGCACCACCTCATGTTTTCTTGATTAATACGATCTTGAATCTTTCAGGGTGAGTGTAGCTGTGTTGAACAAAGAACACGGTTGTTAATTCTTTCACTTAAGAAATTGTCTGAGGTGATATCCTTTAGGACTTCTGAAGCTCCAATGGGAATTTTGGAAAAGACAGTCAGGTGCTTTTCTCCGTGTTAGAAGCCTGTCCTCAGGAAATGGTTGTAGAATCATGGAGTGCTAGATCTGAAAGGGACCTCTGAGGTCAGTGATGCCTGTCTTGCCAAACTCTCAGGATACTTGTGAGGCTCTGATGAGATACTTTATGAAGGTCTCTCTGAAATAAATGTAAGATAGTAATGTTATCTCATGTTACCATTGGTCAAATGAGGGAATTGAGGCCAGAGAAATAAATGGTTCACCTACTGTTAGTGAGAGTTGAGACTAAGATCCAGGACATGGGTCAGGGCAGGGACCATGTCTGTTTTGTTCACTATTGTCTGACCAGTGTAGTGCCTGGCATGGTCACTACGTAGTAAATATTAGTTGAATACATGCATGAGAAAGTGAACCCTAAGATATTACATACTGATATGTGTCTGCCAGCACTCACAGGGGGAAAATATCAAGTTTTGAGTGTATTATAATTGGAATTTGGTGGGTATTTAAGACTTCTACCCCTAACCCCCCCCACCCCCCACCCCACGCATGCACACAAATTTCCACTTTATAAATTTTATGGCTGGAACTTAAGAAAAAAGTAGCAGGAAAGAAGTTACGAATTTTGCCCAATAAGCTTTGTTGTCACCTGAGTGTGTTTGATAGAGTACATTAACCTAAAAATAATCTTTGTGTAATACTTGATGTTTTACCTGAAATGTTTACTGAATTTTGGGTAAAGAAATATAGGAAATCCAACTTTGATCCTTTCTCTGTGCCTCTCTACTGTCTGTACGAGAAATGATCTTGTTTGATCTGCCTTTTCTCCTTGAAATTTTCATATAGCACCTGTGGCAGTAGCATTTCAAGGTAGTAAAAGTGGTGTTGGTACAGAAGAGTGTCAGGAAGGTGCCATTCGTACTCAGGTCTATGGTAGCAAGTTGGATCTGTTTGGCACTGAAAGCCAAATTCCAAAATATCTTAGTGAGAAGGAGCAAGTAGTAAGGATTGCTTACTTGTCTTTGCTTTTTCAGGTCACTGAATAATCCAATGGAAATACTGTTCTTTCTCTTTAAGGACGAAGCCTGCCTGGTTACCATGGATATCAAAAGCCATATATATATATATATATATATATATATATATATATATCCATATATCTGAATTCCATGTGATGTTGGGGTTTGGATGCTTCAGAGAACTGCCTTTCAAACTGTTCATTGTGAACATTCCACCCACACACTTGATTATGCAATGGCAGGATTTGTGCTTACTTACCTACAACCAGTTGAGCTTTTATTTTTTCTAGTGGGAAGATGGAGTCAGCCCACTTTCAAATGACTGTCTCCCTTGTCAGAGGCTGCTGGGAAGAATTATGAAGCCAAAGATCAAGGAATAACTCTTCCTTAAGAAGGGGATTTTAATTTATGAGGGATTTTATTCTATTTCTTCTATTTTGTCCTTTTTCCTCTCTCCTAACTCATTTCCTATCTATAGGGATCCTAAGCGTTATAACCTTGTTTCCAGGTTTTTGTCTTTAATTATGTATAGTGGTGCTCAGTGGCCCAGTTATATTTAAAGGTATGTCACTGAAGCCATTATTTTTAAAAGCCAGGAGTTTAGATGTAACATTTGTTCCCAGCTCAGACTTGACATTTGACAACTCAGCCTTGGCATGAGAGGACTTTCTGGTAAACTAAAAATACATATACTTCTATATTTCTGCATATTACATAAGACATTTTTCCAGTTACTGCTGTGTGTGAGTGGGGAAAAAAGTCCCACTTACCAGTTAGATTCCTCTTTGTATTGGACAAAGGAATGATTATGGGCTCTGAGCTTCAAAATAGGCTTGTAGTAGTAGTCTCAGGTCATTAACCCATAACGTGAATTAAGACCTTTTAGTATTTGAACATAAAAATATATTTGTCTTTTATTAGTTTTGGGAAGCTGAACTGTGGGAAAACAGCCAAGGATTGGACATGCTAATTTCTTCTCATAAGGCTTTCTGTTGTGCTTGTTGTGTGTTATGGAACCATTATATGCAAATGTTTCCCATTGTTAATAAATGTTCTCAGCATACATCATAATAACTCCAGAAGGATCCACTATGGTTGTGAATACATATTATGAGTAATATCCCAAACTCAGCTGAGTCTTCACAGTGAAAATACTGCAGAAAGCTATAGATTTTCTAGCTTGTCTGACCCATCATGAGCCTCCTTTTGCTTTTATATTATGTCTTAGTGTAAAAACAGTTAACAAGATGTCTAAGTCTAATTTAAAGTCTTAGAAACTTGATATATCTGCATTAAGACTGTTCTGGGGCCATCTGACTGGCTCAGTTGATAGAGCATGAGACTCTTGATCTCAGGGTTGTGAGTTCAAGCCCCACATTGGATGTGGAGCCTACTTTAAAAAAAAAAAACAAAAACAAAAACAGAAAGACGATTCTGTGTGGGTTAGCCCTGGTTTGGTCCCTCATTGTTCATTACAACTGTGGCTCAGAGAGTGGGGACAAGGGGTAATTTCTCTTGGAAATAAGTAGCTGGGTGTATAAAACTCAGTTTCCAGGCTTTCCCAATCAATAGTGTCCACCTGTTTTCAGTATTTCGGTATTCTTTTTCAGGTTCCGTTTCGGGGGGCCGGGGCAGGGGAAGAGATTAAGGAGTAGAATTTGCATGTAATTCTGTCTTAACTTTTTTCCCTTCCATCTTGGGTATTTCTAGCCTAAAGTCTTATTCTTAAAACTGAGCAAGATTTCTCCTTATTAGGAATGAATTGTCATTTATTTTAAGCAGGAGACTCATCAAAGCAAGGCTCATTTATATTCAATACAGATCTTTCCCTTAGGTACAAATCAGAGTGCCTTTAAGAAGGGCCCTGAACACTTTTGGGTTACTTGACGCTAAAAGCAGAATCAAAAGACCCTTTTTAGGATGTTGGGAGAAAAGCACTGTTCCCGGAGACCTGCTCTCCTATATTACAGGAAAGGTATTGGTCTTGGGACCAATCATGGGAGTAGGAAGGGCTCTAGAGGCCTAGGAACAGTAGCTAAGGGTTTAATGCGAAGCACTTGGTCCTCCCTCTTTCGTGGAAAAAGTTTATTTGGTGATTTTTTGTCTGCTGGCAAATTGGCTATGTAAGTAGAAGTCTTAGAATATGTTATAGGCTAAATACATTTCATCTGTTCTATTCCAGTTATAAGTTCTGTGGAACTCCCACTGGATGCAGATGTACAGACCAGTAATCTACTCATAACCTTCTTAAAGTACAGCTCGATTGTCATGCAGGACACCAAAGGTAAGGCAGGCTACTTCGGGGGCTCAGGAAGCAGGAGGTGTGGCAGGCAGCTACTTAGCTAGAATCAAGGAGCAGCATTAATACTTTGAAACTTTAGATGAACTGTTGGGGCCTCCTGTACAGGGTGATGGTCCTGATTACTGGAAAACAGTGATTTCTCACTGCCAGATGGCAATTAGGTGGTGTTGGGAAAACCTGGAGCTGGAGGGGGAGTACTTCAAAAATAGAACAGGAAAAAAAAAATTGGTCTTTACAAAAACTAGCAAGTGATTTTAGCAGATTTTGGTAAGTAGATGCAAAGTCTATTGTGTGGGAAGGGGAGGGATTAGCATGCATCAGGGACTTCCCTTTTGAGGACAAGAATTGGAAGCATCAGCTTGTGGTGAGAATTCGTGGACTATTGTACTGAGTACCGTAGGAAGAGGTGAGATTGAGAAGGACAGTGTTCCTTAACACTTAAAACAGAAGTGTCCTTACCCATCTAGAGATGTAGAGTGGAAGCAGGAGGGGAGTGGCTGTAGGAAAAGTTTGAGTTTGTTGTCTCTGGTCTCCTGTTCTTCATCTGTTACATTTATAGTCTTTTAACTGGTAGTAGGGAAGGGTAATAGTTGGGCTAGGCGTGAGAGGGGATTGGGAGGAAACCCAGCAGATTCTATCCAGTATGTATCTCAGTCCGCTCTGAGCGGAGCAGCAGAGATGGTTGGTGGGCCTCTGAGACTCAGCGGGTGAGATCTGGCAGGCCAGGATAACAAGACTTTTGTGTATTTATGTTTCCTGGGGCCCTGGCTTCTCCTTTGTGGAGGGAGATAACCTCTTCCTTCCTCTAGAAATGTCATAGCAACCACAGAAAAGACTGTATAGATGGGACCCTGCAAATGAACTTGTAGCTTTGCTTGCTATGTAACAGTGAACTGAGGCCCGTGGAACTTACTTTCAGCTCTAATGATTTTATAAACTTCTTTGTCCTGGTCACTTTGTCGTACATAAAATAGAAGGCAAAGTTGAGGGCAGATTAATGGTAGCATCGTGGTCTCAGGCTGTCTCTCTGAACTCAGGCTGGGATTGGTCTTTGCCAACAGTCAGCCTAAATATGGCAAGGGGCAGTGTTAGGTATGATGGAGAATTAACGTCAAACATGGCTCCTGTGAGACTGAGGGAGTGAGGAACAGAAGAAAAAAAATGTCTCCTGTGCTACATTGGCCCAGCTCTTGCTATCTGTTAATCCCCTGACCTTCTGTATGCCCTGACTGATAGGATCTCATTATGATTTTAGGAGCAATAGAAGCAACTTTGTCTTGGCGCTGCTCTGTCCCCCTATCCAGATATTAGCTCTTTCTTCTTTATTGTATATTATTTGATACCTATAAAAAGATACTTCTTATATGTATGAATATTAAATTATGAGGCTTATAGTAAGCATAACAAATAGCACAAGTTATGAAGCATAATAAAACAAACATATATAAACCTGCTACTCAACCTGAAGAAATCATGCTTTTGAAGCTACCTGTGTGTCCTCTACCCAGTTGTTCCTCTCCTCTCCATTCTCCAAAATTTTATCATTCCTTTGATTCAGCTCTGCTTTCAAAGCCTTTTTCTCCTGAGGTTCTTCTAATTTGGGGTATTGTTACCTTGAAGGAGTATCTGATTAATCTTAAAAATAGACGTTAGGCGGGGCATGCCAGGGTGGCTCAGTCAGTTGAGCATCCAACTCTTGATTTCGGCTCAGGTCATGATCCCAGGGTTGTGGGATCGAGCCCCACCTTGGGGTCTGCACTGGGCATGGAGCCTGCTTAAGATTCTGTCTCTTCCTCTGCCCCTCCCAATCGCCCTCTGCCCCCTGCCACCTTCCTTTGCCTCTCCCCTGCTTGTGCACGTGTGCTCTTGCTCTCTAAGATAAAAATAGACAGTAGGCAAAAATATTAAAAATATATATGTATATCTAAAATGTATATGTGTATAGATGTATATCTATGCAGACTTTAAAGTGATTCACCAAAATTTTACCAGTTAGGACAAATGGGTGGGGTGATTAAACTTGTTTTTTGTTGTCCTTTTTTTGTGCTTTTCTGAGTTAAAAAAGTTTATAATGAAATATGCCTTCGTTTTGTATTCAGAAACACTTTTTTTTTTTTCTTAAGTGGAGAGATAGCTGCAGGCTTTTTTTACAGGAGTTGCTTATCAGCTTTTGAGGAAAGGGAGGATAGTGCCAGAGAAATTGCAGATAAGTAGAAGAGTCTCATGAATCTAGTTTTGCACAGGCGGGGGCATTTCTCTTCTGGCTGCCTAGGAACTCTGATGTAAGCTCTGGGGAATGTCAGGTAAGTATTATTACTGTATTTGCATTGTCTATGAGAAGCGATGAATGTATTTCTGGACTACAACCCCCATTATGCCTTCTAATTGTCAAGTTTTAGTTGATTTTATCTTTGAGGCAGTAGCAGGTTAATGTCAGGGTGAGTTCTCTTAGCTCATTTCTATAGCATTGTAATCTGTTAATAGATCTTCTCTCGGAATGGACTTCAATCCGGGTCCTGTTAAAGCTAATTTGAAACATCATAAACCATTTGTCCTTTTTGGATATTCTGGCATGAACCCTCTTTTTGCTTCCATTTCACCTCCTCACCCACAAAGATCTTGGAAAGTAAATAAGCTTTCATGGTTCTGGTAATTGGCAGTGATGGAGTAGCTCTTTCTTGGTCATTTGTGTGGGCCTAGAGCCCTGCTGTTGAGGTTACCTTCTTTTTTATTTTTATTTTTATTTTTATTTTTATTTTTAATTTATTTTTTTAACGTTTATTTATTTTTGAGATAGGGAGAGACAGAGCATGAACGGGGGAGGGTCAGAGAGAGAGGGAGACACAGAATCTGAAACAGGCTCCAGGCTCTGAGCTGTCAGCACAGAGCCTGACGCGGGGCTTGAACTCACGGACCGTGAGATCATGACCTGAGCCGAAGTTGGACGCTAAACCGACCGAGCCACCCAGGCGCCCCGGTTACCTTCTTTTTTAATAACTAGAATGTGGGTCCTGGGAGACCAGGGACCTTTGTTTAGTTCAGTGCTGTACCTGTAATGCCTAGCACAGTGCCTGCCACATAGTAGGTACTAAGTAAATATTTGTAGAATGAATAACTTTGGCAGAAGGAAAGAAAAGTGATGAAGAGTTCACAGCTTTTCTGGTCATAAATAGTGTCCACAGTACAAGGAAAGGCATGGGGTGGACCCTGTTCTTCAAGTAATTTGTTTCTGATAACACTGCCAGTTTGCTATGTACAGTTATAAAACCTTTCCAGATTTTGTGGGAGGTGGATATAGATGGTGGTGCTTCTAGCTGGTAGGTGGGAGGGGTGGGGAAAGGACCTGACTATTTAGAAGCAAAGGGTTGATATGGAAACAAAGGGCATGGCCCTAATGTGGGCCATGACAGTAGGAACCATTATATTAAGTAGATGGCTCTCAGGAAGGTGGTTAGTGGTCCATCAGACTGCCAGAATGTTTTAGAAAAAAAATCTTCTGGGGGAATTCTTTTGCCAAGTAGAAAAGCAAGAATTAACGCAAGTAGAGCCTTGATTTTCATTCAGGAATTTTGTGAAAGAGGGGGAAAGTAGAAATGTTCATTTTGATGATACATATCTTTTTCTGTATAGAAACATGGTTTGGATGATATGGAGAGAAGGGTTTATTTTTTCTTTACAGATGAGCACCGACTTCACAGTGGCAAACTCTGTTTGATTATACTTACGTGTATTGCAGAGGTAGGTGCTGCTAGCCTTCTGATAGTAGCCCATCTCTTACAGGGTGCTTTTTTCTGCCCTTTTCTTGTTCCTGACTTTTAGGTTCCTAAAGCTTGGGAGGGAAACTCTTTCCTCTTTGTTTGTCTCCCTACATTCCTCCCACTAGAATGTAAGCTCTGAGGGGCGCCTGGGTTGCTCAGTCGGTTAAGCCTCTAACTCTTGGTTTCGGCTCAGGTCACGATCTCACGTTTTTTGAGTTTGAGCCCCATGTCAGGCTCTGTGCTGGCAGTGCAGAGCCTGCTTGGGATCCTCTCTCTCTCCCCCTTTCTTTCTGTCACTTCTCTCCTCGGGCTCTCTCTCTCTCTCTCTCTCTCACTCACTCACTCAAAATAAATAAAGTTAAAAAAAAAAGAATGTAAACTCTGATACCAAGTACTTTGTCTCCTTCACCAGTGTGTTCTCAGTATTCTCAGCATCTAGCATGTAATAGAGGCTCAATTAGTATTTACTGGATTAATTAATAATGAGTAGTGTTATAACTTCGATAATTTCAGACTAGAAGATGTAAGCTCTTAAGAGTTTTTTTTTAATGTTTATTCATTTTTGAGAGAGAGAGTGAGTGAGCGAACATGAGTGGGGGAGGGGCAGAGAGCGATGGAGACGCAGAAACCAAAGCAGGCTCCAGGCTCTGAGCTGTCAACATAAAGCCCCATGTGGGGCTCGAACTGATGAACCTGTGAGAAGTTGGACACTTAACCAACTGAGCCACCCAGGTGCCCCCCCTTTTTAAAAATTTTTTTAATGTTTATTCATTTTTGACAGAGCATGAGTGGGGGAGGGGCAGAGAGAGAAGGAGAGCGAGCTCTTAAAGAGTTTTAAATAACAGACTTAAGCCTCTGTAGAAAAAATGATAATGCCCCTTTGAAGCTGCCCATGTTGGGTTTTTTGCATTTAGCAAAATGAAAAAAGGAGCCCAGGGTGCCTCGGTGGCTCAGTTGGTTAAGCGTTCGACTCTTGCTTCGGCTCAAGTCATGATCTCATGATTCGTGAGTTCGAGCCCCACGTCTAGCTCTGAGCTGACAATGAGGAGCCTGCTTGGGATCCTCTCTCTCTGCCCACCCCACTCTCCCCACCACTTGCTCTCTCTCTCAAAATAAAACACTTAAAAAAAAAAGAATGGAGCTCAAGTTTCCTGTGGGGAGTTGGTGGAGAGAAAAGCCAAAGAGAGGAATTAGAACCTGAGTAAAGTTGGGCTGATTGCAGTTTGGTGAAGAACAAGAACCCAAGGGTGAAAATAAAAGGTGCTTTATAAGGAGGCTCTCTTGGTTGGATTAATTAGGCCTGAACTCACCCTGCATCTTGGTGGCAACAAAGGTGTAAAAAAAAAAACCACAGGACCCAAATGGTTTCACTTAGGGTGATCCCTGGTTATGGGCAGGACTTGAGTCAGTTTAGAGCTAAATTTTCTCTTCAGTTTCCTCCTTTACTATTCCTTATTTTCATCTTTTCTCTCTTAAGAAAAATAGTAAAGGTGGTCCACATGGAGTAAAGATCTTGCTCAGTTTTTCCCTTTTTATATTCTCTGTGAAAAGGTGACCTACTTTTCACCAGGTTATGGGTTGCTGGTTATAGAAGAGCTGCTTGTTATTATTATTATTTTTTTTAGGTTTTATTTATTTAAGTAATCTTGGGGTACCTGGGTGGCTTAGTCGGACGAGCATGTCCGACTCTTGATTCCGGCTCAAGTCATGATCCCAGGTCTTGAAATTGAGCCCTGAGTTGGGCTCCATGCTGAGTGTGGAGCTTGCTTAAGATTCTCTTTCTCTCTGTCTCTCTCTCTTCCTATGCCCCCTTCCCTGCCTTGTGCTCTTTCTCTCTCAGTCTCTCCATCCAGCATGAGGCTGGAACTCATGACCCAAGATCAAGAGTCGCATGTTCTTCTGACTGAGCCAGCCAGGTGCCGCTACAAGAGCTACTTATTAGCAGTGGGCTGGTTGTAATTGCTTTTCAGAAATCTTTCTATCTTTAAAGGAGTTGTTTTTCACAAATTGTAACAGTTCTTAGTAATTGGAGTCTGTCAGATCTTCAAAAACAGTGTTGGGAAAGGGCCAAGGGATATTTATTACAATGCACGGGTGAGAAGTTTTTGATTTTCTGTCAGTCTTGAGCAAGGCCAGAGATAGACAGGGTCTTCCCTACTGCCTTGCTGCCAGCATAGCAGTTTTCTCCTGTTGTGCCAAGCCCATTCCCAGTGGAGTACAGACCTTTCTTCCTAATCGTGGCTCCTCATGTGGAGTCTGCACATGTATCCTGCAGCCCTGATGAAAACCTTCAAGCTGTCACAAATAGAGCAGGCTCCTTGGGCAGATGGAAAGGAAGAGAAAATAAGAAAACAGATTCCTCTCAGCACTCGCCTCAAGTCCCTGTGCCTTAATTTTTATTGTTTGTAATTTGCTGAGAGATTTTTGACCAGTTAGAGACACACTGTGGAATTATATCTAAGTAAAGTCTCCTGGCTTAAGTAGAGTTTGACATTAAGATTCTAGGCTCATCTCATTAGCTCTTCAACTGGTCCTTGAAAGTAGTAGTTCTTGAAGTCCAAGGATTTATAGCAAGTGTGATAGATTGTAAACTGAGTTTCCTAAATATAGCTCTCATTCCTTACTTTTTCTCCTTATTTCTATTTTTTAAGGATCAGTATGCCAATGCATTTTTGCATGACGACAATATGAACTTTCGAGTAAACTTACATAGAATGGTAGGTGTGATTTTGTTTCTTGTTTTTCTTAGAGGAAATTTTTGGTGTGTTGGCAGGATTTGGGAGGATGAAATTGATCCTACTTAGAACAAATGTGGGTGGAATGTTGTACTAAAGAACTTTTGCTTAACTGCTGTTCAACAGGCCCATGCCTGTTGTTGGATTTTTTTTTTTTTTTTTTTTGCATGTCATGGAGCTCTTTCTTACTCAAGAGAGGATGAAAAGATCCACAACCATATTCTCATGGCAATGATTTTAGAATGTATCAGTAGAAGTATCAGAAACCAGTAGATTTCCACAAGGAGATGGGTCTAAGCCTTTCATTTGCAAAATGCCCTGTGACCTTTGATAGTTAAGACCACATGCTGCTTTATTTATCTGAGAGGTGGGGGAAATTGAATTTGGAAGATCAGGGAATTTCTTAGAACTTGGAGATATGTTTAAAAATATCATGTTGAGGTTTACATTTCAAACTTAACTTTTGTTTTTTGCAACTGCTACTGTTGCTGCCTCTACACAGTTACCTGCTCCTTTTCTTTTTCTTAATTATTTTATCAAAGAAAAGATACCAGTATGTCTCTTTTGTTCTTAGTAATGTCCCTTGTATAGATAAAATCAAGGTAAAAACAACAGCTTTCCCATTGTAGTATGCTCCAGTGTCCATTGAGGCTGTTGTCTTGCTGTGAATTGTGTTTTTGTCACAGGCCTGCATTGATAACTGAGAAGCATTTATAAGTCCTCCCTGCCCCACCCCACCCCCATCACTAGAAAAAGAAAGAAAAGGTAGCATGTCAGCAGAGTGATTTTATTTGCATGAAGAACATGATGATGAGCCATTGGATGTCAGTTCATGTGTCCACTAATTTCATTTCTTTTTTGTGTGCAGCCTATGAGACACAGGAAGAAGGCAGCAGACAAGAACCTTCCCTGCCGTCCCTTAGTATGTGCAGTACTGGGTGAGTCTTATCAAAATTGGCATTTTCCTGAGCCAGTGACGGATTTTCATGATTAAGAGGAGGGATAGATCCTGGTTGATGTGCTTCTCCCTCAAAGAAGTTACTAGTTACGTTTCTTCTCTGGTGTAAGAAACCATGTTTATTGTTCAGTTTGGTAAAACAACTCCGGTGACTAGATTGCTCAATTAAAGCGTTCTCTTGTTCAAAGAGAAAGATCTTTCCAGGGAGATAAATGGGTAAGTCTAAGCCTGGTACATGATTTAAATTTGTAAAATGTTTTATTCCTGATCAAGATTTCAAATTCTTCACTCTCTTCTTGGTTCATATTGATGTGTCAGCTGGCCAGGAGGCTTGAGGTTCAAGGTTCAGCTATACAAAAATTTCCTTTGAGTAAATTAAGCTGAGATGAGGCTGACAGAGCTGACAGTAGGGGGTTGTAACTTAGGGAATTTTGTCTGCCCAGAATTCTGCATTTTCCTCAGGGGAATGATATGAACTCTTAATCCCATTTCACTTGGATTTTCAGCCCTAGTTCCTAAATCTACCTGATTTTAGAAACAGTAATTAAGACTATATAATAAGCCTCCATTGACCCAAAGCCCCACAGACCATTTCAGTCAATATCTGTCAAACTGAGCGTGATTGTGAGATGAGATAGACTGACATCTCTTTAAAGTGGAGTCTCGAGTTGTACAAATGCGATCCATAATTTCTTCTCTACTTGCCTCATTGCTCGGTTCTCAGAATATGATTTCCCTCTGGCATTTTGCTTTAGTGCCGTGGTACAAAATATCTGTGCAGTGAAATCTCTTGTGTACGTGAATTTATTGGCAGGTCAAGGTATCCTTCTGGAAGTAGGAGAGTGAGCTAATTGTTACTTTACAAGTGGCAGGTAGTGCAAGTGTTGTGAAAAGTGCCTTATATAAAATAAATTTCAGTGTATGTGAATAAAGACGTGGTTAGCGGTTGCCATTCAGCATGAGAGCAAGGTATACTCAGGTTTTTTTTCCCAACTCAAAGGCATGGAATGCATTTCATTCTGATTCATCTAATTGTTATCCTTTTCCCATTCAGACCTGATGGTAGAGTTTATTGTAACACACATGATGAAGGAGTTTCCTATGGATCTGTATGTGTAAGTATCATGGTTTGCTTAATGTGTACAAATCTATTTTATAGAATTGAGTGATAGGAAATTTATAGTCACATTTCTATATACTTTGCTTCAGGAAAAACACACTTGTGTATGAGTGTCAGGGAGCATTTTATGGCCTGGATTTATACATCTTTCCAGAAGGGAGAAACTGTACAAACCACAGTTTGGATTCTGCACATATCTTCATTATCCCTTTAGGCACACTGCATGGAGAACAAGGTTGATGCACTGAAGTAGTGATCATGGGTGGCTCCTGTAATCCAAAGATACAGAATACCAGCAGGCCACTTAGTCATCCCTAGGCATTGGCGTGAAAGTAGTCAGAAGTAGTTAGGATGTAGGAAAAGGCCAGAGAGATAGAGCTTCTTAGCCTACATTGTCCTCAGCAGCCTAGTCAGAACCATGTTAGCTAGGTAAATTACGCATGTAGTGTCCTGGTTGGGAGATTCCTGCCTCCTGAGATCAGATTGTTTATCCCATTTCTTTAAACCAACACAACTAGAGGCAACTGAAAATCATCCTATTTTAATAAAGTTTAAGCCTTTAGGCTTTCTCTCTCATTTGATGTTTCTTCATTCTTCTTTAGTGCCCAAGAACAGCTGTGCTACATTAGTGTGATCCCAAATATGTATATTATCTTTTTTCCTTAAAAAGTATCTAAATTGAGGGGTGCCTGGGTGGCTCAGTTGGTTAAGTGACTGACTTCGGCTCAGGTCATAATCTCACGGTTCATGAGTTCGAGCCCTGCGTTGGGCTCTGTGCTGACAGCTCAGAGCCTGAAGCCTGCTTCAGATTCTGTGTTTCCCTCTTCTCTCTGCCCCTCTCTTGCTCGTGCTTTTTCTCTTTTAAAAAGTAAATAAACATTAAAAAAAAAAAATCTAAATTGAGTCTGACAACAGAATCAGTACTTCCATTTTTTTCAGGAGGAGAGTTGTTTCGTGAACAGCAAGGTCAGTGTACCTCACTCCAGTGCCAGGCCTGGGATCTAGGAGGTATAAAGGATTTTACTCTGAATAGAGTAGCCCTCCAGCTCTTTAGACCGTGGGTCATGTCATATAGCCTTGGCTTCTTAGGTCTAAATTAATGCTACAAATTTCGCGTTTAGGTTAAGTAGGTTGCAGTTTGCATTTTTCTATTTGCATTTTCTTTTGAAAATGAGGAAAGAAAGTGAGCCTGATTCTTTATTTTAATTGAAAGACCATGGAAGCTGCTTTTTTTTTTTTTTTAATGCTGATTAGATTAGTGTTTGGCTCATTTTAGGTGTATCTCTGAACCTTAGTACCTTAGGGGTCAGATTTATTATACTACAACTTTATTTGTTACTTGATTATCTCATGTTCTAGTTTTAGGATATGCTATTTACTTTGTAGTTTATTATTATAGTTGTTGTTTTCTCATTTTCCAGGTAAGGAAACTTAGACTCCAGAGATGGAGTGCTTTGCTCAGGGTTATTCTGTTAGTAAGCACCACTGCCTTTTCCTGAAGCCAGCTTTTCTTACTGTAAATTCTAGGCTATTGCTATCCCTTCTCTGGTGTATTAGTTACCATTGCTGTGTACAAATGACCCCAAACCTAGTGGTTTAAAACAAATATTTGTTATCTCAGTATCTGTGGCTCAGGAATCCAGGAGCAGCTTAGCTGGGTAGTTTTGGCATAAGGTTTCTTACAAGGCTGCAAAGTGTTAGCTGGGCCTGTAGACATCCAAGACTCTAATGGGGCTTGAGAATTTGCTTCCAAGCTCACTTACATGGTTGGTGGCAAACCTCAGTTCCTTGCCATGTGGCCCTCTCAATAGGGTTGCTTGCCATGGCAGTTGGCCTCCCCCAACGCTAGTAATCCAAGAGAGAAGAGTCTAGGATGGAAGCCATAGTGTCTTTTATAACCTGATCTCAAATGACCCACCATTTCTATTGGGCACATAGACCAACTCTTTTACAGTGTGGGAAGGGACTACACAAGGATATGAATATGCCAGGAGGTGGGGACCACTGGGGCCATCTTGCAGGCCGACTACCATAGTCACACACCCAGTAAGTTGCATCACCAGGATTCAGACTCCAGTCTCTCCGACCCCAGAGACTGTACTCTTAACTACTACTGCGATAAGTGACAAAGGAAAGATTTGTACAGGGTGACTAATGCTGACTGGGGCATCAGAGAAGATAACAGAGAAGATTGCATTTGACCTGAGTCATGAAGAAACAGTGGGAGTTTTCTATGTGGAGGAGTCAGGGAGGGACACACCAAGCAGGGTACCAGCATGTTCAGAGGCTTGAAAGTGTGGCATGTTTGGAGAGTAGAAAGTAATTCAGGATGATTAGAGTGTAGAGTGCATGGAGGAAGCATAGGAGAGTAGAAAGATGGCTGCCTAAGTGGCTGATGGTGGACAGTTGAAAGTGGGATGACATAAGATTGGGTGTTCAGTATGTAGAATTACAGGTATGTAGCTGTCTACCCAAATCCTCACATCCCAGCCAATGACCCTGGTCTACATAAATATTTTAATTCCCTCCCTGCCCGCCTCCCCCCCCCCCCCCCCCCCCCCCGCCCCCATTTCTAACTTTTTTGGTATTGCCTTGCTTTCTCAGTTGCTTTTTTCACCTGTTCCCTAATTGAATGTCCTGAGGTTAGGGAAGATGGAGGAGATAATGAGGCATCAAGCTGACAGCGGCTGGGCAGAAGGTCACACCCTCAGGCTGAATCCACTTTCTTCATTACTACCCGTGGGCATATTTCCAGATCTCCCCACCCCCTCCTCCAGCCCTCTTCCCAGCTTTTGGCATTTGGAGCATCAAGTCCTTTTTAGGTGAACTTCTCTGCTCCCAGCTGGGCATCAGGCCAGGTTGCTGTTCTCACTTCTCATTATGTACTGCTTTTCAGCATCGTACAGCAGAGTGAGAAATTGAAAGCAAAATGAATTTCTACCATTTCAGATAAGTTTATAATCCTCCTGGTAAAATATGAAGAAATAGAGAGTGTGGAAAGCCTTAATACTCCAAACCAGAATCTGGGTCAAAAATGAAACAATTTCACATCTGTGTATGAATGCTGTAGGTGAAGTAATAATGGAGAAAGGTACTTATAAAAAAGGAGAGAGAGAGAGAGAGAAAAGGCAAGTCTTGCCTGGAGCAGTAGGAGGTGGGGAAACTTAACCAATTAATTTCATTCCTGACTGTATTTCTTGATTCTTGCTGCCACCCCCACTGCTGCCACAGGATTTGGGAGGGAGGAGAAGTAGTCTCTGAGGAGAATATGTTTCCTTTAAGCTTCTCTTACATGCAGGACTTTCTCAGTAAGAGATTCTCAAACCTGGGGGGAGGCTCTGGAAGAAAGTAGAGACGTCAGTGGACCCCACAAGAAGACTTCAGGCTAGAGTGGAACTGTCTCATGTTGAAACAGGAAACAAAATGCCCCAGAGAAGCAGTACATTTAGAGTAATTCAGCCAGTATTTTTAAGGCTGTAACAGTTGTGAAAATTTTCATTCTGCTTGGTAAATAGTGTAAGTTATTGAGACCACCAGGCTGGTGTTGTCACCTGTTGGGTGGCTGCAGAAGCAGGAGCAGAGCTCAGGAACAGTGTCATAGCCTTTGAACCAGAGGGTGGTGGCAGAAGTGGGGGCACAGGTAGTATCTCCCTGCTGCTCTGCAGGGGCTCCACGTTGGGTGGCATTGTGAACAGAGCCGAGGTTCAGGCTGTCCAGATCCCGGGCCATGTGAGAGGTGCTGGTGTGCAGGAATGTACTGTGCATGGTTGGTCCTTTCTCTGGCTGATTAATATTCCATTGTATGGATGTGTGACATCATTTTATTTATCCATTCATCAGTGGATAGACATTTGTGTTGTTTATATCTTTGGCTATTATGAATAATGCTACCACCAACATTCACTTACAAATTTTGTTTTTAAATGTTTATTTTGAGAGAGAGCATGTGCGTGTGCACACAAGCAGGTGAGGAGCAGAGAGAGAGAGAGAGAGAGAGAGAGAGAGAGAGAGAGAGAGAAGAGAATCCCAAGCAGACTCCACGCTCAGCACAGATCCTGACATAGGGCTCAATTCCACGACTGTGAGATCATGACCTGAGCTGAAATCAAGAGTTGGATGCTTAACCGACTGAGCCACCAAGTCAGCACTGCCCATCTTTCTTATTAGGGGCGTTATTATTTTTTCTTATCAATTTGTATAGACATACACATTAAGCATAGTAATGCTTTGGTATCTTTTGCTACAAGTATAATTTCCCATACGGTTTGGCTTTAATGTAATTTAAAAAATCACACAAGGTATTCATTTTTAGGAAGTAAATTTCATGAGTATTCAACTTTGTACTTTCCTCCATGGCTTTTTATGCTTTCAAAACCGTCCCCCAGTCAGAGATGAAAAAACATTTTTTGTTAGGTTTATAATGTTTATTTAAAAAAAAATGTTTTTTAACGTTTATTTATTTATTATTGAGAGACAGAGAGACACAGAGCGTGAGCAGGGGAGGGGTAGAGACGGGGGAGACACAGAATCTGAAGCAGGCTCCAGGCTCTGAGCTGTCAGCACAGAACCCGACGCTGGGCTCGAACTCACAAACTGCTAGATCATGACCTGAGCCAAAGTCGGTCGCTCAACCAATTGAGCCACCCAGGCGCCCCTAGGTTTATAATGTTTAAAAATGTCTTTCCTATTTGCTGCCTATTTGGAGGTACTCCCCCAAACATATATGTTATTGTGATGTGAGTAATATTGAATATTCCAGTGATGTAGAATTGTATCATCCAGTAGAAGTTTTAGTGATGATAGAAAAGTTCTGTATATTTGTGCTGTCCAGTGTTGTTGCCGCCAGCCTCATGTGGCTGTTGAGTGTTTGATAATGTGGTTAGTGCAAGTGAAGAATGAATTTTTAATTTAACTTTTAATGTAAATACAATTTAAGTTAATTATGAATTAAGCCAAAATTTAATTTAAAATTTAAAAACAAATTAAAATACTTCTGAAGACTTAAGGTCTTTAATTTTTTATTTTTGTATCCTGTGTTTGCAACATCAAACGGAGTGGTCTAATTCTGCTTCACTGATAAATGCTTTCCTCTGGGGAAAGATAACTTAAGGGAATGGTATCCATAATGCCTAATGAATGGCTGACCTATATGTGATTATAGCCCCCTTTTCCTAATGATAAAGGGAGTTAGCACAAGCACTGTGTGCGGGTGGCTGGGGGAGAACAGTTTAAAAGCTAAAGTGTCTTTCTTTGACATGGTACAAATTCATATCCAGCGTCTTTAGTGGCCTTAGCAAAGCTGTCTTGCCAAAGTAAAGGGTATCTGCGGTGAGTTGCATCAGACTCTTAGGCTTATCCCAGTTTTCCTCTGTTACAGACGCTGCATTCAGGTAGTACATAAACTACTTTGCTACCAGAAGAAGTGTAGAGTACGCCTGCATTACACCTGGCGGGAACTCTGGTCAGGTAACTTTCTATTCTGAATTCATCTTCTTTCTCTATATTTTTTATGAGCCTCTAGGGCTAGGCACAGATGAATTTTTTTTTTTAACTTTTTAGTTTGTTTAGGATGCTTCTAATCGAGACCTGGGAATGCCACATATCTGTTCCATACTTTCTCTCAAATTCCTTCTCCCCCATATTTTTTTTTATTAGCCAGTAGAAACAATTGAATATATCTGAGTTCTAATGATTCTTGCTTTGAGTAAGAGTGAGGTAGGAGGAGTCCGTACAAACTTGGATTCTCCCCCCATTCCATGTGGTAGCAGCATATGGACTATAGGGAGTCTTCTGTGTTTCCTCAAGATGAGTAATCTCAGGAGGAATGTCATAGGGAGAGGGGGCGGGGAGGGGGTGGAGAGATGGGGGGAATCCTGTTCTTTGTGTTACATCTGGCGTTATTACTGTTTACAGACAGTGTCATTTGTACCACTCCCCCTGTGCCAGAGACAAAAACAGCAAATTACAGTGTTTACTTTTGTCTTTGTATCCATTTGGTAGCCCAGTAAAGTCACAGCCACCCCTGCTGGCGGGAAGTGGTCCTTCTCTAAGGGTACAATTAATGCTGGCTTGCCACCCCTTTCTTTTGTGTAACTAAATTGGAGGTTTCAGGAAAGCAGAGGAGACATGCTCCCCGAGGCATTTGCTTGCTGATAGGTCCTGTGACTTTTGTGACCTGATGGTACAATAAAGTCTTTTTCAGATGATTACAGTGGATGAATGGTTGCCCCACCCATGAGAGCTTCTCTGTATTCTCAACAGAGGAGGGTGTGTTAGTGTCAGAGCCTTTATGAGAAACAGGCCAGTAACTCCACCCCCTCCCATGGAATTCATCTCACTTGTTGTGACACATGGTTTCCTCCCAACCCAATTTGGCTTTCTAAATTTAGTCCTCTATAATGGGAAGTAGAGATCTTTAATTAATGGATTAGCAAGTTCTTTGCAGTTATTGCCAATGGTGGTGAAGGGTGAACAGGAGAAAAACACTAAGTGGCAATAGTGGCATTTTCGTATTTTAGGAGAAAGGAGTATGATTGTGTGAAAGTTTGAGATTGAGGGAATATCAGACGGTCTAAAGAGATCAAAAGAGATTGAAATGACTAAAAGGCGGTAGAATCTCCTGGGTAGAAACCATTCTTTTTAATATACAGGAGTATGGTGGTTGCCTATAGGATAGTTATATGACTGTTAGGTTCTAAAAAGTTAGGTTTAAAGAGAAAACACAAAAATGATACAAATCTATGGATGTTGGTACAGTTGTAGGACTTACAACGAGTACAAATGGCTTATGTCTGTAACTGGGGTTAAATTAACCATTGTAACATTAACGAGTTGGTGGCAGTAGTTTTTGCCTGCTTTTGATTCTTTCCTGGTTTGATTTTCTCTTTTTCTGCTTTATTTTTTATCCTAGCCGTCCTGTCTCTGGTCCTTGGGATCTCTCTGGCTTTTCTTCCATCCTCATCACCTGTGGTCCTCTTCCTCATTGTTCGTTGCATTGCCTTTTCCATGTTGCCTTTTACTGTTCACCCTAGTCTGTCTCCCTGGGGCCCGGGGCCTTCCATTACTCTCTTTCCTCCACCTTGTATCCTGTCCTTTGTGCCACTGCTGTCATACATTCTACTTGTACAGATGTTGTAAACCCCAAAATACATTGCCATCCTCTTTGTTTAAAGAGGCAGTTATCAGGGCACCTGTGTGGCTCAGTCGGTTAAACGTCTGACTCTTAGTTTTGGCTCTGGCTCAAGTCATGATCTCATAGTTCGTGGGTCCGAGCCCGCATCAGGCTCTGTGCTGACACTGTGGAGCCTGATTGAGATACCCTGTCTCCCTCTCTCTGTGCCCTTCCCCCACTTGACTGTGCACTCTTTCTCTCAAAAGTAAATAAACAAACATTAAAAAAAGAGGCAGCTATCTTTTCAAGAAATTAAAAATGTCTTTTATACTTATCTTTTCTTGACCTTAGCATTTCCCCATTCTGGCTAGGAAATTGTGAGGCAGGAGACCACTTTTATTCTGTGTTGGTCAGTGACTTTAAGTCTTTGAGTACTTTGTCACGTGCAGCTCTGGTCCGAATTATGTGCTATCCCTGGACTGATTGATTGGCATTCTGTGGTCCTTGATAGGTTCAGAGGAGATGTTTATGAGGGTCATTGTAGTAATGCTTGGACGACTTCTTGTTCCTGAGGCCTAGGCACTTGTACTAGAGTTCTCTGCCAAATGAGGTTGGGTCCTTTTCCTATAGAGACTGGGTGAGCCTCCTGGAACCCTGGCTCCGTGTGTTCGTACACAGAGTGTACAGTGAGATGGAGAGCAGCAGGTGTTAAGGAAAGTTGCAAAATACTACACTAAATCTGAGGCATCAGAGCCCATAATAATGTATAATATTGCAATCAGTGAATATAAATGTGGCTGTGGTGGATCCACCCACTCCTTGGCTGGCAGTACCCCTCATATGTTGGTATGCCCATGCTTTACTCTTTCTTTGCCTTCTAGGTTTAGGTATTTGCTAGAGATGTTTGAACCTCACGCTGGAAAATATGCTGATGTGTATAGATGCTTGACATACATGTGCTGCAAACTTTAATTGAATTTTATTTGTAAGTAAAACTGATAAGACATGTTGTTAGATTGGACACACAGAAGCCGTTGGGTGTCTCGGAAGCAGTTGGCTAGGGCCCAAATGCCTTTTGTCGTTTGGAATGTGGGTGTGTAGTATCACTGTGCTTAAAATGGTGATTTTATCCCTATGCTGTTTGACTATAGTCAGTTGCTCTTTGTTATTGGGGAGGTGGCCAGAGGTCCCCTTCCAGATACCCATATGGAATTCCTAGGCTTGGTCTTGTTGACAAGAAGGCAGCTGTATTAGTTGGGGGTTTGATCCTGCCTGATATGTTGGTTTTGCATATATAAGCCCTGACCTACTCCGTGCTGCCATTATCTATTTATATGGTGCCTGTCACCATGGTATTTGAGTATGTGGGGAAATATATTTAGGCTAACTTCAAATAGAATAGGGAAAGGGATAAGTCCTGCCTCTCTCATTGCCCTCTTTTTAGCAATCACTATTTTTCCCTAAGTTACGGAAAGTTCAACAGCTCTTCCTTCTCTGACCTCTAGACTGCCTAGATCTCCTATTTTAGGTAAAAGATTAGGTCTTAAATCTATTCTCTGTAGGGATAGAAAACTAGGTTTTATGATCAGATTCTAGGAGATAGGTCTTTACCTTTGAGAATATAATGAAAAATGATCTTTGTGTCCAGAAAAATGCCCATTTGTACATATGTATTTTGCATATAATTTTAGAGAATTCATGGCCCCCCTGAAGCCATCCATGATCCTTTGCTAAGAATCTCTGTCTTGGGGTGCCTGAGTAGCTCAGTCAGTTAAGCAGCAGACTCTTGGTCATGATCTCACAGTTTGTGAGTGCGAGCCCTGCCTTGGGCTCTGCTTGGGATTCTCCCTCTCTCTCTGTCTCCCTACTCCCCCCCACCCCCAGCCGCTAGCACACTCCCTTTTCTCTCTCTCTCAAAATAAACAAACATTAAAAAAAAAAAAATCGAATCTCGGTCTTAATTTTAGGTTGCATGGCCTCCTAATTAATTCCGTTTTCATAGAACATCTTACTATCTGGTTTAATATTTTTCATTTACCGATCATACTGTATTCCTCCTGGGAACTTTACCTTTACAATCTCCTCTCTGAACTTCTTAGGCTAAAGAGCACATTGGTCACTATGTCTTAGTTTCTGTGTCTTCCTACAGCACTTTGGGTTTCTATTTTAGCATACTGTATTGTTTTGCTGTGTTTGCATAAGTCTGTATAATGATTTATTTAAATATCTTTCTTTCCTCTTAAAGTTCCTATAGTGCAAGGCCTGTGTTTTTATCATTGCTTTATCCTGAGCACACTACTTGGCTTATAATAGGCGTTCAGAAAACGTTTGAATGAATAAATAAATGGGTAAGTGGACATGTGGAATTTCCATAATTGATGAATCAACATTCTCTTAAAGTAGCATGGTGTTATGTCTCTGCCTGAAAACAACAACAACAATGATAACAATAATAGAACCCAGTAGGATGTTTGTTGTCATGTTTCTGTTGAGCTGATTTCATCACCTTTTTATTTGAATTGTTGATGTGACAGGGAGTGGTGGGTGATTTCACTTTCCTTTGTCTGTTTCTTCCTTACCTACAGATACATGGATTGCTTTTAACTAAGTAAAAATGGAAACTTTGTTGGTTTCTAAGCCATTAACCAAAGAATGAGCAGAATGTTTAGAGAGAAGCATGCAGTTGTTAGAGAGGAAAAGACCTGAACAAAGCTTCATGGGTGGAGTCAGCTTTTTTCACTTCCTCTGCAGGCAGACAGGGCAATGGGGAGGCAGTCTGCATTTAAACAGTGTAGCTTTCCATAGTCCTAAAACATGGGTCGATTTAAAGGCAGATTTATACTGACATTTTATACTCGACATTTATCTATGGATCACAGTCCTTCTTACCCTTTCACTTTGCCACATCCCTGGTGATGTCATTATTTTTATCACCATTTGTTGGGGAAGGGAGTGGAGGTGTAGAAGGGTAAGTGCCTTGCTAAGGATCATGGAACCAGATACTAAGCAGAGTCATGATTAGAACTTAGAGTTCCTGACTCCTATGCTCAGACGCAGATCACTAGGCAACATTTGCCTCCCTGCAGGAAGAAAGGCCCCTAAAGCCCCCAAAACAATCTGTTCAGCTTCACTGTGCTAAATAGCATCCAGAGCATTCACAGCTTTGTGAAAAAGAGAGAAATTGTACATGGCCTGACCTTTTAGATACCTACTGGGAGATATGGAAAACCCAGAGAGTGTCACAGCTTTGTGGATCCAGCTGGCTTTCTCATCGCTGGCAGAAGCCTGTGACTTCATGGTTAGGTATACCTTGAGACTGGGAATTGAGAGGCTTTTGTTGGAAGCTTGTTATATTGTAGGTGTTGTCATACAGGACTGAAAATTTTCAAGAGAAAGACTGACCTGAGCCTTAGGTAGATCTGTGCATTCTTGTATAAGTATAACTTTGACAGCTTGTCAGCCCTTCCTGATTTGGGGAAACTATCCTTTGAACTTTTAATTATCAGCTTTTTTTTTTCTTGTTTAGTTTCTTTTTTAAACTTTCAATTTAAAAAAATTTTTAATTTTGATATAATTATAGAGTCAGGAAGTTGCAAAAATAGTATAGCGAGTTCTCGCACCCTTCACCCAGCTTCCTCCAATGGTGACATCTTATATAACTCTACAATATTGCCTCTTTTAGATTTGAAGAAGGTGTAGGGAGGAGGGAAGGACAAGCAGTAAACAGCTAGAGTAGATGGGAAGAGGAATTTTGGCAGCTGCTGTTGCTATTTTGTTTTTAAAATTGCTTTTTAAATTGTTCTTCCTCTTTCCCCCAAATTTTCTCTGATGTAGGAGAAGATGTTACAAGATGTATTCTAGGCTTGATGTGCCTAATTAAGAGTGTTCTAGCTTCCATGTGCAAAAAGATGGAGGCTTCTTTCTTCTGTGGATAATCAATTCCTCTTAGAATGTTTTAATACAGGGTCATTAGAACGCATTTTTCTGTTTCCATAATTTGGTTACGAAAGATTCTGTACAGCAGCGTAGAAAGCCCCAGGACTGAAAAAGAATGCCAGGAAACTCTTTTTTTCCTTCAAATCACCACATTTGGCTAAATCTGAAATTTATACTATTTTGACTCTTTCTTTCATCCCCTCAGAAACTTGGCAGAAGCAAAAGATAAGAATTTCTAACAGGTTTAGCCTGTTAGAGGGAGAAAAAGATTCCCACCAGAAAGCCCCTAAAAAGAGTGAGAAATCTCTGTTCTTTTCTCTGCACATGAAGTCACTTCCTATCCAGAGAAATGTCAACTCTTACAGGCCCATTAGCATCTTGTCAACTAAAAGAGACAGAGGAAGGAGTAGCTGTGCTTTTGTTGCCTTGCCTGTACTAGTTCTAAAGGAACATATCATTTGGTTTCATGAGGTGCCATTGTTTCTAGAACTCCAGTGAGCAGGATAGGTCTGTGACTGGTTTCTGTCATTTTGGCAGGTAAAGTTCTTGGTTCCACATCACATGCCCCCACTGAGACACGGTCTCACTGACTATTAGATTTCTTAAAGGGTGATGATTTTGGCTACCTTTCAGCTAGGCAGTGCTGGAAAAAATAAGCAGGTGGTATAGGGCCCTAGAAGGCAGTGGCTTCTGAGCAAGGTTACAGGCGGCTGCACAGGAATGAGGTAGATGGGATCCTGCATTTCCCAGAGTCTGAGTTCCATCTGGGAACTTTCACCTAAGGGCTCATTTTCATGGTAAAGAAGAGGGTGTGTGGTAACTGGAAGAATTGCAGTGTCCCCAAGTAAATGGAGACTTGGAGATAGTTGAGAACCTTATTTTCCCTTCTAAGCAGACTACGCACTTCAACAGCAAGGAAAATATAAGATAGAACCTAATTTCCACTTCCAGAAAAGATTTGTAGGGGTGCCTGGCTGGCTTAGTCAGAAGAGCATGCCACTCTTGATCTCGGGGTCACAAGTGTGGAGATCTCGGGGTCATGAGTGTAGAGCTTACTTAAATAAAAGTTTAAAAAAATGATAAAGAGAGGATTTGTTCTTTTTTCCAGTTCATCTGGAGGACTGTGGAGTCTTCAGCTGTGCAGCCTATTGATGTACTTTTTTTTTCTTATTGTGGTAAAGTCACATAATGCTTACCATCTTAACTTTTTAAATGTACAGTTCAGTGATGCTAAATGTTCACATTGTTGTGCAGCCATCACCACCATCTATTCCCATAACTCTTTTCATCTTGTAAAACGAAAACTCTATGCCTATTAGACCAGAACTCTCCATTCTTTCCTTTGCCAGCCCCTGGCAACCAGCGTTCTACTTTCTGTCTTTATGATTTTGATTACACTAAGCACCCCAACTAAGTGAAATCCTACAGTGTTTGTCTTTTTGTGAGTGGCTTATTTCACTTACTATAATGTCCTCAGGTTTAAGGAATCAGATTCTCCCTCAGACTTGGCATTTTTGGTTGTTACTATTTTTGTTTATTATTTTTATTTTTATTTTTGTAGGTTGCTTCTGCCCAGGATCAGCCCGAGTATAAACGTTATGTCTTCTTCACTCTCTTCTGAGACTTTTCTTGGGCATGTGCAGTCACTTTTTAATTTTCCCTGTATATGCAGTTGTTTTACTTTTTTAAGTTTATTTATTTATTTTGAGAGAGTGAGCGAGAGAGAGCATAAGCGGGGGAGGAGCAGGGAGAGAGGGAGTGAGAGAATCCCAGTCAGGCTACATGCTGAGCCTGATATGGGGCTCAGTCCCCTGAACCAAACCGTGAGATCATGACCTGAGCTGAAATCAAGAGTTGGACACTCAACTGACTGAGTCCCCCATGTGCCCCTATGTGATTGTTTTTGAATGTTCTAGTCTTTAATGTCTGGCTCCCAAAAGGAGAAAGACAAAGAAATGAAGGTGGAGAAAAAAGGGGCACTTGGCCCTTTAAATCTTGTGGATGTAGTTTATCTGCATGGGACAGGGCTTGCCCATCAGTGAGGGGAGGTACAACAATAATGGCTGCCTGCTTTCTCTGCATCTCTGTAATCAGAAACAACAATCAGCTATCAGAGCACAGATCCCCAGTATTTGGAGGACAGGGTCCTTTTTGCCCACCTTAGCTCCTATAGACTGCTGCAGGACCAAGTGCATAGCTGCTTGCCACATGGCTGGTGGGGAGCAAGTGGGGGATGGACAGTTGCTTCTGTGCTAAGAGCTCAGATTGCCCAAAATTAACCAAAACTTACCATCCAGGTCTTCCCCAGAAGTTGCCAACTTCTACCAGACTTCAGAGTTCCACAGTAGTTAACATCAGACAAATTCTGCTACTGCAGTTACTGTCTAGGTAGGGAGAGAGTTTCCTGGTACTTTCTACTGTGCTGTCTTCCCAGAGTCCTCCCACTGGATATACTAACTTTTGTGTTCTGTTCACCTGGAGAGGCTCATAATGCACAACCAAAGCCATTTCATTCTCTTGTTTGATTCATTGGTCTCTTTTAGTGAGGTGCTTGGGTTTGCAGCCAGACAGATGCCAATATTCTGAGAGGCCACCTGGTGTATCTTAAAATTATTCTGTTGGTAGGTATTGGCTTCTAAGTCCTTCCGGTGCCACTTTGCTCATTGACAGTGAGCCTGCTGATTCTTGGCAGTGTCCTTGGGTAATCGGTGATTTTGTCCAGAGATGGTGGAATTGGCTAAAGTTTATAGTGCCTCTGGGGTTTTGGAGGCATTGGCTTGTTACACTAGTGCTATTTCTAGCCTGTCCTTGGAGTTCCTCTGCCTTTCTTCTAAGCAAGTGAGATGCTAATATTGCTCTTTTATCAGTCACTGTGAAATTACCCATTTCCCCAAAGGAACCTGGTTTGATTTGGATCTGTGGAGTCTCATCCTAACTCCAGGCCAGGCCAGAAAATAAGGGCCTCGTTGAGTCTTGTCTTTGCTTTCTATCTCTTTTTTTTTTCATAGTATGTTTAAGCTATTCAAATGGGCAGAGAGCTCTCTGACCTGATTCTTTTGAGACATTTATTTGTACTCTGCTAGAGGCTCTCTGTCTCCTTCCTGTTTTTAATATTATTTAAATCTCATTCACTTGGTTTTGTGATTAAACCTCTCCTCTGCTTCTCTGAGGCAGGCATATGAGCTACCACTTAATTGTGTCTTCCTGTAGTTGGCTTGTTCTCTGCACCTGGTTTACCTTAATGTGGGGGACAGGTTGTAGTCCTGGAGAAGTTCCCGTATCCATTATTCATTCTACTCTTCTACATGACAACACAGTTTGCTGCTACTCTCTCCTTGAATTCAAAGCAGTTTAGGGAAAAATCTGGGCAAGTCCTCATTATGTGGGGTACATTAATGTTAGGAGCAGCTCTGCAAACCAGGTTCCTTGTGGGGTGGGAGAGGCCTGTGTGCAGTGGCAGGATTCTCCGGTGGATAGTCCCAGAACCTGTACACTCTCCTATATTCCACATGTGTCCCATACAGAAGTCAGAACTTCAGTGCACTGTTGCCATACTTGATGCACAAGACTCCCCAAGGGAGGGAGCTTGGGCCAAAACTAAGTGTGAGACTGACAGGCCCCTCTAGTAGAGTTAAAAGAGGCAGCAGTTGCAGCCAATTTGTAGTTCCTGAAAAAGAGCCCAGAAACAAAGTTTTCAAAGTGCCTGGTGGAAAAGACTTTCCAATGAAGAAACAAGTGTGTATGGAGCACCCATTTCCCTACAGCTAAAACATATAGGATGTGTAATATAATACCTCAAGTATTTCACTGACATAACTTCTCTATTTTTCCACTCTGTGTAGGTTAAGAGTTTTTGGAGCCAGGTATCTGGATCCTCCTTTTGTAGTGTTAGCAAAGATTAGGAGTCTAATCCAGGATTCCTGAGGATTTCCTAGAATATTATTGGTACTTAAGTGCATTGGTAGCTTTGATTGTGAACTTTGATCATTATTCTGGAGACTGCCATAGTGTTATCTTGAAGGCTACTCAGGATTCATTTTGACTTGTCATTCCTGCCCAAGAGTCCATGGTTCTCTGTTGATTGTGTATATTTGGCTCTTTTTCTTTAACCCATCAAAGAGGAAACATCTTTGCATGCTTGGCTGGGTACTCCATACTATATATATGTATTGTGATGTAAAGTGTAGCTGGTCCCTTATGCTGAGTACATAGAAAGTTTTGATGGGTGTTTGTAGGGCTCATGCTTGTGTTGGTGGAAAGAAAAACATTGACCTTTTATTTGCTTTTAATTAGTAAAACATACATAACATAAAATTTACCATTTTCAAGTGTATGATTCAGTGGCATTAAGTACATTCACATCATTGTTGCAAACATCTCCACCTTCCATCTCCAGAATTTTTTTCATCTTCCCAAACTGAAACTCTCTGTACCCATTAAATAATAACTCTGTATTTCTCCCTCCCCCACTCCTGGCAACCACCATTCTACCTTCTGTCTCCGTAAATTGCCCAACCTGGGTACCTCATATAAATTGAATCATTTAGTATTTATCTTTTTGTGACTGACTTTTTTCACTTTGCATTCAAAAGCTGTGCCCTTCTGTTTTGTGGGGATGAGCAGCCATTGCTCTTCAAATGGGCAAAACTATTTACACAGTGTTGAGTTATTATAACGTGGGCCCTTCTTCTTTGGAAATATCTTAGACTAAGGGTCAAGTCTTTGGTAAGGAAGAGTGGTGTAGTCTCTTCTCCCCCTTCAAAAACTATTTATTTAAAAAATGGAAACATGGGGGCACCTGGGTGACTCAGTTGGTTGAGTATCTGACTCTTGGTTTCAGCTCAGGTCATGATCTCATGGTTCACGGGTTCAAGCCCCATGTTGGGCTCTGCGCTGACAGCACGGAGCCTGCTTGGGATTCTGTCTTCCTCTCTTTCTGCCCCTCCCCTGCTGTCCCTCTCTCTCTCAAAATAAATAAATAAAAACCTTAAAAAGATGGAAACATGATAAACTAAAAGGTTAGATTTTTTTTAAGTACATCCTTCCCCTCTTATCTCCACAATGACTACAACATGTACTTGATACCAAACTCTTACAAAGACTAATTAACAACGCTATGTTTATACAACCAACCCCTCATCTTTTATAGTTATCTTAACTCTTCTCTCTATGTACTGCTACTTCTGTGACTGTCTGTGGAACAGTTTGGCTGGTCATGTGCCCAGACGACACCAAGTAGACAAGTGGATAGATATAAAGGGCAGTTTTCTAAAAATATGTGTATGTGTGTGAAGAGTGGTGAACCAGGAGCCAGCCAGCATGAGCTCTGTGCTACTTATGTGTTGGCACTGAGATCCCGAGTGCCAGTTCTCTACTGTCCTTGAACCTGTCCCTGGCTGACATCAAGCTATTCTCTTCTTTGGTCTGCAGTTAAATCCTGTGCATAACTCTATACCATAACAGCTTATGAATAAGCCTGGCTGCTAATTATTTATACCAGTGTTTTTGTTTTGTTTCTGTTCTGATTTTGCATAAAGAAAGGGGATCTTGGCTCCCTTTAAAATCCAGATCCAATCACATTCCATGTTCAGTATTTAATTTTAAAGGGGGCAGAGCTGAGTGAGGAGTGAGGGGTATAGGCACAGTTTTAGTTGACAGTTAGTGATGTTTCTCCCTTTCCTCTCTCTCTTTCTCCTTCCCCTTCCGTCCCCCTGCATGCTGGCTTCCTTCCTTCTTTCCGTCTTTCCGTTTCTTTCTTTCTTTCTTTCTTTCTTTCTTTCTTTCTTTCTTTCTTTCTTTCTTTCTTTCTTTCTTTCTTTCTTTCTTTTTCAAGATACTACAAAGGAAGCAGAAACAGAGAAGAGGGGATAGAGGTGTGTGAGAGGTGAGCTGTAGAGAACAATGAGAGCAGATACAGAGGTCCTGCTAAGGCGTTTGATGCTGAGAGAAGCTGCTTGGGAGTCTTAGTGTTGCAAATGGACAGTAGAGAGGTAATAATGAGGTATTAAACACCTGCACTCTAATAAGTAGCTCAGGACCAAGAGAAAAAGTGGACCAAAAATGTGAAAATAACCTGGAATAGCGAGTAGGTAGAGAAAGTTATAAACTAGAGTCTAGAGAAGTGTTGGGAACAGTGTAGTCAGCAAATCTAAGCACACCATTTATAGGTAAGTGTCTTTTCCTTTAACATAAAACTCCATTTGGAGTCTATTTAATCCACCTTTATTTAATTTTAATGGAATGGCAGAAAGAACACTAAACCGCAGACCAGGTTTTAGTCCCAGCTTAGTCACCAGCTCTTTGGGGTGGGTGGGGAGGGGAGGAAGTGTTTTCTTATCCAAAAACAAGGGAACTGGATTCATGATCTCCAGGGTCCTTTCTAGTTCCCAAAAATCAACTATATTGAAAGCTCACAGGGGCGCCTGGGCGGCTCAGTCGGTTAAGCGTCCAACTTCAGCTCAGGTCATGATCCCACAGTCTGTGAGTTCGAGCCCCACGTCAGGCTCTGGGCTGACAGCTTGGGAGTCTGGAGCCTGCTTCAGATTCTGTGTCTCCCTCTCTCTCTGCCCCTCCCCTGCTCATGCTCTGTCTCTCTCTGTCTCAAAAATAAATAAAAACATTAAAAAAAAAAAAAAAGAAACCTCACAGACTTAGAACTCCCACCACATCAGGTCAGAGGATAGCACACCATGTGTGTGTTGTAGGGGACACCACACAGTTGACAGAGTGAGTGCAAAGTCAGGGCGATGATGAAGGAGAAAGAAAGCGCTATTCCACGGGAGGTTGGGGCATCCCCTCTTGAGGAATTGTGGTCCCTGATGTCAGAGATTTGTGGGAGCCAATTTTAAGGTTGCTTTGTTCATTTTCTCTGCCTATTAAATTTCCTCTAGAGAATGACTACTTCCAGGTGAGAAGACCCTGGCCTTTTTGGGATGTGGGGCCAGGTCGGGGTCTGCTTGAATTATCAGGGGTAGAATGCGGGTTCTCCCTGGTGCCGACAGTATCGCCGTGCTGGATTCTCCTTCTCAGTGCTGTTTGGCTCCACTGATGTCTGTGGTAGTTGGGAGACAGGGTGCCTCTTGGTCTGTGGCAGAATTGCTCTCTTCCTCCCCTTGTATTTATCACTTTGTCATCCCTGGCTCTGAATCCCAGAGATCAAGACTAGCTATAGTCCAGCAGAGAAGCAATAAATCATTGTTCCCACTTCCTTTTCTCCAGGTTTTCTGCCCCTTAATTACCACATAACCACTGCTGAGGCTGCATCTTTTTGCTGTGTTGTTGGGGACAAAAGTCCTCGTTGATTGGATGTGTGCAAAAGCTGCTTTGTTTCTCTCCAACCATTATGTTTTGTAGAGTGCCAGGTGCTCTACCCATCCTTTTCTCTTGTCTCTTGTGAATTTATAGAGTCTGATTGTCAGGTGATTTATCCATTAACAGGGCTTGTCCGAGCTCTGGGGGTAGGGAGTGGTGTGGGCAATCCTTAAATAATTCAGCAAGGTGATCTTCATTGAAGATAGATGTTTGGGCTAGCTTAGTCATTTTTATGTGGATTTCAGCTAGCCCCCTTCATTCTCTGAGCTCCTGGTAGGAGTTAAGCAGGTTGTGTGATCTAGAATGGGCTCCTATGGAGCTTTTTTTGGGTCTAGTCCAACAGATTGCTTGTTAACAGACAACATCAAAAGGGCCACCTGCCTATCATTTGCCTTTCCATTATGAAATCTCCGAGAACTGGAGTCAGTGTAAGGGTGAAGAGTTCATAAATGAGGATGCCTATCACCTTCATCTCTAGCAAGGCTTTTTTGCTATTTGAGGGGAAGATTCAGGCTTTAGAAACAGAACGTAGACAGGCTCTTGTACTTTTCCTTGCCTGCTGTTTCTTTACTGTACCTGTGATTTCAGAGGTTGAGAGTAAGGGGTGTTGTGTGGCAGGTGGCAAGTGTCTGGAGAGTCTTACTCCTACTCATCATTGCCTGCTGTTTCAAATCAAAGCTAACATCTTTTCTCGAGGGGTAGTAAACTTCACACAAAGCTCAGACAGCATGGGAGAATGGACTTCTTTGCTGGCAAAGAAGCAGGTATGGTCTTAGAAAAGGAGAGGTCAAGCCTTTTTTTATATCTGTGGGAGTAGAGAGGCTTGAGGGGGAGAAGACAGAAGGACCGCCGATTGCTTGCAGCTGCTGAGCTCCTTCTGTAAGGTTTCCCATCAAGTAGGGGGAGGTAGGTACAGGGACAGTAGTCATGATGGGCACAGAAGTAGGATTTATTTCGTGGTTACAGGTGAAAAAGTACAAGGCGACTGGTGATTTATGCTTAATATTTATTTGCAAAAATGTCTTTATACCTACGTGTTAAGCTAGAGACTTAACAATCAGTCTTTTAGCTGAGGTTGCTTGGGTTTTAATCCTCATTAAGAATTACCAGACAGAAAGGGGACCTTTTCGGTAAATGTTGTCATGGTTGAGAGAGGACAGAGCGAGTTGTACTTTTGTTTGAATAGTTAAGGGCTTTTTTTTTTTCTCTTCATGAGCTATTTTCCTGTCTAGAGCTGAAGTCCAATATCGTTGGCATTTCTGGTGACCGGTTAGAATTGAAAGATGTCCCTCTTAACCATGGTGTTTGAAACAAACGTATAACTAAAACTTAGTGACGTGACATGCTAGCCACGTAGGGTGAGAGGGGGATCTTCATTTTAACCTATAAATTGAGCAAATGTGGTAAGTAAATCTGGAATACTAAGATGTCCTTTTTATAGTCAGATTTGCAAGCTTACTTGCTATTTAAGAAGTTGCACGAAGAGGTGGGACTGTGGGTATCTTTGAGACATGGCAGCTCCAGAGCAGAGTACGCACTGCGGTGGCCAGAGTCACAGCAGGACAGGCCTTTAGAAAGTTTCCTTCCCTTTGAGTTTTAGTTGAAAGGAGGGCAACCAAAACTGTAACCAATGGAGGCATTATACTTCCAGAACAATCTCCAGGAGAAGTATTGCAAGCAACAGTGGTAGCTGTTAGATCCGGCTCTAAAGGGAAGGCTGGAGAGATTCAACTAGTTAGAGATCCAACTAGGAAGTTGGAGACCAAGTTCTTTCAGAATGTGGAGGCACTAAAGTAGTTCTAGATGACAAGGATTATTTCTTATTTAGAGATGGTAACGTTCTTGGAAAGTATGTAGACTGAAAAAAATCATTTTTGAAACGGCATCAAGTGAAGCTGCCATTACAGTAAAGTTGTTAAATATTTCATCATGTAAATAATTTTCATGTTTCTGTTTTATAATAAATTAATGGTATCCAAAAAAAAAAAGTGGCACAAAGAAGTAGATTTTTAGAAACTTCTATGGGCAGATAATCAGATATGTGCTTGGGAAGATCAGTGCTTGCTTCAAATATATCTCCCTTACCTGCTTTTATTTATTTCATTAAAGTTTATTTATTTATTTTGAGAGAGTATGTGTGTATGAGCAGGTGAGGGGCAGAGAGAGGAGAGAGAAAATGAAAAGCAGGCTCTATGCTGTCAGCATAGAGCCTGACATGGGGTTTGATCTCATGAATCATGAGATCATGACCTGAACAGAAACTGAGATTCAGATGCTTAACCAACTGAGCCACCCAAGCACCCCTACCTTACCTGTTTTTAAAAAGTTCTTGGTAGCTGTGACTTACTCATTCTAGACCTATTTGGATTTCTTAGAATTAAGTGTATTTTCATTGCTTTCATTTAACTTTATTGATTATTCTTTGAATAGCTTGTTGATTTTTTTTTTTTAAGCCTTGATAAATTTGCTGAAGTTCCTTATGTCAAATGAGACCGTACTTTTGGCCAAACACAACATTTTTACATTAGCCCTTATGGTGAGTAACAAAAAATATTTCTTAAGGGGAATGGGAGATACGGGCTTCTAGTTATGGAAAGATTAAGTCATGGAGATAAAAGGTACAGTATAGGGAATATAGTCGTTGGTGTTGTAATAGTGTTACATGGTGACAGGTGGTCACTACACTTGCAGTGAGCACAGCACAACATATAGACTTGTTGAATCCCTGTATTATACACCTGAAACTAATGTAATGTGTGTCAACTGTACTTAAATTAAAAAAATTTTTTTTTCCTTTTTTCTGAAGCCACATCCTAAAATCGAGATGGGCCAGTTTGAAATAGGAGCTGGTATTATGGGGACTGAGCCACTGGCAGAGCCAGGCCTTTATTTTCCTTTTGGGTTAGACTTTCTAGACTGGTGCTCCCCACTCTTCCCACTCTCACCTATGTCTTTGGAAAACTTGAGACTCTTTTTCATGAGAGTATATTGTCTGGCAGGGGCAGGTATGGGTCAGTCTCTGTGAACCTTGGTCCCAGTTGAGAGACTACTAGACTGCTGTAGTCTCTGTGTTGGTACAGAGCAAAGCCTGGAGAGGTGTCCCAGCCAGATGAGTGGTTCCATCATGGCTGTACTTGGTTTCAGAGGAACATTACATATTCCTGTTTATCAGACTAGTTATTTGGGGTAGAAGGAGGGCATTGTGCCTTTTGACTATCTTTTTAGGATATTATCCAGTGTGTTCATAAATGTTTAACATGTGGGTGGGGAGGAAGCCCTGATTTTTGTAGCATTTGTGGATTTCTATGGTAAAACTACTCTCACCACGGCCAATTTCAAGCTAACTGTGTGACATTGTTGAATGCAGAGTTGGGGAGATGATCAATGATACACCATTCTATGATAGTCCTACCACACAGGTATAAGAATTGTAAATGAACCTCAAGAACATAATACTAAAAGATAGAAAGTAATTAGGAAGTTGTGAGTTTGAGTATTACCTTCATTTTAATATAATTTATTGAAATGTAAGTTTATATGTTAATTTTTAATAATGGCTTTGTTAAACAACCAGCTCACAAAATTTCTGAAAATGTAACAGTCAGTTCTTGTTCTTACGAGCCAGTAAGAACTGACTACAGCATATTACTGATAATACCATTCTGGTCTTCGTAGCTTGATGCCTGTGTATGGGCTTTTGCTTCTTTTTTAGATTGTGAACCTGTTTAATATGTTTATCACATACGGTGACACATTCCTGCCCACTCCCAGCAGCTATGATGAACTCTACTACGAGATTATCCGCATGCACCAGAGCTTTGACAACCTCTACTCTATGGGTAAGCTGTCTTTTCTTTTTGTTCTCCTCTCTCTGTCAGCTGTGGTTTTTGGCATGTAAGGGGGAAAAAAAACTATCAAAGATTTTCTTCTGGTTGCTTGGTGCCCTGCTTGGCATAGAAATACAGAAGTCTTCTCTTCTCAGTAAATAGGAAGTTGTATGTGCAGTTCTTTGCTTTTAGGCACTCAAAGCTGATTGCAGTAGAAAGCTGGTTAGCAGCCCTGTAGCCCTTATGTTTATGAGAGAGAGAGAGGGAGAGAGAATAGGGAGGCCTGTGGATTTAGTGACTGTTAGTGAGATGGGAGTGAAAGAGTGGGTGGAAATTGACAGCATAAATAGAAGAGCTTGAATCCCAAAGGAACATTGTGTGATTTGAGAAGGTACAGGATTTTAAAGAGTTTTAATGTACCTATGTATTTTTAGCATAACATACAAGAGGAAGTGGGCATTAGATAAAAATCGCTCTTGCAAACCTTTTGGTGATTGGCTCAATGAAAATTTACTCTGCGGCCATAGTAAATATAACTTATTTCTGAAAGGACTTGTATCCCTGTCAATTTGAGTGAAGAGTCTAGTCAGACCTACCTGGAGTTGGAAAGGTTAGGAAAGGTTTCTATAGATTACACAGAAGCAGAAAGCCCTTCACTAAAGCTATTTAAAAAAAACCCCAAAAACCTAATTTACTAGCTTTATTAAGGTAGAATTGATATATAATAAACTGCACGTGTTGAAAGTATACAATATTTGATGAGTTTTGACATACATATATGTACCTGAAGCTATCACTACAATCAAGATAATGAGCATATCTGGGGCACCTGGATGGCTCAGGCAGTTAAGCTTCCAACTTTGGCTCAGGTCATGATCTTGCGGTTCATGAGTTTGAGCCCTGCATCGGGCCCTGTGCTGACAGCTCAGAGCCTGGAGCCTGCTTTATATTCTGTGTCTCCCTTTTTCTCTGCCCCTTCCCCTCTTGCACTCTATGTCTGTCTCTCTCTCAAAAAATGAATAAACATTAAAAAAAAAAAGAAAGGAAAAAACAAGATAATGAACATATCTGTCATTTACCAAAAGTTTCCCTATATCCCTGTATGTCCCTCCTGCCACCTCTTACCACCCTTATCCCTTGCTTTCTGTCTCTGCAACCACCGATCTGCTTCCTGTCACTACAGATTGGTTTGCTTTATCCCTTTTGTTGAGACTATTATCTTGAGAAAACTAGAGGGGATTTGGAACAAGTACTAGGAGAAAGAGTAGAAGCAAACAGTAGAAAAGAAGGATTGCCCAGGAGGAGCAAAATTTTTTGTAATATATTTTATTTTTTAGAGCAGTAGAGGAAAACTTTTGAGAGGCGTGTATAGCTTTGCTGTGATGTCTTTGGCAGTGGAAGTAAGGCCTTGTATCAGTTGGATGTTTTCAACTGCAAGTATCAAAAACTGACTTAAACTACCTTAAACAATAGGAAGATTATTTCACCTGGCAAGAATTCTAAGGAATGACAACTCCAGAAAGGTGTGATCCATTGCTCAGTGTTTGCAAGGACCAGGTGTTTTCTGTTTCTCCAATCTTATTCTCAGAATAACAGCTTTAGCATCAGGTCAGTTCCCCTGAGGATAGCAAGTTCCAGTTGTCACATCAAGACACATGGTCTTTTTTTTTTTTTAGGAGCTATTAAGTGTTCTATGAGAACCCTCTAGCAGACTTCCTATTGTCAAATGTGCTCAGTGTTCCTTGTGGGGTTTGTGTCCGCCCAGCTTTATCTATATCCTTGTTTTCAAGAATTTGGAATTTTCTGAGGGTGAAAAGCTACCCCAGAGGTCTTAGCAACCATTAATAGATGAATAAAGATGTCTTTCAGTGAGGAAAGGAAGGAGAGTTGGAGTGGGGGAAATATTTTATAGAAGCCTGACATACCTACTCAGCTGGGCCATGTGCACAGTCAAATGAGGTAAGCCTTTGTAGCTACAGCAACAAGGTAAGAGGAGATATCTGGGCATGCTCACATCTGACAAGGGAATTAAAATGTTAATCAGGTGAGCGCAAATAGGAAAATGAGAAATTTCACTAAATGAAATACAACAAACAGAGCATGTTTCAGTGCTTTCCATTTTATGTAAAGTATTATGAAAAAAAATTTAGTTTTTTAAGTCAGGTTTTTAAAGGTATACTTCCATATATAGTAAAATGCACCCTTTTTAATGTATAGTTCTGACTTTTGACAACTGTGTGGAAGTATAATTATCACAAAAAAATGAAGAAGTGAAAGAGTGTCATCATCCCAGAAAGTTCTCTTGTGCTCTTGTGAGGTCAGCTCCTTCACTCATCCTAAACCTGTAGTAGCCACTAACCTGTTCCCTGACCCCAGAGTTTTGTGGGGTTTTTTGTTTTTTTTTCATAGTTTTGCTCTTTCAAAAAAACCCCAAAGATGAGGTCATATAGTCTTTTGTGTTTGGCTTCTTTTACACAGTAATTCATTTGAAATTCATCTATGTTGATGCATATATCAGTAGTTTATTCCTTTTTATCATAGAATAAATCCCATTGTAAGACTATGCCAGCTTGATTTATCCATTTCTAGGTTGAAGGACATTGAGAGGTTCCAGATTTTAGCGATTATGAATAAAGCTCCTATAAACATTATTGTACAGGGTTTTATATGAACACAAGCTTTTATTTCACTTGGTGACATACCTCTGAATGGATTTTTGGCTATCATGGTTAAGTATATGTTTCTTTTTTTTTTTATTTTATTTTTTAATTTTTTTTTTTTAATTTTTTTTTTCAACATTTATTTAGTTTTTTGGGAGAGAGAGAGAGACAGAGCATGAACGGGGGAGGGGCAGAGAGAGAGGGAGACACAGAATCGGAAACAGGCTCCAGGCTCTGAGCCATCAGCCCAGAGCCCGACGCGGGGCTCGAACTCACGGACCGTGAGATCATGACCTGGCTGAAGTCGGACGCTTAACCGACTGCGCCACCCAGGCGCCCCTTCTTTTTTTTTTTAAATGGGGTGCTCAACCCAGTTGGTTGGGCATCCTGACTTTTTTTTTTTTTTAATTTTTTAATGTTTATTTGTTTTTGAGAGAGAGACAGAGTGCAAGCAGGGGAGGGGCATAGAGAGGGAGACACAGAATCCGAAGTAGGCTCCAGACTCTGAGCTGTCAGCACAGAGCCCAACACAGGGCTCGCTCACGAGCAGTGAGATCATGACCTGAGCTGAAGTTGGACGCTCCACCGACTGAGCCACCCAGGCCCCAAGTATATGTTTCTTATAAAGAAAACACCAAACTGTTTTCCAAAGAGATGACCTATTTTACATTCCCCTCAGCAATATGCAAGAGTTACAGTCGTTCCATATCCTAATCAGTACTGGTTTGTCTGTTTGGTTGGTTGTTTTTGGCTTCTTACAGGTGTGTGGCAATATCTCTTTATGGTTTTAATTTGCATTTCCCTAATGAATAATGAGGTTGATCATCTTTCCTGTTTCTTTTTGCCATATTCTTTAGTTTTGAAGATCTTTTGTCCATTTAAAAAAACATTGCATACCCATGTTCATAGCAGCACTAGTCACTATAGCCAAGAGATAAAAGCAACCCAGACATCCATTAATGGATGAATGGATAAATAAAATGTGGCATATACATTTAATGGAATACTGTGCGCCCTTAAAAAGGAAAGAAATCTCTTACATTCTACAGTGTGGATGAGCATTGAGAACATCATGCTAAGTGAAACCAGCCAGTCACAAAAGGACAATACTGTATGCTCCCATTTATGTGAGATATCTAAGGTAGTCAAAATTCATAGATACAGAAAGTAGAGGGGCACCTGGGTGGCTCAGTCGGTTGAGCATCTGACTCTGGATCTAGGCTCAGGTCATGATCTCACGATTCGTGGGTTCAAGCCCCACATTGGGCTCTGTGCTGACAGCACAGAGCCTGCTTGAAATTCTCTCTCTCTCCCTCTCTCTACCCTTCTTCCTCCCACGTTCTTTCTCTGTGTTTCAAAATAAATAAGTAAACTTGAAAAAAAAAAAAAGAATGGTGGTTACCAAGGGATGGGGGAGGGTGCAAAAGGAGTTGTTTAATAGGTATAGAGCTTCAGTTCTTCAAGATAAAAAGGTTCTGGAGACCTGTTTTGTAACAATGTAAGTATACTTAACACTATTGAACAATACATTTAAAAATGGTTAAGATGGTAAGTTTTATGATATGTGTTTTCTTAACACACACACACACACACACACACACACACACACACACACACTAAACCCTAGACTTTATTTGGATTCTAATTTTTCCTCTAATGTCCCTTTTGCATTCCAGGATTCCATCCATGTTACATTTAGTCCTAATGTCTCTTTAGTCTCTTCTTGTCTGATAGTTTCTTGGTGTTTCCTTGTTTTTCGTGACCTTGACGGTTTTGAGGAGAATCTTCCTCAGTTTAGGTTTGTCTCATGATTTACTCAGGGTTGGACTGGGGTTCTAGGTTTTGAGGAAGAATGCCACAAAGTCAGAGTGGTCTTTTCATTACATTTGGGTGTATATTATCAACATGACTTATCACTGGTGATATTAACCTTTATCACTTGGTTAGGGTAGTGTTTGCAAAGTTTCTCTGGTGCATAGTTGTGGTTTTTCCTCCCTTTCTGTACTCTTTTCTTTGGAAGCAAGTCAGTAAATGCAGTTAGCACTACAGTTGGTATTAGCTGTGGGGACGTTAAGCTCCACCTCCTTGAGGGGAGAGAGTATCTCCATAAATTATTTAGAGTTCTTTAAAAAAATTTTTTTTAATGTTTTTTTATTTTTGAGAGAGGGAGAGAGTGCAAGTGGGGAAGGGGTAGAGAGAGAGGGAGACCCAGAATCTGAAGCAGGCTCCAGGCTCTGAGCTGTCAGCACAGAACCCGAAGCCAGGCTCAAACTCGTGAACCATGAGATTGTGACCTGGGCCGAAGTCGAATGCTTAACCGACTCAGCCACCTAGGCGCCCCTAGAGTTCTTCTATAAGGAGAATTGGTTGTTGTTTTATTTTTGAGATGTGAGATTTCTTTGTATATTTTGCCTACTAGTCCTTTATCACTTATGTGGGTTTTATTTATTTATTAAAAAAAATTTTTATATATAATTTATTGTCAAATTAGTTAACATACATTGTATGTATACAATGTGCTCTTGCCTTCAGGAGTACATTCCCATGATTCATCACTTGCATAAAACACCCAGTGCTCATCCCAACAAGTGCCCTCCTCAATGCCCATCACCCATTTGCCCTGCCCCCCCCCAACTCCCTTCCACCCTCAGTTTGTTCTCTGTATTTAAAAGTCTCCTATGGTTTGCATCCCTCTCTGTTTGTAACTATATATATTTTTTTCTTTCCTTTCCCCCATGGTCTTTGTTAAGTTTCTCAACTTCTGCATATGAGGGAAAACATATGATACCTGTCTTTCTCTGGCTGAATTATTTCACTTAGCATAATACCCTCCAGTTCCATCCACATTGCAAATGGCAAGATTTCATTCTTTTTCATTGCCAAGTAGTATTCCTGTGTGTGTGTGTGTGTGTGTGTGTGTGTGTGTGTGTGTGTGTGTGTGTTTGTGTATCACATCTCCTTATTCATTTACCAGTTGCTGGACGCTTGGTCTCTCTCCATAATTTGACTATTGTTGATAGTGCTGCTGTAAACCTCGGGGTATATGTGCCCCTTTGAATTAGCACTCCTGTATCCTTTGGATAAATTCCTATTAGTGCTATTGCTGGGTCATAGGGTAATTCAGTCTTTAATTTTTTGAGGAACCTCCACACTGTTTTCCAGAGTGGCTGTACCAGTTGCATTCCCACCAGCAATGCAAGAGGGTTTCCCTTTCTTCATATCCTTGCCAATATCTGTTGTTCCTGAGTTGTTAATTTTAGCCACTCTGACTGGTGTGAGGTGGTATCTCAATGTAGTTTTGATGTATATTTCCCTGATGATGAGCGGTGTTGAGCATCTTTTCATGTGTCTGTTAGCCATTTGGATGTCTTCTTTGGAAGAATATCTATTCATATCTTCTGCCCATTTCTTCACTGGATTATTCATTTTTCAGGTGTTGAGTTTGGTAAGTTCTTTATAGATTTTTGATACTAACCCTTTATCAGATATGTCATTTGCAAATATCTTCTTCCTTTCTGTCGGTTGCCTTTTAGTTTTGTTGACTGTTTCCTTTGCTGTGCAGAAGCTTTTTATCTTGATGAGGTCCCAATAGTTCATTTTTGCTTTTATTTCCCTTGCTTTTGGAAACATGTCAAGTAAGAAATTGCTGCAGCCGAAGTCAAAGAAGTTTTTGCCTTTTTTCTCCTCTAGGATTTTGATGGCTTCCTTTCTTACGTTTAGGTCTTTCATCCATTTTGAGTTTATTTTTGTGTATGATGTAAGAAAGTGGTCCAGATTCATTTTTCTGCTTGTCCAGTTTTCCCAATACCTTTTGGTGAAGAGATTGTCTTTTTTCCATTGGATATTCTTTCCTGCTTTGTCAAAGATTAGTTGGCCATACGTTTGTAGGTCCATTTCTGGGTTCCCTATTCTGTTCTATTGATCTATCTATCTGTTTTTGTGCCAGTACCATACTGTCTTGATGATTACAGCTTTGTAGTACAGCTTGAAGTCTGGAATTGTGATGCTTCCAGATTGTGTTTTCTTTTTCAGGACTGCTTTGGCTATTTGGCGTCTTTTCTGGTTCCATACAAATTTTAGGATTGTTTGTTCTAGCTCTGTGAAGAATGCTGGTGTTATTTTGATAGGGATTTCATTGAATATGTATCTTGCTTTGGGTAGTATCAACATTTTAGCAATATTTGTTCTTCCAATCAATACTGCCTATATTTTCTTTTAGGAGTTTTATGGTTTTGGGTGTTCCATTTTGGTCTTGAATCCATTTTGAGTTTATTGTGTATGGTGTAAGGAAATGGTCCAGTTTCTTTCTTCCTTCCTTCCTTCCTTCCTTCCTTCCTTCCTTCCTCCCTCCCTCCCTCCCTCCCTCCCTCCCTCCCTCCCTCTCTTCCTCCCTCCCTCCCTCCCTCCCTCCCTCCCTCCCTCCCTCCCTCCCTTCCTTCCTTCCTTCCTTCCTTCCTTCCTTCCTTCCTTCCTTCCTTCCTTCCTTCTTTTTGCATTTAGCTATCCAGTTTTCCGAACACCGTTTATTAAAGAGACTGTCTCTTCTCCATTGTATATTTTGCCTCCATTGTCATAGATTAATTGACCATATAGACGTCAATTTATTTCTGAGTTCTCTACTCTGTTTCATTGATCTGTGTCTCTGTTTTGTGCTAGTACCATGCTGTTTTGGTCACTGTAGCTTTGTAGTAAAAGTTGAAATCTGGGGGGCAGGATATCTCCAGGTTTGCTCTTCTTTCTCAAGATTGCTTTGGCTATTCAGGGTCTTTAGTGGTTCCATACAAATTTTATGATTATTTGTTCTATTTCTGTGAAAAATGCTGTTGGTATTTGGATAGGGATTGCATTGAATCTGTAGATGGCTTTGGGTAGTATGGACATTTTAATAGATTTAATTCTTCCAGTCCATGAGCATGGTATATCTTTCCATTTAATTGTGTCCTCTTCAGTTTCTTTCATCAGTGTCTTAGAGTTCTTAGAGTACAGGTCTTTTACCTCCTAAGTTAAATTTATTCCTAGGTATTTTATTCTTTTTGATGCAATTGTAAATGAGATTGTTTTCTTAATTTCTGTTTCTGATTGTTAGTTATTAGTGTATGAAAACACAGCATATTTCTGTATATTAATTTTGTATCTTGCTACTGTACTGAACTTATGTATTGGTTCTAGTAGTTTTTTGGTGGAGTCTTTAGTGTTTCTGTATATAGTATCATGTCTCTGCAAATAGTGATAGGTTTACTTCTTCCTTCCCAATTTAGATGCCTCTTCTGTATTTTTTAAATATGCCATTAATCTCAGTAATCTTAGTTCATTTTTTCCAGTGTAGTTTGCATTCCACAAGGTTTATTTCTTCCTTAAAAGTTCTGTTTGGACTTCTTTTTAATATGTCCATTACTTTCCTCATTGTATTTGTATTTTCCTCAATTTTCCTGAGAATATGGAGCATATTTACAATAGTTGTTTTAATGTCCTTTTCTGCTAATTCTGCTATTTTTCTTCATGTTTAGATCTATTTCTGTTAACTGATTTTTCTCTTTATGGTTTATGTTTTTCTGTTTCTTTGAATGCCCGGTCATTTTAAAATTGGATTTTGAACATTGTGATTTTAATGTTATGAGTGCTAGATTTTGTGACATATTTTTATATAATGTTAACCTTTGTTTTAGAATGGGCTTGTTTTGGGGCGCCTGAATGGCTCAGTCAGTTAAGCGTGCGACCTCAGCTCAGGTCATGATCTCGTGGTTCATGGGTTTGAGCCCTGCGTCGGCCTCTGCGCTGACATCTTGGAGCCTGGAGCTTGCTTCAGATTCTGTGTCTCCCTCTTTCTCTTGACCCTCCCCCACTCATGCTCTGTCTCTCTCCATCTCTCAAAAATGAATAAACGTTAAAAAAAATTTAGAGTGGGGTTGCGTTATGTGGAATCAGTTTTATCCTTTTAGGTTTGCATTTAAGGGTTGTCAGGGGAGGTTGAGAGCAATCTTTCATATGGACTAATTTGGCTCCATTACTAATGCAGTACTCATCTGCAGATTCTGTCTGACAACCCATGTATGAGTGGTGGTAAGACAAATTATTTTATTTGTGGTACCCTCCATGAGCTTTACAATTTCTTTTTCTTTCCACTGGTTCTTTGTGCCCAGCCTTGAGTATTTTCCTCTTCCATGTATGTGGATCAATATTCAGTTAAAGGTGTAAGAGGACCCTTCTGTAGACCTCCAGAGCTCTCTGTCAAACTCCCTCTTCTATAGTACTCTCACCCACAAATTCTAGGTGTCTTGGCCTCTCCAAATGTTGATCTCTATGTCCTCAGCTTGGCATGACTTATGGATTCTGTTTAGGTTCCTCCTCCCTGCTCCATAGGCTAGAAAACTTCTTCATGCAGGAAGCTGGGGTAATAGTGGGGCTCACCTTGTTGTTTTTTTTTTTTTTTTTCTTCAGGGATCACAGTTCTGTATGCCTGTTGTCCAGTGTCTGGTGATTGTTGTTTCATATATTTCATCTACTGTTCTGTTATTTAAGGTAGGAGGGTAGATTATGTCTTGTTCTCCTGTCATGCTAGAAGAGGAAGGCTCACTGAAACATTTTTGATAAAAGCACACACTTAATATTCCTATGATAATTTTCTGCAGTGAAGTCCACTGAATAGGAAGGCCCTCCACAGGAGCTGCTCTGAACCGTGAATGAATGATACCATATTTTGAACTTTTTTTTTTATTAAAAAAGATTATTACAAATACTTAAGAAAAAGCAAGATGGAAAAACTAAAAACTTTTACAATCTCTTTTTTCTACTACTACCATTGTTTTCATAGTTACGTATTAGCCTACATGTATGCATAGTTTTACATAGTTGTAATCATGTTATCCTTCTATTTTGTTTTTTAAAACTATATGTCATAAAATATTTTCCTTAGTTTGTAATTCTCTTAAGTCTTTCTCTCTTTTTTTTGTATAGTGTGGGTTTAGTTTATTTATTCTTTTCATGGAAATTATGGTTGTTTCCAGTTTTTACTATTACTTAACGTCTCTTTTTAAAATGGCTGTGTAATATGTTATTTTTGTGAACCATAATTTACAACATAAATGATTACCTTAGCTTGAGGCTTTTAGGGCATTTTGAAATAATTTTGTGTTTAAATTTGGTAACCTAGAAAAGAATATAAAAGCCTATGGCATTTCCAAAGGAAATGCATTGATGATGTCATCTGGCGCTTGTTCACTAAGGAACAGAGCTGACAGAATGTTACAGAGAAATAATCCATGTACAGAGTTAAATACCTCTCTGAAATAAAGAGCGGAAGATTCAGCTCAGTTCCATATATGTTTTGGGCCCCACCATCAGAGAATCTATGATCTAGTAGAGGATCTCGTGAAAAACAAAGCTATCTCATTAGTTCCACAGTTGAGTTGGAAAAGATACGTCTGACTTGCTGAAACAGTTGTGTTCATTACATGAATAAATTTGCATGTACACTGGGTGAAACTGGATTTCAGACTGAGGAGCTTTAACTTGGAACTATACCAACTTCCCCTGCACTAAATCTTGTAAATTAGAAAATCAGTGTTCTGATAATATGTTTTATTAAGGCTTCCATATTCTCTTTCATAAAATTGCATGAATTTATAAAAAAATGAGGTATTGCTGGAACAGATGCAGAGCAGCAAGATGAGTTTCCTTTCCCTGCCACAGCCATAGGCCTTCCCTCTGATAGAGCTGCTGCTCTCCTTGCTGGAATCTTGGGCAGGAGTAGGTAGTGATGGTACTCAGGTATCAAGTTCCTGTGCTGGGGCGCCTGGGTGGCTCAGTTGGTTGAGCATCTGACGAGCTCAGGTCATGATCTCATGATTCGTGAGTCTGAGCCCTGCATCGGTCTTGCTGAAGCACACAGTCTGCTTTGGATCTTCTGTCCCCCCTTCTCTGCCCCTCCCCCACTTGTGCTCTGTCTCTCAAAAATAAATAAATCTTTAAAAAAAAAAAAACCAAAGTTCCTGGGCAAATTGATTACATATTTCTTAATGTTTGTTAGGCTCCTCTTTCCTTCTTTTGGGAAAATCTCAGATATATTCATTCATTTGTTTGGGAGGCAGTTTATTTAAATAATAATACTAATACTTATAACATTTACTATGTGCCAGGCACTGATCTAAGGCTTTATATATATTAACTTATTTAATTTTCACAATAATCCTTCCCTGTAAGTATTGCTATAATTGTCTCATAAATGGCAGGGGCTGGAACTGGACTTTTGACAGTTAGCTTCAGGGTTAATACTCATAACCACTCACTATACACACATGCCCTAGAGTCATACCCTCCAGGTTTGAACTCTAGCTTGGTTACATACGAGTGAATGTACTTAGATCAATTGGCTCCTCTGAGTCTCCGTTTTCCTCATCTCTTTGCTATATTGCATATAACCTAAGTTGGTTCACTTCTTGACACATAGTAAACTTTAGCTCTTATTAGCTATTCCTTCATTAAACACATGTACGTGGAGTGCCCACCATGTGCTTGCTCTTTCGAGGTGCAGTTGTGCTGGTTTGTCTCTTTTCTAAAATTATATCAGTACTGTACTGTATGGTCCTGAAGTTTAGCATGATAGAGGATGTTCTATAGTTCCATCGTCTTTCCTCCTATTGGTAAGTGTGGAAAAGAGATAGAATCTGGTCAGAAAGGGAAGAACATTCCTGTTGATTCATGTTGCAGGTCACACAGTTAAATCAGAAGAGCTAAGACAGGTTACGTCTTTTTTTTTTTTTAATTTTTTTTTGAAGGTTTATTTATTTTTGAGAGAGAGAGAGAGAGAGCATGAGCAGTGGAGGGTCAGAGAGAGTTCTGGCTCCAGGCTCTGAGCTGTCAACACAGAGCCCAACGTGGGGCTTGAACTCCTGAACGGTGAGATCATGACCTGAGCTGAAGTCAGACACTTAACCAACTGAGCCACCCAGGCGCCCCAAACAGGTTACTCCTTGTTTGAAACATGACCATCCTCTATCTAGCAAGATTATTTGTTCTGTTTGACCCAGCTTAGACCTTTGGGAGAAAGATATGTATGGAGCAGGAGGGGATACTTAATCAGCCAGCCACTTCCATTGAATCAGCCCCAGCAAATACAGAAATGATAACTGTGGCAGCCAGGTTAGCTTCATATTACCACCTTGGTGTATATTTTAAACGAATGTAAAAACCAAGTATGGAAACCTGTTAGTAGGGAGTAGATGGAGGGGAACCCAGTGTAGAAGAGGAGTATTCTGATAGAAAGTGAAAAAAATTTAGAGAAGAAAAAAATCCTGGTGAAGATAGTTGAGAATAAGCCCTTATATTTTTCTCTGAGATGAGGATGTTTTAATCAGAACCTTGGTATAGGCTCCGTTTGGTTATTCTAATAGTATTCTTCTGAGATGTGTCTTTATCCCTCATATTTGTATTTTGTACCAGGAATCTGACAGATCTTTGTTCTTTTCTTCCTTACAGTTCTGAGGCTTTCTACCAATGCAGGCCAATGGAAAGAAGCAGCTAGCAAGGTGACGCATGCATTGGTTAATATCAGGTAAGGAATGAGAATTTACCCCTCTCAGAGCTCCTTGGCTCATCTTGAGGTTTATTGTACCTTTCTGAGTGGAGTGTGTTGAACACCACTGCTATTTTAAACCCTGATGCCTGTAGGAGTAGAAGAAATGTCGTACTTGATCAAGAAAAGCAGGAATGCGTGAGACTTTCATATTGTCATATTGAAATAACTCACAGTGCTGTACTATGAATTTTCTTACCAAGAGACGGTTGCAAGCCCTTTTCAAGCATCGCTGTTGCCAAAGTGTTTTCTGTGTATAGGCCATTTTCTCTGAAAAATTTTTTCTGCCATCCTCCGTGAGTTCAGTGAATGACTCATGGGGATCTGGAACTTTGACGTTTTGCTTTACATGGCTCTTTCTATTTGTGGTAAACAGAGGCAAATGGAGCTCATGGGGCTAAGTTATTTTAGTTTCCTTATGAAACAGCAAGGCAATTACAGAGTGCTATATGTATTGGATAAAGTTGATTCAGGCATGGAGTTTGGTTTAGGGTCTTGAGGAAATACCACATACTCATAGGAGTGAGCTGTTTGTAAATGGAGAGAATGTGCTTTCAGTATCATGAAATCTCAAGCTCACTTTCCTTACATTCCTCACTCCCTTTGTGCCTATCATTTCCCATTTTCTCAACATTTATTAAATTGTTCTTGCAAACAATTGAAAAATTAACACTGAGTAGAAGAGGCAAACCCAACAGATGGGGAAACTTGATTTAGCTCCAGATGTAAGCCTTGCCAGACATTCCCAGCAATAGTAATGCACGTCTACAACTTGGTATAAATTCTTATATGTGACAGAGCTGGGATTTAGTGTTTATTTCTGTATCTTTCTTTTCTTTTCTTTTTTCCTCTCTCTCTCTTTCCCTTTTTTAAAGGTAAAATGTCTCTTAGTGATTTACAGCAGTATTTGGCACGTCTGGGAACAAAAGGAAAAGTGTGAAATGTGTGTGTTGGGAGAGCTGGAATGAGGGGGCATGGGGGTGAGATGTGCTAACAAGATTGCACTGAAGGTTGATCTGCCTTACCTGACCCCAGAGACATTTTGCCGCAAACACAGTTTTATAAATCTCACAAATGCATATCCGTACCTAGCAAATAAACCAGATACTGTAGTGAGGGCTTATGATAAATGTGATTTTCTGTAAGAATCAGGAATTACAAACTGTCTTCTCCCAAATATCCCTTTGTGACCCAAGGGCAGTATGACAAATGTGGGTGTTTGAAAGAAGCTCCAGATTCTGGGCTAGAGTATGAAGTTCATACCAGTATAATTTATGTTGTGTTTATTTATTCATGTATTTACTTAGGCTTTCCAGGAAGCTCCTTTTCATCTGGGACCTGTTTCCTTGATCACATTCCTTTATGCTTGCTTTATCTTCTACTTTGTTGCTTTCCCTTTCAGTGGCTTCTGGCTTGGCCACTGTCCTTATTCTTCCCAAGGGCCGTCAAATAGCTGATTGAAGCTTTTGGCCTGTGCTTTTCTGAATAGCCCAGAAAGCATTGGGCTGAACTTTGAGCAGATGCCTATAACCATGACCTCTTTCTTTTCTTTGCAAGTGTCTGTCAGGCCTATACCTTGACTTTCATTCCTCACATTTCCTTGATGAACTTGCTGCAGAGAATAGTTACATCATTTTCACTGTTGCTAATGAATTTCACTTGGGAGTATATGTCAGAAGTATCAAGGATCCAGTCATTTTTCTCAAGAGAATACAGGAAAAATGCGTTTGGATGTCACTTATCACTAAGGCCAGATTAGGGCAAAATACTGGTGATGCTAAGCCAGCTAAAGTTTACTTTTTTTTCTTTCTGACATTTATTTTCACTTACCAAGTGCTAAACTTTGTGCTCTTTTATATACTGTCTTCTTCTTCGATATTCAAACTCTAAAGAGTATATTACAAACTTTTAAAAATACACTTTTTCCAATGAGGAAACTGAGTCTCAAAGATATTGTGAATTGCAGAAAGTCCCACAGTTGTTATTTGGCAAAGCTGAGAATCATAGGTCCTTTAACTCCCAAGTCCAGGACTCAGGGCTCTTTCTTCTGGAAGTTCTTTATGTTTAAGAAATCTCTGCACCCAACTTGGGGCTCAATCTCCCAATCCTGAGATCAAGAGCCATACACTCCACCAACAGAGCCGGCCTGGCGCTCCAGGGCTCTTTCTTCTGTACGGTAATGGTCCTATAGAGTTGCCATGGAGGTAAACAGAAAACTCAGTATGATGTATTGAAAGGAGCGTGGAAATTTGAATTAGAGAAACTGGATTTAAAATTTTTGTGGCTACCACTTAATGTGTGACCTTGAGCAAGCTACTTATCTTCTCTGGACCTCTTTCTACTATCTGCAAAATGGAGGTCACGTTTCACAGGGAAATAGTTGTGAGAATTATATAATGTATGTGAGAGCACTTTGTCAACTCTTAAGATACTGGCCATTTCACTTAGCATAATATATTTAAGATTCTTCTCCGTTGTAGCAAGTGTCAGAATTTCCTTCCTTTTTAAGGCTGAATAATATTCCAGTTGCATGTATATGCCACATTTTGTTTATCCATTCATCCACTGATGAAATCCCAAGTGGGTTGCTTCCACCTTTTAGTTGTTTGTACATGGGTGTACAGTCCCTCCAGTCCCTGCTTTCACTTCTTCTGGGAATATATTTAGGGGTGGAATTGGTGGATCATGTGATAATTCTGTGTTTAATTTTTTGAGGAATTGCATACTGTTTTTAGGTCTAGCATTTTGAGCCTTCCTTAGAATGTTTCCTAAGTATGTCTTCATTTGTCCCTTGTATAAAAAGTTAAGATGTTAACAACCTTAAAAGATGTTTTGCTTTTTTTGTGTGTGGGCAGACTTTTTTTTTGAGTTTATTATTATTATTTTTTAATGTTTATTTTTTACAGAGAGAGAGAGAGTGAGACAGAGCATGAGCGGGGGAGGGGCAGAGAGACAGGGAGACTCAGAATTGGAAGCAGGCTCCAGGCTCCGAGCTGTCAGCACAGAGCCCAATCTGGGGCTCGAACTCACAGACTGCGAGATCATGACCTGAGCCGAAGTCGGACTCTTAACCGACTGAGCCACCCAGGCGCCCCTTAAGTTTATTTTTTTAAGAGAGAGCATGTGCATGGACGTCTGCATGCAAGTGAGGGAGGGGTAGAGAGAGAGGGAGAAAGAATCCCAAGCAGGCTCCGTGCTATCAGCATGGAGCCCAACACGTGTCAGAAAATTGGCCCCTTGGGTCTCCCAGGGATACTGTGGGATGTTTAACTATTGGCCACCAAGTTTATTATCAAGGGTATATAAAGGCTTAGCAGTAAAACTATGATAGTGTGTAACATTTACTTCTGTTGTCATAAAGATTGTTTGTGCTGATCCCATACCTGGAAGGGATTTCTAAGGAAGAGTGAATGAACTCTTAGCCACCTCTCCTGTAGTATGTTCTTTGATAACCAGGGGAAGGGTTTGGGCTGCATGTGAAATTTTCAGACATCTAACAGTTGAGAGGGTCTCAAACAGGTTTGGCGGTTGATGACAACTACAAGTTATGTCTTTGAGATCTTCTGGAATGCAATACATCTAACAGCAACATTAACATAGTATCTTACCAGCAGGTGAAAAGCAAGGCTGCAGACTTTTCTGTTCTTTGGAGTTTAGATTGTGACAGTGAAAATTAAAATTGCCTCCACATGCTTGGAGGCCTAAATTTGCTCAAGTGTCAGTCTGTTTGCTTTTCACTTGTCTTTCGTGGCTTAGTCATGCTAGTTCTTTAATTGTCAGAGTTATTTGTGTTTAAACAATTTGTCTCTCTCTTCCTGTTTGATCCTTCAGAGAGATTCTTAAAATGCAGCTGCTTAGAAACTGCTATTTTTTGAATTGAATTATAGTTGACATACAATGTTATATCAGTTTCAGGTATACGACATAGTGATTTGACAGTTCTGTTCATGGTGCAGGGCTCACCATGATAAGTGTAGTTACCGTCTGTTACCATACAAAGCTATTCTAGTATTATTGATTGTATTGCCTGTGCTGTACTTTTCATCCTCGTGACTTACTTATTTTATAACTGGACATTTGTACCTCTTAATCTCCTTCACCTATACCATCAATCCCCCAACCCCACCCATCTGGCAACCACCAGTGTGTTGTCTGTATTTATTAGTCTGTTTTTGTTTTTTTGCTTTTTGGTTTTGTTTTTTAGATTTCATATGTAAATGAAATCATATGGTATTTGTCTTTCTCTGACTTATTTCACTTAGCATAATATCCTCTAGGTTCATCTATGTTGTTGCCAATGACAAGATTTCATTCTTTTTTATGGCTGAGTAATATTCCATTGTGTGAGAGTGTATTTGTATATACACCACAAATTTATCCCTTTATCTCTTGAAGGACACTTGGGTTGCTTCTGTATCTTGGCCAACGTAAATAATGCTGCAGGAAACATAGGAGTGCATATATCTTTTCAAATTAGTATTTTTGAGAAACTACTGATTTTATTAGAACACCTGAGGTCATTAACATACAGAGCCCTGTGTTTGTTCCTTTCCATGGGCAGGTTGTTCTTTGCTTTGCCTCAAGAAAATAAAATATTATTGCTCCATCTTTAAAATACCACTTTGAAAAGAAAATCCACTTTGTATAATTGTTACTTCAAATGCCTTCACGCATCAGCTGGGCCACAAAGGAAAAATACTCTGAGGGGCCACGTACAGGACTGGAAGGAAGGCATTGGGAAGTTCTGCTTGGAGACACCTATGCTAAGTATTTCCTGCCACCACTTAGCAGATTACCCCAGTGAGGTCATATACTTTAGGATGAGGTCTGCTGACTATTAACCTAATTAGCCAAAAGAGAAAAAGAAAAATGTGAGACTAAAATCTGACCTTCATCTAACCAACTTTCAAGGTAAGTAATTTGAAGCCCTTTAATGAATCTATTCAAGTTAACATCTTAATGCTTTTCACTTAATTAGCATTTTATTAGCACCAAGTTCACAATCCTATTCTCTGGTTGCTCACAGAAATAGTGGTTGAATCACTGCAAATAGGTTTTTCTTCTGATCTGTAATTTTCTTAAGGTGGATAAAGTTTTAACTCTATGATTAATATATTAAAATTTTCTTTTATTTGGAATGCATTAACCTAAAGTTTAGTTTTTCTTTGATGATGACCTTTTATCCATTAGGCTTCCAGGACTGGCAAGAATGACTTTTTATTTTTTATTTTTTAATGTTTATTTATTTTTGAGACAGAGACAGACAGAGCATGAATGGGGGAGGGTCAGAGAGAGAGGGAGACACAGGATCTGAAGCAGGCTCCAGGCTCTGAGCTGCCAGCACAGAGCCCGACGCGGGGCTCGAACTCAAGAACCGTGAGATCATGACCTGAACTGAAGTCGGAGGCTCAACCGACTGAGCCACCCAGGCACCCCAAGAATGACTTTTTAGATATTACTGTGGTTAGTAACAAGCTTGGGGTTTGGAATGAGAATTTATTGCATTTCTTTGTAAGTCTCATAATTGTTCACCTTGTGAGTTTGCCTCTCGTCCCTCTGTTTGCTCCATGATCTTTTTGTTTCAATGCTGAAGCCGTCCTCCCCCTACTTCCTGCTTATGTGCTTATGTAGCTGTTTTCCTTCACCCTAAAAAATGTTCCCTCCAAAAAAAAAAAAAAAAAAAAAAGGAGGAGGAGGAGGAAAGCTTTAAATGTACACTCTGCTAGGGAGGCTAGGGAACAAGAATAGCTCTTAGCAGTCTCTAGATAGGGGGGTTCATTGAGCATAACACCCTTTGGAGCAGGCTGCATATAGAATTCTGAATGTCATGGGAAAAAAGCCCTCAGGCAGTAATCAGGGAGAGCACATTCACTGTTGATGTCCAGAGTTAGGGTTGGAAAGGGAATGTAAGGTCTCGCTCAGCCAGGCAGAGTCCCCCCAAATCCTCTTGCCCATGACCCTGTTTGAGCTACAGAATTTGCCTTAGTCACAGTTCTTTTATCAGAAAGGGTACTGATGAGTTGAGGGGAAGAACGGTTTGACACAAAGCACTTCAGCTGAAGGATGCAAGTTAGTCTAATGAAAAGTATATATGGACCGAAGCAATCAAATGATAGGAGCAGAGGCACTGGGCTGATGACTCTTGAGTAGCAAGAAGTACATGAAAATAAGCTTCTAGTCCAGTTGTCTGCTCAGAAGTGGCAGACCGGCAGGCTTACATTATCGCCTGGGTTAGAATTTATCAGTAATGACCTTTCTTGTGTTAATCAGACCCTGCTGATCCCCCATTACAGAGAATGAAAAGCATTATGCAGATTAAAACAAAGCACCAAAATGAGGCTGCTATAATATCGTTTCCCCAGTGACTGGGAGTATTACATATTATTCTAATAGTTGCTGTTCCCTAATCTCTTAAGACTACAGCTAGAAATAAAAAACCCAACACTGAATCCCATGTGGTTAATCATCTGTTTTGCCCTAACTTGGTTTGTGTTGCCAAGTGAGGTTTTGCATTAGGTCATAGCTGGGCTTGGTGAACTGCAATGCAGTAAGGAAGTCTTTGTTGAGCAGATTCAGATATTTGTAACGAAATATTAAGATTACTGTTTGGGGCTGCTGTGATTTTAGGTAAGTGCGACTTTAGTGTATCAAACCCCTCCTTACCTCAATCTGAAATTTCTTTGGGGTCTTTTTCCACTTTGCCTTTTTAAAGGAAAATTTCAAGAAAATATACATAACATAAAATTTACCATTTTAACTATTTTTAAGTCTATGTTTCTGTGGCATTAAGTAAGCCCACATTGTTGTGCAACCATCACTATGAGCCATCTCTTTCATATTCTTCAATTGAAACTGAAACAGTAACTCGTTCCCTCCTCCCCTCAGCCCCTGGCAGTCACCATTCTGCTTTCTGTGTCTATGAGTTTGACTACTATAGGAACTTTATGTAAGAGAAATTAAGCAATATTTGCGCTTTTATAACCAACTTATTTTACTTAGCATAATGTCCTCAAGGTTCTGTGTTGTGTTATGTATCAGAATATCCTTTTTTCCTTTTTTTTCTTAAGTTATCTCTGTACTCAATGTGGGGCTCAAACTCAAAACCCTAAGATCAAGAGTCACATGCTCCACTGACTGAGCCAGCCAGAAGCTCCTCCTTCCTATTTTTTTTAAAGACTGAATAATATTCCATTGTATGTATACTACATTTTATTTACCCACTTATCCATCGATGCACCCTTTGCTTCTACTCTTTGGCCATTGTGAATAATGCTTTTATGAACATTGGTGTACAATTATTTGAGAACCTGCTTTTTCTTCTTTTTTTAGTGTTTAGGTTTATTTTATTGTTTTTAAAGTTTATTTACTTATTTTGAAAGAGAGAGCAGGGGAGGGGCAGGGAGAGAGAGAGAATCCCAAGCAGGTTCCATGCTGTCAGCACAGAGCTTTACACAGGGCTTGAACTCACAAACTGTGAGACCATGAAATCAAGAGTCCGAGGCTTTAACTGACTAAGCCTACCAGGTGCCCTAGCTTTTTCTTCTTTTCTTCTACCCAGAAGTAGAATTACTGATCTATGGTAATTTAATTTTGGGGGGAATCACCATAACGCTTTTCTACAGTAGCTGCACCATTTTACATTCCCACCAACAATGCCTAAGAGTTCCAATTTCTCCGTATCATCACCAACCCTTATTGTTTTCTATTATTATTATTATTATTATTTTTTTAATATTTATTGGGTACCTGGGTGGCTTAGCCCGTTAGACATCTGACCCTTGATTTCATCTTGGCTCAGGCCATGATCTCATGGTTCATGGGTTTGGGCCCCACTTTAGGCTCTTCGCTGGCAGTGGATCCTGATTGGGTTCTGTCGCTCCCTCTCTCTGCCCCTCCCTCTTGTATGCGTGTGCGTGTGTGTGTGTGTGCGCGCGCGCTCTCTCAGAATAAATCAACTTAAAAAAATTGATTTATTTTGTGCGAGAGTGTGCGTGTGCACACATGCACCCATGCACACACATGTTGGGGGAGGGGTAGAGAGGGGGGAGAGGGAGAGTGGGTGAGTGAACAAGGGAGCATGAAATGGGGAGGGACGGGAGGGAGAGGAGACTGTCAGTCTGTCCCTTCTGTGGGGCCCAGTGTGGGGCTGAATTCCACAAATCCTGAGATCATGACCTGAGCTGAAATCAAGAGTTGAATGCTTAATCAACTGAGCAATGCAGATGCTCGTGTATTTTTTTTTTAATGTTTGTTTGTTTTTGAGAGAGAGAGAGAGACAGAGACTGAGTGTAAGTGGGCAAGGGTCAGAGAGAGAGGGAGACACAGAATCCAAAGCAGGCTCCAGGCTCTGAGCTGTCAGCATAGAGCCCGACGCTGGGCTCAAACACACAAACTGTGGGATCATGACCTGAGCTGAAGTCAGGGCTTAATCGACTGAGCCACCCAGGAACCCTGGCCCTCTATTTTTTGATAATAGCTTTCCTAATGGATGTGAAGTAGTATTGAATTGCAGTTTTGGCTTGCATTTCCCTAATGACTAGTAGTATTGGTGATCTTTACATGTGCTTATAGGCTATTTGTCTATCTTCTTTGGAGAAATGTCTATTCCTATCCTTTACCAATTTTTAAATTGGGTTGTTTGGGTTTTTTGTTGTTGAGTTTTAGGAATTCTTTATATATTCTGGATACCAATCTCTTACGAGGTATATGATTTGCAAATATTTTTTTCCCATGGATTGCCTTTTCATTCTGTTGATCATGTCCTTTGATGCACAAAAGTTTTTAATTTTGATGAAGTCCAGCTGATCGTTTTTTTCTTTTGTTGACCATGCTTTTGGTGTTATATCCAAGCAATCATAGCTAATTCAAGTCCTGCAGCTTTCCCATGTTTCCTTCTAAGAGTTTTATAGTTTTAGCTGTTACATTTAGGTCTTTGATGCATTTTGAGGGAAGTTTTGTATATGGTGCAAGGTAAGGGTCCAACTTCATTTTTTTGCATGTGGGTATGGAGTCTACCCAGCACCCACTTTGCTTTTTTGATATAACACAGTTATGATTTCTTAATTTGAATCAGGCTGAATTAACTTGTAAGCACAGAAATGGAGACTCCACATTTTTTTCTGTATGCATCTGTTGTGTTTTGTGTTTTAGGTTTGCTCATTCCTCTGCTTGTTTAGAGATGGCATAACATAGTGATTAAGAGCAGGGTCTCTTAAGAGTTAAGTTGTCTGAGTTTGAGTCTAATTTCTACCACTTACTTTGGACAAATTCTTTAACCACTCTTTGCTTTTCCTTATGGAATGGGGGTCATTGTTGAGATGATTAAATGACAATATATGTAAAGCACTTGAAATAGTGCCTAGCATACCATCAGTGCTACATAAGTGTTCATTGTTATCATCTTCTTAAAAAGTTGTTCTTAAGGTGCAAGTCTGGAGGTCTTACCAACCTTGGTTCTAATGATCTGCATGGGACTTCATTCTAGACAAGCAACCCCCTTCCATATCCAACTGTATTCATTTCTCTTGGCTTTACTCATGTGGACTTAGAAGGGACCAGAAATATAGAATGATACCATTTATAACCTGACATCAGGGGCCCCATTGGAACTTAGGTTGTCAGTCTGTATCTTGGCATCATCATTGGGAAAATAGTTTGGACAGGGAGAGTTTATGTTTTCCCTCACTTCCAGCCCTTTGAGGAGATATTTGACCAAGAAACTTTGGCTTTACTATTTTAACACTTCCTTCTTCCCATTAATGTGGTTAAAGAGAATGTGCCTAAAAGGAATATGCTTATAACTGCAAAGATACTAATCAATGTGTTCTAATGTCTGATTGGAGGGATTATAGATATTTTAATTTTTTCTTTCATTTTAATTTATTAAAAACATTTGGCTGTGGATTTTTTTTAGATGCCCTTTATTTGTAAGTTGACAAAATTCCCTTCTATTCCTACTTTATTGAGTGGTTGTTTTTTTGTGTTTTTTTTTTTGTCATAAAAAGGTATTGGGTTTTGTCAGATGCTTTTTCTGTGTCTATTGAGATGATTTGTTTCTTATTCTATTGATACAACTATATACATTGATTTTCACATGTTAAACCAGCCTTGCATTCCTGGGATAAAGTCCACTTGGTTAAGGTGTATAATTCTTTTTATATGTTGTTGGATTCAGATTGCTAGTATTTGCTGCATTTTTGTACCCACATTCGTCAGAGAGATTGTTCTGTAGTTCTCTTTCCTTGTGGTCTTTGTTTGGTTTTGACACCAGGGTAATGGTGACCTCATAGAATGAGTTGGGGAAATGGTCCCTCTCTTCAGTTTTTTTTAGAAGACTTTAAAGGATTTAGAGATTCTTTAAATCTTTGGTATAGTTCATCCATGAAGCCATCAGAGCCTGGACTTGTATTCACAGGTAGTGTTTTAAAAATAGTAATTAAATCTTTTTGCTTGTTTTATAGGTATGTTCAGATTGCCTGTTTCTTTTTGAGTTAGTTTCAATAATTTTGGGTTTTTTTCTTGTTTTTTGAAAAATATTTTAATGTTTATTTATTGATTTTGAGAGAGAGAGAAAGAGTTGAGCAGGAGAGGAGCAGAGAGAGAATCCTGTGCAGATTCTGCAGTGTCAGCACAGAGCCCAATGTGGGTTTCAAACTCACAAACTGTGACATGACCTGAGTGGAAATCAAGAGTCAGTTCTTTAACTGACTGAGCCACCCAGGCGCCCCTAGTTTCCGTATTTGTGTCTTCCTAAGAATTTGTCCATTTCATCTAAGTTGTCTAATTTATTGGCATACAGTTGTTTATAATGGTACTTTATAATACTTTAGTGTTTCTGTAAGGTGAGTAGTAATATTCTTTCATTTCTGATTCTAGGAATTTGAATTTCTTCTCTTTTATCAGTCTAACTAAAAGGTTTGTCACTTTTGTTGATCTTTTCAAAGAACCAGCTTTTGGTTTTATTGGTTTTCTTTTTTGTTTTTCTATTCCTTATTTCATTAATTTCTACTCTTTATTATTTTCTTCCTTCTGCTTATTTTAGGCTTAAACGTCATAAAAAAAAAACCCTCAATGTTACATTAGTTTCAGGTGTACAGTATAATGATTGACAAGTCTATACAACACGTCTATATGTCATGCTCAAATTTTACATGGTAGAAATAATATAGGGTGGGGATGCCTGGGTAGCTCAGTTGGTTAAGCATCTGACTCTTGATTTCAGCTTGGGTTATGAACTCAGGGTCATAGGATTGAGCTCCCCATTGACCTCTGTGCTGAGTGTGGAGCCTGCTTGAGACTCTCTCTCTCCATACCTCTCTGCCTTTGCCTCATGTTCTCTCTCTCTCTCAAAATAAATAAATTAAAAAAAAATAATACAAGGTATATTCTCTGACCACAATAGAATGAAATTAAAAATTAACCACAAAAAGAAATTTGATCAGAGAATATATCTTGTATTATTTCTGTCATTTTAAATATTTGAGGTTTATTTTATGGCCTAGCGTATTATCTATCCTAGAAAATGTTCCATATGTCCTTGAGGAAAATATCTATTCTGCTGTTGTTGAGTGTACTCTTTTCTAGATGTCTGTTAGGTTTAACTGATTTTTAGTGGTGGTCAAGTTTTCTGTTTCTTTGTTGATCTTCTGCCTAGTTGTTCTAGCCATTATTAAGGAATGGGTATTAAAGTCTCCCAATTTTTATTAGGTTTTTATTTTATTTTATTTATAACTAACACATAACATTATTTACTTCACTGAAAGCCTTATGGTACATACCACGTTTAATAGAATTGACCTCAGTTTTGTTCACACTGACTCCAGTGAGTTGTATTTGGGTTTTCTGTGCTTGAGACTGCTTGATTTCTGCTGTTGCTGTTGGTTTGTTTTCTTTCAGAATCAAGGTGGGTACTTTCATATAAAATCTTATTTTTAGTTCCTTCTCTGGCAATTCTTTTCTCAATTTTTAGCCTTGCATAATTATACTTAAAATGGAACCAGCTTCCTAAAGCCACCAAGATAAATCTTCCTTCCTACTCCAACATCACATGATCTTCTAATTCTACTAAAATGCCCAAGGCCAGCCACAGAAGATCCTAATGAACCATACAATATTGAATCCCGTGCACAGGGAATGTTTTCCACATCTAAAATTCCTAGGAGCTTAAAGGGCTTCCGCTTTGCTGGTTTGCCAGGCGGTGGTGTGGCGGCCATGGGCTCTAGTACCCAATTTTTATTGTTGAATTGCCTCAGCTTTTATTTCTGTCATGACATACCTTTTTTCATTCTTTTTCTTTCAACCTATTTGTATCTTTGAATCTAAAAATGTGTCTCTGGTGGATAGCATATAGTTGGATCTTGTTTACTTTAGTCTGACAGTCTCTGCCTTTTGATTGGGTTATTTATTCCACTCACATTTAGTGTTGTTGTTGATATAATTGAACTATGTCTGCCATTTCATTTCTAGTTTGCTGTGTGTTTCATGAATTTGTGTTCCTCTGTACCTTTATTTTTATTTTTTTAAATGTTTGTTTGTATTTGAGGGGGAGAGAGAGAGAGAGAGAGAGAGAGAGGGGGGAGGGGCAGAGAGAGAGGGAAACACAGAATCTGAATCAGGCTCCAGGCTCTGAGCTGTCAGCTGTCAGCACAGAGCCTGACGCAGGACTCCATCTCACGAGCTGTGAGATCATGACCAGAGCCAAAGTCCAGCGCTTAACTGACTGAGCCACCCAGGTGCCCCCAATTTTTTTTTTAATTAAAAAAAACTTTTATTTTAGAGAGAGCATGAGTGGGGGAGGGGCGGGGGGGAGAGAGAGAGAGAAAGAGAAAGAGAGAAAGAGAGAGAGGAAGAGAGGAAGAGAGGAAGAGAGAAAGAAAGAAAGAAAGAGAGAAAGAGAGAGAGAGAGAGAGAGAGAGAAAGAAAGAAAGAAAGAAAGAAAGAAAGAAAGAAAGAAAGAAAGAAAGAAAGAAAGAAAGAAAGAAAGAAAAAGAAAGAAAGAAAGAGAGAGAATTCTAAGCAGGCTCCATCCCATGGCCCTAGGATTATGATCTGAGCCAAAATTAAGAGTTGGACACTCAACAAACTGAGCCACCCAGGTGCCTTTTCTCTGCACCTTCTTAACTGCCTTCTTTTGCATTAAGTAAATATTTTTCAATGTAGCACTTTGATTTCTTTAATGATTTTTTTTCACTGTTTCTTTTAGTTACTTCGCTAGTGGTTGCTGTAGGGTTTACCATATACATAAACATCTTAACTTATTGGAATCACAAACTGTTTAGATTATACTAAATTCCAGTGAGATACAGAAACATAACTCTTCTGTAGCTCTAAATAACATACACATGCAACACTCACTTCAGTGAACTTTATTTGCCAAAAGCACACTAAAAAGGAGAATTTCATGTATTTCCTGAGGAAGTAAGGATGCATTAGAAACAGGACCCTAATTTTATTTACTTTATCATGTCTGGAGCTAAGACTAGGTGAGAATGGGGAAATAGTCTGTTTAGAGTTTAGATACATTTTGTTAAGAGATTCTGTCACAGGTGGGTGTTAAACACAGCATTCTAGATCCTGCTCCATTCTTCAGTGAGCTGATAGCCTACGGCTCAAAATATATTGAGCTCATTGTCTCTTGATGCTTGCATGTTGAGCTTTGTAACAAATAAAGAGTATGGTGCAAAAGGAATAGCACTAATTGGTAAATGTAATTTTGAGAGAAGGACACAGTAGTTTGATGTGGAATGGATGAAGGTGTGTTCATTTATGTCTGGAGTCAGTGTTGATTTGTGGAAAATCATCTTGTCCTGTGCTCCATCTTTTGCATTTCATTTTCTCTCACCAAAGTAGGGGCTGCTAATTGTGGCCTGTTTTTATTCACTCAGATAAGGGACTATTTCTGGCATATGACTCCTAGGAGAAAAGAAGCCAACCTTGAGCTCAGCCCTCTGTCCTGAATCAAGCTCTTGGACTGTAAAACAGGACCTCCTTAGTGGGCCCCAGGTGCATGTTCTGAGAGTGTCAATTGAGGCCTCCCAGGTGTGGGGCCTCAACTTTTGTCAACACTGGGTTTTATAGGAATGTGAATAGCCAACTTAAGGAACCTTGTAAATGGTGAGTTAGTTGGAAGAGATCTTATACATATCTGGTGACCTTATTTTGAATGCTCTTTTGGAAAACAATTAGTCTTTTTGCTTGTTAATTACATTGATGTTTTTCTCTTTCTTTTTTTTCTTCTTTTTTAAAAAAGTTTATTTATTTTGAGAGAGAGAGAGAGAGAGAGAGAGAGAGAGAGAAGGGTAGAGAAAGGGAGAGACAGAATCCCAAGCAGGCTTTGTTTGCTCTATTAGCGCAGAGCTTGACATGGGGCTTGAACCCACAAACCTTGAGATCATGACCTGAGCTGAGATTGAAAACTGGATTCTTAACAGATGAGCCACCCAGGCGCCACGATATTTTCCTTCCTTCCTTCCTTCCTTCCTTCCTTCCTTCCTTCCTTCCTTCCTTCCTTCCTTCCTTCCTTCATGTTTATTTAATTTTGAGAGAGAGAGACAGAGAGTGCGAGCTGCAGAGTGGCAGAGAGGGAAGGAGACAGAGGAACCAAAGCACGTTCCATACTGTCAGCACAGAGCCTGACGTGGGGCTCAAACCCACAAACTATGAGATCATGACCTAGCTGAAGTTGGATGCTTAACTGACTGAGCCACCCAGGTGACCCTATTTTTCTCTTTCTTAATAAATTATGGCAAGTACTTAACTTGAACATTTTGGAGGTGGTTTGGAGGGACTGTTTTTGTGACTGAGCCAGTGATACTAGAGTAGCTGTTTCTGGGTGACTAGAGGTAATTAAGAGTCCTGGGCCTTGAGGTAAGTTGAAAGGGCTTGATTCTGAGCAGACAGTTGTAGGTGAAATTGGCAGTTTCTTCCAGAGTGTTCTAGCCCTTGGTCCCAGGTGTGTGAGTGAATGGCCCCCACGTGGTAGGAGAACAAATTCTCTCCTCTTTTTAGGTCCACAGTCCTTCAACATTCTGTTTCTCTAAATGTGTATATACACAGCAAAGTCCTGTTGTTTGCGCTTGTGCCACCGGTAATTAATTGGATCTCCTTTCCTATAATTCTGTGGTGTGGTAAATTAACTTTAGGTTTTCAAACTTAGCATTAACTTTTTTATGGCTCTCGGAGGTGAGCCATCTGACATATGTCCTTTATTCTGCTAGTCTTTTAATTTTTTTTTTCAACGTTTATTTATTTTTGGGACAGAGAGAGACAGAGCATGAATGGGGGAGGGGAGAGAGAGGGAGACACAGAATCGGAAACAGGCTCCAGGCTCTGAGCCATCAGCCCACAGCCCGACGCGGGGCTCGAACTCACGGACCGCGAGATCGTGACCTGGCTGAAGTCGGCCGCTTAACCGACTGCGCCACCCAGGCGCCCCGATTCTGCTAGTCTTTTAATCAGCAGATCCTACCCTGTGCCTTTTCCAGTTTCTTATTACGTAAGCATCAAAAACCTGGGAAGAGAGAGATTCAGAGAGAAAAAGAATGAGTAAGCGAAAGGGTGGTATATTTGTGTGAGATAGACTTGAGATCCTTTCTTTAGAAGCCTCTGGTCTTAGGAACATTTCTTTATTCTTCTGTTGCTGTCACTGCTTCCTTGTCTTTACATCTGTTTCTAAATGCTAGGAGTTGAGAACCAGAGGGGCAGTCAAGATGACCTAGAATTACTGCTGTTTTAGTAGGTCAGGAAGAAAGGTATTTCCAGTTGATTCATTAGATAATTGGGTCAGAGGGTTGGGAAGGGGCTAGAGTCTATAGCAGTCCAAAGCCTATCTGTCACTCCTGGGCCTTTGCTCTTTCCCAGCCAGCTCTTCTCCTTCTCTGGCTCTCTGGAGATGGCCTGCTTCTGCTGGTACAACTGTCCTTGGTCCTTTAGGGATGTGCTGCTCCCTAATTGTCATTGATCCCAAGGTAAGACAAAAAGTTTCATTTTCACTTGAGAAAAGGTTGATTTTTTTTTTCTTCTTGAAAAGGAACTCTCACTAGGTAGGAAGTATAGACACTTAATCATGACTTAGTTCACAAATGCTGGGGTTTTTAAAATTTTTTTTTAATGTTTTTATTTATTTTTGAGAGAGAGAAAGACAGAATACTAGTGAGGGAGGGACAGAGAGAGAGGGAGACACAGAATCCAAAGCAAACTCCAGACTCTGAGCTGTCAGCACAGAGCCCAACGCAGGGTTTGAACTCATGAACCGTGAGATCATGACCTGGGCCGAAGTCAGATGTTTGACTGAGCCACCCAGGTGCTCCTCACAAATGTTGGTTTCTAATTGTAACTTCTATAAATCCTAGCCACAAATGGGATCAATAGGCATAATTTAGATCCTTAATTCCTTTCCTTTTTCCATCCAACATCTAGGGCACTTAAAAAAGTCTTTTAAAATTGTGGGCAGTTCTTTATCTTATCCCTTAATTTTCTCTCTCCATTTTTCTTTCCGAAAAATTGGGCTGGAACTCTGGTCATATAACTCAGATATTCTAACTCCGTAGAACACAGTAGATTGTTAATCTGTTAGTGGGTTCTAGAACCTATTACAATTGGGTAACAATATATCATCCTGGTCAGCCAACAGGCTTCTCTTCAGTAGGTGAAATTTTAGTTTTCTTTGGATTATTGTGAACAAAAAGAGGAGTGTTTTGGGCTCCGTAGGAGCGTGATCACTCTAATTAAATTCTCAGATTTATACCAGATACCGCATACCATACTTCGTCTTTTCTATGGGACTTTGATCTTACAGATTAGCGGTGCCAGGATCACAGAACCTTAAAAGCTAAAAGAACTGAAGAGGCCATCTACTCTGGTCTGCTTCCCAAAGCAGAAATCTCACTTATTGGGGTCACAGCCTGCCTCTCCTTGAATACTTAGTGAAAATAGTGCTTAATACTTTAGGATATAGACTATTCAGTTTTTTAAATAATGAGAATCATAGGGCATCTGGCTGGCTCAGTTGGTGGAGCATGTGACTTGTGATCTTGGGGTTGTAAGTTCGAGTCCAACTTTGGGTGTAGAGATCACTTAAAAAAACAAAATCTTTGTAAAAACGATGAGAATCTTTTCCTCATGTTGGAATCTTCCTCTTTATAACCTGAACCTTTAGATGTAACACCAAAAAATGTACTCTGTCTTCTATATATTAACTTCTTCAAAGGGCTAAGATGTATACTACTGCCTTTTTGTACTATCCTTTCTTCCTTCAGTTGTTATTCATTTGTCATGGTTTTTAAAATATCTGGCATACTGTGATTGTCCTTTAGATATATATTAAAAAATTTTTTTTTTACATTTATTTATCTTTTGAGAGACATAGAGCACAAGTTGGGGAGGGGCAGAGAGAGAAGGAGACACAGAATCCAAAGCTGGCTCCAGGCTCTGAGCTGTCAGCACAGAGCCCGACGCGGGGCTCAAACTCACAAACCGTGAGATCATGACCTGAGCCGAAGTCGGACGCTTAACCGACTGACTGAGCCACCCAGGCGCCCCGATAGTGAAAATCTTAAACAGGCTCCACGCTCATCTCAGACAGTGAGATCATGACCTGAGCCGAAATCAAGAGTTGGACATTTAACCAACTGAGCCACCCAGGCACCCCTGAACTTTTCTTTAACCTAAATGAAACTCTTTATCCTTACTATATTGTTTTAACTTTATTTATTTTGAGAGAGCGAGAGCAAGCAGGGAAGGGGCAGAGAGAGAGAGACAATCCCAAGCAGGCTCTCTGCTGTCAGCACAGAGCCCGACACAGGGCTGAGCCCACGAACCACAAGATCATGACCTGAGCCAAAATCAGGAGTCAGACACTTAATCAGCTGAGCCACCCAGGCGCTCCACTCTTTATCCTTATTAAATATATCTTGTTCATTGCAGCTCATCATTCTAGTTTATCAGGATATTTTTTGAGTCCTGATGATGTCATTCTGTGTATTGGTTTTCTTTTGCAGCTTTGTATCATCAGCACATTTGATAACTATGCCTTCTAAATTTTTGTCCAGATGCTTTGATCTAATCCTGACTCTGCTACTGATTTGGTGGATGATTTGGGAATATTTTCTCTCCTTTTTGGGTTTTGGCTTGCTGCTATTATATAAAATGGCCTCAAAAACTGGGGGAAAAAAAAAACCCTCCTTAAGAATCAACTGCAAAGCTCTTTGTAAAGAATAAATTTGTGAAGAAAAAACTGTGGGTGGGGAATCATCAGCCAGGGCCAGACTAGAAAAATAAAATCCTTTTATAGAAAAATCAGAGACAACAATCTTCATAGAATGGTTCAAGTCTTCCTCTGTCCTCCTACTCTCCCAAAACCCCAAGAGGGAATTTACCAGTTGAAATAAATTAAAAAATAATAACATAAAAAAGAAAAAAAAAGAAGGAAAAAAGATTGTTGCAAGTGTTAGTTCTTATTATATTGAGAAATTAAAACCTAACAGAGAACATTGAAGAGGCGGTTTGGAGTGAGGGTAGGTGGGAGAGCTTTACTGAGAAAGAAGATGCTCTTTACTGTTTTCTCTTTTAATTAGTAGTAAGCTTGGTGGTCACAGTAAAGGCTCTTCTGAGTTGGGGTCCATAGGGAGAGAAGGAAACTCACTGCTGCCTGCTATTTCTCCTCTAAACAAGCCTTGCCTTGTGCATTGCCTTTCCCCTGGGTTCTTAAAGAAGGTGTGTGATCATCTAAAACTGAAACTGAGGCAGCGTTTTAAGCAGGCAATTAATGACATGGTAAGAATTTTTAGCTTCAGTACATTAATTGTTAAATGAATTGTGTCTGCATTTTACTGTCATTTTACTGTGATATCAGCCTAATTACATGTATAGTGTTACAGAGTGGAAGATAATAATAAGCAGAATTATGCACTCAGTGATCAGACTTCGGGAATTTCTAACACTGAAGAAAGATTTTCTTCTTAAACTGTCTCTTGCTGTTCTTTTTATGTGTAGGTTTTGATTAATTTTACCTCGATTATGCATTTCTCCCTGGGGCCCAGATATTGTGCATGCTCTAGCAAAGTGGGCTTCTATTGTAAGAGGTTTAATGAGATTTTTTGTTCTAATTGGTTTCCATATAATTTCTTTTAAAACCAATAACATGTGAGGGGGATGTCAAACACAGGGTGCAATAATGTATTTTCACTGCCCTGAACACCAAAAAACATTAATTTCTCTCTCATTTGACATTATTTTCATATAATGAAAATTCTCGATCTCAAGGAAGTTCCAGAGACAGTGGTTCTCATTGATCTCCCCTTTCCTTTATTCATGTTGGTGACATCCCTGAAAAGGCAGCAGGGTTGCTTACCTGTAGTTGGAACTCAGTCTGGGTAGAAGGGAGTGAAAGATTCCTGACTAGGGTTTTGACTGTGCATCATCTTTCTTATGGGATAATTTTCTAATTGGGATTCAGATAGGGATGGATTAAAGACCGTTCCTTTGCCCATTTAATCGGAATTGATTTCCTACTTGAAAAATGTGAACTATTTGATAAGTTCTAAAAAGTACTATATTAATGTGTATTTGTAATAAAGCTTGATCCTAAAATGAATATCTGTGAGCCACTCACGCTAATCAATAGAATGTTACCAACTCACTGAAAACCTTTCTATTTTAATTATACATATAGTAAAATGTGCAAAATCGTAGGTGTGTAATTGGACAGCTTTTTACGTATGTATATACCTCTGTAATACCATCCAGTTCAAGACCTAGAGCCTTCCCATTGCTCCAGAAAGTGCCTCATGACTCTCCTTTTCCCCAGAATTGTGCACTTTTCTGACTTCTTTCACCATAAATTAGTTTTTCCTGTTTTTGAATTTCATGTAAACAGAATCATATAGAAAATCCTCTTTTGTGACTCTCTTCTCACACTCAATAAGTTTTTGAAATTCATCCACTTTGTTGTGCATATTATTTCATTCCTTTTTTAAAAATATAAACATTTTTATTATTTTTTTCAGTTTTATTTATTGAAGTAATCTCTGCACCCAACATAGGGCTCAAACTCACAACCCCGAGATCAAGAGTCGCTTGCTCAAGCCAGCCAGGGCCCCCCAAATTTAAACAGTTTTGAACTCTGGTAAAAAAAAGATATAAAATTTACAATCTTAAGTGTTTTTAGGTATACAGTTTAGTAGCATTAAGTGTTTTCACATTGTTCTACAATAGATCTCTAAGGCTTTTTTCATCTACTCTATACCCATTTAAAAAACAGCCCCCCCCCATTTCCCCTCCTCCATGTCCCTGGCAACCACCATTCTACTTTGTTTCTATGAATTTGACTACTTTAGATATCTCATATATGTGGAATCAACACAGTATTTGTCTTTTTGTGCCTGATTTATTTCACTTAGCATAATGACCTCAAAGTTCATTCATGTTGGATCATATGAAAGGATTCTCTTCCTTTTTAAAGCTAAATAACATTCCATTGTATGTATAAACTGCATTCTGTTTATTTATCTGTTGGTGGACATTTGGGTTGTTTCCACATTTTGGCTGTTATGAATAATGCTGCTATGAACATGGGTGTGCAAAGATCTAGTATATGTAGTTCATTCCTTTTTATTGCTGAGTAGTATTTTATTTTGTAAATATAACACAGTTTATTCTCCCCATTTCTTTATCAGTTGGATTCTCTAACCTTCTAGTCTTACTTGTTATCTTCTGTGCTTCTTTCTTTCTCTTGCTCTTTCCTGTGTTCATTCCCTTCACTGGCTCCCTTAATACCTGCAGAATAAAATTTAATCTCTGTAGCATGGCATACAGTTCCATTCTGTTTAAAAAAATGTTTTTAAGTTTATTTATTTTTGAGAGTGAGAGAGCAAGCAAGCACAAGGGGGGGGGGCAGAGAGAGAGAGAGAGAGAGAAAATCCAAAGCGGGCTCCAGGCTTTGAGCTGTCAGCACAGAACCCACGAACTGCAAGAGCATGACCTGAGCTGAAGTCAATGCTCAATTGACTGAGCCACCCAGGCACCCCATAGTTCCATTCTTTTTTTTTTTTTTTAATTTTTTTTAACGTTTATTTATTTTGGAGACAGAGAGAGACAGAGCATGAACAGGGGAGGGTCAGAGAGAGGGGGAGACACAGAATCCGAAACAGGCTCCAGGCTCCGAGCTGTCAGCACAGAGCCCGACGCGGGGCTCGAACTCACAGACCGTGAGATCATGACCTGAGCCAAAGTCAGCCGCTTAACCAACTGAGCCACCCAGGTGCCCCCATAGTTCCATTCTTAATATGCTTTCTGGATTCTGTGTCTTCACCACAGCTATGCCAGACCACATAGAGTTCTCTGGACAAAACAATGACACTTATAGTTGTCTGGACAGTTTCCTACTCCAGACCCTACACACACACACACACACACACACACACACACACACACACACACACGTTTCCTCCCTGCCTTAGATGTCCTTCCCCAGCTTGTCAGCTTACCTCCTGAAATAGTACATGTTGATCATTGCTTTTAGAGCCAGGTCTATCCATCCTACAGTAATAACTATTTGTGTATCTTTTTTACTAGGCTGTGAGCTCTTTGAAGGCAGGCAGCATCCATGTCTAACTCCATAACACAGTGCCTGTGTTCATTGAATATCTGTTGAACATAGATCTATAAACAGAGTTCTGCTCTTTTAGACAAGTGGGTATTCAGGATACTGGCTGGGCCTGATGTGGAATGGGCTGGGAATAATATTAATTCCTTTACTGTTGGGCTGATGAATATTAATTCATTTACTGTTGGGAGGGAACCCATAGAACAATCCAGAGACCACATTTCAGAGAATCACTGAACAAAAGTGCCAGTCAGACTCTCCAAAAGAGAAATGGACTGAAGGCCAGAGTGAAAGAGTTCAGAAACAGGTCATAGGTGCAAGCCAGGGATAATAGAGCAAAAAGGTTTGGAGAGGAGGGTAAGGATTAAAATCTAGAGGAAAATGCCCTAGGCCAAATAGGGTGTCTACAACAGCTTTTCTCAAGTTGTGAGCATAGTCAGGGTGAAGTGTGAAAAGCATGACTTTCTCTGTACAGTTGAATAAGTGTTGAATGTTTCATGGGATCCATCATTGGAGGTCAAGCAGGTCAGTAAAGAGAAAACCATTTTGATACAGCCAGCAGATGCCTGGGACTCTGTCACGTGCTTTAACTTATAGGAGTGTGCTTAAAAAAAGAGAGAGAGAAAGAGAGCCCTTCAAGACTAGTAAATAAAGAAAAAAAAAAGCTAGAAATGGGAATATTAAGGGAAAGACTTAAAGTGCCGTGAGCTTCCTTTGCAAAGAAAAGGGCAGTTCTTCTGGTCTCAAATATGGCCAAGCAGAGAGGGTGGCTGGGAAGGAGGAGATAAGAAGATGACTTTCTTATACCTTCTTAGCTAGCGTATATCACTTTGTCTTTGAAAATTGAAGGCATTCAGAATTATCAGCCTGTTGGCATTCTTCAGACTGGTGAAGTTGGGGCCTAGGGAAAATGGGTCATTGTTTAAAGAAGGAATGAAGAAAGGAGGGAGAGGAGAGAAGGATGGAGTAAAGGTTTCTTTGAGCTAAGTTTCACTGCAGTGATACGTGCATCCCCTTCTACCCTTTGCTTATTCTGAAATCAGAAGCTCTCTTTGCCCCTGTTGTCAATTATTGAGGATCTTTTCCTTGGGTTTTGGTAATATCTGTGACCCACAATGGTCACTCCTAGTGCTGTTTTCTTTTCATGAGTCATTTAGCAATTATTTATGGATTTCACTAAACTGACCTAGATTTAGAACTCTTCTGGTTAAGACCTCCATGCCTATTGACATGTACCTCAGCCCCATAACCCTTGGCTCTTTGGGTGTTCAAGGGACTGTAATTTGATTTGAAAAGCTCGGTGTTCTTTTTCTTCAGAAATCAGTGTTCTACTAAGGCTGACAATTCATTGTCTCCTGGATAATTTTGAGTCAGGATAACAAATTAGAGTTTGGGATGCATTACAGATGATAAATGCGACTTCCTTAAAGGGAAATCCATTTGTTTTGCTTAGTGTTTCTGTGATTAATTACTTGCCAGATTAAATTGCTCCATAAAAATGCATAGTATTTTATTCGATTGCTCTTCATGGTGATTAATTAGGCCATACTGTTGCTTTGTATGTTAATTATGCTGACATTTTTTTTTTCCTCTTCTCTAGTTTAATTAATACAGCATATACTTGAAAGATTGTTTTTGGGATGGGATACTATCTTAGGAAGAACGAAGCCCTGTGTAGCTTTTAGGCTGGTATTAAAGAGTAAGACCTCAAATTTTGTGTGCTCTCTACCGATCCTTGTCTGTATCTGTGACTTGCAGAAAGTGCACTGACTGCAAACGAGTCAGGAAGAGCTCTGCTTGGTTTCCCTGTAATTATTAAAGGTGATATACTGAAGATTCTTGGCTCAATTGAAAAGTGATTAAGAATATAGAGGAGAAGCTACTGATGCAATGTGTGGTGTAAAACAAGTGTAAAGCTAAATGCTAGTGTGTGGGGGTAGAAAGAGTTTGTTCCCTAGGCTGCTGCAGGGGGCCAGTGAGGAAATCAGGCATATTTAACATTTTTATTAATGATCCAGGGCTGAAAGTATAAACACTGTTAATGAAGTTTGTAAGTGATCCTGATTTGGAGATATTTCCTGCACCCAGGAGGGCGGAGAAATGATATAGATGGACCCGGAAGAGAAGCATCACAGTTATTCTATTGGGAAAATGCATCTCTGCTTTGTAGAAATGACATGCATAGAACCAGGCAGGTTTTTTTTTTTTTAAGTTTTATTTATTTTGAGAGAGAGAAAGCGTGGGCAATGCACATGAACTAGTGGGGAGGCGGGGCAGAGAGAGAGGAGGGGAGAGAGAATCCCAAGCAGCCTCTGCTCTGTTGCTGTCACTGCAGAGCCCGATGCAGGCTGTGTCTCATGAACCGTGAGATCATGACCTGAGCCAAAATCAAGAGCTGAGCCACTCGGGTGCCCCCAGGGAGATGTTTTCAAAAGTAGATCTTCCAGCAGTCCACTCCCAGGTACTTACCCAAGTGAAATGAAAACTTGGATTGAACACATGTTTGCAGTGGCTTTATCCACACATTCTCTGGACACTGGAAATGACCCAAATGACCCTCTACTAGGGATTAAATAAATAAACTTGTCTACCCATATAATGAAATACTACTTAGCAATAAAAAGGAAAGAACTACTGATACATACAGCAACGTGTATGAATTCAGTTGCTTTATACAGTATGAAAGAAACTTGACTCAAAAGGCTACATAGCAGAGCCCTGGCTGGCGCAGTGAGTGGAGCTTGGGACTCTGGATCTCAGGGTTGAGCCTGAGATCATTTGAGCCCCATATTGGGTGTAGAGATTAGTTGAAAGTAAAATCTTAAAAAAAGAAAAAAAGTCTACATAGTGTATGATTCCATATATATGACTTTCTGGAAATGGCAAAATTGTAGGGACAAAATTCATATCAGCCAGGGGCTAGGGTTGGGACCAAGGGCACAGAGGAACTTTTTGGGTGATGAAATTGTTCTGTATCTTGATTGTGGTGTTTGATTACATGACTGTATGCATTTTTCAAGACTTGTAGATCAGACATTAAAAAGGGTAAATTTTACTGTATGCAAATTATACCTTAGTTTAAAAGTTAGAAAAAAAAAAAAAGGGCACCTGGGTGGCTTAGTCGGTTAAGTGTAGGACTTCAACTCAGGTCATGATCTTGCAGTTCAGGCTCAGAGCCTGGAGCCTGCAGCCTGCCTGCTTCAGATTCCGTGTCTCCCTCTCTCTCTTCCCTCTCCCCCGCTCATGCTTGCTCTCTCTCTGTCTCTCTGTCTCTCTCTCAAAAGTAGATAAATATTTAAAAAAATTGTTTTTAATTAGAAAAAAGATGTCTTCACAAGGAAGGGTAGGAAACTTAGCTTTTGACCATTGCTGCCATACTTTTCATGTGGCAACTTATTGAAAACAATTTGAGTAACAGGAGCTACAATTAGAGGACTTGGATTTTCTTCATGTTGCTTCCAAATTCCAAGAGTTTTTATTCATTTTTGAGTGGAAGCAGAGGGAGGATGGGTTGTGGTGGTTTTCCTTGGATGTTAGCATAATTAAACATGTGCCCTGATAAGATTGTTTTGAAAAAGAAATCATAGATAAGGAGCTCTTGGACCTTGTTGATAGCCATGAGACATAGACAAGAGGATCATTTGCCCAATTTATGAGTTGAATCCAATTATTTGAGGTTGTGTGGATTTAGTTTTAGGTTTTGTTTACTTGCTCTGTCTGGGCCCTCCCACTGTGGAATTGTTATTAGACCTACATAGTGCCCAGAGATATTTCTGTCCCAGAGCTAATCTCCGAGACAACTTCCACGCCTCTCTGCTTTTGGACTGGAGCAAGAAGCTTTGTCATGCTATGAGTTTTGTAAAGCAGGTTTGTACAATGTCAGGGACCCAGGGATAGGTGAACCACAAATGCTGAGCCATTGCTGATAATTGCTATGCCTCTTTCCTCTCTTTCCCCCATGTCTCCAGTGATCTGAACTGTGTTTATCGTGCTTGCTTCTCATGTCCAACTTGGAGCACCTCCCTGAATGCCAGACTATTTGATCATCTATTCACTGTCCCTAAAAATAGTCCATTGGGGGAAATTATATAGTGGCAGAAATTATATGGTGGTAGACTTATTGCGCTACTTATAGCAGTAATACTCAGTACAGCTATGTGGCTGCAGCTTAGTGTGCTAATGTTGAGTTTGATAAGTTCTTTATAGGTTTTGGATACTAACCCTTTATCTGACATGTTGTTTGCAAATTTGGATACTAACCCTTTATCTGATATGTCTCCCATTCCATTGGTTGCCTTTTAGTTTTGCTGATTGTTTCCTTTGCTGAAGCTTTTTATTTTGATGAGGTCCCAATAGTTCATTTTTGCTTTTGTTTCCCTTACCTCTGGAGATGTGTTAAGTAAGCAGTTGCTGCGGCCAAGGTCAAAGAGGTTTTTGCCTGCGTTCTCCTTGAAGATTTTGATGGCTTCCTGTCTTACATTTAGGTCTTTCATCCATTTTGAGTTTATTTTTGTGTATGGTGTAAGAAAGTGGTCCAGGTTCATCTTCCTCCATGTTGTGCAGTTTTCCCAGCACCACTTGCTGAAGACACTGTCTTTATTCCATTGGATATTCTTTCCTGCTTTGTCAAAGATTAGTTAGCCATATGTTTGTGGGTCCATTTCTGGGTTCTCTATTCTGTTCCATTGATCTGAGTGTCTGTTTTTGTGCCAGTACCATACTGTCTTGATGATTATAGCTTTGTAATACAGCTTGAAGTCTGGTGTAGCGATCATACTTAATGGTGAAAGACTGAATGCTTTTTGCCTAAGATTAGGAACCAAGTGGGGATGTCTGCTCTCACCACCTCTATTCATCATTGTGTTGGAGGTTCTAGCCAAAAAAAGAAACATAAGGCATTTAGATTGGAAAGAAAGAGATAAATTGTCTTCACTCTCCAGCCACATGTCTGTCCAAGTAGAAAACCTGATAGACTTTACAAAAAGCTGCTAGAAGGGGCACCTGGGTGGCTCAGGCAGCTAAGCGTCCAACTTCAGCTCACATCATGATCTCACGGTTCATGGGTTCGAGCCCCACATCGGGCTTTGTGCTAATAGCTGAGAGCCTGGAGCCTTCTTTGGATTCTGTGTCTCCTCTCCCTCTCTCTCTGCCCCTCTTCCACTCATGCTCTGTCTCTCATAAATAAACGTTAAAAAAAAAAAACAACAAAAAAACACCTGCTAAAATGAGTGAGTTTAGTGAGGTTGTTTTCCCTTGGTAGTAAATTCCAGAGATGATGCTCAGTTCAGTTTTTTTTTTTTTAACATTTTCTTTTCTTTTCTTTTTTTTTTTTTTAATGTTTATTTATTTTTGAGAGAGAGCAGCAGAGAGCAAGAGAGACAGAGAATCCAAAGCAGGCTCCGTGCTGTTTGCACAGAGCCCAGTACAGCGCTTGAACTCCCGAACCCAACGAACCATGAGATCATGACCTGAGCCAAAGTCGGACGCTTAACTGACTAAGCCACCCAGGTGCCCCTCAGTTCAGTTTTAATTCTTCCTGTTAGTATCAGCAGCAATCTATCAAATACATCATTTCTTTATTCACTAAAGACTAAACATTTTGAAGGGAATTTCAACCTTTAGTGTTTTTAATTTTCCAGGACCCCATTATTATAATGATTTTTTTTAAATTTAAATTCCAGTTAGTTAACATATAGTGTGATACTGGTTTCAGGAGTAGAATTTAGTGATTCATCACTTACATGTAACACCCAGTGCTCATCCCAACAAGTACCCTCCTTAATGCCCATTAACCATTTAGCCCATCCCCCTACCCATCTCCCCTCCAGCAACCTCAGTTTGTTCTCTATATTTAAGAGTCTCTTATGGTTTGCCTCTCTCTCTGTTTTTATCTTCTTTTTCCTTCACCAGATATCATATGATATTTGTCTTTCTCTGACTGATTTATTTCACTTAGCACAATACACTCTGGTTCCATCTATGTTGTTGCAGATTGCAAGACTTCATTCTTTTTGATCACTGAGTAATATTCCAGTGTGTGTGTGTGTGTGTGTGTGTGTGTGTGTGTGTGTGTGTGTGTGTATACCATATCGTCTTTTTTAAAGTAATTTATTTTTAAATTTACATCCAAGTTAGCATACAGTGCACCAGTGATTTCAGTAGTAGATTCAGTGATTCATCCCCTATGTATAACACGCAGTGCTCATCCCAACAAGTGTCTTCCTTAATGCCCTTTACCCATTTAGCTCATCCCCCCTCTTGCAACCCCTCCAGCAACCCTCTGTTTGTTCTCTATATTTAAGAGTCTCTTATGTTTTGTCTTCCTCCCTGTTTTTATATTATTTTTGCTTCCTTTCCCTTATGTTCATCTGTTTTGTATCTTAGCTTCCTAAGTGAAGTCATATGATACTTGTTTTTCTCTGATTAATTTTGCTTAGCATCATACTCTTTAGTTCCATCCACATAGTTGCATATGTCAAGATTTCATTCTTTTTGATTGCTGAGTAATACTCATTGTGTATAGATACCACATCTTCTTTATCCATTCATCTGTCAATGGACATTTGGGCTCTTTTCATACTTTGGCTATTGTCGTTAATGCTGCTGTAAACATTGGAGTGCATGTGCCCCTTCAAAACTGCACATCTGTATCCCTTGGATAAATACCTAGTAGTTCAGTTGCTGGGTCATAGGGTAGTTCTATTTTTAATTTTTTGAGGAACCTCCATACTGTTTTCCAGAGTGGCTGCACCAGTTTGCATTCCCACCAGCAGTGCAAAAGAGATCCTCTTTCTCCACATCCTCACCAACATCTGTTAAGCTATATCTTCTTTATCCATTCATCAGTCAATGGAATCTGGGCTCTTTCATAATTTGGCTATTTTTGATAACACTGCTATAAACATTGGGGCGCATGTTACCCCTCCAATCAACATTTTTGTATCCTTTGGATAAATGCCTAGTACTGCAATTATTGGGTCATAGGGTAGTTCCATTTTTAATTTTTTGAGGAACCTCCATACTGTTTTCCAGAGCGGCTGCACCAGTTTGCATTCCCTGTAATGATTAAAAAAAAATTTTTTTTTTTAACATTTATTTATTTTTGAGAGACAGCATGAGCAGGGGAGGGGCAGAGAGAGAAGGAGACAGAATCTGAAGCAGGCTCCAGGCTCTGGGCAAGCTGTCAGCACAGAGCCTGACTCAGGGCTAGAACCCACAAACCATGAGATCATGACCTGAGCCGAAGTTGGTTGCTCAACCGACTGAGCCACCCAGGTGCCCATCATCCCTGTAACGATTTTTTACATTGAAGTATAGACCACAGAAAGAGCCAATAGACCAGTAAGATGGGAAACATTTGCAGCAAGGTCTACACAGCTTGTCCAGTATATTATAAGCTGTGTATAGCTTTATTTTCGAACAGGTGAAATTAATTTTAATAATGTTTACCCAGCATACCCCAAAATTATTGTTGCAACCTATAATTAATATAAAAAATGGTTACTGGGGGGCACCTGGGTGGCGCAGTCGGTTAAGCGTCCGACTTCAGCCAGGTCACGATCTCGCGGTCCGTGAGTTCGAGCCCCGCGTTGGGCTCTGGGCTGATGGCTCAGAGCCTGGAGCCTGTTTCCGATTCTGTGTCTCCCTCTCTTTCTGCCCCTCCCCCGTTCATGCTCTGTCTCTCTCTGTCTCAAAAATAAATAAACGTTAAAAAAAAATTTTTTTTTAAAAAAAGGTTACTGAGATATTTCGTTCTCTCAGTATATTTTATATATTTAAAGTCTTTGAAGTTAGGTAGATATTTTACACTTACACATTTCAATTTAGATGATATATTTTCATTGGAAATATTTGATCTATATTTAGATTTCATAGAATTTACATTTGAAAAAGTAAGAGTCATATACCCAAGTTGTTCCATACATACCTAAAAGTTTTCCAATAACTGTATTGAGTACCTAAAAATCATTCCCCTTTAACATTTGCATCCACATTGATAAATCTGGTTCATCTTTTTTAGAATTTATTTAACTTCTAAGCTACATCTGTCCAGATTAAGGAAACTTGCTAACTCTGTGTTAATATCAAAATCAAAGAGGTATGGCATAAATAGTTAAGGAAATTGTACATTTATCAGTATCAACAAAGCATTTTCCAAAATTTTCTTGTAGTGTGTGAAGCTAGTTAGTGCTGTCAGTTACAATTAGAATCCACTCCGTATAGAGGTACCTGGGTGGCTCAGTCAGTTAAGGATCCTAGTCTTTGTTTTGGTTCAGGTGATGGTCTCATGGTTCGTGGCTCCATGCTGAAAGCGTGGGGCCTGCTTGGGATTCTTTCTCCCTCTCTCTCTGCCCCTTCCCCACTTGCATGTGCATGCATGCATGCATGTCCTCTCTCTCTCTCAAAATAAATAAATAAACTTAAAAAAAATCCATATTGATTCACATTAGAAAAATGTGTTAATGATATTATGGAAAGCTTCAATTTTAACGTAAATACCTGGCCAGGTAGGTCACACAATAAGCTTTTCCTTTTCTTGAAGTTTCAATTTTAACTCATTAATTAAAAGAAAAGTTTTGGGGGCACCTGAGTGGCTTAGTTGGTTAGGCGTCTGACTTTAGCTCAGGTCATAATCTCATGGTTCATGGGTTCAAGCCCTGCACGGGGCTCTGTGCTGACAGCTGGGAGCCTGGAGCCTGCTTTGGAATCTGTCTCTCTCTCTCTCTGCCCCTCCTCCACTTACGCTCTGTCTCTCTTTGTCTCTCAAAAATGAATAAACGTTAAAATTTTTTTTTTTTTTTAGTTTTTAATTATTGAATACTTGAAGGCATTCCTTTAGGAAGATTTTGAGTTGAAAAAAAGCAGTATAGTAAATTTTTTGTAAACCTCACCTGAACCTGAGCACTGGCAAAGAATTCGTGATCATTACATTGTCTTTAAATTCTCTCAGCTGTTCCATAAACTGGTAATGTTCATAGTTTTTGCAGGTATATACTAAATGATTTTAGTACTGTATCCATGACATTTACAGAATCTGGTTTAGAAAACTGCACACATATTTTTAATTTGTACCATACAGTAGAATGAAGCAGAGGGGAAATTTCAGTTTTGTTTAAAAATGACAGTAGGGGCACCTGCATGGCTCAGTTGATTGAATGTCTGACTCTCGATTTCAACTCAGGTCATGATCTCGTGGTGGTACGATAGAGCCCAGAATCAGGCTCTGCACTGGCAGTGTGGAACCTGCTTGGGATTTTCTCTCTCTCTCTCTCTCTCTCTCTCTCTCTCTCTCTCTCTCTCTCTCTCTCTCTCTCTTTCTCTCTCTCTCTCTCTCTCTCTCTCTCTCTCTCTCTCTCTCTCTCTCTGCCTCTGCACCTTCCCTGCTCACATTCTATAAATAAATAAACAGACAAACTTTTTTAAAAAAAAAAGACCATAAGTGCTGGACCATATAGCTGGAGCACCATACATGTGATAGAATTTTTTTTTAATATAGTCAGATTTGGGGTGCCTGCCTGGCTTAGTCGGTGGAGCATGTGACTCTTGATCTCAGGGTTGTAGGTTTGAGCCCCATGTTTGGTGTAAAGATTACTTTAAAAATCTTAAAAAAAAAATTTTAGTCCAATTCTTCATTGACAGATGTAGAAGATAAAAAATATCGATGACATGAGTTCAGGTTTTCAGTCTGCAAATTGACAAAATTTCTTTGTATGTTTGCAAGTCTTTTGAGACAAAGTATACCCAGAGTATTAATTGAGCAATATCATCCAAATCTAAAGAAAAGTACTTGTATTTGTTTTTCTTGTTAATACTTGTCATTTACATTTGAATCACCTGACCCTTGATATCATTAGAAATGCCTTATATGCTACAGGCAAATTGATGATTTAATTTGAAGATCTTTCACTTTTTATAAAGTGGTTCTTTTTTTAGTCTTTTCCTCATAATTTTCTGAGAGAATATCCATAGCTGAAATAGTAATTTCTTTACCATACTTCCATCTAAAAAATGGTACAGTGACCAAAAATACAAGCTCAGATCCTATTAAAAATCATTAAATTTTTTTGTTGGATATTTATCTATTTATTTAAGATGTTTATTTATTTCTGAGAGAGAGAGTGAGAGTGGGGAGAGGCAGAAAGAGAGGGAGACAGTATCTGAAGTGGGCTCTGCACTGACAGCAGAGAGCCTGACATGGGACTCAAACCCACAAAACATGAGATCGTGACCTAAGTCAAAGTCCGACACCTAACCGACTAAGCCACCCAGGTGCCCCTTTTGTTGGAAATTTTGATTTCAGACAACCTATTTTGTTGATTCATTAGTTATTGCATGTATATGTATGTATGTATATATATATATATATATATATATATATATATATACACACACATATATATGTATACACACACACACGTGTGTGTGTGTGTGTGTGTGTATGTATGTATGTATGGTTTTTTTTAAGATTTTATTTTATTTTATTCTTTATTTTTTTCAATATCTGAAGTTTATTGTTTAAAGCAGTCTTTCCACCCAACATGGGGCTTGAACTCACAACCCTTAGATCAAGAGTCACATGCTCTACCAACTGAGCCATCCAGGAGCCCCTATTCATTCATTTTTACTGTTCTAATGTTAAGAAATTTCTTACTCACTTTATATACATTTGCCAACATTTCTTAATAGTGTTTCCTTCATTATCTTGAAAAGGGTTTTTACACAACAAACAGGTTTTTCATTTTGCCTTGCTGAAGCAAATTGCATTTGCTGTTGATCATGAAACTAGCAATATACCTTTTTCCAGTCTCTCTCTCTTTTTTTTTAGTGTTCCAATACAGTACTGTCATTTGTATCTCCACTCAATTCTGAATCAGTAGTATGCCTTCACTTTATTTTATTATTTTATTTTATTTATTTTTTAAAACTGTTCATTTATTTTGAGAAAGAGAGAGTGTGAACAGGGGCGGGGCAGAGAGAGGAGGAAAGCGAGAATCCCAAGCAGGCTCCACACTGCCAGCCCAGAGCCTGACATGGGGCTCCAACCCACAAACTGTGAGATCATGACCTGAGCTGAAATCCAGAGTCTGTTGCTTAATCGACTAAGGCAGGCACCCCGCCTTCGTTTTAAACTTAAAAATCTATTCCTGTTTACTTCTTAAAACTAGAAATATAATCTAATTATAATTTCAAAAAGATAAATATATTACTCTAATTGCCAATTCTGATTTTATGGTATCACTGTAACTCAGTGGTTCTCAACTGTTATGATTTTGCCTTCCATGGGATATTTGGCATGTTTTAGTATTCACAACTTGGGGAAGTAGGGGAGTACTTACTAGTGTCTGGTAGGTAGAGACCGGACATGCTGCTCAACATTCTACAATGCTCAGGACAGTCCCCCACAACAAATTACCCAGCCCCAAATATCAGTAGTGCTTAGGTAAAGGAGCTCTGCTGTAACTCATGCTGTCTGCATAAAGTAAATAAATACATTACATTGTGAAATCCATACATAGTAAGTCATTTGAACTGAATCAATCCATTGACATCAACCAGATTGGTAATGTGGTTTTTTTTTAAACTGTTTTTATTGTTATTATTTTTTAGAGAAAGAGTGCAGAGCATGTGTGCACACAAGTGAGCAGGGAAGGGGCAGAGGGAAAGGGAGAGAGAAAATCTCAAGCATGCTACATGGCCAGTGCAGAGCCTGGTGTGGGGCTTGATCCCACGACCATGAGATCATGACCTGAGCCGAAATCAGGAGTCAGACACTTAACTAACTGGGCCACCCAAGCACCCTGTTAATGTAGTGCTAGTACATTATTTGTAGTACTAGAAACAGCACACATGCACTGTAATAACAGCAATAATATTTTATACAATACAGTGGTTAAAGTGAAATGTAGTCCTTCCTAAACAACGTTGTATTTAATGGAATAATATTTTATCCTGCTTTAGTTTTTTTTTTCCTTTTAAATTAATTAAAATAAAAATTCAGTTCCTCAGTTGCATTAACCACATTTCAAGTACTAAATAGCTACATGTGAATCTTCGAGAACAGTTCTAGACATGATGGGTTGACTAACACTCATCCTCAGGCTGTAGGGCAAGGAGTGGGGACACTTGACTCCTTACTCACCTTAGGGTTTGAAATGTATGTGGCATTTTAACCTGGCTTCTGTAGCCACTCTGTAGCTCTACTTTCTTTGTAAAAATAGACCAACATTGAACATTGTTTTATTAGAATATAACTCCAGGTTTTCAATCCTGCATTTTCCAAGGTCAGTTATTGCTGAAAAACAAGGCTGATACTAGTGGTATAACAGATTGCCAACTGTTCCTGTATCCTTTAGATGAAACTACTGGTCCACAACTATTATCCCATTTCCTGAGCTTCTATTTACACTTTGTGAAATCAGGCAGAGAATGAAGTATTCATCATAACTTCTTACTAAATACTTCCTTCTTGCTTGAAAAGCACTTCCCCGGGGCGCCTGGGTGGCGCAGTCGGTTAAGCGTCCGACTTCAGCCAGGTCACGATCTCGCGGTCCGTGAGTTCGAGCCCTGCGTCAGGCTCTGGGCTGATGGCTCGGAGCCTGGAGCGTGTTTCCGATTCTGTGTCTCCCTCTCTCTCTGCCCCTCCCCCGTTCATGCTCTGTCTCTCTCTGTCCCAAAAATAAATAAACGTTGAAAAAAAAAAAAAAAGAAAAAAAAAAGCACTTCCCCATAGATCGGGAAGAGCAAGGAGTTCAAAACAGAGCAAATTATAGAAATGCTCAAGTGTATCTGAGTAGGATACACTCAAAGGAGCTAAACCTTTTCTTCTTTGTCAAACAGGATGTCAGGTTGTCTCCCCTTTGGTAATAACATTTAAAGCACAGCTTGGTAGCTCTTTGAGGTCTAATGTTATGAAGCTGTCTTCTTTCATCCCTGCTTGTTCTACCTTAAGCTGAAGGGTTTAGTCTAGACAGGTGGAAATTCAGATATAGAATTAATTTAAGGGGAGGGTACCTACCTTGTATCATGGGGCATATAAATTGACTTTTTTTCCTGGAATAGAGAAACCAGTGTTAAGTAGTAGAGAAAGTGCTGTTCTCTTTATTTATTTATTTTTTTTCTTAACCTTTTTGAGCCTGGATATCTGATTTATGGTAGCTCCCTGGGTAAACAAGCTTCATAGTTTTTACTACCAGCATGGTCTTGCCTCTTGAACTTCATACCCTACCCAGAGATTTCACAAATACCTCAAACTTGACATTCCAAAGAATATGCCTTATTGCCTTCCCTCCACAATTTAAGAGCCATCTCCTACATTTATCATCTCAATGGTATCATCATCTGGTCATTTGCCTAAAGTAAAAATCTTGGGTGCCTGGGTGGCTTAGTCAGTTAAGCGTCCCACTGCAGCTCAGGTCATGATCTCATGGTTTGTGAGTTCGAGCCCTGCGTCGGGCTCTGTGCTGATAGCTTGGAGCCTGTAGCTTGCTTCAGATTCTGTGTCTCCCTCTCTCTCTCTGACCCTGCCCCGCTCACGCTCTGTCTCTCTCTTAAAAATAAACATTAAAAAATTTTTTAAGTAAAAATATTAAGTTTGCTTTAGTGTCTTCTCTCTCCTTCACCCGGTCAGTAGGTTCTTTCACCTTTACCTCCTAAATATTTCTCAAGTAAATTCTTCTCCATTTATACAACCACCATTTTAGTTCAAGTCCTCATAACAAGAGCATCCTAACTATTCTCTCTGCTCCTAGTCTTTCCCTCATAGCAGCCACTATTCATTTTATTCATTCAGTAGACTTCAATTTCAGAAGTGTGTGTCTTGACACTGCTCTTGGGAGTGTATATTGGTACCATCACTTTGAAGGCAGTTTGATAATATCTGGTAAAGTCCAACTTACCCAAACCTTATGACACAGTAATTTCATTCCTAGATATTGTTCCTTGAGGAACTTTCCCAAATGATCTCAAGGGTATATAAATAAAAACACTTATTATTTTGTTTTGAGAAAGAGCTTGAGCAGGGGAGGGGAGGGAGAGGGAAAGAGACCGTTTCAAGCAGGCTCCATGCCCAGCACGGAGCCCAACGTGGGGCTCGATCTCACCACTGTGAGATCATGGTCTGAGCCAAAATCCAGAGTCAGACGTTTAACTGACTGAACCCGACTCAGGCTCCCCTATTAAGTACTATTTTAATACCATGAAAATTGGGAGCCACCTACATTTCATTTCCATCAACAGAATGGATTGTGGTATATTTACACAATTAAATATTATACAACACTGAGAATGGATTAGAGCTTCCCAAAGGAATAAAAATCTCAAATATAATATTGAATAAAAAAGTAAATTGCAGCATGTATGATAATATGCACATAATGTTTAAAAACACAAAAAAAATGTTATTTAGAGACACATTCATATTTAGTAAAAGAGTAAAGCAGTGTATAAGAATGATAAGTACCAAAATCAGCTGAGTGTTTACCTCTGGCAAGAGAGAGACCATATACAATGAAGAAGAGGTACATGGAAGTTTTGAAAAGTAATTATAATGCTTTTTAAGTTGGATATAGGGTACACAAACATTCACTATATTCTTTTCTGCACCTTTTTAAATATCTGAAATATTTTATTAGAAAAAATCACCAGATTAAAAAAAATTTTTTAATGTTTATTTATTTTTGAAGGAGAGAGAGACAGAGTCTGGGGGGGGGGCAGCGGGCAGAGAGAGAGGGAGACACAGAATCTGAAGCAGGCTGCAGGCTCTGAGCTGTCAGCACAGAGTCTGACGTAGGACTTGAACTTAATGAACCGTGAGATCACGACCTGAGCCGAAGTCTGATGCTTAACCAACTAAGCCACCCGGATGCCTATGAAAAATCACCAGATTTTATATCTTATGTGATTCCCCATCATTGATAGGGATCAGATCATGTCCAAACTCCTTCACATGACACCTTGATCCTAGCCTACCTTTCTGGCTCTGTTTACTATCACTGTCCCATGTATCTTAAGATCTGGCCAAATTAGACATAGTCACAGAGTCTCAAATTTCATACCTCTGTGCCTTTGCACAGTGCCTATGCTTTTACCTAGAATGTCTTCCCATTCTTCTTTTTATCTAACAAAATCTTATTTATGCTTCAAAACTAAGCCTAGATGTCACCTTCCTTGAAAGCTTCCGGATTCTTTGAGGCCGAATGATTCATACCTGCATTGCCACAGGACTTTGTACATTTATTTCTCAGAGCAGTTATCACACTGTGGTAAGGCCGTTTACATGTATGTCCATCACTAGATGGTGAGCTCCTAAGACAGAGACCATGCTTTTCTTCTATAATCTCTGCCCCTAGGCAAAGTACAGTATGGTACAATAAATACTGGTTGAGTGAGTGAAGGGATGCCTGGAATGAATGGTTCCATCTTCCAAGGACTTATATTGCCACCATTGTCTCCCAGAATTATCAGCTGACCTGAGGGTCCTAAGCTAGGAAGTGGATATTGAGATGCCTAAGAAGTGCTTATAAGGCTGTCCCTCTGATTGTGCTCCCCAGTTGCATCTGTGTAGCCCCGTTATAAAAGCCTGCTTCAGATCCTAATAGACAACAGGAAATACAGTCTTACCAGCCCCTGAACTGACCTGGTATAGCCAGGAAGTATGTTTTGAATTGTTGCCAAGAGAGATGGACCCCTTTCTCAATGATGAGCTGAATTGTTTATCCCAACACCATAGAATTTACTGACTTCTAGTTCCCTCCAGGGTAACAATAGGACAGCCAAAAGGTTTTAATTATATGAAATGGGGCTTTGAGACAACTAAAGCCACTTTGAAATGAATTATTGATAGCATTATGCATTGTTTTTCTTCCTTTTTTTTTAAGTAACAAGTCAAGGCAATTAATGCTATTTTTATGTTGCAGATTCACTGAATTTTAAAGATGATTTTAAGGATGCCTTAAAAAATCCTCTCACTGACTGAGTGATGGGCTGCTGTTCTTTATGTAAAACAGAGGACCTGCTGAAGGAATCTGTGTGTTCTGATGCTGTTTCACATGCCACTGTTTTAGGTGTTTGGATGCCTGCTGCCCTTGGCAGTAAGGTGTTTTTTCAAGCTCTTCATAAGGCTAAAAGTTCTCTTGTGTGTTTCTTACAGAGGACCTTCCCAAATGTATATTAATGTCTTATAAGCCAAAAGAGAGCTGAGGAAGCTGCTATAATTAACAGGCAGCTGCAAAGCAGAGCCATTTAGTCCCTTCAGTATGGTTTGGTGGAGATGAGAGAATAGAGGCTTCAGTGTGGCTTTAAGTGAAGCAGCTGCATCACCAGCTGGAGACTGACACCCTGTCGAGGGTGGGCACACGCAGCTGAGATCCATTCACTCCCACGTGACACTGAAAGGCCTGCCTTCAGCTTAGTTGCTTTGTGTTTACATTTAATTTAGTGAAGAGGAGGTACAGAGCCTGCCATAGCCCATTGCCATGAGCGTCTTTGAGTCAGCACTGAGCAAAAACCGTGCAAACAGGACCCTGGCAGGCAAAGGTCTCATGACTTTCACAAAGATATCCTGCTGGAAAAGATTTAAAACATGGCCCTAGGAAAAGAATCTATAACTTTTCTCTTTGGTGTACTGGAAAAAATTGGCTGGATATTTTTTGAATGCATGAACGTAATGCAACTTATCTAGTACGGTTTCTCTAGTCTGATTTAGTAAAAATTGGGTATGAGTCTCTGATCCTATAAGAAAATGTACCAGGATCTTCTCACCTTTACCTGCCTGATTAAATTAATATTTCAAGGCTCCCTTCATGCACCATCTCCTTTAAGATGCCTTTCCTAAGCCCCCAAGTTGGGCAGAATATCCCTCCTTAGTGCTCCCATGAGACATTTTGTTTGCTCTTTGTCTGTCTAGCCCTTAGCACATTGTAATTAAATTATCTGTCTGTAGTATGTGTCTTCCCACTAGTCCGTAAATCCCTTGCTCTCTGGAATCAAATTTCATTCACCTCCCCCACTGCCTAGCATAGCATCTGCATGTAGTGGTTATTTAACTGTTTGTCAAACAAACTGAACTACTGAGTCACAGACTATGCTAGCAGACCCTTAGCTTCAGATACTGTAGACTTTTCTTCTAGGGACAGAGTGGTCCTTCACTATGTGGGAAAGCAGTCAGTTTGACAGCTAAGGGAAGAGTAAATAGAATTTTCTTTCTAAAATGGTACATGTATGGGGTACCTGAATGGCTCAGTTCATTGAGTGTGTGACTCTTGATTTTGGCTCAGGCCATGGTCTCATGGTTCATGAGTTTGAGCCCTGCATAGGGCTCTGTGCTGACAGTGCAGAGCCTGCTTGGGATTCTGTCTCACTCCCTCTCTCTCTGCCTCCTGCCCCCCCCCCCCGCCAAGATAAATAAATAAACTTTAAAGAAAAAAGTAATAAAAATTAAAAAATAAAATGTTGCGTATAAGGTAAACAAAATTCTCATCACTTTTAAAAAAAATTTTTTGTGACATTAATTTACTTTTTGAGAGACACAGACACAGAGTGTGAGCAGAGGAGGGGCAGAGAGAGAGAGGGAGACACAGAATCCGAGGCACGCTCCAGGCTTCGAGCTGTCAGCACAGAGTCCGATGCGGGGCCCGAGCCCACAAAATGTGAGGTCATGACCTGAGCTGAAGTTGGAGGCTTAACCGACTGAGCCACCCAGGTGCCCCTCTAATCACTTTCAAACTAAAATTCTCCTTTTGGTAGCGTCACCTTTTCAGGAGGGGAAAAATCTTAGCACTATTTCTGGTGTATTAGAGAGAAAGCAGCTAATAACTTCTTTGTGAACATAAAACAATTATACCCAGCCTCCTGTAGAGACAATCTGCCAGAGCCAACCGCCTCACCCTCTCCACGCGGGCTTCATTTTCTTACTCTGGAATTTCATAGACTCTCCCCCAAAGACCGTCAACTCATTGCACTATTATGATGAATGTTTGGAGCTGGCTCTCACCCTGGCTCTCACTGCTTTACTAGCTATTACTGGAGGTGCTGTCAAAGAATCAGGCCCCAAATTTATCCTCCCATTAAGTCCTCTCCTGGGTAGCGCTGCTTGGGTCTGGGTAGTAGTCCTCTAGTCTCCCCTCCTCCTCCTGCCTCCCACTGCCTTTGAATGTAAGGAAGCCACAGGCCCTGTTGCAAAGAGCTGTGGTAGAAAGTAAGGTTGCAAATAATTTTTTACCACAGCTCTTTGTTTGCTCTTGTCCTGGCCTAGAGAGAAGCTCAAACCTGGGAGTGCCTGCTCAGGTGCTTTGAGATCTCCATCAATTTCAGTTCAAGCCCATTACATCTCGTTTCCTCAGTTGGCTGGTCATACCTGTCTCCCAGCAATGTCTTTCAGACCTCCTCTCCATAATGAATTAGAGATTTATTGGTTTCTGAACACAGGAGCCTTACCTACTTAGCTGTCCACTCTTATCCACTCCTTTTGAGTGACAGACACATGGCCTTTGATGAGTTTTGAAAATGTTATATGGTTTTTGAATTTGTCCTCACAGGTACTTTTAGGAGCCTTCTTCCCATGAGGTTTCTGTTGAAGAGAAGCTATCTGGGTCTCTGACATAGGAGGCTTCATTTAGTCAGCTTGGGGGCTTTCGTTTTGACTCTCACAATTATTTGCAGAAAGAAATAGGGCTAAAAGATGTACCAGGTGCCATTTGTAAATCTTAGGATAATTGGTAAATACTCATTTCCTCTAGCAAACAGTGAATTTTGTTCAGTAACAGATCCTGATTAGGTTGTTGAGAAAATCTGGCTCTTTACCTATGCAGTTAACTCAGAGTAAAGCTGATTTTAAGGCTGCCGTTAACATTGCAAAAGCAGTGTTCCTTAGTAGCATTCCTTTTCCTTTCCTGTGGAGAAAGTATTTTGCAGTGACATTTTAACTTTTTCTCTTTTCATTGAGAGAGATACTGTCAACTTCACTTAAGAAGAACGGCTGAATACTTTGAGCAGCTTGTTTATTCTTCTCTTCTTGATTTATTAAACGATCTCATTCTCCTTACCTTACAACCGGACTGCTACCCAGCTCCCTTGCTTTCTCTCATACCTGTCCTCTCTCTCAGGGCTTCTCTCTTGAGCCAGTCCCATCTCCTGCCCCGACTCTTCACACCCCTGCTTCTTAATGGGAAACCACTTGCGCTAGGGCCTCTCCGAAGGCAACTTAAGTCACTGCCAGAGCCAGTGAAAGCAGCCTGCTTTTTCAGCCAAGAAAGGCAAAGCTCTCCTTCACAGTGGGCAGGCAAACAGACAGGGCCAAGTAACATGGTGTTTCAGTGGTTAGCACCTGCAGGCTCAGAGCTGACAGTGCACCGTAATAAGATTCATCTCTGTTCACTTAACTGATGTGGGCTTTATGGTAAATGTTCGCTTGCTTAATTACTTTGGCAGACTTGCTGATTGCCTTTCCTGAGGAGTTCTAAAAGGTCCCCCTGGGATGGAACATAAACCTCTTTCCATGTCTTTTAATTTCATTCTTTACTTGGAGTACTTGAAAACCAGTATGTGATCCATATGGCCACCATCCCCTCTCTCCTGTGCACAAACATCAGGACCACTCCTTTCTAGTATGGTGTCCATATGGCCCACACTGGACCACTCAGAAATCTTGACAGCCTTCTTCCTCCTCTGTCCGCATGAGATCCCCGATCCTCCTTCCCCATCACTGAGGTCTATGCACGACTCTTCTAACTTAGTTAGGGTTCCATGTGTGTCTTTTTCTCTAATTAGTATGGGATCCACAGAAAATTTCCCTCTCTCTTCTGTCTAGCATGTGATCCACGAAAACAGTTTCCCTCTGTTTTTTGATGTAATAGGAAAAGAAGCTTAAGTTAGTCAATTGCTGATTTTTTTTTTCTTTGTCTTCCTGCTCCCTCCTCCCCTGTGCTTAAAATTTAAAAGTTAAATATCTTTTGAGGCACCTGGCTGGCTCAGTGGGTGGAGCATGTGACTCGATCTCAGAGTCGTGAGTTTAGGCCCCATGTTGGGTGTAGAGATTAGTTAAAAATAAAATCTTTAAAAGGAAAAGTTAAATATCTTGTAATTGATTAATTGGGCTAATGGAAATGATGTGTAATTAAAATATTTCAGGTTTTTGGCTCATGCCTGGTTTTTAAAAGTTCTTGAGTCACGTTCAAGGGATTGGAACTTTCACCGTTAATTAACATTAGATCACTTCTTGGAGTTTTAAGCTGATTCCCACTGCCTCAGAAACCTTCCCAGGTACATATTAGGATTTTCTTATGTCCTGAAGTGAGATAGAAAATCTAATAGACTCTTTCACATGGCCTATTTTGTTTCCTTATATTTACTAGATGTTTCTGAGAATGTAGAGGGGCCTTGCCTCTCAACATAGGAAATCCAGGGCTAAAGGATTTGTAACTTCTATCAAGGTTTGCATTCTGTATCCCCAGGAACTCTGCCAGCAACTCCTGGCCTGCAGCTAGAGACAGTATAAAGGAATATGAAGCACAGAGTAACGGGATCTGAGCAGAGATTAGCTAATCTTGTAGGTGTTCTATCCCTCAGAAAGTTTTGGAGCCTCTGTTCATTTATTGAGAGAAAGGTTTAATAAACAGTAGACATTCCTAAAGGGAATGGATTAAGTGATGTCTTTTATGGAAATGTAGATGGTTCATTTTGCTTTTGTGGTTCCTTCAACTCCTGTGGTTCGTTCTTCTCCATTTACATTCGTTGTGATTGTAGAAACTGGAAAAATGTCAGGCTGGTATCTAAAGCAGGAAAGAATTCCATTCCTCTCTTACAACAGAGCTAGAGGAGATAATTTAGCCAAAGTGTACAGCCCATGGCATCTTACTTGGCTTAAATCTATGGTTTGGGGCCACAGTAAGTAGAAATTAGCTCATTTTTCAAGCAAAGTAGCTATAACCAATTGCTTAATTTCCAGCAGGTGATGAGGTGGAAATCTACATTGGGTAAAGTCATGCATCAAGGTAGAAAGCCCAAACTGCCAAAATGCATAGTCATGCACACAGCTTCAGAAAATGAGGCAGCTGCCCCTCAGGCCACGTGCACATACATTTCATACACATTAACTCTTTCTTGTTTCCCTCCAGTTAATGAATTGTGAATGTTCACTTGTTCAGTGCAGAGGCTGGATGAAAATGTAGTCCAGTAGGTGAATAACTTACCTTGTATGTCACTTGTTTTTCACCTAGAAATCAAGAGAAATGTTGACCCAAATCATTCCCTAAGTTGAAATATCAGGATTACTATGCTGTAGTCAATGATACACATTTCTTGTTCCACTCCCTTCGACTAATAAACTTGTGTACACAAATAAGTTCTCCTTAGTAATTAAGAGGGCCAGTTCACGTAGTTGGATCACTGGGTAAAGTAAGCAACTCGGTGCAGTGACCAGTAGTAGCTCATCCTTCTTGGTGGTTGCCAAAATGCCTTCTTTGGCAAGGTTGAAATGAACCCACGTTTGTGTCTCTGGTCCTGAAAAGAATGGCCCCAGGAACAGCGGTATAAGAAAGGGGATAGACATGAAAGGGTTAAAGCCTAGTACATAGGAGATGAGTTAAAGGAACACTCTAAAGGGTCAGTTGCTGAAGTTTAGACTATATAGTTTCAAAGTGAAAAGGTTAGCAGGTATTCTTACTTTAGATTTTATTTTGCTTAATGTTAATCAGCAGAGTCTCTGAGGCTTGTAATGCACTGCTGTTAACAGGCATCAAGGGAAATTGAGTTTTTTTGTTGCTGTTGAACGGGATGGGCTGAAGATTCGTTGACTCCATGAAGAAGGAAGCTTATTACTGCATGAAATGGGAGTATGGGAGACAATTCTGAAGGTGAAAAGAAATGATAGTTTAAAATTAAATATCTCGGGGTGCCTGGCTGGCTCAGTTGGAGGAGTGTATGACACTTGATCTCAGGGTTGTGAGTTCGAGCCCCACCTTGGGTAGGGATTACTTAAAAATAAATAAACTTAAAAAAAATTAAATAACTCAACCTCAGATGAACTATTTTATCTGCTGCCTCATACTATTCAGTCCTACCTTTACCCCTTCTCAGAAGCCAGCCTTTTACCTATACGAAGATTTCCCAGGTAGAAGCAATTATAAATACAGTTTTCTTGTCTTTAATCCCAGATATCTGAGAATATGCTCTGTAGTATAGATCACTGGACTGCTCTTTTAGGTCTAGGTAAGGGGAAGCTACTTGTGGGGGGAAAAAAAAAGTTCCCTTTAGGTCAGGCTAGATGTTATATAGGAAAACACAGAGGAAAACTTTGGAAAGGAAATCCAACCAAATGGAGAAACTGGTACTAGAGAATATGGTCTCTTGCTCAAGGTCATACAACCTAGAAGTGGAAGAACCAGGATGTTTAACTTGGGTCTACTGCCTCTAAAGCCTTGCTTTTCATTTTATATATACCATGTTGTTCATAGAAGCAGTGGTATTTTAACTGGGCCATCAAGGGAAAAATAAGACTTACGCTTTTTAGGCGTAAAGAAAAATAGCATTCCCTGTGAAGAAAACCATGTAAGTAAAAGCATGACATCCAGATGTACATGTTTAGCAAGCATTTGAAAATACAAGACTATAGTTCTTATGATGTTGAGGCTTGAGATCCAAATTTATTTTTATCAGGCTTCAGATATGCACCCATGTTCAGACTCTTTAATATATATCTAGTAGCCTTATAGGAATAATTTTAGAGTGAAACTTCTAAGAATATTCTCAGTGTGTACCATCTTGAGTATACCAGTTATGTTTCCTCCTTCCTTGGAATGAGAGCTACGGAAACTTTTCCTCTAAGCAACCTTTGTCTGTTTTTCTCCTTTCTGCTTGAAGGATTTACATAGCAGCTTTTAGAGCTAGGCTGCTTGCTTCAAATATCTCAGTAAGGAAACAGTCACCATGTTCTGGGCTTCTGGTTGAAACTATTGTTTCGTAAAAGACCCTCAGATGCTGTGGGAGATAGCTGGGATTGTGAGAATTTGCATCTTTGGAGGATTTGCTTTAGATTCCCTCTGGATATGAGAAAGAATTTACATTTTCTCTTAAGCTACATTGCCTTCATGGTTAAGGTAACATTCCTGTGCATTTCTTGAGTAAGCTGGGCATTAACTATGTGTCTCAGCCATCATCCACCCAGTACTAGGGAAAAGAAAGCTGCTTTGCAGAGTCATGAGTCAGAGAGAATAAGTTAAAAATGGAGCAAGAAATCCCTAGCCAGTTTGTGGCTCAGCCTTGCTGTTCCATCTGTCCGCTTCCTTTTGCTTCAGTTTGTATGTGACCCCTGTCTTTGACAGTCAGAAGTTGGCAATTGCATTAGAGGGTGGCCCAGATTCTTGCCTTTAAAGGTGCTTTGAGTGCAGAGCTATCTCTCTCTGGCTGACTTTAGCAATTTCCCATTACTATGACACTGTCTCTTTTGCCTTTCCTCTTTGGGACTTCCTAATTCAGTGGCATTAGGAGACCCAGTAACAGAGTATAACACACTCCCCTGCTCCTTTCCTACTCCGCTACCCCAGACAAAAACCTAGGCTTACTTTCAGAAGATATTAGATTACTTTAATAAGGATTGCCAGAAAGCTTTTCTCTGACCTCCCGGTATGATTTAAGAGGAAGAGAAAGCTTTACTGTCTTCAGTGATGACTTTTGTTCCTTCTTTGAAGGATAGCTGTTCATGTCCAAGTCACCTTTTCTCTTGGGATGGGCATAAAACATTGTTATTGTTATTTTCATGCTTTTTGAGAGTAGCTGGTGATCACAGACCTCCTTACTTGTGGTAAGACTGAACAAAAACCTTCTTAGACTTTGATTTATTCATTCACTTTTAAAAATTGAATCTCCCAGTACACCAGGCATTTTGCTAAAGTTTGGAAATATAGTGGCGAGTAACATAAATTTGGTCCCTGCTCTCATAGAGCATTTAGTTCCAGTTTGAATAAAGCTGGGGGTTTGGTTAGAAATTATATTCCCTTTCCCCACAAAGTTCTACTTCCAGATTTCTTTCCCTTTCCTTGGGCCTTATTTCTTTAAATCTTCTTCCTAGTCCTGGATGGATGGCTGTCTCTGAGTAATGTGGGCAGCTCCAGCCATTAAAAAAAAAAAAAAAAAAAAGTGTTCAAGAGTGTTGAGAATAAGAGAGTCTTCCTTCTTCCCTACCAGTCTACCCCCAAAGTTTTATTCCAGGGAATTTTTTGTTCAGTAGCCAAAAGTTGACATCATTTGCCAGATGCAGGCCTTTTAATCTAAAGTTATCGAGGGGTGCCTGGGTGGCTCAATCAGTTGAGCATCCAACTTCTGCTCAGATCATCTCATGGTTCGTGAGTTCAAGCCCTGTGTCGGGCTTTGTGCTGACGGCTCAGAGCCTGGAGCCTACTTCAGATTCTGTGTCTCCCTCCCTCTCTCTGCCCCCCTCCTCCTCCCTCTCTCTGTCAAAAATAAATAAACATTTAAAACTTAAGAATAAAATAAAGATCTCAGGCATATTACCAGGAGTTGAACTCTTCTTATCTCTCAGGAGAGTTGGTCCTCTCTTGCACATGTGACTTCCACTGCCAGTCTCACTCACATCTCTGCTACTTCATGTGGCACTGCACCCACCACAGAGCCTTCTACAGAAGTTCCTCAAACTCTCTCTGCTTTGTAATGTGCAAACTAGTCAGTGACTCAGTGAGCTCCTTTTCCTCCTGCCACCAGCACTAGTGTATGTGAGCTCTAGGAAAGTTATCTTGGTGAGTGAAACACCTTGGGATCTGTGAATTCTGTGTAGACTTGGTTCCTGGGGAAAGCGGCTTACTTAAGAACTGCTGGAGTCAAGGTGGCCTTAATCTTAAAAACAACTTTATTCATATGTTTTAAAACTCACCCATTTAACATATACGACTCATTATTTTAAAATTTATCATCAGTTTGTACAGCTATCCCTACAATCTAATTTTAGAATATTTTGTTCCTACCACAAAGGTACTCCATACCCATTAGCAGACAGCCCCCATTCTTCCTCTAACCCTACCCTCAGCCCAGAATAACCACTAATTTATTTTCTGTCTTCATAAACTTGCCTCTTCTGTACCTTTCCTATAAATGGAATCATACAGGGGTACCTGGGTGGCTCAGTTGGTTAGACATCCGACTCTTGCTCTTGGCTCAGGTCATGATCTTGTGGTTGTAAGATCAAGCCCTGAATCAGGCTCTGTGCTGGCAGCACAGAGCCTGCTTGGGGTTCTCTCTCTCCCTCTCTCTCTGCCCCTCCCCTGCTCGCGTGCATGCACTCTCTCTGTCTCAAAATAAATGAATAAGCTTTGAATGAAAAATATTAAAAAGAAAAAAAAGGAATCCTACAATATGTGGCCTTTTGTGTCTGGCTTCTTTCATTTAACATAATGTTTCTAAGGTTAGTCCATGTTGTAGCATTGATCAGTACTTCATTCCTTCTTATGGCTGAATAATATTCTATTACAGCTATACCACATTTTGTTTATCTATTCTTCAGTTAATGGACATCTGGGTTGTTTCTGTGTTTTGGCTATTATGAATAATGCTACTGTGAACATTTGTGTACAAATTTTTGTGTAGACATAATGTCTTCATTCTTTTCAGTATAGAGAATGGGTCATATGGTAATTCTATGCATTAATATTTGAGGAACTGCCAAACCACTAAAGTAGCTGTACCATTTTACAATCCCACCGGCAGTATATGAGAGTTCTAATTTTTTCATGTCCTTGCCAACACTCCTTACTGGTTTTTTGATTATTGCCATTTTAGTTGGTGTGAAATGGTATTTCATTGAGGTTTCTTGCCAGATGTATGATTTGCCAATATTTTCTCCCATCCTATGAGTTGTCTTTTCACTTTCTTGATGGTTTCATGTATGGCACAAAAATTTTTAAACTTGAGCTAGTTTTTCTTTTTTCACTTCCACTTTTGGTATCCTAAGAAATCGTTGCTTAACCCAAGGTCACAAAGATTTATGTGTTCTTCTAAGGTTTTTATAGTTTTTAGATCATACATTTAGATCTGTGATCCTTTCTATGTTAATTTTTGTATTTGGTGTGGAGTTGGGGGCCAACTTCAGTCTTTTGCATGTAGATATCCAGTTTTGCTAGCACTATTTCTTGAATAGACTATTCTTTTCCCATTTGTCTTGCCACTATGTCAAAGGGACATCTTTTTTGGTCATCTTTGTCATATGTTAATTTTTCATAATGGCTATGCTTTCTCATTATTTGCCCACTCAAACCTTCCTCTTCATGCTCCTTTTCTTCCTTTCAAGTCCTCTTTTCTAAAATACTTTTCAGCATATGGGGCGCCTGGGTGACTTAGTTGGTTAAGCGTCCGACTTCGGCTCAGGTCATGATCTCACTGTCCGTGAGTTCAAACCCCGCGTTGACAGCTCAGAGCCTGGAGCCTGCTTCAGATTCTGTGTCTCCCTCTCTCCCTGACCCTCCCCCATTCATGCTCAGCCTCTCTCTGTCTCAAAAATAAATAAACATTAAAACAATTTTTTTAAATACTTTTCAGCATAAAAACTTTTAGCTGGCATAAGATTGGTTTTGTTTAAATACCTGAAAGGCTGTGATTAGATGAAAATCAATCTCAAGATGCAAATGAAAGGAAAAATGAACATCTCTTTCTTGGCCATGTATGGCCTAACCTACTATTTTTTCAGACACTGTATGTCTTCAGTCTGTGTGTGCCTTCTCTATGGTACAGGCCACTCAGACACCCCTGAAAAGATCTTTCTTTATTGAAGTCTGTGTTTCTCACTTAGTAAAGGCTAAAGGGCCCAGCTCACTCTGCCTGGGAAACTGGTAACCCATGTAGCTACATGTGTGGCTTTTGTGACTGGAACTTTGTCACACAGGAACCTCAGGATCCTCTTCTAGAAGAGAAGGAAATAATAACCCACAATATGAAGGCTTCAGAGAGAGGAAGTAACCTGCAGAATGAGAAGCAGACTTTATCTACTCTACTACTTTGCTAAAGATTGACTCTGCTTGGAGTCTGCTTTGCCCGAATGCCAGGGTCCAGTGGAGAGTAGAATATCCACGTACAGTCTTCTCAATGGCCATAACAAAATATCATAGACCAGATAGCTTAAAAAGCAGATGTTTGTTTTCTCACAGTTCTGGAGGCCAAAAGTACCAGATCAAGGTTCCGCAAGGGTCAGTTTCTGGTGAGGACTTTTTTCCTGGTTTGCTCCCAGCTGCTTTCTGCCTTGTGCCTTTTACATGGTGGAGGGAGGCAGAGAGGGAAGAAGAAGGAGACAGAGAGAAATTGCCATATCTTCTTTCTGGAACACTCAAATTTTAGACTTAAGCATTAGACAATTGCTATCTGTTAGGTTTTGGTCAGTAAAATGAGAAAGCTACTGTTAGAATGTATCAGAAGACTCCCCCCCCCCCCCCCCGCCACCTCCCCACCAAAAAATGTTCAGAGGAGGTAGTATTAAATCCCTTTGGAGATGATACTGGTGGGAAGGGAAGCCTAAAGAAAAGAGAGGCTCCTCACTTATAAATGTAGTACCTCATCTTTCTCCCACTGAGAGCTGCTCAGGCATAAATCCTATTCTAGGACCTGGCCAGGTGGGGCAGTGTGGAATCACAATCCAGGTGAGCCCTAGTAGGCTGCAAACTTGCTGGGGAAGGAGAAGCTAAGTATTTCAGTTACTGCAGAGGCATGTGTCACTCAGTGTGGGCGGACTTAGCCTGGTTTCAGTGTTTTGTCATCTCTTTGCTATCTCAGAAGAAATTTCCATTTCAGCAGTATGAAGTCCTGAGAACTTTAATAGGAAGTTTCCAAGCCCTCTCTGAAATTCCTTGCTAAAGAGCCTGGAAAGAGAACAGCCAGTGTCAGAGTATTTTTCTTACCTCTTAGGCTTAGTGCCCTGCCCCTGGCATCTCCAGTAGATCAGATTAGTACTCAGATTTTACAGGTAACTGTCTCAAAGAGACAGCAAGAAAAGTAAAGCAGAGATATGTACTCTATGCCCTTTGTGGTTTACTGGCTTGGAGACTGCTAACTGAATTTACACTGTTCCACCTGTCAGGTTTTTTGTTTGTTTCTTTTTTAAGTTTTTATTTATTTATTTTGAGAGAGAGAGAGAGTGAGTGAGCGAGACAGGGGCAGAGAGAGAATCCCAAGCAGGCTCCATGCTGTCAGTGCAGAACCTGATGTGGCACTCAACTCATGAACCATGAGATCATGGCCTGAGCCGAAGTCAGGCACTTAACTGGTTGAGCCACCCAGGTTCCCCTTCTCTCAGGTTTCTAAATAGTCCCTCCCCATGCCTGGTGAGAGGCTTCAATTGCCTGCTGAGATCTGAGGCTCTGGGATGGCAGTGTCATGGGGAGGTTGGAGGATGATCTTATCCTCATTCCAACTTTCCAAAGTGGCATATCTGTCATACCCTCAGGATGAGTTTGCTCAGACAATATCAGCACATATGCCCTGATGATATAGACCATGCATAGACCCAGCTGACACTTGACGGGTATAACTTTGGGAAGGGAAGGAAATAAGTATACATTTTGAGAATGCCTTCCAGGTTTTTCGTTTCTCTCCCTCATTCCCTTTCTCTTCCCTTCCTCCCACTTCCCCTCTATCCCTTTCCTCCCCTGTCTTCTTCTTCCTTCTCTCCCTTTCTCCTTTCTCTTTTCCTTCTTTTCTTTTTCCTTACTTTCTTTCCTAGTGAGAGAATTCCTTAGGTAGAAAGGGAACAGAATTACAGCATCCCCATCAGTTTCATTCCCAGGGATTATTTCATTGTCCAGACCTTACCAGCTTCATTGGGTTGCCAACTGGGCCCCCATGGCTGCTACTCTCCCACCCAGACGGACACTAGAATACTTTGGAGTTCTCTGTTCTCCAAACCTAGGCAGATTTTTTTAAACATTTTTTCAAAAAAATTTTACTGAGAAATTTAAGGAAAACCTGAAGAAAAAAAAAAGACCACTATAAAACCGTGAAATGAATGTATTTACAGAATTCAAATTCTTTTTCCTAAAATAACTGAGATTTAACAGTAGATTGATTTGGTGACCGTGTTTTATTTTCTTAATCCTAGCTCTTGGATGCTAGACCCTATGATCACACTCTACACTGGATTAACTTTAACTTGGTACTGCTGCTAGGTTTGGTGGGATTCTCAATTCTTCTCTAAACCTCCTCCCTTGTCTTCTCATTGCATTTAGGCTCCTGGTTTTCCTTTTCTGCTCCTGGACTGTTGTCATCCCTGCCAATATCCTCAAAATTTCACCTTCTGGATGAGAAAATTATTTGACCCCTACTTGGTCCAAATTCTTTCCCACTTTGTATTTAGACCAAGCTACAACCTTAACTTGCACATAACATCTCTACCCTTTTTGGTAGTCTCTGGAAAAACAAGTTACCAGAATTTTACTCTGTTCCTGACCCATTACTGTCCTGTTTGATGTATTCATTCATTGAATATTTATTGAGTACCAGCTGTGTGCCAGGCACTGTGGTAGATGTTTGACATTGCTTTATTATATAAATGTTGCAAGAATCCTCTTAAGATTTAGTCACTCTTTCGACAAACATTTATTTTATGCCTACAATGTACTATTCCTGGGTACTGTACTAAGTGCTAAGGTAGGTGTTATTCCCACTTTTTTTCCTCTGAGACATATAGCATCCCAAAAACCCAAAATAACAAATGGCCAAACCATGATTTTTTTTATTTAAGCTTTGGCTTATACTTTCATTACCCATATTAGATTAAATGGTTCAAGAATTTTATACTATCAGTAAATTATATTAAAAGAATATATTGATTTCAATTGTGCTACCATACATTCACATGCATGTGCAGGTGCACATGCACACAAATTATAATAAAGTTTTTCTTTTGGAATAATTTTAGAATTATAGAAAAAGTACAAAGATAATACATAGAGTTCTTACATGCTCCTTAACCAGGTTTCCTGCATCTTCCATTACCATGGTACATTTATTCAACACTAAGAAACTGGCAATGGTACATTACTGTTAACTAAGCTCCGTATTTTATTTGGATTTCACCAGTTTATCCATTAATGTTCTCTTTCTGTTCCAGGGTCCAGTTTAGGGTATCATGTTGCATTTAGTTGTCATGTCTTCTCAAGATCCTCTGGTCTGTGACAATTCGTCAAGTATAGTTTTTCATGACCTTGACAGTCTTTTTTTTTTTTTTTTTAATTATTTTTTTCAACGTTTATTTATTTTTGGGACAGAGAGAGACAGAGCATGAACGGGGGTGGGGCAGAGAGAGAGGGAGACACAGAATCGGAAACAGGCTCCAGGCTCTGAGCCATCAGCCCAGAGCCTGACGCGGGGCTCGAACTCACGGACGGCGAGATCGTGACCTGGCTGAAGTCGGACGCTTAACCGACTGCGCCACCCAGGCGCCCCATGACCTTGACAGTCTTAAGGAGTACTGGCCAGGTATTCTGTAGAATGCCCCCAGCCTGGTTTTGTCTCATGTTTTTCTCATGATTAGATTGAGGTTATGGATTTTGGAAGTATATAACAGAAACAAAGTGCCCTTCTCAAAAGATCATACCAAAGGTTACGTGAATACCAGATTCATGCCACATGAATGTTCACTGTCTTCACTTGGCTAATAATACAGTATTTTCCAAGATTCTTTACTGTAAAGTTACCATTTTCCTCTCTTACTACTCTATTTTATTCTTTGGAAATAAGTCACTAAGTCTAGCCTACTCTCAGTGGGAATGGGAACCTAACTCCAACTCCTAAAGGGGAGAGTATCCACACATACTATTTGAAATTGTTCTGTTAGAAAGATTTGTCTCGGGTCATGATCCCAGGGTTGTGGGATCGAACCCTGTGTCGGGCTCTATGCTAAGTGTGGAGCCTGCTTAAGATTCTCTCTCTGTGTCTCTCTCCCTCCCCCTCTTCTCCTGCCCCTCTCCCCTGCTCAGGCTCTCTCTCTAAAAAAAAAGAAGAAAGAAAGATTCATCTCTTCCCATTTATTTAATCATTTTTGTATCAATTTGGAATTATGCTAAACTCTGATCTGAAACCTGTGCTTTTTCTGCCATACGAGATAAGAAGTGACAAGGACCTGTATATACACCGAAGTATTGGTTTCATGGAACTTTATTTATTTCAGATGGCAGACTTTTTTTTTTTTTTTCTTTAAGAGAGAGCACTCATGGGGGAGAGAGGGGCAGGGGGAGAGAATCTTAAGCAAACTCCATGCTCAGTGTGGAGCCCCATATGGGGCCCCAATGTGGGTCATAATCCCACGACCCTGGGATCATGACTTGAGCTGAAATCAAGAGTCGGACACTCAACTGACTAAGCCTCCCAGGCGCCCCCAGATTTCAGAGATTTTTAAGAACTATATTTGATAAGACTTGGTGACCTTAAATGTGAGGGTGATAGAAAGGAAGTGTTTGAAAATGACACTCAGATTTTGAATGGCTGGAAATAACATTGTGGTTTGAAATTATTAACTAACAAGTATGAAGGTTGGTTCTAGGCTTTGATAAAGCTCAGCTTCTTCAGAGACTGTATTTAGCCTACATGTTGGTCCAGCTTTACCAAGTGCCCTGTTCTCCTAAGTCAGAGCAGAGAAAACTACTTTTCTTTCTGACTGAAACATCAGGGCCCCCTAGTGGAGAGCCCCCTGGGTCTTGTTTCTTGCCTGAAGGAGGCTTGGTTTTGTTTTTTGTTTGGTTATGAGATTTTCCCCCTGGTTCGTTTGCAGAACAGAGACACTTGATTCTCCTCTTTATCTAATAAATTGTAAACACTTCTCATTTCAGAGTTATCCGTTCCCCACCATGTGACCTCATGGTCAATAAAAAGATAGTTACTCTCTGACAATCACTCCCATGTACTCACACTCTAAACCAGAGGGTACTTGGTACTTATTTTTAACTTATTTATCTGCTTCTTCCATCTGATGCCATATTAATGTTAATTCTTTTTTTCAGGGCCATCATCAATCACTTTAACCCCAAAATTGAATCCTATGCTGCTGTGAATCACATATCCCAACTGTCAGAGGAGCAGGTAAGCCACAACCCTCCCCAGAGTTGGTGGCAGGGATCAAGCAGTTGTCCTCTCTTTGATAGCAGAGGTATTCTGTGACTGAGCATCTGGTGGCAGGAGCCAGGCTGCTAAGAGCAATTAGTAAGGGATTTGTTGATAGTACTTTAAATAGAGTGCTGGCTTCTGCTTTTGTGCCATGTAAGGGGTTCATTAATTGTATAGAAGATATGTAGGTGAAAATTCGGTGAATTATTATTCTGGAGTGGGTGATAGGCATTTCTTTTTTTAATTTTAGGCAGAGAGTCATTTTTATTTTTAAAAATAAGAAATGAGAACTTAGAAATGGATAAAACTGCCAATTAGAAAAACCCTGAGTTCAGCTTAATTTGATGCTATTTGGCTTGTTAAAATATGAGCCCTCATTGGGGCAGATTTTCCTTAGTAATTGAGTTCTATTTGCCTTGAGCAGTTATTTCTGAGCAGGTTTTTCTGTGGTGTGGACTGAGTTGGAGATGCAGATAGCATTATGTGTTTGTTTTCTTTGAGTCTGGCCTGATTTCCCCTTCTCCCTAAGTGCCTGCACTCGGCTCTGCATTATATAAAAGTACAGATGGGGCTTTAGCGTGGCATGGGATTGAACTTGATGTTTCAGAATGAGACTCTTGAGTTCTGTTTTTAAAAGCACCAACTGAGACATCCCATTTACACAATCTCCTTTCTTTCCTACCTGACTCCCCAGCTGGAGGGCCGGGGTAGTCATGAGTTGAGAGTAAAGGTGTAAGTTCGAGACCAATAAAATATGCTCTCCCTTTTTTGCCAGTATATCGGTGAAACCCTTCTCTGAATCTTTTGCTAGCAGAGCCAACCAGCAGTGGTATGAGCGAGTGTTCCAGTGTTCCTAAAAGCTATTCAGCCAGCTCAGTGAGGCACCAGGCAAGCCTTTTCCCTAACAGGCCTCTCAGTATTCTCACCAGTGGCTCTTTCCTCAGCCAGATGGATAGGACTCTATTAGTCTGTTGTTCCCTTTGACATATTTGTTCTCTTTTGTGAGGCCAGCTGTGAGGATCCATCCTCTTATTTAAACTGCTTTTGTAAATAGCTTTCATTTTCTTTTTTTCCCAAGTCCTGTTCTTTGATGCCACTGCTTTCTGTGAGGTACTTCAAGATGCTACCTTTTCCCTGTTGGACCAGTTCAGATTGGTTTCACTATATCATTTTTATGCAAAAGAATTCAACATCCTGAGTTTTGTATAATAAGAGAAAGGGTGACTTTCCTACCACAGTGAGCTCTGGTTAGTCTAAAAGCTTTAAAAAAAAAAAAAAAAAGAAAAGAAAAAAGGAAGGCACATTTTCCCTGTCAGCCACGTGCAGTATTCATTCCCCAGCAGCTTGGGAAGGTCAGGCTGAAATCTTTCTACAGCAGTAGCAGCCACAGACCAATAATAAAAATCCATTCTGGCGCACGAGGCAATCTGGAAAAGGATGATTAGCAAGCACGTGTCCTCACCCTCCTCCAACTTCTCTCAAAGTTAAATGAAGTGATGAAAGTGCCTCTCAGAAAGAGTCCACAAGCCAGAGATGAGGTGATTTCTGTGGGGAGGGAGAGTACACAGTCCTATTCAAGAATGGAGAAGAGATAACGGCTCTGAAAGATTTACTTAGTGAGCAAGTAATTACATGCCTGCCGTTTGCAAGGTGTGGTGCTGGGTAGTGAGGATCCATGGTGAATAATCTAAGTGTAGTCCTTGCTGTCACAGAGTTTTGTACACTAGCTCTCTTAGCAATCCTTTTCACTTTGGGAGTGGGGGAAGGGTGTTGCTATTCTAGGACCCTTTTCAAAACTGCCCTTAAAATAGTTGTTGCTTCTCTTCCCTCGCTGACTTTGAAGGGCTCTAAATGGCAGCATTAGGGTGCACTTGCTTTTATTCTTAGCACTATCAGATTAGAAGTATTTGACCGCCTTGTTAATCTCCAACATGTGTTGAAGCACTTCTCCCCCTCCACTTCTGAACATAAATGGCTACTATCACTTAATGTTAAGTGTATTCACAGCTTCCCAAAGAGCTGGCTATGGGATCCATTTGGGCCCTGTAGTTGTTAGCAGCAAACTAAGTAGAGAGAAAAAAAGCAGGAACTTAATCCCCAAGTAGATTCTAAAGCACTCCTAGGGGCCACCTGGGTGGCTCAGTCGGTTGGGCGACTGACTTCAGCTCAGGTCGTCATCTCATGGTTTGTGAGTTCGAGCCCCACGTCAGGCTCTGTGCTGGCAGCTCAGAGCCTGGAGCCTGCTTCAGATTCTGTCTCTCCCTCTCTCTCTTCTTCTCCCCCCTTGTGTTCTATCAAAAATAAATAAACATTAAGTAAGTAAGTAAATAAATAAATAAAGTACCCCTAAAAAAAAAAAAGAAACCCTGAAGACTATGGATAGGTGTTAACTGGAATTTATAGCACTTAGTAAGACAGCAGACAAGAGAAGGCTCTTTGCTAGATCTGCCTGCCCAGCCTGCCATTTTCTTCTGGCAAGAGATTTGTGAATTTTTGAGTTCCGACAGCACCCAGACACATTCCAGCCTCTGTTTGAGGCCTTTCAAAGTGATATTTGTAAATTCGTTATTGCTTACTGAACAAAGCCCATTCTCTTACACTGGAGCTTCTTTTCAGATTTCCAGAAGATACATGACATTTTTCTGTTACTTCTCATTGGCTTCATGGAGGGCCAAGCTTTTTAATCAGTCAGTACCCTCAGTGTGACAGAATAGTTGCTCATTATCTAGTGTAATAAACTGCATGCATTGTTATAACTTTATACACATGTCACATTTGTCCAGGGTTGATGGTGAACCTTATTCATTTTGACTCCTTTTTGTGTATATGATAAAATATACGTAAAATTTACCATTTTAACCATTTTTAAGTGTAGAGTTCAGTGGCACTAAGTACATTCACATCTTTGTGCAGCCATCACCACCATCCACCTCCAGAACTTTTTCATCATTTCATACTGAAACCCCATGCCCGTTAAACACCATCTGCCCGTTTCTCCTCCCCCCACCCCTGTAACCACTGTTTTACTTTCTCTCTATATATATGTCCTTTTTTTTTTTTTTAATATCTGTTTATTTCTGGGAGAGCTCAAATGCGGAAAGAGTAGAGAGAGGGGGACAGGGGATCCAAAGCGGGTTCTGCGCTGACAGGCTGACAGTAGTGAGCCCAATGTGGAGCTCAGACTCAGACCATGAGATCATGACCTGAGCCGAAGTAAGACACTCAACCAACTGAGCCACCCAGGTGCCCCGGTTTTTTTTTTCTTAAAGAGGGTCCATTTTGGGGTGTCTGGCTGGCTCAGTTGGTGGAATGTGTGACTCTTGATCTTGGGGATTATAGGTTCGAGCCCCAAGTGTAGAGATTACTTTTAAAAGTTTTTTTTTTTTTAATTAAATCTTTAAAAAAAAAAAAAAGTCCATCTTTCTTGAAATTCTTAACCAGTCTTTGACACCTCCCCACCGCCCTCCAAATTTTAAGAATCACTGGCATAGTTCCTTTAGTAGTAAGTACCTTATACTTTCCTTGTTCCTGATGCCATCAGACCTTTGAAAATGCCCATTGAGGATCTTGAGCGCTTTTTAAGCTATTCAGTATTTGTTTTGGTTTACAAATGCTGTGACATATTGATTTTTATATCAGCTCTGATTTCCTAATAGACGAGAGGAAGGACTTCATGGTAGGATTTTACAGAAGATTCTCTAGAGCTCTGAATATCTAGAGTACATAGTCAAAATTTAGGATTCAAGTCAAAACCTTCTCTGAGTGCCTGATTCCTTAAGCTTTTAGTCACATTCATGACCGATTTTGTGACTTTGAAATATCCCATGGGAAGGCAAATAAATGGTTGGCCCACCCTTGCTTTCTTCAGCCTTCATTCACCTATCAGTATTTTAGCATTTAACACCTGCTCTGTGCTTCAGATTATGCTAGGCATTTGAGGAATAGAGAAGTATGATAAAGGGCCTTTGTTCTCAAAGGATGGAATAAGTTCAAGAGATGGCTTAACACAGCTTATCGATAGCTGACAGTACTAGCAGTGGGATCTGTGAACTCCTGTTAGAGGAAGACCTTTGCAGGTTGTGGTGGTCAGGAAAGGCCATATGGAGGAGAGAAGAATTGAGTTGAGCCTTGAAAGAGCAGGGATAGGAATTGGGTCAATAGAGAGGCATAGATTGTAAAATGTACTCAAAGCGAGGACCTGAAAAGGACAGAAAGAAAGGAGAAGAGTACCAGAGTTTCTGTAACCCTTGTCCTTGGATCACAGGATATCCAGAGGCTGGATGACTTAGAAATACAATTCTGTCATTTCAGTTGTCATCACAGACCCCATAACCCACAATGTACTGACTCTCCTCCCTGACCTAATTGTACTGCCTTTGATTCAATTCATAAGTGTTAATCAAAGGCCTAGTATGAGCCAGCCTCAGTGCTAGGCATGTGATAAGGCCTAATGAGCAAACCAAGCTTTTAAAAAAAAATGGTAAAAAGTACATAACAAAATTTACCATCTTAACCATTTAAGTGTACAGTACACCAGTGTTGATATGTGTGCATCATTGCACTGTTGATCTCTAGAACTTTTTCATCTTGCAAAACGAAACCCCTATCCATTGAACAACTTCCTTTCCCACCTCCTCCTCACCCCTGGCAACCACTATTCTACTTTGTTTTTCCGAGTGGGCAAACCTTTCTTGAAGCTGGTGTTCCTTTCATCCAAGTGGCTGAGGAGACTACCAGACATTTCTCTACAGGGAGGCTTAGCAATTTTCCAGGAGGATAAGCAAGGTGGTCTGTTGGCATCCCCATATGTCACAGGACCATAGGACAACGTAACCAGATTCTTAAGTTTTCTACTTTCGGAATTTTATGGAGTTTTACCTCCCATTATCTCTTTAAGTCTCCACTCTCACTGTGGGCTTTGGATTTTGGACTCAGAGGAGGCACGAATAATATTGTATATTGCAAGAGGTATCTTTAAAAGTATCGTGACAAAGCAAAGAATATAATTTATTTATAGGATTAGATTAAAGTAAATTAGAGAAAAGAGATGCTTCACATCTGAAGGTTACACTGGAAGCTAGTATACCTATTAGTAATCTTTCTAAACCTTTTTGATTTTCTCCTGATCCTAAGATAAGAGCCACTACAAATAAATGCTAGGCATTGAGAAATCCTAGTGAAATCTTGGGGTGCCGGCGGGGGCTCAGTCGGTTGAGCATCGACCTTGGCTCAGGTCATGATCTCACGGTTTATGTATGAGCCAGCTCTAGCACATTACTAGTTGTTGAGGAGCATTGGGAGAGGCAGGGTGTAAAGTTGTGAGGCAGGACTTTCTGAGCAGGGAGTGAGTGTAGCTCACTTTCCCCATGAGAGCCACCGATAGAAAGTTCTCCCTGGGACAGTTGAGATCTCTGAATATTCCACTCTGAGAGTCCCTGTGATGTTTTTTCATCTTAGAGTAGGGTCTTAACCACCATGGAAAGCAGCCTTGACAGAGACACCTGCTGGAGACCTAAGGTTTAGGATTCCTATGATGATAGCCATGACTCAGATTCCTGTTGTTTTTCCACAACAGCCTGTAGTTTTGCACTGCCTCTCTATAACCCTGAGTGATGGTTGCTGTGTGAACTCTTATTGAGTGCAAACATGGGACACAGCATTGGCTGTCAGAGACCCTGCCTTCCTTGTTGCCTTTGCTTAGACTCCAGCTGAATGTTGACCTGTTTGGCAGAAAAAAAGTTCAATATGAGTTGTTTGTTAACTGGATTCACTAAAACAGGAAAGACAGAGTCAGTGGAAGAAGGATTTTCTTACAAGCTGCTTAACCTCGGAAATCAACTTTATGTTATATAGGGCATCTTAAGAAGGTCCAGATAAGAGGATAAGCTGATGATGTGCTGCCAGGATGGCCGTGGTCTCACTTGGACCAGGAGGTGGGCTTCACTGCCAGAGAAAGGGGAGACAGTATCTTGGATTTTAAGAGGACACAAATAGATAAAGGGAAAGGAAAAGCTAGTAGTTCTTGAGCTGGGCACTTTTATATAGGTTACTTGCTTCATTGTTGTATCAACTATTTGGGATAGGTACAGCTATCTTATAGATGAGGATGCTAATGAGGCTAAGTAATTTGTCCATGGTCACACAGCTGTTAGTGCAAAGCCATAATGTGAACATAAGTCTGTCTGACACTGAAGTCTGAGCTCCTTCCACTTCATCAGGCCAAGGCATGTGTGACAGCTTGAGCTTGCCAGGTATTCTGAAGGAAGGTGGAGGGAGAAGCAGAGACAGTGCAGATAATAGGGCTCATTCCTGGGGGGGTGGGAAAAGGCCCTGGTTTGGGAAGAGACCGTTCAGTTGAGGAAAGAAAGTACTGAACAGGGGCCTGGAGAGTTTGCCTGTCAGCCAGACAGAAATGCCTGAGTTGAGGCTTCTGGCACAGTATGATAACTTTATAAATGAGGAAAGACTCTCTTTATTCCATCAAGCATGTCAGCAAAGTTACTGTGAGAAATAAAGCTTTTCCAGAGACCAAAGGCGACTTAAAAAAAATAAAAAGATTTTTTTGTAATAGACAATATATTTATATGGGTCAAAATCTAAAAGCATACTGAATTTTAATTGTTTTTAAAGTAGTAGTTCCATTTTGTTAAAACAACAACAAAACAAAGACTCTCAAAATTAATGTCCCACAGCCAAGCTAGATGGATGCAGAGGTCACTGGTGAAGAGCTCAGCTTATTATTCATCTCTGCCACTGACAGCATTTTCTCCAATTAAATATGAATTGTGGAATGTGCATTGCATGAACTTCTGGTCTTCCTCAGTCAGGCTTCACTGCCACTGAAGCTTCATTGGCAGCGAATAGAGGAATAGTGTTGGAGCTTGTAGGAATTGCAGTATTTGTCGGCTTTTCCAGAGGTTACAGGGGACAGCAGCCCTTGCTTTCTTGGTTTAATCTGAGAAGGATCCTTTATTCCAATTATTAAATGAGAGTGTACAAGTAAGACTTTCCCCTTTGGTTTGTTTTTTGGTCACCTCTTTCCTCCCAAATAGATCTTCCGGGAACTTTTATTTCCACTGCAACCCTTTCCTCAGGAGGTAGCTCAAAACTCTATAAGGTGTGCTAGAAAGAGCACGGTTTGCCACTGTGGTAACATCAGAGGCCCCAAGTGTTGCCATGCAAACTTACCTCTTCTAAGTTGTGCTAATGGGAAATGTTTTTGCTGGGTACCATAACAGTACTTTGACTTTTCGCAGTGATAACTGCACAAAGGAGGTTGCAGTCTTAAAAATGACCCACTCAACTAGAAGGGAAACTGGATAGCTCACAACTAGGATTTCTGGTAAATAATTCTGTCTTTTAGGGAGGGATAGATCCGTGAGTCCTGGCAGGTAGGCAGAGACCCCATGTCACAGTGCTCGTGAGTTAGGAGCAGAGATGATGTTTTCTCTCTCCCTCCGTGATATGTTTCCAAAGAAAGACACCTCAGGTGGGGAGGACAGAGACACTTGCCTCTTGGGTTGACTGGGGAGGAGTGGCCTGCCTATAATAAGCCACAGAGAAGGAGAACGCCTGATGCAATATTTGTGTGTCATGATTCCCCCACCTTCATTTCCTTGGCTGCCTCTTAGTGTGATTGCGTGCCTTGCTTGTGGAGGGAAAGGGCCTGGGCACTGGGCACACTGGATCTGTAATTAGTGCAAAGAAAAGCGTCACAAGGGCTGTCTAGGGCTTCAGCCAAATAAAGTCAGGGAGGTGGGGGCAACTGCCCAGGGAAATTAAAGAAAGTCACTGTCACCACTCCTTTAACCAGCTGATGGCCTCTCACTAATCACCACTGTGAGGTTCATTATCTGATCCACCTTGCTGAAGGGCAGAGCCAGTCTGTCAGATCAATAAATCTCAGGGTAGTGGAAGGCCCTTTGGTAGCAGGCTTGAAAGACATGGACGGACTGGGAGAATTGGCCAACTTATATTGGTTTTGAAATTGAGTTTAATCCTGAAGTATAGGAGATGAAAATAGAAAAAAAAGGGAGAAACTTTTATGTATTATATGCAAGATAGCTGTATAGAGGAAACAGTTACCTTTTAAAAGGCATCATCTTTTTTAGCCTAAGAGATTTGTTCACCTTTTGGATCCTTGTTTCCAAACAATTATATTGGATAATTGTGCCCTGGAGAGATATCCAGGTTATCCTGGATAGAAAGTCACTGTAAGCACACAGTAGAGGGAGAAGTGCTCACTCAATAGAGTCTGTGATTTTTGTTACCAGGCTGTTATTTGTTCTAGTTCCTGGGCTGTTGGCTTGTTTTCTTTTTTTCAGCCACTTTGAGCTAAAGTGTTTTAAAAAACAACCAATCCTTGCCTCTCAAGGAAACCCTCAAGAACCTCCTTTGGTCTAAGAATTCTCTGATTTGAGTGTCTTTGGTTAGAGCAATAAGACAAGGAATATGTGCCCTAGCCTCAAGTTCCCCAGAGTAATTTCCTTCGGTGCAACAAGTATAGAAGTATCTGCTATGTGCCAAGCCAGGGGCTATAAAAATGCAAAGATTGTGCCTGCCTTGAAGACTTCACAGTGTAAGAATCAGCATCACTACTTCTTGGTTAGACCTTTGCCTGTGTAGACCTCACTCAGCTGATGTATGTGGCATGCTTGCAGCAGCCCCACTTGACCCTGTATAAACCTAAGGACAGATAAAACCTCCCTGGTCTCCTTGTACCCTAGAGAAATATTGCCTCAGAAATCCATAAATGGTTGGCCAGTGACCCTTATTTAGAATGAGTTTCCACAAGGAGAGCCATGATCATTTCATATCTTTATCCTTGCCTCAGTTTCACTAAAAAGGCAAAAATCAGAACCTTCATTAGATTGGTAAAGACAGGAAGGACCCTATAAACCCCCAAGCTTGGCAAATTATTGAGTTTGTCAGAAGGTCCAGGTAAGTACAGCCACTTATAAAAACCTCATGTAGCTAGTGTCCACTTGAAAAGTATTCCAGACACTGTTGATTGCCACCCAGAGCCCATCTGTCTGTCTGTCTGTCTGTCTGTCTGTCTGTCTATCTGTCTATGCTTTTTATTTTGTAGGGGGGAAGAGCATAGAGAAGGGGCAGAAAGAGGGAGAGAGAAAATCCTAGGCAAACTCCACATACAGCACAGAGCCCGACACAGGGCCCCTGAAATCATGACTTGAGCCAAAATCAAGAGTCAGAAATCAAGAGTTGAAATCAAGCCACACAGGTGCCCTTGCCCAGAGTCCATTGAATTTGTCAGGGAGGATTTCAAGGAGTGGAGGAGTGGAAAGGAGGAGCACAATGAGGAGAATCCTTGGCATTGTCAAAATACTGAGAATTCCTAACTTAGTTACTTGCCATCAGTCTGAATCATTCTTGCCCCAACCAAAAATGGAATAGTAATACCAAAAAAAGACATAAGCTTACTGCCATAGTTGTACATCTTTTTTTTTTTAATTAAAAATTTTTAAGAGAAAGAGAGCATACAAATGGGAGAGAAGGGCAGAAGAGGGAGAGAGAGAGAGGGAGAATCTTAAGCAGGCTCCACCCTCAGTGTGGAGCCTGATGTGGGGCTCGATCCCACAACCCTAGGATCATGACCTGAGCTGAAGTCAAGAGTTGGGCCCTCAACCAACTGAGCCACCCAGGTGCCCCCATCTTTTTTGTTTTTAATCTAGTCATGATTGACTGAATTTTTAAAAACTTTATTGAGGTATACTTGACATAATATATATCATGCAAATACATATATCCACTATCCACCCCACCCCCACCCCCACAACATGTAGAACATTTCCATCCCTGCAAAAAGTTCTCCTTTGTGGTCAGTCTTAACCATGAATCTGGGCCCTAATCAACCACCAGTGTCTTTTCTGTGTGCTCTTTTGTGTCTGAGATTCATCTATATTATGACACTCTTAGGTATTTACTGAAAGAGAAATGAAAATATGTCCACTCAAAGACTTGTACACAAGTGTTTATAGTAGCATTATTCATAATATCTAAAAACTAGAAACAACCTAAATGTCCATTAGCAACTGAATAGATTAAAAAAATGTGATACATCCATATAATGGAGTATTACTCCTCCATAAAACAGAATAAAGTACTGATACATGCTGCAATATGGATGACTCTTGAAAACATATGCTAAGTGAAAGAAGCCACACACAAAGACCCAAAGGATTCCATTTATTTGAAATGTCCAGAATAGACACATCTATAAAGACAGAAAATACATTAGTGGTTACCCATGGCTAGGGTTGGGATACAGAATGGGGAATGGCTGCTAATGGGTACAAGGTTTTTTGAAGGGCTGATGAAAATGTTCTAAGTTTAGATCATAGTGATAGTTGTACAACCATGTGAATACACTAAAAGTATTAAGGGGCGCCTGGGTGACTCAGTCGTTTGATTATCCGACTTCAGCTCAGGTCATGATCTCGCTGTTCGTGAGTTCGAGCCCTGTGTTGGGCTCTGTGCTCACAGCTCAGAGCCTGGAGCCTGCTTTGGATTCTGTGTCTCCCTCTCTCTCTGCCCCTCCCCTGCTCATGCCCTGTCTCTATCTCTCTCTCAAAAATAAATAAACATTAAAAAAAATTTTAAGCATTGAATTGTATACTTTAAATGAGTTAATTTTAGGGGCACCTGGGTGGCTCAGTAGGCTAAGCGTCCGACTTCAGCTCAGGTCATGATCTCGCGGTCCGTGAGTTCGAGCCCCACGTCGGGCTCTGTGCTGACCGCTCAGAGCCTGGAGCCTGTTTTGGATTCTGTGTCTCCCTCTCTCTCTGACGCTCCCCTGTTCATGCTCTGTCTCTCTCTGTCTCAAAAAAAAATAAACGTTAAAAAAAAAATTAAAATAAATAAATAAATAAATAAATAAATAAATAAATAAATAAATAAGTGAGTTAATTTTATGGTATATAAATTATATCTCAATAAAGATCTTTTTTTAAAAATGCCAAACTGTTTTCAAAAATGTACCATTTTTCATTCCAACTGACAATGAGTAAGAGTTTTAGCCACTCCATATATTTGTCACACTTGGAATTGTCTTTTTAATTTTACTTATTCTATGGGTATGCAGTGTTCTTATTATACTACATACATTACAATTTAAAAAATTAGTATTGTGTTTTGCCTTGTCACATGCAAGATGTGTCACATCCAAAATGGGTCACCAGCAGCTCTCCTAGAGCCATTTGAGGAAATTTGGCCAGGGTTCTCTTTCTGTTCAAACCCACATGGTCTGATCCAGAAACACAGCCTCGATGTGTGCCGGCTGTATTTTCATCAGTGCACAAAGGATATAGGTTTCATTAAGTTGGATTAAGTGAACTTCCTTGAATGGGTCATCCAAGATACCTACCTGTTGGTGGATATCTAAGAGACCTAGCTTAATGCTAACTCATTTTACATAAGATAACAATACTTCAGTTATGGTTCTTTAAAAAAATAAATAACTTACTATCAATTTTATTTTGCATTATGACAAGTGATGTTGAGCAGTTGTCATTTGCTTACTGGCCATTATATATCTTTTGTGAAGTGTCCAGACTATTTGCTTATTTTAAAAATCGGTGGGTGCCTCAGTGGCCCAGTTAGTTAAAGTGTCAGACTCTTGATTTTGGCTCAAGTCACGATCCCACACGGTTAGTGAGATCGAGCCTGCCCAGTGTGAGTCTGTGCACTGACGGCACAGAGCCTGCTTGGGATTCTCTCCCCCTCTCCATCCTTCCCCCACGGTGCACACACTCTCTTTCTCAAAATAAATAAATACTTGAATTTGAAAATCCGTTCATTTGTGTGTGTGTTATTTAAGAGTTTTTGTGTATTCTGGATGCAGGTTCTTTGTCATATATATTTATTGTGAATATTTTCTCCTAGTCTATGGCTTGCCTTTTGCATTGTCTTAATGATGTTTTTTAAAGTCCAGACATTTTAATGAAGACCTATCTATATCTATTTAGTTAGTTAGTACTTACTTAAAGTTTCTTTATTTTGAGAGAGAGAGAGAATGAGAGAGCAAACACAAGCAGGAGAGTGGCAGGGAGAGAGGGAGAAAGAGAATCCCAAGCACTGGGATCCACACTGTGAGCCCAGAGCCTGATGTGGGGCTCACACACGCCAAGTGTGAGATCGTGACCTGAGCCAAAATCAAGAGTTGGATGCTTAACTTACTGAGCCACCCAGGCTCCCCTAATAACAACTAATTTTAATTTAATTCAACACTCATGAAGATAAATTTATTAATCTTTTTGTAATGATTTGTGCTTCTGTGTTTTATTTAGTAAATCTTTGCCTACTCCTAGCTGTGAAATTTTTCACCTATATTTTCCTCTGTAAGTTTTATACTTCTAGCTTTCACATTTAGTTCCACGATCCATTTCACGTTATTTTTTTAAAAAATAATCTCTGTGTTCAATGTGGGGCTCAAACTCAAGACCCCAAGATTAAGAGTCACATGCTCTACTGACTGAGACAGCCAGGCACTCCTCTGCCTTTTTTTTACATTGATTCTTTTATATGGTGTGTGATGAGTAAATGTTCATTCTACCCCCTCCACCCCCTACCTCACATATCCAGTTGTTCCACCCTTGTTGTTGAAAAGACTGTTCTCTCTCCTATTGAAGTGCCTTGGCACATTTGTAAAAAATCAATTGACCATATATATGTGGGTTCTGTTCCTTTGGTCTGCATGTCTAAATTTATGCCCTATATTGTTTAGATTATTGTAAGTCTGTAGTAAATCTTAAAGTCGGGTAATATTAGTCCTTTAATTTTGTTCTTTTTAAAACTTGTTTTGTGCTTGCTTTGGCAGCACACATGCTAAAATTGGAACGATACAGAGAAGATTAGCACAGCCCCTCCGCAAAGATGACACGCAAATTCAGGACGCATTCAATATTTTTACTAGAAAAAAAGTTGTTTTGGATATTCTAGGGTCCTTTGCCCTTCCATTTAAAGATGAGCTTGTCGGGGCGCCTGGGTGGCTCAGTCGGTTGAGTGTCTGACATGACATGGTCATGATCTCACAGCTCGTGAGTTCGAGCCCCGCGTCGGGCTCTGTGCTGGCAGCTCAGAGCCTGGAGCCTGCTTCGAATTCTGTGTCTCCCTCTCTCTCTGCTCCTCCCCGGCTCATGCTCTGTCTCTCTCTCCTTCAAAAATAAAAACATTAAAAAAAAAAAAAAAAAGATGAGCTTGTCCATTTCTACAGAAAAAGCCTGCTAAAATTTTGATTGGAATTGCATTGACTCTAGAACCCCAAGATCAAGAGTTGTATTCTCTACCACCTGCCAGCCAGGCGCCCCTGGATTTTCTCTTTATTCTGATATAGAATTACAGTGATTGATTTTTAATACTAACTTAACCTTACATTCCTGGGATAAACCCCTCTTGATCATGATAATAGTATTTATTTTATGTGTTACAGAATTTGAATTGCTAATATTCTGTAGATTATTTTTGCATCAGTGTTTATGAGGGATGTTAGTTCCATAGTTTTCTTGTGATGTCTTTGTCTGGTTTTAATACTAGAGTAATGTTACCCTATAAAATAAGTTGGGGTGTAGCAGGATTCTCTCACAGAGTTGTGACACTGAGGCTTTTCTTTCCAGGAAGTAACTTTATTCCTGCTGCCACTGCTCAGTTGGGTTCCTACCTGAAGAACTGAGCCCCGAATGTCACGTGGCATAGTTTTTAATGTATTTTTCACTTTTCTTAATGTATTTTTTACTTTTTTATCTCCCATATATGGTAACATACGATTAAGTGGTCTCATGTTACAAGGTCATGTTTGTGTTATCATGGGATGTTATCATGTTTGCATATAACCAGGTTGCCTTGAGGTTTTTTTTTTTCCTTTTCCTTTTCTTTTTTTTCAATAGGGAGGAGACCCTACCACAGGAGCATATTCCTTCCTTTCTCTATTTTTATTTTATTTTATTTTATTTTATTTTATTTTATTTTATTTTATTTTATTTTATTTTATTTTATTTTATTTTATTTTATTTATTTTCATTTTATTTTTATTTTATTTTATTTTATTTTATTTTGTTTTACTTTATTTTATTTTATTTTTTCTTTCTCCATTTTTTAAAAAAGAGTTTGTGTAGGGAAAAAAAAGTTTATGCAGGATTGGTATTATTTCTTGCTTAATGATTAATAGAATTAACCATTGAGGGCATCCAGGCCTAGAGTTTTCCTTGTGAAGAATTTTTTTTAATTAAAAAAATTTTTTTTTAATGTTTATTCAATTTTTGAGAGTGAGAGAGACAGAGTGCAAGTTGGGGAGGGGCAGAGAGAGAGAGGGAGACACAGAATCTGAAGCAAACTTCAGGCTCAAGCTGTCAGCATAGAGACCATTGTGGGGCTCGAACTCCCGAACCATGAGATCATGACCTGAGCTAAAGTTCAGTGCCCCAAGTGCCCCAAGAATGTTTTTGTTAAGTTTATTTATTTATTTTGAGAAAGAGAGCAGGGGAGGGGCAGAGAGAGAGGGAGAGAGAGAGAATCCCAAGCAGGTTCCACGCTGTCAGCACAGACCCCGATGTGGAGCTCCACCCTATGAACCAAGAGACCATGACCTGAGCCGAAGTTAAGAGTCAGATGTTCAACTGACTGAGCCACCCTAGGCACCCCTGTGAGAAGAATTTTTTACCTAAAATTTTATTATGAAAAATTTCAAATATACAGTAAAGATGAAAAATTACATAGCAAATACTGATAAAACCACCTAGATTCTGTCATTTACCATATTTTTTCACATATCTGATCCATAGGATGGCGCTCCATCAATCTATTTTATTTTTTTATGCGTTTCAAAGTAAAATTGCATATATCAGTATACTTCTGTGGGAAGCATTTTAATTAATTCAGCTTTTTTAATAGACTTAGGAATAGTCAAGTCTCCTACTTGTTCTTGGGCCAGTTTTAGTAATTTGTGTCTTCAGGAATATGGATTGTTAAATTTATTGGTAAAATTTGTTCATGTATATCCTTTTTTTTTTAATGTTTATTTTATTTATTTTTGAGAGAGACAGTGAGAGCATCCAAGTGGGGAAGGAGCAGAGAGAGGGAGACAGAGAATACCGAGCAGGCTCCATGTTGTCAGTGCAGAGCCCCATGTGGGGCTGAAACTCCTGAACCATGAGTTCATGACCCAAGCTGAGATTAAGAGTCAATGCTTAATAAATAAAAAAAAAAAAAAAAAAAAAAAGAGTCAATGCTTAACCACCTGAGCCACCCAGGCGCCCCTATCCTTTTTTCTTTTAAATGCCTGTAAGATTTATCATTCATGATGAATAATGTGTATGTTTCCTCTCTTATTCCTGACCAGTCTGGCTGTAGGTTTATCAATTTTATTAATCTTTCCAGAGAATTAGGTTTTAGTTTCATTCATTTTCTGTTATTTTTGTGTTTTCTGTTTCTTTGATTTATATGATTATCTTTGTTATTTCCTTCTGTTTGCTTTGGTTTAATTTGCTCTTCTTTTTCTAATTTCTTAAGGTAGAAACTTAGATAACTAATTTTAATTCTTTTTTTTTTCTAAGTTTATTTATTTTGAGAGGTAGTGTAAGCGGGGAGGGACAGAGAGAGGGAGAAACCCATGCAGGCTCCTCACCGACAGTGCACAGACCATGCAGGGCTTGAGCTCATGAAACTGTGAGATCGTGACATGAGCTGAAACCAAGAGTCAGATGCTTAACCAACTGAGCCACCCAGGCACTCATCTTATTTTCTAATATAAAAATTTAGTGCTATAAATTTCCCCTCTGTTAGCAACATCCTACAAATTTTGGTTAGTTGTGTTTTCATTTTCATTCACTTCACAGTATTTTCTCATATCTTTAGTGATATTTAGAAATATGTTGTTTTGGGAGACCTAGGTGGCTCAGTTGGTTGAGCCTCTGACTTCAGCTCAGTCATGATCTTGCAGTTCATGAGTTCGAGCCCTGTATCATGCTCCATGCTGACAATGTGGAGTCTGCTTGGGTTTCTCTGTCACCTTCTCTCTCTGCCCCTCCTCCACTCATGCCGTCTCTCTCTCAAAACAAATAAAAATAAATTAAATTAAAAAATAGAAATGTGTTGTTTTGTTTCTATTATTTGGGGATTTTTTTTTTTAATGTTCTTTTATTTTTGATAGAGAGAGAGAGAGAGACAGGGCACAAGAGCCGGGAAGGGGCAGAGAAGGGAGGGAGACAGAGGATCCAAAATGGGTTCTGCACTGACAGCAGAGTCTGATGCAGGACTCAAACTCACAAACTGTGAGATTATGACCTGAGCCAAAGTCAGACACTTAACCAACTGAGCCACCCAGGTACCCCTATTTGGGGATTTTTTTTTTTAATTAAAAAAATTTTTTGTTAATGTTTATTTATTTTTGAGACAGGGACAGATTGTGAGCTGGGAGGGGCAGAGAGAGAGGGAGACACAGAATCTGAAACAGGCTCCAGGCTCCAAGGCATCAGCACAGAGTCCAACATGGGGCCAAACTCACAAACCATAAGATCGTGACCTGTGACCTGAGCCGAAATGGGACGCTTAACCGACTGAGCTACAGCTACTCAGGCGCCCCAGGGGATTTTTTTCTTTTTAATGTTTATTTATTTTTTAGAGAGAGAGACAGAGAGCCAGTGGGGGAGGGACAGAGAGAAAGGGTAACAGAGGATCCAAAATGGGTTCTGTGCTGACAGCAGAGAGCCTGATGCGGGGTTTGAACTTGCAAACTGGGAGATCATGACCTGAGCCGAAGTCGGATGCTTAACTCACTGAACCACCCAGGTGCCCCTGGGGATGGTTTTTTTTTTTTTTTTTTAATTTTTATTTATTTTGAGAGAGAGAGAAAGAGAGAGCACACATGCACACGAGTAGGGAAAGGGCAGAGAGACAGAGAAAATCCCAAGCAGGCTCCATGCTCAGTGGGGAGCCAGATTTGGTGCTCTATCTCATGGCCTTGAGATCACAACCTGAACCATAATAACCAAGAGTCGGTCCCTTAACCGACTGAGCTACCCAGGTTCCCCTTGGGGATTTTCCAGATAAATTTCTGTTACTGATTTCTTATTTTTAATATACTTTTTTTAATGTTTATTTTTGAGAGACAGACAGCGTGAGTGGGGCAGGGTTAGAGAGGGAGGGAGACAGAATCTGAAACAGTCTCCAGCCTCTGAGCTGTCATCACAGAGCCAGATGCAGGGCTCAAACTGACTGACTTCAAGATTATGACCTGAGCCAAAGTTGGTTGCTCAACCCACTGAGCCCCCCGGGTGCCCCTCTGTTATTAATTTCTTACTTAATTCTTTGGTAGACAGAAAATATACTCCATGTGATTGATTTCAGTCCTTCTAAATTTATTGAGATTTGTTTTATGGTCTAGCATATGCTCTATGTTGTTGAATGTTCCTGTGTGCATTTTTTTATTTTTGAGAGAGATTGTGCACATGTCGGGGAGAGGGGCAGAGGGAGAGAGAGAGAGAGAGAGAGAGAGAGAGAGAGAGAGAGAGAGAGAGAGAGAGAATGAATCTTAAGCAGTCTCTATATTCAGCACAGAGCCAGATTCGGGGCTTGATCTCACAACCCTGGAATCATGACTTGAGCTGAAATCAAGAGTTAGGTACTCAACCGACTGAGCCACTCAGGCTCCCCAATTCTGTGTGCATTTTAAAAGAATGTATACTTTGCTGTTATTGAATAGAATGTTCTATAAATGACTTTAGGTCAGTTTGGTTGGTAATGTTTAAATCTTCTGTCCTCACTGATTTTCAGTCTAATCGTTTTATCAGTTATGAGGAGTATTGAAACTTACAGCTGTAATAGTAGACTTTTCTATTTCTTCCTTTAGTTCTGTCAGTTATGCTTCATCCAGAATTTTGAAACTGTCTTATTAGGTATATATATCTATACCTATATCTATATCTATCTATCTATCTATCTATCTATCTATCTATCTATATATATCTGTAATTAACTGACCCCTTTATCATTACAAAATTTCTCTCTTTACTCCTGATAATATTCCTTGTTTTGAAGTCTCCTTTTTCACATGTTAATATAGCAATTCTACTTTAATTAGTGTCTTCAGAAGCATATTTTTGTCTATCTTTTCACTTTCAGCCTATCTGTGTCTTTATATTTTAGGTGAATTTATTTTATTTTATTTTAAGTTTATTATTTTAAGAGAGATCAAGAATCCCAGCCAGGCCCTGAACTGAGGGTGCGGAGCCTGATGTGGGGCTTGAACTCATGGAACTGTGAGATCATGACCTGAGCTGAACTTAGGTGAATTTCTTTTATTTAAAAAAAATTTTTTTTAAGTTTCTTTATTTTTGAGAGAGAGAGAGAGAGAAAGAGAGAGACAAGAGAGAGAGGGAAACAGAGTGTGAGTGGCAGAGGGGCAGAGAGAGAGGGAGACACAGAATCCAAAGCAGGCTCCGGGCTCTGAGCTGTTAGCACAGAGCCTGACACGGGGCTTGAACTCATGAACTGGAGATCATGACCTGAGCTAAAGTTGGATGCTTAACTGACTGAACCACCCAGGTGCCTCTAGGTAAATTTCTTTTAGACAACCCATAGTTGGGTCTTAATTTTGTGTCTAGTCTGACAATCTTTGTCTTTTAATTGAAGTGTTACACTTAATTTATATGTCAATATAGCTATGTTAAAATCTCCTGTATTGGTTTTTTTTTCTTCTTTTTCTCCCACCTGTTCTTTATTCATTTTTTTATGTTCTGCCTTCTTTTGGATTAACTGGATATCTTTTAGTATTACATTTTATGTCCACTATTGACTTTTTTAGCTATACCTCTTCATTTTATTTTTTTAGTGGTTGCTTTTTAACCTATCACAATTTACCTTCAAAATAATGTCCTATGATTTCATGTAACATGTAATAACCTTGCAATCATGTATTTCTATTTGTCCCCTCCTGTCCTTTGTACTAGTGTTGTCATACATTTTTCTTCTAGGTTTTATACATTTCACAATACATTGCTATTATTATTTAAGAAAAAAAATTTTTAACGTTAATTTATTTTTGAGAGACAGAGAGAAACAAGGGAGGGGCAGAGAGAGAGGGAGACACAGAGTCCGAAGCAGGCTTCAGGCTCCAAGCTGTCAGCATAGAACCCAACCTGGGGCTCGAACTTACAGACCACAAGTTCATGACCTGAACTGAAGTCGGATGCGTACTAAGACACCCAGGTGCCCCTATTATTATTTTTATTTAAACAAGAGAAGAAAACCCAAGTTTAACGGTGGACATTAGGTATATGGGGGAGCCCACACAGACATGGAAATTCCCACATTACTATTATTTTTTGCTTTAAAGAGTCAGTTATCTTTTTCCTCATTTTTTTAATGTTTATTTATTTTTGAGGCAGAGAGAGACAGAACATGAATGGGGGAGGGTCAGAGAGAGGGAGACACAGAATCTGAAGCAGGCTCCAGGCTCTGAGATGTCAGCACAGAGCCCAATGCGGGGCTCGAACTCACAGACCGTGAGATTCATGACCAGAGCTGAAGTCGGACGCTCAGCTGATGGAGCCACCCAGGCGCCCCTCTTTTTCCTCATTTTTAAATGCAGATAAAAATATTTTATGTTTATCAATGTGTTTACCATTCCTTCATTCCTATTTATAGATCCAGATAATGTAATTTTCCTTCTGCCAAAAGGACTTCTTTTAACATCTCTTGTAGTGCAGGACTGTTGGCAATATATTCCCTCATATTGTTTGCTTGAAAAGGTCTTTATTTCACCCTCATTTCTGAAGGATGTGTTCTGGATATAGCATTCTAGGTTAACAGTAAATTTTGGGGAGGCACAGATAGCATTTTATTGTTTTCTGGTTTGTATAGGGTTTCTGTTAAGAAATGTGAATTCTTTTTTTTTTCTTCTGTATCTATTTCCCCCCCTCTGCCTGCTTTTAATATTCTCTCACACGAATTTTCAGTGGTTTTATTATGGTGTGCATTATATCTTCCATTTTGCTCCTTATTATGTTTGTGGATGTTCTAAAATACTTGAACATATTTATAATAGCCCTTTAAATGTCCTTGTTTTTAATTCTGGTATCTCATTTCTGGGTCTGTTTATTTTGGCTATGAGTCACATTTTCCTGTTTTTTTTTACATTTCTGGCAATTTTTTATTGGATACTGGGCATTGTGAATGTTAGGTAGTTGAGTGCTAGATTTTGTTGTCTTTATTAAACAGTGTTGGACTTTGTTCAGGAAGACAGGTAAATTCTTTCTGGAATAGAATGATCCACTTGAAACTTCCTTTTTTTTTGGTCATGATCTCCATCTACCCTGCCTCCCCAGTTTTATTGAGATACAATTGCCGTGCACTACCTATAAGTTTTAAGGTTATAGCATAATGACATGACTTACATATATTATGAAATGATTACCACAATAAGTTTAGTCAACATCCATCTCATATAGGTACCTAAGAAAGGGCAAAAATGTTTTTTTTCCTTGTGACGAGAACTCTTAGGATTCACTCTTAACAACTTTCAAATATGCCATACAGCCATGTCAACTATAGTCAACATATTGTACATTACATCACCGGTACTTATTTTATAACTGGAAGTTTGTACCTTTTGACCAAACTCATACATGGAACTTCTTTTTAATCTTCCTTTGAATAGGTTCAGAATAGCCTTTACTCCAGGGCTAGTTTAGTTCTACTGAGGTGTGACTGCTCTGGGGTCTCCCTGAATGCCCTAGGTGTTCCACAGGTGCTTTTCATTCTGGTCGGTCAAAATTCAAACACCTCTCAGTGGTGCAAGCTTACGGATTCTCAGTCTTTTTTTATTCTGATCTGATTAAATTTTACCCTATACACGTGATCCTTAGTACTAGCAACAGATTCAGTAGGAACACTATGCAAATTTCTGAAGCTCTTTTCTTTGCCTCATTGCCTGTTCTGGTAGTCCGCCTGCAAGTTCTAGTCGCCTCTTCCTCCTGAAATCCAGTGTGTCTGTTTAGCCTAGCAAGACCTTCATGCTCACCTTAATCTCTCCACATACCTGTCCTACACTTCCTGTTATCCAGTGTCTGAAGAGTTATATCTTTCACAGTTCTCAGTTACTCCATTGTAACTGGAAGTGGAAGTCCTGAACTACTTTTAAAAATTACAATATACCTAGAGTTACTCGGCTGATTTTTTAAAATTTCACTCACTTTTCAGAGAACCTTCCCTTGCATTAACTATTCATATATATTGCCCCATTTTACTTCATTCTTCTCCTTCCTCCTCTGTCAGTCACTGGAGGGGAGAGTCTTGAATAGATATTGGAAACAATATATATAGTAAGCATTTTAATATTATTTTTAATACAATACACTAAAAGTTATCTCTTCCCTTTCCCCATTTTTCCCTTCTATTCTTGGGCCCAGATCCCAGCCTTACACTGATCATTTACACAGGCTCACCCTCAAATCTCTGAAAACAGCATGGAGAATTGAAACATGAAGCTCTTGTGTAGCTGGTATTTTGTCCTTTTAACTGGGTGCTTGATCACTCTGTTCCTTTTTGGCCATGTTTAGATGGACAAGCTTTGTCTTGTATAAGAAGAGGTTAAGCAGGCAGTGTCTGAAGGAAGTAAACCCTCCTCTCTGGGTACCAGTTAGTCTTGGAGCCCCTGAACCTAATTGTTTCTTCTCATCTTCTGAGGTGCAAATCTCTTAGTTACTGTATGCAAAGAAGTGCCAAAAATAACTCAGCAAGACTTTGAACCTGGCTATTCAAAGATCACAGTGTGTATCTGCCTAGATTGTTTTGGACAGTTATCTAATGAGTACCCTGCACAGTTGAGCTGAATTTGTGCAGTTGAAATCCATTGCTAAATTGAACACACCTCGAAAGGACATTCTAGAATGGATCAAACCTGATTTCTGAGAAATTGAAATTGTAGATTGTATGATTGGGAAGTAAAGTGACACTCTTTCCTACCCTTTTAACCTTTGGCCCATCTTTTGTGCAGGACTTATTTTCTCAGCATCAAGGTTGAACCTGAGCAGTCTGTCCCTCATGTGATGGGACCTGACGGAGCCTAAGCTGTCAGTGCCAGTCACAGACCTATCAGAGCTAATGGCCCTTGCTGCGGCTGCTGTCTCAGGGGCCCTACTACACTGGTGGACAATTTTGTACTTAGAATTAACTGGTGGCAGTGATATAAAGTGGAGGAAGTGGTGGACAAAATAGAAGAGATCTTGGATAACTTATTTTCCCTCTTTTAAAAGGTGTGACATTGTTTCAACCGGGCCACTCAATCTCTGCTCAGATATGTAGCTGATTCCAAATGACACTTAGCACTGCTGGCTCCACCCAGTATGCGCTTATGTCTGTGGATGTGTCCTTCCACTGTGGTTTATCTTGAGTCCCCATTTTGCTTATTAGCTCCTTAAAGGCAGGACTCGGCTCTGAGGGCTTTAGAAACCCTATGCGAATACTGCAGAATACTGAGAAGAGCGCTGGGTGTACTGTGATGGCCTGACTCTAATCTTACCATGTGACCTTGAGAAATTCCTTTCCTTTTTGGTTGGGCCTGAGTGCTACTAAATTAGTCCACAGGCGTGTTGAATGTTTCACTGCTTCTTAGGACTCTGTTAGGCATTGTGGAAAATCTATAATGTAACCCTGGGTCTCTTCCTCCAGGGTGCTAAGAATTCTGCTGTGACACAGTTTCCATAAGAAATCAGTGGTGGTAGTAGCATGTTTGCTTCTCCAAGAGAGGGCCTGCCACCCTACCTGTCTGCACCTACTAATGCATGAACTCTAAAGCGGTGTGTTCTTTCCACCATAGGAAATCCCTCTTTGAGGAGCCTGTAGAAGACACATCCCTTCCAGAAAGCGGGGGAGGAAAGAGTTTGCTAATTTATGGCAAGCCTTGGAATTTCAGGTTCTAAAAAGCAGTTATTTGTGGAGTTACATTAAAATGAAAGAGAATAATAATAATGAACCACTCTCTGTGTATCAAGAAGTATGCTTGGTGCTTTGTATCTGTTGCCTTATTCAATCTGCACAACTAGCTCTCTCTAAAGAACATTATTATAACTCGCATTTTACAGTTGAGGAAACTGAAACTCACCCAGCTCTACCCTGCTAGTAAGTGGTAGACCTAGGATGAGTCCAGGCAGGCTGACTCCAGAGCCATACTCTTTTAAATTAACATACAGTGTTATGTTAGTTTCAGGTGTATGATATAGTGATCCAACAATTCCATACATTACTCAGTGCTCATCAAGATAATACACTCGTTGGGGCGCCTGGGTGGCTCAGTTGGTTAAGTGCCTGACTTCGGCTTAGGTCACGATCTTGTGGTTTGTGGGTTCAAGCCCTGCGTCGGGCTCTGTGCTGCTGACAGCTCAGAGCCTGGAGCCTGTTTCAGATTCTGTGTCTCCCTCTCTTTCTGCCTCTCCCCCGCTCATGCTCTGGCTCTCTCTCTCTCTCAAAAATAAACATTTAAATATGGCAATAATAAATAATAATAAAAAGATAAGTGCACTCTTTAATCTCCTTCACCTGTTTCACCCATCCACCACCTCCCCTTTGGTAAACACTAGTTTGTTCTCTCTAGTTAAGAGTCTGTTTTGTGGTTTGTCGCTTTTCTTTTTCTGTGGTTTCTTGTTTTGTTTCTTAAATTCCACATATGAGTGAAATAGAGCCATACTTCTAACTATGTTATTTTAAAAATTATTAGCTGTTGGTTGAAACTCTTTTTCAGGGCCTAAGCACAACTAGATCCAGTAGTGACCCACCAAGGTCTTTATTTGGAGAACATCTATGCAGTGCTTCTTGCTTAGCTAGCCTTGATTTTGAAGACTAAATGTGGATTATGGAGGAGGAAGAATTGTCTTTTTGCTTCTTTATTATCAGAATTCCACTTCCATGCAGTCCAACACCTGAGCAGAGCACCGCTTAACTGTAAGAGTGCCTCTGTGGGTTGTCCTTACACTGGTGAAATTGCAAGGTTAGGGACAGACTTTTATTGCTTCTGGGAGAAGAGAGTGTTGTCCCTCATTGGGAGACATGTCATCATTTCTGGGGAAAGTCTGGTTTGGAGAAAGTAGGGGAAGGATGGGAGGCTAGATTAGCTCCTTCCAGAGAAAAATGAAGGATGTGAACTCCAATTTCTTTTCAGTCTCTTGCCAAAATTTACAGAGCATTACAGCCCTATGACAAATTCAGAAAAGGGAGTTAGGCAATGCCTTGAGTCAGTCATTCTCATTTTTCGAGGAAAGGGTATCTTCCGTTGAGTTTGAGGAAATTTACTGAGTAGAAGGAGAAAGGTTTCAGCCTGCCTGGGTGAGAAGTACTGTGTTTGACAGTGTTGTTCTTCCATAGACAATGAGAGGGAGAGCTCAGTCTGCATCTATCATAAAAATTGCCTACAGGGGGGCCTGGGTGGCTCAGTTGGTTAGGTGCCCAACTCTTGATTTTAGCTCAGGTCATGATCTCACAATTGGTTGTGGGATCGAGTCCCCCTCTCCCCACCCCATCGGGCTCAGTGCTGAGCGTGGAGCCTACTTGGGATTCTCTCTCTCTGCCCTTCCCCTGCTAGTGCGAGCACATGCATGTGTTCTCTCTCTCTCTCTCTCTCTCTCTCTCTCTCTCTCTCTCTCTCTCAAAATAAATAAATAAAATTAAAAGAAAAAACTGTCTGCAGCTACTTGGCAGTTGCTCTCCGCTCTAGCAGCCCATTTGCCGCTGAGTGTTGTTGAAGACCTACTCTGCTCAGCACCATTTCTTTAGAGATAAGACATTACAGTGGAGCAGGGAACAGTTTAGAGAGGTGGCATGGAGAGCAAACCTTTTTATTCAGACCTTCTTGGTTCTCTGAGCACCAAGATAGGTTTGTCCCAAGTCTGGAGCCATTGTGAAGGATGAACTTCATTTCCCAGTGGCTTGTGGTTCTTTCATTACTTCTCCATCATCAGCTCATATAATAAGCAGTACCTGGTCAATTCCCTCTAACCGATGGGAGAGAGAAGCAAAGGCAATATGCAGGCTTATGGGTGGTGATGCTCATGTTTGTGGCTTCAGAGCTTGGATCTCTCAAGCTGTCTTTTCCTGCTTTGTGGGGGAAAAAAAATGGAGACAAAAAAAATCATATTCTCTAGTGAATAAACATCTGAAATAGAGGAAATGGCCAGAGTCCAGTGGGAGAGATAGATGGAGATTATCATGAAAATCCTCTAAAAAGTCTTTATCATCTTTCGTCCTTATAATTACTTTATCTGTTTTAAATCATCCAGAGATTAATTATCACCCAGAGATTAATTTTCCTATGATTAGGGGGTTCGGCAGGGTTAAAGCAGAAGACATGGAAGTGGGAACAGAGTGGTTACAGTCTCAGAGAATGGAAGGTTGGCCTTGAGGTATGAGTATTCATTGTAGAGTGTATTCTGGGATGCCTGGCTGGCTCAGTCAGTGGAGCCTGCAACTCTTGATCTTGGGGTCATGAGTTCAACACCCATGTTGGATATAGAGTTTACTTTAAAAAAAAAAAAAGTCACACAGTAGGAGGCATTCATCTCCAGCCACCCCAAGCCTGGAGACCACCTGACGGCTGCTGCCAAAGAAGCCCAGTGAAAAGGCCCCTGGGTAATCCAACTCTTGATTTTGGCTCAGGTCATAATCTCATGGTTTGTGAATTTGAGTCCTGCATTGGGCTCCACTCTGTCAGCTTGGGATTCTTTCTCTCTCTCTCTTCCCCTCCCCTGCTTGTGCACGTGCTCTCTCTCTCTCAAAATAAATAGATAAACTTTACAAAAAATAATAAAGACGTCCAGTTGAAGATTAAAGACCTTTGTATTTCAAGCTTCTCAATGAGTACTAAGTAATTAAAATAGCAACCAAATCTCGATTTTGCTGATAATGAGTTTGGAGTGGTCTGTACAGTTTTGGTGGTGGTTGACACCCAACTACAACAAGGCTGAGCAGGATCTTTGGCTTCTATTGGTGGAAATTGACATGCCCTGGAGCCCTGAGGGACCTGGTAATAATGAAAATTTAAACATCAAGCCAAGCTTTTCTCCAGGTCACAGCTCTCCACAGATCATGCTTCCCACTTCTTAGGAGTGAGCTTTGAATTCCTTGAATGCTCTCTGAAAGATTAAGTTTAGCCTGTAAACTAAGGAATGTGCCTCAGGTTAAACTAGCCTGCCAATACAGGAAGAACATTGGATTGGGAGTCAGAAAATTCTGTTGTCTAATCCCTGCTTTGTGTTTTTGGATAACTTACAATCTTTCTCGACATCTGTTTCTTCATCTGTGAAATGAGGGCCATGGATTAGGTAGGTGATTTCAAAGGTTCCTTCCAGAACTGTTATTTCTATGGTTCTGTCACCATGGTAACATTGGCAAAAAGAGGTAAGGTTGCCTTCCATATCACTATTCTTACATATTAATGATGATGCCAGACCTCCCAGCTGCCCTTCAGCCACCGCATTCATCTTATTTAAATACATCAAGTATTTTTTCTTTTTTTTAATTTTTTTTCAAGTTTATTTATTTTGAGAGAGAGAGAGCGTGCACACACATACATGAGAGTACAAGCAGTAGAGGGGCAGAGAGAGAGAGAGAGAGAGAGAGAGAGAGAGAGAGAGAATCCCAAGCAGCTTTGTGCTGTGAGCACAGAGCAGGGCTTGATCCTACTAACCATGAGATCATGACCTGAGCTGAGATCAGGAGTCTGACGCTTAACTGACTGAGCCACCCAGATACCCCTACATCAAGTATTTTCTATTTCCATTTCTTGTTTTGTTTCCGTCTCAATAGCCTTCATTCTTCTATTGGTGAGATCCTATCATTTATATTTTTGTGTTTATTTTATATATTATCTCTAATCTTCATAATATTCTAAGAAAATAGTATGATGATGACTATTTTAAGATGAAGAACCTAAAGCTTAGGTCAAGGTCCTATAAGTACTAAATGATGATGCCAAGATTTGACCCTAGGTTTCTATAATTCTGTAGCCTCTTTCTTCAACAAAACAAAACAAAACAAAACAAAACACCTTTTTTTTTTTTAAGCTTATTTATTTTGAGAGAGAGCATGGGAGGGGCAGAGAGAGAGGGAGAGAGAATCCCAAGCAGTCTCCACACTGTCAGAGCAAAGCCCTGTGCAGGGCTGAAACTCAACAAATGGTGAGATCATGACCTGAGCCGAAATCGAGCATCGGATACTTACCTGACTGAGCCACCCAGGCACCCTTCTGTAGCCTCTTTCTGTTATATCCCACTGCAATCTTGATAGGTTCCATGTTTATTTCCTATTCTATAAAAAGTCTCTAAGTTTCTCTATTTGGAGAGAATAGTTTCTCTGTTCTCTATTTGTGGTTTCATCCTCATTTGGCAGCCTGGCTTTAGGGAAGGCCTGCATGTTGCCCTGGCTGGAAGTGGGCTGGTGGCAGCCTTACATACTCTCCCCAAATAGGTTATACTGTAGATGTCAGTTCAAATTGAGAAAGCAGTGAATACAATACAAGTTTGCTGTCAGGTCATATCCTATTACTTAGTTGTCTGCTAATTCTCCTTCTGGGAATTCAGTCCATCAGAGATTTGAGACTAAGCAATTTTTCAGGCACAAGGCAAAGCCCTCTGACATCTAGATAGGATAGCCATTTGCAAGAACTTTTCCATTGGTGATTTTCCTTTGCTGCTGTCTTTAGGCCAGAAGTTATTTCCCATTTCAAAGGCTCTGCTAAAAATATGGGGCACAGGCTACTGAATAGTCTTTAGGGAATGCCTATTGTACATGCTTGGAGACGGGTGTGTATGTATGTCTAAAACCTCATCAATTTTGAACTAACTTTGTGCACTGGGATCTCTCTCCTTCCTGATCCTGATATGGCCAAGAGCTTCACAACCTGTGTTATGCAAAACTGGCCTCTGTGGGCATCTCTGCTCAGTTTTTCTTTAATATAACCTGTATCCCCTTGCACCACACCAGGACTGTTAAGCAGTGGATACTGGACATGCTCTGACTTTTGGCTGATACATTACCTGTTACACTCAGGATAGTGGGGTCATTATGGAAAGCCTGCTTCATATGGAATAGAGAAATTAGGTTTCTTCTTCACCAGAATCTGAATAAAGATGTGCAAGGCCCTAGCTCCTGGTTTATGGTTAGCACTATCTGGGGATAAGAACTACCAAATGCCTATTGTCACCAGAAATAACTTTTCATTGTAAAATTAGTAAGCACTTACTGACTATTCCTTATGTGCAAGACACTGGACAGTCATCTCATGTCATCCGTATATGAGCTTTATACAGTTATAGTATAGATAGGATAAGAAAACTGAGGCTCAAAGAGATTAAGTGATGTGTATCAGTTTACATAGCTTGCTAGTGGTTGATCTGGGACCAAAATGTCTCTCCAACCTTAAAGCCTATGTCAGGTGCTTTTCCTCCAGAGACTCCAGGGGAGGGGTTTAGGTTCACACCCCAGTCCCCAATCTGTTCTTCTCTCACCTGAGGCAAAGTGTTTCAAGGCAAAGAAGAGGGCGTAGAATCTTTGAAACTGAGGCCGTTTGTGTCTTCCACTTAAATCCAGAAGATGTTCCTTTGTGGTGAAGAATTATTTATGCACATAGGCTCTTTGGGTTAGTTCAAAATAGGTAAGTACTTCCTGGGCTGTGAAGACAGTTATTCTGGAGTCCCAGGAGCTGTCTAGGTAGCTGTATAGCTACTGGGATGACAGTGTTTCTATCAGTTGTTATGTTACTTTCAGGAATCAAAATGTTTATTCCATGTCCTTTTAGGAAGGTGAGTTCAAATTCTATTTTATAGAGATGGGTTGAGGCTCATTAGGTAAATTGAGATCCATAGTAAGAGTGAGATTCCCAGTTCAGTTCTCTTTCTGTTAGGTTCCTTGCCAGCACCCAGGCTTCTGTCTACTGAGGGCCATATGTGGGGTGTAAGGACTCCTTAGAGAACATGTGGCTTATCAGTGCTTTTCTGACTTTGAACCTGCCTGGAGCTAAAGTGGTGGACATGGTTCTAGGAAGCCCACAAGCCCAGCAGCTGATGAAAGAAAGTGGGCTTGCACTTGGGAAATAGACTGTTACCTGATGGACTGGGGAGAGACCTCAGCCTAGGAGGTACCTTTGGAATGGCCAGGAGCCAGAGACTGAAGCTGCAAATTGTAAAACCTAAGGTCTTTAGACAGAAGCAGTCTGGGAGATTGTCTTCTGCCTCATTGCTGCCCTCTGCTGCGTCCCAGGCCAGTGTGGAGTGTGAGGCCCAAATGGGACATGTTCCTAATGTCTGAAGCTCCAGAAAGCGAAGTCACAGAATAGGAAGTAGCCCTAATGTTCCAAAGTCCCAAATGGACTGGAGTCCAGACTTGAACTTAGAATATCTTCTTCTCTTGGAAATCTAAGAGAGGTGATGAGGGCAGGAGATGGCAGAGGCTCGGTGAACTGAAGGGCAGCTTGCCTTGAATAAAAAAGAAAGAAAGGAAGTAAGGTCTGGACAAGAGGAGAGCTGAGATCATGCACGGAGTCCATCCAGGCCTTTGGTTTCCTTCCAAGGAGCTGATAGCTCCAAGGCCTTCTCTGTTTTGCCTTCCTTTAAGAAACAGAACTGAATTCTTCTGCCAAAAGCCAACTTTGTTGGGAATGAAAAATATCTGTTTTTAGACCTTCCACTTGGCCATGGCAAGGGGAGAAAGCCCAGGGATCAAGGCAGCATTGCCTGAGGCCTGAGGCTCTCAGGATGTAGCATCTCTGACAGGCTGCACCTTCTCAAAATTCGCTTTAGCATAGTATTTGTCTTACCTGATACCCCTTAGGGAAGACTGAGCCCAGGATACTGGATCATAGGCATTGCTGAGGCTGCCCAGAGTTCAGGGTTAGAGAAAGCATGTAATACTCTGTTCCGCCTGGTTTCTGGGGGCCCAGTTCCATCTTGGAGTTTTGCTTTTTACGGGGTTTTGAGCCATTCACTTCTGAGCCAAGACCTTGTCTATAGATATTTTTGCTACAAGCACAGCCCACATGCATGAGAGGGCTGGATTACTTTGTGAGTGACAGCCATTGCTGAGTACTGGTCCTCCTGCTAACAGAGCTGATAAATGGAATTAGAAGCAAAGGAGCCAGCCCCTACTAGGGTATGTGGGACACAGCCAGGCAGAGTGACCTTGAGGAGCTGGGTGTCTGGAGGGAAGGACACTGAGCCTGGAGCCTAGGCTAGACGTTTGCCCTAGCTGTCCCTCCCCCCACCAAACTTGAGGACACAAGCCCTCCTTGTGTTCTCCATCTGTACTCTCCCCTCAGAATTTGTTGGCAGGCAGAAGTGTTTTCTACCAAGTGACATGTGCCCTGGCACAAGATTGAATTGGTGAGAACTGCCCAGAGGCACTTTTGTCCCCCTCAGGAGGCCATCCTCAGTCCCTCTGACCAGTCCTGATTCTAGCTTATTCTCTTCACCCTGCCCTACCTTCTGTTAGAATTAATTCTTGGGGCACCAGCGTGGCTCAGTTGGTTAAGCATCCGACTTTTGATCTAAGCTCAGGTCATGATCTCACTGTTTGGGAGATCAAGCCCCAAGTTGGGCTCTGTGTAGACAACACAGAGCCTGCTTAGGATTCTCTCTCTCTCTCTGTCTCTCTCTCTGTCTCTCTCTCAAAATAGATAGATAGATAGATACATAGATAGATAGATAGATAGATAGATAGATAGATAGATAGATACATAGATAGATAGATAGATAGATAGATAGATAGATAGATAGATAGATAGATAGATAGATAGATAGAATTAAGCCTCACTCATTCCTCCCAAGCTCCTTACTGAGCTGGGAGCTCTTCATGATGTCATAGACTTCTGTCAGGTCAAGTTGCAAAATAGCTACCACCCAGATTACCACAGTGAACAGTCATTCCATCTCCTGGTCTCTCATTTCTGCCCAGCTCCTTTCTAACTTAAATGGTGTACCCTTCCCCCTGGTTGTCCTTGGCTTTGATTCATGGTCTTATCAACTGAAGTCCTACCAGAACTTCCTTTGGAAGCACTGAGATCCAAGGTTCCTGGAGTCCGTGGAGGTCTGAATCCACCCCACCCCCATAGAAAGTAAGAGAAAGGGGAGAGACCCCTCATCAGAACAAAACATGCGCTTAGCTCTAGCTTAGTCAAGAAAGTGTCCCCTACATCACAAGGCTGGGAGGCCCAAAAGTTCGATCCAGGCAGTGGATAGGAAGACAGTTGGCACTGAGAGATGAAAACAAGCGGCAGATGGTGCTGAGGAACATCCCGGGACTGAAGAAATGTGGTTCCCAGAAAGGGAAAAGGAAGGAGATATTGGCAAAATCTTACTCAGCAACTGTGACAGCCTAGCCAAAGAAAGCTGCAGGATATGGCTGAGAACACATTTATGGTTTGGGGATGTTGCTGAGCTCAGACACTCACTCTTCTGTCACCTCTTCTCGTGCTCTTTTACCATACCCAGAGTAAACAGCCCTGGTGTCCAGGCTGGACGGGTCAGGAAAAGCCAGGAATAGAAGAGGTTAGAAAATGGTCCCAGAAACCTGAGGAATTGCTCTGTGACCAGGCTTTTTTTCTGGGTGATAAGTAGTAAGCATGGTCTCTTGGAGGTGTCACCCCAGCTTGAATCCAACCCAGCAGGGCAGCAAGAGGGGCCTGGGGACCAAGTGACCTAGGGTTTGAATGGCCTAAGCCCTGCCTGGCCTTTGACCTCCTGCAGGTGCTGGAGGTAGTACGAGCCAACTATGACACACTCACACTGAAGCTGCAGGATGGCCTGGACCAGTATGAGCGCTATTCGGAGCAGCACAAGGAAGCTGCCTTCTTCAAGGAGCTGGTGAGTCTGCCCCGCCTCCACCTCTGCCTGTGTCTCCTGAGGGCCCTTTCCCAGCCGGTGCGTTGTACTGTGCAGGTGGGCATCTAAGGAAACAACCACAGTTTGCCAAAGGCTGATGAAATAAGACTTGAGGAGTCTGCTGGGATTGGGTGTGCGAATTGTCTCCTGAAGCAGCCCAGGACCAGGCAGTGAGAGAAGATATTCCCCAGGGTACTGGTGCCAGGCGGGGAAGTGTGAGAAGCCTGAGGCAGCATTGCCCATCTCTCTTCTGCAGCCATGGAGACGGCCCTTGCACAGCTCCAGCTGGGCCTGGGGTTTGACGTGTGTTCCCAGTGGCAGCTCTGGCTCATTACCCCGTATCCTGTCTTCCAGCAGCTAATGAGAGTCATTGATTCTTCTCCTCCTTATGCAATCACTTCTTCCTAAATTCCTAACTGGCTCCTGGTCTGAGTGCCCTCCCGATCTAGTTCTCCAGTCTTCACTCCTCACCCCACACCCCCCTTTCCCATCACTCAGCCTCCTGCAGCCCCTACCCCTGGCCACCTGGAGTCAGTGAGCATTTGCTCTGCCTCCTACTAGTCTCCCAGTCAGCCCTGCCACAGAACTGGGCTCTCCCCGTTGATGGTCTGTCTGCTGCCCCGTGCTTAGAGCTGCTCTCAGGAAGAGCGAAGCCTGCCAATCTCAATCCTGCCGCCCCCCCCCCCCCCCAGCCCCTCCAGCCTGGGTGTACATGAATGTCGTGGCTGCGAGTTGAGACCAGAGCATACTTCCTTCCCATAGCCTCAGCCCTCCCACTGCTGGGACAGAACTCACCTCAGCCCAGCTTTTACTTCCCTATGCCAAGTTTATGATGAAGGTGCTGGGTTGTAGATTATCTGTCTTATGCTGAACACAGCCCTGCTCTGACCCTGACATGAGATTCCTGAGATTTTGGACTTCCCCAGGGTGAGGGAGATCTGCTCTGGAAGTGAGTGAGTTGGGAGCAGGAAAACAATTGATATGAAGAGATAGCAGAGTCGAGTATGTTTATGGGGTCAAGTATATTTATGGCAAGTCTTTAAGTTGTTGTGGGGGGATTACTGGGGGCCCAGACTTCACAAAGAGAGTAAGTAATTGGAGAGGAAAAGATTGTGGAGGAGTTAGGGGATCTCTCTTGGTACTAGCCTCTACCTGACTCAGTTCTCCTTATATCTCTACCTCTAGCACCAGGGAGCAAAGAGGGTCTGGTTGGGCTTGGAGGTAATGAGCTTGAGCCGCCCGCTGTTTGCCGTGCTGCCCTTGCCTCCGCCTCCTGCCTGATGACTTCATTATGTTTCCCATAGCTAAGCAGAAATTGAAGGAAAGCTCCCTGGTCTTTGGGGCCCAGGATAGATACACATGCTTTTTCTCCTCCTTCTCCCACTTTGTCTCTTAAACAACATTCACTTCTGTTGCCCATGAACAGCACTCCTTCCAGAGTGTGCTGGATTCCTCCCAGAACCCAGTCAGAGTAGAGAGTTTGGCCCTTTGACCCCTTCTCCACAGTCCTTTCCCCCACTGACAGAGGCAACACTTCCTGCAAGGCTCTCCATCTATTGGGAGAAAGCATGAAGGGAGTAGTGGGGACACAACAGGGATATGCCCCAGACTTCCCTTTAAAGCAGGGGGCTTCTCTGTGGTATGGAAAGAGTTCTGGACTCAGAGTTGAGAAACCTGGGTCCTGCTTCCAAGCCTGGGACTCGCAAGCTGTATGACCTGCTCCTCTTCGTTGGCCTCTGGATCGTACTCCTGCCCTCTGTGCCAGACAGGGGCTGTGTCTCCAGGTGTTCTTTCCAACCCAGGAAAGTAGATAAATACAGAGAGAGAGTGAGGAGATCAGAAATGCATTCCCTGGCCTCATTTTCTCCTCCTCTTTCAGACCACTGACCAGACCGGTCTCCCACTGCATGGCTGAGGCAAGGACAAAGGCCTGCCCTCACCCTCCTTCCCTGTCTGTGCTTACTTCTGCCTCTTCAGGTGCCCACATGTACTCTTCTCACATCTGCCTCTCAGCCCTGCTTTTCTTCCGCTTATCAGCTTATCACTGAACTATTTGCTCACTTGCCTGCAGGGATGATAGCTGTTAAGGGTTCATTTCCTAAGAGAGAAACTTCTAGCGTTGCATCTCGGCCTTGTCCCTCAGGCACTGCCCTCTGTTGTTTGTAACCAACTCTCTCCTTGTTTTCTCTCTGCCTGTGCCCTCTTACCTTCCCCCACCCTTTCCCAGGTTCGATCCATTAGCACCAACGTCAGGAGAAATCTGGCCTTCCACACACTCAGCCAGGAAGTCCTGCTCAAGGAGTTCTCCACTATCTCCTGAGGCCACAGGAATCTGAGCAGCTGCTGACTGCCCTTACCCATGAGGCTCCCGGGCTGGAGGGGGACTGAGGGGAGAGGGGCCGTCCCCTAGGTTGGAGAATTACACAGATACCGAGTTCTCTCGGTGAAGGCCACGCTTCAGTGGAGCTTGGACAGCAGGGGCCAGGAGGGGCAAACCAGGGATAATCAAATCTTATTTGGGGAGGGACTGGGGGGACACAGGGAGAAGCCTTCAAGAATGTGGGGACTTCCAGCATGGGCTCCCTGGACACTCCCTCACATTTTCAATTGAGATTACAAGTTGTGGCTGCTGACTGATTTTCAGGGGTTGTTGGGGCAAGTCTTAGGGTGAGGCCAGCATCCTGAGGATCAGTGGCTGTCCGAGGCTTCTGAAAACAGACTAATTCTCAGATGTAGATGGAGCCAGTTCTGCTTTCTTTGGGCCTGGAACTGAGCTGAGCTTGAAGTCTGTGTCCCCTGCCCCTGATGGTGCACTGTCCAGTCGTGAGGACCCTTAGCTCAGCTCAAGGTAGGGTGGGAATTGAGGACCTTTTTCTACCTTCTCCATCTGGGAGACTGGAGATTAGAATCTGCCCAATGCCCTGCTGTCCAGCCACCACTTTCTGGATTTGATTCTTGGCACCAAGAGTGCCTGTTAGCTTTCCCCTGCCTTCCAACCCGTTGACTCCTCAGCACTATAGGGTCACAACCTGAGCTTTTAATTTTCAATCTGGTTTAAACTGTCTTTAGGGTGTGTGTGTGAAATAAACATTGACAGGTTTTCTGGAGCCCTCAGGTGCCTACTTTGCTGGTTCCCTTTCCAGCAGCCTCCCCACCTCCCCAGTCACCTTCTCCTCTGGGAGCCTCTCCTGCCTCTGCTGAGCTCCCCTCCACGTGTTCCGCCCCCTCACACGGCTGTTGTTTATATCCAGCCTGCCTAAGAATTTCCTCTAGGGAGGAATCTGTTCCTGCTGTGGTCTGGTGCCTGGAAGGGAGAGAACTTGCTGGGGGGCAGGGTGCCCTCCATCTGAAAGGGGCCAGGTGTGCATCATGGAGAGGCCATTCTGTCTATTCTGGGCGGAGCCACAGGCCAGTCTCCTGGCCTTTGGGAAGTTGGCCCATGGTTCCTCCTCTGGACAGACTCCATGGAACTTCTGTAGGCTTTCCCTACCCCACAGCTGCCTTCAAAGTAGCTGCTGGTCTGAGATTCCCCTCCCCCCCCCCCTCCCACCTTCTAAAGCACTTTCTAAAGCTCTCAGGCTGGCAGGACACAAGCACCATAAGAAGACTCTGGGAGTAAGGGCATGAAACCAGCAGTGAGAGCAGGTCTGGGACCTCCCTGGCTGCTATTCCACTTAGCTTCAAATCTCTTTAGGATACTTGCCTTCCCTGGGCACAGAGTTCTGGCTCCAACATTGAGCAGATGTGCACTAGTTCCAGAGGATCCACCAGCATGCTGCCATGTATAGATGCAGATTCCTAAGAGATCAGGGGCTGGGTCATCTGATCACTAGATGGGTAGCTCAGCCTGGGGCATTTAGTGTTCTCCACAGTGATAAACCCCAGAGGAGCTGGAGCTGGAAGCTGGTAGCGAGTTGGAGTTATTAAAAATTGATTTGTATGGGAGTCTTTTTAGTGTCTTTTGTTTGTTTTTTTTCATCTCTGTTAACTCAGAACTCATTTCCCAAAGACGGGGTTAAGGTGATCTCCCAGGTGCTGCTCCCATTTGGCTAGGGGATCCTTACCTATCCTCACTCTCCTCCTAAGTCTCCTGGCTCTAGTAGAAGCCACTTATGTTCAGACAGGTGTAGCCTCCCTTGCCTTCACTGCTTATGGATTCCTTGCCTATGAAATGAACAAGGGCATGAAGCAGTAGTGAAGGACTCCTTGCCTTCCATTGTAGAAGCCCATCTCTTGGCCCATTTACATATACCTGTTCTAAGAACTCCAAATGGGAATCCCATCATCTCCTAGAATTCAACCACAAAAGGAGCTGCCCATGTCTGTCCATGCCCCAGCAGCTATGCTGTGTCCTCCGGAGGACCCTCCGGAGCAGGAGAGAGCTAGAAGCAGGGCATTGCTCCCAAAGACCATCCTTCTTTTAGCTGCTTATCCCCCTCTCACGCCTGAACTCCTACCACAATTCCTGCTGAGTTAATTGAATCAAGTGCTTGGAAATTAAATCCGATTGAAGACATTAAACGTGCTGGGGTCACTTTAGCTGAAGCTTTCAGTCTCAGTAGGTCATCCCTCCAGAGGAGCCATTGGGCAGAGAGGAGGATACACGGGACACTGCCACCACACCACCCAGACCCACTAGACACTGTCCCTTCTTCCTTTTGGTGGGTTGGGGGCTCTTGGGCTAGGAGTCCAGTAACGAGCCTGGAAAAGGTCAAATAGGCTTAGTCACTCAGTTCCTGGAAGCTGGAGGCAGCCCAGCTCTGTGATGGCCCCCGGCTTCAGAAAAGGAGCTTATCCTTCTAAGGGAAGGAAGCCTAATAACAAAGGCATTTCTTACCCATGCTGTATCCTCACCTGGGTCCCCACACCCTTCAGTCACTCTTCAGATCTGGAAAACAGAAGGACTCTAGGACAGGGCAGGTGACAAGAGAAGGGCAGCAAAGTTGAAGGGGGGGGGGGGAGGAACAAAAGAACCAGAAAAGTCTTGAAAAACCGGCCTGTTTTCCTGTTCTTTCCAGTGGGCCAATGGGGGTCATTAGATCCAGAAGAAGGCACCCTCACAGTGAATGGGGCCCAGAGACAGGGTTCTGCAGTGGGTGAGGGTTGGGGTCTTTATGTGAAACCTTTAACCTGAGATGAGCCTGATAGAGGCTGGGTTGACCTTTGCTGTTCGTTCGTCCCTAACCCCCTCCGAGCAAAGCGGGCACTGGCAGGGGTCCACAGAGACCCATACATGGGAGGAGAACATAAAAAATAGGGGCTGACGTGGAGACTGACCCAGACAGGGCACTTACAGACTTCCCCTGGCCCGTACTGATGGTGGGGGAAAGAGTGCCTGAAGGTTGGAGCAGGGGTTTCCTCACAGCGGGGCCTTTCGGGCCCTGCTCCATCTTCCACCATCAGGACCCACAGCTCCAGGTTTAGGGGGTAATGTTGCTGGAGAACCAGTCTCCCTCCCCGCCCTTCCCAGCTCACCCTTTCACCGGGATCCTCCCCCAAGCTGCTAAGAGGAGGGGGCGGGGGTAGGGGGAGCCAATCCCGGCAGCGCCAAAGGGGGGAGGCGGCGGTGACAGCCGCGGGGAGGGGGCGGGAGGAGAGAGGCGGCTTGGCTCCAGCTCTGTGCTTAGCTCGGCTCTGCCTCCGGCTCTGCGCTCACCTACTGCCCAAGCCTCCCGCTCCTGCCCCAGGACCCCAGGCGGGACCCCAGCCCATTCCAGACTCAGCCCCAGCCCAGGCAGCGTGCAACGCCGCCAGGGGGCGCCGTGTGAGCACCCTATCTTGGCTACCCGGCGCCCCCTCCCACGGCCCAAGCGGGACGGGACGGGGGCGCCGGGGGCCATGCGGGGCCAGGGCCGCAAGGAGAGTTTGTCCGATTCCCGAGACCTGGACGGATCCTATGACCAGCTCACAGGTGAGTCAGGGACTCAGGGGTTGCAGGAGGGAGGGTAGATTCCAACCCCAGACCCTATCTGACCCTGGCCAGGCCCTTGCTCACACTCTGCCCCATTCCCAGGCACCCTCCAGGCTGTTCTGGGCAGCAGGACACTGGGGGTTCAAAGCCTTGGGTCCCCTGGGCGTTGGGGGGGGGGACTAGCGGGCAGGTGGGGAGAAGCAGCAGGTGTGGGCGTGTGTGACACAAAGCTAGGAGAGTGTCTGGAGTGGGAGGTGTTACGTGCGTGAGCGCCTGTCATTCTTTGTGTGTGTCTGTGTGTGTATATGTGTGTGCCTGCACGCACGGTCTCCTTCAGCTGGTTGCCATGTGCCCTAGGCTTGGTGACAGGGTGAGTGTGATTTTGTTGGCTGTGCGATTGTATGATCTTATCAGATGTTTGAGTGACGTTGTGTTAGGACCCTGTATAAATGAAGTTGTTTTGACCATGTGCCTCTGTTTTATGTGCAATTCTGTGCTTGGAGTGTGCGATTGTGTGAGACTATCAGAATGGTCAGGACTTCACTTCATGGTGTATGTCTCTTTGTAAGACTTATGACTCTGAACCTCCTGGGGCAAGCATTTGTTAAAGTAGATTGTATTGTGCTTTGTGATTGTGAGACTATGCACATTATATTTGGCCTTTTGTGCTGATTGTGTACTTTCATGTGGCAATATCTGCGAGTGTCTATGATGTGTCTTACCCTTGCTGCCTCTCTGGGTTCCCGGTGCAGAAGGAAGCCTTTACTGCCCACCACTTTCCCCCCAATTTTTTCACAAACTGACCAGGTGGACCCAAGGAGAGACTTCAGTGTCCAGCTGCCCAGCCTGGCTCCCAGGAACAGCACCTGGCCCTTGAGGGGAGGCTTTGGTTAGGGTTTGGTCACCGCCCTGCCCCCTGCAAAAGTACTCAGATCATTCTTTGAACTGAAGCTCTTTAAACCTTCAACAACCCTCCCAGAACTTCACCCAGTCTTGAAGGAAAACACCCCCTCTTGCTTCCACTCCAGACCCAGAGTTAGAAGCTCTTGACCTGGAAGATGCCGTGTAGCCTCCCCAAACCACTTTGCTGCCCAGGCATGCTCTCTCTCCCACAGTGGGGAGTACATCTGTGCCCGCACATATTCCTGGGTTTGGTAGGCAGACCCACGTGTTTGTGTGGGGGCCTGTGTCACCTTGTGTACATTTCCATGTGTGTGTGTGTTTTCTGTCTCATTGTGCAGCCTGCCCAGGAACTCCAACAGTGAAAGGGAGGAGGGAGACTGTCTCCTTGTCAGAAACAAGCTGGGGAGGTGGAAGGAGCCCATGATCCTTGTCTGTCCAGAGGGGAGTGAGGTTAACACTTGGGGGTGGGAAAGAGAACTAGGATCTAATGCCTTGAGAAAGTGTCTCCTCTACTCATTGACCCTGGAGAAATCCTAGTTCCTATGCTGAGACTCCTAGAAGGGAGGGCCCTTCCTCTCAAGTAGGCTCCAGGTGTGCCCTAGATGTGGCTCAGCCTGGGATGGAATCCAAAGGTCCAGCTCTGCTTTGAACGGTGTTCTCACCAACTCAGGATCCTTGCTAGTAGTAAGGCCCCAGGGCACTCATTAGCATCACATTAGTCAGTGTTTGCTTCTGCTTTAATTGATTCTCTCTTTTAGTGGAATCATCCCCTCCCCACTTGGCTATTTAAATCAGAGATTGAGTGAAGGTGGGGAAGCACTTGTATTGGAAGGTGCAGGAATGGGCTTTCTATTACTTTTGGTCTCTGGGTCTTAGTTTTCTCATCTCTAAAATGGAGAATACTACTTCCTGCCTGCCTACCTCCCGAGGAAAAATAGGTCAAATGTTGACAAGCTTCAAGAATGGTGTTCTTCAGCAGCAGCAACCTCGATCTAGAGAGCTCCACACAGGACTTGGAAAATAGAAACAGCACTACCAGGAGATCCCCTTTCAGAGGAGGGCTTGTCTTACAGCAAGAGACAAGAGGCTGGGACGCTCTGAAACGCGTGAGGGGAAGCCAAAAGGGGAGTCGTTGTCCGCGGTGCTGAAGAGCGGTCGGGGCGGAGGTACCATGGGGCCACCCTTGTGCCCAAAGTTCCTTCCCTGTGCAGTCGGGATTCCTGGGATGGACATGGGGGTAGTCTTTGGCTCCTATCTTTCTGGTCCATCAGGCTGACAGAGAAGGAGTCTTTAAGTCATACCTCAGGGCATCCTGGGTACCCCCGATCACTTTTCTTCCCCACTCCCCCGGACTCAAAAGCTGGGGGAGATTTTTGGGGGTGGGGAGAATTTGAGCCCCAAGCCGACCCAGATCTACCCCCTGTGGTCTTCCAAGCCTGGCAGGTGTGTTTGGAAGTGCAGCGTGGTGCGAAAAGGCAGCAATCCGTGGCAGTCCTGTCCAAGCCGGAGGCAAAGGAAGGACTGGGGACAGTGAGGAGACAGCTGGAATCTGGCCAAGGCCTGAACTCGGGTCCCTCTGGCCATAAAATATCTTTCCCAAGTCTAGGGCGCCCTCGTGTGGTCTTAGAGCAGCCATGCTTGCGTAGTTGATTCCGAAAGGGGATGTCGCGGCCAAATCTAGTGGCAAAATTTGCACGGAGTTCGAACGTGACTTTTGTCTCATAAATGTAGAATTTTCAGCCAAAAAGACAGGATCCCAGTCGGAGGAGTGGAACTAAGTCTCTTCTGTAGGCTGTCCCGGTGGTTTGAAGGCGTCAGTGGGTCCTGGAAGGGTTTATTTTGGTTACAACCCGATGGAGATGAGTCCTGGAAAGGGTCAGGGCTGAGACTGAGGGGAGGGGAGCTTCTCCTTCATGCATTTGGCTGGCAACCAACATATGATGGTAGAATCTGGGAACCCACTGGAGCAAGACAAAGGGACACAAAACAGAAAGTTATGAGAGAAAGGGATTCGGAGCCGCCTCTTCTTTGCCATCCCAATACGCGGTCCAGTTCCTCCTCCTTCCTCCAGCTCTCTCTCCCATTGGTCCAGGAAGTATGGAAGTGTGGGAAGTTGCCATGACAACTATGTCCTCTTACTTCCCCCCCACCCCCCCACTTGCTTCTCAGTGCCAAATTGGTAGGAGGAGGTTGCTACCGGCAGAGAAGAAAGGGCTGAAGAGGGGCAGTAAAGTATCAGGTTCATTATCCCCTTCCCCATCTCCTTTTTCAAAGCCTGTGGGTGCCTCCCCTCCCCACCAGAATATCAGAAAACATTCCCGGTGATGGCTGTGAGGACTCCTCCCATTCCAACCCCCCACCCCCACCCCCGCCCCGCCCTGCCCAGTCTAGAAACTTTGAGGACGGGAGCTTCAGATGGTGGGGATAGGGGAAGTTCCCCTCCTGCGGCCCGGAGGAAACAGGAAGCAGAAGAAGACTCCGTTGTCCGAGATTCTGGTTCTGGTCCTGCGGGTCCGGCCCTCCCGCGCCGCCCACGCAGGGCCCACTCGGGTGGAGGCGGAGACCTGACTGCCCCGGGCCTTGGGGGAGGAGCTTGGCCAGTGCACTCTCAGCCGAACCATGAACCGATGCCCCCGCAGGTGCCGGAGCCCGTTGGGGCAAGCAGCACGATCCCTCTACCAGCTAGTGACTGGGTCGCTGTCGCCAGGTATGAGGAAGGGAGGAAGGGCCTGGACCCTTCAAAAAAAGTGAGTGAAGTGGGATAAGAGCCTTACAGAGGTGGGGAAGGGAAGGGCCCTTCACAGAGATGGAGGGAGCTGGATCCCTCAATGGAAAGCGTTTAAAGGGCAAGATCCCTGACAAAGTAGAGCTAGGAATAGAGTCTCCTACAGAGAAGGTGGAAGATAGGGGTCTTCAAAGAGGAAAGGGTAGGGGGCATCATGGTCCTTCACGATGGTGGAGGATGAGGCAGGACTTCTCACTGAGGGCAGAGGAGGGGGCCTCAAGCAAGTGGATGTAAAGGGATAAAAGGAGGAAACTTGCAGGGGAGCAGGGAAAGAGCTTATTGAATTGCTTAATTTAATGGGATCTTAAGATGACTGGGGTCAGCGTCCAAAAGGAAAAAATGCCGAGGTGGGACTGGACCAACATGAACTCAGCTAGTGAGTTCATGAATGATGGGATGAGTAGACTTGTGTGGCATAAGGACTGTATGTCACCGTTTTGTCTATCCCTGGGAGTTTGTATGAACCGGGTTATACATTACTGGGGTTGTGACTCCTGGAACTGTGCATGCTTGGGGTTGCATATCACTGGGATTCTATGACACTGAAATGGCATGTGCCTGGGGTTCTACGCTTTAGAGTTGGGTAGGGGGTTCCTGAGTCACACTAAGTTAGTTGTATAGTCTTCACAAGCTTGTACCTTGGTGTGGGATGTGTGGAGTTTATGACATGTGGATTGTGAATATCGTATCATGCATGGCACTGCTGAGATTTACACACACTTCCACTTGAGTTTCCTTAAGGCTGCCTGGGCAAGGCCCACAGAACCTCGCATCACCTCACTACCTGGCCTGGAGAGACCAAAACAGCCTCGCCCCATGGCATTCTGGGATCTGTAGTTCTCTGGCTCTCTCCATGGTATCCTCTTGAGCCCCTGGAGTATAGGCTGGCCTCTCCTTGCCATGTGTTCCCAGGAAGGCAGGGAGATGGGGCTAAGCCAGAGTCATGCTTGGAAGTCTCTTGGGGAGCCTGTGTCCCTTAAGCCCCCTTCTTGGACCTGTCTCCAGTGACAGATGGCTGGAGCCCGGCAGGACCAGCTCTCAATCATAGCAGGCATGACTTCCAGGCCCCAAAATAGCCCCAAGGCCTAGGGAAGTCATTAATCACCTAGTGCAACTGGGGGCTGCTGTGTCTTCTGGCGGGGCTGGGGATGGAGTGAAGCTGGGGGACCAAGAGAAGAGCTCTGCGGTCTTCACTGGCTGGGGTCTTCACTGGGGGATCATGGACAGATGAAAGTGGGACAGCTACATAGGGTGTGTCCCCTCATAAAGCAGTATTATTCCAGGTTCCAAGGGTTAGAGACAGACAACTAAATGATAGGAGTATCTCTGCAGTGAGGTTTGAGGGATTTAGGGAGGGCCTAGCTAATGTTTTAAGATAGTGTACCTTTGAGCCCTCACTCTGCCTAAAGTGCTTCCATTAAGACTTCACTCCCTTGGGTGAAGAGCTAAGTGACACCAGGATGCTTAGGGAGGACAGATCTGGACGAGTCTCTCATAGGGCCCCGGGACTTGAGAGGTTGCTGAGTGGGGAGAAGGGAGAGCCTGGAAAACAACTCACTGTTTCCCTTTTACAGACCCTCCCACCAGAGGCCTGTTAGGACCTTGAGTCCCTGTGAGGCTGAGTCAAGGTCTCTGAAGGTTGAGGGTGGGGATGAGAGAGAGAAGAGGAGGGTCTAGAGACAGGGCAATTGGGTGCAAGGTTGTCAGTCTCTCCATCTGTGAATCAGCATCAGAGAGCCAGAGATGTGGCTGTGCTGCCTCTTTCCTTCCAGATAGTTTGGCTTGGTGTTCAAGGCTCCATGGAATCTGACCATTGGTCTTATCACTTATGGTTCCCCCGGCACTAACTAAGCTACAGTCATCCAAGGTTCCTTGGCATCCCCACACGCATTGGAAGGACAGACTGGTAGATCATTGGTCCTGGTTCAAGTCTTGATCCATCCTTCACCTTCTGTTTTATCTCGGGAAAATTATTTCCCTGAGCCTCAATTCTTTCATCTGCAAAATGGGCATATTGCTACTCACTCTGACCATGTCAGTGTAAACACAGGAGTAATATTTTCATTTTTCATTTTTATTATGAGGCCTAAGTGAGACAATATACATAAAGTATCCAGGACACAAAATGTGCTCACTAAATGTTGACCCCTTTGTTAGGGTAGACTGTTGACATTTCGCCATCTTTTTTTTTTTTTTTTTGTGAGACAGAACATAAGCAGGGGACGGGCGGGGGTGGGACAGAGAATTTGAAGTGGGCTCTATGCTGACAGCAGCAAGCCCAATGTGGGGCTCAAACTCATGAGAGATCATGACCTGAGCCGAAGTTGGACACTCAACCAACTAAGCCACCCGGGTACCCTGCCATCTTTTAAGAACCAGCTCAAAAAATAACCTCTCCAAGTTTTTCCTGGCCTTCCAGTTAGAGAGCTTTTACAGTTAAATGAGCTTTTTGTTTGTTTTGTCATTAGGGAAATGCATTTTACACTTGATCTTAGCCAAAAGGCCAAGAAGCGATTGGGAAATGCATTTTAAAGTTTATTTTTGAGACAGACAGAGACAGCATGAGTGGGAGAGGGGCAGAGAGAGAGAGAGAGAGAGAGGGAGAGAGAGAGAGAGAGAGAGAAAGAGAGAGAGAGAGAGAGAGAGAGAGAGAGAGAGAGAGAGAGAGAATCCCAAGCGGGCTCCACACAGTCAGCATAGAGCTCAATGCAGGGCTTGAACTCACAAAACTGTGATATCATGACCTGAGCCAAAACCAAGAGTTGGATGCTTAACCAAATGAGCCACCCAGGTGCTCCTAAATGAGCTTTTATAGCTCATTTCATGGCCTGCCTGTAACAGTTCCTACCACATAGTAAGCACATAAATATTTTATGAATGAATAGAAGCCTTAAGGTTCTCTTAGTGGGCTTTCTCTCCCTGCCCAATAGAAGCCCCTGTTTAGTTCACCTTTGTTCCACAAGCACCAGATCAGAGCCTGTCATTCAATTTATGTAAGTCCAGTTTTAAGACTGAGCCACCCAGGCGCTCCTATATAAATCCAATTTTTAAACTCTTTGCCCTTTAGGAGCTTGGAATCTAGTTGAGGAAACAGGACTGATCCAGAAAGATCTGGGTTCAAATATGCAACCTCTCATCTTAGCTAGGTGACCTCAAGCAAATCCCTTTCTCTCAAATCCCTTTATTTGGGCCTCCTTTACCTCATCAATGAAATGGGCACAATACTATTCACTCCACCTACTTCATGGAGTTGTCATGAGAAGCCATCAAGATAACAATGTTTGTGGAAATGCTTTGTTAATTGAGAGCTGTAGAAACGTAAGGGGCGCAGGAGATGTCATGTTGTTAATAATGGTAGAAAACACTTCCACAGTTACTCTGTGCCAGGAATTATTCTAACAGCTTCCCATGTATTAATTCATTTACTCCTTCCAGCAACCATATGAGGTGGGAAACAGAGGCACATAGAGGTTAAGAACTTGCCCAGTTAATTGTAACTGACAAATCCGGGATTTGAACCCAGGGAATCTGGCACCCTGGCCCGATGCTATGCTGTCTCCTTTCACTTTTCCCATTTAATAACATTACAGAATTAGGTGCTAAGTTTTGAGGGCCCAACAGTGAGTTCACTAGAAATTCTGCTGAGGCCTGGAAGTCCTGTTAGGTGAGAACTATAGAACAGAAGGAGAACAGAAAGGAGGGCGTTCATAACAGGGGCAAAGGTACAGAAATGGCACCTAGTTTGATGTGTTTGGGGGACAGTGAAGAGGCCAAAATGGTTGGAAAGGGTATCTGCTGATGAGGGTAGAGGGAATTAAATGCCAGATGTGGAATTTGGACCGTAATAGGGAGATATTTGCTGGTTTCATCTGTTTATCTGTAACTTCTAGGGTATGAGAAACCAAAAGCAGTCCCCAAGTTGACTTCTTCCTGGAGGGGGGGGTGGAGCGGCAAGCAGAGGACCAAGCCTGCCAGTGGCACACCCTTCTTCCCTTCCTTTCCACACCTTCCCAGGTTGTTGTGGGGTGGGGTAAGGGTTAGGGAAGGGTTAGATACGAGTAAGATGGATGCCTGACCCCCAGTGGTGGCCATGGGGAACTGCAGAGCAGTGATCCTCAAATGAAGTGGCAGGGACAGCCTGACAGGGGGACTCCTACACCACTATTGGGCTGAGACACGTTCATCCCAGAGCTGGACAAAGGAGAGGGCTCCCTCTGGAGTCAGTCTCCCTAAACGAGGCCTCCTGAGTGGGCAAGCTGTCTATCAAGAGCCAGCGTAGTGTGATGGTTTAGAGCACAGGCTCAGGGTCAGACTGGGTTAAAACTAACACTCTGACACTTACTGATCTTGGTGATTTTCTTAACCTCCTTTTGCCTTAGTTTCACTCCCTGTAATGTGGGGATAATGGTACTTCCTTCATAGGTTTACTGTGAAAATTAAATATGTTCATGTCTGGGGTCACCTGGCTCGCTCAGTCAGTGGAGCGTGTGACTCTTGATCTCTGGGTTATAGGTTCGAGCCCCACGTTGGGTGTAGATACTACTTAAAAAATAAAATCTTAAAAACTGTGACCATGTCTGTAAGCACATAGCATATTATCTAGCACACAGTGAGTGCTCAATCAATGTCAGCCAGCTGTGGCAGTAGTTGTCTTCTGGTTCACTGGCTCTGCAGGCCTCTCCCCACCCCTACACATGTGCACACCCACACCCACACACAGACACACAGCCAGCAGCAGCAGCAGCAACAGCAGCAATGGGAAGGAGCTGGGCAGATGGGGGAGGGGCTCCAGGAATGCTCTAGGGGGTGAGGGTGGATGGCTCCCTTGGAGGATTCAGATTTCCCTCCTACTCTCCATCATTCTTCTCCATCAGCCCAGTAACAGTTCAGGAGCAGGCAAGGCTTTGGCAGACCCTGGCTGAGAGGAAGGGAGGAGCTCAGTCTCTCCTCTTCCAAAGAACTTGAATCTGTGGATCCCAAAGGCAGCCACAATAAGTCCCCTCCCCAGAGGGTCATGATAAGGCTAAGCAGCCTTTTTCCTGCCCCGGCTATTGGACCTAATCCTCCCTCCCTTGGGCCTCAGTTTCCCTGTCCGTGGGCTGTGGAAAGAGAGTGCTTCCCGCCTCACTGTCTCTATGACAACCGCGATCGATGTTGGTGGTGTCCTCCTGACTGGGGAGGTCACTGCCTTCTCCCGGCTTATATTCTCATACAGCTCCGTGCAGATACAATTATGCAATCACCGTAGACCCATACTCCTAATTATAGGACACAGCTATACTACCAGTCTTCAGACCTCTATCCCGCAGCCCTGCTGAAACCCATACACTTCATGCCCCCCACACACTCAGACATACGCCAGTGCACTCACACACACATACTATAGACACCCAGGTCACTTACTCCCATACACAAGACACACCCCTAATAGACACATACGCAATCATGTGCAAACCACACACAAAGACACACATAAGAGGAGAAACACATACTCTCTATATAGTCAGACACGGGAATACACACAAGAAAATGCCCAGACACTTATAATTTCTGACTCATATATCTATTCCTTATACACGTGTAGCTCATAGTCTTTCTCTCTCTCTCTCTCTCTCTCTCTCTCTCTCTCTCTCTCTCTTTCACACACACACACACACACACACACACACACACACACACACACACACTGCCCTTCCCTGCCCTCTCCCTAAGCACAGCTCCTCCCTCTACCCCCTCCCTTTGGCACAGAGTAGCCACAAGGTGTCTGGGGGAAGCTGTCCTCAGGGACAGAGGCAGGTCGCTGCCTTCCTCTTACGGCCTGGCCTGTTTTGTCCCATATCCTTCACGCCAAAGGCTCCTGAGGAGATGCCGGTCTGTAGGCTGAAGTGGCCCCGCGAAGAGGAAAAGGCTGTGACTGGGAGGCTTGCGGGGCAGAGGCGGGGTGAGGGGGCGGGAGAGGGAGGAGATCCCGGGAGGGGAGGGGGAGGGAGGCTGCAGGCGGTCCTCTGACTCCGGCCCGGGGAGCCTGAGGGGGAGGTGGTGTGAGGAGGGCTTCCAGTGTGTCTGACCCTCAGCTGGTGGGGGCCATGCCCCAGGCCCACCATGAACCTGGAAGGGCTGGAGATGGTTGCTGTGCTCGTGGTCCTCGCTCTGTTTGTCAAGGTCCTGGAGCAGTTTGGCCTTTTCGAGCCTGTCTCCTTGGAAGGTAACCCAGGTGTCTGGGCGTGTCTGGGCTGCTGGCCTGAGCGGCACTGGGGAGGGGCTTACTCTGATTTTATGACTGGGGTCAGGGGTGAGCATGTTAGTGATGGGACAGGGCATCCAGGGGAGGTGAGGAGGGGTGCTTGGGGGACAGGACATCTGAGAGAGGTAAAGAGGGAAATTCAAGGAGTGGGTGGGGGGAAGAGTGTCTGAGGGAGGTGAGGAGGGGATCTGGGGGCTGGATGTCTGAGGGAAGTGAAGAGAGAGGGCCGGGGGCTTGGGTGTTTTTGGGGGGGGGAGGTGAGAGGAGCACAGCATGGGAGGACTAAGGTATGGAGATGAGGGGAATCCATTCGGAGCATGAGGAGAGGTCTGGAGACAGGCAGGGCTATCTAGAGTAGAGGAAGGAGGTTCGAGGGATCCTGAGGTAACATCAGACTTCTGGGGTATCCCTTTGGGGCCAGGGACCCACAATGGCCCTGAAGATGCGTGTGACTCTCCACACCTCCATCCTTGCAGGTGTAGGTTACAGAGTGTAGTGTATGTGGACTCTGTGTGAGAGATACAGGGGGTGTGACTGTGTGTTCCTCTATGTGAAAGAGGATAAAGTGTGTGACTGTATGAGCCTTTGCATGTGACAAGGATGTGATTTAATGTGTAGAGGGACCGGGTGTGTGGCTTTGTGAGATGTGGATATGACTGCCTGAGGGGGGCTGGTTGTGCAGTTGGGCCTCTTTGGGTACTGGATTGTGTGTGTGGCTGTTCCCAGAGTTCCCTGAGAAAATACCAGCTCCATAGTCAAGGCTTGGGATGGGGGTGGGTTCTGGAGGGGTAGGAGTGGGAACACTGGGAATGAGACATTTATAATCAGCTCTGGCAGGAGGGTGAGGGGTGGAACAGATCAGGGACCTTGCTTCCCAAGCCCCCTTGCCACTCCCAGTTTCTCTCAGGATCTTCAAGGCCTAGGCATTGGGAATTCTCCACCCCACCCCAAAGTCTAGTGGGGAGAATGATATTGGAGGTAGAGAGGAGAGCAGGTTCTGCCTCCTCCTCTTCACACCAATAACTGTGCAGCTCTATAGCATGGCTGTTCTCCAGTTCCACAAGGGACAGGAAAGTAGGCAAGAACCATGATAGGAGGGCTATAGGGTAGACACCAGGGAGAACTGCAAAGATGTGAAGAGAACTGGAAACGTGGAAGGGCCAATGAATTGCCTACTCAGGGGTTCAGTAAGAGCAGGAAACCCCTAACCCACCCTCCATGCTTTGCTACATTTATCGGAGTGGAGTGGGGAGCAGGGGCTCATCCAATCCTGAAAAGATGAAGTCAGTTTGGCTCTGACTTGCCATCCATCCCCTTTAGACTATTTGATGGGAAGAGGGTCATCCAGGAAACCCAGGTGTCCTGTAGGCTGAAGGCAGAGGAGAATGATTCCTGGGAGGACCAGGGAGGGAAGTGGATGTGTGAACAGCTGGAGGTTGGGAGAGGCGGGGGTGGGGGTGGTGTCGTGTCCCCCCCCCCCCGCCCCCACCTCCCCGCCCTTCCCAGTCCAGCTGCGACTACACCACCGGAGGCCCCAGGCACAATCCGGCTTCGGGAAACCAAAGTCCGGGCTAATGGAGCCCTGGGCGGGGGGCCAGGCCGCCATCGATCCCGACTCGGCCCACCCTCCTACCTCTCCCTCCCGTCTCCCTCCTACCTCTCCATAGCTCTGAGGGGGAGGGGGAGAAAGGACGTATTGGAGGGGAAGGCATGGACTTCAATTACCCTCTGGGAGCAGAGCCTTTTCCTGAAGGGCGGAGCCTGCCTGAGGGGAGGCGGGACCTGCGTGGGACGTCGGGTGCCCTAGGAACCTACAACCCAAGGAAATTGGGCCCCTCCAGGAATGGACTGAGGCCAGCTGCAAGCAGTGTGCTAGGTGTCTGTGAGCTCTGGCTCTGGAGTCTGGAGGTGGGTGCAGCCAGGAGACAGGCACAAGAACGTGGAGTCTCTCCCTAGGGTGCAATTAGCACTGTAGGACAGGGGTGTAAATAAGGGGAAGTGAGAGGAACTGTGGTCATCGGCTCTGGATAGCCCCACATTACACCAAAATGCTCATCTGGAAGGTCTGTTATTGCTTCAAAGTTTGCTATCATGTCACCTTTAAAGAGCAAGCCATACGAAAGGACTGGGAGGGGACACACTTTTAGAGTGGGTGAGTTAGCTGATGAGAAACTCTGTTCCCCTGACAGGGAGATTCTAAGTGCCCTGAGATGAGGGGTTATAGGAAGGAAAGGTAGGCAGAACAAACATGGGTTCTATTGGTGAGGTGCAGTCTTAGGTATCTGGGGTGCCATGGGTACCTAAGTCACAATATATGATTATATGTCCTGGTGACCTTGATATGTGTCATGTTATAGTGGCACAGTGTTTGTAGTGTCCTTAACACACCATGTCATGCTGTCCCATGTATTCTTGTATGGTTTGTTCATGCTGCATGGAAAACGGCCAATGTGGGTCTTCATATGTATGTGTCATGTTTTTCCTAGGCCACATCTGTATATGTTTGTATTAAGGAGTACTGTGTCAAAGTGTGTGTGTGTGTGTGTGTGTGTGTGTGTGTACCTGTGTGTGTGTGCATGTGTTGGGGCCTGCTTAATTAGGCCATTGTGGGGGGGTGCCTGGCTGGCTCAGTTGAAAAAGTGTGTGACCCTTGATCTCGGGGTTGTGAATTCAAGCCCCATATTGGGTATAGAGATTAAATAAATAAAACTTTAAAAAATTAGGCCATTGGTTTTGAGTGTGTTCCTGGGTATCAAGCTGTCGCTGTATGGCCCTCCATCACTGTGATTTATCATTCTGTGTGTCACTATACACATTTGTCACTGTGTGTGTGAGAGAGAGAGACAGAGACAGGTGTTCCTACTTAGGCAGTCCTTGGGTTGGACATCACCCTCAGAGGTCCAGCTATAGCACTGGAGCCAAGGGCACTGGGTCAGCAGGCACCAAGGCCAATGCCATCTCCCCCTCGGTGGCCTCACGGTCCCCGGCTGTGTCCCATTATGCAAGGTGTCTGAGTGGACTTTATATGCCTGTGAACCCCACTGGGCTTCCCTAACCCAGCCCCAGCTACTCTCACCATTCTCCTCCTCCGGTCCTCTCCCAACACCCGCTTCCCGTCAGGTTGATTTGTGATGGTGGGGAGGGGATCGGAGGGACAGTGGGGGTTAATGTGCCTTCCTGGGGTCTTCTCTCTTCCCAGGCCACCCTCCAGGGCCCACTAAAAAAGCGCTGAAGCAGCGGTTCCTCAAGCTGCTGCCTTGCTGCGGGCCCCAAGCCCTGCCCTCAGTCAGTGAAAGCAAGTGCCTCTCCTGTGCTTCCGGGGGCGGGTTGTTTGTGTTGGGGTGTGACCTGTGTGACCGGCTCGGGCCAGCTAGTGTGAGTGTGTGTGTGGGCGTGACCAATGTGGCTTGGGGGTGGGGGTGGGCGCTGGTTGGCCCGAGTGTGAGGAGGGTGTAGCTATAGAACCCGGAGCCTGTGGAATGTGTGGGCGTGGCCAGTTTTGGGGGCGGGGCCCAAGTGCCTGTGGGCCACACTGGTCAGCAAAAACGAGTGAGCCCCGGGTGTTTGGGCGTGGCCAGTGTGGCAGGGCTGAGACCTGAGACTGTGTGGGTATGGCCAATGTGGCCGGGCGAAACCAGACTGCTGCGAGGTCTGTCGTGGCTTAACTAGGTTGGTATCTGCGGCTGTGGCCGCCCACCCTGCCCTGGGCATGTTTTGGGCCTCGCGATGCAAGTTTCCCTTGCCCTGACTGGATGGATGCAGGTGCAGAGGATGGAGCCCGCCTTCCTCCAGGTGCCAGGATACTTGGGCTTTCTAGTCCCAGCCTGGTCCCCAGTTGAGTGGCCTCGCTTTCTCTCCAGGCCTGTTTCCTCAGTTGGGCCTTGCCCGTCTCAAGGGATCATACTGAATTTTGCAAGCCACAGAGGCCCACTTTGTAGTTACATTTTGAGAGTGTCATTGTGTTTGATTCCACATGGGGCTAGCTTCAGGAAAAGGACAGGCGTGAGTCCTCCAAGCATATGTGTGTAGGGTCTGTTTCGTGTGTGTTTGTGCTTGTTCGTTATGTGTGCCACTGTGCACGGGGCTGGGGTGTGTGCACTGTAACACGCAGGTCTGTGAGATTTGCTGTTGAGTGTGAGGGGCGAGGTGTGTGTCTGCAGTTGGCCGGGTCTTCCACTTTCTCGGTGACAGTTCGCTCCCTTCAGCATTAGCAGTCCCAGCCTCCCTCCGCCCCCACAGACCCCGCCCGCTGGACCCAGGTGACTTACTGTCCTGGTGGGGGCGGTGGAGGGTGCCTTGGAGAGCGTGGGGTGGGGGCACTTGCCTGGGGACTGGATGTTGGGAGCTGGGGCAGGACTGAGATGGGGCCAGGGATGTGGCCTTCGCTAAGGTTTACTGGGAGCAGGGTAGGGGTGGGGTCTGGATGGGCTTGGCTGGGGCTGGGCGGGGCATGGCTGGAGCATGGCTGGGATAGGTGGGGCTTGGCTGGAGAAAAGGATCTGGGCGGGGCAAGTGTGGGGCTCCACGGATCTGAGTGGGTCAGGGAAGGTCCGGAGCCTGGACCTTCAGACGCTTCCTCTTGAACCCTTTTTTTCTACTCTTCCCTTTCTGGGACGAAGATGGGGCTGGGGGGCCTTCTCCTTCAACCAGGGATCGAGGGCCCAGGGCAGCGATGAGTCGGACCCCTGGCTGTGGGGCCAGGCCTGCCCATGGGCCCGGACAACTGATAGACTTGGAAGCTGACCAGCGTCTTCTCTCCTTGCCTTGATGTCCTCGGACCGGGGTCCAAGGGAACTGGAAGGCTGGTCTCTGGCATTGGAGATGGGGAGGATGGTTTTGAAACGGGGTCCTGGAGGCTGGGCCTGAGGCGCGGCTGTCCCCTCCCCCCTCGTCCCCTCCCACCCCCCCGCAGACAGCGTGGAGGATGAGTTTGAATTGTCCACCGTGTGTCACCGGCCAGAGGGTCTGGAGCAGCTGCAGGAGCAAACCAAGTTCACACGCAAGGAGTTGCAGGTCCTGTACCGGGGGTTCAAGAATGTGAGTACAGTGGGGCGCCTGGGTGGCGCAGTCGGTTAAGCGTCCGACTTCAGCCAGGTCACGATCTCGCGGTCCGGGAGTTCGAGCCCCGCGTCAGGCTCTGGGCTGATGGCTCAGAGCCTGGAGCCTGTTTCCGATTCTGTGTCTCCCTCTCTCTCTGACCCTCCCCCGTTCATGCTCTGTCTCTCTCTGTCCCAAAAATAAATAAACGTTGAAAAAAAAAATTAAAAAAAAAAAAAAAAAAAGAATGTGAGTACAGAGCCAGGCCAGACAGGGCGAGGGGTGGGACAAGGGGGCGGGGCCTATCCGAAACTTCCCCGGAAGGATTGGCCTGGATGCTTATAGGGGTAAGAGAAGGAAGGGGAGGCGGAGCGGCCCCTCGTCCCCGCTGACCAAACTTGTAGCAGGAAGCTCTAGCAGATTAGAGACGAGGCGGAGCCTGTAGACTGGCCGTCCGGTTAGTTCTGTTTTTTTAAACTTGTGCACTGAAGAGAAGTCTTGCCATCCTTAAGAGAACTACATAGTGAGCTCCCTGGAGACAGGAAGATTTTCCTTCTCTGGGAGTCTCTGGCATAGAGTAGGTGGTGGTGAGTGGAAGGGGGTTTTGTTTCTGCTCTCAGTCTGGTTTCTAACCCCCCTTCCGCCCCCCAGGAATGTCCCAGCGGAATTGTCAACGAGGAGAACTTCAAGCAGATTTACTCTCAGTTCTTTCCTCAAGGAGGTGAGGGGACAAGGCCTGAGAGGAAGCAGCTGTCCATCTCTAGGCTGAGTTGGGGAGAGGGTTCTGGAGGGGCTGGGAATGCCAAATGATAAAGAGGGGTGTAGGGTAGGAAGTCCTCTCCTGTCTGAAAGCCAAACTTACCCACGCTTACCCTACAGACTCCAGCACATATGCCACTTTCCTCTTCAATGCCTTTGACACCAACCATGATGGCTCTGTCAGTTTCGAGGTGAGCTGGAGGAGGTGGGTCAGGGAGGCCTGTTTCCTGGAGCATCAGGGCCAAGATCCACAGGCCAAACCCAGAGAGGGGATTGGGTTAAGGGTATCTGAAGAACCAGTTCCCTCCTCTCTCCTTCCCAGGACTTCGTGGCTGGTTTGTCGGTGATTCTTCGGGGAACCATAGATGACAGGCTAAACTGGGCCTTCAATCTGTATGACCTCAACAAGGATGGCTGCATCACCAAGGAGGTGTGGGGAGACTGAAGAGTTGGAGAGCTTCTATGTGTGAGGGGAGGTTCAAAGAGCCCTTAGGAGGAGAATGTGACCCACACGTGCATCACCAGCAAGGGGTGAGGTCTGCCCTAGGCTCTAGTCTTCCTGGTTCGGAGGCTGGAGGCTCTGAGGAGGGATCCTTTTCTCTCTTGCCTAACAGGAAATGCTTGATATCATGAAATCCATCTATGATATGATGGGCAAGTATACGTATCCTGCGCTCCGAGAGGAGGCCCCAAGGGAGCATGTGGAGAGCTTCTTCCAGGTGCCTGGGACTGGGTAGGCTGGAGGGTCCTGGAGTCAAGGGAAGGAGGCAAGGTCCCAGCAGAGAACTTACCTGAGTTCTGCCTGCCTCTCTCCTGTCATCCCTTCTCTTCTCTCTGACTATCTTTTTGCAGAAGATGGACAGGAACAAGGATGGCGTGGTGACCATTGAGGAATTCATTGAGTCCTGCCAGAAGGTACAAGTCCCTGCGCTCCATACTTCCCTGGTCTGGACTCAGGGTCCAATTCAGTGATGTGGGAGAAAGCTCCTTTGGGCAGATTATCATCTCCCTAACTTGCCCACACTCCTGGGTCCTATTCCTTCACAACTCAGGGAAGCCTGCCCCTCTCTTACAAGTCTCTCTGGGTGTCTCCTTCCTTGCTGCCTCTGTCTCTGAATGTTCCCATTTCAGAATGAATGTCCCTCTCTGTGTCTCTGATAAGCTCTTTTTATTTCTCTCTCTCTCCAATCTGCTTCTCTCACATCATGGCTACAGGACGAGAACATCATGAGGTCCATGCAACTCTTTGACAATGTCATCTAGCTCCCCAGGAGAGGGGGTCAGTTGTCCTGGGGGGACCATGCTCTAGCTCTAGTCCAGGTGGAACTCACCCTTCTCTTCCCAGGTCTGTCCTCATTCTAGCCCTGCCCTGGGGGCTGTAGGAATCCAAGAGCCCGGGGATTCAGTGGTCCAGACTGCTGGAGCTAAAGGGGCCAGGGAGTGGGCAGAGTGTACCTGTGGAGTGTTCCCAACTCCCAACAGCTCCCACCCCCTTCCTGCCTAACACTCAGTGCTGAGGGTGCCCCTGCTAATAGGAAATAAGTGGTTCTCCACCTTCCATCCCTACTCTAGAAACTACAACACTAGACAAAATGTCTCCTGCTATGGTGCTTCCCCTATCTCTGATCTCATATGCATTTCCTCTAAGATTTCCTTCTCAGAGAGGCTACTCTGTCAATGGCACTGACTAGCCTGTTAGACCAGGGCCTTTGAGAGCCTTGTAGAGGGGGACAAGAATGTAAAGGCAGAAATCTTAGGCCTGAGCTGGGTGTTTAGGTCACAGGTGGCTGGGATAGAGTGCAGAAAGGCCTGGAGATTGTAACACCTCAGGCATGCCAGACTATAGGTCTAAGCTCCATAGGTCTGCCACCCCAGGCTATCATAACATGAGTTTCTAGGCTCTCCAGAAGACTCTGTCTCCTAGGAAATGCCCCAGAAATTTCCATACTCTCCTCAGTATCCCAGGAGAGCTTAGGATCTTGATGTCTGGCTCATCCCTGGAATTCCTTCCTTTCCTTCCTTCCTGTTTGTGTGGGTGGTAGCAGCAGCAGGGGAATATGGGTGGGAGACGTCCCAGCTGATACCTGCCAAAGTTTCAGCCTACCCTCTCTGATGGCTGCCACTTAAGTTTTTATTTGCCATTTATTCTAGACTTGGAGGCATGGAGTGAGTCAGTGGATGCCTTAGAAGAAAGGGGAAGGAGGGAGGCATGTATAACATCTGAAACCAGTGTGGGGGCATTCACTAGAATCTTTGGTCTACTACCCAGGCTCTATCGTAACCCCCCACATAACCTCCTCAGTTCCTACTTAGGGTGTCCTCTTGTTCTATTCAGTCTACCCAGAGATGCCCCTGAACACACCTAGAAGGCAGGGACCACTCTTGCCATGCTGCCACCCTTTAATATACTTGCTCGTTCCATTTAGCTCACTCTCCCAGTCAGTCAGGATCTGAGGGTTAGGGCCCTAAGGGGGGCCCCTTTCCCATCAGAACACTGTTGACTGCTTTGCATTTTTGGCTCCTCTGTATATTTTGTAAAATAAAAAATATACCAGATCCAATAAAACACAATGGCTATGCACAGGCTGCTGTCTCTGCCTTTTTGTCCCTCCCACTCCACACATACCTCACAACCCTAACCCCTGCACCTGTAGTCTTTTAGGTCCCAAAGAAAGTACCTCTCTTTCCCATAGTATGGCCAACCCTTGGCAGAAAATTGAGATACAGGTTCTGGAAGTGTTGGAAACCCACCTGACCTCAGAGAGGTCCCCATGTGAATCTCTCTCCCATCTCCTTAGAGGAGACAAGAGACAGGATATTAATGTCGTGAAGACTATGCCAAGCCAGCTGTCTTTTGGCTGGACATCCTTACAAGTGGAATCAAGAATTTCTAATTTACAGGGGTGCCTGGGTGCCTCAGTCAGTTAAGCATCTGACTTTTGATTTTGGCTCAAGTCATGATCTTGGGGTTCGTGAGATCGAACCCCATGTTGGGCTCTGTGCTGACAGTGCAGAGGCTGCTTGGGATTCTCTCTCTCCCTGTCCCTCTCCTGCTTACGCTCTCTCTCTCTCAAAATAAATAAACTGAAAAAAAAAAAAGAATTTCTAATTTACAGACATCTTAGTTAATCTCAAAATGACTTTTCTTTTAAATTTTTTATTTTTTAAACATTTTAAAGTTTTTATTTATTTTGAGAGAGAGAGAGAGAGAGAGAATGAGCGAGCAGGGGAGAGGCAGAGAGAGAGGGAGAGAGAGAATCCCAAGCAGGCTCTGGACTGTCAGTGTGGAGCTTGATGTGGGGCTGGATCCCACAAACTGTGAGATCATGACCTGAGATGAAATCAAGAGTCGGATACTTAACTGACTGAGCCACCTAGGTGCCCGTCAGTGTGCTTTCTTTTGGGGGGGGGGGGGGTTCCCTTTAGTTTCTAATGAAAGTTCCTTTGTGTAAACATCCTAACCTTGCCTCCAATATGGACATATGTTTGTGTTTATACTCCAGCCAAGAATGATGAGGGACCATATGGGGTGGACCCAGGTCACCATGGAGCAAGTGACACAAAGGGAGTAGAGACTTCTTGTGTGGAATGGTGGTCTCGCTCTCTTTCTGGAGAGGGGCCACCAGTGGTAGGTTCCACCTATCCTTTCGCTGGGGCACCAGTATGTGGTGACTAAGCTTCACCTTCCATAGAAGGGGGATCAGGCCTTCCTTCACTGTACACATGGACAAGGTAAAGGGAGGAATATGGTGTTCAGGAAAGGGAAACTTACTTCCAGAATCCCATCATCTTGTCATCTGTGTTTCCTGCTCACATTCTCCCTCAACTATTTGCTTCATAAGTCCTTGGATTTCTTTGGGTCACAGCCCCTCCAAAAGATCTGATAAAAGTTGTGGGCCTACTTCCAGAAGAAAAAAAAAAAAACATGTACACTTTTCCACACATTTTTGTATCCCTGAAGTCCGACCATGGACCTGAAGTTAAGAACCTATGCTCTAGCTTTCCATTATACAGGAAAGGAAAAAGGCCCAAAGAGGGGAGAGGACATGCTCAAGGTCACCTAGTGAGTTTATAGGAGGATTGAGACTAGACCCAGTCTCCCAAGTCTCTGTCCAGGGTGGCTTTGGGATATAGTAAAGCTTTGGAATATAGTAAAGATTTGGATGCTATCCATATCACACACAGTCTAAACAAAGCGACACTGTGACAGGCTCTTATGGGACCCTACACTTTTCCTTCATGGCACTTCTCAGTTTGTTACCATATATTTATTTGAGTGATTATTTGTCTTATTTGATACAAACTCCTGAGGGCTCTTTGAGAGCCTGGACTAGGTTTTCTTGCCCCACTGATGATCCTATCCTTGAGGCCTAGCATATAATAGGTATTCAACAATTGTGTAAATGATTGTATGATTGGATGAATGAGTATGGTGAGTGTGTGTATATATCTCGCTTAGGTATAGAGATGGTCTCTACGTTTTAGGGTAGATTCAAGTGTCTTTTAAAAAATTTTTTTAATGTTTTATTTTTTATATTTGAGAGACAGAGACAGAGAGCGAGTAGGGGAGGGGCAGAGAGACAGAGACGGAATCTGAAGCAGGCTCCAGGGTCCGAGTTGTCAGCACAGAGCTTGATGCCAGCCTTGAACTCACGAACCATGAGATCATGACTTGAGCCGACGTCAGACACTTAACCGACTGAGACATCCAGGTGCCCCAGGTAGATTCAAGTTTAAAGGAAGCTGAAGTCTGTGGTTGAGTGAGGTGAGAAGTGTCCCAGAGCCAAGACACATAAATGGGTTCAGAAAAAAAAATCAGTAGGTTGGCAGTCTGATCTTTTTTTTCCTGGCCGCTGGTTGGATTCTGAATGTTGTCAACTGCTCCATCTCAAAACACTCCTTTCATGGGGCGCCTGGGTGGTTCAGTTGGTTAAAAGTCTGACTTCTGGCTCAGGTCATGATCTTGTGGTTTGTGTGTTTGAGTCCCACACCGGGCTCTGTGCTGACAGCTCAGATCCTGGAGCCTGCTTTGGATTCTGTGTGTGTCTCTCTCTCTGTCCCTCCCCCACTCATGCTCTCTCTCTGTCTCAAGAATAAATAATAAATAAATAAATAAAAACCCACTTCTTTCATGCCTTCCAGTGTTTCATACTCTCCTGATCTTCCTCTTACCTTTTTGGCCACTGCTTCTTAGCACTCTCTTACAAACTCATCCTTCTCAACTGGAATTCTAAACGTTGAGCCCCATAGCTCAGACCTGACTCTCTTCTCCAAATCACATCCAGTCCCATGGCTTTAAAGGCCATTTATATGCAGATAACTCCTAAGTTTATATCCCCAGAATTCTCTTCTGAGCTTCAAGATCCGTATCTTCAACTGCCTACATGACATATCCATATGGACCTGTAATGATCAAACTTAACATGTTCAAAATAGAACTTTGATTCATGTTTTCTCAGTCTCCCCCAGCTCAATAAATGACGCCATCTACCTAGTTGCTCAGGTTAAAATTTAGTAGTCTTGGGGCACCTGGGTGGCTCGGTTGGTTAAGCATCTGACTTTGGCTCAGGTTGTGATCTCACGGTTCGTATTTGAGCCCCGCGTCGAGCTGTGTGCTGACAGCTCAGAGCCTGGAGCCTGCTGTGGATTCTCTGTGTATGTCTCTCTCTGTCCCTCCCCTGCTCACACTCTGTCTCTCTATCTTGCTCAAAAATAAACATCAAAAATATTTTAAGAAGTAATAAAATTTAGTAGTCTTCATTTCTTCCTCTTCCTCTACTCCTTTATTTTTTTATTTTTAAAAAGTAATCTCTATGTCCAACATGGCACTCGAACTCTCAGAACTCCCAGGCTCTACCAACTGGGGCAGCTGCCCCCTCCCTCTATTCTACTGCCACCACCAAAGATGTACCACAGCTCTACGTTTCCACGGCTATTCCCTAGGCCAAGCCACTATCATGATTCACTCATAGATTGCTACTTATTCTTCTGTCTGGAGTAGCCTTTCCTTGCTGTGGTTACTCTATCACATCATTAGATTTCCTCCCTTTATAGCACTTATTACAAATTGAGTCCCTGTGTATGTACTGAATTTGCTATTGTGTCTTTCTCTAACCAGAATTTAAACTGAGTGCAGAATTTAAACTGAGAATTTAAAATGAATGAATGTATCTCATTCATTCCAGAGGTATTTACCATAGGCCTACGAACCTCTGGTTCCTGTTGTAGGTACTAGAGGGTAGAGGTGTGTAGCAAGAACTTCCCTTCAAATTTGAGAGGTGCAGATCTGGAAAGTGGATCTTCCCTGGGCCGTGGACCCCAGAGTCAGAACAGTAGATGAAACTGTGGCTGACTTGATAGCAGTTGCCACCGCCATGAGGCAAAGGGGAAAGTGTCATGAGACCAAGGGCTGGGGTCAGGTGGAATGATAACCCCAGATCCTCCTAGGATATCTAAGAAAATGTTTGCCTGTAACCCCCATCTCAATGCTCTAGGACTAAAAAGAAGAGGGACTATGAGAGCTAAGTTGGGCTACCGCTGAAGGAGTTGAATATGAGACCAAAATGTAAAACGGACGATCCTAAGTAAGTCTTCATGATCTCATTTCACACACTTCGCAAGCTGAGACAGATCTCTCAACCGTCGTAAATGTAAACAGCGCCTACTGACAGTGCTACAGGGAACTCTGAGCACAAACAACAGCAAGAGGACCTAAGCCCATCTAGGGCTCAGGGAAGGATTCCTTAAGGAAATGATATTTATGTTAAGGCCCAAGGGATCTCATTTCTCCCTTAAACACAGTTCACATTCTCCATTCCCAAAGATGCCAGGCCTTTTCAACCCTTGCTACACTTGTACTCTGTTCCACAAGCCTGGAGTGCTCTCTTTCTTTGCTTCTCCCCTACTCGAGCTCCTACTCATCCTTTACGTTCCAGCTCAAAAAGCGAAACCATGGCTGCCACCTCTCTCCAAAGGAGGATTAAGTCAGTCCCTCCTCTGGGGTCCTGTAACATTTGGGCACACCGTGCGGGCATTGTGTATGTACTTGCTTGTCTCCATCGCCATACTGTGAGCTCATAGTGACCCAAGAGCCCAGCAAGTGGCAAGCTCAATTAGTGTCTGCTGAACGAAGGAATGAACGAAAGACTTAATTTTTAAAGGGATTAGCGCCAAGCTGGGGGTTGGGGAAAATGATTCAAGGCAGAGGGGTGAGCTGAGCTCCTTGGAATGTTATCTTCACAGAACCGATCCTGGGTCAGGGTGATGTAATGAGCCAACCTATTAGAAGAATCTCAATAGAAAATAGGTCAGTTTCTTCGTATCTCTTTAAGAACTAGAGGCTTCGTTCCCGCGCTTGCGCATTGAAAGAGTAAACACCTCTCTTTTTCATCCCCCTTCCCCATTGCCTCAACCGGTTGCAGCCTCCTCCCATACTCCCCTTCTTCAGAAGGGGTAATGGTCCGTTCCAGGGCGCCTGCCTTGTCCTAGAGGGTGGTGAGCACAAATGGTACATTCCATCGCCCTCATTATCTCCCGCTTTTCGCTTCTCCTCTGTTCTATTTCCCCCTATCGAATGAAGCGCAATAGGCTGGCCCAAAAGAAGGCGGGGGAGTCGGGCTGAGGGGACCGGTCTGAGCCGGTCTCCGGCGCAGGCGCAGTGCGGATAAACAGGAAGCGGGCGGTAGAAGCAGCGGTGGTGGAGACCTAGGGGCTTTGAGGGGGAACAGCGGAAGAGCTAAGATTATCGGGAAGCAGCAGAAGCTAACTGCGACCAAGAAAAGGAGGTTTGGCTATCTGCCTCCAGAGAACGAGAGGTCGCGGCCTCGCCCTCCGCTTGGGCTTCCGGCTCCCCAGCTTAGGCTGAGGCAGCGGCTGACAAAGGGCTCGCGCCGGTGCCGCCGCCCTTCTCATCCGGGCATTCGGGTCCCTGCGGAAGGGAGGGGGAAGGGCAGAGGGGGAGGGGAAGGAGCACGAAGGGCGCGCGCTTGGAGCCGAGGCCCTTTCCAGGGCTCCGGGCCGGCGGCCCAACGGACGGAGGCCGAGGAGGACCTGCAGAGGTGGCGGCGGCCGGGGGCAGGAGGATGGTGCAGAAGGAGAGCCAGGCGGCGCTGGAGGAGCGGGAGAGCGAGCTGAACTCCAACCCTGCTGCTTCCGCGGGGGCATCGTTGGAGCCGCCAGCAGCTCCGGCCCCCGGAGAAGACAACCCGGCCGGGGCCGGGGGAGCAGCGGTGGCTGGGGCGGCAGGAGGAGCTCGGAGGTTCCTATGTGGCGTAGTGGAAGGTGAGCGCTCTGGCGCGGGCTGGGCGAGAACGTCCTCCTTCCCGTTCCGTCCCAGTAACATTCTCTGCTCGTGTGCGGGATACTTTAGGAGGCTCTAAAAAGGTGTCACTCTTTGGGCCCTGAAACTTGATCCTGTTTTGGAGAGGGGAGAGGCGAGATGGTGGGCAAGTCTTCTCTCACGTTGTTATGCAGCGTTGAATTCCCCTCTGGCTATTAACATGCCTGACCCCACCCGCCTTGGGCTGGAGCCAGGCCTGGCTCCTGCGGAGGCGGTAGTAAGGAGCCTAGTGTTCGGCTCTGAGTTACAAGCCTTTGTACCTTGGGATCTTGTTCCGTAGGGTGGTCTATGTTCAAATGGAAAAACGTGTATAGTCCTGCTGTCCTCACCTGTGGGGGGGAAAAATAACATCCACACGGATGTGCTTGTTGTACTCCGGGAGCGAAGAGAAGCACAGTGGAGCTATGATTTTACAAATTCCCGTTTGCTTAGATTTTTTTTTTTTTTTTTTTTTGTAGTCAGTCCCTGCCCCCCACCCTTTGAAGATTCTCTTGCAGCCTACAAAATTGTCCTTTGCCAGCTGCTGTGCTTTGGCTCTAGGAGATGAAGCTTTGACTTAGATAGTATCAGGGGTACAGAATTTTAATTTAGGAGCTGCAGAAGAGGTTTAAAATGTTTTTTTGACTTTCTCACTTCCCATTTAAAAAGAATGCAGGATTTATTTAATTATTTAATTTGATTATTTATTTTTGTCGTTGGGGAAAATGACCTGGAGATTGTATCGCAGTTTATGAATATAGTGAATATTCGGCCAAGTATTCTGTGGAAGCATGAGTCAGTTGCCTTATTGCTGTTTCCTTGAGTACAGCATATATTTTAATTTTCTGAAGTCTTTTGGCCTACTTAGAGTTTCCTAGTTGTTTGCTTTATTAGTTCTTTCCTGTATGTAATGGGATGCATGGGAGTAACACTGTATAAGAATTAGTTGTTACAAAAGACCAAAAAGGTATGGAGAAGTAGAAAGGTTTTCCCTAGACGTTGAGAGCTTCAGCTTTTCTATTGTTGTCAGCCTACAAAGAGTGTTTATTTGAAGGGTGGGTCGTGGTTGTGGTATTTTAGATAAATTAATTGGAGGAGAAAACAGACTACTATGTAGCTACTGTAAGGAGTGAAACAGTTCTGCAGAGTTAAAGGTCTTGTAGAATTTGGGGGGAAGACAGAATGGAAAGCTACTTATGTATTTGGAGTCCATGTTTGTGGAAACATGATTGCTCTGTGTGACTTAATCTGTTGGTGTATTTAATTGGGCTTGTTTGCGTGCATGGAGATTCTAGAAGAAGTCTATTTTGTCATCAGGGATCTTTGGGTGGAGGGTTGAAGAGTGCTGGAGGATATAGAAATTTTAGAGCTAGACGAGAGTGAGGCTAAAGAAATTTTGTCTATTACATCTTCAGTAATTATGGAGAAAAGCTTGTGGTTTAAGTTGGTTTGTTTTTTCAGAATAGTATTGAAAGGGAACTACTCAGAGAATAGAGTTGTCTGTTATCTATTGTTCCTCCTCCCTCCATATCTCTCGGTATTTTTTTGGTGACTGAGCACCTGATTTTTTTTTAAGTACTCCTAAGTTGGTATTCCTAAAATGAATGAAAAAAGGAAATAACGTAGGGATTGGCAGGATTCCTTTTTAAAAATTTTCTTTCCCTCACAAATCTTTGTTGGTTGTAACTTGCATAATAGCACTGCTTCCTCTTTGTGGTGCCAGTTAACCAAAACTATGAACCTGACTCAGAGCAAAGTTAGGGCTTCTGAAGACAAAAACGTTTCTTTTATATATTGAAGCAACTCTAAAGGAGTGTTTAATGCCTATTCCTTGGAGAGAAAAATGATAATGCTAAATGTTGTAGGAAAGCAGTAAAGACGGATAAAATTTACCTAATGTTAAAATTTTTTTTTAATTCTTTAAATGTTTATTTGAGAGAGAAAGCGTGCGTGGGGGAGGGGCAGAGCAAGGAGGAGACACACAATCTGAAGCAGGCTTCAGGCTCTGAGCTGTCAGCACAGGGTGGTTTGAAACCACGAACCAGGACATCATGACCTGAGCCAGAGTCTGACGCTTAACCCACTAAGCCATCCAAGTGCCCCTAAATTACTTGTAAGAAGGTAACTGAATTATTGATGGAAAGTGCTGCAGTTTCATACATAGTATGCAATGAATTTTTGTTTTGTTGTCTTTGTCCATGTTTGCTGTGCAGAGTAACCATCGTGTCTAGAGACGAGTTTAATACGTTACAGAATTGTCAGTTTTAGGTAGTCTTAAGTAGACTGCGTGTTTTTTCTGCGTGTGTGTGTGAGAGAGAATAGCATTTTATGTTCATAATATGTTAACCATCTTCATGGTACTCCTGAGGGGCTGTTCTTCTCTTTTTTTTTTTTTAATTTTTTTAAATGTTTATTTTTGAGACAGAGACAGAGCATGAGCAGGGGAGGGGCAGAGAGAGAGGGAGACACAGAATCCGAAGCAGCTCCAGGCTCTGAGCTGTCAGCACAGAGCCTGACGCGGGGCTCGAACTCACAGACCGCGAGATCATGACCTGAGCCACCCAGGCGCCCCTGTCCTTCTCTTTTGCAGGTGATTAGACCGAGACGGGTGGAAAATAAAGGTTAGGCAAGCTATAAGGTGTGATTCGCACACAGTGGAGCTGCAAGTACCAGTTTGGTGCTTATATCAGGACTGAAGTCATTCCTCTGCTGGTTTGTTTCCTGCATTATGCACTACTAGTGATTTACCTCCCTTCTGGGACAGTGGAGCAAGTCACATTCTTGCATTTCCAGTTGTTCAAACCTTTGCTCTGGAATTGAGACTCCTCAAGAGTTTCCTTTTTGGGCCAGTTCCACTGTTGAGTTTGCTGTGAATATAGTTTAAGGCATTTTTGGTCCCTTTTATTGTATCAGGAACTTTAAAAAAAAATAAGGCGATCATAAAATTGGTTCAATCAGATTCTTTCCTAATTCTGTTCCTGTTTTTTTCCCTACTTTTTTTTAAAATCTCCCACTCTAAAGGCAGTTCAATTCCTCTCTCAAGTAGTAATTGTTATTATTAGTGGTTTGGGATTACTTTGCTTCCCCTTCCTCTATTGTAAGATTGAGATCTTTTAAAAAGTTAGGTTTAGGGGTACCTGGGTAGCTCAGTCTGCTCAGGTCATGATCTCAGGGTTTGGTTGGTGAGTTTGAGCCCAGTGCAGGCACTGTACTGACAGCTCGGAGCCTGGAACCTGCTTGGGATCCTCAGTCTCCCTTTCTCTCTGCCTCTGTCTCTCAAAAATAAACATTGAAAAAAAAAAAAAGAAAGAAAGAAAGTTAGGTTTAGGGGTACCTGGCCGGCCCAGTCAGAGCATCTGACTCTTGATCTCTGGGTCATAAGTTCCAGCATGGCATTGGGTGTGGCGATTATTTTTAAAAAGTTTTTTTAAAGTTAGGTTTTGAGATGCCTGTCTCCCTCTTTCTGTGCCCCTCCTCTGCTCATGTTCTGTCTCTCTCAAAAATAAACATTAAAAATTTTTTTTTAAATATTGCATAAGTAATAAGTGTTAATGGTAGAAAAATAAGAAAATTTACCTAAATAAAAGGGGAATAAAAGTCATTTTCTTTTAAAAAAAATTTTTTTTTTTCCAACGTTTATTTTTGGGACAGAGAGAGACAGAGCATGAACGGGGGAGGGGCAGAGAGAGAGGGAGACACAGAATCGGAAACAGGCTCCAGGCTCCGAGCCATCAGCCCAGAGCCTGACGCGGGGCTCGAACTCCTGGACCGCGAGATCATGACCTGGCTGAAGTTGGACGCTTAACCGACTGTGCCACCCAGGCGCCCCTAAAAGTCATTTTCTAATATCACTATCCAGAGACACCTTAATGAGTTTTTTTTTTTCCCAAAGACATCTTAATATTTTACTAAATATCCTTTGGATATATTGTACACAATTTTTTTCAGAATGGGATTATATTTTGTAATCTGCTTTTGTCAATAAATTGTTTACCACATTTTGAAACTTGAAAATAATTTCATTCTTACTTTGAATCTAGGATTTTATGGAAGACCTTGGGTTATGGAACAGAGAAAAGAACTCTTTAGAAGGTAAATTTTTTACTTGTGAAGTAGTCTCAAAACTATCAATATTTCCTTTTATTTGAAGATAAACTAACACTGAATAGGCCATATGAATTTTGATGATTTCTCAGTTGCAGAAGTTATTTGACCTTGGTCTTTTACCTTTCCTTCACCTAGGCCAGGGGTTTTCAAAGTTTCTGGGGAAGCTGAATAGGTTTTGGGCTTTATCTGTGTCATTCAGAGCTATTGTTTTTATTTAAGACTTTAATTTGTTGGCATTCCTTATAATATTTAATTTTTTACAATTCCGCTAGATTACAAAAAGGTTAAAAGCTGTTGTCCCAGAATATTACTAGCTTTTTAAGAGATGGAGATGCTCCAAGGAAAGGAAAAATTTGGGATTTACAGCCTTTACATGTTGCCTATTTATACATATGTAATTTTCTTTCCCCTTAAGGCTCCAGAAATGGGAATTAAATACATACTTGTATGCCCCAAAAGATGACTACAAACATAGGATGTTTTGGCGAGAGATGTATTCAGTGGAAGAAGCTGGTAATCTTTTTCTTTTTAATCCATAAATTCAGAATATGGGAAGAAAAGAGCTGTAATGTACATTATAAGAATTTTATTAAATATTTCATTTTCTCTTTGTAGGTCGTTTCCATTTTTATTATCTGGTAAATTCTGTGTGAGTTAGTGTAGATTGAAAGAAGTACTCATGTTGGTGTGATTCATGGTTATGGCAGTCTGACTCCCACCTGTTCTGTAATCATAAATTATACTGTTTAACTTCTGTCAGTGGTCTAAACAGTGGGCCATTGAACAAAGAGGTACTAAAGCAGGACTAGGCCTGGGGCAGGGCAAGTGAGATGCCTGCCTTGGGTACAAAGTTTAAGTAAGGGACTCCAAAAAAAATCAGTGATGAAGATAAATAGTATCTTATGCAAGTTTTAAACCAAGATTAATGCAAAAAAAAAAAAAAATCCATGAGCAAGATACCAAAATTTTAAGTAAAGACAGGATCAGTATTACTGGTCCTTTTGCTTCAGACTCAAGAATGGCTTGGTCTTGATCACTTGATTACTTGGTTTTGTCTTTATTTAAAATAAAGACCTCACCCTAGTCTAGGCTTATACTGAAGTGAAAAGCCATCACAAACTATCCTTGTTATGTGTGTTCTTAATGTTAAGTTAAATACATAAATACATAGTAAATACATAGTAAATACATAGTGAATAGAGTAGGACATAACAGAACCTCCTTATAAATTAGACAAGTGGTGCTTTTCTTTGGGGACTTACAAACGGGGAAACATTTCATACTTGGAATTAAAATGGTACACATACGTAGCTAATAAGATAACTTGGTTATAGAGTGCAGCCAAAACACTGAAAGCAGAAAGTTTTCTTAAATTACAAAGAAGCAATTAAAATGTATCCCATCTCCATCTAGTGTTTTTGTTTACTACTCTATATAATTTAAGTGTGTGTTCAACCTAATTATTTTTTGGGTGCTGGTAATGAAATTTTATGTGATCAATAATCAAAATATAGTCAAATGACTATCTTGAGATACCACTGAAAGTTATGTAAAGATAGGTCTACTGGTGTATAGAATAGAATTTAGTTTTACTTAGGAAAATTGTCACATTTTTAAAACTTCAGATTTGTAATGAGTATTTTCTGTAGTTATAAAGACAAGGATTGTTAAGGCTGTCACTTAACCCTGGTTGTTAAGAACACATTTTTCTTCCAAATTATAAAGTAGTTATATGTAGATTTTTTTATATAAGAATTGCAGTTCAGAGACTGCAAAAAATAAAAACCATACATCTCAAACAATGTAGGAAATAAAAATGGCTTATGTTCAGTAAGAGAAGTAATGCTTAATTCAGTATTTCTGAGAAATGGCAATGAAAGAAAGAGAATGCTTTATTGATTTTAGGGTGACATTAAGCCACATGAGGTTTGTGGCATTTTGTATGACTTATCACATTGGACATGACCAACATGTAAAATTTCAGGGATTTTTCCTTTCTTGACCTATCGTAAATTGGAGAAAATGACCTCTTGTCTTTAGTTGAAAGGTGAAGGTTCTTTTAGTTTTCTGTGCTGCATTCTAAAAACGTGGACTCTCTTCTTCAGAGCAACTTATGACACTCATCTCTGCTGCACGAGAATATGAGATAGAGTTCATCTATGCTATCTCACCTGGATTGGATATTACTTTTTCTAACCCCAAGGAAGTATCTACATTGAAACGCAAACTGGACCAGGTAGCTTTACTTTTTCATTATTTCCCCCTGATTCGGTATACTGGAAACAAAGTTTTCTGAGTTGCTTTTAGTGATGTTAAAAGGACACCAAATTTATACTTCTTTGCTTCTGTACAATTTTTTTACCTTCATGCTTTTGATAGAGGATGTTTTCTAACATGAGTCAAGAGAGCTTTACTGGAGGTATCAGTGCTTCTCAGACTTTGGTTTGCATAAGAACTGCTATAGAAGAAATGCTTAGAAGTGATGCTTAAAAAGTTGCTAATAGGGTTCATTTCCAGAGATTCTTAAACTGACTTGGGGTGGAAATACAGACTTGGGAGTGGGGACTTACTTTAGAATTCAGGTTGTCCAGGGGTGCCCGGGTGCCTGAGGTCATGATCTCACAGTTGTGAGATTGAGCCCTGAGTCAGGCTCCGCAGTTGGCCTAATCCTTCTTAAGATTCTCTCTCTCTCTTTCCCTCCGTCCCTCCCCTGTGCATGTGATACCGCTCTTTCCCTTTCTTTCTCAAAAAAAAGAAAAAAAAAATTAAAAAAAATTCAGGTTGTCCAGAATCGCATTTTGAGAAGCTCTGTATATTATTGGGTACTTGACTGAATTTGTGATTGAGGTTAATAGAAACAGGGTGTTACCTGTTAGATGTAAGTGCCTTTACATGTAATATGTTAATATGGACAAGAGGTATAATCCAGTCTCCATATGGTTGACTGGTTTCCAAAGATCAGAAGGAAAACAGACTAGGTAAACAAGTAAGCTATTGGTAAGCCTGATTGGAATCTAAATTCTGCATAACATAAAAGCCGCACATTTTTTCTGGTAAAGTAAATTTGCTGATACATAATACATATATATGTTTGCGTGTTTCTTTAGGCAAAGGTTTATATTATTGATGGCATTAAGATGGTAAAAAATTTAATAAGGAGGTTTAATTTCCATGAATATGCTTTTTAAGAGGTTATCTCCCTATCTGATCAAATACCATGTTCCTTCTGATTCATGGACTAGTTAGGTTTATGTGCAGAGATTAATTAGGATCAGTGTGTCTTTGGGACTAGAACAAGCCTAGGTTTTTCATCTCTTGAGTTCACTTACTATTTCTGTTTTTCTGTCTGTCTGGTCTTCTATAATCAGCAGCCAGGGAGGTAGGGATAGGCCATATCGTTGAAGGTTTTTTGGAACATACTGCATTCAAACTCAAATGAAAAATGGGTTCCAACTTGTCTAGCTGTTTAACATAGAAAATGTAAAAAAAATTGGGGTGGCTTTGAACATTCTACTAAGAAAAATGTTTGACTTTTAGATAGAGCTGTTAAGTGTCTACATTAATATTTTTAATCCTATTTTTTATGTAAGCTCTGTGCCCAGTGTGGAGCTTGAAGTCATGACCCTGAGATCAAGAGTTGCATGTTTTACGGACTGATCCAGCCAGGTGTTTATTTACTTAAAAACAGCTGCTAAATCATCTTTTTTTCCCCCCCCGCTTTCCCTAGGTTTCTCAGTTTGGGTGCAGGTCATTTGCCTTGCTTTTTGATGATATTGACCATAATATGTGTGCAGCAGACAAAGAGGTATTCAGTTCTTTTGCTCATGCCCAGGTCTCCATTACAAATGAAATTTATCAATACCTAGGAGAGCCAGAAACTTTCCTCTTCTGTCCCACAGGTATTGTATATAATAGCTTTATATTTAACTAGACTTCTTGAAATACATCATTTTCAAAGAAATATATACGGCCTTTATTGTGTTGTCCCCTCTCCCTTTGGTGTATAAAAGTAGGAATTCTTTTTCTAGAAGACATTTCTCAAGGTCCTACACTTGAGAAATTTTAGGGACTAATAAATGGCAACTGAACAGGCAAAAGATTTCATGTATTTTTTAGTACTGGAAGTGTATGAACTTTACATTTTCAGGATTAAAGGAAGGATAGTATTATCAAATGTAAAACTAGAAAACAAATTACCATTGCTTTTAACTTAGTCACTTCTCATTTCCTCCTACTTGTTCCTTTTTTCTGCCTATGCATATCTGTATCTTTTTTCACTCCTCCTACTTCCATCTGGGCTCTTCTGGAATTCCAGGACTCAGCATAGAAAACTAGGGGCGCCTGGGTGGCGCAGTCGGTAAGCGCCCGACTTCAGCCAGGTCACGATCTCGCGGTCCGTGAGTTCGAGCCCCGTGTCCGCCTCTGGGCTGATGGCTCAGAGCCTGGAGCCTGTTTCCGATTCTGTGTCTCCTTCTCTCTCTGCCCCTCCCCCGTTCATGCTCTGTCTCTCTCTGTCCCAAAAATAAATAAATGTTGAAAAAAAAAAAAAAAAAAAAAAAAGAAAACTTGCTAAATAACGCCCCCCCCCCCCCCCCCCGCCCCACTTTTCCTCTCTCACCTTGCCTCCCTGGTTCCTTCCATTGATAATGTATTAGCCTCTCTTAGTTGCCTCTCAAAATTAGGCTTATAAGGAATTTCCCCTTGACTTCTTTTTCAGAAAGAGATAAATAAATTTGTTCTAAGAAATTTTGTCTGAATTATTTAACTTTGTGTATATGTCTGAGAATCCTGTGAGCCATGAACCTTATCTCAGAGGTCTGATATAACAGGCGTACTCAAATAATGTTTAATAAGATTATATTGGGAATTACTTAATTCATTGCAAATTACTATTTGTTATTTTTTAATGTTTTCTTAAATGTTTACTTATTGTTTTAAATTTAAAATTATGCTTTATTATTATTATTTTTTAATTTACATCAAGTTAGTTAGCATATTGTGCAAATAATGATTTCAGGAGTAGAATCCGGTGATTCATCCCCTACATATAACACCCAGTACTCATTCCAACAAGTGTCTTCCTTAATGCCCCTTGCCCATTTAGCCCATCTCCCTACCTACAATGCTTCCAGCAACCCTCAGTTTGTTCTCTGTATTTAAGAATCTCTTATGTTTTGTCCCCCTCCCTGTTTTTGTATTATTTTTGCTTCCCTTCCCTTATATTCATCTGTTTCGTATCTTAAATTCCACATATGAGTGAAGTCATACGGTATTTTTCTCTAATTTCGCTTAGCATAATACATTCTAGTTCCATCCACGTTGTTGCAAATGGTAAGGTTTCATTTTTGATTGCCGAGTAATACTCCATTGTATGTATGTATGTATGTATGTATGTTTCTGTATGCCACTTTATCCATTCATCTGTTGATGGACATTTGGGCTCTTTCTATACTTTGGCTGTTAATAGCGCTGCTATAAACATTGGGGTGCATGTTCCCCTTTGAAACAGCACATCTGTATCCTTTGGATAAATACCTAGTAGTGTAATTGCTGAGTTGTAGGGTAGTTATATTTTTAATTTTGGGGGGAACCTCCATACTGTATTCCAGAGTGGCTGCACCAGTTTGCATTCCCACCAGCAGTGCAAAAGGGTTCCTCTTTCTCCGCATCCTCACCAACATCTGTTGTTGCCTAAGTTAATTTTAGCCATTCTGACAGGTGTGAAGTGCTATCTCATTGTGGTTTTGATTTCTGTTTCCCTGATAATGAGTGGTGGTGAGCATTTTTTTCAAGTGTCTGTTTATCTGGGTGTCGTCTTTGGAAGAGTGTCTATTCATGTCTTTTGCCCATTTCTTCTTCACTGGATTGTTTGTTTTTTGGGTGTTGAGTTTGTTAAGTTCTTTATAGAGTTTGGATACTAACTCTTTATTTGATACGTCATTTGCAAATATCTTTTCCCATTCCATTGGTTCCCTTTTAGTTTTGCTGATTGTTTTCTTTGCAGTGCAGAAGCTGCAAATTACTATTTAGTTGCAGTTGAGTCTTAATAACATGGCGTATAATACTGCATTTTGTCTGTTATGATATTGTCAATTCATTTTGTTTGGCCTCTAATTGTAAGAGAAATGTAGCCAATTCAAAGTATGTAGAAAATACTAAACATTCTAATTATTTCTTTAGTAAACTTGTATTTCTAATGACTGTAGGATAATAAGGATTGATATGTATTATTGGGGGAAGAGTATCAGATTTTATGAATTGATTCTTATTTTTCTTTATTTTTAATTGATTCTTTAATGAACTATCCACTTGAGTTTAATTCCTTTGAGATACGACTTGGAAGTTCTTTATCATTTGTATGAAAAGAATTTAGAATTGGTAGACATTTTTTCCCCCCATTTAAAAACTCGTGACCATTTCACTCCTAACTATTTTACTTAATTTTCCTTTTTACATTCAGAATATTGTGGCACTTTCTGTTACCCAAATGTGTCTCAGTCTCCTTATTTAAGGACTGTGGGTGAAAAGCTTCTCCCTGGAATTGAGGTGCTTTGGACAGGTAAGTCTTTAAGATTTATACAGTAAAACTTTAGTTAACTAGAACTTAGAAATTGGTTTTTCTGGTTAATTGGATACTTTTTGAAAACAACTTTAACCAGAAAACTTTGTTGTTAAAATTCCCCTTTATGAAGTATACATTCTTCATTTAGTATAAAAAACATCTTTAAGGATTTTGCAGTGAATCTAAGTATCAGTTGCTGATAAATAATAGATGTGTAGGGAACTGGGCTAAAGAGTATTGATCTCAGCCATAGGGGGAGAGTGTTTTATAAAATGAAAGCTATCCTGCCGAATTGACAGTTATTAATCAACAAGCTGTATTATAATGGAAAAAGAAATTGTTTACATGAAATTTTTTTTTATGTTTATTTATTTTTGAGACACAGAGGTGAGCAGGGGAGGGACAGAGAGAGAGAGACAGAGACAGAATCTGAAGCAGACTCCAGGCTCTGAGCTGTCAGCACAGAGTCCGGTGTGGGGCTGGAACTCCTGAACCTTGAGATCATGACCTGAGTCAAAGTTGGATGCTTAACTAACTGAGCCCCTCGGGCACCTCAACAATTTGTTCCTTATAACATATCAGTTTGAGGAAGCCTGCCCAAACCTTAAATATCCATATCTTTTTACTACTAATTCCATTTCTAGAAATCTGACCTGAGGAAATATTGGGGAGGGGTTGGGTAAAACTGAACACTCAAAAAGACATGTTGCTGTGTTACTTTGAAAAGAAAAATTGTCAGAAAGTACATAAATGACAAAATACAATAAAAAATTGAATTCAGTATATTTTGAAGAATCATGTTTGAGAGTCTTTTAACAAATGGTTGTCATTATTTCTAGGTCCGAAAGTTGTTTCTAAAGAAATTCCAGTGGAGTCTATTGAAGAGGTTTCTAAGATTATTAAGAGAGCTCCAGTAATCTGGGATAACATTCATGCTAATGATTATGATCAGAAGAGACTATTTCTGGGCCCATACAAAGGAAGATCCACAGAACTCATCCCACGGTTAAAAGGAGTCCTTACTAATCCAAATTGTGAATTTGAAGCCAACTATGTTGCTATCCACACCCTTGCCACTTGGTACAAATCAAACATGAATGGAGTGAGAAAAGATGTAGTGATGAGTAAGTAGACTGCTTAATCCTTGACCTTGCGGGGAGACCTGGGGTTAACTAGAGCTATTGTCAAGTGCAGGTTTGTCATCATAATTTAAGAGATTTTTTGAAGTATGTTGTTTAGTCCTATGAGTGAGGTGTATATGTGAGAGAAGGAGGGATCAGAGGGCTGAGTGGCTTTGGACAAACTACTTAATAACTTCTTGGCCTCAGTTCTTTGCTCCCCCCAACCCCCCCCCCCCCCCAGTTCTTTACTTTTAAAATGTGACTTTGAAATCGGAGCACTAGACAAAGTAGTTTTTTAGTGTTCCTGTTATTCCTGGAATTATTCCCAATCAATTTATGTTTCCTGGTGATTTTTATTAAATGGGGTATTTTAGATCACTAGCTGTTACCTGAATTACTTCATATATCATTTAGATTTCAGCTTATATTAATGGAACATATTCTGTGTTGTCATTTTAGACATTGGCTTACTGATTTTTTATTCATGAAAAATTCCCAGTTGAGTTTCTAAGTAAGAATGCTGGCTAGTTGTTTATTCATTATATTTAAACACTTAGTAAGATTTGGCAAGTGCACCTTCCTGGCACTAAAGATGCAAAGAATAAAGTAGTCCCCGCTTTTGAAAAACATGGTCTGGTTTTGGATAAAGCATATAGGTGACTGTGCTGTTGTTTGATAAATGCTGAGGAAATTGTTTACAAAGTGCTGTGGGAACACAGAGGAGGGAATGATTATTTCTGCTAAGCAAAAGTGCTAAGAAACCATTTCCTAGAGGAGAGGATACTTACGAGTATCACAGTATGAGTAGAGGTGCCGGGCATGAAAGGGTTGGTGGACGAGAGATAAAAGCGCTGGACATTGAAAATTTGAAGTTATCTGAATTTGGGCTCATTTGGGGGTATGGGAATGTCACATCATGGTACTTGGGTATGGTATGTAGTCATATAGTTGTGTTCTCTTTCTCAGTTCTGTACTCCTTCCAGTTCTGTTTATTGGATTAATGCCTCCCTTTAAGGCTCTATCATTGTGGACCATCCCCTTGAATTAAAAAAAAAAACAACAAAATATAGTCTCAGTTCCCTCTGGGTACGTGGCATCTACCTCCTACCGCTTTTAAGGCAGAGCATGAAGCACATTGAGTGATAGCCAAACTGGGCCATGTGCAGGGAAATATGAAGGAAAGCTAAGAGTAGAAGGTTTTGGATACTAAGCCAGAGTTCAGACTTCATTTTCTCTAACACTATGCTGGTTTAGAGTTTCATTATGTGCTTATTTATTATCTGTGCTTAATATGTGGGTTCTCTATTGGTTTTTCTCTTTCCCCCTCAATATACTTACTAATTTGCTTGTATGTTTTCGTAATGATTTTCCCATTAATTTATAAGCCCCTCAAGGGTAGGGAATGTTATCTTTATGGAAATCATATGCCTTTAACTTCACATTCCCAACGATTGGCACTCTGAACATTTATGACTGACTTTTCCAGTGATTCTAAAATTAGTGGCTTTAAAAATTTTTTATTTTCAAAATTTATTTATTTGATTTTTTTTAGAGAGAGAATGCAAATGGGGGAGAGGGGCGGAGGGAGAGAGAGAGAATGATGCATCTTAAGCAGACTCCATGCTCAGTGCAAAGCCTGAGGCTGGGCTCGATCCCACGACCCTGGGATCGTGATTGGAGCTGAAATCGAGTCAGATCCTCAACCAACTGAGCCACCCAGAAGCCCCTGAAATTAGTGTTTTGTAGTTCATTTGCGATTTTACATTAAGCAATGCATTTACAATTTTTTTGGGGGGGGGTATTTATTTTCAGAGAGGGAGCGTGTGATGTCAGAGGGTCAGAGAGAGAGAGAGAGAGAGAATATCCCAAGTAGGCTCCACACTGTCAGTGCAGAGCCCGATGTAGGGCTTGAACTCAGGAACCATGAGATGATGACCTGAGCCGAAGTCTAGACCCTTAACCGACTGAGCCACCCAGGTGCCCCTACATTTAGCAATGCATTTAGATGACTTACAGGTGAAGTGGTTCAGTTAAGGGTCTTGGTTGTGTTTGCGTTTTTATGTTTAAGGTTTGTTCATGTTCCTGCTCCTTGTTTCTCTAGTTGTACTGTAACAACTGGTGTTTTGCATTTGTTCCTCTCACTTGTCAGGAGGCTTTTGTAATCAAAACTGTTTTTGTGTTTCTGTTTTTTTTTTGTTTTTTTTTTTTGCAGCTGACAGTGAAGACAGTACTGTATCGATCCAGATAAAGTTAGAAAATGAAGGCAGTGATGAAGATATTGAAACTGATGTGCTCTATAGTCCACAGATGGCTCTAAAGTTAGCTTTAACAGAGTGGTTGCAGGAGTTTGGTGTACCTCATCAGTATAGCAGTGAGTTTGGCCCTTTGTTATAAGGGGGTTTGGGTCACATGGTTGAATGGTAAAGAACATTTTGATGTTCCTACCGTAGGCCCGCAAAACAAAGTAAAATTTGGGAAGGGATCTAGAGAAATAAGGTTTTTAAAATCTTAACTTTTGGTCTGAGGTAGCTTTTATGATGGAATGCTAATTTGTTTTAAAAATGGTTTTTTTGGAATAATTATTTTTACATCTAGATCTTCAGAAGAGAAGATAATACATGTTGGCATATTTAGGGGATGTTTATCATTTGTTTCTTTTCTCTTCCCTCCCTACCTCCCTGGGGTTTAGAGGGATTGCACTTTTCTCAGGGCTTAATATTTGGAATCTCAAATTGAGGTTAGAGATACAGTAAGAAAACATTTCTCTAGATCTGATTTGTTCTGTTTCTAATTCTGATTATCTTTGTGGCAATTTGTTTTTGTAGGTAGGCAAGTTGCACACAGTGGAGCTAAAGCAAGTGTAGTTGATGGGACTCCCTTAGTTGCAGCACCCTCTTTAAATGCCACAACTGTAGTCACAACAGTTTATCAGGAGCCCATTATGAGCCAGGGAGCAGCCTTGAGTGGTGAACCTACAGCTCTGACCAAGGAAGAAGAAAAGAAACAGCCAGATGAGGAACCCATGGACATGGTAGTAGAAAAACAAGAAGAAACAGACCACAAGAATGACAATCAAATACTCACTGAAATTGTTGAAGCTAAAATGGCTGAGGAATTGAAACCAATGGACACAGATAAAGAGAGCATAGCTGAATCAAAATCCCCAGAGATGTCTATGCAGGAAGATTGCATTAGTGATATTGCCCCCATGCAGACTGATGAACAGACAAACAAGGAACAGTTTGTGCCAGGTCCCAATGAAAAGCCTCTGTATACTGTGGAACCAGTGACTTTGGAGGATTTGCAGTTGCTTGCTGACCTGTTCTACCTTCCTTATGAGCATGGACCCAAAGGAGCGCAGATGTTACGGGAATTCCAGTGGCTTCGAGCAAATAGCAGTGTTGTCAGTGTCAATTGCAAAGGAAAAGACTCTGAAAAAGTGAGTATGCTTGATTTATATCTGCTTCTCTAGCCTGGGTGCATCCCCATGCTGATGATATGACATCTTAAATGAATATATTGGTAACTAGCAGAAAATGGACCACATCTTAGAATATGCTTTGAAAGTGGTTTTGGATTCCGGTACATAGAGTTCCATAGTTTGACCTTATAGTGAAAAATGAAGGAAAGGCACAGTTGATTATTTCAGAAATACTTGTCAGTTTGGGGAGACACAGACTGTTACTGCTTGTCTAAAGAGTTTAAGCCCACATTTGCAACTATGTGGATGGAACTGGAGGGTATTATGCTAAGTGAAATTAGTCAGAGAAAGACAAAAGTCGTATGACTTCACTCATGAGGACTTTAAGAGACAAAACAGATGAACATAAGGGAAGGGAAACAAAAATAATATAAAAACAGGGAGGAGGGCAAAACAGAAGAGACTCATAAATATGGAGGACAAACAGGGTTACTGGAGGGGTTGTGGGGGGGGGGGATGGGCTAAATGGGTAAGGAGCATTAAGGAATCTACTCCTGAAATAATTGTTTCACTATATGCTACCTAATTTGGATGTAAATTTAAAAAAATAAATAAATAAATAAATAAAATAAAGAGTTTAAGCCCAGTGATCCTTTAATGTTTAGGATAAATTTCAGGGACCTGAAAATATAAGCAGTTTATTTTGTTATGCTTGCAGTTTTTGAGTCATATTTTTATCGATCCTCAATAGATTGAAGAATGGCGGTCACGAGCAGCCAAGTTTGAGGAGATGTGTGGACTGGTGATGGGAATGTTCACTCGACTCTCCAATTGTGCCAACAGGACAATCCTTTATGACATGTACTCCTATGTTTGGGATATCAAGAGTATAATGTCTATGGTGAAGTCTTTTGTACAGTGGTTAGGTAGGTACACCAGGAATAATCTCTTTTCCTCAGATATATTGTCCCTTAAAAATGAAGAAAAAAAAAGATTATCCCACAGGGAGAAAAATATTTAGGGAATTGGTGAAATCCCAACTGTGTTTAAATTCTTTGCTTAGATTTCTTTCAAAGGTACAGCCGTTGTTGGCTGACTTGAGGTGCAAGTCTCAGTAAATACATCAAGCACATTGATTTTTCTCCCTTGGGCTAATTCAACATAAATATCTTGAAAATGTGTTAGAAAGTACTGACTTTAACTTGCTCTGACTGAATGCTTCCTGGATGGAATCCTGTATACCACTTTTATCCGATTTGGAGATGAGACACTATGAATTGTGACTGTGTAAGCTCTCTGCTGCTTGCTGGGTCTTGATAACGTTAATGCTGTGTTTAACAGAACAATTGCTGAAATGACCTAAAGGGCCTGGCAAGAGGAAGCCATCCTCCCAGCCCTGTGCGCATGCGAGCTTTAGTGATAAGGCTATTCTGGTGCTACTTGGTATTATTTCACATGGCTTTTTCTTTATTCCTCTACCAAGTAATTGGTTTTAGCAGGGGATGAAAATTGCAATCCCTTAAAAACTCCTTCATTAAATTAACTTATGTATGTTTCTTTTGAAAATTGATTTTTTTGGAAAATCTCAAACTTGGTAAAAAGCACCAGCATGGCCAAGTTTCTCCAGGGACCTCATTTCATTTCCAGGTTTTCAATCCAGCTATAAGGAATATGTAATGGATGTACATACAGCACACAGCAGGCAGCAAGGCTGACTGACATGTCATAGTTTTCATAGTAGTCACAAACACTGTGATGGGTTACCTGGTCTTGTTTGTGAAATAGATATGTGAAATACCGTGAGCTGAGATTAAGGAGTAGTAACAGTGAGATTTCTCACTTTCTGCCTACATACTTTTGGACTCTTAAATATTAATGATAGCTTTCCTGGGACACAGCTAATTATCAGCCAAATGTAGAGTCTCTGTTAATTTGAAAATGTAGAACTTTGGGTTTCTGTATATATATGTATAGCCCAACAGATAGAAGAATTTTTTTTATGTTTATTTTGAGAGCAAGCATGTACGCACTTGTGTGCACAAGGACAGGAGACAGGCAGAGAGAGAGGGAGAGAGAAAATCCTAAGCAGGCTCTGCACTGTCAGCACGCAGCCCAATGTGCAGGGCTCGAACTCATGAACGTGAGATCATGACCTGAGCTGAAACCAAGAGTTGGACCCTTAACTGACTGAGCCATCCAGGCACCCCTAGAAGAGAGAATTTTGACCTATTGTTAAAAGGCTCCAAGACACCTCTTTTCTGTGATAGATATCTGCCTTTAGGCTCAGGAAATATCTCTACATTGGTTATTGGATGACAGCATTTGCTTTCCAGGCTTCTGGCCAAGGGGTTATAATTTCTCATAGGGATTTAAATCTTAAGTTTCCAACCTGAAATCTGGTTTCTTGGGCTTGGGAAAGTATCATTTAAAACATTTGATACTCCTCTTGTAATTCAAGAATTATTAAAAATTTAATTTTTGATTATGTACAGTATTTGTTTACTCTCAGATTTTACTTCTGTACTGTGCAATTATAGGAGCAGCTTTCCCAAATTGTGTAGGTAGCTATTGTACATCTCAAGTTCAGAGCATCTTAGAAATTTTAAATAATTATCTTGGCATGCACATAGCTTTACAAAAAGCTCACGACAAGTAGAGTATTTTCATGGATCTGTAGTGATATCAGGGAGTTACTGCTTAGAGCCCTTTGTTTTCCTCCTCTCTCCAGTCCAGCTGGCATTCAGTCCTTTAAAGAATGTGGCTATGCAGTACTTTTGATTACTAACGACTTCTATTATCTTCTTCCCCATTGTGTACAGATGGGAGAATCCTCAGCACAAGTGTCTACTACTATTGGATGGACAGCGGCAGATGTTCACAGCGCGTCATGATTAATTAGTTTAAGTTGAAAGGTCTATCTGTGAGGTAGCTCAGTTTTAAGGGCAGTAGGCATGAACTGAAGTCACGTTTGCGCAGCGACTGAGGCATTAACCATGTTTTCATTTATACAGCTCTTCGTACATGCAGCTTTTTATTGTAATAGTTGGAAGTGCTAGTTATGTTGTAGTCTCAAAGTGGGGGGTAGGGGAAATTGGCTGATCTTAAAGTTTGAGAGTATAGTTTTTTCCTGCAGTGTAAATTTACACTGAGCTATGGAATGGGGCAGGTTCTCTTAGCCTAAATTTTGACCCTATTTCATATTTATTTTACAAATCTACATATTATGTATGTTTTCTTAAAATACCCCTACCCCTAAAAAATGACAAACTTGGATATAATCTCTTAATGGGCCTGAATTGTGAACAAAAAAATTGGTTTGCTTTGGGACTGTCTGACTAGCACACTATATATTGTACTGATGAGACTGTTAACTTGAACAGGAGGTAGAATGCTGTCTTCCAATGGAAAAGAACTATATTGCGCTGCTTTATCTTGTCAGAAGACTAGGCAGGTGATATTGATTTGGCCTCCAAATATTTGCTTTAACTATTTCTTGTTAGCTTCCTTTATTGCCTCTGAAGTTGGTTACGTGGTGATCTTAATGCTGACTTCTGGACCTCAAACCCTGTTACTCCATGCCTGTGTTCAGTGCACTGCAAAAATTATAATCGTCAATCAGAGGAGCCAGATACTACCATACTTTTAAGAAAAGTATGTCTTAGCTGTGGATAAATTAGGAGCATCAGTTGACTCTCCTTAGTGCTCAGAATTTGTCCGACTACCGTTACTATTAGCCAAGTCTAAATTGGATCGTCCTTGTTAGAAAAAATAAAGTTTTCATTGTGTTTTGATGTCAACTTACTGAACAATTTCTTTTGTTTATTCCGTTGACCTTAGTTTTCTGACAAGATTAATCCTCCCCTTCCCCTTTTTCCCTTCCTGTACCCTTCCTCATAATGTAAAATGTGACTTCAGACAGGTTTAATTCCTTCATGGGCTGTGATAATAAAATGTCTCATTCATTTCACTTTCATAATTACTGTGATTTTACTACAGAGCAAACAGCTGGCTTGATTTTTATAGCTGTATCTAGGGAATATTACAGATTTGACCCAGACAAACTTGAGACTGGCTTTTCTTCCAGTAATTAAAGAGTAGAACTCTTAAAGTGATTATTCATGAATCAGAGGAAAAAACATCAGTATTGAAATTCTATCACAAATTTAAAAAAACTATTATCACAGCCTTGTCCTGAAACCCTGGATTATTATTGTTAGAGAGTTATTTCCACAAAGTGTTTGTTAGTTTGTTGGACGTTTGAGACCCCAGGAAATCCCCTTTCTCGTAACGTTCTCCGCTTGGATCTGATCTCAACAGGGTGTCGTAGTCATTCTTCAGCACAGTTCTTAATTGGAGACCAAGAACCCTGGGCCTTTAGAGGTGGTCTAGCAGGAGAGTTCCAGGTATCAATATGAATTCACAACTGAATTGACATTTTCTTTGTTTTATGAGAAACCTTATGTTGCGCATCAGATGGCTGGAAGGATTGGTCTGCCGAAGGCTTTCTAGTCCCAAATTCAATTTAGTTACATAGCTGGATTTTAAATCAAATTTTCCTCCTCTTTCACAGTAATTTCTGAAGGAGATGCTGCCAATTCCCCCCGCGCCTGCGAAGCGCAGCGGCTCTAGGTATACACTTCACATTGTTTCTTTGCAGGTCGCACACCATTTTAATCTGCGCCCGCAATGCACAATGCGCGCATGCTTGTCTGCCAGTGGAAACTCCATGAGCAAAAAGGATGAATAATTATGCAAGTGAATGGTGAAAGGGCTTTTGGATACTTTCCCGATTATTTTACAAATAAAACTTATATTTGAAAGAACAGTCTGTTAATGAAAATTTGAACAAAATAAGAAACTTTTTTGGATTGGAATTTGTTCATGGACTTTTCAGGTGCTCTACTTTTCTCCCCCCAACAGGTGCTCTGCTGCGCACAGCAAACTGAAGCGCATTGCTTTGGGGATAAAGCGTCTCCTGGACAGATAACCCTCTTCAGACCAAACCTCTCCTCCTGACATTCTGTTCTGCCATCTTTTAGTACAGAGATGGTCTATATGAGATTGGTTTTAAAAAAGTAGATTTGTGATACTGGAATAGATTTTTTATTTTTTATTTATTTTTTTACTATAAGTTTAAATCCCCATTAATATGCCACTAAAGCTATGTAACTCCGTTTGGGTAATTTCTATTCAGAAGCACCCCCTTTCCCCAGCAAAGAGGTGTTTGTTTTAGTAAAGCATAGTACACCCCTCTTCTTTAGGTCTGCCTGCAGTAGCCAGTTAATGTTAAGTTGGTAATCTGCAGTGCACACCCATTTAAAGAAATGGATCTCTTCCCAACACTAATCCATCTCCTTTTGTTTCTTCCCACAGCGTTTGCTGCCAATTGATGGGGCAAATGATCTCTTTTTTCAACCACCCCCACTGACTCCTACCTCCAAAGTTTATACTATCAGACCATATTTTCCTAAAGATGAGGTAATTGTCTACCTACCAACTTGGTATATGGTTATGGTGCTCACAAGTTTCCTTTGAACTCCCTTGTTAAGAGAATCTGTTCGGTACTTTCAAATAGGAACTTTAGGTGGAGAAAGTTAACTGAAACATTGAACACGTGAGGGTTAATGTTTAAGGGAGAATCTAATAAGGAGGTTAGACTCATAAACATTTTGAGCTAAGTCCCTTAAGTAAGTCCTCCTTTATGAAAATCAGCTGAAAGGTATTAGGGTGTGTCCAAGTGGTATGGTCCTTGGCTGATTTTCTCTAATATATTAGTATTTTATAATTCCCAGTTGTGAAGTATCTACCGGCTGTTGACAGTCAGCTACAGGAAACAGGAAGCCTGTTTAAAGACCATTAACACGTTTAAAAATTTTTGGATGTATACAAAACTGAGAGGCTCAGCAGCATAGTTTGCAGCATTTTGAATCTACTTCTTAACTGCCTAAAACCATCTCCTTTGAAACAATTCTCAGTGTTTACTATACCATGCTGTTTTCTACTGATTTTACAAGTATGATTCAATGAATAAATATTAAAGCAGAGGGGATATTTATGACAGGCCAGGCATTTTGTTACTGAAGTCCAGTCTGACTCACTGAGCCCTATTGTTAATTTCTGTTGCGATTTGTCTTGATGTGTTGCTTAACTAGATTATATTTTCAGGCTTCCGTGTACAAGATTTGCAGAGAAATGTATGACGATGGAGTGGGTTTACCTTTTCAAAGTCAGCCTGACCTTATTGGAGACAAGTATGTGATGAAGTGTTTGGATTTGTTGGATTTGGGAATAACATTTCATAGCCACGTTCATCAGGTTAAGGGGAGGTGATGACTAGAAATAAAGTTTTCTAGAAATTCCACTTTAGTTACAATTAAATGTGAATATTTACATGTGTGTATTTTTTGTTTTTTTTCTTACACCGAATGTAGTTTCTGTAGGTTGCCATTCAAGTACGTTAAGGCCTTAACGTCACTGAAGTCTAAAATTTGGGGTTAAAAACTCATTCTACCCTCTTTTCTTCTGAGCAGGTTAGTAGGAGGGCTGCTTTCCCTTAGCCTGGATTACTGTTTTGTCCTAGAAGACGAAGATGGCATATGTGGTTATGCCTTGGGCACTGTAGATGTGACCCCCTTCATTAAAAAATGTAAAATTTCCTGGATCCCCTTCATGCAGGAGAAGTATACCAAGCCAAATGGTGACAAAGAACTCTCCGAGGCTGAGGTAATAGCAGGTTTAGAATTATACTACAGTAGTTTTAAAGTACTTACTAAGGTAAAGTAAGCAGAGATATCTTAAAATTTCAGTACTTTCAATAGGCGCTTGGGTGGCTCAGTCAGTTGAGTGTCCAGCTCTTGATTTCAGCTCAGGTCATGGTCCCAAAGTTGTGGGATCCAGCCCCTTGTCAGGGTCCACACTGAGTATGGAGCCTGCTTAAGATTCTCTCTATCCCTCTGTTCCTCCTCCAGTTTTGTATGTGCGTGCTCTCTCATGCTGTCAAAAAAATGTCATTGCTTTCTAAATTCTCTACAGAAAAGAATTCTTACTTTTTTTTTTTTTTTTAATTTTTCAGTTTTATTTATTTTGAGAGACAGCACAAGTGGGAGCGGGGCAGAGGGAAGGAGAGACAGAATCCCAAGCAGGTTCTGTGCTATCCGCAGAGCCCTGTGTGAGGCTCGAACTCCCGAACTGTGAGATCGTGACCTGAGCCGAGATCGAGTCAAATGCTTAACTGACTATGCCACCCAGGCGCACCCCTTTTATTAGTTATTCTTTTTTTTTTTTTTTTTGATGTTTATTTTTGAAAGAGAGAGTGAGTGTGAGCAGGGGAGGGACAGAGAGAGAGGGAGACACAGAATCTGAAGCAGGCTCCAGGCTCTGAGCTGTCAGCACAAAGCCCAGTGCAGGACTTGAACTCACGAGCCGTGGCCAAAGTTGGACGTTTAACCAACTGAGCTACCCAGGCACCATTCTTAAGTGTGACATATTCCGTTGTTTCCTCAGCATTAGGAGTTTTTTTTTTTTTATTTGGAAACATTGTTATAATACTTCTTAAGTAAAAACAGAATATAGACAACTAAAGAACCTTTTTTTTTTTTCCTACCCTGTTGTGAAGTACCCAAACTTAAATGGTCTCTTCTTTGGGTACTCAGGGCAAGTTAATTAAAATCTTTCATTTGCTTGGTTGTAGGGGGCTCACTTGCCTTCTCAGTAATGTATTTCTCATTGTAATAAAAAAAAAAAAAAATAGAGGTGAGCTGCCCTGAGAGTCTATTTGCAGATAGGAGTACTTCTTGTCATATGTCTGCCCTGTCCCAACTTCAGTGAATTTTTCGTATATAATTTATGATTATTTTGATCTATGCATCAGCATATGCATTTTATTTTAGCATATGCATTTAAAAAAACAGTTCCTTCTTGATAATGTTTATGCCCAATAAATACTTGTAGAGATATATTTGGACTCTTCCATTTGTGACATGGCTTTTTTCTTCCATGTTGTTCCTTTTAGCCTTTTCTGAAATTCTTCTCTTTCCCATACCAGTTTACTTATATTCTCTCTAGAGTTTATTCCTATTTTTTACCTTCTCCTCTAGCCAGATGGCTGTGTAATAAGAGGCTGATGTGGAGTAGCCTCACTTACTTGTAATTACATAGATATTAACTACAGTGTGCTGGTGATTGAGCTGTTGATGCATTACTGTTTTATATTTGACAATTACAGTTTTCAGCATAGGAACATACAAAGAATGACCAGTGGGTCTACTGTAACCTCTTTTACATTCACATTTTTGTGTAAGCAATACAAACTTAAATTTTTTTTTAAATTTTGAATATTTTTAGATTTAACAAAGATAATACAAAATTCCTCTATTACCCCTCACCCATTTTTTACATTTGTCCAAGTCTTAAGAAACCAGCTTTGCCGCAGTACTATAAACTCCACACTTTATTCACTTGTTTTTCCATTAATGTCCTTTTCTGTTCCAGGATCGAATTCAGAATACCACATTACATTCAGACAAATGGTTTTAAAATTTTTTTTTTTTTTCCAACATTTATTTATTTTTGGGACAGAGAGAGACAGAGCATGAACGGGGGAGGGGCAGAGAGAGAGGGAGACACAGACTCAGAAACAGGCTCCAGGCTCTGAGCCATCAGCCCAGAGCCTGACGCGGGGCTCGAACTCACAGACCGCGAGATCGTGACCTGGCTGAAGTCGGACGCTTAACCGACTGCGCCACCCAGGCGCCCCCAGACAAATGGTTTTAAAAGTGAAAATGCTTCGGCTAGAATTATAAGCTAATTAATTCTTTATGTGATAAGTACATAATGACTGGAAGAGTTACTGAATGTTGCTTTCCTTTTCCTATTGCTGGTTTCTGTAGTTGGGATATAGATGTATAATGAGTTACTGAAAATCAAGAGATTCTTTCAAATTTTTACAGAAAATAATGTTGAGTTTCCATGAAGAGCAGGAAGTGTTGCCAGAAACTTTCCTTGCCAACTTCCCTTCTCTGATAAAGATGGATATTCATAAAAAAGTAACTGACCCGAGTGTAGCCAAAAGCATGATGGCTTGCCTCCTCTCTTCACTGAAGGCTAATGGTGAGTACATATTCGTGTAGTTGCTGGTGTTTGGGCTAGGTGGAGACAGGACAGAAAGAAATGAATTACACTGAACTCGCATTCCCTTCCTCGCCATGTATGGTTTGGCTTCTGAATAATTAGTGGTATAAGAATTGCATGTATATTAATCATTGGAAAATGTTGATCTTTTATACTATGAATGCTTATTTTGAGCCCCATTTAAATGAGAAGTGAATACATGAGCTTAAATTTATTTTGCCAGGAGACTCACTGTGATAATTGGAAATTAAATGAACCCTCAAAAGAAGCTTCATTTAGGAATACACAGTTGATGGGCTCCTGGGTGGCTCTGTCAGTTAAGCGTCCAACTCTTGATCTCAGCTCAGGTCTTGATCCTAGGATTGTGAATTCAAGCCCAGTGCTGGGCTCCGCACTGGGTATGAAGCCTACTTTAAAAAAAAAAAAAAAAAAAAAGAATGCAGAGTTGCCTTTTTTTAAAAGTTTATTTTGAGAGAGCATACAAGTGAGAGCGGGTTAGGGGTAGAGAGAGGGAGAGAGGATCCCAAGCAGGCTCTGTACTCTCAGTGTGGAGACCAACCTGGGGCTGTATGTCAAAAACTGAGATTATCACCTGAGCTGAAATAGAGTTGGACGCTTTACCGACTAAGCCACACAGGTGCCCCAAGTTGACAAATTGTTTTGAGTGTTGTCTAAACTCAGCCTACAGAAATAATTTTGCTTTATATTCGTGGTATGAAAATTTTTTCTGTAAATGTCTAGGTAATAAATACACTCCAGTGGCCACATACAGATTTTAATTACATATTCTTTTTTAAATTAAGTCCCATACATTAATTTTTTTTGAAAAAAATTTTTAGAGAGAGTGTGAGTAGGGGAGGAGCGGTGGGGGGGGGGGGGGGTGAGACACAGAATCCAAAGCAGGCTCCAGGCTCTGAGGTATCAGCACAGACCCCCATGCGGGGCTCAAACCCACGAACTGTGAGATCGTGACCTGAGCCGAAGTCAGACACACTCAGCTGACTGAGCCACCCAGTGCCCCCCACCATACATTAATTTTTTTAATGTTTATTTATTTAGAGGGAGAGTGCAAGCATGGGGGTGGGGCAGAGAGAGAGGGAGAGAGAATCCAAAGCAGTATCCGTGTTGTCAGCACAGAGCTTGACTCAGGGCTTGAACTCCGAAACAGATCATGACCTGAGCTCAGATCAAGAGCCAGATGCTCAACCGACTGAGTCACCCAGGTGCTCCTAATTTTTTTAGGGTAAGCTCTATGCCCATTGTGGGGCTTAAACTAATGACCCTAAGATCAAGAGTCGCATGCTGTACGTAGTGAGCCAACCAGTTGCTCCTACATACTTTTTTTTTTTTTACACAGCCTTTAAAAAATGTAAAAAACTATTTTTAGCCCTTGTACGGTACAAAAATGAGCAGCTTGTTTGAGACCTCTTTAGAGGGTTGTTGTTACTTGGGAGTGCACTTAACTGTTACATCTTTGTATCATTTGAGTCAGTGGTATTCCTCTTGTGGAATAATTTAAACAACTCTTTGAAGATAGTATAATTCTTAGTGTTGTGCTTAGAACTGAATCATGCAGGTATAGGAGGTATGTCTTAGAATGTACAACATATTCTGGTTATATTGGCTTGTGACATAAACTGGAATGGCCTTTGCCCTGTGGGCTCTTCAAAGGTACTTTGTATTAAAACATTAAACAGAGGTATTTTTTGCATTGAGGTTTCTTACATCCTCTTCCCCAAAAGATTTTCTGGGGAAGAGTTTCACTGAATTTTTTTTTATTTGCCAGTAATATTTTATTTTTATTTTTATTATTTTATTATTTATTATAATAATTATTTTTATTTATTTTTTAATTTAATTTTTTTATTTTTTAAAATTTACATCCAAATTAGGTAGCATATAATGAAACAATGATTTCAGGAGTAGATACCCATTTAGCCCATCCCCCCTCCCACAACACCTCCAGTATCCCGAAGTTTGTTCTCCATATTTATGAGTCTCTTTTGTTTTGTCCCCCTCCCTGTTTTTATATTATTTTTGTTTCCCTTCCCTTATGTTCATCTGTTTTGTCTCTTAAAGTCCTTATATGAGTGAAGTCATATGATTTTTGTCTTTCTCTGACTGGCTAATTTCACTTAGCATAATACCCTCCAGTTCCATCCACGTAGTTGCAAATGGCTTCACTGAGTTTTTTTAATGGAGGTATTTTTGAGAATTAAGAACTGTATATATTTAAGGTGTACAGTTTGATGATTTGAAATAATTGTAATTACCACATTCAAGCTAGTTAACATATCCGTCATTTAATATAGTTGCCGCTGCAGTATTCAGTATTGATGAATACTAATATTCATTGAATATTCATAAGAATTTTAAAAATTGTGGTATGAAATTTAGGGACTGGTATAGATAAGCTCCTACTGTCACCTATTTGAAATATATTAAAGATTCATGACAACTCCTATCCATAATTCCAGTTGACATTTACATTTTGAATATTTGTTTTATTTCTAGGCTCCCGGGGGGCTTTCTGTGAAGTGAGACCAGATGATAAAAGAATTCTGGAATTTTACAGCAAGTTAGGCTGTTTTGAAATTGCAAAAATGGAAGGATTTCCAAAGGATGTGGTTATACTTGGTCGGAGCCTGTGAAATTTGTTGGCACTATGAACTGTCCGAAAGTCTCTGAACTTCACTTGGTCGGTGGTGGTTGGGGTCTTCATACAGTTCAGCCTCTGGAATGGCAAAATTAATCAGCCAATTTGGATTGGAAACGAAGACTATGTAAAACTCACCCATCACACTTTGAGATTACTCACTGGTTGGAAGGTTGTATTGATGCAAATCCTGTCTGAAACAGATGTGGGCCTCCTTTGTGGGGCTTGTGTTAGGTGCCAAGACCTCTTACATGGGCTTATAGGGAGGGGGTCTTCAATAAATGTAGTCAGCACTGTGTTCTGCATCCAGCGTGGTTGCATTTCTCACCTAAGAGTAATTAGAATCATTTGTCATCCTCCTTGATTTATTGGAAGAAAAATGTCTTTCATTCTTTGGAGATATGGCAGAGATGAGAAAGATTTAGTGGGTTTCAGAGGCTTCAGGGTAGAGATTCCAAGTGGGATGGTTGTGGCATAGTTTAAGCTGAGTAAATGATTTTAATTTGGGGCAGTTTTTCTGCTCTTTGTAAAGCCATGGCCAGTTGTCTCTTGTAGTGACCATTGGTTCAGGCATGTTGTGCTTTGTAGGGACAAATGTGCATTTGTTTGTGGCAAAAGCCTAAAAATGGCAGACTTGTAAATTTTTTTGTATATAAACTAGCTGTAACCTGAGTATCCTTTGTGTTCACTGTTTTTGTAATTTTTTTCCTTTTGAAAATGAAAGGGTGTGTGGTTCAGGATGGCACTTTGAATAATGTAAATCAGTGGAAGATGGATTTTCTTTACTTTGGCTTTTTTTTTTTTTTTAAAGAAGTTTTATTGTTTTTAAAGTGCCTCCCACCTAGGGCTAGGCCATGACCACTTTGGGTATGAGAGTCTAATTTCATGGGACTCAGTCTTGCAAAGTGCAGTCACTTCTGGAAATTAACCTCAATGCAGGTCAGCATGTGAAATGTTAGTTTTGACATCAAGTAGGGTTCAGGGACTTACTGGTCCCATTTGCCCGGAGATCAGTTGTCCTTTAATTTCAAGATCTGTTACAACTGGTTTTATTCAATCAGAGTCTTTAATTGCATGTTTGTATCTAATTTTTTTAAAAAAATGAGCACACTTTAACCAATGACTTAAGGTTACCCTTTTCTTTTTCCTTTAACCAGATTCTGAAAGCTTCATGTATTTTAATTTAGATTTGGTGTTTTTAGGGGTTCTGAGCATGAGGTTAACAGGTAATCTCTGCAGGATTCATTTTTTTCATCATGGATTCCTAACAGTATTTTGTTATCTTGCTTCCCTGCAGTTTTGTTATCAGCTGTTTTACTTTGAGCTGAGGTGGGAGGGGCAAGGAAAAGGCATCTTCCTTCAGGAAGAAATTCCATCAGTTTGGGCTTTGAATCTTAAAGCATTGTGCCTAGTGGTACCTAGTGACTTTGAACCAGGGCCTGTGAGTGGGCACTGAGTTGGTAAGATGAATGGAGAGGAGGAAGGAGGCCTCTTTATTTTCAGGGTAGAAACCTTTAACTGATAGAAGACCTAAGAAGGCTAAGGGGAAGGGAAGAGCTCTACAAGATGCTGTATAAAACAGTTTAAGGTCACTTGGTTTTCTCTTTAAGTACATTTTGTACTCTAGTGGACAATTCTAGCATTTATTTGGAGGATTTCAGTGTCAATCTATGGAATCAGGATTTTTAGCAAGCTTGCTTGTGGTTTTATCTTGGCTTATAATAATCATTTTGGCTGGTCTGGTCACAGATGCTAACCATGAAACAGATGTCCAGGCCTGTACCTTCATCATTCTAGGATGGTAAAGTGCTATGCTCTCTTCTATGGTTATGAATATTTATTAAGGTTGGAATGACATTTCATTGATTGTTCAGATCACAGCTCAGTTCCTGTAGAAAACGAACTGTAAAACTATCTGAAGACCATGCAAGAGGCAAAATAAAACTTGAAGTGAATGTGTGTGGTGGTGTACTGTGTAAACCTACTTCCTGTTTCTGCTCTGTACCTTTTCTCATGCCTTTCATGTCTCACAAGCATCTTCCGTAGCTGTTCACGTTGGGGGATGCACCTTCCTATTCCCGTCTCCAGTAAAAGACTTCCTTCCAGATTTTCTTCATGGCAAGGTAAAAAAGGAAGACTAGTTCTTGGCCAAGCCACCCTCCTCCCACAGTTATATCCTGGGTGGGAGTTAGGGCCCCTAGTTTGAATGCGTTCCCTCCCATCTAGTAGGATAAGGAACACACTTTGCCTGATTGGTCAAAAGGTGAGAGGTGGGGGTGGGGGAGTTGCCCAAATTATGGGACATACTACTCTTAAGGTGGAAGGGTGTTCTGGGCTGCAATTATAGGCTTCAAAGTACGTTTGCCAGAAATAGCCGCTAGCTGCACATTGAAGCTAAAACATCCTTTCCTAGCAAGCGCCCGCCTCCAACCAGCATATTAAGCTCAATAAAGAGAAGCCTTCTAGATAGTGAACTTCTCTGGTCGTTAAGAGCAGGAAGCATAGCCGCATATTGGAAAGAGGGCCGAGTGGTTCCATGGTTCCAGTAGAAAATAAACCCATGGGCAAAAAGTCTTCCTTCAGGAGCCTCGGCTCTCTTGGAGGAAAGGCAAGGCAAGTAGCGTATTTCCTTTGCTTTTATGAGGAAAACGCTGCCTTGAAACTCGCCTTTACTAGGGGAATTGGAAAGGTTTCTGTTTTTGTATCTATTCTCCCTTTGACGAAAACTTGCCCTGGATTGGGGGAGTGGAGACAGCAGAGGGTGCGAGGAGCTAGAGAAAATGGAGGCAGGAGCCGCCTTCAGAGAGCCGTGGTCATGGAAGTGCGGAAGGACATTAACATTAAGAAATCCATGCTTCTCTGACCCTTCCATGCAGTCCCGACACACAGGTTTGACCAGAGGCCCCCGGCCCCCGGGGGAGAAAGCCCTAGGTCCGGTCGCGCCTCGTCCTCCTCTCTCAAGTGCCAGCGGCTCCTTTAATGGGCGGGGCCGGAACGCGCTGCGAGTCCCTCGCTTTATACGTGTCGGGGGGCGGAGCTTCCAGACGGCCCTAGCAGCATGGCCGCCGGCGCCGCCGCCGCTTTAGCGTTCCTGAGTCAGGAGAGCCGAGTCCGGGCCGGGGGGGTCGGGGGTCTGCGGGTCCCGGCTCCGGTCACTATGGACAGTTTTTTCTTCGGTATTGAGGAAAGGAGGGGATGAGGGTGGTGTTAGGGCGGTCAGGGGCAGAACAGGAATGCAGATGAGTACACTACGTGGGTTGAGGCGGAGGGGGCCCCGTGCGCGGCAGACCAAGCGGGAGGGGGTGGCGCGACCGCTGTCCCAGATGTGCCGGGCGGAGCCCAGGACAGAGCGCCCCTGGTGTTCCTGAGAAGTGGGTGCGTAAATGGCCGGTCACACCATGGCTGCACGTGACAGAGGTTTGGTGGAACGCCCCCCACGCACACTCAGGCACGTTCACACTGTTCCCTCTTCCAGGCTGTGAGCTCTCCGGCCACACCCGCTCTTTCACCTTCAAGGTAGAGGAAGAGGATGAATCGGAGCATGTGCTGGCGTTGACCATGGTGAGGGGCGGGGAAAGGTGGTGGTGGTGAATCGCTGGACCTGAGCAGGCAACTCGGGGGGCCTCCAACCGCCCCCCCCCCCCATCCCTTTACTGGGAGTTCCCTCCTCTGCCTAACTCCCACATGGGCAGCTTTCCTGCCTGAGTGATCCAGGGACCACTGGGGTGGGGCAAATTATAGGGTCGATGCCTCCACAAGGATTGTGGTGTCAATCCTTGCTTGGGGAGACCCCAGGGTTCTGTGTACTCTTCCCAGCTCTGCCTCACCGAGGGGGCCAAAGATGAGTGTAATGTGGTAGAAGTCGTGGCCAGGAATCATGACCATCAGGAGATTGCAGTCCCTGTGGCCAATCTCAAGTTGTCCTGCCAACCCATGGTGAGTTCTCAGGCATATGTTGAGGTGGTGGTGGCGGTGCTGGTGGTGGTGGTAGTGATAGTGTGGTTGTTAGGAATTGAGGACCCAAGGACACAAGATGGGATGGGCCAGGCCTTCATCCTTGTCTTTCTTCCAGCTCAGTTTGGATGACTTCCAGCTCCAGCCACCTGTAACCTTCCGCCTGAAGTCAGGTTCTGGCCCTGTGCGCATCACTGGGAGGCACCAGATTGGTGAGAGTCTTCTCCTTTGTCTAGTGGGTTCTGCCATCGAGTTTCTCTTCCCCACCACCGCCCTCTACACTCCTGCCCCATCCTATCCTTATCTCCTAGTGGAGCTTCCATACAGACTATGTGTGATGTATCCTCCACTTTTTGTCCTACTTAAGCCTACCTCCTGCATGAAACCTGTCTCAGCTTCTCCACCTGCACTAACGTGGTCTTCTTTGGCTCTTTGTCATCTCTCATTTAGTATCTGAGGTTCTTCCCACCTAGACCATAAGCTCTGGGAGATCAGGATCCCTGGCACCACAGGGCATGTGGCATGAAGGGGGTCTGGCTTTAACCTCCTCCTCTTTTACTGCTTATGTATCCACCAGTTACTATAAGCAATGACGTTTCTGAGGAAGAAGAGAGTGAAGAAGGGAGTGAGGAGGAGGAAGCTGAGTTGTGCCCCATCCTACCTGCCAAGAAGCAGAGGGGCAGGCCCTAGCCTTGGTGAGTGGGGAGAGGGGTGTCCAGCAAGGTCTGGGATGGGGCAGGAGGAGCACGTGAACACGGCCTTGATGCTGACCCCTTGTTTGCTCTCCCTCAGGTCAGCTAGCTGCCTGCTACGTGTGCCATGCACTATGTTCCTGTACAAGTTTCAAGAAATTTAAATGTGTCTTCTCCGTTGAAGAGGAGGGATGGATGGGTGGGTGGGTGGGGTCTTGGGCTGGTGCTTGGAGAGAGGGTGGTCCTATTCTTCATAAGGGCCCTGGTGTTTCTCTAATCTTATGCCATATCTGGGGCTTCCCTTTTCTCCAGGAGTGGGAGGAACTCTGAACTTCACTCCTGACCCTCTCTCCCCACTTGCCTGTGAGATTGGAGGTCAGCATCTGAAGCTCAGGACTACACATTTTTAATACTTTTTACATTTTTGGATAAAGGCTGTAATAAAGTGATGTGGAGGTTTTTTTGCAACTCATTTGTGTGGCTTCTTTACCTGCTGGGTTGACATTCCCCTAGAGGCCACCAGGTGGCACTGTGGCAGCACCGAGGGTGGCCCTGGGCCTGGGGAGGGTGAGGAAATGTGGGATCCTGCTATCCCTAGGACCCCAGGGGCCAGGCAAGGCCTGGGCCCCAACTGCCTTACTAAAAGAGGACCTCCCAACACCAAGCCCATTCTCAGTCCCTACAGGTGGGGGAGGGCCATCCCAGGAGGTTATCAGCATCCAAACAAGGGGCCTGGGCCTCTGTCAGCACTCAGGCTGATGGGCAGGGGGCAGATAAAGGGGCTTAAGCAGTCCAAGGAATGTGCATCCCTAGCCCCATGAGGGGGCTCAGGCCCTGAGAGGGCCTGTGAGGGGAAAGGCAGAGGCTAGTCTTTGCTCCTCCTTCCAGTCTTGCAGGCTGTCTCTGAGCGGGTCTGGGCCCTTAGAAACCTGATTCCAGGGGCCAGATGGAGGGGACTGGCCAGATTGGGTGACAGGGAAACCAGAATCCGGGTGGCCTGGCATATGGGGGCAGAGAGGGTCCCCTGGGATTCAACCTCCTGGGCTAAGGGGTTCCTGACCCCCAGCACACCGCCTGGTGTGGGGAATCTCTGGTGCCTGTAATCAGGTGTTCTGGGGTGTGGGTGCTGCTATGCCAGGAAGAGAAAGGGAAGTACCTGGTGTGAGCATTAGTGTGTATGTGACCAACTCTGAGGTCAGCAGTTCAGCAGCTGTGTTGATGTGGGAGGGGGGCAGTATTTCAATGTCCCACAAACAAACAAACAAACAAACAAACAAAAGGTTAACTCCTGAGACAGCCTGGGGCCAGACATGCTGAGGATGGACAGAGTACAGTGCCTGGTGGGATGGTGGGGCCAGGCCCACTCCCTCCCACACTGGCTGCTGGGCAAATGAGTGAACAAGTGGGAGGGATCTCTAGATAACCCGAAGGGGCTGGTATTGGGGCAGGTAAGGTAAACTTTGGAGAGAGTGTCCCACAACACGGAAAAGCATCCCTGCTTCAACACATCCTTGGAGTAGGTTTCCCCACCCCTCCTGGTGAGAAGCTGAGGTTCAAGCTCTAACCTCCCTTTTTCTTCAAGTTAAGGATAAAAGAAGATGATTTCTCTCTGGGTTGCAGTGGTCAGGGTCGTAGACCCCTTTCTCCTCTCCAGGACGACTGAGGTGCTTCCATCAGGAACCAGCGTAGCGTGGTGGGGGAAGTCAGGCTCGAGACCATTCACCTTTCTGTGGTCGTGAGGGAGGGGGAATGCAGCTGGCGCCCTCTGGTGGGTGAGGTTGAAACCACCTGTGGCCGTGCGGCTCCCCACGCCGCCTCGCAGGGGGCTAGGTGAGTGGTCTGGGCCGCCTAAGTTTAGGCAGAAAGCGAGGAGTAAGTCACTGAGGCTGACTTCACTCGTTCTTTGATTCGCTAGAAGAGGTCCTGTTAGAGCCCTTCCCTTCCTCCTCTCGCCTATAACCTCCAGAGTCCTCAGCATGTGATTGGTTGGAGACTCAGGAGACCGGCTGAGCGCAGAGAAGTCATCTCTGGGGGAAGCCTCCCCAGTCAACCCCTCTACCCCCTGCGCGTGGCCCCGTCCCGATATTTACCCCCTGCGAAGCTAGTGAGCGCTCATTGTAAGCCTTGACTGTTTCCTGCGTGGGTCTCCGTGCAGCCCAGGCCGGCGCCTAGCACGCTCCTGCCCGCAGTGGGGACCCAATCCACACCTTCCCCCTTCTTCCAGGAGTTTCCTGGCCCAAAAGGGCGCCCCGCGGACAGAGTTGGGGGTTGTTTTTTCTCCCTCCCCGCTCCCGCCTCTCCTCGATGCCCCTTCTGCCAGCTCAGCGCACAGTAGGAGCACTGCCAATTCACTTTGGCCTCGGAGCGCCGAGGGATGAAGGCGTACATCCGCGGTTTGCAGACCACTGGAGGATGGGCAGCCTTGTTATTTAGGGTGCGAGGGGAGACGACTCCCTGGCGGGGTCCGAAGTGCTTAACGCAGTCTCTGCGATTTGCATTTGAACAGTCGGTGGAGAGTCCGCGGCGCTTTGAACGCCGGGCGCAGGAGGCGCGAGTAGGAGCAAACTTCAATCCAGGCAGCCCGCGCCGGCTGGTGTGGATTTGAGGGGCCCAGGGTGGGCCTGGGGCGAGGGATGCGTTTGGAAAGAGGCTGAAGGTGTGTGTTTGGGTCCCCGCGAGGGCGTGTTTGCGGAGAGGGGCTGTTTGTGTTGGCAAGGAGTGTGTGTTTGTGTTTGCAGGAGGCGAGGGTGTGTGTGTGTGTGTGTGTGTGTGTGTGTGTGTGTGTTTGTGTTTGCGGAGTGTGGGGGCGGCCAGGAAAGGTGGCCCGGCTGTCACTCAGCGATCAGGTTGACAGGCGCTCCCTCATCAGGGCCAAGGAGCTCTGATTGCAGATTCGAGGAAACAAAATAGCAATTGTAATTACGGGGCTTTGATAAGATAAAGGAAGGAGCGAGCTGGCCGGGAAGCGAGCAAGCGAGTGAGGGAGGGACAGAGCGGCCTGCTGGGGCCCCGGCAGAATATTTGCATCTGTCACTCAAAGGGCTGATGGAGCAGTACCTGGCACCCAATGTGAGGGTGTCCCCATCTGCTCCCCTTCCCACCCCTGCCCCAAGCCATAGACTTTTGGGGAGATGCGAAGAATCTCCCAAACTGATGAGCGTTCTAGTTTGGGAGAAAGTTGTCCAAATGCAAAGGAATTCTTTCCTATAGAGAGGCCCCTTGATAGAGGTTAAAGTGTAGTACTAAAACCTTGACCTCCCACTTTAAGGTCCTAGGATGCCCATCTTCTCTGGGGGAGGGAGGAGAGTGAGCTAAGATCATTGAAGTTCAGCTCAAGGCCTTCAGAACCTTCTGGGAGCTCCGGAACCAGAGTTGGATCCTGAGTCAGATACTCTGGCCTCTATCCAGAGAAGGGCAGGTGCCCAGAGTGACTCTGGTTGTGGCTCCAAGACTATGCACACTAAGGGTGGGCTGGACTGCCATGACCCCTGCCTGAGTGCTGCTCCATGCTGTTCTCATCAGACTATTTTCAGAGGGCTGGGTCCCTGGTAGGGAGAAGGCCCTTCCCACCCTCTGCTCTCCATCTCTCCATTCACTTGTTCATTCATGCGTGTGCGCACGCGCACACACACACCCCATTTTCAAGGGCCTACTGTGTGCAGGGCATGAAGTTAAAATGGTGAGCATCCCTCCTGTTTGAAGCAGTGCATCTGGGGAGGTAGACACTCAGCAAGTGGCCTGCAGGGCTCTAAGGCAGAAGAGCATAGTAAGGAAAAGGGCTGGTTTGGGCTGTCACCTGTCTCCCTTCTAATGGGCTCACCTCTTAGTTGAGAGGAGACAGTGCCAGTCCAGCCTTTAGCAAATACAAGTGCTCAATAAATAGTGGTGATTATAATCTGTTGGGGGGGGGGCGGGTAGTGGGGAGAGAAAAGCAAGTCTTCCTGGGGAAGCCACTCATGAGCTGAGGTCTAAATGCTCGGCCAGTTTCTTCATTATTCATTCATCAAATACCAACTGCAGAACAACCTTGCCCAGCTCTGTGCCATGAGCTGCAAGTTCTGGTCTAAAAGACATGATCCTTGCACACACACATGGAGGTCTGTGTGTGCAAGAACTGGCAGAGTGAGCAGACTCCTGGAGGTGGGTAACACGTAGGCTCAAGGAGTCTCCTTCTCTGAGGGAGGATGAGGTCTTGGGACAAGTACTCTGTTTTCCTATCTATGCATTGCTCAGTGTTATTATGGCTGGGAAGTGGGAAAAGGTGGGGCACAGGGACAGGTGGGGCACAGAGAAAGGGGAGGTAGGTAGAACTTGGCTGTGCTGCGTACTGCTTCTGGCCTAATGGCTTCCTGGCACCACCCCAACCCCTCCAGTCCAACCCCAAGGACATAAGGCGGGGGCAGTGGGGCAGGGGAGGTCATAGGTGGATGCAGCAGCTGCGTAGGGCATCAGTGGTTCCACCTGCTCCTCAGAAGTATCTGTCCCAGGGCATCTCTGCCCACCCAAGCTGCTCCTAAGGAAGCACCATGGCTCAGGGGTTCCAGAAGCCCCTTGGGGGAAGCAATGAGGGTCTGGGAGAAGCTTAGACGAGTCCCTACCTCCTTTGGTTTCCCCTGTCCCTGCACCGAGCCCCTCACATTTGACACAAAACACCAGTCCATGTCTAGTACACAGTAGGTGTGTAAATGTCTAAGTGCACAAATAATGAGACCTTGAGAGGGAAAGGCTAGGCGGCCTGGATCTTAGTCTCTTCCCCAGGCAAAGCTGGGGACAGAAGTTATTTTTGCCCCCCTCTGCCTGCGGCTCTGGGAGAGCAGCAGCAACTATGGGTCCTTCCAGGGATCTCTGGGCTCCTCTCCCACATAGGTGGCTACTTCAGGCTAGTGTATGTGGGACGGAGGCAGGGGTGATGGTGATAATGGGGGAGGGGACTCTTCTCGCTCTCAGGGTCTTCTTGGAGACCGGACGAGACAGGAGAGACCAGAAACCGGCAGGAAGGGTTACTCAGCAGAAAGCTGGTGGGGAGGTCGGGTCGCCGTCGCACACGCACGCACTACCCGAGAGCCAAGCGCACAGCCATTCACTCCCACGTCAGAGGCCACTTCCAGGGGGCACACGTGGACGAAGCACACAGTAGGTGGCTCGGAGACCTGCCGCCTAGACTGAGGCGTAAAGCCAACGGGGCTCACCGTGGAGACCCGGCACTTTCCCACCCCGGCGCACCCCGCGGTCCGGGAAACCCCAGCCCGAGGCGTCCCCCATCCCCACGGGTCCACACCCCCAGGGCGCGCGAGGGGGTCAGGCCCGGGATGGGGGGAGGCGCCCCCCGCCGGTCGCCCCCGCCCCTCCCGCGGTCCCCAGACCCCTCCCCTAGCCCAGACCCCCAATCCCAGACCCGCCGGCCGCCCCGCCCCGGTCCGCCCCGCCCCCGCCCCGGGCTGCGTCCGGGCCCCAGCTCCCAGCCGGGGGCTGCGGGCTCCGGCCGCCCGCCCCGCGCTCCCCCCTCGCGCCCGGTGCGGCGCCCCCCGCCCTCACCCCTCCCCCTCCCTTCCCACCTACCCACCCACCCTGCCGGCCCGTTACCCTCCCGCCCGCTCCGGCTCCTGAGCAGCCAGCGGCCACCGGCTCCGGCAGCGGCGGCAGAGCGACTCGGCGCGGCGCGGCACGGCGTGGCGCGGCGAGCTCGACATTCCACGGGACCCGCAGAGCCGCGGCCGGACCGCCGCCCGCCTCCCGCGCCCCAGCCTTGGTCGGCCGCCGCCGCCCTCGGCTCGTCCCTCGCGGCCGCCCGCGGGCCGGCGTGATCCCGCCGGGGCTCTCGGTGCTCCCCGGGCCGCGCGCCATGGGCAGCCCCCGCTCGGCGCTGAGCTGCCTGTGAGTACGGCCGCCGCCCCCGCGTCCCCGCCCGGCCCGCGCCGCCGCGCCCTCTCCGCTCACCCCGCGCCCTCTCTCTCTCCCGCCCGCTTTTGTCTCCCACAGGCTGTTGCACTTGCTGGTTCTCTGCCTCCAAGCCCAGGTAAGGCGCACTGAGCGGCGGCGGGGCCCGGGCGGGCCGGCGGGGGCCGCCGATTGGCAAGTTCGGGCAGGGGCCCTTGGACCGAGCCTGCGGCCAGCGCTGCAGGGCTGGAAGGAACCTTAGAAACCCAGCCCCGAACTTCCCCGAGGAGGGAGCTAGGGAACAGAGAGGGAGCGCCCTGCCTCAGGTCACACAGCTAGTGTGCAGTGAGACTCGAACGCAAGGTTTCGGAGTCCAGCGCCGTCTCCGGTGCATTCTAGCCAGGTTGGGGTGGATGGGGGGAACTCTAGGGCCAGCCACACCTGGCTGCCGAGTAAGGGGGGAGCTGGGGCCCGGGAGCGTTCGTTGTCAGAAGTCCCGGTGACTGCCGCAGGGACTCTTCCGCGGCTCTCTGGGGACACTTGTGGCGGGTCTGGCCGAAAGATCAGGTGCCTAGGCTCTCTGCGCTTTCAACATTTGTTCCGTAAATTTGTCTTTATAAATGTCAGGGGTCGGGCAGCGCTGCCTCCCTACTTACAAGCGCCCTGCTTTTCTAGGAAGGCGGGGTGGGGGGGGGGGCGGGGTGAGGGGGGCTGCGCTGGGCAGGGAGCTTGCTTCCCTGTGCGGAGCTGGCCGGGAGTCCCAGGGTGTTTCCCAACAGGTAGGTCCAGATCTTTCCGGGCTCGTCGATGTTAGGCTGAGGCTGCCCTATTTTCCTGGGTGGGGTGTCGTGGCCTGAGCTGGCATGTTGGGGGGATCCCCCAGCCCCTGCCGGCTGCCTGGGGCAGTGGAGGGGCGTGCAGGGCGATGGGGGCCACTTGGGCCCCTGGGCAGAGTAGCATTATAATGGCGTGTTGTGTATTTTTCAATTTCCTAAAGGTAACTGTTCAGTCCTCACCTAATTTTACACAGCATGTGAGGGAGCAGAGCCTGGTGACGGATCAGCTCAGCCGCCGCCTTATCCGGACCTACCAGCTCTACAGCCGCACCAGCGGGAAGCACGTGCAGGTCCTGGCCAACAAGCGCATCAACGCCATGGCAGAGGACGGGGACCCCTTCGGTAAGGCCACCGGCACTCGGCAGGGTAAAGGTAGCTTGTAGAACATACCCCCCCTTTCCCTGGCTGGCCTGCTGTGACTAGACCTGCCAGCCCCATCTGCACCGGCAGGAGGCTTGTAGGCTCCCCAGCTCAGAAGGGAAGGAGTTAAGGCCAAAAAAAAAAAAAAAAAAAAAAAAAAAGCATCTTGGGGTCAGCTGGAGAAAAGAGGGCCAGGGAAGGGACCTCGGGGAGTACTTGGCCCACAGGTGCCCCTTTCCTGCCCAGCAGATGAATGAATCCAGGAGTCTCCCTTTCCACCTCCCCCATTCACACACCCCTCCCCAGCTGCAGGTGGAGGCAGAGGGTTCAGCGGGAGGGGGCCTCAGGTTTAAGGGAAGCTCTTGAAAGAGGATATGTCGCCAGGGCCCACAAAAGGAGAGAGTTGGGAAAGAGAAGGGAGCAAAACCCCCCCAAAACTTACAACTTGGAGGGGTATGCCGTGAACCTTTAAATATTTTGATCAGGAGGGCCAATGGCACATGGGGACTAGGCTTGGGAAGGGGCCGTCTCCACTCCACTGACCCAGGAACCCAGGTGGTGGTCAGAGCTGGGCTCCTGGCTGTCCGTGGGGTGGTGAGTCCAGGGAGCTACTGCGGGTCAGAGAGACTGAGGACTGATTGATTTCTAAAACATTCAATATTCCTGCCTTGAAACAAGGCCAATTTCTAGAGTGCTGGATGTACCAAGAGAAAAGCAAGCCCTCTGGGCGGCTGGTGTTGTTTTTAGAGAGCGATTATTGTGAGTTTAAAAACCTTTAAATAATGACCAAGTTAAACAAGCATGAAAGGAGAGGGGAAGACTCTATTAAAATGTAATAAAAAGGTGAGGCATTTTAAGAGCTAAGAAGAAAAATGAAGAATGATATAAAACAGAAAAAGAACGAGCCTTTTTTCAGATGTGGAGTTTGAAAGGAGTTGCAAGTCTGTAAATGTTAAAAAAGAGGTTCAAGATTGTTCTCTATGAATCTCTGGAGAGACCCCCGCGTCTGGCAGAGCGATTAAAACTCTTCTTACTTTCACCTTTTTTAACATTTCCTGAATACTTTCTCCTCTTCTCGAGCCAGTTTGGGGGATCGAGTATGTCTCACTGCATTTTTTCTGCATCGACGTAGCTGACTTCCCTTCAAAGCTGGAGAAGGAGACATAATTTTCCCGGGATAAATCTGTCACTGGGGTGGAAGAATAGGTTTGAAAATGTTAAGCTTTCCAAAAGCCCGGTCGGGAAAGCCGCTGTAAACTTGCAGCCCCAGCTCCCCAGATCCGTCCAGGAAGGGGAGTGGGGGCTCTCCGTGGTGGGGGTGGGGGGCGGCCTGCCCGGTGGCCGAGCTCCCCCGCTGCGCTGGCAGGGCCAGCCTGCCGTCCCTTTGTCCCTCTGTCCCTCCGAACTGGCTGCTTGCTTCTCCTCTCAGCTTCCAAGGAAAGGGAACGAATGCTTAGCTCCTCCTGGGTTTGCTCCACTGGAGCAAATGGTCCAGCATCCTTGGGTTTGGGGGACGGAAGAAGAGGCTAAGCTGGCCGTGGGTGAACTCATCTCCAGACATCAGAAGTCTCATGCCCACTTCTGTCCTTACAAATGTAGGAAGATTTCCAGGTTCCCTGGTCCCTGCCTGCCAGGCAGGGGTGGGAACTGGAGGGCCCAAGAGCAGAGAGGCTTAGGGTGTATAGCCAGTACAGTATGAGTCTGGGGGAGAATAGCAGAGAGGTCCTAGTTGCTTCCTTATGGGTCCCAGGAAGGAACCGAGGGATTGTTCCATCCCTGTCTGCCCCATTTGGCCAGAGTCCTCTTGCCCCTTCTCCAGCCAGTGTCCTTCCTGGCCCTTAACAGCAGCCACTCCTTGCTCTGGAAGGCAGATCAGGAGAGGGATGAGCAGACCGGCTGGGTCCAAGAGGAGGTGGGTGGGAGGGGAGGTGACAGCTGCATTTCCCTGGCTGACTTGGAGCCAGACTGGGGAGTTGGCCACTGGGTCCCCGCTCTGTGCTTATGCGAAGGGGTGGGGTAGTCACAGGCTGGGCAATGAGGGCTGCCTCACTGACCTCTAGTCCGTTTAGTTTTGAGGACAAAAAAGGTGCTGCCTTGTTAGGGCAGGCTGGGAGGCAGCTCTGGGAGTCCCAGAACTGCCTTCTCAAGCAGGGAAAATTCTGGGCTCCGCAGTAGAGAGGATAGGAGACCCAGCCTCTTCTGTACTATCCCCAGCAGCTAAGTCAGCCCTCATTCCCTTCTTGGGGACAGCCTCAAAGGGAGGAGTTACACAAAGAGTGGACAGGGACCAGGACTTCTGTGGCAAGTTGGCTGTCTAAGGGGAGGGGGCAGGGGAAGAAGGCACAGAATTCAGCTCCCTGTCTCAGGGCTTTCCAGACGGAGAGGCAAGCATGCCTGCTTTTCTCCCCTCCTCACCCGCAGTAAGTGTTTGGTCACTGGGGTGAGAAGCCCAGCTGTGATGGAGGTTGAAAGAGAAAAGACTATTTGAGTCATTGATTTCTGGACACTGGGGCTCGGGACAGTGGTGACTGGGAAGCGTGGAGAAGAGCAGAATCCTCCCAGCTGGAGTCTGAGGTTCTGGGAGAGCAGCTGGCTATGTATGGGCCGTGTGTGTAGGGAGAGCGGTCATCTTCTCAGCAGAGCAGGGGTGGGGTGAGGGGGTCGTGAAGGCTGTGAGTTAGAACCTGAGGGGCCAGAAACAGGAGAGATGCTTTAATGTTTGGCCTCCCAGCTGATGTCACTGTTGTACCCCCAGAAGTTTGTAGTGATATGTGAGGCATGGACACATAATATTTTGACTTTGAAGGATCCCTCGAGATCTGTGAGTAGAGTGGAGCTCTAGTCATGAAGCCTTGACATAAAAGTCAATACTATCGGGTTCTAAAAGAGAGTCTTTTCAGTTTGATGGCCCCAAGATCTCTCTGCAGAACCGTTTGTACTCCATGATCTTATCCACCCCCTTATGTAAATCCAAGTGAGGGGCCTGGGGCCCAGAAAGGAGACTTGATCTTTCGCAAAGTTGCACAGCATATTGGCAGCTGGGCTGGGCCCGGAGCCCACATCTTGGGTACCGGCTCTTGGAGCAGTTGCTGGGGGGATGTGACAGGTCTGTGGGTCAGCTGGGGTGACGATGTGGTACAGGGGGGGTCAGGGAGCTTCCAATAACCATCCCCCCACCTTCCCTGACAGCAAAGCTCATTGTGGAGACAGATACCTTTGGCAGCCGGGTTCGAGTCCGAGGAGCTGAGACAGGCCTCTACATCTGCATGAATAAGAAGGGGAAGCTGATTGCCAAGGTGAGGCCCCAGAAGGAAGGGAGGGCCCCCCAGGGCCTGGGGAGTAGCTGGGCTGGCAGAGCCAGATCCCAACAAGGTGGGCAGAGAGACCCAGGGCCACCTTGGGGTTACCTAATGATTGGGGGGGGGGAGGTGAGAGAGAAGGAAACTGCTTGAGAGATGAAAAGCTATAAAGGCAAAGGAGGAAGAAGGAAGGCTAGGGTAGGGGCTGGCGGGGGGGTTGGTAAATTCCATATATCTTTTTAACAAATCGCCAAATTGCTTTGCTATTATGTCCAATTACATGGTACCAGCATTTGGAATGTTCAGTAAGCCGCAGGCCCAGCCCCTCGGCCTAGCTCTGAAATGGCCCCATTAGTCACGGCTCTTCTCCAGCCTCGAGTTCCCTGCTTCCTGGGCTTCTGGGGATTGGGGCTCCGAGTCTCCCCGCAGGTCTCCCCTCCCCCATGGGGTGGCTGCCCTGGGGCCCCTGGGGTCCTGAGGGGCTGAGGGGGGGCAGCTGGGGAAACTGGTGCCAGTAGCTCGGCCAGACTGGTGGGCAGGAGGCCAGGGCAGGCAGGGTCTGGGCCCCCTCTCTGCCCCTCTGTGCTGGGGCCCAGCCCCTCCGGAGACAACCATGTGTCACTGCTGCCCAGGAGGACAGGAAGTTGCCGGGTGGGCTGCGGCTTGTGAGGGATTAGAGAGCGGGTGCCCGGGCGGGGGTGGGGCTGCAGCTCGTGCCCACCCTGCCATCTGCTGGGGTGCCCACCTGCTGTCTGGGGCCGCCTGCCCTCTGCCTCTGCTGGGGGGGAGCTCCGGCCAGAGCCCAGTAACGCCGCGTCTGCCCCCTCCCCACCCCCCACCTGCAGAGCAACGGCAAGGGCAAGGATTGTGTCTTCACGGAGATCGTGCTGGAGAACAACTACACGGCCCTGCAGAACGCCAAGTACGAAGGCTGGTACATGGCCTTCACCCGCAAGGGCCGGCCGCGCAAGGGCTCCAAGACGCGGCAGCACCAGCGCGAGGTCCACTTCATGAAGCGGCTGCCCCGAGGCCACCACACCACGGAGCAGAGCCTGCGCTTCGAGTTCCTCAACTACCCGCCGTTCACGCGCAGCCTGCGCGGCAGCCAGAGGACTTGGGCCCCCGAGCCCCGGTAGGCGCCGCCGGCCCCTCCCCGCCGCCGGCGCGGAGCGGCTCGTCCTGCGCGATGCACAGAGAACCTCCGGCGAGGTCTGCGCTGCTGAAGGCTGGGGAGGAGCTGGGGGAGCCCCGGGTGCTAGCTGTTGATAATTGTTTGCTGTTGGGCTTTTTGTTGTTGTTTTCTTTTGTTTTGTTTTGTTTTGTTTTTTTTAAACAAAAGAGAGGCTCTATTTTTGTATTCCACTTGGCTGTGGTGTCTGTCTTCTTAACTTTCAGGAAGGCCCGGGCAGCGGCCTAGACTGGGATTGTGGCGGGGGTTCACCCAGAGTGGGGGGGCTCTTCTAGCCCAGCAGAGGTGCTCCTGAACCCCAGCACCTGTAGGACTAGCTGGCCAGGCGGCCGGTGACTCTGCCTCACCCCTTAGGTGTGGGGAGGGAGGGGAGGGTGGGGACCTAGGGCAGGTCTTTTAAGGGTGGTGTCAGTGGGGGGGTGGGGTGGATGTGTGTTAGTGTTATTAAATGACTGGAATATTTATTTAACTTGGGTATTAAAAACGTGTGCTGGAGAGTAAGTCCTGCCAGTGGTCGGCTTCCACCCCCTCCCCCAGCTGCCCTGGCAGATGAGAGATGAGGCAAATCAGGCCCCAGTTCTGACTGTAGCTTCCTTCCAGCCTGACTTAGGTCCCGCGCCCGCATCATTGTCACAGAGGTGCTCTCCGGATAGGACAGAAGCAGGGAAAGGGGCAAGAAGAGGCACTTGCTTAGCAGCTGGTCCTGGGAGCTCTCGTACATGGACCTCCTAGCTCTTAACAGGAGTCACTACCATCACTTCCCCCGCCACCTCTGGGGCAGAAATGATGGCTCTGCTAGGACCAGAACTGCGTTCATGGATTCCGTGAGTTGTTAAAAAGTGCCTCTGTGTGTGTGCCGAGGTCTGTGTGGGAGACAGGTTGGAGATGCCAGAGCTGGCTCTTTCTGAGGAGCAGGCTCCAGAGAATGAAAGAAAAGAGCAGTTGCCAGGGCCCAAGGTGAAGGGTACGTTGGAGGGGAGACCACCAAGACTGGTGTTGACAGTCACAACGTGGAGCAAGTGTTGACTTTTGAGGATTCTGGTTCGAGAGCTGAGAGCAGAAGGTGCTGAGCTCAGGTGCTGCCAAAGGGCCCGGAGACCACGGTCGTGGGAGGAGCGCAGACCCTGGAGAGATGGGGCCTAGGGGGAGAGGAACTGGGCCGGACCGGAGGGGAAAATTCGTGGGGGGAGAGCAGGATGCAGACTCTGGCCTGGAGGACCGGGCAGCAGCTCATAGGTCGGGAGGACTGGCCTGAGAGGGAGGACAGCTGTGGAAGGAGGAGGACCAGGCCGTGCCATGGCAGTGGCAGAGCAGGTCATGGTGGGGACACGGGGGCTGGCCTGCAGCGGGCGGAGAGGTGTGTGCGTGTGTGGACTTGTGAGATGGGCTTCATGCCACATCGAGGGAGAGTCCAAGCCCAGAGGCGGCAGGTCTCCTGAGAGCAGAGCTCACCCAGTCTTCTTCATAACTGAGGCCTCCCATTCTGGCTGTTTCTGCTGCCTTCTTTGACACTGTCCTCGGACTGGTCCCACGGTCTAGTCATTGGCCCAATCCAGAAGCCTCTGCCCTCTGGGCCTCTGTTCCTTGGCACTTCTGTTGGGTGGGGGGAGGGCACCCCAAGGCTTCCTAACCACGTGGGCCTCTTGGAGTTGAAGCTGCAAGTTCCAGTGCCAGGCCATCCAGGTGGACCAGGAGTTCGAGGGCCTTGGGGTAGAGAGGTTGGGGAGGCCCTGGGCTCTGTCCGTGCCACCTTGTCTGGCTTGCTATGGGGGCGAGAGGCTCTGGAGAGAGTAGGTGTCTTCTGGCGCATAGACACCTGGGATGTGGGAGGGGCTCTAGACATCTCTCTTCCTGCTCCCCCAGTTCTTAGTGCCTCCTCCTCTGCTCCATCCCCTCCCCTCCCCCTTTAATTAATTCTGGGTGAGCAGCCTGGCTTTATTGTGCAAGGAACTAGGGTCTCACTGTGGGAAAAGTCACACCTTCTGAGCAGCTTCTGATGCCATGCAAATGAAGAGACCGTCCAGGAAACGCTTTCATCTGCACGGCCGCCTGTCCAGCCCCCAGCCCAGTAATTGCCCACATTTCATTTGTTTGAGAGCAATTCCTGGGGGAAGCCATAGGGTAGGAGGGAGTCTGGGGTGGGGGTGGGATGTCAGGCTCTCCCTGCCTGGGATCCTGGCCACCAAGTAGGGCCAGGCTGGGCCAAGGCTGGTCACTGGCTAGGCCAAAGCCACTCCTGAAGCCCCCAGGCTGGGGATGCCCGAGTGCTCCAGGGTGTTAGGTGAAGTGTGCCGTGGTTGCTGGAGGGAGAAGAGGTGAGCTGTCCAGAGAGCCAGACCTGCCTTACAGAGAGGCGAGAGATGACTGGGGGTGGGGGATGGAGGGGTGTAGAGGTGGACAGGAGGTGGGGATATGCTCCTTGAGGCTTCCTGGGCCTTTGGGAAGGGGTTGACTTCCAGCAGGAGCCGGGGCCAGGGACCCATGGGAGTGGAGCCCAGAGTGGTGCGGCTAGGCTGGGCTGGAGCACCCACCACCTTGTTTATCTTTGCCCTGCTGCCTCCACAGAGCCCTCGCTAATGGGGTTTTACAGCCCACTCAAGCTGCAACTGGCCAAGAATCAATCATTACCGGCACTTAGTGGTTTGATAGTTAACAGCCTGAACTGAAGCCAAACTGGTTGTTAACTGTGATAACAACTGATTTCAAGGGGTTATTGCCGGCCCAATATGCTCAGTCCATTTATTTCGGGGAAAACAAGCAGGGAGCTGTTGCAAGGCCCAGAAAAGGGAGGAGAACTGGGCTCTTCTCGGCCAAAAGGTCTGCTGCTCTTAGAGTGGGTGCTGGCTGTGAGGGCCCTGGGGCCTGCCTGAGGTCTGCACGAGGCTTGACCTCCCAGGACTCACTCAGGACCTGTGTACAGGCCCAGGTGACCCACACGGAAGGCCCTCTCCAGTCCTTTCTCCTTAGTTCTTACCTCATCCCGATCCCTCCTCTCCTTTTTTTTTTTTTTTTTTTTAATAGCAGTACTGTCCATGAGACCCTCACAGGGACCAACTCCCCGTGAGGAGGAGGCAAGCCTAGTGGGCAGGCCTCCACTTGTCCCCACCCAGCAGGTGGGGCTGGACTCGCTCACCCATTTCTCTCTTACCTGAGCCTCCCAGAACCCTGCCAACTCCAAACCAGAACCTTACCTTTCATTTCAAGGTCAGTGAAGACTCCACCCAAGCCTGGATGAGAAAGCATGAGTGAGGGCTCTCTCCTCGGGGTTCTGTCCAACCCTACCTTCTCCTCCAGTCTCATGGCCAAGCATCATTCTAGAATGCTGCCACAGTAAAGGACCTCAGGAGTTCCCCCATCATCTATAGACAGACAACATAGGGCCCGAAAACCACATAACAAGGGTCAAAACCAGTACTAGAAACCAGGTATCAATTTCCAGACCCAGGCTGCCTCTTGAGGATTGTAGGTCTTTTCCTAATTCCATTCATTCATTCATTCATTCATTCATTCGATATTTATTCAGTGTCTATTGGGGGCTAGGCTCCATTGTGGGTAGAGGGACAAGCAGGAGAGGAGACAAAAGCCCCTGTCCTTAAGGAGCTCATATTCTAGCAGGGTAGGGGGACAGAGCAAAGAGTATATAGTATAGGAGACACTGAGAGCCATATGGGGGAAAATGCAGAGAAGGAAATGAGTGTGAAAGGTAGGGTAGGGGAGTAGCAATTTTAAATAGGGTGCTCAGAGAAGGCCTCATTCAAATCTTAATGTTTGAGCAGACACCTGACCAAGGTAAGGCATTCAGGCACTGGGGAGGTGGGGGAGGGGCCATCCAGGCGCCATCCGGGTGGAGGGAACAGCAGGTGCAAATATTTCTGCATTAGGGGAGGAGGAAAGAGGCCAGTGAAGTTGGGGCAAAGTAGGGAGGATACGGGTGTGTGTGCTGGGGAGGGGGCATGGAGAAGGCTAGAAGCTGAGGTGAGGCCAGAGAAATGGAAGGGGTGGTCGTGGAGGGCCGATGACCACATGGGGCCGTTGAAAAGACTTTAGTTCTGATTCTGAATGAGCCAGCAGACCATCGCGGGGGTGGGGGGTGGTTTGAGCAATAGGGTGACAGGCTCTGAATGAAGTTTTAACAAGATGACATTGCAGCTATGCAGAGGACAGACAGCTCGGGGGCAAGGGAGACCAGTTATGAAGTCACCGCAGTAATTTAGGTGAGAGAGGATAGCGGACTGGAGGCAGGGAGAAGGGATTGGGATTTGGGGCAGTTTTTGCAAGTGGGGATGACAAGATTTGCTGATGGGTTTGAACGTGGTGAGAGAGATGGGTTGAGGGGTTTCCAGGGTTTCTGGTCTGAACCACTGAAAGGATGGAGGGGCCATTTGCTGACACAGAGAAGATTCCAGAAGGGGCAGATTTTGAGGGGAAGAGCAGTTTGGTTTTGGATATGTTACACCTCTGCTGACTAAGTAAACACTCAAATGGAGATGAGTCTGGAGAGCGGGGGAGACGTCTAGTGTGAAGATACAACTTTGGGAGTATTCAGCACCCAGGTGTTTTTTAAAGCAGGAGATGGAATGGGTTCCTCCGGGGGGTGAGCAGAGCTAGAGAAGAGAGGAGCCCCAAGCCTGACCCTGGCACACTCCAAACATGGAGAGGGCAGGGGGTGGGGCGAGTCAGCCGAGGAGATCGAGCATGTGTGGCCCATGAGGCTGGTGGGAGGAAAACCAATACGGTGTGGTGTCCTGATGATATAGCACAAAGATAATGTCTGGGCCCGAAGCTTTAAGTGCCCTACCCCCGACCGACCCCCGGGCCGAGAGCGAGTAGCCAACAGTAGGGTGGTTTCACCTGGGAATCTTCTGGGCTCTTCTGTCAGCCTCCCCCTGCCTCTCATCCTGCTGCCTTTACTCCAGAACCTAACTCAACTCCAGTCCGCCTACCCTTTGACTTCTCTACCCGACCACCCTGCTCTAAGCCGTCACTAGCTCTTGTCTGACTTATGGGAATCAGCCCCTAACTGCTCTCCCTGGTTCCTCTCGTATCCCCTGACTATGCTTTCTGTGCTCAGCAGCCAGAATTTCCAAAACACAAATCTGATCGTGTTACTCCACCTTATCTAGAGTTGAACTCAGACTCCTTTCCATGGCCCGCACAGTCCCCTGCACGCTCTGGCCCCCTGCTGCCTATATAACCTTAGGGCTTAACCACTTTCCCTCTTCTCCGTGGCACTTGGGCCACACCTCCTTCCAGCTTTTCAAGCGAGCCACGCTCTCATCTGCCCCAGAGCCTTTGCACATGTTGTTCCCTCTGCTTGCAGTGCCTTTCCTCTAGATCTTGCAGGGCTGAGTGCTCGTTCTGTAGATCTCTGCTGTCACTCTCTGCTTTATTTATTACCCTTATCACTATCTGATATTATCTTTTTAAATAAGTTTTTATGTATTTATGTATGTATGTATTTAGAGAGAACACTAGCAGGGGAGGGACAGAGAGAGAGGGAGAGGGAGAGAGAGAATCCCAAATAGGCTCCTCGCTGTCAGTGTGGAGCCCGATGAGAAACTCAATCTCACGAACCGTGAGATCATGACCTGAGCCAAAATCAAGAGTCAGACACTTAGCCGACTGAGCCACCCGGGTGCCCCTGATATTATCTTGTTTTTCATATACTTGCTTTTGTTCTGTCTGTCCCTCCCAAGAGAGCAGAGACTTTGAATTGCTTACTATCCAGTGCCAGAACCAGTGCCTGGCACGTCGTGGCTTTTTGGTAAATGTTGGTGGAAGCGATCAACTGATAGAATGAGAGCCGACTGAGGGGCTATTGAGTGGACACGGAAGGTTGGGGGTCCTCTGCATCCAGAGCTGAGTCAGTCTTGAAATGCCTGAAGGTCGGGGAGACTTGAGGATGGTCCTATGACAGATGATCCTCGGAGCTCATCCTGACATGCACAGTCTTATTAAAAGGAGGTCCAAGGCTGTCTGAGCCAGGCTCACTCCCAATTTTCTCAAGCTGCAGTACCTGTTTCCAAAGCCTGGACAAATGAGCATCTAAGCAGGGCCTGTTGGGATGGACATATCAGAACCTCCCCCAAATTCTGCTTCCTTCCCTGCCACTGACTTTCCACAGCAACCAGGGGACTTCAAAGGAGAGTGAAGGGGAATTAAGAGCCAGAGAGCAGAGAAGAGAGGAGGAGTAAGTGGTAGCAAGACAGATGGGGAGCTGGCAGGAACTCCGGAGGACCCCCAAGTCCCATGGAACTGTGGAGGGTGGTGCCAGTAAGGTCCTTTTGGTTGCCCTGCTTCCCCAGCTGGATCTCTTGCTGACCCTCAAGAACTAACTGTCCATCTGGGCAGGCCGCAGAGCTGACCCTCATGCGTGGGCTCCTCCTACTGGCTGGCAAATGCTAAGAAGGGCTCGGGCTCAGTCCTGCAGTCCGTCACTGCCCCCCCGCCCCAACCCAAACCCCGCCAACCTCACCCCCTGCAACCCCTCTCTCAGTGAAGCAAGCTCAGGCCGCTGAATCAGTCTGGGAGCTGTGTTTCTTCTCCCTTCCTTCCTTGGCGGTGGTTGGAGGGAGCACGTGGTGAAGAGGAGAGTCAGGCATTCTCTTATGCCAACCAAGGTCTGAAGCTTTGGCACTGGGGGATTAAGGCCCCCAGTCGTGAAGAATCAGCTGGGCTCTAGTTTGGGGCCTGGCTGGAGGTACTCAGAACAGGGGGCCAGAACTGGATTCTGCTTTGAGGAGGCAAAGAGGAGCCTGGACAGGGCTCTCCGTGGTTTGCAGCCTTCCACTACCTTGGGTCCAGAGAACCAGAAAATGCCTGGGCCCGGGGCCTGGGAGTGGCAGAATGGCAAGCCCTCGAGGAGCCGGGGCACCAGGCCCTGAGACCAAAGCCAACTGCCTGGAGGACCAGCCAGTGACTTTCAAGAGTGGGAGTGGCCAGGGCCAACACCGAATTCCAGCTGTCCCTGTCTGCCCACAGGCACACAGCTTCCAAACACTTGGGCTCAAAACCTCTGCCTTCTTGGCCTCCTCCTTGTTTCCAGTCTCCGACATTTAACATTTCAACTTGACAAACATCACCAACTCTTGCTAAATCTTTCCTCACAGGGCAATTCCCCCTGTCCCATCACAACCTATGCTGGGTTACTGCACGCCCTCCTGCCTCACTGTCCTGCCTAGTCTCTCCCTGGGCTTTCTGCGCACCCTCCCCTCCCTGCCTCCCGCAGCTCTCAGGAATGAAGAACAAGCCCATAAAACATTCATCATGGGTAATACACCATGTAGGACCTGCCCGATCTCAGTTCCGATAGGAGAGGCTGGGTCAGTAGGATGCTGGGTCTTTGGCTTCCGAGGGTTTGGGCTGACTTCTCCATCTTGGGCTCAAGTTCCAGCCCCTTCCATTAAGCCAGGCCTGATACTCTGTGGTGGGGGTGGGGGTGGGGGTTCTGGGTAGAGGTGCTAGCATCCCTGGGGACGGAGAGGTGGCTTCGAAGGGTGCTCCTAAGTGAGGCATGACCGGTAGCTGGAAGACGAGATGAGCTGTGACCAAAAGCCAGAGGTTTGTGCTGAGAGGGACAAGGGGAACAGGGACAGAGCCTAAGCGTTCGGTTAAGACAGGATTGTGCGCCGGTGTGAGGAAGGGAGGGAACAGCATCCGGGGCAGGTCTCTGTGTGGGGGCACTTCCATCACACCTGGGGGGCAGGTAGAGAGAAGGGAAAAGGAATCTTCTCTTACTCTCCCAACACCCCTGGAATTTGTTCTGACACTGATGTGCCCATCCCCCCCCCTCCCAGCCAGGCCTAACCAAATCGGAGAAGGAATTCAGAAAAATGGCTACAGCAGCAGCAACCAGAAATCAGATGCGGCGGCTCAGTGTGACGTTAGGAGTCAGGGCTTTGGAGTCAGACAGAACTAATCCTGAATCCTGGCTCTGGTGCTCCCTAACTGTGTAAACTGTAAGTCACCTCACTTCTCTAAGCCTCAACTTCCTCACCTGCAAAATGGGCCACATACTCCCCTTTACAGAGTTGTCATGCGGGTGAGGGTTTACGGAGCCGGTGAGCTGTCTAGCAGATTGCCTTAACTACGGTTCCTAACGAGTGGTGGCTACTGTGGGGAGGGACTCTGGGAAAAGGGTTGGGCCGGGGGAGTGAGGTCCCCGAAAGCCTGGGTTTGTCCAGTGATGTCATCCAGGAGGCACCATGAGGACAGGAGAAAGGCAGAGTCTCCAGGGAGGCTATTTTCCTGGGAAAACATCTCTAGCGACTCAAAGGCGCAAGGTAGCCAGGAAGCCCGAGATGAGGGGCAAGGCCCTTCATGCACAGAAGGCCTAACCTTGTCTGCTCCCGCTCACTTATCCAGGTGGACATGCCAGCCAAAGGCCTGAGCCCCTGAAGGCCTGGGATTGCTGAGAGGGGAGGTGTGGTGGTGTCCCGCAAGGGGGATGGTCCTCCAGCTCGGTCCTAGAGGCCAGTGTGTGTCTTGACCACCCTGCTGCCGAGACCCGGCCTTGCCTCCCCTCTCCCAACCCCCAAAGCAGGGGCTGGGGAGACAGCTGTCTGCACTGTCTGGAGTTGGAAGAATGGAAGGAAGGAGGAGCAGAGAGAACGGGGAGAATCGATATTCGAGGCTTCACCTCTTTCCTCCCAGCCAATGCCAAGCCTTTCCTCTCCCGCGGGCCTTGCACTGATTCGTGCCAAGCTTCCCGGGCACCCACTCTGTGCCAGCCATCGAAGCAAGTATTATGAAGCAACGGTGAGCAAGTCAGATAGACTCCCGAGTCCTGAAGCTTCCTTTCCAGTGCAGATGGCCACGGTTCGCCCGTCACTGCTGATGAAGGGTGGGAAAGGCTGAAGCAGAGGAGGAGCACGGGGTGTGTGAGGAAAGAGAGGTCCGGGCCGAGGGGGGCACACTGCTCAGACGTGAGGCCATGCTGGCTTAGAGGCAGCCGGGTGGGAGCAGGGACCCTGGGCTGCTCCCGGTGGAGTTCAGCTCAGCTCAGTCCCGACTCGGTTCAGTGCACACTGAGGGCAGAGTTGCTGGAGATGAAGGGGTAGACGAGGCAAGGTCCCGCCTTCAGGCCGCACCCCTTGCCTTGGAGTTCACAGACGAGTAAACCCCCTGCCGCCATACCGCGTGGCGTGGGCAATGCGTGGGTTAGCGCCGCGTACCCCGCTTGGCTGGATCATGAAAGCGACCCCGGAGAAGACGAATCAAGAGGAGCAGCTGTGGCATCCTCAGGGAAATTCTTCTTCCCTGAACCTTCATTTCCTCATCTAGAAGGTAAAAGGTTCGAACCAGATTATTTGTTTCAGGGGGAAAAAAAAAAAAAGTTGAGCAGCAGAACCTAATTTCCTGAGGAAACCCTGCGTAGAAGTCTATTTCATAAACTAGACGTAGACAATATTTGCTTGGGTCAGCGCAGGGATTGGCATCCTCTCAATTTCGTCCTCCGAGTCTGACCTTTCGACTGGGGCAGGTGGGGAAGGCGCTGGAGGGTCTGAGTCCCTCAGGGTTCTCTCAGGCACCCAGGGGACGATGCTGGCAGGGACCCCCCAGAGAGGCAGGGCTGGGTGGGCTGCAGGCCTGCTGTCCAGGGCCGCCCCCTGGGCCCCGCCGCGGGGGAAGGTGCCTCCAAGAGGAGCGGCGAAACCCACTCCCTCCTCAGAGCACCTGGACCAGCGAGGCTGTTCCCACAGCCTCTCAGAGAGGCTCCCGTCTCTTCCTGCACTGACCACTCACACCCAGGGATTATCCCAACCAGAAACTTCCATTCGGAACAAAGCTCCCAGGAATGAAACCCGAGCTACCACTGAGAGGCTCCCAGGCTAACTGGGAAGCGGCTGGGAAAGGGAGGGAAAACTTGCAAAGCAGTGGGAGCCTCAGGGAGGCCGTGAAACCTGAAGACAAACGACCAGCCAGCGGACTGGTGCTCTGGAGCTGCCACTGCCCTTCTGCAGAACCAGAGGTCAGGGCTGAGCCGAGTGGGAAAGCGAGGGGGAAGTGCACCCCCAGGCTGCGCGAGGGGAGAGTAATTGGTGCACCTGTGGCTAGGGCCAATATCCCCTGCGAGGCCCTCAGGGCTGGCCTGCAGTCACTCAAGCTGCCCCTCCCTTCCCCTCTTCCCCCCACCCCCTCCCAGCTGCTTCCACTTACTCCAGTGGGCCGCCGGATGGGTCCGCCACAGGGCTGCCAGCACACCCAAGGCACGGGAGGGTCATAGCCACGGTTACCATTTGTCAAGCACCCAGCAGGTGCCAGGCGGGCCGCATATGTTATTTCTAAGCCTCGCGACAGCCCTGCAAGGTGGGCGCTACTGGCCCCATTTCACAGATGGGGAGAGTCGGGCTAAAAACATAAGCAATTTGCTCCAAGTGATAGAGCTGTTTAGTGGTTGACCTAGGATCTGAGCCCAGGGCTTTTGGACTCTGAAGTCTTAGAGCAACCTCTGCCACACCACACTCCGCAGTCATGAACTTCCTCATCAGAGCCCAAGAACCCTAGTTATTTCAAAAATAAACTCTTCTTCAGGTCATGGTCCGAGACAAAGGAAGTGCTGTGAGTCGTCCTCTCTCTAGCTTGGATCCCGTGACCATGTGAAAGTGATTCGCTTCTCTGGGGTTGACGCCTCCTCATTTGTAAAATAGGACGCATAAGAGTGCCTACTTAGAGGTGGGGGGGGGGCCAAGGGTAACACATACAAAGTATTTAGAAAGTGCTGGGCACAGAGGAAGCGCTCAATAAATGCTATTATTGTTATTCGAAGAAGTCCTTGTCCCCTTTGCCTAGACAGCCCTGAGGAACAAGCCTTGCACCAGGCCGGGTGGATTCTCTGAAGCCCAACCCCCTCCCTCCAGGTTAGAAGGCACCTCAGGTATTCTGGGAGCCAACAGGGAAACGTCTGTTCCTACCTCCCAGCTCCACGACCTCCAGTGGGGGAGCCCCCAGGTCTTCCACGCAAATAAGCCGCTTAGCTGAGCTACTCCTACGAGTCTGCCCTGGTGTGGTTCTGAAGGCTGACTTCGAGTCCCAATCCAGCAGAACGCTCCGTTTCGGAGAATCCTTGGAAGTAAGCCAACCTAGGCCAAGGTAAGGCAGTTGGGCTGAGTCCCAGAGTCTGGGACATTGTTTAGGTGTGGGACCCCTGTGATCCTGCGGAGTGGGAGGCAGCTTTGGACTCCGAGAAGGAGTACCTTTGCCATGCTAAGGCCAGGAGCTTAGCCAGAGGCTGACGACTATCCCCCTGACGACTTCCCTGACGACTATCCCCTGGGGCCGGCACCCGGGGCACCGAGGACTGGTTCTTCCCCGAAGGTAGAGGGAGACCCTTGCTGGTTCCTGCTCAATTCCTCAACACCTGGGCATCTCAAGGCCTGGCTTCTGGCTGCCATTAGTGACTGGGGCTCAGGCTAAGACGTCAACTTTTGTGATGCCGATGCTCGAGGCTGTGCAGTCAGCAGAAGGTGGCAACTGAGAACGGCTGGTGGGCTGTGTAGATGGTACCTTCTGGCTTGGGCACCGACTCTAGGGGCTTAAAAATGATTCTCTCCACTGCCATGTACCAAGCCCTGGGCTCCACTCCACTTCTCATTCACAGAGAGAGCAGTGGTTTTGTTCCTGTTCCCAGGGAGTTTACACTCTCGTAAGAGAAACTATATATACAAATGACGGTTGGATGTCAAATAGGCAACTACAAATGGGTGTGCTTTCCAATTTTATTCCAAGTATTCAGTGCGGTTGAGTCTGATAGCATCATTACCTTTTAAACGTAAGAAAATCAAGGCATAAAGGCAATATCAATATCGATTCTGAGTCCATACTCATAAATGTTTTAAGCTAAGTGCTTCAGTATCAAGACCACAGTGTGTATGTGTGTGTGTGTGTGTGTGTGTGTGTGTGTGCATGTGTGTGTGTCTGTAGTATGTTCACGTAAGTATTCTTTAGTGAGTGCTTTATGTTTCAGGCACTGTGTTTACATACTTTATTTCAATTATTCCTTCTATCGACCTAACGACTCTCTGGCGTTCATTCCAGATTTACAGAGGAGGACATGAGGGTTCGGCAGGGTAAAAGAATGTCTCTGAGCCACACAGCTGGCACATGGCTGAGCCAGGATTGGAAGCCAGATCTGTAGACTCTAGTCTTTCCACTCTGCAAAGCACACCCATGACTAATAATGCAGAACAGAATGAAATGGAAAAAGTGAACTAAACAGGTACCAGCATGGTGCTAGGGAATTTCTAAGAGGGAAGAGTTCCCACCTGGTGGGAGGGAGGAAGCCCTGAGGAACAGAGACCCCCTGGCCCAAGGTCACACGGCCGGCACTCGGCACTCGTCAGGAGTTAGAGGGAACATTCCAGTGTCTAGACTCCAAGGTCAGTACCCGTTTTGAATACTGCCGACAACAAAAACTTTGAGGGGAATTCACCTCAGTCCTGTTCTGCTAAAGAAAAGAATTCTCTTTTTTGCGAGCCCCTCAGAACCTGTGTGAAATTTGGCTGAAGTCAAATCTCGTAGAAGAGCGGAGGGAAACAGGCCTGTCTCCTGGGGCCAGAGCAGCAGCCATACCTCCCGCCTTTCTGGTGGGTCAGGATCACCTTCCCTGCCCCAAAGATTGGGACTCATTTTGCACTCTTTCCACTACAGAGCAGCCAGAACAAAAATTTCTAAACCAAGCCAAAGACTGTTTCGAGTCACCTGCATGCTAAAAAGTCCCCACTCTTGCCCGATGGCCACTGGCTAAAATTCAAATTCCTCAGCCAGGCACAGGAGGCCCTTCCCAATTTGGCCACAAGTTCCCAAGCTTCTCTCCTTCCACGTTGGTGGGAGAATCTAGCAATAACAGATCTTTTTACCGTTTCTCAAATACTTCATGCCCTTCCATGCATTTGCCTTTTCGCATACTGTTTACCTAGGCGAACTCCTACATACCCTTCAAAACCTGGAATTGTCTCTTCCCCATTGTGTCTCCCGGGCAATCCTGCGTGGTGTGGTCTCATACATTATTCTGTGTATAACACTGTTATAACTACTTATTGAGGATGGTAATTCTTCATGTGGTTTTGGAATATACTAGGTGCTTCATTAGTTTTGGTGAATAAATGAATGAATGAATGAAGTCCCATCTGCTTGCCTTAGTGCTCGGTCTTGCCATTATGGGGCAGACAAGAGGGCAGCAGGCATGCTCTGAGGATACTTGACCAACAATCTCCAGAGTTTGGGACCCTTTGAAGACCAGAGGCGGTGTTAGAAAGGACAGTAATAACACTAGCTGGCGTTATTGAGTGTTCACTATCTACCAGGGACCGTGCGAAGTCCTTGATATGCCTCATGTCATTTCACCCTCATGACACTACGCTGCGGTAGCTGTTATCCCTGTGAGGATCTTATCCCCTAAATGAGTGGTTATTCTCATTTTACAGCCGGAGAAACTGAAGGACCATTCTCCTTCCAGTTACGTAGCCAGGATTTAAATCCAGATCTGCTGGCCTTTAAAACCCAAGTTCTTAACTTTGAAGCTTTTCCGCCTCTGACCCCTCCAGGTGTGAACTTCTACTGTATTAAGGGGAACCGACTCCCATTGTTCCTCCTGCCTAGTGAGAAACACCACTGGAATGTGGGTTCTGAGCTGCATGGCATAGGGACTGGGGTTACACAGACGGCTGTAAGGGATCAGAAGTTCCAGCCCGATGTTTGTGCCGAGACTATGACACGCACCCTTGGGGGGGTCACTAATCATTTACTTATGACTGCTCCCGCTACTGGCCGAGGCTGACAGCTAAAGCAAAAAATTAGAAAACAAAACAAAACAAAAAACCGATTTAGGATTGATTGGAGTTTCCCTCTTCAAGTTATAGGCACTTTGTTAGAAAAATAAAACCCCCTGATGGAAGCCCGAAAGGACTTCACTTCGAGGACTGAACGTGGGTTCTAGTCTGGCTTTTGTTACTAACCAGCTGTGTGACCTTGGTCAAGGGGTTTAACCTTATAAGCCCTCATGAGTGGGCAGAAAAATGGGCAAGAAACACAATGTACTTAGGAAGGAAAGATCCAGTGACAGCCAGAGAGTGGGAGTCTGAGCTGGAGTACAGGTCACCCATGGGAAAGAAGCTCCAGACCCCTAATGGTGGTACCCCAATGTGTGCTGGACGTGAGAGACCACTGAACGGCGGGGACCATGGTGAATGGGGGAGGAAAACCAAAGACAAAGAAGACATTCCTCTTTCCTCCAGTGGGGTCAGAAGTAGGCCCCATCACAGTCCGTCTGGAAAGCCAAGCAGTGGGTGGGCATCTAGAAAATCCCAGCTTCAGGAAGGGCTAACTTTCGCCTTCTTTGGGCCTCCTGGTACCCAGTACATTCTTCTATCTCAAATGCACTTCCTTTGACTTGAATGTCGCCCTTTTCAGTAGAAAGTGACCTCCTGGAGGGAAAGAAATTTGACTTCTTCATCTATGTTCCTCAGCCCCTATCCTGACTGCCTGGCGTCATAGGTACCACGTAGCTGATTAGTGAATGAACGGATGAATGGATAAATCTCAGGTGAGGAGGAAGAGGTGCGATGTCACCGAGCAAACTTTTAAAGCTCATTACAAAAGAGGAGGTACATTCAAGAACAAATAGAATCTCAAATGGCTTGGGGGATTTAGGAGCTGAGAACACAAGTCCGCGTGGTTCCTGGAGCCACTAGTGGCCGCAGAATTCTTGCCTGGGTAGAATCTAGGCCATATGTCCCTGTTAAAAAAAAAAAAAAATTTAATGTTTATTTATTTTTGAGAGAGAGCAAGAGTGAGAGAGAGCAGGGAAGGGGCAGAGAGAGAGGGAGACAGAGGATCTGCAGCAGACTCTGTACTGACAGTAGTGAGTCCGGTGTGGGGCTCGAACTCACAAACCATGAGATTATGACTTGAGCTGATGATGTCGGATGCTTAACCGACTGAGCCACCCAGGCGCCCGTATATGTCCTTGTTTATACACATTTCCCAGAGTAATTATTAATACCTCAAAAGTGTCTTGATCCTGGCTTGGATGACAAACTTCCTTTTTTAGGTGGTATTTTCCCCTTCTTTTTTCTTTTTTGTTGAGATTCACACACCACAAAAATTTCCCCTTTAAAGTGTACAATTCAGTGGTTTTCAGTATATTGACAAAGTTGTGCAATCATCACCACTATCTAATTCCAGAACATTTTCATCATCCCCGTTAGCAGTCACTCTCCGTACCGTCCCTCCTCCCAGACCCTGGAAACTACTAATCTCCTTTCCCCATGGATTTACCTTTTCTAGACGTTTCACATGTCTGGATTCATATGCTATGTGGTCTTTTGTGTCAGCTTCTTTTACTTAGCATAATGTTTTCAAGGTGCATCCATGTTGTTACACGAATTAGTACTTGGGCGATAAATTATTTGGTCACCATACATATAGCTGTTAATATTGTAGCTATTGCACCGTGGATGTTCCCTGGGGGCCAAAGAGGAACTGAGGTGGAGGAGCCAGGCTAAGATTCTCTTGCTGGAGGAGACGTTCGTTTGACTCAAGGCAAAGAAACACCGACGGGGGACAAGGCAGAGACTGAACCTCATTTAGGATTTTAGATTCTTGAGTTGGCATTTTCATTGGCTTTGAGGTCCTTGATTCCCTGATAGTAGTCACAGAGAAACGGTAACAGTCTAATCTGTTGCCAGCTTTTTGGACAAAAGCGGAACTTAATGAATTAAAAGGTGAACCAGGGGAGAAATGAACAACAGGCCCCAGATTGGCGTGCTTGCTCAGCCCCTGGGTGACCGCAAACCGGGCCCTCCATTTCTAGTGTCTATAAAATGATTGCAGCGACAATAAGGAAAACCCCAAAGCTATTAGGTTTTAAGACATTTCCCAGAATCTTCTGGTGTTTTCAGGGCTGTTCTGTAGATGTATAATGCTAAGATGCACACACTCAGGACAGGCTGGGCCTGTGGAAAGGTATATATAGCTCACAACTGCGCATGGTTTTGAGTACTCCTGCCATCTGGGTGGCTGATGTGCTAAACAGGCCAGAATGGTTTGGGTATCCCTCATAGTGTTTTAATGGCACAGGGTTAAAGCTGAGGGAATGCTATGGATGTTTCTTCGGAGACATATCTACCTGTCTCATTTCTTCTAATGCACTGAGTTTCTAGGGCCAATGGCCAATTTTAATACAATTCTGTCCCTCCTGCAATACCCAACTCAAGACCCTACACGTGTAGGGACCCCATGTGTACTAGAAGGAAAGGAAGGGAAAACTAAGCAGGTAACGTTTGTTAGCGTGTGGAAGTATTCCCTCATCTTTGGGGGACCAATGGGCAATCTGCCCAAGATTTGGGGGTCAAGGTGAGGGGCCCCATAGTTCCACCTGAGATGCCAATCTGAAACCACCTCGAGGGGCCACTAGTCTACATACCAGGAGGCAAGCCCCGGAGCAGCAGGGGCTGAGAGTTGGCAGAGGTGGGGAGGATGTCCTCAGGGGAAAACTGAGGAGGGCAGGGCATGCTAGCCAGGCCTGCTGCGCTGAAAGCAGCAGACGGGTAATTTCCAAATGACCATTTCAAAGGAAGGTTGAATTTCTCCAAGATAAGAGGGAGAGCAGAGAGCATGCCTATATCTCTAACCCCCTGAGCTTGCGGCCGTGATAACAGCTGTGGGGTTGGAAACCTAATGCTGATGAAAGAGTTAAAGAGTGGCTGCGGGCAGCTATCGGTGACACCGCTAGGAATTGAGCATGCTCCTGGAGCGCGGCTGGGGACTGGTGTTACTCCATGAATAGAGGCCACTCTCAGGGAGTTTTTCCTGGAACAGAATGGGGTCAGGGAGCCGCTTGGGGAACAATGGTTGCCACCGACTAGCTGAATTTCTTACAATCACACACCATACCCCCTGATCAAATAGCTCCTTTGTCCGGCTGATATAAAAACATGTCATACAATGATGATTTGGAAGAATGACACGGGTTTGCCTTTCACAGAGATCAGAAGGGCTTGTTGTGCAGCAGGGGGAAAAACATCAGAGTCAAGGAAAACCCGGAGAATAAAAGGAGCAAATGGAAACAGACAGCAACAATAAGAAAGGGCTGGGTTGCTCGAAAGGCAGACAAGGGCTTGGTTACCAGCAGGGAGACCAGGCACTCAGGCAGCTCCAGGGAAGGAAGAGCCCACTGGCTGCGCGTAGCCAGCTTCACAGCGCCCCCTTGAAACTCTTGGGAAACTCAAAGAATTCAAGAAACACAACTTGGAGGAAGGGGCCGTCCAAGGTGGCTGGTGAATGCAGAGGGACCTGAGAGGTTATCCTGCCATGCCATTATTTTACAGATGGGGGGAACAGATCTGGGGAGGGATGGTGGCTTCGCCATTTCCTCGGGTTGTCTGGACCCAGGGCTGGTCACACAGCTGCTTCTCCTGTTTCCCTGACTGTGAAGATGGAAATACAGGAGCTTCTCAGGCATCCTCTGTTCAGGGAGTGGAAGAGAGGAGCTTTAGGGATTGAACTGGGACTCCTGCCTGAACCAATGGTCCCTTATATCATGGAACTCATGCAAGGCACTGCATTTCTTTGTGACTCTGTTTCCCTGTCTATAAAATGAGGGTGCTCTTGAAGTCAGCCCGCCATTAGTTCAGCCATTATTTGTTAAATGCCTTCTGTGCATTTCACTCTAGATGAGGGCACTAGAGAGAGAAGGAATGGAATGGAGAACCTCATTAAAAGATAAGCCGCAGTCACTGGACCTGGTTAGGCAAATGCTGTCTAGATAGACTGTGTGGACACCAAACACTGCCTCTCAGCTGAGACCTGTAATTGAGGTGGGCAGGTTTCCTGTCTGTTTCAGGTAGGTCAGCCTGAGACTTTGTTGTTCAAAGAGAGAAGGCTCATATAGCAAAGATTCCTGCAGCTCCCAGCCATCAAGTAGGTTTACAAAGAAAATGACAATTGTCAATGTCACTAATTAACATTCATCTTTAGTGCAGCAACTGTAAGTGGATCTGAAGCCTTTATATTAGATTTCTCTAGAACTATGTGGAGTTAAAAAGCAGGAGTATTTTGTGTTAATATATTCTCTTTCATTCCCAGATCCTGAAATCCTTTACCAACAGATAGCTAGTTCTCAATGCTACTCCTGTGGAGAATGTGGCAAGTGCCACTCTCCCCATTCCCCAGCTGGGAGGCCTGGGTCACAGAAGGATTCTGACCCCTGCAGTGGGGGATGGAAACCAAGATTGTCACCCTCTCATTCACTGTTCCGGCTTTGGACTACAGAGCAAGGCACTGGAAAGCAAAACTTGAGGCTAAAGCAACAGTAGACCTGGTATACCTCTATTACAGAAAAACAGAGATGCTCTTTTGAATTTTAAAAATTCATTGGATTTGTTTAAATAGATAATACACATACATGGTTCTTCAGAAGGCACAAAAGAGTAAGTCTCGCCCCAATGCACACCATTCCTTATCCTGGAGAAGACCGGTTACCAGGTTCTTAAGAGCTGTTCTATGTACTTATAAACATATACATAAAATATTTTTCCTTTATCACATATTAGGTATATATTATATATATATAATATATAACACTGCAATACAGTATATATATATATATATATATATATATATATATATATATACACTGCACATACAGTGTAAAAATGAATATGAAATTAACAGATAATCAGATAATGATTCATTAACAGATAATGATCATTGGGAGGGCTAGAGGAATGCAAAGGTTGTCACAGGGTCCGTGGGAGAATGCTCAGCCCTCTCAAGCCGAGCTGCTGGCTTTCTGGGCCCTACTTTGGAAAAAGCTACGCATAAGACCAGAGTCGGGTGCATGAATTCCTCTGAGCTTCTTAAAGAAAACTACCCCAAAATGTGGGGACTTGTGGTCTCACAGTGATTTTTCCATGTGAAAAAAAAAAAAAAGGGAAAGTTAGCTCAAGTTAAAAAATAAAAGGTCAGGGGCATCCATCCCCAGAGTGTTCTCCTAGCCGAGTCTCCTCCCTCAGGGAGGAACGGGGAGCCCTTTCATGTGATGCGTTCCATGTGGGTTTCAGAGCTAATATTTTGAGTGCTCATTGTGTATCAGGCTCTTAAACAGTGATAAGCACTTTTTACAAGTTATGTCGCTCAATTCTCATCACTTTATCATCTCCATTGTACCTCTGAGGAAATGGAGGTTTAACTAATAAATGGCAGAGCTAAAACGACTTGACCTTAAGTCTGTGTTCTACCTTCCAACTTACTCCCATGGGTTCTTACCAATGTCTGTACCTGAAGAATCAAATCAAAGCCAAACTCCTCAGCTGGGATTTGAAGACCCTCTACCATCTGCACAGAGTCCTTTCCTCAGTTTCTCTCTTCTCACTCCTTGTCATGTACTGCTTGCTTGAGTCACACCAGATCACTCGCTGTTACCAGGTCTTGTATGTATCCAGGCCTTCCCTCAGGCCATTCCCTCCACATGGAATCTTCTCTCCGCTCTGCCTGGCAAACTGCCAGTGTGAGTTTTCTAAAACTCAATCTGTCTTACTTCACTGTTTAAAACCTCTCTGTGTCTCCTCACCACCTAATGTGATCAAGACCAAGTATCTTAACTTCAAACAGAGGATCTTCCTATTCTGGGTCCCACTGATCTCCAGGCTCCCTTCCCCCACTTCCACTTCCTACTTAATGCTCCACGCCCGGGATCTGCTTATAGTTCCCTAAACATTTTGGGCACTCTGTTTCAGGTCTTTGCATAGGAGATATTCTTCCCACCTTCTCCTTTACTTGGCTAATTCCTACTTGTCCTTCTGATCATTGCTTGGGCTACACCTCCTCAGAGGTCCTTTTTCCTCTCCTTCCAGGAAATCTGTCCCCTCCCCCACCCCAGTATATACGTTTTAACGTCTATTTATTTTTGGGACAGAGAGAGACAGAGCATGAACGGGGGGAGGGGCAGAGAGAGAGGGAGACACAGAATCAGAAACAGGCTCCAGGCTCTGAGCCATCAGCCCAGAGCCCGACGCGGGGCTCGAACTCACGGACCGCGAGATCGTGACCTGGCTGAAGTCGGACGCTTAACCGACTGCGCCACCCAGGCGCCCCCCAGTATATACGTTTTAAAATATCTTTCTCTATACTGAGCACCTCAAGGTCACTGACCAAATTAATGTCTGGTTCCTCAGAGCCTCGCACGGGGCCCGGCACCCATGCTGTCTCAAGAAATAAGTGATGAATGGGAGAACTGGTGAATGGATGGATGGAAAAGCTAGAATTTAGAGTCCCTGAGTGGGGCCTAGGTACGCAGTCTGACCTTAGACCCTTCCTTTTTTGCCAGCTGCTGCCTGATAGTCTTGCACTTACTCCTATTATTTGGAACCTCTTCACTGCAACGTGACCTTGTTTATGTGAGTTTACCTCTTTGAGACTCAGTTTCCTCAAATGTAACATAAGAAGGTAGGAGCATATGATCCCTACTGTCCCTTCCAGATCAAATGTTATGTGAATCCATGCTGTTTGCAGAGAAGGAATTTTCCAAGCACTGTGTGCCTGTGTGTGGGGAGACTACCAATGCTGCGGGTGGTTGCGAGAGATTTTCAGAGACTAGCTGAACTCTTTAATCGGGGGTTGGCAAACTATGGCCCATGGGCTGAATCTCTTTCACTGCCTGATTTTGTAGGGCTCACAAACTAAGAATGTTTTTTTACGTTTTCAAGTGACTGGGGAAAAAAATAAAGAGAAGAAGAATATTTTATGACATGTGAAAGGTACGTGGGATTCAAATTTCAGCATCCATAAATTAAGTTGCGTTGGAATACAGCTTTGCTTGTTTGTTTACGCGTTGTCCTTAGCTGTTTTCATCCTACAGCAGCAGAGTCGAGTAGTTGCTACAGAGATTGTATGGCCCTCAAGTCTGAAAATATTTACCATCTGGCCTTTTACAGAAAACATTTGCCAACCCCTGTGCTGATTCAAGAACTCTCAGTGGCTATCCACTAATCTATAACAGCTCTGTCCAATAGAAATATAATGGGAGTCGCATATGTAATTTAAAATTTTCTAGTAGCCAAGTTATTTTGCTTGATTTTTTATTATTACCTTTTTCTACTTGAGAGAGAGCATGGGTGCATGTTCAAGTAGGGGAGAGGGGAAGAGGGGGAGAGAGAGAGAATCCCAAGCAGGCTCCATGCTCGACAACACTGGGCTCATGACCTGAGCCAAAATCAAGAGTTGCATGCTCAACTGACTGAGCTGCCTAGGTGCCCCTAACAAAGTTATTTTAGACAGTAAGACTAATAATTTATTTAACCCAATATAAAAAATATTCTCATTTCAACATGCGATCAATAGAAAAGTTAATGAAATTTTACATTCCTTTTCTTCATACTAAGTTTTCAAAATCTGGTGTGTATTTTCTACCCACAGTACATCTCAATTTGGACTAGCCACATTTTAAGTGCTCAGTAGCTGCATATGGCTAGTGGCTACTCTAATAGTTTAGAGCTATATGATCATGTTTAAACTCTGACATGAAGTTCTAGGCCCTGTGTTCTTTGGTCTTAGTTTTACTCTTCACTACTTCCTTAAATGCCAGCCACACAGATCCATTCTATGCCCCTTAAGTTAGACACAATCTTTTTCACCTCTGTTTCTTTGCTCACTCCTTCCTTCCTTCCCTTCTTCCCAGCTTCCTTCTCTCCCTGCCTCCCTCTCTCCCTCACCTCCCTTTCTTTCCTTCTTTCTTTCACAACTTTATTGAGGTATAATTCACATTCTACACAATTCATCGAAAATGTACAATTCAATAGTTTTCAGTGTATTCTGAGTTGTGCACCATCACCACAATCAATTTTGGAACATTTTATCTCCCTAAAAAGAAACTCCATTCCCTTTAGCAGTCGTCCTCAGCCCCCAAAATGCTCCCCCAGCCCCCCAAAACCACTGATCTGTTTTCTGTCTCTGAATTTTGCTGGAGGTTTTATACAAATGGAATTACACAATGTATAGTATTTTGTGACTGGCTTCTTTCACTTAACATAATGTTTTCAAAGTTCATCCTTGTTGTAGCATGTAACAGTGCTTCATTCCTTTTTATTGCTGAGTAATATTCCATCGTTCCTACCTCTGTGCTACGTTCCCTTCCTCCAAGACCTTCCCTTCAAGAGATTGAACCCCAGAGCACCAACAAAAACCCATGAAGGGAAAGAAAAACCTGCCCTTATTAGTTTACAATGTTTAAAACTTTTTTTAAAAAACATTTACTTATTTTTGAGAGACAGAGAGAGAAAGAGCATGAGCAGGGAAGGGGCAGAGAGAGAAAGGGAGACACAGAATCCAAAGGAAGCTCCCGGCTCTGAGCTGTCAGCACAGAGCCCAACGTGGGGCTTGAACTTACAAACCATGAGATCATGACCTGAGCTGAAGTCGGACGCTTAACCGACTAAGCCACCTAGGCACCCCTTAGTCTAAAATGTTTAAGATCAAACACAGGATATGTTCAGATTAAACAAAAATTAATGTTTTTATTTATTTTTGAGGGAGAGAGAGAGGCAGAGACAGAGCACGAGCAGGGGAGAGGCAGAGAGAGAGAGAGAGAGAGAGAGAGAGAGAGGAGAGAGAGAGAGACATTCTGCAGGCTTTGAGCTATCAGCACAGACGTGGGGCTGGAACTCATGAACTATTAGATCATGACCTGAGCTGAAGTTGGATGCTTAACTGACTGAGCCACCCAGGCACCCCAGATCTGTTCAGATCTTTAAAGGAAAAAAGGAGATAAAGACTTTTTGAAATCATTACCTTAGTAACAAAATCTCTCCCTCTCTCTCTCTCTTTTTTTAACCAAAAACCCCACAAACCACAACATGGTCTGAAGGGTAAATTTCAGATCAAACTGTTGATGACTCTTGAATAGTATACTGGGTGAGCCCATTCGGTGCACTAATAACGAACATGGCAACCCAGCTGCAGCTTAGAGACCCTCACAGCACAGGTCAGAAGGAGTCTGACCTCACTTCCAACTTGCCTCCATCAGAGTCTCTTGCTGAGTTGACTAGCCAGTTGCCAGGTCAATAGGCAAGCATCCCCAGGCTCCACGCTTTCACAGCAAGAGAAAACAAAGCATAAATACCTACCAAACTCCAACCCTTGTTCCTTCAGCTTTTAGGATTATGCTCCAGGTGATTTTGACTCTTCCAGGACCACCTTCATCCCCTCCCCGCCTTCCTCTGGCTTAAGCCCATGCTCAGTCATGGTTCCATCTTTTCTTCTTCTCTCCTTCCCTGTTGCTGCCCCTTCACCCTTCTCTTTCCTCCTCACATCCCATCCCTTAAAATTTTTTTTTTAATCTTTATTTATTTTTGAGAGAGAGAGAGAGAGAGAGAGAGAGAGAGAGAGAGAGACAGAGTGACAGCAGTGGAGGAACAGAGAGAGAGGGAGATGCAGAATCCAAAGCAGGCTCCAGGCTCCAAGCTGTCAGCACAGAGACAGATGCGGGGCTCGATCCCACGAACCTTGAGATCATGACCTCAGCCGAAGTCTGACCCTTAACCGACTGAGCCACCCAGGTGCCCCAACCCCATCCCTTTTTCGTCTCTTCTCCTTTTTTCTCCCTCCCATTTGCAAACTCTTCACTTCTTTTCCATATCAGCCCTCTCCTTCCCTCACCTCCCTGCGCTTTTCCTCTTCCCGTCTTTTCTCTCATGGTGTCCTGTGTTAAGTGCGTGCAGTTGGAGCGTCCTTGGGCTCTTCTCACAGCAGACAGCCAAGGATCTAGGAGTCAGATCTGAGGATGAAATTCAGCTCCATCACTTAACGACCGTGGCACTAGGAGCTGGGTGACTAGGCCTCCCTTACAGGATTAAACGTTAAGTAATCACTCCTATCCTTTTCAATTGCGCACTGGAGAGGAGAGTAGGAGACCCCTGCCCCCAGGTCACCGAAGCACCCGTCACCTCTGTGATCTTTCCTTCATACCTTCCCCTCCTCCCCGCGCTCCAAGACGCATCCTTCCTCTCTACTTGCAGAGGCTGCCTCTATGCTGTCGCCCTGTCTTTGCTCACCTCCCACCCTTTTCCCAGCTCTACTCTTCTCCTGTTCCCTTCTGATTTTCCCAACTCTTTTCCGGCCTCGCCTCAAGCAAGAGCCTCACTGCGCAGGCTCTGCCGGCACCGCGCCCAGTGCTGCCGCGTGCCCCTCAGGGTCCAGGAGCCTCCTAGCAATAGAAAGACCGGGCTCACCGGAACGCCTTCTGATTGGTCGGGCCTCTCGGGATTCCCTAGCGCCATCGCCTGTTTTCGCGCAGGCGCGCGCCCGTACCCTGGCACCGCCTTTTGAGGCCTGGAGCCGGTACTGTGCGATGTGGGTGAGCTCCGTTTGTTTTAAAACTTCTCCTACTCCTTCTCCTCTTCGTTAAGGTTTCCGTGTTATTCTAGTCACTGGTGCTTGCTAAAGAAACTTGAAAGTACATAAAAGTGAAAACAGGCATTTTCTTCCATTGCCATGCTGCTGCTCCCTGATCTCCGTGTCTGGGTGGGAATGTGAGCTACGCATGCGTGATTGTTAAAAGGATGGAATCCTGCTGTAACGGTAATAGAAGTGATGACGATAGATAAAATGTGTTGATGTTTCCTATGTGTGCCATGCTAAGTGCTGCTTACACTTTTCTACTACCATTATTCTCAATTACAGGTGAGAAACTGGCCTTACAACAAGGCTAAGTAATTTGCCCTAGATCTTGCAGTTAATAAAGAAGTAGTAGAGCCAGGATTTGAATCCAAGTTTGACTCCAGGGCTCTGGGCAGCCTCTCCCCTGTGTGGGGTGGTTTTTACACGCAGTGTTGGGCACCTGGCTGGCTCAGTCGGTTAAGCGTCCAACTCTTGGTTTGGGTTCAGGTATGGGTTCGGGTAATGATCTCTCGGTTCATGAGTTCGAGCCTTGCATGGGGCTTTGTGCTGTCAGCAAGGAGCTTGCTTGGGAATCTCTCTCTCTCCCTCTACCCCTCCCCACCACAAAATAAATAAATAAACTTTACATGCAGTGTCTATTCTCCCTCTGACTTGGGAACAGTTGCTCTAGATGTTAACTCTCCTATTATGGCCTCTGTGCGAAGTCCCCTGTTGGGATATTTAGGAGAAGGGAGATGCCAAGTGAGGACTGGGTTAACTCACTTGGAAAAGGCCCATCAGGCCTGATGGAGAGCCAGATATCCTAACCTGTCCCCAGGAATACCAAGGGCTGGACCACAAGTGGCTATCCCTGAGGGTGAGCAGTTCTCCCTGGGAAATAGTGACCTTGTAGCCACAGCTGCAAATGCCTCAAAATAATAACAGTGACTATCTAAAGGGCATGGGATAGATGCCAGGCAATTTATAGACATTATTTCAGGCAGCCCTCACACTAACTCTGCAAGGTGGGTGAAATGATTGCCCCAAATCGGAGTGGTTAGGATTCAAACCCAGGTGTGTCTTATGTTAGAATATGTGATGTTTCCATCATGCCCTTTGCGTTTCTGTAAAAATGTAACAGTCACTAAGAGTGAGCCTCTGTTAGGTGCCAGGTACTCAAGCTGGGATTTGTCCATTAGTATCTCACTGAGTCTGTATAGTAATCCTTTCAGAAAGTTAAGATGATTTCCGTCTACAGATGAGGAAGCTGAAGTTCAGCAAAGTTCCATAACTTACTCAAGATTATATAGCCTGTTGGAAGGAGAAACAATATTCACACCCTGATTGATTCATTCCTAAACTTATGCCCGCCTCCCACCCCCACCCCCCCCCCCCCTGCTTGCTGCACCATTCCAGGGCAGAGTTTTTATCTGAATTGAGGATTCAGGCAAGAGCTGGGCTCAGACTGGGCAGGTACTTGTTTAGGGAACAGGTGAGAGCTCAGATCTGTCTGAAATTTCTTCAGGGCCCCAGGTTCTTCCTGTGACACTCACTATGGGATGAACTAGAGCAAGGCCATGAGAGGAGACAGCCGTTCCTCTTTCTGGGAGGGGGTCACAAAGAAACTGAGATGTTTCCACTGTTGTGCTTTAGTCCCCTGGTCCTGTGCATTTAGTCCTGCTGTACCTTTGGTTCTCTTGATTTTGTTTAAAAATTTTTAAGTTTATTTATTTATTTTGAGAGAGAGAGAGTGAAAGCAGGAGAGGGACAGAGAGAGAGAGAGAGAGAGAGAGAGAGAGAGAGAGAGAGAGGATTCCAAGCAGGCTCAGCACCACCAGCTCAGAGCCTGATGTGGGGCTCGATCTCATGAACTGTGACATCATGGCCTGAGCTGAGATCAAGATTTGGATGCTCAAATGACTGAGCCACCCAGGTGCCCCTCTCTTGATTTTGTTTAAATGAAAAATATCCCATGTCAGAGATGCACAGGTTTGGAAAGAACTTTGAAGGAGAGTTATCAGTACAACCTTCCATCTGATGCTCCTCTACGCCCCAGTTTCTTCCTCTGTCTCTCAGGATTTCACAAGGCGTTGGGTAGGAGAGGTAAAATAATGGAGGTGGTAACATCGAAACCGGGATGAATAGTTTTTGGTTCTGAGCGAGTGAGCTAGCTATCTATCTATCTATCTATCTATCTATCTATCTATCTATTTATTTTTAAGAAGGCTCCATGCCCAGCATGGAGCCCAGTGTGGGGCCTGAACTCACAACCCTGAGATCAAGACCCAAGCTGAGATCAAGCGTCAGATGCTTAACTGAATGAGCCACTCAGGCACCCCAGTTCTAAGCACTTTAAATCAGCAATTTTCAAAGCATGGCCTGGGGACCTCTGTGAGTCCCCAAGATCCTTTCAGGGGTCAAACTATTTTCATAATAATATTATACTAAGATACTGTTTTTTTCACTCTCATTCTCTCACACATATATAGTGGAATTTTCCAGAAGCTACAGAATGTGAAGCTTCTGGAAAAGCTTCATTCATTGCATTCAGGTTGTTGCATTTATTGCTACAGATTGAATGAAGAAGCAAATATGAGAATCATGTCACCTATGAAGCCAGAAATAAGATTTGCTACAATTCAAAACAACCTACTCCTCTTTGTAATTCGTCTTTCCCTCTACCCCATCCCCAGGCAAACGCTGGTCTGCTTTCTATCACCATAGATGGGTTTGCATTTTCTATAATTTTATGTACAGGGATTCATACAGTAGGTGCTCTTTCTTTCACTCTGCAGAGTGGTTTTGAGATTCATCCATGTTATCGTGTTGGGGATGAGATCTGAACTCTGGTCCTGGCACTTATTAAGTGCATGACTTTGGGGACATTACTTGTCTCTTCTTTTTTATTTAAAAAAAGTTTTTTTAATGTTTATTTATTTTTGAGAGAGAGAGAGAGACAGAGAGAGATTGAGAGATGGAGACATGGAATCCGAAGCAGGCTCCAGGTTCTGAGCTGTCAGCACAGAGCCTGACCTGGGGCTCAAACCCACGGACTGTGAGATCATGACCTGAGCCAAAGTCGGACACTTAACTGACTAAGCCACCCAGGCGCCCCTTGTCTCTGCTTCAGAGAGGAAACAGTAAATAACTCCTATCTTACGTAGTTGGGAAGATAAAATGAGTCGATATAAGTAAATAAAATACTTAGCTCAGTTCCTGGTACTTACTGGGCGCTTGATAAATAGTAGTTATTTTTTAATATAAGTTTGAGATAGGAATTAAGCAGGGTAACTAGTACAGCATGGGGATGGGGAGAATCTTGTTTAGACTAATTTGATTCATAGCTCAGGTTTAACTATTTGTTAAATGTTTCTCACTTGCACACCCCGAACCTTTGCACATGCCAACCTAACCAGGAAATTTTTCTTCAGTGAGGGCTGGGGACATGGAAACTTGTAGCTTTGAAAGTCCTGCCAATTTGGAGTTACCCTGTTGGAAAAAAACAAAATCCCACTAGGCAGCTTTGAAAATGGAAAAGGTGTATTCTTTCTTCATCCTCGTTGATTCCAAGTCCAACTGGCCAGGTTTACTCAAACTCGGAATGCAAACTCCATGTCTGGGATGGGGTGGACTTCAGAAGGTTCTTGGCCAGAGGAAGAGGGAGATTGAGGTTTTCTGTGTGACTCGTTGCAGCTGAGCCTGGGGTGGGACAGAAGCCATCAAACTGAGGCATTTCTCCGAGAATCCGTGCGGGATTCCCTGCTTCTCTGCCTTTCTAAGCGCTGAGGGCCATGGAGACCCGTTATAATCATGTTGTGTTTGCTACTGGCAACCGAAGCTTCTGGTATCCTCATGCGGTGGGGAGGTAACTGCGTTTTCCTAAGCCTGAAGACACAGTCTCAGAGGAAAAGAACACAAAGAGGACAAGAGAAGAGAGAAGGAGAGAGGAGGAAGGGCGAGAGAGCTTTGAATTGATCGCTGTCTGTTCAGGTCTAGCTGGAAAACACAATGAAGTGAAAAGACTTCTTGGTTGGTGTGCTTTTCTTCATTTTTTTTTCCCAGGGTTTGGAGTGGGGAGGGAGGGATGGGAAACCAGAAAGGAAGAGGTGGAGGATTGGCGGGGCCCCGAGCAGAAGCAGCACGGCCCCTCGGGGCTGGGGAGGGGAAAGTAACTTGGGGATTCTGGGACCCTCTTGGGTCACCCCCTTGCTGGCCAATCCCTTCCTTCCACACGAGACCGTGGCTCATGCTGCCAGTAGTGCATTTGGAACGAGGAAAAGCCAAGTAGCTGAAGCCTGCCTATCCATCCCTGCCCTAGAAAAAAAAAAAAAACACCACGTAATTTTTCTTCCAGTTGAGTGTGGGATGGTGTCGATGTTGGTTTTATTTTTTTCCAGTATGGAGGATGGGCAAACTTTCATTGCGTTCTTACTTTGGGCTCAGCACCATTCTACGTGCTTTATAGGCGTTATCTCAACGAATTCTTCCAACAGCTTTGAGAGGTGTGGGTCCTATTATCGTCTCCATTTTACAGAGTGAGCAACTTCCGTTGCTTAGAAAGGGAACTGGTAAGCGGCAGAAGCAGGCTTGGTCCACAGGTCTGCTGAACGCGGCGCCTGCACCCTCAAGTAGTGCACTGTGTGTAGATTCAGTCCCTGAGGTAGCTCACAGGTTACTGTTACTTGGAGGGAAGAAGACTGGATCTGGGAAGGAGGGAGGTAGACAGTCATGTGTGAGAGCAGCTACAACACGATGTGTGACGGGCCATACTAGCAAGTTGGAGGCCACGGAAGAGAATGCTTATACCTGCTACAGGCCTGGGAGGATGGGCTTAAGTCTTTTTACTTCATCTTTTTTTTTTTCTTTTTTAACGTGACTTTTTTTTTTTTTAAATCCAAGTTAGTTAACGTGTAGTGTTAAGGTGACTTTTTAAAACGTCAAAAGCTCAAGCTACAGAGCCTGCTGCCTGGCCTCACACTGAGCTCTGCCACTTACTAAGCGCCGCGACTGTGGCTAAGTTACTTGCCCTCTCTGAGACTCGAGTTCTTTATCTGTAACATGAGGATACATTCATTCGACAAACGTTTCCTGAGAACCGTTTTGTGTCAGGCCGTGTTCTAGGCAATAGAGATATTGGTGAATAAGATAGACGTGGCCCTATACTCTCAGAGCTTCCATTCCAGTGGGGATGAGAGTTGTACCTACCTCACGGAGCTGATGAGTCTGTAACATCCAGCTCTTCACTCCTACCTTTTCTTACCTCAACTCAAGCTGCGTTTGCTCCGTTTCTAGAGAAGTCTTCCCTGACCTACCTGACCAGCTCAGTTTCCCTGGGACCGTGGACCCATCCTTTGTAACGCTTAGCATCATTGTAAGTTGTTTGATTCTTTGACCAAAGTCTATAAATTCTTTGAGGGCAGGCACAATGTCTGGTTTCTTGTTTTATTTTGTTTTTTACTCAGCAGTCACTGGTTCATATTAGGCTTTCATCAAATACTTGTGAATGAGTAACTGAAATGAGATAATGCATGTAAAGGACTTGGTGTGGCCTTGGCACAGTCAGCGCTCAATGAAATACTATCTTCTGTTATAACTTGACATTTATCCTTCTTGATTCGAAAACTGAAATAAGCCCCACTCACACCTACCAGCCTTTGACATCTACTGCTGTGTAATGGACTCTGCTGTGCTGGTCGATACTTAACTGCCATTGCCCCTTTCTTTCTTGTTGGCAGACCCTGGATGTTGTGTGATTGTTTACCCTTCCCCCCAGACTAATAAGTGGCACAACTAGGATTTGAATCTAAGCAGTGGGCTCCATAGACTAAGCTTTTAACTTAAAAAAGGTCAGAGACTGGTAAATATTTGCAAATCATATATCTGATAAGGTGTTACTATCTGACATATATAAAGAACTTCTGTAACTTCTACAACTCAATAGCAATAAAAAACGACCCAGTAAAAAACTGGGGAAAGGACTTGAATAGACAGCTTTCCAAAGATCTGCAAATGGCCAATAAACACATGAAAGATGCTCAATGTTACTAATTGTTAGGGAAAAGCAAATCAAAACCACAGTAGGATACTACCTTACAACTCTTAGGATGGATACTATATAAAAACACCTAAAACCCCCCAAACGAGGAAATAACAAGTGTTGGTGTGGACGTGAAGAAAGTGGAGCCCTTGTGCGTTGTGGGTGGGAATGCAAAATGGTGCAGCTAACGTGGAAAACAGTATGGCAGTTCCTCAAAAAAAAAAAAAAAAAAAAAAAAGACTTACCATTTGATCCAACAATTCTCCTTCTGGGTATATACCCATAAGAATTGGATCCAGGGTCTCAAGAAGATATTTATACACCCACGTTCATAGCAGCATTATTTGCAATAGCCAAAAGATGGAAGAACCAAATGTGGTATATACTTTTAATGGAATGTTGTTAGCCTTAAAAACGAAGGGAATTCTGGGGCGCCTGGGTGGCTCAGTCGGTTAAACGGCTGACTTTGGCTCAGGTCGTGATCTCGCACTCCGTGAGTTCGAGCCCCGCGTCGGGCTCTGGGCTGACAGCTCGGAGCCTGGAGCCTGTTTCAGATTCTGTATCTCCCTCTCTCTGACCCTCCCCCGTTCATGCTCTGTCTCTCTCTGTCTCAAAAATAAATAAACGTTAAAAAAAAAAAAAAAAAGGAAGGGAATTCTGACACATGCTACAATGTGGATGAACCTTGAGGACATTATGCTGAGTGAAGTAAGCCAAACACAGAAGGACAAACATTGTATGACTCCACTTATATGAGATATCTAGAGTAGTCAAATACATAGAGACAGAAGAAATTAGAATGCTGATTGCCAGGGGCTGGGGGAAAGAAGAATGGGGAGTTATTTCTTAATAGGTATAGAGTTTCAGTTTTGTAAGATGAAGAGTTAAGTGGATGGATGGTGGTATTGGTATCACAACAATGAGAATGAATTTAATGCCACTCTCTGTACAATTGAAAATGGTGAAGATGGGGGCGCCTGGGTGGCGCAGTCGGTTAAGCATCCGACTTCGGCCAGGTCACGATCTCGCGGTCCGTGAGTTCCAGCCCCATGTCGGGCTCTGGGCTGATGGCTCAGAGCCTGGAGCCTGTTTCCGATTCTGTGTCTCCCTCTCTCTCTGCCCCTCCCCCGTTCATGCTCTGTCTCTCTCTGTCCCAAAAATAAAAATGTTGAAAAAAAAATTAAAAAAAAAAAAAAGAAAATGGTGAAGATGGTCAATTTTATGTTATGTGTGTTCTACCACAATTTTTAAAAACTTGATGATCAACACTTTTTTTTCAGTTCAAAAATGTCACAAGTTAGTATGGAATTATATTTTAATATAGCTAGCATATGTATGTATATATGTATGTAAAGTCACATATTAAAAATAAAAGTAAAAAGGACTTTATTAATCTCGTCATCCCAGGCCTGCAGGCCCACCAGTCATGACCGATCTCATTGGTCTTACTGGTGACTTGTATATCTGTGGATATGTGGTCTGATTCTGGCCAGTGGGATATGAGGGCATGTCTGCTGGTGGGCTTTTGAGAAGTTTCTTCATTGATAAAAAGGAGATGCACAGGAGGGTAGATGCACAATGATGACATCACTGAATTTTAAATTAAACAACCCTGGGCCCTCCTTCCTCCAGACTTCTTATAGGAGATTATAAAGGTTCTTTATTGCTCAAGCCATTTTGAGTTGGCATGTGGCCAAAGACATCCTAACAGATACAGAATATCATAAAATCAGGACTAGGCCTCTCTGGCCCTCGGAGTGCTTTTCCTCTGTGAAGCTTCCCCAAGTCAGAGTGAGTGCTTTTCCTCTGTGAAGCTTCCCCAAGTCAGAGTAAATTGTATTTTCCTCTCCCAAGAAAGCACTGTTGTGTTGACCACAACAAGTCTACAGGATTCCCAGTTTGAGGCTGGGAGTTTGTGGCAGCTGTGGCGGCATACCATTCCAATCTCCCTTCAAAGAAGAACTTGCCATGTGGTTGCCCTTCTGGGCCACGCCTATGCTCTTCATAGGCAACCCTTGCTAATGACTGAACGTGGTGGGGGTGCCGGGGCCTGGCCATTTCTGCCCATGTAGGACTCCTCTTAACCAGCAATCTTTCCTCCAGAATCTTTTCTTGCCCAATCTGGCTTCTCTTTTATCCTTCCAGGCTTTACCACCATCCCCACCCCCTCAGCTGGCTTGCACACCTCACTGTGTCTCAGCACCCACTTCCTGGAGGACCCAACTGACACAGAGTTGAATATAATAATTACTCCTTTTGAGGGATTTGTGCAGCCTGGTCTGAAAATAGTAGGCCTGCTTGTTCCTTCTTGTCGTTCTATATCGTTCTAAACATATTCCTAGTACCTTGAATAATAGACCAGCAGACACTCAGCAATTGGGCAAATGTTAAGTGCCTATTCATGCTTGCACTGTCCCGGAGGCCTTGCATTCTTTATCTCATTTAATCCTCAAGGAAGTCCTAGGAGATGGGCATAAGTAGCCTTATTTAGCAGATGAATAAAACCGAGTCTTGAAGTGTTCGGTGATGCATCCAAGGTCACTTTATTTGGATCTGGTTGTCACCCCCGCAGAGAGCACTGCTTTCCTGTCTAAAATACCTCCCCACTTCCATTGTTCTCTACTCCTCTGCCCCACTTTACCGCTCTTGACTTTACCAGTTTATGTGTTTATTGTCTGTCTGTCTCTCTGAAAGGGAACCTTCCCAGGGCAGTGGTCCTGTCTTACTTACTGCTGTATCCTCAGAACGGAGAACAGTGTCTGGCTCTGAGCAGTGTTCAGCTAGTCATCGAATGGATGCATGAGGGAAACTAAGCTCATCTTTAGGTCATGTTTATATTCAGTGTTTTAAATAAGAATGCACCCCATTTGAATAATACTATGGTTTATGAAGTGTTTCCACTGCTCTCTCCTTTGGTCCTCACGGAAGTCTTTGAGGTAGGACTGACACTGTTGTTCCTTTTGCAGGGTCTTCTCATGCATGGTAGTTAAATAATTATATAATTATTTTATGACTGGCTCCCCTGCTAGCTGAGGCTCCATGAGGACAGGGCCTTGCTGTGCCTGTCTATGTCATATGCCTCTGTGCCTGACGCACTGTGGTGCTCATTATATACATATGTGAATATGAATATGCATGTGTGTATATATATATATATATATATATATATATATACATATATATGTCTAAAATTTCCACTCAATAGATGGGGCAATCAAAACCCTGTGTTCACAATCCTAGGTTGTGGGCCGGAAAACTTTTTTGTTTGTTACCCACAGTGGGAAATTTAGTGTTCATCATGACCCCAGGAAACACACATCCACACAAATATGCAATAGTGCCTATACTTAGTGTAGACTAAGCACTGATATTTTTCTCCTCTATTCAACTTGACTTCATTAGAAAATGTGTAGTTCCTACATTTATTTCATAGATAATGCACTTGATCTTAGCTAAAAGGCTGAGAAGTGATTCCCATTGATTTCATGACCAACTAATGTCTGAACAACCTTGGCCTAAGTGATTTGCTCAAGGTCACCTGGCTAGCAGAGTGGTAGGATCACGAAATAATCCAGTATTCTTGCACCTACTCTACTCTGGTGGATTTCTTGCCCCTTGTGTCTGTTTTGATAACCAAAGAACAAATTTGTTCTTCTACTTGTCAGCCACAATTAAGGCAATGCCAGTCTCACCATCTGTAGGCATTTCAATTTAGTTCGTCCAGATACCTTGGCTCTCTGCAATGCAGCTGTCCAGGAGGTTCTTCCTAGAAACTCTAAAGGGAAAGATTTAGCCCTAATGGGTGGCACCCCTATACTTGCTGGAATTCTCATCCAAATTACACCAAACATTAACATATGGACAAAGGCACATGGCATATTAAATGATTTACTGGGGTCAAAGATCAAGTCAATGGCAGGTCTATAGTTAACCCGCCACACATCCTCAGAATCTGCTGGCCGACACGAGGAAGCCTGGGCTAGGCAGGGCGGTCGGCCTGGACCTGGTCAGCCGTCAGCCAGTTAATCTACAACGGCACCTTCTTTTCCTACCAGAGGGAGGTTTGACTTGAACTCCTGGGAGACCTGCCTTCTTGGAATCTAGATTTCTCTGCTTCAGAGTCTAGTTTAGCTGGTGTTGGACGCAGAAGCCTAGAGAAAGCTGAAACTTGTTTATTTGTTCTTTTATTCCTGGATTTATAATTTGACCTAATATACTGTATGTCTGTACATGTGTTGATCTCAAAAAATGTTTGAGCTTGCCTGCTTCTCAGGCCATGTTGGCAGGCAGCTGTTAAAGCCATCAGCGATGTTTGCTTCCAGTTACAAAAGAAAACATTCTCTATTTGGGGTTATGTTGTTGTTTTTTTTCTTTCCTGATTTAAAAGGGGAAATATGTTTCCCAGTAGAGATGTGGGGCTGCCCCACCCCCTTCCAGAGCTAAGAACAACTAAGAAACCTTTTCGGCACACCTGGTTCACCATCTTTCTAATATTCATGCTCTTTTTCTCTCCCCGTGGAAGAATTCTTAGGGGATTTGGTTTGAAATTATTTGAGCAACTGGGCAGGTTTCTTGCCCTTCCTTGTGGGGATAGAGTTTATGGTTCAACATCTCCCTCAAACTCTGGTGTGTTTTTAGCTACGCAAGAGTCAGGTTATGTCTCACTATCAGGTGCGGCGATTGCTGCTGACGGGACCAAGAAAACATGCGTCATTCTAACCTCTGCCCAGAACCTTTGAAGGAATGCAAAAACCCTGACCTTGCTTTGGAGAGACCATCTGGGGAAGACTTCATTTCCCCAAATATATATGAGATTGAGAGTTCCTCTGGGTGGGAAGTAGGGAAAACCATATGGCAAATGTGGGGCTTGCATATGCAAATATTTGTTTCAGAGAAAATGATTTAACGTGGTAAGTACACTCCTGAAAGACTGTCCTGTACCCTGGGGAAGCGCACGGAAGGAGTTGGAGGTAAAGAGGAACGAAGAACAGAGAAGCCAGACGACAGCTGGGAAACTGGACCCAAGGCAATGAGACTTGCTCAGGGTTGTAGATGCCTTTGGAAGTGGCAGACCAAAGCTCAGTAACCAGCTGGAAGCAAGAGCGGTGGGGAGGTTTGAAAATGAGGAATGGAAACCTCTGGGGAAAGTGTGGCTGCCTAAACGAAAGAGGCTTCGAGGAAAAAAAAAAAAAAAGAACCCAACAAACAACAGTGCCTCAGAGGAATCCGGCAATGGTCAGAATCACAGGACAGCTTGGACTTCAAGCTGAAGGTGACATCTGGGCCACTACATGGAAGGTCTCAGGAACCCCAGGACTTCTGACTAAAGGACATAGTCAAGTTGAAACTGCTTATCGCCTGAACACATGACTCTGAGAAAGAAGACTTTGGAATGGTATCTTTTTCAAAATTTCAGATTCCAGTTGTTTATTGCTGGGCTATGCAAGCAATTGACTTTTGTATACTGACCTTCTCACACAGACTCTCTTTCCATTTATCTAGGCCTTTTATTTCTTTCATTGGTGTTGTATAGTTTTCTAGATGTAGACCCTGTTCATGATTGGTTAAATTTATAGCTGGTATTTGGTTTTTTTGGATGCTATTGTAAATGTTTTTTTTAACATTTCAAATCTGAATTGCTCATTGCTGGTCTTCAGGAGAGCACAAGAAACTAGAATTTATCTTCTTAACTTCCATTTTGAGCTTGTTCCCAAAGACACTCTGAGTGAGGGAAGGCTGGGGCAGGATGGGTCAGTAATCACAGCTGTCCCCTCCCCACCTCCCCCCTCTTCCTCACTCTATAAATATTTGTTTATTCATTTGAATAGCAGCTAGGGAGGGAGGAGGTGCTGTTGAGGAACAAGGGACAATGTCTAAGTCTCAAGGTTAAGATCTTTGGAGGAGCAGTGTTTGAACTCTTAGTGTTTGAGACAGAATGGTGGGTGTGGGAAAACCGGTGGCTACAGCAGTGTGAGAAAGGGAGAGAGGGCTTCACCAAGCTATGTGAGTAAAGATGAAGGCATATTATGCCTGGGGTCCCATGTGACAGTCTACCAGAGAGCATGTGAATTGAGATCTAACTCCTGCTTTTGGCCCAGAGTAATTAGAGCATAATCAAGCCATTGCTGTGCTCATGTCCATGCCAGTGTTTATCTCAGAAAACAAGATGGAGAATGTGAACAGTCCCTGTAAAACTAGGGGTTTGTTGAGGATGTGAGTCTTACTGGTTGGGAGAAAGTGGGGCTCGTGGTGGAAACTGAGTTGAGAAAAACATGAGAAGACTCTCTAGTCACCCCTCCTCTTTGTATCCCCGAGTGCCTAGCAAGGTACATGGAGAATGGTTCTCAATCAATGTATATTGAACAATTCTGGAGGCAGCTCAGCCAATTGACTTTAGTGCCCAAGTGTCCAAGGTGGGACAAGGAAGAAAGAGGAACTTGCTGAAAGAGTTTAAGCAACTATTACCAACAGAATCTGTAACAGTTAAGTCAAGATTTATGTGGCTTCCAGGGTTTTTGTTTTGTTTTGTTTTTACTGGGGTAACAGGTAGATTAACACTCTAGACGCTAAGTTGTTGCTTACTCAGTGACAGAGGTAGCTGAGAGACACGGATCTGCTTTGGGTTGCAGGTGAACCACAGATGGTTCATATCTTCCCTAAATCTAAAGAATGTCCGCTGAGCTGTCAGCCAATGAGATGCATAACTGGGGACGCTGCTGGTGTGCTGGAGGACCGTGTAGCGCTAGGATCTCTTAGCATCGCTTCTAATCAGGATCACCTATGATGTCCTGGAGCTGTTGTTAACGAGTTGTGCCCTTTGCTGGAGGAGCCCTAATTCATGGAGGGTGACTGCAGGAACTTCTGGGAGCCAGAGCCAAGGCCTTGGAGCAGAAGCCCTGAGCCTTGAGGGGTGTGGGCAGAAGGTCACTTAAGAAGATCAGAAGGATAGTGAGGGAACCATTTCAAAGAGAGATGCTCTGAGTTGCCATTAATTAAGGTATAGTGGAAAAGATGCCTTCCCATCAAAGCCCAGCTTTCCTTCTGGGTCCCAAGGAAATAATTTACACAGGTTCTTACCTGGAACCTTTCACTGAGAACTGGCATATCATGTGCATTTCTTCCATGCCTCTGCAAACAATAAAGAAGTTAGCCAAGAACACCACCATTTTTTTCTTAGGCAAGGGCCTAAAATTCCATGATAATACTATTTCACAGAGGGACCAATATTCATTAACAGTTAAATATGGAGAGATGGCGTTGCCTGGGTGGCTCATTCAGTTGAACATCTGACTCTTGGTTTTGGTTCAGGTCATGATCTCACAGTTGTTATATTGAGCCCCATGTCAGGCTCTGCGCTGGCAGCATGGAGACTGCCTGGGATTCTCTCTCTCTCTCTCTCTCTCTCTCTCTCTCTCTCTCTCTCTCTCTCTCCCTCTCTCTCTCTCTCTCCCTCTCTCTCTCTCCTTCTCTCTCTGTGCCTCTTCCCCACTCGTGTGTGTGTGCGCGTGTGTGTGCTCTCTCTCAAAATAAATAAATAAACTTAAGCAAAATAAGTATACAGAGAGGTTTTATTATGTGAGGCCAAGAGCATGAGCTTTGCAATCAGTAGATCTGTGTTTAGTTTTAGTTTTGCCATACACTAGCTTTGTGGCTTTGGGACAAACCGCTTGACCTCTCTGAATCTCTAAGACATAGGGATAATAATAACAAGAATATCCATTCTGTTGACTTTATAGGCTAATGTTGTATGCAAGGAAGTGCTCTACATTAATTATGATTATTATTGGGGCAAAATTGGAATCTGTGCTCCCTGAAAATTGGGTCAGGGGAGAATCCATTTAGAAGGACTGACACGGACATACTGATACAGGCAGGTCATGAAGGTCAGGGGAAGTGAAAAGGGTCAGTCAACAAATATTTATTTACCATCTACTCTGTGTAAAACGTTCTTGATGCAGAGGGAGAAAAGTGGGGTAGGGAGGAAGGGGTGGGCAGTAGGCATGGTTTTTGTCCTTTGACAGGCTATCTGGAGAAGAAGGACATGGTGAGAAGTGGGGCCAATACCAGCCAGTCTAGACTACTGCCAATTGAATAGTCTAGCTGGAGAGTGCTAAGGATTTTCAGGGGAGAGCTTTTGAGGGGGCCAAAACATGAGTTTGTTTTGATGACTGGGTGGGATTCATATGAGCGGGAATTTTTCTAGAAAGAGAACAGGTAGGAGCAAAAGCTCAGAGACCAGGAAAAACAAGACATTCATGTCACCTATCAAACACTCACTACACACTCTGCATTGTATGAACTTCTTTTACATGCTGTTGTCCAATTTAACATATACACGATCATACAGCAAATGAGGCTTTGTCCTCCCCATTTTGCAGATGAGAAACTGAGGCTCAACAAGGTCAAGTATTTCACCCAAGGTCACCTACTAAAGAAATGGCTGAGCCAGCGTTCAAATCCAGATTGTCTCACTCTTTTTTTTTTTAACGTTTACTCATTTTTTTGAGAGAGAGAGAGAGAGAGAGAGAGAGAGAGAGAGAGAGAGAAACAGAGTGTGAGTAGGGGAGGAGCAGAGAGAGAGGGAGACACAGAATCTGAAGCAGACTCCAGGCTCTGAGCTGTCAGCACAGAGCATGACGCAGGGCTTGAACCCATGAACCGCCAGATCATGACCTGAGCTGAACTCGGATCCTTAACTGACTGAGCCACCCAGGCGCCCCCAGATTGTCTCACTTCTAAGTCCAAAGGTCTTTTCACATGGTGAACCACTTGGGGTAGCAAATAGTCAGTCTGGGTGGAATGGAAGAATTCGTGCTGGGGCAATAAGGATGGAGAGAGGTCCTGGGAAACCAGAGTATTGAGTGCCAGGCAAAGAGCTTTAGATTGACTACAAAGCCTATGGGTGGCAGAGGTCTCTGAGTAGCAGAGTGACATAACTGAAGTTTGCCCAAGGCTCTGGGGGCCTAGGCTGTGCCAACTACTAACTGGGCGGTTCAGGAGGGAGAAAGCTACCACCTTGTCATGCATTCCTGGGTGATTCCTCCTCTTGAACTTACTTTCTCCGTTGTGTTAGTCCTGGGTACTCTTAAACACTTCTGCAATTGCCACCCCAGAGAGAGCATCATATTTCAGTAAGGAGCAGAGTCAAAGAGATTCAGATCGGTCCTGGGTCCAGTAGTGGACTCCAGTGATGAAAGTGCTCACACACAGACTCTTGTAGCACCCGAGTACCACTGAGCCAAGCCTTCCAAGTGAGAGGCTTCTACATTCTTTTTCTAAGCAGAAGGTTTCGGTGTAGGTCAATGGTGAAAGGCGAATTGCTGGAGGGCTAACAGACAATACCCACTCTTTACATTGTGTGAGCGAATTTCTCAACTGATTAAGTAGTAGTTTGCTTGGGGTCTTTAAGTGTGTAGCAGTGTGGCAATTCTTTCTGTCCTCCAATCCCTCTTTTTAATTGAATTTTAAATTGGATGTTGATCTTCAAAGCTTAAAAAAGTATATGCTCTATGACTGTTAGGAATTTATAAGCAACTTTAAAACAAAGTCAAGAATGTGAATATGGAGCACTCTCTATAATACCAAAAACTTGGAAACACTTCAGTTTCCAGGAATAGGGAATTGGTTGAGTAAATTAAGGTACATCTTACTCAGTGGAAGGCTATGCAGGCATTAAAATGATATTGTTGAAGGATATTTAATGGTATAGGAAAATGTCAGGGTTATATTAAGCTACAGTTGAGGCCAGCTGTTAATTTTTAAAAGTACATAATCACTTCACACCTATTAGGATGGCTATGATTAACAAACAAATAAACAAACAAACCAGAAAACAAACGTTGGTGAGATGTGGAGGAATTGGAACCCTAATGCACTGCTGGTGGGAATACAAAATGGTGCAGCCAAATGTGGGAAACAGTACGGAGGCCTCTCCAAAAATTAAATATAGAATTACCATTTGATCCCGCAATCCCACTTTTGGGTATATACACGAAAGAACTGAAAGCAGGGACTCACACAGCTATTTGTACACAAGTGTTTATGGCAGCATTGTTTGTAATAGCCAAAAGGTGGAAATAAACTAAGTGTCCACTGATGGCTGAATGAATAAACAAAATGTGCTGTATACATACAGTGGAAATTTCCAGCCTTTAAAAGAAATGAAATTCTGACCTATGCTACAACACAGATGAACCTTGAAGACGTTATATGCTAAGTGAAATAAACCAGATACAAAAGGACAGATACTGTATGGTTCCACTTATATGAGGGACCTGAGTAGTCAATACATAGTGACAGAAAGTAGAACAGTGGTGGCCAGAGGCTGGGGGAGGGGGAAATGGGGACAGAGTTCCAGTTTGGGAGATGGAAAAGTTCTGGAGATGGATGGTGGTGATGATTGCACAACAATTTGAATGTAGTCAACGGCATTGAACTGCACACTTAAAAATGGTTAAGATAATAAATTTTACCGTATGTATATAGTACCACAATAAAACAATTTTTAGAAAATTATATATACAAAAGACTATATGGAAGGCTGGGTAGCAGATTAAAGGTGATTTTATTTATTTTCTTTTTAGTTATTTTCTATTTGGTTTTTAAAATCATTTAAAAATTATTTTTAAGTACATGAGGATTACATACATACATCTTCTTGTAAAAAAGTAAAATATACAGATATAGTTAAAGTCCCCTTAGATCACCTCCCTCAATCCCATATGTACATGTACCTGACGTGTATATAGGATTGTTTCATACATATCATTTTTGTAATATAATTTGTCAACTTTTGTTTTCACTCACCATTATTCGTAGATATGTTTCCATGTCATTCCTTTCCAGTTTCACTTTTTTATTTTTTATTTTGACTTTTAATAATTTTATATTTACTTATTTTTAATTTAATTTTTCATTTTTTTAAATAACTTGGATTTTTTAAAGTTTATTTACTTTGAGAGAGAGAGAGAGAGAGTGCTAGGGAAGGGAATAAAGACAGAGGGAGACAGAGAATCTCAAGCAGGCTCTGTGCTGTCAGCACAGAGCCCGATGTGGGGCTCGAATTCATGAACCGTGACATCATGACTTGAATTGAAACCAAGAGCTGGAGACTTAACCGACTGAGCCACCCAGGCGCCCCATTTATTTTTTTTCTTTTAGAGAGAGCACACACATGAGCTGGGAAGAGGGGCAGAATGTGTGTGTGTGGGGAGAGTGAGAGAGAGAGAGATTGAGAGAGAGAGAGAGAGAGAGAGAGAGAGAGAGAATGAATGAGAATCCCAAGCAAGCTTCATGCTCAGTGTGGAGCCTGATGCGGGGCTAAGTCCCACAACCCTGAGACCATGACCTGAGCGAAAATCAAGAGTTGGATGCTTAACTGACTGAGCCACCCAGGTGCCCCCAGTTTCACACTTTTAAGTGATTAGATATTATTCCAGAGATGGGCATGTTGTAGTTTACTTAGCTGGTTGCCTATTGATGGACATTTAGGTTGTTTAATTGCAGTTTTTTGCTATTATAAGCAATTTCGGTAAACACAATTTATGTCTTTTTAATTGATTCTAATAAAGTGTGTTACATTTATAAAGAGAAAGAGTATTTTAAAATATTAAAAATATCTGTTGTTTTAATTTGAGCTGGAACGAAGGCAGTGACTTTAATTCAGTGTGTGTCCCCATCTTCCTAGAGGCCAGAGTGGCTGGCCCAAGACACATATATGCTCTTTCACTGTTAATGTGTTGGGAAACTTGGCCTCCATTATTTTTTTCTCACAAAATTCAGAATAGTATAAATCCATGAGCTCCCCAACTTTCAGGATCCATGTGAAAACCATTGTGACCAACGGCTGCTACAGATAAGCACTGAACTACATCTAAAACCTCAAAGCAGAGGAACTGAGGCTCGGGGACAGACTCTTCAGCCCACAGAGGGGAGGAAGTGATGCTAGATATGGCCACCCCTGTAGCACATCAGAATTCTCCAATGGAACTGAGATCATTTGATTCCTTGGATGTGCAACCATATTAGCTCCTGTAACCACCGGATCTTCAACTCCTACCCTTATACTTGGGATGCTGGAGACGATGGGATCGATGAGGAAATCAGCAGTTGCCAGCACCCTTCACTTAGCACCTTGTCATCTTTAACTGAAGTTGCAACTGAGTGTAAAATAAGTAAAGTTCTTGCATTTGCTAAAATAAGTTACAATGAAAAGACTCTCCAGTTAAAAAAAAAAAAAAAGGAAAAGAAAAAAACCTCCCCTCCCTTTAGTCTCCCCTCCAGTCTCTAATCTCATCTGTGAAAAAGAACTGTACTTTACTGTCCACAAAACAGTTCATTTTCAAAGTGAGAGAAGAATTGCTCTGTGAGGAGAGCCATCAGTAACTGGGGTTCATGAATTCCTGCTTGTTTATAGAAAGCAGTGGCTGAGGATAGACACTTTGAAACCACCTGTGAAAGAATTAAAGACCAAGGGGGGCAAAACCCCCATCACAAACAGAATCTCACTGATCAAGTGTGAAAGAAAAGGAAGAAAGAAAAAGCCAAGTAGATCTTTGCAGGCAACCACTAGATGGACACAGAATTCAAAAACATTCTTTAGTGAGATCAAGGATGGCAGGCTTTGAAGCCTGGAGGGCTGGCGAGTCTCAGCACCGGCCTGGCCGTGGCAATCCCCGCACCGACGCGCCCACAGTCTTGCACTTGCTGGAGTAAAGCATTTAAATTGGAACAATGTCAAATTTCACAGCTATCTTATGTCCAGTGACCTTACGGGACCCCGAGGGAAAGACAGATAAAAAATGATTGTTCTCAACACGTTCCTGAAAGCGAAGAAGTCACACAGGCAACCTTGAGAAACAACTTTTCAAAATGAAAACACCCACAAACTCTTGCTTGCGGGGTGGCAAGCAAATTGTGCTTATTTATCTATTCATTTATTTATTCTCTTTACTGAGGACTCACAGTGTGTCACCCTCTTTACAGAACACCTGCAGAGATCAAGTTCCATCACCATGGCACGTAAATTTGGGAGGATGATGTTATTGTGGGAAAAGAGAAGATAACAACTCTTCTGAATTATTTAATCAATCTGGAACAGGTTTTATTGTTGTTGTAAAGGAAGTGAGACATAAGTTGTGTCTGACCAAGAAAACGAAAAAAACAGAAGAGGACAAAGATGAGATCTCAAACCTCTGCTGTGTGTTTAGGTAACAATTTCAATGACTGTTCACATCCCCTAACTATGCCTAAGTGAATCATCTTAGCTTAATGGGATTTTTTCCCTTTAAAAGAAATAAATGTTATAGATGTTGCTAAAATTTTCTTTAACCACGACCCCCAATCTCATTTCCCACCTTCCTTCCCAGAGGCAGCCACCAGCATGAGTTTAAGATTGATAATTCTGTTCTCTTTTTTGTACTTTTCTATACATACATATGCTCCCTCAAGAGTTAAGATACTGTTTTTTGTGTTAACTTTTCTCATGAATGGCATCATACTGTATGTATTGCTTCGAATTTATTTATTTTGCAATTGCACTCAACTTTACGTTTTCCCCACCTATCCAGATATGTGTGTCATTCCTTCTGGGGGCTTAATGTTTTAAAGGAAGAAAGCAAAGAGGAAGAAAAGTTTATTCACACTGGAACAGTTACATGTACCTATATGTTTCTGCCTGTCTCTGATTAGGAGACCAAAGTCAGGAGACTTCTTGGAGGAAGGGTGGCCTAAATTCAGTTTTTAGAATAGATCAAAAAAATGCTACATGACAAAGAATGTCACAGGGCATTTTAGAGATACCCTTTAAAATAATTTCCTAAACTAGTAATTGTGAGGTTTACTGCATGATTATTATCTTTCCTTCACTATTTGGAATATAGGTCCTATTATTATTATTATTTTGGTTTGGTTTGTGTTTTTCACATTTTGGCTAGATGGAGATTTCACTGGGAAAGTAGGTTTTCCAAGGGATGCTATACTAATCAGGTCAAGATTTGCTAAAACCAGACAACTCCAGAAACTCTACAAAACACTATCGTTTAAATCCAACAGGTGGATACACGTACCAATTACAAATGAAAGAATCTTTGATCACCGGAGTCGTTGGTGTGTGCTGAGTAAAATCCATCCCAAATCCAAATATATTTGTAGTGTGAGATGAAGATGTGGAGGTCACGAGTGAGCACTGCTTATGTTAGTAGTTTTAATTTTACCCTGTCGGAGCCCCTGTGTACAAAATTTGAGAAAGCAAGACCTTGATTTGCTCAGGTTTCCCCGAGGAGGGGCTGCAGAATCCTTGAAGCATGATTTGAAAAAGATGGATAAGATATTCCACCCAAAATTCAACATCACCTTTAATCTTGCCCTCTCCTCCTCTAATCCCTAGGTAATGTTTTGTGCTTCTTTTGCAGGAAAGCAATTTTGTTAATCACTTTAGCACCAATTCTTGCATCCCTGGCAATACTCAGAACTGCCTCCATCCAAGTCTTTGATGTGGGAAAGAAACACACACACTCTTTCACATGTAATCTGAAAACAATTCACCTCTTGCCAATGAATGCACAGCACTCCACTTTAATAGAGAGCAAGTTCTGTGGAGGTTTCTAATCCTTTCTGCCAAAGAAGAGAAGAGAGAGAATCACTCAGGTAGCCCAACCTCATTCAGGAGTTAAAATCACTTGGAATGTTTTGTGGTGTGTTGGGGGCTTTTTAAAAAATATCACTTGCTGAAGATTACGGCTCTCAGGGGAAATCAAAACAACTCAAGATCAAAAAAAATAAATAAAAAATAAAAATAAAAAAAGAGTCCCCATCCCCAACTCAAACAGGATATTCTTCTCAACTCAGATAACTCTTGATCTAAGTGTATTACAAGAAACCTGCTTTAATCCCTCAAAGCAATGGTGTTATAGATAAGTAGCGGTAACTGAGGTGGCTTAAATTCCAGAAATGTACAAAAGATTTGGTTGGAAACAAAACTAAAGAAGAAAGCAAGCTCAATCTGCATTGCTGTGACTTAAGAGGTAAATTTAGGGCAGTAAAAATGCAAAGAATGACCCGTAAAAAAGAAATAGCCATAAAGTCCAGAATTGTCCTAATGGTCCCACAGGCTGCTTTCAGCATGTGTCTGAATGTGTGTGTGCTTTAGGGGTGTGTTTGTGGAAGTATTTTAAGAAAGTGAAATTGTTTTACTGATTTCAGGATCTGACAGAGTTCATTTGAAAATTTCTTTATACATTTTACTGTGATATTACAACATTCTGAAACTGTATTTCACAAATGATTTTCTTTCTCTTTATATTTTCTTTCTCTTTATATTTTTGGTTGAACTCCAGTATTTTCTTCCTATTTAGTCCCTTTTCCTTGACGTATCACTGCTCACTTAAATGCAATGGGATGGACTTTATGGTTTTTCCTTCTGTCAGTAATTAACCATATTTTCACAGTCTGGGTATTCGTTTTGATCTATCTTCTGACATCCAGTGAACAGATTGCACATTCCCCCTCCCGCTTGTCAGCTATAGCTCTCTATTGCAAAATAATGGCAATTTCTTTCATTATGGCCTCTCCCATTTGCCCAAAACATGTTTGAAAATGCTCTTTCACTTTTTTAAGAGTGCCCCTTTTTTAGAGGTAAAGCTTGTTGTTTGATAGATGATACATACAAATAGTTAAGAGTTAAAAATTCAAAAGGTATAAAATAGCATGGCACCCAGTTCCCCTTCTTAGAAGCAGACCTTGGTGCTAGGTTTTTGTGTATCTCTCCAGAGATCTTTGGCGTGTATCTCTCCAGAGATCTTTGGCGTACAAAAGTCAAAGCACACACATGTAGTTTCCCCTGCAAATGGCAACGTATGATATACACTCTTCTGTGGCTTGCTTTTCCCCTTAATGTATATTAGAGATCGTTCTATAGCAGTGCGCATGGTCTTCCTCATTCTTTCTCACAGTTGCTTAGTATCCTATTCTACAGGTGTTCCATGGTTTATTTAAACAGTTTGGAATACATCTGTTCCAAACGCTTCTATTCTCTAATCGTGGCTTCTTTCCTCACAGGTTGTGTCTGTGACTCTATCCTAGGTACCGTAAATAAGTGACTGAATTGTAACCCGGAGGGCTCTTGAACAAGTTTTAAAATTTTGTTTTCTAAACATTTAAAAACTGAAACAATTACCCAAAGGGATGTGGGTTTATAGTTTTCAAAAAAACAAACAGACAAACAAGCAGAATTATGGCAGTTATGTGGTGCCAAGACTTTGAATTATTTTTTGAATTATTTCCTCTCAGTCTCATCATGGATCCCGCCTGGACTGTGTCGTGACCTACCTGCTTAAAAATTTAAAATTCCATTTTTCATTGACTTTCCTATATGGGTTAACGTAGGATTCTGTATTGAGAATTTCCTTCCAGCAGCTGGTATTAACTTTAATTCCCTTAACCTATGAAATATTATTAAACATTTTCTTATATACTTTTAATTGAAAACCAATTTGACATGCTATCTCATACATGACTTCAGGGAAATTGGAACTTCTAGTTGACCTCAGTTCTTTGGGGAGGGCAAAGCAAGCTATGGGGCCTGACTGTTGCGACTCCTTTCCTATTGTTGAGTCGTCTAAGAGATGAAGATCTTGGGAGGTTATAGATTAGATCCCCTGGGTTGTGCCACGCCTCCACTGAGACTGGTCATGCTGACGGCATGCGTGAGAACCTGGGCATATTGGGGCCTCTGTGGCATTTGGAGTCTCATGCCCTTGTCAAGTGAGGATTTGAACTCTTAGCTCTGCCTTGCCGGAGCTGATATCCCTGTGAGTATTGTTTGCTTCTACTGCCCGACCTCGTTCAATTTCAGTTTTTTTCATCTGTCCATTTGGTTCCTAATTTATGAGCTTCTATTGCACATGTAAAGTTTAGCCTCTCTTTGCTCGCTGTTTCACCGGCAGACTCCTCTGGCAGAAAGCCTGTCATCTGTTGTAAAGGAGAGCTGGTGTTGACTCGAAGCAACAGAGTTGGTGGTCTAGTAGCCATTGTCCTGTGTTAGGAGCAGGTGGTCTCACTAAGCTCCATGTGTTTGGAAACTTCTCTGACCAGTGCTTGTGCCGCTCAAGGAAGAAGAGCTCAATCTGTACTCCTTGTTTCCAGGTCAATCTACTGAACCTGGGAAAATCCCCAGGGGCTAGCTTGGCCCTCTTCCTGCTTTTCTCGCCATGGTGGATTTTAAATGTAGGGGATTTTCCTCATTCATCTCTGCGTTTGTGTTTGAAACAGCTGCTATAGAAAGGAGAAAAGGCACATTATATAGAATACATAATTTTTAAGAAGCAGTGACACAGGTTTTCAAAGGAGAACAGTACGATTTTGGTACAAAGGTCATAACTGCTGTTTAGTAGCATATGAGTATGGGTGTGTATATACGCATTTTTTTTTTTTTACTAAAGTAAAAGCCAAAAAAATTAAAGAAGACCTATCCTTATTCCATTCACATCCAAACTTTGTTCATATTTAGCAACTGAACACAACCCACCATCTGTTCAAAATAATGCAATTGAATGGTACTCCAGAAAAGTTACTTTTTGTGTTTTTCTCATTTTTAACAGACCCCAAACCTAGGACAAGGTAAATAAATTATATCCTGTGGTTTCACTCAGGGTAATGAATGTCTCAGATGAAAAAATTTGCTTGATGTTAGGTGTTCTTAAATAGAAATAATTATAGAATCAGATATAAGAATTTTATTTTATTTTAACTTTTCTTTAAAATTTAAAAAAAATGTTTATTTATTTTTGAGAGACAGAGAGACAGAGCATGAACAGGCAAGGGGCAGAGGAGAGGGAGACACAGAATCCGAAGCAGGCTCCAGGCCCCACGCGGGGCTCAAACTCACAGACCGTGAGATCATGACCTGAGTCGAAGTCAGACTGAGCCACCCAGGTGCCCCAAGAATTTTATATTTGACCTGGCACTTTCTTCTAGAAGTACTGAAGATACTTAAGTTAATTTTTTTCTAGAGCTTAACTATCACTCTTTTACTGGAAGAGAACTCCTAAGATCATGTTTGTATGTATTCTATCTTAATGATGACCTTATTTTTATTTGTCTGTGTATGTTTGTATGCATATGTGTTTGTAAGTATATATTTATTTAAAAAAATCCCTAGTTGATCATGAAAATTTCACAAGATTTTTGTGGTTTCCTTCATCTTCAAGGTTTATATCTTCCATCTTCCACTTTTGCCAAATGAGTCTTCCTGCTGACAGAGATCAGAAAAATCACAAGTTCTGATGCCATGTGGCAACACAGGAGTTTATCTTATCCTAATGCTGATGGTATATTCTCTATTTCATTCTAAGTATCTTTGAACATCACCTATTGACATGAAGAAGGCTATCTCAGACAAACTAATGGTAGCATGACTTAACTGGCAAATCTGAAAATCTGTTTTCTCTTCTCCATAGTTATGTTTTATATTTGTATCCTGCTAAGCCCTTTACTTACTCTTCAACCCGCCACTGACACGGAGTCCTTACATTTTATATATATCTGTGTAGATTTATATTTTACTTATTTTATTATTTAAACAGTTTAAAAAATTTTTCTTTTTATTTTTTTATTTTATTTATTTTTTTTTTAATTTTTTTTTCAACGTTTATTTATTTTTGGGACAGAGAGAGACAGAGCATGAACGGGGGAGGGGCAGAGAGAGAGGGAGACACAGAATTGGAAACAGGCTCCAGGCTCTGAGCCATCAGCCCAGAGCCTGACGCGGGGCTCGAACTCACGGACCGTGAGATCGTGACCTGGCTGAAGTTGGACGCTTAACCGACTGTGCCACCCAGGCGCCCCCAAAATTTTTCTTTTTAAATCTTTATTTATTTTTGAGAGAGAGAGACAGAGCACGAGGGGGGAGGAACAGAGAGAGAGGGAGACACAGAATCTGAAGCAGGCTCCAGGCTCTGAGCTGTCAGCCCGGAGGCTGATGTGGGGTTTGATCTCATGAACAGAGAGTTCACGACCTGAGCCGAAGTTGGATGCTTAACCCACTGAACCACTCAGGTGCCCCTTATTTATTAAATTTGAGAGAGAGAGGGAGGGCGTGTGAGTGGGAGAGAGGGGCAGAGGGAAGGGGGGGGGGAGAGAGAGAGAGAGAGAGAGAGAGAGAGAGAGAGAGAGAGAGAGAGAGAATCTTAAGCAGGCTCTATCCTCAATGTGGAGCCCCACAGGGCTCCATCTCATGACCCTGGGATCATGACCTGAGCTGAAATCAAGGGTTGGACACTCAACCAATTGAGCCACCCAGGTGCCCCCTACATTCTATATATTTCAATTCATATATATCATTTCTATAAAAATTGGTGCTTGCCAATGTCTATTTTCTCGCAATGTAAAGTCAGGACAGTATCTTGGAATGACATCTTTTCTTCTGGAAAATGAATCCTGGTACAGCTATTAATTTGGGTGACTAGAGGTTTTTGTTTGAGATAACCTATGGGACATTAGTTTTTCTTTTTTTTTTTTTAAACAAAGTTTATTTATTTTGAGAGAGGGAGAGCATGCAAGCAGGGAAGGGGCAGAGAGAGAGGTGGGGGGGGCATCCCAAGTAGGCTCTGATGTCAGTGCAGAGCCCTGCACGGGGCTTGAACTCCCAAACTGTGAGATCATGACCTAAGCAAAAATGAAGAGTCAGATGCTTAACCAAGTGAGCCACCTAGGCGCCCCTAGTTTTTCTTTTTCTTTCTCTTTCTTTCTTTCTTTCTTTCTTTCTTTCTTTCTTTCTTTCTTTCTTTCTTTCTTTCTTTCTTTCGCATTTCTGGTGACAGGATAGCATTTCCTATCACGAGTCTCTATAATTCAGGAAACACACTGCCTTCACATGCATTATGATTTTTGCAAAGATTTTCTGTAAGAGTCACAAAAGGCTAAAATGAACTAAAAAAAAAAAACACCCGTTTTATATTGTAGAACAGACTTAGATTTACAGAAAAATTGTGATGCCAGTAGAGAGAGTTCCCGTATGTTCCCATTATCAACATCTTACAGTAGTGTTATGCATTTGTAACAATTAATGGGCTGATCAGAATTCCTTAGTTTTTATCTAATGTCCTCTTTTTTTTTGTCTCCAGGATAGCACATTACATCTAGTTGTCATGTCTCCTTTGGCTCCTCCTGGCTGTGACAATCTCTCGGACATCCCTTATTTTTGATGGTCTTGACATTTTTGAGGAGCACTGGTCAGGTATTTTGTAGAACGTCTGTCAATTGGAATTTGTCTGATTTTTTTTTTCATTATTAGACTGGGATTATAGGTTTTGGGGAGGAAGGCCATAGAGGTAAAGTACCATTTTCATCAAGATATATCAAGGGTAACTACTATCAACATGACTGATCACTGTTGATGTTGACCTTGATCACCTGGCTGAAATAGTGTTTGTCAGCTTTCTCCACTGTAAAGTTACTCTCCCTTGCCTTTCCATATTGTACTCTTTAGAAGGAATCCCTATGTGCAGCCCTCACTTTAGGAGTGGGTGTGGGTTAGAGTTATGCTTTGCCTTGGTGAAGGTGAAGTATAACACAAATTATTAGGAATTCTTCTGCATGAGTGATGTGTAAAATGAACTTTAGTATTAAAATGAACTAATATTAAAATATTAAAATGGAGGCGCCTGGGTGGCTCAGTAGGTTAAGCATCTAACTTCCGCTGAGGTCATGATCTCGCAGTTTCTGAGTTCAAGCCTTGTGTCGGGCTCTGTGCTGACAGCTCAGTGCCTGGACCCTGCTTTGGATTCTGTGTCTCTCTCTTTCTTTTTTTTTTTTTTTAATTTTTTTTTCAACGTTTATTTATTTTTGGGACAGAGAGAGACAGAGCATGAACGGGGGAGGGGCAGAGAGAGAGGGAGACACAGAATCGGAAACAGGCTCCAGGCTCTGAGCCATCAGCCCAGAGCCCGACGCGGGGCTCGAACTCCCGGACCGCGAGATCGTGACCTGGCTGAAGTCGGACGCTCAACCGACTGCGCCACCCAGGCGCCCCTGTGTCTCTCTCTTTCTACCCTTCTCTCACTCACTTACTCACTCACTCACTCTCTCTCAAAACTAAGTAAACATTAAAAAAATTTCTAAAAATATCAAATGAACTAATTTAATTATTTCTTACATTTAGGTATAAACTAGGATTTTTAAAAAACTGATTATTTCTATAATACATGTTCACTGCAGAAAACTTAGAAGATGCAGAAAAGTGTAAAGCAACGGCAAAAAGAACTATCCATGATTCTGCCTCTCATAGGCATCCATTTCTAACATTTGGTCATATTTCCTTCTGTTTTTTTTTTTTTCCATAAAGTAACTATTTAAAAAATGTTTTTAAATGTTTATTTATTTTTGAAGGAGAGAGAGACAAAGCATGAGCAGGGGAGGGGCAGAGAGAGAGGGGGACGCAGATTCCGAAATGGGCTCCAGGCTCTGAGCTGTCAGCACAGAGCCCAATGTGAGGCTTGAACTCACGAACCTCAAGATCATGACCTGAGCCGGAGTCGGATGCTTAACCGACTGGCGCCCCTATTTTTAAACAGTGCTTTAAATTGTTTCATATGAAATAAAAACATTTTATCTTTGAATATGACAAAGGCAGTGGATTCATAAAAAAAAACAGAAGATCTTGGTGGTATGTCTAACATGATAGCAGAATACAAACCTACCAACATGATATATGATTCCTGAAAACAAAACTTTAGGCTCCACTCTTCTATTTATGAGATGTTCACATGTTTCTAGATATAGTATTCACTGTTGGGCCTCTTTTTTCTAATACTCTAATTTGTCCTTTTACTTGTACATGATACACATTTTTAAGTGGGATAAATAAAGTTTAATGAAACTTAGGTGGCTAGTTAAAAACTCTGGCAATAATCTAGGCTTCAAATCCCCAACTTTCTTTTTGCACGATGTGTTTGGACTCATGACAATGTGATTGTTCTTTTTTTTTTTTTTTAATTTTTTTTTCAACGTTTTTAATTTTATTTTTGGGACAGAGAGAGACAGAGCATGAACGGGGGAGGGGCAGAGAGAGAGGGAGACACAGAATCGGAAACAGGCTCCGGGCTCCGAGCCATCAGCTCAGAGCCCGACGCGGGGCTCGAACTCACGGACCGCGAGATCGTGACCTGGCTGAAGTCGGACGCTCAACCGACTGCGCCACCCAGGCGCCCCTGTGATTGTTCTTTTTGAGAGACTTTGTTGATTTTGTAAAGGTGATATGTGCTTCTTATTAAAAAATCAAGAACTACAAAAAAGTACAAAGTAAAATCCAAAGATTCTATTACCTAGAAATAACCATTATTTTTCCAAAAAACTTTTTGACACATAATGTTACCTTAATTTTGGGTGTACAACATACCGATTTGACTTCTTTGTACGTTGTGCTGTGCTCACACAATTGTTGCTACCATCTGTCATCATACAGCGCTATTCCAATGTCATTGGCTATATTCTCTATGCTGTGCCTTTTATTCCTGTGACTTACTCACCGCATTCCTGTGTCTCCCACTCTCCTTCACCCATTTTGCCCAACTCCCTCCCCAACCCCCTCTGGCAACTATCAGTTTGTTCTCTGTATTTATAGGTCTGATTCTACTTTTTGTTTATTCATTTGTTTTTCAGATTTCAGAGTGAAATCATATGGTATTTGTCTCCCTCAGTCTTATTTCACTTAGCATAATACCCTCTAGGTCCACCCATGGTGTTGCAAATGGTATCATCTCATCCTTTTTTATGACTACATAATATTCCTCTGTGTGTGTGTGTGTACATACACCACATCTTCCTTATTCCTTCATCTATTGATGGACACTCAGGTTGTTTCCATATCTTGGCTACTGTAAATAATGGTGAAATAAACATAGGGATACATATATCTTTTCAAATTAGTGTTTTATTTCCTTTGGGTAAATACCCAGTAGTGGAATTACTAGATCATATGGCATAGAAATAACCATTATTAACATCACTTCACAAAATCTGTTTGCAAATTTACAAATAAGGATAAATTTACAAAAAAGGCTCCTGTAATATATGCCATACATACATCATTACTTATATTTAACAGAAGAAAATGAAGCAAATTATTAAGCTTTGGTTAAATGTTCTTTTTGCAGGATAGATTAGTTCCTACAAATCCCTTTGAAGTTTTGCAAAAAGACTATGAATATCACTAAGAGGTTGTTGGTCCACATAGTTAACTCTTAAAAAATAACTGAGGGGTGCCTGGGTGGCTCAGTTGGTTAAGCATCCTACTCTTGATTTTGGCTCAGGTGATGATCTCACAGTTTTGTGGGTTCATGCCCCACATCAGGCTCTATGCTGACCCTGCAGAGCCTGCTTGAGATTCTCTCTCTCTGCCCCTCCACTTCTTGTGCTCTCTCTCTCAAAATAAATAAACTTAAAACAATTATTTAAATAAAAAAAATAATGAAGATATGAAAGGAGCTACTTTAATGCTTAGAAGCAGTTTTTACTTAGAAACCAGAACTGCTTGATGGTCAGAGGTAAAGTATAATATTATTAAGTGTGTCTTTATCAGTTGCAAGGGATCTTAGAGGACCCTGAATTCAATGCCTTATGTCATTTTCTGCTGTGTATGGCATAGGCATGGTTCAGAGTATAGCTTTGGGGGTAGACTGGCACTTAGGAACCATGTGACCACAGGCCTCAGTCTCATCTCCTGCAAAAAACTGGGTTCACAGCATCTTCCTCATGTGACTGTTGATAGGAATAAGACAATACACGGAAAGCTCTTATAATAGTGCTTGATAGTGTTTAATAAATATAAGCTCTTATTATACAGGAATAATGGTGAGCATCTGAGCCAGTGTTTGACATTGAAAACTGTCATTCACAAAATAATCTCTTTCTAATTCATCTCAGATTAATTTCCCTGTTAAATTTGCCCACTCCTAAAGTTAAAGATTGGGGCTCTGAGTGCTTCACCAGTGGGTACATGGGCTCCTGTCTGAAACTGCTACCTATGTGTATGAGAATGGACTGAACACACAATTCTAGTGTTTTTACAAACCTAAGCATACGTTATGTTCTACCTATCACAGCAATAATTGCTACTCTGCACGTCACTTACATGGACATACACACAGAGATTTATATCTTAAAAATCCTCTTTATTTTTTTTTATTTTTTAGAGAGAGCGAGAGAGCAAGAGCGAGAGAGAGAGAGCATGCACACATAGGGGCACAGAGAGAGAGAGACAGAGACAGAGAGAGAGAGAGAATCCCAAATAGGCTCCACACTCATTTACTTTCATTATAAACCCATCTTTCAGCTATAGTTGATTTTTTAAAAAGTATTCAGTACCCCCCGCACCACCCCAAAATTTTGAGAGTAAAACATCTAGCTACCTCTCTGAGCTAAGTCTATAGTTTTTTGTTTTTTTGTTTCTTGTTTTTTTATGCTCAGGATTTTAGGGGTACACATTACCACCACGTAACAGATTATGTGCCCATTTCCCATTTTGGCTTTGCCTTTCTCCATACTGAGTAACTTTGGCTTTTATGTATGTATGTATGTATGTATGTATGATAAATCATTACACCATAAATTCCAGTTCAAACAGCTCACTTGATCTCTAGCTTGGATGTGAAAGAGGGTGACTTAATGTTTTTAAGTGATAGTTTAATTTCTCCATCAATAAAGGTAACATAGGGTGAAGAGTAAGTTACGTTTGTGTGAGGGTGGATTTTAACACTGACTTATGTTGGGTTAATGAAATAATTTTTTGCGCCTTTAATACTCCCATAAAAACTAGGTCATGTGGAAAAACTCTCAGCTTTACAGAAGAATGGTTAAAAAATAGTTAAAGAGTAAGAAGTTACAAACACGTCTAACACAATTCTGAACACAAAATGTAGGAACCATATGCTGTATTCATCTGGGTCTTCCTTCCACAGTGGCTCACAGTACACAAATGTAGCAAAATCAATAAATGTTGAGTTGATGTCATTACCTCAATTTGCAGCATTCCTACCTCAATAGCCTTCTAACCTGTGAATAAATAAATTTCTCTATAATGATCTTTAAGAGATGGTCTAAATTCCTTAGTTGTACTGAAACGTCATATCAAATATTTCTTTTATGAAGTAAACCACTGGTTGGAGTTTGGGAATCTTTTCAACACAAAGCCTTTGTTGTATTTTTTTTTTTTTTTGTAAGGGTATTTTTTTGTAACAGGATTTGACCTGTAACTATTATTGAGAATTTTCTTAGAGGAGTTCAAAGCATTTTACAGGGATCATCTCATTTATCCCTCGAAAGTAAGGCAGAGGCATTATCTCCACTATAAACTGAGAACACTAAAAGGCCAAGATAGGTGGGGTTTTTTGTTGTTGTTTTGCTAAGATCAAAAAGTAATTCTAGGGCAGAGCCAGATTCCGGTCTGACCTTGTTACATGATGCTTCTGCAGCACCATAATGCAATGTAGTAGCTTTCCTAGGTCTCCCTTGGCTATCCTAGGTATTGAATAATTGAATGATTTCTCATTCATTCTTGCTCCCTGAAAATGGGTCTTAAGACGTAAATACAAAATGAAACAGGATTTGGGGTACAGGATATACAGGGATAGTCATCTTCCTCCCTCCCAAATCTTGGCGGCCTAGCCCAGTGCTGTGCTATAGAAAAACAATTGGGGGGGGGGTGCACTTGGGTGGCTCGGTTGGTTAAGCCTCCATCTTCGGCTAAGGTCATGATCTCATAGTTTGTGGGTTCGAGCCCCCTCTGTGTGGACAACTCAGAGCCTGGAGCCTGTTTCGGATTCTGTGTCTCCCTCTTACTCTGCTCTCCCCCTGCTCCTGCTCTGCCTCTCTCTCCTTCAAAAATAAATAAACATTAAAAAAAAAAATTAAAAAAAGAAGAAAGAAAAACAATTGGGGCCACAAATGCAAGTCACATGAATAATTTTAAGTTACCTGGGGCGCCTGGGTGGCAGTCGGTTAAGCGTCCGACTTCAGCCAGGTCACGATCTCGCGGTCAGTGAGTTTGAGCCCCGCGTCGGGCTCTGGGCTGATGGCTCAGAGCCTGGAGCCTGTTTCCGATTCTGTGTCTCCCTCTCTCTCTGCCCCTCCCCCGTTCATGCTCTGTCTCTCTCTGTCCCAAAAATAAATAAACGTTGAAAAAAAAAAATTTAAGTTACCTAGTAGTTACATTAAAATACATTTTATTTACCCAATGTGTCCAAAATGTCATCAGTTCAACATGTAATATAAAAGTATCGAGATAATTCATTCTTGTTCTCCTAGAAGTCTTCAAAATCTGGTGTCTATTTCATACACCACACCTCAATTTGGACTAGCCACATTTTAAATGCCCAATAGCCACACGTGACTAGCGTGGGTCATGTCAGAGAGCATTTCTAGACTTTAGTTGGTTTTTCTTAGCTCTCCCTTCAGATTGGTGCCCTTGTGAATGGAATTCACCCACAAGAGTGGGTGGTGTGGGGGAAGGACTCCTGGGTGACCTTGGCAGAATCCACTTGCACTTTTGCCGTGACTAGTAAGAAGCCCTAGCTTTGCCATTTCCTGATAACATGGCTGGGGAGTTATGGACTCAGGATCTAAAATCCCAACTCACTGTCAGGACCCGGTTCCTACCCTGCAGGAGGACCAGGGCTAAGGAAAGTGCCAAGTTCCAGGGCTACGGTTTCACGGGGCAGGGGCAGTGGCAGGTGGCCTGTGGAAAGGAGGCGTCGCTCAAGGAAGAGGATGGCTCCCAGGGAGGGGAGGCCACCCAAACGGATGCTTCTTGAGGGCAGAGCCTCCAAACAGGCAGGTTCATGGAAGGCGGAAGCTCTTCTTGGGGCCTTCGCTGGCCCTTGGAGGGCCTCACATGCCATACGAGTGGATGCATGTGATTCCACCCAGCGCTCTCGGCGGCTAGGCCGATGGGGGAGGGGGTCTGCTCCCCGGGCCGGCCCGCACCCCGCAGCGGCTCCACGGGCCGCGGGTGTGAGGGGCGGGTCCAGGCCTCGGCCCGCGCCGCCCCCATGTGACCCGGTCCGACATGGTGTCGCCTCCTCCCGGGGCGGCTGCGGCGGCGGCTCCGGCTCGGCTCTGCGTCGGGCCGGGCCCGCGGCCGCTCATGGGCAGCCAGGGCCATCCGGGGCCGCCCGGGAACTGCGGGCCCGGCGAGGGCGAGGGCGGGGAGGCGAGGAAACTGCAGGAAGGGAGGGTCGCGAGGGGGAAGCGAAGGAAGGGGAAGGGGAAGGGAAAAGCGGGAGCGGGGCAAGGCGGAAGAGGAAGCGGGGCGGAAGGGAATCCCGGGCCGCAGAAGGCGAAGGAGGCTGCGGGGCTGGGGGCCGAGGCGGGAGCTAGCGCAGGCCCGGGGGAGGAAGGAGAGGGCTGCGGAAGCGTGGAGGAAAGGGAGAGAAGGATCGTACGCAGAGATGCGGGCAGCGCAGGGGCGGGGAAGGAGGCCAGAGGAAGAGGTGATGGCAAGAAGGAGGAATGGAGGGTCAGGCCTGGGCGGCGGGAGGACGCCAGGCCGGGGAGAGCACAGGGACGAGGGGCTCAGGCTTGGGGCTGCATCGCGGGGGCTGGGGCGGCGGGGGAGGCCATGGCGGCGGCGACCGAGGAGGAGGCGGCGGCCCGGGAGCCGGCCGGCCGCCCCGCTGCGGGGCCCGCGCTCTTGCGCCTGCCGGAGGAGCTGCTGCTGCTCATCTGCTCCTACCTGGACATGCGGGCCCTCGGCCGCCTGGCGCAGGTGTGCCGCTGGCTGCGGCGCTTCACCAGCTGCGACCTGCTCTGGCGCCGGATAGCCCGGGCCTCGCTCAACTCCGGCTTCACGCGGCTCGGCACCGACCTGTAAGCGCCCGCTCGCCCGCCCGCTCCCCGCCCCGGGCCGGCCGGCGTCCCGGGAAAGGGCGGGGCGCCGCGGCCTGGTCGGCCGGGGCTGTGTCGCACCCCGAACGCCGCCCGAGGCCCGGACCCGGCCTGTGCCCGGACCCCTCCCCAAGAGCCCCTCTCCTGTCGGAGGCCCCCATCCGAGAAGCCTCCTGTGAGCATCCCTCAGTCGGCACCCTCCCTGGGCGGCTTCTCACAATTAGCCCGTCTTAAGCACTGCCTTCAGCTTGTAATCGTGTCTTCCCTCGCAGAGGGTGACTGTCCTGGTTCCTCAGCTCCCCACGAGCCAGGCTGGCCTGAGGCTTCGCACGCCTCCTCTGGTCCAGGTGTAGGACCCATGTCCGCCATGTGGTCTGTCAGAACGTTTTTGTGGACGGACGTTGATCCGCTCACCCTCTTCTGAAGGTTGTTGGGCTGCAGGGCTCGGATGGAATCGAATGTGGAGAAAAGGGCTCAGACCTGAAAAGGCCCCTGCTCCAAGTGTCACCCATAGTTGGTTATGGCTTGATACAGGCAGAACACACAAAAAGGAGTGCCTGCTTATGGCAGGGGACTGGATTAGGTGTAGGTGGTATACGAAGGTTTGTTTGGTATTGCATTTTGACCTGTTTTGGGTGGGATCTGAGACCTGTGCATGGAAAACTTTGAACCACCTGAGCTATTAAGTAGGAAGGGAAGAAAATATATAGCATTGGGTGAGTAAAAGCTTTCAGACTGCACCTAACTGCATCCAGTATGGGTTTCCAAAACGGTAATTATGAAACAGTATAACAACATTAAAGAAAGTTTTTTAAAACATAAAGAGCTATAATACCACCACCTTAGACAACTACTCATGATTTAAAATGACTTTTCAGTTGCATAACCCCCCACCCATCCCTCAGTTGCTGTCTTACTGATCCTGACAAAATAGGTGCATAATAAATGTTTGTGGACTCTACCAAAACGGAGATTAAAAACATTCCTCTAATATTAAACTTTCATGATGTGTCCAGCTTTTTGCTATTATAGATAATGAATAAAGCATTTTTGGGTGATAGCTTTACTGACATATGTTACATACCATACATATGTCGCTCAAGATTGGCTTCATGGATCAAAGGTTATGGTTTGTAAAATTGTACCAAGTTACAGCGGCACCAGCAAAGAAGGATTAACCAATTTCATGTGAAAATTTAAAAACTCTGCTATTTTAGTGGGCATACGATGGTGTCTCAAAGTTTTGTTGTTTTATGATTTTGCTTTTTTTTTTTTTAACCACTGACCCCAATAAATATTTTCCCATGTGTTTGTTTCACCTGTGAGATTGTCTGTACCTAGTCTTTGCCCATTTATTATTGGGGTCTTGATGTTTTTCTCATAAATTTGGAATCCTGTGGGTCATAGATCCTAGGCTCTCATCTGTCATCTTTGATGCAAATATTTTCCCCAGTCCTTTTTACTTTACCGTCTTAGTGTATAGAAGTTTTACACTTCAGTATATCAGAATCTTTCAGTCTTTTGTGATTTTTTCTTCTTCTTTTACCCCAAAGCTGAGAAATTTACAATTTTTCCACAGACCAGATAAATCATTTTGATATTCTGCTGGCTTTCTTATAATTTGATTTTTAAAAATAGTTAACACTTCCACCAATATCAGTTTTGTTTAGGGGCAAGGGTGAATTCAACTTTTTTTTTTTCCTCCCGAAACAACTGCCTAGTTGTTACTATACTTTTTGTTAAATAATTCTCCTTCCCTTTGTTTTAGAAAGCTTATGTTGCCAATTATTAAGTGTGTGTGTGTGTGTGTGTATGTATGTACATCTGAACTCCATTTTATTCCACAGATATATTTTTCCATCTCATACTATTGTAATATTGTTGCTTTTTGGTAGAGTCTCATATCTGTTAAGGTTATATTATCCTTGTTGGATTTTTAAAAACTTGTTTGTTTGTTTATTTATTTTAAGAGAGAGAGAGAGAGAGAAAGAGCACTCAGGGCAGGGGCAGAGAGGGAGAGAGAATCCCTAGCAGGCTCCATGCTGTCAGCACAGAGCCTGATGTGGGGCTCAAACTCACCAACTGTGAGATCATGACCTGAGCTGAAATCAAGAGTCAGACACTTAACTGAAATAGCCACCCAGGCACCCCTCCTTGTTGGATTTTTTTTTTTTAATGTGTGTCATGTCTCCACTCCCAGCCAACTCCCCAGCAAAAAAATTCTGTGCCTCTTCAAAAGTTTCTGTGGTTTTCAATGTAAAGTTCCTATATATCTATTGTTAAATTTATTCCTAAGTATTCTTAAATGTGTTATGCATTTTTTTTTTTTTTTTTTTGGTGAATGCAGTCTCTTTTCCAGTATGTTTTCCAACTGGGTATTATTAATGATGTATAAGATTACTATAATCTCTTGTAAATTTTGAACCTGATCATTTTGCTTAACTTTTATTCTAGTATGATTTTGTCTGGTTATCCAGTTGTCAAATTGGTTATCTAGTATGATGATAATGATTCTTTGGGATTTTTTGGCATGTGGTCTTGTAGCTTTGTTTCTTTTTTTTTTTTATTTTTATTTTTTCAACGTTTTTATTTATTTTTGGGACAGAGAGAGACAGAGCATGAACGGGGGAGGGGCAGGGAGAGAGGGAGACACAGAATCGGAAACAGGCTCCAGGCTCTGAGCCATCAGCCCAGAGCCTGACGCGGGGCTCGAACCCACGGACCGCGAGATTGTGACCTGGCTGAAGTCGGACGCTTAACCGACTGCGCCACCCAGGTGCCCCTGTAGCTTTGTTTCTTATAAGAAAAATTCTTTCGGCGCACCTGGGTGGCTCAGTCAGTTAAGTGTCCGCCTTTGGCTCAGATCATGATCTCACTGTTCGTAGGTTTGGGCCCTGTGTCAGGCTCTGGGCTGACAGCCTGGAGCCTGCTTCAGATTCTGTGTCTCCCTCTCTCTCTGCCCCTCCCCTTCTCGCTCTCTCTCTCTCAAAAATAAATAAACATTTAAAAATATTTAAAAAAAAAAGAAGAATTCTCTCAAAAAAATTATCAGTTGACCTTTAAGGGAACCCAAGCCAGCTAAGGCAAAGCTTAGCTTTCTTTCCTTAGAGAGATTAAATGAATGAATGAAAGGATTGATGTTCAGTTTTCCTTCTTTTTCAAATGGTCTAAAGAGAGATTATGAGAATGAGTGTCCGTTTGTAAGCACTAACAACAAAATGAAATGAGTTTGTAGTATAAATTGCTTTGAGACTGTCAAGTAATATGGCTTTATTATTTATTAGCCATGTGTGTTTTGATTTCTTGCCTGTGTCCTGGGATGAGGTATCTCCGCCATTCTAGGGAAGTTGTTTTACCACAGACTTGATAAAGAGCAGGGTCACCGCTCGTGTTTTCTGAGTTGAGGGAAGAAGTTATGCGGGTTACAGCAGGTGGAGAGAATGTTTGCCAGTGTGGTCTGTTTCTGGACAGCTGCAGAGGCGTGATAAGCCACCAAGAGAGGTGGTTGTCATCCCTGGAGGGAGACAGCACACAGCCCAGTCCTCGTAGGGCATCAGGGAGCCTGGGCCCAAAGTATAAAGAGACTATGGCTGCTTGGATAGTGGCAGGACTAGAGTTGATGGTTTGGGCTAATTAACTGCAGACTGGACAGTGGGATATTTTTATGAGCACAACACGAAACTTCATTTTCTCACACGTTACACAAACTCACCGGCCTGAGTTTTATCATCTCGAAGAACAGGAATGGCCTACCCAGTAAAATGAGGCTTAAACGTACTCATGTGTAAGCACGAGCAGTGTTCGGCACACAGTAGGCACTCGAGAAATTGTCGTAAAATGGAACTTTTTACTTGCCTGGTTTCTCCTCTCATCAGTCTGTATATAGCAAAAGTGGAGATGGTTTGAATTGGCGGTGCTGCTTACAGACAGGAGGTGGGGGGAAACACACACACACACACACACACACACACACACACACACACACAGAGCTTAGTTTCTGTCACCTGTCCGGAATGTTTTTGGAAGCATGACAGCACAACCTGTGGGCCTAGGGTCTGCACTCCCTGCTGGAGAGCCTCTTGATGGTCAGAAACACAAACTGCTAAGGTTTACTGACCTTCCGGCCCAGGGCAAGTCCCATTCAGTTTGGCTGTTCCTAACCTGATCATAGCTTTGTTGAGTAAGATGAACTGCTTTGGTTCCTTGTGATTTGTTAATGGTCTTATACTTGTGCTTGAAGGCATTCTGGTCACTTTAAAACCACAAACAAATAATTTGCTTCCCTTTAGGCCTCTTGCCCAAACAGTGAACATGGGTAGGGATCCTGAGCTTTTTAAAAAAAAGTGAGCACAAAGACAGTTTGAGTCAGTCATCTGGTTTAAAATCAGTTTCGTTTGAAGGTTTTATGAAGCCTGGGGGAATAGAAAGATCCTCAATATAAAAATAAAGGAAATGTTTCATATAGGAATCTTTTAAATTTTCCCTGAAGAGTAGGAGGAAAACTAACTTAGTTTAGTCTTCACGAACAAAACAGTGAAATTTAACCCTGTCAGTTTATAGTGAAGGTTGAAAGCAAGAAGTAGACAGACTATATGACAGGTGGACGAGCAGAGGTACTGTCTGCAAGTTCGAATAGTGAAAATGTTAACGAGCCGAGAACAGAAAGAATAAAATATACCTGTGTATGTACATCTGTGGGGGTTTTAAAAATACTTTTGCCAATCTTAATTCCTCCCAAATTAAGTCCAGTATGTTTTCAAACTTGAATTTCATTTTAAATATCCTTTGAGCAATGCCTGGGTGCTCTCTTGCATTTGCTTGTGGTAGAATTGCCTAGAATGAACAATAGGTGTTTAGGAAGTGAGGCTCTGAGGCGTTTGCCCTGGCATGTATATTCATTCCTCAGCCAGGGTCTTGCAGGCTTGGAGCTCTTTGAGGCTGGGGAACGGGGTATCTATTTCAGTGATGATTAACGTCCAGAGTGGGGAGATGGACACAGATAAGCAGAGTGTGTTTGTTTGTTTTAAAATGATTGCACCTAAGAGCATTTTTTTGGCCCAGAAAGCATAAAGTTTCCTTTCCTAACTCTGACCTGGAGAAGGCATTGCTGCCTGGTTACATTTAAGGTCTAAACAGTGATTTTCAGAAAACAATTAGCAACTTAAAGTAGCTTAGGCTTTCTCCTTCACCTTTCTGCCTTGCCTAGGAAGGGGCGTCCCTTACTTGTTCTCTAGTTGACTGAAAAGTTTCATAGGTGGATGTATTTAACTGTAGTTTTGAAAAGGCCTTATTTTTGATGGTTTTGTTGAGTCAATAAAAGTCGAGTTCAGTTTACGTGCTTTTTAAAATAAATAAAACAATACACCTGTGGAAGCAGGCCTAGTACAGTTAGCATCTCCAAATGCAAACTGGAAGAATGGAAGGTCTTTTCCTCCAAGACCTTGAGAATATAGAGCTGCTTGTATCCTTTACAGTCTTGTAAAACTGGAATAGTAGGGGATGAATTTTCTAGCATTCAAGGCAGAAACACGGAGAAACCCAAAGTCTTCACCGTTTCTAAGATGAGCAATTCCTATTGGAATGCGATCTCAGAAAATATTTCAATACACCATACTTTGAATTTTCTGTGTCTGGTACCTTCACCTTAGGTAAAGGTTGTGAGCTGCTGAAATCAAACTGACAGTGAGGTTACTGAGGAAGCGTACAGGTCTTTGAAAAAAAATATTTTGGAGTGTTTGGTGTAAAATTACCTTTGTGTGACAACCTTAACTCTGGGTTGACCCTGGCATTGGATTAGTTCTGTTTACGAGTCATAACGATAGAACAGGGAGTATTTAGGCAGACTCTTCTTAAGACCAGTACATTTTGAAAATTTAAGGTGAGGTCAACTGTTTGAAAAAATGAGGACAAAGCCAAGTATTGAATTTTCAGTGAAAATTGGCATATCCTTCACTTTGATCCACAGGAACACATTTTTGCTAAGTTCCAGAATTTATCTCAGGTGCATCAACCATCAGGTGAGGTTGAGAATCCAAAGATTTGGTTGTCCTTTCTGTTCAGCAGTCTTGTTTAGATTTGAACAGGATTCAGATGGAACTCTGAAACAAGGTGGTTGTACTAATTAAGAATATGTTCATGAATCCTGAATCATGTGAACGTCGGAGCTGTATCTAAAGCGGAGGATGAGACTATCTGGAGAAAGAATTTACCTCTTGTTAGCGTTTAGCTGCCTTGTCTCAACTTTGAGTCAGTTCTTCATTATATCCAAACCATCCACATTGCCCTCCCTGGAAGTCTGGGCCACCCAATGGGCCTGCCCCTCTTTAGCCCACAATTAATTGCCAGTACATTCTTTCTTCTTCTCCTTCTTTTTTGGTATTTGACATGAGCTCAAATTGCTGAGAAAGGTGACAACTGTGAAATGAAGACAGGGCTTAGAGACACCTTAAAAAATACATGCAAAGGCCACTAAATGACAAGAGCAGACTGCCAGGCTCTTTCAAAACATCACCACGTCTGTTGACTTTCCATTCCTTGTCTGCAGCACAAAATTGGAGGTCAAAGAATCATAGGAGTTAGAGATGGAAAAGACATTTGGGGTCAGCCAGTTCATCCCTCCGCCTTCTTCTGCCCCTGATTCCAAATCATTCCTTACATTATATTTTCTCCTCCAGCTCTTGTACAGTTTTCACGGTCTTCACTCAACCCCGGCTGTCACCTTTGGGGAATGATGCTGGAGGCTCCATCCAGTTTCTCCTCGGCAGAGAGAGATATTGCCTCTGCCCCCAGTTGACATTCATGAACTTCTTTGTTGGTGGTCTCAGCTGAGAGGCCGAAGACTAACTGGAAGTCTCTCTGCTGCCTGGTGTTGGGGCTTTTCTAACAGAACCGAAGCACATTTAGTGTGTGATGATGTTGGGGTAGGGCAAAAGGGCTGGGATACAGTGTAGTCATTGCTGAATTTGTTCCTAGACTTTTGTTTTGCAAGGCTCTTGACCTGAAAGGAGGTGTGTGTGTGTGTGTGTGTGTGTGTGTGTGTGTGTGTACAAGGCATGTGGTATTGGGGAGGTGAACAGAGACAAGGAAATTACACCGAATTGGAATTTGGTAAAAATCCAAACTTGGAAATTGGTGGGTTAAGCAAACAAATAAAGGATACTAGTCCTGTGAAGTAGAGAATTATTTCAAGAAAATGCCTGTTAGGGAAGAAACAGAGTGGTGGCTGACTGTAGAAGTTTCAGCTTATAGTCAAGTTGAAGGGAGCAGATGGGTGGAAGCAAGTATTTTTGACTAGGGGACACTGTGGCGTTTGGGGTCTCGGCTTTAAGAAAGTAGAGGAAGAGAGGTCTTATGTTCACTGGCTGCATGGTTTGGCAGGGGGAATGGTCATTTTTAGAGGCAGCTTAGGAAGGTTACCCCCCGCTCCCCATCTTGTTCTAGCAGCTGTTGGGAGCAGTCCGAAGGGGGTATTATATTTCTTCTGGTAACTCTGCCAAGAATGAGAGGAAATCCACAATCTGTGGGCTTTTTGGGGGGAATGGGGATGGGGTGGCAGGTGATGGGACAGGGAAATTAAATTGTTTTATAGTAAATATGTTGAGATACTTTTCCTCAAAACTTTTTCACCAAAAAGAATGGTATTTCCCCCTGTTCACTAGCTCGTAATGGGTTCTTTCCCTGCAGAGAAAGGGAAATAGTCCTCTTCTAGTACATCTTTTTCTTTCTTTCCTGTAGCTCCAGCTTTGACCTCCCATGTTGCTTTGAATTATTTTTTTTCAGGAAGTCCATAATTGAAAAGGTGGGTCGAGAGTCAGATACGGGTGCTGTGTGTGCATTAAGAGGGGCCTCTGTCTAGAAGTGAGTTACTAAAGAAGAACCTCTCATTTATCCATTATCTTGGCTGTAGTTGGACTTTATCATAATGGCCTAGAAACTAGAGATGTAAAAACTTGCTGGGTGGCGTCTGGTTCATGTTCTTTCCATCCCTTCATCCAGGCTGGAAGGGCACCAGGGATTTTCAAGCCTGGCTACTTGGGCTGGGAACCTGTTTTAGTGATTAATATGGAACACAGTTGCAAGATTAAAAACAATAAAAAACAACCCCGAGAAGCAGAGCAGTGTAATTATTCCTTACATTTCAGATGGAGAGCCCAGGGAAAAGTCATTCTCAAGGTATGAGAACAAAGTCCACTTGTGAAGCTGCTAGTGCCTAATTCATGACTCACTGAGAGGACGGCCTGTTCACAAAAAATAGTGGCATCTTTCTTGCTGTTGTTTTTTCTCAGAAACTGCTAGGTCAGCCTTTCTGAAAGTTGTGCTGCGGGATTCTTGAAAAACTGATTCTGTGATGACATGAGTGCAGGAAATGCTGTGCTCCACATCCCTTCTCTTAGGGGTTCACAGTGCCCACTGGTAAATTAAAGGCACTGAGAAGTCCTGTGATAGAGAGACCTGTTTAATTTTGTTTCGGTCAGTGTTGTCTAAAGCATCTTGATCATAAAATTTAACTACCTGCTTAATATCTCTTAACATCTTGGAGAGCATACGTGGTCAAATACAGAACTTGACCAATAGTAGGAGGAAATGAATGTGAGTGTGAACACATTCCTAAATCCTCTGCTCAGGGTTATGAATTAGTGTTATGCCTAGTGCTTCTAAAACTTCTTTGGACAGCTTTGACATGTGGTACCACATTAAGGTAATTTATCTGCTCAAGTTCCTTCCTTCAAGCCTCTCTAGCATAAGAATTTGGGGGCTCTGGTTGCATTCCTGAAGGTGTGGTATATTATACATTTTACGAAGGGCCTTTGGAGCTAGAAGGTAGCATGTCCAGGCTCCTGAAAAGCTACGGGTATTGTTGAGAGTGTGACCTACCAAAGGGAGAATTGTACTTTTGAGAACTAACGTAAGCAATGCCTAAGCAGTATCTATCAGAATACCAATCACGCTAGGCCCAGGGTTCTCCCCTTTTGTGTCCAAGACATTTGTATGCTGTGAGAATTTTTGGTAGTACGTTAAAGGATTAAAAGGTAATTTTTTTTATAAAACAAGTTTTAGAAAGTTGAAAAACCTGTGCATTTACTTATTTACCATCTGGTGTGTTACTGTTTGAGTGAACTGTTTACTGCCCTGACCTTGTTCTCTTATATCCTTTGAGGTGAAGTTCATATACGTTCCTCCAAACACACAGTCTTCATCTTATTTGCAGCAGATGGGGTCATGGGCCACATTGTGGCTCAGTGGTTGGTCTGACAGCAATCTTCATGAAAGTGTGGATCTTTCGTTGAATGAAAGTGAATTCTATAAATTAAAGTTTGATAGCACAGTTATTCAGGGTTGCTGGTGTACCACTGCTCTGCAGTATGCTGGTTGGGATGTACCTTTAGAAGTGCTAAGAGGTTAAGACTTGATCCTGTAGAATTTATGACCGTATTGGCCAAACAAGACATACAGCTGAAAAAAAGTTAACAGTGCCTCAGTTTAGCGTATTGGGGGTTCAGTCTGGGGGTTCACACAAGGGGGAGAGGACAGTTTCCAGGACTCAGGGAAGTAGAGGTGTAAGCTGGTGCCCAGAAGAAGGAGGCAAGCGTTTGGCAGGGACAAGGTAGGCTGGTGCCGGCAATATAGGAGAAGGTGTGGGTGTAGGAACGAAGGTAGAAGAGATGGACTTGGCTGGAGTTCACTTGCATGGTGTGGGACAATGGGAGGTGAGGTTGAATGAGTAAGGTGAGTTGGCATTTGGAGGCCTTTCAAGGGACTGGTGGGGTCTGCTCTTTGCTTTCCTCGTGCATGGTCCCGTCCTCATTGTAGGGAACAATCTCACTCCACCCTGGGTGTCGGGGCTGTTCCCCTGTTTCCTGGCCAGAAGGGTAACCGATTTAATACAATATGATGATTTTTCTTTGATTTTTTAAAAATCTTAATGATAGACCTCTGTTTTTGAGGCCATTGGAGGATTTAGTCTAACGCAAGTATTAATGAAGAGCTAGAAGTTTCTTGTCTTGGGCTGTTTAAATTCTTGTACACTGCCAGATGTACTACCACCCTTGCCCCCAGTGTTAGCGTGCTATCCTGGGTGTTACCATTTTAAAGGGACCCCTCAGGAGTCTTGGCAGTGGATTAACTGCCCCCTCCCCAGCTGTGATCTGTTGGCAAGACTGTAACAAGTGATGTTTGTACAACCAAAGATGATATACTGTGGCTTAAGAAGAATAAAGTGGACTATGTTTTTAGAGAGAAAGAAAAAGAGAAAGAACGAACGAAAGAAAGAAAGAAAGAAAGAAAGAGAGAGAGACTTGTATATTAAAGCCAAATTCTTAGTATTGGTAGAAGAACTTGTAGGTATAGGCCATACAGCAGGCAAAAAATCTTCCTGGAAAGCAAAATCAAATAAATCAAGAGACAGTGTTAAAAGTGCAAGCCCCAAGCATCATTTTGCACAGCCCTGTCTCCCCTCCTGAGCCCAGTGCACCCCGAGATGGCCTTGCTCTACATTTGTGGACAGGTCCCCTTCTCTCCCCAATTCCCAAATCAGCAGGTAGTTGTGCTTACGGAAGCCGTGCCAGTCATGAGGGCCGCAGCATCCGTGGCGTCTCAAAGGGAACCAAACTGCAGGATGGGGCAGGGAGGGAAACTGAGTTGTGATCCAGGAGTTTACTGATCTTCGAGACCGTGCAGGTTTAAGACCTCTCTGATATCCCCACACTTCCCCCTCCCTCACCCCAAGGCATTTTTATTCAGACTAGGTTTATTTATTTGCTTTGAGTTTGGGGTGTGAAGGAGGAGAGGTGAGATGAAAGTGGACTCCAGATAACTGCCTAGATTAATTTCTGTCCCTCTGGACTCAACTTGTTGCCAAGATTTTAAGGGGCCTGATAGCTTACCATGGGTGCATGTTGTGTTGTTTTTGTTTAAAATAGGTCATGAGCCCAGGAATGCAGTCAAACTATAATGGTGCCTGCCGGAAAGCTGAGAGGGAGGGGGCCCAAGTGGGAAGTGAGCCTGAGGCAAGAGAAGGAGGGCTGGGAAAATGGAAGTTCCACCAGGCCCACAGGCCGGTTAGAGATTCCCCTGAGTGTTAACAGCCCCGTGAGAGGTTTATTTACAGGGCACTAATCGTTTTGGGGGGAGCACCCCCACTTTACACTAGCAAGTGTGTTGGAGAAACAGCCAACCAGAGAGCACTTCAAAGAGGGGAACAAGGGTCCTTCTAGAATTCCAAGGGGCACCTGCTCTTGTCTTCTCAGGCACATCTGCTGCCTAGTTCCGCCGACCCCTTTGACTGGACTGTGACAGGTCCCACAGGGAGGGAGGGGTACCTGTTTTCAGAGGAAGATTTTTTTTTATTCCTTCTGATTTCTCAGGTGCTAATAAGAATATACATATGATCCTGCCACCAGCTAGGGAAACTAACCATCAAAGATGATGGAATGGACAAAAGGGTTGAAACAGCTGAGTTGTTAAGTGGCTTTCAACAAAGTGGTACTCTTTCTCAAGTCAAAGCCAAAAGGAGTGGCTTAAAAAAGTCAAAATTTGATTTGAAGGGCCAGAGCCAAGTACTGTGATTATGGCTTTCGTTGTGGGAGAGGACATCTGCACCTGCCGTTTGGTAGCAGCTTCTAAAGTTCAACTTTGAAAGTTTCTTGCTGCTGTGATCAGGCCCCCAGGGCAGTGCTTTGACCCTTAGTAAAGTGTCACTAAATGGTAGTTAAGTGACTAGAGAGAGAAGTGTTGTCCTTAACCCAGTTCAGGAAATATGTTGATTCTTTCCTCCTTGCCTCCTTCCTGCTATGATCCAGAATATTCAATTTTTGGTTTCACTTCCACGTATTAGATTAGACCTAACTCAAGAGGAGAGGTTAACTACAAAGGATGTCTTCTTTTATATCTGGGAGGGATTTGCAGATAAGATTTGACAGGGAATCTAATCTTTCTCGTTAAGAGTTAAGTTCTTTTGGTCCATCCTATTAACTGTCTTTTACTTTCCTTAGTTCTTCATCCACCTGGTGGTGTGGGTTTCTCTCTAGCCATGTGAAACCAGGGACTGAATTCACCCAATGGACAAATTCAGTAATACATTTTAGCTTTAACGTGTGTATACCCAAACCCTAATCATTCAGCCTGAAAGAGGACTAATGTTTGATATTAGAAGAACAATTTCTAATAGTTGTAATTAAATTATTTAGAAGAAAAAGAAATGATTATTGAATTAGCTTCAGGGAAGACACCATTAATCGATATTAACTACTACGTATACTTATATTTAAAGAATTGACCAACTGTACTTTGTTTTAGTTGTCATTTTAAAACCACAATTGTAAAAAAAATAAATAAAACAACAGTTGTAAGAAATACTATCCTCATTTCTTGGGGGAAGATATTGACCATTAGAGAAGTTAGGTAACCAGAATTTTATAATTAGTAGCAGGCAGAACTGGGATTTAGATCTTAGTTTCCTAAGTGTGCCTTTTGAGCTTTTCCCACAACTTCATTTATTCTACTCTTTAGTTGAAGGTAAATTGAGAGACCTAACTATCAACAATTATGTGAGAGACAGATACAGAAATATAGTATGTGATATATATATATATATGTGAGATATATATATGTGATATATATATGTGAGATATATATATATATATGTATATATATATATATATCACTCCAAAGTACCATCTGTTTACCTCTTCTGACATGTTGTTTATAGAGACATAATTTTCTGTAGTGTCTCTTCACCTCTACCTTTATAAATTTGACTTAGCTTTAAAATTACCATTGCTTGCTATAGTCATTTCCAAAATGTTTTGCAGTCCCCACATTTGTCATTTCTAGTGGCAATATATTCCATTGCATTAGTATACTGGTCTCCCCCACAGACAAACATTTGGGCTATTTCCAGGTTTTAGCTCAAATATATAGCCACAACTATAAATATCTTTGTAAAAATATATTTTTCTTTTGAGTTATTTCTTTGTGATTTAGTGCTCAAAGCGGGAATGCTGGGTCAGAAGCTGTCATTTAACAATTTTTCTTGACAGAATTCCTTTCTGAAAGACTGTACCAGTGTGCTACTAGCAATATATAACCAAACCCAAACCTTTCTATCAAACCAAAGCCAGTTTCTGGTTTTTCCACATAATAATAAATGTGCGGTGGCACTTTAATAATTAGTTTAATATGCGTATATGTGTTAATGTTGTGGGATGTTTCCCCAGTGTTTCGTCACATGGACACCATGTGATTGTTCTTACCTGCTGTTGGGTGTGGATGACAGGGTATTAGAGACAGGATGTAATTTCAGTAAATCTCTATCTGCCCCTTAAAAGTTTTAGAGGTACAACTTGTACCTATAGTATTAATTGTTAATATTCCCATTCTCTGTTGTTTTCATTTTAAACTCTTTAACCTTCTGCTCAGCATGTATGTATGTATGTATGTATGTATGTATGTATGTATGTATTTTTTAACATTTATTCATTTTTGAGAGACAGAGAGACAGAGCATGAGTGGGGGAGGGGCAGAGAGAGAACGGGGGGAGACAGAATCCGAAGCAGGCTCCGGGTTCTGAACTGTTGGCACAGAGCCTGACGCCGGGCTTGAACTCACAAACTGCCAGATCATGACCTGAGCTGAAGTCGGATGCTTAACTAACTGAGCCACCCAGGCACCCCAGTGTTTATTTTTTTAAGTTTATTTATTTATTTTGAGAGAATGAGGGAGGGAGGGAGAGAGAGAGAGAGAGAGAAAAGAGAGAGAGAAAGAGAATGTGCGCGAGGGAGGGGCAGAGAGAGGGAGAGAGAGAATCCCAAGCAGGCTCTGGGCTGTCAGACGCTCACAAATGATGAGATCATGACCTGAGCCAAAATCAAGAGTCAGACGCTTAACCCACTGAGCCACCCAGGTGCCCCACTTGGGATAGTATTTAAAATTTAAACACTTTAGGGGCGCCTGGGTGGCCCAGTTGGTTAAGCTTCCAAGTTCGCTCAGGTCATGATGTCACAGTTCTTGGGTTCAAGCCCCTCATCATGAGGCTCTGAGCTGACATCTGAGAGCCTGGAGCCTGCTTCGGATTCTCTCTCTCTCTCTCTCTCTCTCTCTCTCTCTCTCTCTCTGCCCCTCCTCTGTTCACGCTCTGTCTCTCTCTCAAAAAATAATAAGTAAATAATAAAATAAGTAAATACAAATAAAATTTAAACACTTTAAAATCTTCCAGTTAAAAAACTTTTATTTTTTATTAAATTTTTTTTTAATGTTTATTCTTGAGAGAGAGAGAGAGAGAGTGCGCGTGAGCAAGGGAGGGGCAGAGAGAGAGAGGGAGACACAGAATCCGAAGCAGGCTTCAGACTCTGAGCTGTCAGCACAGAGCCTGATGTGGGGCTGGAACCCATGAATGGTGAGATCATGACCTGAGCCAAAGTTGGAAGTTTAATTGACTGAGCCACCCAGGAGCCCTGAAAAGCTATTTTAAATTCACTTTCATTTTGCAAGGATTTATTATATTATTTATGAGATGTAAGAATCTAAATCAGTTTTTTTAATCTATGGATTTCCAGTTTTATCACCAGCATTATTATTTTAATGGGTATTTTCTTGTTCACCAAAATATTACATTGTAGAAAAATTGGAAAATATGTAAAAACGCAAAGAAAATAAAACACCCGAAGTTGGCTACTCACAGTTAACTATTTTAGAGTATGTACTTCCCATGTTCTTTCTAGGCATGTATATTCCTCCTCCTTCTTTCTCATAAGGTTGGGAACATGGTATACAAACCCAATAGCACTGATGAAGTAGAGATTTCTTTCCTTACTTTAAAACTTTACTTTGTTATATATTGGTTTATATCAGTTTGGGTCATTTCTGGCTTTCTATATTTAAATTGCAGTTTCAGCCAGTTTGCTTATTGCTTATTTCCAATGTCGTCTTTTTTTTTCCCCCCGATGTCTTCTAATTGGATAGAATACAGGAAGTACAATTGCTTTATCAACAAATGCTTATTGATACTTACTATGCATAAAGCATTAGGTAAATGAAAACAGTTCCTGGCACATCATAAACACCACATTAAATATTTGTTAAATAAATTATCTTTGGAATTATGATCCAGAGATTGAAACATTCTAAATCATTTTTTAAATAGTGTTCAATGGGATTAACTAAACTGTATTTACTATGTTGAAAGATTTTCCATAGTAAGGTCTGAAATAAAAATATCGGGGCACCTGGGTGGCTCAGTAGTTTGGGTGTCTGACTCTTGGTTTGGGCTCAGGTCATGGTCTCACAGTTCCTCTGTTCGAGCCCCATGTTGGGCTCTACGCTGGCAGCGTGGAGCCTGCTTGGGGTTCTCACACCTAAATAGAGATATAAGGACATTTATAACAGCAGTATTTAAAATAGCTAAAGTCTGGAAGCCCTTTAAATGTGAATCAGTAAAGGACTGGTCAAATGATGATTGAGTTACACAATAGAATTCTATGCAGCTGTTAAAGAGAATGAGATAGATCTTGATGTATTGATATGGAATGCTTCCTGAGATGTATTGTTAAGTGAAGAAAGCAATGAGTAAAATAGTGTACTATTTTTTTAAATTAAAAACTGGGTATATGTATAAATACATACCAATATAAATGCATCTACAGTATCTATCAGTCTATTGGCATTTTTTTTTTACCCTGTGGATGTATCATTTTGTTAATCAAAAACAATTAGTTTATACAAATGAACAAATGAGATGAGATCAGGAGGTAGAGTATTATTTATCTAGAAACGGATTAGGTATCTTTTTCTGCCTGCCAAAACCATCCTTTTTAATCTGTATTTGTCATAATCTTGTAAGCAGGACTTCACGGCTGCCTTTTGGTAAAGGGTAGTCAGTGTGAAGGCACAGCAGAGACGGGAGGAAATGCATGTTTCTCTCTTCTTTTCTCCATAGACCTGGTAGTTACCACTCCGTGTCCCAAGCAGTGTGCCCTGTACTGTCCAGTGGAGTAGGCCAAGGAAACACAGGGGAGCTGTGGGGGCCTAAAATGAAATTTTCTTTTAAAAAAATGCTTGTTTGTTTAGAGAGTGAGGGAGGGGCAGAAAGAGAGAGAGAGAGAGAGAGAGAGAGAGAGTCCCAAACAGGCTGCATGCTGCCAGTGCAGAGCCCCACATAGGGCTTGATCCCACGAACCATGAGATCATGACCTGAACTGAAATCAAGAGTCAGACACTTAAGCGACTGAGCTACCCAGGCGCCCCCTAAAATGAAATTTTCAAATTCTTGCCCACAATTTCAGAATTCTGTCCCAAAGTGTACTTTCAGAGTGGCTTTGAGCTCTTCTCCCTACCCCTCTACCACTCCAACCCAGTCACAGACTACACCATTCCTACGCTAGTGTGCTCTCGTATTCCTTACTGCTCTATTTTCCTCACCCAGAAAGTACTACTGACACCCCCAACATTTTCTTAAATGAAAAATTTAAAACAGCAAAGTTGAATGAATTATTCCACAGACACTTATATGCCCACGACCTAGATTCCACAATTCATTCCACAAATACATTTTAGTGTATTTGTGCTATCATGCATTTCAAAGTGAGTTGCAGATATCAGTACATTCCACCTGTGAACACTACAGTATGCATGCATACAATTGACTGGTATATATATTAGTTTATGGGTTTATATACAGGGGCTCCTGGGTGGCTCAGTCGGTTAAGCGTTTGACTTCGGGTCAGGTCATGGTCTCATGTTTCGTAAGTTCAAGTTCCTCATCGGGCTCCATGCTGACAGTGCAGAGCGTGATGGTGCGGAGCCTGCTTGGATTCTCTCTTTTCCTCTCTCTCTGCCACTCCCCTGTTCACGTGCTCTCTTTCTCTCTCTCTCAAAATAAATAAATAAACTTAATATTATATACAGCAAAATGCTCAAACTTTAATCTTAAGTGTATCATTTGGGGCATTTTTTTTCCCATTTGATGCATTTTTCGACAAATGCATATACACCTGTGTAACCCAAATCCCTTTAAGATTTAGACACAGAATGTTGCTCCAGAAAGTTTCTACATGTTTCTTCCCAGTCAGTCCCCTTCCCAGTGGTAGGATTCCCAGTGGTAATCACTATTCTGATTCTTCCACCATAGATTAGTTATCCTTCTTAATAATGCTTCACAATATCCTTCACATAATATTAATCCTTCTCAATATCCTTCACATGAATGGAATCATACAACATGAACTCTTTTGTGTAAGGTTGCTTTCATTCAGCTTTTGAGATTCACCCACATTACTGTGTATATCAATAGTACTTTCCTTTTTATTGCTGAGTAGCATTCCATTGTATGAATATACATCATGGGGTGTTTGGCCATTCTTCTGATGGCTGCCTGGGCTGTTTTCAACTTTGGGCTCTTACTACTAAAGTTCCTGTGAACATTCTTGTGCAAGTCTTTTTGTGGGTGTATGCTTTCTCCTGGGTATTTGCTAGGTGATAGAGTAGGTATATGTTTGGATTTATAATAAACTGTCATTTTTCCATGATGGCTCTACCATTTTGCTTTGCCACCAAGATTGTAGGAGAGTTCCTTACTGGCCTTCGAAAAATATATATGCATATATATATATATATATATATATATATATATATTTATGTGTGTGTGTGTATAATTATATATACATATTTAAATGCATATACAATATATACATATACATATGTATACAGTTATACATACGTATTTATAATTTCTTAGTATTTTCTGGATATAAGCCCTTTGTCAGATATATATTTTGTGAACATTTTCCCCAGAACGTGGTGTGTATATTCATTGTGGTAAGCAAAAATTTTAAATTTTGATAAAGTCTTATTCATTAGAGTTTTCTTGTATGCTATTGCTTTCTGTGTCTTAAGAGACCTTTTCCCAGGCCCCAAGTTGCAGAAATATCTTGATATATTTTCCTCTATCAGCTTTATAGTTTTAGATTTCATGTTTAAATCTATTTTGAATTAGTTTTTCTGTATGGTGTGAGGTAGGAGTCAGAGTTTACTTTTTTCCTTATGGATAGCCAGTAGTTCCAGCACTGTTATCCTTTCTCCATTAGATCGCTTTGGCATCACTATAGACACTGTAAAGGACTGGCTCTTCTCCTTGGCTTTCTTGGTTATCCCAGTGTGGAGAGAGAAAAGTTAATTCTTTCTCATGTCCTAACCCTGTCACTTATATCTAGATATATTCCAGATACTCCCAAGTTCTACCTCATAAGCCTATGGAATTTTCTCTGGTTGGCAATGAGTGGTAGTGACTGGATTATCTGTTCTGTGTGCACACAGGATGGCCAATGTCCCAGTGAAGGAACGGGTGAAGGTGTCTCAGAACTGGAGGTTGGGGCGCTGCCGAGAGGGGATTCTGCTGAAGTGGAGATGCAGGTAAGTAGCCTCTTGATTCTTTTTTTTTTTAATTTAATGTTTATTCATGTTTAAAAGAGAGAGTGTGAGTGGGGGAAGGGCGGGGGGGGGGCGGGGACAGAGGATCCAAAGTGGGCTCTGCGCTGACAGCAGAGAGCCTGATGCAGGGCTCGAACTCATGACCTGTGAGATCATGACCTGAGCCAAAGTCAGATGCTCAACCGAGTGAGCCACCCAGGTACTCCTTGACTCTTTCAAAGCTACCTGGGACAGAAAAGCATGCTGGGAAGTAAAATATCTGGTCTTAGCTAGAGTGTAAATGTGCCTGTCTTGGGTGGTGGGGCACTGGTGATCCTTTAAACATCACAAAGGAGGCATCAGAGGGACAATTTTTTTCACATTGGTAAAAATTGCCATCAAATGTGCTTTATTTAAACAAATTCCACACGTTTATGACTATAAAAATAACAAATGTTTATTGTAGAGATTTGAAAAAATAGAAAAGTTTAAAGAAGAAAATAAAACTTACGTATAATGCAACCACTCAGAGGTAACCCCTATTAACTTACCTCATCAAAAGAGTTAAATGAAGCCAGTATTTCAACCCATCTTGTTTTATAATTATTTTTCTTTATTTTTTTTATTAAAAAAATTTTTTTTTCAAACGTTTATTTATTTTTGGGACAGAGAGAGATAGAGCATGAACGGGGGAGGGGCAGAGAGAGAGGGAGACACAGAATCGGAAACAGGCTCCAGGCTCTGAGCCATCAGCCCAGAGCCCGACGCAGGGCTCGAACTCACGGACTGCGAGATAGTGACCTGGCTGAAGTCGGACGCTTAACCGACTGCGCCACCCAGGCGCCCCTAATTATTTTTCTTTAAATCTACTCTATAGAGTTATGCTTCACTCCTGGTGTCTGTTAGCCCTCTCCCCTACTTTATTAAGAAGGCAAAATAGGATCTAAAGGCTTGGCTGTAGATGTTACGGGAGATAGAACTCAGAACTGCTAGGAAATTTAGACAGTGGCTTTGGACTGCTAATGCCACAAATCTTATGCTTCATTGATGCTACATTATTTCATAGTTATCATCTGACTCCCTGTCAAGCAAGTGCTCCTCAATGATTGGTCGGAATGGTTAAGGAGCATCGTGGTTCCTCATTCCAGGTTGACCTGTGCTTGTGCTGAGAGATACTGATGGGCTTCTTCATCTGATGACCCCTTCTCTCTTGCTTGTGTCCAGTTCCTGCTGTTTTCATGGCTGGTGGTGGCTGCGGGGTACTGGTCATGGTGGTGACTGTAGAGAAACTACTAGGGAGAAAGACAGATTTTTATGATGAAAAACTGTACTCTCTGCTTCCCGCTTTTGCCTTTTAATATCAGAAAGTAGAGTTTATTTCTCTATCAAGGTTTTGTCCCTGACGTCTTTTTTGGGGCTGGTTTCAAAGCAGTTTGGCAAATAAACACACAAAGCCGTTACCAGGCTGCCCCGGATTCTCCACCGTTCACCTGGCATGAACCTGGTTTCTTGTCCTCGGCAAATGGCTGTTTACCAGATGGCTCTAAACACATGCATTCCAACCCCTTCTGTTTGCTCCCCACTTGAGTGTGCCACAAACTCGTGCAAGGGGATGTTGAAGGGGGAAGTGCATAATGAGTGAGAATGTAGGCATCGCTACCTACTCAACACATGTTCTATATAATATATGCACACACTTGTAAAAACCTCCTGAGCAGAAACTCAGCTACTACAAAGTCCAAGCTGCATTTAATGGCCCGTCAAGTCAATTTGCAGAACTTTTCCACATTCCCATGACGCTTGTATTAAGGAGTCTGGGGAAGAAACACAGCCCAGTTTGCTCAGACTGGCTTGGCAGTGGGAGATGGTGTCTCTGTAAATGGGGATGAATCAGCCATCCCTACGCCTTGCTTGGGACCTGGTAGTTCCAGAACTCCTCCAAAGAGTAGGACAGGCTGCTGGGATGTCTGCCTTGGGGAAGGGGCTTAGTCCCCACCAGAGAGCCTGGGGTCTGGCAGAGTCTTCTTTCTTCTTGAGGTTCACTCTGTGCCATGGGACTGGCCTGTGGCTTCTAAGCTTTCTTCCTTTTGCTGGATTGTGGAGGGAATCTTTAACTACTTGTGGATTTCTCTTATCTGCTGCCTGGGAGAGCTGACTATTTCTCCATAACCCCCGAACTGTAGCAGACTGCTGCGAAGCCGTTTTTCCATTGCCCCACTTACCCTCTAATACCGAAACGTAGATATCCCCTGTGTGGAGCTGGATATGTAACCAGTACATTAGCATCCTTTCCTAAATGGCTTTATTCCTTTCACTTATAAATGGCCCCTTTGCTCTAGCGGGATAAGGGAATGGGGCTTCTCAGGGCTCACTCTTCTCTTTTCTCCATCTGCTCTGTTGGGAAAGAGGTATGTATGGGAGTCTTGGAACCTCGAAACTTCTCACTTAACACTTCAAATCAGTGAGGATGTGTAATGAAAGAAAATCACTTTCTCTGGGTAGAAGATTTGTTTTTGACCCTGTCCATGCCCCAGTCATTATAGTCGCTGAGCTCTGCCTACCCAAAAGAAATCTAAGTTGCCAGTAATTCAGGTCTTAAGCATTTTCCCATTAAAAGTGATATTTAATTGGTCGTTTAATTCTGACTCTGTTTTAGAAAGTCCAGAGAAGATTAGGTTACTACAAAGCTCAGTCTCTCTAGTTGTCCGAGGGTAGCCTACGGGGAGGTAATTTTAAAGGAGAGGAGGGGGGTAAAGTGCAGGTTATTCTCTCTATGTTGAGAATCGGTCAGCCTCTCTAAAGATTGGAGTCAACTTTTCATGCTGTATCTTGATGATCTTTAAATTGTGTTTTATATCTCTGCAGTCAGATGCCCTGGATGCAGCTAGAAGGTGATTCTCTGTACATATCCCAGGCTAATTTCATCCTGGCCTATCAGTTCCGCCCAGATGGTGCCAGCTTGAACCGTCGGCCCCTGGGAGTCTTTGCTGGGCATGATGAGGACGTTTGCCACTTTGTGCTGGCCAACTCGCATATTATCAGTGCAGGAGGGTAAGTGCCGCAGAGTTCTCCTCCTTCTTCCTTAGCATTCTTCAGGGAACTTCTGCCTGCCTGCCTCTCACTTTTCTGTCTCAACTCCAAAGGGATGAGGAGGGAGACCATAAGAAGAGGGAGTGTTGTTGTTTTGTTTTTTTTGTTTTTTTTCCATTTGAAGCAGAGAGATTTACCAAAGGCACTTAATAGGGTTAGCCAGAGAAGGAAAACAGGAAGAGCCTTTAATGAAAAGTGAAGCTGGTTTTGATACTCTCGAGGGGGAAATTTGTTTTGTCTCTCAGCTCTGTTCAGCCCCAAGTGTACTGAGGAAGTAAAGTTATCTCGAAGCTCAGCACCTTATTTTGAGCTGAGTTGCCTAAAACTTAGCAGATTTGGACATCACTAGAGACTCGGGCTGCTTCCGTAGCTTTGTTCTCTTCCGACAGAGAGAATAATTGGCTATTGGGGATGGGCTCCTTATTTCTCTCCTAGAGATGGGAAGATTGGTGTTCATAAGATTCATAGCACCTTCACTGTCAAGTACTCGGCTCATGAACAGGAGGTGAACTGTGTGGATTGCAGAGGGGGCATCATCGTGAGCGGCTCCAGGGACAGGACGGCCAAGGTGAGTGGTGTCCCCCTTAGGTACTGTTATTCCCTCCTGTCTATAGGGAGTGGGGTGGGAGAGGGTGGATAGGGCCTTGAGTCTTGGGATTGGCTGAGGGCATTGGGTGGGGGCAGCAGGGGGACAACACGATAAAGGACTCACTTATGTGCCTCTGGCATGCGGCTGGCCATGCCAGGCTACATCCCTGCCAGCTGGCCTGAGAAAGGAGTGGACAGTGGCTGGGAAGCTTGCCACTCACTTGAAATGTGGCGTGAACTCAAAAACAGAGGGCCTGGCCAGCTTTTCCTCCCTGAGCTGAATTTCCTCAAGTTTGTGGGTTGAGTTCTGACCCCAATATTTTATTTTAAAATCTCCCTTCTTTTGCTTGCTTTCTGTTTAGGGAGGTTAATTTTTCACCACCTTGTTTATAAGCAATCAGGCTGATAATTAAAATGTGTTTTTACTGCTTCTCTGGAGAGTGATGTGGTCAGTAAGCAGTAGAAAGATGAGGAGAGAAAGGCGTTTTTGGTGCGTCATTGCCAAACTGCCTGGTCTACGGTCAGACATCTGCCAAGGCAAAACAGAATGAGGTTGAGAAGTAGTGTGACCTCTGCTTTATGGACTCCACTCACCCACGTTTGGGTCAAACAGGCCTCCACCCATGACACAGAGAAGAACTTCTGTCTCCATCCCTGTGTCCCGCAGCCCCAGGCAGGGCCCGCACACGCCTGGTCCTTTGGGGCTGCTGTGGGAACTCTGCTGACAATTAAGCTGAGGTGCAGGAGGCCTGGTAGTATCTTACTCGCCTGTTTCCTCTCAGCATCTGGAGATCATAGCACCAACAGGAGCAAAATGCCTGTTCGTGTCAGCAAACGGGCCTCTGAGACACCTAGGGAGGGTCTCAGGAGAGGGCAGTGGCACTTTTTATTCACTAGCTTTTCTGACTCCACGTACCCTCTGGTCATTACTCCTTCCTATCAACATGCCACCAATTGATATAAAAAGAAGGGCTACGTATGTTCCTTTCTATTCACGGAAGCTTCTCCTCCCTTGGCTATTTTCTTCCTAACACTTTGCATTCTGTCAGAGAGACATGCACACCAGCACAGGAAGCCTGAGAAAAATCCAGAAAACCTTTGAACCAACTCGGAAACTGAAGTTCCTATTGCCTGTTTCCCATTCCGTCCACCCTATCCTTACTTCAGGGTTCTGATTGGTCGCTGTCGTTTTGCCATTCCTCGAAAAGACACTGGCCTTAACTTGCTGTACTCCTCAGAAATAAACTTGCATAAAAATCTTTTTGGCACATGTGGCCTAAATATTCCCATCTCCTGGCATCTTCCTGTCATGGCTTCGAGCTTCCCCTGGCTCCTCCTTCTCAGTGACGTCTCTTCTAGTCTCTTCTCTGTGGTCTGATACCCAGAGCAGCATAAACTAAGCTTTATGACCACAGGTAGCAATTCAGGGGGATGGGCTGCTATTCTAGTCAGGGGACAGCATCTTTGTTTGGGATATTGGATTTGTTTCATGTTTGAAGTACTAACGCAACCCCATTTAGTGGGTTCGATTTTTTTTAAGCGTTAAAACAGGTACTTTCTAAATGCTAAAATTGTCACTGCAGCACATCGTATTCCTTTTGAGGATTTCTTTTAAGACCGTGACAGAATTCTCCCCCCGGGTTCTTCACCTCCAGAAAACTGGTCGGCTATCTACGGGCTCCCTGGTGACTTCTGGGCCCGCTCATCTTTTCAGACCTCTGGATGCTGCTTCTGTTCCCACTATGTGGCTGTCTTTGCCTCTAGCCGCCTTCGTCTTCCTGACCCATTTCCACACTACCCACAGCCAGTCTTTTCTAGCCAGGTTTCCATGGCTTTTCGGTGGCTTCTGCAGTTCTGTAGCTGCTTCTAATATGCCCAAACCTATGCGAGAACTTAGGCAAACTCATGTTTGCCTGTAAAGATCTATAGCCTGTTTGTTGGGAGTTCCCCCAAATAGCTACTGTGTTTTAGGAAAGAGATTGTTTTATTGGGGTGAAAGGAACTAAAACATTTTCTTCGTAAGACTTCTGAGTTCTGAGTTAGCCATTGCTCAGATTCTGCCTCTCCCTGCCCCTCCCTGCCCCTCCCCGCCCCTGCCAACCCTACTTTCAAGCTTATTGAGACTCTGTTTGGATTGCCCCTCTGGGCTTTAGTGAGGCCAGCCCCATCCTGAGATGTGATAGGAATGTAGGAATATTCTTCGTGGGCCTGGGCTGGTTCTGACCATTCTTTCATTGCCTCCTTATTTCTCTGTTCTTTCATTCATTCTTTTAAGTGCCAACTGTATGCAAGGCTTAGTGTACAAGGCAGTAGGGTTTTTCAAAGGTAAGGAAGAGACTGCCCCTCTTTTTAAGGGGAGCTGAAACATGCGTGCAGTGGCTGTGAAGCTGAGCGCAAGTGGCCAGGACTGTCAAGTGTAAGCCTCTAGGGCCAGAGGGTTCAGGGGTGGAGAGATCACATCTGCCTTGAAAGGGGAGAATTTATGAAGGAGGGAACATTTGAACTTGGGTTTGTTTTTTCTTTTTCTTCTTTTAGTTATTTTTCAACGCATAGGTTTGCTTGTTTGTTTTGTAACTGTATACACTGTAACCAGGCACAATGCTAAGCCCTTTACATTTGTTCATTTTCTCCTTTTATCCTTTAGGTTAATTTTATCCCTACATAATTATGCTTGTAATATATTGTGGATAGCCAATATACCCTACTGTATCTATTTTATAAAGTTTCCTATTATTATTACAAATTATTTGTGTCATCTTTAATGGCTTAATAAGTAATAAGAACCACCATTGTTGGGTGCCTAATACCTTCCAAACACTGTGCTATTACTGTGCCAGGTGCTTTATACATATCTTGACATTTCTGTAGCCCTCAAAAGATAGGTATTATTTCCCATTCTACACACGAGGAAACTGGGGCTACGAAGTCCTGAAATATCCCTAAGATCAGAGAGGATAAGTAACAACTGGGTTCAAACCCAAATGGGTCTGATTCCAAAGCCCATGCGTGCTCTTTCTGCAACCATAGGCTGCAGGGAATATTTTTACCACATAGGCTTCTCTTTGTTTTAGAATTATTTTCTTAGGATAGAATCTCAGCAAGAGAATTACTGAGTGTAAGGCTTCGGTCATTTTAAGGGTCCTGATACATATTGTCAACTGCTTCTTAAAAGGACTATGTAAATGCCCACCTCCACTGAGATATGTCTTTTCCAGGGAAGGGTTTGTTTTGGATTTGACCACTGAGGGTGAAAGTGTGATCAGCATATTGTTGTCAACTCCTGTCCCTCAGGCATCATGACACTCGGGTTTGTGGCTTTCCCAACATCCGCTCAGAATTGGCAACATGCCTCCCGGAGGCCAGGAACCTTGTTCTGTGGTTTGTACGGTGTTGGAATTCACCAGCCCGTCCCGGGGGAGGGGGTGGCACTGGTGAGTCCAGGACTGGAGTTGTCCCCATAGATGTTGTAATCAGAGTCCTTAGTGTCTCCTCACCTTCCAACCCACCTCCTGGGGAGTTCGCATCTGAGGAAAGGCAAACCACTCTTCCAGGCCTGGACTATCTGAAAGAAGACAGTAGAAACGCCTCTAGTTACTAGCAAAGGGGCCTGATTGTAGATCCAGAAGAGTAAGCCAGAATCATGGCACTCCAGGAAAGTCGTGGTATTCACTTTTGTTTTCTGCCCCTCCTTGTTCAGAATCTTCTTAAGTTTATTTTCTTTTCCCTGTGTTGGAAGTGTATACCTTTTATACATACACAAGATCGAAAACACTTTCTCCTTTTATGGGGAAGACATGTCATGTGACCCCAAGAAGGCAAGACCACCCCCACTCCATCACCTGCCCCTTAAATTCAAGGAATGTTTCCTGAAAGTTCTTCCATCTAAGGTCCTGACTGGCTTTTGTGTGTTCCCCTTATAGCACGGCAGGGACCTTGAGAGGTCATTGATCCATCTGGCTGCCCCAGGATCCCTCCTTGGCTGCTGTCTGGGACAGCCCTGTACATTTGAGGCTTCCTTTCTGTTTGGTTAGAGGCTTATTTCCCTGACTGTGTCATCTAGGGTTGGGTGAGGTGAGGGGGGCCTTGTGCTTAATGGGAGATTTCTAAATGCACTGGCTGCTGAGAGGGCTCCCTGAGTGTTGATTAGAGTTAAGCCCGGAGTGGCTGCTAATGTACATTCCTGACTGATAGGGACCAGATAATGTGCTCCAAGCAATATTTTTAACCTGTAGGAGATATGGAAGCTTAAAAGAGTTAAGCTTTTCTGCTACTTTTGGTGACACTAGGTGCTAAATTCCCTGCCGACATGAATAGCACTGGATCCTGGGCATTATCAACAAACAAACAAGAACATACCACCTTCGTGCCTTGAAGCCTCTCTTCTTCCTCCGTTCTCCCCTTCTCTTGTGTCTTCCTTTCTGCTCCTCTCTCTTAATTCTGCTGTAATTCTGTCTTTGTTCCCCCATACTGTGCCTTGATCATCCTCCTTCTCCCTACCTCCCAAAGGAAAATCTGGGTGAGAGATAGGAAAGAGGAAAACCCACCAGCACGAGGAGGTGGTTGAGAGAGGCAAGCCGCACCTGCTCACCCGGCTTCGTCACGTCTCAGCTGGAGTGTGGAGCTCCTGATTCCCTGCTATAAAATTGGGTGGTGAAGAGAGCTCTCAAGTGGATGTTGAGGAGGGCGGTTCTGCCTGGGAGTCAGGTAGGCGAGCCGGAGGCTGGGGAAGCCCCTCGGCTCATACGTTGAGCTCTGTGTCTGCAGGACAGAGAGGATTCTCCACTTCCCCACCGCCCTGGGGATGCTCACCCCACGTCCCAATCCCAGGCGATGCTGACGAGAGCATCTCTTCTGCTGTTTCCAGGTATGGCCTTTGGCATCAGGCCGGCTGGGGCAGTGCTTACACACCATCCAGACCGAAGACCGAGTCTGGTCCATTGCTATCAGCCCATTACTCAGGTAAGGGAGACGTTTTTGGATATGGTTTTGTCCTGTATAATAATGCTTTTATTTTATGAGGTTGGGTGGGCTAGAAAGCTCGTCCACCTGTATATTCCAGGTTGCTTTAAGCGTCTCTCCTGGAGATTTTGAAAATCCTCCAGAGACCTAAGGTGTGTGGCTCACATATATGTGTCAGGTGGAGACAACATCCCAGGGGCTAACTTCCTGGGCGTCTACCCCAGAAACGGTGAAGGAAAAGATACTGTTAAAATGTAACTGACTCCAGTTGTTACAAGAGTGCCCCTTCTGGAGCATATGCTCTCTGGAGTCGCTTCCAAAGCAGAGGCCTGTTAGCACTCCTGGGAAGTGACCACACCGGCCAACCTGCTCTCACAACCCACATCTGTGGTTTGTTCCCCTTGGAGAATGTCTTCTAGAGTATCGCTTACAGAGCTGAGTCATCCGGAGAGGCGTGGGGCCCATGTCCAATTGGGCCCTCATCCAGAGACATGTATGCGGGGTAGATTGAGCATCATAGCAGACATGCCAAATTTTTGGTGGTAGCCTTACCTTCCCCCTTGGCCTGTCTGTATTTCTGTGGCTTCACCTCTAAGTGAGTGAGCTTTGCATCCTGACTTCTGCTTTCCAGGCTTTCTTGAACCAAGGCTCTCCTCCCCAGCAGGGTACATAGACTCTCTCCTGCACCTGCTCCGTCAGACGGTTTGTTTTTCTAGGGTCTTCCCCCTCACTGCCTTCGTCCCTCACTCCCCACCTAACGAGCAGTGGGAAAGCTGGGGGGCTGCCACTCTTCTGCCCTGGGTTTAAGTCTGTCACTCGTTTTATGAGAGAGTGGGTTCCCCACCTTGCTCAGCCCCCTTCAGCCTCCTTCTCCCTACTCCACGGAGCCTGCACCCCTCCTCCTGCCCCCTTCTGCAACTCCCTTTCAAATTTTTTTTCTTTCTAAAGAATTAGAGCCGATTAGCCACGTCATTAATTCTTCAATTTGACGGCTGATATAGCAGGACCTGAAACACACTGCTGACCCCAGAGAATGGAGACCCCGTTCCTTAGCATATTGACGATGAGAGAAGTTAATTAAAATTCCACAGAGCGGAGGTGTCGGCTAACCTATAAACCTGTCGCTGTTCAGAACAAATCATTCTAGCAATCCTAGGAAAGCGGGAAGGCAAGACCAGCAGGGAGTAGAGAGGCCTAAGTGTGTGGGAGCGGAGGGCGGAGAACAGAGCCGTTGAACACCGTCCTCTCCCCAGTTTCTTTCCACTGCTGCCCGTTTGAAAGCCAGTTGGTCAGGCTTGGGGGCCTGTGGGCTGGGTATGTGTGAGGACTGAAGGGACCTGTGGGAGGTGGCAGATGGGCTGGTGACTGTCCTGTGGACTTCTGCTGGCTTTGGACTAGGGAGAGCTGGGGTGGGGCCGGTGGTAGAGGGGAAACCCTTCAGGGCTGGAGATTTAGGCCAAAGAACACGGCCAGGCCCTCTCAGCACCCCATCCCTTAGTCCTCTACTCCGGCCACCTCTCTGGAATGTGGTAGGCTACCCTTTCACAGTAGAGCACGTGTTGAAGCACGTGTTCACTTTAACAGTTGAAGATCGTGTCTGTGAAAGAGGTTGAGGACAGAGTCTAGCCTGTCATTAAGAAGCATTTTCGAATACAGTAAACGGAGTTTTGTTTTGGCCACAACCTGCAGACTGGCTTTGAGGAAGGACTTAGCTTTCTGACAGTACTAGCATTAATCTACCACAGCCCGCACTACTAGCTGCTGCTGAGCATTCGCCATTCGCCCTGTGCCAGGACCTTTGCCGAGTCCTTGATATGCTTCATCTTCAGTGAAAACCTGGGTCTTTTGTTTTCTCATTCTCCTTCAGAGGCTTCTTGTCCTCTTGGTGTCCTGCCTTGGCCCTAGGGTGACGCTCACTCACTACTGACTGGACCATCGTTGTTTGAGATGACCTCTTCCCCAGCTTGACTCTTTGAAAATAGTTTGCACTTGGGGCTCTGTCTTTACTAGAGGGCCATGGTATATGCTGCTGTTCTCTCTACTCCATTTTCTTTTACCTTGAAAAGTACTGGGATAGGGATGTTTCATCCTATTATTAGATCCATTTCTTCTCCCTGCGTCCATGAGTTTGAACCTTTCAATGAGCTCATCCATTTTCCCAGTCTGGGGAGACACTGCCTCCTAGCCTCGGGGTCTGTGCTGGAACACTGGGGTTCTGCTTTCCCACCACCAGCAGGGTAGCCTCGGGAAGCCATGCCCTTCTCTGAACCTGTTTCCCCAACTATTAAATGAGAATACAGTTCCCTTTATAGGCTTTACTAGATTATTGTGAAGATGACCTGAAATAATGAGTAAGAAAATGCTCTGCAAAGCCAGAAGGGCTATCTCCTTATGGCAACCAGAATCTCTCCTCTTGGGGATAGCCTTTGTTTCAAGGCTTTAGTTGCTGTTTCTCACATCTCCAGCTTTGCCGGGGGCTTCTCCTGGCCCTCCTGGAGTTCCCCTCCTCCTCAGCAGTCTTCTTGAGGTAGGAACTCTGCAGGAATCTCTTTCCTTCCCCCCCCCCCCCATAGTGTTTCTGTCCTCGCTGTCTTCTCTTCCCCTCCCTGCCACCTTCTCTGTTGAGTATGGTCGTTGGTATGTATGAGTATGGTCGCAAGTGTGGCCACTAATAGGATGTGACCATGAACTTCTCACGAAGAACATGAGTGGAGGTGGTCAGCAGCTGTCCTCTAGGTCAGGTGTCCCTGGGTTACCCGACGACTTCCCAGTCTCTCACTGCTCCCTTGTACCTCTCTCTAGAAGACACCTGAATGGTTAGGAGACCCGCCGCATCCCTTTTCTCAATCTCTTTGTTCTGTTGAAAACCATTTGTGAGAGCTTTGCGTCGTATTTATCTAGGTGCTGGGGCTGGCTGCCTTCTTTCCTTATGTGTGTGCTTAGACACTTGTAGCAGGAAGCAGGAAACCTCAAGCCTCCGGCTTTATTTGAGGTGCTCCTGCTGGGAGAAAGCAGGTATTCCGTCCCATGTCCACATGTCACCTTTCCTTCCTTCCATGACCTTGAGTTCTTGATCCATAAACAGCCATGGAGGGTGATATTTAATACCAGATATGTGCTTAGAGCTGTGTTTAGGTGCTCAAAACCACAGAAGGAAAACCAGTAGTCTCCACAGGAGGGTGGCAGACAAGGACCTTTTTCTCTACCTCTTGTGTGCCCTCCTACCCGTCTTCTTGCCCTGACGCCAATAATCCTGTTTTTAAGATTCCTGACTTACAGGTGAAGCCCTCCTGTAGCGGAGGCCCAGCCTGGAGCTTTTGATGAGTGAGAGAAGGGCTGTGGGAGGCTCACCTGCGGTGGGAGGGTATATGTCTGGGTATGACTGCGGATCTCACAAACAACCTCCCCAGGTCACGTTGGATGCTGAGCACTTTTCCATGAGTAACACAGAAACGCAGAGTTTTAAAAATGTGCAATAAGTTTTGTTGCCACTTAAAAATTATTTCCAAAAGGAAACTATTTCCAGCTGAATAAAGTTGGCAAACACTCAAGAGTGAGGAAATACAGAACTGTTGAAGACTCCATTTCCTTCCCTCTGACTTTCTATCCCTTCCTTCCTTCTTTCCTTCCTTCCTCACTCCCTGTGTAATGACTGAACTTGGCATGTGGAAGCTCCTGTGAGGATCCTACTCCGTGGCGGGGTGGGGGGTGGGGGTGAGATGGGCGTGTTGCTGTAATGGCTCCCAGCTGATACTAAGTGCTCAAAACTCAGCCATCTCCGGTTGAGGGGGAAGGGGGTACCACCACCACCACGCCCCTCCCCCGCAGAGGGAGCAATTGAGGCCCAGGGAAGGCGGACTCAGGGCACACGTGGCATGGGGCAGAAGAGGTGGCAGTTGGTGCTCAGGCCCCCAGCCTGTGGCCCGTACTGTGGTGCGGAGGGATGGCCACAAGGCAGGCCCCAGGTCGCTGCTGTGCCTTCATCCACCGGCACGGTGGACGGAAGTTGTGGCCCTTGAAAGGCTCTTGGGGCCTGAAGAACATTCGCTCTTCCTCGAGGCCCGAGTCGAGGTGGAAGGGTGGGGGAAGGCCCTACGTCCTCGAGGCCTGGGCTCAATCAGGCAGCCGTGAGTGCTTGTACCATCCCAGGAGTGTGAGCGCTCGTCGAACTTCGGTTTGCACAGCGGGGGTGGGACCCTAGTGGTGAAATGAATCGGGAGACCCACTTGTCCTGTTTGCCTGCTAGGGGAAGAGTAAGGAGCCCACAGCTCCCCCTTCCTCTGCAGACACCATCTTTATTGCCCTCCAGGAGAAAGGAGGTGTTGCGCAGAATCCTTTCCCCATCTCCCAACAACACTTGCTATCGTGTGAGTGAGTGTGGTCAGGAAGGCTTCCCAGGACACTTGGGTTTTAATCCCTTCTCTCGTGTTTCTGTCATTGGGGAAATATATGAGTGGTATAGGTGTAGAAAATTGACTTTGCTGTGTTATTAAATATACAATATAATTTTGTGTAACTTTGCTCACTGTGGTGGCCTGTTTGTTTTTTGGGGGAATAGTCCAAGTCTGCATGAAATGTACCGATTCAAATTTGTAAAGTGAGTTGAGGCCTCTGGGGGGTTTTGATGGAGGAGCGGCCCCCTCTTGCTTCATTTCTCCCAGAGGTGAGGCAGAGTCTGGAAGGAAAGCAATCACTGTGTACTGTTCGGGGAGAGGGTGGGTTTCTGGGGAGAGCAGGGTGTTTGTTCCAGTGGCTACAGGGTTTACTGTGTGTTGTGTGTGTGGTAAACGCATATTCACCAGCCTGTTGAAATACACCTTTCTTTAGTGAAAAGTAATTGCGTCTGGCGTTTTCTCTGACCGAGAGGTTTGAAAGATTGGAAAAAGAGACAGCCAACTTTCAGTTTGGATTCTTTTGGTTGCCAGTGGCTCAGCAATCCTTTGGCCCTAGACTTCATAACAGAGCTTTTAGGGGAAGATGAGTCTAAAGTAAAGGTTGTCTCTCTGAATTTTGCCTTTTCTGGTTGGCGATGGAGAGCTGGGTTGTGAAGAGGATTCCTAATCTTGATAACCTGAAGAAAGACTCTGATGGCTGGCTGACTGTCGTGCTTGACGTCGTGGCTTGGCCTGTGGCCGACTTGATCTTTCCATCCTGCCTTCCCAGGACCGGGGCAGGGGGAAGCTTCCTCTGGGGCCTGTCTAGGAAAAAGAGACCTTCCCTAAGCAAGGAACGGCTCCGTGTCCTCCTTTGCCAGGCTCGGAGCACACAAGAGGGAGCCTCCTGCATGTGGTGGTCCTGGATGAGGGAGTCAGAGGCACAAAGACACCAGGGAGGGGCCAGGGGCTGGCTGGAAGAGGAGGTGTGACACCTGGAGAAAGGAGGAAGCTCTGGGTAATCCTAGATGGGTCCCCTGGTCCAGCCTGAAATGACTGTAAGTTGGAAAAGGATCAGTGTGGGGATCCAGTTGAATCGGAGTCTAGTCCTGCTGAATCTCTAGGGTGGCGGGTGCCGCACAGAGTTCGCCGCCCGTGCCGAGCCAAGCCTCTCTGGCGGGTGCGAGTGTATCCATCAGTAGCAAAGACGAGATGCCACAGGGGTGGGTTTCACTTCCTCAAGACCCTGGATTTCTGCCACTACCCAGGGCAGGACGGGCACAGGGAGGCTCATGTGCTGAGCTGCTGGCCTGAGACCAGCAACCCAACCAGCCCTGGCTGGCCCGGGACCCGTGTGTGGGAGCCACTGCTTCCCTGGCCAGCAAGGTTGGCTCAGTTGTCAAGAGCTGACTTAAATAAAACACCACAAATAGAAACAGAGGCTACTGCAGAAGATGGGATACTGCAGGTGCAGAGTCGTGCATTGAGACCCTACCTGTCCTGACAGGGATACATTTCTGTCCCTCAGTCTCTGTTAACTTCTTTGTTTCTCCATCTCTCTGTCTCTCTGTCTCTCTCTCTCTCTCTCTCTCTCTCTCTCTCTCTCTGTCTACATACCTAAGCACTGTTATGTGCTGGACCCTGGGGAAGCGACAGTGAACTAGACAGCACTGTGTGACCTCAGCTGGGGGCACAGCACATCGGAGGGGCAGGTCTTCCTCCCTTTCTCCCGCTGCCTGCCCCTCCTGGCTTGGGTCCCCGCCTGCACCGCTGTTTCTTCTAGTCCTCCCTCATCAGGAAGAGACCACGTCCTCTCCCTGCCTCAGCCACAGCTGACTTCTCCGGGCTGTGCGCGCAGCGTGCCTGTGTTTTTTCCGCCTTTGATCACTGTTCTGCCAACAGATAATTTAGCAATCACATCCCAAGGTGGAAGCACGGAGTTAATGTTAAAATTAGTTGTTTTTTTTTTTTTAATACTCTTTAAACTTTAGTGGGTGATGAGGCAGAGAGGGAGGCGGGAGGGTGAAGGGGAGCCATAAATTCTGTAGCTGGTGTAGCTGTTCTCTGAGCAGCCGGGAAGCCTCTGATGTCTCCACAGCACTTTCATTAACATTTAAATTAAGGGTTTGTTTTCCAGTCTGTTTTATAGGCTGGGACCTTTCATGGCCTGTCACATGCACCCCCTCCTCCTCCGTCCCCCCCCCTCCCTGCGAGTGTGTAATTGTAGCCACTGCTCTATCCTAACTGGGCTGCAGCCGGAGTTCAAAGGGAATTCCTGGAGATGGAGCTCTGGAGGAACAAGGTGTAACAGTCAGGATGTGGGTGTTCCTTCTGAGCTGAAGGTGCTGTGGAGGAGCTCTTTCTCCTCTGGTCTGACCTGGGTGCTGTGGAGGAGCTCTTTCTCCTCTGGTCTGACCTGGGTGCTGTGGAGGAGCTCTTTCTCCTCTGGTCTGACCTGGGCTTTCTTCTGCTCTTTCAAGGGACACACTTCAATCTGACCCTGACCCCTCCTTCCCCTTCCTTCCCTGGGGCCACAGGGTGTGTGGGAAAGGGTGCACCCATAAGTGCTTTCTCCTTCTATCACAAGTTAGGGCCTGGGACAGATGGTTCTAAGATACAGATCTTCATGCTTATCTTCCTCCTTTTGATGTGTGTGTGTGTGTGTGTGTGTGTGTGCGCGGGCGCGCATGCCCACGCGTCCAGAATACTTCCTCCTCAGAGAAGCAACAATATAAAAGAGATTGCCATCTGAGAAGAATTTATAATAGGGCCCTTTGCTCCTAAAAAGTGCATTCTAGCACAGACGGATACCGTATGTAGTTGTCAGCTCTGAGTGTACACATTTGAAATAGCTTACTGATTTAGGAGACCGTCTGAGACCTGTTCTCCAAGGTTTTGGCATTCAGAGGAAGGAGGCTCTTCTACACCCTCAACGGAGTGAGTTTTTTTCTTAATTTTTTTTTAATGTTATTTTTGAGAGAGAAGGAGACAGAGTGTGAGCGGGGGAGGGGCAGAGACAGAGAGGGAGACACAGAATCCGAAGCAGGCTCCAGGCTCTGAGCTGTCCGCACAGAGCCCGTTGTGGGGCTCGAACCCACAAACTGTGAGATCATGACCCGAGCTGAAGTCAATGCTTAACTGACTGAGCCACCCAGGTGCGGCCAGAGTGAGTGGTTTCTAAGCTTCCTTTCATACTGGTATATCTGGCAGCATTTGGGGGTGTTTTGAAAAGACATCCCTGCTCTGGTCTCTGTCCTCCCTATCAGCATCCTGTTGATGTGTAGATGATGAGAATGTGTCCCAAACACCCCAAAGCATCTCCTTAGTTCATAGCTGCTGCTTGCCAGCTGGAGTCCCTCTCTAGACAGTGTCAAGAGGGGCATTGGGTGTCTTTCCTTCTGTTCAGAGGCTGAGAATCCTCTTTCCCTTGGAGCCCTGACCTTATTGCTTGAGTCGCCGTATCTTTGCTCCTTCCTTCATGAATCCACTCAAACCATCCGTGACTTATTTGCAGGATTCAAGATAGTTGAGTGTCTTGTCCTCCTGTTCCAGGTAACCTCGTCAACAGGTGGACACCCTCATGCCTGGAGTCCTGCCCAAGAGGAGTGCGGGAGGAGCAGGGGCGACCCCTGTGCAGGTGCTGCTGGGCTCAGATTGCAGGCTGGTGTCCGGGCCCCGCCTGGTGGTGATTAATCTGGGACACGGGCCGGCAGAGGCCCAGCCAGGGCAGCTTTGGTCCCTCACTGTGAAGACCTTTGGCTCGGACACTGAACTGATCTCTGTAGCCTGCTTCGGCTTGAGTTTGATCTGTCAAGGCTAAAGAGGAACCTGATGGTGGGGCGGAAACTTCCAGCCCTGTCTGACTTATGGCACTGATCCGTTCCAATGGCCCTGTCATGATAATACTCGTATATTTAAGAAGATTTCCCCACCTGTTAGCTGTAACACTCAGATCAGTCAAAAGAGGCACCTTCATGAAATCTCTGTGCTTTTAGTTTCTTAGGCCAATGGTACTTACACTTGTAAGCAGATTAGGGGGTGGGGTAGGGTTTGTACTGGGCCCAGGTGAAAAAGGCATTGATGGGATGTGGCCGGATCAGTAGCATAATGTATGTTTGTGTACTGGGGGAGGAGGGTCATGTCAGGGGGAAGGATCACCCCATCCTCCTGTAAGTAGGTGGCTCTCAGGCCATTTGGGGCAGATTTTGGTATTCAGTTTGGAGTCAAGTCTTAAGTTCCTTGTTTTCCTTTTCATTTTAAACCACATTTTTTGAAAAGGTGTCCCTCTCTCCCTCACCACCTTTCCATCTACCAGAGTCCTGGTTCCTGGGCTCTCCAGCTGGGAGTCCACAGTATCCGCTGTATTTCCTTCTTTCTCCGAGTTTAGGACAGTCCCACATGGCCCTACTTGGTCGTGGGATTAAGACCCACCCGAGAACAGGATTTCTGCTGCTCATGACCGTTTTTGTGTGTCAGTTCCTTTATTCTAGTACTTCCATTGGGGGGTTGGGAGCTGGGGACCTAAGAACTGGGACGTTTTCCTCACACCATCAGAAAAAGAAGAGACCCCGACATATATGGCAGCAGTGGAATATGTTGCCACCACTGATCTGAGGAACGGCCTGTAAAGATGCTTAGAAGGCCTGTGTTGACTCTGACTCTATATTTGCTGTGCTGACTAGAGCTTTTACATATGACAACACTAACGGATGCTTTATGCCTCAGCAAGCCAACCGATATATTCGGCTCTTCCTTCAGATGGACACTGAGGGAACTTTGGCAGTGTGGACTCGACATCGAATCCTTGCGTCTCTCTAGCGGTTTCTTGAACAGGATTCTCTCCAAGTTTCAGATTGTGAACTTTTGGGGTTTTCTTCCCTGTCTTGTGTAAGAGTGCTATGCCTGTGTGCTACCGATGAAACCCCCACGCCCCTGGGGTGCCCTGTTAAGCTGACTCCTCAAGATCCTTGCCCTCTTTCCCACTTGTTAATGCTCCTTTTTCTGACCAGGGCACTTTCGTAAGGGGTAGTTTGTGACCTGGTCTGTGGTACCTTGTCGGATTGGCTTGGCTCAGACCGAAGGTGCTGGCAAGAGAGGGAAAAGTGGAGGAAGGAGGAGGGAGGTGGGAGGGGAGTATGTGCATGAAGAAGCCATGGTAATTGCAAAGGGAATATTAGTCCAAAAGCTGCTGGCCCAGGAAATTGCTTTCTGCAGAAGCTCTCCTTTTTCATAGTTTCCAATGCAAATTTAAAACCTGAATGGTGCACAAAAAAAGTACAGGGGGGGCAGATGGAGTGCCAGTTGGATGTGATAACATCCAAAATCTTGAGCAGAGTCTTAATTGCAAAAGAGAATCTCAAGTCAGGAGAGAGAAACTTGCAGGAGATTAAAATAATTATAAATCCTATTTTGCTATGACCCGCTCCCCTCCCCAAACAGGTACACATACATATATCCTTTCCACGTTCTTGTGTTCAGACTCATCTGTTCTTGCTCAGCTTATGCTGCTGTCTCCAACTCTGCTCCTTCCTACAGCCAAGTCCTAATCCAGCTTTTAGAGCAATGGTCATGGTGGTCATGGTATAGTATCTGGTTTTCACAGCAGGTTGGAAACAGCAGCTCCATCTAAAGTTGGTGCACTTGAGACAACGTGCACACTGTTCCTGGGGACTGGAGCCGTGGAAATGTGCGGGCTGAAGAACACGCATCGTGAAGGCAGGAGCTTGCTTACTTTGAGAAGGCGTTAAAGCCAAGGCTCTTCAGCTTCTGCTTTCTCTGGCCCTCTTCACACTGTGAGTACACTTGACGAAGTATAACGTGGGGTCCCTGGGGTTAGTAAGCTTGATGAAGTATAATGTGCGGTCACTGGGCCTTTTTTCTCTCTTGATTTCCTATGCTTCATCTGTCCCATCTAGAGAGGTGTGGCTTTCTGCTGCTAGGCTGGAGACACTTAATGTCTAGTTGCCTCTGGATACTTTGGCAATGGTGGAGGTGGGGATAGGCAGGGAATGAGCATGACTTTCATTATGCTGGCAGAGCAATTAATTGGTCAGGTGGGAAGCTTCAGACTGGCTTTTTTCTAGGAGCTGAGCTAGACCAGAAGTCACAAAGAGAGGCCAGAGGCAAGAGCTTTTCAAGTACAAATATGCCCCAGTAGTAGAGACACTGTGCAACTTTGAGGTTGCTTCCCCTCCTTTCTGTGTGGCTCTCTTGCACATGTTACAAATACTGGCTGAACAGATAGGGAAGGAAAAGTTGAGCTCTGTTGGGTAAAGTGAAATGTACCCTTTCTGCTGTGGCCACCATGAGTGCTCCTCTGTCCCTTCTTCATTGATTTTGAAAGAGAGATTAGCTTGTCTTGCCCTGGGTCAGTCCTGTGGTACCTGGGCAAAACTCTGGAGTCTCAGGAGCACAGTCCCCCTATAGGATGCTTCTAGATTTAATCAGCCACCGCTTAGCACGTGCTCCTCACCCTGAACTTGCTGCACCGTAGCCTTCAGAGGCTATGGAGAGGATCCAGCTCAGAGCATGTGACCTCCTGTCTATTTCCTGAGGACTCTCATGCAGGTGCTTCTTTTCCTCCTGTTAACTTTCTGCCTGTTGCGGTCATATCTTTAGCTGTCCTGGCCAAGGCTGGGCCCCTTCTTACTTAGGCTTAAATAGGAGATCAAGTGAGGGATTGGGCTAGGGTCCTATGGTGAATGACCCAAGAGAAGGGTCAGCTGGACATGGGTGAGATCTGTTACATATGGCCAAGAGAGAGGGACACATGAGTTAATGTGTTTGAAACACCCTACTTTCCCAGCCAGCTTGAATCTCCTTAATATCCAGGGTGAGCTGTGGTTGAGAATAAAAATAAAAAATTAACAGGAAAAAAAAATACAGATTATTCAAAGGATTCTTCCACTTGTTAGAGGTCTGTGGCCAGGAAAATCCTTTGCAGGCGGGTAAGGGTGGATCCAGGAATAAGAGGGAAAGTTAGAGTTTTAAAACTTCATTAGTTTGGCAGTGACTGCCCAAATAAAACCATGAAAACCTTTTGACACACAAATTCCACATCTAGGAATTTATCCTAAGGCAACAGCCAGACAAGTGTGCAAGATGCATGTGTAAAGACTAACATTAAGGACACATAAATGTCCATTAATAGGGGTCTGGTTAAGTATCTTACGGTACATTCACTCAATAGAAGACCACGTAGCCATTGAAAGGATGATATAGATATGTTTATTGACCCCAAAAGATGTCATGACCTATTATTAAATGAAAACAAGGTCACAAAATAATATAATAGTTATTTGACTAGGTCTTCAGACTAATTTCTTATGTAATGGATTTGTGCTGACATTTTTTTCTGGCATTTAAGTTTTTTATAATGAGCAAAAACGTAAAGTGCATTTAAATGTCAATTTCAGTATCCGGCATCTATAGACAGAATCTTTTTTTTTTCTTTATATAGTTATTTAAATTAAGGGTGCATAGACCTACATTTAGTTTTTTATTTTAAACAGCCATATTGGGGCACCTGGGTAGCTCAGTCGGTTAAGCATACGACTTCAACTCGGGTCATGATGTCGTGGTTCGTGGGTTCGAGCCCTGCATCGGGCTCTGTGCTGACAGCTCAGAGCCTGGAGCCTGCTTTGGATTCTATGTCTCCCTCTCTGTCTGCCCCTTCCCCACTTGTGTGCACAGGTGCACGCTCTCTCTCAAATTAATACAGCTTTTTTCTTGAAAGTTTTAAGTATAATTTACATGCCATAAAATTTGTCCATTTTAACATCCAATCGAAGTATACAATTCCATGATTTTGGTCAATATACAGAGTTGTACACCCATCACCACAGTTCAGGTTAGAATATTTCCATCACCCTGCAAAGATCCTTCTTTACATTTGCAGCATTAAACATGGTTTCATGCTTGGGACCTTTTGTGGGGAAAGAAGCTAAAATATTGGAATTTAAAAAAAAGTAGTATATCAGAACTGTTTTTCTGTGTAATGCACATCTCTGAGTGCCTGCCTTATGGATGTTTCGAGAATGCTGCTGTGTGCAAGGTCACATGGGAAGCATGAAGCCCAAGAGACCTTTTTTTTACTACCCAGGAGCTTATAGTCCAGTAGGGACAACAGCGCGTGTACTCAGACAACAATTTATTCCTGGGTACATGCAGTGTGAGTGCCATCATCTGCCAGGATTATTAACAGGAAATTGGGGAAAGCAGTAGTAGTCTTCTAGTTGAACTAGGGGAGCTTTCTGGGTGGCATGGAATTTGAAGTGGGACTTAAGGGTGGCTCTGTTTACACTGCAGAGGGGAACTTGAGGCACCGGACTAGTGGAGCAAAGGGAGGGTAAGGAATGGGGAAGCTCAGTGTAAGCTTGGGGGTTCAGAGCAGACCAATCTGGCTGGCTGGCTGGCTTGGGGCTTGTAAAGGAGTGGTGGGCAGTGAGTCTGGAGGGGACATTTGGGGTGCGGTTTGGGGGGCTTTGAGGAGCAGTCTGACTTTAACCTGAAGACGGAAGGTCACCCTTGGAAGACTTGTGACCAGATGAAAGCAGTTACAGGATTAATGTGGTTGAACGGTACATAGGATTCTTTGGATGGGGAGAGACTGACGCTCTTTGGATACTTTTCCAGGAGTATGGTTTGTAAGCGATGAGTCTGGGCTCGAAGGGAGAGTAGGAAGACAGCCTTGGATTTAGGAAGAGCTCAGTGGTCACAACTGCACGTGGTGGAGAGGGAAGGGACCCACATGAGTTCCTCTCTGAGCCTGCCTGATAAATGAAGGCCTGTTTTGTTTTTTTAATTTTTAATGTTTATTTTTGAGAGACAGAGACAGAGCATGAGCAGGGGAGGGGCAGAGAGAGAGGGAGACACAGAATCCGAAGCAGGCTCCAGGCTCTGAGCTGTCAGCACAGAGCCCGATGGGGCTTGAACTCACAAACTGTCAGATCATGACCTGAGCTGAAGTCAGACACCTAACCGACCGAGCCACCCAGGTGCCCCAGGAAGGCCTGGTTTTGACCAAACTGAGTTCTGTCTTAGACATGTGGGTCTGAGGCAGTAATGGGACAAGTCAGGTAGCTGTGACCAGCGACAGCCAGGGATGGTGGCCTTGGAGCTCAGACATGGGCTGGAGACGTGGAAGGCATCAGCATGGAGACAACAGCTGAAATACCACGAGGGATTAGCACCAAAGGAAAGCTCAGAAATCAAGACAGCTGGGCCAGGAGAAACCAAGAGGCCAAAGGTACCATCAGAGAGGCAGGAAAAGTAGGAGCTGAGAGAGAGTCGCGCATTCGGTAAAAGTGGGTGGTGGACAACTTACGTACATTAATTGATCCTCCCCATTTGATGTGGTAGACAAGATACGTAGGATAAAAGTGCACAGCCTTGATATTGATGCACAGAGATTTGCAAGCATTTTCTTTTCCTTGCTGGATTGAAGCACTTTGTACTTTTCAAAGCACGGTAAATACCAAGTTTTGTTTTCTCTCAAGTTCTATCCTCTGGCTCTTGTTCTGTTCTCTGTTGTTCTACCCCATGGATGTTTTCCGTGAGGGTGGCCTACTGTGGGTTTGGTAATTTTCCCCTCAGCTCACAGAACCACCCAGCCCCAGTTGGGTTTTGGAGGGTCAGCAGCCGAGCTAGAGGACCTAAGTGACAAAGTGAGGGGGTGTCCTTTCTGGTTTTCTCCCATGTTGTTTGCTCCATGTATAATGGTGTTCAGGGCAGAGAGAGAGGCCGATTGAGGAGACAGTAAGAAGCCAGCCGACTACTTTGCCATTTGGAGCAATCTGGCATCAGGGCCGCCGGGGCTGCCCAGGTTCTGGGCTTGCTTGGGCCACTCTGCCTGTCTGAAATCTTTTTCTTTCAAGGGAATTAAATAGAAACTTTCAAATCCTCCTCAGGTTCTTTGGGGGTAGTAATTCCATGGGGCTTGTCATTTGTGTTTGAAGCTAGTGGTGAGGAGGGCGGAGTGAGGAGAAGCGAGGGGGTGGAGATGGGAAGCAGAGAAGGAATCAGAGAGAGAAGTTTTATTGAGGGAGAGTTTGCTGGGTTTATGGGAGGGAATCTCTCCCCTCCTCCCCATTCGGATTTGAAAGGGCCGGTGAATCTTTGATTAGGTGCAGGTCAAAAGAATTTACACATTGTGACCTTAATAACTAGAGGTGATTGGCAGGCGGGCTGTGGGGAGGGGGCCGCGGGTCCCTTTCATCTCACTTAGCACAGAGGAGAGACAATGGGCCCGCCGATTTTCCTTGTTGTCCCTTGTTTGAAAAGGTCTGGTGTCTCTACTAGGTACCTGTGACACGGGGGTCTTGATTGGGGTCTCATAAAGGCCCCTGTCAGTATGTCCAAAGGCCAAGAGTACAAAAGCAAGCAGTGGGTGGGGGTCTCAGCTGACCACTGAAGAAGGGAGGGGAGGGCCTGGGAGGCAGTGGAGGGAGAAGCAACCCCCGAGGGGAGCCCTTATAGAAGGAGGGGAGGAGGGGGGCAGAGAAGGGCCATTTTTGTCCCTAACTCATCAAGCACATCTGCAGAATTGTCCAGGCTGCTGCCTCCCGGTTTCAAAAGAAAAAAATGATCGTTTGATAAACCGTCCCTGATTCACCACTTTCTCACAAGGGTGGGAGACCCAGCCCTGACCTCTGTATGATTTCACATCAGGACCAGGCTTTCTTTCCCCCACCCCCAAATTGCTAGAGAAACTTTGAAATGTATCCTGTGGCTTTCTCTCTCCCTTCTTCAAGCCCCCCACCCCCATTTCCCACCCTCTCCACCCCACTGGCCTCTGTTTTCTCCCTGGGCGCTCCGGAGTGTAGGCGAGTAATTAGTCCCCTCTTTCTGGGGCACAATGAAGCCAGGGTGTTTGGCGGGCCCCTTCCCACCGCTCACAGAGCCGGGGGCCTGGGGGGAAGGACCAGGTGGCATGTGCAGTGTGTTCCAGGCCTGTACAATCGCTGGGGCACAGGGCCGGGGGCTCAGGGACTAGTGTGCTCCTGCTTCTCGAAGGAATGTGCAGAGGCGCATGCATTAATGGTCCCCACACAATGCTCGCTTTTTTTTTTTTTTTTTTTTCTAGGCAGAGGCATCTTCCCTGTGAAAAGGTTGCCGGGCTTCGGAGCCCAGGCGGGAGCTTTGGCCACCGTGATGGCGTTATTTCCCACCCTGCGCTTAGTGGCTTGGAGCTAACATGGGAGACCAACAGGCCGCGTCTCCCGAGAGCCCGATCTTTGTATCTGATGTGTGCTCCCCCTCTGCCCTGTCAGTTTTGTGTGTTCACGGAGTGTTGATTTTAATGCGGGCCTGTGTCGGGCCGAGAGGCCAGGCTGGGGGGGGGGCCGCAGGTCTTTGTCTTGCAGGGGCTCTTCTTCTTGGAGGGTCTTCGGCCCTGGAGGCAAGTGGCAGATTTGAGAGGTAGGGTGAGATGCCAACTCTAGCTGGCAGAGGGTCCCCCCATCCATGCGTCTGTCACAGACCACCGTGGGGTGCCTAGAAAACAAGAGCACCTTGGGATGTCTGGGCACACGCTTGCTCCCCCCCCCGCCCCTTGAGGGGGGCAGTTAGTTCTACCATGTAGGGCTGCCAGCTTGAAACGAGTTACACCCCCCTTGTGACTGAGTCTGGCAGAAGCACAGACTGTGAGCCTTGGGGAGTCAGGGCGGGGCCCTGTCTGCAGGGGTCTGGGGAGGTGGGGGCAGGCAGGGGGCACGCTGGGAGAGCACAAGTCTGCCGTGGACGACTCCCTAGCGATTGATAAGGGTCAGGAGCGAACAGGACCAGCCAGAAAAGAGGCAAAGCGTCTGGGGGAACATCTGCAAATCTCAAATGTTCCTCTCCAGCACTGGAGGGAGGAGTCCCGAGAACCTTGGGACAGGATGGGAGGCATTTTCCCCAGTGAGGAGAACTGGGGCCCCTCATAGGTGCAACCACTGGGGGCTGTCTGACAGGATGTCTTCTGTCTTTACCATTCACCTCACTGCATCAGGGGTTGGGGGAAAGGGTCTTTACCCGTTCTGAGCTCCTGGTCTTGCTGAGAGGCAAGATGCGTACACATGCCTCTGGGAGAGGAGGCTCTGGGAGCATCAGCCTTGATGTGGCCTGCTCTCCTTCTGGGGAAGGGGAAGCGCAGGGGTACCTCTGAGTCGGGGAGCCAGTGACGGAGGACATGCCCCGCCATGGCCAGCCCATGGCCCTGGCATCTGATGTGGCGCTAGAGGCCTTCCACTGAGGAATTGGGGTTTTTAGAAAGGGACTGTGTCCTCACTTTCCATGCAGATCAGAAGGCAGAGATGTGGGCTGGCCCCTGAGATGAGGTGGCCCTGGGGAGGCCTCCCGCCCAGGTTCCCTGAGCACAGCGTCTCCTCTGTGCTGCTGTTGGCGCCCTTCAGACTGTCCCGGGGACTGGTGCCAGTGCCACTGCCAGACCTGACGAGGGGAAAGAAGCTGGAACTCCAAGGCCTTCGAGGGGCCTGAGTCCCAGAGGGGCCACCAGTAAGGGGCAGCTCCTACTTTGGGCCACCATGTGGCAGAGAACATTTCTTTCATGGAGAAATAGGCCCTCCCGGCAATACCCACCCCTTCCTTTTTCCTTTTACTGTTCTTTCCCTTTAACTTTTCCAAACGCTGTTTCTCCGCTCCCTTCTCTTCCATTTTGTGGACAGCTCCTAAAGAGCCTAAAAGAGACAGAGCTGATGTGAATGGGTGTGATAACGGAGGGAAGGGGTGTCAGGGATGGTCAGGCTGGGACTCCAAGGCTGTAGGAAATACCATCCCCTCTCCCTGCCTCCCCAGGCTTTCCTGCCAGTGCCTGGCCAGGAGGGTACAACAGATCATAACCTTTAAACGCAAACTCGATGGAGGAAAGAGGTAGAAACACGGAAACAAATTAGATCTATCTATAGGGGGTGTTCAGCTGGAGAAAATGAGCATTTCTTACTAACTGGAGTGCAGGGCATTTCATTATGAAGCTTCATTACAAGAGGGGGACGAGTGCAGTAGGCCTCTCTGGGGATCCCCAGGCGGCTTTTCTCCCTTTAAAAGTATAATTGGGTTGAGGTTGGGGGAAGAGGCAGGAATTGCTCTTGGTGACTTCGTGGAGTACCCAGGGATTTAAAGCCAAGTTTGGCGCAAGGTAGAAGGGAGAGGTAGATGGCAGGAAGGTGCTTAGAGGCCTCCCTCATTCTGTGACCGTAAAGAAGTGAAAAGGCCCTGGTAGAACTGACTGAGAAATTTGGAATGATCAGAAAAATGTTGATTAGAAATCCTGCCTTCCTGGGAGACCTGATACTTGACTATTTTAACTTTTGAATTAGAAGTCCAGAACAGTGGAATTCTGATGCGGTGGTCTTACACCGCTGTTTCCAGGATGCGCAAGACTGTCCCCTTTGCTGCCAGGGAAGGGCTGGGGCAGGCTGGCCTTTCACTGGGCCTGGTGGAGTGCATGTGCGTCTGTCCAGGCAGAAGGCAGCTGGTTCTGTCCACGGGGGATTACCTGACTCCGTCAGGTGAGCTTGGCTTTGCAGTTCTGACGCCTTTTCCCTGCTGCTGCCCCTGCTGCCCCAGGGCTCCTGTCCAGAGGATGATCCATCCCGAAAGAACCCCGGTCTGGACTACTGGCTCAAAGAAGTGACTAGTCTAGGTTTTGCCTCGTCACTTAGATTATCTTGTGTTCAGTGTTCTCAGGGAAGCTGAGAGAAGATCCCATTTTGTCACGGGAGTTTTCTCCTTGGCTGGCGTACCAAGAGCAGAAGTACAAAAATCTCATTTATCGTGACTGCATGAAAGGCCTGGAGGTTTCGCTTTCTCCCAAACCATCCTTTGCTTTTGCCACGAGTCTCTGTTTAGCTCGGCTTCCCTGAGGTTCCTGGCACTTGAGTACATAACCTGTTTTCCTGGAACTGATAGACCTAATTCCTAACGGAGGCCCGATCCTTTCATTCAGAGGCTTGGGACCTCTCTGCCTTTCGGGTGAACCTGAGACTTTGGAGCTCGCTGAGCACCTGTAGGAGGTGCTATTTCCCTCTCCTGCCCCCCCCCCTTCTGCCCCTCCCACAGAGGGAAAGGTATCCCTCTGTGCACTTTCCACTTCCCAAAAAGGAGGAGAAGGGATGATTGGAGGAAGCGGTTGGCACCTTGTCGCCATTAGCTGAGTGAGAGGTAGCCAGCGCTGATTTTTTTTATTGGCAGGCACAACTCTGTGCCCTTGCGTTCCCAGCTCTGTGTGTGTCTGTCACCTGTCTCTGAGTCTGTGTGTCTGAAAGGGTGTGTCAGGATGGCAGGCAGATTCCTTGGTCTCTGGGTGTGTTTCCTGGCCACGCGAGAACAACCTCTCCTGAAGTGATACCTGTGGGATCCTCTGCCTTTTGCTCTCATTGCTTTTTGTTGATGTCACTGCTTCTCCTGGGACCCCATCGCCTCAAAAAGGCACCTCAGCGTAAGTGATTCTTATGTGGATTCTTAAAGCCACTGGCTTCCTCTGTTTTCTTTCCCCTGGAGCCTGGAGGAGGGGCTGGGAGGGTCAGTGAGTTTCTGGCAGTCACCTTGTATCCTGAAGCTCCATCCTCCCTCTAGCTTATCTTTTGCCCAGGCTTCTTGAAGTTCTTCTGTGAATTCTCCTCCTATTGGTGGCAGCGAGCAAGGAAATGCTTTCTGGAAGGAGCCGTGTGCTTCTCAAGCATGTCACAGCAGGTGGTTGTGGGCACATGGGGGAACGCAGAACCTGCACAGAGAAGGCGGCGGGAGCTGTCCGCTTGGCAGAGGGCCGAGGCCTGGGCAGTTGCAGCCGACCGGAGGCTTCTGAGCAGTTTATCATCAGGGTGGAAACTCCTTGGCTTTTCAATGGAGGGAGCGGAATGCTGGGTGGGGGTGGGTGGGGGGAGGCTGGTTTTCTCTAGAGACCTTTGACTTGAGGGTATTTCCAGTCAGCAGCTAACAGGGTTCGGTACTTGGCACAGGCACAGTGTAGCAATGAAAGCCTCAAGTGAGGGGGCCACCCAGCCAGTCATTTAGGAGCCCACACTACTGTCAACTGTGTCTGCAAACTTGTGATGCTGCCTTTCATTCTTCTAGAAGATTGGTATCCCATCCCAAGTGGCTTAGTGAGAAAGACCGGAAACTTCTAATCAAAGCAGCTTCTTGGTATCCTAATGTTTTTCCCAAAAGAAAAATCCATGCTTTTTATAGTTTGTGATTCCAAAAATGCATGACAAAAACACACCACCAGAAAATCCCTGTCTCAAAGCAAGCAGTAGGGGTGTGGCGTGAGTGGGTTGGGCTAAACCTGAGGAAGTAGGTGGGCTGTGAAGGCAGCTGCTTCGGGAAGGGCTCCCGGGGCCGGTGTCTCCTGAGAGGCGAGGTGAAAACCTCTCCTAGGCCAGACAGCCATGAGAATAGTCCTTCCCCTCACGCTCTAAGGTGGCTGGGCCAGGGAAGGTCTAGAGTCCGTGTTCGGAGGCCCAGTGGAAGGGAGCTAACAGAGGCCGAATGACCTGTCGGTGAGACTCCAATCCTAGAGATAACAAGGAAACGGGTTACGGTCACTGGCATCTCCTGCACACACTGTAGGGGCCTTGCCTAAGCCTGTGGCCAGGAGGGTGTGATTCTTGGGAACGAGTGGGTTCTGGCAGCCCCTGGTGTCAGGCCTCTGTTTGAAAGCCATGCATGTTTGTGACTGGCAGGACAGCATGGCTCTGTGTGGACCCAGGGGGTTTTGTGGTGGGACTGAGGCCACACTGTACCTCCTCCCTAAGCACCCCCAACCAAGAGGTAAAAAACGCCCCTCGAGACCTCTTGGGACCCAACGCTAGATCCACTGGGACTCGAAGTCTCAGAAGAGGGATGATAATGCTAGGTGTGGTGGGATCGCTGTCGGCTGTTAACGATCTGAATCTTGGGTTTGAAATTAATTGGATTGCAGAAGCAACTTCCTTTTATTATTTTTTCAAACCAACTAAATACCCCAAAACCAAAATTTAAAACCCCCGAACCTTTCATCCTTTTCCCTTTCCCTGTGGCTTTATTTGCTGGGTAGTGAAAAGTGCTTTCCCCAGCCTCCTTTGGGTTGCTATGCTGAACAAAGTGAGAAACCCGGGGAAGGAGGAAGCTGGTGCCAAAAGGGCTGGCCGCTGCCTCCCCAGCTCTGCGTCCCCTGGCCTGCCCCAGCCGCCTCACCGTCTGGGCCGCAGCCCAGGCAAGCAAAGGCGCCTTGACCAACAACAAGCCCCAGCTTTGTTGCGCCTGTGGGGGAACTGCTTTCTGGAGCCCAGGGATCTCCTCTGAGAGCCACCTGTGCCTCCCAGCCTCCTGCCTGGCCTGGGCCTTCTGGCACAGGGGCCCCCGCATTCCAGCCAGCAGGCTGATGGTAGAATGAGGGGCGGGAGAGGATGAAGGGGACTGTGGTCAGTTTGAGGGGGCACAAATTCCAGTCTGTCCCTTTAGGGTTCCTGGTTGGCTCAAGATCTCCTGTGGCCCTGGCCAGGTTAAATTTGTCCTGTCTGTCATCAGTACTGACAGCAACTTTCTGAAGTAGTCTGCAGAATAGGGATAGGGAATCCACGGTCTCTCGTCTTACCTAGTTCTTGGTGCTTTGGGAGGGGAGTGACGGAGTTTCCCCTTACAGGCCATTTCTTGTTCAGGAGTCCTTAGTGCACTCTCTTGCCCAGCCAGTGATGATAATGATGCCAGCTAAATGTGCTGGACACTTTAAATTTTTTTTTTTTCAATGTTTGTTTATTTTTGGGACAGAGAGAGACAGAGCATGAACGGGGGAGGGGCAGAGAGAGAGGGAGACACAGACTCGGAAACAGGCTCCAGGCTCTGAGCCATCAGCCCAGAGCCCGACGCGGGGCTCGAACCCACGGACCGCGAGATCGTGACCTGGCTGAAGTCGGACGCTTAACCGACTGCGCCACCCAGGCACCCCAGTGCTGGACACTTTATAGCTCATTGAACCCCCCAGACTGTTACTATCACCAGCGTCAGTTTACAAAGAAGGAAACGAGGCCCAAGAGAGCTTAATTAACATGCCCAAGTCAAGTCTGGTAATCGAGGCAATCAGGGTTTGAGCCCTGGCATCAGATTCCAGAGTTCATACTTTTGTTTAAGACAGTTTATTTGTTTTTGAGAGAGAGAGGGAATGTGAGCGGGCGAGGGGCAGAGAGAAGACGGGGAGAGAGAGAGAATCCTAAGTAGGCTCCGCACTGTCCATAGAGCCTGACAAGGGGCTCGATCTCACGAACCATGAGATCATGACCTGAGGTAATATCAGGAGACTGACACTCAACCAACAGAGCCACCCAAGCGCTCCCAGAGCTCATGACTTTTAACTACTGTGCTACACTGTCTGCCTTCGCAGCCCGTGGGGATCTCACTCACATTTGGAATTAGAACTTGTTGATGGTCTTGAATTGCTTCTAATTTTTTTTTGTAATGTTAATTGAAGACCTCACTCTCTGGCCAGACCTTAAGCTGCCTAACGGCAGGCAGGCCCGTGTGAGTTGTTTTTCCTGAACACCCTGGCACCTGTGGCACAGGGCTGGCTTAGGTGCCTTCAGGTGCTTGTTGAAGGAACGAGGCTTCCTGTTGCTGCCTCCAGTTCAGGAATTGCCCAAGCGAGGGATTGTTTGATGAAAGGGCCGGTGAGTCCCAGAGCAAGAGCTCCCCTCTGTGGGGAGAGGGGGGCCCATGTAGGTGGGGCACAGGACGGGGGAACGTGCAGGAGAAGATGGCAAGACAGAATCGAGGCCAGATGTGGCTGGGGCCAAGCCAGCTGTTCTGAGCAACAAGGTCGCTTGTCCCCTGCTGTTGGTCTGGACTGCTCCCAGAGGGAAGAGGCTCTTTGAGGAGTGGTGGGGTGTAATGGGAAGGTCTGCGTTCATGTCTCTGAACTCTGGGTGTTTGGACTAACCACCCTTTACTTTGTAGACTCTTCTGTAGAGAATCACTTTGAACCTTTGCTGCAGGGCCTGAGGGTGGGAATACTAGTTCCTACCAGCCCAGGCCAGTGGAGGAGCAGGGTGACCATAGCATGACACTGTAATAGCACTGGGGGCTAGATCTTGATGTGGGATAAACACGCACAACATCTGACCCGACCATACCCTATAAGCCATCTGCTAAACTGTCCCAACTGCCCCCAGCTGTGGCTGCCCCTGAATAGAGTTCACCTGGGCTCTCAGACTCCATTATGTATGGCGACGGTGGTCAATGCCGGCATGCTCTGCATTGGGAGTGCAGCCGGGAGGCAGGGCTGCACAGAAAGGTGTGTGCTGTGGGTGGTTCAGCCTCGTTCGTCTTCACCGGTCCCGGGTCCCACTGGGTTGCAGTATTAGTAGTGGAGTAGAGTCCTGGAGAGGATCTGCTTCTGGGGTGTGCAGGCAGGGCTCTGAAGGTCTGAGTCCAAGGCAGAACGTTTAGAGGCTACAGGGACAGGGCTCCCCCGATCCCCTACTTCTTCTTAAATGAATAGCCCTCCCACCCGCTGCCCCATTTCCTGTTTTATAAATCTATCAGAGATGCTACTTCACACGTTTTCTGTTGCTTTTTTAAAAAAGGTAGCAAACCTTGTTCTGTTCCCTCCCCTCCTTTTACAGACAAGAAATGTGAGGTCCCGGGAGGTTGCAGGCTTGCTGGAGGTGAGCCGGCCTGTGAGCAGCCAAGCTGGCACTGAACGCTGGCCTCCCGCGTCCCAGCTCCTGGACCTTCCCACGTGCCACAGCGATGCCTGCCTTGGTGCCTGCCCTGGCCTGTGTTCTGGGCATTCTCACCTGGCAACAGCCTCACCTCCTCATTGTCTCTCTCACCCAGGCACAGCTCCTCTGTCAACCAGCCTTTCTGTTTCTGGTTCTCATTTTTTCACTCTTTCAAGAACTGCTTCTTTCTCTCCTGGCTCCGGATCAAGGCTCTCTGAAGGGCTGGTCATGAGAGGCCTGCAGGCCTTGCTGCTGCTGGCCGGGTGGTCATTTCCACTGCTGGAGCCCACATTTCTGGCCTTGGGACACCTCAGCGCTGACCCCAGATAAGCCCTGGGCTGCCTTCATTTTGTGCCTCTCTAGCCTCAAAGCCAGCCCCAAGCAGAGGGGCTGTGCTTCCTCTGCTTAGCTGGGTGGTAGGGGCTGCTGTGGCAGCACCAATAGACCTAAGTGTCTGAGGAGCCATGAGTCCCCCTGTCTTGGCCCCAGGAGAGTCTCTTTCCCTAAAGCTCCCCTACTCAGAGGTGTCCATGAAGGCCCAAACTGAAATGTGAGCTCCAGCCCCGGGCCCTTTGGAGACAGACAGACAGACACAGCACTGTAGCCCTCCGGCCTTCCTCATTCCTGCCCAGCTCAGTCTACCACCCTTTCCCTGTTCTTTGCGTCATAAACACAGGTCCTTGGTGCTAGGTAAAGGCCAACAGTATCGTCTTGCTTGCCTCCACCTCCTAGAAAGCTATCTGGGGCCACTGGCTCTGACTGGAAGACTCAGATTGGGTAGGTGATGGTGTAGGTCCCTCATCCAGGCCCCAGTCCCAGCTGCCCCCACCAGCTCTGGTCTAGCTCACCATGGGGCCCGATTCAGAGGCCTCTTTTGTTTGACTTGCACAGAGCAGCCTGGCTCACCATTCCCACATGCCGAAGTTTCCCTACCATTCACTGGGAAGGCTGAAAAGCCCTCAGCTAATTGCGTTGGGCTGAAAATTACCACTTCCCTGTGTTCCCCTGCTGCTGAGGACATTTGTGTCACTGCTGTATTTAGGGGGAACAAAGGCCCCCTGTGGGGAGAGCCCAGGTACGAATGTGGGATGGGGGGAGTAATTGCAGTCTCTCCAGGTGAAAGCCCCTGTTAAACTTCAGTAAGTCAATTAGGCTTTGGGGTGGGGGGAGGGCAGAGACCCCCATGATAAACTGTTCCCACCAAGCAATTAAAGAAAATCATTTTAGCTTTGAGGAGAGAAACTGCTTATTAGAAATTTTGTGGGACCCCCCCTTCCCTATCCCTGCCCCCACCTTGGGATGAAACAACAAAACGCCTTCCTCAATAGAAGTGTCTCTCCTCCTCCTACTCATTGTGTGGCCTGAAAGCGCTTACCGTGGGAGGGCAGAGGGAGGAACACAGGCCAAAGGGGGGAGAAAAATGGCAGGGGCTTAACACCTGGGCTGGCTAAAAATCACAACTGCCCCACAAGACTGGGTAGAGACTCCTGCAGGCACAGTGCTTACCCAGGTTGTGTGGCGGGGTATAGTGTGTGGGACAGGAATGTGTCCATGGACCTGCTCTCCTGTCCTCGTCAGGAGTGGAAACATCCAGTAGTGGCAGTGGGGGGATCTGTGTATGTGTGTGGCACCGTGGGTGCCCCCTTACCAAAGGGAGCAAACACAGGCTGCGTGTGTGCATGTGTGTGCTTACGTGTTCCTTCTCAGCAAAGGGTGGCAAGGCTAAGACAACCCAGCTGGGCATGCACCTCTTCCCAAGGCTGTGACTGGGCCCACGTTCTCTCTCCTCCCAGGAGCCAAATACCAGCACCTGGGAGTTGAGCCATAGCATAGCTTTCCACCCTGGACAGTAGGCAACTGAGGGCTGAATGGCTAGCAGCCATCTGCTGGCCCTGGGCTAGGGATGGGCTGGGGGGAGTGATGGATAGACATGCTAATCACCGTGTTCTTCCCCGTGTTGCTTGGGTGGGGGCCGGGAGAGGTGTGGAGACTCAGCAGGAAAGAAATCAGTGGCTTGGCACGTGCTTTCTTGGTATCTAACTTGGCTGATGTAGCTTATGGCGGAAGTCTCCAGTTGGCAACCTCCCCCACCCCCGATTTCTGATGAGAAACACAAGGTAGAAAGACCAGGTGATCTCATCTGGGGAAGATGGTGGGGAGGGCGGTAGACTTTTGAAGTTGATAATTTGGTGATTTACAGGTGCGGATACACGTGTGTAGCCACAGATCGCAGGTAGCATAGGTACCACACGCTGCCCTGCCCCACATCTTGGTACTTCAAGGAGGGCCTGGTGGCGCTGATGGTGGGCATGGCATGGAGTCAGGTACTGCCCTGGCTTCGGCGCTTCCCTGTGGCTCATGATTATTATTATTGGAACATGATTCCAATGTTCCAAAGAGGTGAAATTAAACATCGTGGGGTTGACTTTTCCCAGAAAACAAATATGCCAAGTTATTTGCCTACCAAGGGGCCTTAGGAGGTAGAATTTGGTGCCTACAGGCTGGCAGTGGGGAGGTGAGGGCTGTTGACAAAGTCCTGAGCGGGAGCGTGGAGGTGAGCTTTTATGGAGAACAAGGGCTCGTTAGATTTTGGGGGTCTTGGGGAGGGTGTGGAAGAGCTCGGAGAGCAGAAGGAATGGGGGGCTGCTCACTGTGATGGGCTCCACATGGTGGCTGCCTGTAAGGAGATGCATCTTCAGAGGAACATGAAGCTCAAATACACGCCCTGTTTCGCTGCAGGTTTTTTGTATGTATGTATAGGTATGTACAAGCCCACACACAGGTGTCTATTTACATAATCTATAGTGATGTGTTTGTAGAGCTTTTACATAACCGATGATCTCGTTTATTATTTTATGCTCCAGAATGTGGTTTTCCGTGATTGGGCCTTGGTTTCTTCATACCTAGTTTCCGATTTATGACTTTACATGGCTTTCTGACCTAGGTCCAGGTTCATTAAAGAGTGTGAGGTTTTTGGGGGACTTTTTGAGGTATGCATGCCGTTGTTTTATTTCTGGTCTTAGCTTTTGAAGAAAAAGAAACTTTTGCCCGCTACGTGTGCATTTCCCGCTTGGCTCCTCCACTGTTTTGTGTGTCACTCAAAGGGGTCCAGCAGTGGGATATTTGAGTTTGCTCATCTGGCTGGAGTTTTTTCCACTGGGTTTGGGGGCCGTTAGTTTTGAGTCGGGGTGGGGGGGGGAATGATAAAAGGAGCTGCAGCAAAGGGGTTGCTTGGGGTTATAAAGTTTTACGTGTGTGTGTGTATTTTCAAATGTTTAATTCTGAAAACTCTCAAACACAAAGAGAAAATAGTAGAATTAACTTCCACGTCCTTATCTCCATCTTACCAATTGTTCTGGGTGCTTCTTTAATTCAGGTCAGATGGGTGCTGGGATCACATCTCTAAATGGCCACCCCGAGGGAGCTGGCACTCCAGGGGTCCCAGGCGCTGTCCCGTCAGAGGTGTCTTCTGGCCGAACTTGTGCTCTCCTTGGATAATCCAGTCCCTCAAGCACACCTTTATTATCTGTTTTGTTTTTTTGTTTGGTTTTTAGTAAGTTCTACGTACCACATGGGGTTTGAACTCATGACCCGGAGGTCAAGAGCAGCAGGCTCTATTTGACTGAGCCAGCCAGGCACCCTTATTATGTGCCCTTGTCCGGCCTGCCTCCCTCCCCGTTGCTGGGAGGGGGAGAGTAGATTTTTTTCCCTGGCCCTCTCCTCGGACCTTGGGGGAAGAGAGTGCTTCAGCCCCTGCTGAAGTTGCTGGCTAGCCTGTGCTGCCCTGTTCCATCTGCTCTCCTCGTAGACACACCAGCTCTTGATTCGCGGCTGAGGTGTCCTCAGCCAGGCCTCAAGGTGTCCAGTAGGTGCCTGGCAAAGCCTGTTGCGCATCCGTCGGTGAAGAGCATTCAAATGGGGAAGAAGCTGGCAGCTACGGAACAGAGGCTCTGGTGGGGTCAGGACCGATTGGTTGTAAGCAACAGAAATCAAATCCACACTAACTTGAATAAAACTGGGAATGTTTGGTTCATGAAATCCAAGGGTAAGGCTGAACAGCCAAGCCCCAGGGGAGCACAGATACAGGGGGCTCAGGAGTAGCTAGACCCAGGGGCCACAGTGCTGCCAGAACTTTATCCTTTTGGGGTGCTTGGCTTTGTTTCTTCCCGGACTTCCACTCCTTTCTTCTCCCTAGCTTACCAGCTTATTCTGGAGGCTGCCAAGAGCCCCTGAATTTAACGACTCCTAGTTTAAGTTCATGGTGAGTGACTGGCTTCCAAAAATCCCAGCTCAGACTCCTTGGCCCAGCTTGGGTTAGTTGCCCACCCCTTGATCCGTTAAGGGTGGCTGAGGAGGGAGAGTGTGTAAGAACATGGGAAGTCGCTCAGGAATCATACGTGTGGAAGGAGGTTGTAGGGCTGACAAACAATAGGTGTCTACTATTTTCATAAAGGCCAAACTATGCTGTGACATCCAGCCCCGAAGTGTCTGTGTGAATGGCATCAGTATGTGGGTAGTGACTGAGCTCACAGCCTTGGCTACCGGCTCTTAAAGTCAGAATATGGAGAGAACTGTCAAACTGGAGCCTCTTACCTCCTCTTCCTCACATTATTACTGGTCTTCTGATGAGCGATTCCTCCTTTCTAGCTGTTAATGGTGTCCTCACAAAAACCACTTTCCTAAAGTGACCTGCACAGGAGGAAGGACCCGGCTACAGACACATGAGGTTGGACACATGAACAGTGAGCGGCTCAGCCAATGGGGCAGAGAGATTCTAGAGCCAGGTCCTGGGATGGCACAGGCCTGACCTGGCCAAGCCTCCTCCAGGCAGAAACAACTAGCAGGAGGCCCGAATGACCCTCAAGGAGTACAGTTTACCTCACGGAATAGAATGGAAGACAGACTCCTGCCTCTTCCCTCCTTAGTGCCATTGTCAAGAGGGCAGGGAATCTTGGGGAGGAGCAAAGTTCAGGTCAACATGCCTGGTGCTGCTAGCTAATCTGGGAACAGGGAGGTTCCTTGGAACTTCACTTTCCTGGAAAGGCCTGTAGTGGAAGTCTTGCAGGAAGGGACCTTGGTACCCTTACTTTTCTACTGTCTCTCGCTCTGATTATTCTACCTCCCCCCATAATGTAAGCCTCAGTCTGTATGGCAAAAGAGAGGACTCTGGGGCCCTTGTCTCCTGTCACGGGGAAGGAATGGACATGAGTCACTGGTTGGCTTTGCACACCAAGGTCTGCTCCTGGCCCTCCTCTGTAAGGGAGCCCTTCTTTCTTGAGGGAGAGTCTCTGCCTGCTGTGCACACAGACACCTCGTCCTCTCCTCTCCTCTTGTCATGAGTCCTACTTCTGAAGCCTTGCTGTGCATAATTTATGATGCATAGCAGGCCCTACTGACCCGTCGATCTGCATGACACCCCCTTCCTTCTCCTCAACTCCACCCACCCCTGCCCGGTAGCCTTCAGGGTAATGGCGGAACGTGCCACAGCAATCAGACAAGGTTGAGGAGTTTAGAGTTTCACTTCTTCTCCTATCTTGTATTTATTTATTTATTTATTTATTTATTTATTTATTTATTTGAGTGGGGGAGGGGCAGAGAGAGAGGGAACAGAGGATCCAAAGCAGGCTCTGAGCTCAGCACAGAGCCCGATGCAGGGCTTGAACCCATGAACTGCAAGATCATGACCTGAGCCGAAGTCAGAAACTCAGCTGACTGAGCCACCCAAGTGCCCCACTCCTGTCTTGTTTTGATGAAAGGCAAGAGGTCCAGGGATGTGGTTGGTGGCAGTGAATCCACAGGTCGACATTAACACCCTCTGCCTCTCTGGTTTTAGTTTGCTGGATGTCACTGTGGGACTCTTTCATTGGTGGGTCATTAGGGCCTCTCTTTAAGCCTTGCTAGAGTTATGAGGCCACTGGATGAGGAAAGGCCACGCGGTCCTGTGGTGGGTTGTGTGTATGGGCTCCCCTGACCTTTGTTTCATCAGAAAGAACCTGAGAAGGTCTTAATTGTGCTTTGATGTTTGTCACATGAAAAAGACTGCCTCCCATTCGTGCTTGTGGAACATTGAGCATAAAAATAAGATCCACGTCAGTTTCTTAGGGACTCCATTGCTGGGCCTAAATATGACAGTGGGTTGGGGATAGAAGGTCTTAGGATCATAGGTCACATAGGTTTCTCTTTGACCTGACCTTCTCTTCTTCTCTGTTGGTGTTACAAACACTTAATGCGCCTGCCAATATCTGGATCAACTCTGAGTTTCAAGGGCCTTCTATGGCTTGTTAATGTGGGTATGTTTAGAAAGAATCAGATTTTAAAATAAACATGTTGAGTTTATGTCCGGCGTATCTGTGCAGTCTCTGGGCAAGCTCTGCTCTCCTGTCTGTGGAGCCCCTGTTCATCCTAATGGTTCTCATCGTCCTCCCACCTCATGCCCCTCTTCAAATGCCAGCCACTCACGTTCCTCAGCAAACCCGAACAAACACCAGATCTGGTCTGGCCTCAGTCTCCCCCATGATCACCAGACCATGTGGGCCACCCATGTCCAGAAGAAGGCATTAGCAGCCTGGTAGCCCAGGCCTTGGGCCTAACCACTACCTTGATGCCAAAACGGGCCGCCTAAAAGGAAAAAGTGATATGTTTTGAAATTGGACATCTGTTGTGTGCTTGAGGCTTAGCTGGTCATAGCAGCAACAGTTATTTGAGTACCCGCTCCATGCAGGGCACTGCTGGGGGGTCAGCCATGGCCTTGGCCTCTGATGGGCCCCCAGTGGAGTACAGAAGCTTGTCATTGACTTCTTTATAGAGAGAGTGGTCAGGATGCAGGAGTTTAGAGGAAAGGTTCTATAAGAGCAGGGGTGAAATTATGAAATTCTCATAGGCAAACTGTTCCCAGGCCTTAACTGCTCAGAAGGCCTCCAGGTGAAAGGTCTGGGTCAGAGGGTGCCAGCCAGGTCCGGGATGGGGCCAAGAGACACTGACTGCAGTTTGTGGCAAATGCGGAGTTGCTCAGAATTCAGTGTGCCACCGATAGACCTCCCATCTTCCAGGCAACTTGAAAATGAATATTCTTACTACCATCTTCCTTTTAATTCCTCATTTTCTCTTTTGTTTTGTTTTTACATAAGTAATAGAGAAATATGTTCCGGTTGTAAAAAGTTCAAACACTAAAATACATAAAACATAAAATAAAAAGTCCCCTTCGGTTTCCAGCAGCCCATTCCCCCCCCCCCAACTCCTTTTTATAGGAAGTGTGGTATGTGTCACTCCACATCTTTTATTTAAAGCAAATAGATCATATAATTTAATGGTATATGTATGTATGTGTGTATGGACACACGCACACGCACATCGAGTTTTACTTTGTTTTGGGCTCATCATGCATTTGTTCTACAACTTGAATTCTTCCTCTGTCCATGTGGTTCACCGGGCCTTTGCTGGGAGAACACACAACTTTAGCACATTGCCACGGCCGCATTCTAGTTCACACTAATATGCGTGCCCCATAGCACATCCTGCTATTGATGGACGCTTGGGTGGTTCCTCGTGGTTTGTTATTATAAACAATGCCTGAGACAACACCTGTGTACTTGCCTGTTTGTGCACATGGTTAGGGGTTTTTCTAGGAAAGATCTTCAGAAAGACTTGCTGGATTGAGGGGTAAGTGCATGTAAAAGTTCTTAGATGCCGTCAAATTGCCCTCCAGTTAGGACAGTGTTGGTATATAGATACCCACGAATGATGGGTACAAGTACCTATTTCCTCTTAGACTTGTCTGTAATAGGTAAGAAGAGGTTTTTGTTGTTGTTTTAAAATTTTTTTTAATGTTTATTTATTTTTGAGACAGAGAGAGACAGAGCATGAACGGGGGAGGGTCAGAGAGAGAGGGAGACACAGAATCTGAAACAGGCTCCAGGCTCTGAGTGGTCAGCACACAGCCCGACACGGAGCTCAAACTCACGGACCGCGAGATCATGACCTGAGCCGAAGTTGGCCGCTTAACCGACTGAGCCACCCAGGCGCCCCATGTTGTTGTTGTTTTTAAAGAAAATTTTTGCTTCTCTCTTGGGTAAAAAATTACCTCATTTGGGTAGTGGTTATAGAAGAGTGACTATAGTATGAGCTGGACTCGGGCCCACCTGGCTGGGGTCAAGTTATGAGCCCCCCACATGCTAGTAGTGTGACCCTGGTGCATCATGGATCCCCTCTGTTCTTTAATTTTCTCACCTGTGAAAGGGGACTGGTACTGGTAGTTCTTACCTCATAGTAACTGTGAAAAAAACTTTTTCAAAAAGACACTTTTTCTTATGGAAAATTTCAAAATATACAGAAGTACAATAATTTCCAACTCTTGGCCACTCTTGCTTCTTCAGTACTCCCCACACTCTCCCTTCCTTAGTTTTCTGAAGCAAACATCAAGCATAGAAATACATATTTCGATGTGTATTCTGAAAGATAGTGATGCTTTAAAAATTTAATTACTATTATTTTATCTGGAAAACTATCATCAAATACACAGGAATGTTTTAAGGGTTAAATGAACAAATATATACATATAATGTGTTTGGAACAGTACCCGGTCCTCAGTGAATGGCAGGAAGTGCTAAGTGTATGTAGCAACGTTCGTCGTTGGTCTAACTCGTAATTCTTTGGTTACTCGGAGGTTTAACATTATGTCATGTTTTCTTGGCCATGTGTATTTTTTCCATAAATAATTTCTTAAAGATTTTTGCTCATTAATCTACCTGTTCTGGTGATTTATAAGATTTCTTTATATGTTCTGGGTATGAACATTTTGATTGTTATGAATACTTGGTAATTCCTTTCAGCTGATGTTTACAGCATCTTCTGTTGTGTGGATGTTTGGTTGTTTGGGGAGGAGTTCTGTCATCTTTACCTTTACGGTTTCATCTGAAGAATGTCTTTCCCACTCCAAGATGGTAAAAGTATCTTCCTGCCTTTCCTTGTGATACTTCTATGGTCTTTCATGTAGTTTTGAAAAATGTTTATCTCCTTCATCCGAGTGGAATTGAGGTCTGCTCTGAGGTAGTGCTCTAGGTTTTTTTTTTGTTGTTGTTATTTTTAATGTTTATTTATTTTTGAGAGAGAGAAAGCATGTGTAAGAGCAGGGGACAGATAGAGAGAGGGAGAGGGAGAGAGAGAATCCCAAGCAGGCTCTATGCTATCAGCACGAAGCCCAAGGTGGGACTCGATTTCCTGAACTGTGAGATTATGACCTGAGCAGAAATCAAGAGTTGGACGCATCTCCAACTGAACCAGCCGGGTGCCCCGAGTTTAGTATTGTTTCCAAACGTGTATCCTGTGGTGTCTCTACCCTTTAATGACTGGTTCACACTTAATCTGCTGCCTTTAAAAGTCACGTTTAGGATTTTCTAATTCCTTACGAATATATAGGTATGGCTTTGGATTCTTTATTCTAATCCATTGATCTATTTGTTCTAGCACAAACATCATACCGCAGCTTTAGAGTACGTTTGGTACCTGGTAGAACAACTTTCTTCTTGGGGCGCCTGGCTGGCTCAGTCAGTGGCTCATGCGACTCTTGATCTCAGGGTTGTGGGTCTGAGCCCCGCATTGAGTGTAGAGGTTACTTAAGAATAAAATCTTTTTAAAAACCCCCAAACTTCTGTTGTTCTTGTAAACATATTTCTTGGTTATTCTTGTACATTTCCACTTCCAGATGAATTTTAGAATCAATTGATTAAAAAATCTTGTTTGGATGGGACTATAGTGAATTTATGGATTAATTAAGGGAGAAGTAACAGTTTTATAATCTTGACACTTCCTATCCAGGAACACCGTAGATCTTTCTACTTTATTTAGCAATTCTATGTCCTTTAGTAAACCTTGATAGTTTTGTTTTGTTTTTGTTTTTTCATATGGGCCTGTCTTGCCTTTCGTTGGTGGTGTTTTTTGTTAGGTTTATCCTTGGCTATTTTACGGTTTTCTGATTTTTGTGTGAATGGATTTCTGGTTACATTTTGGTTGGTGATGGCTGGTATGTAATAATAGCGAACATCTGTAAACATTGTAATGTTTACAACAAGTCTATGCCTAGGTATCTTAATCATTTCTATTTAAAAATTTTTTTTAACATTTTTGTTTATTTCTGAGAGATAGAAACAGAGTGTGAGTGGGAAAGGGGCAGAGAGAGAGGGAGACACAGAATCCAAAGCAGGCTCCAGGCTCTGAGCTGTCAGCACAGAGCCTGACACGGGGCTCGAACCCACAAACTGTGAGATCATGACCTGAGTCGAAGTTGGACGCTTAACCAACTGAGCCACCCAGGCGCCCCTAATTGTTTCTGTTTTACAGAGAAAGAAACTGGGTTTTAGAGAGTAAAATAATATCCAAGATCACATACTAATGAGGTGGTAGAACCAGGACCCCTAAGGCCGCACTCCATTTCCCTATTGCACAGGGCATGCTAACCCCAGTATTCGTTGTGATAACTTAAAAAAATTTTTTTTAAATGTTTGTCTATTTTTGAAAGAGTCAGAGTGCAAGTGGGGGAGGTGCAGAGAGAGAGGGAGACACAGAATCTGAAGCAGGATCCAGGCTTTGAGCTGTCAGCACAGAGCCTGGCGCGGGGCTCGAACTCATGACCTGTGAGATCATGACCTGAGCCGAAGTCAGACACTTAACCAACTGAGCCGCCCAGGCACCCTCATTGTGATAACTTTTAGTTCAGTCTTTTGGATTTTCTCAGACAGTTATATTGTCTCCAAATAATGGCCGTCTTGATCTCTTCTTTTCCAATGCCTCTTGTCAGACACACAGCGGTGTATTATGTCGTTGTTTCTCAGTAAGTCTGACCCAGCCGACTTTTCCTTTCGCGCTGGAGCACATTGCCGTTTCTTCCTCTCACGATCAGATGGGGCAGCTCTTGTGTTTAGAGGCCGTGCAGATGGAAAGTAGAGCATAGAAGCTCTTCTCCCCGCAGCCCCCAGCACATCTTGTTAAACTCAGATTGTACAGTGAGTTCTTGTTTTTGGTATCCTTAATTTTTCCTCTGTCGTTAATTCTGTCCTTCCATTGTTCGTGTTCCTAAATCTACTTGTTGAGTGGAGTGAGTTCCTTTTCTGTCACCTGGGCCAGGATCATACATCCTTGGTCAGACTGAGCTTTTACCATTGGCGGCAAGTTTTTGAATAAAATTGAATATGAAAGATGGGAGGCATTTCCCAGCTGTTGGACTGCACTCATCCATGGCGCAGCGGCAAACTTGCTTTGTTGGAGTTTGTTAGAGTGGCAGTGGGAGTGTGAACACTGGAGCCCAGCCTCTGGGTGCTCTGTCTAGAACCTGACCTTCTAGGTGGCCACTGGCACCATCCTGTCCCGATGCACGTGAGCTCAGAGAGGTTTGGTGTGTGTGTGTGTGTGTGTGTGTGTGTGTGTGACTGAGGGGGGTGTTCCAGGCCTCTGCCAGCTGTGGGAGTCAGGAGTTGGTCTTGCTCCCTGTTCACCAGTACCTAGTTGGGATAAAGAGGCCAGGGGAGGCCCTCACTTCTGATCTGGGCTTCCTGACTAACCTTGGGCTACTGGTCAGTCCCAAAGCTTCAGTCCGAGGTGTGTCAGGGCCACCGTGGCTGACACCTGCTCTAGCAGGAGGCTCACTGTTGGGTCCACCTGTTCTTGGCCATGGGTCTGTAGACAGGAGTGTCTGGTTATGTTGTGTTTTCCCCTAAAAGGCATAAATAATGTTTTTCCCTGTAAAAAGTGGCACCTGCTTATTAAAGAAGATTGGAAAATAAAATTTTTTGCAGAGAGCCCAGCGTGGTGGGGGCTCGATCCCACGACCCTGGGATCGTGACCTGAGCCAAAACCAAGAGTCTGATGCTCAACGAACTGAGCCATCCAGGCACCCCTGAAAAATCAAATTTAAAAGAAAGAATTGCTAATTACTGCCCAGACATAATCACTTTCAGTGTCTTAGTATGTTTCTTTCCACACTTTCCTTTTCTATGTCCAGGCTTTCAAAAAATAGTTGTACGAGGCTGTTTGTTCTCGACTTTTTTTCTTCTAATAATATCCTAAGACTGTTGCTTGTACTTTGGGAGCATTATTTTAGATGACTGTGTAATATTCCATTAAGTCGATGAGCCATCATTTATTTAACATATTTTTGGTCTTGACCCCTTGAAGGCCTCCTTTCTTTGTTAACCCATTTTGGTTCAGTCATCCATGAAGCTGGCTAAAGTTCTTTTGAATTTATATTTTCTGTCTGCACCATTTCTTTGAGGTGACGGTATGCCAGTTGCTCTGTGAAATGGATCTTCTTTTTCTTTGCTTTAAACTTCACTCCTTCAAGCTTAGGCTAGGCGCCTCGGTCTCCTTATCCTTTGGTTCGATGAACAACGTTGTATTTCCCTTCCCCTCCCCGACCGTGCAGCTTTAGTTTGGGGCACGCCCCAGCCTTCATGGGCAGGCGCTGCCGTGGATGGTAGGCCCCACAGAGGGCTCCTGCTCCGTCACTGATGTGACCCTCAGCTTTCTGGTCTGCATTCAGGAGGACGTGTCCCCAACTGCAGTGTGGGATGTTTGCTGGAGAGAAAACAAGATTTCTTGGCCTCTTTTTTTTTTTCCTTCCCAGACACATATATTTCCCTTCCCCTTGGGTGGCCTGGGGTGCCCTGTGGGCTGGACCTTGGGAACTGGCTGCCTTATACTTTCACCTACCCCAGCCTGTGTCTGTCCCCTTCCCGACTTCTGTTGACCTCCTGTTCCCACCCCACTGGTCCCTCCCTCACCATGCTGTCCCTGCACTACTGCTCCTGGCCTCCCCTCAGCGAGTGAGTTTGTGTGACCTTCGCACTGCATTCAAGCTTCGGGACTTAGCCGCCGTAATGATGTCAGTGGCACAGGTTAGCAGATGGCGGCCGCAGCAATGAGACCTGACATGTTCTAATGACTCCCTCCTTTCCACCCTTGCCGGCCAAGCCGGTGGAGGGGCAGGGGTTTCCTTGAGGCATTTTAGGAGGGGGCCGAGGGAAATCGGGGGCCCCCAGGTGCCGATGAGGCCTGTGACCTTTGCTGCTATAATATCAGTGTTTCACAAGCAGGGCGGTTCGGGAGCCCACTTGCAGCCCATCAAAAATTGATTTAATTGCAATTTTTCCTCCAATTAGGAGCAGTGGAGCCTGACTAATTGGAGTAATAGAGAGTAATAAGGCTCAGATAAAAAGCCTTCCTCGGCGGCCTTTGTATCTCGTGTCAGTGCCTGTCAGAGGTCAGAGAGCTTGCATATTCTATTAGGCAGCCCGGCCTTCATTTGTACAAATTAGTTTACCCAACAGTAATTAAAATGCCAATGCGGGTTGAAGAGAACTGAATACACTTGATGGGCATGTTGGTGAATGATGTGACAGCTCTGGTGGCCTCCCTTGCCAAAGTGTGTCAGCCCCGGCTCGGAGGCGGCTGGGGCCTGGGCCAGCTGGGTGGCTCCAGGCCAGCCGCGGGGCACAGCTGCTAAGCACGCCACTTGTGCTGCCTCCGCAGAGCCACTCAGACTCTCCTTTCTTCTCCCGGGTGGGGCCATTTGTTCGGTTGTCCATTTGTTCACTCAACAAGGGTTGGAGTTTTCAGTGTGTGTCAGGCACCGTACGAGGTGCTGGGGAGAGAACGTACTGGGCAAGGCTAGGTTCAAATTCCAGCCCTACTAGTTCTCCCTGTGGGAGCCAGAGCAGGGTGCCTCAGTTTTCCCATCTGTAAAATAGGGAAAGTGGTACCTGTGCAGAGTTCCAATGATTAGATGGGATGATGTTTGTGAAACCCTTCCTCAGAACCTGGCACATAGTAAGTGTTCAATAAATGACTGATGTAATTAAGAGGGCCTGAATGAAGGTAGAGGCAGCAGGACTCTATTTTTCACCTTGCTCGTGCCTGAATAATTTTCCTTCCTCCCTTTCTCCTCTCATCTTTTTCTTGTTATTTTCTGTTCCTCAACTTGAGCACCTGAACCCCTAATTCTCCTGGCGTCTCTCTCTGATGTGGGACTCCCACGTCTGCTTCTTGGGCCTGATGATGATCTCTGTGGTGCCAGGTTTGCTTGAGCTCAGACCAGGGGGCCAGGAAGGTAGGTTGGGAACCTGGACAAGGTCTGGGGCAAGATGAGAAATTGGAGAGGGCTAGCTTCTGATCAGGGCTTTCTCATCCAAAAAGAGCAGAGTTTATAGAGTCAGAATGCCTCTTAGACCCTCAAGTTGAGAGCATGGGTGTGTACTTGTGCAAGAGGGTGTGTGTGTGTGTGTGTGTGTGTGTGTGTGTGTGTGTGTGTGTGTTGATATTAATTTGTAGGTACTGTTGGTACTTCTCATCTATTTTCTGGTTGTGGTGCTTATGAGGGATTCCACTGCCAACCAACGATGTATGACTGTGTCGTGTGTCATTCAGTCCAGTGATTTGGGAATTATTTCTTTAAGAAGCAGAGGGGTAGGGCGCCTGGGTGGCGCAGTCGGTTAAGCGTCCGACTTCAGCCAGGTCACGATCTCGCGGTCCTTGAGTTCGAGCCCCGCGTCGGGCTCTGGGCTGATGGCTCAGAGCCTGGAGCCTGTTTCCGATTCTGTGTCTCCCTCTCTCTCTGCCCCTCCCCCATTCATGCTCTGTCTCTCTCTGTCCCAAAAATAAATAAAAACGTTGAAAAAAAGAAAAAAAAATTTAAGAAGCAGAGGGACCCCCTTCATAGCCCACATGATTAGCTTCCCCAGCCTGGTTGGCTGTGAGCTTGGAAGGCCCTTGCAGTCTGGTGCCACAGACTTGTACCAAGTACCTCTTTCGGGCCAGGTGCTGTGCTGGGCACCAGAGGACACAGGAGTCCCCAGATGGTCCATGATCTCAAAGAGAAGATGGGGAAATAACCCCCCAAATGCCCCTTTTCCCGAGGACAAGATCAAGTATGGTAGGGACCTGGAGGAAGGGTGGTCATGTCACCTGAGGAGCCAGCAGCTTCTGCCTCTGTCTATTCACAGGTTTGCCGTCCCTGTCCCTAGGATACCCCCGAGAAAGAGAGGGAGTGAGGGCAAAAGCCATTTGCATTTTCTTTTCTTTCTGGGGAGAGCTGGCTTTTTCAATGACCGCAGACTCTAAGCGGAGATTGTAGCAAAGACCTTTTAATGGGTCAGACTCTGAGTCATCACTTCAGAGGCGCCCCTGGCAGGGTGGTACGCGTGTTCGCCGAGGGCATCTCCGAGCATTCCAGGAGACCCTTTGGCCTGCGTGGCACAGGGCCCGGCACAGGGAGGGCATGGGGAGATCTGGTGCAGGACGACGGCGGGCTGGCACGCGTGGCGCGGGATGGCACTACGTGTGGGCGAGACGGCGTGGTGGAGGCCGAGCTCGTGGGGGCGGGAGGCCTCCTGGGGTGCACATCCCCCACCCCACCGGCCTCCATTTGGAGCACCTTTTCTGGTGGGGCTCCCAGGAAGCGGGCGAGTATGCCGAAGGAGTTCCTGAAAACTCGTAGAAGTTTGGCCGTCACTTCATTTCCCTTTCTGTGCAGTGGGAATAATCGCTTCTATTGGGAACTTGCTGTGTCATGTGAGGCATCCTTTGGGTGTCCCGGGACAGTGAGTTCCATCTCCTCCCACCCCTGCACCAGGTGTGTCCTGCATTCGGGCAGGCCTTTTAATCTTCTGACCTTGAACGTGGCTGGTCTGTGGCTCTTGCCTTCTGCTTTCTGAAGTCCACGGGAGCTGAGAGGTGAGGTGGGGAGCAAGTGTGGCCGCGTATAGGGAGGAACAGTGCGAGGTGTGCGGTGCTGTGCCCGCAGCCAGCTTCACCCCGAGTCCTGGCAGTCCCCACGGTCGGGGTGTGCGTCCTGGTGTGTGTGCCCAGCAGGACCTGGCTCCAAAGCTGCTTGACCGTTGCTTACAGGGTCCGTACTGAGTGTTCAATTTGATTATTCTCTTAGGTCCTCGTACGTGCTGGGGGGGCGGGGGGGGGGTGTCTCTCTCCTTCCCCCTCCCCCTCCCTGCACTGCATAGTTGGGCAAGGGAAGGGGGCAGCTTTTGGAAAGAAACGTTTCTGGGCGTCGTGTCCAGACAATCATGAAAGGCCTTCGTGGGGTACGAAGGTGAGAGGCAGTCCTCCTGGTGGGAGATAGACCCGGCTGGTGACAGGGGGGCAGGAATGGAGGACGGGAGTCCCAGGAGCAGGTGTTGGCAGCCCCGCCCCAGCCTTCTGGGAGGTGCTCCAGATGCTTCCTCCCATCTCCCTCCCTCTCGACTTACTTGCTCACTGAGTCACACCTGTGGCCCCTCCGAGGCCTCCTTGAGAGATGTCTGCGTCCGTGCGGGCACGCCTCACCTGGCCCGCGCTCCTCGAAAGTCTGAAGAGCCCAATTGCCTGCTTGAATGCTTTCCAAGTGGCTATTATGTTTCCAACCCAAGGTAATTGGCTTTACCAGTTATTAATGGATTACCCTCGAGAGAAAAATGTTGAGGGGAGAGAGGTGAGGACAGCACCTCCTGGCTTTGTAGCTTGGGGCTTCAGTGTCCAGTGGCCGCTTTCCAGGCTGGGAGTCACTTGGGGCACGATGGAGTGGCTGTTTTGGCACACCATTCCGGGTGAGCGGTTGCTGGCCCTCTAGTGGGTCGAGAGGAGGCTGGGATGATGGAGCATGTCCCTAAGAAACTCTTGGCTTGAGGCATGGAAGCCCCAGGGTGGCTCGTGTGGGCTTTTTAATCAGCCTGGAGTCAAAAAGCAGACACCTGCTCTGCCATTTCTATTGTAAATCGGTGGGTCGGCCAACGCCTGCCCCGACCTCTCCCCCATCGGCGACCGGCAGGCTGCCTCCCGCAGCCAAAGCCCCTGGCTTCTTCAGAGCCCTCTCTACAGAAATCTGTCCCCCCACTGACCCGCTTGGGACGAGAGAGCCACAGGTGCTGGGCAGGGCCAGGGAGGATGGGCTGCTGCCCCACACTGCTAAGGTGTCATTAATCTGTCTGCTCCCCCCACCCCCCAGCTCCAGACATGTAGGGACCTGCCCTTCCCTGCCCCAGGGCTCCCGAGTGACACAATCATTTTTGACTCTCTTGCTCATGGTTAGGTTTTTTTAGCCAGGCTTCCTGCAGGCTTCCCTCCCTCACCCCCACCCGCAAGTCCCCCACAAAGGTGGGGTCTGGCACGTAGGTCCCAGTTCCAGTCCCGGTGCTCCGGCCGGCCTGGCTCACCGTGCGGAACCTGCCCGCCAGCCTGGGGCCTCCACCTAAAATGAAACTCTGCAGACGGCACGTGTTGAACTTTCTAGGGGTTTAAGAGATCCTCTGGGAAATGGGGTGTGTCCTTGTCCTCTAAACTGCCTGCCTGCCCGCCGTCCCACTCCACGGCAGCCCCAGCAGCCCGGGCCTCCACTCTCTCTGCACCCTCACATCCCAGCACGTTACCCATCTCGTCTTCTCACGTGTAACTCGCTTTTGATGGTTCCCTCTGGTCAGTGTGGTGCCATCGTACCCGCCCTGCGCTTGCACATTACAGGTGCCCCCAGCTCTTAAAACTGTCAGTCGTGCCCCCCACCGCCCTTACCTCTGACCAGGGCATCCCCTTCCGGCACCCAGCAGCCTGTTCCCAGGAGACCATTTCTGCAGCCCGGCAAGCGTGCTCTGTCTTGACCTGAGGGCTGCACGTCTGGAGAAGTGCTTTCCTGGTGGGCAGAGACCACGAGACCCTTCTGAGTGGCGAGCTCAGCCGTCCTGAAACCTGGGGGCCCCTGGGAGGTCGTAGCCCTCAGCGCTCTTCCGGTCGTCTCCCTGCGGCCTCGGCCTCGGCCTCTCCGATGGCCCCGCGGCCATTTCTCTCATCCTGTCTCACCTCCGTGATCCCCCTTCTGCCACAGGCTCTGACAAGCCAGCCCTGACTCCACTCTCCTTTTGTTTGGCAGCTCTTTTGTGACAGGGACGGCCTGTTGTGGGCACTTCTCACCCCTAAGAATCTGGGACCTCAACAGGTAAGAGATTCCTGAGCCACCACGGCTTCCTATGGGGTGCGGCTAGAGCAGCCAGGGAGGCAAAGCAGAGAGCTGGCTGGGCCAGCCCGGGCTCCAGTGGGCCACCGAGTGGTCCAGGGGGAGGCTGGGAAGAACCCAGCGGCCCGACTCACTGGCAGCCTGCAAGGTGCGTGCTCTCTCCTGGCGTCGTTAGAGTTAGCCTGAGGAGACTGTTGGAAGTAATTTCTAATAGGTCAGTAATTCCACTTAGAAATCAGGGTAACGACAATTTGGATTTACGATACTTTTTCTCTGAGGAGTGCCCGATTATGTGGCTACATAAAATCCCATCTATCCTTGGAGATGATTTTTCTAAAATAAAGAACTTTGGGAAGCGGCCTACAGAGCCATAAAAAGAATTACACAGAACAGTTAAAATACACCCAGGTTTTATTCACAACTCTCTGCCTTGGTAAGCTTGACACGTTCCCATCAGATTGTCTGCCATTCTGTTGGATTTTTTTAAGCTTTTTATTTTGAAATAGAGATTCATAGGAAGTTCCAAAAATAGGACAGCAAGGTACCTGTGTTACGTTAGATAATATAATAAATATAAATTTGATATCAATTATTTATAAGTAATTTCTATATTATATTATGTTATATTATATTATATTATAATCAGAACCAGGAAATTGACATTGGTATAATCCACAGACCTTTATTCAGATTGTACTCATTTCTCTGTGTGTGTGTGTGTGTGTGTGTGGTTCTTTGCCATTTTATCCCATGTGTAGATTCACGTAACTACTACAACAGTTAGGATACAGAACTGGCGGATTCCCCACTTGCCCACGTACAGCCACACCATCTTCCTCCCCTGCCCTCTTAACCTCCCTCGTCTCTAACCTCTCGCAGCCACTTACGTGTTTTCCACCTCTTTACTTCTGGCAGCTTGGAGGTGTTATATAAGTGGAATACCTTTTGTGATTTGGTCCCCACCCCCGTTAACCCAGCATAGTTCTCATGAGAGCCATAGCACTCGTCCTATGTATCAATGGCGCCTTCCTTTTTATTGCTCAGTAGTATTCCCTGGTGTGGACGCCCCAAAGTTCTCTCCCACTGAACAGCATTCACCCACTGAAGGACATTTGGGTTATGTTCAATTTTTTGACTATTGCAAATTAAGCTCTCGTGAACATTTGCATATAATCTTTTGTGTGGACACATGTTTTCATTTCTCTGGGATAAATGCCCCAGAGTCCAAGTGCCAGGTCATTTGGTAAGTGTGTGTTTAATTTTTTACCTGTCAAACTATTGTGAATATCTTTACCATTTTATAATCCAACTCCAGGGTATGAGAGATGTAGTTTCTTCCCATCCTTGACAGCATTTGGAATTGCCGCTCTTTCTTGTCTTAGCTATTCTAAGAGGTGTGGTATCTCGTGGCTTTAATTTGAATTTCCGTAAGAGCCAATGACATCTTTTCGTGTGTGTATTTGCCTTCTGTATGTTCTCTTTGGTGGAATCTCTGCTCATGTCTTTTGGCGATTTTCTAATTGAACAGTTTGCTTTTTCACTGGTGAGTTTGGGGAGTTCTTTATATATTCTAGAAATGAATCCTTTGTCAGATATGTGGTTTGCCTCTATCTTTAAGTCTGGAGCTTGTCTTTTTATCCTCTTAACAGGATAAAAGACCAAAGTTTTACATTTTGATGGCGTCCAAATTGTTTTTTTTTTTTGTCAATTGTGCTTGTGGGGTCACGTCTAAGACCGTCTGCACCTGGCCCCAGGTCCCGTGCTCTGGTTCAGCACCGTGATCTACAGCAGCAGCGAGGATGTTCTCTTCTTGTCTGTCTCCTGCCTCAGTGACTCCAGCATGTCTCCTTTCCTCTCTGTATCCCCAGGAAAGTGGTACCCATCTTTTTGCCCCCTGAAAAATCCATTGTATTGTCACTCTTCCCAAAAGATTTTTTCTTTAACACGTGAGCTGTTTTAGTTAAATATGGTTTTTTCTACAACATTCTCTTAACGGTCATCCAACCACAGGGATAGGAAACTCGCAACTCTCCCAGACACCACATTACATCTTTGGAGAGCCCTGAGAGTTATCACACCTGTCCTTCATCGAGAGTTGACCTGCTTCCAGGGGCTATGATTCTAGGCAAGAAGCAAGTTGAACCTTGCCTCCGAAGACAGGGCTTCAAATATCTGAAAACTTTGGTCCTGTTTCTCCAGTGTCTTCTCTTTATCAGGCCGAAAGTCTGAGGCCCTTCTGCTGTTGCTTATACACATAGTACATCAGTTAGGGTGCTTTTGGCTGGAAGTATTGAGGGCCTACTTCAAAGTGGCTCCAACAATAAAGAGATTATTATTATCGTAAGTGACAAGGAGTCCCCAGGAGCTGGAAGCTTCGCTGGTTCCAGGATTGACGGGTGCAGTAGCTCAGCGAGAGGCTGAGGGCCCATCTTCTCAGCTTTCCGCTTTGCCCCCTCTGTCAACGTGGGTTTTGCCCTTATGCTCAGGCTTGTTCACAAAAGCTCTACCTGCTCATGAGGCAAAATACCCAGAGGGAGAAAGGAAGGAAGAAGACTTGTCCCTGCCTGGGTCTCTTTTTAAGATGGGGAGTCCTTTTATAGGAGCCCCCAAGCAGACTCCTCATATTGAGTGAGCCAAGAGCGTATTCCTTTGCTCACCCTGAACCAAACCGTGGCAAGGGAAATGGAATGACCAGTCAAGATTGACCTGGGTCTGGGGAAGAACCCAGCTTCCCCCACGTGCATAGTGGCAAGGAGGATGGGAGCGGTGGGCACAGAATCAGATTTGGGGGGGGTCAGCAAGAAAGTAAGTGAGGAATAGCTGGGAGGGTGACCCTACTGTGTGGGTCTCACACTCGTTTTAGGACCATTCTCACCTGAAAGTTTCTTGCATTTATCTGGTTGGATCCCTCTTGAAATGGGATGTTCGTAACTGAGTACTGAACGTGCCGGGTGTGAGATGATGAGTGGCAGGCGCTATCCCCTCCTTATTCTAGATCTTTTGCTTTTGTTAGTGTAGCTGATGGTCACATCATACTGTTGTCGGCACAGCTCAGCTAAAACTTCCAAGGGATCCTTTGTCCTGTAGCCTCTGGGACATTGGAGCGCCTGCAGTCTGTGAATGTCGTTCCGTGACTCCCCTGCCAAACTCCTGCCACCGCAAACTTCTTGCTTCTGTGTGGGGCTGAGGCCAAGGAACCCCTCCTCTGGTGTGTGATGGGAGGCTGTGAGGAGCTACGGAGGGCACACAGGCTGTGTGGTCAGACAGACTTGGGTTCTCGAACTAACTCTGCCGCTTCTTAGCTCTGTGATATGGGTGGGGGGCGCTCTGGGCCTCGGTTTCCACATCTGTAAATGAGATTTAATGATCTGTACTTAACAGAACTAGTATGAAACCAATTGTTTTATACAAGAGCCCATACGGTGCCTGTCCCCCTCCCTTTCTTTTTCCTCCCCTGCGGCTGCCTTCCATAGTAGTACCTTAGAGTGTATAGATGCTCAGCTTTTTAATTCTCCAAATAACTGTGGCCTTGTGACCACTGGGGGCGGAGTGGTCCTGCTGACCTCATGGCCTAGAGAAGGCCCATGACAGGAAGTAAGGCTGCAGGTCACAAGATAGGTGTTTCTGCCGAAAAGTCCGTTTTCGTCCTGTAGCCGGACCTCGTGCCTGGCGACCTCACTGGCTTGCGCTCGGGGTGGCGAACGGGCCGGGGGTGGGGTGGGCGCACCACCGTGGCCCGGCTTTGTGTCAAAAGCCGAGTAACCTTTGCGGGCCTCTTCTGCCTGGGGTTTCCTTGGTGGGGCTACTCCTGGGCACAGATTTATGGCCGGGATGTAGTTCTAAGCCACCAACTCCTTGAACGGCCCTCTCTTATGAAATCCCTAGTCGTCACTAACCCCAAACACTGGGTCTTTACAGAACCCGGGAAGAACCCGAGTGATCACAGGCACAGGACGGCTGCGGCCGGGATTCTGACCGGAGCCAGATGAGAAGCTGCCACCGCATCCCCTGGACAGCCTGTGGCAGGGCCCCCCTGGGCACCATGTGGCTTTGCCTTCTCACTGGCGCGCAGACGCCCCTCCTCACCACTGAGAGGAGCCGGCCGTGTTTCCATAGCCTTCTGGTTCCCAGGGGAGCCCGGAGGACTGAGTGGTGCGGGGCTCGGAGGAGAGATGCCCCGGTGGAGGCATCTGCTTTTGGTGGGAGGAAGTGGATGGACAGGGTGACTGTCTGTAGCTGTCTTTCCCAGAGAAGCCCAAGCAGATAATAAAGCCATGTAGAAAATAGGATTAAGGTAATGAACAGGCAGGACAGAGTTTGATCTTTCAATAACGCCAAAGCCTGACTGACAGGCCAATCTGGAAGGTGGGGCAGCACCGCCCGCAGGACTAGGTGGCGGGGCGCTGTGCGGGGCTGGGGGGGATTCTTTGCTTTTAACCTGTCACCACTGAAACCTGAGGAGCACCGGGATTTTCTCTTTTATGTGTGTGCTGTGACTTGGGCGGGGGAAGGAGTGCTCCGAGCATCCCCCCTCTGGGGCCGCCCTCAGGATGATGGCGGGGGCTGGGACACAGCTGGGAGGTGGAGGCGCCCTGCTCCGCACGTCTGCTTCCTGCTGCCTCTCAGGTCCCCGCTATCCGGGAGCTTAGGCTGCTTCCCACAGTGCCTGGGGACCCCTTCAGAGTTACCCGGGCTCCCTCAGCCCTTCCTTTCATCAAGACCCCTCTGGACTCTGTTCTCCCTACGAGTTAGGGAGGGGGAGGTGCGGGCTGGAGCACACGGGCTCGAGGGCAGCCATGGCATACAGCCATCGTCTAGACGGCAAGGAGCTGGACCGTCCCTCTCCTTTCTTCTCTGCCTTTCTTTCTCCTGGAGTTGGGAACCGTGGGCCGGGCCCAAGGACAGGGAATTTCTCACCTGTCTAAACCAGGCAGAGAGAAAGATGGAGTTCTTGACCCAACTTGGAGGTGCCAGAGTGTTCCTGCTTCCAAGGGTAGGTGGTCTTTGGGCCCGGGTGCCGGCTCCAGGGGCTCCATCTTGACAGATAGTGTCAACAGCCAATCCCTGAAGTAACCTTCGCTAGGCCCTGGTGATCCCATCAAGGCCTGAGGTACTAGGCCAAAGCCGTCCTGTTTCTGAGCCTGGTACTCTTTGCGTGCATTTGAGCAGAAACCTCGGCTAGGTCCCGGGGAAGGTGTTGTCTGTGCGGGGCGTACCTCACAGCTGCCGAGAGGCCTGGGAGGTCTGCCTGACCTGACATCTTCTACACCCCTCCTCTCTAGGCTTGTTCTTGCTATAGGCTGTATGTTTCTGCCAAGGGCATCTGAGCTGGGTCTAGCACCAGGATGGAGAGGCCCGTGATCCCAGACCTGGACATATCCTAGTGGGTCCAGCTATAGTCCTGAGCCAGCTTCAGGACCACCGGGCAGGGAAGGGGCTAGGGGTGGGCTCTGGACCTGGCTATGCCTAGGGTGCTGAGGGTTCGAGTCCTCAGCTAGGCTCTGTGCTGCCCTGTATGCATGTGATCGTGCGTGTGCCCCTGCGCGCATCCCTTATCTCTCCTTCTGGCCAGGGTCCTCCCTGGTTCCCTGTTCCTCCTCCGTTTCTATCCTAAACCCCCGAACATCCTCTCTCTCACCAAAGGTAGGGCAGGTAGGCTTCTCACACATTCTGACAGGGGCCCTCTATCTTCCCCTGGAGCCTTTGCTCTGGCTGCCATGGTGCCCGGATTACCTACCCCCTCTCTGTCCTGCCTACTCTTCCGTGTAAACAGCACCTCTGCCACAAAGCCCTCCCTGATCCTAGCTCCTGTGGCTGGAGTTGGTAACCCTTCAAGCGCTCCTAGGGCCGCCCTGTCGGTCACCATGTGCCAGGAACTCCTCTTAGGACCCCAGGCTGAGCACAGGAGATGCGCATCAGAGCATCTAGTGGCATTTAGAATGGGGAGGGGGGCCTGGCTGCAGCCCTTTCTAGCCGTCTGCAGAAGGCACCGGTGTCCTGAGCACAGACTGGGCCACTCTGAGGGCACCAGTAGTGCCCATCTGGCCCAGGTGTGGCTTTGTCTCTGCCCCTGCCTCCACCTCCACCCCCGGGGGAGGGGGTAGGTGGCCCTCAGTCAGGGTGATTACGGGAACTGCCCTCTTTAAAGTACCTGCCTTCTCCTTTGAAAGTATTACTGACAGATTTTTTCATTTTCTTTTTTCTTTACCTCTTTAAGGAACCCTGTAATTTCTTTCTTTCTTTTCTTTCTCCCCCCTTTCCTTTTTCTTTCTTGTCCCCCTGTCCCCCTGAACTCTTTGAAATTGGCTCTCTGCCTGCTGACACCAAACTGATACTTTGCGTTTCACTTCTCCTTATCCCTTTATGGCAACAGATGTTGAAATTTTGTATCCTTTTATCTGCCCGGCTGCCCCTTCCTGTAATTACGGTCCCCTTGTTAGCAGTACAAAGTGGGCTGCCCGGCTGCCTGGCCTTTGAGCCATTGTGTCTGAACACGTGTGTGCGGGTGGGCGCCGGGGGCTGTGCACGCGCACACACATGCACGCGAGCGGCTGTGTGCTCCGGCAGGGCCCTTCCCTCTCACCTGATGGGCCTGAGGCAGGCGAAGCATCCGTGGGCTTCTCCTGGTCTCTGCCACCCTGTGGTTACATTTGGGACCTATGTGCCTCCTCCATTCCCGGTCTCCCCACCTGAGCGCTGGACGAGGACAGCGCCTCCCTGCCCCTCCCTAGAGCTCAGACCAGCTGAGCAGTACGCACCCGAAGGCCACCATGGTCTGGAAGCCAGATCCTGGGCATATCGGAGTGCCTGCCAGGTGAAAACACAGGCCGGGTGCCCCGGCTCTACCCTGGCCCTTCGCCTCGGCCCTCCTGCTGCTCCTGTCACTCACTGAGGAATCACTCCGTACCACAGGCTGAAATGTTCTCTTATCTGTCCTTTTATAAAACTTTCATTTCTCCTCTGGAACTGACTCAGTCACCCCTCATACTGATAGCTGGATACATGACAGACTCCCTCCTTCACTGGGTGGAAAACTCCTTGAGAACAGGGATCGTTCCTTCAAAGTTGGATCTGACATGTCCCCGTAGTTCCTGCTTGGCACAATGCCTTGTATACAGAAGGAGCTCATTAAATGGCTGTTGCTCAAAGAAAGGAAGAGAGAGGGGAGGGTGGGAAGGAGGAAAAGCCTCCCGTTCTCTGAGTGACCGTGTTCAGCCCAGCTTCTACCTTCAGGCCCTCTGTCCCCATGGGAGCCGAGATGTGGGAAGGTGGACTGTCACTCTCCCATCCTTTCCCTCCCCTGACAGCCACTGTTGCATTTTTGGGGCCGCACACCCGGGGCAGATGTAGGAACGAGAACCCCCAGGATCTCCAGGGAACATCCCCAGGTACCCAGTGTGTTAACGGTGGCTGTAAAATGGTGTGGGGGTCACAGGCATTCTTAGGTGCAGGCTGGGAGGTGGATGGATACAGCTTCTCATATCTCAAGGCCCTTTAGCACAGGGCTCTCTGTGGGCTGTGGTTTGTGTTGGGAGCACAGGCAGGGAGGGAGGCAGGTGGAGGATGGGACGAGAGGACTCTGGCTCAGCAGGGCCCAGACTAAGGGGGGGTGGGGGTGGGGGCTCTCCCTGTTGGGACATCGGGGCCTTCAGGGTCAGCATCTACCTCCAGTGAGCTGTCCCTACAAAGATGGTGGTGGAGGGGTCAGGGTCTTACTAAATTGCCTTCTGTCAGGAAGCTCCTCCCTTAGGCCCCTTCTTCCCTCTAGACAGAATCTCAGTGCAGCATGGTGGGTTGGGCCAGGGAGCCCTGGTTTCCTCACCTGATCACCCCCTTCAAGGGTCTCTGGGATGAGGCCACCCTCTGCTTGCTCCTTCTGCCCAGGCACTCGGGGGGGCTCCCAGGGAATGCTGCACACAGCCTGGCCTCAGGGCCATGTCTCCTTCCGGCTGTCCGCCCCAGGCCTGCCCTCCTTCTTAGGCTCACAGGGGTGGCCCCATCTGTCTTTATCTTTCCCTGGGTGGAGAGAGAATTGCTGGAGTCGGGCTCGGGGGAGGCTGGGGTGTGGAGCCCCCCACCCCAGCGGCTCCTGGAGGCCCAGGCTTTGTGCGCAGGAGTTGGAAGGGAATGGACTTTTTGTCTGGCCCTCTGGAGTGACAGAGCCGGCCCTTGCTCCTGTCTTGGCCCAGGGCTCTGAGGGGCAGTCCTGTTCCCACACAAATTGTTTGATAGCCAAGGCTCTGCACCCCCCTCCCGCCCCCCACCGTGAGAGGCCGAGAAGCATTCTTGACATTCTTTCCAGAGAAAAGGGGTGAAACGTCTGAATTTGGGGGTCACCATGTTATACAAATTGCAATCTAATCGTTTTTTACAAGAACACACTTGCAGTAAGAAAAGGAGCCCAAGAGGAGGGGCTGAGGAGACAGACAGCTTGTTTTGTCCCCCTTTCCCCCAAAGTTTGGGGCTATTGTCAGGCTGATCTTGCTCCCTTCACAGGCGCTGTTGAGCTAGAGTTTTCTAGTTAAATTGGTCTTAGGGTGGGGGCCACGAAGGGCCCACGGTGCCATTTCTGTTTGTTTTCCCGAATCAAAGCCCCAGCAGGGCTCCTATGGCACTGCTGGGCTGCTATTTGAAGAGACGGGCCATTTCCCAGAGCCTGGTGTGTCAGTTTATGCTCTGAACTTAACCTCACGGGCACTGCACAACAGTCTTGAGGGTCCCAGGCCCAGAGGCAAAAGAAATTGTATCTTTTTATTGGGCCATTTAAAGTGTGTGTGGCCATTTCAGAGAATCAGAGAACAGCGCAGCAGCAGAAACTCCTCCGTCCCTGGCCAGGCTGGGCTGGCCGACTAGGGGCTTTCGGGACTTGTCCCGGCCTCCAGGGGTTGGTGCTCACTCTGGCCCTGGCGTCTCCTCGAGAAAGCAGGGTTCTGTGTTTACTGCAGACACCGGCATGATGCTTTCCAGTGGTGGCTTGAATGCTGGGGCAGGGGGCCCAGGGTGGCAATCTGAACTGGGTATTGATTGCCCTGATGTTTCTGGTCCTGATCCTGCTGACCCTGCCCGGCCCATGGATGCCCACCTTTCTTTCCTTCTAAACCCTGGGACCAGGGGTAGGCAGGCAGAGCCACGCTGGGCTTCAGACCCCCAGCCCCCACTGCCTTTCATCTTCTGTTTCAAACAAACATGAAATTACTTCTACAGATTAAAGGGGAGAGCTCCTCAGTCATTCCTGAAGGCCTCACTAATGGAAGGGGCAGGGCCCCCAAATCTGGAAGGAGGGAGAACTGTGGAGCAAAACAGCCCCCACCCGGTGTGTACAAATGTCCAGAAGTACCTTCAAAAGAGAGGTGCAGGGGTGGGAGGGCTCTGGCCTGCCCAGGGTGGGTAAATCCTAGCTGGTGGCCCATCTGGGAAGGCAGGCCCTTCCTGGGAGCCAAGGTCAGTGATCCATACGAGACTGGGATCTTTGGGCAGTGGCTTTCTGCCTGATCCCTCTCAGGGTTCCCCAACACAGAGGCTGATGTAGTCCAGACCCTAAGCGGAAGACCTCCCTGAGGAGGCTGGGGGCAAGGGTTCTGACTGCCACAGTGCCCTTTGCTGGAGGTCCCCTCGCTGCCCAGGGCCCAAGGGGCAAGGCAAACCGGGCAGAAAGGAACCCCCAGCCTCCTCCTTTGTTTGTTCAGCCTCTAGGGAAGATGGTGGCTCCACTGAGGAGAAGGGAGGTTGAGGGTCAGAGTCCATGTGAGCCGAGAGGCCTGGAGCTGAAGTCCGCTTTCACACACATGGCTGACAGCGTCTGCCTCAGCCCTTTGGTGAACACTGCTTGTGAGACCACGACGTCCGTCTCCCCCCCCCCCCCCCAGGGCCTCTTACCTGGGTGTCCCTGGGAAGTGCTCAGGGCCTTGTTTCTCTTGTCATGCATGCAAGGGAGCCTAGCATCTCTTGGGTGAAACTGAGGGATAGGGCCTGGAGGGTGCCCCTCTTCTTCATTCCCCTCTGTCGTTCGGCAGAAACTCACTGCTTCTACCCGTTCCCTAGCCACAGGGATTAGCGGGTGCACTTGATGTTGAGGGGTGGTTGCTAGGGCCAGAAGGCCCCCCTACATGGTTGCTAGGGGTCTGGCATCAGGGCGAGGGGTCTGCCCACTGCCGCGGTCACGGAGGGAATTACACAGTCACAAAGAAATTGTTCTTCTCGGTAATCTGCTCTCGGCCACCGGGAGGGGCGAGGGTGGGGGAGCATGCTGGAGCCCAGCAGGCTGGGGGCTGTGATCACACAGGCGTGCTAGCCGCGGGCTGGGGGCCAGCCGGGCCAGGAACACCAGGGACCAGCCCGCTAAGCTGCTTTCTCAGCGATTTCTCTCCCCAGACACAAAGGTGTTTACTTGTTTTAACATCTCCGGGGACTCCCCTTCTCCCTTTGTGTGGTCTTTATCCCCAATGAGGTTTGAGCCCCAGATTACAGGCGGGAATTAAGGCATTGGACTCAGGCAGCTCAGAACCGCCTGACCTGCAGGATCAAGAAGTATAAAGTAACCGAGTGTGTGTGTGCACGGAAGGGGGGCCGGCCCCTCAGCCAGGCCCATTCTTCCTCCTGAGGAGCGGCAGCCAGGCAGCGAGCAGGTGTGATCAGGGGCTGCTGGGCTGAGGCCTTTAGCTGGGGGAGGGGCAGGCACTGGGACTGGGGTGACAGTGGGCGCCCCAGGCATTTCCTCCCTTGGCCCTTCCCTAAGGCAGCCTGATTTTAGCTCAGGAGGGAGAGCTGCATTTCCTCAGGGACTGATGCCACTGGGTTAAAAGCAGATGTGGGGGCTAAGGGGAGGGGACGGCCGCTCATCCTCTACCCTCTGCTCTCTCCCCAGTGGGCAGCTCATGATGCACCTGGGCAGTGACTTCCCCCCAGGAGCTGGGGTGTTGGATGTCATGTATGAGTCCCCTTCCACACTTCTGTCCTGTGGCTATGACACCTACGTTCGCTACTGGGACCTCCGAGCCAGCGTCCGGTGAGTGTCTAGGCAGGAGGTGGGACACAGTCCCGGCCCTCCCTCTGGGTGAGCCCCCAGGAGAAGGGACAGGTGGAGGCCAGTAGGAGCAGCCAGCAAGGTCAGATCAAGCTGAGACTCCTAGCTTGGCAGCCCTGGCCTGGGAGACCCTAACCTACAGGCCATGATTAAGAGCCTGGGAGTCATCAGCGTTCTCCCTGCCTTAGTTACCTGCTGCCCAAGTCCTGGGATGATGAGGGCATGATCTGGCCTGGGGACCTGTACAGAGGAGGCTTTCCCCCATTAAGTCTATTTTTCAAAAAAGTTTGCTGATTCAGCTTCTGCCTCCCAGCCAGAATGGATTTCTAAGACCCTTGGGGAACTGGGGGTAGAGGGCACCCCTGCGCTTCCCTCTGACTGCCTCTTCCCGGACAGAAAGTGCGTCATGGAGTGGGAGGAACCCCACGACAGCACCCTGTACTGCCTGCAGACAGATGGGAACCACCTGCTGGCTACCGGTTCCTCCTACTACGGTGTCGTGCGGCTGTGGGACCGGCGCCAGCGGGCCTGCCTACACGTAAGAGCACTGCCCAGCATTTGTTCCAGGATGCCAGGACTCCCTGTTAGGGGCTGTGCCTGGGAACCTTGGGGTAGGGCTCTCCCTCTCTCCGCCTCGGGACGCGCTTGCCATTCCTGTACCTTCCCTCCCTGCAGGCCTTCCCCTTGACCTCAACCCCGCTCAGCAGTCCCGTGTACTGCCTGCGCTTCACCACCAAGCATCTCTATGCTGCGCTGTCTTACAACCTCCACGTCCTGGACTTTCAAAACCCGTGACAGGGCCACCCCAGCCTGTGGGGCAGGGAAGCCAGCTACTCAGGGACCTCTCCTGCCTGGAGGGTGCAGTGATACCTCCTCCCCCGCCGTGCCTGTGCTCCTAGACCTATCTTGGGTGACGTAAGGTAAAGGCTGCCGACTCTCAGAAATTTGGCATTACCTCCCAGGACCTAGCTGGAGAGCAGGGATCTGCTGCTTTGAGAGAATGGCTGAACCCGGCCGGCCCTTGCTTCTCTGGTGGCCAGAGCAAGGATCTGGCCTGGATGGGCCCCCCCGTGCCCCTCGCCCTTTCTTAGAGCCATGACAGCTCTGAGGGAGGTGAGGTGCTCCAGCTGGTCCCTTTCTGCCCCTTCGTCGGAAGGAGGGGTGAGGCTGCCACTATCCTGCTCTGGCACTGGCCCCCACCTCCTCACTCAGGCCCCTCCCCTTGACTGAGCTCTTGGGGCTCAGTCCTGGGACACTGTGGCCTGGTCCCACTTTGAAACTGAAGAGGGTTGAGTGAGTGCTGAGCCAGCCCAATTGCAGGCTGGCTGCTGGGACATGCTCCAATGTTCATTTTTGTAAAAATAAAGCTTGATTGGTCACAGATCTGGTTCCTCTCTGGCTGGGGGGTCCTGGGAAGCCCCAAAAGAGGGAAGAACACATTCAAACTTAGGGATGGGCATGCTGGGGAAAGGGAAGACCTGTCTCGTGGCTCGTTTCTTTCCTTCAGGAAAACCCCTCAGTACTACTCACCCCTTTGGCCCCAGTGGTGGGGAGGATGTCACCTGTCGGGTATGGCTAGGGGACAGCAGAAGGGCTGTGGGGGAGCTAAACTACCACCCATCAGCACCCTATTCCAACACACCCACTCTTTGCACTGCTACAACCCTCATTCTGGCCTGTTTCCAAGGTTACTGTATTTTAAAACTTCTCCCTCACTCACCCTTACCTTAGGGAACTCATCTGGGCCACTTCTGCAAGCTAAGGTGGCACAGGGTCTCTTCCAGCCCAGTCTTCCTCTGAGCCCAGCAGCACCGAGCGGGCATCTTCCCCAACCTGTTTGCGTCAACTCTGAGCTTCCCCCACCTCTGCTCCATCTAAGACTCATGCCTCCCTTTACGCGAAAGGCTTTTAATGTTGGAGGTCCCTAAGGATAGAAGAGAAGGGAATGTCATCGCCAGCACCCTTCTTGGTGACAGGAGCATGGAGAGGTGGACAAGAGGGCAGTCTACCCGCAATGACTCAGAATGACTTTACTTAGGAGATAAGACCACGATGTGGGGTCTAAGAGCGCCCCAAGGCCCAGTTCTCACAGAGGCTGGATAGCTCCTGCAAGGAGCTTTCTTGCACCAGAAAGGCCCAAGCCTCAAAGTCTCATGGGCCAACGGGAAAAGTCTCACCCCCTCCATGCCCCCGAGGTGTAGGCTTGGGGGGAGCTGCTACTGGGTCTTACAGTCCCCATCACTGCTGTGGGCTGTCTTCACTTTCTTTAGCTCCTTCTGAAGCTCCGCCTCAGCCACCAGGATCTCCTTTGGCTTCTGGTACTGTGGACGGAACATAATTCAGTCACATCCCCCCTCGGGGTTGGGGGGACCTGCTCTGATGCCTTTATTTGAAAATGAGGAAACTGATGCCTATAGGGTTGAAGGCTTTGTTCAAGGTCACGTGGCTGGAGAGGAGCCTATCACCAAAACCCCACCCAGTCCTGTGATTTCCACCCCTCCACATCACCCTCTCTCCTCTTCCAGCTATGATTTACAAGCTCAGACCCTCCCTGAGCGCCCCCACCCCACTCTCCCCACACTGAAGTAGAGGTGCCTGTACTCTAACAAGCACACTCCAGGGGTTGGGATGGAACGGGGGGGCCCCTATGGGAAGGGAAGTGGGCAGGGAAAAAAAGGATGCAGGGGCCAAGAAGTCTGAGTGAATCTTACAGAGATGATCAGCGTGCAGTTGGCATGAGCAAAGCTCAGCGAGGACTCATCCAGAGGTAGCTGGTGTCTGTCTAGGTCAGGAATGGAGAACTTCTTGTAGTACCTGTGGAAACACCAAGAGGTCACGGGCACATCTGGCAAGGTGACCCCCAACAACTGGGCAGCAGGCACCTCTGGCGCAGTTTCTACACAGTTCTTCCACAGAGCCACAGAGGAAGGAGGGAAGCCAGTCAGGACACCGGTATGTTAGAGCTTAGTGGCCCTAGACAGAAAAGAATGAAAGGCCTCTGGCCAGGCCAGCAGCTTAAAAGCAGGACCCGTCATGGTTCCTTGATTGGACCAGGGATTAGAGTCACCCATGCTTCAGGCTCAGGACTCCCAAACATACGAAGAAGCCTCCTATAATACACAGTTCGGGCAGGGCAGGCCAGGCCTCCTCTGCACCCCAAGAACATGGGAACATGTATGGTAACAAGGGACAGAATAAGTATATCTAGAGATGTGGCCCAAAGCTGGGGACCAACAGTTGCCATTCACATGGGACTTCCACTGAGAGCCTCAGCTACTTTTTCTTCTTTTGGGGTCTTGAAGGCCCTGCTGGCCTGACTCTAAGAGAGAAGTATATTGACAAGGAGACATCGAAGAGGACAAATCATGTGACTCATCTCAGAAGCTGGATCTCTGGCACTTGGACTACTTTGCTGGCCCTGAGACCCCCCTCCTCCGTTTTCACACACGGTCCCTATCATCTGCAGGTGTCAGCCCAGAGATTAATGATCCCTTTCAGTAAAAACAAACAAAACCAAAAAACCCAGAGAACAACATCTAGCCCATAATGTGTACAACTGGACTTTGTTTTACAGGAAATTTGACCTTCTTTACTGAAGAGGAAACTCGGGCTCAGAAGGGTGAACTGTCTGGCCTGGCTTCACAGCCAGTGGTCAGTGGAGTCAGGATTAAAGTTCCTCCCTCCTGCATGGGTGCTTATTACACCAGAGCACCTCATCACTAGTAACAGGCCTGTGTGGCCTTTTCCTCAATGGAAGTGCAGCCGAGACCCCGGCAGTGGCTGTCATACCCGTCGCCCAGGCATCACTGCTGCTGCAGTGGCCGTGTGGGCCGGGAAAGGCAGTGCTGCCCGCAGGTACAGACAAACAAGTGAGGGGCCTGGAGAGGATGGGGCTTTTAATACTTCCGAGGGGCCTGGCCCTTGTGGTGACAGCTACCCCGAGTCCACTTCAAAAGCCCCGATGCCCCAGGGACTCAGAGAGTTGACATCAATGCGGCACTTCTGTCCTGCTCTCCTGCCCAAATCCCTCAGAGTTTAGCCGAGGCTCTGGGGGCCGGGGTGGGGGGCCCTCCTCCCAGGTCCTCTGCTCCCGCCAAGGTGCTGGGACCCACGGCAGGAAAAGAATGTTTACTTAACGGCTGACAGTTCAAAAGGAGTGGGGGCTGGGGGATCCTAATGGCACCACAGGTTTGCTTTATTTTCCAAAGCTCTGCCCCAGGGAAAGGCGATCCATCTGCCTGCAAACTGGGGTGGAATGCTGCCTCATCCTCTGCCTAGCCAGCCCGGGCTGAGGGCTCTTCCTGGGGCCCTTGGGCTGGCCAGCAAAGGTGGCAGACACTGATAATAGGGAGGAGTCAAAGGTTAAACAGCAGAGATTAGATGAACACAAAGGCTTGTTAGGAAGTGTTAACATCTTCCCTGCAAATATACACAAGAAACAGAACTGGGGGAGCAGCAGCCCAAGCACACGCGGGGCCTGTATAATGCCTTACTGTGCAGGGCACAGGGACATCCTTTCTGCCCACCTGTCCTGTGCCAGGGGGGGCCGGGGACAGAGGGGCACATTCCCCAGGCTGGGACATCGAGACTGAAAAAAGAAACCCAGGCAGCTTGGCCTCAATGGTGACAATGACAAGATCAAAGGAAACTTGAGGTGCGTGGCTTGCCTCCTCTCTGTCTACCCCCCCCTCCCCCCCACCTTTCACCATGAGGCCAGGGCATGGAGGCAGAGAGGTTTGGAGGCTCAGCTTGGTCTTGAGTCTATTCTAGTGCATTTAGTTTACTGGCTGAGGTTACACAGCTTTCCACAGAGGCCCCTGCCGGGCAGTGTTCAAGGAGGTTCAGGGCTTCCGCTTTCTTTCCTCGGGGCAGCCCGCCCCCCTCTCACCCCCATTCCTGGCCTTGGGGGTTTGCCTTGAAAGGAACCACACTTGACTTTCTCATCAGTACCTGGACTAGAGAGGGACCCACTGTGCTTCTGGAAGTCAGAATGCTCAGCCTCAGGCAGCCCTAGGGAGGGAGCAAACATGTCTCAGGCATCAACTGTGCTCCAGGCCTTAAGCTGTGAGCTGGGGATTTGAGGAGGAAAAAGAAAGAAGGCCCTATCCCTGCCTGAAAGCTAAACCCTTACAGCACAGGGGTTCCTGGGGTTTCGGAGGACACACGACACTCCCTGTTCAGATCTCCCATTACTGTTTTCAGTCTCAGTCACACGATGAAAAGTGACATTTGTAAATGCTTATTCTGGGCCAGAATAAGCCCAGATACACACTGCTCTATACACACTGAATCCTCAAAACAACTCTCTCAGGCTGATCGCTTTTATTATGCTCTTTTACAGAAGAGAAAACTGAGATACGGACAGTTAGGTATCTTGCCAGAGTCACAAAACTGGTACACGAAGAAGCCCTTATTACAAGCGATGATTCCCCAAACCTCCTGACCCTCCCTCTCTCCACATCCTCTCCTCAAAGACACAGACCCCCTGGGCTAGGTTCCTCGCTCTGTCCAAGGATGGACTCCTCTGGGCCCCAACCACCCTGCAGGTCCTCTGGGCACTGTAACACAGTAGCTCCCCTTTCTGAATGTCAAAAGTGTTCCAAAGACACGGGGAAGCAAAGGCCCTCACGATAGCGCCTGGTCCCAGCCTGTGACCCTAGGCAGGCCCCTTAACTTCTGGGCCCTACTTTCTTCCTGAAAATTCCTTCCTCAAATAAAGGAGCTGAATGAACTTTAGTCACTGAACCAGATGAACTTTAAGTCACTGTCAAAGGACAAGAACAGGACAACTCTACCTCTCTCAACCCTGAGCTGAAAGGATGGCTCCTTTGGCTATTTCAGAAATGACCTATGGTACCCCACCACTCTCCTGCTGTATCCCTTTCCCAATTTCCAGTCCTTTCCCAACCTATTCTCCCTTGCAGGGAACTGAGAGAGGGCACCAGATGCCAGGCCTTTAGGAAGAGACTCTGAAGAGAGGCGGAAAGTAGAAGCAGGCTTTGCTGTGAACAGTCATACGGGCCGTGCCCACAGGCACACAGGCTTCGCCAGGGTGGCCCACAGGAGCCTCAAGCCAGTCCAGCCCTTAGAAAATCAGCAGGCAAACCTTCCTTCTTTCTTAAACATCACAGCTCCAGGCAAACCAGTCATCCCTGCCTGAAGCAGCCCTTCCTAGACTCACGATGCACATTCGCCTTACTAAGGCTGTCGGAAGTCCTACCAAAGAGAAACTTGTTTGATTCAGTTTCCTGAATTTATTTGACCATGGAATCCCTTTTTTTCTAGTGACGCCTATTAACACCTCCCACCGTGTTAGCATCACCAATGTCCAATCAGCCAAGTCCCAATTCCCAAAGAATTGCTGAAGACATGCTTCGGGCTGGCCACTGTGCTGGAAGTTTGTCTACATATGATTTCATCAAATTGCCCAAGCAATCTGTGAGGCAGGTAGGAGTATTCTCCTGTGATACATGAGAAAACCTTGCCCAAAATACTATAGTTAGTACGTGGCAGAGACCAGATTTAAGCCAATGTTTTCCCACTCCAGTGCCCTAGTTCATTACACTTATAGCTGCCAGCTTCTAGGCTGAGGCTAAGAATCTTCTTTCTGCATAAACACTCTTATCAGGAATAGGCGGTGCCACACTGGGATTCTGGAAAAGCACTTTCTTTCTTCCTTGATTCACCCCTCACTAATACCTGAGGCCAAGGACATGATATACTGGAATCAATTCTTTCCAGAAAAGTGGCCAACCCAGTACTTCAGGGACAAGGCAGGTATGGACAAAGGAACTCTGATTTTTAGTAGGAACTACATTCCTGAGTATTAGAACTGGGGCAGGCACAGAACCAGCAGGAGAAAGAAGGCAGCAAATCAGAGAGAAATGCCACAGTGTGGTGGAAACTGCAGATGCCTGGGTGGGCATCCAGACAGTCACCAACTTTCCCTTTGCAAGTCAGTTCATCATGCTGACTTTATAGACGCAGTGATATAATTATTAACGTATAACACAAGAATAAAAATATGTATCCTGCCCAACACCAGATGGTGTGATGATCAAAAAAAAGACTTTTTAAAATTATCTCTTTTTAAAAATTTATTTATTTTTGAGAGAGAGAGAGAGAGAGACAGAGAAAGAGATCAAGAGTGGGGGAGGGCAGAGATAGAGGGAGACAGAGAATCCCAAGCAGTTTCCGCACAGTCACTGCAGAGCTCGATGAGGGACTCAAACCCAAGAACCATGAGATCAGACCTGAGCCGAAATCAAGCTTAACCAACTGAGCCACCCAGGAGCCCCAGAAAACTTATTTTTAAAGTATCCTGAAAAAGCTGAGAGTATCCTGCTCAAAAGAATAGCCACTGAGTCCAATCAGTGGTAGTAAAGATATAAGACACATTACTGCTCCTGGTAGATGAAAATGCCACTAGACTCAAGAAAGAGCCAGTTAAAGATTTAGCAGCCTTTCTCTCCTACCTCGGGCAGAAGGACCTGAGGAAGACTAGTCCGAACCAGGCAGGGCAACTGGACCAGAGGCTCAGTGCGGGCTCCCAAGTGGGCACTCACGTACTTCTCTCCCCAACCCCTGCCCCTCTCGGGGCACTACTCCCATCCCACCTGGCCTCACCCATCAGTTCAGAAATGTCTCCCCACTGCCTTGAGCGCAGGAGCGGGCTTCTAGCCATGTTGCTCCTGGCCAACAGCGCCACCTATGGCTGGATCTGTGTAGCAGATGGGACCCAGCGGAACTGCCCGCAGATGAATTTTTTGGTGAGCTAGCTAGCCTCTCCTCTCTCACTCCCGGGTAATCACATTTCTGCCTGATATCTGTATTCGACAGTGACCTCTGGGGGACAAAAGGGAGGCAGCAGCCAGCTCCACAAACTGCTAGGCTGCAGATTCAAGTGCTATCAGAAGCACTTTTGTTCCCAGTTTGGACCCAGGGCCCCTTACGCCAGGGAATGCTTGCTGAAGCACGGAGTTTGTTTTCCTAAAGGCAATTTCTCTGTTGTCTGAAATTGCTAAATTCCACTTTAGGCACCGACTCCCGTTAATGATGAGAACAATAACGGGAACAAACTGCCTTTTATCTGAGGGCTTCAAAGTGCTTTATAAACGCAAACCCTTATTATTATGACTTTATATTTATAGACAAGGCCCACTGCAGGGGCTGCTGGCTGCATGTAGAGCAATAATCTTGAAATTAATTCATTCATCTCCACCCCTTCCCCATCCCCTTAACCCTGCCACAGTGAGAGGGTATGGGGGTCAGAAGCGGAGGGCAGACCCACGGCTGCACTGGGGGAGCCTGGGAGCTTTGCTAGTTCCCCATGGGCCTTACAGACCTGAGGGAGATGGGAGGGGAGGTTGGCACCACACCACCTGAGGAGAAGGACAAAGAGCTGGGATTATGCATGTGAAGCAGTGGATGGATGGATGGTGGCACCAGTGGCCTAAGCTTAGCCACCCATGAGGCGTGCTGGGTGGCTTCACAGTCTGTGGACCAGTAACTCCTAAAACCCTCCAATTTAATGCCCCAAATGTATTTCGTGGGAGTTGTTCCTATACTGCAATCCCTCTGGACCAGGGCAAGACCAACCCATTACAGGGCCCTGCTCCTGTGACCACTCAGAGCTCTGGAAATCTAAACAGCATCAATGCATTTCCAAGATGGTCAACCCAGAAGCAGCCCTGCCTGAATCAAATCTCCTTCTTGGCCACCTTCTGTCCCCTCAACCCCACATTTTGCCTACCCGCCCCCCACCCTCCCACCAGAACACACTGAGAAAAACAAAGGGAAGTTGAGTACCCCTTCTAAAACAGAATATAAGAGACTTCCAGGAGGCCAAAGTACCTGCCTACTGCCTCTCAATCCCGTGAGGGATAAGGTGTGCTGCCCCAGACTAGTCCTTTGAAGTCCTGTAACTGCCACCTCAGATGGGTGTGCCTTCCAAGCCATGGCTCCCTGATAGCCCCGACAGTGATGTCTGTCACCAGGCCAAGTGCACCAAGGATTGGATCCAGCCAGGACGTCAAGGTTGATAATCTTATAGCAGAACCACCTAAGATCACAAGTTAACAGCCAGGTGATTCCCTCACCCCCTCCTCAACCCCAGTACGTGCCAGGTACCGGGCCAGACATTTTTTGCTCAAATTTCCCTGCCCTGATGGAGCCGATTACTTTATTTGAGCTGCTCCTGCAGAAAGGAAGCCCTTCAGCTTTCAGCACCGTCAGGGCTTCAGTGCAGCCCTCCTCCCTCCCTCAGAGCTGGAAGAGGAGGCTGCTCTCCCTCTGGGGTAGGGAGCAGTCGGAGCCCTAACCCAAGGTCAAACCCCTCCCCACCTCGTGCTCATACACAAGGCAGGCTCCTGAGGCCACTTACTTTTTGTTGGTGGTTCTGACAACGATGCAGCGCTCTTTGTGGTCCACACAGACGCTGTAGACATCCTTAGGGTAGGGGAGGTTTCGAATCCGCCACTGGAAATTCATCTTGGTGTCCTTGCGCATGAAGATGGGCTGCACAAGACAAATCCAACTTAAAGACGGCTCTTGGAGAGGGTGGGAAGGGATGGCTCCCTGCTCTACCCAGGACACACAACAGGAGACCCTCCTCTCCTCTCCATAGCTCCCTTCTGATGCTGCCACTGTGTGACATTCCAGGCCTGGAGCCCTCTTCCTGGGATGACCAAACCAAAACCCTTTGGGACTTCATTCAAGCAAACACTTCTAGAGGGCTGCGTCCAGGTGGGTACACTGGAGACAAGAAGGTGAAGACGTGGTGTTTGCCTTCAAGAGCCAGCAGCCCACTCCCACCCCAGCCTCCCCAAGACACCTGACAGATAGACATACATTGGCATTGTTTTCCTTGATGAATTCAGGCCCCAGGCTCCCTGCTCCTGGGAGTGCTGGCTCTCCCACCTCAATCTGCCACTGGCCCAGGGCTCCCAGGGCACTTTTCACACGCCACTTTCTCACTGAGGAGAGAAGGAAGCAATGGGATTACAGGGAAGGAAGGGACCGCTCTTACCCGCTGAATCGCTGACCTCATATTAGATAACTGGTAGAGGATAAAAGTGGGCATGACAGGCCTTTACACCAGCTTTGCACATCCAGGCAGGACCTCCCAACTACTCAGTAGAGCATGTCAGCTTTGGATAACTTGGAAAGCCCCCATCATGGATACCCAAACTAAAGGGATTGAAACAAAGCTCTGAAAGGAGCTAAGTGAAGTTAAGAATCCTCCAGGTGTGATTTCAAGTAAGGGAGGGATGTGCAGGTTAAGAAAAGAGTAGCTACTGGTAACGGGGAACATTTGGATCCCAAGAAGTGTGAGTTGAGACGTACTTTTTCCCTCTACAAATGTGCAAAGGAAAAATTAAGAGGGTGAAAGCTCACAGATTTGTCTCCTGATTCAGAAAGTCCAATATAGAAATTCACTCATTTCAGGTATACCTGGCTTACAACAACAGCCCAAGTTGTATTTAAACAAAATTTTAGGCACGTGCCATATTTTAAATGCATTATTTACAGAAGATCTAATGTGAAATCTTTTGGAGAGCAGGATCACCCTTTTATAATGCAATCAATCATTTCTATTTTACCTTGTTTCACAACCCACATATTTACATAAGTGTTTTTTTTTTTTTTTCAAGTAAGGCGCATACGGTATGGAAATCATAAGTGAAAAGACTAGCTTGGTGGACATTACCTGAAGCCCCCTGCCAGGACTTTCAGGAAGCCCACTCATCCATGTCGTCATGGTGTAGCCCCTGAGCCCATCCCTGCAGGGGTGCCTTCCCGAGCTCTAGCGCAGGGGCTCCTTCCCCTTCCTGCTGCACCGGGGTCCTTGGCCAGCTTAAGTGGCGCTAAAGGCCAGCAGGCTTCCTGAAGCGTCGTATGGAGCTAAACAACTCAAAAAGTCCCTGGTTTTCTGCCGAAGTTACTCCTGTCCGCTCCTGTTTCTGGACTGGGGGGTGGTGAGACCTGCCGTCTTGATTCTCAGGATGGGTTTGAGACCTTTTGAGCGGCCGTGCCAAACCCAAACACCCTCCCTGCTCCAAGTAAGGCACGCAAGCTGAACACAAAAGTGTGCTGTAAAATTAGAATTTTCCCTTGAATATGTGCTTTTATAAGGTCTGCTGCATTCTGCAGTGTGATTTTATTACGTCTTAGGGCCAAAAATTCTCCCTAGAAACACATTTCCAAGTTTATAATGAAAATTAATAAGGAAGAGTAAAACTTGGAAATATGCTTTATAGGCAACTTTTTTTTTTTTTTTTTTTTTTTTCCCCCACAAATACTTCTACTCTCTTAAGTGAATGGGCTGTGACCGGGAGTGTATCCAAATCTATTCATGTAATACATCGCTTAACTGGAAGCCAGCCTTCTGGCTGTCTCACCGTTTTCTTTCTTTCTTTTTTTTTTAAAGACACCTTGGGATTAAATTCTTTGCTAGAATGTAGAAGAAGGTCTTCCTACTCATTCCTTTATGAGACAAGAGCCAATAAACAGTTTTGGTGGAGTCCTTGTTATTTTCCCCATGTACATGGGCATGAATGCACGTGTGCAAATACACACTTTGTCTCATCTTTCTTGTCCTGTCTTTGTTCCTGAACTCAAGGACAGTTCCTGCGGCAACAGAGGACTGTTTCCACCTGCTGTCACTCTGATTTGATTATATGTTAAACTCAAACTAGTGTGTGCAAGGTAGCAGCTCCCTGGGATGCTGTCCTATCTTCCCAGCTGAGCCAGGGCCAGTCCTTGGAAAGGAGACTGTCAATGACCCTACAGGGTCTGATAGGGAATAGATGAAGGAGGCAGTGCCTGGGGGCTTTTTCCTAAATCAGCAGGAAGCAGGCTGATGTCCTAGACTGCTGAAAGGGAGCCCCATCTTTCAGGTGGGCTGGAAAGTAGAGGTCCTAAAGGCCTCTTTCCCCAAAGCTCCAAGCTTTGGCCCGCTTCCAATATGGATAATTACATTCCCCTTTCCTAAATACTCCCTGCAGCTTAAACTGGATGCAGGATTCTTCTTTTCTGCCCTAAAACACTGCAACATTGCTCTGTGGCTATTAAACAGCTGCCACGTCCCATCCCTGAGGAGGCTGAAGGGAATCGAGTGGGTCATTTATAAAGCCGGTGAAGTGCTTGGGGATGAAAGTGCTCAATATCCTCCAAATGCAGCCTGGGGTGGTTAGGCTGGCGGTCAAATACCAAAGCAGATTAAGCCGGTAATCCAAATGTAATCGCTGGGGGATGGCCTGCCCTTCAGCCTCTGCCCCCCTGGACATGCTGTGTTCTTCTGGGGCTGGTTTGATGTTCCGATCATTGTTATGGGGCCCTTCAGGTTTTTCCCCTATGACTACATACAGCACGCATTGTGCGGGGTGGGAATGAATAGCATTGAGAGGGTTGAAAAAAATATGACACTACTATGCTTATTAACACCGACTGGAAGAACTCTATCCTACACAGATGCGCTATTGGCAAATTACTTTCTGCATTCTTCTAACAGAAAACCAGTTTATCCAATTATCAAATTTGTATAGTTAGCTGGAAAAATGGAAACAATTCCCATTTATGGCTATAATAACCCTGTCCATATTTTACTTCATAGAGTGCTCAAGCTGATGTTAGTTCAGGCCCTGAGATTGTTTATACTTAAAAATGAATAATAAACAGTATTTTGCAGCTGGCAGGGGTAAGGTGGAGTGGTTGGAGATGGATAAGAAAAGGATCGGCTGTTCAAAAAGGGCCCAGTGGTTTGAATGGGGTGTTCCTGTCTGTCCATCTCTGTTCTGCTCCTACCAGCCCCTACTCCGGTCATTCCGGGGAAAACAAAATTTAGTAAGAAGAATAGAAAGCAGGATTAAACATCCTCAACTCCCAATACTATGTTATTGTGGATTAAAGCATGGGCTCTTAACCAGGCAGACTCAGGCTTAAATCCTAACCCAGAAACTAACCAGCTACGGAATTCTGAGCAAGGTGCTTAACCTCTTAGAGGCTCCGTTTTTTTTCTGACTGTAAAAGAGGACAACAGCGCACACCTCATCAGGTGGTCATGAGGATGATTCAGTGAGATAACTCACGTAAAGCACTTAGCACGGTGTCCAATAAAAGTTATGGTATTAATACCATTATTAGGTCAACTTCAGCCAAACAATGTTCTCCTCTCAATCTCCATTTCTGCTTCTAAGAAAAAAGGAGTTTGTAGGCCACTGTCTATTCCCTACCCGCCAAGAGGAGAAGTGACAGGTTAACGTGGGATGCTACAGATGAAGGCACCTAAACTTGTTTTTCATTTTAACTTCACGTCCAAGCACAACTAAGAGGCCTGGGGTTATTTGTTTGCCTGTTTTTATGGCCACAGCAGCTACAGCTGTTTTATTTGCTCTGAGTAGCAGAGAGAGGTGGTGCCGGGGGCTGGGGGAGAGTAACTCCAGCTAGTCTCTGGCCTGGCAATGGTGGTGGTTAGCCCACGTGACCTCTGCTTTCATAAGCTCGCCCCTGTTAGGCATTCCAAGGCTGTCACCCCCTGGGAGCGCTATAAATTACAATGCATTGTAAGGATATTACTACTGTATTGGTTTCCACCAAATCAGTGTCATATGCTAAACACATCAAGATTTTTAATAGCACCAGACTAAACCAATTGGGACTGGAGCCCAAGCAGCTCATAATAAGGAGGGATCAACACTTCACTCTGTGACTGAACATGCGCAGGACACACATTTTAAGACTGGAGACTAAGAAAATGCAAACCAGTGTAATCCATGTTGTCGGTTCTCAACATTTATGAGCTGTCAGAAAAAGGGAAAACGAAATTCCCTTGTCGATACTACCTGTCGATCAGGCCCAGGAAGAAATTAAAGTCAAGAAAATAACCCAACCCATGATTCCATCACTGGTCTTAGCATTTCAGGTGGAACTTAATAAAGAGACCAACTCCCTCTGCTGACAGCCTCAGGCCCTGGGTCAAAGAAGCAGCTACCTAGCTCTGGGAAGTCAGTTAATGCTGATGTGCATACCTGGGCACAGAGGATGAACAAATCAAATACTTCCCAGAAATCTGAGCTGGAGCCCCTATTCGTGAGCCTAGTCTTAGAGGAAAAGAGTTGCAGGAGTGAAAACAACAATGCTGCAAAATCCCCATTTCTACTCCCAACCCCTTTTGATCCAGGCATTCTCCAAGGTAAGGGTCAGATTTCACAGTGCCACCTCTGTGGCCACATGAGTAGCTGCTGCCTCTGATGCTGGCTTGCTCCTGATGTGGCTTCAGAAAACAAACAAGCAAAACAACTACAGTTAAAGCCTGCCCTTACCTCTACTCACTCAGCCTATAAAAGGCTCACTTCCGGCTCTGTCTTCCCTATATAGTTCTCACTGACAGTTTCCCTACAGGAGACTTATGCTCTCATTTGTCTGGGGGTCAGGTGGAGTTTACTAGTCCAGCAGACACCCACTCCACCTCTGGTGTCCAGCCCTGACATCACATCATTCTCAGGAACAATCTTGCCTCAGGTTGGAAGTGTTTACCTGTGCTAGGTCACCCCAAGTGTTCCTGAGGGCCCACTGGGAGCCCTTGTCACTTACCAAGTAGTTCGCCTGACTTCTCATCGTATTCTTCGGCCATTTCCTTTCCATCTGGGAACAAATAGTGCACCTTCCTTCTCCCTATGCACAAAGTAGAGAGAGTCGCTTACCCCCAAGCCGCTTCTTGCCTTGCACCTTGCACATCGAGGGATCTACCCGGGAAACACCAAGAGCCTTGGGCTTGGACATGAGAAACCCTTCCAGAGCTCCATGAACTCCTTGCCAACCACTGCTCACCATTACTTTAAGACATGTATGGGGATGTATTTCCTTTCCGCGGCTTTCTCTGAACGTGTCTTTGCTCTGCTGTTCCCTCTACCAGCAAAGTTCCATCCTTCTGTTGAACTCCTCAGCCTTCAAAATCCAACTCAAATGTCACTCCACTGGGAAGTCTTCAGCCACCTTGGCAAAATGCATCACTTCCTTATTTGTTTGTGCCTCCCTAGTATTCTATTCATATTCATAGTGGAGCATTTATCACATAGTATACTTTTTAAAAAAAGCATCCTGTCTCCCCAGGAACAGTGCCACATTTATCTTTTTCTCCTCAGTTCTTAAAACCAAGCCTATGTGGGGGCGCCTGGGTGGCTCAGTTGGTTAAGCATCTAACTTTGGCTCAGGTCATGATCTCGTGGTTCACGAGTTCGAGCCCCGCATCGGGCTCTGTGCTGTCGGCTTGGAGCCTGGAGCCTTCTTCAGATTCTGTATCTCCTTCTCTCTCTGACCCTCCCCTGTTCACACTCTGTCTCTCTCTCTCCCTCAAAATAAATAAACATTAAAAAAAATAAAAACAAACAAACAAAAAAAACCAAGCCTATGTGCTCAGAATATTTAAGTGGGTTTCCTGACCAAGCACTCCTTCTAGCCATGCCATTGCTCTGCCTTCTACACATCTCTAGGCCATTCCTAGCACACAGCCACATAATGTTAGTCCTTATATGTTTTCTTCATGGTATTTACCTTGGTTATGATTTACATTTGTGTGATTCTTTGATTACTGCCTGTCTCTATCAGATAGGTTTCATCCCTCTTGCCTATGGTTTCCCTAACATCAAGCATAGTACCTGGGATATACCAGGAGCTCAACTAAATATTAATTGAAAGAATAAATGAACACTGATTCAACTTTCATTGAAAGAATGCAAGAATCCATGGGTGCCTGGGTGGCTAAGTCGGTTAAGCATCCAACTTCAGCTCAGGTCATGATCTCGAGGTTCATGAATTTGAGCCCCACGTGAGGGCTCTCTGCTGTCAGCAGGGAGCCCACTTCAGATCCTCTGTCTCCTTCTCTCTCTGCCCCTCTCCCACTCACATTCTCATTCTCTCTCTCAAAATAAACAAACATTAAAAAAAAAAAAGAATTCAAGAATCCAGGAGAGTCTCCTAGCCCAACTCTTCCACCTATATAATAGTCATAAGCTGATAGAAGTAGGTTCCTTAGTGAGCCTAATAACAGGGGACAGGTACCCAACCTACACTTGATGAATAGGAGCCCCAGGGACCTTGAGCAGCTAAAGGAGTCACTCTCTGATCTACCAAGGCTTTTCCCATGTAATTCACTCCTCTGGACACAGTTCCCTTAAGTCACTCCTAGCTTGTATTCTGGGGAAACTCACCCCCAAATTTGCAAAGCCTCTTAGCATGCCCCTAGGTTATAGTGCCCTCAATCATCTGGATGGCTCATAGAGCTGGAAAGGGTTTTCCTGTCAGGAGTGGGGTACAAGGTGCTGCCTGTGAGTAGCTGAGGGTGTGGCCTGACCCTCTTCTCCCCCTGGAGTTCATCTTGAGTCCAGGCAGGGTGCAGTGCTTACTAGTGGCTGGCACTTTACATGTTTCATCGCATTTGATTCTCACAGTGACCCTATGTGCCCCCACTATGTGTTTCATAAATGAGGAAAATTGAGGCATAAGGGTCATACACCTTGTCCAATCTCATAAAGCTGTGAAATGACAGACCTGGACCTAAGCTCATTTGAGGCCAAAATCCATGCTCTAATAACATACTAGGAAAATGCGCATAGCTTTAAATATTTGTAAGGTTGAACACTGTTCCAAGGGTTTATTGGTCGTTTCTAGTGAATTACCTGTTTAGGTCTTAGCTTATTTTATTTGGGTATTCATCTTTTTTTACTGATCTGATTGAACTTTATATTAACCCTGAATCATATATGTTGCAAATATTCTGTTTCAATTGCTTTTTAACTTTGTTTAAAAATTTTTTTTAACATTTATTTATTTTTGAGACAGAGAGAGACAGAGCATGAACAGGGGAGGGGCAGAGAGAGAGGGAGACACAGAATCGGAAGCAGGCTCCAGGCTCTGAGCCATCAGCCCAGAGCCCGACGCAGGGCTCGCACTCACAGACCGCAAGATCGTGACCTGAGCTGAAGTCGGACGCTCAACCGACCGAGCCACCCAGGCGCCCCTTAACTTTGTTTAAAGTGGGTGTTCCCAGGGGCGCCTGGGTGGCTTGGTCGGTTAAGCGTCCAACTTCGGCTCAGGTCATGATCTCATGGTCCGTGGGTTCGAGCCCCGCATCGGGCTCTGTGCTGACAAGCTCAGAGCCTGGAGCCAGTTTCAGGTTCTGTGTCTCCCTCTCTCTCTGCTCCTCCCCTGTTCATGCTCTGTCTCAAAAATAAATAAACGTTAAAAAAATTAAAAAAAAAATAAAGTGGGTGTTCCCAAACGATTGTTTAATTTTTATTATAGTCAACTATTTTTTTCCTTTCTGGTTACTACCCAGGAGTTGTGCTTAGAATATCCTCCCTTACCCAAAGATTATATAATTATCTGTACTTTCTTGTGATGCTAACAAAAAAACAAAATCCTAGATGATGAAATATTTGTTTAGATACTATCCTGTGACCAAAGGAACTGAAAGCAGATACTCAAACAAGTATTTGTATACCCATGTTCACAGTAGTAATATTCACAATAGCTAAGCAAGCGGAAACAACAAGTGGAAGTGGAATGGGGGAATTGGTTTTTGACAGGAACAGAGTTTCAGTTGAAGAAAATGAAAAAGTTCTAAAGATGGATGGATGGATGACTGTACCATAACATGAATATACTTCATGCCACAGAACTGCATCCTTAAACATGGTTAAAATGGTAAAAGCTATGTTATCTGTTTATTTTTTTTGAGACATAGAGAGACACACACACAGCATGGGGGGGGGGGGTAAGGGCAGAGAGAGAGAGGGAGACACAGAATCTGAAGCAGCCTCCAGGCTCTGAGCCATCAGCACAGAGCCCAACCGGGGGGCTCGAACCCACAAACCGTGAGATCATGACTTAAGCCGAAGTTGGACGCTTCACCAACTGAGCCACCCGGGCGCCCCATATCTAGTTTTTAAAATAAGACCAAAACCACTGCTGTATGAAATAATGTCCAAAATCTTTAGCTCGGCATAGGAGATCTATCACAACATACTCCAATTTATCTAAATTCCCTCTTCATGCCCCACCATTTCTCCTCACTGCTCCTTAAGAGCACTTTTATTCACCCTTACAGCCTGGCACCTGACAAGGTGTGTGTGTGTGTGTGGGGGGGGGGGGGGTTGTTCTGACTGGGTGAGTGCTTCGGCCTCCCTGAATGTTTTGTCATTCCCGTATTAATGAGGCGTATACTCTCACACTGCCACACCTTTCTTTACATGTGAGTCATTCCTCCTGGTACAGCCATCCCCTCTTCTCCACTTAGCAAACACATATTAATTCTTTAGGACGTATTAACATCACCTCTTCTGTCAGGTCTTCTTTCAAAGAAACGATCATTCCCCCCTTTGTGCTCTCATAGCACTTTTATAAAGATTCCAACTTCTATTTAACACACACTCTCATTTATTTACGTTTTTTCCCCTCTCTGCTCTAGTACATACCTCAGCACATAGTAAAAGCCTCCCTAAATGCTGCGTGAATGAACGAGCAAATGAGCAGGTGATGTTAATTTACATGCTTCCCTGATTGGCCTCTGCCTACAGATGTGCGCCTCTACTGGTATCCTAAAAGCTACAAAGATTCAGATCTAATTCATTCTGGCTGCCAAGTGGGTCCAGGAAAGGGCTCTGAAGCACTGGGGGTCCTATATCCGCCAATCCTAGGGTAAGAGAAAGTCAAGACTCCATACCCCTATGCCCACCTTTTCCAGGCACAGTCCTGGGGCCCTCGCTCTGTTTTCCCTACAGAAAAAACATTAAGAAGTTCACTTACAAACATATTACAGCTGAAAAGGACCTCAGAGGTAGCCCATCCAGCTCATTTTAGATAAGGAAAACGAGGTCCAAGCAAGTAAATAGGCTGTGATTTAACGGCAGAGAGGTAACTAGATCCTAGGTCTCCCGCCTCTTCCTGACGCCAGGCTGCGTTCAGTAACAGAACCCGCGCTGACTGGACGGGGTGGGGAGGGCTAGGGCTGGTCTAAAACACTCTTGGATTTCAGCTTCCTCTTCTACAAAATGGGGTGGAAAATTAACAGCCTCTCGGGCAGCTGCAGGGAGCAAATGCCATAACGAATGTGAAGGAACTTATTAGTAACAGAATTCAGAGCTGGGCGAAGTGGTGTAGAGGAAACTAGGAGGCGTCCAGAGACGCGTGTTCCAGTCACGTCATCTCTTTGGGCCTCAGTTTCCTCATCTGCCAATGAGGGACTGGGCCTGTCTGGCGGCCGCGGCCCTTCCAGCTCGACCGTCCCAGGCTCTGAGGCCCTTCGCGGAGGTGCCAGCGCGGAGGGCTGGACCCTGGGGGAAAAGGACTAGGGAGCTCGTGAGGGGTCTCGAGTTACCGTCCTGCAGCAGCGCCGTCTTCTCGGCGGTCCGGAGACTCTCCAACCAACCGGTTACCGCCATCTTCCCCGCGCCCAGCCAAGCGCCCCGGCCGCTGCCATGGCAACCATTCCGCCTACGGTCACTTCCGGCTGACCCGGAAGATGTTCTGAGCATTTACCCCTCCCCCCCACCCCCTCCGGCCCCCGACTTCCCACCCACCACGCCCTTCGTCCGCTCTCATTGGCTGCCCTGGTAAGTGGTTTACTCCAGCCCACCCGCGGGGCCTGAAGTTGACCCCACCTGGGACCGAATCACTGCAATGGGCAGGGGTCCTTAGGTCAGGGTGCGGACACTCCAGCCCTCCTCTGGCCTCCAGCTGGGAGTGCCTGGCGCGCGCCAGCTGCGCTCGCGGCGGGTGCCCCACAGCTGCCTGTCGTCTCCACCCCCAGCTGTGAGGCCGCGGCTCCTCTAGTCTCGGAAGGCGCCCCACACCTGCTGCTGCCTTGCCCTGTCTCCCCGCACCTGCGGGGCTGAGCACCCCCGTGACGGGAGGTCCGCGACCAGGGCAGGTGTAGGGCGTTCCCCCGCCTCCCTAACACCCTGCTCTCCCAGGGTTTCCTATGCGGGTCTGTGATGGGGTAGAGAAAGATCATGTGGGGTTTATATGCAGATTCCCCCCAGTCCGTCAATCCTCTTGGGAGCCCAAGTAAAGATGTAGCTCCATTTCCTAGCCTAGCATCTCCTGTTGGTAGAGCCCTTTCAAAGTGGGATGCAGCAGGGCAGACACTGCGCTGAATCTTTAGAGCAACCCCTCCGAGGAATATCATTTTGTACCACTCAGAAGTTCCTTAATAGTCCCATCCTTCCCTTTATTTTCCCTAGTACTCTGACATTGAAAGGCTGGTGAGTGCTAGGCTAAACTGCTAAAGTTCAGTTGGGTTTGAGATACCCCAAGGAACTGGGCTACTACTGCCCCCAAACCCTGGTCATTAGAGACACCACCTCCATAGGCAAAGGGTTGGGTAACCTCAATTCTGGGTTTCCACGTGATAGTTGCCCTGATCAAATCTAAAACCTAAAGGCCAGGATCCGGCCATCCCTCAATGGACCCCAGGGGCATCTTGAAGGCATTTCCCAAGCGGAAGAAAATTCACGCCGATCCATCATCAAAAGCACTTGCAAAGATTCCCAAGCAAGAAGATGGAGAAGCAGGAGGTGAGCAGACTCACCCTCAGAACCCTCATGTACTTGAACCCTTAGGATTCCTATGTTGCTCATGTCTAGACTCAGATATTAGAGCTGATTCTGCCCACCCACGGACTACAGGTTGGTTTGTATCTCCCTTGCACAAGGCTTGGGCCCCAGTCTTTAACAGGCCACTTGCTCTATTAATAGTAGGTGTCTATTAATACTTGTTGAAAGAATAAATAAATGAAGTGATATATAGGATACCTACAATGTGCTAGACACTGTTCTAGATTACATGAGGGAACAGGACATATCAAAATCCTTGCCCCTTACATCAAGTGATGGTCCGTGGGAAAATTAACTGTATGTTTGTGGCAGAATTCCCCAGAAGGCTGGCTGTCTAGATGGAAGAAAAATGATTGTTTGGGGGCACAGGACTGTAAAAGGTTCATTCGGATCATATCTGACAGTTATGACATATATGACAGTTATCATATCTGACAATAGGCATCTGGATGTCCCTTACACAGAATGGCTGAGCTCCCTGCGGGCCCATGTTGTGCCCAGTGGCATTGGGCGAGCCCGGGCAGAGCTCTTTGAGAAGCAGATTATCCAGCACGGTGGCCAGATATGCACTGCCCAGGCCCCAGGCGTCACTCACATTGTGGTGGATGAAGGCATGGACTGTGAGCGAGCCCTCCGCCTCCTTCGACTGCCCCGGCTGCCCCAGGGCGCTCAGCTGGTGAAGTCCACCTGGCTAAGCCTGTGCCTGCAGGAGAGGAGGCTGGTGGACACGGCAGGATTCAGCATCTATATCCCTAACAGGTGGGTTGGCTCCAGTCTTTCCTCAGTGTTTTCTGGCAGCATCCTGAGCTCTCCTCTTGGGCTATTCAAAATAACTTTCATTGTCTTAATCGGACACATTAGAAAACCAAGATCTCAAAGTAGAGTATTAGGAGCAGAGGTAGGGCCAGACCTTTGGGATCTTAACTTGCCATCACCATCCCTGCAGGTACCCGGACCAACCACACGTCAGCAAGGCAGACCAAGACTTTTCTGCTCCTCCTGGAGCCCATGAGGCTCTGCTCAGGACAGCCCTCTCTCCTCCCTCTCCTCCCACGAGGCCTGTGTCTCCTCCCCAGAGGGCAGAAGAGGCCCTGAGCACCCAAGCCCAGGTCAGGAGCCTCCCAGCCCTCACAGCTCCCTTCCCCTGGGAACTAGGTCACAGAAACAGGCAGGGCCTGGTGGTGGTTCAGAAAGTCCTAGACCCCTGAAAGAGGAAGGACCTCTTTCTTATGAGGCCATTTGGCTCTTCCCAACATCCACCATGTCTGCATTTGGCCAGGCCACATCTACCACATACCACTGGGAATTCTAGGACTGGGCACTGGGGGAAGCCAGGTGGAACATGGCCCCACACTTAAGGAGGTGCAGGTCTGACTCATCCCTGGGTCTGACTAGGAGGCTCAGCCCCCACCTTTGAGGAGCTCTTTGGGGGGGCGTGAACTTATTGTCTCATCTCTTTCCCCCTCAAGCCTGGCTCTGATGATGAAACCAGTGATGGGGAAGAGAACCAGGTTAGCGCAGCTGATCTGGAAGCCCTTATCAGTGGCCACTACCCCACACCCCTTGAGGGAGATGATGAACCAAGCCCAGCCCCTGAGGGCCTGGATAAGTGGGTCTGTGCACAGCCTTCGAGCCAGAAGACAACTAACCACAACCCCCACATCACAGAGAAGCTGGAAGTGCTGGCCAAAGCCTACAATGTTCAGGGAGACAAGTGGAGGGCCCTGGGCTATGCCAAGGCCATCAATGCCCTCAAGAGCTTCCACAAGCCTGTCACCTCCTACCAGGTACCCGGGGGCCAGTGCAGGGTATGCGGGGAGATGGGGGGCCTTCTGTTTACTGGCCAGAGGTTGATGGTGGCACCAGTCACAAGGGGGATTGGGTGGAATGCTTAAGATTTTATGATGTCTGAGACTTCCACAAAAGAAAATGGGGATATTGATGAAAGCAGATTGACAAAATCTTGATAATTACAGAAGTTGCTGACAGGTACTTGGGGCTCATTGTACTGTTCTATTTTGGAATTTTTTCCATAGTAAATAGCTTTTAAAAAGTTTAGACTCCGGAGGCCAACAGACCAGAGTTTGAATTCTGGTTCCCATCATTCGCTGTGTGATTCCAGGCAAGTTACTTAAACCCTTAGATCAAGGAAAAGGAACTAAGTAAGAAGAGTGAGAAACTCAGGTGTTCCCATGAGGACCAAATGAGATGCTCGCTGTCGTGCAGTAAGGCCCGACACGCAGTCAGACCTCAGTAAATGTCTGCCCTCACTGTTGCGAGGGCAATGGTGACTGGGATCGTCACTACTGCCTTTTCTCTACTTCCTGTGCTCGCCTCCATCCCTCTGAGAACCAAAAGACAAGTTTCCCAGCCCATTCTATCCTAACTTCTCATCTTCAGTTGTGCCCACGCTTTACACAGCCATCAGTTGCCAACTAGCCAGGTTGGCCTTCACTCAGATACCTGCTGAAGGAGTCTGCTAGCCTACCACTGGCTCTGCACCTGCCGTCTTCTCATTCTTCTTTTCTACCTCTGCCTCCTCTTCCCCAGGAAGCCTTCAGTATCCCCGGGATTGGAAAGCGGATGGCCGAGAAAATCGTAGAGATCCTGGAAAGCGGGCATCTGCGGAAGCTGGACCATATCAGTGAGAGCGTGCCTGTCTTGGAGCTCTTCTCCAACATCTGGGGAGCTGGAGCTAAGACTGCCCAGATGTGGTACCAGCAGGTACCTGTCCCTGCACCTACTTCAGTTTTGCTCTTTCTCAGAGGTCCTGCCCCACAGTTCTCATACCCTGTACTCTGATGGGAATGAACCCAGACTATAGTGAGACCACTTTTCAAGGGGATTAGGTCTCCCGGCTTCCAGAACTGCCCTGTTGCTTGGTAGCCTTGAGGCATTAATCTGTTGTGTAGGCAGAGATAAGAAGTATGTTTCTCTGTCTCCCAGACCAGCAAGGGCCTTCCTGAGAAGACCAGGACTCAGGGCTGAGTATCCAGATCAATGGTTCCCCGATCTGGCCATGCCCGGAATCCCCCAGACCGATGGATTCGTGAACCATTATTTTAGGGTTGTGGGAGGGCTGGATTGGGGTGTGTCTCCCGTGCTCCCTACCTTTCTTGAGTCCCACTGATTAGAGACCCGACCACTCCTGGGGTTGGTCCTACCTCAAACCTTCCTTGGAGTTTGGGGGTGATGGTAGCCTTGTGTATGTGCTCACTCACTGCCCCTCCATTGGTCCTGGCTGCTCACAGCCTCCTCATCTGGCTTCTTTTTTCCAGGGTTTCCGGACCCTAGAAGACATCCGCAGCCAGGCCTCCCTGACTACCCAGCAGACCATTGGCCTGAAGCATTATGATGACTTTCTGGAACGCATACCCAGGGAGGAGGCTGCAGAGATTGAACAGACAGTAAGCAGGTGCCCCAGAGCAGTGAGGAGCCTTGCTATAAGCTCATGGCCTGGCTCAAAGTCAGGAACACCTGATCCCTCAGCCGGGAAGTCAGAAGAAGCTGTGGAACAGCAGAGGTTGGGACCAGTGAGGAAAGAGCAAGTTGAGACTGAAGCTGGAGGGGAGGGTGGCTTTGGTAGGGAAGGGCTGCAACACCAGGTCTCTGGATTAGGGTAGAGTGAACATGGGCAGAGATGCTAGAGTGATGTTAGGACTGGGTTAACGTTTGGGCTGGATTAGAGGTGGAATATGGTCAGAACTACTTGAGGATATTGGGGTTTGAACTGGGCCAGGTCTGGGTCAGGGCAGAGGTACTTAATGTTTTTTGATTTACAAACTTTTCTGAGAACCCGATGAAAACTATAGACTCTTTTCTCTCCAAAATTTGTACAAATGTACAAAGTTGTTTTTTTTTTTATCTCTTTCCAGAGGTAAGGGCCTTCTGAAGGCTCCCCCACCCACCCCCCCACCAACCTGAGACTGGTTCAGGGTGTGGGTTAAAGTTGGTGTAGAAGCACAGTGCCAGTACAGTTAGGTTTGGGGTTAGAGAAAAGCTAGGTTGAGTTAAGGTTAGGCCCGAATTAAGAGTAGGGTTTTCTTAACATTGGATGCTTTTAGTTAAGATTTGTCATTGTCCTAGAAATAAGATTTGGCCAACATTAGGGTTTGGTTTAGCGTTGGATTAGAGAGTAAATTCGTATAAAACCTAGATTAGAGAGAGACTAGGGTGTATTTAGGATTAGATATATCATTTGTTCAGTCAGCTTCAGGATTATGGGGTGGTTGCTGTGGGCAAGGTTTGCTACTTTGGAGTCAGATTCTGATCAGGTAGGACTCTGTGGAGACCCTGGCCCAGTTTAGTTAAAATTAGCCTCCAGCTCCACTCCAGGCCACTAGGCCACGGGACTATGAGACTGGCGCAAGATAGATGGACAGGCCCTTTTGTCCACCCATCACCAGACCTTGGTGCTAGTAATGACGCCGTCACTCAGCCACGGTGTCCAGGCACAGAGAATGTCCCAGTGAGCTTCCAGCCCCCAACCCATTCGAACAGCAGTGGCTTCCCACCTGGCCTGCTCCCCCCACTTAAGGGCTCCAGCTTTAGGAGTTTTTGATGGGATTACTCATCCTAGGTCTCCTCCCATCCTCTTGGGAGGCTCAAGAAGGGACTGAGAGGATTAGCAGAGCCATGCCTGTCAGGAGAATTGAGGTGTCCTGGCTGGAGTATCCAGGGCCCCAGAAATCTCAGTGTCCTGGGGTAGAGGCGTGGAGGTCATCTGCATATGAAAGGCTTCAGTGTCTCTGGGGTGGAGGCTAATGGGCTTTTTCCTCTCAGTGAGGGTTGATCCTTCAGCTGACAGCCCCGTCTTGATTCCCTCTGCACCGAGCCCATTCCTCCAAGTAAGGGTGTGAGTATTGGCTCAGAATTGCCTCCCTCTTTGCTTTCTTTCTTTTTCTTTACTATAGGTGAGGTTGCATTTCTAGGCTCCATTTCCCCCCAGGCCTCAGCCTGGGGCACCCCACTAGCCACCTGATGAAGCCTCAAGCCCCAACTCACACTCTGCTCTAAGCTCCAAATCCATACCAGGCCTTGGAGGGCTTCCAGGCACCTGACCCTTTGTCCTAAGCAGACATACCCAGGCATAGGGTTTGGGGCTGAGGCCAAGAGAAGGGTGTCTCTCTGCTTTTAAAGAGCTCCAGGAGGAAAGATCAGTGTCTTTCCTCAGAATCAGAGCATACACCTCTTAGATCCCTCTTCAGGCCGCCTCTGGTGGTATGAGCACGAGGTTTTCTCTTCTGTCCTAGGGAAGCTGGAGAACTGCCATTCCGCAGGGTAGATCTCTGACATCTCCTCCTTTAGTCTTTCCCTCAGGCTCCTGTGATGCGACCAGGGATTGGTTCGGGGCATAAGCCGGAAGTGTGGGCTCCTGGGTCGGGGAAGGCTCTTGTGCTGTCAAGGGGGACGAACTCCTTGCAGGGCTTGAGGCCCACAGGCCCTCCCCCCTGCCCCTCTGCTCTTTCTCAGGTCCGGGAATCAGCTCAGGCCTTCACCCCTGGGCTGCTGTGTGTGGCATGTGGTTCTTACCGACGCGGGAAGGCAACTTGTGGCGATGTGGATGTGCTGCTTACTCACCCGGATGGCCGGTCTCACCAGGGCGTCTTCAATCGCCTCCTTGACAGCCTTCGGCAGCAAGGTATAAGCTCCATCTCTGGGTGAGCAGGTTGGCTCCAGGCAGGGCAGGGCGAGGCTAGCCGACCCCCAGGAGGGAGGGCCTCAGAGTTGCAAGCTCTCGGCAGGAAGCAGGGGAAGGTGGCTTCATGAGAGTGCCACCTCTCCCTTGTGGCCAGAGCCAGTTCAGGGCAGAGATGAAACAGTCCACCACCCCTCCACTTAGTAATAGGTCCTCAATACTGCCCGCAGGTTAATTGCTTGATCTCACCTTTCTGTGACACTGCAGGGGCCATGGGGAGGAATGGCCATGCGTGTTTTAAGGAGGCAGGTGCAGAGAGGGCAAGGTTGCCCAGCAAAGAAATTCACCCGCAGGGAATGGAGGAACCAGGGATGAACAGGAGAGACCTGGGAGGACGGGGCAGCCCAAGCCTGGCTCCCTGCCCTCCCAGCAGCCTTCCCGTGTTGCGCCAGGGTTCCTGACGGATGACCTGGTGAGCCAGGAGGAGAACGGCCAGCAGCAGAAGTACTTGGGTGTGTGCCAGCTCCCAGGGCCGGGGCGGCGGCACCGACGACTGGACATCATCGTTGTGCCCTACAGCGAGTTTGCCTGCGCCCTGCTCTACTTCACTGGCTCTGCCCACTTCAACCGCTCCATGAGGGCTCTGGCCAAGACCAAGAGCATGAGCTTGTCGGAGCATGCCCTCAGCACCGCTGTGGTCCGGGACAGCCGAGGCCGCAAGGTGGGGCCTGGCCGAGTGCTGCCCACTCCCACTGAGAAGGATGTCTTCAGGCTCTTAGGCCTACCCTACCGAGAGCCAGCCGAGCGGGACTGGTGACCCGCGGCTGGGGGGAAGGGGGACTGCCCCACCTGGCCATCCAGTGCTTGTCTCCAGCCTTAGTGGGCTGAACCTCACTACGTCAACAGCCTGGGCCTGAGGGAAAGGGCCAGCCTGGCTCCCACGTTCTGTCCAGCCCTCTCCTCAACAAGAGCAGACTGCTGGCCTTCTGCCTCACCACTGCCTCTGGTGGAGTTCTGGACACGCCCCCCTCCCCCCCCCCCCCCCCCCCCCCCCGCCTCATTGTAAGCAAGAACAGCTGCTGGTGTGAAGCCAGTTTCCTGTGCTGAAGGCCCAGACACCCCCACTTCCCTGCCCAAGGAGGGTCTCTCTGCTGGGGGCAGGATGGGGGCTGCAGGGGAGGGGCAAGCAGCTGTAGCTGAGCATCACCTAAGACCCTTTGGAGCAAGAGAACAAGCCGTTTCACATGTCCTCCCTCCCCCTAGCCCGCTTCCTGTGCAGCTGGAGGTGTGGGGACGGGGTGACCAGGCTTGGGGAGGATAGCATTTGAAGGCCCAGGGGTCCAGTAAAGTGCACTTGACATTCAGCCTGCTTGGTGTCTGTGAACTGCTGCAGTCCCTGCCTGCCTTCAACCCGGGCAGGGATGGAGATGGGAGCCAAATGGGAGCCCAGAAAGGCAAGTTAACTGCTCTCCAGAAGGGCTGACTTAAGTCCACTCCTGAGCTCAGAAGGGGGGGCAGAGATGGACGGGTAAAAGGGAGAATTCATGGAGTCAGGCATTAGGAGTGCCTGTCTCCGCGTTAGCATCTCTTGTGGGCCCTGCCCTAGAACAGGCTATCAGGACGTAAACAAAGGTGACAAGACTTACTAGGAACTGGTGACTTGTGCTACCAGCAGTGCTGAGGCAGTCAGACGAGGTTGCGTGGAGGGGAGGGGAAGGCTGGCAGGGAAATAGCCTGCCTGTTTGGGGAAAACTAAAGAGCCTACTCTAGAGACGATGCTGTATGCCAAGACTGGTGGAGGACTGGGAGTTGGGCTAAGGGGCTCAGTTTGATAGAGGGGATAGGAGCAAGTCCAGCTGGTGGGACCAGGATGGCACTTGGAGGTTGGACCTCGCAGGATGGAGAGTTTAGTGAGGGGAGTGGTGGGGTGGGGAAGAAGGTTTGGACATACCAACTATGAAGAATAATGTGCACAGGGCTGGAGGAGGTGGCTGTGTTGGGAGGAGCAGCAAGGGGCCTGGAGAGGCCTCCTGGCATGGGGGGTTTGGAAACTGAAGAGATGGGCGCAAGCCTGAGTGTGCTGGCTGGGAGGCAGGGCTGGGGGGCAGGTACTAAGTCCTGTGTCTCTGTCAGTAACTTGCAGGGTCTCAGAGCTGGCCTTTGTTGGCCTGATTTCGGTCAGGGGATGCCAGCATCCCGGCATAAGGATCCCGACTCTAGTTCAGAACTCAAGTCCAAGCCCTGGGGCCCCACCTGCACGGGGCATGCTGGGGAAGGAATCTAAAGCTCATGGAGTCTGGGAACCTTTTTCACAGCGTAGTACCAACCAGAGACAGCCACGTCAAAGGCCTAGAAGCCTCTGTGAGGGGTGAGTCCCTCGGAGCTTCTATTCCCAGGGAGGTGTGGCTGACTGGGGCCCGGAATGAATACGCCAGGCAAATTCCTGGCCCCTTAGGCTGCTTCTGGACCCTGCTTGCAAGCTCTGCCAGGTCTACTCTGAACCAGGCCCCCAATGTCTGCCATCATTCCCAGCAAGGGTCAGAGCTGGCAGAAACCCAAAGCCGGGAGTGTCCAGGTCCAAATGTGGAAGTTGCTTCTCTCCTTTTGCTTCCCACATAAATGCCCTGGCATCCTGTCCGGGCCCACAGTAATAGGGCCTCCAGGGCTGCAAGAGGGAACCAGTGGGTCACCGGGTGACTTGGCCAATTAACCACTTCCCATACACAGAAAGTCCCCAGAACTACAGAGAAGGATAGTGCTGCCTTCTGTGTCTGAAAACAGGGACCTGGCCCCTCAACCTCCTCCCAAGAGATTCAGAATTCCAAAGATTACCTTCAAACCAAGTCAACTCCTTGTGCCACCTCCTGGCAAGGACAACAGGAAATTGGGAAAGAAAGGAGAGCACCCACACCCTCCAGAGAAACCCATTCTGGAGGTGGTATCCTCTTGGCCACTCAGTCTGACACAGGAGCCTGGGATAAAAGCTGAGGGATGTGTTTCTATCTGGAGAAAGGCTGCTCAGTTTGGAGGAGGGGCTGGTTTTCCGAGTCCAAGCTAAGCAAAAAGTGTATTAGAAGGATCCCCAGGTACTTCAGAGCCTGAACTTGGTTTCTGGGTAGGCTTGCAGCCCAGTGCCCCATTCTGCCGGAAAGGGAGACTGAATTTTGGGGCCCCGGTGGGAACTGGCATCCTGTCTAGCAACTGAGCACCCCAAAACTACCACCCAATCACCATCTGGTCCCAAGGAGGAGGAGAAGGGCCCACAAGCCTGCTTCTCACCCCTATCCCAGCTGTCGTCACTCTGTCTCAGAGCCAGAGTTGTCCCTGGCCAGATCACATGTACAGTAGGCAGAATAACGGTCCCCCAAAGATGTCTACATCCTAAAACTTAGAACCTGTGAGTATGTTATCTTACTTGGCAAAAGACATTGCAGATATGATTAAAGTTAAAGATTTTGAGAAGAGATGATCCTGTGGGCCCAATCTAATTATGAGTCCTTAGCAGAAAACCTACACAGAGAGATGTAACAACAGAAGGAAGGTCAGAGAGATGTGATGTTTCCGACTTTGAAGATAGAGGGGCACTCATCAAAGGATGTGGGCAGCCTCTAGACACTGGAAGAGGTGAGAAGACAGAGTCTACTCTACTCTAGAGCCTCCATAATGGAACACAGACCTGGAAACACCTCAACTTTATTCTGGTGAGACCTGCCTCAGACTCCTTAACAGGAGTGCTGTGTGGTGATAACTGTGTTGTTCAAAGTCACTGAGTGTGTGGTGATTTGTTACTGCAACAATATAGAGAGTCAGTAGACTGGACATGTCCTGGCCTCTCCCTTTCTAGTGAGTGGAAGGACCTGCTGTGAGGCACAGGAGGCCCCTGCAAGCGCAGCTGGGGTGTGGGGAAGGGTGGGAGCCTCACATGCCTGGAGGTGGGGAGGGTCAGATGGCAGGCAAAGCCCTGGGCCCCAGCCCTCTCCAATTGGCTGCCACCTGCTCAGTGTGGGCCTTCCTTAATTTCCGTTTCCCTCTGACATTTTGTGCCCAAGATACAGATCTCTCTGGGCTGCTCTGTCCCAGCCCCACCACGCTGGGAGCCCGATCTTTTCCCAGGGCCTGGGTGGGATGACATTGGCCTTGGTCCCAGACTTGCACTGAAAGTGGAACAAGATAAGGCCAAATTCTCCTCCTGGGTTCTGGATGCTCATGGCGGGGGGGTGGGTGGGTGGGGGGTGTGGGGGGGTGGGGAGGGGTGCAGGTGTGGGCACAGGGCCAAGAGCCTCCTGGCCTGAAGTGGACATGACAAGGTGGGCAAGTCCAGCCATGTCCTACCCTCCAGGTATCAAGGGCTGGGAATGGAGAACCCAGGCCCTTTGTTTTGCTTCTCCAGGATAGTTATGGGATTCCTGTCCCTTTAAATGGGATGGGCTGCCTTTTGCCAGGACTAGGGACCAGAACATGGAGAAGACACTGGCTTCACTCCCTTTCTTCACTCCAACAGGAGAGCCCCTTTCAGCCCCTCCCACCATCTCAGAGATGAGCCTCACATGGAAGCTATAGCTGTTGGGGCACGGGCTGCTACCCAGACTCTGCAGACACTCGGGAGCTACTCTAAGCCTTGGGCTCAGCCCCAAGACCTTTAGCCCCATGTCCATTCTGCCCTTCATTCCAGGCACCAGCCAGCTACTTTTCCAGAACCCATGAGCCACTGGGCAGCCCTGCTTCTGAGCCCTGGAACAGGGGGGTCCTCAGGGCCGAAGACCCAAAGCTGACCTGGACTCTGGGCCAGGCTTCATCCCCATTGTCTGAACCGGGGCCTCGACAAGCCCCGGGGGAACACACTGGGGGTCAGTGCAGAAGCTGAGCCCCAGGCTGTTTGACTCCATGTTCATTCGCCTGAGTGTCTAATGTGCATTCTGGACCCATGTTTGTGTACTACGAGTTCGGGATTTTGTATCTGTATGTGTGTGGGCAGCCCCACGTGTGTGTGGGTGTGCGCAGTGATGTAGACCTTCCTCCCTAGCACGTCCCTGTGTTGTCAAGGGCTCAGGCAGGGCCTGGGGGCTGGAAGGGCGGTCCGCGGAGTCCCCTGTAGTGCCCGGCAGGGACTGCAGAACGTGATGGGGCCCTGGCTGGCTCTGGACTCTGGGTCCTCGTGTCCGTGGAGGCGGCCGCAGGGCGGGCCGCCTGCGTCAGCCTTGAGCGGCCATCAATAGCGCGCGGTTAATTAATTTGATGGGAACAGCAGGGACCGCCGTTTGCATTTAGTGAAGTTCCAGGAACTTCCAACCTCATCTTCATAATTGGCCTCATAAATTGTAAGAAAGAGAGAGATCAGCAAAGCGGGAGGGAGGAGGGGCTGCCCGTCCGTCCTTATTTAATTTTATTGCTGAAATTCATCTTTTTAGCCTCCTCCGGAATCGGCTCTCCCTGCCGGATTTGCCTAATCATGATAAATTAATATTCATTTCCCCGCCTCTCACCCAGCTCCCGCGCTTGGATGGAGTTGAGCAGGGCTCCTTCCAGCCCCGTGGCCAGGCCTTGGTGGGAGCCTGAGGGGGTGGGGACCCCCGAAAAGAAAGCAGAAAAGAAAGCGCAGCCTGGGGAGGGGGGGAGGAGAGCCTGGGAGAAGAGGTGCCTCTGTTAGCGTGGGGACGTGGGAGGGGGAGATTCAGGGTGATTGACTGGGACTCTCAGATGAGGGGCTCCTGAGGCCCCCTGCTGGTTCCTGCGCAGGAACAGCCCAGAGTGCCCAGGGTGTGTATGAAGATCGACTCCCCCCTGCGAGGTAGGGTTAGGTGGGAGGGGCCGGAAGACTCTGAGAGGCCCCTTTGGAGACCCAGAGGCCTGGAAGAGGGAAGACAGGATGGATTTGGGAGATGGATTTTGAAGGCTAGCTCCAGTTGAGAGGTGGAGGGAGGAGAAGGCTCCGCTGCCCGTCTGACCTGGCCTTGGCCCCACACCCCTGCTGACTAGGTGCCGGCCACCTTGCCCTGGGCAGACTCCAGTGGGACCCGGCCTCTGGTCTCTGACCAGCAGAAGTGGTGCCTCCACTTCCCTACAGCCTAGGCCGGCTGGGCAGCTGGCCCTCTGAAACTGGGTACCTTGGCTGGGCCGTGTGATTGCCCCAGCTACTGCTCTCCCTCGGTGAGGCCCTTTCCCAAACCCTGCAGCAGGGCTGCCCGGAGGGGAATGCAGGCCTGCTCTTCTCAGTGGGGCCCTGGGAGGGCTTTAGATTGTATTCAGCTCCTTGCCCTATTGTACAGTTGAGGAAACTGAGAAGCAGAGATGGGTGGTGACTAGCCCAGGGTGTCACTCGGAAGTCAGCGGGGTTGGGACCAGGAGTGAGGGATGCTTTCACCCCCCCTGGAGGCTGGGTGTGGTGGGCAGGATTCTAAGGAAGACCTCAGTGACCTTTACCCTCTCCCTTTTGAGGGTGGGTGGAGCCTTCAATTATGACGAGGTATTATTCCCCGTGGTAATATTACCTTATATGGCAAAAGGGAGATGATCTGGGTGAGCCTTGGCTAAGCCCATGAGACCTTTAAAAGCAGAGTTTTCTCTGGCTAGTAGAAAGGGGCAGTCAAAGAGAGTCCAAGCATGAGGAGTCAACACACCTTTGCTGGCTCTGAAGATGGAGGGGGCTGCGTGCAAGGACCAGGGAGAGTCGTGGAGAAACTTAGAGTAGCCTTTAGCTGACAGCCAGCAAGGAAAGGGGACCTTAGTCCTATAACCACAAGGCACTGAATTCTGCCAACAGTGAGAATGAGCATAGAAGCTGATCTCCCCCCGGGGCACCTGGGTGGCTCAGTCTGTTGGCATCCGACTTCAGCTCAGGTCACGATCTCATGGTTCATGGGTTCGAGCCCCACGTGGGGTTCTGTGCTGACAGCTCAGAGCCTGGAGCCTGTTATGGATTCTGTGTCTCCCTCTCTCTCTGCTCCTCCCCTGCTCACCCTCTATCTCTCCCTGTATCAAAAATCAAGGAACATTAAAAAAAAAAAATTAAAAAAAAAAAGAAGCTGATCTTCCCCAGAGCTTCCAGGTGAGGACTCGGCCTGGGCCAACACCTTGATTTGGGCTGTGTGGGACTGGAAGCAGGAAATTCAGCTGAGTCTTCCTGGACTTCCAGCCTAAAGAGCTGAGTCCATTAATGGATTTTGTTTTTAGGGGCTAAATTTGTGAAATTCTGTTATGCAGCAATAGAAAGCTAATACACAGACTTAGGGGAAGGGTGTCTTAGGAGACTCCTATGATGGGAAGGAGGGAGATAAAGTTGGAAGAGGTCTGGGTCTCTATCCCAATGCCATTTCTCTCCCCCCATGTTCCCACATATCAACACTTGACTGGAGCTGCTCCCCAGCTGCCAAAGTCATCACGTCTCCCTATTGCTTTACCTGGGATCCAACCCTTGCAAACATTTAAATTTGTGACTCTTGCAAGGTGGAGCCTGAACCCCAGGGTTATGAGGAGCAGGGATTCACCTCTCATAGCAAAGGGTCCTTGACAGGAGGAACTTCTATGGAATTTGCTCAGGCAAAGCCTTCCAAGATGTGGGTAGGGGCAGGCTAATTCAGTGCAATTGCAGACAGAGATTCCCTTCCCATCCCAGAGTTTTTTGGTTTTGTTTTTAATGTTTATTTATTTTGATAAAGAGAGAGAGAGACAGAGTGTGAGTGGGGGAGGAGCAGAGAGGCTCCTCTGCTCCTCGGTTTCCTGAGCTCCTTTCTGGGAGTGGCTGTAGCTGGATCTCACTGGGCTTTCTAATCTCTCTCTCTCTCTCTCTCTCTCTCTCTCTCTCTCTCTCTCTCCCTCCCTCCCTCTCTCTCTCTCCTTCTCCCACGTATCTAAAGCAAAGAGACCCAAGTTTTCAGTATGTGGAGGGTTCCTAATACTGATGCTGACAGTCATAGCCCATGGCCCTGAAACCTGGAGTTCTGAATCAGCAAATGCCCACTTGCCCTGAGGTGGGAGCTCCTGACCTCTAACCTCCAGAACCAGTGGTATGGGGGACATAGACTCTAAGCTCTAACCCTGCTAGAAGCAGGGGTTCTGGCTCTATAGCTCACGTATATCCCTATACATTCGTGACACGTGGTCCCCACACATGTCCATGCACATACCTGATCTCTACCTGTCAGCCCCACACATGCCTGATTTGATTCCACATGGGCTCCACACAGGGCTTGTGGGTGCCTAGACTGGCCTGAGACACCACCTTCCCCCAGCTCCAGATTTCCCCTGAGAAATCCTCTCTCATCACCGTGACTTTGGACTCAATGGACTTTGGACTTTGGGAGCACTTTGGGGCCAGTTTGACAAGGGCCTCTGGTCAGGCCACCCTACCTACCTGCTAGACCACACACCCATTGGAAAGGAATCACCCCCCTGGCCTGTTCCTCTTCCCCTCAAGCTGCCTAATGGGGAGAAAGCCTGGGACCCTTAGTGTCTGACCTGAGGAGAGAAGGCCTCAGAGGCCATGCCCTTCTTCTCCCTGACGGAGAACAGTCCTGGAGCGCTGGGCAGCTCGTTTCTCACCTAAGGGGCCAAGGACTGCAGCCCCCACCTCAGAGCTTCTGAGAGCCAAGGTTCGCCACCCCCACCTTGAGGGCCTTCCTAGCCTTCCACCACCCAAGTGCATACCGAAGCTGCAGAATCAAGTAAAGGAGGAAGGCTCCAGGAAGATGCCCTAGAGAAGCCCTACTTGCTGCCCAATCTATACTATGCAACTATGCAGCTTCAGTTTTTACTGTGAAGTACAGACTCAGACCACAGATGTCCCTCCAGAGCCTGGCTCCATAGGCAAGAGGAAAGCTCTCTTCTCCATGTTTCAAGTTCTATCTTTCTGGACCTCACTCCCTCTACCCGATAGGAACAGACTATCAAGCCTCTCTGGGATCTGGAAAGGGAAGGGCTGCTCCGACGCACAGGGATGGCGAGACACAGGAATGCTCCAGGGGTCATCTTCAGGGACAGGGGGGTCGCCAAAACTGGGTATCATGAGGGCGGAGCCTTGGGGTGGGCTGGGCCGCTACTGCCAGGTGTATAGGGGGGAGGGATGGGACAGGTATTGAGGTCGACGGGCGCACTTCCCGGAATAGACCAGCAGAGGGCGCGCGAGGACCGACGAAGAGGACGGGCGAAGCGGCCCTGCGGTGTGCGAAGGCCGGGATGGGGTGTGGCAGAGAGTGCGCCAGGTACGGGGAGGAACCGCCTAGTGGAGCTTCTCTCCCAGGTCGGGGAAGGGGAGTAGGAGGTTGGGGCTGGAAGGGTCCGGAATGCGCTGCCGCTACGCAGCCCCTCCCTCCTCCTCCAGAGGATGCCTTGGGGGATGTGGCTTAGTGCCCCTCCATGGGTGGGTAGACCCTCCCCATCACCCGGCAGGGAGCAGGATCCTGCACTGGTTACCTTAATGTGGTATGCTGGGGACCCTTTTCCCAGACTCACCTCTGGTCCGGATTCTGTGCCTCAGTTTCCCCCTGGATGAGTTCTGTCCTTGCTACTGGAAGCTATAAACTGGGAGACCAGGTGGGGTGAGACGACCAGTAAGAGGGAACCAGTACCCTCCCCTTCCCTCCCCAACCTTGTAGCTGAGCTTTGAGAGGAAATAGAAAAAGAGGAGAGGAGAAAAGAGCGATGGAGGGAGAGGTGACGCTGGGGAAAGCAAATGGAAGGGGCGAGTGGAGGGAGGGGGAGGAGGGTGGCTAGGGTGGGTAGGAAGAGGGGCCTAACCTCTCAGCGGAAGCTCTCCCAGCTCTTGGGCAATCTGTGACTCCTCTGGGCTGTGCTGGGGGCCGAGCTCTCCGCTGCATCCCGGAACCTTCGCTCTGCCTGTAGGCCCCCTCCAGCCGCCATGATTTATAGCTGGGCCAGGCCTAGCGACCTTGGACGGATAACTAATGACGGGTCAATAACGCTACAGAAAACGTGAACTGGTAAGGGAGGAGGGACGAGGCCCATTAGCCGTCATTTTCTCTCTAATCCTGGTGCCTCTCACTGCAGTCTCCTCGCTGGGGTTTTCCCCAGGGCCTCTTGATGGGTCTGAAAGGTGACAGTTAACACAGCTGAAACAGGAAAAGGGGAGGAGGGACCTCAACGTACTAGAGAGACCCAAAATGGGTCATATGAGGGTGAAGGAGACAGGTGCCCTGTCCGGGAAATACTTCCCACTCCCCCTATTCTGTAGACAGGAGTAGGTCACATGTTGGGAAGCTAAAGTTAGCAGGTCAGTTCCTGTCAGGCAGAAGGCAGGGCACCTGCCTTTCTCTTCCAGGGAGAGAAATAGGGAGAAAGTGCAGAAAATAGGGAGGGAGTGCCCTCTACTCCACCACCTCCACCTAGCTCCCTCCCTTGGCCCATATCTCTGGAGATGTCCTCTGTCTCCCCTCACTCCAAGCTACCCAAAGGGAGGGTGTTTACTTCAGTCCTGGGGACACCTCATATTCGGCCTGTGTCCCTGCTTGCAGGTGGGCTGGGGAAGCAGGGGCCCGTCCGTGTCTCAATTCCTCGGTCATCTGGTTCCTTTTTTTTTTTTTTAATTTTTTATACATTTATTTATTTCTGATAGAGAGACAGAGCACAAGTGGGGGAGGGGCAGAGAGGAGACACAGAATCAGAAGCAGGCTCCAGGCTTCGAGCTGTCAGCACAGAGCCCAACTCGGGGCTCGAACTCACAAACCGCGAAATCATACCTGAGCCGAAGTCGAACGCTTAACTGAGCCACCCAGGCACCACATCTGGTTCCTATTGATAGTGGACCAAAGCCTTCTTCTCCCAGTCTGGCCACTCCCCTCCTCCTATTTGAGGTCACCTGGGTCATCCTCTGGGTCCCCAGTCTATTTTTGACACCTCAGGAACCCCAGAGTTGAAAGGAAGGAAGTAATTCTCTCAATACCTGACCTGATAGAAAAATCTCCCCTAATAATCTCTGTTGGCATCAAGGTGCCTATATAAATGTTTTTCCACCTTATAGTCCCATTTTGTGGATGAAGAAGTTGGAGCTCAGAAGCATAGTCATCAGAGAGAGGAACTGAAACTTGAATTCATATCCTCTGGCTCCAAATCATAGCGTCTTCCCTCCCGGTCACTACAGGATCCTGGGCTCCTGCCCCATCAGCTCATCCTGAACTCCTGCCCTGCTTTGTTTGCAAGGGAGACACCCAGTGAGGAGGCCACTGAGGCAAGGGCATTCTTTCCCCAGAGTAGACAGGGTAACAGAACAACCCTGGAGGAAGTATTGGGTGGTAGCAATGGGGAATGGGCCTGCATGTACCCCTCATGTTGGGAACCAGACTCCCGGTGGGTGTACATATATGGACTTGTGTGTGCTCGTTCATTCACGCTATCGCGTATTCCTTCAACAAACAGGTATTGAGTGGCAACCATGTGCGGTGACCTGGGGACATAGGGGCAACACTGGGGAGCTTATAGTCTAGCGAAGGGAGTACACAGAATAGGTATGTCTGTGGTGTCTGGCAGAGTGGATTCCCCGGGGAGCAGAACCAAGCATGAGCAGAGGCAGATGCAAGGCACCAACTTCTGGGGATAGAGACACTAATCATTACCCATCACCTCAGCCCCTCAATCCACATCCAGGCTCTCACGTATCAAACTTGCTTCTTATACTGTCTTACTTGATCAGCCTGGCTCCAGCACTGGCTACATAATTTTGGGGCCCCATGGCCAAATGAAAATTCAGACTCCTTATTATAAAATTATAAAGAATTTCAAGACAGCATTAAACCAAGCACGGGGCCCTTCTAAATGCAGGGCCCCCTGGGACTGCACTGTTCATATGCCTGTAAAATTGTCCCTGGCTGGCCCTTTCCCATTCATTGACCTCTTGGTTTTCTCTTTTTTTTTTTCTTTTTTTTTTTTCTTTTTTTTTTTTCGGTGATCGCTTTACTCAACGTGGGGCTCAAACTCAAAATCCAGAGATTGAGAGTCACATTCTCTTCTGACCAGGTCAGCCAGGTGCCCCTGCCCTCCCCTTTTCTATGTCTGGTGCTGACTTAGGCCTCACAGGTCCCTCATGTGGACCTGCCTCGGCCTCCTTGCTGGCCCTCTAGCCTCCAGGCTCTTCCCAACTGCAGCCTCCTGACTCTTGTCTATGTGATGACAAGTCTCCTCACTTCTCGCTGACACTCACCCAAGTGCCATTTGCCTGCACTCCTGGCCCCTTAGACTCCTCGGCCCCAAACACTCCCTACAAGTTCCCATTTTCATACCTTTTTTTTTTTTTAAACAGAATTCAATTCCTTTTGAGAAATCATTCTTCCTTTAGCTACCTCCTCCAGGAAGACTTTTCTGATTTTTCTGTTGGAGATCTCACGTCACAACTAAGTACTTGGGTCAAAGCACAAATCATCTTCTGCCTTCATTCATAGCCATTTGTCTGCTGCCTCTCATAGACTTAGAATTCTGGAAGACAGGGATGATGTCATATTCATCATTGTAAATTCCACAGTACCTAGCTGACATGTAGGGGCTCAGTTAATATTTGTTGTTACAGCTGTGTGTGTGTGTGTGTGTGTGTGTGTGTGTGTGTGTGTGTCTGGAAACCCTGAATTGTGTGCGCAGAGCTTGTATGTAGGGGTTGTGTCCACAAACAAGCATTTCTGCTTATGTGTACACATACCTCCATATCCATGGATGTACAGGCATGTTGGGGGCATACATGTGCACGGAGGTAAGTGTTGTTTTTGTAGGCGTGTGTACTAACCACAGGTGCATGGATTTATGTTGGTGGGTATGCACCCAGATTTGGATGGCAGATGTATGCCCATGCATGGCACAAAAACATGCGTCTCTGGTCCTGTGAGGTGGGGGTTGTGCCTGGACAGGAGCTGCAGGTGCACTGTGCAAGGACACAGGCGGCTGGCGCGTGTGCGGACCATGTGTGTGCACAGCTGCGTGTCCTGGCCGCCGGCAGGCCTGCCCAGTGCGCCTAGCGCTCCCGCTGAGCTCGCCGCTTTGTTCCTCCGCCGCGGGCGGCCGCGTGCGCTCCTGGCTTCTAGGCCTGGGCGGCTCGGGCCCTTCGTGATTGGCGGCCAGGCGGGTAGCATGGCTCCCTCCCGGGCGGGCGGAGCCAGATCGGCTCCCGTTACCGGCGCAGGGGGTAAGGGTGGGGGTGGGGGGGGGCGCCAGGCCATCCATCTTCTGTTATTACAGCGTAATGGGGCTGCTCGGGCGCCCGCCCATTTGTCATCGGCCTCGTTCGCTGATAACGGGCATTTGTCATCACTTTCCTCTGCGCCAATGTCATCAGCGCCGTTGACAGGCGGGGCGGACGCGGGGGGCGGGGGGGGGCGGGCGGGGTGTCGTGTGCATGAGCACAGGCGCGCACACATGCTTGTGGTCCTTCCTGCTGGACACACGCTCTTGCACATACAAACGGGCACACGAACCCAAGGGGCACACCGAACCTGGAGGGACACATGCCCCTATGTGTGGATCAAAGCTCCCCAGAGACGGACACACATGCAGACACACACTCAGAACAGCCTCATCTGTCAAGCAGCTATTCCCAGCTGGAGATCCTCTTCCCCAGTTGAGGAGACATGTGCTGGGGGGAGGGGCTGGTTCGTGGTTAATGGCAGCTTGAGTGCAGGTGGCCCTCTGCCAGCTCCCTGTGTGCACATGTGTGACATCAGCCACCAACATTTACTGAGCCCCTTGCAGGCTCTACAGGCTTGTGTGTGACTGTGTGTCCTATTGACAGAGTGTGGCAGTGCAGGGACAGCCACATGGTTGCTCTGAGGCCTCCCAGACTTCTCAGACCCAAGGACTTTGGACAAGTCTGCGGGGCTGGATGGTGGGGGTCCTGGGGTGGTGGAGGTGATGTTTGGTGGTGGGATGGTGGCTGGTGGGATGATGGGTGGTGGTCCTCATGATGCTTTCCTTCCAACCCTCCAGAGACAGTGTAGCCGGGGAGACACCCTTCCACTCCTGGCTCTACTCAGGCTCTGAGCCTAGGCTGATTTGCAGCAAGAGGGATTCAGGAAAGACTCCAGAAAGAACTTCCTGTCTGAAAAGGGTGTGAAGCAGTTTGGGGTAGGCATGGCACTGGTAGCCAAGAGGTGAGTTTGGAAGGGCGAGAACATCTCTTGCCCATATCCTATGCCCCCTGGCTGGCTCAGGTACCAGCTCACCTGGGGCATGGATAATGTGTTCCTGATGCTGCCTTTTGGCATATTCACTTCAGGATGGTGTAGGGGACGCCATTAGCCCTTACCAGGGAGGGAGACATCTCCTTCCTCAATCTTGCTAGTCCCTAATTGTCTGGCACATATTAGGTGCTCAATAAATAGCTGTTGAATGAATAAATGATTGAAGACAGGGTATGTGGAGGTGGGGAGTCTTCCTAGTCCCTCCCTGAGTGGCCACCAGCCACTGATGGACCCGATCTCATCTCCCACCCCACCCCCTAACTCCTTTCTTCACTCTTTTGTAGCCCCCCAAATTCCCCTTCTCCCCCAGCCTCTCCCTCCTGGGCTGAGGGGGAGAGGGTGGGGGCAAGGTCCCCTGGCAGAGCAGGGCTCGCTTGTTCCTTGTAAATGAAGACCATAATTAACATTAAATTAAGGTAATACAAATGAAGGCAACATAGAGTCTGACAAGATGAGCGTTTGGGGAGGCAGTGGGGAGAAGTGATTCATATTTTTAATTTACTGTACGGATGGGCCGTGTGGCTGGGGAACGGGCGGCTCGCATGGAGGGGGTGTCGCCCCGCGATGTTTGCTGGGCTCTGAGCAAGCACACAATGACTATTAAACTCAACTGTCCATATAATGGGACAGATTCGACATGACGCCCACCAGAGCACCAGGAGCCTGGCCGGCCAGGCTGTAAATCCTGCCCACACAGCGCCTGCCTGTCCACCTGCCGACCTAGCCTGGCTTGGCTCAGGCCTGGCATCTGGTGGGCACAATCCCCAAGCGGCCTGAGAGGGGCCTTGGACCTGGGCCACCACAGGCTCCTTGCCCCGGCTCCTTGCCCCGGTGCAGGCTCCTTGCCCCGGCTGAGCTCAGGGCTGGGGGGCAATGGCAGGTCACATCTTGATCATGCTGGGGTGACCCTGGTATGCCCTCTCAGCACAGGCCCTTGGTGCCAGGATGCGGCTGGAGCTCCGTGGCCCCACACGTGGTCTGATCCAGGAAATGAAGAGGAGACAATGGTGTCCTCTTCTAAAGAAGGGAGCGAATTGGGTCTACATCACCACCACCACAGCTCACATTTACCAGGCACCTACTATGCACGGACCCCCACCTCTGACCCATTAACTGACTCCTCACAACCAGCCTATGAAGAAGATGCTGTCCCCATTTTACACATGGGGAAACTGAAGCTGAGAGACAGGGAGTAAGTTGGCCACGGGGCCTGCCCGTAAGTGTCCACTGCCTCATCCCAGGCCTCTGAACCCCAGAGCCTGAGGCTACCCCTCGATCTTGTAAACTCTGTACACAGAATGAAGGCCGGCATTCCTGGTGGCCCTCACCCACTGGACCCCGAAGCCTCAGACACAGAGCCCTCTGAGGACTCCAGTGTGGGTGCATATCATCCACCCTCCCTCCAACCAGGAGAAAGGTGTCAACAAATCCCAGGCAGGCAGGGAGGGATCCCTGCTTACTCACTCCGCACACAGAGCCTAAAGATGCTCGTCTCTGGGATGAGAGACGCAAGTGTAATTTAGGTTTTGATATTATGAAAGTCTCGCTGCTCTAAAACAGCAGGGCACTCGGTGCCTCATTAATAAAGGATAAACTCGGAGTCTATTTACAAGGAGCTTTTTGGGGTTATTTACTCTCCAATATACATATGTAATGTTGCGCATACTTACCGCTAGGTACGGCTCATCGTTCCTGCCTGTGCCTTGGAGTTAGCCTGGGGGGGGGGGTCCCTACAGGGTGGAGAGGGTCACTGGGGAAGAGGGACTGCAGAGGGGGCCACCCCTGGGAGTAGGGAGGCTCTGTGGAAGAAGACAAGGCCCCACGGAGGGAGGGAAGTCATAGAATTTTAGAGCTGGAAGGTAGAAGGGGCAGAGGGTGGATTCCATCTGTCTCCCCTCCCTGAAGCTCAGCACCGTTAAAGATAAGGTACAGGCTAGGCTCCCCTTCTAGGCCCCCAGGATCTCCCTTCCAGCCCCTCCTTCTGTATCAGGCCAGGGCATGGTGGCCTCCCTCAGCAGGACCCCTACTCTGACCAGATTCTGACCACACTGGGGAAAGGCCCTGTAGTTCTGAAAGGAGGTCGGCCAATTTGTATCAGCAAGCACGTCCTGAGCAACTACTGTGCGCCTTACACCAACCCTATCTCAGCCCTGCTCACTGTGCCCAACAGTGCCTGGAGTGGGAGAGGCCTTCCCCAAACCAAGATGGAGGTTACCTCCTAGCTCCTGGTGCCGCAACAGAAATGAGTTCTCTGCAGCTGCTACCACCTTAGCCTGGACTCTATGTGCAGTATCTCAATGAAACTGCAGCCATCTTATGAACTAGGGCACTGCTTTTATCTCCATTTTATAGAGTGAACTGAGACATAGGTTAGGGAACTCACCCAATGTCATAGAATAGCCAGAAGGTGCCAGGCTGGAATTTTAACCCAGATTAGGGTTCTTACCCCCACAAGGCCTCTTCAAGAGTCCTGGGCCTTGACTGCCCCTCTGTGAAGCCTGGCCCCTCTGTGAAGGGCCCTCTGCACATCCTGGCCCCTCTGTGAAGCCTGGGCTTCAAGCAGCCCATGGCCTCCAATGAGGATCTCTAGGCCCCATCCTCCCAGAGCACATCTCCCCTCACCGATCCATTCATTTGAGTCATCGAACATCCACCATGTGCAGACTTGGGCCTGAACCTATGGTCTTGGTGAGTGTAAGCGTGTGGCAGTGGAGGCCTTGGTTGGAGACCTGTTAATGCACAGGAGAGCTTGGAGATAGGAATGCCCACCCATGTCCCACAGCTTAGAGTTGGAAGGTTTTCTGTGCTTGCCAGAATGTGGATGAGGAATGGGTGGCTCAGGGCCCAGCCTGGGGATGGAGAGGGGCAACAGAGCACCTCCTCCCTGGCCAGTTTGGACCAAGGAGACACTCGGTGGCATTGCCTTTCTGAAGAGAGCCCTGGGTGGAGGGATCAGAGTCTAAGCAGTCCTTTGGGAATCCCCAGGGGTCTAAAAGGACATAATCACTACTGGAATGGAGCTCACGGGCCTCAGTGAGATGAGAGCAAGTTCTTGCATTCTTCCCCACCTGAGCTGGGGGAGAGCTGACCTGGATGGTGCTGGACAGAGGGAGGATGGCAAGCAGGAGGATCTGATCCATCATTGTTGGTGAACAATGAGCCGTCACCACCCTAATTAAAGATGTAATTACAGCAAATACATTCCGGGCTGAGAATGAATGACGGATGGCAGGAAGGCACCTTGTAGCCGGCAGCCAGGACACATTGCCCCGAAAAGCTCCCTCGTCCAAGCTAGGGAACCAACCCCCTCTGCAGCACCCCGTCGCTGGCTATAGGATGTCCTGATGCCTCCTGACAGGATAGTGACAGACAGGAAGGCAGATACTGAGGCCCTGAGGGGCCAGGCAAGGGCCAGGGGCTGGGGCCTTGTTGGAGGATTGAGGGTGGAAGGAAGCCAAGGTTATTGGAGGATGGAGGGTGGAAGAGGCACGAGAGGGACTGGGCAGGTAAGTGAGCAAGGCCAGTGAGGAGCAGGTATCTCTCTGGGAGTATCACCAGAGCACAAAATAGAATTTCAAGGCATACCAGCTTGGGGAGTAATTGGGCTCATAGTCATTGATCCTTGGCCCTAGAGGGTGAGTGCCGGGGCCAGGCCAAGAGGACTCACCCTGTATAGGGTAACAACACTGGGGGATCTGGTGGGCCATACTGGATCTTAGGTCTGTCCCAGGTATCAGGGACTGGGGTGGGGGGGTACTATCCTGAGGGCTGATTTGTCCTTATATGGGGTCAGGATACCGGGCAGGGGACTGACCACACGAAGGGAAAAGAGGTGGATTTCTCCCAGTGATCTTCAGGAGGGAAGGCCTCCAACTACCCCCTCCACACACCCCCTACCCTTACTCAGGGCCACCTCAGGAGCTGTGGGCACCAGCTGTCTGGGATGCCTGGCCTCAGGACGTCTTCCCATACTTGGGGTCTGAGCATCTGGATTCCAAGGCCTATTTGCCCTGGGCCCCCATCCGCACTCTCAGGGAATAGGAAACATTGAGCACAGGGTCAGGTCACTCTGGGGCCAGCCTGAGCTTGACCATCCTGGGGTCAAGGCAAGAAGGCCTGCCTAGATGGGGAGCTTGGTGGCCTCAGCCTCATCTGCTGTGGTGGCCCCTGGCCAGGGTCCCTCAGGGTGTGTGGGCTGACCCCAGGGGAGATAGGGCTGGGGGGGCAGGCAAGGAGGAGCCCAGGCAGGCAGGCAGAGGGGAGGGAGGGAAGGCCACTGACAGCAGAACAAATGCTTGTAATTTTATAACCAATCTCAGCGTGTCCGTGGGGGGCCGTTTGCGTCTCCACTCAGGACCAATCAGCCTGACAGAGCTATGAGTCTGCCTGAGTGAATGTGAGCAGCTTCCCCCCCCAACACCACTTACTGCAATCTCATTACCCGCCCAGCCCAAGACTGGCCAGAGCTGAGGGGCGGCAGGGAAGGGGGCTCCAGCCTGCGCTGGGGCAGAGCCGAGCCAGAAGCAGGGCTGGGACTGGGGCCAGGAGGGCAGGGTGGGTGGCCTTGGAGGTCTAGGGGCTCAGGAGGAGGAGGGCGGGAGGCAGGTTCAGGAAACATTTACTAAGCACCCACTGGTGGCTGAGCATGTAGGATACGGATAGGGCACAAACACCTGCCCTCAAGGGGCTTGCAGTCCGCTAGGCACAGATGGAAAGATTGCAGAGGGATGGGCCCTGGTGAAAGCGGAGATGGAGAGATGGGAGGGACAGAGCCCCAGAACAGAGCTGGCACGGGGCAAGTGGTGGGAAGGAGGGAGGGGTAAGAAAATCAAGGGAGAAGGAACCAGAGGAACCTCAGTGGTGCACGCAGAGCCCGGGGCAGAGGGGTACAGGGCCTGGGAGAGAAATGCCCACCTGGGAAGAGAGGAGGTCGGCCAGGAGGAGCTGGCTGGGCAGTGGTGGATATTAAAGGACGGCCTTGCTGGATATCTGGCTCTGGGGATGGCTATGTGCCCATTAGTCTCTCTAATTGTCAAAAATCTAATTTAGTGTCTGGAGCCAGGGCCGGCCTTGGGTTAAATGGAGGGAGGCAGGCCTAGCCATAAATCTGCCCTCCCAGTCTGGGCTGGTGCTAATTCTGCAGTTAAGTGAGGGGGTGAAGAGGGCAGCAAGACGGGACAGGGAGGGTTCTGGAGAGGGGCTAACTTTGACCCTGCATGCCAGCCCCCATGTGCCAAGTCAGAGCCAGGCTGGAGGGCTTGCCTAGGCTCACTTGGACCACGCAGGGGAAGTGCCTCAGCTGTATGATGAGCTCAGGACTAGAGTCCTCTCAGGGTCTGTGTGGCTGGGATTGTAAACCTATCAGCCCTTCCTTGTCCCGGACCTACTCTGGGTCTATGTGGGTGCAGCTCCTGCAAAGTGACCGGTAGGAAGGTTACACTTGCTAATAACATAGTGAGCCTTTGGTGAGGAAGGGGGCGTGGAGACTCACACCATGTGACCAAGCTACCGGTCATCCTGTTCACCAGGTGACCACTAGCAATAGCCTTGGTGTGGGCCTTTCGTTACTGGGGAGAACACAAGCCCTGGGGCGGCCTAGCCTCTCCTTCCCTGGCTCACTCCAAACAAGGTGCCCGGACAGACTGGCATAGTACCTGAGGGCCTCATGTGTCCTTAGGCAGGGGAAGCTCTCCACCTGGGCTTGGTAATGACCTCACTCCCCTCAGAGCTGCTAATTGAAAGCAAGGGGTGTGGCAGACGCAGCAGGAAACGTTGGGGGACTGAGAGGGTTCCCTGAGAGGCTCGGCTTCCACGGGGGGAGGAAAACAATTTCTCCTGGCTTCAGCTCCATCTCACCAGGCACCCACCCGGCCTCTCCCGCTGCTAACGAAGTGCCTTTAATTAGCAGCCTAATAAAATGCTCTTAATTGGCAAGAGCCAATCAGGGGGAAGAGAGGTCTCCTCCCTTAGTCATTGCTGATGGTGGGGCAGCTCTAGGTTTCAAAGGGAGAGGGATTCCAAGCCCAGTCTCGCTCTGGGACACAGTGACTTCAGCGCTGAGTCTTCCAAGGGCATGCCCTACAAGACCCCACCCTTCTTGACACTGGTTTGAAGGTGAGACCCATAAAATCCAGGCCCAGCCTCTGCTCACTTTTGGGCTCAGGAACCTAGCTGGTGACAACTGACCAGTGGCCTGGTCTCTGTGGGCTCCTCCCTCCCTGTCCTTAGTAGTTCGGCAGGAAACTCCAGTGTGGTCTCAGGCAATGTGAGGAGGCCCCCTTTTTGCCGCTCAGGTTCCCCGCCTGCAAAATGCCGGTGCACCTGAGGCTCTGACGGGTCTCCAGTTCTAGCAGCGTAGTTCTGCACTTGGGGCCCGGATATCTAACAGTCTGAGAGAGCTCTCAGGAGCACAGTCTCAGTCTAGGTATAAGCACTGAGATCACAGGCTGACAGATCCAGGGAGTCTAGTCAAACAGGGAGGAGCACAACCTCTAAAAGCTCCCAAATGTAAAGCAAGAGGGAGTAGAGTCCATCATGCTTATCACCTTGTACCCTTCTCCCAAGATTTTCTTTTTCTCCCCCCGAGGTTTTGTTTAAGGAGAGAAAGGGATGGGTTCACCTGGAGAAGCAGTTTTGCCCCAGATGGCCAATGCTTCCGGTCGTGAGATCGTGTCCCATGTTGGGCTCTGTGCTGGGTGGTGCTGAGCCTGCTTGGGATTGTCTCTCTTCCTCTTCTCTCCCTCCTCATGTACACGCTCTCTCAAAAAAAAATTTTTTTTTAGATTTTAAGTAATCTCTAAACCCAACGTGGGGCCTGAACTTAAAACCCCAAGAACAAGAGTTGCATCGTCTACCGACTGAGACAGCCAAGCACTCTGCCCCACTCCCTTCATTTTTGTAGTTTGTTGGGAGTTTCTCTGGAAATTGCTCCTGAATGTGAGCTCACCTCTCCTGAAACTGACTGAAGGGGATGCAGGGGAAACCTGTCCTCTCACCCACTAAGGAGGCAGAGGAAAACCTAAGTTCTAGGCTCAGGCTGGGATGGGGCAGGCCGAGGCCGTGGTGACCAGTTCCCAAATTAGGTATCACTTTGGAACACTGTCTGCCAGGGGTCCCATAATTATTCACACCATTTGGCCCTGACTTCTCTAAATGTTGTTTTCTCACATCAGATTATCTTAAAAGGTATCTGTGCATGCCCTCAATTTGTATATCGAAACTCATTGTCCTCTTGATGTTGGGGCAAAGAGACAAGACACTTAGAAAACTCACTTTAATCTTATATTTGTAATTTAAGTTACTTTTTTTTTTTCTGAACAGTTAAAAAAAAAAAAAAAACCAGAACACACTATTTTACCATGATCCTAGGTTGTGAACATATTGGTACCTTGACTACATATCACGATAACATAACCACAGAAGTCAAAGCAGTCAGTACTTAGGAGTCTAGAGAACAGAGGGCTGAGCCAATCAAAAGCTCTCAGGGAAGCTCACACTCGTCAGGCAGGCCTGCCCCATAGCTGAAGTCCAACGAACATCCCTCAGAACAGCCTGAATGGGCTTGAGTGACTTGGGAAGGTGTTAGTTTCCTTGGTACCCAAAGGTCTAACCCTCCTTGTTGGTCTTTTCCTTCAGTGTCCAAGAGGAGAAAAGGATAGAGGGGAAGGGACGCTTTATAATGCCATTTACTGCACTGATCCTTAAATACACACATAGCCAACCAGGAGCTGAGAGAGCCAGCTGGGTGGGCTGGAGGAGAGCACATCTTTTAGAGGTCATCTAATTTTCTAAATTTCTCCAGGAAATTTTAGATCATAGGTACTCAACTTCCAACAGAAGAGGTTTCCGGGAAGTTCCACTGGAAATCAGGCAGCCATAATCGTGCTTTTTTGGTTTCTCTCCTCAGTTCCAAGGATTCTGAAGTCACAAATGAAGTACAGATAAAAACAGCAAGAAGCAAAACTCAGCTTTATTACCCTGGAGACGGCTCTCTTTCTGGCACTGATTATGTTGAGACAATGGTAAAGTAAGAGGCTCTGCTCGGTCAGCGATCAGCCCAGGGAGATTAACTCAGCCTGCAGGCTTTGGGTGTGCTTGTTACAAGCGAGAGTTATTCTAGGAGAGAAAAGAGGAAGGCAAAGAGAAGCAAGGGCACCTTTTCATGTTGTCCGGTTCTCGGAAAGTCTGTCCAACTCATCCAAATAGGGAAGGAGATGGGAAATGTGGGTTAAAGTGATAGGGTAAACCTGATCATCAAAGAGCATGATGGTCACAGGTGGTGGGTATCTAAGCATCCCCTTTTCCGCCAGGAAGTACTTTTGGATTCCTCCAGAGTTAAGCTTGCAGCCTAGGCTCTCAGGCCTGCACTATTCTGGGTGGGATGGCTTGCACTTCAGGCAGGAAGGTATTACCATCTAAAGTAAATGGAAGATGCCAAGAAGGTCAACAATACCGAGGTATCTAATCTACTTTTAGGAAGGAGAAAAAAACCACTCTAATTATTTCCAATATCCACCCCCCTCCACCCCAAGTCCTTGGTTTCCATGTACAATCAAGTGCTAAGTAAAGAGTAGACCAACCACAGCTGCTCTGACCAATGGGTACCAGAAGGCAGCAGGGGAGAAGAGTGCATATTTTCTTCTCTTCAGCTTATGACTTTACAAAAGAAAAATAAAAAGGATTTTTCTTACTCAAGCAGAAAACAGAATGATTCAGGGGTCCCAGGGTTTTTTCTAGTTCAGAAGCAAGTTATGAGGGCCAGACTTTATTACATGTCAATAGAGTTCAGAGAGTCCCGTCTCTGAAGTTTCTGGTGAAGAGTCACCAGAAAAAATCTTGCCAAGGGACAAGTGTAAAACGCCTCCCATTCACAATCCATGTCCACTTTCAAATTGCACAGAACAAAGGAAAAGGATGTTCTCAGCAGTGAAAATACACACACGTGCAGCAAGGCATGCTGGTTTTGTCCAAGCAGCCCCAGTGTGACTGGAGAGCGCCCACGTGCCCAGAGAGCTCCTGGGTGCAGGTGCGTACACTCGCTCCTTGTGTGCCCGCCTTTGAAGGGGCTTCCTCCCACCTTTATGAAACAGTTCTTTCAGGCCCATGCTGGAATTTTAGTGAGAAGAGACTAAGCTACAATGGAGACATGGCGTTTCTGAGTCAAGAGACTCCTTTAGCTCCTTTTCTACCATTCCTTTCAATGTGTTGAGACTTTCTTTGTTTCTCTTTTCTTTTTAAAAAGGTCAAACTTTACATTTATTCTAGCCCAGTTGGGGATTAGTGATAATCAATTCCCACTGAAATCATGCAGAGACGGTAAGTGGGGTTTACCTTCTCTGGAAATGAACTTCTACTTACCTGATTATTTCTTCTACAATGAACTGGTAAATGACCCCCAGAGCTGAGAAATGTGACTGACTCAGTTTTTCAGACCACTTCACTTCATTCCCATTTCCATCAGCAGCAGAGGACAACTTGGAGAATATCCTCGATGGAGCTAATGGCTCCAGACTGCAGGGTCCACTCTCGATCTCATTTATGATGTACTGGACAAGCCTCAAAACAATCTAAGAAACAATCTACCTTAAAGTGAACCTAGATGGGAGAGCAAAACCCCGGGCACCAATGAATATTCAACAGCTCCCACGTTTAAACAGCAGCATATAATAGAAGGGCTAGTAAAGTTATGGCTATTGGACAATATTTTCAAACAGCTTGAAATCCATGCCTCTGTAATGCCTGACCTGTGTGTTATTCGGGGCTGATGGCCCTCTGCCTCACCTGTAGCAAAATCCTTAACCAAGCAAAAAGCCAAAAAGTCAACACAACAGACAAGGAACTCTGATGATGGCTAAATAGAAAACATTTCTCTGTAGCATTTGGGTAGCTGGGAAGGGAATTATACTCAGAAAGTATTTCCCAGGCAAGGACATATTACACTGGGAAGTAGTTTCTGAATATAACCTGGAACCAAAAGCTTAAAAGCACTCATGAAGTCAGAAAGGAAAAATGCATATACATAACTTGCCTCCCAATATGTAATAACAACATTCAGTCAAATCAGGAGGGAAGAGTGAACATGGCTTTCTCTTCCTCTTCCCTTTGCTAAACTAAAAGTGGTCTGGCTTTGAGGTCACCTGCAACTGCCTCCTGTTCTGATGTTTCTACAGCAGCTGGTTTAAAAGGGGCTTTTACTCAACTGCTTTGATTAGGAACAGAAACGACAGGCCTGACTGCTCAGCTTCCAAGGGAAACTAGAGCCTGTGATGTGTGCGCCCATGCCACACAAGATGGCTGGGGCAGCTCCATGCCCGCCCTGGGAAACACGCTGGGCACATGCTGATAGTATACCCTGTGTTCCCAGGTTGGGGTGGCACATGTGCCCTGCACCTGATGCCCATACAGCTGCCTTTCAAGTGGCCAGGTTGGCCTGGCTCTTGCTGAGGTCCATTTGTTTATGTTGCTTACCAACATCCAGAGAAATTTTATTGGTTGGGGAGAGTGGAGAGTTAAATAAGGCCGGAGGAGGAAGAAAAGGAAAGAGAAGGCAGTGTCTGCCCCGTTAGTAAACCCTGTGTGCCAAACTTCACCCTGATCCTCTTTTTGGCAACTCTGCCCTTTTATAAATATGGGATTTGGGAAATGCGTGAAGAAGGTTCTACAGTGCAAGGTTGAGATGATTAGCTTGCTTTTTGAGAGATGATATTTACTGTTCTAAATGAGAAAGAAATCCACTTTTAACCCTGACCACTTCTTCAGCTGCTTTGATCGTGATCTTGGCAAAGATATAGGCGCTGGGTGCTCACAGACCCTGATGAGCAAATCAGAGATGGGAGCCATTATGCAGAATGCACCCAGCAACTGGCTCCGGCCATTTCAAACCTTTCTTTAGGCTGAGCCTTACCAGTGATTTAAGATGAAGTACAATGCTTTTTATTACACATCTAATTGTTAATGAGAGGAAATGCAATCAGCAACTCCTTTCCACACTCTACATGGAATCGAGGAGACTGCTGAGTCCAGAAAAGAGGCAGCCATTGATGGAGCCCAGGCAATTTCTGCCCCCCCACCCCACACCGTTTTTGGAGGGGGGTGGTGTTAGAAGAAGAGAGAAGAGTTGCAAATACGATGGGGGTACCTTCTAAGAACCCACTGCTGCCACATGGGGTCATCTGCAGCAAAAGCTTGGGTTTGAAATTTTGACCGAACAGCATTTAGCTCTTCCAGGTGTGGCATTTTCTCGCTGATTTGCCTCATGTTAACTGAGATTACGCTCTTCATACTCTTTCTTCTCAGGTGGCGCAGAAAAAGGCTGAAGGGGGGCGGGGGAGGAGGGGACGAGGGACAGAAACAGAGAAAGAGATGAAAGGAAAGAGGCCCAGATCTTCCAGTGTGGATTCTCGTTTTCTCTCTTTCTTTCTTGCCCCAAAGGCCGTAAGACAGCTGTCTCCTCTTAAGCACAGTGGGGCTGGGCTGATCCTGCCAGGTGCTGGGCATTCCTGCAGTTCACAGGGAGAAACTGGGTGCTGTCTGGCTTGAAGTTGTATCCCCTGTCCCCTAGAAGTTGGTCTCCCAGAAGGCTATATAGGGAAACTAGTTCTTCTGCTTAACGGCAAGGCAAGAGAGATTCTGGCAAAACACTAAATATATTTATAAGTCATCTTTGTCTGGAACCAAATGAGGAAAAACAGGTGCAGAGAGGAAAGGAGGAGGGAGGTGAGGTGAGGTTTAAAAGTTCCAATCATTCACAAAAGATAAAAGACATCTTCTGATAGCAGCACGGAAGCAGTCAGCTGTGCTGAGTAGACCATCCTGGGTCGACTGCAGACCAACTGTGTCCCAACAGGAGTCTCAAATCCCCGTTCCTCGGCTAGTCCGGGGAAGTGGGTAGTAGTTTGATTGTTACTGTTGTTGCTCATCCTGGTATTGGCAGATATGTTAAATACCGCAACTTTAATGAGTCCTGTGTGAAAACAGAGCACAGAATCATTAGTCCCTTTCCCTACGTTTCTCACTTGCTCTGAGAGAGAAGAATATTAACTCAGCTGTCAATTGGGAGAAAGGCTCAGAGGTCCTTCCTAACACCTGCTCTCTGCCCATGCCAAGCAGGAGCTTCTGTCAAAGGCCACGTAGCCTGCCTGGTGACATGGTGGGGCTCACTGACATGCCCAGGGCCCCAGCGTTCATGCAGGGTAACTCTGATGCCTTGAGATTAAGAGTGACTCTGGTGGGTATATCATCAAGCTCTCACCCGCTCCCTGTAATGGTGCAGTAGATGAGGCTGGCTCTGAGGTTCTGGCCCCGAGTGGCCAGAAGCACAGCTGTGCCACCAGCATGAGTGGGGCAGCTGGGTGAAGCTGTCTGGCCACTTGGCTGGAGGGCCCCAGCAGAACAGATGAAAGTCTGATTGTTAGAAATGTGCACTGGATGGGCTTCTGGTACCTTCAAGGCCAGATGCGTAGGTGGTGGCTGGTAATGTGGCATGGAGATTAAGACAGAGGTTGGGACTAGAGATATAAGTTTGAGAGTCATCTACATTGAGATGAGAGCTGAGAAAAGGCAACCAAAACAGGAAGCTTCAAAAAGTAAGAAAAGCCCGAGACACACTCTTCGGTGATGTCTGTGTTTTAGGGGTGAGGGGAGACAGGAGACATAATCAGAGAACCAGGAAGAATATTTTAAGTGGCAAAATGCCACAGCAATCCAATGAAGAGAAAATTTTGGCAAAAGGAGGGGACGGGTACATGACAATTATAGTGTTACTAACAATGACCACTTCTTACTGAGGGCTTGTTCTATGCTTGGCACTGTGCTAAGCTCTAAGCATTTTACATATGATGCTTCAAGGCAATCCTCACAACAGCTCTGTGAGATAGGGACTGCAACCCATCTTACCAATAAGGAGTCTAAGGCTCTGGAAGTTGCTTGCCCAGGGAGCCTCACCTAGGCCTGCCTGTGTGATTTGGCTGAGGGATAGGAAGCAACATGTCCTCTGTGAGAGCAGCGAGCGATGAAGTGAGCCCAGCAGGGGCACGGACCACCCCACTTAGAAGAACCACTATGAAAAGATGTGTAGTAAAGTGTACTAAATCTGTACTTCTGCCATAGAAGTGAGGTAGGCATAGGGAATAAGAAACCATAACGACAGCAACACTGCCCAGGAGTGCAGCTTTCCTAGCCCAATGATAGCCTGATGAATGGATCTGAACTGCCTGACACTGGGTGCGATCTGAATATACCATAACATAGGATGTTCTCCTGCTGCACAGGAAGGCTGCAGACTCGAGTGGGAGAGTACCCAGAGTTCTCACCAACTGCAGAGCTACTTGCAAGGTCAAAAGACAGTTCTTTTCTTTTTTGGAGGGCATGAGGAGGGGGGATGACGATAAAAAAGCCACTTTTTATAATCCAATGACACTGACAAAGCAGAGCTGTGAGAAGTCAGCCAAAAGATGTCACCAAGAAAATTTTCCACTCACACATTATTTACTTGGTTTAAAGGGTCTCTGTTACAGGAACTGGTTTGATATGGGAACTACAAAGTCATAGGCTTATGGGTCATTACTCTTAGTTTTGAAATGGATTCAAATCTCATTTTATTGTCTTAACAATCCTATCAGATAACTGGGGTGGGAATTATTCATTCTACTAACATAAGGACCATCCAGATCTAGTTCAACAATCACCTAGAACTGAGAGGTTAGCTACCTTGATGAAAGACAGCATCCAATATGCAGTCCCAGCCCTGTCTCATGTTATTGGCTTTACCTGCTTAACAGGAATTGTAGAGATAAAGGGCGAGAGAAGGCTCTATGAACTAGCAACACCTTACAGCCAATATTCCTACCCACCGTGCTATGTACACAATTCTTTTTCATACCTGGGCAAGTATGAGGTCACTGTATGATTATTTATCTGGAGATATAGGTGTATGTTCGAGAAGGGGAGCGGGGGGGTTCAGCTTGGGCAGCTGGATCATTTAGGAAGTCCCAGATGAGGATTGTGTCATCATGTGAACTACTGACAATCTGGAATTCATCAAACTGGAGTCGGAAAACTCTTCCAGAATGCTCCTAAAGCAGCAGAAACAAAAACTTTTGAACTACTCAAAATCAAAAGGACACAAATTCAGCAACATGTCAAAAGGAATCTATGGAAAGACTATGGTATGATGATATTTTTCTCTAATATTTAGCTGTTTCAAGAACACAGAGAAAAAGTAATTTGGATTAAAGGCACAATGGAAAACTCAAATATTGGTCAGCTGATTTTGTACAAAGTTACATTCACTACAGCTGAGCCATGTCAAAGAGTATGCTGGTTTCTCACTGCTACCTCTCCTTGGTTTAGGCTGAACGAGAACATTCCTCAGTACCTACCTGGCCTTATCCTCTTTCTGTATCTGCTGGATCCTTCTACGGTCAGAGGCCAAGGATTGATGAGCAGTAATATGAGGCACGCTGGGAAATGGTTTATCAACAAATTCTCCCCAATTTGTAAAAGCATTCGCGTATTTTCACGATGTAAAAATTCCTACAGTGGCTAATTTCAAGCTACCCATGTGAGGTCAACTGGCTTGCAAAACTCATGAAAATTTAAGTGCTCTCATGGCCCTTACTCAATACTACCTTCACCCCAATGCTTTCGTTATCAATTCGTTTTTTTGTTTGTGAATTACATATATATATAAATGCATATATCTTTTTACTCAACAGTGCAAGATTCCTCTTTGTTACTGCATGGAATGTTCGTTTTCTAAATTACTGGTTGGCATTTCATTATTTGAACACACTACAATTTAACTTTTCTCCTGTGGTGGACATATGGCCTGACCTAGTTTTGGTTACTTTAATAAAGCTGCTATGAACATTCATGTCCATGTTTTTTTGATGGATACATGCTCTCATTTCACCTGGGTAGACAGAGCTGCTGGGCCACAGAGGAGGTAGGTTTGGCTTTAGCAGGTACAGGGAAAGTTTTATGAAAGTTGTGCCAGTTTATACTGCCGCCAGCAGTGTGTCAGAGTTCCGGCTGCTCCACATCTTCCAGCAAACTGATACTGTCAATCTTTTTAATTTTAGCCATTCTGGTAGGTGAATAGTGGTTTTTTATAAGAGTTTTAATTTGCATTTCTCTTTATGAAGTTGAGGAAGTTCCCCTCTATTCCTAGTTTGTTGAGAGTTTTTATCATGAATGGATACTGGATTCTGCTAAATATCTTTTCTGCATCTACTGACATAACCACGTGATTTTTCTTCTTTAGCTTTTTGATGTGATGGATTAAATAGTTGATTTTTTAAAAGAATATTAAACCAGTTTTGTATACCTGGAATAAATACCACTAGGTGATAGTGTACATTTTTAATACACTGTTGAATTCAATTTGCTAATACTTCGATGAGGCTTTTTAAAAGAGTTACTTCATTTTATTGGCTTATACTACTACTTTTTAAATAATTACAGAAATTTTCTTTATTGTGAAATCACTGAATGTAAGGACAGTGACAAGACTACACTTAGCTCTTAAGCAAACAGTTTAAGACATTACCAAAAACTCCTGCCTAATAAACTCATATCAGTCACACAATTGTGTTTGCCATTACATTAGCATTTTTAAAAAATATTTTATTTTGGGGGCACCTGGGTGGCTCAGTCGGTTAAGCGTCCGACTTCGGCTCAGGTCATGATCTCACGGTTCGTGGGTTCGAGCCCCGCGTCGGGTTCTGTGCTGACAGCTCAGAGCCTGGAGCCTGTTTCGGATTCTGTGTCTCCCTCTCTCTCTCTCTGACCCTCCCCAATTCATGCTCTGTCTCTCTCTGTCTCAAAAGTAAATAAACGTTAAAAAAAAAATTAAAAAAATATATTTTATTTTGAATTATGGTAAAAACCACATAAAATTTACCATCTTACCTATTTATCGTTAAGTGTATAGTTCAGTGTTGTTAAGTACATTCACAATGTTGTACAATCAACATCCAGAACTTTTTCATCTTGCAATACTGAAACTCTATACCCATTGAACAACAACTCCCTATCTCTTCCCCCTCCCCCCAACCCCTGGCAACCACCATTCTACTTTCTGGGTTTGATCACCTGTAGATACTTCATGTAAGTGCAATAATATAGTATTTTGTCTTTTTGTGACTGGCCTGTTTCAATTGAAATAACGTCCTCACATTTTATTCATGTTGTAGCATGTGACAATATATCCTAAGGCTGAATAATATTCTACTGTACATATATATACACCACATTGGTTTATTCATTCATCTGCTGATGAATACCTGGGTTGCTTCCACCTCTTGGCTACTGCGAATAATACTGATATGAACTGCATATGCGTGAGATTCTGCTTTCAATACTTTTGGATATACACACAGAAGTGGGAGTGCTGGATCATATGGTAATGCTATCTTCAATATTTTGAGAAACCCCATACTGCCTTCCATAGAGGCTGCACCATTTTACATTCTTCACAAGAAGTAAATGAGCTCATAGATGAGCATCTGTGTTCATGAGACAGGCTCATCTGTACTTTTCTTGTAATACCTTTGTTTTTGGTATGAGGGTCATGCTGCCCTCACAGAAGGAGTTACAAAGTATTCACTCTGCTTCTATCTTTTGTAAAAGATTGTGAAGAATTGGTATTAATTCATTCTTAAAAATTTGGTAGAATTCACCAGTTAACCCATCTGGGCCTGTGCTTTCTGTTTTGTAATTATTATTCTGTTATTAATTATCGATTAAATTTCTTTAATACTGATTCAGTCCCATTCAGATTGTCTATTTCTTCCTATGTGAGTGGTGGAAGATTATACCTTTCGAGGAATTGGTCCATTTCATCTAGGTTATCAAATTTGGGGGCACAGAGTTGTTCACAGTAGTCCCTGATTATTATCCTTTTAATGTTCATGGGATCTATAGTGATACAAAATTAGGTTTAACATTTCGATGCACATAAAAGCAGTTATACAAAATCCATTCCCAATAAAAACTCTCAGCAATCTAGGAACACAAAGAAACTTCCTAATCAATGGGTATCCACAAATATATACATGTATGTATATACATATATACAAAATATATACATATATACAAGACACATATACAAAATATAAATATATGTATACACACACACACACACACACACACACACACACACACACACACACACAATGGTAAAAGACCAACTGTCTTTTCCCCAAGATAAGGACATCTACACTTCCCAATTCTTTTGACACTGTACTGAAAGTCTTAGTACAAAACAAGAAAGAGAAATGAAAGGCACACAGATCATAAAAAAAGTAAAAGTGTATTTTGATATACTTGTAATGAACAGTTTAGAAATTAGAAATTTTAAATACCTCCCGAAACTTAAAAAAAATACTATTTATGATGGCATTAAAATTACAAAACACTTAGGGATAAATATGACAAAAGATGTGTCAGACCTTTATTTACCCTGAAAGGTATAAAAAACACTGTTGGAGAAAATTTTAAAGACCTAAACAAATGGAGAGATATACTGTGTTCATGGACCAGAAGACTCTGTGTTGTTAAGAAGTCAATTTTCTCCAAACTGATCTAGATTCATCACAATCCCAAGTGAAAATCTCAGCCCTTTTACTTTTTTTTGGTTGTTGAAATTGGCAAACAGATTCTAAAATTCACATGAAAATTCAAAGGACCCAAAAAATTTTGAAAAGGAGCGAAGTTGGAGGACTTACACTACCTGACATCAAGAGTTAATAAAAAGCTGCAGTAACCAGGAGAGTATGATACTGGCAAAAAAAAAGACCAATGGAACTGAAAGGGTCCATAAGTAGACCCACACATATATGCTCAATTGATTTTTGACAAAGCTGCAAAGGCGATTCAGAGGATTGCCTAAATAGTGCTGGAACAACTGGATACGAACTTCGATCCGTATCTGTACCATCTACAAAAATGAACTCAAAATGAATCACAGACCAAAATGTAAAGCCTAAACTACAGAAATTTTAGAAGAAAACACAGGGGAAGATCTCCGTGACACTGGATTAGGTAAAGATTTTTTTTTTTTTTTTAAGATGTAACTGCAAATAATACAATCCATAATGGAAAAAGTTGATACACTGGACTTAATAAAAATGAAGAATCTCTGTTTTTCAAAAGATACTTTTAAGAGAATGAAAAACAAAGCATGGACTGGGAAAATATATGTATGCATCACGTATCTCCTAAAGGACTTGTATCTTGAATAAGTAAAAGAAATCTCAAAACTAAGAAAACCAGTCAATTAAAAAAAATTACCAAACGATTCAAAACAGATACTTCACCAAAGCAGACATACAGATGGCAAATAAATGCATGAAAAGATGCTCAACATTATTAACATTAGGTATGTGCAAATTAAAATCACAATGACGTACCACAACATACTATTAGAATGATTCAAAAAGACTGTACTAAGGATTAGTGACGACGTGGAGTCACTGGAACTCTCATGCACCACTGCATGATACAACTGCTGTGGAGAACAGTTTGGCAGTTTCTAAAAATATGAGACATATGACTTAACTATTCTGCTCCTATGAGTTGCCTTAGAGAAACCAAAGCATATGTTCATTTTATTGTACATAAATGTTTATAGAAACTTTATTTATGATAGCCCCAAACTGGAAACAACCCACATTTTCATCATCCAGCAAAAGGATAAAGAAATTATGGTATAACCATGCAATGGAGTACTACTCAGCAATTTTTAAAAAGAAATTAACTATTGACACAAATCAATGACATGTAATTAGGCTTAATGAAAACAGACAAAAAAGAATACATACTGTGTGATTTCATTTATAAAAGTTAGAAAATGCACACAAATCAATACTGACAGAAAGCAGATCAGTGGCTGCCTGGGGACTAGAATAGCAGGAAGTGGGGTGGGATGGGAAGAAGAGATTACAGAGGGGGCACGAAGATATGTTCACAATCTTGGCAGAAGTGGATGGTCTCACTGGTATGTACCTATGTCAAAGTTGATTAAGTTGTGCACTTTAAATATGTCCATTGTATTGTATGTTGATTACATCTCAATAAATCAGTTTTTAAAAACGTAATAAGGCAACTCAATAAATAAATGAGGACAAGATTTGAACAGACGCTTCATAAAAGAAGATAAGCAAATAAGAAGATGTTCTACACCATTAATTATCATAGAAATGCAAATTAAAACTACAACCACTACACACCCACTCAGACTACTATAATTCTTAAAAAAACTGACAATACTGAGTATGGTCAAGGATGTGGAAAAATGGGACTCTCATACTAAGTCAATGGAAATACAAAATGGTTTGCATTTGTGAATTCTCAAAATGGCACTTTGGGAAACAGCTTGGTAGTTTCTTGTAAATTTAACACACACTTATCATAGGACCCAGAAATTGCACTCCTACTCTCTGGGTATTTACCCAAGAGAAATGAAAACAGTATATATACGCAAAAATCTGTATGGGAATATCGTCAGCATCACCCCAAACTGGAAGCATTCCAAATGTCCTTAAACTGGTGAGCAATTAAACAAACTGGCTCATCCACACAATGGACTACTACTCAGCAATACAAAAAAAAAAAAAGCACTAAAACATGCAACAACATGAATGAATCTAGAATGAAGTGAAAAAAGCCAAATGCAAAAGCTACATACTATATGATTTACTTGATATGACATTCATAAGATAGCAAAACTATTAGGAAGAAATCAGAAGAATAGTTGCTAGGGGTGGAGGAGAGGGGATTGATATGAAGGGGGCATCGTTTTTGGGACGATAGAAATATTTTAGATCTTGACTGAGGTATTTACCCAGTGCAAAATTCAGAAAAAATACACTAAAAAAGGCTAAAACTTGCTGTGTATAAATTATACTTCACAATAAACCAGACTTAGTTCAGCTGCAAATGAATGAAAGTGCACACTTTAAAAACATGTGTGAAACACAGGCAAAGTAGGTCTGGTGCTGCAAGAAAGAGCTTTAAATCCAACAAAGTCTTAAGACAAAGAAACGTCTCTCTCTCTTCTCCAGAGCAGAGACTGCCAAATGTTGAGAGTCACGATTCAGAACACTGGCTTCAAACGCTAGCTCTCATCTTTTTCCTGAGTTGTGCAAAAGATTCTCTGCTCCCTGGTGTCCCACCTAATCTTCTTTTTCTAATGGCGGCTGCTTTTAACCTTAGGCCATTTTCTCATCCGGGCCTTTGGTGAACACCATGATAAAGAATTTAGTACTTTCAAAGGTGACTTTCCTCCTTTTGAGTCACTTCTTTCTTCAACTGTCAAGATGTTCACGGCAAGGGGGTATATGAGGAATAAAAAAGACAGGATTCATGTTGCTGGAGGCGGCATGCCTTGAACAGGCTGCAGAGCTAGGGGGCTGACCGGGGGCTCACACAGGCTCCCACGGCACTTTTTGCAGGCACAGGTGTGCAGGTCCTCAGATTCTGGACAGGTTCCAATTTGAGTAATTATGTTCTCTCTCCCTAAGTACCCCCTACTGTTTCTGGTGGATACGGAATTCTTATTCACTTCCTGTACTAAACTGTTGTGTAGAGTTGCTGTGCAGCTGTTAAACAGCTGCCACGTTCCTCTCCATATATAGTCTCTAAAGCACTTTTGGATGAAAGGCGCTATATAAACATATTTTATTGTCATGTATTGGTTGCCTTTCCACTTAGTAGTAGGTTTTGTGAGCGTCTAACTATCAAATCCAGATCTGTATTCCACAGCACATCAATGTTTAATTCCTTCCCCTTCCTGTTCCCCAGCCCCCTCAAGGCTCTTACCACAAGGGTCCGTAGACACAGCGTCCCTGCAGGAGCACGGGGGTCCAAAGCAGCTACAAGATCCCACACTTTAATTTTTCTAAAGATCAAAAATGGGATAAAAATCTTGATTAAAAGCAAAATTAAGGGACCACAGGAAGAACAGCACAAAGTCACGGCAATAAATATGTATGGTGAAAGTAATTTATATGACAAATGCAGTTCACAAGAATATACAAAAACTTTTTTGTTTTTGGAGACTTGGTCCTTGCATTCATTCTTGGGTCAAGGTTATTGGTCTCAACAGGGGAAAAAGTACAAATTTAACCTAAAAATGAGGAACAGGTTAGCCTTAACCAAGCTGAAGATAGTGAATGGTAAATTTACACCATATTTTGGGGCCAGGAAGAGATCTTATATACTAGACCTCTTAATGATATAACAGATTATTTAGGCCTAGAAACCTACAATTCTGAGAATGGCCCAGGTCACGTGTACCAGAGGACTGGAACTCACCGAAGAACTCTGGAGTTCAAATTTTTTTTTTTAAAGTTTATTTTTATTTTTGACACAGAGAGAGAGTAAGCGTGAGCTAGGGAGGGGCAGAGAGAGAGAGAGGGAGACACAGAATCCGAAGCAGGCTCCAGGCTCCGAGCTATCAGCACAGAGCCCGATGAGAGGCTTGAACTCACAAACTGTGAGATCATGACCTGGGCCGAAGTCGGACGCTTAACCCACTGAGCCACCCAGGCGCCCCTGAACTCTGGAGTTTATATAAGCAAATTCTCATAGTTTAAGTAAGAAAAGCTTAGCCCTTCTAAAAATCAAACATATGGTTATGCCTTCTCACGGTAAATAACAGATAAAACCCAAGAAAGGTGGGAACAGATCAAAACCGGGGCAATGAGAAAATATAACCTAGCTGGAATGCGTCATCACACCCTGAACAATTTCCCAAGGGTAGAACAGTGACGGCTGACTCAAAGCAGAGGAAGCTCTGCTTCCTGCAGCTTGAGTTGTCTTAATCAGTAAAGCCAGGTCATAAACTAAGATCAAGCTGTAAGTCAGCTTCTGATACTTAAAAGCTGCCAGTATTTGAACTGTAGCCTTCCACTCCCCCATGTTAGGCACCCTGACAAGAAGAAATGATAAGGAGGCCTTTTAAGTGAATATACTTTCGTTAAGAGTTTACTGTGTGCTTACCACTGCTGGACATGGTACACACTCACAACATGAATGGATTCTAGTACCATTGCTATTAGACCAAAGAAAGTAAAGATTACTAAACTTGTTGTAACTGAAATGTTAGGAGAAGTGAAGACAAGAGAGCTGCACTTTTAGAATTTCTCAAAAAGATAAAAATTCAGGACCTTACCACATTGTGCCCCAAAGATACTGCCTCCAATATTTCAATTTTATTAATAAGTCACTATTTTATACACATATCCTGGTATACTGGGATTTCTCCAGTTCATTGCTTTATAGAGTAAAACAGACAAATGTATAACCAAATATATTAATGAAAATCAGGAGCAAACAAGTACAATTAAATGATTGGGAAGAACATTTTAGAAAAGTAAACAAGAAAAGAAAAGGAAAGAAAAGAGGAGAATAGTAAATAATAGAAAAGAAAGTAAACAAGAGAGGTGCCTGGGTGGCTCAGCTGCTTAAGTGTCTTGACTTTTGATTTTGGCTCAGGTCATGATCTCATGGTTTGTAGGTTCAAGCCCTGCGTTGGGCTCCAGGCTCACAGTACAGAGCCTGCTTGGGACTCTCTCTCTGCCCTCCCTGCTCTCTCTCTCAAAATAAATACTTTTTCTTTTTAAAAGTTTATTTAAACAAAGCAAAGGTGAATATATAGATTAGGCACAAGAAATATCGTATCAGACCACTTCCATGAAATTTATAATCTTTTAGAGTCAAGGGAAGACTATATTTAACATCCTCAGGCAGGAGGGATCAAGATGTACATTTTTTTTTTTTTTAAACCCTGTTAGCAAACTCACCCATCATAGGCCCCACTCACTATCCTCTTGTTATCAAATCGAATACAGCGCACCAGTTCCTCATGGCCTTCCAACACTCGTAAACATGCACCACATTCTATGTCCCATAATCTGGAAGAGAAAATTGAGTGAACTTTTGTGTATTCTTTTCTAAAGCTTTGGATGTTATAATAATACACTTTGTATGTCTTCAAAAAATCCACAAACATAAAATCAATCAACAATCATACAAAAATGTACTCTTTTCAATGTAATTTATTTCCTTTCTGCTGTATAACTCAGGCAGAAGAATGTATGATTTAAGTTCAAATGAAATATATATTTTCAAAGCACGATGCTTTATATAATTCTGTAACCAGGGTCCCCAAGGCATAAAAAGGATGAATTCAATGTCCCCAGTTGCCTGTGAAGGACAAAACCAAGCCAAGAGAAGTAATGCTTCCTGAAATCACTATTAAGAATGAGATGCAGGGTATCAGTGATATCCTGCTCTCACAAAGCATGTCCACATCTGTTAGTAAGGACACTCTCTGCTTTACCCACTGTCCAGGACAGTCTTTCTCATATAATGGAAACAAAAAGCAAGTTCTCAAAAACTTTCATATATTAATTTAAAAAATTATATGCTTCCAGACCAAGGCAAATGAAAGGACAATTTCCTTAGATGTGACAATAGCTCTATCCGTTGTTTTTTTAATAGTCTTTTCATTCTCTTAGTACTATTTGAAGGAACGGAAAAAGATTCATAAATCTTCCAAATTCTATTCATATCTGTGTCATTCATCTTTGTGAAGATGAAAACACCAAAAAAGTACTTTAAGCTGTGGATTCTTCATAATTTCAAATTATGGATAATTATGTAATGCTAAGAAAACAAAATGCACAATTTCTAGTAGGGAAAAATTAGTTTTTCTTTTTTTTGTTAGAACACTGGTGGAAAAAAGGCCTTTTGCTACTTATTAGAACTTTTCAACTGTACACAGGAAGAGCTTAAAGAGGAGGGCCTTCAACCTCCATTTACTTATCACTCTTGTCCACTTCCTCATTCAAGCAGTACCTTTAAAATAAGTATATCTGGTAATGAAACTATTATAGAATGGAAACACATCAATAAAAGGCTTTGCTATGCTATCTTTCTGCTTAGGACAAAAATTTTTTTTTTTTTTTTTTTTGCAAACTTTTGGCCTATAAGAAGCTACAGAAGGAAAAACATTTGGGGTGTCTGGCTGGCTCAGTTGGTAGAGCGTGTGACTCTTGATCTCTGGGCTGTGAGTTCAAGCCCCACGTTGGGGGTAAAAATAAAAAAAATTTTTTTAAGTTCATTTATTTATTTTGAGAGACAGAGAGAGAGACAGTGCAAGTGGGGAAGGGGCAGAGAGAGAGAGAGAGAGAGAGAGAGAGAGAGAGAGAAAGAGAATCTCAAGAAGGCTCCACACCACCACAGTGCAGAGCCCAATGTGGGGCTTGAACTCACAAACCAGGAGATCAACACATGAGCTGAAGTCAGATGCTTAACCGAGAGTCACTCAAGAACCTCTACAAATAAAAATCTTTAAAAAAAAAAAAAAAAAAAACAAGAAAGGAAAAACATTTTATTATAAACATAACACACTTGAAGATTTGTTTGATCCGTGTGCAAACAATGAATGGCAGAGTAATAGTGATCCCTTCTGGGTAAAGGTACCTGCTGCTCACCTGATAGTGTTGTCAGACGAGCCACTCACCACCAGCCTATCTCTGTACTGCAAACAGGCAATGCCACGTTTGTGTCCATTTAAGGTCCTTACAAACTCACAAGTACTTGTGTTCCATACCTGAAACAGAAATAGTATTTGGCAGTTGATTTGGTGCTTTTACTAGTAAAATCTAGGGCAATTGGAGTCTTGGGGAAGCAGAAAAGAGTACTGAGCCAATAGGGGGAAGTCAACTTCTCAAACCAAACCAAATCAAAAAAAGAAAAAAAAAAAAAAGGCAAGTTTAATTCTCAATAACACAGGGCTAATTTGTAGCTGGCTGGTATAACATGAGAATTCCTCCAACTGATTTATTCTTATGGAGTTATTAGTCTGGTCTTGCAGACAAATTTTCTAGAAGCTGAGTTTACCCCTGGCCTTCTCACACTCACCATTATCTATAGGACTAAGATACCTAACCAAAATTTTCACACCGCTTGTCTCATTCATCGCCTTCTTACAAACAGACTAGTATCTGAATTAAATATTAAACTACTCCATATGGACGTTTAAATATGAAATTTTGCTTGATTGGATTTTCATACGAACACCCTTACTCTAAATTGGAGACTTATCAAAAGATGCCTCATTACCTTTATAGTCCTATCTCCAGACGCAGAAACGATGTACTTGTCATCAAAGTCTACAACGTTGACAGCAGCTCTATGTCCGACTAGCACCCTCCGGAGGGTAATGTCAGTTGGGGAGGCCATATCCCATACAGCAATGGAACGGTCTTTGGAACAGGTCACCATCATGCCATTATTGAAACGTAAGTGCAGAACTGCTTCACAATGGTGAATCAAGGTGTTTAGCATTTCACCTGTATTTACATCCCATACCCTGGAACAAACAACATTAAGAAGCTTATCTGAGGCTTCGATGATATTCCTGGCTATGATCTATTTGACTACCACATTCCCCACTCATCTTGCCTCATTTTCATAATTAGTGTTATACTCTACCCTCTTGTAGCTTTGGGACTGAGCTGAGGTAAAGAGTTCTGATGGACCACAGGGAAGTGATAGATAGAGGGCTGGACTAGGAGAGTAGGGCAAGGAGAGGGACAGGATGCTGCCAATGTGAAATCCTTAAGACACACTATTTGAAATATGGGTGAGTTATATGGGAGAAGGGTAAGAATGAGGATAAAACCATTGTCACCTACTAATTGGGCCTAGACTTCAAGATTACTACAAAACTTCTGACATTCAATCTGATGCCTTTAATGAGATACATTTTTTTTTTTAATGTTTATTTTTGAAAGAGAGAGAGGGAGAGAGAGAGACAGAGTACGCATGAACATGGGAGGGGCAGAGACAGAGAGGGAGACAGGATCTGTAGCAGGCCCTGTGCTGACAGCAGAGAGCCTGATGCAGGGCTTGAACTCAGGAACCGTGAGATCATGACCTGAGCTGAAGTCAGATGCTTAACCGCTTAACTGACTGAACCACCCAGGTGCCCCTAATGAGATACATTTTTAAGTAGGAATCTGATTAATGACAGTAGCATTAGTGTCCCACGGATAGCCCTCAGGAAATAGAACTGATTCAGGCCAAGAAGCTTCTGTAAGAGTCTGACTTAGTACTGTGGATTTGAGCTTGATAACCCTGGATCTTCAATTTTACCATACAGGCCAGGCCCAAGATGACCTATACTCTTAAGTCTAAAGTTCCATTTCTGTGCCTTGAATGGGGGTAGAGATCAAGAATAGCCATCCCAGGGGTGCCTGGGTGCCTCAGCTGGTTAAGTGCCTGACTCTTGATTTTAGGTCAGGTCATGATCTCAAGGTTTATGGGATCAAGCTCTGTGCTATGAGCATGGAGCCTGCTTGGGATTCTCTACCTCTCTTTCTGCCCCTCTCCCTGCTCGCTCATGCCCGTGCTCACTTGCTCTCTAACAAAATAAACATTAAAGAAAATAAGGGAAAAAAATAGCCACAGTGTAAATGGGGGCTTACAGCAGAGTGTGGGACCTTTGGATATCTTGAGAATTTTGTGTGATGATATATTTCGATGACTCTGTTTTTGTGTATTTACTTTGATTTTCATAACACATTTTATTTCCTTTTCCAATTTAACCCCATCTTTTAGAAAATCATTTTGTCCCTTATCCTGTAAATGATGTTAGCCTCTACAATGTTTAGCTTCCTTGAGGCACTCCAGAGCATCAATAAATGTTAAATGTCGATAACTGTAAGAACTGAGTTTGCTATGCCTTTAAGTCAAAAGACAAGAAAGAGGAACAGCCTTTTCTTATTCACAGAGGATAATTTGGATTGGTAAACATTTAACTTCAGAGGATCTAACAATGCAGTTAACTGCTTTTTTTTCCTATTTTTTTTAAAAGTTACTTTTGATGCATTATGTTTGGAAAATCCTTTAGCTTAAGGCAAAATTCCTAACAGGTTTCCAGCAGTGCTGCTGGTACCCAGAACTCAAGCTACACTGGACTCCAGCAGCATAATGGCTGTGTCATCAAATCACTAACGCCTCTGGAAATTGAAGGCCCCTCCCTGAGTAAAGCTTGCAATTAAAAACTGCAGGGACAGCAGGGGAGGGGCTGGCAAAGAGAGAGCATTGCTCACCTGTACACATTTTAAAGGAGGTAATGCATGTCTGTACCACAGTTATAACCACCTGAAAGGAGGCTTAATTCCATTCACATCATTCCCCTGTGAGGTGTTTTTGTAAGGCATGCACAAGGTTTACCAAGTTTTTATAATTGATGATTTCCCCAAATTAAAACAGAATATGTAGTTTCTTCAATGTGCAAAAATGTAAACTTGCCTTAATCATTCCTAAATCAAGTTTTCTACTTCTAGGTGGACACAACGATGTGGAGAGCTGATGGCTTATTCTTCTTTAGTTATGAAGTTTCAGAACTGCGTTCATGCAGCTACATACAGCAAAACTACTATCTATGACAAAGAACAGAGCAGATCTGATATTCTAGAGTTCAAAAGATCATTTGGAATTCTCTACCTGACTGTGGAATCCGATGATCCAGTTATGATCACCCTCTCATCATACTGGAGACACAGGACAGAACCCGTATGGCCTGTGAGAATTCGCTTGCATTCCAGCGTGCTTTTATCCCAGATCTAGGATGGCAAACAAGATCTTTTTGATCACTGTGATAATGGGGTGGTGCTGAGACTTGTTGGCTCTACTATGTGTTTGATTCCTCTAAAGAATCAAAGCCCAGAGTAATGTGGAATGCATTCTTTTCTATAGGTATAGCTAAGCACCTATGTGTATGTGTGTGTGTGTGTGTGTGTGTGTGTGTGTACACACACACACATATAGGTGGCTTCAATACTAATGCAGACTTTATCCTTTTCATTAAGGAACAGAGGTAACCTATAATTATGTGAAGCCTAAAGGAGTAATAGCACATTCAGCACACCTTAAGGAGAGAATTTAACCCTAGGACTATCCATTTGTACATGCTTCTGGCAGAAAGCAAGTAACTGTCCTTTAAGGAAATGATTCTGGCTTCAGGATGGGAAACAACCTAAAACTCTCATTTACCTTCTGGAAATAATACTTAGAGATGATGCTGGGACTGCTTTATTAATGTGGACACCCTTCTCCTTCAGCTATCTTCCCATTATTGAACAGACCTCACCTTGATTGTGTTGTCTCGAAGGCCGCTTACTATCTTCTGATCATCATACTGTAAACAGTAAACTCCTTTGCTTGTTTCACTTCGGCAGTGGATTCTCTGTAAACTATGTCTTCCACATCTCCAGTTAGATTCTATTGTCTAGGAGAAGGAATAATAAAAAGTTAGTAATTAGGAAAGGACCAGCACTAAATCCTTATCTGACTTTCATGGCAACCAATGACAAATGCTCAGTGCTTCACTCTATTAACTATATAGAACTTAAGGCAAACTCAAAATATGTTTTAAAAAAACCACTGTTTAAATTTGTATAACATTTTTTCATTTGTAAAGTTATTAAAGATTTACTTTCTAGAACTCTCCTGCATATAACTCATTCAATTAAATGATAAACCTGGTGGAAAAGGGGCAACAGAGGGCAAGCTGTGCACTTCATGAGGTTACATGCTCAGTGCTCCCCATACCTATGTGGTGGCCACTTCTACCAGTGAACTTCCAGGAAGGCTCAATTCGTAAGATATTAGAGTATCATAACAGTCTCAGTGCTATTGCATGAAGATATCATTTTCTCTCTCTCATCTACTTATCTACCAGTAAACAATCTTGAAAAGCTTTAAAAATTTTGCCTGGCAATTTACTATATTTTACCTACCCTATTTACTTAAAAGAAATTGATTTTTAACCCACATTAATAAACCTTAATGGGTTTGCTGTAACAATTCTGTTATTGAAGAATGCTGATGATCCTCTAGTATTTGGCAAATATCCAAATATAAATAGATTCTTACCTCAATGTCTTGTATAATTTTAGGATAAAGTGCTCTATAAAAGGAGTTGGGAGGAGCGTTCCCATCAGGAGGTTTGTTTTTGAATAAATACTGTCCCCTAAAAAACAAATATTTTCAATAAAAATCACAATATCAAACATTTACAAGGAGCTTCTTATTTTTTCAAAGTGTTGTCACAGTTACCATTCCATATAATCTCCATAGCCTGGAAAGGTGTGAAGTTAAGCCTGATTTCAGGAGCCCCAACTGTCTGGGTTCTAAGGAGCTCAGTCAACACTGATTGTAAACATGACCACTTGTAGTGTAGCCATCAGAGTATCAGGCCTTCAGGAATACTATAATGTCATCAAGCAAATACGTATAATCAGAATTTATCAACTAGTCTATCAGACCTCTGTACAGGCAGATTCACTGGGCTTTTGAAAATTTTGTTAGTGATGGTAACTACTAACTCTGAACTAGGCACATGCCCCACATTCCCTACCCCCCCCCCCCCCCCCCCCCCCGGCCACCAGGTAAAGCTGTGCCAGTATCAGTGGAGCCTAGCATCATGGGCAGTAGGAATGCCTCTATCACGGAGATCATTTTTTCTAGTCTTCATTTATGTGGGGTAAGGTGTGTTGGCAGCTCGGGCACCCAGGCTGCTGGTGATCAGTGTAGCTGTGCTTTAAAAGGAGCAATTCAATTCATTTTGACAGAGAAGAAAGGAAACACAGGAGTGTCCAGCAGCAGGTATGGAAGAAGATGAAAAGAAATGCCTAAGAGCACTGTGCTGTCAAGTCTAAGGCATGACATTCTTTCCCAGGTTCCTGGCTATGCACATACATACATGCATTTTACTGCCTTTCCTTGACTCCAGTGAGCAACATTTGTTAGCATCTCCTTCCTTATGACAGCACATCTCTGGAATACTCGTATCCCAAGCTAGATCTTTGCTACGAAAAAAACCAGTAAATGGCAATCACTTCCTGCTGGGTAAAAAATTTAATTCCTCATCCTGAAGTTAAGAACCCACCGAACACGGTGTGGAAGCTAGTAAACCCCACTATGGGTGTACTAACTGCTGTTCTCACTGGCACTGTGCCTTGCAAAGTGGAGACAGGCAGAAATGCCTCAGAGTGTAATCCTGGCACCAGAGAAATCATGTTTTCTCTGGGCCAGTCATCCACTCCTCCCTCTATAGCTCCATTACAATATAATTAATTGTTCAATGTCTCCAGGAGCGCTTCTCCCCTGCCCTCTTCCTATTATACACCTTGAAAATTAGTTGAGAAAATTTATCAGGAAGGTAGCTTTCACTTCTGTGTTAATAGAGGAAGGCAAATCTAGAGTGGAGAAGCTAAAATAATAGTTTATAAAAGGGGGCTAATAGGAGCAAGAAATATGATACATCAACATAAAGGGCAAACAAGACACATTGTGAAATAATTCTGGGTTACAAGCACACTTCTCTTATTCTGCAATAAGAGAACAATCTTACTCTGCAAACACACTGTAACCAAACAACAGATTTTGAGTGAAAAGATCCTAAATCTGGTTAATAGTTATAACTTAATAATTTCAATTCCAACACCCTTTTGATGAGGTGATAATCACTACATTCATTTTGCAAGCAAACAAATCAAATGCCAGGGAGGTTAGGTAACCCGCTCAAGGTCACACACCTAGCAAGTAGACCTGGAATTTGAATCTAAGTCTGATTTTAGAGCCTACACTCTACTACTTTATTATCTCCCAGTACCCACCATTCCTCAGAGATTCCTGCCCTCCTTTTAATCTCTGGCAATTGACTATAGGCGCCCAGGATTTTCTTCATATGTAATGAAACTATCCCTACATTCTAAGAAAAGAGAAATCATATAAGCCTCTGATTTCATTTTTTACCTCAATGTATTTTTCATGCCTTGCTAAAGTGTCTGAATTTCTTCAAATTAAAGGTGCTACAAAAAAGGGTGGTGAGGGGCTGAAAACTGGTTTTTCAGTCTGTATCTGTGTTGTAAGTCAAAACCTTTTATGATGGAAGCTCTCTGACAACAGGGACCACTTCTGTGTGAAATGACTAGTACCTCTGAGAATGTAAGTACATGATAAATGCTAAATATTAAATTTAGAATGTTATCATAAAATGTGATCTGCTGATTAAGAAAATGGACTTTCCCAAGTGGTCGTTTATTATACTTTTAAGAGTTACCATTACTGAGCACAGAGAGTACACTCAATATTATTCAAGATAGAAAGAGACAGAGTTCATGTCCTAGGGGCAGACTGTCAAATTCATCTAAATACAACAGTGGAGTGGAAGCTAAACCCAAAGCTTCATTAGAAAACGATATTTACTTATTGTTTCTGGTTGGGGGAAATGGAAGAAACTGTCAAAGCCAGGATTTGGGGAAAGGTATGAAAGGAAAACTTTATTGACACAGTAGGCTTGGAAAGACAATCTAAGAGAAGATGAGAAAGTGATCATAGATTGAATTTTTTTAAAAGTAGGGGAGAACACTAACACAAGAAGAAAGTCAAATTTAAAAATACAAGCAGTCACTGGGACGCCTGGGTGGCTTGGTCGGTTGAACGTCCGACTTTGGCTCAAGTCATGATCTTGGGTTTCTGAGTTCAAGCCCCGCGTCGGGCTCTGTGCTGACAGCTCAGAGCTTGGAGCCTGCTTCGGATTCTGTGTCTCCCTCTCTCTCTGCTCCTCCCCTGCTCTTGCTCTGTCTCTCTCTGTCTCAAAAATAAATATAAACATTAAAAAAGTTTTAAAAAGACACAAGCAGTCAAGGGTGCCTGAGAGGCTCAATCGGTTAGGTGTTCAACTTCGACTCAGTTCATGATGTTGCAGTATGAGTTCAAGCCCTGTGTCGGGCTCTGTGCTGACAGCTCAGAGCCTAAAGCTTGCTTCAGATTCTATGTCTCCCTTTCTCTCTGCCCTTCCCCCACTCATGCACGCGCGCTCTCTCTCTCTCTCTCTCTCTCTCTCTCTCTCTCAAAAAAAAAAAAAAATACAAGCAGTCAGAGAAAGTCAAGGGGGATATTAAAGGAAGTCTCCACGGGGTGGACAATTTTTGTAATTTCGTGGGGCTCTATCAAGGTAAGATGACAAATGTGGCCAGGGACAAAAGAATATGGTCTGAACTATGAAGGATGCTCAAAAGAACAGAAATGGGCTCCTGTGGTTGAGGAGATAGGGAAAGAGTGACAATTAATACTGGATCCTAGATTATTTCTCATCCATACCTTCATATACCCTTCATATAAAAGGCAAAAGGCCATCTTTTCAATGATCTTGTTTGTTTTTTCTCTTTGTAACTAACATAACAGATCTTCCTATTTACTGCCAACTCCAAGTAAAATTGTGGAGGCTCTTATCTTTGGTATTTTCACAAGCATCTGTCCAAATCTGCTTATCTGTTTCTTGTTCTTCCTGCCTTCAAAAAAAAAGAGTTTGTAAGGGCACCTGGGTGGCTCAGTTGGTTAAGCATCTGACTCTTGATTTCAGCTCAGCTCGTGATCTCATGATTCATGAGATGAAGCCCTTCGTCAGGTTCTAGGCTGATAGCACGGGATTCTCTCTCTCTGGCCCCTCCCCCCCCCCCCCCCCCCCCACTCCACACAAGTGGTCTCTCAAAATAAATATATTTTTTAAAAAGTAAAAAAAAAAAAAGTTTGTAAACTCCCAGTGTCTGATAAAGGCTTACTGTTATTTACAGTACAAATGGGAACAAAGTATATTTTAACAGGGAAGAAACCTTTATTGCTATGAGAGTGAATCTCTGTCCTAGAGATTTTAGGTTATGAGTTCCAATTTGGAGGAGAATTTGGGTTTTTCTTTTGAAATGTCATTTTTTAAAAGATTAAAAAAAAATTTTATTTTTTGAGAGAGAGAGCATGAGTGAGTGTCAGTGAGGGAGAGAAAAAAATTTTATTTTTTGAGAGAGAGAGCATGAGTGAGTGTCAGTGAGGGAGAGAGAGACAGGGAGACAAAGGATCCGAAACAGGCTCCGCACTGACAGCATGGAGCCCCATGTAGGGCTTGGACTCACAAACCATGAGATCAAGACCTGAGCCGAAGTTGGATGTTTAATTGACTGAGCCACCCAGGCGCCCTAAGTGATGTTTTTTTAAATTTTTATTTTTTTAATGTTTTATTTATTTTCTGAGAGAGACTGAGTGAGAGAGAGAGAGAGAGCACGCAAATGGGGGAGGGGCAGAGAGATAAAGAGACACAGAATCTGAAGCAGGCTCCAGGCTCCGAGTTGTCAGCACAGAGCCTGAATTCACAAACCATGAGATCATGACCTGAGCTGAAGTCGGCTGCTTAACCAAATGAGCCACCCAGTGCCCCTAAATGACTTTTTTTTTTAGAGTTTATTCATTTATTTTGGGGGAGGGGGAGGGAGGGAGGGAGGGACAGAGAGCGCGAGAGAGGGAGGGAGGGAATGAGCAGGGGAGGGGCAGAGACAGAGAGAGAATCCCAAGCAGGCTCCGTGATGTCAGCACAGAGCCCAATTCAGGGTTCAGTCTCATGAACTGTGAGATCATGACTGGAGCCAAAGTGAAGAGATGGGCACTTACCCAACTGAGCCACCCAGGTGACCCTGGAGAATTTTTCTTTTTTTCTTTTCTCTTTTTTCCCTGTGAGGGATAGTAGAATATTCCTAGCTGCCCTAAAACTCTTCCACGTAAGCAACTGCTCTATATCTAAGGCTGGTCCTGGCATGCCTATTAGCAAAACGATGGATTTTGAATCCCATACAACTATATATATGTATATATATACATACGTATGTATATATGTATGTGTATATATATATATATGTATTTGCTTTTTTATAAAGAGTTTATTTCCAAAGTATGAAATAAATTATGAAAGGTTTCTATTTTTCTATATAGTGAAATAAATGAGAATAAGAAAAACATATTTGGGAAGAATAACACTATGCTTTCATATATTCACGTCTATATAGCCAAAGAATAGCCTGGCATTTGCTTCCTTTAAAATTGAATTTGAGGGAAATTATAAAGCCTTCCTAATAGCCAGAATGACAGAAATTTCTTGAAGCATTTGGTATAACATTTAGGGGTCAATACGTTTATTATATATCAACGAATTTCAAATATCCAAAAAGATAAAAGGGAGCCATAAATTTCAAAGATGAAAAAAAAAATGAGCTAACTATATTTTAATGAAAATTGCTGAGAAAAGCTGACCCTCTTTTCTTAACAGTTTTGTATCTCTTTATGGTCCAAGATATATAATTGATAAAATTAATTGCTCAGGATATCCCTGAGCACACATATGTCTGCTGGTGCATTTCTCTCAACTAAAATATTTAATATGTCACTTTTATTTTACTTATGAAATTATTCACACCTGACTTTCTTTCAGTGACATTCTAGAGATACCCTTTGAAAGTACATATAGAAGGCATCCTCCAGAAGTTCTAATGAAATGGTACCTTTATCTTAAAAGAACAACAATAAAATTGGTGAGGTCTCTCAGGCTGCTCACTATATAATGCCTCAAGGAATTCAGGATTACGCAGTAAAATCTTAAGAAAATATGAGTCTTCTGAGGAAACAGTGAAATATACTAGATGACACATTTCACTCTTTCCCATGCCTAGAGTTCTTATTCTAGTTGAGTGTAAAAATAATTTTGATTACAAAGGTGATAAACCACCACAGGCATGGATTAAAGACAAGAAATCTTCTGAAGGAGAACATACTTATTGGTTTGGGATTGTTTCAGGCATCTGATGGCTTCTGTGTGATTTACAAACTGCCTATCAGCCCTTTTTCAGGACACTACTTTCTGCCCAGAGAACAGAATGCTGTAAATGAAGTCGGTTTTTAATCATTTTTTGCAAAGTAGTATTAACACAGTATGTCATTTATGAATGATTGGTCAGAAGAAACACTGTTGAGTACGTGTACAACTATTTTACATTTTGTGCTATAAACCAGCAACATCATCATATTCAATGAGAAGCAGTCTCTCTGGCTCCCAATATTATTCCAATGACTCTGAACGGCCAAGTCCTGAAGCTCCATGATAGTAAGAAAGTTAAAAGGCTCACCATCCTCTTCGTTCTGCCAGGCCTCTCCACAGAGAATCCGTCCTGACCATTCTCTCAATGAGCTTCTTCCATAACATGCCATCAGATGTCACTCGGTACCATTCCTTACATACAAGTTCAGCAGCACATAGTGATTTGGCATCCAGGTATGACAGAATGTTCTCAGCAATGTGATCCAAACCCCGAGCTGTTGGGTTTGGGGGAGGAGGTAAAGAAGAGAAGCATAGGTGGTGAATGGTTTTTTTACAAAAGGTCCTTAAAAAAAGAACAGCATTTATTCTGTTCTGAAAGCATATCATTGTCCCTAGTGTGGTCCAGTTTCTTTTTCAAACAGAAACTTGGGTAAAATGAGTGTCAATAATTTTTCCATAAGGTTACAGAAATGAACAGTATTTTCCATCTTCCTTTAGATAAGGAAGTTAGAGCTAACAACTAGCAAACCCCCCAAGACATTAAAAATAAAAAGGATTCCAGAAAACAATTCACATCTATCTATATGGATTTCAGCACTAGGGGATGTTCTATGGATGGCATCTCAAAGTCTGTGATTCAGACCCCCCCAAATCTCTATATTAGGTCCATTTCTCATTCTGCTTCTATTACTGCTGCAGTTCCAAAGCTGTTCAGTAAAAGAAATATCCTTTAAATGTACTAGGGGAGAGGCACTAAGTCAGAATGTGCTGGGTTATAGAATTTTGGGCATGCAGAAAGAAGAGAAGAAGGAAATACAGATTGGTGTGGGAACATCCCAAGAGGAAAACAGAGAGGTATGTTTAAGTTCAAGTATGAGTTTAATTTCAAATGTTTAAAAAAACTGTATTTGAGAGTAGTTGCTGCTATAAAGCCTACATGACAGCTGACCAAAAGATGAAAAAAATCCCAGACCAATAAATAACTTGGTTAGAATTTCAGAGACCATTTTGTAGGATGTATAGAGGAAAACAATGGAAGTAGATCTTGGGCTTCCTAAACTGGATGGGCTTCCCAGTTAAAATACTCTACCACCCAAATCTGTACTGAGGCCTCAGAGAAATAGATACTATAAAACAGGATGCTCACACGAATAAAGTTTTTGGCTATTGTTCTAATTCACAAATGAGACAAACACATTCACGGTTATTTCTTTTTCGGGTTACATATCAGAGGTGTGCTAAAGACTTAAATAGTGCAGAAGGATTCCTTCATACTCTGACTCCCTCAGGCACAAACTTAACCAAAAGGAAAGAGAATACCACATTTCATTTTGTGCCTTTCCCTTGAATCACACAAAGACACAGTTGGACACCGTTAGCAACAACCCAAACGTGCTTAAACATTATTCTAATTATAAAATTGTATGGATATCAGTCACATTTTTCAGCAGATTTGGAGAAGAAAGCATTAAATGGATTTTGTTTGGCTGGCATCACATGTTCATATTTAAGCATAAGCAGATGGAGGCATCCATCACTTAATTCTTATTAAAGGAAAATGACTATAACCCAATTAAAGATATAATAATTAGTTCTTCGTGAAAAAAAACAAAAACAAAAACAAAACAGTGATGGTACAATTCCTGCACCTTTAAATTGAAACTTTCTATGCCATCAGAAGAAGTTTCCAAAATTCATTCCTGTGTTTTTAATGGCTGTCATCAAATTGTTCCTGATCTTCACTATATCCCTATAGTAAGTCTTTGGAAGTAATTTCACCTAACACTCTAAACAAACCCATTACATTAATGGATTATAGGCATTTTTTGAAGTAGTTTGGTTTACTAAATGTAGCCAGATGGTGTAGGTTTGTAAGTTAAAATGGCCATAAAGCATTAGCCTGATGATTTAATATCTTATAAAGTGGTCAGCAGATACACACCAGGGATCAGGATTAGGCAAAGGATACACAGATCTCATCAACTCCTGCTCAATTCTTAGTGGTATATGCTTGAGATAGTAGCATGTCTCAGTAACTGGGGAGAGCACAGTAATGAGGTACACACAGATTGTTCACACAATGAAAACTGTTTGCCTATGGCTAAAACAAAATCCAGTGAGGGAAGAGGGGGCAGAAGTCTATTCTATTTAACAAAAAATATAGATAAAATTTAGTTTTAAAATGGTTATTTCTAAGATATAAATAGGTATTTCTTTTGTTTTAAAGGGTGATTTAAATTCCAATTTTGGAAAAACAAACAAAAAAATTAATTGGCCAAGATGAAGCAAAGTAGTAATATGCCTTTTGGGGGAGGGTTGGCATATTTTTGAAGAGGACAGTTTGGCACAAGTATTAAAAACCTTGAAAATATTCATAATAATATTTCTGTTACTTCTTCCTAGGAAAAGACTAGTGAATAAGAAATGTCTACCACAGCAAAGTTTACAATAGGAAAAACATTTTAAACTACCTAAGTGTCCAAAAAAGGGGTTAAATAATATATGTTTTGGCCCCCATAAAGAATATATAATATTATAAGTAATTATGTTTTAAAAGAACACTCAGGAAAATACATTAAGAGAACACAGTAAGAAAAAAATGTTACAAACGTTTTAGAAGGAAATATACACACCTAGAAAAAACAGTAAGGCTACATGCCAAAATATTAATAGCATATTAGCAGCTCTCTCTGAATGGTGGTGTTCTGGGAAATTTTATTTTTATATTTTAAATGGTTTTGAATTTTCTAAATTTCCTATAACTTCTATAATCAGGAAACAATTGAAAAAAATAAAAACATGATATAATAATATTTTAGAGATTCACTCATCTTTTGTACTATATGTTCTTTTATAGCTTTTTTTAAAAATGTTTTTTAATGTTTTTATTTATTTTTGAGAGAGACAGAGCAAATGGGAGAGGGGCAGAAAGAGAGAGGAAGACACAGAATCTGAAGCAGGCTCCAGGCTCTGAGCCGTCAGCACAGAGCCTAATGCAGGGCTTGAACTCATGAGTTGTGAGATCATGACCTGAACTGAAGTCGGATGCTCAACCAACTAAGCCACTCAGGCGCCCCGATACTGTATGTTCTTTTAAAATAAACTTTTAACACAGAGGACAACCCTGTATTTCCTCGAGATAGCATTTCCTCCAAATACTGATGTCTACAAAGTATCCTAGGATCACCATCAAGCATTCAGTAAAACCACCACATCATCTTCCACAAAAAATGTATTTTAAGTGTGTGAGCTTGTGCATGTGTGTATTCAAACATATATTTAGCTTACGATAAATGTTTGGTTATTGAGAACAGTGAGGTTGCAAAACCTGGTGTTTACAAATTATTGTCACAAGGCTCCTGAGGTATCTTTCTTTACAAAATACTCACTTAAAAATTCAGTCCCATAATTTAAATTATTCTGTTGACAAATTCCCATAGAAATCCAAATCCAAGTACATAAGTTAACATATCTTGAAGCTAAGACACATTATCAAGGTAGCACCTCACAAAAAATTTTATCTGTACCTCTCAGTGGGTAAGAACAGAGTGACTAGAAGGGTAGGAGATCCAGAGAAGACTGGGGAAAGAAGAGTCTCTATTTCCAGAGTTTGATGTTTTGGGTATTTATACCCCAAGAAGGTAACATTAAAGAACTCAGTTTATAAAAATCAAGCCAATAAAGACTTTTAAAAAGAAAGATGAAGATCTAGTTCCATTACCATTGTCACATATCTTCTAGGCAAATTAATGGCTCACAAACACCCGGAGACCTACCTGGCAGAGCAGTTATGAAATCCCTCTGCAGCATAGGTTTAAGATATGAGTTTATGTGTCCATGTTGGTAATGACACATTTGGGATATAAGATGTTCTACAAATTCCACTTGATCGGACTCTGACCACTGCTCAAAATATTTGACACACAGCTCCTTTTCCTTCTCATAGCTTGCTGAGAGTTTTCGTTGCTTGGGCACAATCATACTGGAAGTGCCATTGGCAAGTTTCGTCTGTAGAAGGAGTGGATTAAAAGAAACATGAAACAGTAAGTACTGAAAATGAGGGAAATATATAATTTTCTGGTCTGGCATGCTATATGATGTCTATATGACGGAGCTCACTCTGTTACTCTATTAGTAATTGGATGCTTATGAATAGCAATTACATAGAAAGCCACACAAAGACCACAGTAAGTTGGTAAATCAGAAATCGTGTTGGATGACTAGACATTCATGTCTAAAAGTTCACAGGAAGATATTATTTGGAGATACACAGATGAAAACTGAAAGCTGAAAGCATGTTAAGTTATTATTACTAGCAAGCAAAAAAGCTAATTTGCTTTTTTTTTTGTATATACCAGTTACTGGACATTTATAGAATTACTTACTCACAACTTATTTTTTACTAATCAAATAAGAAACCTTCCATGCAAAGAAAGGCCAATGAATAATCTGAAACTCTAGTACCTTGGAGATAAAGCTTAAATATAACATGTATATGTTCAACCTACCCTTTTCCTTCTAAAAAGGAAACCAAACTTACATGCCATACAGTCTTTGTATTAATTAACTCATTAAGAAAATATCAACTGGGCATCTACAATGTGTCAAACACTGTCCTAGGTGCTAGGAATACAACACTGAACCAAAATAACAGTGTCTGTTATCAGGAACTTATACTGTAGTATGTACAGCAAGATAAAAACAAAACCAAATGCTGGAAAATATAATGTGCATAGTGCTATTAAGAAAAATAAGGGGATATGGGGCGCCTGGGTGGACCAGCTGGTTGAGTATCCAACTCTTGATTTCAGTTCAGGTCATGATCCCAGGGTTGTGCAACCGAGCCCTGCACTGGGTTCCATGCTCAGTGTGGAGCCTGTTTCAAGATTCTCTTCCTCTGCCCCTCTCCCCCACTCTCACTCTCACTCTCTCTCAAATAAAAGATTAAAAACTTAAAAAAAAAAAAAAAAGGGGATAGAAAAAAAAAAAAGTATACATTATTGTACTAGGCAAAATTCTAAGATGGCTCCCCCCAAGATTCTGGGCCTTTGGTATGTATGTATGTGTGTGTGTGTATATGTATATATATATATATATATATATATATATATCTTCTCTCAGCTATTCAAACAAACACATAGGCACTGCTTTGATTTAATTAAGGTGCCAAATCAGCTGACCTTAGGATAGGGAGATTACTGGAGTGGGTTTGACCTATCAAATGAGCTCTTTAAAAGCACAGAGCTTTCTCCAATTGGTTACTGAAGAAGAAGGGGACCACATGGCAAGGATGTGGTCAGCCTCTGGGAGTTGAGAGAGCTCCCAGATGACAGCCAGCAAGGAAATGGGTACCTCAATACTACAAAGGCAAGGATCTGAATTCTGCTGACAACAATGAGCTGAGAAGAGGATTTTCCCCCAGAGCTTCCAGATGAGAACGCAGCCTGGTCGGCACCTTCATTTCAGCCTTGTGACACTCTGAACAGAGGACGTGACCATGCTATGCCAGACTTCTGACCTAGAAAATTGTAAGCTAATGAATGGGTGTTATTTTATCCTGGTAGTTTGTTATGCAGCAATTAAAAAAACACAAAAAACTAATACAATTATTTAAGCCTTAGGGGTCAGAGATAGTTTCCCTAAAGAGATGACTTCTGAACTGAGACACGAAGGAAATGAGGAATTTAGACATTTTGTTACATGGGGGAAGAATGGTCTAGGGCAAAGGGAATTTGAGGGCAAAGGTCCTGGGTGGCACAGTCTGTCTGGCATTTTTAAGGCACACCAAATAGGCCCAGGTGGTTTGAACCAAGTGAACAAGAAGTAAGCTGGAGTAGTTCAAGCCAGTTCATCCAGGTCATTTAGGTGGGAGCAGCCAATCTCCAAGACGGCCTGAAACAATTCCATCTCTCCCTGAACACTGAATGCTGTTCCTTCCATCAAAAGGCAGAGTTTGTCTTAGCTTTTGAATCTGGGCTTTGGCTAACAAAGTGTGGAGAAAGTGACATTCAGCTTCTGCTTACTTCTTAGAGTCTTGAGCTACCCAGTAAGAAATTCAGGCTACCGTGCTGGAAAGGGAACTCAGGAAGATGAGCAGCTATGTAGAGAGAGAGAGAGAGAGAGAGAGAGAGAGAGAGAGAGAGAGTCAGTGACAGAGAGACAGAGAGAGAGATCACATAGACAAGCACCTAGAAGCCCTAGAGTGACATGATCTGACTTCTTTTAAATGGAGCATGGCTATGTGAACAACAGACTGTAGGGGACATGAATGGAAATAAGGAGACTGATTAAAAGACTACTTCGAAGTAGTCCATGGAAGAGAACAATCTTTTGGACTAGGGCTGTAGAGGTAATGAGAAATAATTGGGACTCAATGTATACTTTGAAAGCTAAGCAAACTGAACTTGCTGACAGACTGGACATGGGGTATGAGAAAAGAAAGAAGACAAGGATCATATGCAAGTTTGAAGCTGGGGACACTTTTCAAAGTACTTTGATAGATCTTCGGCACATTTGCCTGAGGCAATTCCAATTTGTCAGGAAGGCCAATGTTACTATGTAGCTCATACCTGCCTAGACATAGTGAACGTGCTATAAAACTATCAAATTTGGATAATCAACTTCTGCTATTCAAGGCACAGGCTGGCTTAATTTCTAAATGTTAAATCCTACATGCAGGTTTCTTTACAAATGATCCATGAAACACAATTCAAAGTGTATGGTCAAGAATGACATTAGCCATTCTGTTTACACGAAAGAGCTGACACCTGTAAGCAGCAGGCTCTGGTATACAGAGTTGGGTGTTTTCTAGCATAAGTGCCACTGTGGTCTATGATATAGACTAAAAATGATTAATAAGAAGCTTGTTGGACACAGGCCTTGGGGGACTTCAGAGCTATTTTGGGGTAGGTTATTTGTTTGCATTTCAGAAAAGAAAAATTTGTGAAATATGGAGTAAGATTTAGTGAGCTAATGAATAGGCGGGTGTACAAGCTTCACCAACACCACTTCTCATCTCAACAACCCAAACCTCCCCCTCCATCATCTTTTATAAATTTGTCTTTTTGTCTTTTAAAAGGTGGAAATGGGTTGGAGTTGGATGCTACCCTAGGTTATTGTTTTCTTGCTAAAGACCAGAAATGCCAGGAACAGAGAACAATAATCGGCATGGTAATGAAATGATTCTATTTATAATCTTCAACAAACCAGATGTTTCTAGAATCACAGGGAGTCATGCTTTGATCAGTGGCTATCAGACTATTAACAGATAAAAATGCCTAAGGATTTCACAAATTTGGTTATCCCACTGCAGGAGCTAAAGTTCAGCCAGGACTTCCCTGTATTTTCAATGATCCAATCATAAATAGGACCTAAAACATTTGGCTATTAGAAATGAAGTATAGGGGCGCCTGGGTGGCGCAGTCGGTTAAGCGTCCGACTTCAGCCAGGTCACGATCTCACGGTCCGTGAGTTCGAGCCCCGCGTCAGGCTCTGGGCTGATGGCTCAGAGCCTGGAGCCTGTTTCCGATTCTGTGTCTCCCTCTCTCTCTGCCCCTCCCCTGTTCATGCTCTGTCTCTCTCTGTCCCAAAAATAAATAAATGTTGAAAAAAAAAATTAAAAAAAAAAAAAGAAATGAAGTATAAACTGATAGTTCATGTATGTACCAACTGTCTGGGCTACTCCAGCTGGTACTACATTTTAGTCACAACTTCCAAAACAGAGTATTTCCTTGTGAGGTAGGAAAACACACACCTTAGGCCCGTTATTGCTTTGAATGAGTTGCTTACTCTTAACCTCTACACCACACTGTGTTTTTTAAGAGTTGTGGTCCTACAGTAGTACAAAGACCTGGTTTCAAACTCTAGCTCCACGATTTACTAGCTGTGTGTCATGGAATAAACAACTTGATTTTTTTTTTTTTTTTGAGTCTTTGTTTCCCTCATATTGCCAACGGGGATAATTACACAATATATTCCACTGGGTTTTTGTGAGGATCAAATAAAATAATCTAAGAAAAGCATGCTTAGTTTATTACCTGGCACACAGTAAAGTGCTCAATAAATCAACACTCCTAATGAACTTATGACACTGCTGGAATTGGACTTTCCCTCTTCTTTTGAAAATACATACTTCTGGGGCACCTGGGGAGCTCAGGCAGTTAAGCATCTGACTCTTGATTTTGGCTCAGGTCATGATCTCACAGTTTGTAGATTTGATCCCCATGTCAGGCTCCATGCTGATAGTGCAGAGCCTGCTTGGGATTCTCTCTCTCCCTTTCTCTCTCTGTCCCTACCCCACTCGTGCTTTCTCTCTCTCAAAATATATAAACTTAAAAGAAAATCCTTATTTCTTTCTCACTATGTAATATGTATTTTTCTATTTTAATTTTTCATTACAGTATAATATACATAAAAGTGCATAATTTTGGAGCACCTGGGTGGCTCATTCGGTTGGGCATCCAACTTCTGCTCAGGTCATGATCTCACAGTACACGAGTTCAAGCCCTGCACTGGGCTCTGTGCTGACAGCTAAGAGCCTGGAGCCTGCTTCAGATTCTGTGTCTCCCCCTCACTCTGCCCCTCCCCTGCTCGTGCTGTCTCTCAGTAATAAACATTAAAAAAAATTTTTTTTTAAAGTGCATAATCTTAAGAGAAATATATGACTTCACTTGTATGAGGACTTTAAGAGATAAAACAGATGAACATAAGGGAAGGGAAACAAAAATAATATAAAAATGGGGAGGGGGACAAAACATAAAAGACTCTTAAATATGGAGAACAAACAGAGGCTTACAGGAGGCGTTGTGGGAGGGGGGATAGGCTAAATGGGTAAGAGGCATTAAGGAATCTACTCCTGAAATCATTGTTGCACTATATGCTAATTTGGATGTAAATTAAAAAAAAATAAAATTAAAAAAATGTGCATAATCTTAAATATATAGCTTGATGAATTTCCAGAATATGAACACACCCATGTAACTAGCACCCAGATCAAGAAACAGATTACCAGGAGCCTTATAAGCCCTGCCTTGACTCCTTTTTTTGGGTTGCCAGCCCTGCTAAGGGTAAGCACTATACTCATTTCTTTTTTTGGAAAAATACTTTTTAAAACTGTTTGCCTGGGACACCTGGGTGGCTCAGTTGGTTGAAAGAAAATATTTTCATTTATAAAAAATAAATAAATGAATAAAACTGTCTGCCTATACAATTTACAGTAGCATTAAAAAATATAATACTTAGGAATAAACGTAACAACATATGTGTTAATACCTGTAAAACTGAAAGCAACAAAACAGTGCTGAGGGAAATTAAAAAAAATTTTTTTAATGTTTATTTATTTTTGCGTGCGAGAGACACACAGAGCACAAGCAGGGGAGGGGACAGACAGGGAGACACAGAATCCAAAGCAGGCTCCAGGCTCTGAGCTGTCAGCACAGAGCCTGATATGGGGCTTGAACCCATTAGCTGTGAGATCATGACCTGAGCCAAAGTTGGATGCTTAATGGACTGAACCACCCAGGTGCCCTGGGTGCTGAGGGAAATTTTATAAGACCTAAATAAATGGAGAGATATATTATGTTCACAAATGGGACTCAATATGGTTAAGATGTTCATTCTTTCCAATCGATCCATTGATAAGGGTCAATGCAATATCAATGAAATCCCAGCAAGCAAACTGACAACGTGACTCTAAAATTTAAATGGAAACACAAAGGACCTAAACTTCAGCCAAGTGATTCTGCAAAACAGAAACAAAGATGGAGGATTCACACCACTGAATTTTGAGACTTAAATAAAGCAATAGTAATCAAGATAGTGTGACTTTGGTGTAAGGACAAGCATGTAGATCAATGAAACAGAATATAGACTCAACGAAGAGACTTACATATGGTCAGTTGATTTTTGAGAAAGGTGCCAAGATAGCTTAATAAGGAAAAAATAGACTTTTCAAAAGATGATGATGAAACATCTGGATATCCATGTAGAGACAATGGACTTTGTTCTTTACTTTCAACCATATCTGAAAGTTAACTTACATGGATTTTGGATTTATATGTAGGAGCTAAGACAATGTCTAGAAGCAAACATAGGAGAAAATCTTGGTACTCTTGAGACAGGTAAACATTTCATACATAGGACACAAAAGCACAAACTTTTTTTTTTTTTTTTTAAGTTTATTTATTTGGGCGGGAGAAAGCGAGAGTGAGAGCAAGCAAGCAGGGGAGGGGCAGAGAATCCCAAGCAGGCTCCACACAGTGCAGAGCCTGACATGGCTCAACCCCACAAACCGAGAGATCATGACCTGAGCCGAAATCAAGAGTCAGACACTTAATTGACTGAGCCACCCAGGCACTCCTACAAACTATTTCTTAAGGAAAACATAGATAAATTAGCATGTGCCAAAATTTTAAACTTCTGGTTTCTAAAAGAAACAGTTAACAAAATAAAAACACGAATCACAAACTGGGAGAAAATATTTGCAATATACACTTTTGACAAAGGACTTGTATTCAGGATATATAAAGAACTCTTAGAACTTGATAATAACAAATAATTCTTTTTTTTTTTTTTTTTAATGGGCCGAAGATTTGAATAGACACTTCACAAAAAAAGAATCATGGATGGTCAATAAGCCCATGGAAAGATGTTCAGAATCATCAGTCACTAGGGAAATGCAAATTAAAATCACAATGAGATACTACTACACAATTATGACAATGGCTAAAATTAAAAAGACTGATCATAGCACATATGGGCAAAAATGAGGAGCAAATGAGCCTCTCATACTTTGCTGGCAGTAATGGTTAAAGGTACAACTACTTTAGAACACACAGCACAGTTTCTATAAAACTGAACATATATTTATCATATGACCCACTTCTAGGCATTTACCTCCTCTGCAAAATGAAAACATATTTCATAATAGTCCCAAGTTAAAAAAAAAATCTCAATGTCCATCAAGAGTTAAGCAAACTGAGATATATCTGTAAAATGGAACAGTACTGGGCAATAAAAGAATGAACTACAGATACACAAAATCTCATGTATGAATCTCAAAAACATGCTGAACAAAAGAAGCCAGGCACAAAAACTCATACTTTACAACTCTACTTATATGAAACTCTAGGAACAACTAATCTAATTTATAATGATAAAAACAGGTAAGTGATTGACTGGGGCTGGATGTGGGCATGGGGTTGACTGAGTAGGGGCACAAGGGAAGGTTGTGGGGCAATAAATATGTTCTACAGCTTGACTGTTACACAGCTGTACGTATACTTCTGCTAAAATTCATCAAACTTGTGTACTTAAAATGGGTGTATTTTATTGAATGTAAATTAAATTTTAATAAAATTGAAACTTCTAAGGATAGAGTATTCCTAAATATAAATGTCACTGTAATATTAATTTCATCTGTAACGAAGATATTACATTTGTAGAGAGCTCAGAGGTCTTTGTTATCAAGCCTTTTCCCTCTATCATTCTCCCATACAGATTTTTCTACTAATGGCTAAAGCAAAAGTAGCAAAATTTCAATTTGAGAACCTCTGAAAATCCACAAGGGCACAGTGAAAAGGTTCAATTATTAAAAAATCAAAAGGTTGTATATTAGAGTGTATGGGAGAAAGGGTAATGGTTACTGGTGGCAATAGAATTGATTTGGCTTTCCCAACAAAAGCTTGATGACTCAACCACTGCTGTTCAAATGTCTAGGAAAGCTGACAAACAACCTCAGTTTAATGGTGACACTAACTTTCTGCCACCCCTGCACATCTCTTCTTCTGCTTTTCTGTTTACAATGAACAGTTAGCTCCAAAAGAAAGAAAGGAAGAAGCTGTCAGGTGACAAGCACATAAATGAAAGGACTTAAGTATTTATATGACTGTCCTCAGCTTAGTCCTCAAAGGCTAAAGCTAACATTTTTCCCCCCGGAAAACATATTACAAGCACCACTTTCAAAATTACCATGAATTTCTTTGAAGCTGCTGCCTGGGCCAGGAGGGAGAAATATACACTTGCAGACATCAACCAGCCTAACCACAACCACTGCAATATCGAGTGAGCTGACTTTGCTAATTGTAATGTGTAGAGGCTGGAAGACACAGCATGGACTGGCTGAATTTGATGGTGAGATGATAGATGTTTCCAGTTGGCATGTAAACTCTGCTTTAGCCGCAGGAAGGGTGTGGTAAGTAGAGAAAAGAAAAACGTTTCAGACACAGGACACCATTGGGAATTGGGGGTGCAAGGACTAGATAAAGAGTAATATTTATGACTAGAGAGAGGCAAATGATATTTAAGGATTCTTTCTGGCCTTAGGAAGGGCTTTGGGGGTGTGTGTGAAATAGTTAATGGGGATTAAGGAGTACACTTGCTGTGCGGTGCCTGTGTGGCACAGCTGGTTCTGACTTTGGCTCAGGTCATGATCTCGTGGTTCGTTGAGTCTGAGCCCCTCATTGTGCTCTCTGCTGTCAGTGAGGAGCCTGCCTCAGATCCTCTGTCCTCCCTTCTTTCTGCCCTTCCCCCGCTGGTGCGTGTGTGCACAGGCTCTCTCTTTCTTTTAAATATAAATACACATTTTTAAAAAATTAAAAAAAAAAAAAAAAGGAGTGCACTTGCCATGATAAACACCAGGTGATTTTTTTTAAAAAGGGCTCTGAGGAAAGACTAGTATTGAAACCCATGGTAGAGGAAGAGGGATTTAATGATTAAGATGATGAATGAGTCTAAGAATAAAATGGGCAAGGATTGTGCTGGGTATAGGGCTATAGCTTAGGAGGGATAGGACAAGAACTGTGACTAAGGCTGGGACTTCAGAGTTATCAATCAACCAACAACCATTTATTGAATAACTATTCTGTGCTAGGCACTTTTCTAAGTGCTAGAGAGATTGTAGTGAACAGGCACAGTTTATCTTCTCTAGGGAGGAGTGGAATGAGAATATATAATAAATGTTAATTTCAGAAACCAATAAATATTGTCAAGAAAACGAAATAATTGTTAACATAAAACAGGGAGGGAACAGTACAGTCTACTGTAACTGAGGTGGTCATGAAATGATGCAGAAGGAGGTAACATCTGAGCTAAGAGCTGAATAATGAGGGTCAGTCTTGTGAAGATCTGGGAAAAGGCCCCCCAAACAAGAAGTCAAAGGTGTGTTCAAGTGAAAGACAGAAAGAAGGCTAGTATGGCTGGGGCACAGTGAATGTTGGGGAAAGTATTGGGAAATGAGTTAGCGAGGTGGCCTGAGGCCATATCACATTAGGCTTTCTGTAAGTAAGGAGTCTGGATTTTATCCTAAGTGTAAAGGAGAACCTCTGGTGGTTCTGAAGTAGTCAAATATGACAGCATCTGATTTATCCTTTAGAAATATTTATACCAGCTGCCATGTAGAGAATGGCGAGGGGATAACAGGAGCAAGGTGCATGAACAGAGGAAGACCAGCTAGAAGGCTGATAAAATGATCCAGGCAAGAGGTGATCATGGCTAAGATTACAACAGGCAGATTAGCAAGTACTTGGAAGAAAGGTATTTTATCCTCACAAGAAAGGAAGGAGGACCTGTTGAAAATGGTACATTTGGGGTATAATACACATTTACTTCAGTAATAGTAACTCACTTTTTCAATAGGGCTGATCCTTCAAATATTTAACCTGGTATATCAACCTGGAAGGGGACAGAACCAGGGTTCTTGATCCTGTGGCCAGAAGAAACAAGGTAAAACATTCAAGAGTTCTGAGGGGGAAAAGGGAGAATTTTTTTAAAAAAATTTTTAATTGTTTATTTGAGAGAGAATGTGAGTGGGGGAGGGGCAGAGAGAGGAGGAAGAGGAGGGAGAGAGAGAGAGAGACAGAGACAGAGAGAGACAGAGACTCTCAAGCAGGTTCTGTACTGTCTATGCAGAGCCTGATGAGGGGCTCAAACTCCCAAACTGTGAGATCATGACCTAAGCCGAAATCAAGAGCTGGATGCTCAACACACTGAACCACCCAGGCATCCCAAAAAGGGAGGAGGGAGGATTTTTTAAAGGTCTATACTATACCCTCTATTGGCTGTTGCCAGGTTTAGTTAAATAAGAATCCAAAAGCAACAACTTTAAAGTTTTTTCTTACTGTTTTCCCTTGATTTCTTTGGAAAAATATCTCTTACATAAGTTCAACATAGCCTTGGTTGAATTAAGAGGAAATGGTATCGTCTGAATTTTGATTAGGACTGAAAGAGGTAAGTAAACACACATAGGGATGAGGACATGGTGATGGCAGGGGATCCAGAACAGCTCTAGAGCTCCTAAAGAGCTAGACAGAAACAAAAGAGGAACCCAGAAGGGTAAGGGCCCACTGGCATTGGGGCATCTTTTATTTAACAGAGGATTTCAAGAGAAACTGAAAGAATCTGGCCATAAATTGAACATGCAGAATGAGAGGTACTGAGTGTTCAAAAGTGGGATCATAGATTTTATCATTCTAGTTTTCAGTTCTTAAAAAACCTTTATAACTTTCAGTGACCAAAAAAGTAGTCTATTGTCCCATTTCTCTTGGGGTGGGGGTGAGGGGGCGTGAGAGTGCAAATGAAAAGAAACCGGTGGCTCCGCATATAAATAGAATGGGACATACATTTCAACAGAAGTAAACATCACATGTCTCCGTGGGATTATTGCATTAATATTTTAACAGTCTCTACTAAATATGATTACATATTAGGTGAACTCATAAATATGTCAGATCTGATTAGTGAACATGGAAGACAGGAAGGGGCAGATTTGTCAGCAGAAGGAAAGTTCACATTATGAATCTGACTTGTTTCTAATAACCAACAAGAAAAAGCTCGCAATCACTTCAATTCTTTCAAATAAAACTCACTAGAAATGAACTCACAAAGGTCCCAGTACATATGATTATTTATAGACTGGACACCTGCCAATTTTCTATTTACTAATTATAGGAAAAGCCATATAAAAAATTCACCAAAATCAAAACAAAGCCATTTTTGATTATTTCCAGGTTTCCAGGGTAGTTAAAGAGATCAGATAGTCACTTAGCATTGTTAGGTTTCAAAACCAGGGCTCTTGTTTCTGCAGTGGGTTCCCTCATGCAACTTCATAGCTTCCAGGGCAATAGGTTCTTTTGTTCTAAACCAAGAAACTCACAGCAGTTTAATTTACTGCTGCATTATTATAGCTACTAACTACACACACCTCCAAGGCTGGTAAACCCACTGATGTAGGCAGTGCCACCTTAAAAGGATTTTTGGATGGGTCTTAGTGATGGGGGGAAGAAAAGGACATAATGTTTAATTATAAGAAATGATTGAAATAGGCACAGACATACCCCGGGTGCCTCTGCACTGCAGCAAGCTCTAAACTTGTTATCGTTAATGGTTTAAATTTCACTGTGCTAATCATTTCAGGACACAAGCCTTTCTTGATAATCTAATGAATTATTCCAACATCCTTCAGCAAAAAAAAAATCCTCCATGACAGCACTAATTACAAGACGTTTTCCCAGAGCTTATGTAAAATATGACAGAGCAGCAGCTTAGGGAATTGCAGAAAACTGCTTCTAATTTCCACTGAGAAACTGACAAACACCTCTCTTTCATCTCTCCCAGCTCTCAAGTAAGATTTAACTTTCTCATTTAGTTAATTACCGAGTGAGGATCATCATTTCCCCGGATCGGAGCGGCACAGAGCCTTTATCGTGTTAACTTGTGAACTTGATCGATGGCTGCTGCTAAAACTTAATAACTTCACCCCCTGGCAAATTGTAAGATAAATATAATAGGAGAAACTCTGACAGTAAAAACCTGCCAGAAATGAGCGCTGTGTTTATGTTTCTTTGCAGGCAGCAAAAAAACAACCGACAGCTTATTACTGGTTGCGTGTTACTTATATTTAAAAGACTCCAGGCAGTTAACTTTCTACGTACTGTTAAAACTTTGCTCACAAGATGGGGGAAAATGGGAAAAAGCACCAATAATGCAGACTTGGAGAAGTGAGGAAATAAGAAACACAAACAAGGAGAAAGACAAGGCAAGGGAACAAATACACTGTGTAAATTCTTTTAAAATGTCATGTTTATCGTATAAAATGTCCAACCTGCATAAATAGGCATGAAATCCTTAAAAAAAAAAAAAGAATTCAGGAATTCTAAGGCACTATATGAACTATATCTAGGAGCAAAGCAAGAGAATTTTGCTCACTCACATTTTTTCAATGACCGTAAGTCCTCGCCTGAAGAATTCAATTAACTGTATAATTCCTTGATCTCTTTTCAAAAACCCCTGCAGCTAGAAAACCATTCACTAACTATACCATTTAACCCTTTCTTAAATGATCACACTATAGGTAGGAAAAGGGATAACTGTCTCGAACACTCACTTCATCTAATCTTACACTCACCTCCTACACCTAAGCTAGCTAGCGAGAAGGACACAGTCTGGAAGTTTTTTTGGTCAAACTTGAATCTGTACTTGGAATTTTAACATTTAACTGTAACAGAGTTGGTATCACAGCCTAGTATAACATGAATTTTATGCCTTTTATAACCAACAGTACCAAGGGCAATAAAGAAGGTACAATAATGAGGTGTAACAATAATAGAATGGCTGTTCACCGATGCCAGTTCCCTCTATCCCCCAAGACTGATAACAGGGCTGAAAACAAATCTATGTACAAATTGCCAAGTCTGTCACATTGACCACCCTCAGAGTATAGAAGATTAAGAAAAAAACAAAATAGGAACTAAATTTTGGGGAGGCAGAGAAAGGAAGAAAAGGTCTTACAGGACTTAGAGTTTGAGCCTAACTTGTAAGACTATATTTAACATCCATTGTGTGCTATGATAGTGCCAATAGCTGAAAGCTTCCTGCTGTAGTCCAAAGGGCCACCATTTTGAAAGTTAAAAGAATTTGGAAAACTAAACATCAAAAAACAAACCAGATTCATACTCGCTAGAGGGTCAAATCTGATTCTTCCATTTTGTTTTGTTTTAATTTTCAATAAATATGGACCTAGTGGGGTCAAGCAGAGAAAGACTAATTTGTTTTTTAAAAAACACTGGGGTGCTTGGGTGGCTCAAGTCGGATAAGCATCCAACTTCAGCTCAGGTCATGATCTCGTGGTTTGTGAGTTCAAGCCCCATGTCAGGCTCTGTGCTGACAGCTCAGAGCCTGGAGCCTGCTTCAGATTCTGTGTCTCCCCCTCTCTCTGCCCCTCCCATGCTCATGCTCTGTCTCTCTCTCTCTCTCTGTGTCCCTCAATAATAAATAAACGTTAAAAATTTTTTTTTAAAAATCATTTATAATAGATACACTTTAGACAATGTGAAAAATATAGAAGCACAAAGAACATAAAAACTGCCCATAATTTCCACCATCAATAAATAATTTTCACATTTTGGTGGGTAAATATCTTTCTGGTCTTTAAAAAATATATACTAGTCAATTATTTGATGTATAGGGGAGGGGGATGTTTCTGTGCCATCTAGAGGATTTTTTTGTCTGTAACATCGAATTAATCAGAGCTGGGAAAATTTCTCTCCTTTGCCTCAGACAAGATCTGATCCTGGAGGATATGGAATTACAGATCACTGTGACTGTGGACAGGAGGAGAGAGAAGAGGAAGAAGAAGAGGGAAAAGGAGACAGGAGAGGAAAAGGTTGGAGCAAAGGAAGAGGGGGAAGGAGAGGAGAGAGAAAGAGAAGGGGAAGAGGGAGGAGAGGAGAAAAGGGAGAGGAATGACCAAAGTGTCTGCAGGCAGGGGAGAGACAGGGGGCACTTGAGAGGGGGTAGGTGAGAGACCTGAAAAGAGTGAGGAGAGATAAGCAGGGGTAGGGGGAGATGGGAAGAGAGAGAAAGATAAGGCACAGAAGAGATTGGGGGTGGGGGGGGTAAGTAGAGTAGGGGTGAGGTGGAGAGAGATGAGGGGGACAAGAACAAATGCAATAGGGACCCAGCATTACCAAGCTCACCTTCAATATGCTCGTTGGACAAACAGGTCCTCTCCCACACAATAAACAATAAACATCAAGAAGGAGAGGAGATGAAAAACCATTTTCTGAAACCACTACTTAATGTTTCAGGCAGAGTAATAAAGTTTAATTGTCTGGAATCTGGTTGCTCTTTCTGTAAACTTCCTCAGATAGAGGTTGCTCATCAGGATGTTAAATAATGCTAATATTGCCAAAATAAAATTTCTGTGATGGAGAAAGTTTAAACTAAGAGTCTTCTCCCCAACTTCCCCCTCACATCCTCCCTTTATTTTAGCAGCAGAAAGTTTACGTTCTACCATAAATAACAGGGAAGGACGGGGCATTGGCTGCCAAAGGAAAACAGACACCCACTTAAAGCACAATTAAAAGTACATGGGAGAAATACAGTCAGTTTTAAATAAAGAAAGAAAAAAACTACCCCCCCTCCTCTTTGTGCTCTAATCCTTACATTTTTGTGTCCAATAAAAAGGTCTCCATGATTTGGTAAAACTTGCTCCTGAAGAACGCTTTTGAGAAGGTATATCTAAAACCTGGATTAGGAAAATACAACGTTTTTTGGAATAGGATCTTAAGAAGCCAACTCAACTTTCCAGAAGAAATTCAACTCTTTCCAAATGCTTGTTAATGCATGTTAAATGCAGCAAGAAATAATCCTACGAGGCGGCAGCACAGGCCTCTCTTAGCTGCAGTGAATGAAGTAAATGACTTGTAACTTCTGGAAGTCTTGGTTATCTGCAGGTAAAACTTTAATAACCCTTGGAGCATCAAGGGACTAAAGACATTTCTCTCTGGAATACTTGGGTAATTGTTTTCTTAATTTATCCAGGAGAACCTTAGTTTGGATGCAGCATCTGTTTTTTTAGCAGAGGTGATCAAAATAACTTGTTCAGATTCACATAAGTTCAGACTAAATTTCAAAATGCAGTTGTTATGTAAAGTGAACAGTTTTTTCTAAAATGAAACTTTGGCCCTTCCACTTTTTAATGACAATAAAACTCCAGGTCAATGACTAAGACTAAATGTTAAAGATCAGGACTGCTTTGTACAGATGGATAAATACATTTTCTACAGCTTTCAAAAGTGGTTTTCATAAGCACCATGACCACAAGTGCCACACTGAAGCTAGTTCAAATGTCACTGTGAAGGAATTTATGTTTCTGTAATAGAATAGCACAAAAAATGATCCCATAATTTGGCACTGATTCTATCCTAGCTCTACCATTTACTCAATGTGTGATCTTGGATAAATTACTTAACCTATCTGTGCCTCAATTTCATCATCTATAAAAGGGTGATTCTTACAGTAATCACCTAGAGGTAAGGTTAATGTTAGGATTAAAAATAAAATAATACAATGTAAAGACATTTAGAAGAGTACCTGGCACATAGTAAGGGTATTAGCTGTAATCATGCTTTTAACTAGAGAGAACTGTAATAAACTTAGTGGCTGATTGTAATTAGCTTAATGCTTTATTAAATACCAGCTTCTTTGCTTTTATAATAATTTTATGTCTAGAAATCTTCACTTTCACACTAGATTTTAAACTCTGAAGGATAGAGATGGTGACATAAGCACTTTATATCTATGTAACAGCAGCTCAAAAATATTTGGTAAACTGAATTTTTAATCCAAACTTCTAGCAAGAGCAGATATTGCTTTTTGGGATTATAGCAGTAAAGCATATATGGAGTCCCCTTCTCTCACTAAACAAGGATGCTACTATCACTACATTGATGCTTTGTCCGTAAGTACTCTAACTTGGCAATCTTTAATCCATTGTTTTCTAAGATTTGTTTCAAAGTTTTCATGTAATAAACTATGTAAAAATCTAAAAATCATAGTAAAACTTAAGTTCCAAAAGGAATTATGATTGACACTAGGTTGATGTTTCCATTAAATTTAACAGTTGGAGAGAAAGAAAAGAGCAAAAGGAAGACTTCTAAATATGTTTTACAATATGGAAAAAAGGCATGTGCACTGATTTTTTATTTCATTTTCAATCTTTCAGAGCAATTGCCAAAACATTCCTGTAACACTCCAATTTAGTGAGGAAAGAACAATAAGGAAATTATTAGCATGGTAACAAGACTCTCAATGCATTACTCCAATTTCTAAAATCCACCTTGTTTCTATCAAAGAGCTAACATCCTGTGTACAGAGTACATTTTGCCTCCTTCAGACTTAAAAAAATTTTTTTTTGTTTAACGTTTATTCATTTTTGAGAGAGAGAGAGCAAGCAAGTAGGGGAGGGGCAGGGAGAGAGGGAGACACAGAATCCTAAGCAAGATCCAGGCTCTGAGCTGTCAGCACAGAGCCTGACGCGGGGCTCGAACCCACGAACTGTGAGATCATGACCTGAGCCGAAGTCAGACGCTCAACCAACTGAGCCACCCAGGCACCCCACTTCCTTCAGACTTTATACTTTGTGTTAGTGATTAGCAAAGGCAGAGCTAGAGCTGAAAGCAGAATGAAATTCTGTTATCAGCACTCTCCTCTCTCTCAAAAACTGGCAGAAAAACTATTACCATTTGATTCTGTTTGAAGTTTATTTATACTTCCCTCACAGGGGCACTATTTTTATGGGATTTCATGGGCCAGACAGAGACTGTAGATTTTGGTATTTCTGAGGAAAGATTTAATTTTGAGGATCACAAAAACTCCCCCCCCCCCCCCCCGAATAGGACAAACTTCCACCAGGGATTTTGAGTGTGTATTTGTTGGGGATAGAGGTGGCAGATGAAAACGAAATCAGGAAGAAATGAAAATCAAGAAGACAGTTACTTCCACAATGTTTATGCAGTTGATTTAGAAAGAAATCATATTCCTTCTCTGCAGAACTTGGCTTTTCTTAAAGTATGAAATGGTGTCTATAAAGTTATTTCCCGGTTTACTACCCCACCTTTTTTTTTTTTTTTGAAGCTTTTTTAAGAAAAATTGTTTATTCATCTTTGAAAGAGAGCAAGAGAGAGAGAGAGCGTGAGCAGGGGGAGGGGAAAAGAGAGGGGAGAACAGAGGGTCTGAAGCAGGCTCTGTGCTAACAGCGGTGAGCTCAATGTGGGGCTTGAACTCATGAACCACGAGATCATGACCTGAGCCAAAGTCGGACAGACGCTCAACCGAAATGAGCCAAGCAGGTGCCCCACTACCCTACCTTTTAACTTCACCTGACTGTGATGTAAACTCACCTAGAACACTATAAAAATGAAACTCAAGGGTGCCAACTTTTTCTCATGAAATTTTTCTGTGTATCAAATGTTCTGAAATTTACATTATTTTTATTTTCTGTTTAAGGAATACATACCCAACTCTGATACCCTGGAAATAAAACATTATGAAAAGTTTTCTTGTAGTTGACAGACATATAAACTGCCCCACAGCAAAGCATGATGACCCGGCCCTATCACTAATTACCTATGTGATCGTGGGCAAGTTTCTACTGTCATCGGACCATATCTGTAAAATGAGTAGGTGGACAGAATAATCTGAGGCTCAGTCTGGCTTTTGTATTTTGAGTCCATATGATTCAGTTCCATGGTAGATTAAAATAGAGCTGAGTAAATAAATTTAAAAATAAAGATTCGTCCTTCATATTTTCTTACTAAAAAATTAACATATTAGAATTTAAGTATGTCCCTCAAGTGAAAAGAGAAATATTTTTGGGGTGCCAGGGTGGCTCAGTTGATTAAACCTCCGACTCCTGATATTGGCTCAGGTAGTGATCTCTTTCTCAGTTGTGAGATCAAGTCCCGTGACAGGCTCCATGCTGAGCTCCATGCTGAGTGTGGAGTCTATTTGGGATTTTCTCCAACCCCCCCCCCCCATCTCTGCCCCTCCCCCACTTGCATGTGTGTGCACGTTCTCTCTCTCTCTAAATAAACATTTAAAAAGAGAAAAAAAATTTTTTTCATAATATTATTTGGATAAGCAATATATTCCAGAATCTTAAGAACAAGTCAACCTTTTCTAAAATTAACAAATTTTTTATTTTATTTATTAATTTATTTTAAAAAGATTGAATTTTCTTTCTTTTTTACATTTACTTGAGAGAAAGGGAGAGAGAGAAGGAGAGACAGAATCCCAAGCAGGCCCTGCACTGTCGACGAGCTCGACATGGGGCTTGAACCCACAGACCCTAAGATCATGACCTGAGCCGAAAACAAGAGTTGGCTATTTAACTGACTAAGCCACCCAGGCACCTCTAAAAATACTGAATTTTTAATGCAAAGAAATGTTACCATTTTGAGTGACAGGTACACAGGTAACATTATTATTCTCTCACTTTTCTACAGGCTAAAATATTCCATAATTAAGAAATTAACACTTTAGGGGCATCTGGGTGACTTAGTCAGTTAAGCAGCCAACTTCAGCTCAGGTCATGATCTCACAGTTCGTGAGTTTGAGCTCTGCCTTGGGCTCTGTGCTGACAGCTCAGAGCCTGGAGCCTGCTTCAGATTCTGTGTCTCCCTTTCTCTCTGCACCCCCCCCCCCCCCCCCCACCGCTCATTCTCTCTCTCTCTAAAAAATAAACATTAAAAAAAAAAAAGGGAAATTAACCCTTTAAAAGTGATAAACTTTCTCAGGGCTGACACTAAGTAGGAAGACCTAATAATGTCATATTGAAGTTTATTAACTCATTTCTTTCACGTTTACTCTCATTTCCTCCATCTACCTCTCTGTCCATAGTTCCCAGTATCTAAGATAATGTTTTCTAGAAAAATGTCAATAAATGAATGTATCTCTCTACTAAAAATCCCTTCGTGTGTTGGCAAAAAATTCTATCAGTTTAATACACCAACTTGTCTTATTTAGGGCCAATTCAAAATAGTAGGACTACATGAAGAATCTGCAAATAGATATGAAAAACCTACTGGGATCTCTCAGCACAGTGCCCGCTTCAGATCCTCTGTCCCCCTCTCTCACTGCTCCTTCCCCGCTGGTGTTCTCTCTCTCAAAAATAAATAAACATCAAAAAAAAAAAAAAAATAGTGCTGGGTCAACTGATTATCACCTGACAACAAAAAACAACAACAACTCTTTACCTGTACCTAATACCAAAACACACAAAAAAATCAAGTGGACTGTACTCCAAATGTAAAAGGTCAAACCATTCAAATTTTAGAAGAAAACAGAATATCTTCATGACACTGGGGTAGGCACAGATTTAAGTAGAATGTAAAATACTAACTCTATGTGGCAAAGATTGATATATTGGACTATACTAAAATTAAGAACCTGGGTTCCTCAGGAGACATCATTAACAAAAAGTGCAAAAGCAAGGCACAGAATAGGAGAAAATATCTGCAACACATATATCATATCAAACAAAGGACTTTGTATCCAGAATTTACATAGAACCCTTATAAATCATTAAGAAACATACATAAAACCACATAGAAAACTGGGCAAAAGGACCCGAACAGGCATATCACATCGAAACGGTCAATCAATGTATAAAAACATAGTCAATTTTAACTTTTAAGGGAAACTTAAATTAAAAAACACAACGTGACAGTGTGCATATATTTAACACTACTGGACTGTACACTTAGAAATGGAATCACAAAAAAACCCACAACAATGTGATTCTCCTCCACACCATCAGAATGCTCAATGAAAAAGCCAAAAAATCAAGTGTTGGGTAACAATGGAACTTTCACTCACACACTGGCAGGAGTATAAATTGGTACTACCAGTTTGGAAATCCCAATTCCCTTCCTAGATACACACCCAATAGGATACATGTATTCATTGTATGTACTTACCGACAGATATATACAATTTTTCTGTAGTTATCAAAATCTGAAAGCACCCAAATGTTCATCTACAGCAAAATGGATAGATTGGTATAATGAAATACTACACATCAATGAAAATTTAAAAATTTACAACTATATGCAATGTGACTCTCAAAAACATTATGTTGAGTGAAATAAGTCAGACAGTAAAGAGTATGTACCACGTGATTTCATTTATATGAAGAAAAACAGGCAAAACTAATGACTGATGTTAGAAGTAAGGATAATGTTACCCTTGGGAGGGGAGTGACAAAGAGGACAGGAATGGGTTTCTGATAATGTTCTTTTTCTTTCCGTTCTTTTTCAACAAAACAAAACAAAACAGAAAACGAAAAAAAATTCAGTGGTGAGTATTCAGGTGTGTTTTCACTTTGTGAAAATTCACTGAGCCAAATTCAGGGTCTCCTGAAAACTGTATTAGAAGGAGATGATTAGATTTATAGAAAGAGGAATGAGGGTGACTAAAGTCCTGTTTGATTATACTTAGACAGTCCTCACCCATATTTTCTGATATACAGGAAACTAAAGGAAACAGGGAGTTCTAATAAAGATTTAAATTTTTGCCACGTAACATCCTTAGCCTCCCATTTTTACTTGCGACCCCATGGCCACATACAGACAATTGTTCCCATATGCCACTACTCTGAACAAGGTTAGAGCTCCCTCTAGCACTTTTAACTAAGGAAACACCACAGGCCCTTCCAGAGCTGACACAGTTTGGCGCTGCCCATGGTTAAATGCAATATGGCGATTTTTATTTTTAATTTGCTTTAATTGTTGCTATGATATGAATAATTAATAGGCTGCCGAAGCCAGTTTTGTAAAGTTCACAATACAGAAAGCCAGGAGAGAAATATCTACTTAGAAAGGAGGCTTAAAAATGGTTATAACTGCTATAATATTAGGGAATTCAGAATATTTATTCATGATTTGTGGAAACATTACGTCTTACCAACAAAGAAACACGCTACCAAGCACTTCCTACTAAAAAATTCTTCTGGTCTTCATCTATTTTTCTCTTCATGGCTGCATAACTGTTTTATCTATAGTACCATATAAGCAAAGTAGGTCAGTGTTAGGAGAACCTTGCTCTTCAGTGGAGAAGAGAAAGGTTTGGCTGTAAACACTTAACCTAGCTCCATCTATGCTAAAGCAAGTATTTATTAGCATTGAATAACCCCCTGGACAATAGAGACCCATTCCAATTGAAGCTTGTACTCTTTTCCCATGCTAGTAAGCTTCCTTCTTTACTGACAGACACCTTAACCACTAGAAATTATGATATCAATGCTTCCACTTAACAATGTCTACTTCGTGTTTAAATATTGCCGGAAAGTATAATTTAGGTATGTGGTAACCCTATGCAGTCCAAACAGAATTTGAGCAGGCTCTAAAAGTTCAATGATTATGATACATACAACCATCTAGGAATGCAGCCAGAAATGAAAGAGACTTCATTTTTCATTATTGGATTTCAAATCTTCCCCACCCTGAAAGCAACAGTGCTTTTCAACAGTCTTTAAAATAGAATTCAACACTTGTTAAAATATAAATACAAAACCAGCTAATACATAAGTTTATTGAATCAAGAAGGGAGAATGAAAGAATGAAAAGGAAGAGAACGTAAAGAGTCACGTCAAAAGTAAACTCATTTTAGTGAAGACTGTTGTGTTCTTTGTTACTCTGTATTCTAAAATTAACAAAAAAATTTTTTAATTATGATATGAAACAAACATTTCCTTATCAACTTTTTTTTTCTTTTTTAAGCATATGGATCCCTCAAGAAGTATGTCCATAATTAAGGGAGACTTAAGCAATTTCCAAGGGGAATTTTTACCATTTTGTTTTTTAGCATTCTAAATAAAAATTAATAGAAGTCAGAAGGATATCCTCTCTCATGCTCTGGTTACATACAAGCACCCTTCTCCCAGTGACAGCCCGCTATGGACATCAGTTGTGGATCTTTCTTGCACAGACCGCAAAGCCATGGTGCCATGTCACCAACTAGTTTGGTTTTGCATCGTGTCTGCTGGTCACATCAACACGGCCACATTCATTCCAAGGGCAGCTCCAACTAGGGGTGAAATATTGTCTGAAAACAGTTATTCATTAACCTACTGAGAGCCTCAGTCATGACTTGTGTTTTTCTGAAAACAGGATTCACTACTGCTTCTCATTCAATTCTCCCCCTATCTGTTGGGAGCCATATATCATGAACTAGGACAAGAATGGCAGATCTAAATGAACATGACAGAAAAGCTATTTGATGCTGCCTCTTGGTTTCTCCTCTTCACCCTCTTCTGTGGCATCCAAACGCTTCAGAACCCTGGCATTAATTAAGCAACAGTTTTATTACACATAATCAAAGTCTGCAAAGAAAAGCCTAACAGACAGCAAGAGGACATTACAAGGTTCAATTAACAGTTTTACTTTTTTGTGGTTGCTAATTGAGGTATTTTTAATTTTTAGCATCTCACATGGAATGCTGAAAAGGAAAATACTGTAAGTGCAAGTGAAGATTACAAGCCTAAAATGTATTACTGTATCATAATTTTATACAACCAATTTGCATACTTCTGTGTTTTCCAAATCCTGGCTACTTGATGGTAAATTCTTAACATCTAATAGGCACCATAGAGAACTTTTTAGGTAACCTCCCCACTGCACCCTTACTTCCATGTACTAAAACTCACCATCCATCCTTATTTTGATGTACTAAAATTCACAAACGACAGTAATTGAAAGTACATGACTATGGGGCCAGTCTGGGTTCAAATTCCAGTTCTGCAACATAACTTGGGCAAGGTGCTTGATCTGAGTAGTAATGTATTTGTATGTAAAATGGGGTTGTGTGCTTAATGAGACTGTTGTGAGGATTTAAGTGAGAGTGTAATACCCGTAACACAGTGTCTGAGCCACTGTAAACATTCAATGAAAGTAATGGTGCAAAAGGCTATCAAATATGATAACAATATTAATATTTTATTTTTTATTTATTAAAAAATTTTTTTAATATTTATTTATTTTTGAGCAAAAGGGTAGACAGAGCGTAAGTGGGGGAGAGGCAGAGAGAGAGGGAAACACAGAGTCCAAAGCAAGCTCCAGGCTCCAGACTCTGAGCTGTCAGCACAGAGCCCGACACAGGGTTCGAACCCACAAACCGCGAGATCATGACTTGAGGGGAAGTCGGACACTTAACCAACTGAGCCACCCAGGCGCCCCAACAATCTTAATATTTTAAAGAACGTATTTCACAATTTATTTTGTTTAGAAGTCAATTAGACTCAACAAATATAATTTGAGAATCTACCTTTTGCCAAGTGAAAATTAGTTCCATTCAAACTCTACAATGAAGGCAATTTACTTCTGCCTTACAAAAATACCCTGTATTACACATTTTCAATTGAGGGAAAGCACGGAGTAAAAATCTAAGGCTCAAACTTTTGAAGTTTCAAGAGCACTAAATAATAGTATTACTTGGCAATCAACAACCTAAAGAGTTGACTAAAACATTAGTTTAAAAAAGCTCTCACTTAGGGGCACGTGGGTGGCTTAGTCGGTTAAGCGTCTGACTTCAGCTCAGGTCATGATCTCATGGTTCATGAGTTCAAGCCCAGCGTCAGGCTCTGTGCCAACAGCTCAGAGCCTGGAGCCTACTTCAAATTGTGTGTCTCCCTCTCGCTGTGCCTCCCCTGCTCACACTCTGTTGCTGTCTCTCTCTCTCTTAAAAATAAATAAATATTAAAAAAAAAAGCTCTTAGAATTTACCCTTATTGCATGTTCTCACGTTAAAATGTTGAGACAATGGCTATTAGTGTTCCAGTCTAGACTACTCAAGTTTACATTACTCAGTAGCCAAACCTTTCAAAAGCATCCTCTATTCACAAAACTGCACATGAAATCTACTGGATTTAGATACATGTAGTGCCTACACCTACTCCTTAATGTTCATAACTGATATCTAAAAGATAGCTGTATTTCCTGGACTTAATTTCAGAACCCACTTCTTTTCCTTAAATATTGCCCAGAGAAAAAGTTAAAAGAAACTCTTCCAACCTATCGATTTTAAAGTCTAAAATGACAATACATGAATCTGACAAAAAATACGTAAAGCAAGATTCAAGGAAACGGTTTTTTTAAGTTCCCTAATTAAACTATCAGGTTGTAAGTGTTCCAATCACAAGAATAACAGAAAATACACAAACTGTAAAAGAACCTCACACATAGATGTAAATAAAGCCACTCTTTAGGTTGCCCATTAATCCACAAGTGGCATATTCATCTTATTTACAGTATTATACCCCCTGCCATGATATTCCATTACAGAGTCACGCTACACACTCCATAGTTAACACTGTAGGAACCATCTCTTTTTAAACCTGGTTTTCTCTGTATATTTCCCTTTTGGTTGGCTCTTAGGTTTAAAAAAAAAAATCTTTACAATTAAATTTCTTATGCTATTAGATATTCCAAGAAAATGCGTATAAAGTATACACATCTTATACATGTGTATAAAGATGTGATGTCTGTCATATAAAATGTAATTACATTTAGTTCATTCTTCCAGAAATATTTCAACATTCCTGTTTGTCATGGTCTCTGTGCTCCATGTGCGCAAGTACTTACATATTTTTGTAAGTCTGAGCATGAAATTTATGTCAACCGTAACTATCAAAACACTTCTTTCTATTAGAGAATATGCAGGGAGATTTTATTTGTGTGCACATGCTAATAGCCATGTTTTCTTGCTTTTTCTTTCTTTTTTTTTTTTTTACATTTATTTTGAGAGAGAGCGTGTGCACGCAAGCAGGAGAGAGGCAGAAAGAGAGGGAGACAGAGAATCCCAAACAGGCTCCGTGCTGTCAGCACAGAGCCTGATGTGGGGCTTGATGTCATGAATAGTGAGATCATGGCCTGAGCAGAAATCAAGAGTTGGACGCTTAACCAACTGAGCCAGCCAGGTGCCCCTGTTTGCTTTTTGTTTTCATTTGCTTTCAATAAACCTGTTCCTTTTTAATAAATCACTCCTCTCCCAAGTTTCCTCTCTCCTCTCTGAAACAGGACTTTAATGTCCAGCTATTAATTCTGATATCCTCACCATGTCTTTGCAATCACCAAATTATCCAGAAGCACGTAAAGCATATAAAAATATTTACTGAAATGTAATCAGAGCCAGAGTTTTGAAGCCTTGCCTTAAGGGACATTTTTTTTTAACTGCCAAAATTAATTACCAAGCTGAATCAGGAAAAATAAATTTTTGGTATAAAAGGACTGCTGATACATACTTACAATGTAAATCCTGACACAGAAAGTAGGATGAGATCTGTATTCCAAAACAACTTTTTTTTTAATGTTCATTTATTTTTGAGAGAGAGAGAGCGCGCGCGCATGGACACACACAAGCACGCGTGAGCGGGGGAGGGGCAGGGAGAGAGGGAGACACGGGAATCCGAAGCAGGCTCCAGGCTCTGAGCTGTCAGCACAGAGTCCACTGCAGGGCTCAAACTCATGAACTGAGAGATCATGACCTGAGCCTAAGTCGAACACTTATGTGACTGAGCCACCCCAGCGCCCCTCAAAACAACTTCTAAAACAAATAAGGTGTGAGTGACCACACTGAACCGGCTATATTGGACTCATACTGTCCCACTCATTTAACGTGTAGAACTATGAATGGAACATGAAGCCATGAGGTCATCTTAGATACGTTAAAGACCTTTGTTTACAAGGCAAGTGATTATTATTGAGTAAGCATTTAAAATTACATAGTAGAATTATTGACTAAGTAGCCCAGAATAGAGATAGTTAAGTCTTCTGAATATCGTACTTGGCTCAGGTCAGTCAGAACAACGTATTTTACAAGCAGTAAAGGAGGCAGGGGAGATGAAGAAATAACATTTGCTGTCAAAAGTGTTACAGAAATCAAATGGCGAAAAGCTATAGGTGGTTTGTAGTGTGAGGCCAATTGTAATGGTAGGAGAGATACAGAGGGCCTCCAAATATTATTTGAAAGGCAACAAACCTGGTCTAGTATAGAAATGACTCTGAAGTCAGGGAGATCTGAGTTGAAAACTTGACCCTACAACTTAAAGATGTGAAAACTTGGGAAAAGACTTAACTTCTGTAAGTTTCAGGTCCCTTATCTATAAAATAGGGGTTATATATCCATTTTATCAGGTTCACATAAGGACTGAAATAGGTAACACAGCTAGCACTATAGTGCCTAAACACAGGGCTTAGTAAATATTAACATACCTTCTCTCCTCCTCAAACTTTTGGGTAGCAAAATATAAAGCTGAAAGAAAAAAAAAGACAAACGTCTTCCATCCTGAAGGTACATGAGAAAAAATGGGACATTTTCCAATTCTTTAAATAGGAACATATCCCAAAACCAAAAAGCAGGTGGATGGAGAACTTAGACAGGATCATAATAGCCTCAGAGATTCAGCTGATTCCATACATGTGAACTCCCAAAGACTAGACTAATGAAAATTTCTCTGCAGTGAACCCTACTGATGAGACTTGGAATTAGTAGAATTTAAGGTGACTTGGTAATTCTAGCTCTGTTAGGAAACTAAAAAGGAGTTTCTTGGTCATTCAGCCAGTTAGACATTTCTGTAATTACTAACATAAAAAAATATGCCCTCGTCTATTTTAACACTGATCTTGAGTAGCAAATCTTACTGGAAAAGAACTCTAACAAGAACAAATATTGGCAAGGTCACTAGGTCAGATGGAAATCCAGAATCATAGGAAAAAAGGAGAAAAATACCAATTTTATTTGGTAGAAAGTTGGTACAGAGTAGAATAGTCATTTAAATTCATAGCTCATTTGCCTTACAAGCTGGAGTCATGAAACAAGAATAAGATTTTACATGTATGGATCCTGAGCTCATGGGTACTGAAAGGTTCAAAAGGAGAGCTCAGGTTTCACAAGCTTTGTAAGTGATCTATTTACACCATATGACTAAGAACATATCCTTGGACAACTTATGAGCCCAGGCTTCTGAAACTGCCAAATTAGGAGAAAGGAGAATAAACAGCCACAAAAATCCATAAAAGCGGTAAGTAAAAATTTTTTCTTCAGATTAAGGAATATAGAAAAATATCATGCAAAATTCTAACAAGTGGGCTTTAAAATATTAATATGCACAGTAGCACCATTCTCTTAAAGAGTGTGTTGGGGGTAGGGGAAGTCCTAGAAACTATTTTGTATTAAGTCACTGATCCTAAAATACTGAATATTTTCAGGAAAAGTTATCAACCAAAAACCAAAAACCAAAACAAAAATAAGGTTTCTGACAGAATTCCAAAAGCTATACTAAAGATTTGGGGGGGTGGGGGTGGGGAGAGGACTAGGGAGATGGGTAGTGAAGTGCCTTTATTCTATGGGTTTTACATAGGGCTATAATATCAGGGACTTACATTCTCTAAATACCTTAAGGTTGCAAGGCTAGAATCTCCATTAGTTATACAAATTATGAAGAAAGTCCTATTAACTATGATGATAAAAGATATTACACCTAACCTCAATATTTCATACAACAGACTCTTTATTGTTAATTCTGTACTCAGAAGGGTGCCTGATAACTGGCTTTTATGTATTAGTACTTTATTTTAAAGTTTATTTATTTCTTTTGTGAGAGAGAGAGACAGAGAGAGAACACAAGCAGGGGAAGGGCACAGAGAGATGGAAAGAGAGAATCCTAGGCAGGCTCCGCACTGTCAGTGTGGAGCCTGAACTCATGAACTGCGAGATCATGACCTGAGCCGAAAACAAGAGTTGGATGCTTAACCGACTGAGCCACCCAGGTGCCCCATATGTATTAGTACTTTAAATAAATGCCTAAGTCACTTAATTGTTAATATAAAAAAAACAAATTTATTTTATATACTCTTGGAAGATAACTGGATTCATTTACATAGCTTACATTATATTTCTGCTTTCACTGTAAGCAACTAAAAGCATAAAGATTAAAATACTAAAAACCTCATACCTTCCCCAAAGTTAAAGCCTGTCAAAATAGGCCTAGAAAACAGGCATTGATTTGGCAGAGAAAATCTGGCTCATTAATATCTTCCATGGCTTTATACCACATTTTCCAATATTACAGCGATAATTAACAAGGTTTCAATTTTAGTATAACTGAGCTTTAAATGGATGAATCAGCCTTTAGTCTGTCGCTACATAGATTTCACCCTCTCTTCCTCCTATAAATACCATACTTTATTGATATTCAATTCTTAATTATATAAATTGAAATAACACCCTCAACACTGATAAGTCAACAGCACGGTGGGGGGGGGGGGAGGGAAGACAGTGATTTTCTCAGGAAAGGAAAAAGGAACACAATTTAAATATGCCATAGCTTCCTGTCTGGACTTTGCTCCTCTTTCAAACAACTCAAAGTGACAAAAGTTTTCCAGACCAGAAAACTCTGATGCTACTTGCAAGAAAAACTCTACCTATTGGAGGGGCTGAATGGTGGGAGGTCGACAAAGCAGACCTTTTAAAATGTAAATTCTTTGCTTACTTAATTAAAAAAAAAAATCAAAAGTTAAAACCCAATATGCAATGCCAAAGACAGTATACTGGTAATCAAAATCCTAAATGACCCCTGAAAGAATTACAGCCTACAGATGACAAACACATCAACTATATTTATGATATTACTTTGGAAAGTAGGCAGTATTTGTTAAAGTCTGTAAACAAGCTCCAGAATGGAAACACGATGCCTATATACAGCAAGAGAAGTATGATATAAAACCCACTGATTTTTCTTTTTTTTCTTTCCCCTTTCAGGAATTGTGCCTGGCATTGTGCAGCTGTGGTGCTGCCTTCTTCACTCCCTGCGTTTCCAATCTTGCTAATTAAAAGGTTGATCACAGAACAATGCTCTTCTCATTAATTTCAGTGTTCCAATTGGGCAGGATCCCTGCTTACCCCACCTGATCTTTTCACACTACTGAAGTTAATGTGACAAGAGCCCGAAGATGGATTACCTGCTGCCATATTGCCCATCGCCTCCAATCAGGAGCTATCTGTGTAAACTGATTGTTCTAATTTGCTCTCATTATTTTTACAATATCAGGAGAAAATAACGCACACAGCTCACTGTCAAAGCCATGAAAATCAGCCATTAGTTAAACCCAGACACTGAGTGGCTTTATTAGAGGCACTGCAGTTTATTGATGTAGCTCCAGTCAAACAAGGCAGCATTTGCTTCAGTGGAAGGAAATGTTTATACTGAAAGTAAATATTTATTGTAATAATACCCACAGCAACACGATATTTTGAATAATCCTGTTCTTATTTCAGAAGCTTTGTTTTGACACAAATTAACAACAATGAAGAGTTGGGTTGGCATAAGAAAGCAGATAACATTTAATACAGACTCAGTAGCATGAAAATCTGTCTATTAACTCAGATCTATGAGCACTCCTCACCTCCTATACCTTGTATAAATAAACTTGATTCTGTGACTACCAACCCTAATCAATCAATAAATAATGGAGGTTCTATTCTGCTCCACACAACAAATATTTTTCCCAAACAGAAATGTTATGACTTAGGAATCAAAATTATTTCTATAATGATCATACAGGTACAGTTTTAAATGAGAATAACTGCATTTTTGTACAATGTAAGCATTCAACAAGAAAGATTCCTAATCCTAGCATCATAGACATTCACAATATATTGCAGAAAAGAAAATAAGCAATGTAGTAAAGCCAGCTAAGCAAACAAGCTGGGTTTTAAACCCTTCAGTAAGAGATGGTTTCTTAAACCGGAAGGCAGAACTCTACAGAAAGGTTTGATATTCAATGAGATGAGATCTTTAAAAGATTTATTTTGGGCACAAAGGAAATATATTTTCCTGTTGTAAAGAAAATGATAAACTCTAGAAGAAAAGATTTAAACTTGGCATTTTTAGTCTCGCCTGGCTATGAACAATTTTGTAAAAATGTTAACTAAATGGTGCCTGAACAGCATTTGGGGGGCCGGTAAAGGCGGGTATAAATAATAGAAACTGACGCCTTTTAAATAAAGGAATTTAGTCCATACACTCTTCCCCCTCCCCCACTTTAGTACTGAAGGAAACATGGCTTCCTCCTGTTTTCTTTCTACACTAAGATTCCTAGGTAATGTGAAGGCAAGAGTATGCCCTTCTTGCTGCTCCCCTTTTAATGGCCACTTTTCTTTCTCTAAGAAACGTGTGCCATGCTTTTCTCCTTAAAATTCCTGCACTAAAAGACTGCACCATACTGCACTCCGCAAAACGTGCTGATGGCGCCAATTACAAGCCCCCAGCCGAACGCTCCAGCCCCCACCATTCGGGCAGATTTATGCGGACTCTTGCCGACGTTATTACAAGTCAGAGTTTATTGGGAAATTGTTACATTATGCGGAGTGTCTAACAAATTGCTTATGCTGCTATAATTGGATTACAACAGCCGCTTGCTCCCACCGGTAAGATTAGGCAAGTAGGACTCCTGCCGATCTCTGAGCGTTAGCAGTAATTTTATTTGCCTTGCCTCTCTCTTTCCTAACAACATGCCTCTCTCCCTGCCAGCTGTCTGCTGAAAAGGCACAGGCTTGTTCCTTGGCCCTAACAATGCAATTACAGCCCCGCAGATCGCACTGTTTGTGCATTAAGTACAGAGCCAAAACGAGGCGAATTGATCGTTTGACTTTTGGAGAAGCCATGTGATCTCTCGGTGCGGGTGATCCGACATGCATCAGCAGGCAATACTGCAGTCAGTTCTTGATGAAGAACTTTCTTCCTTCACCTCTCTCTCTCCCAACCTTTCCTTTTTCACTGAGGAAAACACTGACTGGGCTCATCTCCTGCTAATCTAGACCAATCCACAAAGACAGGCTTAATCTTATTAGCTCCCTGGCTAGACAGAAATGTGAATAGGTTCTAGCATCTTGAAGTGCCTCGGTCAGATCTAGTGGTTCCCAACAGTTGAACCAATGCTGCTATCTTTAAAAAAAAAAAAAAAAAAAAAAAAAAAGGTTCATAAAGAGTTCACTAAGGAAAATAAGTTTACACAAACAATGTAGTTCAAAAGAACCACAGAAAGTTTTTGGCTCTGGCCAATAAAACTGCCTTGGAAAGGCTTTGAAGCTCTATCTTCAAGGGCCCATCAAGAATCAGCACTGAAACCCATGTCTGCCTTTCTCTGCAGATCTGCTCTGCTGGAAGATGCTGGTGTCCAATGTGCAGAATCAACGCAGCTGACTTTAGGCTTCTAACAGCCAGTCTGATATCCACTCAAGGCAAAGTTTTACACATACTCTGTTGACAGCTTTCTGCTTCTTGTTTCTTTCTCCTGTATGTTTAGCAATGAGTGCAGTTAGTAAGGAGACTATATAGGCAGTTCTCTCATTCAAGGGCATAGTTCAAGATTCTCACTGGGGTCTGGACTTTTTTTTTTTCCTTTTGAAATTAATGCTCTTGAAATGGTTAAACATGACTTTTAATTTTATCGAATTAATATAGACCGGGATTCCTGTTTACAGTTTCCTCTACAATGGCATATGCTACTTAAGGTTCCTGAAGATGATTATACAACAAACGTGCCGTCAATCAGCTGATCCATTTTGGCGTCCCTCGTCTGTACTCCTAAATATCATGTACATCTAGAAGGTGTATTCTTGCATCTTTAATCTGACAAACACACAAACTCTTGTCTATAACAATGGTCCTTGATTCTATTATTCTATTATTACCTGAAAGCGAGCTGGGAAATGTCACTTTACTAGTATTTCTCAGAGCCTCTCTATAACTCCCATTCACACTCATTAAAATCATATGAACATCTGTAAAATGAAAGAAAAAAAATAGTACTTCTGAACTTTATTCCTGCCTTTTTGAAACAGCAATATGCCTAATGTGTAACACATTAACATGCCAGAGTTTTTCCAACCTTATTGGCTTCAATGATATGGTTCCATGTTAATATATTCTCCACAAAGCTAATGTTTAGACCCGACAGAGAGGCCTGTGCAAAGAATGGACCATCTGACATGCTACTTGTGGAACAGTATGTTAAAGAAGCCTGTTAACATGTAGTTTAAAACTCAAAAGAAACTCTGAACAGCTGAAATGCCTTATAAATAGCGCAGACCCAGAGGAAGTGCAAACGTCTGCATTGTGAATTGTAGATCTTAATTACCGACAATGGCTGGTACAGCAAGTAGCACGGAAAAAAAGTGAAACAGTTGCACTGTTCATGGTTGGCAATAATTCTTCAGGAAAATATTTACTATCAATCAGTTATGAGAAAAGGGACTCTGTGCTCGTAAAACAGCACGTTGCTTCTCATACCAGGACCATTTTGCTTCAGCATAATCTGAATTTAAACAGCTTGTTTCCTGCGGATATAATTTTGGAAATAAATAAAACAAGTCTTCTATCAAAATCTGGAGTGAGTGGAAAGGAACATCACATTTTTCTGTCTCAGTCAGTTGCAAACAGATTATTAGTCTCAAGTAAAAAACAGTAACAACAAACAACTACAATACAGAACATCTACAAAGGACTACTGAAGAGGTTTATTTTCCAAACATAAAGAGGCATAACTTCTCCCACCTGGGCAGGTATGTCGGTAGCTGTGTTCAAACAACTCAATTTTAATTCTGTGCATGCATGTATGTGTAAAAAGTAAATTAGGAAAACCCTGAACCCAAAATTTTCAGTAATATTTAAATAGAAAGTCACCAATAAGATAACATTTTTCTAGTTAGCTTTCTTCATTTTTCTAGTTAGCTTTCTTTACCAATTAAAAAACATCATGAAGGTTGACAATTAGGTACAATGTAATTATTGATTTTAAAGACTAAGCTGGCAGTCAATAATGACTGTCCATTTAAAGCTACAATAAATACAGAGCTCATCATGTTCCAAACAAATCTCATGAACTACAGACCTATAATTAGAAAGAAAAGAAGGCTTTGGAAGAAAATAAAAGATATTTCAATGCCTCCAAATATTACTCAGACCAGGATATACTGATAAAATGACCCCATTTTTATTTTTAAATCTTTTCCTAGGTCTCATTCTTCAAGTTAGAGATTCAGATTATTATTAACCTAGAGTGGCCGTAGTTTTTCTTACCACTTTGTTTTCTTGTATTCTAAAGAGGACGAATGGGCCCGTTTTCATAGACCTATTATAAAACATTTATTGTAAGCTATTTCTGCCAAAGAAGAGTCACATACTATGTACTACAGGGTCTGAACTTAACAACTTTGCTGTTTTTCAGGGATTAACTGGTATTGATGTCTTCTCTAAAACTCATAATAAACAATATTCAATAACAGTAACTACTATTTTCACCCAAATCAAAGTCACTCATCAGAATTAGCTGCTTTGAGCTAGAGGAAAAAATGGCTGACAGCACTATATTATAGGTGCTCTCACATGGAGATGGTTGGACATTCAAGGCCGCTCGGGAGTACTGTCTGAATCAACAACGGACACCTGTACCAAGTTAAAAACCACTGCAGCCGTATCAAGTGTAGCAGATGAAACTACTCAGTTAGGGGCTAAAGGTGAAGAGCAGGAAACAGGACAAGCTTGTAGACCTACAAAAATAATGGCCAGTCATTACCTTTCACAGGTCAAGCAATAAATGAGGCCAACAGAAACAGCACAGAATCATGAGGTACACATAACATATGTAAATAGAAAAGGGAAAACTCTTACGGAATGGAAATAGAAAGGGAAAACTCCTCATGTTACTGGTACCTACTGGAGGCTGTTACAAGAAAGACATAATTTTAGCTACGTGTTTTTATTTGCCATTGATCAACTAATTATTTGGCTCAAATCTGAAGCAATGAACCAGAAGCCAGGATGTGGGCCAACAAAAGGAACCAGAAAGTTAGGTAGGTTCCAATAGGAAATGATAGAAATCATTATTAAATTAGGGTATTTAAGGAGACGATGAAAGGATCTAAGTGTCAGAATAATGTTAAAATAAGCAAGAGTGGGATGAGAGGGTCACCATCTGGGAGCAAAGGAAACAGACAGATGAGCAGCAATGAGCAAACTTATTTCCTCACCCAAGAGCACAGAAGAAATTATGCCATTGTGCCAGATGCCAGAAGATTTCTAACCATGCACCACTGAAGTACAGGGTGGGAGAAAAACAAAACAAAACACATCATACGGACACACACCAACATGACTATATAGCTTAGAAATCCTGGCTTACAAAGTATGGAGAAAACAAAAGGAACAGATGCTCACTTGGCCAGCTCTCAATGAAACTCATTAAAATTGTCACCCTGTCCTTGGATCGGTGCTCATGCTAAGATTTTACCTTGTTTAGCCAGAAGTCACCCACTTGTGATGAAACTGAGCAATGTGGCCAAAAAGGAGGAAGATTATTTTTAGAGGCCCAAATAATTGGTCCCCCATTTCAATGTACAAATGCCAGACACAAAATAGGGTCAATTAGCACTTGTTAGTTGTGACTAAATGGCTGAAAAAATAAATACATGTAATTTATTATTTTCATATTTTACAGCAAGTTACTAAGACACTCTAATTTAGGAGACACTTAACCAACTTTTTAAACCATAATTTTAAATAAATTCTGACACTTATTATATGGATCATTTCTAATGGTTATAGTTAGTATGATTTCAGTTGATTAAGTAGGTCCAGTGACTATGTTTTAAGAAAGAAAATAAAAATAATAAAAAATATTGCTGTCCTTTGATTTTTTAGTAAAGGATGGAGACTACCTGATTACCAGGTCTGGCTCTAATAATAACAGCAAGTAACTGAAAGCCTTAGTATAATAAGATAGACTAAACTTAAGTAGTTAAAGTTGGAAATGTTGTAACAGTGACAAATCCCTGAATAGCTATTAAAACAATAATTTTGCATATATGCAAAGTAAAAGTCTAGAAACCGAGCCCTTACTGGAATTTTACTTAGTCCTGGAATAATCAAAATGGCTGATATCGAAATTTAGGTCAAAGTTCCTAACCAATTAGAGATACTTGAAAGATTTGAGCCATAGTTAATGTAATTATTAGATCATAAGATCTCTAATGTGTGATTAATTTTATATCTGTAGATATACATACATTTTGTGCACGAGAAAAGGTAGAGCATATGCACGATAAAACGTTACTTGTACACTCCGATCAAAATCACCAAAAGCAATATTTCTATCATTAGCCTTTCAATAAATAATAATCGTATTATAATAACTGGATTTTCTATAGTGTATCTCACAATCCTTGCAATGGATACCCTATACTTAATTACATTTAAAACCCATGAACAACCTTATAAAATTGCATATTTTCTTTCATGAATCTTATTTATTTGTAATAATCCATAACTAGTGTCAAGTAACAAATGTGAATTCGACTGAAGTGTGACCAGAATGCATAATCAAAAGATTCTTTTGCAACTGAAAAGATGGAGACTCCAACTTGCAATCTGCTTTGGATAAAATGATGTCTCCTGTATTTTTTTTTTTAATATAAAATCTTGTGATGATCTTTAATAGCAATATGATATAAAGATGTTCACAGATAAAGCACTGTTAAGATGCGGTATAATGCATATTGATGAGTAATATTACTTACTTTGGCCACACAATTTTCAGTCTTCATAGCAGTGCTTGCTAGACATACTGTTTCTTGGTTTAAGCAGAGTCTGGCACAGCTGTTGTAAGTCTGTAATGAGAATTTTTTGGAAACAGGTTTAAATATTAAAATGCTGTCATATACAGTTTTCAAATTTTGTTCCATTTCTCAAAATCAACGTACAAATAGACCTATGTATAAATTCCAGATTTATGCGAACTGGAAACAAGGTAGACAACAGGAAGCAAAGAAAGTGAGAGCCCACAAGAGCCAAAGATGAACTCATGAACAAGTATGTAAGCAGCAGTGATCTGCTGGAAGGTGATGGGGCTATTCAAAAATGTGCAAAGAACTTAAACAGACATTTCTCTGAAGAAATACAAATGGCCAACAAGCACATCAGCTCAGAAATGAAACCACAATGAGATACCACTTCATACCCACTAAGATGGTTACTATTAAAAAACAGAAAACAGTAAGTGTTGGCAAGGATGTGGAACAATTGGAACCATTGAGCACTGCCAGTGGGAATGTAAAAGGATACAGCTGCTGTGGACGACAGCATGGTAGTGGTTCCTCAAAAAATTAAAATTAGAATTACCATATGATCCAACAATGCCACTTCTGGATGTATACCCAAAAGAATTGAAAGCAGTCTTAAAAAGATATTTCTACATCCATGTTCATAGCAGCATTATTCACACGGAAGCAACCCAAATATCCACTAACAGATGAAGGGACAAGCAAAATGTGGCATGTACATCAATGGAATAGTATTCAGCTGTAAAAAGGAAGGACATTCTGGGGCACCTGGGTGGCTCAGTCAGTTAGTCACTGGACACTTGATCTTGGCTCAAGTCATGATTTCATGGTTCATGAGATCGAGCTCTGCGTCCAGCTCTGCGCGAACAGCACGGATCCTGCTTGGGAGTCTCTCTCTTCCTCTCTCTCTGCCCCTCCCCTGCTCTCTCACTCTGTCTCGCTCTCTCTCAAAACAAATAAATAAACATTAAAAGAAAGTTAAAAAAAAAAAAAAAAGGAAGAACATTCTGACATCTAGGACAATATGGATGAACCTTGAGGACATTATGGTAGGTGGAATAAGCTAGTTACAAAAAGATAAATACTGATAAGTGGTTGCCAGAGGCTGGTATAGAGTTTCAGTTTTACAAGATGAAAAGAGTTATGGGGATGGATGGTGGTGACAATTACATAATAATGTAAATATATTTAATCCACTGAACCGTACATTTAAAAATGATTAAGAGGTTGTTATGTTACATGGATTTTACCACAATCTGAAAAAATGGTAAGCAAACATTATTAATAACTGGCCAATATAGTAAAACAATGTTTTCTTGTAGTCTAAGTTTTAATTGATGGTACAAATCATGGTTCTCAAACTTTAGCATGCATCAGAGTCATCTGGAGGGCTTGTTAAAACACAGATTGTTAGGTCCCATCCCCAGGCTTCTGAGAATTTGCATTTATAACAAATTCCCAGTTGATATGAATGCTGTTGGTTTAGGAACACTCTTTGAGAACTATTATGCTGGAGAACCATATGTGTTGGAATTAAAGAGAAAAATCTTAAGACACAGGCGATCTCAGGGCGCCTGGATGGCTCAGCTGGTTGAGCGACTGATTTCGGCTTAGGTCATAATCTCACGGTTTGTGAGTTCGAGCCCCACGTTGGGCTCTGTGCTGACAGCTCAGAGTCTGGAGCCTGCTTCTGATTCCGTGTCTCCCTCTCTCTCTGCCCCTCCCCAACTCGTGCTCTGTCTCTCTCTGTCTCAGAAATAAACGTTAAAAAAAATTTTTTTTTAAAAAGACATAAGCAATCTCTCATAACCAACAATAGGAAAGAATCCATTTTTTAAATTCTAGATTTACACAGTAGTTGCAAAAATAAGTTCCTGTATACCCTCCCCCAGCTTCCCCTTATGTTAATGTCTTATGTAACCACAAAAGACTTACCAAAGTTAAGTAAATTAACATAGTACAATATAAAGAATTTATTTTTAGTTTCACCACTTTTCTCACTAATATCCTTTTATTGTTCAGGATCTCCCCCCACCGCCCGCCCTGGTTTATTGTGAGTTGGGAAAAGGGGCAGAGAAAAATTAAGAGAGAGAATCCCAAGCAGGCTCCGTAACAGATGCAGGGTTCAAACTCATGAACCGTGAGATCATGGCCTGAGCCAAACCCAAGAGTCAGACCCTTAACCAACTGAGCTACCCAGGCAGAACCTCTGTTCAGGATCTAACCTAAGATCCCACATTGAATTTAGTTACCATGTCTCCTTAGTATCCTCTAATCTGTGACAATTTCAGTCTTATCTTTTATGATTATGACACTTCTGAAGAGAACTGATTAATCTATATAATGCCTCTCAATCTGGCTTTGTCTCATGTTTTCTCACGATCAGATGGAAGTTATACATTATTGGGAATAATACCACATAAGAGATGTGCCCTTCTCAATGCATCAAGTAAGTCAGGAGGTAGGTTAATAAGTATTTATAGTGATGTTAACCTTTATCACTTGCCTAAGGTCATGTCTGACAAGATTTTCCATTATAAGTTTATTATTCTTCCTTTGGGAATTACTAAATATATTGGGGGAAATATTGAGACTATGCAAATATACTGTTTCCGTTTCAACTTCAGCCTCCTAATTTTAGCATCTACTGGTAGATCTTGCCTATGGTAATTTTTAGTGTAGTGTTCTGACAGTGATTTTTTTAAAATTTATTTTTATTCTTTTAAGTTTATTTATTTTGAGAGAGAGAGAGAGAGCACGAACATGTGCACACAAGAGAGAGGAGAGAGAGAATCCCACTAACAGTGCAGAGCCTGACATGGGGCTCAAACCCACAAACTGCGAGCTCATGATCTGAGTGGAGAAGTCAAGAGTTGGACACTTAACTGACTGAACTGCCCAGATGCCTCTTTTTAAATTTTATAAAATGTTTATTTATTTTGAGAGAGAGCATGTGCACAGCAGAGGAGAGGCAGAGAAAAAGGGAGAGAGAGAATCCCAAGCTGACAGCATGGAGTCTGATGGGGGCTTGATCTCACAAACTGTGAAATCATGACCTGAGCTGAAATCAAGAGTTGGATGCTTAACCAAATGAGCCACCCAGGCGCCCCAGATGGTGATTTTTCCCCTGAGGGTGAATTTCCCTCTTTCCTTCCACATTTACTAAATGGAATGTTTTCTGTGAGGAAGAGCCATGATTTCTCCTATTTATTTATGTCAGCAATGGATGCATAGATATTTTAAGTTATTCATTTTTGGTCAATTCTTTGGAAAGGTGTAGGTAAAAAAAATCTAAGAAAATGGAGAAAAAGTATTATAAAATTGGTTTTCCATTTAGACAAGTTAAACTTTAAAAATTTATCCACTGAACTATTTTACTCTTATATTATTTAAGTTGAAATTATTTCAAAACATATTTCAAAGGAATAAATTGGATCATTTGTATAGCAGGTATTGGTACATGAATCTTCTGGGCTCAGGATTCAGTACTTCTTTTGCAGCTACTAATACCACAAACATTATGCATGTACAGACAACACAAAAATCTTTAAATAAAACTTCCTATATTTTTAAAAGACACTTATGAAGTAACTAGTATATACTGAATAACATAAAAACTGTAAGCCACAGAGCTCAAGTTCCAAAAATGGTAGAGATATTTATATGGGATTAACCCTCATAAGGCAACAATTATAAACCATGGTGGGGGGTGGGGGGGATATTTTAAAATTACTACTTAAAAGCACCAGAGGTTGACTTAGTCAGGAACGGGGGGAGGGGGAGAGTAGGTGAAGAAGAGGGGGAGGAAGGGTGTGGACTGACCTTGAAAGAGGAGAATCACACTGGGTAACATCCTTGTTTATGTGCTTTTTCCCTAAGGGTACTCACCAATCTACTTGGTGCAGGGTGACTAAAATTCAATTAGAAAGCCATTCTATTGGCTTGATATGTCAAAGGATGGAGTTCTGGACTGCCACAGCGGCTGGAGACTGAGAAGAGAAATCATAGAAAATAGACCCATAGGGGAGGCACAATTCCCCTCAAATCCATGGCTAATCTCCAAACTACATACATGAATGGGATACTCTAAGGATTCCAATGGAAAATGACAGAAGACTGAAAGATCCAAGCAGAGATTCTAGCTGCTGCCCATGAGGGGAGACCATAGTTTAGAATATGATTCCTACTAAGTTAGAGGAATTTGATAGGCATCTCAAACTTTCCACTGAAAAGTTGGAAAACCCTACACTGAGAATAAATAGTAAGTCTAAGGAGTAAGGGATCTACCTTAAGACCAAGGGCAAAATCAAAACATACTTGCCCTAACAAACATGGAACCAAGACTCTATGAAGTCATGTGATCAGTCAGTAAGTTAATCGGTGTTAGATAAAAGAATCCAGGGTCATCGCAATTAGTCATTTATAATTCTACAATATAATAAAAAAACTGCTAGACATGAGAAAAAGCAGATAAATGGGACCCATAGTCAAGAGAAAAAAGGATAAAAAATGACCCTGAGATGATCTTGTATGGGAATCAGCATATAAAAGCTTTACAGAAGCTATAATGAATGTTCAACATCTTAAATGAAAGACAGTCATAATGAATGAACAGAAATTTAAAATTTACTATATGGGCTTAAAAGCAGATTGGAGATAGCAGGGAAAAAAAAGTCAATGAAGACAGATCAACTGAAATTATCCAAACTGGAGAATAGACAGTGAAAGAAAAAGAAATGAATAGAGTCTCAGTTATCTGTGGAATAAATGTCAATAATCTAACATATGTGTAATTGGAAACCTAGAAGAGAAGTGATAATGGGGCACAAAAGTTATAAAAATAGTGATCAAATATTTCTCAAATTTGGTGAAAACCACTGGCTTACTGATCGAAGATCAGCAAACTCTAGGGAGATTAAATACAAAGATAACAAGAACTACACACAGTCAAAATTGCTGAAAACCAATACAGACAAAACTTTGAAAGCAGCCAAAGAAAAAAGATGGATCCTTCATACATGGGAGCCAACAATATAAATAAAGGCAGACTCTTCACCATAAACAACAAAGGCTAGAAGACAAGAAATAACATTTTCAAATTGCTGAAAGGAAAAAAAAAAAATCTCAAACCAGGTTTCTTACAATTAGAAAAGAGAATTATAAATATGAAAAGGAAGAGATCTAGAACAAACTCTGTGGTGCTGAATTGGAATTGAAGGTACCAATGTGAATTTATGGTTTTCAAATATATAAACCCAGATGTAAAATCTTGGCTTCTAGATACCATTTTACACTAAAAGGAACCATAGCTCTCTGGAGAAATGGCTGGTTACAGGACTGGATGGTGAAAATACAAGATGAACCTGGAGATCTGCAGGGAATGATGGCGATGTGTCAGAGGGGAATGATGCCAGCTTAAAGGGGCTTTTAGTATTAGTAACCCAATATGGGATAATCTCAGTATTAAAATAAAAAAAATACAGTCTGCAATCTGTTGAATAAGGTACATTTCTTGAAAAACATAAATTACCAAAACTGACACAATAAGAAATAGAAAATCTGAATAGCTCTGCATCTATTAAAGAAATTAAAATTGTAATAAAAAATTATTCCACATAAATTTTAAAAAATCCTCCCATAAAGAAAACTTCTACCCAGATGGTTTCACTGGTGAATTCTATTAAATAATATGAAAGAAATAATACCAGAACTATACACAAACACTTTTAGAAAACAGAGGAGGAGGAGAAGACTTCTCATCTCATTTTATCAGGGCATCATAATCCTAACACCAAAAACTGACACAGACATTAGAAAGAAAACTACAGGCCAACATCCCCCATGAACACAGACACAAAAAGTCTTAATAAATTCAATTAATGTAATTCACCATATTAACAGAATAAGTGTGGATGGGAGCATTTGACAAAATTAAACACCCATTCATGATGACAACAACAACAAAAACAAACCAAAATCTCAGTAAACTAGAAATAAAAGGGAACGTTCTTAATCCCACAAAGAGTGGCTAAAAAAATGTTAACTAACATCATACTTAGTAGTGAAAGACCAAATACAGTCCCTCTGAGATTGGGGACAAGGAAGGCAAAGATGTTGTTCTCTTACCACATCTATTCAACATTGTATTGGAGGCCACTGCCATTCAAATAAAGCAAAAAAGGGAAACAAATGGCAAATATGTTGGAAAAGAAGAAATAAAACTGTCTTTAGTAACAAATGATAGGAAATAAGGTCAAGAGTCAAAAATCAATTTATATTTTCTAGCAACAAACAATTAGAGAATGAAAAAATTTACAATAGCACTGAAAAAAGATTAAAGAGTTAGAACTGAGTAAGAAATATACACTGAAGACTAAGAAACATTGCTCAGAAAAATTTAGAAAGACAATTAAATGCAGATATATACCATGTTTACAGACTGGAAAACTTAATATTACAGCGAGGTTAATTCTACTCAAATGGATACACGGTTTCAGTAAAATCCAAATCAAAACCCACAGACTTCTTAGAAGAAACTAAGTTGATTCTAAAATCTATATAGAAATGCAAAGTATCTATGATAGCCAAAATAATATTAAAATTAAGAATATGGAAGACTTGGGGCACCTGGGTGGCTCAGTTAGTTGAGCATCCAACTTCGGCTCAGGTCATGATCTCACGGTTCAGGGGTTCGAGCCCCCCATTGCGCTCTGTGCTGACAGCTTACTCAGAGCCTGGAGCCTGCTTCGGATTCTGTGTCTCCCTCTCTCTGCCTCCCCACCCCCCCCCCCCCGACTTGTGTTCTGTTTCTCTCTCTCAACAATAAATTAAAAAAAATTTTTTTTTAATAAAAAAAAAAAAAGGACATGGAAGACTCACACACACTACCTGATTTCAAGACTTACTAAAGCTACAATGATGAAGACAGTGTAGTATTTGGTGCAAGGATAGACACTTCTAAAAAGAAAAGGTACTTTGAGCTCGTCCTCTGTGTGGATTTGAAGTAGGGGTTGGTCAGTGCCTCAGCTGCTATTACCCTTTGCTCTGCATCCCAGCAGCACCCTCTTTTCCAGGAGGTGCAGAAATAGACTACACTGGGGGCACCTGGGTGGCTGGGTTGGTTAAGTGTCAGACTCTTGATTTTGGCTCAGGTCATGATCTCAGGGTTCATGAGATGGAGCGCTGCATCAGGCTCTCTGCTGACAATGCAGAGCCTGCTTGGGATTCTGTCTCCCGCACCCCCCTTCCCCTCCCCACTCTCTCTCTCTCTCAAAATAAATAAATATTAAAAAAAAAAAGAGAGAGAGAGAGAGAAAGAAATAGAATACACTTGTACAACCAACTGATTTTTGGCAGCGACACTTCTGGAATTCATTGGGGGAAAGAAAAGACTTTTCAACAATGGTGTCAAAACAACTGAATAAAAAAGTGTAGGTAAAATAACGAACAGCACTCATAAGAATTAATTTGAGATGGACTAAAGGGTAAAAGCTAAAACTTACAACCTTCTGGAAGAAAACCTAGAATATGTACAAATCATGGGGTAATGATTGACAGACCGGGTTTCATTCAAAAATTAGAAACTTTTCATCAAAACACACCATGAATAAGCAAGCCATATATTATGAGAAAACACAGAACACATATCTCACAGAGCCAGCAGCTAGAACTCAACAGAACTCAATACAATTGAGTTCTAGAACTCAATACAATTGAGTTCTAGAACTCAATAATAAGACAATGCAATTTTTTTAAATGGCAAAAAACTTAAACAGATACTTCACAAAATATCTGAATAGCTAATAAGCACATCAAAAAGTATTCAACATATGCTCACTAAAAAAGCTTTATATAAGAACATCCATAGCAACTTCACTTACAAAAATGCAAGCAGCTTAGGTGCCCATCAAAAGAATGGAAAACAAACTATAATGTACTTATTCAACAGATATATCATAAAAAAGAATAAACTACTGATACAGTGGTATAAAATGGATGTCATAAAATTACACTGAGTGAAAGTCAGACTCCAAAAATCTATGATTCTATTACATGAAATTCTAGAAAAGGTGAAACTAACCTATGAGAGTAAGCTGACCAGTTTTTGATTCACTGGCGATGGGAAAACTGATTGGGAAGGAGACCAAGGAAACTTTCTTGGGTAACGAAAATGTTCTATAGCTTGATGAGGGTGGTGGTTACACAGGCAGATAGACTCATCATTAACTCACTGACTTATACAATATCTATGCAGTTCACTATATGAAAATTTTACTTCAGTGAAAATGTAAAAGCATGCAGTTAATATTTTAGAGGAAAAAGGACTAAACGTTTGCATAATTAATAAAAATACGCTATTTTCTAGGAAAAAAATAGTTATGGTAGGTTAGACAATTCCTTTTCCCCTCAGAAATGGATAGAAGACACTCAGAGGAACATTAGACAGATTCAAGAAACCAGTTCTAGTCCTGCAGGAGTTTCTAGAGTAAGGCTATGCATAAGCTTTTATTTTCTAGACATCCCATCTGTAAAATGGGCATATGATCTTGTTTACCTCCCAAGAAAGTCACATAGCTTAGTAAACTAAAACTTGTCACAGTCTTAAGATCACCCTGGAATAAAAAGGCTAAAAAATTCAGTATTTTACATTCAATATTTTACTAAGACTTCTTCCAGGCTAGAATTAAACTAGTGAGTATAATTGCCACTGGCAAGATACGCTCTGTCCCCATGCAACATTCGGAAAGGTAGCCTCACTGCTGAACCAGAGGCAGAGAATTTTGCGTTGGAGTACTTTAATACGTTTTTATATTGCATATAAAGCACATAAGCATAAACCAGTAAGATGCCTTGCTGAAAACTACCTTCTTTGTGAAAGCAGGCTGTAATTCTGAACAAGTTTTCAATTTTCACAGTGCTGCTAGGGTAAAACATTTTAAAGAGTTTAATTTTTTACAATGGATTCAATGACATAGGATTATCTAACAAAGTAATGGCTAATCAATAGAAGGTTTAGTTGTCAGGTGAAACATATAACACACTAAAAGGGATTGATTGCCAGACTTCTCCTTATTTACTAGAAGGTATATATTTAAAATGACACAAACTTGTTACCAGGCTGCATTCTTTTAACCTTGCAAAAAGCTGCTTAAGAAATCTGTTCAGCAGCCCTATAGCAAAACAAGATACGGTATAATGAAAATGGGCAGCGATTGGGGGGCAGTACAGGGGGGTACAGGGAGGGGGGAGACGGGGACCTTCAGATATATGGTAACATCAAATCAAGTTCCCAGCAAGAATATGGGATAGAAAAAGCAAACTACAAGGCGACATCTAGGGAAGCTGGGACTGGGCTTTAAAAATGCCACGCTGATGCTACCCAATCTCATTCAATGGATGCAATGCTGTATCTGATCTCCTCCCAAAGTACTCTTAGGGCAGATTTTTAAAAGACTCATACAAAAGGGCACAATAGGCTCCCCTCACCATTTTTTTTTTTTTAATGGTACATCCACATTAAGCACTGAACACAAAATGAATTGGTCCATATGGGCTTCGACCAGCATATAAGCTGTTTCCTTTATAATTTATTCACAACATCTCAAGTCTCTATATGAAAATACACTTTTTATGGTCATTGCAACCCAGGAGTTCAATAATACTTTTTCTACTAAGTCAGTGATTACACAATTTATCAAAGAATGATTACCCTGAAATAAACATAAAACAAAACACCAACCCCCTATACAGTCTTCCTTCCTCAAAGTAATTTTAAGAAAGCCGGTTATTAAATTGCTTCTTTTGGAAGAAGGGTTTTTGTAGCTAGACACAAATTGCCAAACCATGTTTTTAAAAAAAGTTATTAGACTCTGAAGGATTCAGCCGAAGTGGGAAGTTAAATAAACAAATCACTTCATCAGACTTGGAAAGATCACTTTTGTCTTACTTAAGAGACCTACATTAATTACCTTTAAGATCTTTTACATGGACTATTTAAAATAAGTACAATTTATTTATTTATTTCAAATGAGGTGCTTCTTCCAAAGTATTAAATAATGTCTACAAATGCAAAAGCATTTTTATAAATAGGTAATTAAAACAGATGACTAAAATTAAGTCAAGCTGCAAAACATTACCCAGGATGCACTGTGATTTTTTTTTTTTTTTTAATAAACATCTCACGCAATATTTTTCCATCCAAAGCCCAAAGCACTTCAGGGGGTAAAAAAGAGGTAGGAAGTTTCATAGGGAAAAAAAAAAGCACACATATATAATAAAATAATGCCAAACTCCAAACTAAAGTATTTACAAGATAGTCCCTTAAGCATAGTTTGTCATATTGCAATTACACCTTGCCTACTGCCAAGTCAAAGTGCTTACTATTGCCACTAGAGGGAGAAGTGTCTTAACACAAAGCAACAGCAGATAGGGAATGGGTTTTCTTGAGCAATTATCAGAACAAAGCTCCCCTGGCTGTGTGTACCTTCTAATTACTCAATACAATTAAAATGACTAACCTAAAACAAATAGAAAAAAAACTTGCCTGGCTAATATCTGGGACTTCATTAAACCTTCTCTCCTCATCAATCAAATCAGAAAGAAGGGAATGCCATCATATACAAACATTATAGAGCTATTAAAGGAAGTAAATTCAGTGAGGTTTTTTTTGGTTTTGTTTTTTGTTTTTTTTTTAAGGAAGAAAAGAAGTGGCTCTCTTGAAAAAAAGAAATGTCGTGGTATTTACCCATCTGGATGCTGCTTGAAAACAAATTGTCCTCCAAAGAGCAGAAATACAGTATGTTTTCTCTCAGTTCACTGGCTTATGAATGACTTTTTGTTGTTGTTGTTGTTTTGTTAATACACAATATAATGTCATTTTCTGTGTCAGTGACGTGCTTTTTTCCTCCTACTCATCCAACTGTATAAAGGAGCTGTGCCAGTTAGACCCCCATGCTTATACGGGGCTGTTTAAGATCTTTACTGCTGTGTTTTATGGATCTACTCCAAGGTACTGTTCAGAACAACATAGGAATTTGGGGGCACAGGGATAGGAAAGGAAAACAGCTACTTATTCCTTCCAAAAGGCTTATGTAGTTCCCTTTATAAGGCCCAGTCATTAACAGAAGATGACAACACAGTCATTTTTCTTTCAGCTGACAATTGTGACATTTTTCCAGCAGCGTGCAAGGTGTTGAAAACCTGGCAGCTGTTACCTCCCGGGATGAAGATACTTTTTTATCCTCCCTTGACAGTTTAACTCAGTGGGTCAGCACCTTTAAAAGACTGCAAAGTATCCTTGAAGAGGATGGAAGCTTGAATTACTGCTCCCTCCCTAATCAATGTAAACCCTCACTGCAGGTGAAGTCTCCATCTATAGAGGTGCATGGGGGAGGAAAATGTAATGCCCTGAGCCAGATGGTTTTTATCTTGTTTTTAAAGAATAAAGGAACAAGCTAACAAGGGAGACAGCTACTTTGTTAGCTTCTTGGCCTCTCTCATGGCTTTGCATCCCCAGGGTTCCAGCTACACAAGAGAAAGAATACAGAAAAACGTAAACACTTAAAGAAATATAACTAGAGGGCTGGCATCATGCTGCTTTCAAAGAGTTGAGAGAGTTCTACTCAATGCTTTATTTATCACTGCCCACGTTCTCAGGATGGTAAGTGGACACATACACAAAGGGAATGGGGGATGGGGGAAGGATTAGACAGAGGTCACAATTTACTCAATTACATAGAAAGGCAGGGCTGACAGATCCTATTAGCACCAATGTGAAGCAAAGGAGTTGCATGTTGTAAGGCTACATTTTCAAAAAGTAATGAGTACTTTCATGTATCCTCCCAGGCCTTTGCCCTTGTTTGCAGATATGAATAAAAGCTATGAAAACAGTTGCTATGGTTTCTTTGACTTCACATTTTAGGAATAAAAGCAGAAAGAAAATTGTAGCCACTTTGTACATTCTTTAAATAAAAGTTCACACTTCACTTAATGTGGATAGAAGAGATTATTCTGAAATTTAGAAAATTAAAAGAATACATTACCTTTCTCTCCCCACCAACTTTCCTGCCTTCTGATATGGAATGGAAAAGCAGGTATACAAAGTGGCTTAGTGACACAGGGACTAGTGTCTCCTGACTTTCTCCCTCAGTATTTTCTTTTTCTACTAATGTCTTTGTTAGGTTTTGGAATTACGGTAATGGTGGCCTCAGAATACAAGTCCGGAAGTGTTCCTGCCTTCTCTATTTTCTGAGTTTGCACAGGAGTGGGTTATTTATTCTGCAATATTTCATAGAATTCACCAGTGAAACCATATGGGGGCCTTCTGATAATCTGATTTCTTTAATAGACATCAGGCTATTCAAATTTGGTTTCACCCTGCATTGGTTTCTGTAAGTTTTATTTTTCAAGGAATTAGTCCATTTCATCTAAGTTGCCAAAGCTGTGGTTTAAAGTTGTTTATAATATTCCCTCATTCTCCTTTAAATGTCTGTAAGAATTGTAGTGATAACCTTTCTTTTAGCTCCTCCAGTGATTAAGTAACTCAAAGTTACCACACAGTAGTCACAGTCTATCAACACCTGTGAAACTGTACTTTAGAACAATATATGTAAACTATAAAATCAGTTTAAAACACTACTATGTAACCAAGCATTTAAAAATAAAAAGTGAAAGAGTTCCTGAAATCCCATTAGAAATAGCTGTAAAAGAATCTCAAGGGATTGGCCTAGATGATGCAAATCCTACCTACATCAACACTAGGGAAAAGGCAGCTTTGACATCTTTTTATCTATATAGCTTGACTAAAGTGGGGAGGGGGAGCAAATGGCACTTCATTATTGTCATGCAACAGAGAAAAGGGGGAGTTTAAACAGCTTATATATTATGTCCTACATTAAAAAAATCAGCAGTGGGGTAATCAAGTTCAGGGCAGTCCCGGACAGCTGCCCTGTGACCCGCTTCTATTGACCCCTGCTATTCATCACTCTTCCCTAAGATTGAGAGGGCAAGCTCCTAGGGAGTGACCACCACAATAGACAGACACAAGCCAACAGTAATCTGGTTCGAGCAAAAAACCAGATGGCACTGCAATAAATTTACAAATCTGCATTCATGGGGCTGTTAAAACACCCAGAAGCTAAAAGATTCAGAGGGCCCCAAGAGGATCTCCTACTTCCCAGTTTCTAAAGGCCATTTCTCTTTCCAAGAACACTGAGTTCATGCTCTTCATAAAGAGAATAGAGAAAAAACCCTTTACAAAGAGAGGAGGGGGAAAAAAAACCTCATGACCTAATTAATCTCCAGAGCTTGGATCTCAACACTGAATGGCAGATATTAGAAAAACCATTGTGGAGCAATAGGAGGAAAAACAAAAACAAAAACAAGACAGTTGTTATATTAGAGTGGAGAGGGTGAAGCAAACCTGCTAAAAAGCAATGAAAAAGCCACATCAAATCTCTTTCAAATACTGCACACGACAGATCTTGCAAGTAGAAAATGATTCAATAATGTATGCATTTATTTTTAAAATGAATCAGATTAGTCCCATGTGTGACCTGCTGGTCCATCTGTATGTGCTGGACTTAATAGGCACGATTCTCTCTCTTGCTTCAGTTTGAAGTATGAGAGAGATAAATTTAGTTTAATTTTCAACAGATCAGCCTATCCATTTTCCAAATGGACCATCTGGATCAGCCTATTAAAATTAATTTATAACTTTGCAGAGTGAAAATTCGTTTGTTAGCTTAAATAAAGTTGCCAAAACTTTTTGTTGTGTCATTGTTTTCTGACAGTTGTTTCTGTGTAGTGGGCAGACTGCTTCCACCTCTAAATTTATCTTACTCAATACTGTTCTATTTACTTAGATTTATAGATCAGGTGTTTGTCTCCAAATAGTTAAAGTTGTAACTGCACAACACCAATCACTGATCATTTGGGTTTTTTACAAAGCTTCCTGAATGGATTCAATTCTACTTACTAGACAATAATTTTTACAAAAAACGAAAGTGCCCATCCCCAAATTTTTAACAGAAAGTAAATAAAAAATGGACATATCACAGTTTCAAGTACTTTCTCCCTAAATTAACACTGTATACAGGGGCACCTGCGTGGCTCAGTTGGTTAAGCGTCTGACTTCGGCTCAGGTCACGATCTCAGAGTTTGTGGTCTCGAGCCCCGTGTCGGGCTCCGTGCTGACAGTTCAGAATCTGGAACCTGCTTCAGATTCTGTGTCTCCCTCTCTCTCTGCCCCTCCCCTGCTCATGCTCATTCGTGCTCTCTCACTCTCAAAACTAAAATAAACATTAACAAAACCCAAACACCATACAAACCGGAATAAGAAGGCAGAAGTAGAAATACTTGGGCAACATTGAGATCTCGGTTTTAACTCACTGACTGGCTAATAAGCAGGTACTCTAGTCTCTCTAAGCCTCCATTTTCTTCATCTATAAATCAGAGACCCTATCTAGAAACTTTGCAGGGGGATTGTGAGGATGGAATGAAACAAGTAGCAGGGTTACGGTGGGCACTCAACAAATATTAGACCTCTTCTCCTTTTTCCTAGAATAATGCCATAATGCAAGTAAATTAAAATTATTTTTACTACTGCTCGTTCTCATCTTATCCAACTATATATTAAAAGTTAATAGGTGGTATGCGTATTCTCTGGCAACACTGTAAGAACTTGTTTTTGTTGCTAGTGGGAGACAGAAGATGTTAGAGGTTGTTGCTACAGGCAGTGAGAAGAAGAAATTTTTTGATGAAATGTTTTTGGACATTTTAACCCCCAAAAAAGTTTTTTTTAACGTTTATTTACTTTTGAGAGACAGAGACTGACAGAGTGCAAGCAGGGGAGGGGCAGAGAGAGAGAGAGGGAGGCACAGAATCTGACGCAGACTCCAGGCTCTGAGGTGTCAGCAGAGAGCCTGATGAGGGGCTCAAACTCACCAACTGTGAGATCGTGACCTGAGCTGAAGTTGGTCACCCAAGTGGCCCAGGACATTTTAATTTTAAAAAAGAGAGCACCAAGGAATTAACTTTCAAAGTAAAATGTGTTACCTTTGGGGATTGGGAACACAGTAAGCAGTAAGTTTTTTTAGGTTATCAATAACAGTCTTTACTTTTAGAAAAGGCAAATATCGCTCAGACTAAAAGGAGCTAACTTCTCTAGAGGCAGATCCCTTTTGATTGTTAATTTTTTTTAACGTATTAAGAATCTCAGTAGGAAAGTAAGATTTAAAGCCAACTATTCTACTATCTGCACTTAAGAAGCAATTCAAGTTATTTTTCCTGAATAAGAAAACTTTTATTTGATGTTGTTTTCACTACACGTAAGCAATCGATCTGTCCTGTACTTGTACACCTAGGATATTTTTAAATGATTGGGAAAACAATGTTACCTGATTGAAATTGATGGCTATAGCCAGACCAACTTCAAAGTACTCTTAATTTAAGCTCTAATGCTTAATGAATGGCAAATTGAGGGTTTCCTGTCTTTTGTTTTGTTGTTGGTAGCTTTTTACTTTAAGACAGACTGAATTTCATACCTGTCTAAGTGAATTCTTCTCTGGTATTATCTTCCTAGGGGGTTCGCCATTATTACAGTCTTCTCTCTCTGAGGAATTCTGTGAAAGAAAGTAAGCTTTAATTCAGTTCTCATTATCTTCAATCTTATTCTGTGGGGGTAACTGAATTACATTTCTAATTCTGTAAGCTAGAATACCATGTATATTTATGCATTTATTCATTTGAAGATTTATATACATATAGACATACACTTATGTAAAGGAAAACATATGCCCATGTATATAAATAAATGTAAGTAGGGACGTAGGTGGAAAGTATTTCATTTATATTTAAGCACTGCCCAGCAGATCACATTCATCAGATATCTAGTTTATTGCTCCTTGAAAATGCAGGTTGGCACTGGACATGAGAAAGTTCCAGTTTATGCTTAGCTGAAAACAACTTAAAGCATGATTATTACCTTCTCTTTAAATAATTAGTTTTGAACTATAGTAAATGTTTGGTCACTACAAATTCTCAAAGTATGGATCCTAAAAAAAGAGTTTTTTCTCTTTTTCTTCTTCTCAGATTTGATTTTCTTTTATTAAAAATAACATAGTACTTAGCTCAAAACAACATCATTTCATCAACGCTTTAGGATTAGAGTCCATTCTTGCCACTATCATCTCAAATAGCAGCTAGGAGGCCATAAATGTCAATGGGATTTTTAAATACTTAAGAAGAGGAGGAAAAATAACAATCCAATTGAAAGCAAGTTCAGAATTCTAAATATCAACAGAATTATAAAGCAGCAACACACAGAATGGGAGAAAATATTTGCAAATCATGTATCTGATAAAGGATTAATATCTAGAATATGTAAAGAAGTTGTCAACTAACCAAACAAAAAACCCCAAACAACCCAATTCAAAAATGCACAAAGGACTTGGCTAGACCTTTCTCTAAAGAAGGTACAAACGGCCAATCAGCACATAAAAAGATGACCAACATCACTAATCAGATTTCAGAATGTAAATCAAAAAGTGTAAGTAGATACCACATCACATTCATCAAGAAGGTGACTATAAAAAACAGACAAAAACCAAAATATATATTGGCAAGGTTGCTGAGAAATTGGAACTCTTATGCACTGTTAGTATGAATGTAGAAACAGCTGCTGTGGAAAACAGTATGGTGGTTCCTCAAAAATTAAAAATAGAATTATCATATGATCCAACAATGCCACTTCTGGTATATACTCAAAAGAGTAGAAAGCAGAGTCTCAAGGAGGTATGTGCACGTTCATGTTCATAGCAGCATTACCCACAATAGCTAAAAGGTGGAAGCAATCCAAGTGTCCACTGACTGATGGAAGGGATAAATAAAATGTGGTATATACATCAAAGGAACAGGGTTCAGCCTCAAAAAGGAAGGAAAATGATACAGGCTACAACATGGACAAACCTTGAGAACATTATGCTAATTGACATAAGTCAGTCACAAAAAGATAAACACTGTATGATTCCACACATATGAGATACTCAGAGTAGTCAAAATCATACAGAAAGCGGATGGCGATTGCCAGGGACTGGGAGAAGGGGGGGAATGGGGAATTATTGTTTAATGGGTATAGAATTTCAGTTTTACAAGACGGAGAATTATGGAGACAGATGGGGGTGATGGTTGCAAAACATTATGAATGTATTTAACACCACTAAAAAATGGTTAAGATGATTAATTTTGTTATATATTTTTACCACAATACAAAATAATAGAAAAAAAAATCTGGTAATCAACACATGTAAGTCACTATCTGCAAGGCAAAATACAGAAACTCCGAATACATATTTTTGGGTACTATTTTCCACAACTACATTTATAGTGTTAATATTTTAATATTTCCAAGTTTAAAATACTCATTACATATATCCAACACAGTCTAACCGGGGAGCTACTTTATTTTTAGATCCAGGAATTGTTTCCAAACATGAGTTGATCTGAAAATTTTCATACAAGTATGAAGTTATTAGTAGAGTATAGGATCATAACTGTACTTTAAACTTAGGTGTACCTTTTTTGGTTTGTATCAAATATTGTATTTTAAAATATATTAAAGGACAAGCAGCATATATATAGTGTCATTTTAGGGCCTTTGCACCTCTGTGGCTACAATCTGTGGGCCCTGTGCATTACCTGTAGTTGGGTGACAGACTACTGTAAGGTGTTCCTTTTGGGCAGAAATCTCTTATGAGATTTAACCTGATATTTTATATTTGTGATGACCACTTGAAGGTAATGGTCCCTAAAATTAAGACAAAAAAGAAAAAAATATGCTTTGCTATAAGCAAGGGACAGAGAGACTCAATAACTTCAGAATTCTGTTTTTTCTCCCCATTTTGAAAAAAAAGTAATTTAGTCTACCTACAAAACAGAGAGATAAAGCTGAATTAATGACTATAAAGCATTCCAAACAAGGAAACTAGCAATGTATGCCACTGTAAGATAAGCAAAGGAGGGGAAAGGCCAACATTAAACCCGTAAGATCAACTTGAGTATTTAACTTTTTTTAAAAAAAAAAGAAAGTATAGGGGCGCCTAGGTGGCTTAGTCAGTTAAGTGTCTGACTCTTGGTTTTGGCTCAGGTCATGATTCATGGTTTGTGTGGTTGAGCCCTGTGTCGGGCTCTGTGCTGACAGTGCAGAGCCTGCTTGGGATATTCTCTCTCCCTCTCTGCCCCTCCCCAGCTCTTGTTCTCTCTCTCTCTTTCACAAAGTAAATAAATAAACGTTAAACAAAATAAAAAATAAAGTATAAATCAAAGTTTTCAATGCTAAAACTAAAAAATTAAATGTTTTACAGAATACAAACTTAAGGCAGTATTCAATTATAAACTTACAATTTGCAAGTAACTATTCCCCAGACCATGAAGTTACACCCTCCCTTAAATGAAGTACCATTTATAATCAAAACTGGTTTAATTCAATGTAAATTCCTATATTTGAACGTTAATTATGTTTTGTAAAAATGTCATCATAATAAACTGGAAGCCTAGTTATGTTTTGGTCAAAGTTTATTATAGTAAAGTCACCATAAAGCACATTTTTACTGTATACGTACAGGAAGGGAAACAAAATTGATGGTAAACTCTCTCTATACTAAATTACATTGTGAAAACAGTAACGTGAACCTAATGAGCAGCAACTACCTAGCCCATATCCACAATTTTCTTCCTCCTGACTCTCTTAATCTGATTTATTTATCTCTACCTCACAGTAGAGAGATCTCATAGACACTACCTTAACATTATGTGCCTCTTGATATGATGTACTGAGAAGAACATACTATTACTTCTGAGGTAACCTTGCCAAAAATATCTAAGCTCAATCTGATCACAGAAAATATCAGACTAACCCAAATTGAGGGATTGAGTAATTTTTTAAAATTACTAGTATTGTACTAACAAAAAATGTCACAGTCATGAAATACAAAGAAAGACTAAGGATCTGTTTCAGGTGAAAGGAAACTAAAGAGACATGACAACTGAATGCAACTTGTGCTCTGAGATCACTGGGGTGGGGGTAAAATTGATGGTAAACTCCTCTGTACAGACTTATATAGTGACAACAGTGATCTGCATCTAACAGAATGAGTAGTGCCTATCTAGACCACACCCACAATTTTCTTCCTCCTGACCCTTCTACTGCATTTGATTTTGATGGTTAAGTACTGAGTATTGTGACATAATGGTATAAAAAACATTATTGGAACAATTAGAAAAATTTGAATAAGGTCTACAGATGAGCTAATAACACTGTATTGGTGTTAATTTCCTGATTGTTTCCTCACTTTTAAAATTTACATACAGAAAAATTCACTTGTTTTGGTGTTTAGTTACACGAGTTTGACAAAAAACATACCGTTATGTAACTACCACCGCACTCAAGATGTATCATTTCCCAAATTCTCTTGCACTGCCCTTATCCAGTGAGCCCCTTTCTCTAGTAATCACAGATGTTTTTTGTCTCAATAATTTTATCTTTTCCAAATATCACAAAATGGAATCATATACTATGTAATTTTTTGAGCCTTTTCCCACTTGGCTTAATACATCTGAGATTCACTCTTGTTGAATAGACCAGTAGTTCTTTCCTTTTTACTGTCAAGTAGTATCACTGTATGGATGCTCCACAGTTTCTTTATACATTGTTTCCTGATTTTGATAATTTGTACTGTGATTATTTGAAAGAATATCCTTGTTTTTTGGAACATACAATGAAACACTTATGTTGGAAAAAGGACATTATATCTGTAACTAACTTTCAAAAGGTTCAGAAAAAATAATAAGTAAATGAATGTGAGCACATGTTTCCATATAAACAGAGATAAAGCAAATGTGGCAACATGTTAATATGTGGAGAATATGTGTGAAGAGTATAAGGGGACTCTTCACTATTCTTTCAACTGTTCTGGAATTCTGAAATCATGTGAAAATAAAAAATAACAAGTAAAACTGATGAAACCTAGAGGAAAATATGTTTAAAAATGGAAAGATGGGGCTCAGCTGGTTAAGCGTCTGACTCTTGATTTCGGCTCAGGTCATGATCTCATGGTTCATGAGTTTGAGCCCCGCACTGGGCTCTGTGCTGACAGCACGGCGCCTGCTTGGGATTCTCTCTCTCTCTCTCTCTCTCTCTCTCTCTCTCTCTCTCTCTCTCTCTGCCCCTCCCAACTTGCTCTCTCTCTCTCTCAAAATAAATGAACTTAAAAAAATGGAAAGGTAGAAGTCAGATAAGTGAAAAATAAATTTTGGGGGAAAAATTCCCTCAAATATAAATAAAAGTTACATTCTACCACTTAACCCTGAGCCAACTAGAAGAATCTGACTGCCCATTACAGCTCATTCACAATACTCAGATTAAACATTTCATTATAGTAAACACATTTGCAGAATGTATTTGTAGTCCTGGAGCAATAATATGGTATAAATAGTAGCAGTATATTAAAATATTTCTAAAATATTTCATTACCTTTCATAAATTTATTACCTTTAATTCAAATATTTCTCACTTAAGCCCAGAAGCCCCTGGGTGGCTCAGTAGGTTAAGCATCTGACTCTTGATTTCGGCTCAGGTCATGATCTCACAATTCCTGAGCTCAAGCCAAGCATCAGGCTCTGTGCTGACAGCATAGAGCCTGCTTTGGATTCTCTTTCTCCCGCTCTTTCTGCCCGCCCCACCCTCATGCCTGCACCCCCTCTCTTAGTCCAGCACTTACTAGTTTAGAATTGTAACTTCAAACTGGAAGCATTTGGGTTGTAACACCTATACACATACTCACAGATGTTTGGGTAGGAAAAAGTCAATAAAGTGAAATAATGCTAAAGCCTGTGCATTAGATCTCAGGGATGTATTTTGGATAAAATGTGTCCAGGAGTAACCTCGAGGTGAATAAAAAAGAAAAAGAAATCATCTCAAAGAAAGTATTCAGGTGATAAATTTAAATAACCTGTCTCAAAATCAACATATCCAAATTTAAGGCACTCTTTTACCATTCTTACCCATCTTAGGCCACCTCCTTCTCTCCCAACTTTTCTTTCCACCTCAAACTTAAATCCTCAGTCAATTTTTACTCATCCCTCGCCCCGACTTTTTTTTTCTTTGAATGTATCTAACCAATTTCAGGTTTTCAATTTTTCCTTTGAATCATCTCTTTTAATAGATCTAACCCTTGGTTTGTATTTCCAGTCTCTACTCTAGGCCACCACCAATGCTATTACTATTGAGACAGCCTTCTGACACACTTACCGAAACCCTTATCTAAACCATTCTATACACTACTGTCAAAACCATCGTTCTAAAAAGACTTACCTCATCTCACCCCACACCTTGCTCAAACACCTTTTATAGCTCTCTGTCACCTTCAGAATTAAGTCCAAACCTCTTAGTATAGCATCCACAATCTGGACAATTTACCTTTCCAACAGTCTCTGGAACCATTTACATGACATTATTTACCATTCTCCAAAGTATGAAAAGCACTCTCTCATCCCTGTGCTTTTGCTAATTCTATTCCCTCAGTGTGTAATAGACTCCTTTCCTGATCTCTCCATCATCAAAATCCTGATTCAAGGATCAACTGAAACGATACTTTGTCAGGGAAGCCTACGCTTATCCCCTCTTCCACCTACACCACACTTACCCCAGATGGAACTGATTACTCTGAGTTAGCACTTTATTTCTATTACGGCACTTCTACTTTATATCTCTCTACATTATATCTCTCTGTGAACAAGCTTCCAACCCCTACTCCCCACTGTAAGATTCCTTCTGAGCAGGGGCAGTTTCTTTTTCATCTGCATTTTCCAGTGGCTCAGCACAAAGTTTGAGAACATAATATGAGCTTTTAAGCGTTTGCTGGATTGAATGCTATTGCCAGATTAATCTTTCTTAAACACCACTAATTTCATGGTGGTCTTTTTTCCTTAAAAACGTTCAGTAGCCCTTTGTATCTATGGAATCAAATATTAAGTTCTAGGCCTGATTTTCAAGATCTTCCAGAATTTTCTGCCACATTACACCAAGTTATTTCCCTCAGTTATTTCCCTCAACATACATTTTCTGCCCTAGTCAAGCAAGTCTCTTCACAGTCTTATAAACAAGTGATATGACCTCAACATTTTCAGGCTGGAAGGATCCTTAATTTTAATGTCATTCATTCAACAATTATAAACACAAGAAAATTATTTAATCTATTCAAGTCCTACCCATTCTTGAAATGAGTTTCAACTGTCGAATTCTCTAAGAAACCATACAGCTATTCCATCTTTCCCTACTGGAAATTCCTTAACATTTTTATCTTGGTCCACACAGTTGGGCACTTAATTAGGTAAATGTCTGCATGTTACTCTCAGCTACCCAATAACATTGAAAGCTTACTGGGTAAAGTCTTTGTGGTTCCGTGTACTTCCCAACACATTACATAATATACAGATAAGTGCTTAATAAATAATCAAAGCCCTATACCCACATTGTCCAGCTAGCTTTAAAAAAGATTTTCAGGGGTGCCTAGGTGGCTCAGTCGGTTAAGCATCCAACTTCAGCTCTGGTCACGATCTCGCGGTTTGTGGGTTGGAGCCCTGAATCGGGCTCTGTGCTGACAGCTCGAAGCCTGGAGCCTGCTTTGGATTCTGTGTCTCCTTCTCTCTGCCCCTCCCCCACTTGTGCTCTGTCTCTTTCAAAAATAAAAAAATGTAAAAAAAATTTTTAGTAAAAAAAAAAAAGATTTTCAAAGCAGAAAACCTTCAAAGTGATAGCCCAACTACAGTCCTACTAGCCCATCACTAAGGATGTCAGCATGACAATTTAAAGCAGGAGCTAGCAAGTTCCTGCTCTAAATAAAGTTTTTGCAAATAATGTTTTACTGGAACTTAGCCAACTCCACTCATTCATTCACCTTTTATCTATGGCAACTTGCATACATCAATGGCAAAGGTGAATAATCACAATAGAGATCCTATGGCCCAGAAAGCCTCAAATATTTATTGTCTGGTCCTTTACAGTTAAAGTTTGCCAAGCCTTGATTAAGAAGGAAAAGTTCTTCTGTGGATAAGCAAAGCACTCCTGATTCTTCAGAAATGGATTTTATTTGTTTCTCCCAGTGTCCAAAACAAGTAGACGGATTTTGATGATAGCACACAGCAGGTTTACGGCTAGGGCAATATTCTCCACGACCTAGTAAGTGGCTTATTTACTGTTTTCAGTTATCTATTCGAACACACAACTCCTGATGACATGGATAATCAAGAGTTGATTATATAATCAAATGAAAAACTAAACTAATTTACACAGTGATGAAAAGTCAAGCCACTTGTAATGACTTATCATAATCTTTGAATAAGCATCTTGCTCAAGGTTGGATGGTGCACCAGAGCCTGAGTCTGTCTAAATAGACATCTGTTATAAGTAAAATAATCACTGCTAACACTAGAAGTAACATTCCCCACCTATGCCACATTTCTTATTGCGAAAATTCAAAGGATTCTGTAACCAGGAAAGTTATATCATTTTAGTGAAGTGGGTAAATTGTGGTGATTTTGACTCTGATTTTGAACACATTTAAAAAATGGAGTCATTTGAGCATCATCACATAGAATGACAACCACATGAAAGATGAAATCTTGAGACCAATTTCTAATAGCTCGTTGCAAACATCATACAGTGGGCTTGATTGGTAAATTAGTAATTGAATTAATATTTTTCCCATTAACTTAATATATCATTTGGAACTAAGAACAGCCTCCAAGTATATATGATTTGCAATTCTCAAAAACAGAAACAATTCTACAAGGTTAAAGGTAATTTAACTATATGGATAAGAACCACTCAAACCCTTTAGTGAAAGGTGACAACCAAAATATGTGTGTGTGTATCTAAACAAATTTTAATTAATCCTTCTAGGATACATTGGGGAAAACACAGGTCATTTAAGTTCAGAAGCTGACTGAAGAATCCTATTCAAGGACCAGTTCTAGGGAGGACCTGAAGTGTCCTCATAAGATAATATTCTCTGGCATGTTTTCATGCACACTGCTTCTCCAGCACGTTTATCATTTGACATACTCGATTAAACCACAACCACATCAAAGCCTCCCCATCCTGCTAAACTTCAACAAGATCTTCCAGTTAAAGCTTTCAAGAAGTGGTATTTTCTAGTAATATACCAATCCAAGCACAGTGCTAGGAACCAGATATAATGGAAAGCACTATCAGACAACCAAACACACAGGATTTCCATTAGTACTGTCTTACTTCCTATGAGAGAAATAAAAAAAACTACCAACTAGATTTTTTCCCCTGCGACACTGTCCGGCACTAATTATAAAACACTACAGATGCAGCCTTTCTAAAAATGCAAAGGGATTGTGTATATTTGCAAAGAACAACTATTTTTTATGCTTCCAAATTCTTAATCCTGTTTGGAGCTGTCAGTGGGGGTTAATGGAAGCCTTGGATAGGAGAATTCCAATCTGGTTGGCAGATGGATAGGTTGGTTATAGCTGCATAACTATGTCTTGCCTGCAGGCACAATTCAGAACACTGTTAGCAATATAAAGTCTCTGTCAAGCTGAACCATTTGGATCAGTAGCAAGGAGAAATAATAATAAAAAAGAAGTTCATTTCTGGGCCTTGTGCATTTATGCTAGTATGCAGAAACTGATTAATTGTCATAGTGTGCTGGTCTTCTATACTTCAGATTTCTACTTCTGGAGTAGATTTTGCATGCTAATATAATCATTCTCCCTCTTGAGACATTAGCAAATAATCAAATGAAAAACAGGATCATAATTTACTGAGATTCGAGCAATTCTCTATGCAAATTTGACTTGTTATTGCTGCTGCCTCGTTAATCTGAATGCCTTTGACAAACTCCTTTGATTTATGAACTCGTGACAACTCCAATGTGTATATATTTTGCTAGATTGACATTATCATTAAGAGTGGGTGGACTGAGCTCACATGAATGGCTGATTTTATTCGCTGGTGTCTGCTGCTCAACAGCTGAGCATCTCCTCCTCACAAAGCCCCTGAGCGTCAGGCTCTTCCCATCTTCCCATCCATTCATCATCTCGATGTTAATTGGCCCAGGCTTTAAGCAAATTTTCAACACGATTTAAAGGCACGATGACACTGATTACTGACCCTCTGCCATACGGTGCCTATTGATTAACCTGACAGAGATGATGAGCTTGAGGGAAACTAGGTGTGTGGGGACCTCAGGGGGAAAAATATATTGTCTATGCAGGCAAACACTTGTCATTACCTCACAAGCTTGAATTTGCACTGCACACATTCTTAAAACACACTACTGCATTAACACCTACAGCTAACACAGAAAGTGCTTTCTGTATTCAGAGATATTACAGATATGTCCTGTCAAAGCACATGACACATTCAGTATTTAGAAGAACTCCCAGATAGATGGCTGCCTTTCAACCAATTATACTTGTGCTAGCTGATATATGTATTTTAGGTTAAGTTCAAAGAAAGTGTTGGGTGGCTTGGTAGTTCTGTAGCATACCAGAAAACAATTAGAAGAGGAAAACATACTGGGTTTTTAATAAATACAGAAAGGAAGAAAAGGAGTAAGATTGCTATCATTCCACCAATACTATAATCTGCCGTTCTACCACTATTAAAATAAGAGGTACTTCAAAAAAGGAAGAAAACAACAAACTGAATTTACAAATTTGATTTTCTATTCTTTAAATACTGCTACTTTAATTCCAACTGCCAGAGTATTCCTGGCACAGAAATTACCAATAACTGAATATTTTAAAACAAAGCTAAGCATATTTAAGCCTAACAAACATACCCCTTAAATTCTTGCTTACCCATTTTCAACTACTGCTATACTTAGGGAAATTGTGCAGGATATTTGAAGTTAAGCTTCATGAGAAAACTAAATGCTTCATTAATTCGAGGGAAAAAAGTTCCTAATTAATAGTTACTGATCAGGCTCACGCATTAGTAACAAACAAAAGTCTGCTTTACAATACTGCTAGATCTACAAATTTACAAAAGCATGCACACTATGAGAGATCAGACAAACACCATATTTAGATAGGGAAGATTCTTATTTAAAACAAAGCTAACAAAATATGCTCCTGGCCACACATATCACCTTGTTTACTTACGAGTCCTGGGGGGACAGCCAATATACAATTTTAAACACGGAGATTTTGGAGCAGCACTAACAGTTATTTCAAAGCTAAAATAATAGAAAACTGAGCAGCAGCCCAGCTGTAGTCTCTATTACAGTGACACGGGCTGTTAATGTAAGAGATCAAATGTTTTTCAAGTCAAACAGCATTGGTGCCTGTTATACTGGAACATGTAGCTTACTCCCTAAAAGCCTGCCTCCTGCTCTTTTCAGATAAACAAGCTCAACTAAACACTGAGATACTCCGATAAGAAGGATGGAAGCGAGGAGCTGCACCAGGGAGTGACAAGGCAAGGGCAGGAAGGAACAAGCATGCTTTTGTTAACTTTCAAGTTACAGAATACACTGTAATATGGCATTTTAATACTTCACCATTAAATGTACAGCTATAGGAAAAGGATGAATGTCTGCCAATACACATGGGAATTAAAAAAAAAAAAGCTGAAACAGTTACTTGTTTTACACGTTTTGTGAATAGAAGAGCTATCACACAGCAGTCTCAACACAGTCAGCTGTGTGACTTAAAGGCTGAACCTCAACTTAAGAATGACCAGGAGTATATAAAAGAGTTTGTAATTACGTTAATATGCTCCACATCAGAAGTAATAGTCTATTTAAACTCTAAAGGTTTTTGATTCTAAAGGCTTGATTTAAAAACAAACCAAAAACTTTACACCTTGACCTTTCCAGTACCTATTTTTTCATTTTATTCTGCTTAACATCCCAATTAGGTCACAAAACTGCATTTACTTGTAACAGTGTGGCTTAGTATTTTTAAAAATCCCAATAGGCTTACAAGGGGGCATTTATATACTACTGTAGATTGTTTTTCTTGACAGAACTAAGACAACTATCACTCTCATTCAGGAAAAAAAGGAGTTTCATGCATATGCTTTCACTGTTTAAAATACAATTGACAAAACACGAAGTAGCTAAACAAGCATGGTAAGGTGAACAAAAATTCACCAAAGATTTGGGATAAAAAGACACATGTAATATAAAACCAAACTCAACTACCATGTGAAACAAAAGTGTTTCTAGCTTAATTTACCTCTTTTACCTTTAAATCTACATGGATCTTAAAGAATGGGTGTTGTTTTTTTTTTTTTTTTTCCTTTTCAAGATACTACCTTTTTGATTATGTGTTTAGGGCAGAGCCTTTCATGCCACAATTTTCTTTTCTGCCATATTTACACAATATTTCATCCAGAGATCCTCTGCATATAGTTTTAGGTGAATTAAGAGGCAAACATTTGCTTCTACTAATAAGCACATCTGGTTATTTTTGTAACTCAAAGACATCTGCATTTTGTAGATCTTTTTGATTTCTCAAAATGGGGCTGAGAACTATAGAACCCTTAGGATGTATGCCAAAATCCTTTCTGTCTGCAGATTAGTTATTTCTCTCATCCCTATTCCTGATTTTTTTCTGCTAAATGATTTTCGTCACCTTGGATGTCTTCCCTGTTTTGGTGTTCCCATTTGATTACAATTCAACAATATCATGAAAAAAAATTAAAGGCTTCTTTAAAGTTGATAAACTGTAATATCCCCAATGTCTACCTATTGTGGGGTAAAAATGAAATCCTTCCACGTAAGTAAGTAAATTTCTAAAAACCAGATTGGACTAGGTTAAGATTTGTGTCAAGTATGTATTTCAGTTGTGAACTGTCCCTTATTTAATTACTTTTTTTCTTCTTATTATTAAAAAATTACTATTTTGTGGGCTTATTATCCTCTGGACTTTTCCACTAATTATACAAAGTCTTAACGAATTTTCAGGTCTTTAAAATTACAAATATCATCTCCTCTTACATAGACTTATATAGATTTTTGGTTCCCAAGGGTAGAAAAACATGGTCCAACATAGGCCAACATATACTTGAAGGATATGCCTTAAAGAACTGCAATATATCAATAAGAAATTTAAAAAAATCACACTTTGTTTTATATCTCTTGCTTTCTTCTTAAAATGCCAAACAGACTAACTACACTCCTTATCCAGGATACTCGGCTTTAAGCTGTAACTTTTGCTTTTACTATAAATTCTGCTTTCTCATTTTCTGCTCATCTCCACCACAGAATTTTTTAAAAAACTACAGTAAGGGAAAATATGTTTTTAAACAGAAAACAGCTAATATAATTTATAATGACTATATTCTCATAGGCCTCTAAATAGCCAGATACCAAGGTAGTATTGGCCTAAAGGATTTAAAATTTAAGTGAGAAGTCTTCTATTTCTGAAGGGTCAAAGGTTATAAATAACAATTCATGGCTTCAATTTTTCATTTGTCAATATTACCAAACAACAAAATGAAAATAAAACCAAAACAGATTAACTTCAGAGTTCTACCAGGAGTACTTTAACAAATTTGGAAAGATGGCTAATTTTACCGCCCCAGGAATAAACAACCTTTGTAGGTTGGCTGCTGTTGTTTTAACAATGCTCTTTAAGTATAACAAATTTAAAAACAGTTTTCTTTTTCTCCAGATTTTTTTTTTTATATAACAATGCAAATGGTTTCTACTTAAAGGGTATGTTTGTGTGTTTCTCTAACAAAACTATTTCTCTTAAGCCTATGGTCTTAAATTATTGGAATACTAGAGAATGATTAAATACCTTAAATCTTCCATTTGGTTAAGTATACAGAATTTTGTTTATGCATTCCTGACAAATCCTACAGTTTATGTGTCATTACTTTCTATACCAAAATTGTTCTTAAAGAGTCACAACAAATCTACATTATTTTCTTTTCTCAGAATTACATGAAAAGTCACTACAAATTGAAAAAGTAAGTTTTACTACCATTTGGCAGAAGTAAAGAGCTTTCTTTGCAAATATTAATGATCCTTTGTTGATTAAAGAAAAAACACATGAGAAATATTAATCCAAATGTTCCAGAATTATTCGACCTTGGATCAGCAGCTCATTTTAAAATGGCCTTTTTATTTCATTAAATAATCATGCTAAAATGATAAAAATTATAATGATTAGCCAATTTAAATGGGACTAGTTTTAATCAATGATTTTTAAAAATCTGTTATTATCATCAATAGTATTTTGTTGTGTTATGGATGAAAAAAAATCGCTTTACTAACTTTAGACCTCCATATTGGATAACTGGTTTGACAGATATCAAACATTAGTTTTAACACGTTAGTACTTGTTCTCACAGCCCAGAACCTGTGAATAGCCTAAGAACCAACTTGGTATTTAGTTTGTTTTGCCACAATTCCCTCTTGTGGAAACCAATGGATCTCTTGCTCCTGCAATGAAGGCAATGGAGGAATAGTTGACTTCAAAACCAGTTGCCTATCACTGACTGCTGTACAAAGACATTCTGGGTAGTGGTTGGTAAAGAAAGCATAGCCATTTCTAAATGCCAGTAGTTCCCAGCATCTCTTTTCCTTCTGAGTGGAATGAAGTCTGCAAGCACTGACTGGTGGGTCATTCGACCCACGAGGGCCTGGAAAGGTTTCAAGAATAACAGAGGTCATGTAATTGCCAAAAGAGCATTAGCCACTCAATCATAATGGATAATTAAATGACCTACATGATTCCTGAAATAGCTGCTCTATATTTGGTCTATTACTTGCGTCCCTCAAGATAAGCTACTCGTCTGGTCTGCCTTGACCCGCAAAAGTCCAACCTGCGCCTGAAAACTAGCTGCATGCTTCTATTGCTTTGTAAATCCGCTCCCCCCGCCCCGCTCCCCCCCCCCCCCACGCCGTGCCTCCAAGTAGTCATGCCCCACACTATGCTTTCAAGAGGACACACATAAAAAAAATCAATCTTGTATCCTTCTCCCTATTGTGCTCTGTGGAATACAAATGACTAAAGCAAAGAAAAAAAATTAGTAAATTCCTGGTTTAGATCTTTAGGGGATAGAAGGAAGAAACATAAGAACCACAAAGAAGGAAAGTCATGATAAAATTTTTTTAAAGTTTTGCTCAGTATGCCTCCAAAGAATTTCACATTTGATTATAAAGCTAGTCAGGGCAGCAAGTCATTAAAACTCCAATTGCCTGGACTGCATTTTTGATGGTGTGTGGCTATTAGAATCTTTCCTGGCCTAGTTTTTTAGTCCATACAGAAAGCAAACTGCCTCTCAACAAAATGAAATATACCGGGAACCAACTGTTTATATAATAGAAGTAACAAAAGGAAGAAGAATCTCTATGCCTCACATTTTCATCTTTCTAAATAGTTCAACAATCTTACTACAATATTTGATCAGAAATATAACTGAATAGAAGCCAGCAGCATGAAATGGCAAAAATGTACAGAAGAATATGCTTCTTTAGGAGAAAAGGATCTGTCCATGGCCTTAGAGTAGCTGCATATCAAGCAAACACAACAGAAAAAGGCAAGAGACAAGAAACCAAAGACAACTACACAATAATGGCAAGGAACAAGGCATGTGAGGGACAAAAGAGCTCACATTTAGAATACCTTGGAGGCTAGTAGAATTTTTCCGTTTCCACAGGAAATTATGTAGCTTGAGGCTACTGACTACCCTGATCTCTTACTAGTACATGAATGGCTTATTAAACCTAGAACATATCTGTTTTAGTTAACTTCTGGGCAGGGAGGGGGCTGGGGGGGAAAGAGAACAAAATGTACTTAAATGCTGAATTTTTTCTCCAGGCTGAATGCCTTTCATCCAATAAGACATTCAAAGCAGTGACCCAGCAAATGGATTGAAAAAGCAATCTTCCGTCCCAGTGCCACATTATCATTCCTATTCAGTATTCTCCATGAGATATCTCAATCAGCTGTGTGTAAGTGACAACGCAGCCCATTGCTGGGTTAATTAAACATTTGACTTTAACACCCTCCCCGTCATTAAGCAAATAAAAACAGATAATTCAAACTGCACTTCATCCTCAGGGTACACAACACACATGTCAAAATTAAGAGAGTCCAAGGCCTCTGGGGAATTCTGTTGGGGGCTATAATCAGTTTAAATCTTATCTGGTTTATCAATTATTCTATTGATTAAACCAAACCGGTTATATACAACTCCTCTGCCACATGGGATTGATGTCAGCAGAGCAAGAAAATAACTCCAGGAGGTTCCAAACTGATTTAAAAAGAGACCAACAGACAGACCAATAATAGTCGATTATTACATACCAGTGATCCATATACTGAAAAGTTGATTCTTAGTTTCAGGCGGGTGAAGTGAACTGTTTCCAATCACTATGTCCCCCTACCTTAGAGTTGGCTTGAGTAAATTTATGTCTTGGAAGATCAACATATTTTCTACTGATTTAAACAGAAGCTACCATGCCCAGCAGCTAAAATATTTTATAGATACTAACCCTAAACTGTAACAGAATCTCAAACAAGGAAAACTATTTTTTTCTTATCTTCTTCTTACTTGTCTGCATGTAACCAGGAACATGCAGGGATGAAAGGGGACACGCTTGAAAGTGGATTCTCCTAAAAATATGTAATCGCCCAGCCATTCCGGTATCCTAAAACACCATATTCTTGAAAAAAAGAGAATCTAAGAAAGTACAAAGACCTTACCACAGATACAGAGTCACGGTTCCTCTTACTAATTCCAAAGGTAAACATCTTCAAAGCTATTAATAACAGTGAAAATACTGAGCCGCATCTCAAAAGAAATGTTGATATCTACAATCCCAAAATATTGCATTTCTCCTGGATTTTTTAAAACACAATTTACTCTCCTGCCCCATTCATTGTGTAATATCCTTCAAGTGTCCAGAATGCTTAAAACAAGGCCATGCCCTACTGTATATGAGAAACCTACTACCAAAAGCGGGGGCGGGGGCAGGGGGGGGGGGGGAGGCTACTATACACCTGCTATTTGTACACTTGTACCTATACTCTTCAGAAACAAAATTTGTTTACTGCTCTGTTGGCACCGCATGTGCAATCAACCATAATTTAACTTATCTCCTTCAGATTTTTTGTTTTCAGGCAGACTAAGTAAGAAACCTGCATTAGCATGCTGTATTCTACACTCACCACTAGAAATACTGAGGGTGCTATTTGTAATTGTATTCTTTTTAAGAGGTTTGTTCTCTGCAGCTGTTTTCTGCTTGCAGTGTATTTTGTGTAATCAGCACATCATCATAAATACATTGGCTGTTCCCCTGAGGGTAGCTGTCAGTGTTTAATTTACAGAACAACCTGGCCAATGTGAATTTTAACACTACAGCACTATGGCAAGGAGTTACCACACTCTGTGAAAAACAGGTTTCAATGAATTTTTATATGAAGAGCTGGTCCCATGACAATTTAGGTTCTAGAAATAGACTGTTTAAAGAAGCATTTTATACCTTGCATGCAATGGACTCTTTCCCGTTTGTGGCCTTAGAAGAAGCCCTAACTACCAAACCACAAGTGGGCACTACCAACTCTGGAAACAAGGATTGAAAATCTGTGCTCTACCAGCAGGAGGCACTATAATAAATGTTACCCATCTCTTTTTTAAGCTGTATGTAAAACTACCAAAAATAATACTGCTCCCTTGGAAGGTGTCTAAAGGAAGAAGGGAAAGCCATTAAAGAGACAGACTAGTCTGAAATATGCATATCACTCTTTTGGCTGAGAGGAGTTATATCTGATGTGAACATCAGATGCTGCTATTATGCCAGGCCTCTAGCTCAATGAAAGGGAAAAATACATTAAACTAATGGTTGCTCACAGTAGCAATGCCTCAAATTATATGCATAGTGCCCTGGTACATAGGTTCTCCACAACTGTCTAATAAATGACTCTAAGCTCCTTGAGGACAGGGCCTGACTCTTAATTTATGCCCAATTCTCTGTACAGTACCTGGCACACAGAAAGTACTCCCTCTATATATGAATTAAATGGGATTGTGGCTAGTTGTGAATGGCAATATTGTTTGTTAAAGCTTTAGATCTACATGATGTCAAAATGCATTTTCCCCTTACAGCCTATATAGAGCACACATCATATACTTCAGTCATTTTTATCAAAGCCACTTGTACAAAAACCCTATGTAGTTCCATCTTACAATAAAAAACTTGCCTACACAATATTAGAATATTTCAAACTTATATTTTTATTTTAATAATGATGATTATATAGGAGAGATTAAAACTTTTATAATACTTTGTCTCTTTCATACAATAAAATTAAAAGATCATTTTAAATGCTCAGAAAGGTAACCAGTAGCAATTCTCTATTCATAAAGTAGTGGTACATGCACACATACACTTTCTACAAATCAGGGGATTACACATATTTATTTTTCTGGTAGGGGCTATTTTACAGTTAGAATGCCTAGAGCTAAACTGAATCAAAAGAACAGTTCATGCTGAGTTCTACTCAGTGTGTTTGCTTTTAAAGCTGTATAGAATTATACTTTCCATGATGTTTTACAAAAATCATTCAATTATTTTTTTAGGAAAAGGAAAGAATTACCTATTTCACTTCTGAGAATTTCAAATTTGCCCAAATTTATGGTACAGTTAAATTTTAAATGATTAACTAGAGCAACAGACATTTGTGGAACTTGATCTGATACTGCTATACTTAAAATGTTTTTCTCTATAACAATTTTAAAAATTTTATAAAGCATAATCACATATAACAAAATGTGTTAACACTCCTAAACTGACTGATCGGTATTTTGACAACCAGGAAGAGATTTTAGTTAAGAACCCAAACCCTATGCCACTCTTCCCTTCTGTGATGCGAACACATTTCAAAAAGGTAATTCTTTTGTGTCATATGGAAGGCAAAATAGGAACATGATCCACTGACTCAGTACATTTGCAACTGTTTTCACCCATTAAATTAGAGATGAGAAGTCTTAAATTTAATTGAATATTTACAACTTAATACGTCATAAAAAAATTGTATGCCTAATAAAACCTATCTTAATTTTTAATGGAGAAATTAATCACATTCTTCCTTCTTAGATTTAGAATTACAAAAATACATCCTGAGACCTTTTGAACTAAACAGGACGGGGTTAGACTGAGGTCACACCAGATCAGAAGACTGTGTTCTCTCTTCCCAGGAGACCATGGAGTAGTTCCATAGGCTGCCATTAGATAGCAGCACAGTACACACCATCAGTCATATCTCCCACAGTCTCTCCCGGTAAGACTGGAACTATCTCAGTTACACACTACACACACACACACACACACACACACACACACACACACACAGATTCTAATTCAATTAGTGCAGTCGGCAACTCCAGAAAAGAGTAATTCAATTAGTGCATTGTGGAGCTCTACAATACCTCTAAGCAGATGTTCACCATCTTCAGGAACTGGAGTAGGTTTAAAATACCTGTACCACTCAGATATGCCACTACATTATGTCATTTGTCAAAGTGCTTACATACGCTTTTCTGGCTTCAAAGAAAAGGTGAGGAAACAAACCCAGGCTAAGTTCCTAGAGATTTTTCTATCCCCTCCCCTACAGAAGTATTTCAGTTTTAGGCGGCAATAACTAAATTACATACTCTGAATTTCACGTTCAAAACAAGATGTTTCACTGTATACTACACCATTACACACTTTTGCAGCACTACCTCCAGTTATGCATGCCACATTGTAATGAGGACACTGTCAAGGTGGAATGCACTTACAAGGAAAGACAACCAGAATGATAACGCCCTCCACCAAAATAGGAGGTTATGAAAATGACAGGTATGAATACTGATATTTTCCAAAGAAACCCTAACAGAACCAAGAATATTCACCCTGGGAACGGAAAATATAAGCAACATGATAGCCATCCTCAAACACAAATATACAAACATGAAAATAATTCCTTTATATTACTATGAAAGGTAGACTTCTAATCACTAGGTGAACAAAAAGTTTGACTCCTTCTTGAGGGAACCCCCTTCTTATAGAACCAACAGTGAAGAAGAAAACAAGATGCCTCAACAAGTCCAGCTTGCCAATAATGGCCGTGATCAAGGAGAGATTACATGACCCCATGACAAACATTTCATAAAGGATTCCTCTATGTGACAAAATGTCCATCTATGTCCCTCCCAATTCTGAAATTCTAAGATTCCATGAATACACTGATTTTTGCTCATGAGGCAAGCCTGGACTTTAGGTGGTAAGGCTAATCATTATCATGGAGGTGTGACTGTTTAAAAGCCCATGGGCGGAGGCATTTTCACAGTAATTGATGCACTAATAATATAACAAGAGAGGAAATTCTGCACACTTTCTCTGTGTTAAGATTTAGGAGATTTCATAAATGTACATATTTATAGCCTTATTTCTTTGATAAGCGCTTGCATAACTCTTATTCTTCCCACATTGAACAGAATGGTTTGTTTTTATTCATCCTCAAGAAATCAGACAATGAGAAATCAATTTCTGTGAGAATGATTTTTGAAACCCCCCCGTCCCAACTGAGTCAAGAGAGTGGGTTCTCACATCACAGCTGAAATGCATATCTACATCAATATTTATGCTTTAAAAATAGAGAGTAATACTTAAAACAACAGTAATTAATTCTCAATGTTTCTCCCTTTGGTCTTGCGCTGTATTTTGTAAGTGAAAACATAATTCTGGGTACAGGAGAGCAGGACGTTATTTTACAATTATTATCTCCTCTCTTTCCAGCATGACCTCAAAGGAGGGAATTAAGAAATGTCCAAAATGATTACCACCATTTTTCCAGTGCATTTCACTATGTATTCGTGATAGAGAGCAGCTCTCCTGCCTTTCGCATTTGTAGATGGAGAGAGCTAAGCGAAACAAATGTCCTTTAAAACCATCGATAATGTTAAAACACACACACACACACACACACACACACACACACACACACACACACACACCCCAATAGTGTTAATTCAAGTACTTTCAACACAAACTCCTACTTTTTCATTCTCCAGAAGAATTACAAAATATCATTCTCACTTAAAACTTTACTGGTAAGGTCTATGCCCCAAAATGGATTAAGATAACAGCACACATCTATTAACAGTGCTGTTTTCTTAAGAAGAAAAATTTTTTAAAAAATATTTATTGTTTTAAGATAAACAAATAGCATCTTAAAACAAATAGCAATAGAAAACACATTCTACAACTAGAAAATATTTACCAAGAAAACTATGGTTTGGCTTTTGCAACCAAGATTTTCTATTCATGTGCCATTAAGTTGTACTAATACAAACATAATGGTTCTTTCCATATGACCTAGTCATCATCAACCTTACAATAAATATGAATTTTGCCCATTAAAAAACGCTATTTTTCTTACTGAACTTCTAAGCCTTTCATAATGAACCACTTCCTAAAGACAGTGGATAAATTAGAGCAATAAATAACATAGCTGCGTTAATTCTGACTTCACTGACAATACTGTTATGTAGTTGGCTATCAGTTTAACAAACCATGTTATCCCATCTCTTATCTTTACCCGCTACTGCCTTCCCAACCTCCTGCCTCCAAAAAAATAGAACCAAGACCTAAACCAATTCTTCCTAAACTTCCTTATGCAGTGTTCCATAAACCCCCAGATTAATGAGCTAACCCAACTTTAGTCTGCTTTTGCCCATGCCTCACAGGCGGCACTTCTATTCCAGTGTTGTTTATTTGGCTCCATCAGCACCACTTCTCTTTAACATTGTCCCTTTTCATGCATTTAAGGCAACCACCTCCAACCCTATCAATGAGAGCAGACAAATGGGGGAGAAAGGAATGAACTGCAAACACCTCAAACAAGAAAGGTTGCTTAAAAAACCAAGTGTCACGTTCTGACAGTTCAATATTTCATAGCCAATACAAGGAATGTGCAACGACACTGCAACTTTAAATCTTTTCCTCCTATGTCAGTCTCTCTTTCTCTCATTGTAATGCCAAAGGGAACAGCAATCAGAGTGGAGATGTTCAACGTGATAGAGGTCAGGACACCATCGGATCAACGTACCAGAAACACGACCTTGTTTATTTTTTTTTCCACAGTATTATTGTTTACAGGGTGCTTTGCTCGTGTACCTTGTGGTTCTTAGCTAAAAGATGAAATTACAGCCCAGGATGAAGCGCTCAGGCACACATCCAATTTGTGTTTCCATCTCAGAAAACAAAAAGCTTCTAAGGCCCTCAGGCTGCCATTCAAACTTGGAGGCTGACATTTTTAACAGCATGAACCAGAGACTGGCAGAGAGAATGATATAATGCATTTCTGACTTGTCAATCAAAGACCTCACCTCTGCTGTCTTGTAAACAGTTGGGGGCCATCTAACTACATTCATAAACCTAGGGAGAGCTTACTGCCAGCTGGGGTGCTGGAGCCACATGCTCTGGCTTCTATTCGCCAAAATCATGATTCAGTTTTATAATCTCACTGTAAATAGTCCATAGGCACATTTCCAGGACTACTGGAATAGAACCAGAATAGGGAATACAAAAGAGATTTTGGTCAAATACTGTGTTATTTTCAAGCTGTTGGAATCCTGTACCCATTTTATCCTCATTTTACCAATTCCCCCCAAAGGACTGCACTATGCTGCAACTGAAATGCTTAAAAAAATTAATGACCTGCCAATTTAAAAATCTAGGAGAAATATACAAATATTATACCAGAAATTTCCCTTACGTTTTATTACATGTTAAGAAACAGGCACTCCCCCCCAAAAAACACGGCTCATGCAAAGGGTAGAAATTGCAATGAACAATAGCAACTATTTTTTAGTAAAACTGATCATGTGTTTTCATTCAAATATAAAACTTTCCATGCTATACGAAAGCTTTATATTTACTAGTTGGAAATAGTGCTCTCTCTATATTCATGTGTGTGTGAAACATGAAAACAAAACAAGTACTTATCTCTTTACTCTTTCTTTTCTGTTTATGACCTCTAACACAAAAAAATTAAACCAAATCAGGCTAAGACCTGAACTTTTTGCTGAAGGATCATATAAGAAAATGGATATACTCTTTTTTAATGTCAGTTTTACAGGACACAAAATTCCAATTTAATTCATATCAAGGCACAGATACTAGGTTTGCAACAAAGGTCTTAAGGATTTGAATGGTACACCTGAGAACTTTAAAAGGCGGATGACAGATAACCCAACAGGGGAAGGTACGCTGCAACATGCTGTTCCATAATGATGTACTACATCCTAGACCCAAATAACTATTTCAAAATATAACAGACTTGGTCTCCAGAGGGCTGGGACAGAGAATATAGAAAATCTCAAAGCTACTCAACATCACTCTTAGGAAAAACAAAACTCATGGGTATCACCTCCCAATAGTAAAGTATTGCAATTCTTAGAGGCCTATGCAGCTAAACAAGTAAAGAGATGGGTCCCCCCTCCACCCCCCACCATGAGGCTGTCATAAATAACCTGGGTTTCTCTCTTCATGAAAAATGACCAAAAAAGTTTCCTGAATGCTGCCTATGTACCAAGACTGCATATCTTGACAGTCCACATAAAATACCAAGTCTAGAAACTAACACAAGGAAGGACAGCAAGACAATAAAACACTACCACACAAAGCAGAATAGTGAAAGAAGGTACAAATAGCTGTGGCAGTCACAAACCAACCAACAATGATTCCTGAAGAACACAGAAAGAACTCCTGTGATACTATGGCCTCTACTCAGCACAAAAAGGAGAATAACAAGAAGGTAATCTTGGAATGTAAAGAAAGTAATACATACTTCTTCAGAGGATACAGGTGAGTCTTAACTGCCCATAGCAAGAATTTGTCTGATAAGGACAGTACATCCACAGAGGCTCCCATCACCCTTAAAGGTTTCATCAATTCCTTCCTCCAGTCTGTGCTTCTTACACTGAGGCAACCCCAGGCCCCTTGGCATACCTGTACTCTCCCTTCTGCCATTAGAGGTCATGTTGAATTTAGAGCAATTAGGGAAAATCCAACATTATTTAACATAAAGGGTAAGCCCACTTTATGAAGAGTTTACTTTTTCAGAACCATTAGGGAAAAAAATTTTTTAAAGGAAATGATTGTCTCACAATAAAATGATTTTGATTTGGTTTACTCTAAACATTAGATAATTTTGCACATTAGCCTGTAAATGAACATTACCAGCATCACAAGCATGTCAAAATACTCAGCAATGGAGGAATCTATTATAACAAAACTTGAAATAACTGGAGTATTTAAATAACCAAAGTGGGCATCTTAAAAGACAAATCGATCCATGGGCACCTGGCTAGCTCAGTCGGTTAAGCATCTGACTTCAGCTCAGGTCAAGAGCTCACGGTCTGTGAGTGAGTTCGAGCCCCGCGTCGAGCTCTGTGCTGACAGCTCAGAGCCTGGAGCCTGTTTGGGATTCTGTGTCTCCCTCTCTCTCTACCTCTCCCTCCCGCCCTTCCTTTCTCTCTCTCTCTCTCTCTCAAAAATAAATTAAAAAAAAAAATTTGGGGGGCGCCTGGGTGGCGCAGTCGGTTAAGCGTCCAACTTCAGCCAGGTCACGATCTCGCGGTCCGTGAGTTCGAGCCCCGCGTCGGCTCTGGGCTGATGGCTCAGAGCCTGGAGCCTGTTTCCGATTCTGTGTCTCCCTCTCTCTCTGCCCCTCCCCCGTTCATGCTCTGTCTCTCTCTGTCCCAAAAATAAATAAATGTTGAAAAATTTAAAAAAAAAAAAAATTTTTTTTTTAAAAAGACAAATCAGTCCTAATGATTCCTCCAAGAAAACCTATTTCCAGGATAGAGTAAAATGCAGCAAACTCAGTTTATCTCTCCTTTTCTTAGTGAAATTCATACAAACTTTGAAAAGGGTAGAAGCTGAACAGTAAATTCCAATGTTAGCTAAAATGTTTTAAAATCTATAATTATACTTTATTTTTAAGAAATGATCTTCAATAATATATTTCCAACATCTTGCACATGTACTTTAATTTTGTGCCTCATCAAGCCTGAAGGGTCACTTTCAGTATGCTTGATGAATTCTACCTTCTCTAGACTGTTGTTTATCACTACTATCATTATTTTAATTTTCCCAGCGTCTATTCTTCATAAAATAAGGATAAATTCAATAAAATAGTCAAATAATTGTTCAAACATACACTGCTGTGTTGATAAAGATGTTGAATCATCGAAACCAAACTGTTTACTGGCTGGCATTGGCAGTGCCACTATTTAATAGCTGGAAATGTGCATTTGTTCATCAACAAGAGTCCAAATTCAGCATACAAAATCCAATTCAGAGGGGATCATCATAGTGTGAGTTGTATGAAAGCCAAATGTATAAAATTTGAAGACTACCCATAAATCAGATTCAGCGTGTTTTCCTTTTTTCCATGTAAATGTGTGGTCTTTGAAATGTTTAATTATCATGACTTCTTTCTGAATGCACAACAGTAGTGTGTATGTATGTGTAGGTACCACTGGCAATTCAATGCTTTCACTTCTCCCACTTTATATATGTTATTTGATAGTTTTCTTCAAATTATTTAAGTCATTTGTTCCGCAAAAAATCCTAAAGCACATACTTTGTTTCAAGCACTGTACTTGACATTGAAAATATGAAATGAACATAATCCTACTCTCAAGAAACTCAGTCTAGTGAGGGAACAACTGCAAAAGCTTATCAGTGCTATGACAGAGGTATCCATTGTATGCCCTGGGTACAGATGCTCCAACAAGATTAAGGGGGAGGGTGAAAAGATCAGTGAGGACCTTTATCCTAGAGGTAAAACTACTTGAGTTGAATCATGAAGATTAGTAAGTAGTCAGGTAGATAAACGTGGGAGGTAGGAGTTACTTAGGGAGGACAGGTGTTTTCTGTAGGGTTCTCCAGGTAGAACAGAACACGCAAAGACACGGGTATATAGAAGAGAACACAGCACTTTTGGAGAACTGTAAATTTGAAATGGCTAAGAATTACATGAGAGGAAAGTGGTGGCAAGCCAATCAATTAAGCCAACTTCAAACTACGTTCAACTTACAAACATGTAAGCAACTGGCCATGAGATAAAAACTGACCAAAATCAATGTAACCAGCTGATAAATGTAGAATTTGAACAAGAATATGACATAGTTAAAATCTGGAAAGTATTAGTTTCAATAAAGTGGTAATATCCACAAGGACACTTAAAACATTTCTTTTCTGTGGCACAAAACCAGACACTCAAACCAATGAAATAGAATAGAGAACCCAGAAATAGACCCACAAACGTATGGCCAACTAATCTTTGACAAAGCAGGAAAGACTATCCAATGGAATAAAGACAGTCTCTTCAGCAAGTGGTGCTGGGAAAACTGGACAGCGATAAGCAGAAAAATGAACCTCAACCACTTTCTTACACCACACACAAAAATAAACTCAAAATGGATGAAAGACCTAAATATAAGACCAGAAGCCATCAAAATTCTCAAGGAAAAAGCAGGCAAAAACCTCTTTGATCTTGGCCGCAGCAACTTCTTACTCAACATGTCTCTGGAGGCAAGGGAAACAAAAGCAAAAATGAACTATTGGGACCTCATCAAAATAAAAAGCTTCTGCAGAGTGAAGGAAACAATCAGCAAAACTAAGAGGCAACCAACAGAATGGGAGAAGATATTTGCAAATGACATATCACATAAAGGGTTAGTATCCAAAATCTATAAAGAACGTATCAAACTCAACACCCAAAAAACAAATAATCTAGTAAAGAAATGGGCAAAAGACATGAATAGTACACTTCTCCAAAAAAGATATCCAGATGGCTGATCGGCACATGAAAAAATGCTCAACATCACTCATCATCAGGGAAATAAAAATCAAAACCACAATGAGATACCACCTCACACCTGTCAGAATGGCTAACATTAACAACTCAGGCAACAACAGATGTTGGCGAGGATGCGGAGAAAGATCTCTTTTGCCCTGCTGGTGGGAATGCAAACTGGTGCAGCTTCTCTGGAATACAGTATGGAGATTCCTCAAAAAACTAAAAATAGAACTACCCTATGACCCAGCAATTGCACTACTAGGTATTTATCCAAGGGACACAGGTGTGCTGTTTCGAAGGGGCACATGCACCCCAATGTTTATAGCAGCACTATCAACAATAGTCAAAGTATGCAAAGAGCCCAAATGTCCATCAATGGATGGATGGATAAAGAAGATGTGGTATACATATACAAAGGAGTATTACTCAACAATCAAAAAGAATGAAATCTTGCCACTTGCAAGATGGAACATGGATGGAACTAGAGGGTATTATGCTAAGCAAAATTAGTCAGAGAAAGACAAATATCATATAACTTCACTCATATGAGGACTTTAAGACACAGAACAGATGAACACAAGGAAAGGGAAGCAAAAATAATATAAAACCAGGGAGGGGGACAAAACATAAGAGACTCATAAATATGGAGAACAAACAGGGTTACTGGAGGGATTTGGGGAGGGGGGATGGGCTAAATGGGTAAGGGGCATTAAGGAAATCTACTCCTGAAATCATTGTTGCACTATATGCTAACTAATTTGGATGTAAATAAAAATTTAAAAAATTAAAAACAAAAACAAAAACATTTCACTTCCTTTCTGCTCTGTGCTGACAGCTAGCTCAGAGCCTGGAGCCTGTCTTCAGATTCTGTGTCTCCCTCTCTCTGTCCCTCCCCTGCTCATGTTGTCTCTCTCTCTCTCAAAAATAAAACATTAAAAAAAAAAAAATTTAAAAGAAAACCATTTCCTTTCTTATTTCTACTTGTCTGTATTTTCTACAATATTAAAATTTTAATTTTTGTATTTTATAATTTTACAATAAAATGGAATAAAAAATATTTTAAAGCTAAACTGCATTTGCAAGACATGCCTGTGTGCATATATCCACAAATGGAGGTCATTCCAAACTGAAGGAAGCTAACATATGATTATCTTACAGTGCAAGGATTATGGGCGATATTTTCTTGTTTATATATTTACCAAATAATTTATATGTTCTACAACAAACAATAATTTGGTCTTATAAGTAGGGGGAAATGTGTGTCTCCCCACCCCTGCCACACACACACACAAAATAAAAGCATTTTTTATTTGCCACTACATGCTAACTCCTAATGCAAAGACTATGGCTGGGATAAACATAGGTCAAATGTCAACATATGCACAAAAAGAACCAAATTCTTTATTATACAGAAATTATGCTGTACTGAGATTATCCATATACAATGCTGTGGAGGAGGCCATCACCTAGGACTAGTAAGCATTTTTGTCATGGGAAAATTTTCCTTATGGTGTTATTTTCTGGTCAGATTTGAATGTCAGTTTACATTCAGGGTGATAATCCATATTGCCATTTAACCTCAACTATAAAATGAAGTCTTCCATACATACATATACATACACACGGACATTTTGAAAAATGCTTAATTTTCCTAGTATTGTTCCATGGTAGATGGTAAGATTTAGTGGATCTCTAAATATTCTTTTTTTTTTTTTTTTAACGTTTATTTATTTTTGAGAGACAGGGTGCGAGTGGGGAAGGGGCAGAGAGAGATAGGAAGACACAGAATCCGAAGCAGGCTCCAGGCTCTCAGCTGTCAGCACAGAGCCAGACGCGGGACTCCAACCCATGAACAGTGAGATCATGACCCGAGCTGAAGTCAGTCACCCAACCAATTGAGTTACCCACGTGCCCCAGACCTCTAAATATTCTTAAACAATAAAATACACTGTCTCTCCTAAAGTCAACCCCAAACAATTTCAACCTTTGACAAGAGACTGTTACTGATATTAAAATATTATAATGGTACATTTAGCTCAAGATTTCCCTAAAATATCATAGCTATACTTGACACCTGAAATACTGTAAGGTCATATAAATCTAGTTATATTCTTAATGTTACAATTCCTCTTCTCTTTCAATGTCTAAAGAAAATAAAGAATCTTAATTACTCAGTTATTTTTAAGCACTTTCTTTCTACTGCTCATTTTCATTTAATATCAGATCATAAGATCACCACTTGCTGAGGATGAGCAAACGATTCCACGAAATACATCCACTGTTAATCAACAGAAATCCTCTTAATTATCCATATACTTTCCAGGACAAACCAATGTAATGATGAAAATGAAAATATGTTCAAATTAACCATGTCCTCATAGAATCCATTTAAACAATATTTTCACAATCTTTTCTGTGACTAGTTTAAAATGTGTGATGTGAAATGTTAATAATCAAACCATCTCAATGTTGCCATTTCCATATGAGTTACTGAAGATAACCCAACAAACTAAATAATGACTCCAAGGCTCTTCTTCTTCTGTTGTCATTGAATTTTGACTTTGAAGGTACTTCAAACTTACTAAAGAAATGACATAATTTCAAAGAAAAAAAAATATCATGAAGCTATTACCAACTCACTTCGTTACACACATTTGGCAATATTAGTAAAATGAGTATTCCTTCGAGGATAATCACTTTGAAGAAACACTTGGCTGTCTCTCTTCTTAAGTTTTAAAATTTAAATTCCAGTTAGTTAACATACATTGTAATATTAGTTTCAGATGTAATGGTGATTCAACATTTCCATACACCACTCCTTAATCCCCATCACCTATTCAACCCATCTCCCACATCCACTTCCCCTCTGGTAACCATCAGTTTGTTCTCTTTGTATACTTAAGAGTCTGTTTCTTGGTTAGCCTCTCTCTCTTTTTCTTGCTGCTTTGTTCGTTTGTTTCTTAAATTCCACATGAGTGAAATCATATGGTATTTGTCTTTCTCTGACTTAGTTTGCTTAGCATAATACTCTCTAGCCTTTAGCTCCATCCACATCACTGCAAATGGCAAGATTTCATTCTTTTTTATGGTTGAGTAATATTCCATTGTGTGTGTGTGTGCGCGCACACTCACGCACACACACACACACATATATACACATACATACCGTATCTTCTTTATCCATTCATCAGTTGATGGACAGTTGGGCTGTTTCCATTTGACTGTCTCTTTTAAAGTTAAAAATATGCTTTATTTTATGACACAGCAATTACATTCTTTTTTTAGAAATATTTATTTATTTTTGGGAGAGCGCAGGTGAGGGAGGGGTAGAGAGAAGGGGACAGAGGATCCCAAATGGGCTCTGTGCTAACAGGCTGACAGCAGTGAGCCCGATGTGGGGTCTGAACTCATGAACCGCGAGATCATGACCTGAGCTGAAGTTTGACACTGAACAAACTGAGTCACCCAGGTGTCCCGACCCAGCAATTACATTCTTAGGCACTTACCAAGAGAAATAAAGACACATGTCCACAAAAAGACTTGTACAAACTGTATACAGTAGCTTTATACATAGTAGTCAAAAAATGGAAATAATCTAAATGTCTATCAATAAACAGATAAATTGTGGTACAATAATATAATAGAACATATTCAGCAATAAAAAAGAATAAATTACTGATAAACAACAAAATGGACAAATGTCAAAAACATATTGGTCAAAAGAAAAAAGACACAAAACAATGTATGCTATATGAGTGCATTTATATGAAGCTGAAGAACAGGAAAAAAACAATCTTAGTGGCAAATCAGAACAGTAATTGCATAGGGGGGATGAGTACTAACTGGAAAGGGATACAAAGAAACTTTCTCAGGTTATGCAAATATTCTATGTCTTGAGAATGAGGTTACATAAACGTATAAATGTCAAACTCAGTACACTTCAGATTTGTGCGTAAATTTTACATTAATAAAAATCTAAATAAGTAAAATAAAACCCAAACCAGAAAGATGTAAATGTACTAGGATTGTTTTATTCTAGTAGGAACAGAAAAGGCTTAAATCCTGCATCTTGCTAATTTGTCAGCCAGTAATATTGAGCATCTGTGCACACTGACCCTGTCATAGAATTATTGAATTAATAGAATAAAACTGGTATATAAGCTCATGTCTTCCATTTTTGCTATGTAAGACATAATAAGAAAAATAAACATTCACACCTACAGTAATATTGAGAAAAGCAAAATTTTTTCATCAATACCTGAACCAAGAGTAGGCTCCCTATGATACAAAATTGGGCATAAGGAATGAAAAAAAAATAAGAATTTATTGAACAGTATATTGCTTTATAACAAGGTGAAAACAGTGTTTGCTGAAAGTCTCCAAACCTATTCTTCTGTACATTTTCCCAATAATATAAAACTCATTCATGTGCCAGACACTGTTCTAAGGACTTAACATAACTCATTTAATGTTAACAACTGTATGAGATAAGTACTATTATTATCCCCATTTTACAGATTTAAAAAACTGAGGTACAGAGAGGTCAAGCACTTGCCCAAGGTCACACACAGACAGAGCCAAGCACAAGTCTCAAGCAGTCTGGCACCAAGGCCCAAGCTCATAACCACAACACTACAAAATAGCCTTTGGCCTGCTTTTCTAAAATGTTTCTTAAGCACCTCTTTTCTGCCTGTGCCACACAATTTCACTCCTGCAATATACTTCAAGGTCCATACACCCAATTTATTCCTGATTTTTCCAGCAAAATCACTAAATCAACATCCCTCCAATTATATTCTAGAAGTGGTAACTTACAAGGAGACTAAAAATATTTTTTAAATAGGTATTTGTTGATTTTTAATTAAGAGCTAACAGAAAGGGACGCCTGGCTGGCTCAGTCAGTATAACATGTGAGTTTTCATCTCGGGGTTGTGAGTTCCAGCTCCATGTTGGGGGTAGAGATTACTTAAAAAATAAAATCTTAAAAAACAAAAAAGAAAAAGACCAAATAGAGAAAGTCCTGAGAGTGACAGTAAATTGCAGAATTCTTTCCTACCTGACCTGAGATTCAAGACTGCTTTAGATAAAATGAAAATTTGAATTTTTTTGGTATCTTGGTGTGCAAGTCAGATGATTTTAACTTATATGCTTTAAAAAAATTTTTTTTAATGTTTATTTATTTTTTGAGACAGAGAGAGGGAGGGAAAGGGAAAATGAATGAACAGGGGATGGGCAGAGAGAAAGGAAGACACAGAATCTGAAGCTGGCTTCAGGCTCTGAGCTGTCAGCACATAGCCCAACAGGGGGCTCGAATTCATGAACTGTGAGATCAGGACCTGAGCTGAAGTTGGAGGCTTAACCGACTGAGCCACCCAGGTGCCCCTAACTTACACGATTTTTAATCGCATGTTATTTAACACTGTCTAATATAGTTCAAATCATCCCCCCAAATACTAAAAATCACTCTACAGAACACTGTGAAGGTCAACTGATAAATACAAAAGATTGCTTCTGCTTTCAAGGAATTTTCTAGCCCAACATCGCTCATATTAAACTAGGATGTGGGTCTAAACCTAGGGTCTACTGAATTCCCAATCCCTACATCCAGGGTGAGAAGAGGCATGTGGTAATAATGCAGTAGTATCTCACTGTGTTTGCCCAACCCAAAGTCACAATGACTTTTTTCTCCCTCACTTTTTCCTATTAGTTTTGTAATTTTAGCTTATATATAGGTCTATGATCCAATTTGAGTTAATTTTTATATATGGTGCAATGTAACAGTCGAGGTTCATTATTTTGCACATAGATGTCCAATTGTTCCAGCATGATTTGTTGAAAAGATTGAGACCAATGCATCTTAATGTAACAGAACACAAAAAGTGTGTACGTTTCAGATTCTATACTGTAACTCGTCTTTAAGAAATTACAACTAACTGGGGTGCCTGGGTGGCTCAGTTGGTAAAGCGTCTGACTTCAGCTCAGGTCATGATCTCATGATCCATGAGTCAGCACAGAGCCTACAGCCTGCTGCGGATTTTGGGTTTCCCTCTCTCTCTCTCTGCCCCTCCCCTGCTCGCTCTCTGTCAAAAACAAAAACAAAGAAAAAAAATAAAAAAATAATAAAGAAATTACTAACTGAAAAGGGTATTAAAGCACCCCTCTCTTTTTAAACTATATATCTGTATAAGGCTGGATACTTCATATATTTCGACCAAAACACCACAACACAACAAATTGCAGAAACAGAAATGAGAATCCAGCTGCCTTTCATTAATCCAGACATTATTTGCACTAGCATGTAACGGATTTATTACAAATACTTTAATAAGTTAATACTTAAATTTTTTCTCAGTTCTGATTTCAAATAGTGACTATCAGTACATATAACCCACATAAACAAAAGCATTCTGCTGGCCTCAATAATTTTTTAGAATGCAAAGGAGTTCCAGACCAAAACCAAACGACCACAATCTGTCTCTTCAATTACTGAAATCATCCTTGTGATAGCTAGAGTTAATACATCTAAATGGAAATCAAAACTTGTGTTTAAGTCCTTTCGACAGCTTACTGCTCTTCTTAGCATCAAGACTAACTTGGCCCACAAATCCTGTGTGATCAAACTTCCCAGTCTTTCCTAGCTCCATTCTCCTCATTCTCTAAAATAATAGTGTTTTTTCAGTAGAGGGCTTACATGCAACAAGCTCCACCAGTCCCCAGAGCCTTTGCATTGCCTCTTCCTTAAGCCTGAAATGTGTTCCCCTCCCCTCTTTTGCGTAGTTAATTGCTACTCACCCTTTAGACCTTAACTCAATCAAACATTACCTGATTTTCCTTACCCTCACCCTCAGGTTAGATCAAGTTCCTCTTTTATATTCTTACAGCTCCTCTATATTTCTGTGATAGGATTTTTCAGTTTGGGAGTTAATACTTTGAGAGTTATGTGATTTAATATAAATATAATAATCATACACATAACTATTAAATAAAATTTTGCCTATGTGCCATATGCAGTTTTTCCCAAGGTCAATAGTGCTCATTAGATTCTCAAAGTAGTCTGTAACACCTGTGTAGTGAAGGATTAACCTTACCAAAGATAGGCATGGCCTTTTCCTTTGGCTATCGGGAAGTGGTATCTAGGCTTCTGGAACTTCTTACCTAACAGAAGTGTCTTTCTTCCTGCGGCTTCTGGCCATTGGACAAATGGGATTTAGAGTGGGGGCTCTGAACCATACTTTATCAATTCCTATCCGGAGAGGAAACTGAGGCAAAAAGCATTAGTGTGACCTACAGGAGGGGCTAGAGACTAACAGTCAGCCATGCAGGCAGTTTGTAATTGAGCCCCAACAAAACTGTAGACACCAAAGACTTGGGTAAATTTCCCTAGCTGGTAATACCCTGTGTTGTACTGTCATATACTGTGGCCAGGAGGCAGTAACACCATTCCTGAATCCATGGAGATGATGACAGGAAGTTCTATATTTGGTCCCCTCTTGAATCTGCCCTATGTGTCTCTTTCCTTTGGTTAATTTTAACCTGTCTCCTCACCCTGTAATAAATTCTAAGAGCTTTCAGTGAGTTCTGTGAGTCCTTTTTAGTGAATTCTCAAGCATGAATGTGGTCAAGGGGACTCCTAAACTTGCAACTGGTGTCTGAAATGAGGGCAGTCTTGCAGTGACTATTCTCTTTGAGTTTGGAGTTTGGCTAAACTTATTACAACCCAAACAAGATTAAAAACCCACAGGTTAGACCAGGAGTTCCTCGAGAGCAGAAACTTTATCAATATGACATGTAGTAAAAAAAATTTACAATATTGAATATTGAAATAAATTGATAGGAAAGTAGCATTCTCTAACAGTAATAGCGGTAATGTTAATAATAATGAAGATGAAGATGATAAAAACAGCAACCATTTACTGCATGCCTTTACTGCAGTCTCTGTTTACAGGTGAGGAACACAAGGATTAGAGTGAAATGGCTTGCTCAAGACCATACTAGTGACAAAGACAGTATGTAAGCCCTGATCTAACTAATTTTAAGGCCTATGCACTTTCCTATATTGTATCTCCTAAGACAAGCAAAGGAAGTTTAATATTCTATTTTGCAAAGAACAAATACAAATATCTAGCATTATCACCACTAAAATTGTATCATTAAAGACTAGCAATTGTCAGCACAGTCCAAAATGTGGAACACTTAACTTTGTCTCTTCTAACTAAGATGATAGTCTACGCATTCTGATGCCTACTTATAGCTTGCCTTTGAAATTCTTCTAAATAGAATATGAGCTACAAAGGTTAAAAAACAAACCAAAAGCTAACTTGTTGTGTATTGCTATCAAATGCTAAACACAAACTGCAAATACCTGAGGTGGATAGATAACATTTCTACCAAGAAAATATATAGTACCCAGATTTGTAAGCTACGAGCATCAAGTGCTTTCTTACATTTTTCTCTACAAATTTTTCATTCTCTCTATAGATTTCTTTCACATCCTAGAACTGTTCTGCTATTCTCTAAGAAAGGCTGAAGGGAACTAGAATCTGCCAGTTCATGCAAGCCAAGCTGGACTGTTTCAAGCTAAATATTCTACTCAAAGGTCTTTAAAAGGCCTTTTCACCTTGAAACTAGACTTGTTAGTCAAGAAATAAATAAACACAGATCTTACCCCAAAATATATATATAGCTGTATAGCAACCAGGAGACACTCTGAACAGAGCACTTTTTATTTTTAGTAATCATAAGAAAAACACAACGTGTTCAGGCAACTGGCTATAATTAATTAATCAATTACATTAATTGGCTTTATGTAGGTCCAGAATAAACATTACATAATAAACACTATTTGTTGAAATTACTTTAAAATTCACTATCATACTTCCACTAGATATGAAAACAGTCAAGTTGTGCTATGTCAATTCTGGCAAACCAATCACGATAATAAAATTGTCTTAAGAGTGGAATAGTCTGAGTCTACATTAAAAAATAATAATTAAAAGAGTACTGAGTGATGTGAAATACAGGCAATATGAAGGAGAGAAAGTGAACATAAGTAGAGCACAAGAAAGAACGAGGACACGCTAATGAATCAGACATACACACTAATGCCCGCAAATAACCCACAGAGACAGAGAAAGTACCTGGAAAGCTGTGAGTGCGCCAGTCCCTGGGTTATACAGGCATCGCAGCGAAGGCATGCTGTCCGCCAGGCTGGAGCAGCCCAGCCACAGAGACCTGGGCATAGAGCACTGCAGAGAGAGGACAACTATGAGATGGGACAGTATGAGACAGGATGGCACAGATTACAGGAATTTTCAAAGCTTGGCTGAATGTAATACTCCAGTTGCAGCTGGCCTTTATGATAGAAACATATTCAAGAAACATACTACTTACAAGTTCTAACCCCAGAGAGAACCTCAAAAGGGGCACTAGTGGCCAAAAGGCAAGGGGAAAGAAAGGAGGTTACAGATCAAAGAAACAAATATCTAGTGAAAATTTTTTCTCTGTTCTTTTACGTAGGAGTCCAAAGGAAATCTACTTCTTAATCCAATAATCAATTCTTTTTCTCTCTACACCTCAACCCATCTCCCATAAATTCACCACAGGGTGAAATACTGCACAGACTAAGCAGCAAAAGGAACCCTTCATGGTAGCATTTCATTATTAGGAATGGTAAATTAGAAAACAAAATACAAGAGAAAAGTTGGTGTTTTTTAGAAGGTGGGGAGGAGGAAAAGAGAAAGTATCATACCCCCACAGCTTTGACAGCGACCAACTCTGCACAGTTTGCATATGTTTTATGTATCTTGTTAGTCTGCTATTCATTAACCGAAATGCATAGTTACCATAGCAGCTGCCTCTTCATCTTTCCAGATGGATTGGGGAGCGGGGAGGGGGGGCAACTCAAACAGAAGGGAAAACAACAAAGGAAGAGAGACAAGGATGGAAAAAGAGAAAGAAAGAGAAAAAGAGAAAGAACCCAAAAAACTTACTGGTATTAAAACCTCCTAAACAGAAAGATATGTGTGAGTATAAATATACACAGTGTATTCAGTAGCAAAAAAGAGCAGAAATGATTTTTAGTAACATTAATTAAACACTATCAGTATTACTGCTCCTATAATCTTATAAAATAATATATCTTTTAAAAGAATTTTTACATGCTTCAAGTTTCTCTAAATGTATCCCCACCGGAGGTTTGGTCCATCAACTTGGGTGCTATTACAATCTAATAGTACTAAAAAAACTAAACACCTGATCATATGTAAAAACAGGAATACATATTTTAAAATATAGCAGTCAATACACATAATATTAAACTTGAAATTATAACTTTTGAAATATTTAGTATCATGGGACTTTTTTATTCTTTTTTTTTAATGTTTATTTTCAAAAAGAGAGAGAGAGGAGACAGAGCATAAGCAGGGGAGGGACAGAGAGAGAGGGAGACACAGAATCCGAAGCAGGCTCCAGGCTCTGAGCTATCAGCACAGAGCCTGACGTGGGGCTCGAACTCATGAACAGCAAGATCATGACCTGAGCTGAAGTCGGATGCCCAACCAACTGAGCCACCCAGGTGCCCAGGACCTTTTTATTCTTAAAATACCCTAGTTGTAGAAATTAATATTAGGAAACAAAACATGGCATTTATTGCTCACACTCCCTATCATTGATATAAGAAGTGTGCAATGAAAACGACTCCAAAAAACCATCTGGTCTAGATCCTGCTTTCAGGTCATTATTTCCTCATTTTTACAATTAAGGTGACTGATACCCAGGAAAAATTGAAGTATTTATTCATGATCATGAATTTAGAAAGCAGAGAAGTAGGTACTGGAATACTGGCCTATTGCTTTTTAAGTGCCCTGCCTCCCTCCATCCATCCCTAGGTCATAATGTGGAGACATGAGACTTCAAAGAAGGGTATCTGCTAAAGGCATCACTGGATAACACACCAACCAAAATAGCTACGCTGCTTTCAACTACTACAACAATCTCCTGACTTTGTTCACTGTTCCCAATGTTCCTTCACCACAAGCTATAATCCATTCATTTTATGAAGAGCAACTAAGTAGAATAATTGTGTTCACCTTACTATCGTGTCACTCTCGCCAATAATTCATAATGGCTCCCTCTATCTACTGTAAACCCAAGCACTCTATTGATCTGATCTTTCCCTACTGCCTACATTAACACTTTCTCTGTCCTTCCAATTGGCCCTGGCACTCTAGCTAATAACTAACTTGATATTTTGTTCAAATATCCATCTTACTCCCATCCTTTGAACCTGTAATTTCCTTCTCCCTTTCACCCTACCAATGTACATCTCCCATTTACTTCAGCTCTCCTTAGAACTATTTATACTAATTTCAGTCTCATTCAGTAGGTCTCAGTAGCAGAGATTCTCATATTGTCAGAAGGCAACAGGGAGAAGAGATTAAGGGGGAGCAGGACAAAAAAAGTTTCTTTCTCCCTGAGAATCGCTGTTTTCATATTACTGCTCTACCACAGAGGTTATAAAGTTCTTCGCTAAAGTGTTTTTTTAAATAAATGATGTTAAAAAATTTCTAAGTCTAGGGGCACCTGGGTGGCTCAGTCACTGGTTGAGTGTCCAACTCTTGATTTCAACTTAGGTCATTATCTCACAGTTCGTGAATTCAAGTCCCGCAGGGGGCTCTGCACTGACAGTGCAGCGCCTGCTTCAGATTCTCTCTCTCCTTCTCTCTCTGCCCCTCCGCTGCTCACTCACTCTCTCAAAAATAAACATTTTTTTAAAAAAATTCTAAGTCAGAGGTGTCTGGGTGGCTCAGTTGGTTAAGAATCCAAATCTTGGGGCGCCTGGGTGGCGCAGTCGGTTAAGCGTCCGACTTCAGCCAGGTCACGATCTTGCAGTCCGGGAGTTCGAGCCCCGCGTCAGGCTCTGGGCTGATGGCTCAGAGCCTGGAGCCTGTTTCTGATTCTGTGTCTCCCTCTCTCTCTGCACCTCCCCCGTTCATGCTCTGTCTCTCTCTGTCCCAAAAATAAATAAACGTTGAAAAAAAAAATTAAAAAAAAAAAAAAAAAGAATCCAAATCTTGATTCCAGCTTAGGTCATGATCTCAAGGTCATGGGATTGAGTACCACATCAGGCTCGATGCTGAGTGTGGAGCCCTGCTTGGGATTTCTTCTCTCCCTCTCTTTCTCTGTCCCTCCCCTGCTCATGTTCTCTCTCTCTCTCTCTCAAAATAAAGAAATAAACATTAAAAAAAAAAAGTTAAAAAAAATGTCTAAGTCTAGGGGTACCTGGCTGGCTTAGTTGGAAGATCATGCAACTCTTGATCTCAGGGTTGTGAGTTCAAGCCCCACGTTGGGCATAGAGATTACTTAAAAAAATAAAATTTTTTAAAAAAAACTTGTAAGTCTAATTTTTTAGTCATTTATTCAACAAAGATTTATTGAGCATTTTCTTTGTACTGTTCTAGAGACCAGGGATAGAACAATGAACAAGAGACAAAAATCCATTCTAGTGACATTCTGTCAAACTTAAATTATTCTATGTTTAAAATCTTTAATGTAAGAAACAAAACCACAAAAATCCAAAAACTTGTTTTTGAGAGTTGAGAGTTTCTCTCATGGTTAACGAGAGACACTGCACATTATAAAGCAATGGGTTAAAGTTCTATGTATGCCAGGTAGAAAAGAAAGTCTCATCCTGGAGAAGGGACTGAATTTCAGAAAACTGGTAGAGTAAGGGAGAATAAAAAAGAGCGAATGAAAATACAGTAGAGGAAAAAGGAAATGGTAGAACGAAAAAGCAGTAAGCACTGGAAGACAGCTTTACTTCCCTTCGTAAGAGGTATATGGCTCATGCGCTTTATGCCACACTGAAGCCATCTGCATGATCACTTCTTTTTTATTAACTATGCATATTTGTTTGTATTTGTGAACACTCCCTGGTAAGTTTTTAAGGCACTCTTTTTGTAATGTTTTGTCTCCTTCATTTTATATTAGATCCTGGGTTATTTTTGCAGTATGTCCTTGATTAATTATTGTAACTTCCTTACTATCACTCATTCTAACACTCTTCCTTATTCATTCATCCCTATCCTCCATCGAAACTCCTAACTAAGAATTTGAAAGGACTTACCCCATCCCTTTAAACTAAAATTTCAAAATAAAATTATAATCAATAATGAAACAAAGACACCCAGAAAAGCCACTAGATATACTGGGATGATTTCTAAAACAGCATTAACTTGCAAACACCACGCAGAGGATGCATTTTCCATTATTACAAGACAATTGGTATGGGTATGAAAACGGCACTTGCATATAGTCAGATCTGAGCATTATCATAAGATTTTATACATTATAGCTCAATTTAAAAACCAATTTGAAAATTGGTTTGTATTATAACAATTAATCTTACCCATACTGGTAAATGCCACTTAAAAACATTGAGGGAAAAAAATATAATCACAAAATTAATGGAATAGGCTGTAACTTCTACTCTACCTCTTTCCCTTCTATCTTCACATTTAGGAGTATTTTCTAAATGAAGGGGGAAATCAAAAGAAATTTGGGTAACAGGTGGAAGTAAGTAACAGGTGGAAAGGAGTGTCACTTTGGTTACTATTCTTATGTATTCTATATAATTCAGGGCCATCCTGATTGGTTAATTTCTGACAAAGACCTAAGACTTCTTTTGTCCTTCAATGTTTAATATATAATCCCCTTTAAAGCTTACCTTTAAAACCCCGAAGAGCACAAATAGTTTTCTACTTGAAGTTTAGGCTGCAAAATATTTAAATTTCTAAGGTTTTCTCTCTACATTAAAAAAAATTTTTAATTAAAAAAAGCAGATTCGTGGGGCACCTGGGTAGCTCAGTTGGTTAATTGTCTGACTTAGGCTCAGGTCATGATCTCACCGTTCCTGAGTTCGAACCCCGTGTCGGGCTCTGTGCTGACAGCTCAGAGCCTGGAGGCTGCTTCAGATCCTGTGTCTCCTGCGCTTGCGCACCCACGCGCGCGCTCTCTCTCTCTCAAAAGTAAACATTAAAAAAAAAAAAAAGGCTGGTTCTAGAGACATCTTGGTGGCTCAGTCAATGAGGCATCCGACTCTTGATTTTGGCTCAGGCCATGATCTCAGGGTTTCATAAGTGAGAGCTCCACATCAGGCTCTGTGGACTGGCTGCTCAGAGCCTGCTTGGGATTCTCTCTCCTTTGCTCTCTGCCCCTTCCCCACTTGTGCTCTCTCTGTCTCTCTCAAAATAAACTTAAAAAAAAAAAAAAGGAGGTTCTAATAATTTAGAACTGCAATCTAGCAACTACATCCTCACATTTAAATATTTAATTTCTATTAACTGTTAAAGAGCTTGTGAATGACCTACTCCTTAAATGTTACTCCTATGCAATCCCAAAAGATACAACAGTTTAGATCATACATGTGCCTTCATCCTATACAAATTCAGTCCTACATAGCACATGTTTGTCTCTTCAGCTTTCTCCATTTAACCTCATTCCAACTAACTCTACTCTGCAAAATCAAAGAAAGTTGAAGGCCATAATAATTACAACTGAATTCTGTTATCCAACTGAGTAAGTTTACCAGCTTTTGAAAAGCAGACACAGCATTTTAAAAAATCCTTGAACATGTTTTCTACTACTTGGAAGAATCAGAAAGAGATTGAAATGTTGCAACAAAGGGCCTCCAGTGCTTCAAGAAGAATATACTACCGAGTGCCCTTCAGGTTCAACAGTACAAATTCATTTTCACAGAAAAACTGAAAACCTTGACTCCTCCCCCTACTTGGCTGCCTAGAGAAAAGTCACAGTTCCTCTTCACTGATAGAGAGCCCTGCAGGCAAAGGGCTGGCCTCAGCATTTACTATATGAAAGCTGAATGACAAAATCTCCTAAACTCAGGTCCCTGTTGGTCAACTTCTAGGAGTAATAGAAGCTATAATAATCAACAATAAAAAGATTGCTGCATTGAGAGTTTGTGTATCCTTAAGCCATGGAATAGAAGAATTCCCTTTTCACTACTATATCAACTAAAAAGTCAGGCCAAGAGAACTACAGTATTCCATAGGCCATGTAATAGATTCAGAATCTACCTATACAAATTCAATGATTGCCTCTTAAGAATCCCAATTTAGTTCACTCACTTTAAAAATGAAACTCTACATATCACATAGGATAGTCATATCTGCCTAGCCTTATTGCACAAGGTTGTGATAAAATTAAAATTAAAATAAGAGTACAAAAGAAAAAACATATAAATTGGCATCATTACTAAGAACAGAATTCCATGAATGTCACTTGCATTTCAAAATGTTCTGGGAAGCCATTGCGAACCGCAGACCATAGAATCAATAAATTAATCCGTCAATCAAATACTTCCTGTTCTTTACCAGAATGGATACATACGGAGTACAAGAGAAGAACCAAAATTTATCAGGCATTAATTGTGCTAGACCCTTTAAATACATTATACCATTTAATGACTACAATCCACGTCAAAGGGTTATTAATATTTCACTTTAACTCGAGAGTAAACTCGAGTTCAGAAGAGTTACAGTAACTACATGGCAATGACAGAAATAAGACCCTAATGTGTTTGTCTACCCAAACCCAAAGATTCACCACAACAACGACCTGTTCTCAAGTAGTTTACACTCTATCTTAGGGAGATAAATTAACCAACACAAACAGTAACTGCCAGGAAAAACAGAAGAACGTATTAAATTGTGTTAGACAACAGCTGCTGTATAAGTTTAATTAAAATGTAGAAAACTTCAGACACAGCCTTTAATTTTATTGTAGCACTTGTTATTATATGTAATTTAATTATATATTTGCTCCTCTATCAGCCTGTAGTCCTCAGAGAGATGAGTCATATATATATATTCTTTTAATCTCCAGTATCTGGTCATAGTAGATACTCAATAAATGTGAGCTTATGGTGAGAGATCATGGACACCTACATACCACAGAGAAAGAAACATTTTTTACTTATGGAATAGTAAAAACACTGATAAAATAACAATGGTTACTTTACTAACACCAATCTTACTAGACTGGAAGATCTTACTAGACTGGTGTTGGATAAAGCTCTTTCACAATTCATTATCTTACTTACCTGTAAAACAATCTAGCAAGGTAAATAAGATCCAGAGGGGTTAAATAAATTAACAAAAGTTGATGGGTACCTAGCAAGCAGTAAAAATGGGATTCAAAACTAGGTATTTTAGTACCTAGGATAGTCCCACATAAAAATGGCACTTAAAAAGGAATCCCACCCAGGAGGCTGTTGTAATCATCAAAGTAATGGCCATGGAGAAGATAAATGTACATCAAAAGAAAAATCAACAGGACTTAATGACCGACTATAAGGAAAGAAGGAGTACAGTCAGAAATGACTGTAAGATTTCAAATTTGAAGGACTAGAAGGACGGTGGTAGCACTGTTGGACAAGGCAGGAGGAAAGTGAGCTAGATAAGCTCAGAAATCATTAATTTGACAGGATAATACACCTCTAGTATGTAAAAATTTAGCATGAAAGCTTGGATATAAACGTGTAAGGATTACATAGATGTGGGAATCACTGAGTTCTACATAAGCACTAGGTTAAAAGCATTTGCTGTAAAAATACTAGTGAGGTTTTTTTTAAATAAAATTTCATTCCTCTTTCCTTGTCTCCTTTCCTACTTGAAAAATTCAATTCAACAGCCATCAAGTAAGAACAGGCTAAGTGGGCATCCCGCTGAGTGGTAGAAGTGGTAGCTGTAGTGACCCGATACAGGCTTTTGGAGTCCAAGTAGTATGAGAAAGGTGTCTCTGAGGGGTTAGAGGCCTGCCACAGTTTCAGAGCTCAAGCTGGGTGAGGGAAAAAATATGCACAAGACGGTGGCCTGGCAGGGGGTACCACACCCTAGGGGACTGAGAAAGGCTTCCACATGGGGGACCAGAATGGCAGGAGCAGGATGATGAGGGATGTGATGGAGCAGGGCAGGGCAGTGCAGGAAGGCAGGGCAGCAAGGGTTCCCAAAGTGAACAGAAGACATTCATTGAGAGTGGAGGGATATTGGCCCAACACTGAGTTTCAGACCCAGTGGGATAAGCAGGGTGGAGGGGCAGTGGCCCAAAACAGTGTTTCAGACCCAATGGGAGAGGAGCCCAATGCAAATAATCAGAAACCTAAAGAGTAAGGAAAACATCCACACAGAATATGAGGTGGGGAATGAAGAGCCTTCTACTATCAACGGGAGATGAGTTATATAGGAGGATTGATCAAATAAGGGGGTAGATCAAATACTGAGGATAGGAGCAAGATTTCTCATAATCAAAGTTACAAGATACATAAAAGAAAAACTGAATGAATGCTATGTTGCTGAACTACAATTAAAGATATTGTGAGCTCAAAGCTTACAGTACATGGAGAAATTTCTAGGTAAATGATGTATATGTATGTGTACATACATACACATTACAGATACAGGTTTCCACTGCTACCCAAAAGTAGAGTGTTCCTATGAAACCTTTCGTAAGCCAAAACGGCATAAAGCAAGGAAAGAATTACCATGAATTTATATGGAAACATTTTTAGTGTTCCCAGACCCCAAAAAAATAACCTCTCCTAGGATCTTCTCATACCTCACAGCACATCTTGCTAATGGACACACAAAATAAAAGGAGATAAAGCAGGGGCTCCTGGGTGGCTCAGTCGGCTAAGCGTCCGACTTCAGCTCAGGTCACGATCTCGCGGTTCGTGGGTTCAAGCCCCGCGTCGGGCTCTGTGCTGACAGCTCAGAGCCTGCAGCCTGTTTCAGATTCTGTGTCTCCCTCTCTCTCTGACCCACCCCGTTCATGCTCTATCTCTCTCTGTCTCAAAAATAAATAAACGTTAAAAAAAAATTAAAAAAAAAAAGGAGATAAAGCAAAGATGTTCACAAAGCTATGGAGGCTTGATGCTGAGATGCTGAGTATAATTCTTGGAGAAGGAGCATGACAGTGCCACTCTTACTGCTCCAGGGAATAGTACGCTCCCTCTACCACAATTGACAGCAAAACAAATACCGAATGCTACTTTTACTTGTCTCCTTTTTTCATAAAAGTGAGAATCTCCTTCAGATTTCTTTTGGTTAGTGAAAACAGGTACTAATGTAGGTCTTTTATAAAAGCAAAATGATATGAAGCAGGAGATACCTGTACACAAAAACACACCCTCCTTCTATCATTTGAGAAGGCTCACTAACTGTAACCCCCTAATAGCAATGAATACATTTAACGATCCTAAATATCACTCTCCAAGCTGCTTAGAACAATGGCTGAATCCAGGACTCGGGCAGGAAAAAGTTTAAGATGAGCAAAGAACATTTTCTCATGGTACTCAAAGGATAATGGAGACATGGCAAAATGACATGGGGCCAGTATGAAATGCTCTCACAGGATAAATTTGAGACAAATCAGATATCAAAATAATGATTATAATGGATTATAACTGTGGTAGGCAAAATGTAACATACTCCCTAATGATCCCTACTTCTTGGCATTCACAACCCTTGTGTAATCCTATCTATGCCCTTAAGTATGGGACAGCCTAATACCTTCTAAGTTACATAAAACAGTAACTTCCATCTTACTAACAGACACTACTGCCTTCTTGGCTTGGATGTATTAATGAAGCAAGTATGTCCACATGGCAAAGAACTGAGGATGGCCTCCTACCAACATCCAGCTAGGAATTGAGGCTCTCAGTCCAAGAGCCCTTAAAGAAAGGAATTCTGCAACAAACAAACAAACAAACAACAACGACAACAACAAAAAACATGTAAGCTTGTAAGTGGATCTCTCCTCAATCACGCTTTCAAATGAGACCTCAGCCCTGGCCTACCCCTTGACTACAACCTTATGAGAGATGTTGAAGCAAAGGATTTGGGTCAGCCATGGCCAGGCTCCTGACCCAAAGGAACTGCAAGATAATAAATGTGTGTTGCATGTTATTATTAGCCACTAAATTTGTGGTAATTTGGTATGCGGCAAAAGATACCTAATATAATAAGCCATCGAGTAAAATAAAAATATATGACTCTTAATAATATAGAGAATAAACTGAAAGTTTCATGAGAAGCATGATAATTGAATAGTCTCAAATGTCTCCCCATATAAAACAGTAACTTTAAAGTGGAAAAACCTGGTTGACCTCTTAATCAAGTGATCAACATTAATATCACCAATAATGAAACAAATTAAAATCATGTGTCATCTGAGAGGATACAATAAGAACAACACAGCATCACTTCTGTGATATTCTGCCAAAGATACACAGCCTCTACCTAATCATAAGAAAATGTCAGGAAATCCCAAACTAAAAAACAATCTACAAAATAACTGGCTTATAATCCTCAAAAAAGTCAATGTTATGAAAGTCAAGGAAAGATTGAAGAACCATCCCAGATTGAAAGAGACATAAAAAGTATGACAACATAATGCAACATGTGATTCTGACCTAGATCCTTTTGCTATAAAGGACATTTATTAGGATTGCTAGAAAAACTTGAATACGGTCTGTAAATTAGTTGGCAGTCCTTATTTTTGATAGTTATTAATAGGTTATGTAAGAGAATGCTCTTGTTTGTAGGAAATACATATCAAAGAATTCAGGAGTGATGAGAAATCATGTCTGTACCTTAGTCTCAAATGATTTATAGGAAAATGTTACTTGTATTTTACTTGCAACTTTTCTGTAAACTTGAGAATGTTTTTAAAATAATATGAAATTTTAATTAATGAAAATTATATTAAGATTTTGCTTCAGCTATGGTGTATTAATTGTTATGAAACTAAATTTTATGTACAAAAAGAGAACTATAAAATCTGAATAAAATACAGAAAGCTATTTGAAGGCATCAGAGAACAACTAATGCAGCTAAGACTTTAGGGGCCAAAATTCTAGGCAGGAGGGAAATGTATTGCGGTGAATCTGACATTCTATGCAATTTCCCTCCAGACATTTGCTGACATTTGGTCCTATGTTTTGCATGTAGAGTCAGATTTGAAAAACCAAATTTAAAATTTATTTAGCAATCTCATGGTGCTAAGGCACCAAAAACTGGAATACAGAACCCATCAAGGACAAGGTACCCTGGGGAAAAAAAGTTAGACTTTCAGCTGATACCATGGAAAGACACCAGAAATCAATCAAACCAAAGGGATATGTCCATGAAAAGAATATTAAACCCTATGAAGGAAGCTATCATCTAAAGTCTCCACCATTTCATGTTTACCATTCAATAAAAATTACCAAGAATTCAAAGAAAAGGGATTAAATGTTGCCCCCCCCAAAAAACCCAGAAAAATAAACAATAAAAACAGACCCAAATAGCCAAAAGGTGGAAATAACCCAAGTATCTGCCAGTAGATAAATGGATAAATAAAATGTGGCATATACATACAATGGAATACTATTCAACCTTAAAAAGGAACGAAATTCTGACATGTGCTACAATATGGACGAACCTTAAAAACATTATGCTAAATGAAAAAAGCCAGTCAGAAAAAGGAAAATACTGTATGATCCCAACTCATATGAGGTACCAAGAGTAATCAAACTGAGAAAGAATAGTGGTTGCCGAAGGAAGAGGAGAATGTGGAATTGTTGTTTAACTGGCCTATAATTTTGCAAGATGAAAAAGTTCTGGAGATAGGCTGGCCAACAACGTGAATGTAAAACTACTGAACTTAACAATGAGTAAGATGATTATGTACATTTTAATACAATTTTTGAAAGCCCCCAAAAGTAGTAAGTATTGGAACTCCTAAACACAGGCTTTAAAATAACCATGTTTGAGGGGCGCCTGGGTGGCTCAGTTGGTTAACCTTCTGACTTCAGCTCAAGTCATGATCTCACGGTCCGTGGGTTCGAGCTCCGCATTGGGCTCTGTGCTGACAGCTCAGAGCCTGGAGCCTGCTTCTGATTCTGTGTCTCCCTCTTTCTCTCTGCCCCTCCCCTGCTCATGCTCTGTCTCTCTCCATGTCTGAAAATGAATAAACATTAAAAAATTAAAAAAAACAAACAAACATGTTTGAGGCACGTGGGTGACTCAGTCGATTAAGTGTCTGACTTGATTTTGGCTCAGGTTATAATCTCGCAATTTGTGGGTTCGAGCCCTACATTGGGCTCTGCACTGACAGGGCAGAGCCTCCTTAGAATTCTCTCTCAAAACAAATAAAAATAAACTTTAAAATAACCACGTTTAGGGGGTGCCTGGGTGGGTCAGTCAGTTAAGTATCCGACTTCAGCTCAGGTCATGATCTCACAGTCCATGAGTTTGAGCCCTGCCTTGGGCTCTGTGCTGACAGCTCAGAGCCTGGAGCCTGCTTCAGATTCTGTGTCTCCCTCTCTCTCTGCCCCTCCTCCACTCATGTTCTCTCTCTCTCTCTCTCTCTCTCTCTCTCTCTCACACACACACACACACACACACACACACACACAAATGTAAACATTAAAAAAATAAAAAAATAGGGGCGCCTGGGTGGCGCAGTTGGTTAAGCGTCCGACTTCAGCCAGGTCACGATCTCACAGTCCGGGAGTTGGAGCCCCGCATCAGGCTCTGGGCTGATGGCTTGGAGCCTGGAGCCTGTTTCCAATTCTGTGTCTCCCTCTCTCTCTGCCCCTCCCCCGTTCATGCTCTGTCTCTCTCTGTCCCAAAAATAAATAAACATTTGAAAAAAAAATTAAATAAATAAATAAATAAAATAAAAAAATAAAATAACCACGTTTAAGATATTCAAGATGAAAAAAATGAAGCATTCCATCAGAAAACTCAAATCTATAACAGAACATATATACCACAGAAGTTAATATTACAAACACAAAAGCTGAATTTAAGAATTCTTGGGGCACCTGGGTGGCTCCGTTGGTTGAGTGTCTGACTTCAGCCCAGGTCATGATCTCATGGTTCATGAGTTCAAGCCCCATATCGGCTTGCTGCTGTCAGCACAGAGCCCACTTGGGATCTTCTGTCCCTCTCTCTGTCCTTCCCCTACTTGCGCTCCCTCAAAAATAAATAAAACATTGGGGCGCCTGGGTGGCGCAGTCGGTTAAGCGTCCGACTTCAGCCAGGTCACGATCTCGCGGTCTGTGAGTTCGAGCCCCGCGTCGGGCTCTGGGCTGATGGCTCAGAGCCTGGAGCCTGTTTCCGATTCTGTGTCTCCCTCTCTCTTTGCCCCTCCCCCGTTCATGCTCTGTCTCTCTCTGTCCCAAAAATAAATAAACGTTGAAAAAAAAAATTTAAAAAAAAATAAAATTTAAAAAAAAATAAATAAAACATTAAAAAAAAAAGGATTCTTTAGACTGGTGGGGTACCTGGGTGGCTCAGCCGGTTAAGTATCTGACTTCAGCTCAGGTCATGATCTTGGGATTCATGGGTTCGAGCCGCCCCACATCGGGCTCTGTGCTGACAGCTGGAGCCTGAAGCCTCCTTCAGATTCTGTCTCCCTCTCTGCCCCTCACCCACTCACCCTCTGTGTCTCTCTCTCTCTCAAAAATAAACATTAAAAAAAATTTGGCAAACTGCCTCTTTCATTATCCATTTTTGTAAAATATCTCGTGGAATTAACACTGGAAGAGGAGACAATACAACTGTATTTCATGTTGTCTATGCATAAACTCAATAACAGATGTGCAGTGACTAATTCACAACAGACTTTGGAACAAGTGTGATCATGATGAGTATCTGCCTTACCCACAATGAACTGCAGACCAGAAAGCTTGTACTTTATAAAAATTACAGTTAATACACTGATAACTAAAATTTCAGCCATGTTTTGGGGAAACGGTATTATTTAACTGAACTTTAGTAAATTGAAATTTGTGCATATCAGAACCATGTAAAGTGAGGTCTTCCAGTACATTAAATAAAATATGAACTCTCAGTAAAAACACATTAGACTTTAGCTTCCACCATAAGACAGTAGCTAATATCAAAAATAGCCCCCATCATGGACAAAAAAATTAGACAAAATATGTGAAACATATATTTGAAGACAACTTGGACAACAAGCAGTGACAGATTGTAATGACCCTCATCATCGTCCTACTCTTACATCTCAAAGCATTTTTCAGTCAATGGCACAAGAAAGGGGGAATCCAAGCAGAGCAAAATGGGACAACTTATTGAGGAAATACAGAACAGAATTTGGGGAAGCCAAAGAGACTAGAATTGATGAGGCAGAATACTGGAGAATGAATTATATGCACAAATAAGCTTCAGATATCTGAACATTAAGTCTGCTCCTGAACACAAAATCCTATTTACATGAGGTGAAACTCTACAAGGCCAAGCAAAGAACTATGAGGGAGCTAGAAGCTCAATAACTCCCAGAACCCACACAGGGCTAGGGAACTTTTTTGTTTTGACCATCCAGATTGCAGAAGCCTAGCTGAACACTTGGGACTTTCAGCAGGAGACCCAGAAAGCTCACACCTCACTTATAGGGATAAACTACACTAGTATAAAGGTTACACTAAGTCTACCCTAATAAAATTTAAAATCAAGCCACAACAGTATCAAGCTGATCCACAGGAAACTTAACTGCTGGCTGAAATAAATTCAACCTTCTTTTAAAAAGACAATAAAATACAAATATTGAATAATGTAACATTCACAATCTAAATCTAAAATTACTAGATGAAACAAGCAGCAATAAAATGTGACCCATAATCAGGAAGAATACCAGTCAATGGAAGCAGACCCAAAAATGATAGAGAGGGTGAAATCAGCAGACCAAAATATTGAAACAGCTATTATAACATGAATATAGTGAAAGGAACTGTAGGATTTTTTATTTTTTTTATTTTTTCAACGTTTATTTATTTTTGGGACAGAGAGAGACAGAGCATGAACGGGGAAGGGGCAGAGAGAGAGGGAGACACAGAATCGGAAACAGGCTCCAGGCTCTGAGCCATCAGCCCAGAGCCTGACGCGGGGCTCGAACTCACGGACCGCGAGATCGTGACCTGGCTGAAGTCGGACGCTTAACCGACTGCGCCACCCAGGCGCCCCAGTAGGATTTTTAAAAAAATGAATGAAATAGAACTCCCAGGGGAAAAAAAAAAAGTCTGAAATGTTAATTTCATGAGATAGGATTAAGAGCTGTAGAAGAAAAGATTAGTGAACTTGAATAGCAATATGCAAAATAAAGCTCTAAGAGAAAAAAAAACTGGAAAAAATTGAACACCTCAATGACCTGTGGGAAATAATAAAGTAGTCCCAAATATGTATAATTGGTGTCCCACAAAGAAAATTGGGGGCATTTGGAGGGGGGCAGCATAAAATGTATTTGGAAAATATGTTTCCCAAATATATTTAGAAAATGATACTGGATATATCAGCCAGGATGTGGAGGAAAAGGAACCCTCATGTACTGTTGGTGCAAATGACTGTGGAAAACAGTATGAAGTTTCCTCAAAAAGTTAAAAATAGAATTGCCATATGATCCAGTAATTCTACTACTGGGTTATTTACCCAAAGAAAATAAAAACACTAATTTAAAATGATATATGCACCACTATGTTTACTGCAGCATTATTTACAATAGCCAAGGTACAGAAGCAACCCAAGTGTCCATCAATAGATGAATGGATAAAGAAGATGTGGTATATATATAAAATGAACATATATGGATATAGATATACACACACAATAGAATATTATTCAGCCATTAAAAAAACGAAATCTTTCCATTTACAACAACATGGATGAACCTAGACAGTATAATGTTAAGTAAAACAAGTCAGAGACAAATACCATATGATTTCACTCATATGTGGAATTAAAGAAACAAAACAAATCAACAAAGAAAAACAGACAAACAAAAAAGCAAACTCTTAAACACAGAGAACAAACTGGTGGATGCCAGAGAGGAGATGGGCAAGAGAATGGGTGAAACAGATAAAGGGAAGTAAGAGTACACTTATCTTGATGAGTACTGAGAAATTTATAGAATTTTGAATCCTTATACTGTGCACCTGAAACTAATATAACACTGTATGTTACTCATACTTCAATTTAAAAATAAATATGAAAAGTGCCAGAAATATTAAATATGTGAGTAAATATTTTTGAAATCCTTCTCATTTTAAAAATTTACTTTAAAAACAATAAACAATTTAAAAATAAATATCAATTTAACAATAATGAATTATGATATTCATAATTGGAAACAAAATATATGAAAATAACACCACAAGAATAATAGGAGAAAAGGAAATATACGAGAAGTGAAATATTATTTCAAGGGAGTTTGTAGTCAGTTAAAAGTACATATAGTTTGGCAAATCACATATTTGATAAGGGTCTAGTATTCGGAATATATACAGAACTTCTACAACTCAACAACAAAAAGACAACCCGATTCAAAAATGGACAAAGGAGGGGCACCTGGGTGGCTCAGTCGGTTAAGCGTCCGACTTCAACTCAGGTCACGATCTCACGGTCCGTGAGTTCGAGCCCCGCATCAGGCTCTGGGCTGATGGCTCAGAGCCTGGAGCCTGCTTCGGATTCTGTGTCTCCCTCTCTCTCTGCCCCTCCCCCGTTCATGCTCTGTCTCTCTCTGTCTCAAAAATAGATAAACGTTAAAAAAAAAAAATTTTAAAAAAACAACAACAAAAATGGACAAAGAACTTAAACACATATTTCTCCAAAGATACATAAATGGACAACAAGCACATAAAAAGGGTGCTCAACATCATTAGTCATTAGGGAAATGAAAACCAAAACCACAGGAGGTGCCCTTCATTCCCACTAAGATGGCAATTAAAAAACAAAAAAAACCCAAAAAAACCAGAGCCACCCAGAAACTTCAGATGAGACACATGCCAGGAGATGCAGCTGGACTGGAAGGGGTTTTATCATCAAAGTCTTATTCAGTCTCAAAAGCTTTTGAAGCTACAATAATGGAAACACAAAACAAAACAGAAAACAAAAATACAAAACCACACACAGAGAAAATAACAAGTGAGGATGTAGAGAAACTGGAACTTTCATTGCTAGTGGGAATATAAAAAAGGTCAGCCACTACAGAAAACAGCTTGGCAGTTCCTCAGAAAGTTAAAGAATTACCATGTGACCGTTTCTGGCAATTCCAATACCGAGTGTATTCCCACAAGAATTAAAAACAGGTACTCAAACAAATATATAAAAACGTGTTCTTAGCAACCTTATTCGCAACAACCAAAAGGTAGAAACAGCCTAAATGTTTACCAACAAATGAAGAGATAAACAAATTGTGGTATATTCTAAACCGTGGAATATTATTCAGCCCTAAAAATGAATGAAGTACTGATACATGCTACAACACGGATAACCATCAAAACTATTATTCTCAGTGAAAGAAGGTCAGGTCATCATGGCACAGTTGTGAGATCAAGCCCCCACTGTGAGATAGAGCCCCACATAGTTCCACCCTTGGCTCCTGCTTAAGATTTTTTCTCTCTCTCTCTCCCTCTCTCTCGCCACCACTCCCCCTTCTGCATGGGCACAAACATACTCTTTCTCCTTCTCCAAAAAGAAAAAAAAAAAAAAAAAAGAAATTTTACCAGGAGTTTTGGAACTAGATAGAGATGGTGGTTGCACAACATTGTGAATGTACTAAATGACACTAAACTGTTCACTTTAAAGTGGTTAATTTTAGGGGCGCCTGGGTGGCTCAGTTGGTTGAGTGTCCAGCTTCAGCTCAGGTCATGATCTCACAGTTCTGTGAGAGACAGCCTGCTTCGAATTCTGTGTGTGTGTCTCTCTCTCTGCCCCTCCCCGGCTTGTGCTCTGTTTCTCTGTCTCTCTCAAAAATAAACAATCAAAAAAAAATTTTTAAGCAATTTGATTTTATGTCATGTGAATTTCACCTCAATGAATCACCCTGAACATAGATTTAAACTGTGAGGATCAACTTCTATGCAGACTTTTTTGGACAAATATAGTACAGTGCTATAAATGTGTTTACTCTTACGATTTTAATAAAATCTTTTCTCTAGCTTACTTTATTGTAAGAATACAGTATATAGTACATATCATATACAAAATACATGTTAATCAACTCTTTATGTCATTGATAAGGCTCCCAGTCAATAGTAGGTTATTAGCAGTTAAATTGTGTCAAAAGTTATATAACGATTTTCAACTGTGGGGAGGGGTGTCAGCTCCCATAGCCCCCGTGTTGTTCAAGGGTCAACTGTATTTTAAAATTCATATTGTAGGGACACCTGGGTGGCTCAACTGGTTGGGTGTCCGACTCTTGATTTTGGCTCAGGTTATCATGTCACAGTTCATGATTTGAGCCCCATGGCTGGGCTCCATGCTGACAATGCTGAGCCTGCTTGAGATTCTCTCTCTCTCTCTCTCTCTCTCTCTCTCTCTGCCCCTCCCCTGCTCATGCCCTCTCTCTCTCTCTCAAAATAAATAAGTAAACTTAAAAATAAATAAATAAATAATGCATATTGTCATCTCTAGAGTGACCACAAGAACAAAACAAAGATACCTAATAAGCCAATAAATAGAAGAGATAAAATGGAATACAAAACAACAACAAAAACAACAACAACAAAAAACACCTAATTCAAGAGAGGCCAGGAAAATTTAAATAAAAAGGTAAAAAAGGAACAGGTGGTATAAACAGAAACAAGTAACGACACAGTGCATTTGAACTTAGTCATGCTAATAACTACATTAAATATAAACGGTCTAAATCAACATTTTTCAAATAGTGACCACTACTCACATGTGGCTACTGAACATTTGAATGGTGGCTAGTCCAAACTGCTAGTCCAGTTACTGCTTAACTGTAAAATCACATGAGATTTTGAGGACTCAATATAAAAATATATATATATATCTCAATAACTTTATATTGATTACATGTTAAAATAATACTGAGGGGCACCTGGGTGGCTCACTTGGTTGAGCATCTGACTTTGGCTCTGGTCATGATCTTCTGGTTCATGAGTTTGAGCCCCACCTCAGGCTCGCTGCTGTCAGTGCAAAGTCTGCTTCAGATCCTCTGACCCCCTCTCTGCCCCTCCCCTGCTTACGCTTTCTCAAAAATAAACATTTAAAAACGTATTTTAAAAAATAATACTTAAAATATACTGGGTTAAATAAAAACACTGAAAATTTCAACGAGTCTTTTTACTTTTTTGATGTGGTTATATGAAAATTTTAAGTTATATACTTTGTTAAGATCTGTGACTAACACATTTCTACTGGACAGTGTTTGCAAGTCCAAACACTGACAGATTGTTAGACCAAATTAAAGACACAACTATATATTAATGCATACAGATAAAAGTCAAAGCTTGAAAAGGATATCACAAAAGGCCATCATGAGATAGCTGAAATGGCTCTACTAACATCAAAGTACACTTCTGACAAGGAATATCAATAGAGATAAAGATAACCATGTCATAAGGATAAAGAGGTCGATTAATCAAGACGTCTTAAAAGTACATGTATTAATAACAAAATTTCAAAATATAACAAGCAAAAGAAACAGAGCTAAAGGGACAATAGACAAATTTACAGTTTCAGGTTTTAACACCCCTCCCTCAGCTACTTGATAGAATAAGCAAAAAAGAACTGAAGAGCATAATCAATGAACTTGACCTAATGACTTTTCTAGAACACTGCACCAAACAACTGTAGGTGTTTTCAATCACGCTTGCTGCAAAACAGAACTTAAGATGGGCCATGCATGGAGCAAATATCAACAAATTTCAAATGACTGAACTTGCACAGATTATGTCGTTAACTAGCTATAAAACAGTTTCAAAAAGATAACTAAAAGGGATTCTGGTTCCAGTTAAAATGGAATAAGCATGCTCTCTCCTCTATCACCCATTGAATGCGGCTACCAAAACTGGGCAGAATGCATGGCACAGCTCTTTGAGGACTCTGAGAAGTAAACAGCAGTAAGCAAACCGGGGAAGAAGACTTTAACACAACACTAAACCAACAATGGATTTGCCTTTGTTTTTTGTTGTTCCTCTAGTATCCACCAGCCTAGACTACAGCCTGAAACCCAAAAGTAGATATCTGTATAGGCAAAGAGAGATCCAAGAGAAGCCCTCTGATTCTGGCCTAGTGAGTGTAAAGGGGAATCTAACACTAACAGAAAATGGTGGAAAACTTCCATCTTTATTTCCTTAAAGTTCTCTCTATTGCCTCCAAGTAATCCCATGATGAAAGCCACAGTAGAAGCAGGGGCCCATGGGAGCCTGAAACTCTGAAACAAGGAAACTCTCTTTGATCAGAGGAGCTGTGATCCTAAAAGGCTAAGGTGAAACATCACTGCTTCTTTTTCCTCTTCATCCTCCCATCACTTAGCCCCAGATACAGTAACATATTTAGGTTGCAAAGCAGGTTAAATAAAGCTCCAGCTCTCTGGCTAGAGAACTGAAATAGGGAGTCCTAGGGAACTAGATGGTACCGGGGAGATCATGGAGAAGGAGTTCAGGAAAGCAAGCCCATAAAATGGTTCATGAACTCCTGTGCTCACCCACAAGCTTCATGTGTGTGGCTATGACCCAAAACAGCAAGCCATAGACAGACTTCGAGAACTGAACTACAGACTGGCCACTGACTAGCATACATACAGAAGAGATTTCAATAGCACTGCAAAGGCTTTAAAAATGTAATAGACTTTGAAATGACAACCCCACAGAAGGCTGTTTGAACTCGCAGGCCAAACTCAACTGGACTGTGAGAGCCTGATAAAACAAAAATATCAATATTTTCAATAAGATTTAAACAAAACTCAGAGTCTTGTAATATTAAAAAATGTCCAGATTACAACCCCAAAATAACATGGCATGAGAGAGAGAGAGAGAGAGAGAGAGAGAGAGAGAGAGGGAGGGAGGGAGGGAGGGAGGAGAAATCTCAATTTACATCAACAGATGCCAATTTTAAACTGACACAGATGTTGGAATTACCTTTAGAGACAAAGAAGTCAACTAGTATAAAAATGTTCCAATATTAAGGGCAGACACTCTTGAAAGAAATGGATAGATAGAAAGTCTCAGCAAAGAAATAACAGATATAACACAGAACCAAATGGAAATCTAGGAACTGAAAATAACTGCAATTTCAAAACTCAGTGGGTAGATTCAATAGCAGAATGGAGATTACAGACCAATACTCCTAATGGATATACAGGCAAACATCCTACTCAAAATACTTGCAAACAAAATCCAGCAACATATAAAAAGGTCATATATCATGATTTACCCCAGGATTTACCCCAGGATTGCAAATGTGGCTACCTAGATTCCTACTGGTGTTCTGATGCCCAGTTCCACATTTTTGTGGTACCTCACTATACATCTTTCCACTTAGCTCTATAAACTATCTCTGTACCCTAAAATAGTTGCCCCTTCTTAAGCGGAAATAATACATCTGTTACTTAAAACCAAAAGCACTTGATGAAGACAGAAATATAACTCTAAAATGAGTATTATCCCCAGAGTAGACACCATGGGAAGCTACTTATCCCAACAATGCCATCAATGCTTGAAAAAAAAATTTTTAATTTAAACTTTCCAAAATGAAACTGGATTAAGTTTATGAGAACAAAACCTGACCTGCCTTTAAGATTATAATCTAGTAGAAACAAACAAAAAAGATTATAATCTAGAATAAGTAGATTTAAAAGTTTAGTCCACTACATGTTAATATTTATAAACACTGGAAAACACAAAAAAAAATTAGAATTAAAAGGTAAAATATTACTTGTTTGGTATCATTGTTGGACCGTACAAACTCATACTATTCTTATAATCTCTGCATGCCCAGCCCACATAGCAGAAGTGCTCAAGAAATCCCTGGTGAAATAAACTGTTGAATTATCATGACAACCGGGGGATGTGACACTAACCCAGGAGGGAAGACTTCAGGTTCTGGTACAGACTTATCCTCAAACCAATTGTAAGATCTTGAGCAGTTCACTTCATTTCTATGCATCTCAGGTAGTCAGGTAGATTAAAACATTTCTGACAGTACCTTGCAGCAATGAAATTCCATAATTCTGTGATTTAAGTCTATCTACAATACTTCCAATATGGATTTTTCTTAGGAATTATTAGTTTCACCACAAAATCTGGACTAAAGGGATCGAAATCCCTTTAAACAGTAAGATGAAGGGGGAGGAGAGAAAGCAGCCCCTGATGTTTATTTAGAACTGTTAAAATTCAAACTTGGATGCTTTCTAAAATAAATTGTATTCATTATTATTTATTAATATGCAATTAATCAAATATAACACTCTGATAACTAGAATTTTGGCTGCTTTCTAAAATAAATTTTATTCATTATTATCTATTAAGTATGCAATTAGTCAAATATAACACTGATAAACTAGAATTTTGAACAAACAAATGCTTTAAAATTCTAATAACTATGCATAAGCAATAAATTATTCTTACTCGAATTTCTACTGCTGTGTAGTGCAGGGTTACTAAGTACATAATTACATAAGAGAGTCACCCTACTTCCAAAGGAGCCATTCCAGTGAATTGTGTAAATAATATGCTTTAAAAAAACATAACCTCCTCACATATGAATTTAGATTTACCAGATATGGAGTAGCTGTGTACCTGTGAGACTAGAACATAGTCTTTAAAAGGCCTTTCTAATTATGAATTTACCAGAGAGACTAGAATGACCCAAAGCAAATTAATACATAGACTTCTTTTCATAACTTTCTATACAAACATTGTCACTAATCTGTTTCAGTAAATAAAACAAAAGATCTTAAAAGTCACTGGCTTGAGAGAAGAACTCCAGAGCGCAAGCCTCTAACCAAATTTTTCCAACACTGACATTCTGGTTTCCTTAATTACCAAATATTTGTGTTTCGTTTTTCTTTCATTTGTATCAATATAACAAATTCTAAATATTTGGTCCATAGCTGATTTTATGTGAGATTGCTGAATTTGAAAATAAGAACAATTTTGTTTTTTTTAAAAAATCACATAAAATATTCAACATCAGTAGGCAGCAGGGTATCATAATACCTAGATGCCACATGTTTTCTGTACCGAAAAAGTCATTTTTAATACCCAACCACAGGAAATCAACCAACTTAGTAAACAAATTTATGCATACAGCCAGGTGGTATCTTTATTCTCCTCATAACAGAACAAAAAGTAAGGATGTTCACTTACATTTTCTTTGCTACATTATTAAAAATCACCTTATGCTAAGTAAAGAGAATTCCTGTATTTTTGAAGTGCTCATTTACTCAGTATGAGTAAAACTGCAATTAGCTCAGATTAGTTTTTACAAACTCAATCTCCTATACCTGTACTTAAAGACCTTTTAAATCATGCCACAAAGAAATTATTTGGTTATACTAGATTTCCATTGAATTAAAAATTCAAGTCAAATCCCACTATAACAAACTCTTAAGAAACTGTCCAAATTATTTTCTTGCCCTAGAATTTATTGTATTAAGTATTATTTTAAATAAGTAGGCCACCAGCTGAGGCCTAGGAATCTTGGGGTTAACACAACAATTTTTGATGATGTGGGTTGGCCTATATACAAATTTCAAATGACTGCAGTGCTCACTGGAAGGATTAGATTAGGCTTTATGTGTTCTGAGAAAGAGGAGGAAAGAACGAGAGGAAAGGTAGGGTAAGGGAAAAGAAAGGGGGGGGGGAGACACAAAAAAGTTTGGTTGTAACTAGAGAAGTAAAGAGAAGTTGAAGCAGTCTTCCATCTTGAAGAACATTTATAACACTTCCTTTTCGGTATGGATTTACATGGTTGTTCATAGGAGTTACTATTACTCAACAGAGGTTGGTGTCATGTTAATAATCCACATAGCAGGCCGGCTATCATAGGAGCAATCAGAGCTCTTGTCCCTCACTTCACTGGCAAAAAGAGCAAAAAAAGCCACAGAGTAAAACCCTTTGGTTGAGAGGTCAGGACAGGGGAGAGGAGACAAACCCTCACACTTTTATATAATCCCCCTCTCTATAAATGCATTTGCTCTAACAATGAGTTCAAAAGGAGAACTATCGGGGGTGCCTGGGTAGCTCAGTCGGTTGAGCATCCAACTTCGGCCCAGGTCATGATCTCCCAGTTCGTGAGTTCGAGCCCCACGTCAGGCTCTGTGCTGACAGCTCTGAGCTGTGAGCATGGAGCCTGAAGCCTCCTTGGGATTCTGTGTCTCCCTCTCTCTCTCTCTGCCCCTCTGCCACTCACACTCTGTCTCTCTCTGTCTCTCAAAAAAAAAAAAAAGTTAAAAAAAAAAAAAAAAAGGAGAACTATGTGGTGCTTTCTTCTTAACTGAGAAGGAAACTCTGCTCGTGAAAAGGGTCCCCAGATATCAAACAGTATTTCAAAGACTGCAAACCAGTATCCGGCCCTCTTGGGTACTCCTTAATTTAACTTCTGTGTAGGAGAAGAGAAAAGAAAATTACTTCCTCATTAGAAAGAGAGTAAATGCCTACATAAATAAATGGAACCGTATTACATCTGACTTCCTAGGCACCACAGACCAGCAGAGAAGAAACTTGTTTTCAGCAGTGTGTTTACTTCACTATTTGCAAATGGCTGGCTGATTGGCAGCTACAATATATGAAAATAAATAACCATTTCAAAGATCAAGTGTCATGTTCTCAGGTAAGTAACAAAAATGAACATCATCTACCCTCCCCATCCAGTTTATGGAATTTAGCAGGAGAATAGGTTTATTGGCTATTTGATTACTTGATATGTTGTGAGGACATTTTCTGTGATGGTGTGGTTATTATTTAGGTTAGATCAGAAATTCTGCTTTCTCTCAGGACATCAGTATTAAGAGTTACATATTCACAAGAAGGATCCGAAATGAATATTTCTGAAGCAAGTGAAATGTGACAAGAAATTGTGAAATGGGAGTGATGAATATATCTAATATTTTTTTTCTTCCAGGAAAATAAAGTACTTGATCTTACAATCCAATTTATCACAAGCCAAGATGCAAACTAGTAAATCTCAAATGCACAATCTGATGATACTGCCCACTTAAAAAAAAAAAAATTTACATTTATTTATTTTTGAGAGACAGAGCACAAGTCGGGGAGGAGCAGCGAGAGAAGGAGACACAGAATCCAAGACAGGCTCCAGGCTCTGAGCTGTCAGCACAGAGCCCGACATGGGGCTCGAACTCATGAACCGTGAGATTATGACCTGAGCCGAAGTCAGATGCTTAACTGACTGAGCCACCCAGGTGCCCCATATATTGCCCACTTTTAGACACCAATCTAAAAATCAGTGCATCAGATTTTAATGGGAAATATTTTTATATATTTACAAAGTTACCTTTAAAAATGTCTGTTCCAAGATAAGTTAGGAGAAAGGGAGACTCAAATTCAGTTACCTCCCAGTGGTGCTACAGTATCTAGGCATAAGGGATATGGGCACTTACGGTCAACTTTTCATTTTCCAACTCCTTTACAGAATTTTAGCTAACTTGTTGACAGAGTCTTTGAAGTGTCTGCTGTGTATCTGAACCATTTAATAGCTTAAGTTGTCTGATCTAGTCACATAAGTCATATATGACCTATTAGCATAAAGAACAACAGAAAAAGATGAGTATTTTACAAATCTTTCAAAACAAACAAAAAACCCTCTAGTTAGCTCTCTCTTCTTTCCTCTAAAAAAGTTGCCATCTTTTTCTACTTTTTAAAACAAGGTTTCTTGGGGCGCCTGGGTGGCTCAGTCAGTTGAGCACTGGACTTCGGCTCAGGTCATGATCTCATGGTTCAGGAGTTCGAGCCCCACATCAGGCTGGCTGCTGTCAGCATGGAGCCTGCTTTGGACCCTCTGTCCCTCTCTCTCTCTGCCCCCCTCCCGGCTTGTACTCTCTCTAAAAAATATTAAACATTTAAAAACTAAATAAAAATAAAAAGAGGTTTCTTCCCTACCTATATGAAGGGCCGGATTTTGGTCAGTCAGGCAAACCTGCGCAATGCTTAAAGAGCTTATTTATGAAAACTAATATTTAAGCAAATTAACATTCAATATTTGGATTGTGGCTGAAAATATTCAATAGATTACATTAAACACTGTTCTTATGGTCAAGTCAATATTATCTCTCATAACTGACTTATGTTCATACCACGAGAATATTAAATACAAAAATCTCAACTAAAGGGCAAAAGGGTAATGGCATTAGTGTACTCAAGCTCGGGTAGTGTTCAAATGTAGACAAATATATGGGAATTCTGACAACACAGTTTTAGACAAGCCCCTCAGTTTTATAGATACTTATAGTGCGTAGGTGTCCAGTCTAGCAGAACTCCATCTTCCTCCAGCTCATTTGTAACATAAACTGCTCTTAAACCATTTCAATACATTGTTACTGAGATACTTCTTTGACACAGTACCTACACCAAGCAGCAGATCGATACTCTAATACAGAGATGCCGATTCCATTACCACAAAAACCCTTGCAAGCAGCCAGATGCTGAACAAAGAGTGCGGCTTTCATCAGGTTTATTCCTAACATGTCTCCACTCCACCAGGATAAAATATTTTGCTATGGTGGGCAACTAGAAGTTAGGAAAGAAATAATGGCATTTAAAATAACAATTAAGAAGCTTTGATTACGGAGGAAGTTTGAAAGATAAAGCTAAAATAAATTTCTCCACACCTACAGGATGCTTATCATTTATCATCAAACCCATCTGTTCATCTGCAATCATAATGCTGCACTTGATGCTTTACAAACTGCCATGACATTAGGTGTTTATGTTACAGTTCAACACAAGACTGAAATGATACAGGAAGGGTTTATGGAAAAGAAAGAAAATAAAGTATTGGGTGAGTAATGAGGGGAAAGGGAAATAGGAGAAAAGGAAAACATTCTACTGTTCTTTTAAAGCCATTTTCAGTAACAAATTTTGTAACTTTGATTTCTTTCTAATTTTGCTCCAAAAAAATTTTTTTAACGCTTTTCATATAGTTATTACATTTATCTTTCCTTCATACCATCATTATGATCTGAGGCAATAAAACAGAGTTGAAATATAATTAGAAAGGACAGATATCTGTCTACACGCAGCGGTACTAGCAACTTGTGGCACCAGCGGGATTTAACTTTTGTCTAAAACCAATTCTGTCTTTTCTTACGTAGTTACTTCCAATGGACTAATGCTGCAATACATCCTTTCTAGACCAGCTTTAATCATTTTCACAACTATGGTTGCTATGACAACAGGATGCAGCTTACGTGTGCTGTTTTCATTTTCTCCATTTGAGTTGCCATAACAACACAATTATTCTGCCTTTCTCCATTATGTGACAACTTTATTTTAGGATTGTAATCTTAAAGACACTGGATTTCCCCATGAAAAAAGTAAATAATACAATTTATAAAAATTTTAAAATCTTTTAAAATTTTAAGATCTTTTAAAATCTCATTTTGATGGGTCTTTCGTCATATGAAACCAAACAACATTAAAAACCCTGATATCTGCTGAAATCTAAACTGATTTTTGTATAGACTTCCACAAGCAAAAGACAACAATACCATCATGATTATGAGCTGTAGGACAAAGTGTCCATTAATACCTGTCCCAAGTAGAACAATCAAGAATGAAGACAGTTCTGCACCACATACTTTGCTATGGTAATCCAACATCACTCATTACAAATACAAGTTCGGAGTAGCAGACTTTATACTACATAAACTGCTTTTGAATATCTTTACCTTTATCCAAGATTTTCCATGGTGGTAGAATCCTGCAGAAGTTTATACAGTTCAAATTCCTTTATACTATATACTGAGTATAAAAACATACAATAGATTGAAGACAAGCATTTATCATTCTAAACCAGTAATATAAAATTTTAAAAATATTTTTGGCTACTGAACCACCATATCCATAACTAGGACCATCAAGATGGGACGTGAAAGTGTGTTTTTTAAAAACTCTCAATTGCTATAACCCTTTGTTGTATCAGTATTTGCTATAACAGGACTTTGTATATGCAAAAGGTTACCTTAATTTAATAGCTTATCTTATCTTACTAAGTTCAGACCTTTTAGCCCTTTAATCAGCTGACAGAGATACATTAAAAACCTCTCCCACTGCATAAATATCCATGAATATATATACATATTTATTGCTTATAAACAAAACATGGAATTATTACTATGTAAAGGAGAAAATATGCAAATGTTACTAAATTCCCCTTTAGTTCCCTATAGGCATATAAAAGATCATTTATAACATTGTAGTATTTTTACAGGATAGAACTAATTTTCACATATTAATATAACAAGACACATTTTAATGTTAATCACAGCTGAGATAATTTAATAAATTTTATTGTTTACAATGATCTGAAAAAATTAGATTTATTTAACCAAACCTGAGGATCAAAAGAAAACTTAGTCTTTCATAGCACAATCATTTCCTTAAGTTCATTTTTTAAAGAAAAAAATCTACTAACTTATCTAAAGTAACAATGCAACAATTTTTAGCCTTTTTTTTTTTAAAGGGCTGTAGTGGAGAGGGTCTGAAAACGTTAAGAGCAAAAGTAATAACTGAACCAAGATCTTTCCTTTAGAATCCTTTCCACATAGGAAACTGAGGAACACTGATAATGAAAATAAGGCCACTGGAGCAATAGGGTGTTTACGCTGCTTACAGGGGGGTTGAGAGAGGGGTAGCAACAGCACAGAAGGTGCTGAAAAAAAGGAGAGAGACTAGCACAAAATAAATTCCAATCCTAGGAGAAATGGCTAGCTAGACCCTCACATGAAAATGAAACCAGCAAGCTAGGCTCAAATCATATACAAAACCCCACCTCTCTCCACCCCTGCTTTCTTCTTTCCTTAGTTTGTTGTATTGGTAAGGAACCTCAAGAAAATCCTCCTTTGTAAAGCCTACACTCCCCCAAGGAAGTGCTACCTTGCAATGACTTCTAAATTAGCTGAAGCCAGTAGGTCCTAGGCTGTAAGCAACATGATGTAATTTTATTATACTGCAATAATGTGAATTTAGGTGCTAATGCAGTTGGAATCATGTGTCTCAAGACTGGATTTTTGTGATACACTTTGACAGGATCGGTGAATTATTTGTGCCTGTGCAGCCTGGCATTCTTGGTAAAAGCAATGACTCATCCAAAATACCCCTTAAAAGAAAGCCTCTGGCCTCATCTCCAGGGCAGTCTGCTGTGAGCTGACATGCATTCAGATCCGTGCTATTGCTGTTACACCTGCTGGAACTCACTGGTAGAATTGCTATTCCTGCCCTGATCTGACATGTCTAGCCATGTACTCCACAGGGACTTACAGGCTACTGGGACAAGCCCCTACCACTCTTCTCAGGAATGTGTTATACCCTGTCAAGAGTGGTAAGAATTTTAACCCTTACTCTCTCTGGGCAAGGGCCTTCCTTATGTCTCCTCTCTGCTCCTTAAGAGGTGGTTTGCTTTTGTTTTACTCATAACTAAATTCATTATTTCTTATGTGTTCTGTGGAGAGAAGAGTAGGGATAGAACCTGCTTTTAGCTCTACCTTTGATACTAGATAATTGAGTCTACAAAAAGACAAAAACTCTTAACAAAAGAACAAACTATTGTCCCTATTAGAAGCAAAGTGAAATTCACAAGACAAGCCAGTTGTCTGCAGCAAAAAGTGAGGAAAGGGTAAGAATCTCATATATATGTAAGCGATCTATGTATGTACTCCCACGCTCCAAGATACAATGTAGTGATTTATAAAGTTCTTCCAAATAGAATTGAGATGAAAATATCTCCTGTGGTCCAGCTAAACAATGTCCACATTCCATAAAGTCTTAACTTACTAAAAGCCTTGGAAAAAAGATGTAGGTACAAATTCCTAGGCATACAGCTAATTTTAGAAGGACATTCTATACAGTATAAGAAGTTTGTATTACATGGGCTATACCTATTCTAAGGATTAGTTTTCCCAATCTAGTGCCTTTCAATGGTATGAAATTTGAAGAGAATGTGAGAAAAGAAAGGCAAAGAACTCAATTCTGTCACAAGTAGGCCAGTTGTGTTAGGCCACTTGTTTTCCAAATTGAGGTGTACACATGCCAGGGGACAGGCTAGATGATCATTTGGGATGCAGGGGAGAAAGGTAGACTTTTATTTAAATTAATTTAGTGTAGAAAAGAAATTAATGTTTTCTGATTTTTATAATATAGATTGACACTGGTTCCCTCACTTGATCTGATGTGTTAGATGGTCAAATGTCACTTGTGAACCAAGTGACCCAAAGGAAGACTGAGAAATCCACAACACAAATGAGGTGGCAGCAGCACCCCTCAATTCCCATTCATTCTCTTTTACCATATTGCAAAAATCGTAGTGTGCCCAGGATTTAAGAACATTATCTAGTTTTATTTTTTTTTAATTTTTTTTTCAACGTTTATTTATTTTGGGGACAGAGAGAGACAGAGCATGAACGGGGGAGGGGCAGAGAGAGAGGGAGACACAGAATCGGAAACAGGTTCCAGGCTCTGAGCCATCAGCCCAGAGCCTGACGTGGGGCTCGAACTCACGGACCGCGAGATCGTGACCTGGCTGAAGTCGGACGCTTAACCAACTGCGCCACCCAGGCGCCCCCATAATCTAGTTTTAAATAAACTGTCAAGTGATGCTTCTCTAATTCCTTGCAGAAGTCCTTCATTAGTTACTTTATAAGATAAAAACACTGTATTAGTCATCTGCAAAAAAAAGTGAGCCAAAGACAATATAAAGCAACCATCTGAAATATGAATTTATGTGTACTATTTATATACATGTATATATGCACTATTCATAATTTTTTTTAACGCTGATTTATTTTGAGAGAGAAAGCACAAGCAGGGGAGGGGCAGAGAGAAAGGGGGACAGAGGATCCGGAGTGGGTTCCATGCTGACAGCAGCAAGCCCGATATAGGGCTCAAACTCATAAACTGCAAGATCATAACATGAGCCAAAGTCAGACGCTTAACTGACTGAGCCACCCAGGCACCCTCACTATTCATAATTTATATTCATAAAGTATATACAATGTGTATGTCCTGCTGTAAGTACATATACTATGCCTTGATATTGTAGCTAATGATAGTAGTGCATGCATACAATTTACAATTTGTAAGTCAACAAATAAAAATATTTAGGATGGGTACTCAAAATTACTTTTTGGCTAGGAGACCACTGTTCTAGAGAGAAAGTTACTTGGATTTACTTATTTTTAATCGAGATGTAATTGAAATATAACATTGTGTAAGTTTAAGGTCTATAAAATATTGATTTGAGACATTTTTATATTACAATATGATTGCCATTGCAGTGTTAGCTAACACCTCATCTCATCACATAATTATAATTTCTCACATAATTATCATTTCTTCTGGTGGCAGGAACAATTAAGATCACTTGGATTTGTTTTTAAAAGAATTTAGCAAATTAAGGCACATGCCAACCTTGCCTTTTTTATAAACAGTCTCTGAACTTTACACCTCCAACTTACACCTGGTGAACAAGAAGGAGGACTTTGTGATGCCTCAACTAAGAAAGCTAAAATCATGCTAAGAAACAAAACTAAATTTCCATTTGGCATTTGTTGTAACAATTGACGCAGAGACAATTAACATGGACAGTACTATGTTTTTAGTTATTACAAACTCCATTTGCTAGTAAATTAGGCCTCTAGTTTCAAACACTAGATGTTCCAAATGATTAGACGGTCTCTAGTTTCAAAGGGTAGTTTCTTTATACATTCCAAAATAATAAAAAAAGTAGTTCTCCTAGTTGAATACTTTTAATCCAAAAATATGTTCCAAGGAATTCAAATTACACGATTTTCCAAACCTAACCTAACTCCTCAAGTGTTGTCATATATATATTTTTTTAGTGTTGTAATATTTTAATCATGGCAGGAGCTATAGTTACCATCTAGGATAAATAGTAACCTCTACAAGTTGTTTTAAAATATAAATCAGACTGTATGCCATATCAAGAAATCCTGCTTATATACAGACTAGTTTCAGTAAAAGTTCTTTAGGCAAAATTCTCATAAAAACTTAAATAACCAAGAGTAAAATTTCCAAATATGATGTAGAACCATTTATATTTACCTCTTTTCACACAAGCATCAAAATACACATTTGAATTACCCACATAACTTCAAAAGCATGAAATTAACGTGTTCTACCTGATACGATCACTTGAAAAATGTTTGGAAGCTGCGTGGGACAGAAAAAACAGAAGAGTGCTAGACAGTATATTAATCATTAAAAGTGTTTTAAAAAGTAAGTAAAGTTTCAAAAGTGGTTGTGTAGGGTGACAAGATTTTTAAATTTTTACTTTCTCAAATTTGTTCTTTTAAAAAAAGCAAGGAAAAAAACTCATTTATCAAAAGTTATCGTATAGAACATCAAAACTGATACTACAGGGGCGCCTGGGTGGCTCAGTCGGTTGAGCGTCCGACTTCAGCCAGGTCACGATCTCGCAGTCCAGGAGTTCGAGCCCCGCGTCAGGCTCTGGGCTGATGGCTCAGAGCCTGGAGCCTGTTTCCGATTCTGTGTCTCCCTCTCTCTCTGCCCCTCCCCCGTTCATGCTCTGTCTCTCTCTGTCCCAAAAATAAATAAACGTTAAAAAAAAAAAAAGTTAAAAAAAAAAACAAACTGATACTACAATATTGTTAAGATTACTTACTCCCTAGAATGACTTCATGAGGTGGGATAGGCCATTTATCATTACCCTCATTTTACAAGATGAGAAATATGGAAGGTAAGTGATTTCGTAAATATTTATTTGCTGCCTATCATGTGCCATCCACTGAGATATACTGGAGGACAAAACAGATAAAACTTTACCTCATGGAGTTTATTTTCTAGTAGAAATAACAATGAAGGAGCACTGGCTTTAGATAGGGTAGTCTCTAAGAAAGTGACATCTGAACTGAGATACAAAAGATCCAGTAAGGATTTAAGCAAAAAAACAGGGTCAAAGAAAACAGCAAATGAAAAGGCCTCACAGTTGTCTTGCAAGAGTTTGGCAAAAGGCCAGTGTAACTATAATGTAAGTGAAGAGTGGGAATATTGACTTTAGATAGGGAAAGAGGTAGGTAGGAAAGGACCCAATCTGCCTGGCAGAACAAAAGTTAAAGTCTAATCATGCATGGCCTAAGTGCAAAGGAAAGAAAATGAAAAGTTTTATATTTAGATTTTTGAAAGATCCCTATGACTTCTGTATGGAAATTAGATTTAATGAGTATAATAGTTAGAAAACTATTACAAATTAAAAGCAATAATAACCTATAGTAAGTTGATGGTAGCAGAAGCAGAAAGAAGCGAAAGATTTTGAGATATTTTGGAAGTAAAACAGATAAAATCTGATGAGGGATTGGATATTAGAGTAAGGAAAAGTGAGGCGTCCAGGATGATCCCAGGTTTGGGGTTTCAGTAACTGGGTAAATCGTGAGTAAATGGGCTAGCAAAAACAAAAAACAAACAAACAAAAAAAACAAGATTTCTGATATACTGTATTAAGTTTGAAATCACTATGCAACATTCAAGTGGATAGGAAGTTAAATATGTAATTCTAGGTGTCAGAGAAGAAAGATGAGCTGGAGATCAATGGCACATTAGGAGTCATCAGCACACAGATGGTTCCCCCTTAGCCAGGGGGGAAACAATCCAAGACCTTCAGTGGATGCCGGAAACCCTATATACACTTTCTCTTATGCATGCATACCTGTGATAAAGTTGAATTTATAAATTAGGTACAGTGAGAGGTTAACAACAATAATAATAAAAATAGAAGTTATAATAATATACTATAATAAAAGTCATAAAAGTCATGTGAATGTTCTCTCTCAAAATCTTCTTGCTCTGGACTCACCTTCTTCTTGTGATGATGTAAGATACAAAATCACTATGTGATGAGATAAAGTGAGTGAATAACAGAGGCATTTTGAGGTAGTGCTGAGCTACCACTGACTTTATGACAATATGTCATTAGGAGGAAATGACCACAGGTAACTTGAAACTGTGGAAAGCCACAGAAATAAATGAAATCACCTAGGAAGAAACTGTAGACAGGAAGCAGAAAAGGACCCAGGAGTAAGGGCTAAAAAACTAAAGCATATAGAAAATTTATCTAAGGACCAAATGCTTATTAAATGATCTAGCTCAACAAAGTGTTCTTTCATTAAACCCCATTGCTATTAACATAAAAAAAAAAGCCATCTTCTTTAGCCAAAGGTTCTCAAAATTTAGTATTTAACCCACTGTAGGTGTATTCTAGGTGGGTCCTAAAAAAACTACTTATAGAATCTAGCAAAATAATAAGAAAGGAGACAAATAGTTGCTTCTGGAGCAGGAAACTGAATGATAAGCAGATGGGTAAGAAAGATTTTTTTTGTTATATATCCTTTTCTTTTTTCTTTGAGAGAGAGAAAGGGTGAGTGAGCATGTACGAACAGGTGAGAGGCGCAGAGGGAGGGAAAGAATCTTAAGCAGGCTCCATGCTCAGCATGGAGCCTGATATGGGGCTCCATACCACGACCCTGGGATCATGACCTGAGCCAAAATCAAGAGTCACAAACTCAAATCAACTGAGCCACCCTAGTGCCCCAATGCTATATATCCTTTTCTACTTTTTAAATTCTGTACTGTGTTGCATGTTTTACATATCCAAAAATACATATTTTTTTTTAATTTTTTTTTCTTTCAACGTTTATTTTTGGGACAGAGAGAGACAGAGCATGAACAGGGGAGGGGCAGAGAGAGAGGGAGACACAGAATCGGAAGCAGACTCCAGGCTCCGAGCCATCAGCCCAGAGCCTGACGCGGGGCTCGAACTCACGGACCGCGAGATTGTGACCTGGCTGAAGTCGGACGCTTAACCGACTGCGCCACCCAGGTGCCCCCCAAAATACATATTTTTAAAATAATTCCATATTTTGGCTTCTATTAATAATTAACTTGAATCCCAACAGGTTTGTTACTGTTTGCCTTTGGGTTGCTGTTGTTACTGAACCTTGACAAGTTATCTGTAAAATATTTATGAAGGTATAAACAGCCATGATTAGACAAGACTCTCTTGAAGAAACACAACAAGGTATGAGAACTTAACTAACTACCATATATCAAGGCTTATTATAAAGCTACATGAATAAGGCTACACGATACTGACACAGGGATGAATAGAAAAATAGAACAATATAACAGAATAATGAGTCCAAAAACAAATTAATGCATGAAGGACATGAGGACAAGGCATGTAAGGACATGAATTATGATGGAGGGAGCACTGCAGATCAGTGCAGAATACATATTCTTCCACTAGATGATGCTGGGAGGCATTGGAAATCCATATGAGGGAAAAATGAAATGGAATCCCTTCCTCACATCACAGACAAAATCAATTCTAGAAAGACTGAAGTTCTAAATATAAATGGCAAAACTATAAAGCTTCTAGTAGAAAACATGAGATTATGCTCATGAGAGTAGAAAAGGTTTTCTTCAACAAGTCAAAGAAACACTTGCACTCCTACACATGCACACACACACACACACACACACACACACACCCTTCAATTCAACTATCAATCACAATTACATCCAGTGGAAGAAACACAAACAAAACAAGTCAAAAGAGCACCAACTAGGTTTGGATTAGGGAAATGAGGGCTCTAATCCAGGCTGTATTCAACTGTTAACTTTGGACAAGTCAAATGACCTCTTTGGGTCTCAGTTTCTTCATTTTTAAAAGAAAGGAGTCATACTTTATGATCCAAACAAGGTCTTTGCCCAAAGTGATCTAAAATGATCAGGGAATCACAGATTCTTGAATGAGCTGTAGACAGCATTCCCAATGTTGATACCTTAAGAGAATGAAGAAAAAGAGAAAATGATGTTTCCCAGCACTCCCAGTACTGCAAGTATAAATAATTGAATATGTTGACAGTGTTTAAGGTTGACCTTGATAGAAAAGTGTATTCTAAATGCTCTTAAATGTAAAGTGCACTCACTGGGGTAAACTGACCTTGCTGGGCATTTACTTGGTCATACTATTTCTTTAATAAAACTGATAAAAGTAGAAAGATCATGGAAATATCAGTAGGCTTGCAATCAAAGGCTTTAAGTGTGTCTATCCATATATCCCTGACAAGTAAAATTCCATCATCACAGACAGGAATAAATTATGGCTGCTTGCCTGGGTGGCTGAGGGAATGAGAAAATTAAGAACAGGACGTTCTGGTAGGATTTGTGATAACCACCACCCAAGTCATTTCTGTACCATTTTTCCTAACACTACCAAATAACATATTCAACATTTCATTAGCTTCTCAAAATGACATTTTATGATAAAGCTCAGATCGGATAGTCATATCCTTGTTAAAACAGTCAAAACTAGTTATAGTGAAATAATTATAGTGAATAGTTGTAAATAGTTATAGTGACATAATTTACAATAAAAGGTTCTCCACTAAAATACATTATGAAACAACATTAAAATAAGGCTCGATCAGGGGTCTTACTCTAGGATCCAGGAATAGGATTCATCGATCCCTGAGCCTTTTAAAACTGTGTACAGAACCTATCTGGGGAGAGTAGCTCATGACAATACAAAAGATTTTTAGTTAGGTCCATGAACAAAAAAGGTTATGAAGCCTTTAATTAGATGATACTCCAGATTCTTAAAGCCTATGACCTCATACATATTTGGTGACATTTTAGTTAAGGCAAATCACTGACTGACTTATTAAGGAAATAGAACTTTGCCTCCTGATTCATTGCTCTTTCTCTTATTCCAAGTATAATAAAAGTCAGTCTCACTTTAAAATAAATAAAAATTAAAACCAAATAAAAATTAAAAAAAATTTTTTTAATGTTTATTTATTTTTGAGAGAGAGAGAGAGAGAGACACACACACACACACACACACACACACACACACACACACACACAGAGAGACAGAGACAGAGCGTGAGCAGGAGAGGGGCAGAGAGAGAAGGAGACATAAAATCTGAAGCAGGCTCCAGGCTCTGAGCTGTCATCACAGAGCCTGATGTGGGGCTCGAACCCACTAACTGTGACATCATGACCTGAGCCGAAGTCAGACGCTTAACCAACTAAGCCACCCAGGTGCCCCAAACCAAATAAAATTTGTAAAAATAAAAATGGGGGGGTGCCTGGCTGGCTCAGTGGGTAGAGCATGGGACTTTTGATTCAAGTCTCATGTTGGGCATGGAGCCTACTCAAAAAAACAAACAAACAAATAAAATAAATAAAAATTTAAAATTTAAAGCTTCATGGCTTCGGGGTGCCTGGGTGGCTCAGTTAGTTGGTTAAGTGTTTGACTTTGGCTCAGATCATAATCTCATGGTTTGTGAGTTCAAGCCTTGAGTCAGAGCCTGGAGCCTGCTTCGGATTCTGTGTCTCCCTCTCTCTCTGCCCCTCCCCCGCTTACATTCTGTCCATCTGTCTCTCTGTCTCTCTCTCAAAAAATATTAAAAACAAACATTGGGGTGCGTGGGTGGCTCAGTTGGTTAAGGGTCCGACTTCAGCTCAGGTCATGATCTCACGGTTCATAGAGTTCAAGCCCCATGTCAGGTTCTCTACTGACAGCTTAGTGCCTGGAGCCTGCTTCAGATTCTGTCCCCATCTCTCTCTGCCCCTCCCCCATTCTCTCTCTCTCTCTCTCAAATATAAATAAACATTAAAAAAAGTTAGGGGTGCCTTGGTGGCTCAGTGGGTTGTGTGTCCAACTTCAGCTCAGGTCATGATCTCATAGCTCGTTGAGTCTGAGCCCTGCATCTGGCTCTGTGCTGCTAGCTCAGAACCTGGAGCCTGCTTAGGATTCTGTGTCTACCTCTCTCTGTCCCTCCCCTGCTCGTGCTCTGTCTCTCTGTTTCTCAAAAATAAATAAACATTTAAAAAAATTAAAAAAAAAAAACTTCATGGCTTCAATTAAACAATTAAAAATTCATTTCAATAACTTCCTCCAATTTCAAAACCTTCAGTTCATCTCCTTTTAAGCCTCTCTAAATATTCAAGTTTTAACTACAATATATTCCAATCCTCAGTAAGAAAGATAATCTATTCTTTGGTCTTTTCCACCAGGCATCACTCCTTCTAGGTCCTCAGTAGATTTTCACATTAATTGAAAACAAGATCTCACTCTGTCCTAACTGCTTTACATAATTAATTGGGATTGTTAGTCCAAATTCACCAATCCCTGAGCCTTTGAAAAAAGCTATTAGTCAAATCCTACTCTGGCCAAAATATGGTGACTGATTCCCACTCCTACTTCATAAATACATAGTTAAAAAAACACACACAAAACTTACTAATGAGAACTATAATTTACCACCAACTACTCATAAGAAATTATGGCTCTGCTGACTGGCAAGTAATTTGCAAAAGCAAATCAGTTTAGCTGCATAAAATAAATATCCACCTGCACGTACTAGCACTAATCAGGGCGTGAAATTAAACTTTTTATTCGGAAGGAAATAACTGCTTCAAAGCTGTGATTTAGTCTGGGAAGCAAATATTAAGGTCATCCTTTTCTCTCTGATGTTTATAGTATTTCTAACGCGGGAAGCAAGGGAGTTGGGCCAACTGACCAAATTGTGTAAAAGCAAAAATATCTCTATGACATAACAAATATTCTACTTGCTTTACTAATTACACAGACTTAACACAACCAAATTGCTGGAATGTATGCAGAAATCATTTAAGAACTGAAGGCCCAAACAGATCACTACAGACATCTAATTCAGTCAAAACTAAGGGATGAGTATTTCATTAAGTGAAATAAAGAAAATTCAACAAATACAAATGCCACAGTAAGTTTTTAAATAGCCTATAGCCATTTTCTTTATAACACAGTCAATTCTGGATTAGCCAGGTTAATGAGATCCTATTCAGTAATAGTATTAGCCAATAATAGCCAATAGAAGCCAATTTCCACAATTTTTTCAGCATTTATCAAAATTAACTAATGCAAACTTCAACTTATTCCACTATTCTATATCCACTATTCTAGAGAAAGCAAACAAGTGAAGGGAGTCCAAATTTTCACAAGCAAAATCCTGGCTTGAAAGGCCTACAGAAGTCACTATGGCACTCAAACTACAATCCCACAACTAGCATCATCATTTGGAAACTAGTAATGCAAATTTTCAAGCCTCATCCCAGGCCTACTGAATGGAAAATACAACCCCTCCAGGAAATTCTTTTTTGTTTTTTAAGTTTATTTATTTTAAGAGAGACAGAGACAGTGCGAGCAGGGGAGGGGCAGAGAGAGGAAGAATCCCAAGTAGGCTCTGAGCAGTCAGTACGAGTCCACATGAAACCCGTGAGATGTTATTCTTTGGTCTGAGCTGTCATTCTTTGGTCAGTTAACTAACTGAGCCACCCAGGCACCGCCCCCTCCAGGAAATTCTAATACAGCTTTTACTACCACATTGGTAAATCAGGGTTATATAATAACAATACGTACCTAATAAGGTGAGAGGGTCAAATGAGTTAATGTACATCAAGTGCCTAAAATCCAGCATGGTATGTACTAAGCTTTGCTGTCATTATTACTGTAGTTATTTTATTACTACTACCTACAACTACCACCACCCAAGGTCAGAGAAATAAAGAATCATAGCTTGGATGTTCATAGTCCTATAGAATTTCCAAAATATTTTTACTATCAATAGCTTCACTTAGTCCTCACAACAGCTCTTTGGAGTAGGAAGAGTATTATTATCTCTGCTTTCCAGATGAGGAAAATGAGACTCAGAAAAGCTATGCAACTTGCCCAATGTTTTATGACTTTTAGAAAGTAGTGTGAGATGGGAACAAGGTCTTGTTTTCACTATAGCACAATGTAAAATTTATATTCTAATCTAAAAAGATTACATGGTATTTCAAAGAAAATACTTAAGACAGGTAGAACTCCCATACTGTCAGTTATAGAGAAAAGAAGTTATCACTAGTCCATTCAGCAAAACAGATGTCACTTTGCAGAGCTTTGATATTTTTCTTAAATACCCTTGAAAACAAGGATCAAAAAATATGAACTCTTATAAAAACGGATTTATTGTATTTTTATAGCTTATTACATACCTTGTAACAATCATTTTGTTAAATGTGAATGTCAGTTTTATTTTCGGTCCCTTTTTTCCTGGCTATTTACAAGCTTTGTAAGAATCGTTCCTTAATTAAGTCTAAACATAGTTTTATATAAATGGATTCCTGGAAATAAAACGTTCAGACTTAAGAAATGATTGTTACAGAGACTGTAACAGGCCGTAAAAAAAGAATGCCACTTTAAACAAAGATTTCTCATTTTAATTAAAAAGATAATCATCAGAACATTCCTATACTTAACAGAACCATTTAAAGAAGCTTCTTTGGGAAAAAAAATATGTAGCATCTTATGCAGCCTTCCATGTATAATTTATAATATATTTAAATCAAAGTCTCAGTTGATCCTATAGTATGAATTCTTATATACTATGCCTACATTTTAATAACACATTGAAAGTGAAGCGGGTCCAAATGAAATAAACATCAGGGCACCTGGGTACCTGAGGTCTTGATTCCATAGTCTGTGAATTCGAGCCCCACGCCAGGCTCTGAGCTGTCAGCTCAGAGCCTAGAACTGCTTTGGATTCTCTGTGTCTCCCTCTCTCTCTGCCCCTCCCTTGCTTGAGCTCTCTCTCTCTCTCAAAAATAAATAAACATTAAAAAATAAATAAACATCATTTCTAATTCTTTTTAACATGAACACTTTCAAAAGATTGTGAATATTTTTCCATAAAATATTGGTAAGACACATTTAAGAATACTTAAGAAATACTTTTTAACATGACCACATATGAACATAACAAGGATCATATAGTTTATTGATGCAATCACTACGTGTCAGCTACAGGTGTCAGGTAAAGGGACTATATTCAGAACACTACCATATAATCAAAGATAACACCTACCTGAATAAAGAACTCTATTCTCAAACTCTGATAAAAAATAAAGTGACCATTCTGATTTTCGAAATGCCAAACCTGGATATGATTGGAGGGTGTGAAAAACCTTTACAAGTATGATTTAACAAGCAGGATTCTTTTCAATGAATTCATTTGGATAATTTTAAATTGTCCATTTTTACCTCAAGTCTCATAAAATTTGTAATCTTAGGCAAGAGTCCAAGAGAGAGTGAAGCAGATCTTATAAGCTGCCATTATAATTAACTGCAATTTGAAAAACAGATGAATCAATGTTCTACTTAAGTCACCTTTTCTAAATTACACTAGAGTCACTACTTGACAGCCTATCTCTGTAGCAATATATTACTGGAAACTGCTTCAAAGTGGACTATATTTTCCCAGGGAAATAAGTTATAATCAGGAAGCTATCTCCTGAGGACTTGGTAACAAAGAAAGTACTCACATGCCTGACAACATCAAAACAAAGAGTCAATAACTATAAACATCTACAGTCATTAAAAATAAGGAAATTACATTCCAGCTTCATGAACTAGGATAACATATCGATGATGAGCAAGTATTTGTCCAAAGTGGAAAAAAAAAAAAACATAACTCTTCCATATTTACTCATTAAACAAATTTGACCTCAAGCTAATAACCAACTAAAATAAACACTAAACATTTAATTAGCAAACATTTGGTTCGCTTCTCATAATACAAACTGCTGCCTGGGATGATTTATAAGGAAGGGAAAAGAAGCAGGAGAGGGTCAAATATTACTACTCACAGGAATATCCTCCTTTCCTTTATCTTTCCTTTATCTAAATTATATCCCTAAATAAGCAAGTTATTCAAAATCATACCACTGACCTATGCTACCAGTAATAGATCAGTTTATGTTGATCATGATGACCACAAGTGTTTCTCATTTATTTTAAGAAATTATAGGATGACCAGATATATTTTTCATTTGCTTATCTCCTCACTTTATTAAAACCCACCAAGTGTGCTATGTAAGACCAAAGGTCACCAGAAACAAACTTCTCTCATTCTCACTGTCACAAAGGCTTACTTGAGACTTTATAGACATGTTTCAGAGTGCCCCACTCTTAATTAAGAACCACGAACATTTATTAGTACAAACTCCTTTTTAAAATATTCACAGAGTATCTTTCATAGAATGTTAAATTTAAGGCATATTCTGATGAGCATTCCTCTGATTCTTCTGATGATGACTCTCTCTTGTGTTTGATCCCAACAGATAAAGTCATCAAGAACTGAGGCATTCATTGGAAAAATACAAATTAAAACCACAGTAAGATATTACTATATACATATTCAAATGGCTAAAATAAAAAATAGAGACAATCTCAAGGGCAACTAAGGATGCAGAGCGACCAGAACTTTCATACACTGCTGTGGGAATGCAAAATGGTACAGCCAGAGATGAAATAGGGGAAGTGGATTAAAAGGCACAATCTTCCAGTTACAAAATAAGTAAGACAGGAGTGCCTGGGTGGCTCAATTGGTTAAGCGTCTGACTCTGGATTTCAGCTCAGGTTCTGATCCTGTGGATTGTGAGATTGAGACCGCCATCAGGCTCTGCACTAATAGCACAGGGCCTGTTTATGGTTCTCTCTCCCCCTCTCTCTGCCCCTCCCCCCTTCATGCTTTTTCTCTCTCTCTCTCAAAATAAATACATAAACTTAAAAAAAAATTTAAATAATAAAAAAGCAAAGGGATGTAATGTACAGCATAGGAAATATAGTCACTAATACTGGAACAACTTCATATCGTGATAGACTGCAATCAGACTTATTGTGGTGACCACACTAATTTTACATTTACATTTACACTAAGTAAATTTACATAATTTATGTAAATGTCAAATCACTACATTGTACACCTGAAACTACTAATACAATATTGTACGGCGATTATTCTTCAATTTAAAAAAATGGTACAGTCACTCTTGGAAACTGGCAGTTTCTTATAAATTTAAACATGTGTTTACCATACGACCCAGCAATTCCCCTCCTGGGTATTTACCCTACAGGAAAAAAAAAACCTTATATTCACACAAAACCTATACATAAGTATATATAGCAGCTCTATTTAAAGTCACCAAAAACCAGAAACAACCCATATATCCTTCAACAGGTGAACGGATAGACAAAATGTGGTAAAACCCATACAATGGATTACTAAACAATAAAAAGGAATGGAATATTGATATATGCAACAACTTGCATGAATCTATCTCAAGGGCATTGTGCTCAGTGAAAGAAGCCAATGGCAAAAGATCACATACTCTACGATTCCATTTACATGACATTCTCAAAAAGATAAAACTAAAATAAGAGAGAAAGTTCACAGTTCCTAAAAGTTAGAGATGGGGTGGGGGGAACATAGTACATGGGAGTTTTGGGGAAGAGTAGTGGGACTGTTTTGTATATTGACTGCGGTGGTAGTTACATAAATCTACACATGTGTTAAAATTCTGAGACCTATACACAAAAAACCCTCAATTTTACTGGATGTTAATAAAAATTCTTTTTTAAAGAACTAAGACCAAAAATTTGCACACAGCAGCATGAATAAATATATGCTCAAGCAGTAAAATGGAATAGTGGTAGAATGCCTATTCAATAAACCTTGAAAGTCTGTGTGAATTATTTTGTGTTAGAATTTTGTTCTAAAAGTATCATCGCCACTATATCTTTATGGCCTAGAAAGCACTGTCACATTTACCTCATTTAATTGTATCATATTATATCTTCCTTCCTCTATTTGAAAGATGCTGTGGCAGATGGTGATGACGATCCAAGAGATGGGAGAGAAAAAGACCTTTTTAAACAGAATTTCTCACTACCTAGAGAGCCTGTGGCTATGTGCCTGTCACTTGAGGTCAGCCTGAGGTCCTTGCTCAAAAGCATTCCAGTCTAGGTAATTGTACCAGAGACTAATCTTTCATCATAAATTTCTCTACTATTTAAGTATGCCTATTAAGCAATACTTCAGTGATTCCTCAAAATTCTTCCCTTGCTCCTTAACATTACTTCTACTTAAGAGCAATATGAAACAACTGAGGAGGTATTCTGTTGTTATTTACTTTCACACATGTGATAGGTTCCTAAAATACTAACAATAAAAGTAACATCAGAACTATTCACAACAATTTCATAAGCACCAACAGGGACTACTATTGTGTACTGTGAGGTAATTTTAACATACCTAGAGTGTCCACATTTTGGGATGTTGCTATTGTTCTTCTACTAGATGTACCTCTTTTTTTTTTTTAAGTTTATTTATATTTATTTTGAGAGAGAAAAAGCACGAGCAGGGAAGGGGCAGAGAGAGGGAGAGAGAGAGAATCCCAAGCAGGCTCCGTGCTGTCAGCGCAGAGCCCAACATGGTGCTTGAAACCTGAATCATGAGATCATGACCTGAGCCAAAACCAAGAGTCAGACACTCTTGACTGAGCCACCCAGGTGCCCCTCTGCTAGATATACCTCTTATAAATGGCCTATCTTGCTTATTTTTCTGCCCCTCATAGCTCACCAATTTCTCTAGCTGCAAACAGCCCCCAGAAGTAAATTCTTTTTAGAAATCTAATCCGTTGGAATTCAGATTCCAAGCCTCTGCCATGAGGTTTGTGTCATTCTGCCTTCACTCTTTTTTCCCCAGCTTTATTGACATATAATTGGCATACAAAAGTGTGCAGGTTTAAGGGGTATAATACGTTGATTTAATACACTTACATACTATATTACAAAATGATTACCACCTGCCTTCACTTTTGATTCCAGTTAACTCAGTTCCTTCCTGCTATGTTCTCCACGTACAAGGCTTCACCTTTTACTTTGGTTCTAGCCACAATACTCCCCCACTCCCTCTTTGTTGGTAGACTGGCCAGAGCACAGTGGACTAGACTTTTGTCAAACATGATCTGAGAAATATCTGTATCAGAAACACTGAGGGGTGCCTGGATGGGTCAGTCGATGAACCATCTGGCCCAGGTCATGATCTCATGGTTCATGAATTCGAGCCACACATGGAGCTCTGCGCAGACAGCGTGGAGCCTGCTTCAGATCTCTGTCTCCCTCTCTCTGCCCCTATCCTGCTTTCATGTGCTCGCTAGCTCTCTCTCTCTCTCTCTGTCTCTCAAAAATAAAATAGGGGCGACTGGGTGGCTCAGTTGGTTAAGCATCCAACTTCAGCTCAGAGCACGATCTTGTGGTCCGTGGGTTCGAGCCCTGTGTCAAGCTCTGCGCTGACGGCTCAGAGTCTAGAGCCTGCTTCAGATTCTGAGTCTCCCTCTCCCTCCGCACCCCCCCCGCCCCCACTTACACTCTCTCTCTCAAAAAATAAACATTAAAAAAAATTAAAATACATAACTAAAATAAAATAAACATTAAAAAAAGTAACACTGTTAAATATGCAGATTCTTGAGACCTACTAAATTAAGTGGAGGGAGAAAAGCACAGAATCTGCACTACAATTTAACACATTCTCCAAATAATTCTTATGCATGGTAAAGTGTAGCACTATTGTAGCAGGCATTAATGAGTACTGGTTGAATGAATAAATGAATTGAATGAAAGAATTCTTTAGTTTCTTGCTGGGTATTCCAGTTTGACTTTTGATCCCAAACTTTAATCAGGGTCCTTGCTACCTGTTTTCAGTACGTACTGATGCTGTCTATCTGGATCTCCTCAGAATATCTGCACCCAGACTTCTTGTCACTATTCTCCCCCTGAAAGAATATCCTGCCCTTGCGAAACTTGAGTTGCCAACAGATGCCATGTTCCATCTACCTAGCTAAATTTCCTCTCCTTAACTCCTAGCCACATCCACGCACTTGGCCTACTTCAGCTAGCATGGAAAGCCTTTGTAGCTTTGAGCATCCTTATCTGGCTGATCTTGATAAAACAGTGTCACAGCACAAGGCAGTGATCATGAAATTACTCAAAAGCCAAATATAATGTTTAGATGAATCCTGATCTTTCAATCACATAGGAATTTGAGGTGAGTGGTCCAGAGAACTTCAATTTGGCTCACTCTCTATGCAGATAAATCTTTCTCTTTTAACTTGTTATATGATAGTTTTATATACACAGAAAAGTATGGAATAGCATATAATGGATTCCCTTCACTCAGCTTTCCACCTTCCAAATCCCAAGGCAAATCCCAAATATACCATTATGCCCATTTTTTATTTTTTAAAATGTTTTTATTTATTTTTGAGAGAGAGATACAGATAGAGCATGAGTGGGGGAGAGGGGCAGAGAGACTGGGAAACACAAATCCAAAGCAGGCTCCAGGCTGTGAGCTGTCAGCACAGAGCCCGACGCAGGTTTCAAATTCATAAGCCATGAGATCATGACCTGAGCTGAAGCCAGACACTTAACCAACTGACTGAGCCACCCAGGCGCCCCATGCCCATTTTTATCCATGTGAATATATTTTAAATTTAGTCTCGTTAGAATTAGGGACTATCTCAACATCTTTACCCGCCAAATACTCATTTTCCCGTATCTATTGCTATGGAAAACTTCCCTTTAACTGCCCCCAAACATGCCTGACACCTTTTTTTTTTTAATTATTTTTTTTTAATGTTTATATTTATTTTTGAGACAGAGAGAGACACAGCATGAGCAGGGAAGGGGCAGAGAGAGAGGGAGACACAGAATGTGAAGTAGGCTCCAGGCTCTGAGCTGTCAGCACAGAGCCTGATGCGGGGCTCGAACTCACGAACTGTGAGATCATGACCTGAGCCGAAGTCAGACACTTAACCGACTGAGCCACCCAGGTGCCCCATGACACCTTTTTTTACTCTTTTCTCTTTTTATTTATTTCTCCTATCCTACTCCAGGCAAACCTTATTCATTCTATCTCGAGAATATTCCTTAAGTGTCTTTCGTTCTTTCCATACTTACTGTCCTGGCTCAAGCCCATATGGCTTCTTACCTGAACTATTATATAACTTCTAAGTGACCTCTCTGCCTCTGTCTATTCCCTCCTCCCAAGTCCAATCTACTCTAAGTGAAACTGCTACAGTGGTCTTTAACCTTTGTTGTTATTGCCCTCAGTGGGAATCAGGTTCAGATGTAAATTATAGACCTTTCAGAAAAAAAGTATTTGCATGTGTTTAGATCTTGAATGGGGGCCATGGACTTCAGATTAAAAAACCTCTGCACTATCAGCAACAAATGGAAAATTAAATTTTAAAAATAGCATCTTAAAAAAAAGCATCTAAAAATAAATACCTAGGAATAAACCTAACAAAAAATGTACAAAGACCTCTACATAGAGAAATTAAAGACCTAAATAAATGGAAAGATGTACCATTTTCATGGATTGTAAAATTCAATAGTGTTACAATCTCAATTCTCCCCAAACTTTATATAGAGATTCAATGCAATAAAAATCATACCAGCATGTTTTGTGGACATTAACAAGCTGATTCCAAATATATATATGGAAATGCAAAAAGCCAAGAATAGCCAGTACAATGGGGGGGGGGGGGGTGGAGGAACTTAAGGGCATATACTATCAGATATCAAGAAGTGATATAAAAATATAGTAATTAAGAAAGTATGATATTGGCACAGGAATAACAGAACAATGGAACAGAACAGAGAGTCCTAGAAATAAGCTATACAGACAGGTGGTATATGGCAAAAGTGACCCTACAATGCAACATAGAAGGAATAATCTTTTCAATAAATGACATCGGATCAACTGGATTAAAAAACAAACTGAATTCTGTCCTCTACCTCACACCAAACATTAATTAATTAATTCCAGATGGACTATAGATCTAAATGTAAAAGGTGGGGTACCTGGGTGGCTCAGGTGGTTAAGCGTCCAACTTAGCTCAGGTCATTATCACATGGTTCACAAGTTCAAGCCCTGCTCTGGGCTCTGTGCTGACAGCTCAGAGCTTGGAGCCTGCTCCGGATTCTATGTCTCCCTGTCTCTCTGCCTCTCCTCCACTCTCACTGTCTCAGTCTCTCAAAAATGAATAAACATTTCAAAAGAGAAAGAAAGAAAAGAAAGAAAGAAAGAAAGAAAGAAAGAAAGAAAGAAAGAAAGAAAGAAAGAAAGAAAGGAAGGAAGGAAGGAAGGAAGGAAGAAAAAGGTAAAACAATAAAGCCTTTCAGGGTCTTAAAGACATTATCTCTTTTTTTAATTAATTTTATTTTGAATAATCTCTACACCCACACAGGGCTCGAACTCATGACCAAGATCAAGAGTTGCATGCTCTTCTGAGCCAGCCAGACACCCCCTTAAAAAGACTATCTCTAAACTCATGTTCATAGCATTATTCACAATAGCCAAAAGGTGGAAGGATCCCAAGCATCTGGCAAGAGATCAATGGATAAACAAAATGTGATGTTTATATACGATGGAATATTAGCCTTAAAAAAAGGAAGGAGGAGCACCTGGCTGGCTCAGTTGGTTAAGCATCCGACTCTTGGTTTTGGCTCAGGTCATGATCTCTCAGTTTGAGTTCCAGTCCCACATCAGGCTCTGTGATGGTGGCATGGAGCCTGCTTGGAATTCTGTCTCCTTCTCTCTCTCTGCTCCCCCACCTGCTCACTCTCTGTCTCTCTCAAAAGTAAATAAACATTTAAAAAAAAAAAAAAAAGGAAGGAAATTCTGACATATGCTGCAACATGGATGAACCTTGAGGACATCCTGCTAAAAAAAAATAAGACATTTACCAAGAAACAAATACTATAGGATACCACTTATATCAGGTATCTAAAGTAGCCAATTTCATAGAAACAAAGTAGAATGGTGGTTGCCAAGGGCTGAGGGAAGGGGGAAATGGAGAATTGTTGTTAAATGGATATACAGTTTGTTTTGCAAGATTTAAAAAAAAAAAAAAAAAAAAAAAAGCATCCAGTTTAGTCAGGGCCAAGCACAATATATGTCTACACAAGATGGGGTGGTGGGATCAGCACTGATCTACTGTAGGAAGTCAGAGTGCTAGCAGGATAAAGAGGATGTACATACAGGAATATGGCAGCCTTGGCAGCCCTGCATGGAGTGCTGGAATCCAAATGGACTGAGAAGAGCAACCTAGTGCAGGGTATCAGAGCCTGAAGTGAGAAAGATGTTCAAACAGGGAGTAGAGGCAGCAGCCTGATATGGGATTTTGGAGCCTGAGTAAGGTGAGGATGCCATCCATGTGGTAGATATCAGGAACAGCAGCAAGAGAAGAAACTGGTCACATATAGGGAAATTGATAAAATACATTGAGGATAATGAAAACCAACTTACTGTCAGAAAAGGGAATTAAGGAAATTACTGAATGAAACCTATTACAGTGTTAGACTAGAACTGGACATATCAAAGTGAACTCATGGTTTGAAATAAATATGTAGATAGAGTTAAAATAGTGATATAAATGCAGGTGTGCATGTTTACACATACATATATACCCTACCTCTGTCCAGTGAGAGGACCTGGGAGCAGTGAGACACCAATAGCAATGAGTACATCTAACACCCATATTTTGACTTCTAAAGATCATTCTCTACTAAAAGAAACCAAGGCTACTGGGAGAAATCACTGATTCCAGGGCTGAGGGAAAAAATACAAGATGAGCCTTTTTAAATATAATAATACCTTCTTATACCAGAAAGAAAGAAAATGCTTAAAGAATGATGGGAATACATCAAAACGACAAAGGAAGCAGCTTGGAAGCACTGTCATAAGCTAAACAGGGAACAGCTTAAGCATCAAAATAAATGACAGCACTGAGGGGCGCCTGGGTGGCTCAGTCGGCTGGGTGTGTGACTTCAGCTCAGGTAATGATCTCATGGTTTATGCATTGGGCTTGCTGCTGTCTGTGCAGAGCCCAGTTCGGATCCTCTATCCCCCTTTCTCTCTACCCCTCCCCTGCTCACTCGCTCTCTCTCTCAAAAATGAGTAAACATCTAGGGCACCTGAGTGGCTTAGTCAGTTAAACATCTGACATTGACTCAGGTCATGATCTCGCAGTTCTCGCAGTTGAGTTTGAGCCCCATGTCAGGCTCTCTGCCGACAAATCAGAGCCTGGAGCCTGCTTCGGGTTTTGTGTCTCCCTCTCTCTCTGCCCCTCCCCTACTCTCTCAAAAATAAATAAACATTAAAAAAACATTTTAATGAATAAACATTTAAAAAATAAATATAGTATCCAAAATCTATAGAGAACTTAAACTCAACACCCAAAAAAACAAATAACCCAGTGAAGAAATGGGCAAAAGACATGAACAGGCACTTTTCCAAAGAAGATATCCAGATGGCCAACAGACACATGAAAAAATGCTCAACATCACTCATCATCACGGAAATACAAATCAAAACCACAATGAGATACCACCTCATACCGTCAGAATGGCTAACATTAACAACAATCGATGTTGGTGAGGATGCAGATAAAGAGGAACCCTTTTGCACTGCTGGTAGGAATGCAAACTGGTACAGCCTCTCTGGAAAACAGTATGGAGGCTCCTCAAAAAATTAAAAATAGAACTACCCTGCGACCCAGCAATTGCACTACTAGGTATTTATCCAAAGGATACAGGTGTGCTGTTTTGAAGGGGCACATGCACCCCAATGTTTACAGCAGTGCTATCAACAATAGCCAAAGTATGGCAAGAGCCCAAATGTCCATCAACAGATGAATGGATAAAGAAGATGTGGTATATATATATAGAATATAGTACTCAGCAATCAAAAAGAATGAAATCTTACCATTTGCAACAACATGGATGGAACTAGAGTGAGGGTATTATGCTAAACAAAATTGGTCAGTCACAGAAAGACAAGTATCATATGACTTCACTCATATGTAGAATTTAAGATACAAAACAGATGAACATAAGGGAAGGGAAGCAAAAATAATATAAAAACAGGGAAGGGGACAAAATGTAAGAGACTCTTAAATATAGAGGACAAATTGAGGGTTGCTGGAGAGGTTGTAGGTGGGAGGATGGGCTAAATGGGCAAGGGGCATTAAGGAGAATACTTGTTGGGATAAGCAATGGGTGTTACATGTAGGGGATGAATCATTGGATTACTCCTGAAATCATTATACTATATGCTAACGAACTTGGATGCAAATTTTAAAAAATTAAAAATAAAAATAAAAATAGATAAAAATAAATGATAGTAATGAACTATAGCCCATCAAATAAAACAGGGTTTCATAAGCCCATTCTGTTACAAATAAATGGACTGAAAATCTGATGAAAAAAATAGGATAGTTACCTAGTTCCAAAGTCTCTTTCCATAAAATATTTACTACAAAAGAAAAAAATTTTTAAAAGAAGAAACTGGCAGATGCCACCTTAATGAAGTAAACAAAATGATAAGACAAATAAAAATCATGTGTCACCCGATAGGAGGCAATGAGTAAAACAGAGCATAACTTTTGTGGGATTTCTGCCAAAAATACATAACCTGGATCCAATCATGAGGAAAAATCAAATAAACCCAAATTGAGGGAGCATTCCACAAAATAACTAGCTTATCATGTTCAAAAGTGCCATAGTTATGAGAGTCAAAGAAAGACTAATGAACTGTTGTACACTGAAGGAGACTAAAGAGACATGACAACTAAATTCAATGTGTGATTCTAGATTCGATCGTTTTTGCTATAAAGAACATTACTGGAACAGGTAGCAAAGTTTGAATGGGGTCTGAGAGTTAGATCTGTAATTATACTCTGTAAATTTCTGAATGGTTTTATTATAGTTATGTAGCATGTCCTTATTTGTAAAAAATACACACGAAAGCATTTAGTGATGTGACAACTTATACTCAAATGATTCAGGAAAAAATTTCATTTGTTTCATTTGAAACTCTTCTGTAATTCTGAGATTGATTCAAAATAAAATGTTGACAGAAAGAGAAAGGACTGCATTGGTAGTTATCAAACACTAAAGATAAAAGATACTGATATTATGCATGTATATATATATATGCATGTTTATCAACATATACACCCCAATTAGGGTAACTACCTTTTTTTTTTAATGTTTATTTTTGAGAGAGAGAAACAGAGACAGAGTGCAAGTGGGGGAGGAGCAGAGAGAGAGAGACAGAGGCACAGGATCTGAAATAGGCTCTAGGCTCTGAACTGTCAGCACAGAGCCCGATGCAGGGCTCGAACCCACAAGCCATGAGTGAGATCATGACTTGAGCTAAAGTGAGACGCTTAATGGACTAAGCCACCCAGACACTCCAAGGGTAACCATCTTCTCTTGAGAAAGAGTGTATTAGTTTTCTGTGTCTGCTGTAACAAATTACCACATACTTGGTGGCTTAAAACAACATCAATTTATTATTTTACAGTTCTGTAGTTCAGAAGTCTGAAATGGGTCTCACTGAGCCAAAATCAAGGGGTCAGTGGGAATATGTTCTGTTCCGGAGGCTCAAGCTTGTCCTTTCCAGCTTCTAGAGGCTGCTTACATTCCTTAGCTCATGCCTCTCCTCTCCCATCCTCAAAGCCAGCAACAGTAGATTGAGTTCTCACATGGTATCACTCTGACCTCTTCTTCTGCCTTCCTCTTACACATTTAGGGTCCCTTGTGATTAATACTGGGACCAACATGAACAATCCAGGATAATCTCCCTATCTTAAAGTCAACTGATTAGCAACCTTAATTCCATCAGTCGCCCTAATTCCCATGTAATTTAACATATTCACAGGTTTTTGGAATTGGGGAATGGGGGGGTGTTTATTCTGCCTACCCTAAAGAGTTTCCTTTATCCTGAGATTATATCCTTGCTATTTGTGGCATTTCTTTCTTTTATAAAATGATGGTGTTGTGATGATCCTTTTTTTTTTTTTTTAAGTTTATTTATTTTGAGAGAGACACAGAGACAGAGAATCCCAAGCAGGCTCCACACTGTCAACATGGAGCCCAACACAGGGCTCATGAGATCATGACCTAAGCCAAAATCAAGAGTAGGAGGCTTAACCAACTGAGCCACGCAAGTGCCCCATTATGATTGTTTTTAAAGTACTGGTATGTAGAGGAAAAAAAAAAAACTTGCTAATCCCATGAATCCTATGTAGTACAAAATCCTAGGTAGTACACAAAATCTTGTGACATTTTTTATTGATTCCTCAAATGAAAGTCTGAAAACAAACATTCTGTTCATACAAAGATACCATATCCTTGACAAAAGATTTGTATTTTTCAGAATATAAGGAACAAATCAGTTTAAAAAAAAATGACCAAGGCTTGAATAGACACTTTACAAAAGAGTATATTTAAAGAGCCAATAAACCTAAAAAGGTGCTTGATTACAGTAGTCCCTAAGGAAATGCAAATTAAAGCACTGAGATAGTACCATTCATCTACTAGTATGGCTAAAATGAAAAAGACAGACAACAAGTGAGTGTTACAAGACCACGAAGCAACTGGAATTCTCATACGCTGCTGTTCGAAGTGTGATATGGAAAAGAATTTCATCGTACTTATGAAAGCTAAACATTTTCATAGTCTATGACCCAGCAATCCCACTCCTAGATATATACTCAACAAAGATATGCACATAGGTTCAAGAAAAGACATGTATAAGATTATTCATAATAGCACAATTCACAATAGTCAAAAATTGGAAATAACCCAAATGTACATCAACAGTAGAATGGCTAAAAATACGAAGTAGAGTCACACATTGGAATACTACACAGCAGTAAGAATGAACACGCTACACCTAACAAAAACACCTGAATGAATCGTCTTACAAACAATGTGGGACAAAAGAAGCCAGACACTTAGAATATATACTGGAATGATTCCATTTATATGAGGTTAAATACAAATAAAGGTAAAACTAATCTTTAGATATTAGATAATGCTTACACAGAAGTGATCACTGAGGTGCCTGGGTGACTCTTGATTTCGGCTCAGGTCATGATCTCATGGTTTGTGAGTTCAATCTCCTCAGTGGGCTCTGCACTGTCAGCGCACTTGGGATTCTCTCTCTCTCCCTCTCTCTTCACCTTCCTTGCTCACTCTCTCTCAAAATAAATAAACTTAAGAAAGAGAGAAAGAGAGAAAGAGAAAAAGAGAAAGAGAATGAGAGAAGGAAAGAAAGAAAGAAAAAGAGAGAGAGAGAGAGAGAGAAAGAAAGAGAGAAAGAAAGAAAGAAAGAAAGAAAGAAAGAAAGAAAGAAAGAAAGAAAGAAAGAAAGAAAGAAAGAAAGAAAAAGAAAGAAAAAACAAGTGATCAGGGCACCCAGGTGGCTCAGTTGGTTAAGCGTCCGACTCCGGCTCAGGTAGGTCACGATCTCGTGGTTTGTGAGTTAGAGGCCCTCATTGGGCTCTCTGTTGTAAGCACAGAGCCCGCTTCAGATCCTCTGTCTCCCTCTCTCTCTGTGCCCCTCCCCTGCCTGCGCTATTTCTCTCTCTCAAAAATAGATAAACAAACAAAAATGTTTTAAGTGATCAGGGTAAAAACTGAATGAGCTATTTATGATTTATGTGCTTTTTTATATAATTACTTCTCGAAAAAGCTTACACAGACACATACACAAAGTACACCAGAATATTATTTTTCAATATAATTCAATCCAAACTCCCCAGTACTCAGTATTTCTTTTCTTTCTTGTCTGCTATGCACCTATGTTCAAGTCGTATCTATCTACTCTACCTGTGCCTGCCCATCTCCTGATTTTCTAACCTTTACCCAAACTACTCCCTCCTCTTCCTGGAATTACCCACCTCAAAAACAAGTCTATCAAAACCTATCTATTCTAAAGATCCAATATGAAGCTATCTTCTCCCACAAAGTCCAAAGATCTCTCCAGTTAAAACTGATTTCCCCTCCGTTAACTTCTGTAACACTCTGTGCCCCTATTTTGGCACTTACTGGTGTGCCTTAAGAGGTATTTATAAATGCCTATCTTCTCAATAGACTGTGAAGTTCTAGAGGAGACAGAAGTTTTATTTAATTTTGTATCTTCATCCCCTCCTGCCCCCGTAACCACCTCCCTCCATATGTAACACAATGCTTTGCAACTCAGTTTATGTTCACATTTTTATCAAATCACATTTCATGCCAACTATCATGGCTTCGTTTTCAGCTGTCAACCCACTGAATATGCCAAGTATTATTTAAAAGGAAAACACAGTGCTCCAGCACAATTTAGGAACACACAGTCCTAAATTCCCAATGAAAATCTTGGATACATAGGAGTTTAACAGTATAAATTATCAATTAATACATAATACATGGCAATTTACAATTTAAAATGAACTGAGAAGGAGAAAAAAAGAGAACGTTTTTAGGAAGGTAAAACTAATAACAGCCCATTTTCCAGTTAAGAAAATGAGCTTGGCTACACTGCAGTCCATGATCAAGTGCAGGTCTTAATTTGAGGCACTTGTTTTATAAGTATATGCACTCAGTATACTAAACTTAAATTTCTTATTAAAAACAATACACATTCGCTGTAGAATCTAGAAAACACTAAAGAATGCAAAGAAAATCACCCAAGTAATGTTTTTGTGTGTATGTTTACTAGTACATTTTCAGATGTCACTAAATATTTTGAAATATTTGAAATAATCCAATAATTCACAACCACATTAACAACTTAGTGCTAATGTGTTAGTTCCCAAGTACAAGGATTTGTGCATCTGAGCAGCAAAAGTATTATCCACATGCTATAATACCTGGAGGTCTATTTCTATGACTTTTCAGTGAAAGCCTGAAATTCCCCCAGACATCTGAAAATACCAGTACCATATCTTTGCAGCCTCAAGTTTAGGTGCAGAGAAGGGATTTAAGAGCTCTAACCCTGCTACCAAGGGAGTTGTTAAAGCATTATGTATGACCTTGATTCAAATTCTGTTACAGTTCAAATTCTGTTACAAATGCCACTGGAATGACATCAACTTTATCCTCCCCAAGGACTGAAGAATAGCTTGTAATAGTGATGAACTTTTCAGGGCATATCTGTGGATTAAAGTCAAGATTCTAACTATTTCTTAAGTTTTTTTTTTTTTAATGTTTATTTATCTTTGAGACAGAGAGAGACAGAGCACGAATGGGGGAGGGTTAGAGAGAGAGGGAGACACAGAATGTGAAGTAGGCTCCAGGCTCCGAGCTGTCAGCACAGAGCCAGACGCAGGGCTCGAACTCACGGACCGTGAGATCATGACCTGAGCCAAAGTCAGAAGCTCAACCGACTGAGCCACCCAGGCACCCCTCTAACTATTTCTTTATGCTCTTTTTTAATTGTACATAACATTATGCAAAGGCACCTGTTATATTAAATAGTGATTCTGAAAGTATCCAACCAGAAAGTGTTGATCAGTAACCAAAGTGAGAAAGTGCTAGTCAGGACAGCATAACAATGAAGAGCAGAAAGAAAGCACAATAGCTGTCATAGTAAACATTTTATCACTCTTCTATAAATCAAGTGTACTAGAGTACAGACTATTGTTATTGAAGTGCATTATTGGGCAAGTTTCTCCCTCCCCCGTGCCTTCTACGGGCAGAGTATATTTTCCTGCCCTTTGACTCTGGGCTTGCCCATGTGACTTGCTTTGGTTAATGGAATACTGGCAGGTGTGATACAACCAATGACTGAAAGGTACTTGAATAATTGGGCTTGCTCTCTTGTGCCTTTGCTGTAGTAATGAGAAGAGCTTTGCCTGAGAAGTCACCATTTCTTTAGTCTGAGCCCCAGAATTTCATGTTAACAGTCCTCAGTGAGCAGCAATGTCCAGAGTCACCCAGCTAAGCCCAGCCTATACCATCCAATATTCAGCAAATCCACATATTCATGAGAATAAATGTCTACCATTGTGTGTGATGGTATTTTGTGGGTTTTATTACTCAGCAACAGCTAACTGATACAGTAATGCTGTGACTAAACTATAAAGTCTTACTCCACTTCCTCAGTAATTCAAATGATTAGAAAATCTATAGATAAGTCTGGACAGTAACTCTTCCACTCCAGCTATCATGTGACTAGCAAAGAAATATGCCATTATATTCCATTGTTTCTCTGCTCTTCAAAGATTAAAAATAGTGTAAGTCAGGGTTGAGTCAGACTGCATGGATTTGATGTCAGGCTCCTTGCTAGCAGAGTGACTTTGTACAAGTTACTTAACCTCTCTGGAATGAGTCTTCTTATCTGAAAATGGAAATAGTACTGAATCTATTATTGGGAGGATTAAATGAAATAATATCTATAAAGAATTTAGGGACATAGGGCTGGCTCAGTCAGAAGAGCATTCGACTCTTGATCTTAAGGTGGTGATTTCGAGCCCATTAGGCACAGAGATTAAAATAAACTTAAAAAAAAAAAAAGAATTTAGAACAGCACATAGTAAACAATAAGTAAATGATAGTTGTTAGCTATTCATGGCTAACTATATTTTTAAAAACACACAAAATTAAAAAAAAACACAACTCGCCCACTTCTACTGTGGTTACCCCATTACTGACAGAGTCAAGTCAGGTAAGATCATAGCTTGGGAATAAGAAGGCAAGTATATCCTGGGGCACCTGAGTGGCTCAGTCAGTTGAGTGTCCGACTTCAGCTCAGGTCATGATCTCACGGTTCGTGGGTTTGAGCCCTGCATTAGGATCTGCGCTGATAGCTCAGAACCTGGAGACTGCTTCGGATTATGTCTCTCCCTCTCTGCCCCTCCCCTGCTCACATTCTGTCTCTCCCTCTCTCTCAAAAATAAACAAACATCAAAAAAATTTTTTTTAATATTGCTACAAAGTAAATGGTATTTTAAAACACTTCAATAGCACCAAGATTTCCTTTTTCTTTCTTCGTTTTAATTGTGATGCCATTTACCATAAAATAATCTTTTCTATATGTGATCAAGATCTTATACATATATATCCCATCTTCCTTTAGCAATGGAAAAAAATTCTTATCTGCTTCCTCTTTCAGGATTTAAACACTATATAAATAATATACAATAATAAGTGCTCTCTTTTTTAAGTTTACTTATTTTGAGAGAGAGAGTGCATGCGAGAGGGGGAATGGCAGAGAGAGAGGGAGGAAGAGAATCCCAAGCAGGCTCTGCACCATCAGTGCAGAACGGGACACGGGGTTCTCACGAGATCATGACCTGAGCCAAAATCCAGAGTGGAAGGCTCAACTGACTGAGCCTCCCAGGCACCCTATCAGAAATTTTTTATTGCTAAATTAGAAAATGAACTTTAAAAAGAGACCACTTATTATCTGGGGCATCTGGGTGGCTCAGGCAGTTAAGCCTCCAACTCTGGATACCTGCTCAGGTCATGATCTCATAGTTCATGATATCAAGACCCCCGGATGGCATGGAGCCTGTTTGAGATTCTCTCCCTCTCTCTCTCTCAAAATAAATAAACTTAAAAAAAAATTTTTCTGACAATCTTTCAAAACAGAATTTTCACTTTACAACTAATAATTCACATCTGGGCCACCTCAGTGGCTCAGTCCATTAAGTGACAAGATCTTCACTTCAGCTCAGATCATGATCTCACAGGGTTCGTGAGTTCTAGCCCTGCCTCTGGCTCTGCACTGACAGAGCAGAGCCTACTTGAAATACTCTCTCTCCCTCTCTCTGCCCCTCCCCCATGCTCTCTCTCTCTAAATAAAACTTAAAAAAATAATTCACTTCCAGTAATACACATGTAATGTACATCACAAACATGAACTCAAAAAATTAGCACAAAGAATTACCACTAATTCATAATTTCATACCCTAATACCTATATGAGTATCCAAAAAAAGAAACTGAAGGCTAATTTAAATTGAAAACAAGTAAAAGACACACAGAAACTCCGACAACTAAACTAAGAACTAGTTTCAAATGTTCACCCAACCAGCTGGTAATCAATCTCACTGACTTAAGGAAAAGCCCATCACAGTGAAAAAAATCTGAGTATTTTAAAATGCAATTTCTTGCTTTTAGATACATATGCTTCTCAAGCAAATAAGAAGTTACTGAATCATATAATTCACCCGGTATTATCTCTGCAGTAATGTTATTAAGGCAAGGCATGCAGGAGATGTCAGTTCCTTAAGAAGTTAACCTCAAAAGACGATGCTTCCAAAGCAAACCTAGTGTTTTTATTCACAAATTTGGCTGATCCCATTTGTATTTTTAGCTTGAACATCCAACTAGAATAGCATCCCTGGTAGCCAGTCTCAAAAGGGCATGGCCCCCAGCAATTTCCCTGTTTACGCACCTCATTCTTCCGGTCTCCAGGCAGAGATTATTTCCCCTCCCTCTGACTCTGGGCTGGCCTTGACTATCTTTGACCAAGAGTGACATTCTCAGACTTCCAATCCAAGGACTTAAAAGAACTGGCTGATTGCCTTCTACTTCCAATCTCTTAAAATGTTCCTTCTTAGAATCCAGGCACCATGCTTAACTAAATCCAAAGACCACGTGGAGAAAGTAGGCCCACATAAAATAGGACTGAAGGCCTTCAGGGCTAACTGAACTCAGGCAATGGTCAGCCATGTGAGTGTGGCCATTCTGAACATTCCAGCTATCCTGGCGCTCCAGCCAACACCAGGTGAAAAAGAAAACCCATCATCAACCACAAATTTGAGAGAAATAATAAGTTGGTTTTTTAAGCTACTAAGTTGTGGGGTGGTCTGTTACCACAAATTATCTTTTATACTGTTTAACTTAGCTATCAATTCTATAAAAAATATTTTATATGCCCCAAAATTATATCATCCAAGTTCAAATGTTTCCCCAGATCTAATATTCTGGGACTCATTTATCCTGTCCATTTTTTAAAATAAACTTCAAATCCAGCCCTCAACTCATCTTTCCATCCACTGTGTATATTTTTTTAATATCTCAGAAAATGGTGCCTACATTCCCTCAATCATTTTCATTTCTCTTCTCAGACCCTCTTCCAGTTCCCATTTATCTATTCTGAATTATAATTTTGTTGACCAAGTATTAAGAAGGTACTTGAGGACCTGCTAAAGCTGAATGAGATATTAGCATACAGGTTATTCAATGTATACTACTGCTTTAATGTCATTTGTTTCTGAAAGTTAAACATTCTGCTTAAACTATTTTTTGACAAGTATCCAAGGGTAAACTTTAAGTCTAGACTATGTGTAAATTATGGCCAACTCTGAATTAGCAGTCTTGTTAATAAGACTTTACTGTAAAATTCCTAATCAAAGCACTACATTAATGTTGTAATAAGCAAAAATCATGAAAGAGAGTATTTCATGTTGGCATATTAAATAAATTTTACATTTTCTTAAACCATGGAAATCAGGGCATCTGTATAAAATTGCCATTCACAATTCTCAATTGAGGGAAGGAATAAGACCCAAACAATCCAAAAACTATATAAAAATTTCAATTTGATTAAAAGGATCATTCTTCCATGTGGATTGTGCACTAATGACTTGGTACAAGCACAAATAAAAGTTCTTCCTAGCTCAAAACTGACTGAGTAAAGAGACGTGTTTTAGCAGGGTAAATGGGACCAAAGGCAAGTTGTGACTTACTCAGATTCATAATAAGACTGTGACTGGGCTGAAAAATACGAAATTTCTAACTCTCCATTCTCTGCTTCGGTTATTTAGGCGTCATTCTTGGTGACGCCCTTCCAGTTGGTCTTTTCTCAAACAGCAGCAGCCAAAATAGCAGGCAAGGTCAAAAATGAAAGTAACTAAAATTAAAGAAAAAATTGGCTTCTCCATATGAAAACTGACTCAATATTTAATAATGTGTGGTGCCCTAAAAGCTGCAAACTACTACATGGCCATCTCCAGATCCACTTTAACTCAATCGGGAGACCATTATCGAAACATTAACTCACTGGTACAAAGCAAAAATCAAGTAGTTGAGAATGTTCCTAGGCTGAGGTCTAATGAAGAGTAAAGAAGATGATCTCATAATGTCTTTATGATCTATAAATCACATTATTCCCTAAATCTGACACAAGTGTCAAGATCAGGATTCCTCTAAGTAGGAAAACAAAAATAAGCATCTACCAATTTTCTAACTAAAATCCAGAAGCTGACATACAGGTTATTAAGCACAGAGATTATTTAATATAAAGTAAAATATAAAGCAACTTCCTGTTATTTCTAAAATCCAAAAAATTTTAATATTTTAGAATTTCAACAGTGGCAGAAACTCAAGAACCTTCCCTCAGGCCTAATGGCATTTTGTTAATGATACACTTGAACTTTAGGTAGGTGATTTTGAAAGCACTAAGTTTTAGTAAATTTGACCAGTCTCTGGAAAAGTATTCTTATAAATGGGGCAGTTTAAAGCCTAATTTCAATTAGAATAGTGTCCAGGTTTATTTAGATTTGCTTTGGTATTTCAGGCAGAAACAAAATAACTATCAAAGAAATGAGATTTGGAATGAGAGGTTACAATTACTTCTGAAAAAGGACTCCACCGCAAATACTATCAGTATCCCTAAGGCCATCTGTTAAGATAGCAATCTATGCATTCCATCATTCTTTAGCAGTAACCACGAAGTCTGGTTTTACACCTAGGATATACAAGAAGCATCAGATTAAAGGCATCAAATATCAGCCTATACAAATTTGCCAAACAAGCACAGCCAAAGAAAAGCATGATACAAAGTTAAAGAACTAGGCTCCAAAGGATTTAAATACCCCCAACAAATTCCAATCCAAGTTCATACAGTGCTTCAACCTAAAACTGATAAGTAAACACCAATTCTGACATCTATTCCACTAATTACATCTCCTCTTTATCTCCTGAGTTTCTCCACTGATCTCATCACTTCTTAGGAGCCCTGCGATTGTAATCTCCATGGCCTTTCCTTCCCCAGAAAGTGATACCGCACCAGGCCCCCATGTTTTACTGTCTTGACAATTAAGCACTATGGTTTATTTTACTCTGTTAGATACTAATTTCCCCCCAATCTCCTGTACCTGTTTCCCTGACAGGCCAATCTCTTGTGTTTTATCACCTCATCCTAGCTACAATAATTAGCCTCTCCTTTCAAAATAGGGTATGTATCCCTTTTTGCGACATTTGTAATTCTGACTCACCATCAACACCCCCTTCCTGTCCTATAGACTATCACCACAACCCTAGGTCTCCATCCCTAGCCCTCATCCTCGTGAGGATGGCCTCTTCCTTTCCAGAGTTTGTCAACACCAGTCTGGCCAAGCTGGGATCGTACCCTGAAGGCAAAGGCTCTCTCCCCTCCCCGCACCACCACCACCCCCACCCACCTTCTACAAAACAAGTCTCCCACCTGCCCTGGCTTTCTCTCCTCCACCCTTAGATCCATCTGCATCCCGTCATGCCGGTTCCCCCCATGCCCCCCCCCCCCCCGCCTCATTGCTCTCCTTCCACTATCCCTCGCTCCCCTTCCCCACTCCTGAACGAACCTCCTCTCCTGGGCCTTACCCGAAACCCTGACACCGAGAAGGCCCTGCCAGCAGCCTCACGGCGTATCTCCTCCGGGCTTCCTCGGCTCTTCAGTAACTGTCCCCACGCCCCTTTCCCTCCAGGGCCCCGCGCGCCTCCCAGAGCCCCCTCCCTGATTAAGCTCCCGCTGTCACTTGGCCTCTCATCCACAAGATGGCGGAGCTGTTGCCCCCACCCCCGGGTCCTCTCCGCAACCCCCTCCCGCCTCCCTGGAGCTCTCCCGTCCCGTCCCTTCAGCTGCCCCCGCCGCGGGCCTCGGCCCAGGGTCCTGCTGCCCCCTCCTCCCGCAGACGGGCGGCCCAGGCCCGAGCCTCAGCGACGCCGCCAACGCCACCGCCTCCACAGTACCCCGGCCTGCGCCTTCTCCTCACCATAAACTTGAGCGCTTTTTCCTGCAGGACCGCCTCGGCTGGGTCCATAATCGCCGGGGGCCACTGGGTCTGCACTCCGCCGGGGCCGCCCCCTTGGTGCCAGGCCGCAGCCAACGCAGCTCCCGGATCCGCCTCCTCTTCCTTCCCCCGCCCTCTCTTACCTCTCAGGCTCCGGCAGGGGGCCAACGAGGACCCACTGTTCCGTGCACATGCGTGAGCCCACTGGCTCACGGGATTTGTAGTGCCGGAGTTTCCCGCGGCAAAAAGCGAGGCCTAGTCGCGAACCGCAACTCCCGCGGTTCACTGCGGCACGGTCGCGGCGGCCAAAAGGCAAATCTAGACAACTCGCCATCAAGTAGAGAAAACAGGCTGATGGGAATCGTAGTTTACAGCCTCTACGGATGGGAAACGGGAGGGGGCACGGGTGTCTCCGTGGTTACCGAGCGACGCCAGTGGCGGCTCGCCTGGCATTTGATATCAAGATGGCGACGATTGCCTCACCTGTAGCCTAAACGCTAGGAAAAACTGAGAAGACTCAGAGGTCTTGGCAGCACCTCACGGACCCGTGCACATTTCAAGGTCCTTCTAACCTATCACCCCACACTTCCCCTGAGCACTTTATCCTACCCCCACAAGAAGTCAGGGTCAGAGAGAACTCACCTCAGGAAATGTTTGAGTGTTTAGTACTCAGAAGGCATTGCCTGTTACTGCTAACCCCGGGATTTAAGCCTGCATTAAGGGTCAAAAAGTGCTTACAAAATGCCTTCAGTGGTGGGGTATAATGGCCATCGAGCAAACAAAGCTTGTAAGTATTTAGTTTGTCCTGGAAAGGGACAGTATGATTTTAGATTGTGTCTACCTCAGTGGAAAAAATACTAGGGTTGAGCTAGAAGTGATATGCTAGTATAGAATACCCGGACTGATAAAATAAGTGAATTAGGAAAATGCCTTTCCACTTACAGAAAAAATTTCCATTGTAAACTATTTTATTCATCTGTTCAACAATAAGTCCATAACTGTGTCCAGACATCATCCTAAGAAGTGGGGATTCATTGGTGGACATAATAGACCCAGTTTTGTGGAGCTCCCATGTATGGTATGTTGATATGGTATTCCTCCTCGTCTCTCTGTCCACAGAACTCAGCACGATACTTAATACACAATAGGCTTTCAGTTAACAAAAAGTTTTACTCTTGAATTAAAGTTCTACACAACTGCAAAATGGAGAAAACTTAAAAATTCATTCACACGGAAACGACCTGGAAGTTTTCATCGGACTAGGGCAGCATGTGACACAGTTGCCAGAAATGCTTAAGGAGTTCTAGGCAGCTTGAAGCATAGTGTCCGGGGGATAGAGGCTCGTGGTCTTTGTCTTGAAGCAATCAGACCACACCTAGAATACTGCGTTCAGTTATGGGCGCCGTGTGCTACAAAACATCATATGCAGCAGCATGGACAAGGCCAGGCTGACCAAGGGAGAAAACATTGGTAGATGCTTAGTGTGAAAAAAATAAGAGCACTTAGGAATAACACAACAACTAAATTCAAGTGTTTGAAAGTATCAAAAGGCATATGACAATAATAACAGCTAGCACTTTATTAGCTCTTTGCGCCGGGCTTTGTACTAGGAATTTTATACTCGTAATTTCTAATATTCATAGTAACGCTGCAAAATAGGCATTATTACCCCTAATTTACCGATGAAGAGACTGATAGGAGATAAATAACTTGCACAAGTGTTACAGCAAATTACATTGTCAGAATTCTAACCCAGGTCCTCCTGACTCCAAGGTCTGTGCTATATTCCCTGAACCACACTGCAGACGCATAGGACTCAGACTCAGAGCTTTGTACTAATCAGAACTGTGCTGACAGAGGAATGGGCCACCCCATTCCTGAAAACACGTAGAGGCAGGATGACTATCTGGGCACGTCTAGAGGGTTTCAGTTTGGGTGGGAGGTTAAGATCTTTTAAGCGCTAATATTCTATTCTGTTGAGAAATCATTCGTTGTACTTTGTTATCCATAAAGGAGTATGAAAAGACTGCGAGATGAGGCTGGCAGTCAGTGATAGTCCTCACTCTGTTCAGCCATGTAAAGTTAAGGATCAGTAAAACAAACCCAAGGAGTTTTTGCTTGAAAACACAACGAGCTAGACAGTTCATATGCATATGGATTGAAGCTGGCAGGGACTGGGTACAGAGAGGGTAAATCTTTTCTTGAAAATTGACTGCTCATGATCAGTCAAACCGAGAAATCCAAGTATACACGACCTTTATTTTGAAGCCTCTCATATCCAACATAGTTTAGGACTAGTCATTGGACTGGATGTTAAGAAGCCTGGTTCTAGCCCATTCTTTCTCCAGTTAATTTGTTGACTGGGCAATTAACTGAACCTCTCTGCTCCTTTCTCTTGTCATCTAGAAGACAAAGATCTCTGCCAACTCTAAAATGGGTGCACTTATGGGCCTACTTATGGTGCAGTTGCTCAAGGAGAACACTGAATCATTAGAACCTTTTAAAGCTCCACTTTACCGAAAAATTAGATTTCCAGTATAAGAAATCACACCTACTACTGGACTTAATTTCTTCCCCAACCTCCTGGTTTAAGACCTCAGAGTACTCTTTGACTCATCCTGGTCTATTAGTGTCTGTATTCAGCCAGTAATCTATCAAAATGTCTTTTCCAGCCTCTACCTCCAATGTTAGTCTATTCCAGACTATCACCATCTCATTTGCTTAGTTCGCTATATTCACCCCCAATCTAGTCCTCTGACTCAAGTCTCTTATTCCATCTCATATGATACTGTCTTTTAGACTTCACTTTCATCCCAGTTCTTCCCTGCTCAATCCTTTTCTGCCTCTCTTGTCTCTGTCATCTTTGTTTAAATTCCTTTGTCTGGCTTTCCAGAACTTCACAATCTTATCCAGTCCCCTCTCCCACCTCACTCCCCACTTTGCTTTGATATGCCCCTCTGCTCCAATCAGACATTTCTCCTACACACCTGTTCAGTATACTCCTGCCTCCTGGCCTTGGCTTGTGGTAATCATTTCAGACTTCTACAAGTCTTCCCTTTCTCCCTCTTTCCTACTCATCTTTCAAGGTCTGGTTTAAATCCTAGTTTTAAAAATAGTTGTCTTGTTAATTGTTCTCTTCTAGCACATAGCTTGGTCCCTTTTCCCTTCCCCCATAGACAATTTTTATCTTTTTTTTTTTTGTATGGTTCTTGAAAAATAGATATTCATGTGCTACATTTAAAATTTTTTTTTTAATGTTTATTTCTTTTTGAGAGACAGGGAGTGAGTGGGGGAGAGGCAGAAAGGAAGAGAGACACAGAATCCAAAGCAGGCTTCGGGCTCCACGCTGTCAGCACAAAGCCCGATGTGGGGCTCGAACCCACAAACCGTGAGATCATGACCTGAGCCGAAGTCAGATGCTCAACCAACTGAGCCACCCAGGCACCCTTCATGCACTACATTTTTAATTCTATTACATACTGTTTATATATGTCATTATATGTTATAATATATAGGTAATATTGTTTTATATATCTCATTATGTTTCATACTTTTTTCACCCAGTGCCTATGGTTTTCAGATCCATTTATGTTGCTATGTGTACATCTAACCTGTTGCTTCTAAATGCTGCATAGTAGGATCAAAAATAATGAAATCTTTCCATTTGCAACAATGTGGATGGAACTAGAGGGTATTATACTAAGCAAAATCAGTCAGAGAAAGACAAATATCATATGATTTCACTCATGTGTGGAATTTAAGAAACAAAACAGATGAACATAGGGGAAGGGAAGCAAAAACAAGATAAAAACAGAGAGGGAGGGGCGCCTGGGTGGCGCAGTCGGTTAAGCGTCCGACTTCAGCCAGGTCATGATCTCGCGGTCCGTGAGTTCGAGCCCCGCGTCGGGCTCTGGGCTCATGGCTCAGAGCCTGGAACCTGTTTCCGATTCTGTGTCTCCCTCTCTCTCTGCCCCTCGCCCGTTCATGCTCTGTCTCTCTCTGTCCCAAAAATAAATAAACGTTGAAAAAAAAATTAAAAAAAAAAAAACAGAGAGGGAGACAAACCATAAGAGACTCTTAAATATGAAAACAAACTAAGGGTTGCTGGCGGGGTGTTGGATGGGGGGAGATGGGCTAAACTGGGGGTGGGCATTAAGGAGGGCACTTGTTGGGATGAGCACTGGGTGTTATCTGTAAGTGATGAATCACTAAATTCTATTCCTGAAATCATTATTACACTATATGTTAACTAACTTGGATTTAAATTTAAAAAATAAGAATAAGGAAAATAAACAAATTAACTAATTAATCCTGCATAGTACCCTGATGTTGTCTATCCCTCACGTTTTATCTATCCACTCTCCCAGCAAAGCCTACAGTTCCCAGTCACTGCCAACAACGCTGCAGTGATCAACCTCCTACATACCCCCTGAGTAAGAATATCTTTGGGAATGCCTACCTAAGCTCATACTTGCTGGTTCATAGCTATTAAGGACACTTAATTGGACTATTTAGTGCTAAACTGAGGTACAGAAAGACCAGAAGAGTCTACACTTCCATCACACTATTCTACCACAGTTGGCATTATCCAGCTTTCTACCATTTTTCCCCAGTCTATACGTTTTACCTTCTTTTTTTTTTTTTAATATTTGTTTATTTTCGGAAGAGTATAGGCAGGGGAGGGACAGATAGAGGGGGACAGAGGATCCAAAGCGAGCTCTGCACTGACAGGCTGACAGCAGTGAGCCTGATGTGGGGCCCAAAATCATGAACAGCAAGATCATGACCTGCGCCGAAGTTGGACACTCACCTGGCTGAGCCACCCAGCTGCCCCTTTACCCTCTTTAAGAAAGTGCACAAGGATCATGCCCTTCTCTAAGCACGCTGTTCTGTTCTTCTAACCCTTATCCCCGTAATGTGTAATCGTAACACATAGCAGGCTGGAGCCAGAAATAGTCCACATGTGCCTTCACTTTTTTCTCATTCCATGGCATTCTCTTCTCCTATACCCAGTAGGGGTCTCAGCCCTGATTACACTTATGAGTCGTTTGAGGGGCTTTATAAAAAATATCAGTGTCTAAGCTCTACTCCCCAGGTATTCTGATTTGATAGATGTCCTCGGCAATGGTAATTGTAAAAAGGTCCCCAGGTGGTTCTAATCTGTAACCAGATTTGGAAGCACTGCCTTGGAGTTTAGATGCCCAGTGCCTTCTTGCTGACCTCTGGCTATCCAGAGTTCCCCTCCATGCCTAACTTGTCTTCAAAACTCTAGAATTACTTCTCCTCCCATCCCCAAACCCTCTGTTTTCCGAGGATAGCCAATCTAAGCTCAAGGTTGACCAGAAGCAAAGTGATGGACTGATTAAAACCCCATCAATTATTTGATATCTGATAGGCTTAATTCTAGGGCCAAGACCTCCAGCGGAGGTAGGAAAGATTATTTGTATTTCAGTTGGCAGGAGAGACATTGTTTTAGTTATGGGCTAAAGAAAGGATCTTTCCCCCTTCCCCTCACGTCCTTATTCTCATAAAAGGTCAAGAGTGGGTGACTTCTGAAAGTTTGTTGACCCCATTCGGGTTCTATATTCTTGTACCGAAGTGGAAGGAGTCACTCTCAACAGTGATCTGTGATCCAGATTTGGTTCCCTTCACAACTGTTATCACTGTCATAGGCCTAGGCCATCCTTATCTAGATAGAGCAATCAGTCCCCTTCATGGCAGTGGGAATGGGGTGGGATGGTTGTGGGGCCACCAGACAGTGTTCCAGGAAAAGGCAACTGCATTTTTAATGGTGCATTCTGAGAACCAACACAAGGCCAGGTGACTTTAGGGGAAGAGTGGCATTAGATGAGACTGCAGACAACAATAGCATCAGACTCTATAGGCAAGCCATCATTCAGCCATCACATTTTGGTCAGGTGAACCAGCTGACATCCTTTCAAACTGGGGTCAGTACCTGTGCCCTACCAGCAATAGGATATTTTAACTTTCACCCCCCATTTATAGGTCACATTAAGGAATTTGGACTTTATCCTGAGGGCTGTAAGAGAAGAGACAACTGAAAACTTTTAAGCAGAGATGTAGCATGATCAGATTTGTAATTTTAGAAAATCATTTATGGCTGGAGGCTGGGAAAAGGATTATGAGGCTGCTGAAATCTTCCTGGGAGAGATGATGGAGGCCTGATGAGGGAGATGAACAGAAAGAAGTAAATAGATTCCAGAGATATTGAGGAGATAGAATCTGTAGGACTTGGTGATTGATTAGATATGTCATGGATGATGTCAAAGGGATGTGTCAAAGATGACTTCTAGGTATCTAGCTCAGGAAACAGGATGAATGAGGAGTGCCATTATTTGAGACAAGGAACACAGTAGAAGGAACAGGGGGTAGGAGGATAATCAGTTCTTTTTTGGACATATTGCTTTAAGGTGCCTGCGAGACGAGATTTCCACGTAGATTCAGATGTTGAGGAGGCAGCTGGATATTTGGAACCGAAGCTGGAGAAAAAAACCTGGGCGGCACATAGAGATCTGCAACATACAGGTGGTAATTGCAGCACCCTCCCTTCCCCCCGCAGAGAATGAAATCACCCAGGGCAAGTATAAGCAGTGTAAAGAGCAGCAGGTCTAGGAAAGAGTCCTGAAGATCCTTGAGATTTACAGGAAGAACGGAAGAGGAGCTGGCAAGAGCCCAAGAAGTGACCAGAGAGGCAAGAGGAAAAGCCAGCGAGTGTGGATCTCGGTGGGAGGCAGGTCCTGATACCACGGCACAGTGAGCCGAGTGCTCTCAAGGGAGAGGCAGAAGCGATAGCACAATGGTTAGAGGTAGAAGCGGAGGGTCTAAGGAAAGTGTTCATGGTTTTGTTTAAATGAAGGGAGACTTGAGTTCAAAAAAAGCTGAAGAGGTATGACAGCTAAATGTAATAAACTGGACTGATCCCTGATTGGACCATGGAACAGCACACACACACACACTGACACACAAAAGAGAAAACAGCTATCCAAGACCCTAGTGGGACAATCAGGGAAAACTGAATATAGGCTGTATATTAGATAATAGTATTATATCAGTGTTAAATTTCCTGGGTGTGAGGATTAGAAAATCAAAAAATGCCCCAGTCCTTAGGCTATATGCTAAAATATTTAGGACGAAATGTTACGATGTCTGCAACTAACTCTCAAATGGTTTAGGAGAAAACAACAAAAGTGTGTGTGTGTGTGTGTGTGTGTGTGTGTGTGTGTGCGTGCGCGCGAAGGAGAGAGGGAGGGAATTAAAGCAAATGTGGCAAAATGTTAGTAATCAATGGATCTAGGTGAAGGGTTACGGGTATTTATTGTACCTACCCATTCTTTCTTGCAACTTTTCTGAAGGTTTGAAATTTCCCAAAATAAAAGCTTAGGGAATGAAATGAAATGAGACTTGAGCATATTTAAATGCTGACGGGAAAGATCCATTAGAGAGAAAGGTTGAAGATAAAAGACAGAGAGAGAGATAATGATGGAGCCAGGTCCCGAGCAGGTAAGACAAAATGGGATCCAGATGGCAGGATTTAGCCTCCTGTGACAGGAAGGAGGAGAATAGGGATGCAAAATCAAGTTGAGCATAGAGCTAGCTGGAGGAGAAAGATCAAGAAGTCCCCTTCTGCTGGATGTTGGAAGAGGCCACTAGCAATCTTTGCCACATAAAGAAATGAGATTTTTGTATTTTCTGCTCTACTAGATTTTGTTATCCCTTTTCTTTCATTCATTAGCACAATCAAAAAGCAGCTTTTCTTAGATTAGATGAATGCTATTCTAGACCAGTGGTTCTCAGCTGGGGGCGATTTTGTTCCCCAGAAGATATTTAGCAATATTTGTACTCCAAGCCTGCACAGCAGGAGGATGCTGTAGAGGACACAGGACATCTGACCCTTTTTAAGGGTACGTTCTAGAAGTCCAGTAAAACAGTTCTGCTATACCTCATTGGTAACTGGGTGAATTGGGGCAAGTTACTTGACCTTTCTATGCCTCAATCAGTGAAATGGGGATCACAATAGTTCCTATTTCATTGCACTGCTCTGAGCATTCATAGAAAATCCTTAGAACATTACCTGGCAATAGTAAGTATTCAGTAAATGTTAGCAACTTATAGGTCTAAATTCCCATAATTTGCATATACAGTACAATCAAGGTGGGCCCAATTTACTTGCACCTTCTCCTTCCTGAACAATTTAGTCTTAAAAGCATTATGTAGGGGGCGCCTGGGTGGCTCAATCAGGTAAGCATACGATTTTGGCTCAGGTCATGATTTCATGGCTTGTGAATTTGAGCCCCATAGTGGGCTCTCTGCTGTCAGCCCAGAACCCACTTTGGATCCCTTGTCCCTTATCTCTCTGCCCCTCACCAGCTCCTTTCTATCTCTCTCTCTCTCTCTCTCTCTCAAAATAAATAAATGATCTTTAAAAAAAAAAAAAGCATTATGTAGGGCAGAATAAGTTTGATGTCTGTGCTGAGAGATGGTCTGCATGGGCCACTGGAGTCCAAGTGGCCTGGTAGGGTATCCATATGGAGGTAGAAGCTAGCAGCAGGGATGGAAGATTGGCTACATACATATATATGTACATTCCCTAGCTCCGCCCACTGCCAGGGCCTTGGAGCAGCAACACAATAGCAATGAGTACATGTAGCACCCAGATCTTAGCTTCTAAGTGCCATTCTCCACTAAAAGAAATCAATACTCCTTGGATAAATGGCTGATTCCAGGGCGGGGACAAGGAAAGTACAAGATGAGCCCAGAACATTTTGTGCCAGAACATGAGGAAGTGCTCAAAGAATCGTGGGGATATGTCAAAAGGACACATCATTTCATAGTATTTCCTCCCCAAATGCTTCATGACTTGAAAAAGAAAAAGGTAACTTCACAGTGGAGAAGCCTGGCAAACAAACCTTCAATCAACTGATCAGACCGAACATCATCAGGAATGAGGCAAATTGAAATTGTGTGTCCCAGATAGAATGCAATGAGAACAAAGAACAAAAATTACCTCCAATTCACATCCCTCCTATACTGAATAGAGCTGACTTCTGTGACCAACAAGATATGGCACAAAATCGGGGAGCCTGGGTGGCTCAAGTCAGTTCAGTGTCCAACTTCAGCTCAGGTCATGATCTCGTGGTTCGTGGGTTCAAGCCCCGTGTCGGGCTCTATGCTGATACCTCAGAGCCTGGAGCCTGCTTCGGATTCTGTGTTTTCCTCTCTCCGTGCCCCTCTCCTGGTCAAACTCTCTTTCTCTCTCTCTCAAAAATAAATAAACATTAAAAATTTTTTTAAAAAGATATTGCACAAATGATGGAGGATGATTCCCAAGGCTAGGTTATAAAAGCTCTTGTGGGGGCGCCTGGGTGGCGCAGTCGGTTAAGCGTCCGACTTCAGCCAGGTCACCATCTCGCGGTCCGTGAGTTCGAGCCCCGCGTCAGGCTCTGGGCTGATGGCTCAGAGCCTGGAGCCTGTTTCCGATTCTGTGTCTCCCTCTCTCTCTGCCCCTCCCCCATTCATGCTCTGTCTCTCTCTGTCCCAAAAATAAATAAACGTTGAAAAAAAAATTGAAAAAAAAAAAAGCTCTTGTGTTTTCTGCCTTACTCACTTGAATCACTTGGTCTAGTGGAAATAGGCTATGTTGTGAGAACTGTCAAGCAGCCCTATGGAAAGGTCCACATGGCAAGACACTGAAGGCTTCTGCCAAGAGTCAGCACCAAGTAGCTGCTAATGTGCATGGGCCATCATAGAGAGGATCCACTAGCCCCAGTCAAGCCCTCAGATGACTACGGCCCAAGCCAACATCGTGACTGTGACCTCATGAGACACTGGGTGGAAGACTCAGCTAGAGCTGTTCATCAATTCCTGACCCAAGTAAGATAATGAATGTCTGTTGTTGTTTTAAGCTCTTAAGTTTTGGGGTTATTTGTTAGGCAGCAATATATAACTAATACAGATTCTCCCATAGATAGTCCAACACCAGCACCTAACTGCAGTGATAGTATCTCATTGATTAACAGTGGTATCCTAAACAGACAAAAAGAGTATTCTCTTCGGTTATAAAAAGATACTTTATTGGGGCTCCTGAGTGCCTCAGTCGGTTGAGCATCTGGCTTCGGCTCAGGTCATGATCTCGCAGTCTGTGAGTTCGAGCCCTGCGTCGGGCTCTGTGCTGACAGCTTAGAGCCTGGAGCCTGTTTCTGATTCTGTGTCTCTCTCTCTCTCTGCTCCTCCCCTGCTCATGCTCTCTCTCTCTCTCTCTCTCTCTCTCTCCTTCAAAAATAAATAAAAACATTAAAAAAATTAAAAAGATACTTTATCTACTTGCTGCATATTTTTTCTCAGCTTGGGAGTTAATCAGCCTTTTGTACTGACAAAGCTATCTTTCCCACGATCTCTTTGCTTAGATTTATAGACTTTGACCAAGAGTATTTCCATATTTCATTTTACAGCTTTCAGCTGAAGTTGATACAGGAGGCTTTCTCCTTCACTGGCCTTTGTCCAGATCCCATCACTACCATGCCTTCAGGTTGATGGCTTCCTTTATCTGGCTGCTGTCATTTCCCAGACATTTACAGTATCTGAAGCTAGTTTTCATTTGATTTCCCTTCCCTCCCCCAAAAAAAGTCATTTGAGAAAAAGGTGATCAGGGCCAGGAATAGTTCTCTCAGTGACTATTTTTTTTTCAATGTTTTTTATTTATTTTTGGGACAGAGAGAGACAGAGCATGAACGGGGGAGGGGCAGAGAGAGAGGGAGACACAGAATCGGAAACAGGCTCCAGGCTCCGAGCCATCAGCCCAGAGCCCGACGCGGGGCTCGAACTCACGGACTGCGAGATCGTGACCTGGCTGAAGTCAGACGCTCAACCGACTGCGCCACCCAGGCGCCCCTCTCAGTGACTATTAAACACTCTCTAGATCTTTATTACCCTGTACATAGATAGATAAGAGTTGGGCCATGACTTCAAGAAGTTTTCTGTTTTGTAAAGGAAACAAAACACAAACATATATACTAACCAGGGTTCTCTTAGTGATAGTATGGGCCCGTATATCCATATGTATGCCAGTCAGGATCCTGGCATATGTAAACTTGATTAATTTGAGGAAGTCTTAATTAAGGGCCTATTTTTCAAAGGTGTGGGCAGGATTTAGGGAAACCAGCAAGAGATAGTATATACCCCTGGGCTAGCAATAGGAGAGACCATAGCACTCCTAGGCCTGAAGAGTTGAAGGGAGGGAGTGGTTCCCAAGATACTGAGGAGGTGGCTTTGGGGTAAGGACCATTGACGATATCTGTGACCTTCACAAGGGGATGCAGCCCTTCCACAGTAACTTAACAGGAAAGGGATATAGAATGATTCATACCGTACTCTCCTCTAATCTTCTTATATCTCCTGTTGGCCAAACAGGAACCAGAGGGCAAGATGCAGTTCACCTAGGTTGTTTCCCAGGGTCCACAGTAGGGCGGGTAAGAATGGAAAAGGGATCTGGAAGGGCAAATAGAAGACTTTAGCATGGGACTGCCTTAGGGGTGGATGAGATCTGGGATCTGGACAGCCTGCAGGCCAGGGCAGATCATTCAGGGAGGCCCCAGGAAAAAACCGCAGGGAGACTTTCAGCTGGAAGGACCTTCCACATGGGGCACATTAGTAGGCTAACAGAGAACAATCCAGACGGCCAGGCTGTCAGCCCCCAAGAGGTCTGGGATCATACTAGGACACGAGGTAGCAGAAAGGCAGAACTTTAATGTTAAGAAACCGTCCCTTAAACCAAATGCCATCTCTACCATGTACGAAGAGACAATTTTTGAGGGAACATCTCTGAGGATGGGTGGGAGTATAGAGGAGGGTGCCGGGACAGCTCTACAAAAAGGTCTGGCCTCCCTCTCCCAGAATTTGCATCTTCTTGGGGTTCTCACACAATCCTCCCTTCTACCTCCACTGCACCTGGATCCTAGGAGCCCTTTTCTCACTGGCCCAGATGCAAATAGAACCCATTTGACTTGTTTTGTCTTTTCCACAGCTAGAATAGGCTGACATTTAAAAATTAAAACACACACACACACACACACACACATTACTTCAGAAGCAATAACAAAACAGCCGAGAAAAAGAAAACACCCAGAAGTAAACACACACACACACACACACACACACACACTAAGAAAGAAAAGGGGAAAAAGGCACAGTGTATGTGTACATGTGGGTGGGTATTGAACTTCCAATTATGTAAACTTTCAAACATATACAAAGGTAAAGTGAAGAATATAATGAACTCTTTTCACTCATTACTCAGCTTCAAAAATATTGACTTATTGAAAGGGGACTTTACCTCCATTTTGACCTCCAGCTTTCTGAGCTCTTCTTTCCAGCTTCCCTCTTAACTCAGGCAAAAGACCCTGCAGGCAAAGCATGTGATAGGAATGAAACGACGCTTTCAAGCCAGAAGAACTGCCCTGAGTGAGCAAGACCCTGCCTGTGATTGACCCTAAGATGATGATCCTCCTGACCTCACTGCCCACCAGCATGGACCCACCCACCTTTGTCCCACGTCTTCCTTATACAAACCTGGAAGTGTTTTCAGAACTTTGGAGACAGTCTTTGAGACATTAATCCACTCTTTCCAGTGTTGGTCTCCGTGAAATAAGTCCCTTTCTTGTTTCACCTCCACTAATCTCTCTGCTTTCGGATTTTGTCAGTAGCGAGTGGCCGAACCTGATCTCTTTGGGACTCCTGGAGCCAGGGGCTCCGGCAACCCCTGTGTCCCGGCTACATTATGGCCACTTTTGTTTCATGTGTACCCCCCACCCACTTCTTTCCCCTGTCCTCTGGATTATAATGATGCAAATCTCAGATATATCATTTTAGCCATGAATATGTCAATAGCTTGCCGTTTATAATGTCATAAAGCTCTGTCCTGATTTCTGATCTCGAAACTTTCCAGAGAACAGAATTCCTTTATCCCAAGCTAGTATCTTTCCACATCGTTATTAAACGGAGACATGACCGAATGCTACTCTCCAGTCTGTCAGAGAACTGTCGCAAACTTGTCCCAACTGTCAGAGAGCAGCCTATCTAGACTTTACCCCCAACCCCTGAGTACCCTATCTGAAATTAAATTTAACTGGGCATTCTTTTTTTTTTTTTTTTTTTTGGCCTAAATTTAGCAAGCCCACTCCTCCCCACCCCTGCTGGTTCCAGTACTGGCCTGAGGGTCTGCCTCATTTACAGCAAAGCCCTGGAGAAACACTGTCCTTGTTCAGGCTTAGCAGTTCTTGTTTAGCTGGACCAGGGGGAGAAGACACATAGAAAGCACTTTGTCAGCGCCCCAGCTCATGCTAAGGACTTAGTATGTTACGGGGCGGTGGCGATGATGGCAGTGACAAAGACCAGACAGAATCCTGTCAAGGACTCAGGTCCAGAGAGGACTCAGCAAAGATTCCTTTAACAAAATTCAGCTGTGAGGCCTTAACTTGAATCTAAGCATGGCAGAGTAGTTTTTTTGTGGCTGTTTGTTTTAATTTACCTTCTCCAGGTGATGGGGGATTTAACAGAAGGAGACGCTCTGATCACACAATGCTGGAAATAGGCGGAGGGTTGTAAAGCTGGGCTTTTGTTACGAGCGCTCGCCTCCCAACATTCTCCCCAATTCGGTCCTGTGTCAGGGAATCTGACTGAGAGAGTCCCTCAGAGAAGGGGCCAGACCCTGGAAGAAAGGATGGAAAGAGAGTCTGAGGATGGCTGGGGGTGGAGGTGGAAAAGGGAGAGAAGGGGCGAGTGGAAGGATGTGTTCGGCCTCCCTCTGGGGTCAGAGGATTTGTCGGACCCCCCAATGACTTGGGCGGGAAGAGAAGCCAGATGACAGAGCCATGGAGCCACTCTGGAACCTTCAGGTCTTGTGGTTGTAAAACATTTTTATTCAAGTCGTCAGTACCAGGTGAGAACTTGAATGGTTCACAGCCAAACCCTTTGGGTCACAGACTGTGTGGCCCCTTCCCTTCAATACCAGGGTATCTATGGGGGGAGCGTTATCTCAGGAACAAAGCAGTTAGCTGCTAAAACCACCCATGAGACTTCCTGATTCCAAACCTCTGAGTTCCAGAGCAGAAGTGCTTTGTGATGCTCCCAATGATAACTTGAGAAGTAGCTTAGGGACAACGCCACTGAGGGTGGACTGAGGGTTGATTCCAAACAGTAGGTGGATTAATCCTACCTAAATGTTTCTGGGACTACCCCCCCACCCCCCCCACCCCCCGCAAATTACAGGGCAAGTTCACATTCTTTCCCCCTTCTCTACCTCACTAAGCAGTTGGGGGTTGTGTTGCTGAACCTTTATCATGCTGGAAGAGAGAAAGTGGTAGATTGTTCTGTGCAGAAGAGGCACACAGTATCAAAAGGTTTTGGTGGGAAAGAAGAGATTCTGAAGGAGGAGGAGGAACTGAAGAAAGACCACCTAAATCAGAGGAGAAGGGAAAAAAATTCTCTCTTGAGCCAAGGTAGGTCCCACCTCAGAGCCTTTACACTTGCTGTTCATACTCTCACCTAAGTCGCTCTTTTCTCCTCTCCTGACTGGTCTGTCTCACTGGGCAGGCATCAGGGCGCCCAGTTAGTCCCTTCAGAGCATTCATCGTAATTCAGAATTATTGTTTGCTTACTTGTGTTTCATTTGTCTCCCCCGTGAGACTACAAGTGCCCTTGAATCAGGACTCAGGTATATCTTGTTCAGCATTATCTAGCCAGCACCTAATGTGGTAGTTGCTCAATAAGTATTTGTGACAAGGAAGAGTGGAAGAAGGGAGAAAGATTTTGGTGGGGAGAAGCTTCTATAAGCAGAGGTCTTTAAGCAGTGATGTATGGTAGAATTTCCCTTCTTTGCTGTCCCTTTAAGAGATTAAGACTTAAATTACTCTTTGGTGCTATTTAGAGTCAAATTTGTGTTTTAAAAAAAGAGAGAGACTTCATGCTGGCTACACGGGTATATTCACTTTGAAGAAATTCATTGAGCTGTAACCTTATTATTCTGTGCACTTTTCTGTATGTATATTACACTTAAATAAAAATTACATTAAAAGGAGGGGGAGAGGGAGAGGAGAGAAAAACGCCGTACCAGACCCACGTATGTAAAACCCAGATCCAAGTGAGGAGTGGAGGGGAAGGCATACATAGGTGAGGGCGAGGACCAGGGTGAATTAGAACGAAGATAGGAGAACACAGCTGGCGTGTATGAAAGGCTGGAACGATCGGGGAGAGTGCAGGTGAGGGCCACCTAGGGTCAGACTGGTGGCCTGGATACCACAGTGGAGGTTCGGGATCTGATTGAAACTACTGGAGGCCAGTGTTCACAGATTATACCAACTGTTTCCCACATTTGGCTGCATAATCATCCGGAGAGCTTGTTAAACAGCAGGCTCACGAGCCCCCATGTTCAGAGATCCTGATCAAGAAGATTGGGTGGGGGTCATGAACCAGCATCTTAACAAGCCTCCCAGATGATTTAGTTAAAGACTGTCCTTAGGTCATAATTTGAGGAACAAAGGGCAGTCCCTCAGTCTCCCATTGGGCCCAGGATCCTGGGTTCTTGACAGATATTTGTGGACTTTGATGAAGATCAAACATAGCATCAAAACGAACCTAACTTTGAGGCTAGATGTCCTGTTTCTAGCTTAGATCAGAATTTAGATCCTGCTGTAGAAAGAGAGTTCTCTTCTACCTATAATCACTTGGCAGTTTTCAACAGTTTTGTGGTTGACAGCACAGGCTCTAGAACCCAAACCTGGGTTCAATCCATGAGCTACTATTTAACTTCTCTAAGTTTAACTGTAAGATGGGGAGAGAGAATGGGATCTACTTCACAGATGATGAGGATTAAATAAATTGCCAAGTGAGAGCACTTAACCCAGCGCCCGGCCCATGGTAAATTCTCATTAAATAACAACAATGATCCTGATTCCCTTCGCAGCCCTTGCTCCCATGGTCTTCTCCAACACTGAGCACTAGAAATAGTGCAGACAGGTTCCAGACTATCCTGCAGCCTCCTGCCCTCCCTAGCGCCGGGGCAGCCAAGCAGGGAAAAGTCTGGCCTCCACAGACCTCTATCAGCATCTGTGTGGGAGAGCTTTCCTACGGAGGAGACTCTCATCTCAACCTGCCCCCCAATTTTATTAGCCCTAGGTCTAATTTATTTCAGGCCCTGGCTCTGGGACTCCAAATTAATTAATGAGTTGATATCGTTCTGCCTCATAAGAATATAGACCTCCTGGATTTTCTCGAGCAGGAGATTGAGAAATCAGTGAAACCAGGAAAACTCCCCAGAGGTGACAGCAGGTCAAGAGTCAGGATCGTCACCTTTTTTATTCTCATTTAGGAGCACAGCAGCCGGCACCCATGCCTCATCACCCCTCCACCTATGCGGCTCAAGTGCCAATGCCCCAGCATGCTAGAACTCACAGGCTGGACCTTCCGATTAGGCAAGGGCTCACCACCCTCCTTCCCACGGCAGGGCTTCAGCTAGCGGATCTGGCAGTTTATTTGTCAATATTATTTGTTGCTAGCTTAATTGTAGGAAAATTGAAAAGTGTAATGCATAGCCATGAAACCCTTAAGGCTGGTTAATCTTTTTGGATTGTAACCAATGTAATTTTTATTAGCTGATCCCATCTTGACTACAATACTCGGAGTGGTGGAAAAGTTGCTGAAGGCTCCAAGTCATGGTGTGCACGGGGAACCAGACAGGCTCCATCATCTGCATTTTCTGCCAAGGAGAGAGGAAGGGCAGAGGGGTCTGGGTTGAAAGAACTGGGTTTGAGATGTCAGTGGGAAGAGGAGAGCAGTCTCCAGGATAGACACAGAAGTGATCCTGGCAATCCCATTAGGAGAGGGGCTAGGCCAAGCCGGGTTAGGTCCTGTGCCTTATATGCTGGAGGCACTCAGGCCCAGCAGTGTGCTGCAATGAGAACATTCGAGTAAGGACTATGACTCAGAATTAGGAGGAAACAGAGACAAATCCAGAAGGCCATCAGCACTGATTTATGATTATTTGAAGAGTCCCTCTTCAATTTTATAGTTCAAGCATGGTAATAGCCTCAGTAACTGGAATGGTATCTACAAATGAGAATTTGAGATGTGTAAAGGACAATGCTAACAGTCTCTCGTCCCCCTCTGGACTTAGATTTTCTGCGCCAGAGAATGGGGAACAGATATTCTCAGCCATTCTTCTGCCCCTTCTCAGCTCCGACGTACGAGGAAGCCTCCTCTTTGGCTTTGGCATCTCCAGAGAAGGAAGGAGCTTTGCATTCTCTTGGGTACCTCCAAATCCCCAGTCTAGCAACGAGCCCCTTCCAAAAGGTGAAGTTGCAGGCCAGAAACACCGGGATTCTACTGACACTTGACTGATGCCCTTGACCCCCAACCGTACAGTAAATGATCCAGCAACCTATTTTAGACAAATGGGGAGCCTAGAGGCAGCACATGGGCATTTTTCCCCTTAGTCCTTTTATGAATATAAATATTTAGCGCATGGTGTTTTGCAGAATTAAATCTCTGAGCCTAGATTAGCCTGGTAATATCATTATGTAGATACCAGGGACGAGCTACCTGTGACTGCTGTGTGTCTTCTCGTTCAAGGATACCTGTGACGACTTGATGCACTTTCACTTGCCAGGGCAATCATTAATTGCATATGAAACAGTTGGTGTTTGGCTTTAAGGGAAGCTGATTGGGTCAGTCACCGAGTGTTTGGCTCAGTGATCTACAGCTGGCTCTTTGCGCCTGCACTCCTGCTTTCTTTTCAAAGCATTCTTGCTCAGTGTTTTGGGGACCCCCTGAGGAAGAGGCAGTGAAACATAGGGGGTTTTAATCTGTGTTTTCCTTTGGGCATTATAGCTTTAATTTTAATATTTTGGATAATAAAGAATGATTTTAAATTAAATGTGCGAGTCTGCCATCTGTGATTGTTTGGACTTTTTCCTCCTCTCTGGCGGGTTTTTCACTTGATTCTTTGTGAGCGTTAGCAAGAGAGGGTTGAGGGCAGGTGGAGCAAGAGGCAGCAGAGCAGTACGCAAGCCCAAAGAACTTAGAGAAATGGGGAAAGGCTTTGATCCTTGGCCTCTGGCCCTGGGGGTTGGTGAGAAAAGCTGGGTGCCTGAGTCCAACTCACAAAAGTTAACTCAGATATCATTGCAGCTTCCTGTCATCTCCTCTTGATTTGACTTTGAGAAAGAAATCTGCCAGGGTTATGCCTCGGTTTGCCCGTCTGTTAAATAGAGAAGTGATTTTCCCCACAGAGTTGCCACTACAGTTTTGACATAGTTCTTCATCTGAGAACAGCCACTGGGACCCAGTCATTATCACTATCTACTGAAAGCTCAAAGGGTCTGAGGGCTTTTGTGCGTTTCCAGAACTAAAGTTGAATCCAAGAAACCTCTACCTAGAAATATGTCCTTAATCTTGTCAGTGAAATCCAGGAAGAATTTTCTACCCTTCCGAGGGAAGTGAGGGCACATCATCGTCACCACTGCAGACCATGGCATTAATGAGTCAGACAAGGCCACCGAACACACATATGCTGCACGAGTACCGGAAAAAAAAAATGAAGAAGCACCTGCTAACGGCGGGGTTACTATGATGAGTGGGTTGGCTAGGGAAGGTGGGGTGGGGGGAGGGGGGCAAGGCAAGTAACTCCTTTTTTAACAAAAGGTGGCTCTTTGGAGGGATCAAATTTTGCATTTAGGGGAAAAGAGAGTTTGAGGAGCAGTATGGGAGACTATGCGGTATGGGCCGGCTGAGCAGAAGCCTTACGCAGAGGATAGTACAGTGATCAGGGCCTGAGGTTAAGGGGGTGAGGGGAAGGAGATAGCCCAGGGGAGGGAAATAAACCAGAGGGTGAGGAAAGCTACCTTAAGTGCTCTCTGGAACAAAAAAAAATGGGCTATAAACAAATTACTAGGAAGCTGCTAGAGGCCTGAAGTTGTGTGTAGGTCAGAGGGAATTGTTAGCATGAGAGTGATTTCCTTTACATCTATCTGTTCTTTCCCCACTGTCTCCCCTCCTTCACCCCCAAATCCTGCTTTCATCAGATCCAGGTGGGTCTCCCAGCCACTTCCCTACACAGAGAAGGGCCCAAATCACTGCTGCACGGGTGAGGAGGCAAAGGTTCGTGAAATGACCTTGAAGGTCAGAGAGGCAATATCCATGGCTCTGAGCAGAATGGAAGCTCAGTAAACAAGTATTTATCATGTTTTTAAGACCTCACATGAGCATCCTTTGTCCCACATGACGCTTAGACTAAGAGATAAGCTTGGAATCTCAATCAATCTCTCTCTCTCTCTCTCACACACACACACACACACACACACCCTCTCCCACCTCCTTTTCCTCTCTCCTTTCCAAAATCCCTGGTTCTACTAAATACAACCCGGTATCCCCCCAGTAGTAGAAAACAACCCCAACAAGTGCCTATGAAAAAAGCCTTTAAGACTCATGAATATTTAGCTCGTCCTCATGTAAAATATATGACTTTGTGTAAGGATCAGGCGAACGAGGTGCATGATTTTTTTCTGATTTATGGGCCTGGAGACGGATTATTCATAGCAGAGCAGCTGTGTGGAAAGATTCATCCGCTGCAAAATGTGATTGTACATCAGGCAGTGTGTGGGAACGGAGCTATGACTAATGGCTGCTTTACATATAAATGAGAAGGTTTGTGCTAGGAACTGTAAAAAAATACAATCACTCAGCTGACGGGCAGGCTCCTTATCGTGGGTGCAAGAAAGGGACCACAGGAGAGGCAGGCAAATGAATGCCTTGCCCTGAAAAACCAGGTGGGGGGAAGAGTCAGGGAGCAGGGGAGGGGATGGAAGGAATTGGGAGAACAGGCCGACTCTCCTGATCTGGCCGCAGTCAGCCTCGTATGTGTAACTCCATCTTCCCGGGGCCCTGGGCCCCGCTGTGACCTCTGAGAGCCTGTCAGGGCAGAGAGGAGCCCAATGCAAGAAGCTGCATCACCAATACATCCAGGGGCGATGACCGGGCCCCGAACTCTCCAGAGCTTGGTGTTGGGCTGCTGAAGACTCAGGTCCATTTCAGAAGTCAGCACGGATTCATCTGGGTAAACCTCAGAAGAGAAAAATTGTGAAAAATCTGAGATTTCCCTCTGCCACTCCTCACGTCTCTCTGGCTTTCCCCCGTTCATCTCTCTCCTCTCTTGTAGCTGAGACAGGCTGTCTAGACACTGCAGATGTGGACAGATGTTGGGTCTGTAATTTATAACAACGGCCTCCAGAAGGCAATTCCAATTTGTTTCGGTAAGGCTTTGAGTTACAGGCAGAAAAAATATCCTGTAAATACCGTTGACTTACATGGTAAGTACACCAAGGGTTTACTTAGTGAACAACCACTAACTACAGCATAATTACATATCCCTGCGGATTACCAGAGAATTTAATGACACTGAGCAGGTAATGACCACCAAAACCAAGTTCCTGGTTGCGGGGGGCCGGCCGGTGGGGGGTGGGGGGGTGGGGGGGCCTGGAGAGCAAGGGCGTTGAGCCACACTTAACAGGAATTTATGCCTGTTTGTCCGAGTCATCAATTACTCTTCATTTCGAGGGCCTTTCAATTTTATTGACGTGTCAGGCATCCCCTCGCTATCAACTGAACTCCAAGCAGGTTGGATCCTCTTTGTTGCTTTCCGCGGATACGGTTTTAAACCATGTGTTATCGGTAGGTACTCACAAAGCCCTCAGACATGCCAGGAGGCTGGAAAATTATCTTCTCTGTTCTCATAATGGGTCACGCACTCTGCAGCAGGGCTGAGCTGCACTGACCCACTCTCTCTCCCGCTAGCCGATGACTAAACAGCCGTCCAGGCCAATAGTGAAGGGGACTGGCCCACCCAAGATCCAGCTAACCCGCATGGGGACTAAATTCCGATGTGGTAATTACAATGGGAAATGGAAAGGTGCGTTTCTAGAATAGTGTTTCAAGAAATTCAGGATGCTTCTTTCTATCATCTGGGGTAGTATGTGTACCGGGGGAGCAGGATGCTGATAATAGAGCCAGCACACAGAGAAGCTCAGTAATCTGGCCATGATCAGAGTCTGTTGGAAGCAGAAGCCAAATTTGCACTTGAGGTCTGCCGTCCCTGAGAACTCTGACCAGCTGGTCCCTCTGGGATTAGGGGATCAGAGCTGGCCAGCAGCTGGGGGGCTCAGGCTTCCCTGGGTATATAGGGTTGCAGCTGAAATAGCCATCAGGGTATCATTTTATGTCAGTCTGGGGGAAGGGAAAAGAGGAGTGGGAATAAAGGGGGTAGGAGAATGTGGAAATGAAATAAACACATTGACAGGGTTGGATTCCAATTTTTAATCCATCACCAACCTCTCCTAGTTTCTCTATTCCACAGAATCTTCCTCCCTCCTCTTGTCTGTCCAAAGACAGTCAAACAAAACTTAATACACCCCTAGGCACAGACCCCTGGGTTTCCACACACCGTGAGAGGAAAGCCTGATGCCAGTTGAAGGACAGATATTGTCTGGAGGACCCTGATTCTTTGTGATCTCCCCTTCTCGTTCTCCCCCTGCTCTGCCCTTGCTTTGTATCCATCCAACTTCAATGATATCTTGCTTCACCTGAAGAAGTGGGTCTGGTTTAGGATGTCAGCTCCTGGAAGAGCCACAAAACTGATCATTAGCTGGGAGGGTAGGCCACCTGGGCCAGAGGGAAGTGGTTAGAAGTATCAGGCATCATGACTGAAATTGTGCTTCTCTGGTGGGCATTGGCCAGTGGGTCTGTCCTCGGGTCTGGCCCAGGAGAAAAGATGTCAGCTACAGAAGAATGGGTTTAGGAAACAATCTGTGTCTTAGGAGTTTAAGGTTTTGGATGCAGTGTCTAAAGAGACTCTTGAGATTTATTTTATGGAGACTTTAAAAAATATGAGTGACTCCTACTTGCCAAGAGTGTGTTGAGATTTTTGTCCTACTGAGAGATATAGATGGCAATGGCCTGGAGCCCTATAAACCCAGGAGATCCTTGTAAGTGCACCAAGCCTCACTCAGCTCCCTGGCAGGAGGAGATGGGGCTATTTGAACTTCCAGCCCTAGGAGGGCTGTGGGAAGAAGGAGGGATGCCCTCTGGTCAGGGAGGACAAATGAGCTACAATAGTGTTAATATCTGACATGAACTGAGAGATTACTGTGTGCCAGGCATATATTTTCTCTTTGATGATGCATCTATGCACTAGCTCTTTGACAGAGAAAGTTACTCTCTGCCAGGGAACAGAACTTCCTCAAAATAAGAGGAATCTCGTGGCACACAATCCTACTCTGCGGCTTGCCAACATTAGCTGGAGGGTCACATAATTTCCTGGGTAGAGGACAGAAGCAAGAGGAAAAGTCAGCTACAGAGGCATATATCTGGAGACGTCTGTGAGGCGGGAACTTCAGGGTGCGGACCCAGGGACGTTACAAGATGTGGTTGATTCTACACACACAGGAATGATGTTCCATCTCCCACAAAGACCTTCCCAGACTTTTTACTAAGCTAACACAAGCCTGGGGTGTTAGAGGAAGGACAGGGCAGGACTGGGAAGGGTTTGCATTATGGGCATCTCCCCACAGAGATTCAGGTCTGGTCTTCTAAGGTATCCCGTGTCTGTGGAGAGGCTAGGGTCTGGGTCAGGAGGAAGCATGGGTCTAGAGTCCAACGTCAGTTTATTTCGCCAATACAGACCAGACCCTGAGAGTCCAAAAACAGTTGCCTGAAATAAGTAGTAGAAATACCAAGGGCTTTGGAGCCAGAAAGCCTAGGTTTGATTCCTGTCTTTTTTACTTATTAGTGTCTCATTCATTCACTCACTCAATAAATATTTATTGAGCATCCATTGTGTGACAAGTGTGTGACCTCTTTTGGGGCAAGCTATTTAAACTCAGTTGGCTTCACGGGCACCCGGGTGGCTCAGTCAGTTGAGCGTCCAACTTCGGCTCAGGTCATGATCTCCCAGTTCATGGGTTTGAGCCCCGTGTCAGGCTTTGTGCTGACAGTTCAGAGCCTGGAACCTGCTTCAGAATCTGTGTCTCCCTCTCTCTATGCCCCTCCCCTACTCGTGCTCTCTCTCTCTCTCTCTCTCAAAAATAAATAAACATTAAAAAAACTCATTTGGCATCAGTCTCCTCATCTATAACACAGGGATAATAATACCTAGGTGTCACAGTTATTGTGAGGGTTACATGAGAAGAGAAGGTTGGCACATGGTTGATTCTCAGTAAATGCTTCTTATTAGCACTAGTAAAAGAATTCCAATTATGCCCCTTTAATAAAGTCTCTTTCTTTTGCTGTATCTTCCCCCCAGTGGTGACTGAGCTATGTCTGGGGGAAATTTAGGAGAATTTTATATGGCCCCAGATCAGCCACTTCTCGTAGGTGACTTTCACAATGGGCCCAGGACATAGCTTCTCTCTGGAGTGAGCAGCACGGGACAGGTTTAGCACCAGAGTTTGTCTCTCTCCCTCCCTTGACTGTGAGCTCCTCAGGGGAAGGGACTATGTCTTCAATTGTTTACCATGCGGCCACAGTGCCTGTGACAATGCCTGGCCCTTTGGAGACATTCAGTAGATGTTTGCTGAATGAATGAAAGAAGGAAGGAGAAGGGTTTCTACCCCTGTAGTGGTTGTTCGGGCCCCTCATTTCTTCATTTAAGCCACTCAATGAGTGGCTACAATGTTCCTGAGTAATGTACCAGACGTTGGAGCTACAATGGTGAGCAAAATAGACACGGCCCCTGCTCTCACGAGATCATGGGAGCCCAGTGGGAGAATACAGACTGTCATCAAATAGTTGTACAAAACCCAGAATCCTTACGATGTATGATCTGCATTGAAAAGGAAGTAAATGATGCTAAGAAAGCATATCAAGGAAGAGAACACTAGCCAAGTCTGGGTAGGCCCAGAAGGCTTCTTCCAGGATGTAACATGCCAGCTGATACCTGAAATGGGAGGAGTGAAGGCCATGCTGGAGTGGTCTATTGCCCTGAGAGGAGTCTTCCAAGAAGAGGCAACCTCACACGCACAGCCCCAGTGGCTGTTTAGAATGTGGCACATTCAGAGACAACAGGAAAAGGCCAATATGGCCTGGAGCATGGCCCGCAACAGAGAGTGTGAGGCAAAGACGTTGGAGTCATGGGTTCCAGTCTTCATCCTAAAAGCAAGGGGACACTATAGCAGGGTTTCGAGTGGAGGGACCGTAGTAGTGACATGACCACCACTCGGCCGAGTTGAGGGGGCAAGAAGTTGAGGGAGCAGGAAGGCACCTGTGGAGACCACAGTCGAGAGAGGGTTGAGTCAGTCGGGCAACAGATGGCAGTGGCCTTGGACCAAGGGGGTGGAAATAGAAAGGGGGGGAGGTAAGTGAAATGGCTCACTGATGGTGGGTCGTGCAGTGACAGATGAGGGAGCAGAGGAGCCATGGGGAACTCCTAGTTCTGTAAAACTTGTTCCTAGCATCTGTCTGCTCCTTGTTCACTTCTAGAAAAGGTCTCCTACCTCGTCCACCCAAGAGTTTCGTTCTGATAGCTTTTGGAGGTGGATGCATCTCCATTTCCAGAGAATGAGAGAGACTACAAGATAGCCTGCAGCATCTGCGAGGCACCTTAGAGGGTCATTTTCCCAACCAACCCCCACTGAGGCACTCATTTGTCCTCCCAGACTCACCCAAACCCAAACATACTCTCAGATTCTCTGGCTCCCCACACTTACATCGACTTCCAAACACTCCCTACAGACCACTTCATCCTACCCTTAAGATCCTTGCCTCCCAAGGCCCTCCGTGCCCCCTCCCCCGCTCTTCTCCCTCGCTGCCCCCCCCCAGCCCCTACCTCCCTCTGTCTCCACTTCACCCTATTAAGAAACAACAACCCCCCAGAACGCCTGCCCCCGGCTGCTGCTCCCTGAGCCCCGCCCGCCCTCCCTCCTCCTGCTCCTCTCCCTGACAGATGCCTCAGAGCCCCGGGCCGCAGTTAAGGTGACGAGATGCAGCAATTCTTTATGAACATTTCATTCCTGCTCGCTACACGACGTAAATTAGATGGTGTGTTACATTCGGGCAATAAGAGAGATATGTCACCACGACGCTGGCCCATTGGATGGAGAGGGTAATCCTGCCGTGAATTTCATTACTGCTTTTATATAGACAGAATTAGCTCGGTGACAGCGAGCCTGATTGTCTTTCACTAGGGGTTTGGAGAAGAGCTGAAAGGATTTCACCCTGATGTGCACACTACTGAGTGACCCCGCTCACCAGCGGCTGCGCTGATTGCTTTGCACCTTGCAGACCCGCGATCGGCTCAGCCTCTCCGCCGCCTCGCCTCCCTCCCTGGTCCCCAGCCCTCCCCGCCTGGCTTTTTCTTGAAGCAAGAAGAAAGGAGACCTAGTGGAAGAGTCACAAGGTCACGAAGGGGAATTTGTACGCGGGGAGGGGCAAGTTGGCAGAGTTGAAAAACCAAAAACCAAAACCCAAAAAACTAACAATCCCTTTCCAATCAGGGTCTCCTGGGCAGAAGCTATCGCTGTTCACTCTTGCCTCCCAGAAAAGGGCAAGAAGGACTGTGGGCCACGTGCCCATCACTCTCAGGGCAAAGGAGGGACTGGGTAGGGACCAGCAAGTCCTTGTGAGTCTCCCTAGCAGAGACCCCGGAGCTGCCACTGGGTCCCTGTCCCTCGGCCCCTTGCACCTTTGGGTCTTTCCCCCTGTGGTGGCTCAGGCTCTTTCCCACCTCGTAGGCAGGAAGAGTGGAGAAAAACAAGAGTAAGTAAGAACCATTGTCCCTCCCAGGCTGTGGACTCGGCGACTCCAACGTGGAAGGCGAGGGAGGGGTGTGGATTTCCTTGCGTTCTGTCTCCCACACTCACCCTCATGGCTCGCGCCCCAACCCTACCACATATACATACAACCCTCTTCGATGACCCCCCAAATCCTGAATAGCACCTGAGTGGCCCGGTCCAGCAGCCTGCAAACAAGCCCAGACTGGGCACTTCGGTTCTTGAGTTTTCTGCGGGAATGGCTGGTTCTGAGAGAGCCAGCTCCTTCCCTGCTCTCTGGGAACCTTGCTATCTCTCACCTCTGTCGCCTTGTCTGGTTCTTCCTTCCCCTCTGTCAATCCCCCAGCAAACATCTTCTGCCAGACTTTCCGGAGGCGGCTGTTGCCCCTGGGGCTGGCCGGGGAGGGGGTTGACCATTGCTGGACCCCTGCTGACTGCCGTGCCGCCCCCTTCCAAAAGCCCCCAGGGAGACCCCACAGGGCTTCATTTCTTGCAGGCCCAAGGGCCAGGCATCAAGCAGGCAGAATAATTTCCTCAAAGCCCCTCATCTTTTGGCCAATCCGACACATCTGTCAGGAAATTTTCTCTTGTGACCCAGATCAGCCAGCTCTGTGGCCTGCGCTGAGAGGGATGAAGGCCACAGTCTCCACTTTCCAGAGGGAAAGGAGGCTCCCTGGACCTCGGCAGAGCTGAGCGGGCCCTCCGGAGGCCTGGCACAGGGTCGCCGCACCCTGATTCTGTCTGCCCCTGGGGTGTAGTACCCTGAGCTCCCTTTCCAGCCCCCCATCACCCCCCAAGCTCTTACCGTCTATCCTCCATGGAGCCCAGGGCAAGTGATCGCTCGACGATGTACTCACAAAGTCACTCCGGACTAGTTTGCCACTGAAACCCCTTCTCCGTGAAGCAAAGACTAAGTCCAGGATGCTGGGACTAACTATGCTGTAGCCCTGCCTCTGTGCTAGCTGTGCGACAAGGAGCTCATCACACCTCTCTGAACTTCAGCTTCGTCATCTTCGAAAGGAGAGAGATAACTGCTATGGCGGAGGCTGGGGTGCAATGCTGTGCTTCCTGGGTACTGAGGGAGGGCCTCCAACTGTTGCCCTGCCCTGTCAGGCTCCCTTGGATTTGTCTCTGCAGAAGAGAGCTGTCTCACCTAAGGCCATGCCTTTCCCTGGGCAGCCTGCATCCAATGCCTTGTCACCATGGACATAGGAAGGCCCAGCCACCTCTCCCTACCTCGGGACCATTCAGAAGGGCCATCCCTGCCTCAGAGTTCCCTTGAGGTTGGTGAAGGCCTTTTTCTGAGACTACAGCGCAGCCCAATTTCTCCCTCTGGAGAAATGCCTTCTCTTGCACTGGTGATAATCCCAAGGGCACTCGCCAGGAAAGTTCTAGCGCCTTGGTCTCCATCCCAAAGTCTGCCTCCAGACCAACCTGCAGACGAGTCCTGCCTACCTACCCACCCATGGGGCTACTGCAGGATGAGGGTGTTTTGTGGCGGGCTATGAAAATATAGCTTGAAAATATAGTGCTGTCTCTCATCATCATCGTCATCCTCATTGTTACGGCAGGCTCTGCCCGGCTGGTGTGATGGGGGGAACATACTTTGGCCACGAAGTCCAGTGAATGAACAGCCAACCTTCTTTTCTCCCCTACAGACAAGGTTCTTTGCATTCTGCCTTTTGTCTTCTTATTGGAATGACCTCCCCAGACTGGCCAGACTATCCCTCGAGAAGCTAAACCATGGTCCCAAAGACCTAGAGGTTCAAACTGCTGGAGTTCTGTTACCCATATCTCATTCTTTGCCCTAAGAATCAGGAGCTAAGTGCCTACCAGATATCTCTCCTACACTGTTGGATGTATTCCCAGCTGGGCTCCCTACCCTTTTATTTAAAGCATGTACTTTCCTCCCATAGACCAAAACATCCAGCCTTTGGGGGGGTGACAACAAATCTCAAATGAGGCCTGAGAACAGGGTCCCTGTGGGCGAAGTCACTCTGGACAAGCTTTACGCTGAAACCCTTTCTCCTTGAAGCGAAGACTAAGTCTAGGATGCTTTAACTATACTGTAGCCCTGCCTTTATACTAGCTGTATGACAAGGCTTCTTTGAGCCAAGACTTCCTTCCTTCTGGGCCTTGTTCACAGCCGCCCCCCCAACGAATAAAGCAAGCCTAGGATCCCTCTCCCAGGGAAGAGGGAGGAGCGCAGGCAACGGTCTCAGATTATTGTTACCCTTCTGAGTACGCCCACACTGTCTCTCTACTGGGCCCACTGCCTTGTCAGCATTTTGGAGTCGAGTGGCAGGTAGGGACACTGCCAGGTGAATCAGATCTTCTACTCTGTCCCGACTCCTGGGCCCTGACCCAGAACGTGTGCTTCTCAGGAGTGCAATGTCCTGCATCTCTTCCAGAGCTTTCCCTGCGAAGCAGCAGACACTGAGCCAGGAGCCAGGGATATGGGGGATGGAAATTTCTCACCCTACCCCCATTCTGACATCACAGCCCTCGCTTTCTGACACTAATTGGTTGCCATGGAAACCAGTTCCTTACAGTACATGATCCCTTGAGGTGGTGGGAGGGAGAGCGACAGGAGCCAGCCGTGCCACAAAGGATCCACAGAGCCCCTCAGCATCAGCAGGGCTGTCCCTATCCTCTGCAGGTACATATGCCTTGCACATTAAGGAGACAAGTTCCCCGGCTCAGGAAAATGCCCCAGGACTGCACAAAGGTAATCCTAATTCACCACTCATACCATCCCCCACCTCATTGGGAAGTCCGTCTTATCTTTGAGTGGGGACATCTTGCTGTAAAGTCACAGTCCAAAGCAGGAAAAGCCAGCCACGTACCCTGGAACACATGGATACCAGATGTGACATGGGCCTCTCTGTCCCAGTCCCAGATTGGAACTTTTCATCTTTTCTAAGAAACTGTCTTTAACTGGTCTATCTCCCATCTCCAACACCATCAGGATCACACACACACACACACACACACACACACACACACACACACACACTTACTCTAGAGCTTATACATTCTTTTAGTCATGTATTCAACAAGTATTTACGAGCCTCTGGTGTGTCGCAGACCCCGTGTCAGGCCCGAGGGATACAGCCGGGAGCTGATAGAGACCTGCCTCTGTGGAGCTCACCATCGCTACCTTCTGCATTCAGACACGACATCCCTTTAGTAAGTATTTCTGGGTCTCCTGTTTTCACTCCAGTCCCCAAATGTGGTAAGCTATCTGGTTGCTGAGAGGGTGGAGTGCACTTTGCTTAGCTATCCCCTGCTACCCCTGGGCTTTCCAAGAGTGGGGACCTTGAGCCTATTAATATACATCTTAGCCTGACACTGTACGATTTGGGGCCTGTCAGCCTTTCCTGTCACCCCATTGCTCTCAGAACCAGGCTTTCAAAGACCCTGGTTTCTTCCACTGTCTTTCAAGGCCAAGGAGCAGGAGAATGGATGGGACTTGAGGACGGCAGCAGAAAGGTATGTCTGCTGTGGGTCCACTGGAATGCGTGCACGGGCATCAGATACGCGGCCATGCCTCCATCCATCTGTGGCCTGCTGTCACGCACGTGCACTCACGTTGGCTGTATCTGTGACTTCTCCCAAATCGGCCAGCACAGGGATGTGAGCATGTGTGTGATTCCACTTATGAGCGTGAGTGAGCATGTGTTCAGGGGAAGGGGAATTTAGGGGTATGTCTCTATGTGTGTTTTTTCCAAATGCTTGGCTTTTTTCAAAATGGCTTAGAGCACTACTGTCATTTATGGGGTTTAAAATGTCAGAACAGGGCCCGTGGGGAGGCAGGGGAGATTAAACTGCAAACAGTGAAGGTTATAGATGACGTTTCTGATAGGCTGACAGGCAGACTCAAATGATGCTGCACTTTAGCAATCATTTAAACACACACACACATGCACGCACGCGCGCGCCCATGCACACACACACACACACACACACACACACACACACACACACACCAGATCATCTCTCCATATTTTAATGGCACATTCTGAAGGCTAAAAAAATAAAAGGCCATGTCTAGAAAACCACAGCTCTGCTTTCAGAACACAACCAGCAGCTGTCGTGTGTGTGTGTGTGTGTGTGTGTGTGTGTGTGTGTGTGTATTCAAGTGCACCTACCTGTGTTAAGTGGACAGAGTAGCTTATTTGCATTTTAATGTCTGCATGAGTTAATTCCACCTCATTTTTGTATAGCATCCTATACATCATATCTGATAGTCTACCTGAGCATCATAACTACTTGTAAAAAGTAGGCAGGGATGGAATTACTACCCCTACTTTACAGAAAAAAAAATTGAGGCTCAAAGAGGTCCAGTAGGTTTCCTAAGACATCCCAGCGTGGAAGTAACAAAAGTAAGGTTAGAAGCAGGGCCGTTTCGTACTTATCCAGAGCTCTTCTTGAGGTGGTGGTTCTCAACCCTGGCTACACTTTAGAATCACCTGCAGAGCTTTTAAAACCCACCGTGCCCCAGAGATGCTGATCCAATTGTTCCAGAGGTGGCCCTTGCAGTATGTTTTTTGAAGACCCCTGGGAATTCTACACTTAACTCTGAGTGGGAAGCTTTACACGTGGCATTGTCTTTGATCTTTGTAACAGCCTAGGCAGGCAGATATTTTTTTTAAGTTTATTTATTTTGAGAGAGAGGGAGAGAGCGAGAGAGAGAGAGTGCAGAAGGAACAGACAGAGAGGGAGAGAGAGAGAGAGAGAGAGAGAGAGAGAGAGAGAATCCCAAGGGGGCTCCACACTGTCCGCAAGGAGCCCGATGTGGGGGTTGAACTCATGAACCATGAGATCATGACCTGAACTATAATCAAGAGTCAGACACTTAACTGACTGAGCTGCCCAGGCTCCCAGACCCCTGGAAATTCTAACAGGGGATATCCCAGGTGTCTGATTATGCTCACATTCCCTCTATGTGAATGTGGATTCCAGTCTCCTTCCTCCTCAAGGTCTACCTCTGCATCTACTTCCCAGAAGACTCACTTCCCAGGAGGGTCGAATCCTCTATTCCTTCTGCATCACCCTGACTCCCCACCCGCCTCCTAGACTGTGGAGGCTTAGAAAAATGATCAACTCTGCCTGGGGAATGAAGAGGCTATTGGCCACGTGGCCCATAGTTGTGGCCACCTGATAAGGGGCAGACTGTGTTGTCTCAGCAAGAGAACCAGCCCCACCTAGCCCCATCAGCCAGAAAGCCAGAAGGGTGAGGAGCAGCCCTCAGAGACCTGCTGTGAACGGAAAAAAGGAAAGAGACAGAAAGATGAAGGAGAACAGGAGGAGAGCTGACCCCTTGGGAGGTTGTTCTGATCAGCTCAGTGTGAAAGCCAGGAACAACGTTCTTCTCACTCAGCCACAGCAAGAGAGGTGGCCCTAGCACAGTGGTTAGCAGCACAGATTTGGTGGCGGCCTGCCTGGGCTTGAATCCTGGTTTCTGCTTGCTAGTTGTGTGACTTTGGGCAAGTACTTAACCTCCCTGTGTCTCAGTTTCTTTATCATTCAAATGGCAATTATAATAACAGTACCTGCCTTGTAGGGTCTCCAGGAGGATTCAGGGAGTTCACGTAAAGTCTCTGACATAGCACACAAAATGGGTAGGAGTTAACCATTATTATTCTGCACAATTGGACGCTTTGGAACTCTCCCTTCTTGAAGCTCTCCCTATCTTCCTGAACATTCCTTCTCAGTCTCCTTTGCTAGCCCCGTTCCTCTGCCCTCCCTCTAAGTCATTGGTTCTCAACCTGAGGAACTTGTACAGCTTCCTCTCAGAGATTCAGATTTAGTTGGTCTGGGGTGGGGCCCAGACGTGGGTGTTTTTCTTTCCTTTTTTAATTTTTTTCAGTTTATTTATTTGTTTTGAGAGAGCGAGCGAGCACAGGGGAGGAGCAGAAAGAGAGGGAGAGAGAGAATCCCAAGTGGGCTCTGTGCTGAACAGGGCTCAAACTCACGAACCGTGAGATCCTGACCTGAGCAGAAACCAAGAGTCAGAGGCTTAACCGACTGAATGTTTTCCAAGTCCCCTGTCTGATCCAAATGGTTGCCAAGGTTGAAAACCACTCCTCTATTTTGTTTTAATGCATTTTTTTTTTAATTTTAGAGAGAGGGAGCATGAGGTGGGGAGAGGGGCAGAGGGAGAGAGAGAGAATCTTAAGCAGGTTTCATGCCCAGTGTGGAGCCTGATGCAGGGCTCGATCCCATGACCTTGGGATCATGACCTGAGCCAAAATCAAAAGTTGGACAGTCAATGGACTGAACCACCCAGCCACCCCAAAAACCACCCCTTTAAGTGCTGATACTCCCTAAGACTCTGCTCTTACCCCCTTCTCCCCTCATTTGTCCTTCCCAAGTAACAGACTTCCTTCCCATGGCCTTGATTACTATCCAGAAGCTGGTGACTCTCCAATCCATGTACCCTGACAAGACTTCTTTCTTGAACTCCACACACTATCTCCAGCTCCCTGTCAGTCATCTTGATGTCCAAAGTGTGGAGATAAAGTTCTTAACGGTCTCTTGGCCTCCCGCATACCTGCGCTGAGATGTACTCTAGACAACCACACCATATGCATGTCCCGATCAGAACTCAGTAGTTTTTCTTTCCCCAAACCTATTCCACCTCTTCTATTCTCCACCTCTGTCACTTCCAACCATTCGCCCAGGCAAGACCCGGCAGTCATCCAGGGATCCTCTCCCTCATCATCTCCACACCCGCTCAGAGAGAAAATTCTGTCAGTTCCGTGAAAGGCTCTCTCCAGCCTCACTCCTTGGTATCCCCACGCCACACCAGATGCTGGTCCTCTTTGTCTCTTACCTGTAGAGTTTGACGAGCCTCTTCGCCACCCTCTCACCTCCAGCTTTTTTGGCTGCACCCTTCCCCCATTTTCTTCATCATCCTCAGAGCTAGTTTTTGGAAGGGCAAATCACTCCACTAAGTTTGCACGGCCCTTTACTATCTGTCCCTTTCCACTGGCCTCCATCAAAGTGACCCTACCCTCTATACTTGAGTTCTCCAAGCGTGCCAGGCTGTGTGACACCTCAAGGTTTTTGCAAATGCCATTCCCCCTGCCTTAAATGTTCTTCTCTTCCCCCTCCCATTTTGCCCACTGTTAGCGAAACTCCAGCTCCTCTAGGAAGTGCTACCTGAGTACACGCTCCCTTTTGGTCCCCTCTGCACCCTGTAGTATGTCTATTATGTTGGCTCTCACTGTGTCTTCTGCTTCTTTGTTTTCATGCCTGTCTCTCATACTGGACTGTGATCATCTGGAAGGCATGGGCCTGTCTTGTCTTTGAGAAGGACAGTGAGTAGGGTAAAGACCAGACTCCAAGTCCAAGTAGGGAGTTTGGTTCCCTTGGCTAAAGCACTTGGTGAAGAATGTTTTGGGTTATGCTCTGGATCTTGAAGGGTAGCTTCTTCCCTCCTGGAGCCAAGCAGGGAGGCTAGGTATGAGCAAAGAGACCCAAATAAGCAACTGGCCCCACACTGGGCCCCTAAGTTCCTCCCCTGGGTCTACCTCTTGAAGCCCTGACCACAGTAACACCTGGTGTCCCTTCGGGGCCCGACGAAAGTGGGTAGAGTCCCCTTTCCTCTCTTTCATCTGAGATCAGGCTGGAATGCCTCCAAAGGATCCTTCAGAGAGAAACCAAGAAAAACTAAAAAGCAAGCAAGCAAACAAGCAAACAAACCTATAAATACTTAGAAATGTAGAAATGGACAGAATGCAGATGTCTGATTCTAATTTGTCACCTGTGCCCACGGGAGCAAATTCAAGAGTTGCCTTCTAGACCTTGTAACCCTTGCCTAAGACAGTATATTATTTCTTTTTTTTTTTCAATGTTTTTATTTATTTTTGGGACAGAGAGAGACAGAGCATGAATGGGGGAGGGGCAGAGAGAGAGGGGGACACAGAATTGGAAACAGGCTCCAGGCTCCGAGCCATCAGCCCAGAGCCTGACGCGGGGCTCGAACTCACGGACCGCGAGATGGTGACCTGGCTGAAGTCGGACACTTAACCGACTGCGCCACCCAGGCGCCCCAAGACAGTATATTCAAAAGCCACCTTCTCCCTCCACCAGTGCCCAAGGAAGGGCCTAGGCAGGAATCCTAGTCCCCTCCCAGGCGGGCGGGCAGCTGGAAAGCTGTAATTCTTACAGTCAGCGAAACTGAAGCAAGCCCTCATCCTCCACAGAAGTGAAAGGTCAAGGCCAGCAATAGTCCAGAGCCACAGAAAAAGCCAAGGGCCCAAAGAACGGCCCGCAGACGGAATGTGGTCTCTGGGACACTCAGCAGTGTGTGCCTCACTCCTGGCTGGATTTGCCGTGCCAGACCCCCACTCGCTAATATTCCTAGAACCCTCACCACATGTCAGCACTACGCCAAACACTAGATTAGCCTGCACCACTTTCGCAACAACCCTATGAAGTGTAGGGACTATCGTTATTCCTGTTACAGATAAGGAAACTGTGAGGGAGGCTAAGTGGCTTTTCCAAGGTCCCAAAGCTGGTAGGTGGCTAAGCTAGGATTCAAATTCGGACAGTCTGACTGCAAAACCATAGGCTCTTAAACTCTGTGGTATACTGCCTAACCCATTCAGCGAGTGATTATTTAGTATTTGCTAATAGTAATAACAGCTAACATTTATTGAACATTTCACATGTGCCAAGCACTGTGTTAATGCATTATCTTATTCACTAGACAGGCACTCTTATACTTCCATTTTACAGATGAGGACACTGAGGCTTCGAGACGTTAAGAGCATTGTCCACGGTCCCAAAACTCGTAGGCGAAAGAACTAGAATACAAACCCAGAGCGATGAATCAATTAATGACCGAGGCACAGACAATCCCCTGACCGGCACCACCATCAACCTGGAGAGTGTCCATGAAGGCCTTTCCAAGAGCCCTGATAAGGTGGCTGACACCTTGATGAAGGCTGTCTGTGGGCTTTTATCCCATGTCCTGGCAAAGGCAGCGCCAGTCCAGATAGCTTTACCGAGTTTGGGGCCCAGTGCACACAGAAGTGACCCTAGAAGGCTAGCTCCTCCTTTCCCCCCCAGGCCTCTCCAGAGCACCCTCTCGCCAACTCTATCCATTCACAATAGTCTGGCCCTTGGAATCTGGTTGGGTTTGGGGACGCCACTATCCAGAAAAACAGAGCCTCCAAGACCCTCCCCTAAGCAGGCAGTTTTCAACTCTCCCTGCTGGATCCTTCCGTTCCTGAGTCTCCAGCTTTGGCTCCTGGTAGGGATCCTTCCAAAGCCATCCAGGCACCCGAGGAAAGAGGGAGAGGGGAGGGGAGGAGCCAATTCCCAGATTCTCCTCCCCCTCTCCTTCCCTTCCCCCAAAACCCTGCAGGTGGCCCCCACCACCTCCAAGCCCGCAGTTTCTCACCTTCAGGCAAAGGCAGATGATGGCAGAGCTGGGGAGCAGAATTTAACTGAGCCCAGGGCACTGCAAATCCCAGTCATTAGTATTTAGGGAATGTGAGTCCCTGGGGGGGGGGGGGGTGGGCGGGAGGAGGGGGGCGGCGGAGGCCGGGAGAGGAAGGCCAAGATGCTCAGAGATGCAGAGATGTAGATGAAGACAGATACCCGGAGAGGTTGCAGAGAGAGACAGAAGAGGAGGGAGTGAGGGAGGAGAAGAAAGGAGACTGAGGAGGGTGGCAGAGAGTCAGGGAAAGGGGGGAGGGAAGAGAGAGACAGAAAGAGCCAGTTGCTTTATTCATGGCTGGTGATATTATAGACTGAGTGAAAATCACATTATCGTAATGGGAAAGTTAGAGTTGCTGAGATGATGCCCTGAAGCCTCGGCGCTGATTGGGGTGTGATTGCTATCTGTATTTATATGTAGAAAGCAAAGTTCACTGCCAGTTCAAGATGGTGGCGGCTGCTTTATGCCACATAATTCTTCAGTAGGGAGACGCCCCGAGCGAGCTGAGCCAGCCGAGCCGGGAGTGGCAAACGGGAGCCCGAACGCGAGGACGCCTGAGCGCGCGCCGGAGCAGGCGCTGGAGCCGGGGCCGGAGCCGCGCGGGGCTCAGCGTGCCGAGCGGCGGGAACGCGAACCCGCGTGGGCGCTCGGCCAGGACCAGGACCTGGGCCCGGGCCCCGGCCTGACGCGAGGTGGGGCGACAGCGGGGCTCTCGAGCGCCTAGGGACTAGGTAGGGGCGGGGAAGTAGGAGCAGCGCCACCCCCCCCTCCCCTCCCGGGCCGGCCCCGAGTTAGCCTCACCCACCAGAGGTCAGAGAACTTGAACGGATTACACAGCTGACCCCTGCACCCCCACCCCTACCCCCGCTAAAGAATTCAGCGCTACACCCTACAATAAATGTCAGCAAGTTTTTATTTTCCCCATGATAACTGCTTTGATGCTTTTTTTGACATCTCAAATATCCTGACTTTTTTTTTTCCTCCTGTAATTTTTAATTTTTTTTTCGGGGACCTCTGCTGTACTCGTGCCCCCTGCTCCCCCAGTGGTGTCCACCGCCACTGCCTGTGGAGCAGCCCATTGCGAGGATGAAAAAGGGCCCATCCCTACTGATTGGTGAATGGGTGTGATCTCCGACTCCCCCAGAGCTGGGGGCAGGCAGGTCGCCCAGACGCCCTACACGGAGCCCTGCCCCACTGTCCGAGGCATCAGCCACAGTCAGGGAGAGAGAAGAGAGTTGTCGGTGCCGCCTGAGCAGTCCGGGAAGCTCAGACCGCTTTTTTTTTTTTTTTTTTTTTTATGTTTATTTTTGAGAGAGAGAGAGGGAGAGAGAGACAGAGCATGAGCAGGGGAGGAGCAGAGAGAGAGGGAGACACAGAATCTGAAGCAGGCTCCAGGCTCTGAGCCGTCAGCACACAGCCCGATGGGGAGGGACCAAACTCACAAACCGTGAGATCATGACCAGAGCTGAAGTCTGACCCTTAGCGGACTGAGCCACCCAAGTGCCCCCAGACCACCTTTGACTTCAGGCCTATTTCCCTCAGGGCTTTCTGGATGAAATGGGGCAGGCCTGGGCCCCACCCTAGAGCTGCCAGATAAAATGCAGGATACCCAGTTAAATTTGACTTTCAGGTAAACAACAAATAGCTTTTTGGTATAAGCATGTCCCAAATATTGCATAGGACATAATTAAACCAAATTTGTTGTTTATCTGAGATTCAAATTTAACTCGGCATCCTGTGTTTTTATTTGCTGAATCTGTTAACCTGGTAGCCTTGCCCCCACCTTCCCTATTGACCTCAGGTTTTATATTGATTTTAAATCTGAAGGAGGCAGTGCTGCCCCTGAATGGAAAGAGCCGGATCCACCACTTAATAGCTTAATAGTGGCTTTGGACCTGTTTTTACCCTGGACCTTCAATCTCTTTGAGCAGAAGGTTTCTCACAGGATGGTTGCAGCCATTAATGAAACATTGTATGTAAAATACTCAGTGCACCACCTCGCACAAAATAAACACTCAATAAATGATGACTGTAAAATACTACCACTCTTATATTCCCTCTAAGGCCCCCTTTATTCCCTTCCCATCTCTATTCTAGGCTTCTTGGAAGCCAAATACGAGGCTTATAATTAGGATCTCTACTCTGGAAACTGCTGCTTGAATGGGGGAAGTTCCAGGAACAGACCTAATCATAGTATGGTCGCCCTCAGCTGCCTGACCCTGTCATGTCCGCTGAGAGTTCTGGAAAGCTGATTGCAAGGGTGAAGCAGGGACTAAGAGCAAGCAGTATCCCCAGCCCCACATCAAGCCCCACGCATTCCCAGCTACTTTCTCCGAATTCAAGAACCTGCCGTAGGACTCCTAAGTCTCCCTTTCTCCCAGGAAGTTGGAGGGTGGGGCGGGGTGATAAGATGCTGGACAGGAAGGAGAGTCTGCCTATCTGTGAGGCCACAGAATGGGCTGTCTGAGCCACCAGTCGGCCCGACAGCCAGCCCATCAGGCCAAACCCCTCTCCATCCTCCGGCAGAAGCCCGTATCCTGGATATACCAAGTGGGAATTAGTAACTCCCTCAGGGTCTCTCTGTTCTCCCTCTGTCTCTCTTATCTCTCAGCCTCAGCTCAGAACTGACTTGGTAAAGTCATACTGTCCCTTCTCCCAGGTACGGTACTCTGTAGATCCCAAAGGGTGTGATTGGAAAGCGGGGGGGGGGGGGGGGGGGGGGGGGAGGGTGCTCTCTGCACAGTTAATCCATATGGTAGAGCCAACACGCATGCATCTGGGACCTCTGGAATGCCCCCCCCCCCCATTTTGATCCTCACAGCAAGCTTCTACTGTGAAGGCAGGAAACTGACAAGAAGTTCCCACACTCCCTAGCCTTGATATCAGAAGTTGAACTCCAATCCTCGTGGTTTAAGGCCATGTTTGTTATGGACGCCATCAGGATATATGATGGCCCTCTCCCAAGGATCCCCCAGGCAGTCCTCAGCCTTGCTGGGGACTGAGCCATAAAGCAGAAGCACCCTTAGGCACTCAGGCCACTGACCCTAGAATGATCCTGGGAGAGGATGCAGAGTCTGGAGCTTTTCCATGCTCCTTCTGGTCCATTCCATCTTTGGCCATCAGTGCTAGAATCTAAGTAACTCTTCTTGGGCTTACTCATTTCAGCAAAACAGAAGTTGATCGATCAGTTGCAATAAATAAAAGAAATTAAAATCCAGTGTTCTTTCGAAGATTCCTGAGAACTGATTTTCCAGATAACTTGCCGTTTGGAATTGTTTGTGTTCCTGTCTCCTCCACTTCAGAACTGTATATAACATTGATCATCACAAGCATCTTATCAAAGGTAGGATGTCCACACCTTGGGGAATGACTGCCCAAATCACACAGGCGTCAGGAGAGGGCCACTTGAATGAGGTTTTGTCATCTTAGAGATGCAGGGGGGATCCAAAGAGATGATTTCTGTCCTGTCTTAGAGACATGAGTCTTTGAAGATGAAAGTGAGACATCTCCCAAGGGCGGGAAGCTTGGCTGGTGGCTTGTTTATTTGGATTCCTCTGAGATGCCTATTCTACGTCCCTTTGGGTTTGTGTCTATGCAGCTGTGCTCGGGGATTGTGCATATGTCTCTGATCCCTAGAATGACCCAGCAAGAGGAATTGAGGTTTGGGAGAGAACAGTCTTCTTATGGTGGAGGGAAAAGAGATAAGGCACCTGGCCCAGAACACTGCCCCCCCTTGCTTTATCAGGGAAGACAGAGCAGAAAATCACCCCGTGCCCCTGCGACAGAAGAAGGAGCTAATCTGCTCAAAAGCTGAAGGCGGGAAAACATGACCCCTGCCTGGGATGGATAACGGAGGAATGTCTCTGAGGACATATCACTCCACTCCCCGGGAGGGCCCATAGGTAGTTGGTAATCCACCCGTCTCCCCCCACCCCCCACTCCTGTCCCCTACCAACACACACACACACACACACACACACACACACATACACACGCATGTGCGCGCATATTCACACACACACATAAATCTTAATTGTGTCCAGGGCTTTTTACAGCGTTAATTAATCATATTTAGGGCTGTTTCCAGCTGTTGCTGAGGGAAAGAAGGTCCCACACGCCTGTGACTTAGGGTAAATCCAATCAGACAGAGGAATTCTTTGATTCTGGAGAAGCAAAGCATGGGAAAGACACCTCTAATCCCAGAGCCTCTCAGATCCCTGCCTGTTGCCTCCCCCATCACTGCCCTTGCAAATTGATCTGGGCTAGGGAGAGGGAGGGGCTGGGGGCTAGAGACCAGAAGGGAGGGGTGACGCTCCCCCCTCCCAGCACAGGAGGGGCGTGGGAGGAGCCCTGCTTGCGATGGCAGTGGGTTGACTCCAATGAGGGCCTGGGCCCTCCATGCTGACTTGGAGTCCTGTACTTGGGCCATTTAGTGGGCTCGGGGGAGCCCACGACTCCTGAATAGCCACTGGGCCCAAGAGTTATTACAGGAGGCTGGGCCTGGACTAGTCAGACCAGCAGGTGGGCAGCACTGACCTAATTACAGTTCTGCACAGCCGGTGTGGTCTGAGCAAGGGCCTTGCCCAAGCCTTTTTCTTCCCTGTGACTTCTCCCGAACCCCAGGAGCATCTCTCCCGGCTCCCTCAGGCTCTCACGTATCTCTGTTTCTGGGTCTGAGTTTCTCTCTCTTGCTAGGGCGCCATAGCATGAATCTAATCTCTTTCACTGGTGTCCGTCTCAGTCTTTCTACTGCCACCTTCTCTAAGTCCTAGCCTACTACCTTGAATCTTCACAGAGATGCACTTTAAGATAGAGAGACATCTTAAGGGGAGGGGGCCAGCCTGGCTGCTGGCTGGTGCCTATGACCTCTCTGGTTTCTGCTGGTAGCCCGTCGGAATTCACACGGAGCAAAGACAAGATGGGGGGCGCGGGGAGGAGGGAGAGAGCAGCTGCTGGGGGTGGAGGCAGCAAGGGACTGTCCTACCCCTTAGAGGCCCGGATGGGAGAGGGAGGACTCCCCAGGAAGGAGAGTGAGGGTGCGGGGCTGTGAGAAGGCCAAACAGACCAAATAGTGGAGACCTTACCCTCCCCTCTGTGATGACCCCACCTCCGCACACGCACCCCCTTGTTGAGGCCTTCTGGGTCCTGGCCTAACTGGGCCTAAATAATTGAGGAGCCCATTACAGCCTTGCTGTTTCCTCACTGTCAAGTGTAAACGCTGCACTGGTCGGGTGGGGAAATGGGGCTAATTTGAATTGATAATAGGAAACTCGGGGAAAAGTCATCTATAGTGAGTGAGGAGCGAGCAATCCCCGAGCAGATGCTAAATCTTGTATAATGAAAGAATCTGCCGATGTCAATTATGTACGAGCGTCTTTGCAGTGGTTGGAGGCGGTGGGCGGGCGAGGGAGCGGAGGGCTGGGTGCATCCCATAAACCCAAACACCCATCAAAGGCTCATACATATGGAGCGGCGGAGATTACGGCATAAATTTGAATGTTATGAATGTGCATGAGGGACAGGCAGGAAACCTACCTCATAAGGGGGTAGGAAAGGAACAGTTTTTTCTGTGCATGTGTACAAGGGGGCTTTTGTCCTCTTGGTCCCTCTGCTGTGTCTCCTCTGTCTCAACTGTGCCCCTTCTGCACCCAGTTGTGTGGCAGGGTGAGAATGAAAGTCAGGGTCTGGAGGTGCCGGGCAAGGTAGGATCAGCTATTTTCCTGGATCCCGGACGTGGGTTCCTGGTGGGCTTTGGGCTCGAGTTGCCCTTGACCCATTTGGAGTGCTTCCGGGAGAAGACCTAGAGATCGATATGGCCAGAGATACGGAGGCGTATCTTGGAATATCTGTGATGCGAACACAGCTTTCCCTCTCATCTAATGGAAGAGACAGACCCACAGAAGTAGTGATACCCGCTCTGGAACGGGCAGAGTAAGCCTGGAAGACAGTCTAGAGGAAGAGGTCACAAACTGTGCTATAAAGAGGGCCAACAGCTCAGAATGACAACAGCAGGGGCCCATCTTCCTGTTCCCGGGCACAAGTCCACACCACGGATGGCAGTGTGTGCTTGGGAGTGTGTGCAGGGCCCGGACCCCTCCATCAGTTCCCAACCTGCAGCCGCTTCCTGAGAGCACACTGTGATTTGTGGTGCGGGCCACCCAGGGACTTTAATCTTCACCGTGACAAATGCAATAAAAGGAACAATTTGGAGATCAGAGCTAAGGAAGACACATTTACAAACCCTTCCCCAAAGGTTGGATGGGGCTGTCACCATGTGATTTGTGCCGGAGATGAAGCAGGGAGGGGAAGCCGGGGAGACAGAGAGTTGGAGAAGGCGGGCTGAGAAGAGGAGGCATCACCACCTCTCCCCTCCTCACCCGCTCTGCTGGATCACAGTGGTGGGGGTGGGGGCGCTAGGCCAGGGGAAGGAGGACCAGACCCCAGGCCACCATTGCCTCCCTCCCCCCATCACTACTAGAGAGCACAGCTCAATTACCAGGAACAGGCCAGAACCATAAGCTTCAGAGATTCATCTCAGCAGTTCAGGGGCTCTATCTAGAGGAGGGGTTGGTGGGAGGAGGGAGGGAGGAGGGTTGGAGAAGAGAGAAAGAGGGAGAGGCAGAGGCAGAGTGGGAGAGACATTTTAACAGAAAGACAGTGACATCTCAGGTTGCAAAGGGAGCCTCTAAGAAGCCCCAGTCTGGACTAGGAAAGGAAAGGGAGGTTTTCCAACCAGGGCTCCTCAGGCAGGCGGATCTGGAGGGCTGTAAACACAGAGCATCAATAGGGCAGACGGAGGAGGGAGAACTTAATCTGGGAACAAATCTTTGGGGGAGGCGTAATGTGGGATCTGAGAACCAGGCTGGTGGATGGATGGCCAAGCGGTGGTACGGTCTGGGACCGAGGGCCACCCTTCCCCCTCCAAGCCTCTCTTTCCCTATCTGTAAAATGGGTGCTAGGCTAGATGACTTATAAGGTGCCCGCTGCCTTACGTCTTGGATGCTCTGAGCACCAGGCTTCTTGACACCAACAGCAGGAGACTGGGTAAGGGAGAGAAGTGCCATCCTGCCACTCTCCCGCTCTGCCTCTCTGTAGCTGTACTGACATTGTTTTTTTTTTTTTTTTTTTTAATCTCACTCAAGGCCACATCTTAGAGCTCCCCCACCTAGCCACTGCCCCCATGCCAGCCTGACCCACAGCATGAGGACCGTCTTCCCGTGCCCCTCCACATCCAGATCTGGTCCTCATACCCACATAAATAGGCCTGGTGAGTGCCTAGATGGGGGTAGGAGGAAAGAGACATCAGGAGTATGTGGGCGTGACCCTCATTCAAAACTCCCCGGGGAAGACTGGGAATCAGATGCAAACAATGTCTAGCTGTCATGGTCATGGCCCAGCGGGCACAGAGTATCTCCCCCAGATAGAATGGGCCTCTTCTGGCCCCAGTGGGGGCTGGGTCATGGCCCCGTGGGGAAGTGGGAGATAGGGAATTGGGGAGAGTGACGGCGAGGGATGTAAGGAGCCGGGGAAATAGACAAAAGTATGTTTCTAAGCTTCAAACATGAAGGAGAGGAGCCTCTGCTTAGGAATGAATAGAAGGGCTTGTGGGGGTCAAGAACAGGCTGACTTCCCCCCTCTCTCTCCAACAGAGGGGCAGGGGCTGGATGTGTGAAATCTTCAAACCAGGTGAGTCCCTTGATATGGGCTCCATGGCGGACAGTGGGCACAAAGGAACCGGGATGGGGCAATTCCTATGGTCCTCTGCTGCCTCCCTCTGGGAGAGGGCAAGAGGGCAAGCTCTGTCCTCCTCCCAGCCCTGCGCAAGTCCTCTGGGTTCCTCTCCACTGCACCCACCCTTCCCCAGGTCCCTGATTTCTCCCCAGGTTCTCAGACCCTGTCCTCACACCTGACCTATGTCTGCCAGATCCCCAACCCTCATCCTGTAGAAGGCACTAGGTGAAAAGTAGACTAGTAAGTGACTGAAAGGGACTCTCTGGACTCTGGAATCTTCTCCATTTCCTGTCTCTCCTCCTCAGAGAAGGAAAAGGCTTTGATTTGACTCACTCATTTGCTTTCCCACTCCTGTGTGCTGGGCTGGGAAAGGGGAAGGGAGGAGTAGACCTGAGAATAGGCTCATCCCCCTGGGAGCTCCCAGTCTCCCTGGAGTATTACCCCGAGCCTAATCCATCTCTAAGGCCAAAACTAAACCCAAGCCCAGGCAGGCGTATGACAGTTCAATGTCCTCCAGTGCCCTTCCCCCCACCAGAGGACTGGCCCCAGCTGGGCAACCCCCGACCCCCAGCTCTGCCTTTCCCCCACCACATTTAGTCTGCTCCTGAGGGGGCTAAGGCCCATGATGGTGATAGGTAAGGGAGGGTCAAAGGAGGTCCAGAAACGGCCAATGGGTCACACTAGCTCTAAGATACTTCCCCTCCGCTAGCCCTTGGGTTTAGTCCAGCAGACTACAGATTGATGAGAAATAACAAAGCAGTCAAGGAGAAGGTCATTCTGCATTTGTATTCTGCTTCACGTTCACACACATTTGGCCTGTGACTTGTGACTCTGTCCACCTACCCAGCACATTCTTACACACACACACACACACACGCGCGCGCACACACACATAGAACTGAGCTCTGTCTAGCCTTAATGCTCAGATGATAAATCCTGGGGTTGGAACCAGTACAGCGGGTTTGGGGGTCAACTCACTGCAGGAGGCTTGGGAGAGTCAGCAGAATGAGCAGGGGTAGCAGGCACAGTGAAGGGCACTTTTGGGGGAGAAGTGGGATGGGAACACATGAGGGGCTGGAGGACAAGAGGCAATGGAGAGGGGGCCACGAAGTAGGGGGTTGGCCCAGGGCAGAGGAGGATGTCCCCAAAGGGAAGGGTGTGGGCAATGTGCCGCTCTAGCAGGTGACTGGTGGCTCAGGCACTGGGTATGCCAGCATACCCTGTCCTTAGTGAGAGGTGGGCCAGCTCAGGCTGCCAAAGGCACCCCAGAAGGCAAGCAGAGCCCAGGAGTGCTCTACGTATGATTCTTTTTCCCCTTCTGCTAAGCGGATGGGCAGGTGGGAGCTGGGCTGCAGATCCCCTTTCTAGATTCACCCACTCTCTCCAAATCCAAACACTCTCTGAAGAGATCCACCCTCCCACATGGAGCTTCCCTACCCCATCCGAAAGGGAAATCAAAACAAAACAGGTCCTCTCTAATTTGTTCCAAATCCTAAACTGGACAAGCTCAGGGTGGGAAGAGTCAAAGAGGTAATTGTGGCTTGCCACTCATCTCTTCTTTGCCTGAGCCTGGCCTTAGGACCTCTTGCTCTTTAGTGGGGTGTAAGGTCAACAGGGGTGGGAAGATGGCCATTTTGACCTTGAGAGGCCTGCCCCTGTCTTTATCCATGCCCTGCCAGCTCTCAGTGCCCTTTGGAGGTTTATAGTCGTATAAATCGCACAGTCCCATGCCAGGCTTGGAGCCTGCAACTATAAATAGGCACGAGGTAAACAAGGTGGCAAATGCAGGGGCTTGGGACAAGACAGAACATCTGCCCCTCTTGCCTGGGCAGGGGCCAAGGCACATCCGTGGAAAGGGATATCTTCCCTCCCTTCTCCTCCCCTCTCCTCCCTTGCCCGTTGGCTTCCAGCTGCCTGTCCTCTGGGCTTCTAGCCTTTTCCCTCTGAGGTTTATCTTCCCAGGCAGCTTTCTGCCGCAAGGCTTCCCTGGTCACCTGCCTTGTTTCTTCAGAGTCAAGATGGGAAGGGGAGTGGTGTCTCCATTAGAACAGGACCCTCACCGCCTTCCCCCAGCGGCTTCTCACAGTGTCCTGCAGCAAGACTTAAGGAGGTCCTGCTGCTGCTGCTGGTCACTAGGGGTGCCTTGATCTCTTCTCCATCCTCATAGCCAAGGTGATGCTAACATTTCTTAATTAGAAAACTTCGCTAAGGAGCTCTGGAGACAGCAGGCAAAGGCCCTCACTAAACACCCATCCCAGAACATAAAAGCACACAGACTTCCTGTCATTTCAATTGACCAACAGCTTCTTGGCCACTTGGATTTTCTCCCCACGATCTCTGGGCCATGCAAGCTAAATTCTGAGCAGACTCTGGGCTTGAGACAATTTCGGGGGCACTGCTTTCTGGATCTACCCCTCCCTTCTCTCGGCCCCAGGGCTGGGCTGCTTTCCTGCCCTGTACTCGTCCTGGGCCCAGCAGGTTCCCAGCCTCCAAGAGTCCTCAGAGGCCCCACTGGCCCCACAATGATCTCTCTTCATCTTTCTTGGAAGACTCTGGATCTTCAACCCTGGAATTCCTTCTTTCATCCCAAGCTGGGCTCTCTGAACATATGCACTCGCCACTTTAGAATCACAGAAATAAGCCATAGAAAAGAATGAAATGTCCGATTTGCAACAACATGGATGGAGCTAGAGAGTGTAATGCTAAGTGAGGTAAGTCAGTCAGAGAAAGACAAATACCATATGATTTCACTCATAGGTGGAATTTAAGAAACAAAATAAACGAGCAAAGGGATTTAAAAAAAGAGACAGAGAGAGACAAATCGAGAAACAGACACATTACTATAGAGAACAATCTGATGGTTACCAGAGGGGAGGCGTGGGGGGGGGGGGGCTGGTGGTGAAACAGGTGATGGGGATTAAGGCGTGCACTTGCTGTGATGAGCACTGGGTGATGTATGGAAGTGTTGAATCACTATATTATACACCTGAATCTAATATAACACTGTATGTTAACTATACTGGAATTAAAATGAAAACTTAATTAAAAAAAGAATCACAGAAATTAGAGTTGAAAGATACCTTCATTTTTTCATTTTACAGATGAGGGATCTGAATCTTGGAGAGGTCAGGTGACTCTCACCACAGCCACACAGCTAACATTGGCTTTGTTGCTAAGGCTGGAAATGCTCCTTTGCAAAGGCTGGCTTCTCCAGCCAGACTTCCAACTTCCAGTTCCTAATGGCTTCCTTTGCTCCCCAGAAACAGGCTTGCTTGCTTGCTTTCTTTCTTTCTTTCTTTCTTTCTTTCTTTCTTTCTTTCTTTCTTTCTTTTTTTAAGGCGTTTTTTTCTTTTAAGCCCCTCTATGCCCAATGTGGGGCTTGAACTCATGACCCAGAGATCAAGAATTGCATGCTCTACAGACTGAGCCAGCCAGCTTTCTATCTTTAAAAGGTCCATTCTCTTTGGAGCCTGCCTCCACCTGGCTTCTCATGCAGGGAGAGGAAAGAACAGGCTCTGAATCATAACAAATGATTGAGCCTTACATAGCTCTTTCTAGTGCTTTCAACTCCTCCATTTCCCTGGGTCCTCTCTGATGGCTTACTGGGCAGATGATCCTGGAAGAATGATTTTCCAGGATCCCACCTTGAAGTGAGAGCTGGAAGAGTGAGAGGCATCCCTCCCATTATGGGAAATCACTTCCCTGGCTGCTCTATCATTTATTTTTTTCTGATGTCAATTTCTCAATTATTTTTTTTTTCAATTTCCTAATTTAGAAGGCAGGGTGGGACCAAGTCCTGCTTCATGAATAGTGTCTCCTGTGCCCCGGGCATGCAGTGCCCAAGTGAGCACAGGTGTACACACACATACCCACACAATTCCAGAACAGATTTCGGGGGGGCAGAAAGTGAGGACGCAGGTTCCTGTGGCTCACTGAGGGCAGACGTGAGGAGGAGGCAAAGCTAACTGAGGTAAGTGGGAGTGGCCCGGCTCCCTGATAGCCGGGAAGGGTCTCCCTCCTCAGTGGGCTGTCCGGGTGAATGTAATCGAGAGAGGGAAGATGCTGGCGGAGGTCAGGCAGGGAGTCCAGTTACCTCAGAATACTCACATCCTACAGCTGGATTAGAGCTCCCAGATGCCATCCGGGAGGGCCTGAGATGTGTACAGGGCAGCTGGAGGGATGGCCGTGATCTATCCAGCACCTGTCCTGCCCCCGCAGGCTGATGATGTAACAGTAGAACAATGTGGCAGAGGACAAGAGGGCTTTGGAATCTGGGGGAGGACTGGTCCAGCTTTCAATGATGTGGCTAGAATGAGGCAGCTGTTGTCTCTGCTCAGAGTTCAGAAGGAGCCCCTGCCCTTTCCGTGAGCACTCTGAGTCTGGTTACCCACATTAATACCAGTTCTTCAGTCATGGGATGGCTCATGAGAAGCTCTTCTTCCAAGAAAATAAAGCTGTCAGCTACATAGACTCTAATTAGATACCAGACAAGGCACAGAAAAGACCCTGCCTGGGACTAAAACAAAGCCCTTTCTATGAGGATGGGGGCATTCAAACACAGGACGATTCTTTATCCGAGGCCCCCGAGCACCTACTCCCTCCTTCCCACACCCAAATCCCACCTCCCTGGTCTTCTGAGGCCCTTCACTTGCCCATGTACCTTCAGTTCAGGCCTCCCCCAAAGGGTTCCTCATTCAGGCCCTCTTCACCCCTTGTCTCTCTGGAAGGCCTTATCTCGATCATTAATAACCCATCATTCTAGCCCTCAGAGACTTTCACCAGGATTCACTGCAACACCTTGGATGGGAACTTGCCTATAGATTTGGAGGCCATGATTATCACACTGTTCCTGGATGCTCTCTGCTAACCAGGCCCAGGAGGGAGAGACCGAAGGGTTGGTAGGACCCTCATCCCTCCAAGCTGAACAATTTCCCTTCTGCTTCTTCCTCCAGCCTCCCCGGATGATCAGGCCCTAGAAAAATGATCTCAGCACCCACTCTCTCACCTTTCCTGTTCTCTGCCCCTAACCTGAAAGCCGAGGTTGTCATTCTCCCAACTGTCCTTGAAAGCAGCAGTCATGTCTCACTTACTCCTGTCCCCCAAACACAAACCTTCACAAGTTCAGGTTCAATAAATATTTACTGCATCAGTCCTCAAACTTCTCCAATATATTTCGTTCTTTTCTCAGTATACAGTCCTGCCAACAATCCCCAACAATCACACACTTTTTTAATTCCCAAGGCAGCTTTTGAGGAACGGTACAGAGGCATTAACCTCTTTTAGTCCCAGATGATGGGGTGGGGGTAGGAGGGGGCGGGAACGCACTGATGTCCAGGTCTGGGACCCAGAGCTGAGCACATGGCCCGCCTGCCTCCCCTGAGCCTGCAGGCCCCAGGCGGGATTGTCTCGCCTCACTCATCCTTGCCTCCAAGGCCTCCTCGCCTGTATTTATATACACTAAAGCCTCTGCCCGAATAAAACATCCATGTAAAATCCAATTTCCTCAGAATCTCTTTTGGAGCCTGGGCCTGAGATGGAGTAGGTAACCCTGGCAGTAACTGCCTGAACCACTCCTGCTGGCTGCAAAGGTGAGGCCCATTTTTCAATTATCTATCTGCTGTGACAGCAGCGGTCCAGCCACCCAGCCAAGGAAAGGGGGAGGGGGAAGCAGAGCCGGGGAGGAGGGAGCAAGAGGGCAAGGGCACGGTGGGGGAGAAGGAGAGGGAGAAACCCGGAGAGAGGCATGCAGGAGAGACCCTCGCACGGGGCACCCAGTAGGTGCTCAGAATTATTTGTAAAAAGAATGGACTGGAAGAGTAAATAGGGAGGGTGGGGGTGAGGCGAGCAGAGGGGGAGAGCTGGAGAGACACAGAGTGGGTGGAGAGAGGGAGAGAGGGCGGGAGGGGGAGAGGGGGAGGGGAGGCGAGCGTGGATGGAGCCAACAAGAGGCTCCTGTGTCAATCCGTGGAAACGGGAGGCAGAGTGATGCGGTCACAGCTCCTGCCATCAATATCCTCTAATATAAATGTCAGTGATGCTATTTTCCGCGCAGTCATTTCGCACACTGCTGATTACATTAACGTATAATGGAGGGGCGCCGGCTCCACTGCTTTCTCCCCTAACCCTCCCCCCGGTGATGTGTCAATAGCCGCCTCCATGAACAAGTCAATTTTCTGCAGGCTTGGCAGCGGAATAAATCTGCCCGGCTATGGGGAGAGCTGGAGATATTTATATACCCGGCTCCTGCCCTGCGTGTGCGCGCGTGCGTGTGCGCGGCGGGCGCGGGCGCGGGCAGGGTTGGGGGGAGGGTGGCGCGCCGCCGAGCTGAATGATTTCCAGCCCGGACTCAATAAGAGGAGAATTTAGAGCGGTCCCTGAGCTGGGCTCCCAGAAACAGCCTTACACGTTTATTTTCCTTAGCTGAACAGGAAAGGCGAGAATTATATGTGGATTTATAGGACAGGCGCAGCTCAACCCAAATGCTCCCGCTCCGGCGGGGGGTGGGGGGGTGGGGGCGGGGAGGGAGGTGGCGGCGGAGGGCGGGCCGCTGGGACCCCGGCTCGCGCTGGTGCTGGTAGGGGCGCACCCCCTCCCTTGCCGGTCGCTTTAATTACATTTGTTCTTGTCCTTCGTGAGGGCGAGACTTCGGCGCGGCCCGTGTGGGGGGTGGGGGGAGGCGCAGGCTGGGACTGCCTGCAGATGGGGGGGGGGCGCCGGGAATGGGGGCATGGGGAGACCGGGAAGGGGGGCTGTCAGCTTCGGCTCAGAAGCGGATCAATAGTACGAGATCTAATGGGCTAACTGCCAAGCGGGCGCACCGAGGCGCTGCCCCGCGGGGGCCAGAGGGGGTGGGCTGAGGACGAGAGAAAGGAAGGGGGGGGGGGGTAGGAGAGGGAGTGAGGACGGGGGAGAGGGGAGGGCAGAAAGAGTGGGAGAGATGCGGGGAGGAGGAAGAGAGAAAGAACGGAGAAAGGGACAGAGGGAGAACGGATGGGAAGGGACAGGACAGGACAGTCTTCCAAGGGCCCTCTCTTCAACACCCTTCCCTTCCCCCGTTCCCCCTCTCCCCAACGCTGGGAAGAAGGAACCTGTCCCGGAGCAACCAGACCGCGCGCAGCCGCCCGCCCGTATTGCCTCAACTCTGCTATCGAACCGCCAGGGGGCGGCGCGACCCCGTGCTGTCCCGGCGGACCTACGTGCCTCCAAGCTAGGGCTCAAGTGACCGACGCCTGGTCCCTCTGCGCGGTGCCCTCTGCCCTCTCCCAAGACCTCTCCGCGTGACAGGGGTGGGGGTAGGGCCTCTCCCCCCCTGCCCCCAACCCGAATAGAAGCAACCTTCTGGCTTTCATAGTGTTGACTATGGCACCCGGGGACCCTGGACGGGGAAGTGCCCCAGGGACTGGATCACCGCGCCTGGGGCTGGCCAGTGTCCCCCCAAAGATACCCAAGTCTGCGGCAGATGCGGCTTCGGAGGCGGTGTGGGGTTTGGGCCTTTGCATCCTGGCGGCGGAGCGCAGGCGAGTCCCCGGGACAGTCCTAGCAAGAGGGGTCCTTCTTCGCGTGCTGTGCCGCTGCTGGCCGCTAACGAGGCCAGCCAAGGTCGCTGCGGGATCAATGCCCGGTTTTAACTCTTTCGATTCCTGGCCCTTGTCTGACCCCTAATCTCTTGGACCCAGACGGACCCTTTTCTCAGCTCCTGCCTGTCCTTTCCCAAACTGAATGCGAAAATAAAAAGCAGCCCCACAACCCTGCCGGCAAATTCTGCCACCAAGTAAAGGGGAGATTGGTGGTGGCAGTTCAATGGTTCTCAACCTGGGGGCATATCAGAATTACTTGAGGGAGCTTTTCAACATAAACGTGTCTACTCACATGCACTCATATTGTAAGAAGTGTGTGTGGACTGGCAGGGATTGCTGGAAACATGCGTTTTGTCAAAGCACCTCAGGTAATTCTGATATATTCCTACGTGGGCACAGCTTGAAGAAAGGTATTACTATTGCATATTTTTTTCATGCTGGGTGTGGTAGCTCAGCCTGGGGTTGTTTTGTGTGTGTGTGTGTGTGTGTGTGTGTGTGTGTGCGTGTGTGTGTGTTGCCCTTGTGGAAATGTCTGTGCGTGTATTACTAGGTCTATGTCATTGGGAACCTGTGTCTTTGGGCAAGCATTGTTTTGTGTATGTCTTTGTGCGTCCTCTGTATGTGTCTTTGGTGTTATCAGCATTTATTGAGAGCACCCATTGTGTGCACGCTGTTGTACATGCCTGTCCTGATGAGAGCGAGTGTGGGTCCCCATGGTGTGTTTGTGTCGCGTTGGGCACCTCTCTGTGGGCCCCATTGTTGGGGCACAGCCATTGTCTCCATGTCACTGAGAGTGCGTGCTGGCGAGAGCTCATGACACAAATGGAACGAAGCTGATCTGCCCCAGAAGCAAAGGCAGCAATGACCTTCTTTTTCCAATTATATCCTGGTCAGAGGTGAGCGACCTCTCCCCACTGAGGCCGCTTCTTGTCATGCAAACTGAGCAGAAGGCTGGAGATTACAGGAATGCGACCGAGTCACGTGTGAAAACAATCAGCTATCAATGGGCCCAGATCAATGCCCCAGATTACAGATGAGCCCAGGGCAAGCAGTCACTTTGGAGTTTTTCCCAAGGAGGGGAAAACACACAGTGCACCCCGTTCACAGCCAACTGCCACAGTCCTGACCAACACCAGGAGAGACCCGCATGCGCTTACACAGCCTGGGGACAAGTAGGAAGTGGGCTGGGAAGAGCTGAGCAGATGAATGGCCAGCCACCCACTCTGAATCGGTGGGCAACTATTATTAGTAGTAGGCGGTTATTTTGTTTTTGCTAAAGATGCAACCTTTATTCAGCTGGTAGCGGGAAGTGTAAAAGCTTGTGTTGAGTGTTTTCTATTTTAAGTCTGGAGAGTGAGGATTCTAAGTGGGTCACAGGAGGCAGTGTGGGGATTTGGAGGAAACTCTCATGTCAGGAACAGAGCCATAGACGGATCGTGTTGAAGGAGTGGCCAAGGAAAGTCTTTGGTCAGCTGTGGGCAGGGGGCAGGTGGGCAGCTGAGGGGCTCCTGGGTCCAGAGCATCTGGCCTCAGGACAACTTGAAACCAGGCTGTGGGGTGAGGGAGCTGAGCCTCTGAAGGGAAGGGCAGTCTTAACCACATATATGCTCTAGGATAACAAGCAGAGCAGAGAGTTGAGCTGGGGAGGCCGGGACCTCTGAAGGGCGGGGTCATCAGGGGCCCACTTGAAGGGTGACTAGTCTTTGGAGGGACGAAGAGGCAGGAACTTAGGGGTGCTATATGAACTTGCTGAGAAGCCAAGCCTGGGTCAGGAACTATAGGGTTGAGGGAGACCAATGAGAAGATAGGAAGAGTTCTGGAAAGGCCTGAGGACCTCATCAGGTCTGGCTCCTATGTCAGCTGAGCCTACCTTGGTCCAGGAGTCAGTATGGCTGGGTCTAGCACCCTAACCAGCCAAGGTTGAGGCAAGGCGAAGTGTCATGTTGTCTGTGCCCTTAGGATGTGACAGTCAGTCCTCTGTGGCCTTTAGAGATCTTAGAATTCCTTTGGTGCACATTTATGGATGTCCTACTGTCTTCCCCTATAGGAATGAAATGATGGGTGAGAATACCCTTAGGGAGCTTACAGTTTAAAGCAGAATAAAGAATTTGAAAGAGTTTGAAGACTTTAGTTTTCTTCCTTTCTCTCTCTCTTTTCTTTTCTTTCTTCTTTCATTTCGGAAAAAACAGTGGTGCCTAAGGGCAGACTGCCTGGATTCAGATCCCAGCTGTGCCATTTACCGGCTACAGCTTATGAGTGCTCAGGTTCTCCTCTCCATCTGTAGAATAGGGGTACTTGCCTCTTAGGACTGTTGTGCAAATTTTAGGCAAAGCCCTTAGAACAATGCCTGGACTCAAGAACCTAAGTGTTGACTTTTCTAGTCTTTCCTTCGGTTTTCTAGTACAGTGCCTTTAGCAAAGTCCCTCTCTTGTGTCAGCAGAATTAGAGTAAAAAAAGGACAAGCTAATGGGGTGATTAGAAGACCTGAGAGGCTGGAGAGTGGGTTGGGGTGGGAGCAAGGACAGGCCCTGCTGGAGGATATGGGAATCCTGCCGATGGGGTAGCAGAGAGGGCTGACTCTGCCCTTCTCCCTGGAAGGGCACCCCCTGCTGGAGCTGCTTGCCCATAGCCTTCCAGGGGGCCTGCATGGGGAGACCTGCTGACTACCGCTGGATAACCAACACCTTTGCTTTTCTGGGCTAGGCCCATCCCTCGGCTTCCCTCTCCCACCGCTGGACCTCAGCTACAGCAGCCCCCTCTGCTGGCCTCAGCAGGACTAGAATTGGGCCCAGCTTCTGCCCATCTCCCTTTCTTTCAGACAGTTCTGAGGTGAGAGAAGAGGTCACCGCAGGTCCATTCTCTAGACTGGGAGACTGAGAGCCAGAAGATCCCTGAACTGGGCCTACTTGTTTAATCAGACGCCAATAACACGTAGGAGAGATCTGTGCAGACAGTTGAGCAAGATGGTTAACAGTAGGCTGTGAGAACAGTCCTGAGTTCGAGTTTGAAACCTGATTCTGCCACTTATTAACGAATATGAATTTGGGCAAGTCACTTAACTTGTTTAGCCTCAGTTTTATCATCTGAAAAATATGAACACCACCACCACCTACTTTGTGGGGCTGCTGTGGGGGTCAAATAAGGTTGTGCCCTTCATCAAGTAGCACAGATCACTAAGTGACCCATCAGTTCTCCAGGAATTTGCCTAAGGAGGAACTTCCTGCTGTGATACCACTGGCATCCTCCATGGGTCTTCGCCTTTGACTATGGGCTTTGGGGGACTTTACCGACCCAGGTTTGTTTGTTCAAGTCCCAAAGCACCAAATGGCTGGGCAGCTGCCAAAAACTGCTGCTTCATTACAGGATGGGGTGGGAAGGATGGAATGGGGGAGTCCTGGTACTGTGCAGGGGATAAAGGGTTAAGGGGGGGTGGGCTGGCATGGGAGTGGGTCACCCCCCTCCCCTTCCATTGATTATTCTCCTCTCCAGGTGTTTTTGTAGCTTTTTTCCCTCCCTTGGGGTGGGAGTGGGGGCTGCTGGGTCCACTTCGGGCTTAGTTATTGTTTTAATTTTGGTGCTGGCTCCCTGGTGCCTGGAGCAGATAATGAAAGAGGAAAAGAGAGGTCAGGGTGGTGCCCAGGCAGCAGATTTCTGCCCGTCAGACTGGGCCAGGGCGAGTGGGGAAGTGGGGGGGGGGGGTGTTAAGTTAATATCAATAAAGCAACTGGAGTCTCAGAAGTGAGGAGCTGCAGAGCCAAGCACAATGTCTTTGTGCTCTGGGAGCCTAAAGGGGCGTTTTGCCTGTCCACAATGAAACCTCAGAACGGGGCTGGGCATGGGGGTTGGGGGACAGTGAAGTGAGCGCACTGGCTGCAAGGGTACAGCTCAGCAGCGGCAGGAAGTGACAGAGGAAAAAGCAAAGAGCTGGGCAGAGAAGGAAAGTTGAACTATGTCGCGTGATCTGGCCACTCTCCCTGGCTTTTCTGTCCCCCCGGACCCTACTATATGTCCAATAACACTGGAGTAGGCTTGGGGGGGAGGGGCGGTGGTTATGTGCTGTGGGGCTACCGGAGTTGGAGAAACACAGAGAAAGGAGTCAAGAAAATCCCTAATCCTAGGGATTAGGATCGAAAGCTTTGCTGTCAGACAGACTTGAATTCCTGGCCAAGTTCTGCTTACTGGCTGTGTGACTTTGAACAAGTTACTGGACCTCTCTGAGCCTCCGTTTCCTCTTCTGTTAAATGGCACTAATACTCGTACTAACCTTATAGGGTCATTGACACTGTATGGAGAGAAGTCAGCACAGGGCCTGGCATGCAGCGAGCCCTCACTCCGTGCTAGCTATCCTTATTAAGCCTGTTTTCCTCAGCTGTAAAATGGGGCTATCAGCTGTAACTTCCCCGTAGGGGTCTTACGGGGAACAAATTAGATAAAGCCTGTAAAGTGCTTAGCACAATGCCTGGTACATAAATAAGCCTTCAATACATGTTGGCTGTTGTTATTATATTATTTTTATCTTTATTATTCCCTGCTGTCTTGGAACTGGTGATTTAGTTGAGCAGACTGAGGCCAGGCCACTCCCTTAGCCATCTGAAATATTTGGCTCCTTGCAGAAGGGCTTTCTGAAGCCCGGCCCCACTTGGAGAAGCCTCTGGTTTGTCTTTTATAGTCCAGGCGGTTCGACAGAAAGTCCCCAGGAACCGAGATGATTGCTGGCCTTGCAAGAGGATGGGACCCTTATGACCACCTCTGTCCCCTGGAGAAACATGTCAACAACATGGCTCTCTGTGGGAGGGCTACCAGGGCCTCCCTCTGATCCCCCCTGGAATTGAAGAGGTGTAGTGTCTGGATGAGGGTGCTCACCTGTTTCCAACGGGAACGCTTAGTGGGCACGGTGGAGCGCTTGGGTCTCCGAACACCGAGTCCTTATCCCATCCACGCCCTTCCAATTCCTTCCCTCTCTCAAGGCTGGAGGTGGGGGTGGAGGCTGAGCAGATAAAAAAAAAAGGGTAGTTAATGTTTCCCACTTGACCTTTCTTTCAGTACCCCCCTATCCCACCCCAGCGGGGCAGTCAGGCTGAGGGGATGAATGGAGTAGAGGGCACGATTTTCACATTAATGGCAGCATATGTTGTGTTTATTGACACCGCAGGGTCGGTGCTTGTGGGGTGTGGGTGGGGGGGGGGTGCCTAGGAGGCCATAGGCAGGAGGGGGCTAGGGGAAGAGGAGGCAGAGGGGAAGGCTGCCGGGGTGGGGAGGGGGAGAGAGGGGAGCCTGGGGCCTGGGGGGAGGGAGGCAGGAACAATATTGTAGCAGGAGCACACCAGGTGCTCGCTGTCAGCCCGAACAAAAAGGAAGAGTCAGCAACTCTGGGGGGGGGGGGGGCGGGAGGAGGAGGAGGCGGGAGGCACCGCCTGCTCCAGCCTCGCAGCCTCTCCCCGTTAACCCCTGCTCTGCCGCCGCAGCTGAAGAGGGGAGGGGCATCTGGGATGTCTCCCAGCCCGGCGCCGTTCAGAGACCCCACATCTCCTCAGTAATCTGGGTGATGTTGGTACCTCTGGGGACAGGATTTCCTGTCCCTTCCTCAAAGCCCGAAAGGAAAAGAAGTCCGGCTCTCTGTTCCACCCTTTCTATAATGGAGGGGCCTCTGTGGTTCTTGGGAAGTTGGCAAACCGGAGTTTCAGGAGTCAATGACCTTGGGCTTCTGAAAGCAGCTGCAGGTGGTGGGGTGGGGGTGGGGCCGTGTATAGAGGGGGTTTCAAGGACGGGCCCTCCGCTGAAGGAGATGGGCTGCAAAGGTCCCCATAATTCCCCTCCCCATGCCCTGGCGGCAGATTTCCTTGCTTCTTGAAAGTCTTCCCAGGGTCATCCGGCCTGGGGCAGGGGGGAGCAGCAGGAGAAGGGGACTAATACGTCCCATAGAGATGGCTGTCAGTCAGCTGAGAAGGCTGGGCTTTCAGGCTCTTTAGTCCATAAAGCACGCGGGCGGGGCGGCTCATCACCGAATATTCAGGGACGGGGAGAATAAATAGCAAAGTGGGCTCCCCGCCCTGGACCCCCATGCTGGAGATGGCTCCTAGTTTCCTGGCTGGGGAGCAGAGCGGCAGGTGTCTCCCGCCATCACTGTCCTCCCCCCTGCCCCCTTTCCCCTTCCTGCAGAGCACTGAAGGGAAGCCAGGTGCTCAGAGTTACTGGACCCAGCTTCCAGCATCCTCATGCTCTGGGGCCCTCCCTAGGGTTCAGGGTGGTGGTGCAGGGGAGGACGTGAGGGAGGAAGGAAGGCAGGGAAAGACAACCTGTGAGGGGAGAATGGGGCACGGGGACGTTTACTTCCATTCCCTGAATGTTGGTCTCCTCCGGAGTCTATGACCTGACATCCTGGAGCCTTCCATCTGGACATTAACTTTCCTCCTAGCTATTCTGTTCTAGAGTCCATGTCTTGGTCACTCTGAGTGTCCTAGATCCCCAGGTACAGGGCAGGGGAGGGGGGGTCACCAGAGGAGAACGGAGTGTCCCTTCCATATCCCCACCCTCCAGCCCCACCTCCGTCCAGCCACCAGGGGTCTCTGAATTGAGACGCAGAGGCCTCTGTGGATGTCCCCTCCCACGGGGACACGCCGGGGCACTCTGGCCTGGAATCCTCCTGGACACCGTCCTCTTGCAGAGAGCCGGAGGCAGCCGTCGCGCCGCGCGTCCTTCGGGACGGCCTCTCCCTTGTGGGCCTACGAAGCCCGGGCGGCTCCGCCCCGCTCGCCGCTCTCACCGCGGCTCCTCCCGGGGCTGCAGGCCCGGGCCGCGCCCCCCTTCCCCGGCCCTCTCGCCGGGCTCCAGCTGCGCGCGGAGCGGTCCCGGCTCGGCTCCAGCTCCTCAATGGCCCTGCTCCCCCATTACCCTGATGTCGGCCCTTCTCCCCCTCGGCTTTATCGGCTCTCAGCCGGCTCCGCCAGGGTAATGAGGGCCCTCCTAATTACCATTGCAGAAACTCCACTTACATTAACAGCTCCATCCGAGGCGCGGCAACATCTGCTGTGCGCAGGCAGGCGCCCCTCCCCCGCCCCTCGCTCCCCTTCCCTCGCCGCCCCCTCTTTCCCTGTCCTCTCCCCCGACCCTCCTCTTCATCCTCTCTGCCCCCCTCCTTCTCTCCCCTTCGTATCTGCTCATGCCCTCCGCACCACACTGCCTGCCAAACCTTTTCAAACTTCAGCATCCCGGGATGAGAGACATCCACGTAGAGACAGGGCCTCAGAGACACTGAGAGATGGAGACACTCAGGCCAAGCCAGAGTTCCAGGACACCCCAAAACTCAGGATCGCAGAAGTATGGCCGGGGAACCTGGAAACAAATAGAAAGTGGAAGCATCAGAGATTGTGAAAGAGATGGGGCCAGACTGCCTGTGTGAGGAGGGGGCGGGGGCTCACCGTCCACTGGTGTGGAGAGGTATGTGCGCGGTGTGCACATGCGTGCATGGAGGTGCCATGGACTGTGCGTGCTCATTTACTTAAGCACCGTGGGTGTGAGCACATATGTGCGCGTCAGGGTATCTTTATGTGCATGTATCTGCGGGCTTTCACGAGCCTACCTACGATGCGTTAGCATCCTGTATGTAATTACATTTGTCTGTATGTATTTTGACGCTTGCATTTTGCAAGCGTGTATCTCTGGGTGTGTGCATACACTTGCCTGTCACCTAGGAAGTACTGCATGCGTAACATCCAGTGTGACTGGTGTACATACATGATCTGTGTTCAGAGTCATGCATGCACCATATGGGCCTCTGGGTGTATTTGCCTCTCTGCGTGCCTATGCATGTGTGTATCATCTGTGTAATTATTTGATGACAGTGCTAGCATGTGTGTGTTCCTGCTCCGTGGGGGATGACAGGCAGTTGGGAAGACGCTGAGCCCATTTTATCTGAGGTTAACAGGGGTCACACTTCACTCCTGGAAGTCCCCCACCCTCCTCCCCCACCCCATACAATTAAGCCTCAGTGTGGTGGAAAGACAGCCAGCAGACATTAAGAAAGGTCAACAATATTATCAGCTTCTAATCCAATTAGTTACTGTTTATTTGGAAATCCAGCTCCAGGTCAGCTTCGAGGAAGCAGGCCTGGGAGAAAGGAGGGCAAGGGATGGGGACAGCCTGAAAGAAACTGTCGGAGGTGGCCAGGGCTGTGGCCTCGTGGCCGGGCGGGGGTAGAAAGGAATCCCCCAAACACCATCTAGTAATGCACTTCCTGCTGGCTACATCGAAGCTGGGTAGCTCCGGGGAAGGTTCTGGGCTTCACAGGAGGGGCCAAGATCTGAGGTTTCATCTCCAGAGGTTGGGGTGTGAGAGAAGAGGGGTTTTCTCCCTCCCCTGGGAGACTTCTTGACTCTTTAAAGCCCTGGGATCCCAAAGAGGTGGCCTGGGAGCTGGGACAGTCCGTCTCCGAGCTGTGGCCAGGTTCCCCCCGGATGGGAGTCAGAGGAGGAGATGTTGGTAAATGCACTATTAGCTCCTGAAGCCACTCCATTAATCCTGCCCTCTATTTTATTTCCTCTTTTCCCTCCTACATCCTTTCCTGAGCCCCAGCAGGACCTCTCCTCCCTCCCACCCCGGGACATGCAGGGGCACTAGCTTAGCCCAAAGGGTCCCCAGGGTCCTCCTCTTGAGTATAAACAGTGGAAGTGACCCAGACCTTGGCCTCCAGGCTGTGGGCAGAGCAGCCCAGTGGGGCTGGAGGCAAGTGAGGTGGTCTTTGCTCTGCTCTGTCCCTCTCTGACCACTCAGAGATGGATAATATCCTGGGGTGCCCCATATATTAGGGGGGCTAACAGGAAGAAGAGGGTTGGCTGCTGGATTCTCAGGCTAGCTCATAGGGTCTCCCCAGATCAGCAGCCTGATGCTGTGCACTCAGACCCCAGCTGTGGCCAAATCAGGGTGACAGAAACAGCTATGCTCCTCTAGGAGCCAAGCCTGGGGTCACTTTTGCTTGTTTCTTGAGGATAAACATCCATAGGCTTAAGCCCAGGAATTAGACCTCTTGTTCTTGCCCTGGTCCCCTCCTCTCAATACGGAAACTGCACGATTTATTTTTAACTCCCTGCCCTTTCCGGGCACAAATTCGCACACACTTATATACACACAACACGTGCACTCACCCACTCACTAACCTGCCTCTGAGACTCTAGGCCAAAGATGGCCAGGGTATGAAGATGTTGGTGGCGGTCCTTCTGTAAGCGTTTATGGTGGATTTCCACGCTTTACAGAAGACTTCTCCGAGCAGTGTCTCCCCATTCTATCCCACCCCAAAGGATAACAACAGTGATGATAATAATACTTTAACAATAATGATATCCATACATCTCTCTACTCTGACAGTTCTCATCCTTAGCTGAGCTTTGAAGTCACCTTAAAGTACTCTTTAGGGGCGCCTGGGTGGCTCAGTCAGTTAACCGGTTAAGCGTCTGACTCTTGGTTTCAGCTCAGGTCGTGATCTCACAGCTTGGTGGGTTCAAGCCCTGCGTCGGCTTGGATGCACAGAGCCTGTTTGGGATTCTCTCTCTCTCTCCCTCTCTCTCTGCCCCTCCCTCATTCACTCTGTCTCTGTCTCTCTCAAAAATAAATAAACTTAAAAAAAATGCTCTTTAAAGAATACACACAGGGGTGCCTGGGTGGCTCAGTGGTTGAATATCCAACTTTGGCCCAGGTTGTGACCTCATGGTTGGTGGGTTCAAGCCCCACGTGGGGTTTTGCACTGACAGCGTGGAACCTGCTTGGGATTCTCTGTCTCCCTCTCTCTCTCTGCCCCTCCCCCAATGTGCTCTCTTTCTCTCAAAAATAAATAAACATTAAAAAAAATAAAAATAAAACCTTAAAAAGAAAAATGTAGGGGCACCTGGGTGGCTCAGTCGGTTAAGCATCCGACTTCGGCTCAGGTCATGATCTCGTGGTCCGTGAGTTCGAGCCCCGCGTTGGGCTCTGTGCTGACCGCTCAGAGCCTGGAGCCTGTTTCAGATTCTGTGTCTCCCTCTCTCTGACCCTCCCCTGTTCATGCTCTGTCTCTCCCTGTCTCAAAAATAAATAAACGTTAAAAAAAAATTAAAAAAGAAAGAAAAATGTACATGCCTGTGCCCTACCCTGAATCATGCAAATCTGTATCTTCAGGGTTGGGCCCCTGCAATCCATAGATTTGATAGAGCTGCATAGATGAAGGCTATGGTTAAAAAATGCTATAGTTAAAAAAAAAAAATTACAATTTACAAGTGACAAAGAACTGCCTCTCATCTCTCATTGGCCAAGGCAGTATTATTATCTCCATTTTACAGATGAGGAAACTGAGGCCCAAGCTGATTAAAAGTAATAGGTTAACCTTTCTGTTCTTTTCCTTTCTCCCTCCCTCCCTCCCTTCCTTCTTTCCTCTCTCAAGGAACCAGTTTCCCTGATTCCAGGATCAGCCTCTCAAATTCCAACTAAATCCAGTCAGTTATTATAATTTAGAACATCTAGATGGGTTTTCTCTGAGGCAGAAGCTCCCTCCTTTGTGATGTCTGCTTTGTGGACACCAATTCCTTTCATTCAATAACCCTTTATTAAGCTCTTACTTTGGTACTGCATAACATCTCGAGAGGAATAAGATAAGAGAGGCAACATGATGGATCTGGACAAACAGGGCCTCGTGTCACTGCTCTGCATTTGCATTCTGGCTCTACTCCTTCTTTTCCACGTCACTTATTCAACTTATAAGCTGCTCAGAGCCTTACCTGTAAAATGGAGATAATAATACCTACGTCGTGTAGAATTGTTCCTAGAGCCACAGCTGATCAGTATGTGATAGTAATAACTGTTATTCTCATTTTGAATTATAGAGACATAACTCACACCAGTCAGAATGGCTAGCATTGAAAGGACTGGAAATTCTGGAGTAACTACATCTCACATGGATTTCTGGGAGTTTACGTTGGTAGGATCACTTTAGGCTAACGTCTAGAAGTAGCTGCTAAAACTATGTGTATCCTGTAACTCAGCAAATCTACTCCTGGGTCTCTGCCCATGAAAAATGAACAATTATGCTCAGCAAAAGTCATGTACAAAAGAGTTCGGCAGCTGATTTTGTGATGGTCCCAAACTGGGACACCACGCAGGTCCACCCACAATAGAACAGGCAAACACATTTTAGGACAGCCACACAAAGGAATACCACAGAGCCAGGAAAAAGAGTGCGATACTGAACTACGCAAGAACATAACTAAGCCTCACAGGTATCATGTTGCAGGAAATAAGTTGGACAAAAAAGAGTATATACGATATAGGGTGCCTGGGTGGCTCAGGCAGTTAAGCATCCGACTCTCAGTTTCGGCTCAGGTCATGATCTCACGGTTTGTAGGATCGAGCCCCGCATCAGGCTTCGCGCTGACCGTGCCCAGCCTGCTTAGGATTCTCTCTCTCCTCTTTCTCTGCCCCTCCCCTTGCTCACCTGGGCGTGCACACGGCCTCCCTCTCTCTCAAAATAAATGAATAAACTTCAAAAAAAGATCACCGCACTCGAGTATGTTATACTTCAATTAAAAAATTGGGGCGCTTGGGGGGCTCAGTCGGTTGAGTGTCCGACTTCAGCTCAGGTCATGATCTCCCAGTCTGTGAGTTCGAGCTCCGCGTCGGGCTCTGTGCTGACAGCTCAGAGCCTGGAGCCTGCTTCGGATTCTGTGTCTCCCTCTCTCTCTGCCCTCCCCCGCTCACATTCCGTCTGTCTGTCTCTCTCTCTCTTTCAAAGAATAAACATTAAAAATATTTATTTATTTATTTATTTTTTAATTTTTTTTCAACGTTTATTTATTTTTGGGACAGAGAGAGACAGAGCATGAACGGGGGAGGGGCAGAGAGAGAGGGAGACACAGAATTGGAAACAGGCTCCAGGCTCCGAGCCATCAGCCCAGAGCCCGACGCGGGGCTCGAACTCACAGACCGCGAGATCGTGACCTGGCTGAAGTCGGACGCTTAACCGACTGCGCCACCCAGGCGCCCCTAAAAATATTTTTTTAAAAAAAATTACACTGTCAGGCAGCCTCAGATGAATGTCTTGAGAGTAAGGAGAAGTACGGAATGCAAAGGTAGAGGTACATTTGCTAGTCATTGTGCTTAGGGAGGGTGATCAGGAAAGGTTTTGTAAGAAGAGGCATTTATTCCAAGACTTGAGAAAAAGCTGGGGCCCTAATAGTAGAGGAGAGAGCTGTTGAGAAGGAGGCCTTTTCCAGTTGGGGTGTTCCTGTGTGATGGGTACACAGGAGAAAGGAGCCCATAAAGGCAGCTGGAGATTAGATCGAGACCGACCCTGAATGCCAGCCAAAGCTTTGTGGGTCTGAAGCAGGCTGGGGACATGATGGAGTGTCCTGCGATGTTTCATCTGATGGCAAGTGGATTGGCTGGATGGAGGGGAAAGAGGCTGTTTTCTGTAGCCCCCAGGGCTGTGGGATCCTGGGCCTCAGGCCCTTTGGGTGATAGGGCCAAGTCCCAGAGAGAGCCAGAGTATCATGATGAGAAGTGGGCATTAGGGGGTGGCTCAGCTGAGCGTCGAGTCCTCGAGGAGACAGGTTCCTGCCCGAGCCCCGCTGGAAGCATCTGTTGCCGCCTCCTCTGCATTCCTTCATCACTGGGCCCAGAGCGCTATGCTCTGGTCCCAGTTCTGCAGGGCTGCCGGAAGCTGGGCCTGGACATGCTCGCCTGTACTTGCCTCCTGCCTCCCAGCAGAGCCCAGCACTTTGCTAAGGATGGGGAAGATGAGTAATAAATATTTGTAAAGGGGAAGCTAGAGGGCTAGCTTAACTAAGACAGCAGCGGCTACCGGAAGCCAGTGAAAAGTCCTCAGAAAGCAGGAGAGTGAGAAGACTGGGAGGCACGTGTAATTTGCCTGAGTTTGCATCCTTCCTATACCACGTGCTAGCTGTACGATCCGGGGCGAGTCACCTTTCAGTGCCTTGGCTCCTTCTGGTCAAGTGGGGACAATGGTGGGACCGCTTTCCCAGAGTTATCTGGAGGATGACATGAAAGAAAGCATCCAAAGCAACTGGAATAATGCCTGATATGTAGCAGCATGTGAGAAACGTAAGCGGTTTGTATAATTGCTTCTGATGGTAGGATTTCAGGTTTCTTTTTTCCTGCTTCTTTACACTTACTTTCTGCAATGAGCATGGATTACCTGGCTAAGCAGGGAAAAATTAAGTCAAACAGGGAAGAAAAAAGAAACCGGTGATAGAAACACGCTGGAAGGGGCGGCCAGGGGAACAGATACTCTTATTCAGAAACATTTCTCCAGCCCCAAGCAGGGAGAAGGGGTTGCCCCCAGGGGCCTGGCTCAGCTCAGAGGCCTGGATAGGAAGGGGGCAGGGTTTGAATCTAAACCGTGGGCGAGGGGTAGACGGATTCGCGTGTAGATGATGCCACTCTATGGACAGATCCGACATCGTTAATAAAAAGCCATCATTCATTGAGTGCTTAGTAGGTGTCAGAGTGCTTATACATTACTGCGATCATCGTCACAACCTTGCAAGGTAAGTATTATTGCCCCGATTATTACACCACTCTGAGAAGTCACTTGCCCAAGGTCCGACTGCAAAGCTGAGACTAGAACTCAGCATTGAGATGACTTGTTTCCACTAAACCTCCAGGTCAATTTCCACCTATAAGATGCAGAAAATGCCTCCAAGCGAGGGGAAGCTGTGCAGCCAGGCTCTCACGCCTGAACCCCTCCTCCAAACAGGACTGGGCTGGGGTGGGCATCCCAACTCCCCTTTCTTCTCTTCCCCCAGGTTATTTCAGGGAACTGCCAGTGCCCGGACTTGTCCCCCAGTCTCCATCCCTGAGGGTGGGCACCAGGCATGGGTCCCTGCCCCCAGCCCAGTCAGTATTGCTTCCCCCCCAACCCCGTCCCCCGCCCTCCCGGACGGCTGACACCCCACTCCCCTTCCCATGACCCCCTCCATTCCCTCCTCCGTTCTCTCTTCGTTGCTGGCGGACACCCTCCCCTCCCCTGCCCTGCCTGCCAGCACCATCCATCAGCAGCACCCGAAGCTCTGCTGCAGCTCCTCAAAGTTGCTAAAATAAATCCCCTATTTGGTTTAGTTCCACTCCAGCTCCCCCTGCACAGAGGGACCCTATGGGACGCAGGGAAATTATACACGTAACAAAGAGCTGGTTTGCTCTGATAACTCTGACAATGATACACACCTCACACCTTCCCATGCACACAGGCTGCCACCTCCATGTGCACGCATCACACCCGGCACCTCCCAGTCCACATGCCCGCCCAAACACATTCGGATCTGCCGACGACGTGCAGCTCACATCCTGGAGATGCCCCCCAACCCGCTGACTACACTCATCGACGAAGGTACACACCCCATTCACTGGAAATTCTCCCCTCTTCCCGGCTTCCATAGCACACGGCACTCCCCACCAGCTGGAATTTACCAGCTGTGTCCCTAAGGCCTGTCTTCTCTGGCGCCCATTAGATTGTGAGCAGGAGTAGCGTCTGCGTGGTTCACTGTTAATCACACACAGTGCTTGGGGAACGTGGTGCCCCCCCCCAACCTTGTTGAGTGAATGCCTGAATGAATAAAGAAATGAATGATGGCACAGACCACTACATTCACCCCCTCAGAAACACAGATGACGTCTTGGGATATCCCCCGTCCCTGCCCACCTATACAGCTGCCCTGTGAATCAGATCTTTTACATACAACACACACCCCACAAGCTATGGAGCCACGCACTTCTGCTAGTGGGTGCTCGTGACACCCCCTGCCACCCAGGAATCGGAAACTGTTTGGAACAGTTGTCTGAGGTTCTCCCGTGTGTGGGGGGGGTGGGTAGGCTGGGTACGTGTGAGTGAGTGTGAGTGTATGTGAAAGCGTGCACGGGTGAGGGTGGGTGGGTGTCTGAGTGAGTGTATGTGTGTGTGCATGCATGTGCACACAAATCTTGGGGTCTCCAAACTTACCTTGCTCCCCGTCTTCTTAAAAATGTTGGCAAGAGGGGGCGCCTGGGTGGCTCGCTGAGTCGGGTGTCTGACTCTTGATTTCGGCTCAGGTCATGATCTCATGGTGCTTGGGATTGAGCCCCATGTCAGGCTTCCTGCTGACAACATGGAAGGGGATCCCAGCTAGGGATTCTCTTTCCCTCTCCCTCCACCCTTCCCCCCCTTCACAAAATACATGAATAAACATTTTTAAAAATATTGACAAGAGGGGCACCTGGGTGGCTCAGTCGGTTAAGCATCCCATTTCAGCTCAGGTTATGATCTCATGGTTTGTGAATTCGAGCCCCGTGTCAGGCTCTGTGCTGACAGTTTAGGGCCTGGAGCCTGCTTCGGATTCTGTGTGTGTGTCTCTCTCTCTCTCTCTGCTCCTCCCCCTGCTCATGCTCTGTGTCTCTCTCAAAAATAAATAAGCATTAAAAATATTTTTTACAATACTGACAAGAATCATAGGTTCTTATTCAGATTTCCTCTTCTTCCTCCACCCCTTGTCTGGCTCCTTTAGGAGAGAATTTTCTTCTCAGTTTCCCTATTTTTCTGTGGCCTAGGGAGATTTAGAAAGGAAAAGGGGGAAGACATGGGAGGAAAGTAAGGAGTTCGATTCCCATCATGCTGATCAACATCCTCTGCTTCCCTCCCCCCTCCACTAACACTTCCAACCCCTTTTCACATCTAGGAGGAAGTAAAACCAAAAATACGTGGCGTCGCCCCCCCCCCCCAGCCCCCAGGACTGACAAGCCTGAGCCTCCAGAGCCTCCCAGGCTTGCTGGTCACCCTCACTGCCTATGGCTCCCTCTCTGTCCCCACTCATAAACCTTGGCCCCTGTGGCTCCATGTTCTTCCTGGTCCCCTTCTTGCTTCTCACCTGGTATCTTTGCTCAACCATCACCATCTGGCCCGCCCCCAACCACTGCCCGTGGCTTTGTCCCCTTTCCTCCAACCAAGCCATGGTTCCCCGAAAGCCCGGCTCTTGGTAGTCTTTTCTCCAGGGGACCTCAGAGAGCATCGGAGTCATGCAGACTTAGCCATTTTCCCAGGGTGGAGCCCTCTCCTGGGCAAACTTAGTCACTGCTGCAGCTTTGCTGGTGACTTCAGCCCAAGTCTCTCCAAAATCCCGCCTCCCTCCTCCGCTGCCTTCGGGACCGGCTCCAGGGTCCTCTCCACGTCCCCATCCCCGAATCATGCAAATCCCCTTTGGCCCTCCTCCTGGACTTACCTTCTGTTGGATCCTTAGTCACCCCCCTGCCCTTGCTACGTCCCCCGCCATCCGAGGCCTGCCTCGGCTCTCCTTAGACAAGCTTCCCAGAAATCACCTGGGACCTGGAGGGTTATGGGGCTGCCTCAGAGAGAGCCACTCACACTCAGCCCGTTTAGGGGGCAGGGGGTTCTGTTTGCTTCTTTGTTTTTTAGGACACTGATGTGATCGTGTAACGGCTCCCCGTTCTTCAAGGGCTCCCCATTCCTCAAGGATAAAGGCCCAACACTCCCGTAAAGCCTGTTGGGCTCTGGCTTAGGGGGGGCCTCAGCTGACCTCTGGGCCTCATTCCTCACCACCTTCCCCTGCGTGCCCTGAGACTCAGCCACAGCGAACTTCTTCGTGATCCTTCGGCAGGTGGGGGCCGGGGGTGGCGCATGTTGCTTTCTCTGTGGGAAATACTTCTCCCTTCACCTACTTAACTCCTTCTAATCCTTCCAATATCAGCTCAGACATGCCTTCCTGAGAACAGCCTTGCCTCGACTCCTAATCCAGGTGAGCCTCCCTCCTGCTACGTGCTCTTGTGGCATCAGGAACACCTGCTCGGTTAGACTTACTACATTTATAATTTCACACTCACTAGTGTGATTATTTCATTCATGTTTGGCTCATCCATTAGAGCTCGGGACAATGAGGAATACGTTTGTGTGCATCACTGAATCTACCGGGCAGTGTCTGTACATGTGAGGCCTTTGATAAATATTTGAGGAATGAATGAATTAATCAGCAGTCTCAGGCTGAGCAAAAAGAGAAAACTTTTAGCAAAAGCCAGATGGTACCTGCTCAAGATCGGACTCCCTTCATCATGTCACTTACCTGCTCAAGAATTTTCTGTGGTTCCCTATTATCTCACAAACTAAGTCTGAAATCCTCTCCCTGGATCTTTCAGGCTTTGACAATCTAGCCTCCAAATCTGCCCATCCAAATTTATTTTATTTTTTTTTAAGTTTACTTATTTATTTTGAGAGAGAGAGAGAGAAAGAGAGAGCGAGCAGTGGAGGGGCAGAGAGAGAGAGAGAGAGAGAGAATCCCAAGCAGGCTCTGCACGGTCAGCACACAGCCTGATGCGGAGCCCGATCCCACGAACCGTGAGATCATGACCTGAGCTGAAGTCAGATGCTTAACTGACTGAACCTCCCAGTTGCCCCTATTTTCTTTATTTTTTATTTTTTTATCACTATATTTTGCTTCCACCAAGCAAACTCAGTAGCCCATAAACACACCTTGATCAGTCTCACCTTCATGTTTTTGTTCATGCCTTTCTGTCTGCCTGGGAGAACTCATGTCCTCTTTTTCATCTAAATCTTACTCATTCTTTAAGGCCAAGATCATGTCCAGTTCTTACACAAAGCCTTCTCTGACCATTCTAACACTTACTGACCTCCCACGGCCTGCACTCTCTATACATCCAGAATATCAGGGACCATCAACCTTGGAAGGGCCACAGAGGTCACCGGTTCAAGCGGCGTCTGTTCAACCTCTAAAGTCATGTTTTCCAAGCTTCAGCAGTCAAGTAGAGGTTTCCCCTGCTATCCCAAAGGCGAGTGTCCCTGTGAAATCTTTCATAAGCTGAAATGGCATGAAGCAAAGAAGCAATTGCCATTAATTTATACGGGAAATGTTTGAGTGTTCCCTGAGAAAACCTCTCTTAGGCTTTTCAGATACCTTAGGACACATCTTGCTAACGGAAGCACGAAATAAATCGAGAGAAAGCACAGATGTTCCCAGACACCATTCAAAGCATTGGAGGCTTGATGCTGAGACGCTGAGTGTGATCCCGGGGAGGCGGTGTGGAGGGGCCGCCCTTGCTGCTCGGGGTGCGAGCACCGCCTCCACCGTGGCTCTTGCCGCGAAACAAATTCTGAACGCGGTTTTTGCTTTTCTCCCCTTTTTGGAAAGGTGAAACTCCTCTTCGGATGTCTTGCAGTTCGTGAAAACAGGTACTAATGTAGGTCTTTTGTAAATGAAGTGGGGGAAGGCGAACTTGTGAACAAGGGGGACTACACGTACCAGCTTCATGATTCATGCTGTAGCTGTATATCACCGATAATGCTATTTACTTAATACGTTTAAGAGAAATTCCTTTTTAAAAATATTTTAAAGTTTATGTATTTAATTTGAGAGAGAGAGGGAGAGGGAGACAGAGAGGGAGGGAGAGAGAGAACCAGTGGGAGAGGGGCAGAGAGAGAGAGAGAGAGGGAGAGAGGACTCGAAGCGGGCTCTGAGCTGTCAGCATAGACCCTGATGTGGGGCTCCAACTCGTGAACCGTGAGATGACCTGAGCCAAGGTCGGATGTTTAACTGACTGAGCCACCCAGGTGTCCCTTCCTTTTTTTTTTTTTTTAAGTTTTATTTATTTATTTTGAGAGAGAGAGAGAGAGAGAGAGGGCATGAGCAGGGGAGGGGCAGAGAGAGAGGAAGAGAGAAAATCCCAAGCAGGCTCTGCACCCAAGGTGGGGCTTGAACCAATGAACCTTGAGATCATGACCCGAGCCAAAACCAAGAGTCAGACACCTAACTAAGCCACCCAGGTGCCCCCAAAGAACTTCCTCTTTTAAACTTGTTATTTAAAAAACACAAACTTTATAGCACCACAGTACCTGGAAAACCAACCATCGCTTGCCAAAAAAGGAAAGTCAATATAAAAATAAGTAACATTTAAAACAAGCTAGGATACTCAGTTCCAGCTGGATACCACTGTCTGCTGAGAGCTCCTGAGCTTATGCTGGGCTCCTTTCTTTGTTAAAAAGGGAAGGAAGAGGGGCGCCTGGGTGGCGCAGTCGGTTAAGCGTCCGACTTCAGCCAGGTCACGATCTCACAGTCCGGGAGTTCGAGCCCCGCATCGGGCTCTGGGCTGATGGCTCAGAGCCTGGAGCCTGTTTCCGATTCTGTGTCTCCCTCTCTCTCTGCCCCTCCCTCGTTCATGTTCTGTCTCTCTTTGTCCCAAAAATAAATAAACGTTGGAAAAAAAAAAAAGGGAAGGAAGAGAAATATATGTTAGAGAGGTGTTACACTACCACCAAACGGAGACTTTCTCTTTGATAAAACTGGAAGAATCAAACAACCCAAAATGCCCATCAATGGAAAATGTGTATATTTTTTATTTATGTAATTTTAAAAAATGTTTTTATTTGTTTTTGAGAGACAGAGAGTGAGCAAGGAAGGGACACAGAGAGAGAGAGAGAGGGAGACACAGAATCCGAAGCAGGCTCCAGACTCAGGCACAGAGCCCCGATTTGGGGCTCAAACTCACAAACCACGAGATCATGACCGGAGCCGAAGTCGGACGCTCAACCGACTGAGCCAGCCAGGCGCCCCAGAATTCCCTACGAAGGCTGAATAATATTCCGCTGTATGCACGTACTACGTTGTGTTTATTCATCTGCCCGTGGACACCTGGGTTGCTTCCAGCTTTGGTTCTTGAGAAGAATGCTGCTAAGGACATGGTGTAAGGAAAGCGACGCCTTTGCACTAGCCTGTGGTATCCTCCCACGGTGGACTATGAAACCGTAGTCAAAAAGAGGAAGCCAACTGGCACGCGAGGGTATAGATGACTCAGCAGTATATTATGTGAAATAGTAAGTCCAAAATATTTATATTCAGCCTGATACCACTTTTGAATAAAATTAAAAGCAGTTAAAGTTAAAAAAAAAAAAAAAACCAAACAGTGAAAGTTTAAAATACACTCCTTAAGGGGCGCCTGGGTGGCGCAGTCGGTTAAGCGTCCGACTTCAGCCAGGTCACGATCTCGCGGTCCGGGAGTTCGAGCCCCGCGACGGGCTCTGGGCTGATGGCTCAGAGCCTGGAGCCTGTTTCTGGTTCTGTGTCTCCCTCTCTCTCTGCCCCTCCCCCGTTCATGCTCTGTCTCTCTCTGTCCCAAAAATAAATAAACGTTGAAAAGAAAAAAATTTAAAATACACTCCTTAAGATTACACAACGAAAAAAAAAAAAGATTACAAAACGTTGCAACTCTATTAAACGATATTAAGTATGTTAAAAGGAAAGCAAAGGAATGATGAAAATGGGATTCAGGAGGTCAGTTGCCTCGGGTCAGAGGCAGGGAATGGGATCGGAGGACCATTTGCTGAGTTGTTAGTTATTGTCAAGCTCCGAGATTTTGTGTTGGGTGATAAATTCATGGGGGCTTATAATATTCTTTTCAAACAACTAATAAAAATACTAACTATATAATAAAGTAGTCATGCAAGGACCACGATGACGCTATGTCATGAACTGAGAAATATGATGAATCCAGTTCTGTGAACCCAAGGTTCAATAGAAAAAAAAAAAAAAAAAGAAAGAAATGGCCAAGAAAATAACTTTCTCACTATGGGATTCAGTGTGATTTAATGTGTTGTCAATGCACCATCGAAAATCATCGGGCATCCTGCCAGAGGTGCGGGTTCCGCACTCGGGTAAACAGCTCTAAAATATCTCCACCATGAGGCTGCCTGCCTCCGCCCGCCGTCTTGTTTACCTCCAACGTGAGGGAGCTCGGGACTTCTAGAGGCACTTACTTGGACGGAGCCTTCTGTCAGGAAATTTTCCTTTGCACGGACACCATTCGGCTTCCCCGCAACTTCTGCCCACTGTCTTGCTCTCACCTGGGTGCCTGGCACGGGCTTGGGCACCCAGGAACCCAGGATTTGCACACCAGTTGCTTCATGTGTGAGCCTCCAGCCCCAAAGCAGGAGCCGAGCTGGTGCTTCTGTCAGACAAAAGGATCCCAAACGTGTGCGGGTCGGGGCCTTTTCGTCTCGGCCGTCAGTTTCCCATCTACCTCGCCAATTGTCAGTGCGGATGTGAAGCATCTTCTCCAGACTGCATTTCTGTACGTCCATTTTAACAGGTATTCTGACCACTGGTCTTTCCTCTAAATGCATCAACCAGGAGGTAATCCTTTCAGCGGTCTCTTCCAGGTCTCTTCACTTGCAGTGAGACTGAAATAAAACTTTGACACATGCTCATAAATAAATGTCCTAAACAGCCTTTTTTATGTGTGTTGTGTATGTGTGTTTCTTGAACACAACTTGAATACTTGCAAGTGGGCTAGAATTTCTTAGCCATATTTTTACTAATCCCCAGGCTGGGATTAACTGAGACTTCTTGGTCCAAAACTCCTTGACCAGACCCCGTGGGGCCCCCTCCCAGCTCCGACCAGCCACTCTCTTCTCCTGACAGAGGCCGTGGCCTTGGGAGTTCCTTCCGGAGCAGGAATGGACGGAAGGAGGGAAAGGGAGGAATATAGGCCTGAATGTATCTCCACAAAGCCAGGTCCTCCTTGAATCTCAGAACTAGGGACGAAGCTGCCTTCACCCCCTTGCGTGGATCTGGAAGCCAGGACCGCTTACTGGGGGGAGGGGGTAGAGACCCCCGGTCAGAGGCTGACTCTGAGGTCCCCTCTATCCTCTTTTCGAGGACTGGGGTTGGGGAGGCTCTGTGAACACTGGTGACTCAGGTAGCCGTTTGGCCAGCTCAGTCCTGAAGCCCTGGCCCCTGTCCAGCTCGGAAATGAGCCCCCCGCCTCCCATTGGACACGGGATTGTCTTCAGGCACAGCTGACTCCCAGCTGCTGAACCTCTGCCCCTCCCCCATGGGCTGCCAGAAGGGGGGGGCCCACCCAGGATCACCAAAACAGACCTGGGGAGTAGACGGTGGGCCTGGGGTCTGCAAAAGTTCTAGGTCTGCCTTCGGAGTGTCAGCCTGACCCCAGGATTATCTTCTGAATCTTTGTCATCATTTCTGAATTATAGATGTCGACAGGAGAAGTCTGCGAACTATAGAAAAGTGCAAAAAATTAAGTCACGCAGAGTCTTACATTCAGAAGTCACCACTGTCTATATATTGCTGGCTTTATTCGAGTCTTTTTGTTTAAGCTACCGATTTATTTATGTTTCACAATGGGACCATTTTATACTTAATGCCTTGTATCCAATTTTTTTTTTTTCTGATGATGTCCCCAAACCGTTCTTTGTGTGATTAAAATTCCTTGAATATCTGAATTTTAGGGGACGTGAGTTAGCATAAAACCCACAAGCCACAATGCTCTCCCTTCCACACCCAGTTTCCAAGGGTTCCCGGTACAAGGTCTGCAGAGCTGTAAGTCCTCTCTGGGGGCAAGGGGAGGGCTAGGCCAAGCCAGAGGAACTCTCAAACTCATCCTGCGGGCAGATTCCTCCAGTTCTGGAAGCTGCTGCACCCCTCCCCCTGCCCCTGAGAGAGTGAAGGGGAATCTTTGCTTTTTGTTCAGCCCCCACCCTAGTCACCCACGCTGTCAGTGCTCTGTCTTTCCTCAACCCGCGTTTGCCCCAGGAAGTGGGTTTCCAGCATCTCTGTGGTTGCTTAGGCAGCTGTTCGACACTCTGACCAGCCTCAACCATCCTGTACCACTTCCCCACTTCTCCTTGCTTCAGGCAGCCCTGGGCTGGAGTTGCCTTTGCTTGGGAAGGGTCAGTGGGGAAGCTGAATGAATGGGAGGGAATAGTGGGTGGGGAGTCCAAAGGTCAAAGAAGACCAGGAGCCAAGGTCAGACATCCAGGTTAGAAATCTCCACCCCCTCCTCACCTGCAAAGCTTCCAGGAGCCTCAGAATGGCTGAGCAGTGGCGCCCGGGGGAGGAGGAAGGATTAGTGAGGCCCTGGGGACAGAGGGGCACTGTCCCCTCCTCTCTGCTGCCCCTCCTCTCTGCCTCAGCAAATCCTTTGTCCCAGGCCTTCTTCCCACCTGGCAGATGCCTCGCGCAGGACCACCTCCACACTGGCGACCCTCGGCGCACTCGGGCAGCGTGGAAACTCCCCTCCTGCCCCACGAGGAAACCTCTGGGCGCAGACTCTAGAGGCAGGCCAGGGACAGGTGCCAAGCATCATCACTCAGTTTAAACTGACCTAGAGAATAACAAGACTTCAAGGGTTGCTCCCAGCGCTCCTCCCCAAGCCCCATGCGGTAACAATTCTATCAATTGAGGAGGGCACCTGTTGGGATGAGCACTGGGTGTTGTATGGAAACCAATTTGACAATCAATTTCATATTAAAAAAAAAAAATAGTGCATTCGGAGGCACCCGGCTGGCTCAGTCAGAAGCGCACGTGACTGTTGATTTTTGGGGTTGTAAGTTCAAGCCCCACGTTGGGTGTAGAGATTACTAAAAGAAATAAACTTAAAAAAAAAATAGCTCATTTTGTGCAGTACTTGAAGCAGCGTATGTCCACCTGTGTCTTCTCGTTTGCTCTGCTAACATCGCTATCCGACAAGTAGACCTGGTCTTATTTCCTCATTTACAGGTGAAAAGCCTGAGGCCCGAGGTGGCCATTGGTAATGTCAGAATTTAAGTCCCCTGATCTGCACACCCCAATGCGGCCCTCTTTCCTCTACACTCGGCTTCTCTGAACGCTGAGAAATGAAGTTCCCTCCGTCTTGGCTTTTCTGGCCTGCAGATTTCAGACAGAGGCAGCCCCTGGCTCGTCCAAGCTTAAATGCTGCCCGGTGTCCATCGAGAAAAACCCTTCTCTGTCCAGGCATTTGTTTGTCTTGGTTCATTCCCCTTCGTGGATTGTGTTGGGAGGGGTGGGGAGGAGCTCCTCATCTTGAAACCTGTCCTAATTGACTTCTCTCTGATGAGGTGCCATAATCCCTTCTGGCTGCCCTTCCTGAGTCTCCAGTTTCTTCCAACAGCCTCTCCATACCCTGTCTCCCAGCCTCCCACATCTTCCCTGGGCTTGAAATATCTTTCTTGATTTTTTTTTCCTGGATGCCATCATCCATGACAGGCTTGTGACCCACATGTCGGTCAGGAGAGCCCAGCCTCCCAGAGCCCCCCACACAGGTGCACACAGGTACACACACACACACACACACGCGCGCACGCGCGCGCGCACGCGCGCTCTCGGGTGGGGGCAGGGGTTGTTCACCACATTCTGCTTTGTCCACTCTGCACAAGTCAGACTGAGGGAGAACAGCAGCTTCAAGGATGAATCTAAAGAATTCTGCCCGAGGTGAGGTCTTTCCTGCCAAATCTATCAATGGCTTGCTGGGGGTTAAGGGAAAGTGTGAGGGCTGCCGCGCATTCTTTGCTCAGCCTTGGGCCACCCGGGGGAGACAGGCTTGCCTGGGTAACCCTGATCCTCCAGCTAGGGGAAGGCATATTCCCCTAGACCGCTGGCTGCCTTTTCCTTCAGGTCCCCTATCTCCTTCACTGACTCCCCTTCCCGGGAGGAGAGCCACAGAGGCCAGCTGGGCAGACAGAGATGTCTCTGGCCCCAGACCTCCGATGCCGGGCTAGACCAGAACTCAAGCCTCCCATCCTATCATTCTTGTCCCCCCTTTCATCCAGCCGATGCTGGGGGAGGGAAGGAGATTGGCTGGGTGCAATGCAGTGTTTCTGGGGACTGGGGTGGGGGGCAGGGGAGTCCATTCAAATTGACAAAAATAGAACATCAGCCTCATATCATTTTTCTCAAAACAAGATTTATTGAAGTTCTGTCGGTGAAAATCGCTGCTGTGTGGAACGCTTAACTTATAGATTAGATTACTCAGTCGTGCCTTACTACATTTTTCATTAGAAAAATATTGGCTGGGAGAGTTTGACCTCATAATCTCTGCATTTTAAACAATAACCAGAGGAAAACCAAATAGAAGGCACAAGTTAACGGGTTTTTCCCCCCCGGCATTTCCCCCTGGGAGAGATCCGAGCGAGGCCGGGAAGGGAACAGGAGCGGAATCTGCTGCGTGAGCAGTTCCCCGTCTCCAGACCTGCTCCCCAGAGGCTGTGGGAGGCGGCTGGGGGGGGGGGGGGCAGAAGCAAGTGAGGGCTGAGCTGAGTCCTTGGGGCTTAGGCCCTGGCAGATCCCTGCTCAGGGCGCCCTGGAGCTCTGCAGGGCCCTAGCCCAGGCGGAGCCGTAGGTCAGTGTCCACTCATTCCGAGGGGGAGGCGCAGGAATCAGGAGGGAAAGGTTCTTCCCTGCCCCAGGCAGTGCCCAGTCTGGGTGGGAAGACCAAGCAACAGACAAGCCCCAAAAGAGTCCAGAACCCCAGGGCAACTGTGGGGCTCCATCTAGGCTGCTGGACTCAAGGGGAAAGGGCACCGCTACCCCCTTCATCCCCCACCCCAGGGGGAAAGTCTCCCTCCAGGAGGATTTCGTGGAAGAGGGAGCTTCTCCCAGGCTAGGCCAACAGGGATAGTCTAGGCTGGCCTCAGGCATTTTGGCCATTCTTCTGGGCCCAGGAGCAAGGGCTTCTGGGGGGACCCAGGCCAGAAGCCTCCAGGGTGAGGGGAAGCACAGGGTGCTGACTGGCTCCAGAGAAGGGCAGGGGACCGCCCAGGTACCACTGGATCCCTGGCTACTTTACGACTCTGATCTTATTCCTTGGAGAGTGGCACCCCCACCCTGTCTCGGTTTCTACTTTCTGAGGCTTTGGTGATTTCCAAGTTCTGACACAGTCATTAGTTACAAAGAGCAATTATTTTTTTTTTTTTGTCATTAAGTCATTTTTTAAATGGCTCCGGGCGACATCACAGAACAAAGAAACAAAATATCCATGAAAAGACTTAATCACAAATTACTAATTATTTCACCCCCTCCTCCCTCCCCAAATCGTGAAATCTGAGCCCCATGAAAAGGGAGAAGGTCTCCCCAGCCATGAGCTCTCCATGGCTCTTAGGCACCTAATCCATCATGGGGGGTGCATTTCCTGCCGTCTCTGAGCCCCCGGGGGGGGGGGGGTGGCAGGGAGTCCCCTGTTCCTGACCTTTGAAGTCACCTTCCGCCCATAGATACAACCCCTCAGCCAATGGTGGGGGGGGGGATTTGAAAGTAAGTGGGGGACCCCATCCAGAGCCCCACACCTTGGGCCCCTCCTCCCAGGCCGGCATTCTCCCCAGCTGGCATTCCACTCTGGGCCCTTTGAAGCCTCACGGGCCAGAGCAGAGGAGCCGCCCCCCTGCCGTGGGGCTCCTAGAGTCTCCAGCTGGAAAACAAGCCGGAGGAGGAAGTAATCCTGGAGGGGAAGCCCCCGAGCCCCCAAACGTGAGGAAATAAAATGTGTTTGACACCAAGATGTATGGGAGGAGGGGGAAGTCCAGGGTATGGGCCCCTCCATCTGGCCAGGCCTTCTCCTGGAGCTGATTGTAGTTTCCTTATCTGACCCTTGGTGAGTGAGAAAGGGGCTGCATGGAGGAGGAGGCCGGCAGGGAAGCCCTGTCTCGGTTCAAGAACAAAGGTGATTCTGCCAGGGGGGTGGGCTTTGAGACACGGCACCTCTTAGGAACGGTGCTCACTTGCCCCCTCTGCTCAGCACACCTGGTTCCCCACGAGAGTCACCTTAGCAATTGTGGAAGGAAGGTGGCATTGCCGGGCCCGAATGGAGTCCCTGAGAAGGAGGAATATGTGTCCAGCGTGGAGGGGCTGCTATGGAGTCCCCAACCTCAAAACCCAAGTAATCTCCCACAGGCTCCCCTCATACATCAACTCTGAACCTGACTCCAGAGTAAACCCAGCCCCAGCATTCACCCATTCAACACATGCTTATCAGACCCCTCCCATGGGCCAGGCTACGGGAGTAGGTGACCACAGAGAGACCTAGACTCTACCTCCATGGATACATAGTTTCCTTTTCTTGGGAAGACCTGGACCAAAGAGCAAGTCAAAGCCCTGCCATGCCCAGTGTCCCATCCCTTTGCTCACTCTTTGGTGGTTTGGACAGTTGCCCTGGGTCGTTTTCTGACTCCCCAGTCACAACGTTGCCTTAAATACAGGCCTCATATTCCTCAAAAAACTAAAACTAGAACTACCTTACGACCCAGCAATTGCATCACTGGGCATTTAGCCACAGGATACAGGTGTGCTGTTTCGAAGGGACACATGCACCCCAAGGTTTAGAGCAGCACTATCAACAATAGCCAAAGTATGGGAATAGCCCAAATGTCTATCGATGGATGAACAGATAAAGAAGATGTGGTATATATATATATATATATATATATATATATATAGGATGTGTACATACACACACACACACACACACACACACATACATACAATGGAGTATTACTCGGTAATCAAAAAGAATGAAATCTTGCCATTTGCAACTACGTGGATGGAACTGGAGGGCGTTATGCTAAGTGAAATTAGTCAGAGAAAGACAAAAATCATATGACTTCACTCATATGAGGAGTTTAAGAGACAAAACAGACGAACATAAGGGAAGGGAAACAAAAATAATATAAAAACAGGAAGGGGGACAAAACAGAAGAGACTCATAAATATGGAGAACAAACCGAGGGTTACCGGAGGGGTTGTGGGAGGAGGGATGGGCTAAATGGGTAAGGGGCACTAAGGAATCTCCTCCTGAAATCATTGTTGCACTATATGCTAACTAACTTGGATGTAAATTTAAAAAAATAAAACAAGTTAAAAAAAAATACAGACCTCATATATCTCCTGGATCCACCTCCCTGCCAACCCTGGGCACCTGGTAGAGGAAGAAATGGTCGTAGGTGGCAAGAAAGAAGGCAGGCAAGCAGGCTTTTAATAAACAGAGCCTGCTTAACAAGTGTTTGCGGCCATTGTTCCTATGTCGCATGACCAGTGAAGACCTGGAGTATAAATGTCTAAAATATTGGAATCATAGTCACTGTCCCAAGCAAGAGAGCTTAGAATTCAAATAATCATCCTTGGCCACACACAGGTACTCATTTCTCCTGCTTATTGAACTGTCCTCTTTCACCCCTCTCTTAAGACCTTTCTGATCAAGGAACATCTGGGAATATGCTGAGACTTGGGCTGCCTTTATTAAAGGCATTTCTTTAAAAGGAACAGGATTAAAAAAAAAATTAAACAAGAAATAAAGAAACAGGCTGTTCCTGGAGGTTATCTGCTCTACTCTCCTGCTGCCCAAGGCTCTATGATCAGACCTGTTGGATGTGTGAGCCTGGGGGCACAGCCTCACTCTGAGTGCAGCAGACTGCCAGTTGTCCCCTAATATCCATTCTCCCCTTCTTTTTATAATTTTTAAAAAAAAATTTTTAATGTTTATTTATATTTGAGAGAGAGAGAGAGAGAGAGAGAGAGAGAGTGCAAGCGGGAGAGAGGCAGAGAGAGAGGGAGACGGAATCTGAAGCAGGCTCCAAGCTGTCAGCACAGAGCTCAACATGGGGCTTGAACTCACACACAAGCCGGGAGACCCTGACCTGAGCGAAGGTCAGGCTGAAGTGGGACCCTTAACCGGCAGAGCCACCCAGGCGCCCCTCCCCTTCTTTTTAAATAACAAAACCCCCAAAAGTTAGGCAGAACCTGACCACTCAGTTTAGGACCACATTCCCCAGACTCCCTTGCAGCTAGGTGTGTCCAGGTAACGAGATTCTGGCCAATGAGATGCGAGCGGAAGTAATGTTATACCTCTGGGCTCAGCCCTTAAAAAGAAGGAGCCGACCCTCCACATACTCTAGTCCCCTTTTCACTGGGTGTGAAATGCACATGGCAACAAGAACACCCGTCTTAGAGCTCAAGATAGAAATCATGTATTGAGGCTGTGGCCTTGACACTGTGGAGTGGAAATGCCATCTCTGTGCCAGAGGGCTTCTGCTTAGACTTAACGGGAGACGGAAACAAACTTGTTATGTGCTTAACCCACTGTCATTTTGCAATTTGCTTTGCTTCTTTCCGTTGGCCTCCTTGAACAGAGGAAAGGCAAACGATCTAAGGCAGCGCTGAACAATATGTGAACCGCATGCGTTACTTAAAAGTTCCTAGTAGATGCATTTTTTAAAAATTAAAATAATTAATTTTCCAAATCCAATGTCTATTTTACACTCCCATCTCAATTAGGTTAGCTGCATTTCAAGTGTTCAGGAGCCACATTTGGCTAGTAGTGACAGGATTGGCCAGTACAGGTCTAAGGGAATCGCCAGAGGTTGAACCAATTAGGGACTGCGGACCAGCCCTCAGGTAAGTATAGCAGCAGCTACAGTAACCAGTGCTCCTACTGCTACAAAGAGGGCCAGATGCCTGGCATATCCATTATGCTCTGGCTCCAGCCCATAAGGGAAAGACCTCTATACCTTTGTTTCCTATATTGGGCCTTGGAGAAGGGCTACTTTAGGAAGCAAGTAGACCCCTCGGGAGATGGAGAAAGGGAAGGGAAAAGTGGGATGTGGGTTACCCTCCAATCTCCGCTTGGCCTGTAATCAGGTCTGATCACAGAGGCATTGAGTTTGATCACCTAAAGGATCAGGATCATCTCGTACCCCGGTTGGGATTAAGAAAACACCAAACCAAGAGTCCACATTTACGAGCGTAATCCTCATCACCAACTCCTCCATCTGGACAATTCAGCAACTCTACCATCATCACAGCCATCGTCGCCTGGGACCATAATTATTATTACCACCATCCGGTGATACTACCATCACCCCCAAAATGATTGCGCCTGTAACTGCCAGTTTCAATATTACCACGTTTCGCCATGACAGTAACCATCATCACTTACTCCCCTTATCACCATAGCAGCAATCATTAACAACACCATCATGACCACTCATCACCCCATTCCGGCTATCACCACGATCATACAGTCACTGTCATCAGCCTCACTACGACAACCACTTCTACACCATCCCCATAATATTAGGACCTTCAACATCTCCTTCACTTCATTTTAATTTTTTTTTTTTGATGTTTATTCATTTTTGAGAGAGAGACAGAGTGCAAGCAGGGGAGGGGCAGAGAGAGAGAGGGAGACACGGAATCCGAGGCAGGCTCCAGGCTCTGAGCTATCAGCCCAGATCCTGATGTGGGGCTTGAACTCACGAACCGTGAGATCGTGACATGAGCTGATGTCGGACGCTTAACCGACTGAGCCACCCAGGCGTCCCACCTTCACCTCATTTTATAAAGTCACCCCCAGTTTGTCCCTGTCCTAATTAGAAGTCCTTGGAGTGTACCCCTCATTTCCACCTGTTCAAAATAACCCCTTGTACCTCAGCATCCCCCTCACTCAACCCTTCTTGTCTCAGAATCAAGTTTTCATTGCCCAGTTTGACTTTCTGGATTCTGGACTTTTGCCTACCCTGACCTGTCCACTGAAATCTACAGTCTCTTTCTGCCTGTTTGGATGCTCTGGGTTTTGGATCCTTGGTTGATCTTTAACTCACAGCCACTTAGTCCTGGACATTCTGCCAATAGCTACAGAGGTCTGCCTGGCTAGGCCTGGGGAGCTCGGCATCGCCCTGCCCTCGCAGGGGACTAACATCCTGCCAGCACCTTTTCTGGGATTTTCGCTGAGTGAAAACAGCCTGGGTGTGTACAGTTGGTTCCTAAAGGCTGATCCGGTGACTCCCAAGCTCAGAGGAAGCTGGGAAAGGGTTTGTCTTTTGTTTTTTGTTTTTTTGCAGGATGCACCACAGACAAACCTAGTGCATAGAAAGTATGAGAAGAAGAGGAAAGGTTGGGGGATTGGGCGGGGGGGGGGGACAAGCTCTTAACTCTCCTTGGTTTGTCCAGTGGAGATTACAGTAAGATGATTGTCCTCATATATTTCCCTGCCGGCCCTAGAAGGATTGGGAACCCTGCTCTTTTATGGAAAGCTTGCTGTAAAGAAAGAGCCTGGGCATCTCTTATCTCTTCCATGGACAGTGAGATCTCTGGGTGTCAGGTATTTTGGGAGAGGAGGCTCCTCTGGGGTTAGTGATGTCATCTCTCCCCACCCCCTGTGTTCCAGCTGTGGTCACCAGTCACCCTCTTACCCTGCCAGGGATGCACAGGTACCCGGGTGTTCTGCAAGCAGCCAACCCTTCCAGTCACACCTGGTTCACGGGGAAGGAAAGGATGTGCCCCTGGATTGAGTTTAGATCTCAAGGTGCATCTCTTGGTTACCCAGAAGGAATGGATCTCCCATCCCTAGAGGTGAATAACATTTACCAGGGGGCGGGGGGGGGGGGCGAGGTCGGAAGGAGGGAACTGGATCCTTGTCTTACATATATTTTGAGGCCAGCCCCCTTCTCAGTGCCTGCCAAGAGGTTCTGCCCCAGGCGAAAGGGACGGATTTACTGCCCATGAGCACGGAGGGTGGAGTTGGTGGCTCCAGGACCTATGAGCAAGTCTGCCTACACACTGGGGACAGCCAAATGCTCAGGGATCGTGACCCTCTTCCCAAACGCTGGGCCAGAGGGTTGTGACATGACTCGGGGAAGTGGCAGGCGGAAGGACAAAAGCGGCCGCCCCTTGCCACCACAAGAAGATCCTGTGGTTATAAAGGTAGCCATTCACGAGCACCACCTCCTCCCCATTTCCGTCACCAGGGAAAAGGGGCAAAGTCCCCCCCCCCCCCGCCCCTCTCTTATGCTTTCATTTGTCCTTCCTGTTGATCAAGCAACTGCTAGATGCTGAGCACTGAACTGGACTTTGGAGACACAAACACGTACAAGACTTGGTTCATATCCTTAAGGAGTCCCCAGTTGTCACTGAGAAGAGAAGGAAATGATCCACTGGCCTTTCCGGCTTGTCAAAGGTCAACCAAATGCCTGAGCCCGTCCGCCCGAGAGGGCAGTGGGCAAGACTTCAGCAGGTAATGGATGAGGGCAGCTATGCCCTGACAGGGACATTACCTGCAATTGGTTCCAGTCATCTATGGAGCCACGCGGCTTTGAAAATCGTGGGAGGATGGGGACGGAGGAGAGCAGGCCCCACCCCTCATCCCTAATCTGTCCTGATCCCCCTCCTGTGAGAAGCAGGGTATGGTCTTCCATGGCCAGAAGGGGGGGAACTATCGTTTGCCTCTTCTCCCTGCTGGGCCAGTCTCCGCACAGGCTGGGAACCACCCCTGGGGAAGAAGCCCTGAGGGCCCTTAGGAAAGAGGCCACCGGCAGGGACAGCCGGCTCATGAGGTCAGATTCCAGAGCAAACAGCAAGCTGTCTGCCTTTCCCGACTCTAGAAGGATGGGAGTGGGGGTGGGAAAGGAGGAAAGGTTAGGGTTCCTGTGGGCTAGGGGAGGGGCCTCCAGGGTCTGACTGGGCACCCTCAGGACGTTGTGTCTGAGCCTTTGCTGGGAGAGGGAGGCCAGAGGCGGCCACTGAGTGAGTGCAGCCGTCAGATTTTCTACGTAGTCAGAGTCCCATTAGCACAGTCTGAGCTAGAGGAAACCTGGCAGGGCATATGGTCCTCCTCCCTCATCTTGAGGGGAAACTGAGGCCCAGGCCACACAAGGACTACCACCAGCTCCAGTCTCTTCTGTTGGCCCGCCCTTTGGTCTCCCGGGCTACTCTGATGTACAGCAGGTCCCCCTCAGGGACTCTCCGTGCATGGTTCCCCAGGTGAGCAAGTTCCTACCTCCATCCCCAAATACCAACATGAGTGGAGCTAAGGGGACGGTTTCAGATTTTAGGGGCAGCGGTGAAGCCAGCCGTGCGGAGGGCCACCTGGGACTCTGGTGAACTCTAGACTCCATGGCCCCCACCCCCTGCAAGGGCGTGGCCAGGCGGCTGCCCTGAGCCTTTTGCCTCCTGTTCTGCCCCAACCTGTTTAGCCCCCAGCATGTTCACTTTTCTGTCCCCTCCTGCCTTCTGAGCTCATTTGCTCTCTGCTCTCCTGCAGACCTCCTTGCCAAACCCACCGCCCCTTTGGCCCTTGTCTATAACCCCCTGCGTACCTCCCTCAGAGTACTGGGCCACAGGGGGGGCTCTCTCTCCTTTTCAGGAACTCTGTCATCTTCAGGGAGGCAACCGAATCCCCTGCCTACCTGAGCGAGTCTCACGGGGACAGGAGCAGGAGTGGTGAGCCCCGGGGGCGGGGCGTGCAGGGTGGCCCCCGGGACTGGAGCCTGCACGGCGTGGGCGTGGTTCCTTCCGAGTCCGACTCTGAGGACCAGTGTCAAGGCCCGCCCCGGTCCCGGGTGCCTGGGCACCGACCCACGGAAATCTTCGCAGAGCCTCAAACAGGCCCGGAAGACGAGGCGGGAGAGCATCCAGGCGCGCGGGAAGGTGCAACCCCTCGCTGTCGCCGCAGCCAACAAGCCCAGGCTGCTGCGCAGGGCAGAGGTGGAGCAGGCCTTCTCCTCAAACGTCCTCCTGTCTCCGGGCCACCCCTGTCTTTGGCCTATTTAGGGGCAAGGGCTTAGAGGAAGTAGGAGAGATGAACGTGCTGGGGACGACACTCACTTGTGCACACACATGCAGCAGATACACACGAGCTCCTAGCCCGGGTCCGCACGTCCACATGTGCGTGCATTCATCTGTGAATGCACGCACCCGTCCCGTTCGCTCATTTAGTCACGCAGCCAACGTTGGCGGAACTACTACTCTGCCCCGCACGCTAGGCTGGTAGTGTTACCGCCGTGAGTAAGACAGACGTAGACAAGGGGTCCTAGCCTCCACAGAGCTTACAGCCTCGCACTGGGGACAGTGATTTAAAAGATACTCACCCGAAACTGTTGAAGACGTTAAAAACATGACAAGCGCCACGGTGGGGCAAATCGCACCGAACTCTAAAAAAGAGAGTAGGGAGCCCACGCAGGGCCTCGGCTTGGTTAGGCAGATTGCACTTGGCACAAGAACCCTCCGTGAGAGCACAGTGGGGAGTTGTGTCTTCGTGTTGGAGGGGGTACCTTTTTCTAATCCTCACAAAGGCACCTCATGGGCCGGCAGAAGCCTGAGATCTAGCCTAGTCTCAGGGTCAGCGTCATAGCTAGTATCTCATACCCAATCTCATGTCTCAAGGCCAATTTCAGGGGCAATCTCACTGTCACACCCACAGCATTATACAGTACCCTAGCGTGCTCTTGCTCAATCGCGCACACATATTCAATATCACACACAGGCTCACGTTGGCTCCAACACCCTCTTACGGACATGACTTTGACACGCGCTTAAGGAGGCCCCACAATCACACGCAGACTCTCACACACGAACTGTCACATGCGCAGACACAGCTTCACCGCAGTCGCACATAATCCTTCATATCCTGTTACACACACGATTTCTGTCTCCCACTGCTTCCCTATAGTTGCACACAGTCACACCCTGTTACACACACACACACACACACACACACACAGTCTCTCGCACACACAGGCCGCCACGTTCCTGTTAGGCTTCTGGAGACAGGCGTGTGCAGCCCCTGATCACAGCTAAATGTCAGCGAGTCCCTCTCCTCCCAGTTAGAGATGAATTGTTGCTCGGGAGATATTTCATCCTTAATGCCTCCTGCTTGAACTGGAGCATGCGTCTCAAGGAGGTTACGTTTTTCCCAATCCGTCGGCTGCCCCCCGACCGGCTCAGGGAGCTGCCCTCCTGCCTCTCAGCTTTCATGGGGGGAGAGGAGGGCTCCCTCTCCCCTTACAGCCTCTCCTCATCCTTTCCCTCCCCGACAGCTCAGCTCCTGGCAAAAGAACAAAGCCCAGGCAGCCTCCCAGGCGCCCTCCCCAGCTCCCAGCGCAGGAGGCGTCCCCAGAGCCCAGGGGCCACAGGCCGGCCACACCCCAGCCCTGCCCCAGCTGCCGGTTGCATTCAGGGCCCACCCGACCAGACCCATTGCCTAGAGAAGAGCTGAGTGTAGAGAGAGGGATCTGGAAATGAGAGACAGCCCCTCTTAAGATCTTCTGCACCCACAACCCCCCCCCCCCCGCCCTTATAAACTCAAAAACACAGCCTGAGCCATGCTGGCATGAGAGTAAACTGATACAACCGTTCGGGAGGCCACCTGGATGAGCGGGAGCCACAGCTTCTAGACGATGTGTCCCCTTTGCCCCAGCAATGCCGTATTTAGAAACGCACGGTAGGAAATCAACAGGGATAGTCCAGACCATTTAACTTCAAGGGGGCTCATCCCAGCCTGGTTTCTAAGAGTGAGAAATTGGAAACGGCACAAACGCCCCACAGTAGGGACTGGCAGTGGCACTACCATCCGCGGAATACCACGGAAACGTGTGGAAGAACGTTTAGCATCACTGAAAGGTGTTTACACAGAATGCTGAGTAAAACAAGCAGGTTGCAAAACAGTATGTGCACTAAACGGGATGTGGGGCCTGGATGGGATCCTGGAGTCAGAAAAGGACATTAGGGGAAAAACCAGGGAAAGCCAAATGAAGTCTGGAATTCAGTGAATAATAACCTACCAATGCTGCTTTCCCAGCTCTGACAAAGGTACCCTGGTAAAGTAAGAGGTCACCATTAGGGGAAACTGGCTAAGGGGCATAGAGAAACTGTACCATTTTTGCAAGTTTCCTATATATTCCAAAATGAAAGGTTCTTTACGAAACCATTATGTATATATAATGTGATCCCTCTTTTTTATTTCTATTTTTTTAAGTTTATTTACTTATTTTGAGAGACAGAGAGAGAGAGAGAGAGAGAGAGAGAGAGAACCAGGGGGGGAGGGGCAGAGAGAGAGGGAGACAGAGGATCCGAAGCAGGCTCTGTGCTGACAGCAGAAAGCCCGATGCGTGGGGCTCGAACTCACGACCCGTGAGGTCATGACCTGAGCCAAAATCGAATGCTTAACTGACTGAGCCACCCAGGCGCCCCTCATCTTTTTTTTTTAAAGTATATATACATCAAGCTCTGAAAGACTACTCCCCAATATGTTAACTTGAGGAGTATCTGAAGGGTGGGATTATAGGCAATTTTAATTTAGTTTAATTTTGATTATTTGATCATTTTGCTAAATAAATTTGATCGTTTTGATCATGTTCTTTTTGCAGATTCATTACACTATAATTGAAACACAACACTGTGTATATTTAAGGTGTTCAGTGTGTTGATTCGACACACTTACGTATTACAATATGATTGCCACCGTAGCATTAGCTAACACCTCCATCATATCACAGAATCGTTATTTCTTTTTTGTGGTGAGAACATTTAAGATCTACTCTCTTTGCAATTTTCAGATATACAACACACTACTGTGAACTGTAACCACAATGCTGTGCATCAGATTCCTAGATCTTTTTATTAATAAAGGAATATGAACTACTTGTGTAATTAAAAAAAAAAAACCCTCAAACCTGAGAAATTCCAGTGGGGATGCTGAAAGCAGCTCAATCCCAAACCACCCCGCCCAGCCTCCCCAGTCCTCTGGAGGTACTGGGCCCAGCCATTCTGGACAGTTTCTTTTATTTCTCTCCAACCACTAACTGGCATGACCACCCCTCACCCCTGGCAACTCCAGAATTTCACAATCTGAAATCGCTTCTTTGATCCCAATCTCCTTCCCTTCACCTCACCCTTTCCCTCATTTCTACTGAGGCATTCTCTGGTCCCTTAATCTCTCCACTTTCTCCCAGTCCATCACCCCCGTTCTGACCTTACTTCCTCTCTTCCTACCGAGGCTCCACATCAGCCATTTCAACAACGTGCTTCCTGCCATCCTGCCTCCCGATCTCCAGCCTTAAGCAACACTGCCGTCCACTTTCTGGCTCCTACTCCTGGGCACACTGGACCTGGTGAAAAAACTGGCCCATTTATGCTGCCTCAACTCATGCTTCACCTGTATGCATTAAAACACAAACAAAGGGGCGCCTGGTGGCTCAGTTGGTTAAGCATCTGACTTTGGCCCAGGTCATGATCTCATGGTTCGTGGGTTCGGCCCCGCATCAGGCTATCTGCTGTCAGCATAGAGCTCGCTCCGGTTCCTCTGTCCCCCTCTCTCCCTGACCACCCCCTTTGTGTTCTCTCTCTCTCAAAAATAAACACTACAAAAAACCCCTCTTTTCTTCGTCTATAGCTGACTCCTCATTAGAATTCCACAACCACCTCATACTTCCCTCTGCAAATCTTCAACTCTAAACTGAGCAAGAATATGGAATCAATCCTTGAACAATGTTTCTCTGTTCCACCTGTCCCCAAACCCATCAGTTCATCCCAGAATTTCCCTGGGCCATTACCTATTTTCTTTCCTCCTGTCCCCGAGGAAGAAGAGTTTTTCCTCCTTACCAACGACCCAACCTCTACAGTATTTTCCAGAACTTCCTCCATTGAGCACCTTCTCCTCTGTCTTGTCCATTTCACTCTCCCTCTTTTTTCTCCCAAACTTTTTGAATGAGAAATCACCCTAATTGCCTCTAGTTCTTTGCCAGTCACTTCTCATGCAACATCTCCACCACCCTGTAGTCTCTTGCAGTTGCCTGTGACCTTGGCATTACCAAACCTGCTAGCCATCAACTCTCTTCTCCTCAGTGATGAGTCTGCAGGATTCAATACCCATTCCCTCCCTTAAAACTTCCATCATCTCCAGGCCACTAGCTTCTCTTGTTTTCTTCCTAACTTCCCAACTATTCCTTCTTAGTCTCCTCTGACTCCTCTCTTCTCCTTCAATTCCCCAAATACAGAGATCTCCCAGGATTCAGCTTCTAGGCTTCTCTCACTCTGCCCTTCCTGTCTGTCTTCTGTCCCCAAGTTTCCACGAGCCATCTCTTCGGAAGAATCTTTAACTGACAGCTTCTGAGGTCCTGTCTGGAATGTCCAATTTCCTGCTAAGCATCTCTGAGTGGATGTCCTGGAGCTCCTCAAACTCATTGTAACCACGATCATTTTCTCTACCCCCTACCCCCAACAAGCGCTGCCTTCAGACTTCCACCATTCTTGCCAACCATCAAGCTGAACACCTAGGAGTCACTGGGGCCACCCGCTTCTTTCTTATTCCCCCAAATCCATTCACCTGCCACGTTTGCTCAATTCTACATTAGCCCTGCCTCTTGCCCACACTCCTTTGTGTTCTACCTTCTGTGCCCCCACCTGGTTCTGGCCTTCCTTGACCGGACTATGGCAATATCCATGCTTATCCACGATCCTTCTGCCTCTCAGCCTGCGCCGCCATCACTAATCCTAGCAGAGTAATAGCCCACAGCCTCTAAAGCTGGAGTAACCATGTACTTCGCAATTCGAATCTAGATACTTCGGAAAATGAAAAGGGACTCTGTAAAGTAGTAATAATAAAAAAAACTTTAGGAATAAAAATATAATAACGACAGTGGGTCAAAAGGCATGAACTGAAACTGCCCTGGACATAGGGTCATCCTACCTAAAGCACATGTCTGTTCACATCCCTCTCCTGCTCAAAGACCTTCCATGACTCCCTATTGAATTGAGTTCACATTCGTGTTGGCATTCAAGTCCTGCTTTTCAGCCTCTATCCCAGGCACCCCCCCTCTCCTGATAGGCAGAACTAGCCGGTGGTCCTTGAACATGACTCGTGCTATCCCAGTCCCGCACCTGTGTTCATGCTTTTCCTTTCTTCAGGAAATCCTTGTTACCAACTCTGCTCCCCAAATCCCATCTTATTTCAGGACCAAAACCACAAACTGCCCTCCAAGAAGTCTCCCCTCATCCTTCTCCTGCACCTCTCCTCTAGCACTTTGCACTTTCCCCTAAATATGATCTTATTTCTCATCTTGGATGTAACAAGGATGCTGATCCGTGGCTGCACACGGCCCCCCTCCCAGCCAGCTCTTTGGCTGGGCAGCTGCTTACAGTGTGGCCTGGCATTAAAAGATGAGCTGGGCCAACCCGATTTCTTCTCCTGGGAATTTGAACTATGAAATATGGAGAGACTAGAGCAGTTAGCAGAGGTGATGTAGAGAGAGGCTCAGAGAGGCCGGCTGGTCAAATGCAAGTCACAGTTATGAGAAATTATGAGGAAACCCAGGAAGCTCTCAAGGCTGCACAGAGGTCAGAAGCAGTTATGAGCTGGGGCTCTGGAGGCCGACCTGAGTGAGAATCCTGACTCCTCCACTTTGTGGCTTGCACTTAGGGGCAGGGTACCTAACCTCCTTGAGCCTCAGTGTTCTCATATGTAAAATGGGGTAATGATATCAGCTAACTTGCAGTGTTCTTAATAGGATTTACTGAGATAAGCATGGAAACCAATGTGTCGGGCATTTAGTATGTGTCCAGAGCTGGTTAACCATCATTCCTCCTCCTCCTATTATAATAATTATTATTTCATTAATATTAACGAGGAGAGAGACACACAAAGAGAAGAGAGACCCTATGGTGTGCCCTTCCACCTTACCCTGAGAGAGACGGTGGTCCCCAGAGCTGCCTTGGTCCCTGCGTGCTTTCTGGGCCCAGTTCTAACGCCAAGTCACGTGCTTCGATACAAAGGCCCTCCTTTTTCTTGTGATTACATAAGTGTACCTCTGTTTCTTGCAAACAGAAGGACACCTGCCCAGATTCCTGTCTTCCTCCTGTGTCTGGACCTGAGCTCCTCACAGTTCAGTATAATGAATGTTCTACCTCAATACTCTGCCTGCGCCTTGAACACAGCTCATGTTTATTTCTTGATGAATGAATGAATGAATGAATGAATACATAAGATTCTAAATCCTCTCCTGCCTCTACAGAAACACGATTTTTTTAGAAGACTCAGAACTCCATGGGGTACGTGGTTGGGGAGAGTCAGCTCCCTAATTCACTGTTTCATCCCTCAAAGCAAGAAAGGAGGAAAGCCAGGACTAGGGTCACTCTAGAGACTGATGCCGTAGGGTCTGAGTTCTGCCCTCATGCTGCCAGGCCTTGCCTCCTCCTTTCCTCACTCCCTCTGAGCCCAGAAGTGGGGCAATAGGGTCACAGGAGGGAAAACAGAGGCAAGAAATCTGCCCGGTCAGGTTGCCAGCCTACTGAAAAAGAGCCAGACATCGCTTACCAGGCCTGGCCCCACCCCACTTCTCCACCCACACCGCAAGCCCCAGCCACACTCACATCTTTCCACACCCTTACCTTCACCGTGCACTTTCTTATTATGCCTTCGTCCATACTATTCCTTCTCCCCCACAAAGGTGCTTCCCTGCCTTCACGTCGGATGAGAACTCTTACCGGTCTTTCAACACCCAGTGCAGAGCCAGATCGTCCCTGGATCTCGCAGGCAGGGTTGAATGCTCCTGCTCTGTGCTTCCAACCCTTGTGGAGATGCTTCTGAACCCTTTTACCAATTACCAATTACCCATGTATTTGTCTGTCTTCCCCTGAGAAGGTCCCAAGGATAGGAATTACGTCCTAGTCACCATCGTGCCCCCAGTGCACCGATGTAGCGAAGGACTTAGCACATAGTAGGCTTTCACTAAGTGTCGTTGACTGACTGTATGAATGTATGAATGGATTAATTGACAGTTTCTCTCAGCTCTGGGAGCCCGGGGCCCTGCTTTTTTCTCTCTTCTCTAGCTGTCTTGGGCATTGCTTGAAGACTTCTGCAGTCTCATGATGATTTCTCCCAAAGGCACCACTACTCATCTCCAGTCCTGAGCAACATCTGGAGTCCACCAGGCAGGACACTGCAGGGCTGTGGATCTGGAGCATTTCAAGGCTAGAAATTTGGGGGTTAAGCATTGAGCAGGGGGCAGAGGAGAATGAGACAAAGTGGGGCAGGCTGGGGGCTTGAATGTCTTCATTGCCATTTGGGTCCTGGCAGGTGGGTCCAGGCTCTCCCTCCCAGGCAGGCCTCTGACTGGGCTGCTGGGCATGGCTGCCACTTGCCTGCCCTCCTATCTCCCCAGGCCCATGGCTGAGCGGCTGGCAGAGGCAGCACTGGGCCAGCCCGAGCAGACAGCCTTGCGCGATTGCTGGCTCCAGGCCTCCCAGCCCAGCTTGTAGCTCCCCCCAGAGTGGCGGGATTGATTGGCTGCAGCCGGAATGGGCACCAGTCTCCCTGGCTTGGACAGAAACGGGGCCATCTGTTACACCTCTAGTTAAAAGTACATAAAGTTGAGCATTTGTGCGCCGACAATACCACCCCTGACACCCTCCACGCGGCACAGCGCTCCGGCTCCTTGGCAGGCTCACGCTCCGCGACAGGCCGGCAGAGCAACGCCTACACGCTGGCTGGGTTGGCACCACCGCAGGCACCACGGCTCCACCCTCCGGCGGCCTGGCCCAGCTGGGTTCAGCCTAGAAGCCGAGATCCCACCTGTATCAGAGGGTGGAGGGGAGGACAGGGTGTGGGGGAAGGGTGCAGATGGGTGGGTGGGTGACATTCAAGGTATTCCACCAATGTCTTTTCCCATTCATCTCCCCCTGGTGCTCTTTCCAGCTAAGCCAGCCCTCCCGACTCCAAAACCGCTGTGGGCAGTCCCGCTCTGCCCTCTTGCTCTGGTGGCCCTCCCGCTCTGACCTGGAATACTCCATTCTTCCCATCGGCCTCTCAATTTTTCCCACCCTTCAAGGCCCAGCTCTAGTCCCAACTCTGCCGTGCAGACTTCTCCCTGCTCTGACCTCCCAGAGGCCTCCTCCCCCTCCTGAATGGCCTCTCCTGAGGCTTGTCCAGTATGAGCTTTGAGCTCTGCCTGCGCTGCCAGAACTGGGCTGGCCCTTGTCTTACCCACAGACTAGAACAGGGCTGGGTCCACGATGCGGCAGGAGGATCTATAAGTCCTTGCCTGAACTCAGCTCAGCTGCGGGGCAAGGGGGACAATGACTGCAGAGGTGGTACCGGCCCTCCCAGTAGCCACCCAGATGGCTTTGCTGGTCGTAGCCCGGAAAGTATACGGTCAGGTGTACGGACAGCTCTTGATAGTGGTTTACTCACGTGTTTGTTCAACACATATTTGTTAAACGTGTGTTATATGCCTCATTCTGTGTGGGGCATGGAAGAGGAGAGGGAATGGTAAAAAACAACAACAACAACAACAAAAACATGAGATTAGACACAGTCGGTGCCCTTAAAGAGTTTACCCACTAGCAAAGGCCATGAGACAAGTCCAAATAATACCTATAATGCAATGAGCCACTCAAATCAACAGAAGTGCCCTCTGTCTTCTGCAACAACAGACTCTCAGAGCTGAAAAGGACCCAGAAGTTCAGAGACTCTGATATCCCATCCTTGGCCCAAACGCGTTTATGTGCATCACATGAGCTAATGTGGGAAAGCTCTTATGTGGCACAAAGGGAGTGATGGTAAAATAGCGAAGATGATGAGGACGACAATAAAATTGTGTCTACCAGCCTTCTCGGCAGATTCTAAGCCCCGCTTGCATACTCCACCTGTTGGGGGGAGCTCACTCCCACACAAGGCAGCTCATTCCATTGTCTTCGCTTCTACCCTTCAGAAAGCCATTCACAAGGATAAGCTGAAGTCATCCCATCTCTGCTCAGCAATTTGTGGTGGTGATTCCACCCCTGGGACCACACAGAAGAGCTGGGACTAGGGTGAGGCAAATGAGATGCTTAAGCCCGGAATTTAAGTACATAACGCTCAGAGCGAGTACCCCCTTCAGTCCTGTGCCCAAGGCACCTCACTTGCCTCACCTGAGTCCCAACCCGGCCACACAGTGGGTCTGTATCCTCCTCCCCCAGCCAGCCCAGCTGGAAACTGTCAGATTTGTCCAATACCCTTAGCCTCCAAACAAACTCCACCAGCTGCCTACAGTGTGGGGGGTGCCCTAGTACAGCCCCAAATACGAGGTGATGGGGGCACAGGAGGACTATGGGAGGGTATTAGTCATAACAGGGGGACTTACCTGCCCCCTCCAATCTTTGTCTGCACATCACCTCCTTCTGTCCTGGTCTAGTTGCCCCTAACCTTCCCCCACAGCACTGGTATAAGACAGGCTGATGTTCCCAAATCTGGGCCTTAAAAGAACCCAAGCAGCAGGCTCTAAAGGACATTGGGCAGTGAGCCTGGATGTGGAAATCCGTGTGACTGTTTCTCCTTCTCCTGAGCATCCCCAGGTAGGGGTGTGTGTGTGTGTGTGTGTGTAGGAAGCAGAAATGCAAAGCTCATAAGCCATGGAAAACCCTGGAGGATGGGGCTGGAGAAGGGGGGGGGGAGGTAGGGAGCAGGAGGGCTGGGGGAAGAAGGGAAGGGAGCAGAGTCTGAAGACGGTATGATCCAGCGTGCTACATTCCAGAGGGGGCACCTCAAACAAGCCACTTGACCATTCTGAGTGTCAGTGTGCTAGCTGTAAACTGGACTACGGAGACCGTTTGCCTACCTAGGGGGTGAACCATGGGAGAGCCCACTGTGACAGTCCCAGAGCTCTGCTACACACAGTCGCCTTCACCAGCGGCTGCTGCGGGTAAAGCCCAGGTGAACCGAAAGCTTCCCGGCTCGGCTCAAACTGGAGTTGCGCTGGCTCTGCAGCCTGGCCTGGGGTTCAGCTTGAGAGTCTGTGTTGTCTAGAACTACTTTTGTGACCTCCGTTGTTTCTCTCTGGCCCTCGTCGACCCCATCTCGACAAATCCTCGCTTTTTTTCCTTCCTGTTTATAAAGCCCTGTCCACCCCCGAGGCCTCTTCAGCCTCCCAACGAAGAGCCCTGAGAGGAAAGCGGTTATGGAATTCTAGTCCTTTGCCTAGGCACGAACCAAGGCTCACAGTCAGTTAGAAACTCGAGCGGGGTGGGGAGGGCTTGGACTCCACTCTTCCGAGGCCCTCCTCCCAGGCCGGGGCCCGAAGGGTCACCGAGCCACGGCTAGGATGAGCACTCAAGCGGGAAGGGCACCGGGCGCTCTGGGTGGGCGCCAGGCGCCCCCGGCCAGGGCCTGAGCTTCCCCGGGGCCGCCAGCAGCAGGCGCTGTGGCAGAAGCGCCCTCAATACCCGAGCATTAACTTAAGAATAGCTCACACTAATATCCCTGGCTGTGTGGAAACAGCGTTTTATTAAATGCTTCACACAGATTTGGTATAATAAAGATGAATATATTATATCCATTGCCTCCCCCAGAGTGAGACAATAATAAGAGAGGGAAAAAAAAACCAATAAAGTGAAACATAAATACAATATAATGGGACTTGTGTCGAGGGACGCATGGCCTGTCGGGGCTGCCACGGGGCGACCTTGCAGCGGGAGCTGGGGACGGCCGCCGGGGGAGCCGGATTACAGCCCTCCCCTGCCCAGTCAGGGGTCCCCAGGCCCCAGCTTCCAGCCTACCCACCCCTACTCCCCCACAACCAGTCCCACTTCTGCAGCTAGGAGGAGCCTACCTCAGAGAGACGCCCCTGGAGAGGGTGAAAGAGTGGGGGGATCGTTTGGCCATACCTCTGCCCTGGGCCGTGTGCCTTCTCTCTGGTGCTCCTTCTCTCCCTCGGTGGGGGGCTTCTGGGAACGTGGGCCCCACAGGACAGATAGATTCATGAACAGATGCATAGACTCGTGGGAGGAAAACTTGGGGAGCGATGGCTTCTACCTTGGCCCTGCCAAGGCCACCTCCCCGGACTTGGGCTTGGAGAAACGCTGTCCTCCCTGACCTGTCCCAGAGGCTGTCCCATTATATGCCGGAAGTTCCTCACTGGGTATTATTTCGATCCTTCTCTGGGAGCCGCCAAACTCGTTCACCTAAAAACAAAAATTTCAAAACTTTCCCAGCACGGAAAAAAAAAGGGAACGCTTGGAGATTCAGCCCAACCCCTCCACGCTTAGGTAGCAGCCAGCCCTGTGGGGTCTCAATTCACCCAGTCCAAGGCTAGACTGTGTGGCTTAAACTCAAGAGTGCCTCCCAGCTTGACATGGGTGTGAATCCTACCTGTGGCACGGACCAGCGGGAGGTGATCTTAACCTCAGTTTCCTCTTGGGTAAAACCGGGACCCGGCCAGGATTGGAGAGAAGGTTTCTAACACCTGGCACCCTATCAGCTGTTCCTGGAAATATTCGTTAAAATAAATAGCCATTCTAGACCTCGAATTCTCCCGAACCTCACTTCCTCCTTGGGCCCCAAAGCAGGCAACCCCTTTTCCCAAACGAATGAAAAGTCTTAGTCTCCCATCTCTCCCCCTAAGTCTCCTGACTTTGCCCCCATCAAAACTCAGAGAGGTTAACAGACTTACCCAAGATCACACAGCTGCCCTGGAGTGGAGTTGTCTGAGGTCATGGTGCCATCAGCCCTCTCACCTGCCTCTGCAAAGACACTCAGGTGGCCCTGCTGCAGAAGGCGTTCGAAATTTGGTGGTTAACCCAGCGTTTCAGCTGAGGACTCAGAGCTGCCGGCCGAGTAAGCCCAAGCCTCCCCAGGAGCCAGAGGCCGGGGCTGAGCACCCCACTGAACAAAAAAAGGAATGAGAAAGAAATGCCTGGAGGCTGAGGAAAGAGGAAGAGGAGGAGTAAGCCTGGGCAGAAGAAAAAGATTGCTGGGGTTGCCGAGAGGGGCAGGCGGACACGAGCTGCCCTCCGCAGGGCTAATGGTCCGGCTTCCGGTCAGGAACACCCTGAAGACTAGGTGTGGGGAACTTGCCGGCGCCGCCCCGGGCCCCAGGCGGGCCAGCGGGGCGGCACAAGGGTCTGGGCCCCGAAGTTCAGCACGCAGGAGCGGGGTCGCTACTGCAGACAGGATGGGGTGGGCCTAATGGAAGGGGAGGGGCGTGGGAAAGAGCTGGAGCAATTAAGCGTCGGTGGATGTTTGATGGGATGTGATCCCTCAAGATCAGGAACATAGGGACACGTGGGAAGTGGAATAGCCAAGGGGAGCTGGTTCCGCCCAAATGAAATAAGGCTGCAGGCGCTCGCACTGACCCTCTCGCTCAGGCCCAGCAGCCTGGGGCTCCCTTCCCTCCCCCTCCGCCTCTCCCCACTGCCTCCCGCCTCCCACCTTCCGCTCGAGCACTCGGCCCCGGGGCCCACACCCGAGGCTGGCGTGGCAGGAACCGGCTCCGTGGGTCCGAAAGGCAGCAACAGAGACCGGGTAACCTGGGATCCACAGAAAATGAAGGGCCCTGCGGCTTGCCTGGAGCTTCGCTCGGCTCGCTAGGAAAATCCTGGCCCGAGGAGCAGCCTCAGGGCATCCGGGCCCTGAGCGCGGGACTGAGCCGGCCTTCTTCGCTTTGCTGGGAGCCAAGCCGCCCTCATTCTGCGGTGCGGTTGGGCACTGCAGCAGCTTGGTCCTCCGCAGTCGGACCCCGCGTCCCCTATTCTGGCCTTGCTTCTGCCGCCTGAGTGGTCTCGCCCAGGGTCTTGAGAGCAGCTGAGCTGGAACAGCACTGCCTGGCAGGCAGCCCTCTGACCTTGGGGTCGGAGGAGATCGGGGACCAGGGAGTCTTCTGGGACTTGGTCCCGGCAGAATCCAGGATGCCAGCGGGCAGGGGGGTCTTCTACCTGGCTCCCCTCTTCGAGCGCATGAGTGACCCCCTCCCCTCAGCGGGAAGGCGAGGGGCTGAGCTGGCGGCGGCACTAATGCAATGAGCCCCCGCAAGGCTGCTGAATTATTCACGTGCAGTTTATTGGGAGAAGCCTGACTCAGGCCTTTCCCGAGCCGCCTAGCCCCGCTGGCCCGCCCCTAGGTCTCCTTGCCATTCCCGGCCGACCGGCCCGTTCCTCCCTCCCTGGCCTAGCCCAGGCCCCGCTGCTGCCCGTCTGCAGCCGGGTGCCCCACAGGCTGTGAGACACTTCTGTGGAATGGGAGGCACCGACCAGCATCAGCAGCTTTGCTCAAACCCAAGAGTTCCTGGGCCATCTAGGTTAGTAAGAGAGGATCAACTGTTGGAGTTTCTGTGGGTAGCAAGGAAAATGGAACCCCCACCCTAGGTCCGGGAGCAGCAGGCTGGGGGTGTGGCCTTTTTCCAACTGCCCCCCTCCCTGTGGCCCTAAGTAGCCATCCTGGGAGCCCACTAGGCCCTGCCCCAGGCTGCAGACCTAATGGGGGTGCACAAGGGACCAAGGAGTTCACCCCCCCCCCCCAGAGCAGGTTGCTGCCCAGGCCACAGAGGGAGGAAATATGGGGGGGGGGGCATTCTGGCTCCCCCTCTGAGCTGACACTGCTGGCCTCCTGCTTGGCTGTTTCTCTTGCCTGGAAAGTGGTCCCCGCCCCTGCACCTACCCAAATGCTCTTGGTTTTTTTAAGGCTCAATGCAAATGTCACTTGCACTGGGACAGAACCAGTCTCCTCCCACTTATCCTCTTCACAGCCCCCTGGGCTACTGGGATGAAAATGTCCGTCTCCTGCCACTCCTGCCTGCCCATCACCCTCCTTCTTCTGTCTGTCTTCCTCTCTGTTTCTGGGCCCAAAACATGATGGGGGCTCAATCCTGTAGAAAGAAAGACAGGGAGGAGAGAGAACAGAAACTCCATTCCTGAATCAGGCCACACCACAGCTGGGTCCAGAACCCAGGACCTCCCACCTCCCTCCACAGCCAAAAGGCATTAAAGAATGAGGTCTCTGTGCCCCTGTGTGAGTGTTGGAGGTATCAGCAGCAGGGGCGCCTCACACATCTGCACACAGCTGGCAAAACAATGCACCTACCCTTCACTCATACCCTTGGTCCCCTCTCTCCAGGGCCCAGGCTGAATGAAGTCCCTGCCTGGCTCTCTCTTTTGTCTCTTATTATTCATTTAGTTTACTCATTCAAAAATGCATGGAGAGGGGCACCTGAGTGGCTCAGTCGGTTGAGCGTCCGACTTCGGCTCAGGCTCAGGTCACGGTCTCGTGGTTCATGAGTTTGAGCCCCGCGTCAGGCTCTGTGCTAACAAACAGCTCAGAGCCTGGATCCTGCTTCAGATTCTGTGTCTTCCTCTCTCTCTCTCTCTCTCTCTCTCTCCCACTCCTCTGCTCATGTTCTGTCTGTCTCTGTCTCTCAAAAATAAATAAATGTTAAAAAAAAATTTAAAAATGGATGAAGAGCCCTTGCTATATGCCAGGCTGGCATAGGGCATAGAGAAGAGATCCAGGTACCTTTCTTCCCAAAGCCAGGTGGAAAGAGAGGCAGAAGGGCAGACAGACAAACCAGCACGTTCCTGACAATCTGACAGTGACTCTGAGGGAAGTTCGCTAAGGAGCATAGAGGAACTGAACAGGGCAGGGAAGATTCTGCAAGACAGCTGAGCACTAAAACCAGAGCAAAAGGCACAAGGAAGGGAAGTGACTGAGACCCTTCTGACCCCCGGTTGAGGGGAGCAAAGGACCATAAAAAACGAGCGATGTTCTGGAGGCTCCAGAGTATGGTCACATGGGTCTTGAGCACCTCCTGGGAAGTCTCTTCCCATCTCTACCTGTCTCCATCACTCAGTAGTCTGTTTATGCACCTCCCCCCATTTCCAAATGGCATCCCCCCCCCCCATGCAGGGCTGAAGTGCCTGAAAGAGGTTGGCCTACGTGGTGAGGCCACCCTGTCAGTAGGCTCTGGGGTTCAGTTCACAGAAGAAGTGAGTGGGGGAGAAGCAGGAAGGGGTGTTCTCCAAAGCAGTGGCCTCGCCATAGCGCCTTCCCCGACCTGGGCAGGAAGAGGTCTGAGAGCCAGTGGCCACAGATAGCAGGGCAGGCCCAGAAGTAGGCTTGGAGCCTGGCCTGGACTTGGGAGCGGCTGGCTCCCTGCTCCCCAGACCTGCCAGGGGGGCAGCTTCCCTCCCTCTGGTCGGCCTGCTTCTGGTCTTAACCTTTTCTGGACCTCCAACCCCTTTTGAGAATCCAGTGGGTTATGTAATATTGCCCCTGGAAAAATGTGCCCACTTGGGCTCACATCCATAATTTTACACACAATTTCTGGGATCTGCAGAGCCTCCCCCCCCCGAAGCCCATTCAAAGAGCCCCCCACCCCCACCCCAGGGCGGGGGCTGGTTAAAACTCCATGGTTCCGGGATTAGAATTAGAGTTTGAAAAACCAATCTTCAAATCCTAATTACTCTAGAACAAGCTGTGTGACTTTGGATGGGTTACTTAACTTCTCTGGGACTCATTTTCCTTCTATTTAAAATTGGCGTGACAGCGGTAGCTACTACCTCATAGGGTTGTGAGTAATAAATGAATGAATAAAACTCTTAGCCTGAAGCCAGGTACGCGGTAAGGGCTTCTGGTGTTCATTGTCATGGTTATTGTTGTTGTTGTTACTGCCGACGGTGGCCCAGGGCGGAATATAAAAACCGAGGGGGCAGTCCTGGTTCAGCCAGGGAGGCAGGAGGCCATCTATCGGAGTCGACTTCAATAGCAGAAGAAACACTCTCCGAATTCCACAAAGACTGTCAGAGCAGCAGGTCCCTGGGGGACAAAAATGATCCCAATTGGTGGTCAAGTTAACAACTCATTTCAAGCGGTGTCAGAACCTTTTTTTCTAAGGGGAGCTCTGGCCTAAGGGCCATTGCTGGTGCTTACACAAATAATCTGGAAACAAATGGGACTACCAAAACAATCTGGATTAACGCCGATGGAATGTTTGGGGGTTTACTCGAACTATTCTCTTGTGCTAAGGAATAACTCATTTTGTTTGGGTCTACAGGGTCCCCTTATCCTGGCAATTCATGCCATGCTCTTTCCCTCGTCTTCGTCTGAAATATTCGCTAAACTAGGGGGAAAGCAGATTTTTGCTAGACTAACCCCTTCCCCTTCCACTGAAGACAGAATAAGGCTGGACCCTGGCAGTATAGGCAGCAAGCAGGAATTTGGCAGTCAGGATACAGTATAGACCAGGCTGTAAAGACGGCATTGCCTCTGGGCAGCAGACTCCAGGGACCGATTGCTTCCAGCTTCGTGGGAAATGACACTGGCTCAGCTACCTTGGGGCAGGGGACCCTAGAGCGTCTTCCCAACCCAGCTTTGGGTCCCAGGAAAGGGGGTGGGCAGGATAGCAACTCAGGAGCAATGGCAGAGTTCCTATCTCCCCTCTCCCCTCCCCTGACCCTGAATTACTCCCCTAATTTTCACTGTCTCCAGAACCCCTCTGAGGGGGAAAGTCAAGACCCAAGCCTTCCCCCTCCACAACACATAATCATTTGTACTCCATTCGCTCAAAACAAAAACCAAAAAACAACTCATTGAACCAGTAAGCGGAGGGCACCAGGTGCTCACCTGCCTGGGCAGGTCTGGTGTGGATGGAGTCCCCAGATCAAGGTCCCTGCCCTCAAGGGTCTCCTCATCTAGTGGGAGAGGGAGTGAGTCTGACTGCAAGCCCGAGATATAGCTCTCTGATCTGCCAGAGGGGTACGGAAGCCAGTAGTTTTGGGTTTCCAGGAGTTCAGAAGATCCTAGCAGCCCACACACTGGGGTCTGGAGTGGGGGAAAACGGTGGGGTTGCAAAAAGGTCGGTGGGACAGTTGGCCTGGTTTTCGAACATAGCCTGGGTGTTCGAAACATAGAAGTAGGGGCCCTAAACAACAGAATGAGTGGGTAGCACCACGTGCCCCCTGAACCCCCAGCTGTGCCTGCTGGGGCTGTTTTGTTGGGTGTTCAACCAATGAGGCTGAAAACAAAGCCTCCGGATTGGGCCGCAGGAAAAAGAGGTCTGGCTACAGTGAGTATAAGAGGTAATATAGCAGGTGATTGTGGAATGTCCTGTCCACTTGGACATGATGTGGCGGAAGACGAAAGATCCCCGGAAACAGGACCCCATTGAAGGAATTCTATGCTCCTGCCCCTCTGCTCCCCAATTCACATTCCTCACCTTCCTCGCAGCTTTGTCCGTAACACTGAGGTCCACTGTTCCTGAGGGACTGGAAAAGGGACAACAGCAAGGTTGCCCTTAAGATCTTGTCCTGCAGACAATATCAGGTGCAGACAGGAAGAATGGCAGGGGGTTATGGGATGAAGCCCCTTCCAAGATAGCGACTCAAGAGTCCCTGTTCCTTGATCTGGAGGGGCCTCCTCTCTAGCATGGGGGATATGGTTTGCCCGAGGCTCTGGGTCAGGGCTTTTGGGGTTATGCTGGGAAAGGGCTGGGGACCAGAGGCTGAGGCAGGAAGTGAGGAGAGCGCAGACCCCTCTCGGTCCCTAAGCTTCCAAGCCTGCAGAGTCCATCAGGCTCCGGGGCACCTTCTCGCTCAGGTGGCTCTCCACCTCTCTCAACTCTGACTCCACTGTTGGTAGGCCCAGCATCACCTCACGGTTTCAGAACAGTGTTGATGCACTAGAGACGGGCCTGCCTTGAGGACAATTCTGCAGCTCTGGAGGAACTGAGAAAGAATCCCATTCTCACCATTCCTGCCTCTGAGCACCTGTCCTCCCCACAAATGCAGGAAAAAGATGGGGAAAAGGCTAAGTAACTCTTCCCAATACTCCCAAGCAGGGCCAGGGTAGGCACTGGGGTCCCAAACAGGAATCTTTCCTCCCTACACTCTCTCTTTTACTCTGGGGAGCTGCAAGCCATGTTCTAAACAAATAACTAAATGGGCGATAAACCAGTCTCTGATGTGCAGAGACCCCCATGCTGGAGGCATCCAGGGAGAGAACCTGCCCCCTGCCCCCTGCCCCACAGCCCAGCTTGGCTCACTTCCTCTCTGGGGCAGTATGGAAGGAGGTCCAAGAAGTCTAGAAGGTCCTATTCTTCCCATCCTAACCTCTAGGCTGGGCCACAGTCCTCTGCACTGGCCTCTCTGGGCCCTTCTCTTGACTAAGCAGGGCTGCCTGACCACACCGTCTGCCCAGGAGTTTACAAACAAAGCCAGGAAAAGGGTTGAGGCTGTACGTGGGGAGAGAAACAGCTCCCTTGGCTCTAACCCCCTCCTTGCTCCCCTCCTTTCTTCAGGGACAGACATGAAAAATTTAGGTGGTGGGGCCAACGGCCCCATACAAACCAGAGGAGAGAAGCCAGAGCAAAAAGAGCCCGGGGGGGTACAGCCCCTTTGGGTGCCTTTGGGGAATGAAAGACATAGGGTTCCAACGCGCCTAAGTACCCACAGGTTTACACAAATACACCACATTTCTAACCCCACACAAATGTACATATTCAAACGTAAACACATTCAAATACCGCGGTGCACAAATGCTCGCCTGATATACAAGAGTCCGGCCGGCCGTAGGGTTCCCAGCCCCCAGTCTGACTCGAACCCGGCTTCCCTGCGGGTTCCTGGGAGCGCAGTCCCAGCCGTGGCCCGGCCCCCTCCGGGCCCCCGCCCCGCATCCGGAACAGCTGGAGTCGGGTGGTGTACTCCGGCCCGGCACTGGGCTGGGCGGGGCCGGCAGCGGGGCCCCGGCCGGGGCCTGGGCAGAGCGCAGCGGGGAGGCCCCGAGCCGGCCCCGTTAGCCCAGGCAACCCGCCGGGCTGCCCGGTCGGGCGCCGGTCACCGGGCGGGCCGTGGCCCCAGTCGACCGGAAGAGCCACAGCCCGAGGAAAGAGTGTGCAAGATTGCAAGAAGAGGTAAGGCTGTTGCTACTGCCTCGGGCCGGGGAAGAGGTGCCTGGAGCCACCAACAACTCACCCGTCAGCTCTCGGCTGGTGAAGACTGAGTCCTCTGACGGGCCCCCTCCCCCAACCCCTGGGGTCCTCCAGCCCTGTCCCGTGTCGTCTCATCCAGGGCTGCAGTACCCTCACGGGCCATCCTCTGAAGCTGCAGATTCCCTCTCCCCAGGCGCATGGCCCAAGGCCGGGGGTGACAGACAACAGGGTCGAGGGGTAGGGACGCTGGGTCCTTGATATCAGCTCGGCCAAGTCCTCGCTGGGCGGTGGCGGGGCCCATCCCGGCTCCTGGTCTTACCTGGCCCGCGTAGCGGCCACGTCCCTCTCCGGCTGGGCTCACGCCGCCCTTCTCGGGCGCCAAATCCCGGGTCGGAGAGCCTGAGACCTCCGGGCCAGCGCTGCCATCGCAGCCAGACCGGCGGGAGGCGGGTGCGCCGGGAGCGAGGCTCGCAGTTTGGGGTGGGGGCGGCGGCTTTTGAGTCGCCCGAGGTTCGGGTGCAATAAAGGCGCGGCTAATGTAATTTACAAACAGCTCGGGCCGAGCGCGGCGCGGCGCCCGGACTGACAGGCGCATTAGGCAGGCTAATTCCAGCCGGCTCCTCCTACCCCCGGCCCGCTAATTAATGAGCTTCCCAACTTAGAGCCGCCTGCATTGGACAGACAGAGAGTGAAAGAGAGGGCGAGGGAGAGGGAGAGAAGAAGAGAGACGGGGGGGAGCAGAGAAAAGAGAAGAGAGAGAGAGAGGGAGGGAGAGAGAGAGAACAGGAGGAGAGAGAACAGAGAGAAAGAAGAGAAAGGAGGAAGGGAGAAAGGAAAGAGAAATAGAGAAGTGCCGCTGCAGATAATTGATTACTCCTCGATCAAGGCTAACTTGTTAGCAATAGTCAATTGCCCCATCTCTCCGCCTCCCCTCGCAGTACGGGATCGGCGCCCTCGCCTCGGCTTTTCCAACTGCCGCCGCCAGGACCCGGGGCCAGGAGCCGCCGCGGAGCCACCTGACACCTTTAAATAGCACCGGGGCTGGCGAAACTGGAGCCCCGCGCGGCGCGCCCCGGCTCGGGCCGCGGATTGCTGGAAGCCCCGGCGGCGGCGGCGGCGCCCGCGTCAGCGCCCTCCTCCCGGGGCCCCGTGCGGCTCTGCTCGCCTCTGCCGCTGCGCTAATCGGCCCCGCGCCTGGCCCCGCGCCTGGTCCCGCGCCTGGCCCGGCGCGGCCTCCTTCCCGCCCGCCGCTGCCGCCCACCCGCGCCGCCCGGCGCCCGAGCTGCCCGCGGGCTGGGTCCCCGCGGCCCGAGCCGCCCCGGCCGGGCCCCCAAACGAGGCCGAGATGACTTCCAAGGAGGACGGCAAGGCGGCGCCGGGGGAAGAGCGGCGGCGCAGCCCGCTGGATCACCTGCCGCCGCCCGCCAACTCCAACAAGCCGCTGACTCCGTTCAGCATCGAGGACATCCTCAACAAGCCGTCTGTGCGGAGAAGTTACTCGCTGTGCGGGGCGGCGCACCTGCTGGCGGCGGCGGACAAGCACGCGCCGGGCGGCTTGCCCCTGGCGGGCCGCGCGCTGCTCTCGCAGACCTCGCCGCTGTGCGCGCTGGAGGAGCTCGCCAGCAAGACCTTTAAGGGGCTGGAGGTCAGCGTCCTGCAGGCAGCTGAAGGTAGGCGCCGCCGCTGGGTTCCCTTGCGCCCACTACCCCACGCTCGGCTCCCTGTGCCCCACTCTTTGTGCCCTGTGCCTCTGCCCGCCTCCTCCTGCGCCTGCCGTCAGGGCCCTCCAGCCCAAGCCGCTGCCGCTGGGAGTGGAAAGGAGTGGGACAGGACCCAAACCCAATTTCCTAGGGGCCTCTGGATAGGCCAGAGTCGAGTGACCCAGGAGGGGTGGCGGGAACCCAAGATCTCTCCGCAGTTTGCCTGCTCTGCTTGGCTCCCTCCAGTTCCCGGTGGCCTGGGTGCTCCTTGCCCTGTTCCTGGGTTGGGGAATGGAGAACCTCTCAGCTAGGACCTTTCGGGTAGGGATAGATTCATAGAGTCCGGCTGTTGGGAAGAGGTGTAAACCAACATTCACAGAGCAGTCAGGGCGACCCTGACTGGCTCCGTTGTGCTCTAGCGACCTCGGATCTTTCAAATCAACTCTTAGGTGGGGAGCAGGGACTGAAACAATTTTTTCCTAGAGACTTCCGGTAGACAGGAGTCGGGGGAAGGAGGTTTGCCAGAGAGGAGGCTTGCCCTAGTCCAGGAGGCCGAAGCAAATCCAAATCCGAGAAGGGAAGTGCAGCAGACTTCAGGCCGATAAGGCCTGGGTGGGGTGAGCGAGAGCCGGGGTGTGGTCTCCTCTCTCCTGGTGCAAGCCTATATTATGGTTTCCTCGCAGGCCGCGACGGGATGACCATCTTTGGGCAGCGACAGACCCCTAAGAAGCGGCGAAAGTCTCGAACAGCCTTCACCAACCACCAGATCTACGAGTTGGAGAAGCGTTTCCTCTACCAGAAGTACCTGTCCCCCGCCGATCGCGACCAAATCGCGCAGCAGCTGGGCCTCACCAACGCTCAGGTCATCACCTGGTTCCAGAATCGGCGCGCCAAGCTCAAGCGGGACCTGGAGGAGATGAAGGCCGACGTGGAGTCCGCCAAGAAACTGGGCCCCAGCGGGCAGATGGACATCGTGGCGCTGGCCGAACTCGAGCAGAACTCGGAGGCCGCGGGCGGCGGTGGCGGCGGCTGCGGCAGGGCCAAGTCTAGGCCTGGCTCTCCGGCGCTCCCTCCAGGCGCCCCGCAGGCCCCGGGCGCCGGGCCCCTGCAGCTCTCGCCCGCCTCCCCGCTCACGGACCAGCCGGCCAGCAGCCAGGACTGCTCAGAGGACGAGGAAGACGAAGAGATCGACGTGGACGATTGAGCGGCGCCCGGGATCTTCCACCGCGCCGGGCCCCTAGCGCCCGTCTGCCCGCCGCCTCCCGGACCGCCGAGGGGAGCTGGGACCTCCTCTGCAACTCCCGCCTTCTTCCCTGTCTCCGGCCCGGACTCAGCTCCCGGCAGCCGCCTCCTCCCTCTCGAAGCAATAAACCCGGGCTGGCCGGCCGGGCCGGCCGCCGCGCGCGGCCTCCGCCGCCCCGGGAGCCCTTGCCGTGCAATTCTGTATGGCTCCTGTATAAATATTTAAACCTATATAGCGGGTTCTTCCCACCTCAGCCTGACTTTTTTTCTTTCTTTCTTTCTTTTATTTTTTAAAATCTCGGAGATTTCCATGTTTTCAAAGCTCTCAGGCTGCCGGGTTTGCTGAGGGCGAGGCAGTATCGAGGGTAACGAACACTGAAGCCCGCGGTCCGGAGGAGGGGGCGCGCCCCGACTGTTTTGATTTTTCTCTGCATGTGGCGAATGCACTGGCCCTCTTCCTCCTCGCCTCCCTAGGCCTATTGCAGTTGACTTCTTTTATTTCCATCTGCCCCTTTTCCCCGCGTGGGAAGGGGCTGAGGGGGACAGCCGGGTCCTGACTTGCAAGTGTCAAATCGATCTCTTCTCTCCCCCCACCCCCGTCCCCAGAAGTCTGTTTTCGATGCCGGTTTCTGCCTCCCAATGTCCACTAACGCTATTTTTAAGATTCCTCCTTACCCTCTCTCGGTTTCCTTGGATTGACTGCTGGGGTCCGGGTCTTAGGGACAAAGCAGGGGGAAATCCAACCGATCAACCAACTAAAACAGAACCCAAAGCCCTAGAATTATTTTTTACTCTTTCTAGAATTTTTTTGCATGTGACAGAGACTAAGAGGAGGCCGACCTAAGCCCTCACCCCACCTCCTCCGCGGCTCTGGCTCTGTCTTGCAGGTCTCCAACGCCCCGCTCCTAGCTCGACTTGGCCAGACAAGGGTGACTCGATGAGGGTGGGTCCTGCGTGCCCCTTCCCTGCTCCTGCCCTCTCCTCTCCGGACTGTACCCAAGGCCTCTTTCTCCGATAAATAAAGTCTTTGCCATTTTACTAGAACCGGCGGTGACCGTGTCTGAATGAGTGGGCCCTGTTCAGGGAAGCCGCGGCAGGCTCCGTGTCTCTCGGCTGCTCGTTGGCGGCTGCCCAGGCCTTGGAGCTTTGGAGGAGTTTCAGGGCAGGCGCGAGAATAAGGGGCCAGGGGAAAGCAGGAGGCGAAGGCGCCTCTTGCCCGCAAACACGCGGCAACTACCAAATTGGGGGTGGGGGCGAGGGAAGCGGGCTTCGTCAGGTCCGGGTAAAAAGTGAGGCATGCGTTGCTGGGGGAAAGTGCGTACACTGGGGGCGCCACGGGTGGAAAATTAATTTCTGGGGGGTAAAGGCTGGGTGGGTGGGGGGACTTGCCCTGCGGTTCGTGCATCCCACCCCCACCCCAGGGCATTCTTCCCGCGCTCTGCGGGACGCGGGCTAAGCGTCCGGTGTACTGCAGGTGGAGCTTAGTCGGCAGCAGGGTGCAGCCGGAGGGCTCCAAGTTTGGGTTCCGCCGCCGGAAGGCCTTACCCTTGCGGGAGGGAGGAAAATGAGGCCGAAGGCACCAAGGGCAAGCTGAATTGCGCACACGGGCACAGGGAGATGTGAGCCCGAAGCGTCTGAGAGTTGGGGTGAATTTCTGGTAACATTCACAGATTCTGGGCCCCCCAACTTGGCTGGGGGCAGAGACATCAATCTCCCCAGGACTCTCTGGGGTCCCCGCGCCCCGAGGGCGGCTGGGGCAGGGACGCAGGCGGCTTTCACTTTTCCGGACAGAGCGGGTTTCTCTCTGGGCTTTTGTTGTCGCTGGGCTGGCGAGTGGCCGCTGTCACCAAAGGAGGGTCCTGCCTCCGGGCCGCGCGGCTCTCTTTCTCCGCAAAATTGATGTGAGAAATGCGCATCTGGTCTCGGGCAGGCGATGGGGCCCCGGGGCCTGAGTCGGGAACGTGCGTGTCCGGGAGGAAACTAAGACAGGGAGACACAGAAAAAGCACAGAAAGCCACTCCAAAAGCAGAGATAGAAAGTGGAGAGCCACAGAGAAGGCGGGCGGGGGGGGGGGGGAGGGAGGAGGAAGAGAAAGAGGAAAAGCTTCCCACAGAGACAGAGACGGAGAGACGGAGACGGAGAAGAGGGAACGGGAAGGGAATATCGAAGGGAGAGAAGAGAGCGGAGAGAACGAAAGAAGGAAAGAGGCGGCGGGGCAGCCAGGCGGGCGTGCGGCCGGTTCCTCCCGGGCGACATAAATCGCCCTCTCTCAGGATGGATGGGTCTGTAATTCGGAGCGCGGACCATGAAGGCCGGGACGAATGGACCCGGGCGGCCGCTGACAGGCGACAATAGCCGGGCCCAGCCCCCCGCGGCTCCGGGTGCGGGCGCGGCCGCGGCCCTCCGCAGCCCAGAGCGCGCCGGCGCTGGCGACCATATGGTTTTTGAATTTTCTTCACAATTTGTAGACAATTTGATGGATTAGGTCCCCGCGCGCGCCTCCCCGGCACAAAGGCGGCGCGGGGACCGCGGCGCGGCGGTCACCCGGGCATCTGCGCCCGCCGCGCGCACCCCCGCCCCCGCCCGGCCCCCGCCCCGCGCCCGGAGCCCGGGGCCGCCCGCCCAACACGCCCATGAATCCCAATGAAGCGGCCCTGGCACCTCAGGCCGCTCGCTGCTTCGCGGCCCCGGGCCCGGCCCCGCTGGGTCCCTCCGGGCTGGGGGCGGCGGCCCCGGGGCTGAGCCCACCCGAGCTGCGGCGCCCGCGGGGCGCGCAGCTAAGCAGGCGCATCGGGGCTGAGGAGAAACGGGGCCATTTATCCGCCCGTCTAGTTAAAGCGGGTTATTTGTTTGCTTCTCCGGCCTCCCCTCCCCTCCCCTCCCCCTTCCCTCCTCCCCCCTCCTTCCCCTTCTGCCTTTTATTCTTTTGTCTCTAAATGGATTTAATGAGCCTGAAAAACATGACAATTGAATATAACCAAGAAATAAAAAATAACGAGGGAGGAAGGAAGGAGGAAAAGAAAGAGGGAAAGAAGGAAGGGGAAGGATTAATAAAATAAAGGGGAAAATCCTTTCCATTCAGCAAATGCTTATTGTGCGTCTTTTCTGCGCCAGGCCGCGCTGGGGGCTGGGGAAATGGAAACGAATCGGATCCAGTCCCTGCCCTCAAGGAGCTCCCAGTCTAGCGGACGGGACCCGTCGCACCCCCCTGGCGCCATCAGGAGGGCTGGGCCGAGGGGCAGGGAAGTGCCATTTGCAGAACTCCGGCTCCTCCGGGGGCTCGGGGTGGTGGGGGCTTCTCGGAGGAGGTGGCACTGGACCCAGGCCTTGAAAGATGAGAAGGAATTCGTTGTTTCTATAGGTCAGAAAGAAGGGCGGGCGAAGGAAGGGCCGGACGGTCGTCGGAGGGAAGCGGAGAGAGACACTGGAGCCCTGGGCTGAGCCTTGCCGAGGAGGCCTGGGGAGAGAGCGCGCCGCGCGTTGGGTCCCGCACAATTTGGGGAGTGAATTCAAGCCCCCCATCAGACTCCTCGGCTCTGCTGGATGCGAAGCCTCCGCGGGGCTGCCAGGGGGCTTCCGGGGCCGTTTTTGGCCAGACTCCGGACACCGGAGCACCGCGGCGTGCGGTGGTTTCCCGGCCCCCTCGCGCAGGGAGGCGGAGGCCGTGGGCAGGGGCTGAGGGGTCGACCGTAGCCCCGCGGGAGCGAAGGGCTGGGAGCTAGGGAGGCCTAGGCTCCGACCCACTGTCTCCTCAGCTCTCCTGGCTCTGACGGGAGCGCTCGGGCGGCCCTGGCCGCGCTTCGGGAGCTCCCGCGGGGACCTGCGATGTGAGAGGGCCTCGAATCCCAGCGCGACCCTGGGCCTTTTAGCGGCCGCCGGCCGGGCCTGCCTCGGGGGCGGCCGCTGTGCTGTGTGCACCGGCTGCGTGCGCTCCGAGGGCGCGGGCCGCGCGCGTTCCGTGGCATTCCCCGCGTGTGAGTGTACGTGCGAGTGTGGCGCAATGGCCTGAGGGGCTCGGGGCCCTGCGCCCATTCTCGGGGCGAGACTCGTTAAGGCTCGGGACCCTCTGTGCCGCCCGCCTGTAGCCAGAGGTCCTTGACCGCCTGGGGCCGTGACAAGCAGGTTCCCCGAGGACCCTGGCCTCTCTGCAGACCCACTTTCGGTTCCCGGCCACGCAGGGGAAGCGGCCTGGCTCTGCCTCTTCCTTCCCTATTCGGTCCGGGGCCCGGGCTCGGCTTGCCGAGTTCCAGGATGCGGGCGGTCTCTGCTCTCCGGCCCGGGCCCCACCGCGCGAGCCGGCTGCCTCGGCTTTCCCCGCTCCGCCTTCCCGGGCCTTGCCCGGCGGCCGGCGCCGGGTGAGGCCGGGAGGCGCAGTTCCTTATTTTACGAGGTGTCGGGCCGGTGTCAGACGCAGCTCCGATAAGTAATACTCCAGTCTGAGGGACCAGAACGTGGTAATTAATCCCAAAGACTTAAGTGTATTTTAGTTCAGGAGAAAAAAAATCACTAATTCAATCGTCCGGAAAATTGAAGTTTGATGCATGAGTCCCCCCTGAAAGGGACGGGCTGGGGCCGCGCGCCTCCCCTCCGCCCCTGCCGGTCGCTCCGGGGACCCCCTCCTCCCCCATTCTTCTGAGCCTCCAGGTCCAGGGAAGTCCACTCACCCTGTCCTGCGTGTCCTCGGCCACCCAAACCCAGGGGCACTGTGGCTTTGCTCCCTAGCCTCAACAACCAGCCCCTCTTTCTTGGAGCCCAGAAAGTGGTTTGTGCGGAGACTACAGATGTTCCCCCAAACACGTACACCAGGGAAGGGGCAAAAGAGAGCCTGGGAGGTGAAGGAGTGACTAGATAAAGGGCCCAGAGCGGACGCGGTCAGGCGCAGCAGGGCACCTGGAACCTGAGAAGAGTGCGGTCCTGGGGGCCAGCAGGTAGGAGGCTGCTGTTGGAAGGCAAGACAGAGAAGCACATTTGGCTGGCTGCCAGGTGATGTGAGTGGGAACTAGAAGTGCTAGGTGCAGGGTGCTGGTGGTTGGAATGTAGAACTGTGTGTGGTTGAGTCGTGTGGAAAATGGGTGCATCCCTAAACCGCCTGTGCACGGCAAGGCATCCCGGATGCAGGTCAGCAGGGCTGGGGGAACTGCAGCCTGACCCTGAGAGGGTCCACAGGCCATATGTCCCAAAGGAGTGGCTCCTGGGACCGGAGTGGAGGAAGGTGGGGGCTCCTGGTAGACGCTGAGGAGTGGCGAGCGGTTCGCTGGAGGGACCTACCACCCTGCACTCACAATCCAGGGCTGCCATCAGCAAATCACCCTTTCTCCTCCTGGGAGTGGCCGGTCCTAGGAGAGACCAGGGGCTGAGGGTGCGTGTGTGTGTGTATGTGTGTGTGTGTGTGTGCAGCGAGTTTCACAGGCATCAACAGTGTCTGCCGATGAGTGTGTCAGAGAGTGTGTGCAACTGACAGACTGGGCATGTGCGGCTGATGGATGGAAACAGAGCATGTGCAGCTGGGGGCGACTGGGGGTGTGCGGCTGTGTTCGTGTAACCAATTGTTGCAAACTAGTGTGTGCAACTAGGTGTGACTAAGTTTGTGCGATGGGGAGGAGAGAAGTAAAGCTGTCACTGGGGTGGGTGTGACCAGCAGGTGAGTGATGCTCCAGGGTGCGTGACACGTGCTGGGAGCTGGTGGGACCAGATAACCGGGAGAATGAACATCCGATGTGGAGCTGAAGCTACAGACCGACGACCAGAATCCTAGCTCCAGACAGCTTGACCAGCCTGGCTCCTCGATTTTACACTGACAATGCGGGACGGGGGGGGGGGGGGGGTTGGAGAGACGAACACATGGCCTGAAGGGAGGGGGGCGCAGGAGGGGAGTGAGAGGAAGGCGAGATGGAGAACCTTAGCCTGGGCATGAGTCTACTCTGAAGGCAGCTGAGGTCAGTGAATAAACACGATGTGGGCACGGACTCTGCTTGTTTGAGAACACGTTGGGGTGGGGCTTGTCCTCTGCTGCGCTGTTGGGTAAAGGCCAGGCTGTCCTGCCTGCGCCTTCCTTCTCAAGTTGGGCCCCAGGCTGAACCTTTGTCTCTAGAGTGATCTGCAGACCCACCTTTGGCTCTACCAGTTCCAGGACTCCCTTGAAGGCCCAGCTTCCCCCAGCCCACTCAAGGGAAGTCGCCCCTCCCCGTGGGACTCAGCTCTGCCTTAACTGGGGAGAGTACCCATGGCAATATGCACGCGGGTGCTTGGTGGCTCCGCAATGCTGCCAGCAGTGTTGGGGGTGACTGAGTCCTGCCCGCTTTGCTTTGGAACCTGGTTTGTGTTCTGTGTGAGTGTGTGCAGGGATTGCTGAGCGCTGGTGTGTGCACGTGGACGAGTGCGGCCTTCCCCCGCGGAGAGCTGGAGGCAGCTAGCTGTCTGTGAGCTGGGGTGGGCTCAGTGGGGAAGGGAGATTAGTTTTGAGTATCGTGGGACCCGTGTGGTTTTAGTGATCAGCATGTGTATACAGAGGTTTGAGATGAGTTTTTATCACACGTGGATGTGGCATCTGAATATATGAGTTAGAGGTGTTCCTAACTGGGTGTCTGTGCCCCTGCCCCAACCCGATTCAGGGGCCTAAGTCAGAAGCAGTGGGTCCAGGGCTCTGTGGAGAGGGATCCAGGTCTGGGAGTCCCTTCCACCAAGAAATGGAGGCCTTCATTTGCCCTTCCTTCTACCCCCACCTTCCCACCCCCACCCCACACGGGCTGGAAAAGGGGCCAGGGTGAGGAAGAGGTGACCCCTCCCATCTCTCAGAGACTGCTCAAGGTGAAGTGCTAGGTCCCCACAGGGATGATTCCCCCCCACCCCCCAGCCTGATGTCTGTGATAGGGCCTATTGATCTGGCTGCCTGAAGCCCCGCTGGGACCACGTGCCCGCGTACAGATAAAGGGCAGACTCAGCTAGGCTCTCACACACCACGCACGGCCAATCCAGAGCACACACAACAGTTGAACGGATAAACCTTTGCTGTTAAACAGATACACAATCCCCACTGTTACATACACAATACAGACACAGTGACAGAAGCACAGCCCACAGTCACCACAAGCACACAATGCACACGCTTCCAGACATTCGACGCAACCACAGGCGTGGGTAGGGAGGTGGCTGCTTTAGGCGACTTTGGGGAAGTGCTGCAAGTGTTCTGATGTTCAGAGGGGCTCCCAGCAGCGGCCGAGGGCAGCAAATAGCAGACCAGGGTGGCGGGGCAGGGAGGCTCCGGCCGTCTGGGGGAGCTCCCAGCCCTTGGCCCAGGAAAAAAAACCAAGTCCCCAACCACCTTAGAAATGCAATCAAAGCTGCCTGCCACCTACCCGCCCTGCACAATGGCTCTGGCTGGAGTCGTTATCATTTTTGTTAACTTTTTATCGACTGTTTGCTAGATGGCGTGTCAGTAAAGTGTATGATTTGAGATGAAAAATTAGGCAGATTAACCTGAGGGGAGAGCCTGATTGATTACTAAATAGGATCAATTTGAAAGTTTTAGTCCTGGCGTTTCTGCAGAGCCTCTTAATACTTCAAACTTCAATTTTACGGGCGATTGAACTAAGCATGTTTCTGACAAAATTGATATATGTATTAATTTGCTTTAACTGGTGATTAATTACTCTCCACTGAAAGAATTATATGGAGCTGTTTGCCTGCGATTTGCATATTAATCAAATTCTAGTTGATAATTCCGCTGGTGGGGGGGTCGGGGGCGGGGCGTGGGGCACAAGGGTGTGAAGGGGTGTTTGCTCGCGTGCCGGTGTGTGCGCCTGTGTATGTGGGGGGGGCTCCCCACCCCCCCCTTTGCTCGCTCCCTGCTTAGCTGCCAGTTTAGTGCATTAAAACCAAAGATGCAGAACGAGTTTGCCCGGCTATTTGGCGGGAGCAGAAATTGCCTGTCCGGTTTTATGATCTGCTCAGCCTGAGCAGCCGGGTCCTTAATGTCCCCTGTCAAAGTGTCCGCGATTTAAAGGGAAAACGGCCCCCGCTTTAGCGTCGCGCCGGCCTGACAACGGGCGAGGCAGGGACGAGCACCCTCTTAAATAACTCCCCTTCCAGAAGGACCGTGGTTTCCGGACAGCACCCCAGCTCTGGGGACCCTCGGAAACGTAGACGTGTCCTTGGAGAGGTCCCAGTTCTTGTGATGTTCTAGCCATGAAGCGCCCCCCACCAACACTCCATACACGGGGGGCGGGGCGGGGGTGGCATGCAGGCACAGCAGAGACCTAGAGACACGGTCGAACACTGTCACTTGAGCTGACGGGCAGGAAGCCACCCTCTTAGACACGTGCAAACACAGCTACCCAGTCACACTCCCCTTCACTTAGACCCCTGCTCTTGGGCCTGTCTGTAGACACACTCAGCTACCCACACACACACCCAGACCCACAAAACTGCGCTCAGGCAGGGAGCACACATAGGCACCCAAGTCACGTCCACACGGCCTTTCAGGCACACGTGGTCACGCGCACTCAGACACACGCACATTTTCAGATCCACACGCAGACCTCATCCCCACACACACCCAGGCAGGGAGGCCCTCTCGCATGGGAATTCGCAGCAGGGCACACGTCAAATGTCAGCTCACACCCTGCCTGGCACACACAGTGCCCACAGCCCCCTCCAAGTCCCCTTGCCTGGCCCGACTCTTTAAGCTAAAGGGGGCGGCGCCACTGAATCAACTTTTCCCATCTCTGGATTCAAAGGGTAGGAGTGTAATTAAAACCAGATAATTAATGAGACAATATTCCTCCAGCTACATCTTTAATGAACAAACCCCTTCAGGGCAGCCTCTTCTTCTAGGCTCATTAAAGAGAAGAAAGTTGGGCGGCTCGCGGACTTCCCAGCGCGTTAATAACGAACCCGGAGTGGGTGCCTCGGCCGGGAGCGCGGGAGCCACGGCCGGCCGTGAGCCCTGGCTCGGGTCCTCCCACCACCACCTTGTACCTCTGGCTGCCCCCACTCCCACCCTCCACTCTCCACCGCCTCCTGGTCCCACCATCTCGGCCGCCCTCCGGCAGTCCCCAAAGCCGCTGTTCAGTGACCCCCTGCTCTGCCTGACCTCTCTCTCTGGCGGTCTCGCCAGCGTAGGCAACCTGCGCTCAGACGCCAACGGGCGTTGGGCCACCCAGTTTCCCTCCTGCGGCGCGCTGAGCGCTCCAGGCTCTCCGGCTGGGTAGGGATGGCTCTGTACAAGGGAAATCCAGGCAAGGTAGGGGCCCGAGTGTCCTCCGAACTGCCCTACCGGATCCACTTATGATTGGCATTTGGGCCACGGTCCTGGGAACGCGGGGCGGGGGTGGAGGTGGGGGGTGGGGAGTAGGGCTAGAGATCACTTCATTTTCCACGCGCGCCCTCGCTCACTCTCAGGAACGCGCACTGGCAATCACATGCATGTGCACTCGCGTGCACGAGAGCGTGCATATACAGACACGCCCTCTTGCCTCGTGCACCCAGGTCCAGAAGGCTCCGGTCCAGACCGGCGCGGGCCCGGGGCGGCCGGGAGAGCCTGGCTTGGACCTTCCCCCCGCCGCGTGAGGTCGCCCTTGCGTCATTCGTCTCCAGGGTGGGAATCTTCGCTTGGCACGCAGCCTCCGGGGCCTGAAGCGGACAGCTCCGCCAGAGGAACCAGAAGCGGACGGCCTAATGGGGGCCCAGGGCCCGGGGAGCCCTAGTCAGACCCAGGCGGAGGCGGTAGCTCTGGCAGCGGCTTTGGCGGAGGCGCCTGTGTTCGCCTGAGCTGGCTTTTAGGGATGAGTTATGTGGCAATGAGCGAAGTAAATCTGCATGCGCAAAAGATGCTAATTACTCTTAATAGCCTACCCAGACGCCCCGAGACTGGAAACCCAGAAACGTAAATCTGCTCCCGATAAATATTTTTAATTGTGAGATTTCCTGGAAAGATGACTTTGGGTGCGCGGGCCGAGGCATTTGGCTTTGGAGGGAGGGAAATGGCCCCCACTCCGGAAGCCGGGTCCGGAGTCAGGGCCCCGCGCAGGGGCGCCAGGCGCGGGCCGAGCGACCTGAGCCCGGCTGGCCGGCGCTGGGTAAAGTTAGTGATGTATCGCATTAATTACCAGTGTGAGCTGCAAATGGTTCGAGGCCCAGGGAAAATTAATGGGAATCCAAATTCTAATTATGTAGCTGTTGTTAAAGAGTTTAACTAGATAGTCACGGAGAAAATTGGATTATGCATAGAAATATGCAGCCAGCGCGAGCGGTCCGGGGGATGGGTCCGGGGACTGTCAGGCCACCCCCCTGTCCTGGAGGACACTCCTCCCCTCAAAGGAAGGAAAAGATCCACCCCCGCCCCAGAGTATAAATAAAGATGCCCCGTCTTGCGATGGCAGTGGCAGGGTGGGTCTCAGGATGGGAGGAGAGGCCGAAGCTTGCGGAGCCGCGCGCTTGGATTCGGGGTCGGTGTGGAGGTCCGGGGTTCCTGGGTCTCTTGGTCTGGGTAAGCGTTTGTGCCCATTTCTCAGGTTGCCTCCGGGTCTCAGCGAATCTACCCTGCACCTCTTTCTGATAATCATATAATTACATCTGGGCGCTGTGGACTTACATTTTTTCCCACTGTCAGTTTAAAGATATAGCCACCAACCGGAAGCCCAATTACACCCGATGCCTCGTCATTCACTTTATTAAGGACCCTGGATATGTTTCCATTTTCGCAGGAAATGAGGTCTGATCAAGCAGCACTAATACCTCGGGGGCCTCGGGAAGGGGGCGGGGACTCTCGGGGGCGGGCTCCAATCCCCCAGAGGCCCGGCTGCGGGTGGCGCCTAAGCTTCGAGAAGGGTGGGGCACCTTGGGTCGGCAGACTCCCAATCCTCCACTTCTCCCAGTTTCTCCCAATTTTCCCCAGGACCCTGATTCACTCTGTCGCGGGCCACCTACCCCGCAGGCCCACACTCTCCGGCATCCCAGCGCGCGGGGCCTGGAGCCCCCGCCACGCTGGCGCTGTTTGGGGCAGGGGGCGAGGGCCTGTGGAGTTGAGGGGACATTGCAGCCCCCAAAGGGAGAAATAGCGTCGTTTCAAGCCCACCTACCCCTTCCCAGGCGCTTGGCAACCTCCGAGGACGCTGCTAAGGCCTATGGAGCCGGGCAGGTGGGCCTGGACGGCAGGCGAAAAACGCCTCTCTATACCAGTCCCCTCCCCTTTCGGTCGCGGCTTCCAGATTTCTAGCTCCCTTTCGACAAGATCGGAACCTCTCCCCGCCACCCCCTACTTTAGCAGGGGAAGCCGGTGGGTCCGGATCTCACCGAGGAGCTCCAGTTCGCCAAGCCAGACCGAGCTCCACGCTTAGCGGATTCTAGCGCCCCTCATCGGACCTCGATTTCCTAGAGGGATAGGATTAACGCTTGTGCTGCTGGCGGCGCGGGCACTGGGTCTCTCTAAGTCTTCCCTTCCCTCCACACAGGCTCCCAACTGAACTCGTTAGGTGAGGAGTTGGTTAGAGACGGGACCTCTGGGCCAAACATCAGGAGACCAGGATGGTCTGGAGAGAGGACCCCACAAGTTTGGGGCATCAGAATCTCAATAATTTTCAGGCGGCGGTGAGAAGCCAGATTAGGGCCGGATGGATCAGTCAGGGAAGGCAGCAGGCAGAGAAAGACGCAGGGCCCCGGGGGTGTCCCCCGAGACAAATCCTGACCTGGGAAGTGGGTCTGAGTCACATGCGTTTAGAGCCCATCTCCCATTACTCCTGGGCTCTGAGGGGGTTGGGAGGGCGAGTTTCTCAAAGCTTGGGGCCAGCTTCCTGGTGTCAGCACAGCACATCCTAAGGGAGAGCAAAGGAAGGGAGGGAGGCCAAAGATTGGGAGATGACACCCCACTCCACCCTGGTGGCATGGGGTGAAGTCTGGAAGGCCCAGAGCAGGAGGAGATACACACACCCACACATCCCCGTGGAAAAGCAGATGGACAGCCATGACTATTCTCTTGGATTTCTTATTCCTAGTCTGAATTCGGATTTTAAGACCCCGAATTCTTCCCCCCACCCCCAGTGACCTCAAAACAGAACTGAAATCCGGAGAGGCAGGTGGGCCAATAACAGACTAAAAGACCGGGGATCCTTCACCCCTTTCCAGCTCCTGGGGAAGGTCTGGGGGATCCTTCCTCTGTGTTCACCAATGCGAGCAATGCCTTCTGCACCGTCTTCTCGCCCCTTCCAGGCCTCCTGGGAACCCTGGCTGCTCCTTAGGACCCCAAGTACCCAAGCGGTCCCTAGTTTCAATGAGGAGGGTCCTTGTATAGCAACTGCCGCCTTCCGGCAGCCCTCGTGGGGTCTCCAAGCCAGCCCCTTCCACCTGAGCCACTCTTCAAAAAGCCTCCATTTCTCTATGATGCGGGCTTCGAGCGCCACCTAGTGGCGTTTGTGGAGACGCACAACAGCAGCGCGAGCCCTCCTGCCACCTCTTCCTCCCCTACTCCTCCTAGAAGCCCAACGCCTATACCACTGTCACACCACAAGCCCTTACGTTAGCACGCTTCACCTCCACTTCCTGGCACTAAGCCATTAGGAGAAAGCCACGGCAAGGAAGAGCAGGGGTATGCCTGGGGAGCGCCCTGGAAACCCGCAGATGCTGGAGACGATGCTCTTTCAAGGGATTGGGTGCGAGATGGGGCTGAGAAAGGGGCCACCTCATGTCTCTGCTGGTTAGGGGCGGGAGAACAAAAAAGGGCCCTCCTTGTGACATCGCAGACGGACGCTCCTTTTGGGTGAGTGCCTAAAGGGAAAGTTATGAGTCCCTAGTCCCATCCCTATTACTCAAGCTGGGCCCTCCTCTGCAGGCACCCATCGGGTCACTAGAAGCACATTTCCAGAACCCTCCTGGCTCTTGAGGTTCTGGTAACCGCCTCTGCGCTGGAAAGGTTAGGCAAGAGCTCCCTCTGCTGTCCATTGCTTGGCACTGCTGCAGGCTGCCCTACGTGAGGGCTGCAAAATTCAGACCCCAAGCAGGATCAGCTTCTTGGATGCTGATCTGATCTGCTAGCGGTCATCTTAGCTATCCCTCTGCCTCCAGGAAGGATATCCCTTCCCAAGATGGGCAGAAGAGGCTTCTCTGGTCTTCATTGGTTTTCACAGGGATAAAGGACTCAGTCCTCCTGAGTTCCACCCCTACTGTTAGTTCTGTGCTAATCTTCCCTCCTCCCATTCTGCTGCAGGGCCAGCTGCCCTCCATGCCTGGAAAGTTAGAAGTTTCTTCCTCTACAGTATGATCGTTAAGCCTGACAGGTGGGGCCGTGTTCCCTCACGAGCACGCTACAGATGGTAAGGTCAGGGGAGGAGAGTGCCAACCATTTCTGGGTGATAGCCAGCCATTCCCTGGCAGAGAGCCCCCATGAGGGTGCTTCGAATGCCTGACACACGCTGATTCCCTGATGCACCAAATATCCCCTCACGCTGACACAGGTTACTACCATCTATTGGCACTGGACCTCCTGACCCTGGCACGGCCACACTCTGGCACAGGATGCCCCACACCCTAGCACAGACACCTCTCCTGAGTTCTCCCATCACAGAACATTTTCCAATCCTACACAACTAGAAGAAGGAAGGATCAGAGTGGGCAGGAACCCTAGGCAGGTGTGGAAGCAGGTGTGGGACAAGGCCATCTGTGAAGGTCCCTCTGAGTATTTAACCTCGATTTTGGGGAGGTGCCTGGGTGGCTCAATCACTTAAGCATCGGACTTCAGCTCAGGTCATGACCTCATGGCCCATGAGTTTGAGCCCCGCATCAGGCTCTGTGCTAACAGCTCAGAGCCTGGAGCCTGCTTCAGATAAACCTGTGTTTTGTTTTGTCTTACAAAACAAAATTCCCCCAGGCTGGTGAACCTCACATGTAGCTACTTTGTTAATATTGAAACCATTAGGTAAACCCAATTCCTTTATGGGAAGGGTAAGGGTGTGACTGTCCAAAGAGATCAGTTATGTTTCTTTGGTGGGAGAGGTGGACTGGGAAAAAACAGTGGAAGCAGTCTCGGAGAAGCCCCAAAGGAGGGGGCTGTCTCCCCTGGCCTGGGAGACTTTACTGGACCGATTAACACCCTACACCTGGTGCTGAAGTTCTTGACTAACAGCCAGCACTTGTACTGAAATGTGCCTTTTACAAAGCTCCTTTTGGGCACATTAGGCTCATCGGGGAGATTACTGTCCCCGACTCACAGATGAGGAAAGGCAGCGGAATGAAGTGATTTGCCCAAGTCCCACAGCTAGGAAGTCACAGGCTGAAACCAAGGATGGCGGGTTCCTGATGACAGGCTTGATTTCCCCACCTGTCAGCCATTCTAGGAGGAGTGCGTAGGAAGGAGACACGTTCCGCACTGCTCACAGATTAGGGCCCTTCAGAATCTGGGCAAGAGGTGAAGAGGGAGCGGACTGCTACATCAAAGGGAAGAGCCTACTCCCAGGGATTCCAGTGGCTCTGGAGTTGGGTCCTGAAATCTGCATTTTCTCAGGCTCAGACTAGCCACCCCTCCCCTGCTGTCTCCTCCTCCTAGACCTGTGTGGAGGAGAAGGGGACACGGAGTATCCTAGATGTAAGTGCAGTGACTCCAAGGGCCCCAAGATGCCCACACTTGAAGGAGGAGGAGGCACTGCCCCCTGCATGGGAACTACTGAAGACCTCAATACAGGAAAGAAGGAAAAGAATGAAAAAGGTCAGAAGACTCCCTTTCACCTCTTTACCCATCTAAGCCTTGGGTTTAAAGACGGTCATTTTCTTGCGCTACCTAGAGTAAGTGGAAATTCCCAGTATTGTGACTTACTCTGATCAGTGTCCAGATGGGGAGTCCCGCTTTTTGGACATGGCAGGTGGGCAGGGGGAGGCCTGGATCAGAGCTCTGAGAGACGATTCACAATCACAAAGCTGAATCACAAAGATGAAAGGTTGTCACCAGATTTCACACCACAGGGGAACCTTCAAAGCCCTGTGTCCGTTCCTCTGTCACATACACAGACCCACATTGCCCTCCCTCTCTCTAAGGACAATCCCCAAAATCAAGGTTAAAAATTTTTTTAATGTTTATTTATTTTTGAGAGACACAGAGACAGAGAGCAAGCAGGGAGGAGCAGAGAGAGAGGGAGACACAGAATCCGCAGCAGGCGCCAGGCTCTGAGCTGTCAGCACAGAGCCCGATGTAGGGCTCAAACTCATGAACCATGAGATCATGACCTGAGCTGAAGTCGGACGCTTAACTGACGGAGCCACCCAGACACCCCCCAGATTCATGAGTTTCAAGGGGAGGGGTCCTGACTGGGATATTCTCATCTTGGTCTCCAGGCAATGAGGATTCCTTTGTCACTGAGACCCTCTGCCTTAGAACATCCAGTGTTATTAATGATAAGGAGGCAGTGAGGCCCTACCAGAAAAGCTCCGCCAGAGGTTTCCTGTCTCTGGTTTCTTCTAAGGCAGAAGCTGACATTGGGGTAGAGAGTAGCGAGCTGGGCAGATGAGGGGGACAATAACCTACAAGGGCACTGACTTAGAATGACAGGAGGCAGGTCTAAGGGAAAGAGCAGGGCTTTGAGGTGTGAGGCTGGAGAGCATCGCAGGGGTCTCGCTCATGCTAGCCTTGTAATCTGGGCCAAGTTCCTTGACCTGTTTAAGCCCCAGTTTCTTCATCTGTAAAATGGGGATGACATTGAGACCTGTTCTGTTGCAGAGTGGTCACGAGCAGCCATGGTTTCTAGGGAGGGGGTTACCTCTTCACAGACAGACAGATACGTGCACACGTATGAAGGGATGAGATCAGAACATGCATTCTGTTCTGAGATGTGCTTTTTTCATCTAATGATAGATGTTGGATATCTTTCCATGGCGATATCCTGGCGATACCTTGTAAACTGTAAACCCGCCGAACTATTGAAAAGTTACTTGATTCAAATAACAGACACAACACTACCCTTTGGAGAGTGTTGAGGGGCCGCGTCCTTATTGGGGTGTAGTGTGTGGGTACCCAAGTCTATGAGATGATATGTTGGAGGAAGGGGAGGTTTGGTGAGTATGCATGGATGCTTTAAGAGCTAGTGATGGGGATTTTTCTGATTTTTAATAATACACAGTCTGCGGTGGAAAGGAGGGACCCTATTTAGGAGCCTTTGGCCTTTAGAGAGGCCTTTAGAGAGGCCTCCTACACCCGGGAGTCCACCTCCTTGGCCACTGGTCTTCAAGGGGCTCACACTTGGGACTTCGGCAAGGGGGAGGCCCATGTTCACCTCTGGGGTGGCACAGAGGGTATATTAAGGGATATCTAAGCTGCTGGAACAAAGGGGTCCCCCCCAGCACAGAGGCTAAGTGGGATCGATGTCGATTATTCATCACATAAGAGTGCAGAGTGTAGACGTCTCTTCTGTATGCTGCGATAATTAAGAGCAGACCCTGGAGGGGCGCCTGGGCGGCGCAGTCGGTTAAGCGTCCGACTTCAGCCAGGTCACGATCTCGCGGTCCGGGAGTTCGAGCCCCGCGTCGGGCTCTGGGCTGATGGCTCAGAGCCTGGAGCCTGTTTCCGATTCTGTGTCTCCCTCTCTCTCTGCTCCTCCCCCGTTCATGCTCTGTCTCTCTCTGTCCCAAAAATAAAATTTAAAAAAATGTTGAAAAAAAAAAAAAAAGAGCAGACCCTGGAACCAGGTTGCCTGGGCTCAAACCCTGCCCACTGGGACCTGACAGAAGTTTCTCAACCTCTCTGTGTCTCAGGTTCCTCATCTGTAAAGTTGGAGTGATAATAGATAAGGACATCGTAATCCTACCTCATAGGATTGTTTGTGCAAATGAGTTAAGTCCCCCCAAGATTTACTTATTGAGCGCCTATTATGTGTTAGTCACTGAGGCCATGGTAGCTCCCATCAGTGGGGTCAGATTGGCTGCTCTAGCTCCTTCCATCATGTCTGCCCCCCAGTCAGTGGGAAGAAGGAAAGGGCAAGAGGAGCACATACCCATTCCTTTTAAGGTCATGGCGTAGAAGTGGCCTACACCTGACCTCTTGATGGCCATCGGTCACAGCTTAGTTGCATAGCCTCACCTAAGCTGCAGGAGAGGCTGGGAAGTATGATCTTCAGCTGTGTGATCAATATATATGCCGGCTAAAACTCAGGTGTGCTAAAGAAGGAAGGAGAGAGCAGATACTGGTAGAAAACTAGCAGTTCCTTCTCTGGTTCTAGGGGGGCAGCTGCATCTTACATACAGCCCTGAGGGCAACAGTGACGGAGGGAAGAGTGGGTGACGGAGGGAAGAGTGGGAGGGAGCCTGAGGGAGAAAAGCGATAGAAGGATCACAAGAAGGGAGGTGGTGATGGGAGGGGAGAAACCAAGACGGGGGCCGGCAGCTTGTGGCCAGGATCTGGGGTCCGGGAGATGTCGTGGGTCCGTGGACCATTTTTATGCATTTGGATCTTGTCTATTTCCTGCCACGCCCTCGGGGTTCTGAGTAAAGGTCTGTGAAGACCCGTGGGAGAAAGGGTGCGTTATTTTGTGTGCTAGCCTGAGCCCAAGAGGAAGAAGACCGGGAGTGTGCTGGTGGGGGTGCTGGCGGAGTCCTGAGCAGTGAGAAGGGAATCAGCCACGGGCCAGAAAGAAGTGGCCCGGGGTTTTTATGCCAACCAGGGCAATGCACTGAGATACCTGAGGATCCAGGAGAAGCGGCTGACAGGGATGCTCCAGCTGGGTGTGTCTGTGCTCTGACCTGGGGGACAGTGCACAGGGCAGCTGTGGGTGGCCACTGATGGTGTTGGGAACTTGAAGGCAGAGGGACCGCGTGAGGACACTGAAAACTAGGGACCTTCGCCATCCCCACCATCTCACCCTGTTGTCCAGCTGTGTTCTGCTAGCACTTCTAAGCTTACAGAAGCTTCTAGACCCAGCATTCTTACCCAGCACCCCGTTTCCCCTGCAAGTGCAGACAGTTGCGTGAGCGCGTGCTTAAGTATATTTCTGAGTGGTGATGATATCGAGTGCTTTTCTCGGATTCCTAAAGAGTCTGTGACCCAATGGAAGTTAATCGCATCCATTTCCTTCTCTTTTCCTCATCTCTGCTATGAGGAAACCACCTCGATTAGATGCTGAAGCTCCTGTGACTGCATACATAAGTGTTTGTGTGAGTTAAGTTTGAAGACCAGCAGGAGCTCCGTGGCCCCTGCCCCTTGGAAAACAGCTGGCAGGAAGTGGCTGAGGTTTGGGCCAGAGGAGAAAGGGGAGAGAGATGCCAGGGAGAAGGGGGCAGGTGCTAGACGAGCCGCGCCGGCTTCACCCCTTTACCAGCAGGAGGCTCCCTTGAGGAAGCCTTGAGGACGGTCCTTGAGGAACTGCCCAGGGGTGCAGTTTTCCATCCTGTGTGGGCCCCGGCCAGAGAGGGAGGTCAGAGTGAGGGAGGCACAGAAGACTGAGACAGACAAAGGAGAACTTTGCTCCTTGGCAAGTGGGGGTAAGATCTAGCTGGCTTTTGGCTTCTTTTCAACTCCAATCTTTTGCAAATCTGGATTCCACAAGACAAGAGACTTCAGACAACAAATTGTTTGGAAGCCCACCGTGGGTTTTTAATGTGTAATCTGTTGACGGAATGGATAAATAAGGCACAGCGGCTTCCTGAGGGCTCAGCCGTGTTAATGAAAAGCCAGAGCAGCACAATCCTCGGAAGTCCAGCCGGGGCCTCGCCAGTCTCAACAGGCAGTTGTACTGCGTGTGCCGAGAGCCTCGCGTGTGATTAACTCATTCAATCCCCAGCACAGCCCCGACACAGAGGCACTGGGAGTAGTGGTACCCACTGTGCAGATGACGATATGAGGCTGGGGGGCCGAGGCACTCGCCCCACGTGGCAGGTTGCAGGCGATCAGAACCAGACCTGCTTCCTGACTCGGCAGAGCCCACGCTCCGCTCCTCCCACCGGGCCGCCTTTGCCAGCGCGCCCTTCCGCTCAGGCGGGCGAGGCTGGGCTTTGTGTCTTCAGGGTCACGGCTTCCCTTTCAGCATCTCTTCCCCTCCCCCCAGGTGAGGTGGCATCCGACTCTCCAGCTTCGTGCAGCTCAAAGGGTGGCCCTGGGACCCACAGCGTTGGCGTGGCCTGGCGGCCAGTTAGAACGGCGGAAACTCAGGCCCTACCCAGACCTGCTGAATCAGAATCTTCATTTTAACGAGATGGCGCCAAGTGATTCGTGTGCACAGTGGAACTGGGGAAGTTCAGCTCCGGATCTGTGCCAGCTCCAGGGAAGGGAAAACCGTGGCCAACCTCATCTGTGGGAAGCCGCTGCCCCGCGGGATGCTGGCTCAGGGATCCCTGTTTCGTTCGAGAACCGCAGCCTCTCCAGTTCTACATCAGACTCGGGACTTTTCTCTTTCAAACCTTTCTTCCCCTTTCAACTGGAAAGCCAATCCTCCTGCCCCCCACCCCACATCCCTGTATTGCCTTTTTTTTTTTAATTTTTTTAACGTTTATTTTTGAGACAGAGAGAGACAGAGCATGAACGGGGGAGGGGCAGAGAGAGAGGGAGACACAGAATCGGAAGCAGGCTCCAGGCTCTGAGCCATCAATCCAGAGCCCGACGCGGGGCTCGAACTCACGGACCGCGAGATCGTGACCTGAGCTGAAGTCGGATGCTCAACCGACTGAGCCACCCAGGCGCCCCGAGCCTTTTTTTTTTTTTTTTAAGAAGCTTTTAATTTTAGCATGGTTTGAAGTTTACAGGAAAGTTGCAAAGGTAGCACAGAGAGTTCCCACAGACTCCTCACCCCGTGTCCCCTCTTGTTAATGTCTCACATCACGGAGGTGCGTTTGTCCCAGCTAAGCAAACACACTGGTGCGTTCCTACTAAATAAACTCTGCTTCCTTCAATTTCACAATTCCACCGATGTCTTTTTTCTGTTCCAGGATTCCATCCCGGATCCCACCTGCATTTACTCACCACGTCTTCTTAGTGTCTTCTGGTCTTTCTTTGATGTTTGTTTGTTTTATGCCCTTAACAGTTAGGAGGAGTCCTGGTCAGGTATTTTGTAGAATGTCTCTCAATGTGGATTGCCCAGTAGTTTTCTCGTGGTTAGGCTCGGGTTGTGGGTTTGGGGAAGAAGACTACAGAGGTCATGTGCCTTTCTCATCACATCACACAGGGGGACGTGTAATCCACATGACTCGTCACTTGATGATGTTAAACTTGATCACCTGGCCACGGTCCTGCCTTACCTAACGTTCCCTTTCTCCTTTCCCCGAGTCTCTACAGTTCCCTTCCTGGTAGTTCGTCATGGTTTTAGTAATTAATAGTACGTTTGTACCTCAACATCTCCCCCGGCCCCTCTCCAGTGTTTCCTCCTTATGCCATGTAGGTTGTCGCTGGATGCTTTTGCTACGGACAGGGTGTGTTGTTGAAACACATCCTCTGCCAACAGAAGTACTGCTGTCATGTGTCTCCTCCAGCATGAAGCCGAAAAGCTAAATGCAAGCTGCCCACCAGGGTCGGGGGCAAACAGGAGGTCCGGCCTTGAGCAAGCCAAGATATGCTCTGGGTGATTTCTGAAAGTGTATTCTCCTTAGGTGGCAGGAGAAAATTAGAGTTAGCTTGGAGAGCGGTCAGGAACAGGGCCAAACTGGGTGGGTGAGGGAGGCAGGGGAGAGGGAGGTATCCAGGCATGCCTGAGTGTTTGCCTTTCTTTATATTTTATTCTAAATTCGGAATTATCCCTTTCAGTCACATTAGGCAGTAGTTATATGCTTCCGCTTTAACACAAGCCAGTGATACTTTAGATTTGGAATTGAAACACTGAATAGAAAACATCCTGCTCTTGGGGCACCTGGGTGGCTCAGTCAGTTAAGTGCCCGGCTTTGTCCCAGGCCATGATCTCGTGGTTTGTGAGTTCAAGCCCCGAGTCGGGCTCTGTGCTGACAGTTCAGAGCCTGGAGCCTGCTTCGGATTCTGTGTCTCCCCCCTGTCTGCCCCTCCCCACCGGCTCGCGCGCTCTCTCTCTCTCTCTCTCTCTCAAAAAATAAATAAACATTAAAAAAAGAGAAAAGAAAACATCCTGCTCTCCTCCCTGCTTTGAGCCTTTAATCTGCCTGTGATCCAGGAGGCAGTTTCCATCCCCTCCTTGGGACATAATTGCCAAGTGATCATGGAAGAAAGAGAAGTTAAAGGCATAGTACAGGGGCTCCTCCAAGCTGACTGGGTACTAGGTACTAGGTACTAGGAAAGGAAATGCTGGCCTCTGGGTGGAATTGATGTCCTTAGAGTCCTAAGTACAGGGGTGGGAGAGGTGCCCAAGACTCGTGCTGACCTGCTTCAGCCCCTGCAGCCCTACCACCTACCACCCCTAGTGACATTGAGAATCATCGTCAACTTCCAGAATCCTCCATTCAGGGCTAAGTCTATGCGGTTCCAGGACTGTCCGGAGATGGTGAAATATTGGTATCTGTCCTTCCTGAAAGGGCAAGTTATGATGTACATGCCAGGTAGGAGTCTGGCAATGAAATATTCGGTAGGATTCTTTGCCACCCTACACAGGATGCATGATGGGTCTGGGTAATAGGTCACTAGTTTTCCCTCAGTGGTGGCACTGGGTGGTGGGGAAAGAGAGGGGCAGTCAGCCGCCGCCACCACCACGAATTCTGGTTGTTCAGAGGACAATCATCGTGAAAGAATGTTCTCTGCTCTCCTTTGGAAAAATCTTGACCTTTGATCCAGCTGGACATACCCTTGAGCCATACACCTTCCAATAAGGAGAGATGAGGGGCAAACAGGCACCCCGAGGCTATCGACAGTAGTTTTAATCAGTTCTGTGTAATGGCAATGAATGGAACCCTGCCCAAAGCAGTCTAATAGAACATGGCTGTAGAGGACTCCTCTTTGACCCTCCCCCAGAGGTGGGCTACGGAAGCTGGAGCACAATGTAACCCCCCCACCCCAACTCTACCAGACACGGCTGATTGGAACATGGTGAATACTGACCCACCCTAGGCCCCAGAGCTTTGCTGTTTCAGAAAGGGCTAGAGAGTGAGAACATCTCTGTGGCCACTTGAACGTATGCACTTTGGGGCTATGAAGCAGCCATGTTCAGCCTCATGCACATGGAGAACTGAAGGAAGTTGGTCTCAAGCATTTTACTCGAACCCGGAGAAGGACTGCCTGGCTTCTAAGCCCTCCTGGGGCCTCAGTGTGCCACTTGCCCCCCCAGGTTCCAGGAGACACCTATCCTTATAATAACTACCCTTTCTAAGTTAGCCTAGGTTGGTTTCTGTCACTTATACCCCCAAAAAGCCTAAGATAAGGGGTACTGTAGGGACTCAGGGAAAGGAAGTGTGGGAAAACACAGTGGGGCTTAGGAACTGGAAAAATCATGTCTTTCTCTCAGTCTGGTTCCTTTCTTACCCTTATTTATCTCAACAGATGAATTTTCTTTCTTGTTTCCATCAATAAATTCCCAACCAAATGGTTGCCTTAGTCCTGGAACCATTCAACCTTTCAGTTCCAGCCAGTGGACTATAGTCTCTATATCTAGTGTTTTTTAATTTTTTTTTAATGTTTATTTATTTTTGAGAGACAGAGACAGAGTGTGAGTGGGGGAGCGTCAGAGAGGGAGACACAGAATCTGAAGCAGGCCCCAGGCTCTGAGCTGTCAGCACAGAGCCCGGTGCAGGGCTCGAACTCACGAACCGTGAGATCATGACCTGGGCTGAAATCTGATGCTTAATCAACTGAGCTACCCAGGTGCCCCTCTATATCTAGTTTAAATATGAGAGACAGGCAGAAAGGGGAGGGGAGAATGACAGAGAGTAAGAAAAATTGGTTTTGCTTGGCTTAGGGGACAAGGAGTCTTACACAGGATATTGATCAGGACCACCCCTGCCTCTTTTTTTAAGGACAGAAGTCCAACTCCAGGAAGCCCCAGAGGAAAAACAGGAATGGATTAGCTCACATCACTGATACAATCAGAGTGGAAACAGCTTCAGGAACAACTGGATCCAGAAATGCCAACAATGTCACTGGGCTCTCCTCCTACCTATGTTTGCCTCATTCCCTCGTATTGGGCCTTTATGTGGGATATAGGGAAGGCTGACAAGCCTGGGCTTATATCGCCTCAACTAGAGACCCCAGAGGAAAGAAAGGCCTTCTGTCTCCTGTTACCTATGTACAAAATCCCAGTTTAGGACCCAGTTTTGAATCAAGCTCCTTTCCTTGGAGGACCACTATATCCAGAAGGGCAAGGATAGTGTGATGGCAGCCCCAGTGCCCATATGGAAGCGAAGGGGCTTCCTTAAAGACTGGGGTTTGTTGGGAGGGTCCACTGTGCATGGTCTGCAGTGTGACCCCTTTCAGGGGCTAAGGGGGTGGCAGATGAACTAGCGGAGAAGCTGAATGAGAAAGATGGAAGCAATGGCTCTATCTTCTGTCTTCTGGATCAGCACTCCCTCAGAGTCCAGTCTCTGCAGATCTGAACCATTCTGCCAACAGCCCTTTGCCTTCTTTATGTTCTAGGGCTCCATGCAATGTTAGTCTCCCGATGTGAGTCATTCTGCCTGGGCTCAACCTGCTGGTTCTTGGGCTCTCGCTTACACTCTGGAGGAAGATTCTGGAAGCTCTGAGCAAGAGCCTGTAACTCTCCCCATGGGTTGGTATTGTCCATTGGGGCTGGGGGCCTTGGTTCCCAGGGGCCACTGGGGCCTGAGGAGGTCAGTTTATGGAGGAAATGGTCTGTACCTGGTACAGCATCACTGGCCCAGGCATTAGGCCCAGAGGATCCCAAGTTGAGCTGACTTCTGTCCTGGAGAGGATCTTAAGAGTAGCCCTTCTAGCAGCAATTATAAGCTCCTCTCTGTGTTGACTTCTGTCATCCCCAGGTCTTAAGCAAAGTTTTGTCAAATGCTAACAATAATAGAAAGACATTAGAGGTCAGAGGCCTGCAGGCAAGCTCTGCCTTCAAAACCGAGACAGGGGGAGACACCAGGATTACTTGACAACTCTAGCTGTCTCTCAAACAAGTCTGTTCAGACATCTTCAAATATGCATTTTAGCACTTCTCTCTGCCAGAGTGTTGACACTCACGCTGGCTTCCCCAGGGCTGAGTGAGGCCTCAGCGGGTCTGTGTCACACCTTCTGGTGCTCAGAGGCACAGCCATCACCAAGAGGCAGGAGAGTGAGCCAGAGGTGCATTCCTGCTTCTCAATCAGTACCTTCTCTGTTTGCAAATCCCTCAGCACAAACCACTTAATACACATGGACAAATCTGGCCAGACTTCCAAAAGATACAACCCCTGGGGGTAGGGAAGAAGGACATTCTTCCCCCACACCCTGGCCATGACTTCCTGTCTCTACCTCTCAGCTCAAGCTGGGAAGATTCTGAGCATGGATGAGAAAGCAGAAGCTTGGGGACTTCAGTGAAGCCAGATGATGGGTAAAGACCTTGACACTGGGTCTCACTGAGAGCCTGGGGTTGTGCTGCAAGGGTGTGGACTAGCATATCTCAGAATCTAACTTAGTGCCAGGCTGTGCTAATCTAGTAACTTCCTTTTAGCAACCTTTTTATTTTGAAAATATGAAGGCTACAGAGAAGTTAAAGGAATAGTGTAATAAACTCCCAAATGTCCTTTACCAAGATTCACTGATATTTTACTACGTTTGCTGTATTGTCTCTCTCTTTTTTTAATCTTTTTTTAAATTTTTTTTTTAATGTTTATTTACTTTTGAGCCAGAGAGAGACAGAGCATGAACGGGGGAGGGGCAGAGAGAGAGGGAGACACAGAGTCAGAAGCAGGCTCCAGGCTCTGAGCCGTCAGCCCAGAGCCCGACGCGGGGCTCGAACTCACGGACCGCGAGATCGTGACCTGAGCTGAAGTCGGACACTTAACCGACTGAGCCACCCAGGCGCCCCTAATCTTTTATTTTTTTTAAGTTTATTTATTTATTTATGGGAGGGTGGGAGGCAGAGAGATAGGGAGAGAGAGAATCCCAAGCAGGCTTTGCGCCATCAGCACGGAGCCTGATGTGGGACTCAAACCCACAAACCGTGAGATCATGACCCAAGCCAAAATCAAGAGTCAGATGCTTAACTTACTGAACCACCCAGTTGTCCCTTGTCTCTCTCTTTCGTACACACACACACACACACACACACACACACACACACAGGTGTAAATCATTTTTAGTATTCTTTTTTTCTGAACTATTTGAGGATAAGTTTCAGATATCATAACACTTCATCCCTAAATACTTCCGCATCCAGCTCTTAAGAACAAGGATATTTTCTTACCTATCCTTAGGACAGCTATCTTAAATAAAGGAAATGCCATTGATAATATAATCTAATGTATGGTCCTTGTTCTAATTTTGCTCTTTGTCCCATGCTATCTTTTGTAGCAATTAAAAAAAATTTTTTTAAGTTTATTTTATTTTTGAGAGAAAGAGAGCACAGATGGGGTAGGGCACAGAGGGAGGGAGACAGAATTACAAGCGGGCTCTGCGCTGTCAGCCCAGAGCCCAATGCGGGGCTTAAACCCATGAAACGTGAGATCATGACCTGAGCCGAGGTCAAGAGTCAGACCTTAACCTACTGAGCCACCCAGGTGCCCCTGCAGTGATTTTTTTTTTTTCCCCTCAGATCTAGTACCAATCCAGAATCATGTGTTGTGGTTTTGCATCTGAAAGCGTTCTTCTCAATTTCTTTTGCCTTTCATAATATTGACTTTTTGGAAGAGTTTAGATGTCTCACATGTTTCTCCTGATTAGATTCAGGGTCTGCATTTGGAAAAGGGATGCCACATGAATGATGCTATGTCCTTCTTGCTATGTCAGTCTTTAAGTACTGACTCTGGAGTGGGACCGCTGGAATTGGAAAACCGGGTCCGCTATCAATCTGTGTAACTTTGGATGAATCACTGAGCCTCTCTATGTAGGCCTTGCTTTTGTCACCTGTGAAATGGACAGAATAGTATCTACTTCACGAGGTTATTGGGAGGATTAAATGAACTAATCCACAGGAAGTGCTTTGCCCAGTGGGTTATTGCTCAGGCGATAGTGGGGGTGTGCTGAAGAGGAAGATGATGTAGGTGATGGCGAGCAGCAGAGCTTCGAAGGGTCCCAGCCCTAGGCTAGTGTCTACCTGAGGACGGAACCAGTGGTTGGCTACTTGACAGGCTGGTGGGTAAGAGAGGCAGGAAGGATATTCCGTCATGTGGGGCTGGGAGGGCCGGGATGACTCACTCTCACTTGTTTACACTGTATCTCTCACCTGCTTCCAGAAAGGCTTTGAAGTGGCTCATAATTAAAGCCTCAGGTCTCAGCCTGCTGAGACGGGAAAGACCGTGTCCCCGCTGGAGCTGGCTTGGCCAAGGCTGGCACAGCTGGGTGGGTCTGGGCTCACGGGGAGGGATGGAAGAGGGCCCGACTGCCACCGTGTGAGGGGCGGAGGACGGCAGGTATGAGAGACCCAGGAAAGAAGCTGGGCAGGCCCTGACTGACCACCTGGGGCAGGAAGGACAGAGGGACTGGAGGCTGGGAGTGTTCAGGTTGAACAAAGGAACTGGGGAGGGGGAGCGCTGAAAAGGGACTCCACAAAGTCTCAGAATCTGGCTGGGCCCATTTCCTGTATTTGCTGAGTGGCTGTCTTTGGGCTCAGACCATCCCGTAGGACACTCCTGTTGGCCAGCCCTAGGCCCTCCCACTGCCCCAAGGCCAAGGCCCTCTCCACCAACAAGCATCTCTGGAGGGCAAGCCTTTCCACTGGGTTCCAGGTGCCTCTGGCCTCAGGCTGAAATGCTTGTTAGAGGAAATCCTGTCCTCCCTCTACCCCCTTACCCGTTCCCCCACAACCTCCCTCCCTCAGCCCCACCCACCCCACCCTCAGCTGCCCTCGCACCTCTATCTGGCAGCAGTTTCAAGGAAGTCCCTGCCCCCAACCTCCTTTCTCCACTTGGGGCCCGAGTTTCGTCTGCCCCTCCCCCACACCATTTCCTGCCTCTTACCTTGAACATCCTGACTTGCCCCCACCTCGGCTCTGCTCAGGTTTCCTTGGCATCCCCACATTACACCAAGTTTTGGCAAGTCCAGCCCAACTGACAGACTTTCCGTCACGCTTCTCTACAGCTACTTAAACCACACTTTACCCTGTAATGGAATACCTCCCATTTGGGGAAGAGGAAGGGGCTCCCCCAGGGGGGATTCAACACGATGACAGTTCCTAAAGGTCGGGGCTGGAATTCAGGCTAAAAAGTAAGGCGGCAAAACTGGGGGAGGGGGGTGATCCAAGTGACAGGGACAGCAGCTGCCAGCCTGGGTTACGGGGCTGCCCAAATGGCAGAGGTGGCCCCTGGGCTCAGAGGATCCCCCCACCCCGCCTCTACCCCTGCAGTGCCGAAGGAAACCCCACCCCTGAGATCCAACTAGAGGAGAAGAAGGACAAGGTAAGAGGGAGCCCGGAGAGCAGAGGTCTCAAAGGAAGACCAGAGGACAGGCTGGTAGCTACAGGTACTGTGGTGATCGTTTCATAATGTCTGTAAGTGTTGAATCACTACTGCACACCTGAAACCAGGACAATATTGTGGGTCAACTGCCCAGCAATAACAATTTAAAAACGCTGCTACAGACAACCGTGTGCAGGTTTTTATAGGGACATAGATTTTCAACACATTTGGGTGAATATCAAAGACCACAACTGCTGGATCGTATGTTAAGAGTATGTTTAGTTTTGGAAGAAACTGCCGAACCGTCTTCCAAAGTGGCCGTACCGTTTTGCTTTCCCATCAGCAGTGAGCGAGAGTTCCTGTTGCCCCACATCCCCCCCAGCACTTGGGGTTGCCAGTGTTTTGGATTTGGGCCATTCTAACAGGTGTGCGGTGGTAACTCATTGTTTTAATTTGCAGTTCCCTAACGACACGCGACATCTTTTCATGTGCCTATTTTCCATCTGCATGTCTTCTTTGGTGAAGATTCTTTTCAGATCTTTTGCCCATTTTTTAAAAATCGGATTCTTCGTTTTCTTATTGTTAAGTTTTAAGAGTTCTTCCTATATTTTATTTTTTAAAAAATTTTAAAAATTTATTCATTTTTGAGAGACAGAGATAGAGCGAGCAGAGGAGGGACAGAGAGAGAGAGGGAGACACAGAATCCAAAGCAGGCTCCAGGCTCTGAGCTATTGGCCTGACGTGAGGCTTGAACTCACAAACTGTGAGATCATGACATGAGCTGAAGTCAGACGCTTAACCGACTGAGCCACCCAGGCGCCCCGTCTCCTATTTGATCTCTTGATGGTGGCTGGTCAAGGAAGCATCCAGCTACTGCCTCCCAGGAAGACCGACACCTCCTCGGTGCAGTACCCAGTGAGAGTGTGCTACCAGATGTTCCGTAGGTTGTCACAACAGCCAGAATGCAGGACCTCAAACAACAAGTTCGGTGCTTAACTGTTCATCAGTGAAAACTAGAAGCTGAGCTTCTTCGAATAGAGGAGTAACACCGGAAAAAGAAGTTGTTCCTGGAAAGCACAGATTCATTTAACAGTGAACTTGAAAGGCTCTGGGTCCAAAGATGGACGTGGATACAGAGAAAATTAGAGCTGAAATTGCACAGGCAGAGGAACAGAACCGCAAAAGCTAGAGAGAGGGAGTAAGAGGTGGCAGAGCGAGTCAAACGGGGTCAGAGCAGTATTACTTCCTGAGGAAGAGCGAGCAGCTAAGAAAACCACAGAAAAGAAAGAAGACAAGAAAGAGGATTCCACTGGAGACGGAGAAGGCGCTTTGAAGAAACGAGAAAGCCCAGAGAGTGGTGAAGAAGGCACATCTGCTCCTGAGGACGGGGAGAGTGGGCAGGACGGGCGACCAATGATAGTGACACTGGCTTGAGGAGCAACACATGCGACAGGAGAGGGCCACCACGAGATCCTATTCCAGAGGACAAGAACAAAGAGACAGATGTCTCTTTCCCGACAGGTGTCGGGAAATGGCGCCTTGGTTATGTGTTCTAAAGAACTTCATAGGGGCACCTGGGTGGCTCAGTCAGTTAAGCGTCCGACTTTGGCTCAGGTCTGATCCCACCATTCGTAGGTTCGAGCCCCGCGTCGGGCTCTGTGCTGACAGCTCGGAGCCTGGAGCCCGCTTCGGATTCTGTGTGTCCCTCTCTCTCTGCCCCTCTCCCGCTCACACCCTGTCTCTCTCTCTCTCTCTCCCCAAAATAAATAAACATTAAAAGAAAGAAAGAAAGAACTTTATAAATGAAAAAGTGTTTCTGAGTTAAGAAGAGAACAGTAGAGGGATAGAGCCTGTAGAGGCCATTTTTAGGCAACAGGCTTGAGCAGTGGAAACCTGAGTAAGGCCAAAGGGCCCACGCGACCACTGACCACTAAGCGGCCCACATCGAAATAACCACAGACCCTAACTGGCCAATTACAATCAGTCACAGTCCCTAAAATGGCCAACAAAGGGGGAAATTCCATATGTTCCCATACTCCCTCACTCCACCCCTAACTGTGATAACTGTGTCCACCCCCCCCCCCAACACACACATACGCACACCCACCTGGTGGCAGTGTCTCCTTTGCTGTCCTGCCTGCCACTCCCTTGTGGTAATCTCAGACTTCTATCTCCTTTGTTCCCCCTTCTTTCACTGCCTGCGCCGCCGGCCCCCACCCGATTGGGACTCCCCCCATTGGGTGGCCCCCAGCTGATCGGAGCACCCCACAAAGCCCTCCTCCATCACGGCATGGCCGGCCAGCTGCTCTCTCCCAAGACTTCGAGTCCTAATGGAGACGGGAAGGCGGAAATGGATGGAGGTCCTTTGTCCATCAGTGTCTGCCATCGTCCATGTCCCATTCTCCCTGCCCCCTCCTCCTCCAGACAGTGGGGCCCTGGCCAGATTGCTCTGGTGTGAAGCTCTTCCTGTCGTTCCTCCTGCCTGGCCCCTGGTTCTCTGGCTTTCCCAGACTCCTTCCGATACATCCCATTTTCGTGTAAGCTAAGTTAGCTACTTAAGTCGGTTTCTGTCGCTTGCAGTCAGGGAACTCGAAGCGATACGTGTCGGGAAATGGCTATCCCAGCCACGACTCTGCATGTTCTCCCGGTTTAGTAATGACAAGCTAGAGCTCTGTAGCCCACCTTTACGTTTCTGAGAGAACCAACCCATTGGCCAGCTTAAGTTAGGTTGGCCCAATCAGGCTGGCTCTAGAAGAAGGCAGAGTAACATAACGCTAACAAGGCTAACGGGGAGGTGGCAGGACCTACATCCACATACGGCTGTGTAGACTGTGCAGTGTGTAACTCCAAGGGGCCCCCTCCACGCTGCAGACATCGTAAAGATGCATATTCATAATGAAACTGTTTTGGCAGATGGCAATAAAGTGTGTTGAGAAACGGGCGCTTTTGTTCCTAATTCTCATTGAAGTGTCCCATGGGCTAGTGACCACCCGAGCTGGGCCTGCTCCTCGGCATGGGGCGGTTTGGGGGGCAGCTCTTAGAGAAAATAGCATGGGCCAGACACACCCCAATAGTGGTTCTACATATGACACATGGCTGGGGGGGGGTGTCCAGTGACCTTGATATCTGGCGCACACATATCATCGCCTCTTAATGTGCAATACTGGTTGCGAAGCATCTAACGTTTAGAAGGCGGTTCGAGGGTCTGCAATAAGAGAGGATGAGGGGGGAGAAGGTCGGGGTAGCAAACTCTGACAAGCTAGGTTCCACCCAAAGGGTTCAGGGCTACTGCACATTTCTAGCAAAATGCACCAAAAGATTTCTCCTCTTTGTATCTCCCTTGGAGAGCGTTCGTTGAGTCAGTCAATGGCTGTGTGTCAGCTCTGCATCATGGGCTGGGGGTACAGCAGGAGTAAGCGAGGCAAGGTCTGGTCTAGTGGGGGAGACAGACACGCGACAAATATTTACCAGATTATGCACGTGCTATGAAAGGGGAAGCCCAGGGTATTAGGAGAGTGCCCTTGTAATAGGGGGATCAGGCTTAGGAAAAGCTGCAGGGTGAGTAGGATTCAACTGGGTGAAAAGGGGGTAGTGTGGATGAGGAAGGATTTAAGCGACAGGCTAAGCTCCTGTTAGAAAGAAACTGAAAAATGCAATGGGTCAAATAAGATAGAAGTGCTTCCTCTTCCCTGTAAACTTCTAGCAGGTGGCAGGGTCCAAAACAAGTAGTTGTCTCAGCTCTGTGAAGTCAGATCAAAGTAACAGTGGTTTAGGGGTGCCTGGCTGGGTCAGTCTGAAGAGTATGCTACTCTTGATCTTGGGGTTGTGAGTTCGAGTCCTCCGTTGGGTGTAGCGATTACTTAAAAATGAAATCTTAAAGGGGCACCTGGGTGGCACAGTCGGTTAGGCCTCCGACTTCGGCTCAGGTCATGATCTCACGGTTTGTGGGTTCGAGCCCCACATCGAGCTCTCTGCTGTCAGCACAGAGCCTGCTTTGGATCTTCTGTCCCCCTCTCTGCCCGGCACCCCCCCCCCACACTGCATGTGCTCTCTCTCTCTCAAAAATAAATAAACATTAAAAAAAAATAACAAAATAAAATCTTTAAAAAAAAAAACACACACAAAGCAACAATGGTTTAAACAAGAAAGAAATGTACTTCCCTCTCTCATGGTAAGGTCCAGAGCTAGACAGGCCAGGGTTGGTACAGATTTCTGCTTCATGAAGTCTACAGGGAAGTTATCTATGAGGGTCCCATCAGGGAAGCAGAACCACTGTCTTAGGGAATCAATGACTTATTACAGGCATTAGATTTTACACAATTATTAAGGGAGCTAGAGAGGTAAAGGTCACAAAGAAGACTTGGAGGATCACAGAAAAGTCACTACTTGGCCATCCAGAAGCACTGGAATATAAGAAATGAATGTTTATTGAAATATGTAAAATGTCAAACTTTGAACAAGAAGAAATAGAAAATAAGCCAACAACCAGGAAAATAAAATTATCTCCTTTTAAAATTTTTTTTCTCAAAAAGAATTTTTTAAAAAACAGATGCCTGGTTGGCTCAGTAGGTTAAGCATCTGGCTTTAGCTCAGGTCATGATCTCACGGTTTGTGGGTTCAGGCCCTGCATCAGGCTCTGTGTTGACAGCTCAGAGCCTGGAGCCTGTTTTGGATTCTGTGTCTCTCTCTGTCCCTCCTCGACTTATGTTCTCTGTCTCTCTCTCAAAATAAATAAACATTTTTTTAAAAATTAAAAAATTTCTTCTCAACTCCGTTGGCTTTATAGCTAAGTTCTACCAAACCCATTGTGTTAAGCATGTCTTTTTCTTTCTTTCTTTTTTTAATGTTTATTTATTTTTGAGAGAGACAGAGACAGAATGTGAGTGGGTTAGGGGCAGAGAGAGAGGGAGACACAGGATCCGAAGCAGGCTCGAGGCTCCAAGCTGTCCGCACAGAGCCAGACGCGGGGCTCAAACTCACGAGCTGTGAGATCATGACCTGAGCCGAAGTCGGATGCTCAACCGACTGAGCCACCCAGGTGCTCCATGTCTTTTTATTTCTAATGCTTCGTATCTGGCACCTTGCTAACTCTGGGGAGACTGGCCTCTGAGGGCCAGCCAGTTCCTAGAGATAGTAAAGGATTCACCTGCGAGCACAACTTTCACGTATAAACTAACCAGTCCAGAGCCCACACCCCGCTACCTCTTCTAACCAGCTCTTACCACACCAGGCCGCTATTATTCCCTTGCCCTAAGGGCCAGGTACCCAGGGCAGGTACCCCAGGGCCAGGTACCAGGCAACTAGGGACAGCCCCTCCACCCAAGAGCCCATTGAAATGGTTTAAACTAGCCAACCCTAAGCCTGCTTGCCTTGCCTCACCTCATCTGCCTCGGAGCACCTTAAACTTGGGTCCATGAGGGGACACGTGAGTGTTGTTTGCTACAAGAGAGTGATTGGCTGCATCCTAAGTATCCATCAATTAGGAGAAGTAAATGTGATAGATGCATTCTGTGGAGTAAATAGGGAGCAATGAGAAGCAATGGGTTTGGCCATAAGAGACTCTTAAAAACTGAGAATAAACTGAGGGTTGATGGGGGGTGGGAGGGAGGGGAGGGTGGGTGATGGGCACTGAGGAGGGCACCTGTCGGCATGAGCACTGGGTGTCATATGGAAACCAATTTGACAATAAATTTCATATTCAAAAAAAATTTTTAAATAAAAATAAATATAAAAAAGAGGTAATGAGTTTGAGATATATAGAATAACATGAAAAAAGTAAGGACTAGAAAGAGATCTAAAATGCGTACATATACAAGACACAATATATTTTTCAAAGATACATACATACCCAAGGACATAAGCCGAATACAATAGATTAAGTGTCTTTGGGGGAAAGGGGAAATAGGAGCAGTGATGGAGATGAAGGGAAGAAAAATCAGCATATAAAAGAAAACAAGAGAAGACCCTGTATGAGCCCATGATCCTGTTACATGGTCTAGGGAGTGTGGTTAATTGGACTCTGCATCTGAGGCCCACCCCAGCCAAACAGACACTCCCTTCCCCCCCCCCCCCCACCGCATACACATAAAAACTACAGCTTGTGCCAGACTGTTGGTTCCCTTAAAATCAAATCTGGGGCCTCTAAGTTGGCAAGCAGAAGGACATTCAGGTGGATCCTGGGGTGCGGGCAACGTTGTATTTCTTGACCTGCATTATGGGGTATTCATTTTATTACTAACTGTCAAACCGCACAAACAAGTTGTGTGGATTTTTCTTTATTGTTCTTTACATCTCATTGAAAAACACGACCTCTTTTTGAGCTTCTCTAGTGAAACGGGGACAGGGGGTTGCCTATCTTGCCACACACCTCCTCCTGCCTCCTTGTCTCTGAGGGGTTCCGAAAAACACAGTTCCAAAACCTTCAATGTGGTCCAGCTCAGTTTCACTGAGAAGCAAACTGCAGTTTGTGTGGGGCACTTTGGGATGGCCTCTGTCATCTTCCAAAGGTGACTAAGTCATGAGTAATGAGTCATGACGAAACCAGCGATGCCAAGGGATGACGGCTCCGGTCACTCTTGACCCCAGAAGAGTGCCCTCTATCTGCCAGGCACTGAGCCGGGCACAGGCACCTATTTCTGCCTGCTGGAGAGGACAGACAGTACCCCAGGAACTGACCCGTCAAGTCCATCCATGTGATTCCTCTGTCTGGAAACCCTTCTGCCGTCCTTTTTCGGACTTTGTCAGGTCCTGTGCTTGTCAGTCCCCAACTGCAGTCAGAGTCCTGTCGGGAAAGAGTTAAAAAGGGAGTGCGGTGCTGATTTCCTGCCAGCCCTCACCTGAACCCAGGTTCACCTCTTTGGCTTGAAGCCATCTGTCAGGGAGCGGCCCCCTCTTCTTTTCAGAAGTTACCTGTATGTCAGTTTCTTCCCCCCTCCCCCCCCCCACGTATGTCAGTTTCAGTGTGTGTTTAAAGGTGTTCCCTGGGTGAGGGGAGAAAAGGAATCAAATGTGGATTCCCTTTTCCCGGAACAACCGATCCCTCAATATCCCATAAAGTGAAATGTTAGATCTTCTTTTGATCTTTATTTCATGGAAGATGACCATGGAGGTGAGGTAACTTGCCCAAGGTCACCAGCAGAGTGAGTGCAGGACAACAGGTCTGTCTCACTCCAGGGCACGGAGCCACCCAATCCTCTCCAGAAGCCATCAGGGTGGGGAGGGGGGTGGGAGGGGTGCTCAAAACCAAGTACATTTCTAACTCCGGAAGGAGACCTGTGGGAAAACACCTTTTCATCCCCTCTGCTGGGGTCTGTGCAGGAACTGGGGTCTGTGCAGAGAGCTGAAGCTCTGCTGGCCTAGGTGGCCCCCGAGGTGCCAGGGCCAGTGCCTCACCCTCCTCCGTGCTGCTCTAAGACTGGGCTCTGTGGATGGGTGGGAAGAACCAGGAAGGATGAAAAGAACAGAACTGGTGGCTATTTTTGGGAATCAGAGCTATTCTGAGGTGGTGAGAGTGAGCCCGGAGGAACAAATCCTGGACTTTGTGAGAAAACACGAGGACAGGGCTGTCAGGAGCCACTTAGGCCCTGACACACCCTACACTTAGCAGCAGCTGTGGGTGTCCCGGTATCCACTGGGCGCTTTGTTAACAGCTTTGTAAGGTGCAAATAACCAGCTTCTGGGTTGGGGGAGGCCGGCCACACTGCAACTGGAGGGACACGACCCAGAACGCACTGTAACAGGTGATGAGCTCCGCCTTGTGGCATTTCAGGGTGATGACAGCCCCGCGCTCAGGCCTGGGTATCTGGGGGAAATTTCTTCCTGTGCTTTCTGGAACTGATGGAGCGCTTACAGTGCGTTGGGTCCTTGGCTAGCCATTTACATCCACTGTCGCATCTTCACAACAGCTGGCACCAAATTGCTTCTCTTCGTTAGCGCCTGTCCTCCCTCCATCCTCCCTTCCTCCCACAGGAATCGGCTGACCCCTGCCCCTGTGTCCTGTACCTCTGCCTGGTACTTCTGGAAAGCCTGGCTGTCTCTCTGATGCTTGGTGCGCTTTGGATTATCATTGGTTTGTCTAATTGTGTACCTTCACCAATGGGCCGTAACTTCCTCAGGCAGCGTACTCTCCTGTACAACCGTGGCAGAGTGAAGGAACTGAATTAATTTTTGTCAAATGAAAAAAAAAAAAACGGTAAATGAGAGAGTATTCCTGGTATGCATAGCTTGGACACGGGGGCGACCCCACAGCCCGCTGTTATGCAGTGCCCCAAGCTGGCACCCACTGTAGGGAGAATATCTCTAAAGACCATTAACCGCGGAATCTCTAGCACTTCCCCTTGCAAAGCCCCAGATGACTACGTTATGTTCTTTGTTTTTGCACCGTTCTTTCACTGGTAAGATACTGGGACAGAGGAAGCAACGAAGGGATTTTATGACATAATCTTCTGGTGTTGAGACAGAGTTCCTGAAGGTTGGTCCTGGCCATGGTTGCTGAAGTGGGGCAAGAGAATCTGCCAGGTAATGTCTCCCAGCAGGTGAACCCTGAGAGGGCATTTAACCTGGTCTCTGACCAAGACCAGTGGGGTCAAGGATCACACTGTCGATCTCTTGCAGGACTTCGACCTGTCTTGGTCAGAGGTTTGTGCTCACGTGTCATCTGTGTGTACTACAAATGACAGTGGTGTCAGCAAAACCTTGGGCTCCCCAAATGTGCCCAGAAACACCTTTGGCAAATCTCAGAGCACTGGGCAGACTTCCAACAGTCTATTTTTACAGATGAAGAAACTGATCCTCAAAGAGTAATATGACCTGCTCACAAGCACGCAGCTGGTAACAGGCAGGACCAGGAGGGTGATCCAAGTCCGTGGCTCCAAGTGTGTGCCGTTACATTTTGTTTTGAATAAATACTTTACTCACGCTGTACAAAATCCAAACGGTTCCAAGCAGTGACAAGTCAGCCTCCCTTCCACCCCCTAGCTCAGGTATTCCGTTGCTCTCCCCAGAGAGCCAGAGCTATAATTTCCTTGGGCATCTTTCCTGAGCTGTCCTACGCGTATTCGGAATACTATTCTCTCCCCACGAGCACACTCGGAGGCCAGCCTAGCCTGCGTCCTGTTCTGCATTCTGTTCTCCACACCTAACACTATCCCTTGAGTTTGCTCCACAGCCATGTATTTAGAGCTGCCTCATTCTTCTCATGGCTGCTCGCCAGTACACCGTTACCTAATTTATTGTCCCAGTCCTCTACTGATGGACGATGAATTTGTTCCCGATCTTGGAGATCACAAAATAATGCTCCAGTGAATACGTTTGTACATTTCAAACAGGCCTTAAGAGGCTTTGATTGTTTGCTCGTTCATTGGTCGAGCAATTCATTCATCATTGGTCATTCATTCATACAGGCTCTGGGGACACCAAGATGAGTAGTACCTGGTCCCCTCCCAGAGGAGTGTTGCACACTGGCAGAGATGGGGAGTGGAGCATGGAAGAAGTACTGGCCATTCTGCCTCTGGAAACCTGAGGCAGACGACTGGTCTGAGGTCTGACCTTCTCCAAGCTCCTGGAAGGATGCTGGGACTCATGTGGACCACACTTTTCTTCATACTGCACTGTGCCCTTCTCAAGTCTTCCTCTGTGTGGCAGTTTTCTGCCCCATTTGTCAGTCTTCATTTGAGTAGTGTTCAGGGAGGCTGGTTGGAGACCGCAGGAATAGGTGCAGAATGGAGAGCACCCTCTTGTGGATCTCCGTGGAGGCAGTGTGGAAGACCCAGGATTGCCTGCCTCTCCGGTCTTCTGGCGCTCACTTGGGTACTCTCCAGACCCCTCGTTTGCCTGGGGTGGTAAAGGCAGGGGAGAAGAGTCCTCCCAAATCTTGCCACGCCCTAGTGGAGAGTACAGGCTCAATTTTAGGGGTGTCCTGTGCCCTGGGCTTTAGGGTATAAAATTGAGAGAAGAGAAGGAGTCAGAGAAATAGGAATTGGGAAAACAAAAACAAAAGGAAGGAAGAATCAGAGACGGAAAAAAATAGGTCCACCAAAATGGACTGAGATCATGCTTGGGGGGAAATTACAAAGACTGTACTTTCTTCATTCTCCGGGTTCACAGACCTCTGCTAGTCCCCAGACACCCCTCTTTTTGCAACGAAGACAGTGATGCTCAACGAAGACAGAGATGCACCCAGGTAAGTGGGGCCCAAATCTAGCCAAGTTGGGCAGGGCTGGCCCTTAAGGAGAGACATCCAAGAAGCCCCTCCCCATTTGGGAAAGACTCTGAGGTAGACTTACGGCCTGGTTGTAGCCTTGTGTATCTGGCCAGCCCCAGGAGAGCCAGTGCCTCTAGGCCCCAGTCTGGCCCCTGGTTCTATTCCACACCCAGCCTGTCTGCTAACCAATGACAATGACCATGCCAAATATGTCTTCTGAGACCAAAGTCCTTCTGAGGCTATCCTGGATCCTCACTTGGGAGAGGCATCCAGGGCTGTGGGGATGCTTGCCTCATATGGCCATGGTCATAGGGTGAAAGTGGGGATACAGATGAGAGGATAAAGGTATTAGTCCTGGTACTGGAGGCTTTTACAAGTAGTAGGCAGTCTCTGTGATGCTCCCCAGTGATCCCTGCTTCCTGTGTAATCTCTCTCCCCTTGTAGAATTACCTTCCCTTCAGTGTGGGCTGTACCTAGAGATTTGCTTCTAATTAATAGAATATGGCAAAAGTGAGGGGATGTCACTTCTGAGGTTAGGTTATCAAAAGACTGTGGATTCCATCTTGCTTGCTGTCTCAGGCTCTCTTGCTTACTTGTTCTGATGAAGTGAGCTGTCATGTTGTGAGCTGCCCTATGAAGAGACTCACATGGCAAAGAGCTGAGAGAAGCTACCAGCCAACAGTCAGTGAGAAACTGAGGTCTTCAGTCCTCAGTCCCACAACCCATAAGGAACTGAATTCTGCCAACAACCATGTAAATGAACTTGGAAGTAGATCCCTCCCCATTCAAACCTTCCAATGAGATTGCAGCCCCAGATGATACCTTGATTGCAACCATGTGAGAAGAAAGCACACTAGAAGATGGTTGGATGAATGTATGACGGCCTAATTCATATTGTCTACCACACTTTCCATGAAGGTGGCTTGGATGGAACTCCATTCTCTCTCCCAGAAATTCCGCAGACTCAACCTAGCTAGCCCATACCCACAATCCCTTTTCATCTTAGCCCCAGCCTAATTGTCTCAGGGAAGAAGGACCCTCCCTATCCCACCCACTGTAAAAATGTCTTATTTGTTTGGGGGCACCTGGGTGGCTCAGTCAGTTAAGCGTCCAACTTCGGCTCAGGTCATGATTTCACAGTTTGTGAGTTCAAGCCCTGCATCGGGCTCTGTGCTGACAGGTCAGAGCCTGGAGCCTGCTTCGGATTCTGTGTCTCATTCCCTCTCTGCCCTTCCCCCACTTGTGCTCTGTCTCTCAAAAATAAATAAAAAAGTTAAAAAAAAAAGTCTTATTTGTTTTAGTCAAACATGGCCTTGTTCTCTGGGTAGAAGCATTGTTCAGGAATTCTCACTCTGCCTGTCCCTGGAATGCCAAGGTCAGGCTGGTGGGCTCGGGGTCATTGTTACCCATGTCCCCAGTTACTCTTACCAAAATTTTTGCCTTCACACAATAGGTCCTAATTAGGAGGGCCTCAAAAGTGCTCCTAACCAGAGAAGTCTTGGCTTATTGTCACTCAGAGCATTCCCCTCAACGCCAACCAGCCTTGGAGAATCTCAATCCTTGGTCCTCTCCAGGTCTTTCCTCCTAGTATCCTACTGACTGAATGATGTGGGGAGGGCAGTGTCTCTGTAATAGAAATAGGGTATTTATGTTAGTATTTCTATTACCCTAAGATGTTCTTGATCTCTTGATGGAAGAAGGAGCTCAGTAACCACTATTATTAAGCACCACTTCTGACTAAGCCCTGAGACTGAGAGTTGGTTATAACTCATAGGATGGCCTTTGGAGCTTGTAGTATCATGAGAGAAGAAGACAAAGGAATAAGCACTCACAAAACCTCATGGTGAGTGTGATGAGAGAAGAATACCGAGGGAATTTTGGGAACTAGGAAGAAAGCCTAATTCTTTCCCAAGGACAGGGAAGGCTTTGGAGAAGGTAAGAATTTATTGGGTCCCATGAAAGAAGAGAAGACATTCCAGGCAGAGGAAATGACATGCACATGGTCACTAAGGTATGAGGGAGTGTGGTGCACTCAGGGAACCACATGCTATTTGGTAAGATGGCACTCCAGTGACAGAGGGAGACAGGAACCACTAAAGGACTTTTATTTTTACTGACATGGAAAGATGTCCAAGATAGGTTATCAAATGAATAAAGCGAGTCACATGAGAGCGTGTATGCTGTGATCCCTTTGTATTCTGTGTTAAGGATATATCTATCTATGCACCTGCTTGCATGTTAATGTCTGGAAACTTATTGAAAGAAAACACATGAAATCAATACTTGATACTAGTGGGGAGATGGACTGGACTGAAAGGAGAAAAGAGAAAGGAGAGGAGGAAGAGGGGCGCTCTTCCGTTTTACTCCAGCCACTTTGTACTGTTTGCGTTTACATTATTTTACAATATTGATATGTTAAAATAATTTAATGGAGGAAGTGATATAACCATATTTTCCTTACAGAAAGGTTACCTTCACAAGATTTGGGGAACAGTTTAAATGTGGGATGTATATCAGATGCAATTAAAGAATTATTGTCAGTTTGAGTCACATATGAAAAGTCATATGAGTCACATATTTTTCAGAGGTGAATAGTATGCTATCTAACATAAAAGGATTTTTTCTTTCTTTCTTTCTTTCTTTCTTTCTTTCTTTCTTTCTTTCTCTTTCTTTTGAGAGAGAGAGCGAGAGAGCATGTGAGAGAGTGCAAGCAGGGAGGGGCAGAGGGAGAGGGAGAGAGAGAATCTTAAGCTTGAGATGACCCTGGGCTCCACAGGCTGTGAGATCATGACCATGAGATCCTGACCTGAGCCGAAATCAAGAGTCAGATGCTTAACCGACTGAGCCACCCAGGCGCCCCTAACATAAAAGGATTTCTAAGCCCTGGGGAGACTCAACAAAAGCTGGACCCCATGAATTTACCTGTCTTCCAGCTGTGCTCTGTGGCCTGGTCAAAGAGAAAGCATGAGGTGGTGATGTGGCTCCCTGCCTGGGGTTTGTCAGTGGCACCGGTTAAATGCAAGGACAGGCTGAAGTTGGTGAGGGGTTCTTGGCTGAATGGAGGAGAAGGAGAGCCAGGAAGTTCCCAACTACAGTGAACAGCTGTGTGTGTGTGTGTGTGTGTGTGTGTGTGTGCGCGCGCGCGCGCCCGTGCGCGCGCACGCGTGCTCGGCTACTCCACATCCGGACATGCTCCAGTGTGGGAGAAACCCCCTTTGGGTGTGGCTTGGAGGAAGGCAGAATTTCATCTGCCCCTAGAGAAGCAAAGGGGCCAGAGCTTTCTCTTTCCACCCCATTATCTGCCAGCCTGTGGGCACATAACCCAAGTTAAGCCAATTAATGCTCCTACCCAGGATGACTCCAAGATGTAAGGACAGGTGGAAAGTTATTGAAAGTGGGGACACTGGAGCTGGGAACACAACACAAGCAGCGCTGAGTGCTCAGTGGCAGAGACACCAGTGCTCAGTGGGGACTCTGAGCCAGTGTTCTGGTGGTTTGACCTTGGCTGTTATTTCCTGCCTTCCTGGTTCTTGCACACTGGTTCTTTGGCATTTATGTGGCTTCTATGCACTACCCAAATCTTTCCAAAAAACTCTCTTTAGTCTTTTATCTTTAGGGTAGACAAAGTTAATTTTTGTGCTCGCTGCCAAAAGCCCTAACAGATATTGGTACCAGACAGATGGTGACAGGTGAAAGGTTATAAGGGGAATGGGGAAAATGGGGATCGGTTACTTGGCTTAGTTAGGGCGGTAGGTCTACTGGGATTCAGGAATGGGAATTCAGTAGCCTATGCCATACAGCACAAACCCTCTAAACTATTGCTTGTGCTCACCTAGAATGAAGTGTCCTCGGAGGACAGGCTGTAGGAGACCACAGGGAAAGGAGCACCTGTTTCTAAAACCACAGGACAGCTTATAGAAATTGGATAACAAGTCCAAGCCCTAAATTCACAGCTTAAAGTACTGACTTCAACCCATGGACTTTCTATTGTTGTGGGAAAATATACCTTACTTCTTGTAGCAACAGGGCTGACATAAATGAAAGCCAATCTCAGAATTTGATCCTAATGGTTCTTAAACTATAACATTAGATGAATCATAGTCTTATAAAAATTGGACATTCGATTATGAAAAAAGAGAATCCCAGGAACTGGAATAGGGTTACGGCAGGGACATTTAGAGGAAACCCCCAACTAGCACTGAGCATCCCTTACCAGCTGAAGCAGTTCCTCCCCATTGTCTGCAGTGCCCTTCCCCTTGACTCATGAGGTGACTTCTTCTGGAGTCACCTTGCAAGAGGACACCACTTGCCCTCATGTTCTACCCCTCCTACCCAATATTTTCTTTAGATATGTCAAATCTCAGCATGCTAATTTGGTGGGGGTGGTTCTGTTTGAAGGAGCACATAGTTGATTCCTGGCCACCCAGACTAGAACACCAACTTCAGGATCTTTGATAAGTATGCATACATCATTAAATTCAGATTGACCTAAGGTTACAATGTCACAAGCAGTATAACCTCAAAGGAATCTCAAGAGGGGTGCCTGGGTTCTGTGGGTTAAGCATCTGACTCTTGGTTTCAGCTCAGGCCATGATCTTATGGTTCATGAGCAGGAGCCCCACATCAGGCTCCGGGCTGCCAGTGCAGAGCCTGCTTGGGATTCTCTATCTCCCCCCACCTCTGTCCCTCCCTGCCCTCACTCTCTCTCTCAAAATGAATAAATAAACTTTTAAAAAGAAAGGAATCTGGAGGCGCCTGGGTGGCTCGGTCGGTTAAGTGTCTGACTTTGGCTCAGGTCGTGATCTCATGGTTCGTTATTTGGAGCCCCACATGGGACTCTGCACTGACAGGTCAAAGCCTGCAGCCTGCTTTGGATTCTCTGTTTCCCTCTCTCTCTCTGTACCCCTTCCCCACCTGCTCTCTCTCTCTCTCTCTCTCTCTCTCTCTCTCTCTCTCTCTCCCAAAAATAAATAAATAAAACATTAAAAAAAGAGAGAGAGAAAGGAACCTGAAGATTTATGCAGACAGGGATATTAAAGAAGATTTATCCTGTGCAACTTGACCACCCACACATTATATCCCTGGAAAGGGTCCCAGATGTTTCATTCACAAAGAACTTGAAAAATACTTTCATGAAGGAAATAACAGAAATACAAAAAAAAAAAAAAAAGGCACCTAAAAGCACTTTAGTAAGATGTTTTCTACGGGTTAGAGATACTACTGAAAGATGACGAGTGGCTCTCTGTTTCAAAGAAAATGAACTCTGTGTGCTTTAAACAGCAACACTTAAGTAGCAGAGGCAAAGGTAAGTACCAGAACCGACATGTACCCCATTGACAAAGGTCACTGGCCATTATAATTATTTTTGCTTCTTCTAATTAAGTGCCTGGAACTAAAATAGCCCACTAAGGTGCCACTTGATCATTAAAAAAAATTTTTTTTCTTTTTTTTTTTTTCTTTTTTTCTTTTTTTTTTTTTTTTTCAAATTTTTTTTTCAACGTTTATTTTTGGGACAGAGAGAGACAGAGCATGAACGGGGGAGGGGCAGAGAGAGAAGGAGACACAGAATCGGAAACAGGCTCCAGGCTCTGAGCCATCAGCCCAGAGCCTGACGCGGGGCTCGAACTCACGGACTGCGAGATCGCGACCTGGCTGAAGTCGGACGCTTAACCGACTGCGCCACCCAGGCGCCCCTAAAAAAATTTTTTTAATGTTTATTTATTTTTGAGAGAGAGAGAGAGACAGAGCACAAGCTGGGGAGCAGCAGAGAGAGAGGGAGACGCAGAATCTGAAGCAGGCTCCAGGCTCTAAGCTGTCAGCACAGAGCCCGACATGGGGCTCAAACCCAAGAACTGTGAGATCATGACCTGAGCCAAAGTCAGATACTTAACCAACTGAGCCACCCAGGGGCCCCAGATTGGTATTTTTTTTCAATGGCAAAAAATGGTGAGTAGAAGCTTGACTTGAGTTCTTGAGGCAGACTACAGATTGTTTCCCAATATCTATTTCCCCCTTTTCTCTCATAGAAAAAGGACCTCTGATTTTTAGTAGAACGCACAGCTACCAAGAACAAAGACTATGTTTCCCAGCCTCTCTCGTAGCTAGGTATGGCCATGTGACTAAGCTCCAACAAAGAGGATGGGAGTGAAAGTGATATGTATAATTTCCAGGTTATGTCTTTCAAGGTAGGGGTTATACCCTTTTTCCTCCTCTCTCTCCATCTTGCTGCTCAGAATATAGAAGTGGTTATGAGACATCTTGGAATGCAGACCAGGGCAATATTCTAGTGATGGTGAGAAAACAAGCCAAACAGGAGGCTAGGTCCTTTGATGGCCTTGTGAAACAGAGACACCCTACCACCCTGGACAGTCTATATCTGGGCTGTCACAGGAGAGAGAAATAAACTTGTATCTCGTTTAAGTCTCTGTCATTTTAGGTTTCTGTCACTTAAAGAGTGAGTAAGTAATGACTATAGATAGCCCCCAATGATAAAGAATGTAGGCATCTCTTTTGATTCCCAGACCTGAATCATTTCACGGACCCAAAGCCCCTTAAATAAAAGAGAAATTAAGCATTTATAATAAGGAGTTCTGTAAAAACAGCTCAATAATGTTCTTTAATAATTATAGCTCTGGGGTGCCTAGGTGGTTCAGTTGGTTAAGCGTCTAACTCTTGATTTCGGCTCAGGTCATGATCTCACTGTCATGAGATTGAGCCCTGCGTTGGGCTCTGTGCTGGGCGTGGAACCTATTTAAGATTCTCTTTCTCCCTCTCCCTCTGCCCCTCCCCCACTCTTGCGTGTGTGTGCACGCTCTCTCTCTAAAAAAAAAAAAATAATTGCAGCTATCATTCATTAAATGTAATTATGTACCAAGCACTATTCCAAGTGTTTTACATGTATTAACTCATTTAATCCTCAAAACTTCTGTATAATCCATGTATTAAAAAAAAGTTGATCAATACCTTACAGCAGATACAAAAATTAATTCAAAATGGATGATAGATCTAAATGTAGAATTTAAAACTATAAAACATTTAGAAGAAATATAGAAGAAAATCTTTATGACTTTGGGTTAGCCAAAGATTTCTTACATACGACACCAAAAGCACTATCCATAAAAGAAAACAGGGGGAAATTGGACTTTATAAGACAAACCACAGACTGGAGGAAAATATTTATAAAACACGTATCTGGCTAAGGATTTGTATCCAGAATATATAAAGAGCTCTCAAAACTCGATAAAAAGAAAGTAAGCAATCCATTTTTTTTTAAAGGGCAAATTATTTGAAGAGACATTTTACCAGATAGATACATGGAAGGATGATTATCCTAATTATCAGTGATAATTAGGGTAATATAAATTAAAGCCACAATAAGATACCATTACCTTAAAATGGTTAAAATTTTAAAAACTGATCATACCAAGTGTAGACCAGGATATAGAATATCTAGAACTCTCATACATTGCTGATGGAATTGCCAAATGGGACAGGCATTTTGGAAAACAGCATGGCAGTTTCTTATAAAGGTATACATACATACATACATACATACATACATACACACTTACTGTATGACCCAGCGATTCCTCCCCCCTTCTGAGTATTTCCCAAGGGGGAAAAAAACTTATGTTCCCACAAAACCCTAAACATGAATGCTTATATTGACTTTATTCATAATTGCCAAAAACTGGGAACAACCCTAATGTCCTTCAACTGATGAATGGATACACAAACTGTGGTACATCCACGCAATGGAATACTACTCAGAAATGAAAAGTAATGAATTACTGATACATGCAACACCATGGGTGAACCTTAAAGGCATCATGGTAAGTGAAAAAAGCTAGACTCAAAGGCTACATACAGTATGATCCCATTTACATGACATTCTGGAAAAGGCAAACAATAGAACACAAGACAGATTAGATGTTACCAGGAGCTGGGGGTGAGGGAGAGGTTGAGTACAAAGGGGTATGAGGGAATTTGGTGGGCGGGGGATGAAAATGTTATATATCTTGATTGTGCAAACTCCTCCTTACCCTTGAGCACCCAGCTGAAAGATGGCCTCCTCTAAGAAGTCTTTCCTGGTTACCCCTCTCAGGCTAGTTTGGGAATACCTCCTACTGGCTCACCGACAGTGGCATTCACCACACTATACTGTTATAATTTGTGAGTCTCCACAATGGTTACACAAATGAGTGCATTTGTCAAAACTCATAGAACTGCCCATAAAAAGGGCCAACTTTACTGTATGCAAATTATCTCTCAACCCTGACTATAAGGGAGAAAACTACCCAATAAAGTAGGTACTGCTACTTCCATTCCACAGTTTAAGAAACTAAGACACAGAGAGGTTTCAAACCCAGACGGTCCAGCTCCAGACCTGTGCTTTTGACCACAGAACTATGTTGAATTCTCCTCTTGACCTTCCTTCAAGGAAGCCTCAACTATTCCCAGGGGAATTAAGCCCTAGAGACAGAAAAATTCACCCTTTTGAGAGGTTATCAGTCACCAGCTTTCAGCCAACACAAATGCCCCTGTGATCCATCAGTCAGAGTGGAGGCTTATGGAGATCATGAGATAATTTTGAACTCAATCTGCCTTGCAGTGGGCCCAGTGGGATTGCAAACCCATTTCATGGCTTTCTTCCTTTCCATCCTCAGCAAAAAAAAATACACATTGGGAATCCCGTAGTTGGGAAGGCAAAACAGAAGCCCCTGGAACTCTTACTTCTTACTGAAATAGTACATCAAAAGCTACGTCCTGGAGGAAATGCAAAAATTACACCATAAAAGACATTAAAAGTGAAGGGTGATGATTCCTATCACATCTCCATTTAATTATCAAGAGAGAGTACAATGTGGATGAGGCTTGGAGAAAGTTCACATTTTCTGTGGCACAACAGGGTGCTATAGGGAGCCTGTGGCATGTCACAGTGGAGGCAACTTTCATAGCCCAATAAAGAACCAAGAGCCTTTTTTTCCCCCTCAAAAGAAAATAGCTACAGGGCACCCGGCTGGTTCAGTCAGAGCATATGACTCCCGATCTTCCTAGGGTCATGAGCTCAAGCCTCACACGGGGCATGGAGCCTACTTAAAAAAAACAAAAAATACAAAAAAACCCACATAGCATACTTCGAGAAGGGGGCCTGGATTTGCTATAAGTCACTAGATATACATGTGACACCAAGATATACTGAGCTGGCCGCTATCTGGTCTACCTAGAGACGCGCTGGCTGTGTCCTTTAGAGTGCATCATCAAGTAGAAATGGAATCTGTGGGATCAGGTCCAAGTAGGTCCTGAAGGCATCAGCAAGCATCCTGAGCAGGCCACTCACCAGGGCCTGGACTGGCGTGCAGTAGGCAACATGCCTAATGTGTAAACTTACGGAGGCACGCACTCAGCTGCTGACTATCTGCATTGCCCTGACAGTGAGGGCCTCCTTACAGGTTTCACCACAGGCAGCCAACTTGCCCCACCCTACCACATACCATGAGGAGCCATCCCTCATCCCACATCTAGGATCCCATGGGGAATACCCTAACACCAGATGAAAGAGAAAGAAAGGCTTCAAGTCTAGTTTATAGTGCAATACACCAACCCTGGCCAGAAGTGTCCCAATGCTGTATAGTCCTATTCAGGGGTGGCTCTGAAAAATGACAGAAGAAAACCTTCCCAGTGGGAAGAACATTGAACGGTGTATTTTGTGGCTTGTTCTGTCTGTAGGGAGAGATGGCCTGGTGTAAGGATTTGCAATGAGTATACAGGAAGTGGTGAATGGTTTAGACAGATAGCAAGGACTTGAAAGGAATGAGATAAAAGATTGGGGGTGAGGAAGAGAAAAGGAAAAAAACATAAAAAAGAATCTTTGGGGATGGATATAGAGAGTGAAAATATTTGTGTTTTATGAAATTGGTCACTAAGAGCCTCCCACTACGGAAAGGATTCTTGGGGCACCTGGGTGGCTCAGTCAACTGAGCATCTGACTTTTTATTTCAGCTCAGGTCATGATCTCAGGGTTGTGGGACTGAGCCTCGAATTGGGCTCCATGCTGAGCGTGGAGCCTGCTTAGGATTCTCTCCAACCCCCCCCCCCCCGCCAATGCCCCTTGCCTGCATTCTCTCTAAAATTACATTTTAAATTTTTGAAAAATTTTTTAAAAAATAAAGGGTTCTTAATAACCAGGTGGACAAGATAACTCCCTCCAGATCTCAGTGTCCTTTCCCAGGGAAGTCCAGGGCCTGCTTTGGAACAGATGGCCCGAAGACCTAGATGAAGCTCCATATGAACTCAACATCTCACCGAAACTAACCTGATTACCATCAATGCAAAATGCCCAATCTTCCAATAGCAGCAATCAACCCCAAGTCCCCCATACTATTCTATAATCCTAGGGAGACCAGTGAGGTGTCTTAGTGGGAGATTTGGATATGCCTTCACTGAGCATCAAGCTTCTGCCAATACTATCGTCCATGGACTTACTCTATGCCTTATGACAGTCTGATTTCCCACACAGCATTGCTTCTTAACAAGAATTCATTTTTTCAGTTAAAAAAAAACCAAGCTATTGTCCATGAGATTCATTGATCTTACTTATGTATCCCATAATGCGGAAGCAGCTGACTTTATAGATCAATGGAATGGTGTAGTAAAGACTATACATCCCCTCACACCCATTCTGCCTTTCTCCTGAGCACACGGTTGTCAACCCAGGGTCTCTATTTCCCAGGCTCCCCTGGAGCTAGTTCTCCACCATGGAATGTGAGTGGAATTGAGAGTACAGCTTTCAAGTCATTTTCTTAAAGAGCTTGCCTTGGAGTTTCTGCACCCTTCCCTTCCTGCTGGCCAGGACTGACAACTTCTGAAGGCAGCTGTTGAGGCTGGCAGAGCTTCTTTGTTAGCTTGGGTCTATACTGGGTTCACAGAGCAGAGATATCTTTCTTCCATAGTTGTAAGACAAAAATGAACTTTTATCTTGCCTGAGCCATTGTGTTTTTGGACTCTTTGCTAGAACCACTTAGAATTTTGTGGTAGTGTGGTACAATACTTCAAGGATGAGGTATATGCTTTGAGCTAGTGATTAATGTTAGGATGCCATTTCTCCCATAGCCCAATTATATGGGTCCAGAAAGAGGGGTGGTACTTTCTACAAGTACCCAAAGGCCCCCTCACTTCCTGTGACTCTTGTTTCTGCTGGATTAAGGTTAGAGAGTCCTGAAGGGAAGAAAGTTCCAACCAGGAGAAGCAACAATATTTTTACTGAATTGGAAGCAGAAATTTCTGCCTGGTCACTTCTGGTTGCTCTTGCCAGTGGATGGACAGGTTAAAGGAGGATAACGGGATTGGCCAATGTGATGAATTCTGACTATCAAGGCCAAGTAGCATTTTTATTGTACACAGTAGGCAACAAGAAGTATTCATGGAACCGAGGGGCTCCCTTGGGGTGCCTCCTGGTGCTTTTATGTCCAGTGGTAAAAGTTAATGGAAGGCCACAACAACCTTCATAGGCAGGACCCTCAAGGGTTCATATCCCTCAGGAACAAAGGCTCGCTTCTTCCCTGGGTGGAGAACACAAACCAGCTCAGGTGCTGGCTGAAGGCAAAAGAAACATGGCATGGAAAAAAGGAGGAGGGATGTCATAAGTACAAAATAGAATCTCATATTGCAGAAAGACAGATAGTGGCTTTCACCTCCTAACCTTTGGCATGGTAGATGCTTATATATTTTAACTTATTTGCCTTTTTCCCAGTTTTCTGTTCTCTTGCCATTGTATTATTATGTGTGATGATGATTAACCTTATAATCTGGTCTAGTCCACAGGTTACGGAATACTGAGACAAGATTCCAACATAACTAGAAGAATAATAGAACAAGGATCCTGAATCTAGAGTTACAAGGGTTTGGACTCTCTCCCTTGGGGGCAAGTTGAATACAATCTGTATGAGTGACAGCAGCATAAATTGGATGGGAGCATTTTAGGGGGGAAAGGACTCTAAATTTAGAAAGAAAGGCACATGTGGATGTTGAGCTGCCAAGGGGTGGACTGTAGTGGCATTTATCATTTTTCTCTTAAAAAAAAAAAACCTAGCATCTGAATACTCTTTCTGATTTGGAGATTTCTCCAAATAAAGTAAATATTGGCGGAGGAGTTTTTGCTTTTCATAGAGAAATCTAAGGGACTCTGTTTATTCTCTCCCCATCTCTGACAGCTGGTGCCTGGACAGGTGTCTTAGACTTAGCCAATCAAATGGTCCCACATGAGCTTTGAATCTTGGGGGATTAAAGTTAGTAATGATGGGAGGAAACTTAAGAAATTACACGTAGTGATGTTCTTGTCAAGAGCCTAAAGACAGGGATGCCAGCAGCTGTGCCCTAACCAGGATTTCCTGCCATTTGATCTTGTGGTATTTCCTAAATTGGATTTTCCTTAATTCTTTGGCCTTCCTACCAATCCTGTAAACCACTTAGTATCCCTGCAATAAATTAATCTTTCTCTTGAGTTAGCTGAACCTAGACTTACACACTGATGGGCATTGAGAAACTCAAGGATTCGAGGAAGGGGAGTATTATCTGTAGTCTAGGATTGAAAAATATTCTCTGAACAGCATGTAGGTGAGAAGGCCTTCTGTCCTGTACCAGCTGGAGAGGGATGATGTTTCCTACAAGTCCCTTTTGTCACTAAGAAGACCCATTTATCCGGGTAACTGGTGTGGATATTGACAGTTGCCAGGCCTGTAGCCCAGAGATCCAAAGTACTCAGCACTCCTACCCTCTACTCCTGCACCAAAGGGCCATGAAGGCAGAGATGTAGGGAGGGTCCAGCTGTCTGGAGAGGAGCAGTCAGGGCAGGGTTGGCTCTTCTTTTCTCCCAGGACTCCTGCCCTTTGAACCTCACAGCACAGCCGCAGGGCAGCTCCCCAGTCACTCAGGCACAGGTGTGCTTTCTCCTAAACACACACACACACACACACACACACACACACACACACACACACACACAAAACCTGAACTTGTCTCTCAGCCTTGCCCTGAGAGGAGCAGAACGCAGGTAGGACTGGAGAGAAGGGGGACTCATTTGCCACTGAGAGCCAAGGCAAAGTGTGCTTCTCTCCTTCCAGGTTCTCGCCCCGGAGCCCTGCGCCCTTCTCGTGGCCACAGCATGAATCCTAACCCAAAAGGCCGCCGTGCTCCTCCCACAGGTTTCCAAGCGCTTACCTTTCTGCTGCTGGGCGGGCGGGGTCCCGGGAGCGGTGGCGCGGTGCCAGGTCGCGGCGGGTGGAGCGCTGCTCTCGAGTCTCTGCCGCAAACTCGCGGGAGCGAATCCGCGGCCCCGGGCGGTCCTTGCGTGGGGAGGGACAGGGCCCGCCCGGCGCCCCTTTCCCATAATTTCTGGAGGGGGGCCGGGGGGGGATCCGGTAGCCGGCAGAAAAAGTGAGGGAACCGCGCACTTTCTTCCCCGGGCCCGGATCTTCGGTCCCAGGAAGGGAGGAAGCCCACAGGAGAATCCGATGGTGGGTCTCGAGAGGGCGGCGCGGCCTCGGACATGCGTCCCTGGGGCGCAGGAATAAAAAACAAGCCTTTCTCGGCCAGGGCCCAGGGCGCCACCTCCCACGGCACCCTCCGCAGCCCAGCACAGCGCGGGGTGGCGGGATTCTCACGCAGCCTGTCGCTCTCAGGGTCACGCGGTGGAGCTGAGGGACAGGGACACGCTGCGGAGGAAACGGTTTGCGGAATTCTCCAGCCACTTTGGCGACCGGGCGGGGAGGCCTGCACCTCTCCGGGCCAGGCTCCAGGCCCCAGGCCCCGGCTGGGTAGAGGCTCGAGTCTGCGGAGTGGTCGGGACCAAGCAGGTGGACGCAGGCTGCGTTTTCTTCCCGGATGGCCGGCCCCGCTTCAAAAGGAGAGTCCCGTTTCTCCTCCTTTTTGCATTTCGGGTACATTCCAACCCCGGCACCCCCTGCCCGAGTGTCCTTTGCCGTCCGGGCCCCCACAGTCCGGGCGCTTCTGAATCGTTTGACTACCCTTCCCCACCGAGCCTTCCGCGGAGCTTTGGGGCCGGGGCAAGTCTGAGGCCGCCCGCACGCCGGAAGTAGAGCTTTCCCCACGCCCCCCGGCTGTCGCGAGCGCACCGCGGGCCAGCTCCGCGCCGGTGGCCCCTCTCTGCGGTCCTGTGGACGGCTGGGAGCTGGGAGTGACGCCCCGCACAAGTGAGCGGGCCAGACTGCCGGGGGTGGGGGGGCAGTGGAACCCACTCCAGGGCGCCTCCTTCGAACTGAAGGTGCTGCTCGGTTTGTGCAGCCAAAGGGCCCAGGCCTCCCAAGGATCTGCTGTTTCAGCCGACCCCCGATGGAGAAACATCGCATCTCTCACACACCGCCGCCCCTCATTTTCTCTAACCGAGAAGGCTCTCCCGCCGGGTCTAGGCTGGCTCTGTCACCAGCGCTGTAAACCGCCCGTGGGGCGCCTGCGCGGGCCAGGGCCCTGCGTGCAGCGGCGGGACGGCACCTCACTCTAGCGAAGGGCAGTAGATAAAAACGCAGAGTTGACTTGGGACTTCTTTGGGGTTAATAAACTGTCTTCTCCCCCTCCTCCTGCCCACCCCTCTGCTGAATCCGCCCCAGTTCAGTAACGATGCCGCTCCGGTGTTGACCAGAAAGAGCCCAATTTCTGGCCTGCGGTAAGAAAGGGCAGGAAGTCAAAGCTTGTGGATACAAAATGGGCTCAAGAGTATACGGCTGATAGGGCGCCTGGATGGCTCAGTCGGTTGAGCGTCTGGCTTTTGGTTTTGGCTCAGGTCATAATCTCAGGGTCGTGGGATCCAGCCCTGCATCAGCGCTGTGCTGAGAGTGGAGGCTGCTTGGGATTCTCTCTCTCTCTCTCTCTCTCTCTCTCTCTCTCTCTCTCTCTCTCTGTGTGTGTGTGTGTGTGTGTGTGTGTCTGTCTGTCTCTGTCTCTCCCCTCCCCCCCCCATTTCTCTCTAAAAAAAAATTAAAAAGTGTATGACTGAGCATGAGCTCGCAGGCCCAGGCTCCTGAACAAGAGTGCCAGCGAGCTGGAGCTGGCTTTCCCCGATGACAAGTGAACTGGTGAAAGACCCTGCGAGGACCTCTTAAGCGTTCTCCTATAAACTTGTGGCACCCACCCCTGATGGGCCACCTGGAAAGAGCTGGGTGAATGCATGCCACTCTGCGTTTCCCTGGACTGGAGGCAAATGTGAGGGTGAGATCTGGGACTGCAGCCGGTGTGTAACCAAGACATCTGTGGGAACAAGGAGGTAACTGTCTAGACACGCAACAGGACTGTGGCCCTGTGCGGACACACGGTTTCAGCCTGACACCGACAGAGTGAAACTGTGCACACTTTCGGAGGGGTGTGTGAGGGGGCCGGTAAGCCCTGCTCTGCAACGACCCCACCTCTGCCGGGCGCCTGGGGGCCGGGAGGGCTCCAGGGTTGGGTGGGTCTTCACTGAGGTTCCCTCCCTAAGGTCTCCACCCAGCCTGGCAGGGTCAGTACCGGCTTTCTCCCCACCCGCCTGCCCCCCCCCTCCCCCCCGACAGTTGGGCCCAGGGAAAGCCAGAACTCGCTCATTTGCTCCTTGCTGGGAGGAGGGGCGGGTAAAGCACCTAATACACAATAGCCTCCCTTCCCAGCGCCCAGGAGGGCCGCCACTCTACTTTCTCCAGCAAATCAAGGGTCTGGGAATGAGGTGGGGAGGGCGGGGCCCGCAGTTTGTAGGACCCGCCTCCTACCGCCTGCACCCTGCCGGGTGGGTAGAAAAAATCAGGTCAAGCCACTCTGGGGTGCCCTGCGCCATTCCAGGAGTACCTCCCAAGAGACGGGCGTTTTTATCTGCGTTATCTCCTTAATCCCTTTGGTAATCAGGGGAAGGGTTGGCCCTATAATTTGGGCTAGGAAACGGTAGGCTCCTAAAATTTAACTTGCCTGAGGTTAGAAAGCAGAGAAGTCGAGCTCAAAACCTAGGCTGATGTCCAAAGTCGCTTCAGCAGCCGCCTAGGTGTGAAAGAGGATTTTAGAAAGAGGGACAGGTGCAGATGGAGAGGAAATGGGGGCTCCGAGAGGCCCTAGTCAGTGACAGGGAAGGAGCAGGACACAGGATAACAGGGATGGGTTCGGCCTGTGGTATAGGGGAGAGTGTATTTTAAAACATATCAGAAGGGGCATCAACTGTGTCTACAGATTTCATTTCTTTTTTTTTTTTAATTTTTTTAACGTTTATTTATTTTTGAGACAGAGAGAGAGAGCATGAACAGGGGAGGGTCAGAGAAAGAGGGAGACACAGAATCTGAAACAGGCTCCAGGCTCTGAGCTGTCAGCACAGAGCCTGACGCGGGGCTCAAACCCACAGACCGCGAGATCATGACCTGGGCCGAAGTCGGACACTTAACCGACTGAGCCACCCAGGCGCCCCCAGATTTCATTTCTTTAAATAAAGTGGAAAAATGCTCTTGGGCAATAAAATAAGGCTGCAGGCCATATGTCACAGGCAAGTTTGAGAACCCAGGATTAGATCTCAGACAAAGGATGTAGTTTAGGATTTTGATCCTCTAAGCAACATCAGCAGCATATGAAGTTTGTTCTAAATTCGGGATCCAGACCCACCCCAGATGTAATAAATGAGAATCTGTGTTTTAACAAGATCCCCAGGTGATTCCAACATGTTCAAGTTTAAGACATTGGCAGGAGCTATTTACATACAAAGAAATATACCTTTGTATGTAAGTAAGTAAGTAAATAAATAAATTTATATTTTTATATATAAAATATAAAAAATTAAAAAAGAGAAGAAAGAAAGAAAGAAAGAAAGAAAGAAAGAAAGAAAGAAAGAAAGAAAGAAAGAAAGAAAGAAAGAAAGGGCCCTGGCTGTCTCAATAGTAGAGCATGCAACTCTTGATCTCAGGGTCATGGGTTCAAGCCCCAATGTCGAGCGTGGAACTTACTTTAAATGAATGCACCTTATAATGTATATAAAAGAGCATCCCCTGGGACACTCCCCCTACACTCCTCCCCACTCCACAACTCTGGAGGAGGCAGAGAAGAAGGGAAGGTTGTGTTCTCTTTTCGTATTCTGTCTGAATGTCTAAATGGTGAAAATAACCCCCTCTCTGAACTTCAGGCTGCACCCTCCTACCCACCCCAGCCTGTTCCCCCACCCTCCAACCCAGAACTATAGGCTTTGCACAGAGCAGACCTAAAAGGAGAGGAGGGATTTTCCTTCCTGGTTCTCCATTCCTTTGTCTAATAAAGGGTGATTCATTTGCTTCTATTTTAAATTTTTTACCTGTTTGAGTTCTCCCGCCCCCACTGGCTCAGACGAAGGGAGGGGGATAGAAGTGCCAAGAACCTCCTTCCAATCCCGGAGGGCTCCTGGAAGGTGGCAAGCCCAGGCTGGGAAGGCCCAGAGGGTGGATGCCGGCTAAGTATGGGGAAGAAGGAGGAGAAGGTCTCACAGGTCTGGCAGTGCTCCAGGGTGGGTCCTAGAGGGGTGGAGGGGACAGTCAGAGATGGAGGCGGCCCAGCAGACCGGAGTGGGTTGGAGGTGATTTTTCCAGAGCCCTAGAAGGCAATGTCCCAGCGGATCTCTGGGCGAAGAGCTCCCTCCACAATACGAGAAATCCCTTGAGAAGCCTCGTGGGGGTCTCATCTCCAGTTCTCCTCAAATCCACCGCTCCCCTGGACTCAGCCATCCCTCCCCGAGACCCTGGCTCGGGTTAGACCCTGGGTTGGGATACCGGCCCCATTTAGCAACTTCGTGCTCTCAGGCAAGTTGCTTAACCTCTCTGGACCTTCATTGTCCTTGCCTATAAAGTGGGATGATATACCACGTAACTCATAGGGTAGTTGTTAGGGCTGTATTAGTACTTTTAAAAACTAGTTCAGTGCCTTGAACAGAGCAAGCACTCCACATTGTTGCTGATTAATATTATTATCGTTACACTATTGTAACGGCGGGGGCAGCCGCCCCAGCACTCCCAAGGGTCCCTCAGACCACGGGCTGGCTTCCAGGGCCCTGGCTCAAAGCGCCTCTCCCCGCGCGGCCCCTAGAGGGCGCCCGGAACTCACTTGTCCTGTGTTTCCGTGTTGGAGCCTCTGGTCCGGCTCCCACTTCTGGGTGGTTGTTAAGTCGCCGCCGCCTCCAGCTTTCGGGTCTTGCGACTCCTCCCGAAGGAACGGAAGATACGTGGGCTCTGGGACTAAAGGGCTGAAAACCTGAAGGGGAAGGAGCAGCTTCCACCAAAGCCCTCCTTAGGGTGACACGCAGCAGTGGGGGGGCCTGCGCCCCCTTTGTCCCCCAGCCCTTAACAGCCGTCTTGCACACAAAGGGAGGCCGGATTTCCATAGGCTTCAGGGAGGCAGCGGCGACCGCTGGACCTTCTGAGCCTGGCTAGGGTCCTCGGCTGGAATCCCGGGCGGCCCGCGGGCCCCAAGCCCAGCCTCAGCGCTCGCTGGAGCCCGGGGGCGGGCGGCGGAAGCGCGGGCCTAGGAAATCCCCACCCCCAAGCCGCCGGCAGTCAAGTTAGGCCCTCCTCACTCCGGGCAGGGGGAGGGGGTGTGGGGAAGGGGAGTGCCCTCGACGAGGTGGGGTGGGGTGGTGGCAACCACGGGTAGGAGCCTCTTGGGGTCGGGACCGCCGCGAGTTTCAGGGAACTAAGAATGCCAGCACTAGAGAGTGTGTGTGCCCAGCACCCGCACACCTGTAGCTCCCTGCCCTGGTGCCACATCGCACACCCCAGGGGTCGCGCAGAGGGTGGAGGTATGTGAGGTTGTCCACAGCGATGCAGGCTGTGACCGAGCAGATGAGTCCGTAGGCACCCCTCCCAACACAACATGAGCACCCCACCGCCTCCTCCACTCACTCACCCACCACCACCCTCTCCATCGAACACACTATCTTAAGATTCGGCTCTGATTTCTTTGGAAAATCCGAACCGGATCTAGCCCTCGCTCAGCTTGTTTCATCGGGCTCCCCAGGATAAGGAGTCCAGGCGTGGGTGCAGGGGAGCGGTGCCAGGGGCCTCCCTGGGCTGGCATTGGGCAAAGAATTCGAGCCATGCGGGAAAAGCGGAAGTGGCTCGCGTTAGTGGCCAGGGCAGCGGCCTGGCCCTGAGGCTCCAAACTCTGAGCTGATTAGGGAGCAAGACTCCAAGGACTGCGTGGGAGTGAGAAGTGTGTGAAGATGGGCACGAGGGGGGAGCTTGAGAGAAGGGGTTTCCTCCCGCATCTGGTCTGAGGGGCCCTCAAGGCAGCCCCGGGGCCCCAGCTCCGCACCTCCCACGGCATTGCCTCCGATTCCCAACTGCTCCAGCTCTGCCCAGCCCGGAGGGAGGTCCCTCCTAGTAGTAGTCTCATACACCTGGAAACACCTTGCCCTCCTGCAAGCACACCATAAGCAGGATACCCATCTGGGTCCTGGGCCCAGGGCAAACCCCACACCTGCCACCACAGTAGGGACGTCACAAGGCAGTGCTCAGGCCGTGCCCACACAGCCCCCAAGCACAGATCGGCACAAAGCCGCTATTATAGTTAACAGGTTGAGCCAGATTCTCTGTGTACCACCGGCGGCACAACACAGGCCTCTAGGACCCCAGCCCTGCCTGGGTTTCTGGGCCCCACGGGCCACCACCCACTCAGCCACCCCGCTGGGCTGCGCCTGGTCTGAGCCGGAGCTCAGGGCTCACTCGCCCCGCAATTTGGTCCGGGCAGTGAGCTCACTCAAGCCAAGGAAGGAAGCCGATCTTTCTGCTCAGGCAGGTTCGTTAATTCCTCTTCTCTTTCCGCACCTCTCTTCACAGTTATTCGGACACTGAGTTCCATTTCAATTTCTGAACAGAAACGACCATTTCCGGCAGGCGCGGTGGCCAGCCGGGAGTTGTGAGCTTTCTGCTGCGGGTCTTTGGCCCTGACTGTGACCCTCGCGGCCCCCTCTCCACCAGCCTCCGCCCCGCCCCCCCCCACCAGGGGCCGGGGTGTGCGGGTTCAGCTGCCATCCTGGCCTATCCCCGCTGCCGCGGCCTCGGCCGATGCGGGATTCGCTGGAAATTCGGTCCCAACGAATTCCCGGTGGAGACGGGGGAGTCTTGCGCGGCCCCTGGGCTCCAAGAGCCTCGGTGCCCCTGGGAGTCTGGCACCCCAGGGACGTCTCCCCCGAGGGCCTGGGCGCGTGGGAGGGGCCCCTGGAGAGAGCACGACCCTGGCCTCCCGCAGCCAGCGAGCGCCGAGAGCCAGCGCGTACCCGGGAGCCGGCGCGCACGGAGCCGGGTGACCTCCAGGGCCGGGAGCCCGGCATGCGGGATGCCCACTTCCACGCGAGTCCCCGACAAGCCGGACGGGGTCGGAGAGCGGTAGGGCGGAGGGGGCATACGCCCGCGTGGTTATGAGGGTGAACCCTAGCTGTTTGTGAAGATCAGGGAGGTAGAAGGTATTTCGGGGAGGGGTGTATAATGCCTAATTTTGCAGTTTGTTTTGTAAAAGGGGGCGAAGGGTTCTGGGGAAGAACCTGGATTGGAGCCTGCTGGGGAGGTTGTGTTTGTTCCGGGCAGAGGCTCCCCACTCCTGACTCAGCTGGACAGTCCGTGGCCAGAAAATATCCAGTAGCCTCTGGGGCCAGCAGCCTCTCGAGGGGGTCTCCAGGATTGGGAGGTGGGAGGAAGGCCCCAGTCTCCGCTGAAGTTCACACACTCTGGAATCTGACGGGGGCGGAGGGGGGGGGCGGGGGTGCACTGAAGGTGCGTCTTACAGACATAAATGGAGAAGATACCTCGCCAAACGGAGAAGGTACGGGCCTGGCAGCTCCAGTCCCTGCAGGACAGGAGGGATCAGCTAGACCTGCCCAGGCAGAAGGAAATGAATTGGGTGGTTCCGGGAGGCCATTTCCGGATTTCTCCTGGCCAGGTCCTGGGTGTTTCAGACGGTGCAGGCGGGAGGCGGGCTGCAGACCCCGTGTTGTGGCCAGAACCTTCTCCCCAAGGCAAACTGCATGTCAGGGCCCTGCCTGGTCACCCAAAGGGCCTGGGGGGCGGGGCGGGAGGGCCAGCCTTAGTCCTTTGGACCCAGAATCCTCTTCTCCTGAGGAGATCAGGCTCCAAGGGGGCCACGGATGAGGGATGGATAAGCACGGCCCCACCCAAATTTATCCTTTGGGCCTACTAGGCTGGGAGGCTGGTGGGCTTTGTCCCCCACCCCCGTGGCATGGCAGGTCCAGGATGGCGGCCTGGGCAGGGATGAAGGAGAGTGTCTCTGAAGGTTTCTGTGACTCTGCACCCTCCCCCAACATAGCTCTGTATACCTGAACGAGTCCCACACCCACTCCCTTCTAGTTTCTAGCCACCAAGTTCTGTCACACTCCCATCCCAAAAAAGAGCCTATCTCCCCCGCCCCCCCCCCACTTAATTCCCCTAGGATGGCATGTCCTCAGAGCCTCCACCACCTAGCTTCTTTCAGAAAAAACAAGTCAGTTTTGTGCACCTGAGATTGGTCTCATAGGCAGGGGGACTGGATGTTACAGGGAGTGTTGTGTCTCATGGCTGCTGTCCTGGCTGGAGTGGGTGTGGGGCCCCCTGAAGGTCCCTAGGAAGTCACTTACTCAGATCTCTACTAGGCTAGACTAGTGCTAGGAGCCAGGAAATCCTACTAAGAGCACTACAGGATCCTGGCCCAATTACTGACTCACTGTGCTCCAACCTGTGGGGCTTTCTGAGGAAGGGTCTAGAACCCTGGAACTCCTAGCAGATGTTAGTACCCCCCCCCCATGCATCACACACCCTACCTTAGACCCCCCCACACCAGCAGTGCGCAACTACACCCACTCAATCACAACCAACCACACGCACTCACCGACAGGGACAGTCACCCACGACGATCCACACTCTCTGCTTCATTCCCCCATTATATACTGTCACACACAAGTATATATAGTAAAATACGCATCTCATATATGATTACATGTCACACATGATTACATATCACACACAAGTGTATTCACACCATTACGGGTGATTCACGATTACAAACATTCGCACATTTAACACAAAAATGGATTCACGAGGAGAAACTCACATGTACTCTCACACACATTGACACGGGAGTCATACACAGTCACAGATTTGGGTGGGTGGTCACCGGTACCCCCGGAAGACACAATCCCATTCGCACATGGTCACACAGACCACTGCAAGTTCGTCTGTATGATGCTAGTTTCGATTTGCGACTTAAGCAGAGACAAGCACTTACAATAGTTGCCAACACAATGACACACGCTTAAACACTGGTACATTCACGATCAGTTACATCCTGAAGGCCCATGCCATCACAAACACACAATGCACACACGCGCAACCCTCATACCCAAAGACAGTGTATCTTCTCAAGCATCCGTGTCCCAGGAGAGCCTGGCACTCCTTCCTTTCCTCAGGTCTGTTTCTCTCTGTCCCCTTCCTTCCCTCTCTCCAGGACCTGCAGGTCCTGGCCCCCGGGTGTCCCTTATGCCCTGACAGCAGCAGCTGCCCCAGCGGCACCATTTCACACCAAACCCAAGTAGCTGCAAGGTGCTGGGCTTAGCAAGGAGCAGGTAGCCCTGACTCCGGATCCGGAGGGTTTTATTATTTTTTCACATAAATTACACAAGCACTTTATAAAATGGTTACACAGAAAACACCTTATAAGTGCATAACTTAAGCTCTCCCCGTATGAACAGGATCTGGAGAAGCAGGTTGAGTCTGTGTGAAAACCTGCCTGTGCGTACCTGGGTGCGGCTAGGATGTGTGATGGGGGCCTGGAGGGCCGTGACGCTGTCGTGTGTGGGGTAGTGTGTCACAGTGTGGCCGTAGCCTCGTGTTTGTGAGAAGTGCCATGCTGTTCACAATGCAGCTGGGTCACCCCTAGCTTATGCCTGACAGTGAGAGTCAAGGGTGTGAAGGCGATGGCCCTATGTGTGCATGACACTCTGTCGTAGGTCCTCTGTGTTTGGCTCTGGGTGACACCACCAGAGACCGTGAAATCGCCTCTGTGTGGGCCTGCGGGCGTCCACGTGTGATGGGGAGTGGAATACAGAGGAGTTCTTCCCAGAGCAAGTTCAAATGACAGCCCCTGCTGTCCTCTGAGGACCCCAGAAACTTATTCCCCAACGTCCTCTGCCTCTCTCAGTCCCACGTTAAAAATCAGAATAAAATAAAATAGACGTAAACCGAGAGGACTCTGAACAGTTCCAGGGGGGCGCGGGACCACTTAGGCGTCTGGAACGAGGTCGCGTGTCCCTGTCTCCCGCGCTTTTTTCCCCCCCACCAAAGAGAAAACAGCGTCGGCAGGAGCTCCGCCGAGCGCAGGGGGCACCGCGTTCCCCTCCCGCACACAGTCCGAAGCAGGAGGGGGTGGGAGAGAGTCCCGGCTCTCAGCCTCCGCGACCCCTCGGCTGGACCCGGGCTCTCTCCGGGCAGAGCCGGCAGGCTCACTCGCAGGCGGACGCCACGGACGTGACGCTGGTGATCTTGGTGGAGTCGTCAGACCACGGCTGCAGATTCTGCAGGGCGAAGAGCGAAGAGTTGTGCACGCATAGCGGGTCGGCGGGCAAGGGCTGCGCCAGACTCTTCTGGAAGGCCTCTTGCTGCAGCTGCAGGAGAATGCGGTTCGCCTGCTGCCTCTCAGCCTCACGCTCCTCCGCGGTCTGCCGCCTGCACCGGGGACAAGCCGTTACCGACGTTACCGACGCTTCCAGCGCGCTCCCGGGAAACAGCCTGGACGAGCACTGCTTCCTTCACAGCCCCCAACTCCAGCTTGGGCCCCTTTAACACACACCCCAATCTTGAGGGTCCTGACTCCGACACAGACTGGAAACCCCACAAGTAAATGGAGCGCAGGAACCCCGGGGGAGCTGTGGGGAAATCCGCCAGGCCCAAGCATCTGGAGCTCCCCGTGTCCCACTAGCCTCGGAGGGCGCAGCCAGGGGTAGGGTGGCATCTCGCCTCTCCCCAGCTCTGCGGTGCCAAGCCTGAGGCCCCTCACCCTCCCCACCAGTCCAGGGCAGAGGCGGGAGCCGGTGGATTGCCTTCCAGCTGCTTTGCCAGACCTCTCTCCTCCGCGAAACTCTCGCAGCCTTCCTACCTCCTGGGCCGAGCCCTGTGCCCTGCCGGGACTCCCGCCGGACCAGCGCCTTTCTCCGAGGCGGTCCAGGGAGGCGATGACTCACTTATTCCATTTAATGCCTCCCCTCCACCCCGTCAACTGAGATCAAACGTCTGTCTCTAAGGTGGACAGACCTAATGGGAGTCCCGGGGGCCTCCAGAAGCAATTTGTAGGCGATCGATGAAGCCGCGCGAAGCCGGCGAGGGCCTCTCCCAGCGGTGGACGCCGGCCTCCTGCCCGCCGCCCCTTCTCGCCTTTAGCTCCGCGCGTCTTTCTGTGTCTCGCCTTCCCCTTCTTTCCTGCATTTCAAACTGCCCGAGCCTTTCTCTTCCTTTTCGGCTTTGTGTCCTTCTCTCTTGTTGTCTCTCACCCCACCCTCTTCGTTCTCTCAGAATTAAGAGAATTTGTTTGAAACGAAAATGAAGGTTTAGTCCTCCATTGCTTTCTTTTATTGCCCTAAGACTTCTTCAAGCTGCCCGGTTTTTCCTTTTCTCCCTGGGGTGGGGTGTTTATCTTTGCCCCTTCCCTTCTCTTCGCCTGACACTCTCGGTGATCCCAGAGCCCCTTGTCTTCCAGGGACCTGCCTCGCTCCCTCCTCTCGCTCAGGCTGCAGCCCTGGTGGGGCCTTGGGAACACTAGTGCCCACACCCCTACTCTGCCAGCCCTAGCTACCTCTTTAACTAGATCCCAGAGGTCTGAAGCCATATACTCCATTTCTTCCCCAACGACAGGAATGGGGTGGAGGCAGAGTCGTGGGAGCAGTGGCTTCCTGTGGAAGCCACGCCGGTGGAATCCCGGGCAGATCCCTCGCCTTCGTTCAGAAAAAGAGGAAAGTCCAATTCCTTCCTCCAGCGCTAGGCCCACTGGGCCACGGCGCCGCGGACGTCGCCCAGACTCTCCTGCGCTCTCCCCCCTGAGGCCTGAGCTAGTGAGAAACTTCTGGAACCAAACTTGTGGAACCAAGTATGCGGGCCAGATGTGCGGGAGGGGTGCAAGTGGGTACAGCTGGAGAAAGCGCCGGTGCTGGCGGTGAGTAAGGCTGCCTAGGAGTGTGGGACGTTGAGAGAGAGAGAGAGAGAGAGAGAGAGAGAGAGAGAGAGAGATGTATGCGTGGTGGGGGGATTTTAGTGTACTGGGTGTGTGACGGGAGAAGGGTAAATGTGTGTGTGGCGCACGCCCGCACACACACAAACACACACACCCATCTGCTCCTAATTGATCCCCCTTTCAGTGGGACTCTCCAAAACCCCGCTGCAGCCGGTAGGGATTGATTTTCCTCTTCCAGGGTGGGAGACCGGCTGCGTGAGGGCCTGGCTGAGTGTCCGGGGAGGAGGGAGTCAGAGGGGCCCAGGCTCCCGGTTTGGGGCCCGGCAGCTCCACCAGGAGCCCTCTCTGGGGCGGCAGAAACGAGGCGCAGGCCATCCGGCCTCCAGTCTCCGGGACGGAGGAGGCATGTCTGTAAGCGCTACTTTGTGCAAACAAAAAGTCCCTCGGCGTTCACTGATTGCCAAAGCCCGGACTGCAAGGACTGACTGTGCTCTAACCCCGCAGGTTCCCCAAGCAGCGGCGGTGACCAGCCGCGTCTACACCAGCATTGAGCGTAACGGTCAGAAAGCCAAGAAGCCTCCGGTAAAACAGAGCGGGGGCTCTCCAGCCCCACCCCGGGCATCGGCCTCGGCTGCTCCCGGTTCCTGGCGAGCCTAGCAGGGAACCGATCAGAAGCCGGAGAGCGGAGGGGGCGTGAGCGCCCCAGGAGAGACCCCGGGGGCTGAGGACTGCCCGCCCCGCGCGCGCTCACCTCCACTTCGTCCGCCGGTTCTGGAACCAGGTTTTGACCTGCGCGTCGGTCATTTTGAGCGCCTTGGCCAGGGCGGCGCGCTCGGCCGAGGCCAGGTACTTCTGCCGGTGGAAGCGCTTCTCCAGCTCGCAGATCTGCAGGCGCGTGAAGGACGTGCGCGGCTTCTTCTTCTTGGGGGGCGTCCGGTTCTGATAGGGGTGACCTATACGGCGTGTTACAGTGAAGGGTGAGAGGGCCACTGGAGCGGGAGACAGACAGACGGCAGAGGCAAGCGGCAGAGCGTCAGGAGGCGTCCCAGGCCCGACTCCCCGCGATCAGCGAGCGCAGAGGCCAGACCCCAGGAACGGGGCCGCGATCCTCCCGTCAGCCCTCAGCTCCAAGCCCGCGGCGGGAAACGGCCCCCTCCCGCCCGCCAGGCGGACGCCGCCGCCGCCGCCGCCGCCGCCACGGAGGCCTCCCTAGCCCCGGGCTCCCTCGTGCCCAAGCCGGTCTCCTTGAGGGGCTTATCTGAGGCGAGCTAAAGGTCGAAGCCCCCCACTGCTCCAGGAAGCTGCCCAGCAGCTTGAAGCCGCACCTGATCAAGGCGGGGGTGGGGGTGGGGGAACCCTGGGTCCTGGCCTGAGCCGCCACCAACACAGCAACATACACAGACACATCACATACCAAGGGACAAATTGCCTATCTATACACCCGGCCTGACAGACAGGCACACAAGCAGACACATACAGGACACAGGGCAACACAAGGTGACAGTCATTCACTCCCTCAGAACCTTCTTGGGGCCTGAAGCCAGATCAGGGCGGCCGGTGGCTCCCCTAGGTAGGCCCTGTGTGGAACAGCTTTCACCAGAGACCTAAGACCAGTGGGTTCCAGGCTGAGGGTTCCATCAGGGCCCTTCAAGACTGGACTGGACTGGGTGGGCAGGGGGAGTGGAATGGCCAGCAGGCTCTGCCTCCCCAGGCCTGAGAGGACTTAGGTTGGGGTCCTGGAGTCCCTTGAGTACAGGGTCCTTCCTGGAGGCCCGGGGCAGAATGGCTGTATTGCCTCTGCTGACCCCCTAACTCCTTTCCACCGTTGGGCCCTGGAGCCCGAGCCCCATGGGAGTCCCACCTCGCCATCGCCATCGGCAGCGGCCAGTACCTCCCGCCGCCTCTAAGGCCCAGCCGGGAACCCAGGCTCAACTCGTGGCTACTTCTCAGCGGGCTTGGGAGCTGGGCTCGGCGGGAGGATCGAGGATCCTCGCCTCGGATCCCAGGAATGCTAAGGGGTAGCTGGAAGTGAGGCCGAAGCAAGGGGCCCGCGCGTGAGCGAGCGCTGAGGGCCGAGAGCGGAAGCGAGAGCGGAGGGAGCCGGAGCGAGCGGAGGAAGGCGCGGAGCAGGCAGCGGAGAGGGCGGCAGTCGGCCGCCGCGGAGTGCGTAATCGTCCCAGGAGTTGTCCTTGGGCCGCCGCCGATCGATCGCCGGTCAGGCCGGTGCATTATTCACACTGGAGGGAACAGGGCTGGGCCCAGAGGGGAGGACGCCAGGCCGGGACCGAACGAAAATGAACCGGGAGCCTCAGCCTCACGCTGCCACCGACCTGGACGAAGCCCGCAGTCCGGGAAAGAGGGCCCACCAGCTCTGCTGCTTTACTCAGGCTTCGGGCCTCTGCCGGCCCGGCAAGCGCAACCGACACTGGAGCTCGGAGCGCGAAGTGAAGTGGGGTGTGTGGTGTGTTTGAGAGCGTGTGTGTTTGTGTGGGGGGGGGGGGGACGAGAGGTGGGGAACCTGTTCTTTCCTAGCGTCTGATTCTGTGGCTCTTCGCCTCAGCCAGAGAACGTTGGCCCGGACAGAAAAAACAGTTTGTTCACATCGGGCCCCTTTCTCCAAGATTCCCGAGCCCCAAATGCCAGGGTGAAAGGTAGTCCCGAAGCTACATCCCCCTTCCCTCGGCGACACTGAACCCAGCGACTCCGAGAGGGGATCAGGGAGCGCTTTTCGGAGTAGGGGTCCTGCGGGAGGGACGGAGAGGGGCCCAGGACGGGAGAACTCTTCGAGCATGACGATTCCGCCAGCGTGGAAAGGTGGCAGGCGGCTGAACTCGGGGGAAGCACCGAGAGGAGCTGGGTAACCTGGTGCGTAGAGGGGGCTGCGGGGAGCCACCGGGCAGGGGAAAGGTAGCGCAGAGCCCGGGCCGCGGCCAGGCGGGGCGCGCGCCGGCCGGACTCACCTGTGAACCTGTCCTTTGTGTATCTGCGGTTACTCTCCATCCAGGGGAAGGTGAGCCCGGTGAGGTTGTTGACACCCGGCACAGCAGGCACGGAGGGAACGGTGGGCAAGCCGGTAGCCAGAGGCTGGGGGTGGGCCACCGCTCCAGCTAGCGGCCTATGAGCCGGCACCCGGATCACCCCTGCAGCGCTCAGCGCCCCCCCGCCGCCGCCGCCGCCGCCGCCGCCCCCGCCGCCGCCGCCTCCCGGACCGGGGCCGCCCGCCAAGGCCATGTTCACGTTGTAGGAGCCAGCCAGCGGGCCCATGCTGCAGGCGCCGCCGCCGCCGCTAGTAGGGCCACCAGGGCCGCTCGGGCCGCCGGCACCATAGGCCCCCGCGCCCCCGGCCCCCGCCCCGGCCGCGGGGCCCCCGCCGCCGTAAGCGTAGGCTCCTCCAACCAAACAGCCAAGGCCGTATTCTCCGTCCTGGAGGCGCGAGGCGGGCCCCATGCAGCCGCCTTGGTCCGGGCTGTTGAGGATCTGGTCGATGCCGAAGCTGATGGGCTCCGCATGGCCGGGGTGGAGATGGTGCGGACCCAGGTGCTCCATGCTGGCCCCCGGCCCCGGCCCCGCGGGGGGGGGGGCCTGGGCGGCGGCGATCGCTGTGTTTGGCTCGGGGGGCAGCGCGCAGGGGCGCGGAGGCGGCAGCCGCTCCCGGCTGCGCGGAGACTTGGAGGCGAAGTGCGCAGAGGGCTAAAGTAGGGGGGGAGGGGAAGGAGAGAGGGGGCGCCGTATTCTTCCCCTCTCAGGCTGCTCCTTCCCCTCTCCGTCTGCTAGCTCGATGTTGACTCTGGGACATCAATCACCGGGCGAAAAAGCCCGGTGCAAGCGAGCCTAGCCGTTTCGGCCGGGTCTCTCCATTGGCTGTGCGTGGAGAGGAGCGGGGTGAATGACAGCGCGGGGGAGGGGCGGAGAGGGGGAGAGGGAGGCCGGGAGCCGAGACTGATGCAGGAGCCAGAGACAGAGGGACGGAGACCGAGGCACCGAGAAGTAGTTCAGGAAGAGAGAGAAGAGATTCAGAGACTTAAAAGGAGAAAAAGAACAGGAGGCGGCCATTCCCAGAGACCGATAAACAGACGGACCCGAGGAGGTGGAGGATAGAGCCCTCTTCCCGGTCTGGCAGGAGTCTCCCCTCACTTTGAATGGGGCCAAAGAGGTCCAGCCCACTAGGCCTCTGGGGAAGGGTGTCCCTGCGCTACTGGAGAATCTCCCCAAGGGCTCAGCTGGGAAACACCTGTCCTTCAACAAGAGGATTTACTGCAAACTTCAAGTCTGGCTTGTTAGAAAGTAGAAGACTGTCTACTTCCCAGGTATGGAGCCCAGGCCCCTGGGGCAGGAAGGTGAGTTCAGGCTTGTCCTTTTTAAAAACACAGGCCTATGAACAACCGGCTGTAGGTTGTTGAAAAAATCAACAACCACCCCAACCCAGCCTATTTAGAGAAACTGAGGAAAGGAAGACTTCCTGAGAGGAAGGCAAAAGTCAAGAGAGGTGGCTTGGGGCTTGTTTCCGGGGGGCCCATGCCTCCAGATACCCCTTTCCTTTGAAATAAACATGCCCCAAAGAAGCAGTACCCACAGTATGCGAATGAATTCAATCAGATTGTTTTCACCTAGCAACTAGCACAGGGCTGGCTATTCCAAGCAAGAAACCTTTGGACTGTGGTGAGGGGAAGGAGTTATTTTCTTACTTTTGGAATCCTGGGAGGGAGACCTGGGGACTTAAGGCAGTGGCGGGGGTGGGGGGAGGTGGGGGGGCTAGGGTTGGTGGGACCAAGATCAGGGAAGTGCATCTGGACAAATTTAGGCCTTTTAAAGTTTTGACTGTGGCTGACTGGCTTACAGCCCAGGAGAGAAGGAAGAAACTCCCTTTTTCTGCTTCCTCTCTTTCCCCTCTCCAGTAGGGAAAGGTTTGCTCCCTGCCAGGAGCCAAGCTCTGGGACCGGTGCACGTTGGATCCCTTTGGATCGATTTCTGGTCTATTTCAGATTCAACAGGTCTTCAGGGAGGGACTGTCTCTATCAGGCAAGATGAAGGTGCACATTCTATTGATCGAGTCTCATTACAGTCTATTTGCTTTGGTCACGTCTGTTATTTCCACTTGAAGAGACCTCCTTGGAAGCAGGGAACTCATCTCAGTTTCCCTCCTGTGGAGTGTAGCCCCAAACCACAGGATATACTCATGTTGGGTGAAAAATGAATGAATGAACCTCCTTATTCAACAAATATTTATTGAATACCTACCATGTGTCAGGCATTGTTCTTGGCACTGGGAAAACAGCAGTAAACAAAACCAAGGTCCTGCCCTCATGGAGTTTACGTTCCATAGAGGGGGCTAGACAATAAACAAAGAAGCAAATACAATAAGTCAGATCGTGGTAAGTATTATGGGGAATGCTATGAACTTCACCAACTCTTCAAGATGAGTATTATCTCTTTCATAGATATAGTAAGAAATTATACTATTTTATAGATGTAAGAAAGCCAAATTTCAGAGGCTAAGTGACTTGGTCAAGATGGAGAAGCTGGATTTGAGTTGCTTTTATGGATTAGCCTGGAAACCTGGAGAAAATCTCATCTGGGCTCCAGGCAGGTGGACAAAGGCCCGCTCAAGGCAAGGCCATGTGTGAAATAGGTGGTGGTTTGTAAACACTGAGCAGAAACAGGCGAGAGCTCTATTCCCTTGCCAGTTCACTCCTCTTCACCCACCCAATCCAGGTTCTACAACCTTACCCAGCAGTTGTTTGAACCGAAATTTGTCTCCTTCCTGCCTCTTATCTTAGAGGAACTAAATAAAGCAGAGATAAACCTAAGTGTTTTACTGAGAAGCTACCATGTGCCAGGCACCTCACCACACCGATGTCATTTAAGACTCGCAACTCTGTGAAGTTAATAGAAACACCTCCAAGTTTTAAGTTAAGTACGAAAATTAAATGAGTGTTCACTGCAGTATTATGTATAATGACCAAAAAGTGGGAGCAACTCACATGTTCATCATCTGATGAATGGACAAACAAAATGTGGTGTATCCATACAACAGAATATTATTCATGCTACAACATGGAAGAACCTAGAAAACATGATGCTCAGGGCACCTGGGTGGCTCAGTCGGTTAAGTGTCTGACTTCAGCCCAGGTCACGATCCCGCGGTCCATGAGTTCGAGCCCTGCGTCAGGCTCTGGGCTGATGGCTCAGAGCCTGGAGCCTGTTTCCGATTCTGTGTCTCCCTCTCTCTCTCTGCCCCTCCCCCGTTCATGCTCTGTCTCTCTCTGTCTCCAAAATAAATAAACGTTAAAAAAATTAAAAAAAAAAACCCATGATGCTAAGTGAAAGAAGTCGGGCACAAAAGGCCACTTATCAAATGACTGCATCCATACGAACCATCCAGGATAGGCAAATCCATAAAGGCAGAAAGTAGATAATGGTTGCCAGAGGTTGGAGGAGGAAAGGTTGGAAGTGGCTGCCAGTGGATACGAAGTTTCCACTTGAAGTGATGAAAATATTCTGGAATTAGTGGCAATGGTTGCACAACTGTGTGACTATATTAAAAACCACTCAATTGTATGATTCAAAGGGGTTATCATAGTAGATGAGTTACATTCATTTTTAAAAAGAAAAAACAGAAACCGAGACTTGGTCAGATGAACAAACTTGCCCAACGTCCCACAGACAGAAGAAGATTGACCTGGTTGCCCAAATCTGAATTGTTTTCCCTGTATGAGGCTGAGAAGTATGGAGAGGGGTGCTTCTGCTTCCTTCGAGGCTGGACTGCAGTGCCTTGATCCTTTTCGTGATTAACTACAGTTCTGTCTGCTGCAATTAAAACCCTCTTATCTTCAGGACAACTTACCTCTGCCACCCTCTCTGGCCCACGCAGGAACCTCCTGAGTGTTCCTGACACTCTCCCCGTTCCTCCCTCCTTCCTCCTCTGGCTGAATCTTTCCAACACCTATGTCTTTCTGACCTTTCCTATTCCACCATTTAGGCATCTATCTTACTCACCTCTTGGACTCCTCAGATCTGGCACCAGTTGGCCAGAGTCCCTGGCGGGAGACCTCACCAGCCGAAGGTTGGCAGAAGTCACAGCTGCCTAGTGGCCTCTTCAGACTATCAGGAGGCTCTTCTCGTCAAAATCCTGCAACCCAGGGACATCTTGACTTTCCCCGGCCCTTACAGGTGTTTGCCTCACTGATCTTTTCCATACCCCCCTTCAGCCCCCCCCCCCCACCTATCAGAATCAACTTTTATCCCAACCCAGTTCTGCATGCTGGCCTTCCCCAAGATGGGGTTCTCTGTGTCCAACTTGTTTTCCAATAGGGTGGTTGTTTCCACCTTTGTTTTCCAATAGGGTAGTTGCTGAGGGCCAGGGTACCCTTTCAGTCCCTTCTTTTCCTAGGAAGTTGAGACAAGAGGGTCAGGAGTTGCTGGGTTCTGGCCCCCACCCCTCCCAAAAGCAGTGTCACCTGAGGTCAGAAAGTTTTCGGAAGGGGGTGGGGAGGAGACATGAGGGACACAAAAGGTGCAGCTTTTGTGTTTCCCCAGTGTCGGCCCTATTAGGAAAGAGGAGGAGAGAAACCAATTTGACTATAAATTGTATACACACACACACACACACACACACACACACACACACAAGGAAAGAGGAGGGGAGGGAGAGAGAGTAGGAGCACACAGCGCAGTGATGTCCCGGCACCTTCAGTCACAGTTATTATCTCGCGTCATCCTCCAATAACCCTGTGATGTGGCTTTTGTTATCTCCATTTCACAGATGAGAAGGCCGAGGCACTGAAAGCTGGGAAGGGACACAGACTGGACTCAAATGCTGTTTGTCTGACTCCATTCATTACGAGCTGATTTCTCCACACCAAACTCGGTAGCTGTGGCCCTCGCTTTGCAGGAGTATCTTGCATGTGTCTAGGTGAGTTCCGGCCCTAAAGCCACCTGGTAACCACCCCCCAAGCGCCTTCCGCTCCCCTCTCCCCTGCCTCCCCTCTCCCCTGCCTGCAGAATGAAGAAGTGCCTCCAATTAAAACAGAAGCAGCTGGGGCTGGGGCTGGGGCTGGGGGAGGAGGAAAGGGAGGGCTCAGCCCTAGAGGGCGGCCCCTTTGGATCCCACACGGCTCCCTCCCCCCTCTGGGAGGGACCCCTGGGCCAGGGGTTGTACTTTAGCTTAGGGGTGTGTGTGTGATAACTTAATTACTTTGTGTTTGTGGGACTGTGTGTCCATGAGGGGAAAGCCAGATGTGAAAGTGTGCGTGACAGTGGGGGCATGATAGCCTGGGCATGTCTCTGAGGAATACTTTTTAAAATCTACCCAACAAATATGTATCAAGCGTCTATTATGTACCAGTGTCAGGCTGCTGGGATTCAAATGCAAGCAAAATGCACGTCTGTGAGGGGACTAGGGGACAGGAGGGGAGTCTAGGTCATTTTTACAACTGTATTTGCCTGTGATGCCAGTGAGTGTGTTTTTTTGTAACAGATAAGAGTGTGTCCCTAACTGTTCCCGTATAACGGGCACATATGATGGGGTGAGAGGATCCGTCAGCTACTGTGTGAAAGTGAGGGTGTGATAATGGTGTGTGTGTGTGTATGCATGCTCGTGAGTGTGTGTATCTGTGGGAGACATGTCTTATTTTCTAGTGTAGTTGTCTGGGAAATGGCCATAGGCGGGCCTGTGGGTGTGGAACGGGGGAGACAGGATATGCCCAATCGATAGTTCGCAGGGAAAGGGTAGAACAAGATGAGAAATATGTAAGGGGATGTGTAACATGGAGCAGTGGCAGTGGGGCCATTGGGATCTGGATTTCCAATACGGAAGTTTCTGCCTTGCTCACCTGCCTCATGGAAGGGGGGGGGGGAATGGAGGGGCAGGTGCAGCTGGTGACTTGAGGACTTAGAGACCCAGTAAAGGGCACTCCACCTCCAAGGTGTGTGGGAGGGTGTTATCTCTAGGTTAGGGAAGGAGGGAGTGAGCAGGTCAGGCTGGTTCCAGCTACACGACTCAGTGATTTCTCAGGGTTGGGGGGAGGGGGCGGTCTGGGGCCAGCCCCAGGTGCTCCTACCCAAGTCCTTACAGGAATAGGGACTGAGGATCTCTCCAACATGGAGGGACAAGTGTCCATTTATTCATCAGTGGAGGGACCACAGACGGATCGAAGACAGAGAAAGACAGACCTTTCCTGCTAGAAAACATACCTCAGCTGTCACCTGGGTTAGGAGCCAGCTCCTTACCCCAAAGCCTGCTTGAACAACGGGGTCTTAAGTCTAGGCCCTGCCCTGTAGGGGTCCCCTTCTTGGCCTCTATACAAAGGCAGCTGTTGGCCCATCACCTCTGGGCATGGAGCTAGGACCTCAGGCCTCTCTCTGACCAACTTTCCCCCAAAGGAAGCCCAGAGACCCTCAGGTCCCACCATCCAGACCCATGCCCGTGGCAGAGCAGATCTTTGATGCTAAGTCTTCTCTCAGAATGCCAGGATGGGGAAAGGGTTGGGCAGGGTGTGGGCTGAGGTTCGGGGCAGAATAGCACTCTGTGACCCTGCCATCCGTTGACAGCTCCTGAAGGGCTCCCTGGGCACCAAGTTTAGCTTCCCACCACTGGACCCAGTAGAGCACCCCAGCCTGGGACCCAGGACCACAGGTACACCCCAGCATGCCGACCCTCGGCCTCCGTCCTTGGCCCTGCCCAGCCGACAAGTGGGTCCATGCTGATCCGAGGAATTTCGGGAGGCAGAGGGTCCTAGCCAGTCCCTGGGTGTGCTGAGTGTGGTGTGGGGGAGGAAGAGGGAGCGGGGGAGTGCCAGCTTGCTGAATGGGGGGCCTGGGGGGGCCACCACCACCTCCTAGAAACCTACTCCCTGCACCCCAGGGCAGGGAGCAGAGGGGGACAGGGTGGGGTCTGGCAGGCTCTTCAGGATCGGTGGGCCAGACCTCTGGGTGTTCTGTCCCTCCAGCGCCTCAGTCAAGCTGAAAATGGGTAGGGGGAGCTTTCCGGCTGGGCCACCAACCTGTAAGCGGTCAGATCTACCCAGATTTCTGGCCTCAGTTCAGGTCCTCAGCCCTCTTGGGGCATACATTTGGGCCGCAGAGGAAGGGCGGGTGGAGACCTCCCAGCTCCGGAAACCCGGCCCCCTAGAGGGGTTCAGTCCTGGGCTGCGGCGGGGAGGGTCTTGCGGTCACCCATAGGAGCTTGGGCCGCCTCGGCTTGGACAGGTCTGGACATTTCCGCGGGCGCTCAGGGCACGTCGGAAGCTGCAGGTGCTCCCTGAGCCGCAGCCACACTGCGCTGCGAACGGAAAACCTGGCCAGTGACGACCGCCCCGCTCCCGCTGAGAAGCCCTGGCCGCGGCACCTCTGCGCACCTCTGCCGGCACCTCTACCTCCGCCGGCACCTCTACCTCCGCGCTGCGGCTGCGTCCAGTGGGCGCCGCAAGTGTCCTCCGTGTAAATGAGTTGAGCTGGAGTTGGGGTTTGAAAGGAACTGGCCAAGCTCCTCCTCCGTCAGAAAACCCCGCTGCGGGAGGCAGGGGAACGGATTCCGCCTGGGAGACCCAGCTGCTGTCGAGGAAATGTGTTCCACGCTCTGTCCTGACTGCATATGGCCCCCGCATATACACGAATGGTCCCTGGCAGACACAACCAACACCCGAGGCCTTCCAGATTCAGCGTTGGAGCAGATCCAGCACCCTCTCTCTCAGGCTCACGCTCACAGGTCCACACTCACCCTTGCACACACACACACATACACACACACACTTCTGTGTGAAATTCTGGCAGCTGCTTGCAAGGAAGGCCTCCTTCACGCCTCCACCCACAAGTACACACGGATGTTACAAACACCGCCTTCCACCCAGACTCGGGGCTCAGATAAAAACCACCTCCCTCCCTTCGGGCGCGCACTCTGCCGGCCACCTTGGGCCCACAAGCAGCCACACAGCTTCCCAACTTTTCTGGGGAGGCCAAAGGCAGGGAGGGAGGGGGCGGGAGAGCCGCAGGTGCCAGGAGTTGGGGTGGGGGTGGCTTAGGGGGAGGGACTGTATCCATATGTATGGGTTCCGCGCACAAAGAGCAGCTGCCCTAAGCTGAGCCCCGCGGGCCCAGAGTTGCTCCGAGGCGGCAGCGGCCCCGCTAATTGAATTAGACCGGCCAGGCCCTGCCACCCGCGCGCCACCCGCGTCCGCTCTGCCACACGTCCCTGGCCGCCGCAGGCGCTGGTTGGGTGCCGAGGGACGGGTTGAGGGAAGGAGGCACCGCCGCCTGAGCCCCTGCCCGAGGCGTCCTCTCCCCCCGGAAATAATCCCATTGTTCTGCGGGCTACGTGTGGCACTGGGCGGCAGGGATCCCCAACTGGACTGCGACGACGCTGTGATTAATGGGACAGCGGGGAGGGAGCGGACGCGGAGGGGGGGCGAAGCCCTCCGCCCAGCCCACCCGTCTCCCTGGTTCTCAGCTGCCTTCTCACTCCCTGGTTTGAGGGCCCCTTCCCCACTGGAGTCTGGGGTCTGGGGAAGTGAGCGCAGAACCGGGAGGCAGGCCGACGGGGCCACCGGAAATTAGACCAGTTGGATGTCTTAGTGAGGGAGGCAAGGCGGTGTGGGCGGGCACGGCTGCATGGGTGTGTAAGGGCATTGAGAGCTGTGAATCCCTCTGCACTGAATGGGGTGCTGGGGGGCGGTGTATGAATGTGGCTGAAGTGTAGAGTGTGGGGTTGTGAACTATGAAAGGGGTGTGCTCCTGCCTCTGGGGGCCATCCCAGCCCCAAGGCCAGGGAGCTGCGCTGAGCCTCTGGCACTTCCCGGGGTCCCCAGGAAGTGCTTAGCTGGGCACCTGCCTTCTCTCATAATGGATTTCCAGAAGCAGCCTCACCCAAGACCCCAGCCCCAGCCCCACCACCAGCAACTGATGGGGTGGCTCCTGATCGAGGCCTCCACCTCCCTGCCCCCACCTTTCTGGATAATGCCTTCCGAACACAGGCATCCTTTCGTCCCGCTCTTCTCCCACTCAACGTCCTCCGCACCTCCGCTGATCGGGTCTTTTGAGGTCTGGCTCATGGCGCCCTAACCACAGAAAGCTTCCCCACATATGTCTGGGAAAGAACTCCACTGCCCAAGATGGCCCTCACATCCCTGACGTAGGAAGCACGTCTGCGTGTCTGTCCCGCTCTAAACTGCAGGTGCCTGGAGGCGCACCAGAGTCCCAGCTTGTCCCCCAGCACTCATACACGCCCACGGGCGCTCTCAGTACCAGTGAGTCCTCCTTGTTGGTGAGCTCCGCCCAAGAGCTGTGGAGACCGTGGGCACACGGCCATGCTTCTGAGGTCATGGCGACGTTCACCTCCTTGCCTCCTTCACCCAGAAGCAGGACACACGGTCCTGGCCCCCAGTGGGTGTCGGGTGGGGGTGCCCTAGGGACCGAGCCATGGATTCCTAGGAGGGTGGAAGAGGACCCCCACCTCAGGGAACCGGGGGCTGCAGCAGGCTTTGGCCACCCAGTGGTCAGCGCTGATACTGAGACCCTGCCCCGGCAAGGACCTCTGGCCCTCAGGCTTCCTGCCTGATGTTGCCCTCCGCCTGCCCACTGAGCTCTGCCAAGCCACCCAGGTTATGCAGTCAAGGCAAGGTCCCCTAGAAATCCAGCGAGGGTGGGAGCGGGCCAAAGCTGGGGCTTCAAGCCCACCGGAAGGGCTCAGTGCATCTGGCAGGGACCAGGACCCTCTGGAGGAGTAACACCAAGGACAGCGGTGTGGCTGGCGTCTCCACCCACACCCCTTTGCTCTGATACTCAAGGCTCTGGAGAGGCGGTGGGGGTGGGAGCTCTGGGCCGGGCTGGGCATCCTGGTAGGTCACCCTGAGAGCGCTAGGCGCCAGCACTGCCCACCCTCTCAGGCCCAGGGCCAGGCCTCCGCGGCCCTTACTGTATTTCCCGGGACTTTTACTGCCGCGCCAAGATGAGCAGTGACATCCCCTCTCCCCTTTCATAAATATTGCATCTTTGCAATGCAATTACAGGAGACGGAGCGGCATGAGCATTTACTAAATAAGATTATGGGGTAATGCTAATGCAGTTTATGTCTGCGCTCTGACACCAGACAAACTCCCTATTAATAACCTCTCAATGAGGCGCGAGGCTCAGAAAGCAGAGCCTGGGGCTGCCCAGGGCTGTGCACTAGCTCCGCATGGTCACAGCATGGCCACTCCATGCTGGGGGGGGGGGCGGTGGGGGCTCCCGTGGCTCCCACCCTCCTCTCTGGGCCTCTCGGCTTGGAGTTCCTTCCACACTCCTTAGGAGGCAACCTTACTTACCCTCCACCCTCACGCCCAGAGTCTTACTGCCACCCCAGCTTCCTCCACTTCCCTTCTTTTTCCTGGCTTGGCACCTCACCCCTCTCTTTGGAATTCACCCTGCTGGAGAGGCCCAATCCCTCCCCACCCCCTCACGCCCTCACAAAGGACATGCAAGGCACATTCTTCTCTGGCTTAGAAACCACTCGCCATTGCCTATAGGAAAATCCAAGCCCTTTAGCCCACCATTCAAGGCCTTCAACTTGCCGCTTCATTGGTGGTACCCTCCCCCAATCCCCGGCTACCATTCACCATTTTGTATCAGTTGAGACGAATTCTCTCACACCTTTCCACTGACCGCCATCTCCTCAGTGCAATGCCCTGGCAACATCCATTTCTCTCCTATCCCAACCACACACACACACACACACACACACACACACACACACACCCTACTCCTACTGTATGTTGGGTTCTGTGCTGGGCGTGCAGCCTGCTTAAGATTCTCTCTCTCCCTCTCCCTCTGCCCCTCCCTTGCTTACACATGCACATGTTCTCTCTCTCTCTCTTTCTAAAAAAAATAAAATCAAAATCATACACATGCACGTGTTCTCTCTCTCTCTCTCTTTCTAAAAAAAATAAATAAATAAAAATCAAAAATAAATGTGTATCAGAACAGATCGACTAACTTCTCTGGCCCTTACTTTTTTTGTTTATAAAATGGGCCCAGTGGACTCTGCCTTCTACTTCAGCAAGCCATTGTCGGAATCTTCCTATCTCATTGGCTGTAGCTCTGCTTTACCATCTTTCTTACTGTATTAAAATTTGTGTAAAATGTTCGTCAGCCCTACTTGTCTGGGAGCTGTTGAAACTCAATGCTGTCGGCCCTGCTCAGTTACCCGAACCAGCCCATGAGCGCCTGGGACTAGGAGAAACCCTTCTCCCTGCCTCCTCAGTTTTCCTCCTCTTGGGGCCTCTTTAAGGTCCCGTTGAGAGGATAGGGCTAAAGCAGTAGAGACAAGTTCTGGAAAAATAGAGCATCAGTGCCGCAGGAAAATGTAGGCAGGATTTCAAGGTCAAGGGAGCCAGTCCCCTGCCTCAGGCCCCGGTGCTGGCTGGTCATTAATGCAGCCCTGGGTTCTTTTTGGCCTTCAAATAAAAAGATATTTCATGCCCAAGGGCCTCAGTAATGAGGAACCAGGGAGGGGCTGGGTAGCCTGCAGTTTCAGCAAAACCTTCCCCACCTCAGAGGCCTCCCCCTCCTTCCTCCCTCCTCCTCTGTCTCTCTGAAGTCAGCGAAACCTTTCAGCAGCTTCGGGAAGAAGAAGGTTCCTTTGCCTTTGGAGCAGGGAGAGGGATGAAGGGTACCGGCACGGCCTAAAGAGGCCTCCTGGAGCCTCGCTCCTCTGCCCCCACCTCTCTACCAAGGACAAACCATCTTTACCTAGAGATGCCAACCTGTGGGGAAAGGCTGGGGCCCAGGGCCTGGAGGATGGGAGCGGGGCAGTGCCTTACCATACTTTCCAGTCCCTCACCCCTGAGAACCGGGGCTAGCGCATACTTACCACTAACTCTAACCTGCCATTCCTGCCCTGGGCTACAAATGACTTTGCTGAGTGCTGCAAACCTGTCTGAATCTGTCTGGGGCATTTTGGACTTACCGCAACATCCCTTTGCTTATTTACGAAGCATTAGGCTTGACTCTTTTTTTCTGTTTTCCCTTTCTCTCTTACCTGTCCTGTCCAGTCTCCCTGCTGAGTGTTTTCTTAGTGCTCTTGGTCTGGGAAACTTCCTAACCAGCCCCTTTACCCAACTCGCAGGTTGTATGCGCACAAACGCACATGCAAACTGAGAGGTGCGTGCAGACCTTTACTCTCAAAAACACACGAACAAAGTCCTGAGCGTAACATTAACCCCCCTCCCCCATGAAGTCCCAGATCCACCTGTGCTGACAGACATGCACCTGCGCTGTCCCCACTGAAATGCCGTCTCCCACTGTCTCCCATGCAGAGAAGTATACAGCCACATAGGTTAGCATGTTCATGCAAACACAAATACTCCACCAATCAACATGCCAAGCACAGTTTCTGAAGTTGGTGCTGCCATTGAATCTTCCAGAGTTTGCCGGGGATCAAACTCTGGAAGATTTGATATCTATTTCATTCTTTGTTTTAAGTTTATTTTTGAGAGAGAGAGAGAGAGAGCTCGAGTGAGCGAGGGGCAGAGAGAGAGAGAGAGAGAGAGAGAGAGAGAGAGAAAGAATCCCACGCAGGCTCCCAACTGTCAGTGCAGAGCCCAAAGTGGGACTCAAGCTCACCCGATAAGGGGCTCGGACTCACAAACCATGAGATCATGACCTGAGCCGAAGGTGGATGCTTAACCAACTGGGCCACCCAGGCGCCCAGGAAGTGCCTTCTTTTATCCTGGGTGGGAACTCAGTATATTTAGGATAATATATACCCAAGGGTATCTGGGGCTTGTAGAATTGTATGGCGGTATTGGTAAAAACCACTCCCCACAAGGTACCTGAGCTATGAGTCATTCCGGAGGACCTGAAAAAGTAGGAGGAGCACACATCTGAACAGAGGGATGTGGTCTACTCATTGGAATCCGAACCTGTCCATCATGTGCACTCTGTAAATTAGGGGCGGATCCTGAGACAGGAAGTAGGAAGGAGCCCGGTGGGCGGGCTCCACAGGGCGTGGACTTTGAAACAGGAAAGGAAGGAGCTATCTGGGCCTCTCTCAGGGAGTGGCCCTCAGTTCCAAGAAGCACAAGGTAAAGCTAGCACTTATCTTGGGGGTGACTACTTAGGCCCTGCTGAAGCCAGGCCTCACCGTGGCCAGGAAAAGTAGTGGCGCTGTACCAAAAGGGTTTGTTTCCACCTCAGCGTACGTGAAGAAGGCCACTCGTGGCAAAGACAAATGGACTAGGGTAAAAGGTGGGGGCTTCAGGAGGCTGGGGAGGAGGGAAGTATAATGGAAAGACCAAAGACACTGATGTTGGAACAGGATTCAAATTGTCCCCGTGCTCCGCTAGCCGTGTGGTTTGGGGCAACATGTTTAGCCTCTCTGATCCTCGGTTTACTCCTCTATAAAATGAAGATACGCCACCTACTTTGTTTGATTGTGGTGAAGAATAAAAGAGATGAAAATACCTAAAAGTGCTCAGCCCAATGGCTGGCACAGGGCAGGATCCAATGGATGGGGGCTGTATGTGAGAAGAAAGTAACTAGAAGGCCAATGTAAGAAAGACTGAAACGCAGGACCAGAAGGTTTAGGGCCTTCCTTTCCCGAAGGGGATTTGGGCTGCTGGGGCCAAGGCAGGACCCAGAAAAAGAAGGGTGGCTTCAAGTTGAAGTGCCTGTACCTGGTCAAGTGAGCAGAGCACAGTGGTTAATAATCCAATGCCAGACGGCCCGAGTTCAAGTTCTTCTAGCTATAAGACCTACAGCCAATTTCTTTATGGCTTGATTTCTTTATAAAACGAGCATCGTAATAATAACAGGATCTAGCAGGGTGCCTGAGTGGCTCAGGTGGTTAAGCGTCTGACTCTCGATTTCTGTTCGGGTCACATCTCAGTTTTGTGAGATCGAGCCCCACATGGGGCTCTGCACTGACAGTGAGAAGCCTCGCTTGGGATTCTCTCCCTCCCTCCCTCTCTGCCCCTCCCTCTGTTCACCTATGCGTGTGTGCCTGCTCTCTCTCAAAACAAATAAATAAACGCTTAAAATAATAACAACAATAACAATAACACCTATCTTGTGAACTTGATCTGAGAAGTAAATGAGTTATTATTTGTAAAGTGCTTAGAATAGTACCTGACACAGAATAAATGCCCTACGAATGTATGCTCAGTCAATAGAAACAAACCAGGCTCACATGCTGACGGGGAACCTGGTCCCGGGGACTCGGTGGGGCAGGCCACACACCAGAGGCAGCCTGCCTCTTTGGCTGCATGATCAGGGATCTTCAGAACCCTGTGCTTTCGAACTCCTGGTTTTGTCCTCCCGTGGCTGTGGTTTGTTTACTTTAGGAGCAGGTTACCCTTTTAAGTTTTCAAGGCGCTTGAGGGTTTGTTAAGGGAAGAGTAGACATTTCTTTATATGTTGCGGGTGGTGCTGTAAATTAATCCCGTCCTCCTCGAGTGATGGAACAAAAGCCATGATACTGTTCATATCCTTTGATCAGATAATCCGACTTTTGGGACCATATCCCAGGGAAATAAAAAAAGCAATTTGTACAAAGATGTTCATAGGAGCACCATTCATAACAGCTCAACCTTGGAAGCAGCCCAAACACCCAACACTAGGGTAACGGTTAAGCCAGCTAGAAAGCTGCTTCACAAAGGAATAGCACACGGCCATTAAACTGCTAACGAGGGCGCAGGTAAGGAGTGGGACTTGCCGTATTCCCAGGGGAAGATGCCAAACAGTGTGTAAATGTCAGAACTCCCTAAGAAAATGTACAGGCTCAATGTCCTACTAATCAAAAATCAAAGCAGACATTTTCTTAGATTAAAAGAAAAAAAGATTCCGACATTCACACGAAAGAGTAAATAGGTGGACATATCAAACGTTTCTTTTTTTTGTTATTTTTTAGTGTTTCTTTATTTTTGAGAGACAGAGACAGGGAGTGAGCGGGGGAGGGGCAGAGAGAAGAGGGAGACACAGACTCTGAAGCAGCCTCCAGACTCTGAGCTGTCGGCACAGAGCCTGATGCGGGGCTCGAACCCATGAACCGTGAGATCATGACCTGAGTCGAAGTCAGACGCTCAACCCACTGAGCCAGCTCCCTGGGTGCCCCATGAATACCTTCTGATCTGACTCCTGAACCTGGCCCTGCTGAACTTCCCTGCCTCCAAACCAGACTGAGACACCTCCTACCAGCTCCCTAGAGGCCAGACTGCCTGGGTTCCAATTTCAGTTCTCCACTTAAAAACTGGGCGATCTTGGACCAGTAGCTTAACCTTTCTAGATCTCAGTTTTCTTATCTGGAAGGTGGAATAAGAGTAGTACTTATATAGAGAATTATTGCCATGATTTAATCAGTCAACTTACGGAAACCCAGAGAACAGTGTCTGGCCTAGAGTAACATCTCAGTAACAGTTGGTCATTCTTTGGGTTGGGTTTGGGGGAACTCTAAAGGGAGGAGGAAGAAAACTTTAATTTCTCTGATGCTTATGTCTTCCAGGTCTCTGGTTGGTTTTGAAGCCTAGGGCACCTGGCTTTCTCCTTCATCTCAACTGACGAAGCAAGAGAGTCTTAGCCAAGAGGGGGCCCTCGGTGCAGACCAAGAATCCAGTGCTGACACACAGGGCTCAGCTGCCTCAGATCCTTCCAGCCTGCGTGCCCTCCCTACCCCAGCCGGGGAGTTTAGCCCTGCCCTGCCCTCAGGGACTAAGACCAAGTCAAGTCTCTGTCATGGATTTGGGGAAAATGGGCTTTGTGCTTAGGGGATAAAGAAGGGCCAGGTTCTGAGCGCTTGGCTGCAGGCGATGTCTCACTGACCTGAGACAACTCCCCCAGCCGAGGACTAACCCCCAGGCCGGCTCTGACCTCCTTTTGCTCAGCTTCCTCCAGAGATCACTCTCTCCAACTGAAGACTGGAGCTCCCGCCGGAAGTTTCCAGGCTTGCAGGAAAATGGGGGTGCTTTTCTTGAACTGTCTCTGTGTATTTGTCTTGCTAAGTCAGGCCCAGATGGGGTGATAGGGCTGAGAGGTGGAGTGGGTCTATTTTCTGTCATCTTTCCCTATATGTCCCTCACACACAAACCTGGGAGTGTCCTCATCTTGTGGTGAAAATTTTGTTCATTGCTCTGTTTGACTACACTTGATCTTAGCCAAAAGGCTAAGCAATGTTTATTGCTCTGTTTTCTTGTTATCGTCACTTTTGTTGTAATTAGCCAAGGTAAGACTTCCCAGAATCGACTTAGTGGCCACTTAGTGGCCCCTAGGAGGAGCAAAGGAAGTGACTACTGGGTCTGTACAGGATAGAGAGACATGAGGGCAGGGATCTGTGAGAGCCAGGTTGAAAAACACTTTGTTCTTCTAGGGACTAGACCAGGTGAACCTTTAGTAGCCAAGGTGGCTACAGAATGAAGTGAGTGTCAGCCCTAGGGAAGGGGGGTTGCCCAAAGGGTCAACTGCAAAGAGTAAACAAGGAGGAGGCCTGGAAAGGGCTGAGGATCCTTCCTGACTCCCCAGTGAGACCAGCCCCACGTATGTGCTCAGAGTTTTGAACCCACACAGAGTCCGGAGGTTGACTCCCAAGAAACCTTCCTGCCTTCATCTAGCCATGCGTGTATTCACTTATCTATCCATGTAGCCCACTTCGCTGAGCTTTGTTCTAAGCCAGGCACCGTGCCTGCTATGTGAGAGCTAGGCAGGCCCCTTGGGAAAGGGGTTGGGGGGCCTGGGGGGCAGGCGCAGCAAGTCCCTTACTTCTGTCAAAGCCAGAACCAACCACTTCTCAACCTTTCTGGGATTCCAGTGACTCTGTAGTTTGTCTGTGTTTGTTGGTTTTGTTTGTTTTTTGTTTCTGCTCACCCCTGTTTGCCTGTAGTTCCTGGTGATTAGAAAAACAAGCAGGGCAAAGCCTTAAACAGGAGAAAGGGGACCTGTGCCTGTTTCAGAGCCCAGGAGCGGAAGAGGCCTGGAGAGGTGCCAGCAGAGAAGCGTCCTGGGAGGGAGAACCCGAAGTCCGAGCCTTCTTCCCCATCCCACCCTCCCCAGTGTCCCCCACCCCACCTCCTTCCAGATCCCCGGTTCCTCTCTCTGCACCCCTTTAAACATCCCCCGGCATCGCACAGTTTCTCACGTCCCCTCTCCCTCCCCCTCTGGAGTCTGGCTTTGAGCCTTGGGTGCTGGAGGACTTGGGCTGGGCCTGAGCACCCCCCCCCCCCATGATCATTCGTCCTGGGATGAGCCCTGGCCTCCAGGGGTCAAAGGTGGCAGCTTTATTTACTCCCAGTCAAGCTCTCACTGCTCGGGCGCTTTCATCATTTTGTTATAATGGAAACAGCCCGATGGCCACAGGCGCCTTGGGAGACCGTCAGCCACCTCCCTTCTCCCCCCAGCCTCCAGACACACAGACACTTGTATCCCTCCAATAAGGGCTCGGATTTCTCAGCAAAGGTACAGCTTTGCTCTTACGACAGTTTTCAGCTGTCGGCGTGATCACATTCCTCTGTCTGTTTAGAGCCGGTGCCAGAGAGGCCGGGGGGCTGGCCCGCGTGTGAGAGTGGGCATGCGTGTGCGAAATGGGTACGGTGCGCGAGTCTGAGAGTGCGTGGCGTGAGTGTGTGTGTGTGTGTGAGAACTTGCACGAGTGTGTGGACGCGTGAGGTTCTGGGTGTATTTGTGTACGTGTGTGTGTGTGTGTGTGTGTGTGTGTGTGTGTGACAGTCACGTAGGTAAGCCTAACGGGACTGCGCATATGTGCGTGAGAGCCCGGGCATGTCCGTGCTGTGCGTGTGCATACTCGTAGCAGAACCTTATTCACATAAGCCGGCCCGTGTGCATCTCCACGTGCAAATATCGTTTAAGGATGTGTCTGCACAACATGGATAGATCTCAGGACTATAATGCTGGGCAACAGAAGACAGACAAAGAAGGTAACATACTCTGTGATTCCATTCATATAAAGTGTAAAAACAGGAAAATCCATGTTTGGTGTAAGAGGTCGGAACAGAGTATTGTGCCTGGAAAGGGGGCCCGAGGGCATTCCTGGGTACTAATGATATTGTACTTTTTTAAAATTCATTTTAAAAAAAATATTTTTTAACGTTTATTTATTTTTGAGACAGAGAGAGACAGAGCATGAATGGGGGAGGGGCAGAGAGAGAGGGAGACACAGAATCCGAAACAGGCTCCAGGCTCTGAGCGGTCGGCACAGAGCCCGACGCGGGGCTCGAACTCACGGACCGCGAGATCATGACCTGAGCCGAAGTCGGACGCTTAACCGACTGAGCCACCCAGGTGCCCCTTTAAATTCGTCTTTGAGAGAGACAGAGATAGCGTGAGTGGGGGAGAGGCAGAGAGAGGGAGAGAGAGAGAGAATCCCAAGCCGGCTCCACACTATCAGCCCAGAGTCCGACGCTGGGCTCGAGCTCACGAAACCACGAGATCATGACCTGAGCCGAAACCAAGAATGGGATGCTTAGCCGACTGAGCCACCCAGGTGCCCCAATAATATTCTACTTTTTGATCGGGATGCTGTTTACATGTATACATGTATGTGTCCGCTTTGTGGAAATTCACTGACCCCTATACTCATATATAATGAGAAATCATAAAGTACATATATAATTTTACTGGCTGAATATGTTATAATTCAGTGAAACATTGGTCCAAGAATATCTAACCTGAAGACCGTCCCCTGCACACCCCCCTGCGTCCCTCCCACATGCCTGCGTTGCTCACCTTCTCCAACTGGCCCCTCGGCCTGCTTTCCCTCCTCAACCCCCCCCCCCCCCCAACACTGGCACACACACTGTCTGCGTGTGTAAGAGGCCTATGTCTCTGGGTTGCTGAGATGCCTGCTCGGATCCCAGCTCACCTCTGGGCTTCTCCCCACAGCCCTCCTTTTCACTCCCATCTCACCTCTTGGTCTCTCCCCGAACTCAGTGACTCCCTTGGAAGGCAGTGTCCCTGAAGGCAGAGCGAAGATGACGGAAGATTTGGCTTCACCCTCCGGGAGCCCCCAAGCTGACGTTCTGGGTCTGGACAGCCTCCAGCATGCACACCAGTGTGGAAGGTCGGTCTGGACAGCCTCCAGCATGCACACCAGTGTGGAAGGTCAGCCACGCTCCTGCAGGACAAACGACACATGGGAGGGAGTGGGTGACCGCAAGGCGTTAGTTAAGGACGGCCTTTTATGAAGGAAAAACCTTGAAGGTCTCTCTCTGAAGACCCCAAAGGTGAGCCTTGGCTGCACTATTTAAGCTCCCAGAATCTGGCTCATTAATCTGTAAAGGGAGAGAAAGCACTCTGGTTTCCAGCACCGTCCCTGTGATTATCTGTGCCTGAGTGTCTCTTTGTGTACAGGACTGTGTGCACGTGCCCGCAGGTGAGGCGTGTGACTGTGGGTATGCTTGTGCCTGTGTCACCAGATGGGGTCCTGTATGATTTCATAGGGAGTGTGCTCCTGTTCCATGCAGGAGGCAGGATAAGCATATCGCATTCCAAATCACTTTGCCCCGTGATTCTCACAAACACGTCCCTGCCACATGTCTCAATTTGGGGTTCAGAACTTCTGATAGAAATCAGAGCCGGGACATAGGGTCTACACTGGGAAGGGGGTTATGGCTCCAGAGAAGAGGGGGAGCCTGGCTCGACTCTCTCATCTTTCTCCAGGTTGGGTTTATTCACTCCCTCCCAAGCTGGCGCCTGGCATGGCACCCTGAGAAACCTGGCCCTGTCAGCCCCGTCCCTGGCCCAGGGCCCTCCCCCAAGTCAGAGCTCCTCCCACCCTCTCCCAAACCTGCTCAACCCGCCTGGCAGGCCAGCGTCTCCCAGAGGTGCCTCTGGTGCCCCCTGGGCGGTGGGGGGGGGGGGGGCAACAGGCATCCCACCATCATCAGGAGAGCCAGCAAGAGTAGCAGCAATGGGGTAGGTGGGAGGGTAGGCTGACCCCTTCGGGAGGGGTTGGGGAAATTAGGCTGCCAGAAATTGCCTCGATCCTTCTCCTGACCTGAGCTTGCTGCGCCCCCTCCCCCATGGTCCCTGGTCCCTCTTTCCTGCCGGCCAGAATATTCCCGCTCTTCACCACCCACCTTCAAGGGCTCGGTCCTCCCTCCTGGCTCAGCTAACATCCAATCTGAATGACCCCGGGGGGCAAATGGGGCATTGGCCTGGAATGTCCTAGAAGCACAGGAAGCATGAGAGCTAGATGTGAGTCATCCCATCCCTCTCCAGGGCCCCCTTGAGGACAGGCCTGGGCTCTGGATCTCAGGATCAGCAAGCACCCTAGATCCCTGCAGTAGGTGTGTACAAACAGACCGGAAGGGGAGACCTACCCAGCCATCCCCCCTTCCTTGATGGAAGACAGGCTGAGACAGTGGCTCTTCTTTTAAGAGGCTCTTCTTTTAAAGAACAATTTGTTGAACACTTACTATGTGCCAGGGGCTGTTCAAAGGGTTTTATAGAACTCAGCTCATTTTAACCTTCGTAGCAATCCTATAGAGCAGCTACATTCCTTATCCCCCTTTTAAAGATAGGAAGACTGAGGCACGGAGAGGTCCCATAACTTGGTCAAGATCGTATCTCCAGTAAACAGAGGATTTAAGATTCAAACTCAGGCAACAGGGCTGCTAAGCCTGTGCTGTTAACCATCCCCTTATAACATTTGCATAATTACCCTTAAGTATATATACACCTCCTCATACTTAGGCCGTTTCACATACATAATTGTGCATAGAAACATATCATTACCCAGACGCTAATCACACCTAACATCTATACAGCAATTTATTTACAAATCGCTTTTACACCTAGATACAATGCCCACTGAAAGAGGGATTGTTGCCCTCTTAACCGTTAACAGACGTCAATTAAGGCTGCCACTTACTGACTCAACTTACCACTAACTGGCTCAGTTATTTGGCTGGAAGCGGTTTATCCTCTCTTTCTTTCTTTCTTTTTTTTTTTTTTAAATTTTTTTAAGGTTTATTTATTTTTGGGACAGAGAGAGACAGAGCATGAACAGGGGAGGGGCAGAGAGAGAGGGAGACACAGAATCGGAAGCAGGCTCCAGGCTCTGAGCCATCAGCCCAGAGCCCGACGCGGGGCTCGAACTCCCGGACCGCGAGATCGTGACCTGCGCTGAAGTCGGACGCTTAACCCACTGCGCCACCCAGGCGCCCCTCTTTTTTTTTTAAACGGAAGTAAAATAGGCTCAGTAGGAAAATTAAAACAGGGCAACGGGAATAACGTGAAAAGTAGAAGCTCCCCCCCCCCTTTTCCTCCCGTTATTTCTGTTTCCAGAGGTAACTAACTGCTGCTGACAGTTTCTTTGTAACCCTTCTGGAAATGGTCAGTGCACGTGTAAGTCAATAGTATTAGGGATTCTATTTGGCTCCAAATCCTTGCAACGTCTCACTTGCGAAGAAGCCCTGATTCTCCTCCTTTTACAGATGGAACTTAAAAGCAGGTGGCTCTCCGAAGTCACTCAGGTGTTGAGTGGAGAAGTTTGCTGCCCATCCAAGTTTTCCTGGTCTGGAACCTGGTCCAGGTCTGGTGTCGTCACTGGTTCCTGGTTCCTGGTCTGGTGTCGTCATCGTCATCTTCTTTTCTCCTCCTCCTCCTCCTCCTCCTCCTCCTCCTCCTCCTCCTCCTCCTCCTCTTCCTCCTCCTTCTTTCTTCTTCTTCTCCTTCTCCTCCTCCTCCTTCCTCCTTTTCTTTTTTTTTTTTTTTTTAGTGTTTATTTATTTTTGAGAAAGAGAGAGTGTGCATGCAGGCGAAAGGCAGAGAAAGAGGGGGCCAGAGGATCCAAAGTAGGCTCTGGGCTGACAGCAGACAGCCCAACGTGGGGCTTGATCTCATGAATGACACTTTTGTGACCTGAGCCAAAGTCAGATGTTTATCCGACTGAGGCACCCAGACGCCCTGGAACCTGTGTCTTCTACACCCTCTGCCCCAGGGTTCCTTGTCTCCTCCATCTCACCCTGGCACCGCGATGGGCCAGCTGAGGTGAGAGCCCCCTCATTCCCATGGGCAGGCCGGGACTCCGCTGCTCTGTGCTTTTAGGGCAGGGTGGCCCCCTCTGACGACTCAATCTAGGGGAGAACTTGCTGATGGGAAGGGCAAGGAGCAGGCCCAGGAACTTGACTGAGATGACCGTGGGGTCCACATCCGCGGAGGGGCCCATCCCAGGATGCCCTCTGGGGTCCGTATTGGGTTTCGCTGAGGCCTTGAGGGTTACAGAGAACTACAGGCCTCAGTGTCTGCAGGACCTCCCAGACAGGGGCACAGGATCGGGGAGGAAAGTGGTCCTGGGCTCCCAGGGAGGAGAGGGACATTTAGATGAGAACTCCAGCCCTCCAGAGGGAAGAGGCCGAGCAGGAGCAAAGACAGTACTGTTGCTCCTGGCTGTGAGGAGAGGCTCTGGAAGGCCCTGCCCCCTGGGTAAGCTTTCAGAACGACTCCCAGACCCGTCCTCAAGTCCTCTTTTGTACAGAGCCTTCAGGTTGGGGCCTTAGGAGATGTGAGTTGCCAAGGTCCAGCCATAGCCGCTGAGGCCTCGGAGGAGACTCTCCCAAGGGACTGGGTGCAGGGGGCATCTGACCCTGGCCGCCTGGGCTGTCCCTGCCTGGGCCTGCATGCCTCAGGCCTGCATCCCGGTTCTCACACTCCCTATCCTCACACGGAGTGTAGACAATGGGCCAGGCTGGCACCTACCCCTTCCCAGTCCTCGTGGGACGCTCTTTGGGACAGAATCCTCAGTGAGGTGCTCCTTCCTATCTGTCCAAGACGGAGCTTATATCAGGGATCCCTGAGGCCAGTACTCGGAAGGGAGAGCAGTCTCGACGAGGCTTATGAAAGCCCGAGGAGAGGCTGAAGGTGGACCCACCTCTCTGCAATTTCTGGGCCAGACTGACTCCAAGGAACCAGGTAAGCCTGCCCGAGGGCTCAACCCTCTCCCTCGGCACATGGCAGAGGTCCCCAGGTCCCTGTTACCCCCAGGAATCATGTCCACATGCCTTAACGTGGACTTATTACTCGTGAAGTCCCACAGCTCTGATGTGTACCAGGTGGACATTTGTGGGACAGCCCGCTTCTATCTGTTGATAGTGACAGTGCTGGACTGGGGGTCTGAGGACATGGGTCTGTTCCCAGCTTGCCTTCCAACTGACTTAAGTGCCTGGGACAAGTCACTTCCCCACTCAGCCTCAGTTTGCCCATCTGTGAAATGTGAGAGCTGGACCGAGTTTGGAATCGTGGAAATCCGGGAATGAGCTGGTGTGAGTGGGGTTGGCAGGGGGAGTTCTGCTCGTCGAACTGAGGAGGCTCTCTGTCTAGGGAGCTGGGGAGCACTGTGGAAGGTGGGGACCCCTAAAAGGATATTACCGGTCATGAGGAAAGAATGTACGTGTGTGTGCCATCAGTGTGTTTATAAGCGTGCTTGTGATGTGCATATATGTACACCAGAGCATGAGTACATGTGTAGGCGAGCATGTGTTCGCGTGTACGTGTGTGTGTGTGTGTGTGTAGCAGCTAATTGATCCCTCCCTCCCAGCTGGGGTGGGGGAAGGGGCCAAGAAGGCACTCACTCATTAGGAGGCAGCTAATGGGCCCAAATGGCCATGTCAGCAAAGGCTGAGCTCAGATGAGCTTCCTCCCGGAGGGGGGCAGGGGAGAGATGTGAAATAGGAAAGAGCGGGGAGAAGAAAGCAAAGAAGAGGGAGAGAAAGAAGGGGAAAGGATGAAGCTTGCTTTCCCAGGGGGAACTGAAATGTTTGCCAGGGGCCTCACTTTGGCCCCATCAATAAATACTCCCACCCGCTTGGAGAAAACGCTCCAGTACCCGAGAAGGGGAGGGGGAGAAACGGGATAGGGGACGGTGGAGGAAAGCGCGCCTATGTTCCTGTGCCTCAGGCACAGTATGTTCACGGACCCGCCTATGCCTATCATGCACGCCTATCCATGCACGCAGGAGCCACGTGCTCACCCAGGGACACACCCCTCGGGCACAAACTGAGCACACAAAAGGGCAGGTGCATGCGTGCATGAGGGTGTATATGCGCATTCACCCCAGGATGCTGGCTCTGTGTTAGGTGTGAGGGAGATCAAAGTGAAGAGGACAGGTCCCTGCCCCCTGGAGGCTGACATTTCAGTGGGGGTCCATGCTAATGAAACAGACCATTCATGTGGTTTGACACAGGCACACGTAGGTGGACTTCTCAGGACCCCGGGGGGATCACCTGCCATTCCTTTGCCTGGGGCCATTTTCATACTGAGGGGTGGGAAAGGGGGAACCAAGGCCAAAGTCAGTACCTCAGTCAGCTAAGCCCCAGGAGGATGTGACCCTCGTGTCACATCCATTTCCCCCACACCCTTCCTTCACCACACCAGCCCTGTTGCCATTGCTTACAAAATCTCTCACTTTCAAATTGTGAAAACACTAGCTGCATGCATTGATAATAGCAAATCAGATTCATAGTCTGGATACCTGGCCGGGGAATTCTCTAAACTTGACTTTACAAGAGGATTATTTCTATCTTGCACCATTTACAAACTAGATTCCAGAGGAAATAAAAATCTGATTCTAAAAATGTTAGAAGACAATATGAGCTAAAATGGAATAATTTCACATTAGAGAAGGCTGTTTAAAATAAGACACAGGGGCGCCTCGGTGGCTCAGTCAGTTAAGCGTCAGACTTTGGCTCAGGTCACGATCTCGCGGTTCATGGGTTCAAGCCCCATGTCGGGCTCTGTGCTAACAGCTGAGAGCCTGGAGCCTGCTTCAGGTTCTGTGCCTCCGTCTCTCTCTCTGCAGCCTCCCTTGCTCGCCCTCTGTCTCTCTCTGTCTCTCTCAAAAATAAATAAACATTAAAGAAAATTTAAAATAAGACACAAACTATAACAGCCATCAAGAAAAGCATTGAAAAATATTCATCTAAATTTAAAACTGCTTTCTGATAAAAGATTGAAAATGACATAGAGAGAAAAGCAACCAAAGCATAACAAATACTAATATGCAGAATAACGAATTCTAATACACCAATAGGAAAAAGATTTTAAAAACCTACTTGAAAAATGGGCAAAGTATATGAACAGGCAGTTCATACAAGAAATACAAAATATCCAATAAACTTAATAAAATATGTTCAACATTAGAGCGATGCAATCATAATTAGGAAGATGTAAATTAGAACAAAGATAAGATTTATTTCTGCTTGATCCATTAGATTAGCAAAATTCAGAAGACTGCTATTATCCAATACTGGAGAGAGTATATGTAAAGTGGGTTGTCTCATCAGCAACTGGAAGCACCATAAATTGCTCCAGTCCAGTCTTTTGGGAAGGTACTTTGGCAGTTTCTATTAAAATTAACAAGGCCCATCTTTGTCTTAGCGGCTCTATTTCTAGATATCCATTATCCTAACGAAATACTCATGTCTGTCCACAGAACCACATACCAGGGAGTTCACTGAGCATTTTTAATAACAATGAAAAGCTGGAACTAACCTACCAGTCCACTGGTGGGGCAATGGCTAAACTAAATAACAGTGGCAACTTGTGCTATGGAATGCTTAGTATGTCGCAGTTAAAACTAATGAGGCAGATCTATAGGTATTGAGTCAGGACATCTCTGTGCCATATTTTTTTCCAAACCATATTTAAAAAAAAATAGAAACCTAGCTTATTTTTAGTGTTTATTTATGTGTGTGTACGTGTGTGTGTGTGTGTGTGTGTGAGAGAGAGAGAGAGAGAGAGAGACAGAGACAGAGACAGAGAGAGAGACAAGCATGACCAAGGGAGGGGCAGAGAGAAAGGGAGACACAGGCTCCAGGCTCTGAGCTGTCAGCACAGAGTCTGACATGGGTTTGAACCCACGAACGGCGAGATCATGACCTGAGCCGAAGTTGGACGTTTAACTGACTGAGCCACCCGGGCGCCACCCCCTCCAAGCCATATTTTTAACTAGAAAAAACTCAAATTGCAGAAAAATAATGTGTACACAAAGCTAAAAACACACCCCCAAAAAATCTGTATGTTTTCTCATGTATAATATTTACATATACATGTAAACTCATAGGAAATTGTCTAGAAGGATACCTAGTAAGCTGACCACAGTAGTGATCTCCGGGGAGGGTTCTGGAATCTGAAAGGGTGCTTCATAGTTATTTCTTACAACAGGAATGCATCCAGGCCGCCTGGCTGGCTCAGTCACTAGAGCGTGCAACTCTTGATCTCGGGGTCTTGAGTTTGAGCCCCACGTTGGGTATAGAGCTTATTTAATAAAAAAATACATAATAAATGGACAAAAGAATGCGTCCATGGCTTACTTTTGAAATTTAAAATAAAAAGCTCACTGAAGGTATTTTGAATGACTTCCTGAATGAAGGGGGCAGCAGTGAGACCCGACATACACACAGGAGGAGGCACCAAGAGTTATTATCCATTGAATGAAGAGTGGAGATCCTCTCTGGAAGCCATGATGCTTTGGCAGATGTCACAAGGATTCGCCTTCCGTTCCACTCCTGGGATGTTAACATTGGGGAGCTATCCAGACTGACTGGCTAGAGCCCCTCATTTTACAGAGGTGAGAGAGATGGCCGGGGCCCTAGCCGTAGCTGCAGAAAGATCACAAAAGGTTAATGGAAGGCAGAGGGTGGCAATTTGACCGTACACCTGTTTGACTCGTCATTTGTTGTCTCGGAGACAGATCCAGGCCCGGGGGCTCCTGGATGTCGCCACAGGCGCTGCCTTCTGTCCCAGCGATTCAAAACAAATATTGAGTGATGATTGGTGCTAACAGTCACTCCCAGCAGCCCTCTGCAGTTGATAGGATCTTGCCTTGCACATGTCCTCATTTGTTCTCGTCATGGCTCTGAAAGGTAGCCCCTGTTGCTATCCCCATGTCACAGATGAGGAAACTGAGGCTCAAAGAAGTTAAAGACTTGGCCGGGCTCACTCAGACCCCGAGAGGCAGCGCAAGACTCATCCTCATTCATTTCGCATCTTTACCCTTTGTTCTTCCGGCTGCAGCAAAATTCCTTCTGGGATTACCATCTTCTTCCCACCTCGGTTTTTCTGGGCACGAGCCTCGGCCCCGGCCTGACATTTGCTCTGGGAAGAATCCAGTTCTGAGGCTGAGCTCAGGCAAAGGACCTCACTGCGGCCTCGGGATGGTGATGAAGACCACGACGAGAGGCAAGACTGTGCAGTGACCTAATCACGAGGGCAAGCCCTTGGCACCAGATGCACCAGGGCTCTCTAGCTTAGTGAGCTTGAGCACATGCCTCACCATTTTTGCCTCTGTTTCTTCATCCACAAAGTAGCAATAATATGAGAATCTCGCTTGAGGGTGTGGCGAACATACACTGAGATAATACACAGAAAGGCCTTGGTTTGGGCCCCAGCATTTTATTAGCTCTCACCAATACGCTGAAGGCGCTGATGGCACACATTTAGGGTGGGATGGCCCTTCCGCCCAGGGAAGCACGACTTAATCTCGGGTTTAGTGCACACTTGCACTACAGAAGGAGCTACGTCAGAGAAGAGTGTGACAGCAGCCTGGGAACTCCGGAGGAGCACCTGAGGCCGGGAGAGGATGAGCCGGCCTCCAGCTGCCAACAGGGAGAAATAACCCCCCAAACAGGAAAACAAGTCCCGTGTCTTTAGAGTGGATGGTCTGAGAGGCAGTCAGAACTCATTGTCGGGGGAGGGCGAGGGGAAGGGCCGTGGTCAAGGGCAGGACGGGGCCAGTATGCCAAGCAAAGATGCCAGGAGGATGGCCGGGGACAGGTTTTAGGGGTACTTAGGATCCACAGTGAGAGTCGGCCAGATAGGATCCACAAGCCAGGGTGGGTCTGGATTTCCCTTCCTCGGGGCTTTTGTGTCTAGAGGGATAAAGTAGAGGGCCGAGGGACTCAGAAGGCTGAATACCCAAAGCAGTCTCCAAGTCTTCTTGGCAACGGCTGATAGGGGACATCCAGAGTCATCCAAGGTCAAGGAGAGGGGCTCTCTGAGACGGTTCCATAACATTTTTCCAGGCTGCTTCCTGTTGCCTCTCCCCAACTCTTGTCCCACGGGAGCCTAAGGCCAAACAGTTACCAGACTGTGGGGGCAGCCAGTGTGGAAGGAAGCGGCCTAGCCCAGCTGAGGTGTGGGACGCTCTCGTTCGCCAACTGCCCGTCCAGGGGCCGCTCTCGAGCTTCCTCCCCCTCCCCCTCGCTCCACATCCACCTGATCATGAAACCCTCCCGAGGATTTCTAACGTCTCCCTTCCTTCTCCCTGCTTTCCCTGCCCAGGCCACCACCTTCCGCCTGGACAGAGGCAATGGCCTCCTCGCTGCTGTCCCACCCTCCCATCCACCGCTCGCTCGTGGCCACAAGAATAATCCTCCTAAATTGTCTATCTGAACAAACTACGCCTCTGATAAAATCAAAAACAACAACAATACCCTTCAGTGCTTCCTCATTGCCCTGGAGGCCAAGGTCAAGTTCAAGGTCCTTATCAGGGTTGGCGAGGTCCCTGCTCTCCTCTGTGGTGTCATCGCTTATCATTCACCGTCTCATAATTTATGCTCTGGCTGGATGGGACCGCGGGCTCTCACCTCAGGACCACTGAACTAGAATCTGCGTTGGAACCAGCTCCCTAGGTGATTCTCACGCACATCAAAGTCTGAGAAGACAGCTCTAGGCTCGTGTGTCCCAAATTCTCTGATAATTAGAATCTCCTGGGATGTTTATTAAAAATGCAAATCCCTGGGCCCCACCCTAGCCCAGCCAAATCAGAATTTCCATGGGAGAGGCCTGGGAAGCTGTGTATTTAACAAGCCTCTCAAGTGACTCCCTTCGTCACAGGGAAGTTTGGGAATCATTATCGGTGGTTCTCAATCTTGGCTGCACATGCGAATCACATGAGGGAGCTTTAAATCTATATGACCGATTGGGGATTGTTTCCTGGGGTGCAGCCTGGCTGGGACCCAGAGCCTCCCTGTATGGGCTGTGGCCGTGGGATAACATCCCACTGCAGCTTGGAACCGACTGGGGTGAGAGCAGGGAGAGGGGCAGAGGGTGGAGAGAGCGCGCTGGCTTCCGAGGATCACAAACGGCACTGGAGCCTCAGGATTACTCCGGAAGGAGGTTTTCTCCCCACGTGCAGGTACAGAAACAGACTCAGAGAAGTCACGTGTCCATAGCCACAGAGCTGATCAATGGCAGAGCTTGGGCTCTGGGTCTTCTGGGATTTTCCCTCTGAGATACACAGGCAGTGACTGCCTTCCCCACTCACGTTTGCGCTCTCACACCCAAGCACAATCATTTACACTCAGAAGCACCCATACGTTTACGCAGACACATGCCTACACACAGTCACACACATGCACACCGTCAGTCCTCCAGCATGCACACTCACGGACACGGACACAAATGCATCCATACCCACTCTCATGAGCCCCTGGCGGCTCTCCCTCTTTCCCAGAGGCCGACTCTCGAATCTTCACCTGGACCTCATTCAAAGTGTGTATTGAGGGGTAGGTTTGGGCCTCAGAGGAGTGGCAGGGAAGCAGATGGCTGGCCCCAACAGCCCACCTCTCATCCCTCCGCCTTACGAATCGTGCCTCCAGCCCTGGGTCAAGGGGCTGACTGTGTTTGGGCACAAACACAATTCATTCTTGAACGACCGAGAAGCCAGAATGGAGATCAGGATAGAAATCCACCATCAACCAGAGCCCCCTCAGGCTATTCTGAGCCTGGAGCGAAATCCTGGGGCTCAGAAGTCAGACCGAATTGGGGTTTGAATCCTGTTCTTACCACTTCCTAGTGGCGTGGCTTCCAACAATTCACTTCCACGTCTCTAAGTCTCAGCTTCCTGGTCCGTAAAGCAGGGCTGTGAGTTCTGCCTTCTTGCAGCACTGATAGGAAAAGCAAATTGCAAGGGCGTCTGGCACAACACATGGAAAGCATTCCATCCACTGAAGCTGTTTTTCACTATCCTTGCTATTATCATCATCAAATATCATCATTATTACAAACGCCCCCCGCGGGTGGCCCGTTGAGGAGATCAGCCAACGGGCAGATGGGCTGAGGTGGCCTTTCCAGGGCAGAGCAGAAGGGCAAGGGTAGGGGTAAAACAGGTCGTGGGGCAGAGAAGCTAAAGAGGGCCGTGAGGGGGCTCCTTCCGGGCGGGAGCAGGTACAGCCGGAGAGGGTGTCGAGCATGGACCCAGCTGTGTCCCCTGGTTCATAGGGCACTTCCTGCCCTATCAGAGAGGCAGAAGGGAGCTGGGGGCCCTTCCCTAGGCTTCAGTGCCTGGTATCCCATCCCTCTGAAGCTCTAGATAGAAACCAGGGTCTACCCATCAGCAGTGGGTATCCTCCTCTTTATCTCTGCTATCAGTGCCCCGAGCCAGCACCACCTCCTGCTTACCATTGCTCCCTGAGAAGTTTCGCTGCATTCTCCAGGCACCCCGGGGAGGCTTAGAGGGTCAGGAGTTTTCTCCTTCATGGAGAGTCAGACTGGGAAGCATTTTCTGTTAATTGACCTTGAGGTGGGAAATTGAGACACAGGACCCCAATCCAAGCCACAGGGAGAATTCAAAAAAGCTGGGGCTGGAATCCTTGACGTTTACTTCCTCCCCCAGACACTGACCGCCAGGGCTGGGAGGGGATAAAAAGGTCTCCCCGGGCCGGCCTGAACTGAAGGGTCAAGATCTCCATCTTCTGGAGGTAAGGCCAGATTTAGCCAGTAGCTGGGGAGAGGCAAGACTTTTCCAAGGCACCCCCAGGCCTCTGCCAAATAAGACGGAAGGGAAGCCGAGATGGGTTGGTGGGGGGGATATTGCACTGAGACCGGTACTGCCCTCTCTGTGGCCGGAGCCCAGCTGAGGAGGCCAATTACCCACGAGCCCCTGCTCCCCAGGGCCCCATCACCAGGCGCTCTCATCACCTCCAGGCCCAAGCGGATCCCCCTTTATCAGCCCCCCTGGCACCAGCCTGTCTGAGCCTCCCGCACCTCTGACGCCCAGGACATTTGTTTTGGTATCTGTGGTGACTGTGGTCAGAACATAATTGGAGCTGAAACACCCACTCGGACCCCCTGAAGGATAAACAAGCTAGGCTGGGGCAGCCCTGGAACCGACGTGAAGACAGACATAAAGACAGTGGGCTGAGGAAGCCAGGCAAGCTGGGTGTGGAAGGCCAGGCGGGGAAGGGAGAGGGCCCAGGTGGGGAGACAGCCATGGGCCTGCATGCATCCAGGGCAGGGAAGTCAGGGCCCAGGTGCACCTGCGAAAGCCTCCCCACCCCCAGCCCGCCCGGGTCCGTGGCTGATCCTCAGGAAACTCTGGGCCTAATGAGGGTTTCCCCAGCCTCCAAGGAAGTCCGCTGTGCAGACTAGAAGCTAGCTAACAGTTCCGTTCCCTGGACCCTGTCCCCACAGCCCGCAGCTCAGTGGGTCTTCGGGCCCAGGAGTCACGCTTGGAAAAACACTGGCCTTCATTGAGGGGGACGTCTTGACCTTCCCTTCAGGGAACCTGAGAGCAGGAGACTGGGCCCTGCCCGGGGCTGGGAGTTCCCAGCCAGACCCAAAGGCCCCACAGCCACGAGGGGCACTCCAGGATCCCAGCTAATACCTGCAGAGAGCTGGGGGAGGAGATGACGGCAAGACAGCTAGGCAAGATCTGCCAAGGAGACGGATGGTTCCAGCTGTTTTCCTGGGGCTCCAGTTGAGGCAGCTGGGGCTAAAGGAGGCCTGGCTGTCCTTCAGAGTCCGGCTCTGCCAGCTCCACCCTTGGGGCTCAAGGCAGTTAAAGGGCCAGAGCCCTGCGTCTCTGGGGGAAACAGCTTGTTGGCTAGGTGGTGATGCAATGCCACGCGTGCTATGCACACCATCATACCGCAGCTCTGCCCGGCCTCGGGAGAGGCCAGAAGACCATACCCTTGCGTGGAATGTGGGGGTTGAGGGGCTTGGAGAAGGGTCAGGCTGGGGGCCTCTGGCAAGCCCGTTGTTGAAGCCACAAGTCTCCTGAATCTTACGACTCATTTGTGTCTCTGGGCACCTCACCACTTACATGGAGGAGGGAGGGGGAGGAGGGGGCGGGTCTGTGGGGGGCCAGGGGTCCTTGAGTGGAAAGGGTCCACGCAGCTCACAGGCCCATGTGTCTGAACGATCCGTTTGAGGGCCAGCGAGCCCTCCAGACGCTGAGGATGGGCTTGGACCTGGGAAGGAGAGCCTTAAGAGCCTGGCCACATTTCAGGGGAGCTCGGCCCCAGCCAGTGATGTTGGGACTGCCACATCCTCCCCGGCTCGGGTCCCGTTGCTCACACACGCCTTCTGGGACCCCCGACTCTTCTGAGACGATCCCATTGGAGGATGGCACCGGGTGTGGTCTCATGTGTGAGATGGGTCCTGTCTTTTGGTCCCACTGAGGCTCGGGGCTCTTTCCCTCAGCAAGACTCACATCTCCACCTATCCCACCCCACCCCGGCGTCTGTCTCCTGCCCAGCCCACCTTTTCCAAAGGCATTTCCTCCAGCGCTGCTGTCCTGGGTTTTAGGTCTGCCCTCTGGTGGACACTGCCATAACTACTGCCACCACCTTCTGAGGCTTTGGCCTTCTCAGAGGTGTGGCCAGAGAGAGCGGCACCGACCCCAGAGAGACAGGGCCCTGGGGGAGGCAGGCAGGACTCCACGTCCGGTGAGCACGCCCACATCCTGCTTCCTGGGACCTGGGACGGGGCGCTCCCAAGAGTTGGGCTTCTTTGGCAGCGGAGGCTCTTAGGTGCTGGGCAGGAACCTCCCAGGAAAGTCTCCCTCTGCTCCACCCACAACGGCCTCAGGAAGCCCAAGGGGCCAACCACGGGCCTCTCATTCTGCCCCGTTTCTCCTGGCCAGGACTAGAAAGGTCCCGGAGGCCACAGCCCCATTTCCTAGAGCTGAGAAGTTCCTGTGCGTGTTCTCAGGCGGAGCAGACACTCACTCGCTAATGGGGCACTTCTCCCTACTACCCCCTCAATCCCTTTGCCTGGGGCTCCTTGCCTGGGCCAGACCAGTGAACACCCACAGTCCTGTAGAGCTGCTATGAGGACCCAGAGGTCCGATGATCCACCTCACAGACGCAGACGGAAGGACGGAAGCCCTCATCACAGGATTCTTCCACGCGCCCCAGCAACGGTGAATAATTTATGTACAAGGTGGAGAAGACAATAAATCAGCAGCAATGATTAACATGAGCTATTTTACGTGTGAGAAAGATCTATGGCAGGAGGCTGCCAGGTTGCTGGTGATTAATGCTGCTGTTTGCACTGGCTTCTGGGCCTTTATATTCAATTATGGGCCTGGAGTATGTGGGGGGTCCTGGGAATGGCATGGGGGAGACCAGGAAACAAGGGTGGAATAGTTGTTGCCTAGGACCGAGGTTGAGATGACAACAGGTGGCAGCCTAGCCCCGTGGACACCTTTACCGACGAAAAGGCTGTTAGTGGGACAGAGAAGTGGCTATTTCTGTGATGGGAGTCACTTTGCCCCTGGGATCCCCTGTAACTACTGGTGAAAAGGGTGCCCCGGCAAGGGGGCACAGATGGAAGGAAGTATCCTTGGGCAAATCTGACTTTTCTAGAGTCCAATGTTGGATTTCTGAGTCGGGAATGGAGTAACATCAGCCAGTCAGCTTGGGGTTGAGGTCAGTGGTTAATGCTGGGAAAAGCTCCCTGTCAGCAACAGAGCCAGGGAACCAGGGCCTAATTTCACATCCTAGACGTGGATGGCGGCAGGGGGACAGGCCGGGGAAGAACTCTCCGGGTGCCCTCGTCCCAGCTGACCCAGGAAGCCCTGGGAGGCCCCCTCCCTGCATTCCCACACTCGGCCTCTCTTGCTCAGCCGGCTCCAGCTGGCCCCTGTCAGTGCTGGGAGGCAGGGGGCGGGTGGGGGGGGGTCCAAAGAACAGTGGCGGCTTTGGGGTTAAATGATTTCCCCCTGCCCACCCCCTCCCAGCCCTGGGTCCTATCAGCTCCTTCCGTCTCTTCCTCCTCCTCCTCCGCTCCAGTGACCTCTGTGCAGTATGGCCCTGCCTCCCCTTAGAACCCAAGGCTTGTCATGAAGGGTGGGGGTGGGGAGTCTGCTGGGGGCTGGGCTGACAGCTGAGCACTGGGACCCTTTGGAGGACCCGGACGTGCAGGAAGAGCTCCCTCCCTCCCCCCAGCCTGGCGTGGAGACTTCTGTAAGTCATTCTATCCACAGGCCAATGCTTCAGAATCGCAGGTCTGGGGTGGGAGGAGGCTTGAGGCAAAAGGAAAAGGCAACATCATCACCCTGGTAGGGGATGGGACGGGGCACCAGAGGAGGCTGGTTTCGGCAGGCCAGGGTTTCTGGCTGGAGAGAGAGCCTGTGGCTCATCTCCCCCAAGCCCCCGCCCCTTGCACACCCTGCAACTTCATGGGAAGTGGTCCTAAGTCATAATGCTGTATGTCTGTGTGTGTGAGCCTGTGTGGGTATGAAATTCTGTGTGTCTGCCTCTAGAAGTCTCTGGGAAGCGTCTGGGTCCGTGGCCGCGTGTGCCTGTGTTTCTGAGCACCTGTTGTGGTTGTATGAGGGCCCATGTGGGGAGCACATGAACACACACGCTTGAGGCTGACCCCAGCCCGGGCCTCGCTCACAGCCCCATCTGACCCACCATTCCCCGACAACTGTCTTCCTCGGCCCCTAATCCCCTGCTTGCCCGGCTCATCCCCTGGACTCCTTGGGACTCCATTAATGAGCCCCGGCCGCCCCAGGACAAGCTCCAAATTAACCCCACTGCTGACCCCGACATGGACACCTGTAATTAGGCCAGGAGTGGCTGAGGCAGAGAAGGCCCTGGGGCTGAGGGGGGTGAGGGTAAGGCTGGGCTGGGACAGGGAGCCTAATGCCCAGGAATGCTCTAAAAGCTGCGCCTGGCTCCAGGGCCCGCCGCCTGGCTCATCTCTAATACCTCACAAAGCCTCCCAGACGGGGCTCCGGGGGGATTACCCCCCAGAGAGGCCCTGGAAGTGGGCAGGGCTGCTCAGTGCGCCCACCCTGCTGGCTCTGGGCTGGGGAGGCCTTACGGGAGGGGAAAGCCGCCCCCGTGGCCTCAGAGCCCAGCAGCTAGCCCCCAGGGTTTCGGCAGCCCAGAGCCTGTGTTCGTGAGGGCAGCCGCCCCGGGGAGAGCCAAGTCCGGGCTGGCTGGTGCACCCCCCACCCCAGGGCCAGCCCCTCCCTCCCCCAACTTGTTTTGTTTGCTCTGTGTGGCGTGTCCGGTAGCCCCACCTGCATTAACCCCTGACCCCAACCGTAACTCTTCCTCCGCGGTCTGACAACTGTGTTTATCCAGTTCCCCTTCGAGCCTTTCCCCTCCTGCCGGGCCTCTCCCAGGGAAAGCTGCATCCACCCTGGGGCTCCCCCGATCCTGGGAGCTGCGGGAAGAACCGTTGCCCGTGAGTGTGCCTGAGAGCAAAGGCGCACAACTGACGTGGCTGCTGCTGAGGGCCTGGCAGGCAGCACGCGCGCGGGCTTGGGAGATCACCTTGATGTGCAATCTGCCAATATCTATCAGGCGTTTTCAATGAACATATCATTTGGCCGAGCAATTCTACATCCAGGAGTTTGTCTATCCGCGTCCCGCGTGTGTGCTCGGGCAAATATATATCGTCAGTATTTATGGTCGTGTTATAAGAGCTAAAGACAGGAAGCATTCTAGGTGTCTACCCAGACGCTGGCTGATAATGAAGCCACAGGCACACAATGGAATACTCTGCAGCCATTCAAAAGAGTAGCCACATACTCCCATCATCAATGATCTTCAAGATATAAGGGCAGCAAGGTGCAGACAGAAGGCAAGATGCAGAGCAGAGTAGGGTATATGCCACCATTTGGGGAGGGTGCGGAAGAAGAGGAAATATGCACATAAGCATTCACCAGTTTTTGAAAATCTATAGTTTTAAATCTTCAAGAAGTAACAGTGCTGGCACTGAGGACCAGGAGGGGAACTGAGGTCAGGAGTTTCACTCCTTTGTACTTTATGATTTTTTTTTGAACTTTGTATATGCTTTACCTTTCAAAAACAAACACGTTTATTATAACACAAAAATAAAATACATATTTCTTGGGGCCCAACTATTCAATTTCCAGAAATCTAGCCTACAGAAATAAACGACTACACAAAGATAATACAAGGATGGTCTGCTGTTTAAATGTCACACACTGGGGGCGCCTGGGTGGCTCAGTCAGTTTAAGTGCACGATTTTGGCCCAGGTCATGATCTCACGGTTTGTGGGTTTGAGCTCCGTGTCCGGCTCTGTGCTGACAGCTCGGAGCCGGAGCCTGCTTCGGATTCTGTGTCTCCCTCCCTCTCTGCCCCTCCCCCGCTTACACTCCGTCTCTGTGTCTCAAAAAACTAAATAAATGTTTAAAAAATTTGTTAAATGTCATACATTGGAAACAACTTACATGCTCATGAATAGGTTAACTGTTTAAATAAATGATGGTATATCTGAACAATAGAATATGAGTGGCCATATAAAAATGAGGTAGATCTCCATGTACTGGCATGGGAACACTACAAAGACAAATGTAAGAGGAAAAAGTAAATTGCAAGCCAATTCAAAAATATTCCATGTGTCAAAAAAGAGAAGGAGCAAAAGGAAGAAGGAAGGAAGGAAGGAAGGAAGGAAGGAAGGAAGGAAGGAAGGAAAGGGAAGGAAGGTGGAGAGGGGAAGGAAAGGAAGGAAGACAACTATATATTTCTCTATGTACATATATATGACATAAATGTATCCCCAAAACTCTAGAAAGATAAACACCAAATTGATGGGAGAGGGAAAATGGGAAGAAGATGTCACGTATGCTTCTGCATCTATAACAAGACTTTAGGGGCACTTGGGTGGCTCGGTCAGTTAAGTGGCCAATTTCGGCTCAGGTCATGATCTTGTGGTTCCGAGAGTTCGGGCCCCGGGTCGGGCTCTGTGCCTACCGCTCAGAGCCTGGAGCCTGCTTGGGATTCTGTGTCTCCCTCTCTCTCTGCCCCTCCAGCTCACTTCTGTCTGTCTCTCTCTCAAAAATAAATAAACGTTAAAAAAAAATTATAAGACTTTAAGTACTTCTTGTATAATTAAAAAATCAAATAAATAAAAGCTCCAAAGATAACGACAGCGCCAGTCACTCATCTGGTTTCCTCCCACCACATCAGCTTCTGAAACTGGCGTGAACAGCGCCATTATTATCCTTCTGTTATGGAGGGGGAAACGGAGACTGAGAGAGGTTATACAACCTCCCCAAGGTCACACAGCACACCCGAGCTGGAGCCAGGCCCCGAAGCTCATAGCTCGTCCATACCATCTCTCCTTGGAGGTGCCATTTCTTCTGTGTTCTGAGCCTCCTCAAGGGTATGGACATCTGGGTTGGGGTTAATAATTTCCCCCTGCTCTTATGTACAGCACATCATGGACGCCCTTCCCTTCCTGTCCACCTCATCCCCTCCAGCTCCCAGAGGACCTGCTGGTGAGCCCAGCCCGGGGTGCAGCTCCTGGCCTTGGCATGGCTGCCAGCTTCCCCATCACCTGCTCCTGTTCTGGCTCCTTCTACCAGCAAGAGCTATGTACCCGTTCCCCGCCAACACCCCCCACCCTGCCACAGAGCACCCCCTTAATTACAGTTAATGGCAAAGACCATAAGAGCTTTATTAACTTTATTATGGACCCAATTAGCAGCTAATGCCCCATGACTACTATCCCCCCCAATAATCCCATTAAACATAATGAAGCAGTCTTCTCCCTCCCCTGCTGGGTTGGGGCTGAGGGGACCGGGGAAATCCATCTTCCTGGGCCTGATTCTGCCCCCTCAGGCCCATTGGACACCAGTGAAGGCCTGGAGCTTCTAGGGGACCAGGGCTGGGTACGAGAAGACAGAGATTAATCAGCAAGTATTTCGATGTCAGCCATTGAGCCTAGACACACACACACACACACACACACACACACACACACACACACTCACATATACCACCTGGCTGATGTCCAAACAATTCCATTCTTGAAACAGGGATGTGGAATCACACCCAGTCCTCGAGTACATCCCTGTCCGGCACACAGACATTCTCCTAGCCTTGTCCAAGAGCTCTTCAGAGTGGGGCGTCCAAGTCCAAGGCCTCTGCCTGGGCTTGTCACCGGGTAAGGGATCAGGAGCCAGGAGGTAAGGAAGGCAGAGGGCGAGAAAGAGTCATTCTCCCCTAAAGCCCACACCTCCACCACACCCCTAGCTCTTGCCCTGCTCTGGCTGATGGTTTTGATATTTATTCAGCACCCACAACGTTCCAGACACAGTGTGAGACCCTCTCTGCCATCTCACTTGAGCACCGCCACAAGCCACGGAAGTAGGCATTATTTCTCCCATTTTACAGATGAAGAAACTGAGGCTTTGAGAGGCAGCCAGGTTTTGAAAGAGATGTTTTACATGATTTGCCTTAGAAGATCTCTCCTCTCTCCTTCCCCAACAACCCACCTTTCCCCTTCCTAAGGCAGAAGAGGCAGAGATCATGGAGGCAGTTCCCTATTACCTAGATGGGGAGCTAAGGCATAGAGAAGATTCGAGGGGCCATCATGGTGCTCATGACAAGACAGCTCATTCTACGGTCTTGAGAATGAGAATGGGTCTCATTCTACTCCCCCCTTGATGGGGCGAGAAAGCTAGAAACCAGAGAATGCTGCCCCCGCCCCCAACACTACTGTCACAAGAGGCCCCTGAACTGTTAAAGCCCAGGCCTCAACGTAGGATCTGGCATGAAGGAGAAGGTGGGAGGGGACAGGAGTGTGCGAGGGTAGCCACAACAGGTTAAATCCCCAGCTACCCCCATGATCAAAGCCTTCAGACTTGGGGATTCTTCTGGTCCCTGAGGGTCTATGCCAGGGGACCTCGTCCATCGCCACCCGAAGTACAAGAACGACCTCCAGATGGGCTGGGGGTGGCACGTACTCTCCTTCGCTTGGCCCCGGATAAAGAATAAGGAGTAGACGCTGAGACTGACAGCGTGGAATCAATGGCTGCCCTGAGCAAGGGGGCAGGGGCTCAGGAAGGGAGACCCTTGAACCTTTGCTTGGAAGCAGTCTCCCTGTTCCCGCTCCCCCTCCCTCTGGCTGGCCCAGCCTGGAAGCAGCCACTTGAAATGGGTCCCAGGGAGCCTGGGAGAGGGGCTGGCCTGGCTGCCTCCCCAGTCAGACCCACTCCCCCACCCCAACCCCGACCCAGCCCCAGCTGGGGTCAGGCAAGAGAGCGAGAGCTTTCTCTCTAGATCCATCCAAGTCAGGATCCCTCCCTGCCACACACACCCAGCATGGCATCCCTCCAATTGTTCCATCCCTGGGGAGGGGGGGGGATGTGGGTAAGTCAGCACCCTCTCCTTTCCCAAAAGGCCATGGGGCCTGGGGAGGGGGCAATCCTACTCCCTGGGGTTACTCTAGGGCACTGAGTAGCCTCCCCGGGCGGGGCCCTATTCTTCTCTTTGCCCTGGATGAGTGTTCTCTGACACCCAGCCCCCCCCACCCCACCCTCTGAACAAACAGCACCACCCTCCCCACCCTCCTCACACCCAGAGGGATCCGGTGCCCAGGGAACCTCAGCTGGAGATATCCAGAATCAGCCAATAGGGGATGCTGAGGAGGGGCCACGGTGGAGTGCAAGTGAATTTGGGGGCCTTGGGCAAAGTCAGCCTGTACTGAGGCGCTGGGCAGGGCAACTATTGGCTTTACCATTTCCTGGCAACGCCAGCTTAAGCAAGTACCCAAACCCTTCTGAACCTCAAGTGTTCTTCTGTAAAATGCGACTGAAAATTGAACCTACTCTGTAGAGCTTTTTGTGAACATTAAAGTTGTAACATATATAAAACGCTTAGCAAGAATCTAGAAATACTTAGAACACAATAAATGAGAATTGTATTATTGTTGTCTGCAGGGTGGGGTGGTCCCTAGATTGGCAATAATAATCACAACATAATAATAGATAACGTTGTTAGAGCACTAGAGGGACCATGGCCCCTCAAGTAACGCTATGCCTGGTTCTTACTAAGAAAGGAGAAGAGGACTCCTGTCTCCTCACCTTGACCGTCCAAGGCCTCCACTACTTACAGTGCACCCTGGCCTGAGGATTTCAGAGGGCTGACTCAGTCCTGGCTCACTTCCCTCATACCCTAAAGGTATCTTTTTACATGCCCGCATCACATCTTTATACATGGCCCCCCAAAACTACACACACACACACACACACACACACACACACACACACACTGTGCCTTCTTCCCCCTTCCTTTCCCCGGAGCAAGGAAGAAAGAGATATCAGAGTTTGAAGGATGTGAAAATTAGCCGGAACTGAGAGAGGCGTCAACTTCAAGGCAGTATCCCCCCCACACACACCCCTTCTCTGCCCAAGGGATGGTGTTTCCACAAGTCTCTGCAGGGAGACCCCCACCCCACCCCAGGTGCGGACTGACACTGTCGGGCGAGGAGAGGGAGCAGGAAAGGTGGCTTGCCAGCAAGAACAGGGCCCCAGCCCAAGGCCGGGGCGGGGCCTCCAAGCAGCCCACTCAGCACTCAGAGCTGTGCTCGGGGTGGGCAGAGGCCAGAGGAGGAGACAGCTGGAGCCCAGCTTCCTCAGCCAGAGCTGAAAGTGCCACGGGTTTGTGCCCCCTCGTTGGGGGACAGCTCCTTCCCTGGGAAGCAAGAGGGATCTAGGACAGTGTCCTTATCTCCAAGTGCCTTCCCAACCCCACCTCTGGCCCGTCTGAAGGTCTTGTTGGAGTCCCTGCCTCGATTTCCCCACCTCTCAAGGAGGGCCACCGGCTGTTACTTGCTCTGCCTTCTGGTCGCACTGAGCGGCGGGCGGGAGTTCCCGGAGAGAAGGCCCTGGCAGAAGAGCCTGTCTCTGTCATCGTTAACAGCCACAATTATTATTATTTGGAGAGACAGGCCAGAGGTGGTCAGGGACGTGGTTGGGGTGAATGAAATGAAGAAGTCCTCGGTATGTGCCGTCTCGCCAGGTTAATACTCCTGCCTGTCGGCCTGACAGCTGCAAGATTGATTACCCAGGCCTCCCGCTCTTTATAACTCGATCAGTCGAATTAATCTCTGGCTGTCGGCCCATCTGATGCCTGAATCACAAATTTAATTTGGAGGTGCACGGCTCCTCCCCCATCCCGTCTCCTCCTTTCCTGTGAGCCCCCTTCCTCCTCAGTCCCTCCCTCCTCCTCCTCCTCTTTCCTCCCTACACCTCTGCTTCTCCCCGCTTCTTCCTGTTCCTCCTGCTCCTGCTTCCCTGGGCCTCTAGGGCCTCTCAGCGGGCGGGCGGTGGGCAGAGGAGGCGGGAGAGGGGGGTGGGTGGCCCTGAGTCAGCAGACCCTCTGCCCAGGCCACGGGAGGGGTCATGGTCACCCGCCCACCGGGCAAGGCGCCCATCCCACCGTGCTCCACCCCAAACGGAGAAAGAGGCTTAGCTGACACTAAGTAAGACATATTAATGTACTAAAGACTTAATGAAGTTGGGGGGGGGGGTGTGGGGTGGAAAGTGCTTGCTTTATTAGTTTATGGCCGATTAATGGGGACGCCATTACTGTGATGGAGATGAATCGCTGCTGTCAGCAGCCTGGGCTGAGGGCCGGCCCTGGCTCTTCCTTGGTGGTGGGTGCCCTGAACAGAGTCAGGGAGAACTGCATTAGAAGCGCCTATAGGATCCCACCCCGGGCGGCCCTGAGGCCAAGCTGGAGGGGTCGGAGCAGGGCTCAGCTCTAGGCTTTGGGAGGAGGGGTGCAAGAGGTCAGGGCTGGGTGCCAATGTCAGTTGGGAATGCAACCAAAGGCAGCAGGGCAGGGAGGTGGCCTGGCTCTGGACCTGCACACAGCAGGGGCTCAATAATGTCACCTGGGGGAATCTAAAAGGCCAGAATAACCAGCACCCACTTGATTCGCCTGAGACCCTTCCCAGAGTGAAGAGCAAGGGAGGCGAGCCGGATCTCTTCCATCCTTCCTCTGAGGGTGGTGGCGCACAAAGACCCCAGGTCCGCTAGCCCAGAGGACTGGGCGTCTCATCACCAGCAGCAGGCGGCCCTACCGCTGGGATCCCCAGCACCGGAGCCAGACACGTCACCCCACACTCTGCAAAAGCCTTGCCTCAACTAGCTGGCAGCTACTGACTGCCCAGGCAAGCGAGGTGGAGAACAGGGCAGGTGGACTTGGGGGACAGCCATGGGGAAACGGGAATGATGCCACCCGACCTCTAGGCTTTCTCGGGCCTGGGGGACAGGCTGTCCCAGTCAGCGGGTGAGCTGATCCAGACACACCCTTGGTGGCTTCCCCCTCCCCTCAGCTCCTTCATTACCTCCATGACCCCAGCCCCACCTTGCCTTGTATGAAGAGGGAGAAGTAAGGACTGAACCTAACACAGCCCTGCTCCCAAGGGCCACTCTGTTTGGAAGACTCCAGAGGCCCCCATCTCTCAAGAGTATATGACATCTCGACACGGACATTTTGATGCAGGAATATTAAACTCTCCGATTTTTTAAATTATTATCGAGTGATGTTCTTCAATCCTTCCCTAAGCCCCACGCTGCCCTAAGCCCCTCCCAACCCCGACGCAGCCCTGAGAGGAATCGGGGATGAAAAGAGATTCTAGAAGGACTAGATGGACTCAGAATCAGTCTGTTGGCCACAGTACACGGTACTAAAAATACATTTTGACATTTTGACACAAGTTAGGCCAAGCAGCTGTGGCCAAAAGACAGAGCAAAAGTGCCCTGTTTGGTCCTTTTGCCCTTCTTGCTACGTGCATGGTTTACATGACGCTGTGGGTGCGCGCGCGGGCGTCCCTGCCTCCACCGGCGACCACGTGTGTGACAGCCAGCCCCTGGGTCTGAGCGTGCTCCACGAGGGCCTGCATCTGTGTGTGTCGAGCGTCCGTCTGCATCACGGGGCGGACACTCCCTCCTGCGGCACTGAGGTTGCCACTCTGAGTGCTCAGGCCGGGGGGCCAACCATTGGTTCAGGGGTCACCACCCAGGCTCACTCCCCAAGGTAGGAGCTACCTGCTCAGCCTAACTGGGAAATAAATACCCTGTTTCTGAGAGTAATTTAATTATTGGCTCCTGCGGACGAGTGGGTAATTAAATTCCGCAGCTCCCAAAGTAATTAATTGCTATGCAAATAGTAATGCCCTCTGCTTTGGAGAGAAGGATCTCGGCCTGGGTTTGCCCTGCAATTAGAAGCTAATAATTACCCTGTCAGTTCCCAGCCTCTGCCCGGTAATTACCTGCTGTAGCCCCACCGGTCACCAAGGGCCGGGACGGTCATCTGCTGCCGCAGCTCTGGCTGCGGTGGCCCCAAATGCCAGGGCAGGGCATCTCCGGAGCACTGGTTGATCTTGAGGTCCTCCCCATGATGTGCCATATCCACACACCTCAGGAGCCCCACAGAGACACCCTCGCTTCTGACCAAAGACAACTATGGCCGGAACCTCTTCAGGTCCCCTCTGTTAAGAGAAGCAGAGCCTCAGCTCCTTGGTACGTAAATTCCCGAGCGAGCCCCAGCTGTCGGGAAACTGTCCCAAAGAGTATCTAATAGTTAATCTTCATAAAAATCATTTTTGCCGTGTGATTTCCTTTGACGGGTCAACCAGGCTACACTCCCTCCGAGAACGGGAGAGAGGGCGGCCGCCACTTTGTAGCAAACACACACCCTCTCCCTGTTATTCAAGCAAACACTGATCTAGGGCCTGCTGCAAAGGGATTTGAAGGATGTAATTAAAGTCCCTAATTAGTCACCTTTAGGGAGAGTATCCCCTGTGAGCCTGGCCTAAGCAGGCAAGCCCTTGAAAGAGACACACTTCCTGATGAAGGACACTCCGGCTGCCCTCCCCTCGCTAGACTCCTCTTCCTGATGGGCTGTGGACAATGGCCTTACCATTGCCCCGGGGTCCAACTTGTTCCTGAGCTATTCTCTTTCCTTCTTGATTGCATGACCTACAGATTTTGTACTTGCCTAGCCAACCTCCACAGTTGCATAAACCAGTTCCTTGAAATAGATCTCCTGCATATAAAATATGCATATATTATGATAACGCACGCTCGGGCCCCACTCAGGCCCACCCCCTTAGAAGGAGTCAGAGCATCAAGAACCCAGGATGCCACTCAGGATGCCAACCCCCACAATCAACATCAGCCAATTCCTTGTAATAAATCTCTGTCCTGGGTTCTCAGCCTAACTTTTACAGATAAAGAAACAAGAGTCAGATACACAGCAGTGGCTGACCAAAGATGCCATGGCTAGGAAGGGTGAAAACAGAGTTTGAAGCCAGGCCCCTGACCGTATTGCCACTTCCCATTCAGCAGCAGGATGTGGCTCCAGGTCCCATGTCCCAGGTAGGTTACATCTGTGCTGGAATGAGAGGGTATTTACGGATCCCCACACCCCAGAACTCTCAGGTATCCCTGTGGTTCGCCTGCTTGTTCATTTCTTATCTGGATCTCGTCCCCTCTGTCAGCTCCCTCTGCCCCAGGTCTCTGATCCCCACCTGAGGTCGTGGCCCTGGGAGCAGCAGCACCACGTGCCTTCTTGCCACCAGGTGCTCCCTTTGAGGAATACCCGGATCCCACCCTCTCTGGATCCTTCTCCTCTGGGTCCTCCGTCTTTCAACTGAATCCCTGGGGGAAAGTGTCCCCAGAGTTGGGAAGTCTCTGGGGAAGCTGGATGCTGGGCAGGGTGTGGCTAGTGGAGGAGGACCTCTTGAGGAGACTGGACTGAAGGGCCCTGAGCCAAGAAGCGGTCCCACAAGTCTGGGAGAAAAGAGGTGTGAGGAGCAGAAGGGGCCAATAAGGGTGACAGTCCCCATCCTGCCCCACACTTGGGCATTTCCCCCTTACCCTTCAGGTCTCCATTTCAGTGTGCTTGGTCCAGAAAGTTCTCCCTCACCCCTAGGGGAAGGTGGGCCACATGCTCCATTCTCTCCCTCCCCTACTTTTGTCCTGGGCCAGGTGAGCAGAAGGGCAGAGGAGACAGGGGATGCAGGTGACAGTTCTCCTCAGCCCATAGGACTGTCTAGGATTGAAGGTGGCAGGAAGCGCTACAGACTTTGAGGCCACAGTCTAGCCCTTGAATGCCTTGCCCTTGGGTCAGACACACTCTGGGATGAGTTTGTGCCACCTGAGGCAACACACCCACCAACACTACCAGGGAGGATAAGAGAAAAATGGCAGACATAGAGTGGCACCAGGGAAGCCAGTGGAGGTCAACAAATAGGTTTTCCGAACTTCAAGTGGGGATGTGGGCAGGTACCACAGGGAAATAGTCAAGATTCTCAATGCCAGAAGGCGAAAGTCACTTGACACCAATGAGAGTCTCATCTATTTGGGAGAGGCCAACCTTGGAGATGTCCCTTGCCCTTCTCCCTGGCTTCCCCCGGCCCAGTTCCCCCCATGGTGGAAGGGAAGTAATGGTGTTCCTTAGTCTGGAGTCTGCAGCTTGCCTTCTGTGCCCAACTTCTGCCGCTGATTTGCTGTAGGGACTGGGAGGAGTCATGCTCTTACCTCTGCCTTCACGAGGAGGTAATTTCTTGCTTCTTGCTAGAGATTTTAGGACAAAGATGTCTGTCACTTATAAGTTAGCACTCTTCGGAGAGCAGTCTAGAAAGTGGGGGCCATTTCTCTCCCCATTAGACTGGGGGTTCCCTACAAGCAAGGGATGATGTGTCTCCCCTCTAAACAGGGACTCCCAGAGGCAGTTGATATTTCCCTATCTTCCCCCTTGGTGCCTGGCCCCCAGGCCTGTAAACAGTGATTCTCAAAGCAAAAACACAAGCAAAAACTATGAAGTAGCCTCATAGGACCAGGGGTCCCGGGGCATGGCCAGGGGCTGCCAGGCCCCCTCTGCACAATCTGGCCTCCTGTCTCGGCGGGTGCGGTTACTGCTCCAGTGACAGCTCTTTAGAATCCATTCAGAGCTTTGGCCCTGCTGTAATCTCTGGGTGATGAATATTTCCCCTAATGAACGGGTGGGAATTGGATTAGGCTGGAATGCCCGTGTGCTTAGACTCCAGCTGATTAAACCCCCATCTGTGCAAGTACTGCCTGTGAACAGCTCGTTACATACAATTTTTTGAAGGAGGGTAAAAATGATGTTGGTATTTGGGTTTTGCAAAGGAGGTGAGGGAAAGTAGAAGCAAAATGTCTGTCCAGAATTTGGTAGGGTTTAGTTGCTTTAAGTCTGACCAGGCCGGCGCTCCCCACACTAGGGCACCCCCACTTTCCTCCACTCAGGCCAAGGGTCCCCAGGGCTCAGATGCCTGCACTCTTAACCAGGAGCCCTACCCAGGGTTCTCTGGAACCACACCTATCTGTCCCCTGCAAGGAGCATTGACTGGACAGGGGGTTGCTTTGAAAAAGGCAGGAGAGGGAGATGGGGCAAGAGTGGGAGGGGTCAGATCTGTGCATTCAGTTCTCACCAGATGAGCTCCAGAGCTTTGTTCCTACTCTAAAAATCCTTCAGTCCCTTTCAAAGGATATTGTAGGGAGTTGGGAGGACCATCCAAGACAGGGACTCTGGGATATTCCTGGGACCTTTATCAGTCAGGACCAAGGATAGCACCTATGCCAAGGATCTCCAAACTTCCAGGCCCCTCCACCCATCCCTCTTTCTTCCCTGCTGAACATGTTTCTCTACTCTTTAACACTCCTTCCTTTTCCTCCTCCTGCCCTTCCTTTTAACCCTCCCTCTCTCCCTCCTTCTCCTCTCTCTCCTCGCTCCTTCTCCTCCTTAATCCCAGGGACAGAGCTTGGCCCTGGTTCTTCACCACATACTTCATCCCAGGAATTCCTCAAGAAAAGTTATTTAAGCACCTCAAGAAGCCTGTCTTATGTAACCTCTGTTAAAAAGCCTTATCCCCAGGATTGTTGCTCACCCACAGCATACAAGAACACACACACACACACACGCACACGCGCACACACACACACACGCTGAAACACGGTATCTAGCAGGAAGGAAGGTCAGAGTGATTGTGTTTCAGACTGGCTGGCCAGCTCTCCCCATCTCCAGTGGGGTCAGGGATCGGCCCATCTGTCTGAAGGACTCCCAACATAACTACAAACTCTAACTCCACAGCCCTCCCTCATCTCTCCTTCCCTCTCCTCCCACCCTTTCCCGCCTCCTCCCTTCCCTTTCATGCCTCTCCTCTGCGTCTCTTTGAAAAGTGGCAGCAGCTGCTAGAGAAGGCATACCCTTCAATGAACATCAGCAATTGTAGTGACTGAGTGTCCCAGCCTTCTTTCCTGGTTAATCTAACTTGGGAAGAGTTGAGGTGCGCTCTGGCTTTGCTGCCCATGAAAGGCAGAGAATAAATAACAAGCCAGAGGCATAAACAGATGTGCAGATATATGCAGCTGGCGCTTTCCTGCCAAATTACCATGGACGGAACACTGGCGGGGGGCCAGGATGCCTCCCCCTTTGTTTGGAATTTGGCCACCAGGATCTATTCAGGCTCACCATCCATTTGGCAACATCTGAGTGAAGGGAGGGGATGCCAGGGAAGGGAGTGGAAAGGCTGCAGGTGCCCTTAGATTTGGTGAAGAGGTCTGGAGGCTTATCATAAAGACTCAGGTGGGTAGGGGTTAACGTGGTGGGGGAGGAAGAGGGAGTTCTGACTAAGTTTCCCTTAGTTTCCCTAGAATAGTTCCCCCAGGATGTGGCTTGAGGCATTTGAAGGCTGACTCTAACAATACCACATATGTATACAACGGGCTCTATGTTGCCACCCTTACTCTTACCCAAGGATTGGGTGTTCCTGTGATCCTTGATCCTGTAGAATGCTGCTCCCAGTTGGCCTGGAGTGCAGCAGGCAGGCAGCAGCTGGATGAGAGCCAACCCGAAATGGCCAAACATGAAAAGAGGTCCCTGAGGACTCCAGCCCTGGAACAAGAAATGGAGGAAAACTGGCTGGAATTTTGTGAAACCAGGGAAAAAGCAGGTGAGCGGTGGGGAGAAAACGTGAGCTGGGGGGGTTGTTGCCCAAGGAGACCTCTCTCTATGGACACCCCCAGATCTGAATTCAGAGAGACACCAAGCCACTTTCCAGGATTCATTCAGACCACATGAAATCTTTTCTCTTCATCAATTATTAATTTGTCTTCCTCTTGCCAGGCCATCTCATGCAGATCTAGGGGGCATGGAACAATTTTTCCAGTGCCTGATTACTAGCCCTTCTCCAGATAACACGATACAGATTCCTGACCTGTCGGATGGGTGTATGTTCTCTGGACAGCTATGGCATAAGACGGGTCTAGAGTGGACTCCGTGTTGTAGGCAATGGGAAGCAGGAGAGTAATAAGATAAAAGTCGTGGCCTAAATAGACAAGACTGGTGGTGAGGTCTAAGGATGAGTTGAACAGAGGAGAAATACAGAGCAGGGAGGCTAGTTTAAGAGCCTGTCACCACCGAAGGCTAACGATGTTGGTGGGACTTACTGATGGGTTGAACAGGAATCAGAGATGAGGAGGAATAGCGTGACCATATAATTTATTGTCCAATCCAGAATGGTTTTGAGGATGAAAAGAGTACTATCGGTCATTTTACCAAGACAGTAGACACACACTGAACAATCCTGGGCAAATCTGGACACGCAGACACCTTGGTCAAAGACGACCCAAGGTGTGGCATGTGGGTGACAAGATCTATAGGGTGATGCTGACCAACGTAGTCTGGGAGGCAGAGTAGCAGGATGGAAGGGAGGAATAATGAGCTTGGAACTGGACTTACTGAGTTTGAAGTGTTGGAGACATTTACCTGGAAATAACCAGATCACCATCTTGGAAGCGTCCACGGGCACTTGCTTGGAAATGTCGGTTTCAAGCTTAAAGGAAAAATCCAAGTTAGATATACAGCGAGTGTCTTTGGACCCAGTGATGCCGTTTTTAGAAATCTGAATCTCATAAATACTCATTCCTTTTAAAACAATTTTTAGTGTTTATTTATTTTTGAGAAAGAGACAGAGCATGAGCACGGGAGGGACAGAGAGAGAGGGAGACACAGAATCCGAAGCGGGCTCCAGGCTCTGAGCTGTCAGCACAGAGCCCAACGTGGGGCTCGAACCCAAGAACCGTGAGATCATGACCTGAGCCAAAGTCAGACGCTTAACCAACTGAGCCACCCGGGCGCCCCAGAATCACTCATTCTTGTACAAAATGACATACATTTAAGAAGGCTTACTGTGGCATTGTTTGTAAAAGAACGACTTGGGAATAACAAAAGGCCCACCAATAAGGAATTGGTGAAATCTATTATGGAGTGCCATGTGAAACATCTATATGTGTTGAGGTGTATCCTTATGTGTTGGCCTGGAAAATATCTCTCATAGTTTTTAAGTGAAAAGAACAAATAATAAGATAGTAGTATGGCATGATAAATCTATATAGTAATTGTTTTTTCAATCTAATATGTTTAAAAATTTTTTTTCAACGTTTTTTATTTATTTTTGGGACAGAGAGAGACAGAGCATGAACGGGGGAGGGGCAGAGAGAGAGGGAGACACAGAACTGGAAACAGGCTCCAGGCTCCGAGCCATCAGCCCAGAGCCTGACGCGGGGCTCGAACTCACGGACCGCGAGATCGTGACCTGGCTGGAGTGAGACGCTTAACCGACCGCGCCACCCAGGCGCCCCTCAATCTAATTTGTGTGCGCGTCTGTCCCACTGTACGTGTATGGTAGGTATGTAAAAGATCTAGAAGAATACACACCAAATTGTTCAGAGCAGTAACTTACAGAGAAGAGACTAAGATTAGCGGGAAAGAGGAAAGAGGGGCTTTTCCTTCTTACTCCACGCACTTCTGGATCGTTTGAAATTCCTCTAATCCTATATTCATGTACTAGATTGTAAAAATAAAAACGATTAAAAGGATTCCTAGAGACAGACGCAGAGTCTGTCACCTTAGGAAGGTGATGGATGGGTGACATGATGGGGGAAGCTCTGGGGGTGACAGTCAGGACTGGGGCCAGAACATGAGGTTTATACCAACAGAAGAGGCGCTAGGAGAAAGGAGGCAGGGCCAGAGAAGAACCCCCAGAGTGCGCCTGAAGAAAGTGGGACTCATTTCTGACCCCCACCAGGGCTGAGAGAGAGAGAGACTCTCCGCTCCACAAACGAGGCTGCCTGAAACCACTCCCTCCAACTCCAAGCCTCCCCTTCAGCAGGACTGAGTTTAAACAAGAGCCCAGTTTTTTTCCAGGGCCCCTGACGGGTCCTAGGTGGCCTACTGCTGTCCCAGGCCCCATGCTGTTAGAGCAAAAACCCCTTCTTCCTTAAGTACCGTGCTTGCCTAGAAGACCAGCTCAGTCCAAGGCACCACACTGCCCTGGGTCACTCAGCGCCACCCACCCTAGGTGTCCCCCCCCCCCCCCCGCCCTAAGCAGTCGTGACTTCTGCTTCTCTCCTCTCCCCTTATGCTGCCAAAATGCCCAGCACTTCTCCAGGTGAAGAAAATAAGAGCCCGAAATTAATTCCCTTCTGGAGCAGAGCTGTGTGCTTGGGGGGGTGGGGAGTGAAATCCAGGGGACCGACGGCAGCAGTGACTCACCGGGGCTCCTCCCCTGGGGAGATGGAACTGACAGACCAGGGTGTGGGATGCTTCGAGGTGATTTCCTGACAAGGCTGTCAGCGCGTTTCACTCCTCACTCTCCGCGTGAGTCCCCTGCAGCTGAGCTGCGCCTTCTCTTTCTCTCTCTTCACCTTTCCTGGCTCTCTTCCGTTCCCAATGCTCCCTCTCCCCATTTGGCAAGTCCCTACCAGTGCTAACTTTGTGCCTTGGTGCCCCGCTCTCCAGCTCTGCTAGGCTTTTCTTCTTTTTTTCTGTTAGCAGAAATACACAGAGTCAGCTTTTCTGTTGGGGTGCCCTGGCCCCAGGCTCCTTCCCAACCACAGCAAATTTTATGGATGATTGGGAGTCCAGGGATGCACAGTACAGGGGGCAAGGAGGCTGTGTGTGTGTGTGTGTGTGTGTGTGTGTGTGTGTGTGTGTGTGTGTGAGGGGGGAGGGGAAGAGGGAGAGAGAGCAGAAAACGAGCCTCTTTGGAGTTGCATCTGTGCTGCTCAGGTGGGAGGCTTCAGAGCACAGAGCACGAGTAAGGGGAGGGGGATACGGCTGAGCCTGTCAATGCTCCTCAGGTCTTAGAAGATCATAGGACACCAGTAGCAGCGGTATCTCTAGTTTGTCGCATCAGCCCTCCCCGCTCCCCCCTCCCTTTACAAATGAGAAAGCTGAGGTCCAGAGAGATTAAATGACTTCTCTTCATTCCCGCAGCTAGCTAAAACTGGTTCTGTCGGCAGAACCAGGATGAGAACCGGGGATCCTGACTCGAGGACAATGGATGCCGCGTCCACAAGTCTATCAGAGACTTTGGAGGAAAGGTCCCATTTCTCAGATGCTGTCGATGACAGATTTGACTAACAACTTCTCAAAGAGATGGAAAATGCTAGAATCCCCTGGCTTTCAGGCTGCTCAGGGGACAGGCTGGGCCCTGTCTCTGTGCCCCCAGCAGCCCCAGCAGTGACAGCAACAGTTCTCTTCCCCTCTGGCTGCTTCCCAGCCCCTTCCTGGACACACAGCAGTCCGCCTGGGAATGCTCTATATCCAAGTCCATCCCCTTAGCTACAGGCAAGTCTTGTCTGACCCTGAATCCTGCCTGCTTCGTCCAAGGACCTAGCCCAAGACAAATCCGTCTTCTTTTCATCTAAGCTCTGATTCCAGCCACTCCCTCCGCAAAGGCTTTTTTTTTTTTTTTTTTTTTTTCCTTTTTCAAAGTGTCCTCTGTCTCCCACCCCAAACCTGGAGAGCTTTGAATCCAGGGTCCCTTGGCATTGGAGTCACTTGCCTCCCCAGAAATAACATATGACCCCCTCCCCCTTCACTGATTGAAAGAAAAATTAATCCTTTTTTTTTTTAAATTTTTTTTTCAACATTTATTTATTTTTGGGACAGAGAGAGACAGAGCATGAACGGGGGAGGGGCAGAGAGAGAGGGAGACACAGAATCGTTAACAGGCTCCAGGCTCTGAGCCATCAGCCCAGAGCCTGACATGGGGCTCGAACTCACGGACCGCGAGATCGTGACCTGGCTGAAGTCGGACGCTTAACCGACTGCGCCACCCAGGCGCCCCGAAAAATTAATCCTTAACACAGGCTCCAGTCATTTGTCCCAAATGGGAGATATCGGCATGGCGTCCCCACGGAGGCTACATGGTCCAAAGCCCTCTCCTCTTCCTCCGGGTCCCCGTGCTAAGCTAGTATGCGGACAACCTCCCCCCTACCCCACTGTTCCCCAGATCCGCCCCCAGGCCTTCCAGAGGGGCCCGAACTCCGGGATGTGAGGGGAAGCGGTGAGTTCTGAGCACACAATGCTTTCTTGTACTCTCCTCGCCTCTCGAAACTGCCCGCCATTCCCCAGGAAGAGAGAGTGGAAAGAGCGCGTGGACAGGAGGTTGGCAGGGCAATAAAAATGTCAGGGCCTTTCCTCTCCTCTCCCTTCCTCCCAATCGTCTCCTTCGCCCCTCTCCATCTCCTCCCTTCCCTCCCTCCTTCTCTCCCGCAGACCCTGCTGCAGCCGGGCCGAGGCGGCGGTATTTGGGGTATGAGACGGGAGAGGTTAATTATTGCTCCCCCGCCCCCACGCCCCCCCCCCCCCACAAGATGTATCTGACTGTCAGAAGGGGTGACAGATGAAGACAAAGTACAGGTACGGCTCCCGCAAACCCAGCCCTCCATGTACCAGCCAGGGGTGGGAGTGGAGGGGGGCGCGCTACCGAAGTTTTAACCCCTCCGACGCCGCCGATCCACACAGCCAGGCAGGGCGGGGCGAATGGGGGAAGCCAGGGTTAGAACCTGGGTCCCAGCCAGCGCGGGCTGAGCCTGGGAGACCTGTTGGCCTGCCCCCGCCCGCCCTCCACCAGCGGCCAGGTGGGAGGGAGGGAGGCAGCAGTTCTGTCCCAGAGGCTGCAGAATCAAGGTCACAAGCAGGCCTCCCAAGATCGTTACAGGTGCAGAGAAAGGGACTCCTGGAGTGGTCTGGGGGATAGGTAGATTTGGGGGCCCAGGAATCCCAATGAGACAGAGGTCCACTACTCCTCCACCTTCTCCACGACAATGTCCCCCCTCACCCAAATCTGTCCCCAGGCATCCTTGGCAGGGTGTGCATGGGGTGTGAGACTGAGAGTTGTGTGTTTGAACCTGGGTGTGCTTGTGATGAAGTACCTCAATAGGCTCAGAAGGACTTGAATATGGTGTGGGGTTGTGTGTGTGTGTGTGGGGGGGTGTGCACACGTAAACCACAGTGCTCGGAAGGGTCATTTGCAGGTATCCGCAAGAGGGCCTATACTGCACTCCCAGCACAATGTGTTGGGAGTGTCTGTGCCCAAGAGAGAGAGAGAGAGAGAGAGAGAGCGCTTTTGCCTGGAAGCATGGCTGGGGGGAAGAAGTGTGTCTTCAGGAGAGTGTAGACATGTGCGTCCAAGAGGTGAGGTGTCTGTGTTTGGGAAGATGTGGACCAGGCATGTCGTTCTGTGGGTACACAGTGTGTGCCGATGTGAGGGCATATGTATAGACATTGCTGTTGGTATGAACATGGGTGTGATTGTGTGTGTGCGTGTGTGTGTGTGGGGGCGTGCACGTGTGCCTGCTTGCACACGTGCCGGTCCAAAGCTGCCAGCATCTTCCTCTTACTGGCATCCCTCCCTTTCCTGACTCTCCCTTCTCCATAAGCAAACGAGGTGAAATAATTACTTTTCCATTTAAATGCCCCATGTTCAAGCCAGAATGAAAACAAAGTGATTTAATAAAATTGTCTTTAAAAGGGAAAAGAGGAAAATAAACGTCTGCTCCGTTCCTCTCCCTGGTGTTCAGGGAGGCCCCAAGCCCTTCAGAGTTAATTAAAACAGGAACTAAAATCGCAGAATAGCTTACCAACCCTTTTCCCATCTCCACCTTAAAGGTAAGGCGGCCCCCAAAAGCCCTGCCTTTGGCCGGGAACTTGAGGCCCTCCTGTTCTCAGGCTCAGCTTTACCCTGAGAGGAACCCTCATCCCTGGCAGGCAGGCCATCCCTGGCCTTCCTGCAGCCCCACCTAGGGGAGGAAACTCGGCTCCTTTTCTCCTCCCAAAGAGCCATGAAAGGCCCTGTCTGCACATTTGAAAGCCTTGATGGACACTGGCCCCCATCAGGAGCTTCCGGCCCTTGCCTCCTCCCAGGACACAGGCTGCCCTAAGCCCCTCCTGCCCCTCCCCATGCGTCCCCTGAGTCCCCAGCTGCTCTGAGCTTTATCTGTCTTCACTGACCCCCTGGCCTGGTCCTCAGCTCCAGCGCGGCACAGTTCCGGCTGTTTCCGCCTGGTCTGTATCTGTTCCCCATCAGAGGCCCCATTGGAGCTCCGGCCCTTCAGCAGCCCAGATAAAAGAGATGGATGGAGGTGAGTTTGGGGGACGCCCCTCCCTGCAAGCTCAGAGCTAGAGCCCTGGGTTGTGACAGGGGCTCCCTGAGGAGGGCTGAAGGTGAGGCTAAAGACTGCCAAGTTCTCCGGAGGCCCAGTTGCTACCCATCCCCACCCTGCCTTAGCCCTTTCCCTCCTCCAAAGGCCCAATTCCTAAGGCCCCCTCCAGGCAGGCACTAAGACTGCAGTCACCCCCTCTTCTAACACACACACTTCAGCAGGAAGCTCTGTACTAGGTACCCGACCCCCATCTCCATGCGACTCATCAGCCCACAAATAGTAGTAGTAAAACTGGCCATTTACTATTGTGTTCCAGACACATTACTTATAAGATCTCTAATGTCATCACAACCCCCTACAGAGCAAGTTTTATATTATTTTTCAGAGGAGGACACAGAAGAAGGGAAGCTAAGAAAATTGCCCAGGTATGCGCTTAAAAAGCAGTAGACCTGACATTCGAACCCGTACTGCAAAACCCCATGTGCCCTTGCCAGGCTATCCTTGACCTCTGAGGTCTAGTTCTACTCGCAAAGACCCATCGTTGCCCTTCAGAGACCACTGGCATTGAGACTGCCCCCCCCAACTACTACCCCCCGAATTCAAACCCTTCTAACACTGATTCACATTGCAGAGGAGGGGGAGCTGGGAAACCAGACTTGAAACCTGGGTCTCTTGAGGGTCAGGGGAGTCCAGGAGGCCTGTGGGGCCTTCTCCAGCCCTGCTTCAGTGATCTGGGATGAGGGTGGGGTGGGAGGTAGGAAGTGTTTGTCCCTGAGTCCTCAACTCTCATCCCGGGAGACCCTCTCTCTTCTCACAAAGACTCTATCTTTTCTCCCAGGGAACTCCAGACCCCACTTCTGCACCCTCAAGGTCGTGCTGCCTCCCAAGGGGACAAGGTGAGACCTGACTGTGGGGTAACATTTGTCACCCAAGCTGGCTTTTGTAACTGTCCACCCTGTTCAGAGAGCCTTCGGCCACTCGCTTGGCAGAGAAAATGTCAAAAATAAATTCAGGCCGGGATTTATAAATAAATAAAGCCAGCGTCTGTCTTCAGCCCCTCCCCCTGTACACACCAGGGATCTAAGATCTCAACCTTGGGAAGAAAAGAGAGACTGAAGGAAGGGAAGAGAGCCAACGAAGGGACAGAAGCCCTGGTTTTAGGGGGAAATAGTTGGGCTTGAGGTGTTGCCACAGACCAAGGGGCACCTGAAGGCTTCTGGCCTTGACTGCATCTGGAAAACATCTAGCAAAGGAGGGAAAGAAGGAAGAAATCATTCAGAAGCACCTTTCCTAATTCAGTCCCAGGAATGTGTGGGTGTATGTGGGGAGGGGGATCTGTGACCTTTCCCAGGTCCAGGCCTCACCCTTGTTTGAACCCCCTGCGCTGAGCCCAAACTGAAAGCGGTAATGGCAAAGCGGCGGGCAATGACCCAGGCAGTTGGGATGAGGCTTCATGGTCCAGTGGTGTTGGGATCCGTGCCTCACCTCGCCTACCAGTGAGTCACCTGAGCCAGGCCAAGCCCCACGGCCTCCACTCTTCTCTGCCACCAGCATATCTGGGACCCAGCTTGAGCAGAGAGAGGACTAGAGAACATTAGGGGCCCCAGAATGGAGAAGGGAGAGTGGGGAGAAATGCAGGGATGACTCCATCTGAGCTGGCCTCCAGGTTCCACCCCGAGACTGCCACCAGAGCCTCTATATCTGGACCCCTCCAACTCCATCCCTAATCCTAACTTCATTACTCCCATTGGGCCCCATCTCTGTCCACCAGCCCATCCCTCCCAGAGTTCTCAAAACACCCTCCATTATCTGCAACTGACTCCCAGAGCTCCCATCACTACCTTCCAGATCAGATCCCTTCTACTCTCTACATGCCCCAACCACTGCCCTCAGAGAACTCCTTCCTACCGCCACCTTCCCAGACTCCATTCCCACCCATCCCAATCTTCAAACTTTCCTCCCAAGGTGCTTTGCTTTGAGAGGTGAGAGTTGAGCTTCATTAACATCTCATTACCCAGAGTGGATTTCCATAACTGTTCACCCTTTTAGAAAGAATCTAGTCATTTACAGGGCTGAGGAAGTGACCAAAATATATCCCAGGAGGGGATGGGCCTGTGTCTCCAGCCTATTTCCCTCTGCCTTAAGCTGTCTGCACACTTAGAATAGAGTCCTAGGTGATAGGACCTGAAATTTTGAGCAAAAAAGAGTTCAGTAAATCTCCAAGTCTACCAGAAGAGTGCTTAAGCTTGTCTGCCCCTCACATGTGTAGACAGAGTTACACAATCATGTGCATGTAATCCTGTAAACACACACGTATATAATTAATCTAAGTATACATACATTCACATGCACATGTTAGAACAGAATGTAAGCTCCATGAGTCAGGGACAATGTGCCTTTCTGTGACGTACCTCCAGTTCCTACAATGATGTTAGCACATAACAAGTATTTGTTGAAAGAACGGCACGTAATGGAACATATATTTGCAGATAAGTGTATAATACATAATGGAACATATATTTGCAAATGTGTATACATGTATATACACAAATAACAATACATCCATGTATACAATGCTTATGCACACACATACATATACGTGTCTACATGGTTATCCACATACACACATATGCTTTTAGATAATCCATATATATAATATATTGTGATGTACATACATACATGTATACACACACCTCATAAAATGCAGGTAAGTACACACACACATATAACTACTATGAACATATGATAGACATTACATGTAAATATCACACACATACACACATATATGTAGGTGTACGTACGTGTGCACGCTCACATACATAAATGAATACAAATAGAAGCACCTTTTTACTCAGAAATTCCCAGTCAATTTAACTGTCTCAAGTCCCCCCCCCCCCCCCCCCCCCCCCCCCCCCCCCCGCCCAGGTCTGGCTGCCGCAACCAGATATATCCACCAGATGGCACTCCTTTGCCACTTCCTGTACTCCCAAGTGTTGCCAGAGATGTCGCCCCTTTTGGCCAAGGCACAAAACTGGTGGAGCCGGCGTACCCCAAGAGCTTCCCCGTCACTCCCCTACCCAGCAGGGCGGTGGACATATCCTTCGTCCCCAAAGTCTGCAAACTCGTTCCCTCTCCGAAGTCGAACTCCTCCTCTGGGGCCTCCAGGCTTCTGTTGGAGGGGGGACTCCTCTTTGGGGGTCCCTGTTCTGCTCAGCCCTCAAATCCAGCCCCCTTCACCAGTGAGTCAAGGGTTGGGCCTCACCCAGACTCCCTCTGTTCAGAACACTGTGCTCAAGGGCCTTTACTAGGAGCCTTCGTAGTAATAAGCAGATTCCCCACGATGGCGGAGGAGCGAGTCAAGGTCATCTGTACACGTGTGGCACCTCCACTCCTGTACACACAGCCCTCCGACCCCCGGCGTACCCCCGACATCGTGCCCTGGATGCCCAGCGGGAGTCAGCCAAAAGCCGAGGGAATGGCCAGGCCCTGGGACCTAGTACCCTCGGCTAGGGAGGAGCAGGTCCCGGTTAACCCCTCCTGCACCGGTCCAGTGTTGACTCCGATCTCTGGCTTGGAGTCGGAAGGAAGTACATTCGCTCATCTTAACCAAACCACTTCAAATCCCGGAGGTGAGGGAAGTGGGGTGCGACAGAGGTCCTCCCGCCACTTCGAGTCAGTTCTCACGGAACCTCACATTTCGGGGGTGAGCAACCTCGAACAGAAAACGCAGGGAAGGCTTGGAAACCCGTTGGGAGGCGAGGCCGGAGTTCTGGCAGCGGCTCTGCTTCCCCCTCCTCTTCCCCTCTCTTCCCCCGGGAGCGGCGGGAAATTATTTATTAAAACGCCGCCCGCGCTCTCATTTATTTGCGGTGAATAATCCTCGGCATCGCAGCGCGTTTATTAAACCTTTCCCGTCCCCGCATTACTTTAATAATAAATCGCGTGTCACTTTCCAGCGACGTTATTAAAGCCCGTCCGCGGAGCAGAGGAGGGGAGGGGGTGGGAGTGGGGGGGTAGAGCAGCAGGGATTCCTTCTATTCCAGGCTGCGGGGCCTAAACCAGCAGGGTTGCGGAGGGGGGAAACTGAGGCTGTAAGGAGGCTGCACGCGAATACTCTACAAAGTCTGCATGAGCAAACAAGGAGTACGGATTCCGGGGGTGCGTGTGACCCTAGTTGGGTCGGGTGGAGCCTCTGCTCTGCAGGTGGGCGCGGTAGGATCGATGGGCCCGCCAGGGGGCGCCTTCGAGCACAGCTGCACCGGAGTCCCCTTCGAAGAACTAGCCTGGGAAGGATTCCCAGGCTTCCACAGAACCCTGACCACGTCCCCTCTTTCAATCCGGAGCACACCACCTTCTGTTCCGGACGCCAGACAACACGACCCCTCTATCCCTGGCACACTGCTCACGTCCCTACTCCTGCTTCCACGGTCGCCTTGGAATTCGCCTCAAGTATCCAACCCGCTCGTGCCGTGGAGCGCAGTTTCTGGGGCCGCCGGGCTCTAGACGGGACTAGGCCATGAGAGCTGTCCTCTGGCTTAGCCTCTGGAGGAGCCCTGCGGTTCCGCGGGAGGCACCGCCAAGCCCTCGCATTGGGATTCCTGACCACGCCCCTCCCAAGAGCCCGGGCTCCCTGCTTCGGGCCCCAAAGGACAAGCTCAGACATTGAGCCAACTGCAATCTCTCCGGTGGTGGCGCCAGGCTCTAGGCGGAGCCCAGGCGCGCAGGAGACTGTCGCCATCCATACACAGGGTCTAGGCCTCCCGAACTTAAGTTTTCATTTTCTGCTTCAATCACTCAATAAACACTGTGCCTCACCGGTGCCCCTTGGCTAGGTAAGGAGAGTGTGAAGAGAGATGTGGGGAGGGAAAAAAACGTGGCTCTGTGAGGGACCCTCAGCCAGACAGGACAGGTCACAGTTGGTAGATGAGGAAACAGGCTTACCTGACTTCTGTCTGGTTCCAGCAAGGAAATGGGCGGATTCCTAGGGGAATCCCAGGGCTTGGTCCATACTGGTGGCCAAGCATCTCCCCTCCCTCATCCAGCTTGTGCTTTTACACTGGGGCCCTACCCACATAGACCTGGTTCGCCACTCTGCCTAGGGAGGGGACCAGAGTGGGCTGAACAGAGGGGGCAGGCACTCTAGTCCAGCACAAATGGAGACCAGACTGGGAAGATACCCTCCCTCCAACCAGATGGCTTCAGCCTTCCTCCCTAGAGGGCAAGGGAGGCCCCAGCTCAAGCTTCCCCTCCGTACATCTGGCAGGCGTGTGCTTAGGGAGTGGGACCCACAGCTTCTGGATGCCTCCCAAGGAAATGTGGTCTTCATGTGCACATCTGCATGAACCATCTGTGCATCCGTGTGACTCAGTTTGTTCATAAATCCTTTATTGCGTGCCTACTGTGCCTAGCCCCGTGCTAGGCATTGTCCAATACAGAGTGCTATAAGATATGGTGCTGGCCTTGTGGGGTTTCCAGAATGACAGAAGCCGGTCATGACCAAATGCCCATTTTACTGCCCTGGACTAAACCATGCTCCATTATGCTTTTCTAGACAACAGATGGCCAACAGCAAAGAGGACTGCAGTTAGTAAGTGCAACTGGGACTTAGGTGAGGGGGGAAATTTCTAGAAGGTGAGTTTTGAGGAAGGGTAAACTGAGGCTAGGCAAAGGTTAGGGACTAGAAAAATAACAGCCGGAGCGGTAATTAGAAAGACTGGCTGAGCAGGGCTGGAGGGAGGGGTCTCAGAAAGAAATGGAGGACCTTGGTCGCCTCCTTGTGCCCACTCTTCACGCGCCCCCACACCCCCACCCAGCCTAGGGACCAGCAGGCAGCTGCTGTCTTCTGCCCGGTTGGTCCCCGCTGGAGACTGTCCTGGCCAGGGCACTTCCTCCATGGGCCTCTTAGCATTCCACCACCCCTAGTCTCTGCCTCTCCCCTTATCCTCCAACTTTGTCTTCCTACTTACCACTACCACGTCTCCCCTATTAAGGGCATTAAAGTGATTAAAGGCCCCCGCTCCCCCTTTCAGGTCTTTTCAAGAGCAGGGATGAATACTGTCCCCACTCACCCACCCCCATAGGCCAGAGCTCCGGACCTAGTAGTAATCCTCGCCCTCTTCACTCTCAGCCTCCTCCTCAGGAACCAGATGTAGGGATGGCAGCTGGGGGATGCCTGTAGAGTTCAGCTGGTCTGCAAACACATGTGGGCAAAGGAGAGAGAACAGGAAAGAGGGGCCGTCGGTACCCACGTGTCCCAGACTGTGAGAAAGCCATACTTGCATGTGCACCCATATGCGCGGACACACGCACGCGCGCGCACGTGTGAGGTCCTGAATCCACCACCAGTCCCCCCAGTCCCCGGAGCCCAGGGCTCCCCCTTACCCGGCGTGAGCACTGTCAGGCTAGCTGGGGCCTCAACCTGGCCGAGAGCATTGCGGGCCAGGCAGCGGTAGATACCCTCATCGCTGGGACGCACAGCTTGGATCTGCAGCCAGCCTGTCACTTCAAACCTCTGGGGTCCACCCCTGAACTGGAGCCAGAGAAAGGGTCAGCAAGATCCTTCTAGGGGGACCCTGGGCTGCCCAAGGGAGGCCTCTGCTCCCCATCCTACCTGCACTGAGATGTGGGGATCATCCCCTGGCAGCTGAATGTCCAAGCCGTCCTTCCTCCACTCGATGGATGCCATGGGGTAGGCAAACACCTCACAGCCAAAGATCACATCCTGTCCCGTCACGTTCCAAATGTCATATGGGTGCAACACGATCTGGGGCTCTAGGGGTGGAGGCGGAAGGCCTGAGAACAGGGTGGCACATCTCGCCCAGCAAGAAGCCCATGTATGAACCCTCATGGATGTGTTTGCGGGGAAACACAACAGACGCTCAGGTAGATACACATCCATTCCATAAGCAAGACATGACATGTACACACAGGCACATACAAATGTAGGTGCGGGTACACACAGGTACAAACCCAGAAGTGGCGAGGCACATGCAACGGGACGCACGAACGAGCACACGGGTCCACACCTCAGCTTGGCAGCCACACTCTGTCCCTGATTGCTCCCCTGTCCTCATTCCACCCTCTAGGCCCCTGTCCTGCTATACTTGTAACTGACACCTCCCCCTACCCTCCCCCCCTTCCTAACCGAGTCCAGTTGCCAAAGACCAGAAGAGCGGCCCTCCCCCTACCCCCCACTCTGGGACCAGGGAAGGGGGCGAGAGAGGGGGGGGGATTCCCACGTGGGAAAGGCAGAGAACCTGAAACCAGATCTGGGCAGCAGGCAGAAAGCCTGAAGTTGCGGGGTAAAGTGTTGGGACCCCGCCGGCGTTTGTTTTCCTGGCAGCCACGGCCAGGCCAGATCCCTCAAAGGGGCTCAGGAAGCGAAAGTTACTAAAGCTGCCAAAGGAAACCTGAGGCTTGAATGGCCCTCGGCACCACCACCACCACCACCACCCCCCCCACCCGGGATCGGAGGGAGGAGCTGGAAGAGCCCCCTCCTTCACTACTCCCGAGGCCCAGAAGAAAGAGAAGGGAGGCGGGAGACTGGGCTAACAGCTTGCTCTGCGAATCCGAATCCGCCCAAGTGAAACCTGATTTCATCTCACTGGAACCCAAATCGCGTTGCCTGGGCCCCAGCGGTCTGGGCAAAGCCTGGGAGTCTCTTCGCTCTCTCCCTTTTGGGAGACCAATCATTGGCTCTGTGCCTGCTCCCTCAGAGGGGTCCGTCCCGCCGGCCGGGTCTGGAGCTTTCACGCGCCTCAGGGCACACAGCTTGCTGACAAAGCTCGGACCGCACCTTAGGGCAGCGGTCTCTGCGGACCAGCTTATACTGAAGTCGAGCACTCCCCTGCCTCATCTTTTTCGCTCCGCTGGCCAGAGACCAATTCAGTCGGAGGTCGGGGATCAGCTCGAGCGCCCCGAGCGCCAGGGGTAGGGACCCCGGGCCGTGCGTACCCGATTCGCAGGGCCCCGGGTGCGCCACAGTGAGGTTGGCGTCGGGCCGAGCGCGGGCCGCCTCCTGCAGCCGGCAGATCTGAGCGTAGGTGCGGCCGTCGGATCCGCAGAGCGGGCGCTGCGAGCGGCAGGCGCACAGCGGCTCCGGCACCTCCCCGCGGCTCAGGTCGCCGCCTGCGTCCAACCGGCACTCAAGCTGCTCGCCGCAGCGCCCGTAGAAGTGGGCGCTGGGGTCCAGGTCGCAGAGCTGGCCCTCGAGGTTGGCGCATTCCCAGCAGCAGCCGCACGCGTCGCGCACCCGGCCGGCCAGGCAGCCCCGTGGCGCGGCGCACTCTTCTGGCCGGCAGGGAGCGCAGCCCTCGCCCTCCGCCAGCAGCCGCAGCCAGCCGCGCCGCAGGTAATCGGGGCCTGGGGACGGTCGCGCGCCTGTCGGGGGCGGCGTCCGCACCACCAGCAGTAGCAGTAGCGAGGGCAGCGCCAGGGCAGCTGCCGGCGGCCGTGGCATGGTTAGCTGGAAGCCCTGCGAGCGCTCTGGGCATCAGCGCGTTCGTGGCACCCTGCCAGGGAGGGAAGCCAGGTCAGGAGGTCAGAAGGAACCTCACCGTTACTTGTACCAAAGTTTGACCCAAGCACTGCCCCCTTCCCTGCTGCCTTGGAGTCAAGGAGACCCTCAACACAGAAGCATAGTGACTCTCTAGGAGTCATCCAGTTATTGATCGGACCGGGTTTCTGGGGTTGGGGACAGATGAGAGGAAAGGATGGTAAAACACAGGCGCCAGCATACACGCGCACGCGCGCGCGCGCGCGCACACACACACACACACACACACACACACCCAGCAGCAGCACCACAGACCATCCAACTCTGAAGCTTCCTGTCCTAGAGGTAGATGGGAATGGATGGCCCCAGAGCTAAGGAGTTGTTAACAAGGGAGGAAACGCGGAAAGAGTAGATGCCCTGGGGCCCAGAGTGCTCACCTACTGTCTAGGACTAAGCCCTTCAGAGCAGCCGTGATTCCGGTCCGAAAAAGCAGGCAGTGGAAAGAAAGCAGAGGCCAACAAAAGGCTGGGCCTGCCAGCCCCCTCTGCTCCGGCTTGAGGATCTCTGAGAGAGCCCAAGGGCTTGGACTCGGAGAGCAACTCCTCCGCCCCCTCTCCCCGCCTCTCGACGTCGCCCACAACCCCCTCCCTCCAGTTTTGAAGCTGCCAATTTTATGCAGCCGCACAGGACCCTCCTGGGCCACTTCCCCTAGCTGGGCCAAAGTCACAGTGAGAAGTGAGGAGTCGTAACCGGACACCGAAGCTGGGAGAAGACAGGGGGCAGGATGAGGTGGGGGGTTGGGAGTAGGGGCTATGAGGGTGGCTGGGAAGCTCGAAAGAGCCGAGTGAAGGTCTAAGTCTTGTCCCATCCTACTCTACAGTCCCTGGGGTCTGCTAGAGCAGCTGCATAACGTAGAGGCCGTAGGAGCTCTGGTGCCCTGGCTCCTGGAGGGCAGAGCCAACCAATGTAGTCTCCCCGCAGCCCAGGGCTGGCTTCCCAGGGACTACTGCAGTCTCGTCCACCCAGCTTCCCCACTAAGGCGCCGGTCAGAGATTCGGTGCTTACATCTGCCTCACCACATCTGGCCTCGTCCTCCCTCCCCACATCCGGCAGGTGCCTCAGCCCGCGGATGAGCCTGGAGATTAGAGGTCCCAGCCGACTAGCAGCCGCAGGGAGAGGTGGGCGGGGCGCCTCCCCCGCGGACCTCGCTCCGGGTCGGGATTATAGGTTATAGTTAGTTCCAAGGCCGGCAGGGCGGGAGGCATTCGGTTTCGCGGCCGCCACCAGCGCCACCGTGGCACTTTGGGCTGGGGGGCGGGGAGGAGAGCGTTCCTGGAGGCCCGTCCGCCTTACAGGGGGTCGGCCAGGCCCCGCCCTAGCCTGCCCCTAGCGGCTTACAGAAGCCGCGCAGCAGTTCAGTGTGTAGGGGGCGAAAACTGCGCTTTGCAGCGGGGGAGGTGACAGTATTTAGTCAGTCTCGGGCCAGAAGGACCTGGCCCCCGCCTAGCGGCCTCCGAGGCCTCCTGACTAACCTCGAAGTTCAGGGCTGGCGGCAGCCTGCCGACCGCCCAGGGGGATCCGCTCCGCATGCGTACTGGAGGCCTGGAGAGTCCAACTCCCTGATGCGGTCCAGGACTGTCAGTCCGGACCTCGACTTGGACAAGCCCTTCCACTTAGGGGTTCCCTAGCCGCGGGCACGTCACTCCTGGCCAGAGGAGGCTCTGATGAGGTGGGCGAAAACAGATACACAGTCACCGTGGTCCCCCAAACTCCGGAGGGACAGGGAGCAAACTTCGCGCGAGATCTCACAACTATCGCGAGAACCTGAACAGGAAGCCTAGGAATTCGGAGCAGGAAAGGCCCGCGGGTTTTAAACCGGAAAAAGAATGGGCGGGGCCGGCGATGGCAGATATTTGTGGGTAATCCCCAGTCTTTTGCCCTGGGGTCAACTGAAATGTTGACCTGGGGCAGATGTGAACTGTAAGAAAACTGCAGGAAGTCCTGAGAAAAACAGGAGAGTGGGTCGGAAGGGACTTGAAATTGCGGAACTGACTAATGGAGCCACTCAGGGAAGTCTGACTCTGAATTACAAAATGCCTTGAGGGTGATCACTCCCAGTATACAGAGGGGAAGCAGTCGGGGATCTCAAAATGAATTGTTACCGACTTCTAAGACTTGGAGCCAGTATTTAAACAGCAAACTCCCCGGACCTACAAACCCTTCACTTACCCCACTTTACTGTAGCCGGTTGTTTGCTTTCAGTATTTGCTATGCTCTAAGCGTTTGACATTAGGAATCGTGTCTGACTCTTCACTGTATCTTGTGCACCTAGCCCTGCGCCTAGCAGCACAGTAAATTCTTGGTAAATATTTGGGGATTAAATGTGAAAGACTTCCTGTGTGTGAAAGTCAAGTTTAATTTAGACTTTCGGAGTCGCTGAAGGCTGGATAGACGGGGAACGAGCGCCCTCTGGTGGGCATGCTGTTGGCGATGAGAACAAGACCGTGCATACAGTAGGCACCAAAGATGTTGACGGTACAGATCAGCTTTTATTAAGTAAAGATGTGTTCCTGGAAAAACACCACATATTGTAAAAAATATTTTTAGAAGGGATTTTTTTTTGCAAAAGACAATTTGAAAGTCTAGCTATGTTCCCAGAGCCTCATCATCTGACACTATCCAATTCAGACTTCAAAACACATTCAATAACATCTATTCCCATTCAGTGTTTTGAAGAATACATAGTACTGCCTCTTTCTCTTCCCCACCCTTGACTGTAGACGCTTGTACTGAGAGAAGGAGGCATAGAATGTAGTTTGCTTTCCACCATGATTCATAGCCTGGAGTTCACAGGCTATCGTATCTTCACTTTCAGCCACTGACCCATGAAATAGTTGTTAGATATAATGACAGAATGAAATGGGTCTTGTACAGATGAACAGCAGAAGAAGAAACAAGGGTACGAGATCAGTGTGTAACCGGGTAAGAAATTGCTTGGGAGGGATCACACCTTCCAACCTGACACCAGCCTGTTTTGACATGGCTGGTGAAAATAGGGAGGTTGCCACTTTGATGAAGAGGCAGAAGTGAAACAAATGGTCCAAACTGACCCATGAGAGACAGATACAGAGGAATTGTGTTTTCTGAGAACATTAGAACCAGTTAAGTCAAAGAAGGCTCAACAGATAATTAAGATGGAATACCTTGTAGATACCAATGATGACAAATAGGTGAACTTAGTCAAAATATGTGTAGGAAAACAAGGTTAAGTGAAAAGGAGAAGGATCTGGATACGAATCATTACTGTGTAAATATTTGCCACATATATCATCAGTAAACACCTTAAGACAATTCAGAATGAGGCAAATCGTTGAGTATACAGCTCACTATTCCTTTATTTTGTAAAATTTATTTTCCATAATAAAAAATTAGAGGCTATTTTTTATAGGTAGATTTAGGATGTTGAGATAAATTTAGAAGGTTGGGACAGCCAGGCGGGCAGATACACATTATAATGTGGCTACAAATAATATTACCAAATGAAAGTTGGAATACTCGGGAGACGAGCTGTCTGGAATACCTAGGCATTAAGTCAAGTAAACTGAGCTTTAAGACATGCAGAGAGAGATCAGGTGAAACAGTTTATTCTTCCTATATCCCAGGAGGCAACTCTCTCTGTCCCACCCTCAGTGTCCCACCCACCTTTGAGATGGAGACTGTAGCTCCATCTGACCTGATGACTTGGCCATATTTTGAATTAATAAACTTAGAAAGGATGTTTAAGTCATTTAGATTCTCTCTACATTTCTTGTTCTTGTTTTTCACTTTTTTCCCATTTTGAAGTATAAAAGACAAACAGAAAAAGTGCACAAAATAGAGATATAGGCCAATTAATCATTACAAAATTAATACTCATGTGATCATCATCCAGGTCAAGAAATAGAACATTGTTAAAACCGCCAGAAACCCTCATGTCCCATCACAACCATTAATCCCTCCTTTCCCCACTAGGTAACCATTTCTAACTTCATATTTTAATTTTACCTGCTTTCGATTTATATATAAATTGCAATACACCTAGGAATAGAGTAGCTGCTTCATGTGATATACACGCATTCAACATTAGCAGTTATTACTAAACCATTTTCCCAAAGTGATTCTATCAATTTACATAGTCACCAGCAATTAATGAGAGCTCCCATTGTGCCACATCCTTGCCAACACTTGGTATTGGCAGTCTTTTCAATTTTAGCCATTAAGTAAATATCGTAGAGCCTAAGATCTAAGATGGCCAGTCCACAAGGATTTCCTCCCCTGGATTAAAAAAAAAAACAAACACTTTATTTTGAAATAATTTAACATTTGCATAGAAGTTTCAAAAATAGCACAGGGGTGCCTGGGTGGCTTGGTCAGTTAAGCATCTGACTTTTCAGCTCAGGTCATGAACTCACGGTTTCTGAGTTTGAAACCCCCCAGTCTGGCTCTGTGCTAAGAATGCAGAGCCTGGGGCGCCTGGGTGGCTCAGTCGGTTAGGCATCCGACTTCGGCTCAGGTCAGGATCTCGCGGTCTGTGAGTTCCAGCCCCGCGTCAGGCTCTGTGCTGACCGCTCAGAGCCTGCAGCCTGTTTCAGATTCTGTGTCTCCCTCTCTCTCCGACCCTCCTCCGTTCATGCTGTCTCTCCCTGTCTCAAAAATAAATAAACGTTAAAAAAAATTTAAAAAAAAGAATGCAGAGCCTGCTTGGGATTCTCTCTCTCTCTTTCTCTCTCTCCCCAGCTGGCTCTCTTTCTCTCTCTCTCAAAATAAATAAATACACATTAAAAAAATAGCACAGAAAGTTCCCATGTACCCTCACCCACCCGACCCCAATGAAACCATATTATATATCCATAGTATAATTAACAGAACCCAGACATTGACATTGCTACAATACTATTAACTGCTAACCAAACTATGGACCTTATTCAGATTTCACTAATTTTTACATACATTCGTGTGGTGTGTGTGTGTGTGTGTGTGTGTGTGTGTGTGTATAATTGAAATTTTATTACATGTATAGGTTTGTGTACTATGAGGTGAATAAGTGGGTCTTCTGGGGTATGGGAGACTAAAGCGCATGCCAGGGGAACAACCTGTAGAATCTATAACACTAAACCAAATGTCATTTAGTATATAAGTTGCTTTTTAAGTTACTATCGAAAGTCATTGAAGGGAGGGGCACCTGGCTGGCTCAGTCGGTTTAGAGATGACTTAAAAAATAAAATCTAAAAAAAAAAAAAAAATCATTGAAGGGAAAGGAGGCTAGTTGTCAAGAAAGCTAAATATACATTTTCACACTCAACATCTACCTGTTGGGGCAGCTGGGGGCAAGGGCGGAGTCCCAGGGTCACTGGTGGAGGTCAATTGTTCATTATGGCATACTCAGAAGGAAAGACCTGGTAATGACAAGTGATGTTCTCCAAAGTGGCAGGCTCTTCAGTCTTGCATTGCTTTTTGCTTGAAGACAATTTTGTGTAAGTGAGGCCAACGAGATAACTTCCTGCTGAGACATCTACAGTGATCCTTTATTCATTCTACCATTATTTTATATGTCCAGATGATACCCAAATTTCCACCGCTGGCCCAGACCTCTCTCCTGAATGTCACACCAGTACAACCAAACTGATGAATCCACTTCTAGCATTTTCTTTTTTTTTTTTTTAATGTTTTTTAGCGTTTATTTATTTTTGAGACAGAGAGAGACAGAGCATGAATGGGGGAGGGGCAGAGAGAGAGGGAGACACAGTCCGAAGCAGGCTCCAGGCTCTGAGCCATCAGCCCAGAGCCCGACACGGGGCTCGAACTCACGGACCGCGAGATCGTGACCTGAGTTGAAGTCGGTCGCTTAACCGACTGAGCCACCCAGGCACCCCTAGCATTTTCTTCCAAGCAGTCAGGGAAGAAGGCCAGAAACAGCTTCAGCCTGCATCATATTTATGGCTCCCAGAAAAAAAAAAGCATCAATATGTCAAATCACAGGATAACATTTCATTGACTCTGCTTGAGTGATATGCTCAACGAGAATTAATCAGATGGCCAAGGCCTGGCCAGCCTGGAGCACAAGTCTCCCCCTGCTGCAGATGCAGCCCATGCCCCACGCATTTACTCTTGGCCACCCCAAAGTTTACCTGCAGACAGTTCATTCCTGTATAGTCTCGTGGGTCTGAGCCCCTAGAGTGAGCTCAGGGAGCAGGGCAGGCTAAAAATGCCAGAGTTAACCCAAGAGCAAGCCATATCAGGTGAGGGGCAGGAGTTGAAGGGTAAATACCTCTGCTTCATTTCCTTTCAGTGGGATAATTCTGAGGTGTATTCTGTCTGGTCTTCCAGAAGGGCTCCAGTGGGACTGAGCCCCAGTTACCCTCAGTGGTAACTCACTCACTGATGCACCCTCTATTTGTTTCCGCCCCCGCCCCCCCCCCTTCCCTCACTTCGCTTCTCCCTCACTGTGTTCTCTGGGGGGTTTGCCAAATAAACAACTTCTACTCAAACCTTGTCTCGGGATGTGATTTCTGAGGAACCAAAACTAAGATGACCCCTGTAAGGCCATCTGTCTGGAAGCCCCATCGAGACCATTTGACGAGGAAAAGATTTTGGACCCCAAACTACATTTGTTTGTGACCATATCCTTTGCTCATACCCCACTTTCAACCTTTGCTTTTGACGTATAACAGTTCAGTGTTGGCTTCTGTGGGGAGTTGGGCAATAGGTTAATAACATCCCAGACTTCTCCGAACTGAAACCAAGGTTTCCCTGAAACCAAGGAAGAATCTGGGAAATGTATGCTCAGAACTCCGAAGAAGAAATGGTAGGATGTTTTCTCAAGGGCTGATGGAAGACAGAAAGAACACTATTAGGAACTACTTGGCTTTTAGGCAACCGCACCACGTAGAAACCTCTTGACCCCGGGCAAGAATCAGAGTAAGGTGAGTATAATCCTAGGCAAAGAGTAACCGCCATCTCTGCTCAGTGTGGGCAACTCAGCACTAACAGAACAAACATGTTAGAAAGGACGGGCGGTAAAGAACAAACATGGGGCTCTCCCAACCGAGGTCGGGAGTCAGACTGCGGATTTGGGCTCAGGTCATGTTCTCATGGTTCGGTTCATGGCGGGCTCCATGTTGACAGCACAGAGCCTGCTTGGGATTCTCTCTCTCCCTCTCCCTCTGCTTCTCTCCCTCTCAAAATAAATAAATGGACTTAAAATAAAAAAAGAACAAACACGAGACTCAGCATGAACCTCTGAGCATGTCCAAAAGTCCATAAGCTCACATGTCAGTATGAAGCCACATGAAACCCCGGACACACTTGTGCACTTTCTCTCCTCTTCCCCAGTGGTTAAGGTGCAGGAAGAGAGGTACCAAGAGAGGGCACAGGAGAACCATGGCTAGCGAACCTCCTGCTGGTTCGGTCCCTCCATTAAAGGGAGACCCAAGTGGGGAATTCGTTGAGTAGAATCACACTGCGGTTGAGTTCAAGAAATGGGTACAAAATGGTGCTTTAAGCTAAAAGCGGAGATCTCCAAGGGTCCCGAGACGTGACTTCGCGCCACGCGGCTGTCTACAACGTTTCTAAAGAATTTGGATTTAGCCCAAGAGTGAAGGCTACCGTGCCACTGGCCCAGCCACTGGCAGCATCTCCAGCGAGCGGCAGCTGAAAAGGCCGACAGTGTGGGAAGGGCCTCACAGAAGTTCCTACTTGAACTTAGCATCCAGGCTTCCCATCAGCTTGGCCAGCAGCTGCGACCCATCTGCACCTCAGTTTCCTCTGAGAGACGAGGGTGCATTCAGCCTTCGGACATGTTGTATTTGGCACAGGGTTTTTGGGTTTCTAACTAATTGCCAATATTTCAGCATAAAAATCCAGAATGTGGGGGCCAGCGTCGGCAGGCCAGGATGCTCAGGGAGGCCTGGAGGAGAACTCCCCGCTGCTCTTAGTGCTGAGATAGGGAGGTAAGAAAAGTCAAGCTGATATCAAGCTATCAAGCCACTAGTGCTGCTAAAAAAGAGGGAGTGGGGGGGGGGGGAGGGAGAGAGAAAAGAAAACCTGGGGAATCTGGTCCACTTAGCAACCACTGAGCATAAGTAGTGGCTGCTATTTTAGGTGGGTCTGGCCCTCTCCAGCTCACCCTAGTCCTGATGGTGGGATCAGTTTGCCTCACTGAAGACTCCTGCCTGCCCCTGTAACCTTTGCGGATATGATCCTCGAACTAGATCGGTCTTTGGCCCCAAAAGTCAATAGCAACGACAACAACAACAGCTACCGCTGAGCAAAGGTTCCAGTGTGCCAGGCACTGTGGCCGGCAATTTACATACATTAGCTTGTTGCAGACTTACAATGCCTTGTAAGGTAGGCTTATTAAACTTACTTATTTTTTTTTAATGCTTATTTTTGAGAGAGAGAGAGAGAGAGAGAGCACAAGCAGGAGAGGAGCAAAGGTAGAGGAAGACACAGATCTGAGGCAGGCTCCAGGCTCTGAGCTGTTAGCACAGAGCCCGATGCGGGGCTCGAACTTACAAACTGTGAGATCATGACCTGAGCCGAAACTTACTTTTTAAATAAGGAAACTGAGGGGGCGCCTGGGTGGCTCAGTTGTTTAAGCATCTGAGACTTTGGCTCAGGTCATGATCTCACGGTTTGTGGGTTCAAGCCCCATGCCAGGCTCTGTGCTGACAGCTCAGAGCCTGGAGCCTGCTTCGGATTCTGTGTCTCCCTCTCTCTCTGCCCCTCCTCTGCTCATGCTCTGTCTCTCTGTCTCTGTCTCAAATGAATAAGCATTGGGGCTCCTGGGTGGCTCAGTCCAACTCTTGGTTTCAGCTCAGGTCATGATTTCGCGGTTCGTGAGATCGAGTTGTGCGCTTGAGAGCACAGAGCCTGCCTGAGATTCTCTGCCCCTCCTCTGCTCTGTCTCTAAAAATAAATACACTTTAAAAAAAAGTTTAAATGAATGAACATTAAAAGAATAAATAAGGAAACTGGGGTTCAGACCGGTAGGTAAGTTTGCCCACTGCCACGCTGACCGGTAGGCAACAGAGTCAAGACTTGAACCTGGGGCTGCCCGGGCATGATTCTACCATCACACTGTCCTGACACTATCACTCTTATCTTTTTTTTTTTTTTCAACGTTTTTTATTTATTTTTGGGACAGAGAGAGACAGAGCTTGAACGGGGGAGGGGCAGAGAGAGAGGGAGACACAGAATCGGAAACACGCTCCAGGCTCCGAGCCATCAGCCCAGAGCCTGACGCAGGGCTCGAACTCCCGGACCGCGAGATCGTGACCTGGCTGAAGTCGGACTCTTAACCGACTGCGCCACCCAGGCGCCCCTATCACTCTTATCTTTATCCGCTACCTTCAGGGCAGCTAGAGCCAGAACTGCAGCTGGTGGTTTATAAGTTTAAATGCCCCGTATTCAAGAGCCAAGCAGTAGAGATGCAGGTGAGTATATGTCCAGTCAGCAGAAAATCGGGAGGCGGGGAGGTGATGGGGCACATCCTCGGTTAAAGCATTTGGGCACCTGAGGCCAAAGCGCCTCGGGATTAGTATTAATAGAAGACCAGAGCTATGAGCTTGGGGGAGGGGGGAGACGGGATCAGTCTCCTGAGATGCCAGGACCTTCGAGAGGCCTTGGGGAGAACCTCCAGCTGCTCCTAGTGCTGAGACAGGTAGGTAGAAGGTGAGAGAGTGATGGCTGATACCTGAGCTGCTGGTATTGACAGGAAGTCTCCTGGCTATGGGGGGTTGGGGTGGGGGGTTCTGGCGAATGGAAAGCGGGTGGCCGTCTGAGCTGGGGGACAATGTGAGCCTCTGGGCCATGAGGCCTAGGGGTCCCACCCATGCCTTCCTCCCTTCTTGCCCCTCCCCGCTCCTGGTCTGAGGGGTCTGTGGTAACCAACCAGCTTCCTGTGCAGGACGTAGCCCAGCTAGCTCACAGGAAAAAATTGGATCGGAGCCTTTCTTAGGTGCAGCATTTTACCTAAAGCCTCGCGGACGCGCCGCCCCACAGTGCAAGGACGGGAGAAGGACAAGGAGGAAAGGACTCGTTCAGAGGCCCTTCACCTCGGCGCCGGGGCTCAGCCTCCACTTGCCTGGCCCGGTGGGTAGCAGGGAGGATGAGGCTAGGTCTGGGGGAGCGAGGGCGCCGCGCGGTTCCGTGTCCCAGTCAGGTGAATGGCCCGGAGCCTAGAACTGGGCGCCCTGCCTGGGATCCCGCAGCCAAGGCCTGGAGCGCCCCCTGCGGAGGCCGAGAACACCGCAGGCAGGTGGCAGCACCCGGCGAGGAGGCCGGAGGAGGGAGCTCCAGCCCCGCCCGGGAGCCGGGTGCGCCCCCATCCCACCTGCACGAGGGCACCCCGCCCGGGGGAGGGGGGCGGGAGTCCGAGGCGGGTCGGGTTCCCAGCCAGCTCTCTCCTCACAGGAGGCGGCCCATTATCCGGCGTCGTTAAAGAGCAATTAGATGGAAATTAAGCCGAGAACAAGTATTGATTATCTCATTAAGGCCGGGGGAGCCCGCTCTGTCGGTGAGAGTTTACCGCCGCTCACCCCATTATCTGCAAGGTGAAAGCCTGCGGTCATCAAAACCCAGTGAAGTATTGATCTTACCCCTATCCCCAAACCCAGTCCCGCGCCCTCCCCCTAGAGTGTATGGGGTCTGGAGAGGTGACACGGGGTGTGTGGGGAGGGGGGATGATGGGGGGAGGAAAATCTCAGGCCCCCACTCTCTGTGTCTTAGCACTTCCTCTGTATTCCTTTCATTTTCTGCTTCCAAATCATTATTTTTCCCCGTGCTACTTTGGTGGGGGGGAGGGGGGGAAAGGAGACCAGAGATAATTCACATCCCTCCAGGGCGGTAGAGGGGGATCCCCTAGTTTTACCTCCAGGGAAGATAAACTAAAGTTGAAACTTAACTGAAAGTATTTGCCCCTGTTCACACAGGGTATCGGGTGTCTCTGGGCCTCGAACCCCATACCCTGCAGGGAGGGGGATGGGCTTAGTTCTGGATCACCACCATCTCCCAAAGAAGAGATACCTAGGATCACCCCCAAGGCCCCCCAAGGCTTAGAGACCTTAGAGTTAAGAAGGGGCTTCCCCAGGGTCCCCGATGATGAGACCTTGGGAGAAAAATCACAGCGTGTTAGAGAGAAAAGTTGTTTTCATCCTAGTTTTGCTTCTAGCTAGCTGTGTAACCTCAGGCAAGTCACGTTGCCTCTTCAGGCCACAGAGTCTGCAAAGAATGGGGTTGGAAGCGCTCTAGAGCTCCTGCGCCCTCAGACACAACAATCTGTCAAATTGCAGAGTCCGGCTGGCAGGCCTGGGGGTGCAGCTGTGTGCCCAGCCCCTGCCTGACCCTGGGGGAGCTTATGGCCTCAAGGGGAAGAAGACATTGAATGGATAATCATGGAAATAATTAATAAGTCACAATTATGATAGGAACTAGAAGGAAGAGTGCAGGTGCTAAGCGAACGGAGGGGGCTTGCGCAGGAAGCAGATGTTTCAGTAAAGACACAGGGAACGCCTGTTGCCCACTAACTCGTTCAACACACGGTTACTGAAGGTGCTCCAGAGCCCAAGGTGAGCCAAACCACGGTACGTCTCCCTGGAGCCCATAGTCCAGTGGGGGGAGACAGACAGCAATGATCTAACCACACAAATGAAAGCAAAAGCACACATACCATACGGTACACCTACTGAAAAATACGACGAGTCATGAGCGAGAATAAGAGGAGGGATTCACTTGGAGAAGAGAGGGTCCGGGAAGCCTCTCTGAGAGCGCGATGGTCAGTCCATCATTGAAGACCAGAAGCCCTTCAGTGGAGTCTTTGGGAAAACGGGGTGGGGGAGGGAGTCTCCTGGAGAGGGCGCACCTTCCTCCCCAACGCGCCTTGCCTTGGAGCGCGCCCAGGACGGAGACCCAGCAGAGACTAGGGTTCCGGCCTCTGACACTCCGGACCCCACCGTGGGGCTCACCTGAGAGTTTCAGGCGAGCCTAGGGGGCGGAGGGCGGGCCGGCGGCGGCAGGTGGTACGCCGGGCGCACACCAAGTTGGCCCGAGCGGAGTGCGCCGCGCCGCCGCGGTATCTGGGCTCATCTCCCTGCCCCGGAGCCGGGCAACGATTAATCTTGGTTGACGGTTTCTAATGTCCTAATTGGGAGGTGGGGAGAGCGGCCCAGTCCGCCCTAAAGGTAGAAGCGGCTAATGGGCCTCTTCATCACCGCCAGGAGCGGGTCCCCGGTGGAGCGCGAGGGGCGCTGCAGCAGGTGAGGCGCGGAGCTGGCGGCGGCCCTTAATGAAGCTGCCCGGCCTGCGCGGACCGAGAGGAGAGCTCCGGGGAGGGAGGCGGTTCCAGGGGTGGAGGGCGGTTAGCTCAGCCCAGCGCGGGGGCTCACCTGGGTGCCCTTTCCCTGAGGAGGCCTCCCGGGGGCGCAGGGCTGGGTGGGTGGGGGTGCTGGGTTAGACCTGAGTAGAGAATGGATCTTTTCGGAGGTGACAGGAGTGGGACGGGATATGGCCCTGCATAGGAGGGGTCGCCCTGCAGTAAGGAAGGGCCTGGCACTAGGTGGGCGCTCCCAGATGTTGCTGACCTACAAGGCCTGTGCCCGACGTGTGCCGGGCAGAGATGTGAGAAGCAAGTGTGGATTCTCAGGCTTTCGGGGACCCTAACGACTCCAGAGCGCCTTGTCTTTCACAGCTGCGCCCCTTGCCCTCTGCGACTCAGTTTCCCTTCTGGAGCGGGGTTTGTGAGCTTCCAGCCCCTCCAGCTCTCAAGCCCGCCCCACCCCCACCCCCTCCAGCATATACTAGCGGGACCTGTAGCTAACCTAGTCCTACCGATGCAGTCTCCCTCACCCATCCCCATGTGGCCCAAACTGCGGGGGCTGGGGGGTGCGGGTCACGCTTGGGCCCCACTCCCACCCCCCGCCAGCCCCGGACGCGGTACGCGCCGCTCTTGCCCTCCCCTGGGAACCGCTGCTTTCTGGAACCGCGTCTTCTCCGCGGGCGTCGCTGTCTCTCGCTCGCTCGCTGGAAGCCTCTCTCCCGCCCCCTTCCCCCTCCAGCCGCCCCAGAAATATATTGTATTCTCACCTAATCCTGTTCAATTACAGCATAATAAAACACATAATAAAAACCTAATTCATTTTTCTCCCGCGCCCCCCATCTCCCGGCATCTTCTTGCTCGGGATTAAAAATTTGTCTTCATGCTTGTGGCTCCGCAGTCCCGGCGCCTCGGCATCTTTAATGTATGAGCCGGGGAGCCAGGGACCCGCCGGCTCCGCCGTCTCCGCTCGGGAAAGGCGTCCGCTAGTCACCTGAGGATGCGGGCGGGGACGGAGGGAGGAGCGCATCCCTGAGTGGGGCCCCATTGGCAGCCACCCCTCCTTTCCACGGGACGATTTGGGGCTCAAAGGTCCTCAGATTCCCAGTGGTGAGGCGACAGCTTGTCCGTCAGAGCCAACGGACCCCGTGTGGCCTCCAGGGGACGCAATGTGGGGCAGGTCTCGGGGAGGGAGTGTCCTAAGGAGGCTTGGCTCCCCACCCCCTAATGCAGAGCAGAGCCGGGCAAGCAGCGGCCCCAGTTTCCTCGGCCTTCATTCTCTCCTCTGCTTCGGCTCTCAGCTGGCCCCGCCAACCAGGCTCTGGCTTCTAAGTTACCGCCACCATTCCCAGTCCCTCGGGACTCTCCACCACCCTCTGATCACATTGTGTGAACAACCTGGATCGCTGAAACAAGGTTAGAACTTCCCACAAAGAATTATCAAGAATTCGATACGAGAAAATTTCCTACAAAGGCGTAGGAGATTGTAGAGGGCAGGTCTGAGACCCGGTACAACCTAGTGGTATTCCCTCATGCCTTCATTTCTTCCTTCATGCATTTAGGGCAAGGGTTCTCAAACTTTCTATGGGTTCCTATAGGACCTTTAGTTTCCCAATTTTCTTCACAGCACCCTAGGCCAAAAGAAATATCTAACAGTTCTGTGTAAGTACTTAGGTCCAAGCCATTCAGTACATATTTCTGTCCTAACTCCTTTGTACCTGTTTGAAAAACAAATCCACATACATTGCGGGAGGGGGGAGAATATTTTTATATAATTCGTAACCTTGGTTACTTACTAACAGGATGTGTGCACCTGTTGAGATCTGCAAAACTTGTCCACACTTGGAACCAGTTTGGCTGCTGTCACCCTCATTGCCTGTGCCCCATTGATTTTTGAGTACTTCTTGCTTTTTGGCACATCAAAAACCCAGTTTTGCCCAAAGGCATTGAAAGTAATGCAGCACAATCTAATTTTGAAACCACGAACTTGAGTTAGCAGTTTGTGCAGTGTCCAGCCTATGTGGAGTATGCTGGGCTTCTCTGGAAAACTGAAAATATCTTGCCACAGTCCTAACTAATTCACTGTAGTGCTCTGGGGTGCCTAAGCACACGGTTGGGAAACCACAGATTTAGGGAGTCTGTCTGTTTCCTTTACACAGCAAGCCTCTAGTGGTCTTGGAAAGTTTGGGACAAGTGAATGGAAGTCATCTGATTCGGCCAAAGAAAAAGAACTTGAATCTTACCCACAACTCAGAGATCAGATAGCAGCAGGGTAGTCTGACAGCCTGGGGCTTTAGGTGTCAGAAGCCAGCTTGCAGAAATGGGGCGCTGGAAGAAAATCACTAGCAGTGAAAGCAAATCCAGCAGGAAGAATCTGACCCAGCAGAGGGCTTGAGTATCATAAAAAGGCATGCTTCCAGGTATATTGTAGGGTGATGCTTAATCTTACATCACTACTACCCAGCACCTCCCCCACCCCACTGTGCCTTGGTGCCCTGGAAAAGAGAGGGGGCTGAGCCCCTCCTCTCACTGGCCACCACGTGTAGGGACACAGCTAGAGCAAGCTTCACCTGGCCTGAGGGACCTTTCAAGCCCCAAGGTTCTGATATGCCTCCCGGGCAGTATATGCTCCCCCATCCACCGTCCAGGCTGAAAGTCACTAAAGATGCGAACCATTGTTTCTTTTGTGAATCTGTGACATATTTTAGGTTTGCCGAGGAGTAATAAAATAGATTGAGAGACACTGCTGGTGATCTTACCTAGGACCAACCTATGAGTGAGCTTTAGGGCTCTTTTGCATTCCACATTCATTTATTCAGCAAACATGTATTGAGTACTTACTGTGAGTCAGGCGGTACTAGGGGTGGTGTGGGCATAAAAAAGTGAATATACGAGCTGTTGCTTAATGGGTACAGAGTTTCAGATGCGCAAGATGAAAAAGTTAGGAAGACCTGTCTCACAACAATGTGCATATACTTAACACAACCAATTACACACCGAAAAACGGTTAAGATGGTAAATTTTGTGTTATGTGTGTTTTATCACAATTTGTTCTAAAAAAGTGAAGATAATGGGGCCCCTGGGTGGCTCAGTCGGTTGAGCGTCCGACTTCGGCTCCGGTCATGATCTCACGGTTCGTGAGTTCGAGCCCCGCATCAGGCTCTGTGCTGACAGCTCGGAGCCTGGAGCCTGCTTCGGATTCTGTGTCTCCCTCTCTCTCTGCTCCTCCCCTGCTCACACCCTGTCTCTCTCTCAAAAATAAAATAAAGATAAAAAAGGGAAGATAAGGCGCCTTCCCTCAGGGGAAGGTTCATGTAAATTGGAGAGAATCTGTATGGGGGCAATAGTACATGGTGTAGCAAGTACCAGTCGTGGTGATTCCAGCTCACCGTTATTGCCCCCCTTTGAGAACAGCCCCAATCATAGAGATAGACATGAAGTAATGATGTCCAATGTCCTTGTAACTTGACCCGGGCCTCTGGCCACCTCCTAGGAGGGGACAGCTGATCTAAGCTGTACCAATTTCTGAAACTTGAATGGGCAGATCAGAAACCGGAGCTGACTGAAGCTGCTTTATGGCAGGGTCCATAAACTCCAGTTGCTGAGGCCCAGGGGGCTGCCCGGCTTCCTGCTCTTTCCACGGCCAGGCTGGTTAGCTCTCTCTCTCTGGTTCTGAGAGCTACTCCAGAGTCCTTCCAGTACCTCCCTCTATTTATGGAAACTAGCCACAATCATTCTCTGTTGCCTTCCACAAAATGGCTTGAATTAAAACTCAAACCAGAAGTGCTTCTTCTGGGAAATAAAACCTGTCAACAGACTGAAGACTTGCTGGTGCTCGGGGATAGGAGGTCTTCGGTCAGAAACTAATATAGGTAGTTGATTGGTTAATTTATAGACTTACGTAGCAATCTTCTGTTCCATAAGCGAACGCGTTGTCCCGAAAGAACTGCTTGTTGCTTGTTAAGAGGGATGGGTTACTTTTGGGCGCCTCGGTGGCTCAGCCCGTTAAGCGTCCGACTTCGGCTCCGGTCATGATCTCGCAGTGTGTGAGTCTGAGCCCTGCGTCGGGCTCTGTGCTGACAGCTCAGAGGCTGGAGCCTGCTTGGGATTCCGCGTCTCCCTCTCTCTCTGCCCCTCCCCCGCTGTCTCTGTCTCACAAATAGATGAACACTAAAAAAATATATTGGAAAAAAAAAAAAGGGGGGACGGGTTTACTTCCCTGTTGGAATGTATGGGGTTGGGGAGGGAGGGGCTGTGTTTGTAGCCCAAGCTATGCAGGGTTCCTCCCCTGCTCTAAGGGTTGTTATTCCGTTTTCAGAACCTTGCTGGTTTCAGATTGGAAGGAGGAAAGAAAAAGCTGGAGGAGGCTGGGGCCCAAAACTGGGGCCTTCTGGCAGCCTGAGTTGGGAGGACTGCCCATGAGGAAAAAGGTGTGTATATTTAGAAAGAAAGGAGGGAGCTGCCCAGGAAGTTCCCTTGGAGGGTATGATGCAACTGGGCCAAGATTCCTCCACAATTCCTAGCAAAAGAATGCCTCCGCAGCAGCATCAAAACCGAGATCGCTGTAACCGGCAGGGAGATTGACGTAGAGGGGAGGGGGAGAGACATCTTAATGACTGCTGGGCACAGGCTGTGTCCCTGCAGATGGGGAAGGGCTCCGTTCACCCAACAGGCCATTTCTACCCAGCACCGAGCATAGAGCCACTCTTAGCAGTTCAGTAAACGTTTCCTGAACTGTGGGATGCAAGCGCAAGGGGCAGGGCCAATAGTCGGGTAGGCCGCGGAAAAATCCGGGCTTGGGACCCAGGAGAGGCATCGCGCGATTCCTCGAAAACTTCGCGGATTTCCGGGCAGGAAGTCAAAGGGCGGGCGCTGGGGCGCTCGTGAACTTCGAAACTGGAAAGGAGGGAGGCGATCTGGCGGCTGTAACGGTCCGGGACCGAGGACACCCGGAAAGCGGACCTGATAGTAGGTTCCTAGCTCAGGTAGGGATGAACAATTGCATTTCCGGCCAGCGGCGATAAAGCCGTTGCCTGGGAAACAGAAAGGAGGTGGAGCCCAGCCTAACTTTGATTGACAAGGCCAGAGGAGGGGCGGGACTCTGCGCTGACTGGCTTCGCCTCCCCAGGGGGCGTGACTTACCGATGACTGACAACCCCCCCCCCAGGGCGGGGCTGGCTTGAGACTGACAAGCCTGACTGAGAGGAAAGGGGCTTGGCTGTGACTCGCAGGGCGCCGCAAGGGGGTTGGCGGGAGAGCGAGGGGGAGGGGGGACTAGCCTAGTCTGATTGGCCTGCGCCCACAGAGCGGAGCTGAAGCTGGCCCTAACCACTGTCCCTGAGATGCCAGCCTCAGTGACCCTAGAAAAGGGCAGGCTAAATCTACTCCTGAAATCATTGTTGCACTATATGCTAACTCACTTGGATGTAAATTTAAAAAATTAATTAAATTTAAAAAGAAAGAAAGAAAGAAAGCGTGGGGTATGCCCATTTGGCTCCCTCCCTATGGCCAGCCTAACCCAGACCTGAGCCATTTTTCTCCTTAGAACGTCGGTTGGGAGAGAGGGACCGTTGTGGCCTTTCTTAATAATGGGCAAGATGGGAGTTCTGGAGCAGATGAAACCAGGCCAGGGGAAAAAGGCTGGAGAGGAAGACCTAAGACGCAGATGTAGGCTCCCAAAGAAGGTTCCCAGAGTCTGGCTGCGCATGAGGAGGAAGAAGGGAGGCCCAAGAATGGGGGAGATTATTTTCCAGCGAGAAAAGTGCTACCTCTGTCCAAATGCTGACTTCCCAGGAAAATTCCAAGTACGTGGAAGCAGTTTGGAAAAGGCACCTGGCTAGGATTTGCCCCTAGAGAGGCTGTGAAGTTAGCCTACAGCCAACTTTTGCTCTGAGAAGCTGGTGTGGAATTAGGAAGGAACGATGGCAGGAAAACATTCCTTCCTAACTGGCCTCACTGGTGCCTTGGCCAGTCCTCTCCCTGATAGGGTTAGTGTTATCTACAGAACACAGTAAGTTATAAAATGTTCTTAATGGTTTTGTTTAACAGAGGTTCCTGCACCTCCCTCCCCAAATAGGTTTATTTTACATGGATTTTCCAGTAAGAGTACAAGGCCTCTTTTCAACGAGGTTACCAAAGACCAAAGCAGTACCTGCAGAAAGAGGTTTCAAGAGTTGACCCAGAGCCCCCTGGGCTTGGTAGGAGGCACCGGTCAAGACTGGCAGAACAGGATGGAATTGAAACTGGTTTTTGAAATGTTACGCCATATTTAAAAACATTTTTTTTAAAGTAAACTCTAGGCCCAACATGGGCTCAAACTCACAACCCCAAGACCAAGAGTCACATGCTGTACTGACTGAGCCAGCCAGGCACCCCATCTAAGTGTTGCCCTGTATTTAAAAAAAAAAAGTTTTTTTTAATGTTTGTTTATTTTTGGAAGAGAGACAGAGCATGAGTGGAAGTGGGGAAGAGAGAGAGGAAGACACAGAATCTGAAGCCGGCTCCATGCTCTCAGCTGTCAGCACGGAGCCCGACCCAGAGCTTGGTCTCACGAACCGGGAGATCATGAGCTGAAGCCGGACGCTTAACCAATGTGAGCCACCCAGGTGCCCCATGTTGCCCCATCTTTAATCAAGAAGAGAAATCTTTGCTTATGCTCCTTCAGCTGTAAAACTCTCAAGCTTGGAAACTCCTCGGGCTTTAGTAAAAGGTCTGAGTACACTTGTGGGCCTATCAGTTTTGTGGGCCTATAAACAAACTGGGCCCAGGGAGGAGAGGCCCTGGAGCGTCAGAGAGACGAGAAGAATGATCTCAAGTTTGGCTGGTGGCTGGCAGGTGAGGAAGAAGCTCAGCCCAGTGGCTTCAGAGTCACGCGACTCGACTTGAATCCTGGTTCTACCACTTCCTAGTTGTGGAACCACGGGCAACTTTTTAAATGTCTTCAAGCCTGTGTTTTTGCTAAGAATGGACATAACATGTCTGGTCCCCCAGTGGGTTGTGAAGATCAAAAGGTGGACTTAAAGCACTTGGCCCAGCACCACACGTACGGCTCAATGAGCAGTAGCTGGTATCACCCCCACTGCCCATACAAGGAAACTTCCATTTCCCAAGAGGAGTGAGAGAGTCCAGGCCAAGGTACCAGGTTCACTTCAGGTTGTTGTGGGACGATGCAGTCCCAAAGATTGTCTCCCACCACCTAGTGTGAGAGCTTGGAGCTGAAAAAGGGGAGATGAGGGGTATGTCCTGCAGGGAGTAGGCAATGGATTTTATCATAGATTCATACATGTTTACTCTTTTGAATCTTCCAAAGCCAAGACTTGGGGTAAGAGAGGCAACTAACTATAAACTGTTTAATAGTAGCTCTCACCATCTGTTCAGAGGCATGAACTTTTGGCCTCATTTCTCCCGGGGGGGGGGGGGGGAAGGGTTACACAAGGAGGGAGTGGAGGGTCCTGATGGGGGGGGGAGGGGTGCTAACTAGCAAATGGTCCCTGCCAGGCTTGTTCCTGTGCTGTGCTGGTGGGGGCATGGAGGGGTATGGAGGGTGTGCTGGTGCCCTAACTTCTCTCTGATGGAGCTGGACAGTCCCTAGCCTTCCTCTCTCCAGAGGCTTCCCTGGGAACCAGAGGCCCACCAACCCATGCCAAATGCCTGAAGGGAACCAAGAAGCCCAGAGCCTGAGCTGGTAGGTAGGTGGGATCAGCCTTCCTAGCCAAGAACGAAATGAAGCCAGGACTCTATCTGCAAAGGGAATAGAAGGCATCTGCATCCCCTTAGCACTCTGGGTGCTCATGGAGGATTGATTTTCTAATCTCAGAGTGCCCTCTGCTGGGGGCTGAGGTTCCATACAGAAGGGAGGGAAGAGCTAGAACCTAGATTTTGTGGGGGAGGGAAGGCCGAAGGCAGGAGACTGGTTCTTCCTGAGCACTCAGGACACAGAATCAAGTGAAGATCAAGAAGTAGATCGGTTTTTAGTTTATTGAGTAACAATGGCATCATAGTTTTAGTCACTGGTAGCAGATAGTTGGGGGAGCACAAAAATGCTCTTAGAGGATCCCACTGGGGCCTTCGTCCGCACCACCCACTGCTTCAGCTAGAGCTCATGGGAGTTGGAGTCAAGGTCAAGCTCTGTATCCTGTGAGTGTAACACCATACCTTCCATTCCCAAGCCTACCTGCCCTTTGGACCAGCTATGGATGCCTGGGCCCTTCTTCCTCTTGGGAGATGGCGGTGGGAGTGGAGGTAGGAGCAGGGCCAAGCCTCAAAAAAGAGGAGCTAAGGTCAGGGTTCTGCTGAATGTCTAACAGGAGTCAAGAGAACACAGATTTCCTGTCTTAAGATTGTACACCCAGGGCCTAGTTGCCCTTGAGGGTGTGCTAGTTGTCTCCACTCAGATACCTGTGGTATCTGAGGTTAAGCACCATTCCCACAGCTGTGTCCCTCTGCAAGAGGGGGCGCTGGGAGCTCTTAAGGGGGGAATGCTTGCTCTGCCTCCATGGCTTTTTGGTTTGGGTTGGGACTATCGGTGTAGATTTGAGTTTATGATGTCAGAGCAGACCAAGAACTCCTAAGAATGTACCTAAAGATGTCCACACTGCAGTGTGGGGGCGATGGGAGGATGGCGAGAGTGGTACAGGATGCCACCCCTTTGTTCTGACAGAGGAGAGGAGAGGAAATGAGCTCTTTCAGGATGTGGGGGGTGCACAAACTCCCCGTCTCCCTTACCCTGATATGTCTTTCTCTGCCAGCCCGGTTCCTGGGAGCCAGGAAGCAGAAGTCAGAAGGAGTCGGGCCCGTTTGGCCTGCTAGTATCCCTCAGTCTCTGTTCAGAGATCCTGGCTACTCCTGTGTCGAGAAGGGGCCCTCGAGGTGCTGTCAGAAATGACTTGGCCAGTGGAACTGTTTAGGCAGGGAAGTCCTGTAGCCTGGCTGGCTGACAGGTGGCAAGAGGCCGAGAGGAGAAGCCAGATTATCAGGACATCCTAGGACAGCACGTCCATTCCTAGCTTCTAGGACAGCATGTACACACACACGTACACACGTATCATGTGTGTACATACATAAACATAGGAGCACAGGAGAAAGGGATTATGTGGCCCTGCTCTTTGAAACCAGAGAGGAGAGAAAAAGGCTTAACGGGGGCACCTCTCAGCCTATGGATTGCTGGTCTCAATGGCTGCTTCCCCACCAAGCCCCCGCCCAGTACCAGGAAGAGGGGCAAGTGGCAGGGATCGCAAGGCTCCACCAAAGCAGCAGCCCAAGGAGGTGAGGGAGGGGTCCAGGGGCTGACCCTCCCTCAAAGCCCCTTGTTGTAGTAAACCACTTCGATGCTGGGGTTTTGCTCACGGACCCGAGCTCTCAGCTCTGGCTCCAGCCTGCTCACATGTAAGGAGCTGCAACAGAACAGCACAGGCAGGCTGAGGATCCCCTCAACCCAACCTGCATCAGCCTAAGGGCTCACCACCTCTCCTCCTCCCAGGCTGGACAGTCTCCTTCAACTGCCAGAAGGCCCAGCTCACCATCAAGTCCCCACCCCCAGCATAAGTCTAGTGCCTGCCAAGCCTCCTCCTGGAACACACTAAAGGACCCTAAGGTCAGGGGGTTCCAGAGATGCGGAGACCTATTCAGAGCCCCCAACCAAGCCCGGGGGCAGCACTTACCTTCTCTGGGGGAAGAGGGCACAGCACAAGGGGGTGGCAAATACCAGGCTGGGGGGAGAAGAGTGTTGGGAAGGTTTCTGAAGTTTTGACCTATGGTTGTTGCCTCCCTGCATCCCACCCCATCCCTGGAGACAGCCCCTAGGGGTAGAGATTGATTAAGGCCAACGCTGACATCAGGTTCTGGCTAAGGAAAGAGCCTCCAGGGCCATGACCCAGAGCTCCACAGCCAGTGAGTGCCTGAATCAGAAATTAAACGTGCATGAAACTCCTGGATGATACCAAAAGGTATATTTCCATGCTTTCCTCTTGTACACAAAGACTAGAATGTCTTCAACTAGACTGTTGACCTTCAAGGGTGGCGATCACCTGCTAACACACACAACATGCCCTACAAGTGTCTAAGAGCCCTACCAGCCGAATGGATGAATGAATGATGTACATAAACATCTTAAAATCAGCAAATACCCACCCACATCCACCAGGGAAAGGGCACTCCCACACACCCTAGCTAAGTCCCCACACACTTACCAGAAGCCCACCAGTCCCACCTGCAGGGGCGCTCCCAGCCAGGGGCGACGCTGTAGGGAGACAGAGGCAACGGGATGGCTTGTGTCCCCTCCTCCCCTAGCCCCCACCGCATTTCCCCTACCACAGCTCTATCCCATCAACCCTGCCTTTGAGTCTTTTCTTTCTCCCAAGACCGTAACAGGCTTGGAATTTCCAAATCACCAGCCTCCGGTCCAGCCACGCCTACTTGCGACACCTTCCCTAGTGTCCCTTCACCCACTCTCCCCTCACAGGATTGGTTCCGCACTTCCTCCAGGAGCTGCTTTCTTTAGGAAGCCTCCTCTAACACTCCGCTCCCGTCCCAGTAGCATGCATGAATCTGTCCCTTTCCTGTTCTGCACGCCCTTCTCCATTCACTCCAGCCACAGGGACCAGCGTTCGGTTCCTCCAGTGGGCACAGCTGGTGCTCAAGATAAATTGGTGAATAAATGATTCAATAAATGAGCTTGTAATCCTGTGCCTTCTCTGTTCTGTTCGTGTGTGTGTGTGAGCCTGTGTGTCTCATTGTTGTCGGTAGGTGACAGCATGACTATAGTGGCCAGTGTGATGGTGGTGGTCCATCCCCGTGTGTGTCAAGAGGCCTCTGGAGTGATATCAGCTCTCTTCAGGACAGAAACCATTTCCTTCACCCCAGCCCACTTCCTTCCTGCTGAATGAATGAATGAAGGTGGACGGGGCAGCCCAGGGGTGGGGCCAACAGGGAGCAAGTCTCAGACTCCTGGGCCAAGCTGGAAAGAGGGTTGGGGACTGGTCACTTCTGCTCCCAGCCGTCACCTCTTCCAGGGTGGGAAAGGTGGGTGTGGCCTACCTTTAGGAAGTCTTTCTTCTCCAGAGTGTCCATGATCACCGGGGGGATGGCTGCAGGGAGAGCAGGGCAGAAGAGGAGGTAAGAGTTAGTGGAATGAAAGTCAGAATCGTGAGGAGGGGTGGATCCCCTTCACAACTCTTCCCACTCCCCCGGGAGTGGTCAAAACCCCTGGAGAATGCACCCATTCTCTTAGAGCCTCCCGTGCCCCACCCAGGCACCCCTGCCTCACCCATGGCAGGAATGGCCATGCAGATTCTCGATATCACCACCTGGAAGATTCCCTGCTTGGCAGCGGCCACTGAGTGGCCAAGTCTCTGACCTTCCTCATCAGTCACTGGGATGCCCACCTGCAGTTCCCTGAAAAGGGAAGGGGGTGGGGGTCAGATCACAGGCCCACATCCTACCTGCACTGCCCTCACGGGCAGCTATTCCCTGGGGTCCCGTCAGATATCACAGATTCAGATATCATTCTAGGATCCCAGAGTCAGACTGAGACTGTGCCCAGAAGCTTCTGTTTGGAGAGGGAGAGGACGGTCCCCACCATGGGCCAGTCGGCATGGCGGGATGATGCGCCTACCTGCACGCTGGGCCTTCATGCCAGGAGCTGGAGCCACTCACCTCTGCCTCATCAGGGGGATGTTGATACAGTTGGCAGCTGCCACAGCTGCAAAGGGGACAAATCTGCCCACCAGGGGGGGCAGGTGCTGGGGGGAGGAAATATATCGTTTAGTGGTCCTAAGGGCCATGGAGTGGCGAGGAACTCTGGGGAGGGATGTGGGGAGCCTGTAGGTTGGTGTGGACGAGCGATGGGGAAGAGGGAGACAGATAAAGGGTAAGTGAGGGGGCAGTACAATGGGGGGGGAGCATTTACCTTGGTGAGGGATTTGAGTCCCAGGGCTGTGGCCACGGCCCCAGTGGTGGCACTCACATAAGCTGTTCCCAGCTGCCTGTGGGTGGAAGAGGCAGGACACAAGGTTGGAGGTGAACAGTCCAGCGTGTGGTTCTTTCCTTTAGGGACACGTCAAAATCCTCAATACGTGAGGCGTGACGGGCAGAGAAATTCCTCCCCTGCTACAGCACAGACTTGCCTGGAAGCTCCAATCCCTCGGACAAGGCCTCCCTTAGCACAGGCAAGAGGACCCCAAGCCCTCGGGCCAGGAGAGTGGGGAGAGGGGCGGGCTGAGGGGAGGGAGTTGAGTCACTGGCTGCAGGAGCACTCAGGAACAGGAGCAGACAAGAGGGAGCAATGGTAGGCCTGGGGAGGCCAGGGCAGGGAGAGAGTGGGGGGGGGAGTCCCGGTGAGGGGATGAGCTCTCACCTCGCAGTGATGGGAGCGTCGCCGCTGCGATTGGAGTAATTAACAACAGCATTGAAGGACTGATTCACCCACTGCCAGAACACCACGGTCGGGGTCTTCCTGAGGGAACAGAGACACTTACTGCTGCTCCTGCTACAGTGTCCCTTATCCTCAAACCCTAATAAAGAAACCCTAAAGGTTATTCCCAAACCCTCAGGAGGGACCCAGCTGATGACCTTAGAACTTGCTTCGGTGACCTCTGCACGACCCTCCCCACTGACACGACCACACACACTTGTCTCTGGGGTGGGAGGAGCCCTGGGGCTGAGTTCTGAGGAATGTGAGGGATTCTAACACAAGCTCTCACTCACCCACTATTTTCTGCCCAAACTGGCCTCACCTAGTCATCAGGCTACACTCTAGCCCGGACAGAGCGCTCAGGGAGGGGACACACGGGGCAGGACCTGCCTGTAGAAGGTGAGCATGCAGCCAGTGATGGTCATGTTCATGGGCACCTGGGCTGACATACGGCCAATCAGGACCACCTTCTCCCCCGTGTCCGGATGGAAAGCAGAATCGTACACATACTTGGCCCTCCACAGCTGGTCCTCAGTGAGCCCTGGCGTCACCACGCCGGCCCTGCAGAGAATGTCAGGGAACAGACAGGCAATTCTAGGGGCAGATCTGCCCCCACCAGCCCTGACCACTTAGTTCAGGGAAAGTCTGGCCAGAGGACCAGGAACTTTGGCCCTGAGTCTCAGAATAAAGGAGCTCCTTGTCTCTGGGGGAGTCAAATCTTCCAGAAGGGCACAGGGGCTCCTACTTCCATTTTCCTTCTAGCCACATAAAGAAGGGTGTCCTTCTGTTTCTGCCTAAATGCCTGGTCATGGGTAATGGTAGTTTCCAGTGGGTCAAAAATGGCTGGGGGCATCTCAAGGGTATTTCCTCTAGGTGACAAGGGGGTGCTCTCCTATCTCCTTGGGACTCAACCTTGAGCCCCATCTGTCTTTGAAGAGGGTGGGCCTAGCAGTGGGACAGGACCCTGGGGAGGGTTGTGAAACATACAGCAGCCCCCCACCCACAAATATCAATGCCACCTCCTCAACCCAAACACCCTGAAATTCTCTGGGTTGAAGCGCTGTGCCATAGTTGCCTGTGATTCCAACATACAGAGCTAGGGAGTAAGGGGGTCAAGGAGTGGGACAAGGTCACTCTCAAACTTGAGGAGATAGATGCAAAAGGTACCATATTAATGGCAGGGAATGAGTACCCCAGGGTCTCATTCGGACGGGGCAGCGGGCTACCTGTAGTTCTGCACGATGTTCCGGGAAGCTTCCAGCTGTGCTCCAGACAGCAGCAGATTTCGGGGGTCAGTAACGGTGAAGAAGTGCCGGGCTCTGCCCAGGAAAGTGCTTTGGTCCCAGCGAGGTTCCTGGATATTGATATCTAAGGGCAACTCCCCCATTTTCTGCAGAGCAAAGATCAGGATCGGAGGACTCCAAGGAGGGAGTCCAAGAGCTCTACCTGCGGGAGCCTCTGGTGGCTCTGCCCTGGTCCCTGGGCCTATCACCAACCCCTTCTAGAGCTCAAGGTGACTCCAGATAGGTAAGCAAGGGTTGGGGGGAGGAGTTGTTTTCCAGGCAAGGCCCTGGCTCAGAGACCTGCAGCCATTGGAGGAGGGGGCAGGGGAAAACAGAACCAGAAAAAACAGATCTCTTTTGCACTCTGGCCTTGTGCAGCTTTTCATCAGTGAGGATTTACACGTGTATGGTTGATGCAACAGCAGCAACTAGTCCTATGCAGCTACTCTTGTGCTCTGTGTGCACAAAAGTGTGTATTATATGCGTGATACAGGCATGCTCAGGTCAGCATCAGGGCCCAGCTGCCTTAAGACCTAGATACAAACCCCCACGGCTGTCTGGGAAGATGGCATAAGCCGTCCCACACCCCAGCCCCTGATTGGAGGAGAACAAGGGCTCACTGGCTACTTCAGGGCTTATCTATTCCAGATCTCAAATAGGGGACTCTGATGCCAGCCAAGCATGCGTGCTCGCAGTCATGCACAAGTCCCCCTCTCCAGGGGCATTTTTCTCAACCCACACCGAATGGCCCAAGGCCCTCCTTGTTCCCCAGCTGGGCAGGGCTGGCACAGACACCCATCCATCTCTCCCCAAGCCACCTACGTCTAGAAAGGAGGAGTCAGTAAGTGCCCTCTCCACCCAGTACCAAGAGGAAAGCCTGAAGCAGCCGGCTGGCTGTGTTAGGCAAAATCCTACAATATGACTAATCCTCTCCAACCGCACTTCCTCCCGCACTGGAGGAGACACCCTCCCCTCTCTCACAAACTCACACTCACATACCCACATACAAAGATACGTACATGCCCTACACAGATATACAAACGGCGGACACGCACTGCATACACTAGCCCACAAAGACCGTTACTTGCACACTCACACATACGCGCGCGCACACACACCCCATATCCATCAACTGCAGACACGGGAATGTGTGACCACATAAGGCCCCACCCTGACATTATTCCCACCAGCCAACCTCCCCTCGTGCCCCAAGCACCTCCCTAGAACCGAAGATACTGAATCCGGGTAGGACAGAGAGCACACCCAAGGCAGGCTTCCCTCCCTCTTAGCCCTCAACCTCCTACTCCCCTGAACCCCGCGAACCCCGCCCCGGACAGCCAGCACTCACGCTTTGCTGAGCTCCTGGGCTTCTGGCCTCTGCAGCTCCCGGACCCGCCTTTCTCTCGGCGCGTCGCCCCTGCCTCCGCCCCCCCAACCCATCACGCGTAACGTCACGCGTGACGCTGACAGGCAGGAGGGGCGGGGGCAACCCCCGCGCGTCCGCCGGGCGTGCCCAGGGATTGGCAGAGCCTGGGGGCGGTGGGTGCCATTTGGGGCGACGCCCCCAGCCCGGGCTGCAGGGAGCTGGCTCTACGCCGCCTCCCAAAGCCAATCAGGGCTCGGGGAATAGGTTCTGGCCCGTCCCCAGGCCTAGAGAGGAGGGGAGGAGCCGTGGGCGCTGCCCCCTTTGCTTGCAGTCCCCTGACTGGCCTCGGGAGGCACCCGGCTTCGGCAGCAACGCGTCTAGGTGCCCAGGGCGAAGGCTCCCTGGGCGCAGGACGAAGGCTGGCGGCGTGGAGGGGCCATCCTCTGATGGTGCGCCCGGAGGGACTCGGGTTACCGCCTGGGTTGTTTACTAGATGGCCGCCTTGGCAGTGGCCTTTGCCTACTTGGCCCCCTGGGCTCCTACCCCAGTTCTCACAAGCTCTTCTCACAGCACTTGGGCATTCGCAGTCCTCCACAATCTCGTTCCGCTCGTGCCTGTGCCCCTTCTATGTCCCCACCCTTTTCCTCCTCCAGCCCCCTCCTTACCTAGCTCCACTAGGTCCCAGTTTCCTTACGTCCCCGATCCCTATCCCGGCACCACAGACCTAGCCCCAGTCCCTGCCCTGGGAGGTGTAGGGGAAGAAGGCTCAAGGTAGCTCTGTCTGCATCAAGCAAGTGGCTCAGAAAGATTCTTCCTCCCCCTAGTGTCCTGGAACCAGTGATCGACTCTGTCCCCTTTCCAGAACTGAGGGGCCAGAGAGACACTTTGTGACATAGAAGGAAGACGCATGAGAAAGAAGTCAACACTCAGACACACACCCACACCCACCCACACACAAATATACTTCACAACTCACCCAGTCACCTTACAGGGCACGCCTGCCGCACGCCCAGGCGCCAGCCCACGCTCCTGCCCACCGCATGCTCACGCCCCCACTGCCCAGGTGACATTCCTTCACTGAGGCCTCACAGGTGACGCGAAAGGGTGACAATTGCGAGCCCTAGCATCTAGCTTGGCCTGGAGAAGACGCGGTTCTGGGCTCTCCTGCGCTGAGCCGGTAGCGGGAGGGGGCGAGGCGTGACCCAAACCCTAAATTCGTGGGGGCGTGGTGGGGCATCAGAACTCGAACTGCAGGGGTCTCAGCCCAGGTGACGAACGCCTGACCGGAGCGCCCGAAACAGGGGGCGGAGAGAGTGACTGGCGGCCCTCGCAGCCAATGGGAGCCCGGGGCTACGTAGGCCAGCCCCGTTCCAGCAGCTAGGCGGAGCGTGGGCGGGGTTCCCCGGACGCTGCAAGAGCTCGCGCCCGCGCCCACCCGCTGGCGAGGCCGGCGGCCGCCGCACCAGCAAGCAGGTGAGGGGGGCCAAGCTCAAGAGGTGGGGGCCGAGGGTGGGATGCTGCGTTCTGAGTCCCAGAGCTGCTCTGGGGGACTTAGCCCCGGGTTTGGGGCGCGATGTTGTGGGACTCTAGCCAGCAGGTCCTCCCCGCAAGCCTGGGAGACGTTGAAGCAACCCCTTTCGACGGGAGAGGGGGTGGGAGGGACAGCAGCCTGGAGCCAAGGGATCTGTGGCTGTCGGGAAATCTCCGGGGCCATTGGCTGCAGCTGTCCCAGGTCCTGACGCCCTGCCTCGAGACATGAGCCCCCTGCCCACAAACACAAGGAAAGGCGTGCAGTGACTGGTCCTGCCCCCAATTTCTCTCACACCACTTGAAACCCTAGGGCCCGCAAGAATCCATCTCCACTCTCTCAGCCTCTACTGAGAACTGGTCACTGGGGTGGATGACTCAGCTGAGAGCAGGAATGAGGGGTGAATGAGAGGTTCCCACTGGCGTGGTATAAATGACTCCGAAAATCCACGATGGTGCCTGGACTGGGCCAGGGGTGGGAGACGTGAGGGGCCTAGGGCATGGGAGGGCAGGAAGCTCAAATCAGGGCGAGGGGTGGAAGTTCTGGGAGGCAGCAAGGGCAACATTCACACCCTTGTCCCAACCCCTGCTCTCCCTCCGCAGGCCTGGAGCACACACTGCTGTGAGGCAACGGAGGTGGGGGCTCCCGGTCCCTGAGACCCCAGTCCCGCACGGAAGGCTCATGGAGCCCGGGGCACGCGGGGCCCTTTGCTCCAGGGCTAGCAGATTCTTTCTGGACCTGTAGGGCGCCGCCCCAGTCTAGCCACAATGGCGCACAGTTTTGCGGTGGGCTTCGACCCACTGGGCCTTGGAGACCTAAGCTCGGGCTCTCTGAGCTCCCTCTCCTCCCGAGGCCACCTGGGCAGCGACTCGGGCTCCGCAACGCGATACCTGCTGAGGAAGCAGCAGCAGCGGCTGTTGAATGGGCCCCCCCGCGGAATCCGAGCCTCATCGCCCATGGGCCGTGTCATCCTCATCAACTCTCCCATCGAAGGTGGGGGCGGGGCCCAGCTTGGGCCGGGAGCTAAGGGTGGGGGTAAGGGGCAGCAGCACTAAGTAGGAGGAGGCAGAGCCAATATGGGTGGAGGAACCCAAGAGATGGGAGTCTTAAGGATGTGGGAGGTGGAGGGTCTCTGTTTACCCTTATACTCTACCTTAAAAACACTTTCCTTATGTTTAGGCCAATCCTTTAGTGTTGCAGGGCTGTAGAGAGGTCAGAGGTGGGAGATAGGAGCCCGGAGGCACGGAAGAGTGTGTGTGGTATGCTAGCCCCCAAGTGAGCAAGCTAGGGTATTGAATTGGCCCCTCCATCCTATGGACTCTGCCTTTCTCCAATCCCTTTGTGTACGCCTTTGGTGGGGCGCAGGATAGAGAATGATATAACCCCACCAACCAGCCCATTGTGTGACCAGCTCGGTGCGGGGCTGTGAGGAGTCAGTGCCCAACTGAGCAGACAGAATTTAAGATTTCAGGTGCAGAGGCCCCTGACCAGTTCATTCAGGACAGCGTGCGACTCTTGATCTCAGGTCATGAGTTCAAGCCCCATAGTGTGTATACAGATGACTTCAAATAAGTAAATAATAGGGGCGCCTGGGTGGCTTGGTCGGTTAAGCGTCCGACTTCGGCTCAGGTCATGATCTCACGGTCCGTGAGTTCGAGCCCCGCGTCGGGCTCTGTGCTGACAGCTCAGAGCCTGGAGCCTGTTTCAGATTCTGTGTCTCCCTCTCTCTCTGCCCCTCCCCTGTTCATGCTCTGTCTCTGTCTGTCTCAAAAATAAATAAACGTTAAAAAAATTTTATAAAAAAAACAAGTAAATAATAATAATAATAATAATAATAATAATAATAATAATAAAAGATTTCAGATGCAGAAGAAAAGAAATAGAGGTAGAGCAGCAAATGTTCCAAAAAGTGGGGAGAAGAGGAGGGTTGAGGGTCAGGAAGAGAGCCCCAGTGGGGCACCTGGGTGGCGCAGTCGGTTAAGCGTCCGACTTCAGCCAGGTCACGATCTCACGGTCCGTGAGTTAGAGCCCCGCGTCAGGCTCTGGGCTGATGGCTCGGAGCCTGGAGCCTGTTTCCGATTCTGTGTCTCCCTCTCTCTCTGCTCCTCCCCCGTTCATGCTCTGTCTCTCTCTGTCCCAAAAATAAAATAAAAACGCTGAAAAAAAAATTAAAAAAAAAAAAAAGGAAGAGAGCCCCAGGACTGAGCCCAGGTACCTAACCAGGGCGTACCTAATCTTCTGTAGTTGCCCAATGCTGTTTCATTGCACTCCTGTTCTATACCAGCCCTGCTTAGGTCCTGTAGGGGACCTAGAGAAAAATAAAGGTCAATCGTCACCTTCCAGAAATTTACAGGGTAGCAGAGCTTAGAGACAGAGCAATGAGAACAGCTGCTGCTGGGGTAGAGGTATCCCAGATAAGGCTGGAAGTGGAAAACAAGAGTACAAGTTGCGGGGTGGGGGGGGGGGAGATGCAATTAGGAGACAGCCAGGCTGCAGTGACAGATGTGAGGCGACACAGAGCTAGTGAGTAAGGCAGGACCTTGAATGCCCATGGGGAATGGGGACCCCCCTGGGGTTGGGCTCTCTGCCGGCCAGATGCCATAAATGTCTCCAGCTCCCCTTTTGTCTCTCAGCGAGCAGAACTCCCCTGGCTGGATCCCAGAGTGGGCTTTTCAGACCCTCTTCCTCCCCTCTGACCCAGCTGGGCATCTCTGTTCTCCTCCCTGGGCCACTGGGGCAGGGATAGCCATGTTGCTCAGGCAGCAGGCTTTCCTGCCTCAGTGGCCCAGCATGCCCACCCCCATCATCTACTATGATGGGCCTCTCCCCTAGGTGAGCTGTAGGGCACTGCTGAGGGTCAGCACTGTCATTCGGGTCATGGAGCAGAAGTCCTCAGAGGAGCTAGGAGACATGGTAGGGGACAGGGAAGGCACTGGGGCAGGACCCTTGTAAGTCCCATTGTATTAAAACAACTATGTTTTACCTCCCCTTCACAACCACGCACACCATGCCCAGCTACGATGTAACAGCTCTGTCCACTGTCCTGCTAAAGATCCTCTTGCAGAAGTTCCAGGATTGCTCTCTCTTTCTGCCTCACCCTAGAGCCCCAGTGCAGCCAGGAGAGCAGGGTCTCCCAGCAATGGGAGGACTGGGGCATTGCTCTGACCTGCCAGCCCCTACCCTGTCTGGGCTGGGAAGCTCTGAGCCCAGAATCTTCCCCCTCTGCCCGAGCACAAACATCTCCCAATTCACCGAAGCCTGGAACCTCTCCCCCTTGTTACTATTCAGACCATTCCAGAGGCCTAAAATAGCTGATAAGGGAGAGACAGTGGGAAGGGAGAAACTGCTACCCACCTCACCCCCACGGGTTCCCACCAGCTCCGCAAACTCGGCTGGTCCCAAAGGAAATGCATCCTCTAATCCAAACCAGCCCTTTCTCTTCACTCTCCTTGTTCATTGGTCTATTCACTCATTCATCCCTTTATTCTTTTACTCATTCAAAAAAGACTTAGCAGGGGCGCCTGGGTGGCGCAGTCGGTTAAGCGTCCGACTTCAGCCAGGTCACGATCTCTCGGTCCGGGAGTTCGAGCCCTGCGTCAGGCTCTGGGCTGATGGCTCAGAGCCTGGAGCCTGTTTCCGATTCTGTGTCTCCCTCTCTCTCTGCCCCTCCCCCGTTCATGCTCTGTCTCTCTCTGTCCCAAAAATAAATAAACGTTGAAAAAAAAAATTAAAAAAAAAAAAAAAGACTTAGCAGATATCAAGTGCTGCGCAGCACATTGGAGATATATTGGCAGAAAAGAATTACAAAGTCCCTACTGCGATTGAGTTTACAATCTAGTGGAAGGAGACAGACAATAAAATATGAATAATCAGCATGTGAATAAATAATATATGAATAGGCAAATAATGAGAAAGGATGGTAAGAATCTGGGAGGTACTAATTTGGACGGTACGACAGAGTAGCGGTTCTCAAACTTTGGAATACATCAGAATTGCCTGGGGTGGGGGGGGCTTGTTAAAAGACAAGTTGCTGGGTCCTACACCCAGAGCTTCTGATTCATTGTGTCTGCAGCGAAGAGCCAGAGCACACATTGTTGTTATATAATTTTTAAGACTTTATTTTGAAGTGATCTCTATACCCAACCTGGGGCTCGAACTCATAACCCCAAGACCAAGAGTTGCATGTCGTACCAACAGAGCTAGCCAGGTGCCCCAGGTATACATATTTTTTGAATAAGTTCCTGGGTGCCGCTGCTGCTGTTGGTCTGGGGAGCATGCTTTGAGAACCGCTCTAATAGAGACCCTCTGGGAAGAAGGGAAGGGACTTCTTCAGGTAGGGTAGTCCAGGAAGGCTTCTCCGAGAAAGCGGTGTCCGAGCCAGGAGGGGCTGCAGAATGGATGCTGGCTTTACAGAAGTCTGGACAAGAGTATCAAGGATGGAGGGAACGCTGAAATGATTGGCCCGTGAGAGGAACAGGAAGGAGGTCAGTTTGGCCAAAGCTCAGTGAGGTTAGGGATGGTGGCCAGAGGCGAGGGTAGGGAGGTGGGCAGAGGACAGCCCATGGAGGGCCTTACCGGGCATGGGGGGCTGTGGAGTTCCTTCTAGAAGCCGGAGCAGGCATTGGAGTTCTCAATAAGCAGTCTACTGCAAAAGCTGGCTCTGGCCACTGTAGAGAATGGTCTAAACGAGGCAAGAATGGAGGTGGGGAGACAGTGAGGAGGCTGTGAGTGCCTAGAGGGAGAGGTCGGTGGCCCAGGCTAGGGTGGTGGAGGTAGAGAAGTTTCCATCCTCAGAGCCCCCAAGCTCCTATGCTCAAAACCCCAGTGTGGCATCCCCCGGCTCAGGGCCCTAGGAAGGCCCCAGGGAGGGCCTGAGAAGGAAGAGGGTTGGGGGGCAGGAAAGCAATAGACTCCTTGGCTGGGTTGAGACCTATACAGTCAGAGTCAGCCAGGAAGCCTTAGAATATCGCACATCTCTGTCCTGCACCATCCATGCCCACAGGCTGCCCTTGGAGATTTCTTCCTGAGCTGTTCTGCTCATGTATTGTAACCTGATTTCTCTTAGATCACAGAGAGAGAGAGAGAGAGAGAGAGAGAGAGAGAGAGAGAGATTTGTCCCCCACAAAGACCATTAGAGTAAGCCTTGTTCAAGAGGAAATCTCATCTTCTCACCTTCTCACCTGAGACCTAGCTTCCCTCTGCAGTCTTCTTATTTTTCTCTAACCAAAGGCCTTCTCAAGGACCCACCGCAGTGCCTTTACTCACTCCATCCCCTTCTTCATTAGTGCCCTCCCTTTCTGCTCCCCCCCTCCAACCAAATCCCACTCATCTCAGTCTTCCAAATCATTTTCCCTGACAGCTCCAGCCCCTAGGGACCCTGCTCCTCTGACTTTTCCCAACACTGATGGAGGGGACCCCTCTGGGCTCTGGGCACACGCTGCAACATAGTGGTGTTTTGGGTTTCTCTCCTCATATAGTCAAGTAGCTCCTAGAGCCCTTACCTCCAGAATCACAGAGTTGAAGAGATAGAAGGAGCCTCGGGGATCCGTCCACAATATCCCAGACAGGGACTTATCAGGGGTCAGCTTGTATGCCTCCAAAGATGGGGAACTCATTATCTCTCCAAAACTCATTCCATTGTCTGACAGCTGAAGGTTTTAGATAGGTAGCCTCTATCTCGGGCTTGGTTCTGTCCTCTGGGTTACACAAACATCTAATGCCTTTCACAGAATAGCTCTTCAACTGTTTGAAGATTAGCATACTCATTTCTGTGCAAGCCGAAGAGCCCAAATTTGCTCAACTCTGCCCTATCGAATGGAATCTTGAACCTCTTCTCTATCCATCTGACCCTTAGAGTGACAGGATTTTTAGGAATTTGTCCTATCTCAGGCCTGTGGGTGTGAGAAGCTGAGTAAGCATTAGAAACACACACACACCTGCACACACGAACATGCGCGCACACACATACGCACACACGCTCGCCTATATAAGGGAAGGAGAACAGTGGCTTCTACTGTGGGGTCCTGTCCTGCCTATTCCCACACTCTCCCTGGCCCATGGCCTCAAAACCACTGATAGGGAACTCAGAAATTGGCTGCCCTCAGGCCTTAGAGCTTTAGGTATCTTTGCCTAGAAACCCAGCCTTTGCAGGCCCCAACCTGGGAAACCCAGGGGCCCTCTGTGCCCAGAAAGGACATGGGAGTCATGCCTATGTCCCTCCCACCCACACCACCACACAGCCAACAGTGATGAGAGCGACATCATCCATGCGGTCCGGGTGGAGAAGAGTCCAGCAGGGAGACTGGGTTTCAGTGTGCGGGGCGGCTCGGAGCATGGCCTGGGCATCTTCGTCAGCAAGGTGGAGGAGGGAAGCAGTGCAGGTGAGCAGGGCTCCCAGGAGCGAGGTTCTGGCTTAGGGTGGTGCTCTCATCAGGGATGGGAGGAAAGGGTCCTCAGCTTTGGAGGGCCCGATCCAGTGGGGACATGGGGCCCCCTCCCAGGGTGGAGTGGGCTAATGGACAGGTCCCTAGTCTCATAAGGACTACTCAGACCTCACCCGGGGATCCCCAATTTCACAGAAGAAGTTTTACCCCAGGGAGCCTTGTGTGGTGGCGGGAGGCTTAGCTTCACCCTGGAGGACTTCTCCCAAGTGGCCCCTGCCAGCCACGCCCCTCCCCTGGTGCAGAGCGGGCCGGCCTGTGCGTGGGGGACAAGATCACGGAGGTGAATGGGCTGAGCCTGGAGAGCACCACCATGGGCAGCGCCGTGAAGGTGCTGACTGGCAGCAGCCGCCTGCACATGATGGTGAGGCGCATGGGCCGAGTGCCGGGCATCAAATTCTCCAAAGAGAAGACCACGTGGTGAGAACGCCTGGCCCCAGCCCTGGCTTTTCCCCTCCCCATCCAGCCCCCCCCCCCCCCCCCCCCCCCCCCCCCCCCCCCCCCGCCGCAGGAGAGGCCGAGGTCACAGGGCTCTGCGTGGAACTTGACTAGTATGGCTTCTACTCTTCCCTCCACCCAGGGCACCGGAAACACAGGGATCCCAAGGCCTGACCTTGAAATAAGACAAGGCCGTGTCTCTCCCCAGCCCTCCTCCCAACCCTGCTATCCCAGAGGCCAGCGGCCCTGCCCCCAACACCACCCGGCCTCTGCTGTGAGCCTGGGGGTGGTAACAGCATCTCCCCCTCAGGGCTTTTGTAGGGAGTTGGGCACGATGGAGCTGCAAAAAGAGGAGATCCAGGTCGTTTTCCAAATTTGGCGAAATCTACATCCCACTGAACGTCTCTGGGCTGGGGAGTCCCCCAAGGCAACCTCTCCTTTCCCGTGCGGTTGTCAAGGATGCTGGGAGGAGGGGGGGGGGTGGTGGTGGTGGATGGGGGTCCCAGGTCGAGGGCCCCTTGCTGTTGTCCCAGGGTGGATGTGGTGAACCGGCGGCTGGTGGTGGAGAAGTGCCGATCAACGCCGTCTGACAGCGGCTCGGAGGATGGCGTGCGGCGCATCGTCCACCTGTACACCACGTCAGACGACTTCTGTCTGGGCTTCAACATCCGCGGGGGCAAGGAGTTCGGCCTGGGCATCTATGTGTCCAAGTGAGGGCTGGGCGGGGCATGCAGTGGGCGGGGATCAACAAGCGAGGCCTGGCCAATGACATGTCCAAAGGAGGGCCTGGGTCAGGGGTGGGGTCTGGAGAGGGGTGGGGGGCTCGGGGAGGAGAGCCAAGGAGTTTGGCTGGGGCATCCCTGTATGAGTGAAGAGAGTCTGGACTAGGGTGAGAGAGGGCAGGCTAGGCAGCCGACCAGACCGCCTCCTGTCTGACCCCAGAGTGGACCACGGTGGGCTAGCCGAGGAGAATGGCATCAAGGTCGGGGACCAGGTCCTGGCGGCCAACGGCGTCAGGTTCGACGACATCAGCCACAGCCAGGCCGTGGAGGTGCTGAAGGGCCAAACACACATCATGCTGACCATCAAGGTGGGCAGGACTGTGGGTATCAGGGAGAGGCCAGACTATAGGAAGGACTTCCCCGACCGCTCTAGTACATCATTATGCCCATCGCTCTACAGTCTACGGTTTTACCATAGCCATCGGAAAGGCAGGGCAGGCATTGCGCTCGTCCCTGTTTCGCGGAAGAAGAAACTGAGGCTCAGAGAGGCAGAGTAACTCAGGAATCCCAGTCCATTACTCAGCTGGTCAGTAGCAGGGCCTGGGTCCAGTCCTGCTCTTCAGATGCCTAGGGCAGTGCCCCTTCATATGAGTGGTGGAGGACCTGGGCTGAAAGGAGAAAATGTCCCACCCAGAGGGTGGGGTGGTAGCCGTGGCTTTGGGCAGGACGTGGGCACAGGGCAAAGAGGCTGGGCTGGGGCCAGAGATTGGATTTCAGGGGAGGCACCTGCATTCATTATTCATGTGGGTCTCACACTTGCCTGAGGATCAGGTCTTTCTCACTCTGTCTCCAGAGGAGGTGACGTCTCGCTCTCGGCTAGTGCCCAGTCCCAGCCCCTGCCCCGCTCTCTTCCCTTTCCCAAGCTTTCACCCACATTGCCCTTCAGGGCCTCCTCTGCCATTCCTCTACTTCTGCAACCTTATTTCCCATCCCACGATCCCCCCCCCATCCCGTTTCTCCCTTTCCTTCCTCTCACATGACCCCAAACACTCCTCCTCTCTCCCGCTCTGCCCCTCATTCATCCACTGAACATTTTCGAGTACGTTCTACATGATGGCCACTATGACAGGTACCGGGGCTGCCACGGTGAACAAGACAGGCAAGGTCTCTGCTCCTCGGGGGAGACGGACACACTAGATGCGGGCCAACTGTGACAAGTGCTACACTGTAATTAACAGAGAGGTGGGAGGGGTAATTTGGGAAGGCCCTTTTACCCAGAGCGGTCAGGGCAGGTCTCTCTGGGGAAGTGACACCCGAAGAGGGAGGAGCTGGCCAGAAGGTGAGTTGAAGGAAGAGAATCAAGGCAGAAGGAACAGCAAGTACCAGGCTCTGAGGTACAGAGGAGTTTGGCATGTTGAGAAATAAAGCAGCTTGTTTGTCTAGAGCATGATGAACTTGGAGGAGAGAGAGAGATGGGGTTGAAAAGTTTACTCCTGTCCCATCACTCCCCCTTCTTAACCCCATCCCTTCTCACCCACCCCCTTCTCATCTTCCCTCACCCACCCCTCCTCCCTCCCACCCCCTTTCTCATCCTTCCTACTCACTTACCCCCCTTCTCATCCCCCTTCTCACCCACCCCCTTCTTGCCCACTCCCCCATGCCTTCCTATGCCCACCACACTCTTCCCAGGAGACTGGCCGGTACCCTGCCTACAAAGAGATGGTTTCTGAGTACTGTTGGCTGGACCGATGTAAGTGGCTCAGGTCCATGGGCTGGAGGGAAAGGGCTGAGGCCCAAGGGTGGGTCAGAGTCTCTGAAGAATAATTGGGCAGGAGGAGCAAACCTCCTTGGGACTTTCACACCACCCAGCGCCATTTCTGGGCTCCCCTCCGAGTTGCTGCAGGTTTGGTTTCAGGCTCCCCTTGGCTCTGGGGTCCTGCGGTGAGTGGAGGAGAACTGATTTGCCTAAGTCAGTGGCAGGACTGCTGAGCACCGGTTCCCCGGAGCCCGTGCTTCCAGCCCTGGCTGCTGCCCCACACTACCCCCCCCCCCCACCAAGCCCAGGGTGGTCTGCAGCCTGGCCTTCCCCTCAGCCGCCCCCGCCTTCCCCACTGCCTGCAGTGAGCAACGGGGTGCTACAGCAGCTGTCCCCGGCCTCTGAGAGCAGCTCCAGCGTCTCCTCCTATGCCTCCAGTGCCCCCTACAGCTCGGCCGAGGGCTCGGGCTCCCTGCCCTCCGACCGCATGGATGTCTGCCTGGGGCCTGAGGAGCCGGGCGGTCGGGGGCCAGGCTGGGGGCGGGCGGACATAGCCATGCAGACGGAGCCCGATGTGGGGGGCCGCGTGGAGACCTGGTGCAGCGTGAGGCCCACCGTCATCCTCAGGGACACAGCCATCCGCTCCGATGGGCCCCGGCCTGCCCGCCGCCTCGATTCTGCACTCTCGGAGTCCCCCAAGACTGCCCTGTTGCTGGCTCTGAGCCGACCCCGGCCCCCCATCACAAGATCCCAGAGCCACTTGACCTTGTGGGGTACGTAGGGGGATAGGTGGCTGATGTTCTCTCCGAAACTCCCAGTCCCAAACCTGCCTCGCGCCTTGTCCTGGGCCCCAAACCTCCCTTTGCTCCGGGCCTTGACCCAACCTCAGTTGCAGCCCCAGAATACACTTCGATGCTGCTCTGGGCCCCGTTTTAAATCAGTCCTGGACCCCAAGCCCCAGTTTGTTTTCCTGTCAGTTTTGGGCCCCAAACCAGTCCTAACCCATCCCTTCCACCCTACACACACACACACACACACACACACACACACACACACACACACCAGCCCTCTTGGAGACTCCTCGAAGAACTGGAGCTGTGGGGTGGGGGAGGGTGGAAAGTTGGAGGAGGACACCCACCCCTACCTCCAGCACCACCTCCCCACAAAGCTGCAGGTCCTGTCTGCCCCCTACTCTCTCTCCTCTCTGTCCCTCCTCATACCCCTGCCCCTCGGCCTTCCCTTGTGCCCACCACTCCAGCCCCGCGGGCGCTCCCTCATGTCTGCAGAGGAGAAGAGGCAGAGGAAGAAGGAGAAGTTGGGGTCTCCTGGGGAGAAGGGAGCCCTGCAGCGCTCCAAGACACTGATGAACCTCTTCTTCAAGGGAGGGCGGCAGGGGCGGCTGGCAGGGGACGGGCACAGAGAGGCCTGGACGCTGGACAGAGGGACCCCGGCCAAGCCCCGCCCTCGCCTGGACCCGGAGAAAGGTAAGCGCCATGCCGGTCAGGTGAGATGGGGTGGACGCAGGTGGGGCCCACGTTGGCATCCAGCAGCTCTGGGTTTAAATCCCACACTGCTTATTACGAGCTGGGAGTAACCCCTGGCCCCTGTAAGCCTGTTTCCTTATGAGTAAAGTGAGAGTGATGATACCTATTTCTTTAGGAATAGTGAGGAATAAGTGTATGGATGGATGTAAACCACTTAAGGACCTCGTCTGGCAAATGGAAGGTGCTCAGAAAATGTAGTGGTTATTGTTATGCTGTCTCGTCTCCCCACTTTCCAGAAAGGAAATTTGTTAGAGGCACAACATAGCAAGGAAGTTGAAGGGCTTGGGTCAGATCCCTGTGCCCTTGGTGCTGAGGTGGGTAGGGCGCTCCTCTCCTCGAATACGTGGCTACATCTCCCCTGGCCAGAGCTCCACAGGCCCTACCCAGCTCTAGAACCATCCTTGAGCAAGGTCAATTTCTACATCAGGGCCCAAGCAGAAGGGCCTCGGCAGGCTCCACTATGTCAGGGGCTTCAAGGACCCTCAGAGAGGGCCTCTCGTCTCTCAGGTGAGGTTCAGAGGCTGGACCGAGAGTGGAGGAGTTGAGACGCTTGGGGTTGTATGGGCCAGAAACTCAACTCAAATTAGGTTTAAAAAGCACTGCTTGGCTCAGCTACTGATGTAAGTGGGTCTACAGATTTAAACACTCTCATCAGACATCTGCCCCCTTCATCTTTGGTTCCGTTTTCCCCTGGGTTGGCTTCATTATCATATAGGTTTTGCCCAGAGTTAAGATGGCCACTGTTGCTTAGCAACCCAGGGACAAGAAAGCTTAAATAGTTCCGGCTGAGGTCCTAGGTTCTCACTGACCCAGCGGGGACCACATGCCCAACAAATGGCTGTGGGGTGGGGTGGGGGGGTGCTCTCATGGGCCAGCCTGTGTCTTGTGCCCACTCTGGAGTACATGCGCTGAGAATGGGGGTCCCCAGGTGAAATCGGGGTGCTGTTTCCGGAGGGGGAATGGGTGTTGGGTAGGAGCTGGCCCTGCCCCTCCTGGGGGGCTAAAGTGAGAGTCTCACGGGAGAGACTCTTTAAATGAGGCCAGGCCAGCTTCCACCTCTTCAACCCATCTCTTTTTCCACAGCCCCCGGGGCCCTGCTCTCTCCTGATTCTCCTCCCATCCCTCTGGCCTCTCCTCTCTCTCCTCCAAAGGCTCTTCTTTTTTTCTCTGTCCCTTGAAGGTAGGTGCACCCCCCCACCTTCCCTTCGGGGTTCTTCCCCCCATATATTTGCCTCTGAATGAGTCTCCACAAGCAGAGGTCAAGCTGTACCCTCTCTTGGTCCCAAACCTTCACGGACTTCCACTGCCTATGAATGAAGTCCCTAGTTGACCATGGCCCCAAGACCTTCATGGCCTGGCCTCTGGCCTCCCCATTCCACCTCCTCCCAGCCTGAGCTTTTCATCCCAGCCAGTGATCCAGCCGTCCCTGAGCCCCCCCAAGCCCCATTTGCAGATTGGGAGCCAGGGCCTTCAGCGTAACCCTTCTTCTCCACGGCAGGGGCAGTGGGGCCCGTGCAGAAGTTTGTCACATGGAGACTGAGACGCGGTAATTCAGCATCCCTTTAGCAAGGCCTGGTGACAGAGCTGCAGATGGGGTGCATGTTGGGGGCTGCTAAGGAGCTTTGGGCTAAACTCAGTTGGGGCCAAGTATGGGGGACCGGGTGCGAACTGAGGGCAGCTAAAAGAATTGGACCAAGCTTACTCAGAAAGACAGGGCTGCAGACAGATGTTGGGGTATGTTTTTGAGGACTGGGGAGCTTGGTTGGGACTCCCAAAGACAGATTTTGGGGGCGGTGAGGGAGCCTGTGCTAGAACTCCAATGAGTACTCTGACAGTGCATGTTCGGGGGCCCAGAGGGCACTGGGCTAGGACACCATTAAGGAACAGACTAGTAAAAGGGTCTGTGATGGGGGTCATGGGGTCTGGACTGGTGCTCCACTGGTGGGCAGATTGCTATGGGAGGCCATGGAGGGGAGAGTCCGGGCTAGGCCGGGATGTTGTCAGGGGCACCTAGGCCTCTCACGGACCTGTTCTGGGGTCCGACCCAATTGAGAGAGGCCCCTACTTCCCCCTCGATGTCTCCTGGCTCCTTCATCATACACCTTCGTTCCTGCCCTACAGAGCGGGAGAGGGGCCGGGCCCTGCTCTCTGCCAGGTCTGGGAGCCCCTCTGGCCAGCTGCCTGATGTGGATGAGCGGGTGCAAGCCTGGGAGAGCCGACGGCCCCTAATTCAGGACCTGGCCCGACGGCTGCTGACTGACGACGAGGTGCTGGCAGTCACCCGCCACTGCTCCCGGGTGAGCTTCCAGCCTGCCCCCAACTCCAGCACACGGTCACCCAGCCCCTCGTTCATTCAGGCCACTGTCTCCGGCTATCTGGGATCGAGGCCGTGAGGTCAGTGGTCAGAAAATGCAGGAGTCACTCCTGTCACACACACACACACACACACACACACACACACACACACGCTGAGCTTACAGGCAGGAAGGGGAGTTACAATGACTAGAACCTAGACACCCATAGTGACAAAACATGAGAACATAACCCAAGAGGTACAAATTAGGTCTAGGGGGGCCTCCTGGAGGAGGTGATATTTCAGCTGAGACGGAGCCAGACAGGTGATGAGTGGGGGCACACCGCAGTCACTGCCTTCCTCTTCCTCTCAACCCCAGCCTCCCCTTTCACATGCCTCCCTCTGCACCTGGGTCAGCTGACAGGCCCAGCCTCATGCCGGACCTTCCAGGGGGATTGGTAGGCCCTCCCCTATCCCTCTGCCTCAAAGACCCCCAGGTTTCCTGTGCTGGGGTCCCTGTGATGTGCCTGCATCAGTGCACGTGTGAGCCTGTGTGCAAGGACAAACTTAGGGGTTCCAGGGCGTAGTTTGTGATCCCCAACCCCCCAAAGCTCTCTCACTCTGGTCAGGGTAGGGCTGTGTTGTGTGACTGTGTGATGTGTACATTTGTGTGTCTGTGGGGTCCCTGGGTTTGTGTCACCCTAACTGTATGACGGATCTGTGTGTGAGCGTGTATGCGTCTGGCTAAGGCACGTGTGTGTCACGTGGAGACTGAGGCCCAGTAATTCCTGCGGCCCTTTACCAAGGTCTGGTTTACAGCAGAGCTGCAGATGGGGTGCGTGTTGGGGAGAAACTAAGGTTCTCTGGGCTAAACTCCTTAAGTGTCAGCCTGCTCCACTCTGAGCGCTAAGGGGGGTGGCGCGCCCCGGCCGCCGTGAGCTTGCAATTCTGGGATCTGGCCATTAGGTGGCGTGATGTGTCCGTTTCTTTGGTCAGGTCCTTCTCCATCATCCCTCTGCTCCTCCCACCCTGTCCAAACCAGGACCACCTCTCACTGCACCCCCACAGCACCTGCACACTACCCAAACTTGACCCGCACGACACCCACACCAAGAGATCAGGCCCTCTGGGGTAGAGCTCTGGCCAGAGTGATTAGTAAATCTCCCCCAGTGACTCAGATCACCGGGCCTCCCCTCTCTCTCCTCCTCTGAGCTGTCTCTCCACAGCCACCAGACCAGGCTTTATAAGTCACCTCTTTGATCACTTTACACTCCCCAAACCCCCTGGCAACCTCTTATCTTTGACGGAATAGAGTTCCTTATGCTCACATTCAAGGCCTTCCCCGATTTGACTCCCCAACCACGAACCTCAGCTCTCCCATGGTCACCACATCACCACGTCATTATCTTCTGCTGGTCACTACGTAGGGGTGTACAGGTGATGAACCGCACAACTCCAGAGCGCTACTCTGGGAGTCACGACGTGCGCGGCCTACACGGAGGCCTTTCATGAACCCCGTGGCTAAGTTAAACTTCTCTCTGCCCATGATGCCACGTCTCCCTTGGAGCGCCTTCCTCCCGACTTGCATGTTGTTCCCTGCATTCATCCTTAAGAGTAAGTGTAAATGGAAGCCAACAAACAAACCAAAAGGGCTCAGCACCAATGCCGCCTCCTCCAAGAAGCCAACTCCGGTCTTGCCACCCTCCTCTGAGACTCCCTCTGCCTCATTGCCAGTGGTTTGGAATTCACTGGGGCACGTGGCTCATCCTGCCCCTTGTTCCCACCACCAGACTGGCTTCTGAAGGAGCTGGAACAGGGTCATCTTCCTTGTGCCCCCATTGCCCAGTGCAGGGCCAGGCCCGTAGTAGGTGCCGAATGCAGGTTGGTGGACTTGAAGTGTGTATGTATGTGACTGGTTCTGTGCAATTGTATGTATCCCTCTCCCGACATGCGGGGTTGTATTTTTGATACGTGTTTGTCTGAGTCCCTGTAAGTCTGTGTGTGGTTTAGGGCCCCATAGCTGACAACTTACTTCCGGGTGTTTATGAACGTCTCACTCTGACCACCAGGGCTTGCTGTGTTGTGTCTCTGTCTATCCCTGTCCAGGATGCTGTGTGTGCGTCTCCCTGAATCAGTACGTGTCTCCCTTTCACCACCAGGGGGCGGTGTGCCATCCAAGCAGGGTGGCTCCCAGCGTTCGGTTTACCAGTTTGCGTTAGTGGGGTGTGGCTGGTGGCATCCGGGCAGTGCCAGGCAGAAGGGCCTCCCCCTCACCCCCCCCACCCCCCGGGTACTGACTGGGTAGGCTTTCTGTCGAGCCGCCCCTTCCCTAAGGTCCCCATTCCAGCCCTGAACAAAGCCTAATTGGTAGGTCTATGTGCAGACATATGCTGGGCCTCCCAGGCCCGCGGCCTAGTGTTTGGCTCAAATTCCTTCCTTCTGCCTGGGAGGTGGGGGTGGGGAAGAGAGCCCGCTGCCTGCACATCCTTTTCCGGCACCAGAGCAGGCAAGGGCCAGACTTCTCAGGTTCCAGTCCCTCTTCACACTTCCTTACCTGTGTGTGGCCGTGGGCAAAGTCCTTGTCTCTGAGCCTCAGTTTCCGCACCGGTGAAACGAGGATAATTAATGTCATCTCTCAGGGTTGCTCAATGGGAGATCATATGTAAAAGGCTTAAAAAAGTGCTTGCTCCAAAGCTGTCATTGTCGCTGCTGCTATTATAGGTCTGTTATTATCGCAGGCTTCCACCTAGTCACCAACGTAAGACCGTCCTGTGAACAGCCCGGGGTGGGGGAGAAGCCTTCCTAAACGTGGGGAACCCCACATGCCCAAGCAGTGCCACCCCCCCCCCTCCGCGTCCCCCCCCCCCGGCTCTGGATGGCCGTGCTGCTATCTGACCTCTGGGTCTCTCTCTGCAGTATGTGCACGAGGGCGGTGTAGAGGACCTGGTGAGGCCCCTGCTGGCCATTCTGGACAGGCCCGCAAAGTTGCTGCTACTGAGGGACATCAGGTGGGGCGGAGGGTGTGGGGAGGGCTGGGGGGCAGAAAGGGGACCTCTAATAACTCCCCCTACCTCCAGAACTGTGCCCCTGCCCACCCCCTATCTCTTGCCCTCCCCAGGAGTGTGGTGGCCCCCACGGACCTGGGCCGCTTTGACAGCATGGTGATGCCCGTGGAGCTGGAGGCTTTTGAGGCCCTTAAGAGCCGGGCAGGTCAGCAGCTGGGCGGTGGGGAGAGGGTAGGACCTGTAGACCCTAAGCCCCGGGTGGGGATGGGAGTGGAGTCTCCCAGGGGAGAGGGGGCAGAGATGACCAGCTGTGTCCCCCGCTGGGCCCCCCGTCTCTGACCGGATCTCCTCTCCCACCAGTGTGGCCTCCTGCCTTGAGACCAGCCCAGCAAGACGCACCTCCTAAGCGTCACCTCATCACGCCCGTGCCTGGTCAGTCAAGAGTCCCAGAGCCTGGGGAGGGGGCACACAGCTGGGGTATTAGGGAAGGGAAAAGGGGCCTTCTGCCCCTGCCCCCGTGTAGGGTATCCAGGCTTCAGAAGTTTGTCTGGTTCCCTGAAGGAAGTCCCTTGTCCACCGGAACCATTTTTATCATCTCTGCTCACCACCCACACTATTATTTCCTTAATAATTGGTTTTAGACCCACTCACTTTTGAAATCTAGTCTCACTCTCTGCAATAATCTCCGAGAAATTGCCAGTTTGGTGTGCGAGCAATATTTTTTCTACGACACATATCGCGATGGAAAGTTTGAAAATACTATTCCAACAGAACCCGGGCAGTGTCCCTCACTGTGGCAAAGCTGCCGCAGGGCCCAAGCAAACCCACGCCTGGGTCCCCCAGGCCCTACCCCAGCAAAGGCAAGGACTGGGGCCTGGCACCAGCAAGGCCAAGGAGGGGCAGCCTGCCTGACCTCGGCCCTCTTCCCCAGATAGCCGTGGAGGTTTCTATCTGCTGCCTGTGAACGGCTTCTCAGAGGAGGAAGATGGTGGGGAACTGAGGGAGCGGCTGGGGGGCCTCCAGCTCTCCCTGGGGGCCTCTGCTCCCCGCCACCCTCATAAAGGGATCCCCCCTCTCCAAGACGTGCCGGTAGATGCCTTCACCCCACACCGAAGCACCCGCACCCCCCCTCCGCAACCACCCCCCGTGGCTCCCAGGCCCCCAAGGCCTAACTGGCTGCTGACAGAACCCCCGACCCTGGAGGACCCGCGGCAGAGCCAGATCCAGGGCCCTGCCCGCAGCCGCAGCCGCAGCCGCAGCCGCAGCCGGGGCCGAGGCAAGTCCCCAGGACGCAGGCGCTCCCCGTCTCCAGCACCTATCTCCACCCAGAGCGTGGCCAACGGGCGCTACCACAAGCCTCGGAAGGCCAGGCCACCTCTGCCTCGGCCTCTGGATGGGCAGGCAGCCAAGGCGGGAGGCCACCAAGGCCCCTCTGAGAATGGAACTGGTGGGACAGCCGAGGAGACAGCCGCGAAGGCCCCTGGGGGGGAGCTGAGGACAGTCACGTTGTCCAAGATGAAGCAGTCCTTGGGTGAGTCCAGGTGGGTCTGGGCCTGGCAGGTGGGGCTCTTGGGTTTGGTGGGGTCTGTGGGCTTGGTTTTGGGCTATAACTAGGGGGCTTGGGCTTAAGAAAAGATTGGGGTATGGGGGTAGATTGCAGAGGTGGGAGTAGAGGATTTTTGGAGTTGAGGACTGAGTAATAATAGACTATGGGGATTAGGGAGAAGTCCGGGCCCGGACTTGCTGTTGGGGTCCTGGGTTTCTCCTGTGAGCTCTGGGTGGAGGGGGGTGGCTGCGCGTTCACCCGGTGCTTCTCTCTCGCCAGGCATCAGCATTTCTGGGGGCATTGAGTCCAAGGTGCAGCCCATGGTGAAGATAGAAAAGATCTTCCCTGGGGGGGCTGCCTTCGTCAGTGGGGCCCTGCAGGTGGGTGAAGAGCACCCAGGCCCACTCCTGAGGCCCAGAGCTGAATTCTGGCGGGAGTGGGGCTAGAACATGCTCATCTTCCAGCTAGACAGGTTTAGACCAGGCCATGGGAGGAGGCTTGGGTGCAGGGGGGTCAGGACTGCAAGATGACCAAGCCTGGGGAAAAATCTGTCCCCTCACGCCAGCCTGGGCCTGAGGGTGGCCCATCCTGTTCCACCCCTAGCCCCAAGGGACAAAGGGCCATTGTCTGTGTCTCACCCTGCCCCCGACCGCTCCAGGCACAAAAGTCCCATTGTCCATCCCCTCCACCCAGATGGGGAGGAGTGTCCTCGCTGGTGGAGGTGAGAGGTTGGGTGTTGGGCTGACCTGAGAAGGGAGGGCTGTGATTTTCCCACTCCCATCCCAGGCTGGCTTCGAGCTTGTGGCAGTGGATGGAGAGAGCCTGGAGCAGGTGACCCACCAGCGAGCGGTAGATACCATCCGCCGAGCTTATCGAAACAAGGCTCGGGAGCCCATGGAGCTTGTGGTCAGGGTCCCTGGGCCCAGCCCACAACCCTTACCCCCCGAGTCGTCAGCCCTCACCGATCAGTGCCTTCCTGCTGACCATTCCCCTGCCCGCTGACCCCCTCCTGGTACTCATTCCTTCCCACTGCCTCCCAGAACCTCCCATAAATGCTCTTCCCACCAGTTCCCAGATCCCTCCCACTGATGCCAGTCTCCTCCAGCGGACCGCCAGCCCAGTCCCTTCTCCGACCCCTCCGGACTCCCGATACTAACCCCAGACTCTCTCCACCTATGCCGGGACTCTTCCCACTGACCTCAGATCCTCCCGCTGCCCTCCCAGGACCCTCCTGCTGTCTCCCAGACCTCCCCTCCTCCCCTCCTCTCGGGATTCAGGAACCTCTCACTGCTCCTCGACTTGCCTCCTCCCAGAGCTCCACACTGCTGGCGCAGACCTCCCCACTTTCTTCCCTCCCCCGCTGTCACTAAGGCTCTGCCCTTTCCAGATAAACTTGGTGTCAAGGACAAGGTGCTGCGGGGTAGGCTGTGTCACCCGCGCACTGCCCCCAACCTCCCACGACTGGGAGAGGTTGGGAGAAAGCCAAGGTCTGGAGCTTGGGATTGGCAGGCCCTTTCTCATGAGGCCTCCTTTAATGCCCCCAAGCACTGAGGAACATGGACTCTCAGGGCCCGGGTGGGGGGGGGTCATTGCATCCGTCCCCCAGCCCCAAGCAGTGTTCTGTGCAAGGGATAGGATGCAAAGCATTTCTAGTTTCTCAAATCCTGGGAGACCGCTTCATGTGGTGGTCCGCTAGGATCTCACACTTTCCACTGGATTTGTCCATCCCCCATCACCCTCTCTCTCCCCCCAAGACCTCCACGAGGGGTCAGAAAGAGGGGGTCAAAGAAGTTCCCATCAACTCTCTCTAGCACACTCGTCTTTTTTTTACAAACAGAAAAAATTTTTAATTTGTTTCTTTGGGTTTGTACAAGAAATTTACAGTGTGGAAAAATATACAAGTGAAAACGAGGCCATAAACCTGGGTGTGGGGAGGGGCCACTTGGTCACAAACACAAATAAACAAGACGTTTCTGAGTTCTTCCTTTGGTCTGACTACAGCCCCTCACCCTGGGAGACAGGCTGCGGAGCTGGAACCTGGGGGTCAGACCCCAGTCCCAGCCCTGTCGCCCGACACGGGCAGGGTGGGGGCAGGCACATCTGGAGCAGCTGGCACTGTCTGGCTCTCTCTGGCTTCGGGGTAGGGGAGGGTGGAAACGAGGGAACCCCTTCTTCTTCCCAGCACCCCCCATCCCCCCCACCCACCCCGGGCGTCTGGGATGAATGCGGTCGGCAGAGTGGCAATGGCGGCAGCTGGGGAGTGAAACGGGTCGAGTGAGCGGGAACCTGTGTGACAGTGAACACGGGGACCTTCGAGGAGTCTGATCTTGCTCATCCGAGTCACAGGGCAGCCCCAAGTTCTTGGCAGAGGCCCAGAGGCCTGGACCCCTGGGGCGGGGGGACGGGCGGCTCTGGGGCCCTCAGTGGACCTGAGGCTCCCGCCCCCCCCCCCCCTGTCGGCAAGGCTCCCCGCAGATCCGGGACGCCGAGGGCCCTAGATTTCGGTGGCGGTGATCTCCTCCAGGCAGATGCAGGGGGCCGGCTCGGCCAGGCCCAGGTCGGCGAGCTCCCGAGCCTCCAGCTCCAGGCTGAGCTGCTGCAGCTCCTGCTCCAGCTGCCGGTTGCGCCGGTACATCTGGATGTAGTTGTGCTGCAGCTGCTTCTGGTAGCGGATCACCTGCTCCTTCTCCGCCTGCCAGGCCAGCCGCTCGCCCTCGAAGCTGTCCCGCTGCTCCTCGCCCCGCCGCCGCTCCCGCTGCAGCTCGGCCCGCAGCCTCTCCACCTGGGCCCGCAGGCTGCCCCCGACCCCGGCCGCTGCCCGCTGCACCTTGGCCTCATCGCTCTCGGCCAGGAGGAAGGGGTCGGCGGTGGCAGGTGGCGCGGGGGGTTCCCGGAGTCCGGCGGCCTCGGTGTCCAACTGGCCGGCTTTCTCTCGCAGCCGCTCGGCCTCCTGGCGGTGCCGCTGCAGCTCCTGGGAACAGGCCTCCAGCTCCAGCTCCCGAGCCCGGGCCGCCTCCTGCAGGCCCCGCGCCCGGCCCTCACTGACCCGTAGTGCGGCTCGGGCTTCTCGCAGCGCCACCCGCAGCGCCACCAGCTCGCTGCCCTTCTGCACCAGCTCCGCCTGAGACTCCTTCAGTTGCTGCTTCAGCAGGGAGATCTCGCCTGACTTCTGGCACACCTGTGGTGGGGGGAGGAATGGAGGAGGATGGTGAGAAGAGTTCTCCCGGGGGGTCGGGCCCTGAGAATCACGCCGGGTATGTGGGGAGAGGCTCTCCGATCGTGACACCCGGAACACAGATGGGGACACTGAGGCAAGCTTAGTGATACGTCCAGAGCCATACAGCTGGGGAGTGGCTGAAGGGAAATACGGATCCAGATCTTTCTCCTTCAGAGCAGGTGTCTTTAAACCATCGTGAGGCACCACCGAGCCCTGGGGACAGGCTGGGGGCAGGCCGTGCAGGAGTGGGTGCGGTTGAGGGCAGTGCCCACGTTTCCACAGGCAGGCACCGCGGTGTCTTGGTTAACAGCATAGACACTAGAGCCAGATGGCCTGAGTTCAAATCTCAGCCCTGCCACGGACTAGCTGTAATCCTGGGCTCCAGCCTTTCTGGGCCTCAGTTTCCTCAAACGGGGATGTTAACAACACCCAGCTGGCAGGGCTGTTATGAGGATTAGAAGATCCCCCCCCATATGACATAGAACGGTGCCCGGCGCACAGCAGCACTACGTTCTTATTCTTAACTGGTCGGGAGGCCGCGGGTGGGAACACCACTGGCTGTGTGAGCGCTAAACCCGACTGCTGAGGAGCCCCACGAGGGTGGCACAGGGAGACCCCCACCCAGAAAGGAAGGTCAGAGGGGGAGCTTCATCTCACAGAGGGGAGGGTGGGGGGGTCCTCTAGGAGTAGCAGGCCAGAGGGGGTGGGTGTGGCTGGACTCCTGTTCCCAGCAGGCCCCGCTCCCTGCCCCTCCTGGTCTGGCCCACCTCCCACTTGGTCTCCTCGAGCCTCGGCCCGAGCTCCCGCTGCTCCCGCTCGAAGGTGGCGCAGCGCCGCTCCAGCTGCTCCCGTTCCTGCAGCAGCTGTGCAAAGTCGTCCTGCAGCTGCCGCTTCTCCTGCTGCAGCTGGAATACCTGCAGCTGCAGCAGCTGTTGGGCCCGCTGTGCCCGCTGTGCCTGGGCCGCGCCGTCCTCCCGCAGGGCCTCGCGCTCCCGCGGCCAGTGCCGCTGCCGGTCCTCGTAAGCCTGGGGACGACAAGGCGGCCCTGGGTCCTGGCGGCTCCCCCACCCCCGACCCCGAGCCCCGCCCGCCCACAACTCCCCGGTCACCGACTGCTCTGGCGGCCCAGTGGCTGGGCTCAGGGACGGCAGGCTCCGCTGCCCCGGGATAATGATCGCGACAATAATCACAACCACTTTTAGGACGCTAGAAACAATCCATAATAGCAAGCGCTTCCGTAGGAGTTTCTAGGTGCCAGGCGTTTATTCTAAGCACTTTACAGCCTTTGCCTTACTTCATCCTCATGATAAATATCTCCATTTATAGATGAGGAAACCGAGGCTCAGTACCATTAAGTATCTTGCTCAAGTCTGAAAGACAGCAGACGGTGGCGCTGGCTTCGATTCCTTACCACTCTGCAGGTTACGCCGGACAGCTGGGCTGGGGAACCGCCCCCCCCACCCAGCACAAACAGAAATGCTCCTCGGACTCCCCAGCACCTCTGGATGTCCTGCCATGCCACCCCCATTATCGCTGCTGACCACACCTGACACATGGTCACCTCACTCTCGTCCAGACTGTCCCGCAGCTGCTGCAGCTCTGCCTCACGGTCTCGGAGCTTTCCTTCCAGGACACAGTGCAGCAGGGCCTCATCCGAAGGGGGTGGCGGGGGTGGGGGCGGGGGCGGAGAGCGCTCCCCACAGGAGCCGCTGTCAGGGGAGGCCCGGGCACCGCTGCCCAAGAGCCCCCCAGCCACACGGCCTCCCAGGGAGCCTGTGCTCTTGCTGGAGGAAGACCGACCACTGTCCGAGTGGGAGGGCCCAGTAGGGGCCCCTCGGGCTGGACCCGGCAGTGCCCCCCGCCCGGGGCCGTGGGAGGGCAGGTGCCCGCCTGGGGAGCCGTTGGCTGGCTCTGCACCCCCGGTGCTGTAGGTGGGCAGGCTGGACAGTGAATTTCGGCCGGAGTCAGACAGTGTCCCCGACGGGCAGCCACTGGCCCAGCCACTCAGTGCCAGGGGTTTGTCAGCAGCCGAGGAGGAGGAGGAAGAGGAGGACGAGGCAGGGCCCCCAAACAGCTGTGTTAGGCTGCCCTGGCTCCCAGACAGTCCGGCGGCCCGAGGACCCAGGAAGCTAGGTAGGGATGGTGCCCCTCGAGGTTTGGGCAGCACTGGCTTGAAGGCTGTTGGGCGGATCAGGATTTTCTCCATGTTCTGAAATGAGGTGCCATGGGACACTGGGGATCAGCTGCCCAATCTTTCAAAGCCCTTATCATACTCCCTGCCCTCCCATCTGGGGTCCCGGTCCCCACATGTTAATAATAAATGCTACCACCGGCTGAGGGCCTCCTGATGTCCTCTACATCAAGCAATTTAAAAGGTTCATCTCTAATCATTACAACAGCCATACAAGTAAAATATCATCAGTATCCCCATATTACAGATGAGGAAACGGAGGCTCAGCAAAGTCAAAGACCTCGTTCAACGTCAGACATGTAGGTGTTGTGCAGTAACAGTAATTTGAGCAGCTGACATTTATTGAGTACGTTAGGTGACAGGTACTAGGCTAAACCCTTACGTACGTTATTTGATCGAATGCTCACAACGATCACAGGAGAGCTAACCTATTACCTCCATTTTACAGGTGCAGAAACTTTGGCTCAGAAAGGTTAAGTGATTTTCCTAAGGTCATGCAGCTAGAAGGAGGCAGAGCTGGGATTAGAACCCAGGTCTGGTGAATCGGGAGCCCACATTCTTTCCTCTGAATCGACCCTCAAATTCCGGCTTCTTCAGGGGCTCCTGATTCCACCCAGGCCCCAAAGGAAGGGCTGGTCCTCACCTTCTCCAGCTTTCCAGAGACAGGGATGAGCTTGGGTGGGGGGCCGCGGAGATGGGCGTTGCGTGCCCGCTGCTCTCGGGCATCCTCAAGGTCACTGCTCGGGCTGGGGGGTGACTCTGTCCGGAAGTCCTCGTTGATGTAGGTGAAGCTGGTACCAGGGACGGCCTTCCTAGGGGGCACAGCTGGGCACAGTGGCTCCTGTGCCTCATAGCCACCCCGTAGCAGGCCATCCTGCTGGCGGAAGAAGGTGGGCCCAGAGGGTCCGTGGTGGCGGGGAGGAGCTGGCCCCCCAGGGCAGGGCCGGCCTGAGATGAGGCTGCTCACGCTGCCCATGGCTGGAGGTTGTGGGGCAGTGGTGGCCTCAGGAGTGGGCTCCAGTGGCACTGGCAGAGTCTGCACAATGGCCATGGCGACAGGGGCTCAGGCCTGGCCAAGGGCCTCCAGGGGAACCTGTGAGCAGGGCAGGGGTGTAAGAGTCCCTTCACCTTGAGGTCCCTCCCTATCCGAGTCCCTGAGTCCCTCTCCTGACCCCGCGTCCCAGGACAAACAGCCCCCTGACTGCCCGCAACTTCCCCCTCCAAGCACTAGCACGAACCTGACTTCTTCCTGGGACCCAGGCCACTGCCCAACTCTGGTCTGAACAGGGCTAACGACTGACTCTACAAGCAAAGATGATGATGGGATGTGAGGCCTGGTGGTTACGCAGGGCCCTTAACAGCAGAGGCCCAGGCCCCAGCCTGAACCTGCATCCCTCATGGAGGCTAGGACTCAAGTTTAGGAGGGAGCTCTCTGCCAGCTCCCAGCACATGTTCCTGGTCCCCTAGGACAGGTGGCCTCATTAGAGGGCAGTTTGGGCACAGGCAACCTCAGGGACAGAGTCAGCAGCAACTCAGATGGCAATTAGGGAATAAAGAGCCAAGGCCAGGCAGTGCCCAGCCTCCCCCAGCTGGGCCTCAGTTTCTCCCAGAGAGGCAGCAAGGGTGGAGCTGACCGAACAAGAAACCCAGAGCTTTTAGGGAGCCCACAGGTGCCCTCTGGGGTCTCCCGCCTTCCAGAGGTGGATACAGGCTCATGCGTGTTTCCATGACAATTCCCGGCCTCACCATACCCAATCAATCAGGCCTAAAGGAGCCTACACAGGCATGCCACCAACCTCTAAGAAACCACGCGGCTTTAGACATTCCCCAGAGTAACCCGGACGGGATGAGGGTAGAAGCCCCACCATCACCTTTGGCAGCTGCTCTAAGATCTCATTTCCCTGGAATCCAGGGAAGAGGGCTCCACCTCCCCAGGCTCTGCTCCTTCCTGGAAGCGGACAGCAAGTCTCCGCCCGGAACTCCCTCCCCAGTCCCGAGGCCGAAGACCAGGACTCAGGCATCTGCTGAAATCATCACGCAGAGCGAGGGCCAAGAAGTGGACGGAATCGAGTCGGAACAGGAGTGTGCGTTTGTACTCATCGGTGTGTGTCGGGCTGTGCACAGGCGCATGGAAATGAACTTACTTCGCGTGTATGTGAAAATGTGTGAAAACGCGAGTGCATCTGAGTGTATGTATGTTTGACTAGAGGTATGAGTCCATTCATATATTCGTATGTGTGAGTTCGTATGTGCACGAGTGTGTGCGTGCCTCCGGATCACTCTTAGGAAATACGGAAAAGTGGTAACTGCATATGTAGTAAGTAAATTTGTGCTGTATGAACGTGACTGAGAGAAGAGAACATCTCTGGATAGATGTCCATTCACATGTACGTGAGTTTACGTGGAAACTGCATACGAACAGGGAAGTGAGTGTGCACAAGCGGGTGCCGAGCAGTGTGCGCGCAGAGCATGTGTGAGAGTGGCTGGGAGCCTGGGTGGCAAGCAGGGCCACCTAGGTGAGCAGGAGCCTGGTTTCTGTCACTCATTCGAGTGTGGGGAAAGGACAGACACATTATCTGACTCCTTTGCCGGGTCCGTTCCCCTTCTTTCTTGCTTGTATCGCACGAGGCTCCCCCTCCACTCCCCACTCAAGTCAGGAGACCATGAGAACCGGGAAGGTATCCAGATTGAGCCTGGAAGCGGGGGTTGGGGGTGGGGTGGGGGTGCGCTGAGCCCATCGGCAAGTGCCAGCCCCGAGCCAGGCAGCCGGGGCACCGCCTCTCTGCCCTCTCCCCCACCACTCCAGGGCATGGAGAAAGCTGTGGGGTTAGGGGCTTCTTAGGGGGCAGTGGAGGCTGGCACCGCTGTCTGCATTTGCCCACTTCAGCGAGCACTGAGAAAGTGAGAAGTAAGGGGAGGAGACAGGCGGACTCAGAGAAAGACAGGGGCCCAAACGACCAGAGACAAAGACTCAAGAGAGACCCCAGGGTCAGGCAGACAGGGAGACAGGCTGAACCAGTGAGCCCAGGGACCTGAACCCCACAGAGCCAGGGGCCCCTAAACCCAGAAGAGACATGGAAGCTGGGCCCCGAGAGCCAGACGCCCAAGGAGCCAGAGCCAGGCCTCTGGAAAGCCAGGCCCAGCCAGCCGGGCTCCAAGAGCGGGAGCCCGAGAGAGGAGGGGCAAGTGGAGGCTCCATTTTGAGAAACGCGTTGTGTCTGTGGGAAAGAGAACCCCTGGCTCTCCCAGCACTCCTTGAGTAATCACTCTGGCACAGCGCACGCACACCCCCTTCGTGGGCCGGGGGCAGCCGGGTGCTGGCTTCGGCCAGGGCCCCGGGCAGATCTGGCTAAGCCCAACTCCCGCAGACCTGTCCTGGGGGCTGAAGAGTTGGGGAAAGTCTCCCCCCCACCAAACTCCAAGGACTAGTCAAGCGGGATCGAGCCTGGGATCACGAGTTCGCATTCCGCGATAGGAAGCCGGGAGCCCCCAACCCACCCTCCAGGGCCCCCCCGACACCCCCCCCCTCCCCGCCTCTATTAAGTGCGGGCGGCTGGGGGACGCCTCCTCCCCACCCGCCCACCGCCGCGCACAAGTTGGGGGCGCCCCCGGGTCGCCTCCCAGCCCGGCCCCCCCCTCCCCCTCACCTCCGCCGCGCCGCTCCATGCTCAGCCCCGGGCCGCCCCCAGCGCTCCACAGGCGCGCCGCCCGGCTCCAGCCCGCGCGCGGCCACTCGGAGCCGCCCGGCCCGGCCCCGCCTCCGCGGCGCCCCTAGCCCGGCCGGCCCCCGGCCGGCCCGAGTGGGCGGCGCAGCGCGGGGGAGGGGTCGGAGGGGCGTCCCCGCCCCGGGCGCGGACACGCGCAGGCACCCCGCGTCACGCGAGGCCGACCAGGCGCTCGCGGGGGCTGCGCCGGGGGACCCAGGATCCCCGTCCCCCCGCGCCCCCGCTCCGAGAGCCGGTCGGCTCAGGACTCGGCCGCGGCCGCGGGTCACCCTCTACTACCCCTACCCGGGCCCCGGGGCCAGCAGCAGCTGGTCATTGTTCGAGCACAAAGGGCCGGGCGCCAAGGCGGCCGCCCTTCCCCCTCCGCTTCTTCGGTCGAAGCCTCCCCCGCTAGACACACTCTCGGGCTTCGGAGTCCAGAGCGAGACGCCGAGAGTCGGCTGCCCCTCCCCCGCCCCAACCCCTGCTACCGGGACCCTGCGCCCCAGGATGAGTCGGGGGCCGAGGCTCGCGCCGGGCCTGCCCCCCACCCCCAGCGGTTGGTGGAGGAATATTTGGACTTGCGGAGGCGGCGCCACCTGGCGGCGCATTCGGTGAATACACTCAGTCACCCCCTCGCCCTCCACCTTGGGGGCCTCTACACAACTCCCCGGCCCTGTACCCTCTCCTGCGCGAGCCCAGGCCTGTCTCAGGCGCGGCTCTCTGCTCCCCAACCTTCCCTCAGAATCATGTAAGAAGGAGGTCATTGCTGGGAGAGAGGCGCAGCCCCTGGTCCCCCAACAATCACTGCGGTGAGCCGGTCCAAACCTACACCAGTCTCACAGCTGACAACATTCCTCTGCCTTCTCAGGGTCGCAGATATTCTCACCTTCTGGCAAACACCACAGTCTTCATAACACCCACACGACCTTTCCCACATGCAGTCAGTCCCACGCAGCCACAATCACACAGTCTCATCCATCACGTGGTTCCACGCTCCTTTCCATAATCTTTCAGGCCACCGCACACACAGACATACTCCGTGTCACAAACCTTGTTGTGCACAGTCTTTCACAACAACTCAAAGTCCTTACTACCGACTCAGGATCTTAAATAGGCTTCCTCTCCTAAGCATCTTTCACACATTGGTGGTCTCATTCACAGTCAGACAACTTTCATAAACAGTGAGTTTCACAAACATTCTACCACACAGACTTTCCCCGAAGGGTCTCTGTGCCCCAGTCAGGTCAGCTGATGCCCACACCCCTGGGCAAGAACAGCTTCCCACCCCCTACTTGCAACCCCACCCCCAAGGCCAAGGCCTGCCAGAGCTCCTCTGCCCCAGGAAGGAGCATCCCCCCCTTCCAGGCCACAGCCCTGGCCAGCTCTCAGCTCTATTTTTAGCTCTATGGAAAGGGTTGTTTTTCTTTCTTTTTCCCTGGAAAGGGAGACATAACCCAACTACCCTCAGGCTCATCCCAGACCCTGAGCCTTACAAGAACAGACTGAGCCCCCCCTTCCCCAATAGAGACCCCCTCCCCTGGCCTTGCCCTGATCCCAGCCTCTTGGGGCACCAGGAGCCTCCTCCCCTTTCTGGCAGCCAGCCCAGAAGCTCAGGCAGCAGCTGGGCTCAGCATGTGTGTAGGGGTGGAGGGTGGGGCGGTGAGGGAGGCAGAAGGCCGCTGCCCACTCCCTCATTCCCTGAGGGAGGGGGCTCATCCTCCCTTCTAGGGGAGGGAGATAGGCCCACTCTTGTATTTAGGGACATTTACCCTCATGCATTGTCCGGGAAAGGGCTCCCACCCTCGCAGGAGTGGGCTTTCTGCTCCTACATTGGGGGGAAGAGCTCCCAGTTGTGCAAGGAGGGGAGTGGTAGGAAGGGGACCCACTAAGGCTCAGGCAGCTGCTCCCTGGACTGGAGGTATGGGGCAGGGGCTGCTGTACACTGCCATCAAAAATAACTCCCTTCTTCGATACCTTCAGGGATGAGGGCACCACGAACATGCTCGGGTGAAGGAAGGAGAGGAGCCCAGGTCACCCCACCCAGTGCAAGTCTCCAGTCCTGCGCTACCCGGACTCCAGGGGGCGTTCTGTTCCCACTTCTGTGGGAAGGTTTAACACTTCTCTGGAAGGAGAATGGAATACTGCTCGGCTGGAGACCTTGCAGACTCGCCCAGGACTGGGGAGGGAGGTCCTCGCCCTGATGCGCGGGTGGGGGAGCACAGCCCACTTGTCTGCGAAGCGATCACGTGCTGGGCGCCTGTTTACGTCTAAGTCTTCACCTGTGGGCGGCCAGGAAGCAGGAACCTCGGGAGGTGTCCCACCCGGCCCGCCCCCGTCGGCGGTCACAGGGCAGCCCTTTATCTCCAACCCCCGTCAAGTGCGCGACAGCAGAGCGCTCTGTCCGCTGGGGGTCCGTGCGGGCCAGTGGCGCTGCTCCAGGGACTGCAGGGGTAATCTATGGGGCGCGTCCTTTCCTGAATGCACGTGTGTTCGTGTGTCCCAAGTGCGTGGGTCTGTGTGCGCGCGTGTGTGTGCCCGCTGGTGTGAGTTTGTGTCGGTTCCCTGTTCAGACTCCTCGCCTGCGCCCCGCCCCCGTCGCCCAGAGTGGGGACCCCTTTCTCACTCCAGTCCCCGGCTTCCCCAGATCGGGAAAGTTCGCTCCGGAGCCGGGATGTGTGGAAGGCTGGAGTTCCGACACCTCCGTGTCCCCACCACTCACCCAGCGCCACCTGCGCCGCCGCTCCAGCTCCCGCCCAGCTCCTGCTCCAGCGCGGGCACCTCCTCGCCGCAGATCCGCCGGCTCCCAGCCAGCTCCGGGCTCCGGACTCCGGGCGCCCGCCTGGCCGGGCCTGGTGGAGCGGGGCGGGGCGGGGCGGCTGAGGCCGCGCCCCCGGCCCAGGAGGGGAGTGGTCTGCCCAGCACCCCCTCAGCAGCCGACCCGGTATCCAGCCCAGCAGTAGCTCAACGGTGGCCTGAGGCTGCTCCGCTGGCCTCCGACTTCACAGCCTTCTGGATTTGGCTTGCGACCTGGGAAAGGGCCGAGCAGCACGTGACCGAGAGCTAAACTACCTGGGTGCCCTAACCAAGTTGGCGATAGGGCTTTACTGCCACCTGCCCGACCCGGTGGGGAGCCAAACCAAGTCCACTCTCGGCTCCTTCCCTAGGCACCGGGAAAACCCCTAGGAAGCAGACAAAGAAGGCTCAGGTTTCACCAAAACAGACCCCGCCCCACCCTCGGGTCAGAGCTGCCCTAGCACCACTACCTTCCCCCTCCCCTGGAGTAGGTGTCTGCCCAGGTGAGTGTGCTTGCCAGTTCTGGCCCCCCACAGAGCAGGGGCCAGGCTTCCCTTAGACTCATAAAGTTCCACCCACAGGCACAAACAGGAAGTTGCCTTGTATTGCAGGGAGGCACCTAGGGCTCCCTCCCTCCATGGCACCGGAGGCGGCCTGTGGGAAGGCACAGACTGCGAGGTCTATAGGTATCTGGGCCACACTCGCAGCCTGAATACTTGGGCAGCGGGAGTGCAGTGAATTTAGTCCCTTCTCAAACCCATCTGCAGTAACGAAGCTGCTGGAGGACTGAAGCTGCCCCCCTCACAGACAAATGTGACCCGGAATCTGAGAGAGCTGCAGATCCAGCTGGACCCTGCTTGGCCAGGCCCTTCCTGAATGCTCAAGGAGATTCTTAATATCCAATTGGACATAGGCAGAACCAGGGTAATTGGACTTAATCTGCTCTGGTTGGGTACAGGGACGGTGGCTCCCAGGGATTCCCCCACTGCTTTCTAGGCTCCTGGGACTCTTGAACATACTTTGGGCTAATCTTGATGTGAGGAGTTTAAGACAGGGGTGCAATGGAATGTGTTTGTGTAGGGGGAGGGCTGGGGGAGCATTAGCTTCCCCTGCCCCCCATCATTATTCTCGATTGTGCCGGGCAGGGAGTCTGCTAGGAGGGTGGGGCAAGACAAACAGGCAAGTGTGTGTCTGTCCCTCTATCACCAATTCACAGGGACCTCAGAGATTTCCTGAGAACTCACCGGGAGTTCCCAGTAGATCAGAATGTGGGATGTAGAACCCACATCCTTAGAGGTAGGACTGACCTGGTGGTGTGCATCTGGAAGGCATGGCTGACGTTGTTATAGACCCTGGATGAGGCCTAGACCAGCCGGCGGCTGGGAATGATTACTGCGGGATTAGGAGGCCTGGCTCCAGCCAGTCTGGGAGACCCCCAAGAAGGGAGGCCCTGGAGGAACTACCCCCTCCCTCCCCCACAGGTTCTTCCCCAGAGAACAGCTTTGTTCCACGGTCTATTTCAGGAGTCAGCTGTAGCCATAGTTCTCACACCCAACAGACCAGAGAGCCCAGAGCCTTCCACAGGGCCCCAGAAGCCCGCTTAGGTGGACTGCGGGAACCTGATAAGGCAGCCCTGCCTGGAGGGAGCAGGAAACCTCCGCCTACCCTTACAAAAGGCTTCTCCCCAGCTCCCTCAGGACACCTGGCATTCTGACCACTCTTGCATGCAAATCTAAAGGGAAAATAGGGCTTAAGGGTATCAGAGGAAGTGAGATGGAAAAGTGCCATCATTTAGAACTATTTTTCACAAGTCTCTTACATGACAATCCCCTTCAGTACTTGTTAAAGACGAGAAATCCTGTAACTTTTCTCAAACCTCTAGAATCAGAAACATCTGTGTGTGTGTGTTGGTGGGGGGAGGGGAGTAGGCCCTAGGTTCTTCATTTTTAAAGAATCCTAGGAGTTCTGACACATACTGACATAAGACAAACACTGAGTGTACAAGGATGAGGCAAATGGATGGGGAGTCCGATAAGAAGGCAGCATGCGGAACCCGCACTCAGGTCAGTGAGTGGCTCCTATCACTGAGGAACAGCTGGTCAGGCAGGGCCTAGACATGTGGCCCAGTGACCCACACCTGTGCCAGGGATCACATGGAGATCTTCAGGGAAGATAAGGATAAAGAGACACCATTCTGTCATCCCTAAGCCAAGAAGAGGTATAAGGGGTTGTGTGGGTGAAGGCCCTTTAATGCCTGTTTCCTTGGGAGTGCACAGCTAAGACTCCCTATTGAAACAAGAGGAAAATCCAGTTCTAGACTGGGGAGACACCTGGTGGACAAATAAGAAAAAAACACAGAAACCAAGGCCATGGAAAAACTGTTTTCAGTAAAACTAGAAAAGGCTCTACAAAAAGTCATGACTATCCACCCCAGTGGTCTGAGGTGACAGAATATGGAATCTGTGTCCATGTGGCAGGCACTCTGGGCTCCGCTTCCTTCCATGGCTCTCTGGCCAGCTTCCACCTTTGGGACCCTGATACTACAGGGTCAAGCACCTAGGATCCAATCAATGGTAGGAAGTGCCACCTCATGGCAGGGTCCAGAATGGGCAACAGAGGAGTCTGGTACCCACCATGTCACCCTTTGCCTCCACAAGCCTAGGTTTGAGTTTGGCAAGAAGTCCTCTATTCCCTTCTACGTTCAGGGGGCCTGAACCCACTGCTTTGAACTCAATTTGCTCATTCCCACCTCAGGGCCTCTGTATCTCATTTCCGCTCTGCTTGGATCCCTCTTTCTCCAGATGTTCACACGGCTCAATCCTAGTCCTTTAAGCCCCATCTCCCATGTCCTCTGCTTAGAGATATCTGTTCCGACCTTAATCTACACTAGGCTGTACGTATTGCCCTGTTTTCTTTTCTTCATGGTGTATCTCACTGTCTAAAAATACGTTTTGTGTTTGTTCATTATTTCTCTTGTCTTGCTTATCAGACTGCAGGTTCTAGGGAGGCAGGGAGCTCATCTGTCTTGTCAGTGCTGTATTCCCAGGACCTAGAACGAAGCCTGGCACACAGGAAGTTCTCAAGTCTCTCACTATGGAACTCTGCCCTAGGTTAGACCCCTCCGTGGAGGACCCCTAGCTTAGGCCCACAGGACAGAGGTAGTCTTGGCAGAGGGCTAAAAAAGTCTATGCCCCTGCCTGTCCGGCCAGGCTCATTTCAGTGTCCGGCTCTGAACGGCCTTCACCTGGAGGGCTTGGAGGGGTCTGGCTGGCAGGGCTGGTGGGCCTGATCCAAGCAAGTCTCAGAGTTCTGGGGCACAGCCCCCTTTTTGCCAGAAGAGGGCTTTTTGGTCGCTAGCCCATTGTCATCCTTGACCTTCTTGAGCCGAGCCTTGCTCTTTGGTGGTATGGAGAAGGTAAGAGAGCTCTTGTTGAATTCAAGTGGGAAGACACCTACGTCTCCATCAAAGCGGTTCTTGGACACCTGCAGATACCGTTTCCCTGGACCAGTTACCAATTTCCTGTCCTGTAGGATCAGAACGTTGTCCGCTTCCTGGCTTGCCTGGGGGATGGGGGCAAAAGGAGGAAGGAGCAGTGAGAAGACATATGAGAAGTAAAAAGGAAGGTTGAGGGTCCAGGGCAGAATGGCAAAGCCATGGACTACTGACCACAACCTGGGGCCACCTGAATCCTTCAGTTCCTTGACTACTCACTGCTGCCCTAGATTCTGTACACGCCATTCCCTCTGATTGTAACACTTTTCCACAGCCCACCACCCCACTCAACCCCTGCTTCTTATCACTCAGGTCTCTATCAGAATGTCACACTTTAGGGCGCCTGGGTGGCTCAGTCGGTTAAGCGGCCGACTTCGGCTCAGGTCATGATCTCGCGGTCCGTGAGTTCGAGCCCCGCATTGGGCTCTGTGCTGACAGCTCAGAGCCTGGAGCCTGTTTCAGATTCTGTGTCTCCCTCTCTCTCTGCCCCTCCCCTGTTCATGCTCTGTCTCTCCTTGTCTCAAAAATAAAACGCTAAAAAAAAAAAAAAAAAATTAAAAGAATGTCACACTTTATCAGAGACCGTTCTTGATCCCCATAAACAAAGAACGAACCATCATCTTCCCACTTCTGTGTTACTCTCTTCCCTAGCTCCATGTCTGTTCCATTGTGGCACAGTTTGTGCTCCCCACCCTGTATGCCCTGTGCCCAGCCGGCCTGCCATGTAACAGGCACTCAGTGTACCCCTGGAAGCTCCAGGACTGGGCTGGTCCCGCTGCCCAGGAGGCCCTCCCATTTATTCGATTATTTAGCACTTACTGTCTGCCAAAACTCAATCTAACCTTTGTTGACACCTCCTCTCCCCAAATGGGTGAAGAAGTCTCCCCAGATGTCCCAGGCTGACTCAGATGTTTCGCGGCTCCCCCAATGCCTGTGTTGCCTACTGTAGCTCTTATCATACTGAGTTATAATCACGGTCTTGCTATTTTCCCCACTGGATGATGTGCGCTCTTAGAGGACAAGGAGGGCAAAGGACCAACTATCATCAGCCTTTATATTCCCAGCACACGTATTCCTCATGTCATGGCCCCAAGGCAGCGACAGCTGTCTCCTGCCTCTTCTAAGTGGACAGTCAAGATGATTTAAGGCTGAGTGAGGGCCATCCCTGGTCACACCTGCCCCCTCTACCCTCCTAAGCTTGGGCTCCTCTAAAAGCCACTCACTTTGGCTGAGCCAAAAATGGACGCTGTCTGCAGTTCCTTATCGTCATCCTCCTTCCGGGGGTGAATGACCAGTGTCACGTGGCAGCTATTGTCTGTTGCAAACTTTCGAAAGGCCCCGACGATGTAGTCTTGAGCTGCAATCCTGCCCCCACCCCAACAAAGCGAAGAGGTTATCGGACACAGACAGAAGCACAAGAGCATACACACACTCTTGATTCATTCGCATCTCCCCACGCCACAGACCCACACTACTTCACTCTACCCAAGAACTCACACTTAGGTTCCTCTCCATACTTCCCACTGCCACAACCCACACGTCTGTGAAGGCAGAAATACACACAGGGTGGTGTGTACCGGCACACAGGTCAGAAATCAAGAACACAGCGTGTGCCTAAGGGCCAGCTGCCTACAAAGACACGCGTGTTCAAGTGCGTTCAGGCTACACAAGAGGGTGTCACCTGTCTGTGGACAGCGGCTCGTGCCCCATCATGAACTGCAGATTGTCGATGACCACATGACAAATGTCATACACGTATACTGCATGTTGCATTGTGTCTATCACAGTCCTGAGAAGAGGAAGAAGCAAGGAATTCAAGAGTCAGTTACAAGCAGTCTCTAGACCATCCCAGCAGAAAAGCCAGCATTCCTGAAAATTCTGTTGGGGATCTGTTCTCCTGCAGCCCCATTCTCTGAAAACCCTCGGCCCTGGAATCTCACCTGATGCTCTGCTGCCCATGGAAAGTCATGAAATAGAGAGGCAGGTCCTCAAAGCGGTCGGCCCACTCATCGTATTTGTCCAGTTGCTCTTCTAGCCGCCCCACAGCGAACTGTGTCAGCATGACCCGGGCGAGTCTCACGTTGCTGATCTCAAAGCTACCCCATAGCGTGTTTACCCCCTGGGTACACAAATCCAGGGCATACTCACTGATGAATGTGGTCTTCCCACTGCCTGTTGGCCCTGCAGGGGGTTGAATACAGACCTGGGTAAGGGAGGAAAGTTCTACCCTTAAAATTAAGACCCGGAGCAAGGGTTTCAAAGTTGGGAGAAGCCTCCTCTTTAACATTTGCCATGGCCCAAACCCACATGCGTTTCATCACCTGATCCTCTGCCTCTTACCCCAAGAAGTGATTTCCCAAGGCTCACCTGTGAAGACTGTCAGCTCGCCCTTCCGATGTCCCTTCAAAAGACGATTGAGGTCTGGGAAGCGGTTCCAGCGGATGCCAGCTGCCTGCTCCACGTTGGACAATTCTCCTAGCACCTCCTCCCGAAGCTGCCGGAAAGACACGATCGACTTGTGCCAGGCGGGCAGGGCGGTACGCAGAATACGAGAAAGACTTAAGCCTCGGTTCAGGGCCTCCAGGGGCCGGGGCTGCCGGTCTCCAGGCCGCACCAAGGAGCATCGCTTGGGATTCAGTTTTCGGGCAAACAACTTGGCAGCTTCCCAGGACCGAAGGTCATCTCCTAGCCAGAGCACAATACGTCGAAACTGTTCGAGGTAAGGGAGCAAGGCAGGGGGTAAGCAGGCTGTTCCTCGGGGTAGGGCAAGGGTGGGCAGCCCTGTGGATTGGTTCAAGGCCAGGCTGTCCAGCTCACGACTCGTCAGTACCACCTCAACATCTCGACGACTGATCAGTGGTAATCCAAACAGATTACAGTAGACCCCAGGCCGGGGAATGGTGGTTTCCTTGTAGTGCACTCCATCTCCCTGGCCTTCAGCGCCCAGTAGCTTCAAGCCTCGTAATCCCAGGCCTCCAGGGGACAGCCAAGGGAAGACAAGGCTGCGAGCTGGCCGCAAATACCGCACATTGAAACGCCTGAGCGTGTCATCTGTCACTCTGGTAAGGCCAAACATCACACGAGCCAGCTGGGCCTCCTCCGGCTCAGGCAGCTCCCAGAGAGGTACAGCTCGGTCCCAGATCCTCCGGACCTCCTCACTGTCCTCCACTTCTGGGGCCTCACTGAGCAGGACTCCCTCTCTGGCCCCATCTCCTCGTCCCTCCACACTGGCCTGGAAGTCTTCCCAGCTCCCCTCTGCTAGACTGGTCATGCAGAGAAAGCGGCCTGTGGTCTTGTCAATGAAGAGGCTGAAGGAAGCAGTAGCACCATTCTGGTCCTTGAGCGGCAAGGCCTTTACAAAGGGGCTGGGTGCCCGCAGGCAGCTGTGGCCATCTTGGAAGGGGATCCCACGTGCCCGCAAATATTGGCGGATTTCAGTTGCAGTTACAGGCAACACTGGTACCTCCAAGGCTGGGAGAGCCTCCTTCCTGTACCGTCTTCGAGGAGGGCCTGGGGCCAGGCTTCTGGGCAGGCCCCTGCGACCCATCCACTCCCCACGCAGCGGCAGCAGGATACGGAGGGGGTACCCACCTCGAAGGAGTACCCACATTCCTAGTCAAACCGAGGAAGTCACTACTTGAAATGCCTTCGGGGGGCCTTCGCTAGGTCAGACCCCAGGGATCCTCGGCGCAGCACTCTACAGAGCCCACTGGAGGTGGTTTCTTTCTTCCAACTTCTCCCTCATAAACATCTCTCTGAATCCTCTTCAGCCCCTGTTCATTGCTACTTCACATCTATGGCCATCTACAGGACCCTTTCACGTCCGTGGGCTTCTATCTGGCTCTCTGTCTCCATGGCCCTGTGCAGCCACCTCACCTCTACGACCCTCCACACTGCCCCTCACCGCTGTGCCTTGTCTAGATCATCTCTTTACCACTCCTGCCCCTCCAGGGGATCTCCTGGTCGTCCTCATCTCTACCGCCGCCTGAGCCCTTCCTGGCCTCAAGGCGCTAGCCCCCAACTCGAGGCTCTCCTCGCCGCTCCTTCCTTCAAAGAGGACTCACCACAAGTAGAGCGCCACCCGGCGGCTCCCGCCGGTTCCCGCGCTCACCTCGCCCCCGCGCCCGGGTCCTCCCTCGACTCTACTGCCAAGAGCTGTGCCGCTTGCGACCGTGGCCGCGCATCACCACCTTCCTCTCGCCCCTCTCGACCGCAACGTGGGTCACTGTCCCACGCCCCGGGCCATGACCGCGGAAGCAAAACTCCCCGGCCGCGTGTGTTCCCGGAACCGGAAGTCCCAGCGTTCGTCCCGCCCCCGTCCCGCGAGGTTGGGTTGGGTTGGGCTGCCTGGGCGCTGTAGCCATGACGGCGCGCGGGACCCCGAGCCGCTTCCTGGCCAGTGTCCTCCACAACGGTCTGGGTCGCTACGTGCAGCAGCTGCAGCGTCTCAGCTTTAGCCTCAGTCGCGATGCGCCCTCGTCCCGCGGCGCCAGGTGAGCCGGGCGCAGGGCGCGGGGTGCTCTCGGGGCAGAGGTCGCCCAGGGTCGGGGGTCGCCGTGCTTACTCTTCTGGGCTTCCTCAGGGAGTTCGTGGAAAGGGAGGTGGCAGACTTCGCCCGACGGAACCCGGGGGTCGTAATATACGTGAACTCGCGGCCGTGCTGTGTGCCCAGAGTAGTGGCCGAGTACCGTGAGTGGGGTCGGACGAGGGCTGGAGGGCGGCATCTGGGGGGGGGGGGTGCCCCGCCGGCTCGCCTTCCTTTCGTCTTACCCTGATCCATCCTCTTCCTCTCCCCCTACCCCCTCCCTTCGGCCAGTTAACGGGGCTGTGCGCGAGGAGAGCATCCACTGCAAGTCAGTGGCGGAGATTGCGACGCTGGTGCAGAAACTGGCGGACCAGTCGGGCTTGGAAGTGATCCGCATCCGTAAGCCCTTCCACACGGACAGCCCTAGCATCCAGGGCCAGTGGCACCCCTTCACCAACAAACCGACAACGTTGGGCGGGCTGCGCCCGCGAGAAGTCCAGGATGCTGCCCCAGCCCAGGTGCAAGTGCCATGAAGAGTTACCCCAACAACTCCAATCCCAGGCTTTGGACTCTTGCCCCAGTGGAGGTGGTTCTTCCTCTTCTTCCTCTCTGGTTCAGGGGATTCCAAGCCCACGCAGGCAGATGGAGGCCACCAAAAGGGAAGTTGACGCCAAAGCTTTTGCTTGGGATAAAGAAGAGCTGCTTGTCTTCGTTGCATAGGAGGCGGGGCAGTGACTTTGTTAAGTCTCCTAATTATCGCCCAGTTGACATCCTTGAAACCTGATTCTTCAAGGATTTTATAGGCTTTTATTTCTCTGTAATCCAGACTGATAATAGTAATCTCAAATCCAGGTGTGGGGTTTCAAGACTGGCTTCTGAGGAATCTCTGATGTCCCAGTTCTTTCTTTCTTTTTTTTTTTTTTAAACATTCATTTTTGAGAGAGAGACAGTGTGTGTGGGGGGGGGGGGTGGGCAGAGAGAGAGGGAGACACAGAATCCAAGGCAGGCTTCAGGCTCTAAGCTGTCAACACAGAGCCCAATGTGGGGCTCAAACCCACAAACTGAGATCATGACCTGAGCCAAAGTGAATGCTTAATTGGCTGAGCCACCCAGGTGCCCCTCCCATCCATGTCCTATTTCTGCAACCATTGAACTAGAGAGAGCTAGCACCTTAGATTCTGCTGCGAACCTGGCATTAGGACAGTCACTTTACATCCGTGTAAATGTTTAGATTAGAAAACTGAGGTTAATAAACTTGCCCAAAGTTACACTTGAGATCTTCAAAATATGTGTATATTTTAAGTCTAGCCCCATTTTTCATTATCCTAAAACCAGAAGGGGAACATACAACCCTTCAGGATGGTTAGTGTTAGAGGCCATGTGATTATCCAGTCCTAACCCTTGGAGACTGATTCTTAGGCCAGGTCCCTGGTAACAAGCTTGCCCTGGTCCTAACTACTAACTACTCCCCAAGACAGGCCCCTCTGCAGAAATGAATTCATGTTGTCCCTTTGTTGGGGGGAGGGACGGGACTGAAAAGCTTTTGGGGATGAGCAAGAGAGCTGATAAACAGAGAGCATCTTCTAGGCTTAGCCAAAACAAGGGGGAGGAATAGTGAGGAAAAGAGCTAGGAGGTAAAAACCTAGAAACCTTTGTATGAATTCTTGAAGTGTTGTAATTTTGTTTGTCATGCCCATACCACCATGATCAGTGAGTAGTGAGAACGTTATAAAGGCCTGTGTATCCACTCAGGGCAGTCAGATGGAACCTGAGGATCCCAGTTTCCTCTGCAAATGGTTTTATGGGGAGCAGAGCCAACCCTGCAGCACCATTTCCATAGAATCAGAAGCCTGCCCCCTGGTGACCAGGGGAAGGCCAGTCTAGACCAAGCGGACCACACATGGCTGTGGGGAAAGAGGGTATTTATTAACCAACAGGAGGGGGAGGAGCTGAGCCCAGGCTCCCCACTCTGTCACATGCCTGTTCTGCCCACCTTGGTGGTGAGTGGGGGCATTCCTAAAGAAGTGTAGCCGTTCTCACAATAAATACATTCATTGTGGGGTGGAGGTGGGAGAAGTTGGGTGAAGGGCAGTAAAAACCCGTGGGATTCCACGTTCTCAGCTACAAAAATAACAGTCATCCTCACCCAAGGGGAATGGGGGAGCTCAGTCAGGATTTGATTGTCCCATATGGGCCTGGAGACTTCAGAGGCCCCTGGACCCTGAAAGTGCCCCGGTGAGGTAGGACAGGGATGGGAGCCAAGCATCCAAACTCCCAGCCTCTGCCCTTTGCATAGTTCCAAGAACGGGCTTCATGTGCCAGGTGAGACATCAGATCTCCTCCCCCTGCTCTGGTCTGGGGGTAGCAAATGCTTGGTCCCCAAAAGGGAGGCTGGCTCATTGCAGTGTTGGTCACCCATCCTAGGGAAATGTCTGAGAGGACAGCTGAATGGGAGAGGGCTCTCCCTCTGAAATGTCCATGGACCAAACCCAACAGATACAGGTCCGAGGCAGCAAAGGGAGGCTCAGAAATGCAAGTGGAAATGTAAGCACGTGTGTGTGAAGGGACATGCCTGGGGCTCTGTCTGTCACTCTTGAGAGTGACCAAGGGGGTGAGGAGGTTGACCAAAGAGGGCTGCACGTTAAGGAAGAAGAGGGGAATGACACAGTCTTACCTCCCCAGACTGGCCTGTTCCCAAGCTTTTGCCAAAGAGGTCACCACATGGGGCTGGGACTAGGAGAGAAACCTAGATAGGATGGGATATGGCCGTTGGAAGGGTACCCAAAGTCCAGGAGAGATGAAACACAATGTTCCAGGAGATGGGGGTGGGGGCCCTGCAGCCCAGCTGATAGACATTCATCCGTGTGCACACGTGAATGCATGCAGGGCTCAGGTGGCTCTGGTGGCTGGCAGAGGTCTTGTCTGGTTTCGGGACCATCCAGCACATAGGGCCACGCAGAGGGTGGTGACCTGGAGGTCATCTGGACCTGCAGAGCCCTGCCTGGGAGAAAGAGGAAGGATTTGAACGGACAAATGGGGCAGGAAGATGGCATCCTCTCCTCCCAAGTGCTTGGGGTAAGGGAATAGGAACTGGGGCTGGGTCTACAGAATTCCACGTCCTGGGGGAGTACCCACCTCTGAGGAGCACCGGTGGGCCTGGGCTGCTCACAGATGGGTCTGTGGAGACTGAGGAGGGGACTTTGGCTGGGCCTGACTCTGCCAGCCCTACAGGGACATCACAAAGTTGGGAGAAGGGCCTGGAGTTGGAGGGAGGGAGGTGAAGGTAGAGTGGCTGTGTTGGGGAAGCAGCAGCCCAGCCTGGGGCAGACAGGCTGGCTTGGAAGAGCATTTGTCCTAGGAGGCTGGGCTCAGACAGAGCTCTCGTCCAGGTGCTCTACAAGCTGTGTGTGTTTCCTCTTCTCCAGGATGCGGCTGAGCTCCTCAGCAAACGAGCAGGGCCCTGCTGGCACTCCGTTGTTGCTCTGCCTCAGGAGCACGTAGCTGTTGCCGTTCATCCTGCGCAGCCGGCTGGGTAGTGCCACCAGCCCGTTGGTCAGCTCGGCCGGTGGCGGTGGGGGCGGCGGAGGCGGTGGGGCTGGGGCTCCCTCCCCAGGGATGATCTGGAGGCAGCCACCTTCCAGGCCCCCAGCCCCCTCCCCATCATCACCCTCGTCTTCCTCTCCAGGACATTGGCCTGAAACTGTCTGCAGCTGCACAGCAGAGCCCCCTGCCCGGCCAGCCCGACCCAGAGAGTATTTCCTTCGACGCCCTCGTCTGCCTCCCTGAAGACAGGCCACATAGAGGAGGGAGGAAGCCAGGATGAGGCAGAGGCCGCCAAGTGCAGCGATGGCTAGCACATACAGTAGCCTCACGTCAGGTGCCAGCTGTGCCCCGGGCATGGCAGGGGCTTGTGGAGCTGGGGCAGGAGTGGCCGGCCGGACTGTGAGGCTGTAGGAGGCCAGCAGGGTGCGGAGGCCATTCTCCTCAGCATAGCAGCCATAGTTGCCACTGTGCTCAGGCTGTATGTTTGTCACCAGCAGCCCATCCACGCCCACGCGGTAGCCATGCTGTCCGTCATTCAGGCCCATGCTCCCATTGAGCAGCCACAAGGCCCGGGCCAGGTTGGATGGCTGGTCACAGGGCAGGAGAACATCATCACCTCGGAGGACAGAGCGGGTTCTCAGTGGTGGTGGTGGCCCTGGAGGTGGGGAGGGGGGGCGGTGAGAGGAGTGGTCAGTGTTGTCTATCTGAGGGAGGGCGTTGGAGATGGCAGGTCAGGTGGTTCACTATTATGTCCCTAGCACCAAGCGCAAATCTGGAATCATGGTGACAACTGAATGAGGTCTCCTGCGTTTGTGTTCCCATTTAAGGTTTGCATTGGCCCGTCTCAGTGGTTTCCGTGCCTGCGATCTGCCAATGATTTGTAAGCTCAGTCTCTAGCACAGAGTTCTCCCCTGATCGACAGACCTGAACATCTTCCACACACAGGGCATCTCCACGGGAGGTCTCTTGAACATGGCACAGGAACTAAGACCAAAGTCTCTGTCCCAAACTACACCAGGTCTTTTCCTTGAATTGTCACAGTGAATGGCACCAGTAACTACTCAGCTGCTTAAGTCAGAAACTGGGGAGTCCCCTTGCCTCTCTCTCTCCTTCACCTTCGTGTCTAATTCTCACCAGGATTCTGCTTCCAGAATCCATCTCAGCCCTGTTCACTTCTCTCCTTCCCCAGCTGCTGGCCCACTCTGGCCCCCATGTAATTTATTCTCCATGCAGGAGTGGGGTAACCTTTTAAAAACACCACACTGATTGTGCCACTTCCCCGCCTCAACATGGTCCCTGCCCACTTCTCCAGCCTCTTGGCAAACACCCCAAGCTCATCGGCCTGCTGTCCCCTCTGCTTGGATGTCACCCCCCTCTCTGTGCCCTCTGCTGGTTGGCCAGGGGGAAAGAGCACAGAAGTAATGAAAAGCACAAACTCCAGTCAGACTGTTCGGGGTCAGGTTTGAATTCTGACCCCACTACTTAATAGCTTATTAACTTTGGGCAGTGTACTTACTCTCCCTGTACCTCAGAGAGATTGCCCCTCATAGGGATGGGGATTGTGGCACCTCTCTCCTAGCAATGCTGTGAGCATAAGAGAGATCGTGTGTGTACGTGTTCGGTCAGCGCCTGGCACAGAGTAAGTACTCAGTACATGTTAGTATGACTATTAACTTCCGCTCCTCCTTTAGGTATCAGCTCAGTCATCTGATCTTCCTCAGGGGAGTATTCATTGTCCTTCAAATCCTTGTTATAGTTGCAAGTATTCCTTTTGTAGCAAAAACCAATGGAAAGAATTACTTGTGTGATCATTGAATTGCCCCCCCCTCCCGCCCCCGCCAGCACACACTTGGCTATAAGCTCAGGTGTGACAAAAAGAACTTTTATGTCATGAGCCTTTCTCCTCATTTATAATCCTTTAGGGCAGCAGATGTCTGTGGAGCACTTACTCTGTGCCACACTGTGCTGGAACATCCTCGCTGAAAGCACACAGACACAACCATTCAGATACGTACACGCACAGGCAAATGACAGTAAACGTAGAGGACAGGCTATGCAGCCAGGCCTACACACGTCCATGCCTGTCACTTACCTGTGTCCTTGTTGCCTTCACAGCCTCGGTTTCCTCTCTCTATGTCCTGTATCAGTGCTGTCCTAAACTCACGAACAGGGGAACTGAGCTTTAGTTTCCCCAGTGGAAGTCAATGATGCTGTTGCCAACAACCGCCCCCCGCTCCCCCTCCAGCTAGCAGGCCCGCCTCCTCCCCTCAGGCCCTGATCCCCTGTTCACACGGGACCCTCACACCCCTACCACCTCTTACCTGCTACCCTGGGACCTGTTGGTTATGATGCAGGCATGGGTGCTGGGGTCCCAGCCACAGTAGGGGTCCCGGGCCAGGATGCAGTCATAGCAGGAGCGGTAGCGGGAGCAGCTAGACAGTGGTAGCTGGATGACACCACTAGGGGCCCCCACGTAAAGGCTGTGCTGGGAGCCAGAGAGGAAAGCTGGTTGGCAACACCCCCAACTCCCAGCTACAGACACACACGGCCACTGCCCAGCCACCCACTCCCTCCCCCTATTCTGGCAAGTAGTGGGTCAGAGGCTACCTGCATCGGAGAGATGACCAGATTTTCCACAGACTGGGGCTCCTTGAACACTTGTGTCTCTTCGATAATGTGCATCCCAGAACCCAGCACCACGGCCTTGTGGATCCAGCCATCAGCTGGTATGGAAAGGGCAGAGGGTCAGAACCCAGAAATGGAATCTGTTTTCAGCCCCCTGCAATAGCCCAATGGGAGTAGCTTGGGAGCCAGGACGTCAGGGACAAGGATTCAGCCGGTAACAGTTACTCAGGACTGGGAACAGTTCCCTGGCTGGGAACTCTGGGCTTGTCATGGCAGGAATTGTTGGGTCTAAAAACAGTGATCAGGGTCAAATATCACTGTGGTTGGTGACAGGAATCCGCAGTTACCAAGAGCCAGTGGTCACTGGGGGTCAGTAGTGAGTGTTCATTGAAGAATCAACATCATTGGTCACCAGGGTTTTGTGATCAAAAGTCATTCAGGGGATGAGCGGTCAACGAGGATCAAGGACCCAGGTCAGCAGTTACCAAAGGGCCCAGGCCAGGGGTCAAAAGTACCTGTGCCCAGAAAGAGCAGGTCATAGGTGGGTCCGGCAGGCGTGGTGACAGGCGTCCCTGTGAGGTGTGTATAGCGCACACTGCGCTTGAGCAGCAGGGGCCGTCCTCGTGTGGGCACCACGGGCCGAGCCATTAGTGGGTGCAACTTCACGAAGTCCAAGACGAGGGATGGCAAATCCTGGGAGGAGTTGTAGCCGCGAGTGCGCAATGAATCTGTGATGCACTGGGGTGGGGGACAGAGGCAGTGAACCTCAGGAATCTACTGCTTGCGTGCCCTCCCCCCCCCCCCCCCCCAAGGCTAGGCCCTCCTGCCCCTCCCGGGGGTTCTGTCTACTCAGCACTGACCCCAGGCCTGGGCACTCACTGAGCCGGGCCGGGGCTCCGGCACCCCACCCTCATAGCGGCCCCAGCGCCGGGCACCGTCCTGGTATTCCATGTAGGGACCTGCGAAGACAGCCTGCACCTCGGCCAGGTCGTAGCGGCAGATGGCTGAGGCCTCTAGGGTCTTCCTAGGAAGGGACATAGGGGAGGGGCCTGAGCCACAGTGGGTGGAGGCTGCCCCCCTGCCACCTGCCCCAGCCTGGAGCTCACTGTTAACCCTGGCCAACCCCGGCTCTCAGCCTCAGGGCCTCTCCTAAGGGTCAGGAGGCCACTGTGGCCTCTGGCTCCAGGCTAGCTGGATGTGCCTGGAATTCTCTCTCTGCAGCCAGCCTCCCCGCAAGGGATCCTATTTCTCCTCGTTGACCTCTGCTCCAGGCCTCAGGCTGTCCCCACTTCCTTGTGTCCCCACTGTCCCTGCACTGACCACTGTGTGGTCAGCGTGAAGGCCGCATAGAAGTGTGTGCGTGCTGAGGTGTCCGTGTCCAGGCTGCAGACACCACGTAGCATCTCATACTGTGGAATGTGGCAGACTAGACGCGCCTTTAAGAAGGAGGTCCACTTCTTCTGCAAGATCTTCTTTCCTCCTAGGTCTCCCTGGGGAGGTAGGGCACAGGGTCAGCGTCAGAAGTTCCGCTTGTACACTCTTGGCCCAAACTTGGTGCCACTCACCTTGCACACACGGGCCACACGGGCCACACGGTGGCTGTTGCGGCTCTGAGTGAAGCTGCTGGGGCCCTCGTCAGTGGCCCGCTCCGTGAAGAAGTAGTAAACCTTGTCGTCATCGCCCACTGTACTGGCCTCGCTCTCCCGTACCAGGACGGAGAACACAAACTCAGCATCTGCAGGTTGGGCAGTTCAAGTGGCCCCTGAGACAGGATGGGGATCCCCTCCACTACCCCTCACTCAACCACACTCAGGAATAGACAGGCTCACCTGGGAATTTGGGGATGGGATGTCAACTGCCCAAGGGAGTAAAGATGAATAGTCCCCTGCCCCCCAACATCCTGTGCCTCATCCTCCTAACCATTGAGCCAGTGCATCGGAGCCTCCTCAGTCCTCAAGGAGTGCGGGTGGCGGCTTCGGCGGATGTCAGGGATGCTCCGGAATTCATACCGTGTGGCTGTGTAGAGGCCTCCATCTGGAGCACAGGCATGCCACGCGTGACAGACACGTCACATACAATAAGGCACATAACACATATCAGTGGCAAGTCCTAGCAACGAGGTCCGTGTCCCCCAAAGAGCACGCTGATGGATAAGGGGCCAGGGTGGGGAGGAGCGCATGCTCACCGATGATGAGGCCTGTGAAGCCACGGGCTGGGTCATAAGGACACTTCTCCTTCCCCTCCTCAAAGCTTGTTGGCAAGGTGAAGGCCTCAGCATCCTGGAGGATTACGAGGCCAGAAGTCAGTGGTCTCGAGGACAGGCAGGGGTCATGGCCCAAGCTCAGACTGGTCCAGGGCCAGGGAGCAGCAATAAGGGCTGGGCTGGGGCAGACCTACTCACAATGGCTGCACAGAGAGGCTGGAAGGCGTGAGTCCCGCATGCATAGAAGTGGGTGGCATTGAGTCGCTGAAGGAATCGCACATGGTTGAAGCACTCCGTCTGGGGGGGAGGTGGGGGAGGGCTGTGAGCCCCCAGCCTGCTTAGAGGCCTTTTCCGTTAATCCAGCGTTGTAGTTCGGCTCTTGCCCCCACCCACCCGACACAGTTCTGAGTTCCCAGTGGGCCTGCTCACTGCCCGGAACACAGACTACTCCCTGGAACCCACTGTCCTCGGGCTTCCCAGCGGCATTGACCCCTCTTCAGTCTTCTATCTCACTGTCAGGATTACCTGACACATTTTGCCAGCTTCTGCATTGCCTGCAGCCCTCCGCACCCCCAGTTCGGGGGCCCCCAGGGCTCCCACCACCCTGAGATACTTCTCTCACATCTCCTCCTCAGCAGTGTCCCCTAGTCCTGGAGCTCCCACACCCCCTGTAGGGTGACACTACCAAATGTATCCCCAGGCTCTGCCCTCTCTCCACCCAATAGCTAGCTCATTCCCTCCTCCCTAACCTGCATCTTCCCTCCTAAACCTGTTCATCCAGTCTTTCCCACCTCACTTCATCCATCCATCTTATTAGCCAATTCCAGGAGTCATCCTTGCTGCTTCCCACTCCCTCACCCCCATGTTCAGTCCTTCCTCGAGATTCTTTGTCGTCATGTCTCCTGACGTGGTCCACTTCCCCCTCCACCTCCACCACCCTAGTCCATGTCACCACTGTTGCCTCTTCCCTGGACAACTGTAGAGACTGCCTGTCAGTTCTCCCAAGCCTCCGCCACTCTGTAAAAGCTACTTGTTTATTCAGTGAGTGAGGAATGCATGTACACAGTGTAAAATTCAGAAGGTACAAAGGGATAGGTTGTAAACAGAGCGTCTCCTTTTATCCCTGTTGCTTTCAAAGGGGACTGCTCTTACCATTGTCTGGTTTCCTTCCAGAGATATTCTACCGATTAGCACCCTCTGGCAACCCAGTTTCCAAGGCATATTTTAAACCAGATTGTGTCACTGCTGTATTTAAAAAACCTTCAGTGGCCCACTAGAGTCCTGAACATAGCCTACCACTTCCGGCCCTGCATGGTAGGGCTCTGCCCCTTCTTCCCCTTCCTCACCTGCTCCAGCCACACTGCTCTTCTCTGCCCATTAAATGCCTCAAGCTAAGCCCCCCCCCCCCCCGACTTGTTTGCCTTGTTCATGATTCCTCCTCCTGCTTGTTACCCAGGGTTTGAATCCATGCAGGCCTTTTTGTCTCATCCCATTGCCTCCCCGGGTCCCTTCTCTCCACTAGCCTGCTCATGCCTTCCTCCTCTGACCCCCATGATGCCCCCAACCTTCACTGCCTTTCCTGCCTCCAGACTCACTATTTTATTTTATGATTTTTTTTAGAAGGATTTTTTTAAGTTTATTTTTATTTATTTTGAGAGAGAGAGAGAGAGAGGGCAGGGGAGAGGCAGAGAGAGAATCCCAAGCAGGCTCCTTGCAGGACTCAAACTCATGAACCACGAGATCACGAACTGAGTCAGATGCTTAATTAACTGAGCCACCCAGGTGTCCCATAGACTTACTCCATTTTAATCCATCTAGTGCCTGGGCCTGGATTAGTATTACTCTAGTAGTGTTTCCCCAAGATGTTTACATTAAAAAAGGTCGGGGTCCCTGGGTGGCTCAGTTGGTTAAGCGTCCAACTTTGGCTCAGGTCACGATTTCAGTTTGTGAGTTTGAGCCCCGCATTGGGCTCTGTGCTGACAGCTCAGAGCCTGGAGCCTGCTTTGGATTCTGTGTTTCCCTCTCTCTCTGCCCCTCCCCACTCATGCTCTGTCTCTTTCTCTCTCAAAAATAAACAAACACTAAGAAAAAAAAAAGTGGGGGGTTGGGGGGGGATGGGGGTGGGTGGGAAGGAGAGCACCTGGGTGGCTCAGTAAGTTAAGTGTCTGACTCTTGATTTCGGCTCAGGGCATGAACTCATGGTTTGTGGGATCAAGCCCCATGAGGAGCCTGTGTGGGATTCTCTCCCTCACCCTCTGCTTGCCCCCGCCCCCCCCCCCCCATTCATGCACACACACTCTCTCTCAAAATAAACTTAAATAAATAAACAAACAAAAAAATAAGGGGGGATGAGGGAGGAATTCTGTGGTCAAATAAGTTGGAAACCATGGCTACAACCTGCCTTGCCAGGGGACTTCTCAGGGCCTTAGGGATGTTGCTGTGCACTGTGGGATTACGCATACAGCATTTCCCAAACTCATCTGACCATTAAACCCCCCTTTTGAAAATTAATGTTTCTCAGAACATGTTTTGGGAATTGTCTTCCTGAAGCCTTGCTACCCAAAGTGTGGCTTGGGGAGCAACAGTATCAGCTTCCTCTGGAAGCTTGTTAGAATTGCAGAATCTTGGGCCCCTTCCCCAGACTGACTGAGTTAGCACCTGCATTTATAACATACCCAGGTGATTCTTGTGCACACTAAAGTCTGAGAGTCTCTAAAGTACCAAATGGTGAGCGTGCCCACTGTCACAGAATAAAACCCATACCTCTAGCTGGGCATTTGCAGTGCTCTGTGACTGGGTTCCACTTGCTTCACCAGCCCCACTTCCTACCCATGCTGCTCCAGCAGCAGTTTTGATGAAATCTCTTAGCGGTGCCTCGTTAAACACACCTATCCCGACACCACCCCAGACCCACTGAATCAGAACCCCTGGGCCAGGGAATATAGTTTTTTTTCTTTCTTTTTGGGCTTCTTCTTTCATTGGGCTCTGTGCCCAATGTGGGGTTTGAACTCATGACCCTGAGATCAAGAGTTGCATGCTCTACTGACTGAGCCAGCCAGGCACCCCTGGGAATGCGTATTTTTAAAAAGTTCTCCAGATAGATCTGTTACATAGCCAGACATGGAACCCCTGCAGACACCCTGTTCTTTAGCTTGAAAGAACTGGCAATTCGCTAACAGCCCTCCGTGGAATACTGGGTATTTGAGCTAGTCCTTGACTAAACCTCATTTGTCTCATCTGTAAAATGGAGGATAATACTATTTCATAGGGTTATTTTAGAATTAGGAGAGATAATGGCTAAGTCAGCATTTACTAGAGATTACTTATTTCTATCATGATTCTTACTCAGGAGCCCAGAAGAGATTCAGATGCCACTATAGGCCAAGCTGGTAGGTGACCAGCTGTTTGGATTAGAAGTGCTGTACCTAGGGCCCACCACTCTGGCTACACTCACGTGTTTGCTGTGGTTGCTGCAACTGACTGGCTGATCCATACCTCTCCATCTGTGTCCCCACCAACCTTGACATCCCCAACTGAAGAGAAGGAAAGGAGCTGGGGAAAGGACAGACCACATACCTGGTTGTTTTTTCCTTTTTGATGGCATTTGCTTTGCATCTCTGGGGAGGCCTCCCAGTGGATCTGGAGACAGGGAAAGGGAATGGGCTGATGTGTTGACCCCAGGACCCTTCCCTTTCACCATTATCTGTGGGACCAGGTATAGGACTGCAGGGAACAGGGGAAACTGGGGTACAGGTAGGTTTCAGGAGGAGCATTGGATGGTAAGGGAGACGTGGTTTAGGAAGGGCCATGCTATCTGACCAGGGGGCTATGGAAGGCTGGCGAGGCTTCCAGGAAATCGAGGTCCCAGGGAGGTGGATAAAGCCAGAGATCCTCTGGGTGTTCCAGGTTCTAAGGGCTAACCTCTTTGTGAGCCCCATCTCCTATGTCACGGGCATTGAGAGAGAAGAGGGCACCTCGGGCTCCAACCAGCAGTCTTGCTGAAGACTCCTCCAGCAGCAGCGTTGAGTAGTTCTGGGCTTGGCCCTTGAAGTGCCGGGTCCTGGAGAGCTCTTGGGGAGAGTGGGAGTCGTGAGCCCAGCCCTGGGGTGTCCTCCCCACTCCCAGACCTGGCTCCTGCTGTGTTTCAAATTTGGCGGGGGGGGGGGGCATCTAACCTTCATAGGGGATGGTCATCCGTGGGATGGCATCTAGTTCTCTGGATGGTCTCCGCAGTGAGGGTCCAGGGACTGCAGATGCTGTGAGGAAGCTCAGGAAGAGGGGCCAGAGCCTTCCCCACATTTTTCTGGGGAGGCCCAGACCAGTGAGACCCCCAAGGGGAGCCAGGGCCACAGTCACAGGGTATGATGGCAAGAATAGTCACAGGGGTCAAGGTCCAGGGAGGTCACTTGGAAGGTCAGGGGTCATGGGGCCAGGGAGGGTCCTGGAATCGAGGGGACATGGAATCACAGGGTTGTGTGGCCATGGAATCCCAGGTTAGAGGTCAGAGGGAGGGATGGATCACACACTGCTTTTCTGCATCAAATACAAACTCCATGGTGGGAAGGAGTTGTGGGGTCATAAGGGGGTTGTAGGTCACTGATGGGGTCACCCTGCCCCGACAGCAGGACTAGTTCTGGTTCTCTGAGGTCCGTTTTCTAAAGAAAAAAACAGGGTAGAAAAGCTCTTTTATCTGTGTGTGTGTGGAAGGTGGATGGCATTACCCCCAGACTTCAGGGGGCACTGGTGGGAGGGACCACAGAACTCCTACGTCAGGATTGGCTCACTGTTGCTCTGTCCACTTCTCTGCTCTGATGCAAGTTGGGTAGAACTTGCCCTCCTTACAAGACCCTAGACTCCTCCCAACCCGAACCCAAAGTATCCACCCTCCTCTGGCCAACTCAGAGGCTAAGCTAGGCCTCCGTCTCGGGTGGAGCTCCGTTTTCGGAGAGAATGCCTTCTCCTCCCAACAATGGGACCAAACTTGGGGCAGCAGCTGCCCCTGCTGCCTGCGGGGGTGCCTTATGCAAGAAAGCTTGGCAGAGACATTTAATGGGCTTTTGTTGATTTTGTCCTGTTTTCCCTTTGTTTTTTCTTTTCCCTGGCCCGAGAGCTCCCTCTGGAATCTCTCTTTAATTAGACACTTCTCCTCCTCAGCATTCTTCTCCGAGGGGGTGCACATCTCTACTCTGCCCATGCGAGTCTGTACTGCACTCTCTGGCTAGGCATCCACACGTGTCCCTACCTGCAAATAGGCATTCATAGACATGGTGGGGGGCGGGTATCTGGGGCCCCCTGGCTGCACTGCACAGGTGTAATGTCTATGCAGGATGCTTTAGTGTGCAAGGCCAGTTGAGATAAAAGCAACATGGAAATGGTGAGTGATGGGAGCTCTTGGCCACCTCCCCTGGCTTACCCTGGAGACTATTCCACACCTGGACTCTCTCTCAAGTCATGTGGGGATGGGGTGGAAGTAGGTGGCAGATCTCCCCTGACCCCTGTAATAGGCCTGATCTCTGAGGTGGCTCTTGAAGGCTTCCTGGACTGGGCTGGGTGTGGAGGAAGCCTGACCCACCCAATCTCATCAGACACCCACAGACACAGCCACAAGGGCCACTGGCCTCTCCCCTCGTTTCCAGGTCAAATATTAACTATGTGGCCTTGAGGCGAGGGGAAGGACTAGGATCCGGCCAGAGAGAAAACAGGAATTTGGAGCATTTATTCAAGAGGTAAAGGTCAGCACTGTAGTGGTCAGAGCCCAGAGGGGGAGAATATAGTACGAGTGGAGAGAAGAGTGTAGACTAGAGGGCGTCAGCTCCTCATCTGGGGGCTGGGCAGCACGAGGCCCCAGGCAAACTGCCCATGCCCCACCCCTCACTGTGGAGGCACACCTGTTTACCTTTGGGGCCTCCTATTTGCTTAGTGCAGAAGTAAGTGGGGTGGGGGGTGGAGAGGGAGCCCTACGGCTATGAGGTATCAGGCTCTAGGACTGGGCAGGAGGAACACACTCCAGGTTAGAGAAACCACTCAGAGTGTGGTTCATGGCAGAAGTCACACATGTCCAGAAGGGGGTGATGTGCACACAATAGGTGCACATACACACATGTTCACAGAAGGGCTGTGCACAAATGTACTCATAGGAGAGTCATGCACACATACATTCACAGGGAGGTTTGTGCACACATATGCTCATATAAAGGGCCTGCCAGATGCGTTCATACACATTGACAAATAAGGCTCTATTCACATATTCTCATCCATTCATTCAGCAGATCGCACAGCCTCAGAAGTTAAGGAGGGTTATAAATCCACACGTGTGCATATGAAGGATTGTACACCTATTCACAGAAAGGTCGTGCACATACATATGTGTAGGGGCATGCACACAAACCCACTGATACAGTAAGTCAGGCATGTTCATGTTAACAGAAGGGTCAAGTACATGTATGTTCACACAGTGCTCAGGCACACAAATTACATGTGTGCAGAGGCAGCATATGTTCAAACAGGGGTCCAGTTTTCACTGCAGGGTTGGAGGCTGCCAGTGTCCACTGAGGTGCAGAGCAGCACTACCTCCCTTCCTCAAAGTCCCAATTTTAAGGCCAGATTCCAAATGTGTGTGTGTGTGTGTGTGTGTGTGTGTGTGTGTGTGTGTGGTGATGTAGGGAGGCATCTGACCTCAGATGTTCAAATGCAACGGGCTTCTCTGCAAAGGAAGGGGTACCTAACCCAGACGGAAGGAGGCCCCTCGCTTTAGCAAAAGAAAGATGGAATGGAACTTAGCACCGCTCCACTCCCCTGTATGCTGCCGTTCTAGATATGGGAGTTGGGCAGGGGCTCTCAGCCTCCATTTAACCTGTTGGGAGGGAGGGCGGGGCTAAACGGGGGGCGGAGCGGCTGCCCTCCCTCCCCCAGTGGCGACAAGGCTTCAAGGTCTCCAGTCTACACCCCACACTCCACCCCCAGTCCCACAGTTTGGGTTCCTCCCTAGGGCCAGCCCCCTGAACTCTGATCACCTTCCGAGTATTAGATCCTAGGGCTCAAGAAACTGAGGAACGGAGGCACCCCCTCCCCCCCAAAACAGGATCGATGTTGGATCAGCAGGCTCTCGACCTTCATCCCAGACGTCCACCTGCTTAGTGTAGGCGGCATTCCCCTCCGCCCAGTAGGATGGCCGTCTCTTCTGGCCTGAGAGCCCTTCCCCCGCTACCCTCTCCTTCCATCATCCTGGACAGTATGAGGGTCTTCCCTCTCCTCAGATCTAACCTCTGTCTCTACTGCTGCAGCTCGAGGACAAGCTCTCCTTCGATCCCGCCGGACGCCAGGAGACGTGACCCAGATCCCGGGGAACACTGTTCGCCACGCGGGTCCCCGCCCCGCGCCGGTCCCCGACTCCGCGGTGGCGGGTCTGCGCCCTGCACGGCAGGAGGCCTGGCCCGCGCCCCTCCAGCGCCTTTATAGCAGGACCCGGGACTTGACGGTGAGAAAGGCCTGGCCCAGCTTGGAGGGTGGAATGGATGTGGGGAAGGCCTGGCCTGGCCTCCGCCCCCCGGCCCAGGCCCCGCCGCCGCCCGCGCTCCCTGCCTCTCTCACCTTTGCGCTTGGATCCCCGGCCATAGAGACGGCGACGCGCTGCTCCGCGGCCCCACAGCACCAGCTGCGGGAGGAAGGGGCTGCGGCCGGAGGCGGGGCGGGGGGTGGAGGCGGAGCCGGGGGTGGGGCGGGGGCTGGAAGGCGGGGCCAGGGAGGCGGGGCCGACAGGGTGGGGTGCAGGGAAGGGCGCCGCTCTCTTCTTTCGCACCCCCCACCCTACACAATAAAGGTTTGAGGCCAAGGCTCACACGGCCTCCGGGCATCTGGCGTCCTCCACCCTCAAGGGCAGCAGCACCAGTATCGCCCCCTGGTGGTGGCCTCACCACCCCTGCGCTCTCTCCATGGGCTTCTGGCCCACCTTGCCTCCCCTCTAACCCCAGGACCCCTCTGACTTGCCTACTGCTGGGGACTTGCAAACCTGTTCTCTGGGGGCTTAACTTTCCGAGGGCCCTCTGACCAGTCTTCTAATATGGACCTCACTTCTTGCGTTCCTGCTACGCTCTTGGGCTCTCTGCCCAGGGTGCTGAGGGCCAGGGTAGGTGGAGGCCAAGCCTTGGGGGCAGCTCTGAACATAGAACTGGGTCTGGATTCCCAGCTTCACAGCCTCCGGCTGCCTGGTCCTTCAGCTTGACTGTGAGTGGGTGAAAGGAGTTGGGCTTGGAAGGATGAAGTAACAGCTTGGCAAGAAATTCACACAGAAAATGCTTTTTTTCTGAATAAGCCACAACCGTTTGTACCTGTCCATTCAACCAAACCTTTTAGTAACGGGGTTCACCTCCTCAGGGACTGGGTCACTCGGATAACTGCCTTCCTTCCCTTCCAGCTCATGTTGAACATCATTTTTACTCCAGATCTTCCAGTGAACTCTCCTCATAGGCAATTAGACATTCTGTCTGTCCCTCCTAGGCTCAACCACCTCACCCCGCAGCGATCTAGGAAGCCCCCCTCAGAATCAACTCCCCAACTCCTCAGACTCAACCATGATGGTCCTCCCATGCAACATTTGGTGCTGCGGTTTCCCTGCAACTCAGGCCATGCCTCTGCCTCAGGGCCTGTTTAAGACCCCTCTAGGGTTTGAATCAAACCGGAGCTCTAGCCATGACCTGGCCTGCTCCTCCCTCCATCATTTATGCCAGTATTGCAATGGGCCTAAGAGCAGGACTTAAATGATGAAGGCCACAGGGACATAGGTAACTGACTCTTGCAGGTACCTGGGTGTCTGAGCTCTGGAGAGGCAGGGGGTCAGGGAACAGGCAGGTGAACACTGGCCTGAGAGAAGGTGAACAAGATTCAAGTGGCTCTTGTCATTATTGAACTGAAGGGACCCTGGGAAAGACATGTCACCCCTCTTTCCTGAATATCCCCCAAAGCTAGTTTGGCACTTCATCATACACAGTCTTGTAGTCTGGGCTGCTGTGTGTGACTCCAGATCGCTAGACAGCAGGGCCCACGCTACACTTCCACTTCCCCAGCACTCTAAATAGGATGTGTGTGTATGCGGAGAGGGAGGCAGCTGAGAGAAATGCATATGGTAAAGCGTACACATACACTTACAAAGACTATCAGGCTTCATTTAAAAACACCGTACCCTCATTCTGTCCTGAGGGATTAATAGCCCCATTCTATAGATGGAAAAACGGGCTCTAAGAGGTTAAGTAACTGGCCTTGAAATTCACTGTTGTGTTTACAGAGAGGAGAATCTGTACCGGAAAAACCTGAGAAGAGAGATACAGGGTAAACCTGAAGGGGAATTATCAAAGGCAGAAACATGCACAGACGTATACTGGAGGAGTAGGCAGAAGGGAATGGGTGTGAAAGAGAAAAGTGAGTTTGATGTGATGAGATGGGAGGGCTCCTAGTGGGAACTAGAAGGGAAAAGTCAGCAAATAGTTCCAGAAAGACCACAGAAGAAAATCCTGATAGATCAAGGAAGTCCACGCTGGGAAGTCCAGGAAAGCCATGGCTAAGAAAAATAAATCTGCAGTCCTGTGGGCAAGTGGGTTGGGGGTGACAGTGGAGGGAAGGCAGGAAGGCTGCTAGCCCCATCATACCAGACAGGAGACAAATGAAACTGCAGGGGCCCAGTGGGCTAAGAGACGCAGCTCATGTTCTCACAGAACTCACAGCGCTGACTTCAGGTACCTGTGCAGCTGTAGTGATGTGGTGGCAAGTTTAGCATCCCACTTGCCTACACTGTGAGGCAAGCCTTTCTCCTCCAAGGCGTACGATGGCAGACTCAGAACCTCACACATTCCAAATGAACAAAATGTGTAAATTACAATGCGGAGTTCCAGCATGGCGCTTGCAAGACAGTAGTTGAGCAGTGTATCTCTGATAATATAGATTTAGATCACAATCCATTTCTCTCTGCTGTCCTTCCACTTCAATCTCTGAACCTAATGAAACGATCAGATGTCATGACAATTAATGGAACTTTCTATGAGAAGCCCCTTTGATGGACCATGCTCTTCTCTGCAATCAAGCTGATAAAATATGAATGAGGGGAATACCGACAGTGGAGGCGGCTCAAAATCAAAGCAAGAAACGAACCCTAATCTAGCCATGAATCTGTGCCCTGGGACACAGGCAGGGCATTCTTTGAGCAGGTCGTTAGTCATCCTTAAAGTCACTAACCCCAGCTGCTTCACAGGGTGGCTGTGAGAGGACCCCATCTGAAAACCTTCTGTTGTACTTCACAAGCACGGAACATAAAACGTGCTTTTGTTTTTGCTAGACTATTGTCCCCAACTCCACTGTAAGAAAGTGGCTGTTGTCCTCAGCCACCTACACACCAGTGTTTGCTCCAGGCTTCGCACAGAGCAGTTACTCACTGTAGCAGGGATCCTAGGTGAAGGGGGTAGGTATGAACTCCTGAAACTTGAGCAGAGGTTCCCTGAGGCAAAGAACTCTGGCCTAGTCAAGTTGTCCTGCTTCCTGTTCACTGTGGCAGCAGCATTTCTGTTCCTGCTTTGCCATCTCCACCTCTGGTTTGCCCAGCACTCTCCCTTTGGGTGGCGTGATCTTTACTTTGGCCATATGTATAGCTGAGGTGCTTCTTCGGTAGGGACTGTCACCAGGGCACCAATGCTGTAGTCTCACTGTTCCACTGTGCCTCAGAAGCCTGTTTTGCCTGTTAAGTTTTCCTCCCAGCCAGTCGTCTTGGAGTCAGACCCAAAGCTGGGCCTTCTGGTTTGCCCTCTCTTGACTCCGGCCTGGGGAATGGTTAGCAAGGAAAAGGGAGTGTCAGGACATGTCCACAAATGCTGGAAAATCACCAACCACCACCCCTTCTCAGTATTAGCATGCTGAGTCCTAAAAAACGTCACAAACTCATATATATATATATATATATATATATATATATATATATATATATATATATATATTCTTTTTTAACCAGTAGAGACAGAGCTGGACAGAGAAGCCTCTGAAGCTGTCAGAAGGCATAGAGCACACCCACACTACAATTTTAATATCTGGTTTGCTTAGATGTCAGTGAACTGCACCCCCGCTCCCACCAAGTGCCTTAAGTTCAATTTTAGCTGTCATTTGAGAAGAGCTTTGAATTGGAGCTAAATAATAACACTTAGCATATATGTCAGGCACCTTGCTAAGAACTTTTCATGGATTAGTTCACTTAATCCTCACAAGTTCTGAGATAGACATCATTATTATTCCTTTTAACAGATGAAGAAGTGAAGGTTCAGACAAGTAACTTGACAAAGATCAAGGGTTTGGCATGGTCAGTCTGGGATCTGAGGTCAGGACTAAGGTCAAGGTCAAGGCTCTTAACTTGCACAAGGCTGTACTGCCTGTCTCTCTGTACTTCAGGCAGCACCTATGCTTCCACCTGGCTGTCACTCCTCCCACCTCTAAAATGCTCACAAGTGGTCTCCTCCAAACCAGCCTGTCAGAAGACAGAAATACTGGTATGGTTCTGGAAACTGAGGCCTCTGGTAACCCTTCTATAAGCTCATTAACAGTTTCTCCTGTGAGTTGTCGTCAACCTGTGTCTCCCCTCAGCTGGCATACCCACAACCGTATCTGCATGCCAGGTTGGAGGTGGTCCCGAGCCCTGCCTCTGCATTGTATGGCTTCTCCTTTCTTTGCCCTGGGCTCTAGAACAAGGGAGCCAGGCCAATGGTATTCCTTTCCGGTCCACTTTGCTGAGCACCAAAGTATTTTCACCTGGATACCAGAAAGGTAAGACTCAGGAGAGCTCTGTGTTGTTCGCCACTGAATCCTCAAGAGTGCCTAGCATGTAGCAGGTACGCAATAGTTGTTGATGAACCTAGTGAATGGGGTAATGGAAGAATGAGATTACTGAATTGCTGACTGCCAAGTATGCAGCAGATTATTATATGGGTTATGTAAAAGTGAACTGTGTGCTACCATAGCTTTATGTTTTCCAGAAATAGGAGACATCAAGCTAAAAGACAGACTGAAGAATCCAAAGCAAGAGGGGAAAAAAATTCAGTTTAAAAACTAGGGGATGGGGCAGGGGAAGAAACAGCACATTCCATAGACTTCACCATTCCCCACTCCCAAACAAATATTACCAAACACATGTTCAAACTGAGAAAAAGCATTTTTAATAACACACACATACATTCATGGGACTTTAAACAAGATGTAGTAAAAAAATCTTTAAAAAAAAAAAAAAGGAAAGAGGAAAAGAAATCTGCATTTACTTTTGAACTGCCTAAGAGCTGGTGGATTAACTCACTGACAGGACTGCCCAGGGAAAACAAATGCACAGATAATGAGGTGCACCAACACTGTTAATGAGTAAGAAATAACAACCACGGTTCATGCTCTACATGCCCAGCCACCGGTACCCTAATCTTGCCTCCTTAGAGACAAACCAGGACAGTCCCTTCCCTAATTTTCCAACTCAGTCACTTGTTAATGGGTCACCTCTTAAATTTTTTATTTTTAAATTTAAAAATTACCCTTGGTTTAAAGACTCCACACATTATTACTGGCCAGTCCCCACCAACTATACTTGTTTTGATAGAAATAAAAATGCAAATGCTCTAACTGAGCCTGGATGACAACACATCTTTATCTCTCTTTTACATCTGGGGAGATTTTTGTGAAGTCAAAAGCAAGCTATTATTTGTACTGCAAAACAAAACCAAACGCCAACCTTCTGAAAGGTGACAAAGGCACCACTGCCATCAGGAGATAGGAAATGTACAAATGCTGTTACTTTACTGCTACATAGATGCGTTTTGTGCACAGAGAGCCTCTTCACTTAACATGATATAACGAATAGAATTATTATTTTCTGATAATGAGAAAAACAGTTTAGAAAAGGCAAACAGTTACACACAAAAGCATAAACACTTACAAGTACCTTAATTTTTAGCTTGCAAGAAGGGTAATAAGTTTGACATACATATCCAGAAAATTAGACAAGATTATTTTTGGCACAGTAATATTGCCAAACACACCACCACTCAGTGCAAGCTTTGTTTGCCAAGTCCCAAAAGTGGCCTGACATTCTCTGTGCAATGAACATCTTCTCCCCCGCTACCATCCCATTCGCTGGGCAACAACAGCAGGAGGGAGACAAAACATGGGGACTCAAGAGGGAGAAGGATAATCCTTGATTTGGGAGAAAAGTCACGGGCTACTTGTGCTAGAAGAGAATCACAGGATTTGTATGAGAACCCAATGCAAATACTGACTGGAGTATGACCTGGAGATGGAGATATCTAACCAGAGTCATAAATACAAGGGCCCAAACCGATGTCTGGCCATTTTTAAAGGGACAGATGAAGTCTTTTTCTCTAATGAAGAAAGGCAATTAAAAATAGAGACTTTTCTTATTGGAACTGCTAAATAAAAATGTATCAAAGTGGTTTTAAATTTGATGAGCAGTTATCTGTTGAAACTGCGATACAAAAGGGTCACTTAAAAAAAAAACCTGAATAACCCACTTGTCCCCCCGTCAATGTACACGATTAGAAAATATTTACACACTGTAATTACAAGCAATATAAGCAGTATTTTATACTTTGAGATTTTGTACACTTTACACAATGCAAAATGAGAAAAATATGAACACTTATAAAATTACACACAAATAATGTATCTACAAAGTATTAAATTACAAAGAGTGAAAGCCCCCATTGTTGGGCAGATAGATGCCAGAGTTTCAAGCTTCTGTCAAATAGAACTCTTTGTATCTATCTCATTAACCATAAGTGGCATTTTCTAATAATACCCTTGAGAGGTAGTATCAAGATAATAATATTCTTACCAGTAAACTCAACACAGAATAAAACTTTTGTTGGTCTGACTCTTGGAGCCTCATTCAGCTGGGGTTCTTGGGAACTGGATTTACTAAGTCTTCCCTATAAAATCTCTAACTGCTCAATGCCTGACATGGGCTCAAAAGTTACAATTTATACTATTGTAAATGATAAATTTAAGATAAAATGCTTTTTTCTCCTAAGCCTCAATTTAGAGGTAGAAAGCTATTTTGTCAAAATTTATTTTCTCCCCTCTCAAATCATAAACGCGCAGTCCAATTCCCTTCCTCTCCATCGTCCTTCCCCCACCACAACTGGAGACATGAGAATGCTCAGGAAAGCAGTGTCATCCAAGTCAACATTGAAAGAAAAAAGTTGGCATTTTCATTCAAGAAACAAACCGTCCTAAAAGGACAATCAACAAAAGAATTTTTCAGTTAGCTAGTAAGAGTCTATTACTACCAAAGGCTTCAAAGGGCCCTTGGGCTAAGATCAGCATGTGCACTTCTACTAACCCTCCACCATTTAAACCAAAGGATGGCTTTCCAGTGTTTAAGAATTTAGAGCAGCTGTGGTTTTCAAGTGCAACAACTTTAAAATACAAGCACACACAACGTGTGCAATATTCCAAAGAATAAACTCCATCCAGGTCTCTACCAAGCTCATATACTCATGAAAAGTAAGGTTTTTGGAAACTTGTCCAGATCGTTAAGCTTCTATAATATAGACTTCTGTAATATGGCTAACCAAGGGCCAGAATTCTAAGATTTAGCCAAGGATCTAAGATTTAACCAGTATTTAAAAAATATATATACACTTAAAAGGAATCCAAAACAAACGGCATATGAATGTTTTGGCATAAAAACGGAGATACTATTTTATAGCTTAACTTCTTCCCCTTAAGGAGGATCTAACACTATACCAAATTTGTGTTTCTCAACTCTTTAAATGTATTTTAAAAACCTAACAGATTTATAATCTTGAATAGTGAAGGAAAATGTATGGATTGAAATCTCCCTGTGGTTTATAGGAGTTACAGAAAAGATTTATCCTTTTTGTTATTAAACTCAGTTCTAAGATTTCTTTTTGAGTCCTAAAATAACCAAGAGAAAATTAAACTCAACTGGAACTTGGTCTTGATTTCCATGTCCAACTGCTCAAGTTGGTCCAAACCCTTTCCTACATATTTCCTGTGATTATCCAAGTGCCATAAATACAATCCAAAAAAAAAAAAAAAAAAAAAAAGGATAACTGGCTTACAATTTAACAAGAGCAGTTAATAGGGGCAGATTCGACATGCAACTATTAGCTGCTTCTACCCCTCCCCTCTTGTTATAGGATTCTGCTCTTTTTAAAAGGCCAGTTGCCTTAAAATTAAGCAGATCACGTTTCATGTCTGCTTCAGAAACGGCAATTTCTTCATTACCAGCTTCATACTAGACATTCAAGTGGCACATTGCAGCGCATTTTCTAAGCATTCCACTGGAGTCTGTAGTATTCTTTCTACTCCTCTAGGAAAAACTCTTATTGAATTTCTCTTGGTTCATATTTTTGCTGCTTCAACTCCTGTTAAGAATCTGGTACCCAGAAGTCATGAAGCTGCCCCTAGAAAAGGGAAGGGGGGGGGGGGAAACAGGACAAAGTGAAGTCAGATTATGAATTAATCCTTATAAAACTAACCATCAAACAGGCTTTTGATAAAAAAAGCAGTAACATCTTTATATTGTATGTTTCTCTGAAAATTTATGGTAATCGATTTTCACATTTTGTGGTCTAACTTTAAATTAAAAAAAGTATAAAATAAAAGCAAGATGTTTTCCTCACCAACACCTGTGTGGAGAATCACATTTGAGAAGATTAAGTAAAATGTTAGGCTGACTAATATAAAAGTTTTGGTATTAAATTCTTTTGTTTTAATTCCACATTAGCAAAGATGGCCAGCCTAAAATCTTTCGCGATTAGAAACCGAAACAACAACAACAAAACATTCATCAGCTTAAGATTTCTCAAAGGTTTCTTCTCTAACAGAGCATGCGTATCTTATGAAGGGCAACTACAGCAAAAGAGTTAAAATACAAAATACAGAGATTACTTTTCTTAATTAATCTTCACTGTTCCTGTTGCTTTGATATAAAATATAAACAACTGCTAGGTCCTAGCTACTGAAATTATGGTCCCTGGACCAGAAGCACTGCCATCTATCTGAGAACCTGTGAGAAACGCAGCATCTCTCAGGTCCCACTCCACACCTATCAAGTCAAAATCTGCATTTCAGCAAGTTGATGCCTGTGCATATTAGAATTTGAGAAATCACATTTTTATTTATTTTTAACGTATTAAAAAAATGTTTATTTTGAGAGAGGGAGAAAGCACGTGCGCACAAGTGGGTCAAGGGCAAAGAGAGACAGAGGGAGAGAGAAAATCTTAAGCAGGTTCTGTGCTATCAGCGCAGAGCTCCTAGCGGGGCTTGATTCCTCAAACCATGAGATCATGACTGGAGCTGAAATCAAGAGTTGCATGTTCGGGGCGCCTGGGTGGCGCAGTCGGTTAAGCGTCCGGCTTCAGCCAGGTCACGATCTCGCGGTCTGTGAGTTTGAGCCCCGCATCGGGCTCTGGGCTGATGGCTCAGAGCCTGGAGCCTGTTTCCGATTCTGTGTCTCCCTCTCTCTCTGCCCCTCCCCCATTCATGCTCTGTCTCTCTCTGTCCCAAAAATAAATAAACGTTGAAAAAAAAAAAAATTAAAAAAAAAAAAAAAAAAAAAAAAGAGTTGGATGTTCAACCAATTGAGCCACCCAGGTGCTCCGAGAAGCATCATTTTAGACAACAACGTATCAGTTAGTTTGTATGTAAAAGGCAAATTTACAGTATGGCAAATTTAATACCAGGTGCTTATGCCCCTCTTAAGCAAAGTCCCCTTAGATATGACACTAAAAGCCTAAGTAACAAAAGGAAAAATAATAAAACTGGACCTCATCACAGTTAAAAAACTTTTGTTCTAACAAGTGATACCATCAAGGCAATGAAAAGACAACACAAAGAACTGGTGAATATATTTGCAAATTATATACTTAACAAGGGATTTGTCTTTGGAACAAATGGAGAATTCTTTTTCTTTTTTTTTGAACTTTTAAGTCTATTTATTTTTGAGGGAGACAGAGACAGCGTGAGCAGGGGAGGGGCAGAGAGAGAGGAAGAGCGAGAGAAAATCCCAAGCAGGCTCTGCACTGTCAGCGCAGAGCCCGATGCGGAGCTCGGACTCACAAAACTGTGAGATCATGACCTAAGCTGAAACTGAGAGTCGAAAGCTTAACCAACTGAGCCACCCAGGCACCCCCAATTTTTTTTAAGTTTATTTATTTATTTTGAGAAAGAGAGAATGAGCTGGGGAGAGGGGCAGAGAGAGAGGATCCCAAGCAGGCTCTGCACCATCAGTGCAGAGCCCGATGAACAATTCAAACTCATGAACTATGAGATCATGAACTATGACCTGAGCCGAAATCAAGAGTTGGATGCTTAACCAATTGAACCACCCAGGTGCCCCAAAAACAGATGGAGAATTCTTACAATTCAATAATAAAAAGATAAAAACCCAATTAAAAAACAAGCAAAGGATTTCAACAGACATTTCTCCAAGGAAGCTACATGAATGGACAACAAGCATACGAAATGTGAATCAAAACCACAAGGAGATTCTACTGTTTAACACCTTACTATGGCTATAATAAAAAACAACAGATAACAACAAGTGCCAGCACGAAAGCGGAGAACTTAGAAACCTCATACATTCTGGTAGCAATGTAAAATGGTGCACTTTGGAAAACAGTCCGGCAATTCCTCAGAGCATTTAACACAGAATTACCATATGACTCAGCAATTACATTTCCAGGTATACACCCCAGATCTTTTCATTTGAAAACATGTTCACAAAAACCTGTGTAAAGTTATTCATGGAAGTATTATTCAGAATAGCCAGGAAGTGGAAACAACTCAAATGTTCATCTAAAAAGTGGATAAATCAAATGAGATATATCCATACAATGGAATATTATTTGGCAATAGAAGGGACATATGTGGTAGCTGGATTCACCTAACAGGTTGTGAAAGAAGCCAGTCATAAAAGACCAGCCAGTATATCATTTCACATCCATGAGATGTGAAGAATAGGCAAATCTATACAGACAGAAAGAGCAGTGGTTGTCTTAAGGCTTGGGAAGAGTTGGTAATAGAAATTCAGGTGGTTGGGGAATGGGCAGTGACTGCTAATGGGTTCTGGGATTTCTTTTTAGAGTAACAAAAATGTTTTAAAGTATATTAAAAATTTGGTAGTGATGGTTACACCACTCAGTACATATACTAAAGACCACTTTAAATGAGTGAAATGTATGATACGTGAATTTTATCTCAGTAAAACTGTAAAGAAAAATGCTCCTGAAGAAATAACCCCCTTTTGATGCAATGTAACATTTTAAAATGGGCTCAATAGTCTCTGGAAATAAATTAATATAAAGCAAACAAAAACTAAAAAACATATACACACTACTATATGGGAGTTTTCAGTTTATCTTAAGATACCAAGAAGCAAGTGCTCTGTCATATTTTTTACGAACAGTATGAAGAAATGCCATTTAGCAAAACTACTACGAATAAAATAAAATTGTTTAATAAAATGACACCTGAGTAGGCCGACAGTTCTGGATTATTTCCTGCCATTTTCCATGTATCCTGGCAACCAGGTCTTTTACCTTAAAACATCAAAAAGGGGAAAAGGGATCAGATCAAAACATTCTTAACTAAAATCAATTTAATGTTTTATACAAATTATCTGATAGTTATGACAGGCCCACACCCAACAATTCAACTTAATTTTGTCAAGAAAGAGAAAATAAACTACTCATCTTCTGGCTTTCAAATCATAGTGATTAATAAGACTTTTCTTGATCACCATAATCTAAATTACCGAATGCTTAAGACTCTATTCTCCCATTAGTTACCAAAGATCATCCAGAGAAAAACATATTCCCTGCCTTCAAGACACTTATATTTTCAACATGCTGGCTTTTGAACACCCACATAGAGAAGCTGAAGTGTGGGCTTTGTTATAGGCCCGAAGACTTTGGCTGTTCCCTGCCTTTCCAACTTCTATTTGAAAGACTTGAGGCCGGGGCGCCTGGGTGGCGCAGTCGGTTAAGCGTCCGACTTCAGCCAGGTCACGATCTCGCGGTCCAGGAGTTTGAGCCCCGCGTCAGGCTCTGGGCTGATGGCTCAGAGCCTGGAGCCTGTTTCCGATTCTGTGTCTCCCTCTCTCTCTGCCCCTCCCCCGTTCGTGCTCTGTCTCTCTCTGTCCCAAAAATAAATAAACGTTGGAAAAAAAAAAAAATTGAAAGACTTGAGGCCACAAAAATGGTTGTCATTTGCTCCTTTCCACATATTGGAACATCCAAGATTCACTGTTACGTCTCTCTAGGTATCTGCAAAGTACTATGAATCTTATTATTATTTTTTAACATTTTTTTCACGTTTATTCATTTTTGAGAGAGAAAGACAGAGGACGAGTGGGGGAGGGGAAGAGAGAGAGAGAGGGAAACACAGAATACGAAGCAGGTTTCAGGCTCCAAGCTGTCAGCAAGAGCCCAATGCGGGGCTTGGACCCACGTCGAGGTAACAGACTGAGCCACCCAGGCACCCCTATTATTATTTTTTAAATGCTTATTCATTTTTGAGAGACAGAAAGAGACAGAGAGAGCGCACGCGAGTGCGTTCGAGCATGCCCCAGTGGGGGAGGGGCAGTGAGGATCTGAAGCAGGTTCTGTGTTGATAGTAGACAGCCTGATGTGAGGCTCGAACTGACAAATCATGAGATCATGACCTGAGCCGAGCTGAAGTCGGATACTTAACCAACTGAGCCACCCAGGCGTCGCTATGAATCCTCTTTAAGTACCAAGTATATTCCTGCATTTGAAGGTTTAGTAAGACTGTCTGATAGTCAAACTTTTCAACCGCTCTAGAGATACTCAATAAGCTCTTAAACATAATTGCTTGAGAAAAATGTTTTCAACAAGTCAGGAATTTTATAGCTGCTTTAAGGTCTGTTTCCCCCCACTTCCCCTTTAGAGTTCGGCAGATTCAGTTTCTCTAAAACAATCACCTTTTCTACTACGGGCTGTGAAGAGGCAACTTCTCAGCAGAACCATCCTCTGAAGCAATTTCCATACATCTCTGTGCTCTCTCCACTCTTAAGTAAGAGAAGCCCTGGCACCAGTCTATCCTGACCCTTGGCTTTAAGAAACAGAAAACTTGGGTGGTCCTCTTTCCTCTTTTGGCATATCTGTCAGCAACAGCCACTACCACCAAGTTTTACGGGCCAGTAACTCGAGTCAATGTTCAAAAGCATGTGCTTCTCTGAAACTACGGTTTCCGCTCTAAGGCAAAGAGCTATCCCCTACATATTTCTGAAAATCTGCAATCTGATACAACTTCATTAGCTGCTCATCTTTGTATTTAACTTAAATCTACTAAAATAAATACACATACCGAATCCAAACAGGCATTGTTGAAATGGTTAAACTTTACAGCTAATTAATGTAAGATATAAAGTTACAAAGCTGAAACTTCACATTTAATGATTTATCTAAACACAGTGGCAAAACAACCCCCACAGCTTTACATTACAAATGCTAAAAGGTGATTTGGAATAAAAAAAAATCCTTAGAAGAAAAAGCTTTAAAAAAAAGTATTACTTATTTTTGTTTTGGAAAAAACCGTCAAATCATTTTATTAACACTAAAGTTGCTTTCCTAACTCCATTATCATATTCTGCTTTTCTAGTGTCTTTGAATATACTAAATTTTTTTTTTTAATTTTTTTTTCAACGTTTTTTATTTATTTTTGGGACAGAGAGAGACAGAGCATGAACGGGGGAGGAGCAGAGAGAGAGGGAGATACAGAATCGGAAACAGGCTCCAGGCTCCGAGCCATCAGCCCAGAGCCCGACGCGGGGCTCCAACTCCCGGACCGCGAGATCGTGACCTGGCTGATGTCGGACGCTTAACCGACTGCGCCACCCAGGCGCCCCGAATATACTAAATTTTTAAGAAAAAAGTTTATTACCAAGCTTACTGAACCTTTTCCATCCTAGAGCTCAGACTGGGTGATGTAGAACTGAGAAATCTGAAGAATCCTTTTTAATATATCCTCTAATGGAGCATTCAAAGAATAACAGCTAACCTATTTCTTCTCTATGAACAAAAGTTTTCAACCATCACAAAACTTTATAACCACTTTTAAAACATATATTTATTTAAACAATGCTTTTAACCCTTGAAACTCACTTAAGCATAAAAGTCTTAATTTGTACAATAGGACAAAAGCTAATAAATTTCATTAGAACTGAAGAATTTTCTCCTTAGCTGTCAGGAGCTTTAGAATAGAGAGTATAGTAAAATGAAAAATGTATTTGTTTCCAGATTTTTTTTCCTTTTATTTTTTGAAGTAATCTCTACACTTGGGATACCTGCGTAGCTCAGTCAGTTAAGCATCTGACTCTTGATTTTGGCTCAGGTCATGATATTGCCATTCATGAGTTTGAGCCCCTTGTTGGGTTTTGCTTGGGATCCTCTTTTCCTTTCTCCCTGCCCCTCCCCTGCTTTCTCTCTCTCAAAAACAAACTTAAAAAAAAAAGTAACCTTAACACTCATTGTGGGGCTCAAACTCACGACCCCGAGATTAAGAGTTGCATTGCTCTATGGACTGAGCCAGCCAGGCGCCCTTCCTTTCATTTTTAATCTAGTTAGAAGTACTTAGTAGAAGCTTCTACTGACTTCTGTTATTAAAAGAGAAAGTCATATTTCCCATCTTATGTGTACTTTTTTTTTTTTTTTCAACGTTTATTTATTTTTGGGACAGAGAGAGACAGAGCTTGAACGGGGGAGGGGCAGAGAGAGAGGGAGACACAGAATCGGAAACAGGCTCCAGGCTCCAAGCCATCAGCCCAGAGCCTGATGCGGGGCTCGAACTCCCGGACCGCGAGATCGTGACCTGGCTGAAGTCGGACGCTTAACTGACTGCGCCGACAGGCGCCCCTGTGTACTTTTTTTTTTAAAGAGAGGCTTATATGTTTCTTTTCCTGAAATATTAACATAATCAAGGTTCAACAACAAAACCTAACAATTCTTTGAAAAACACACTTACCTTAGTTCTATAAAACAGTCTTGCATCTTCCCTAATGTCACACTTAACATGCTTTTCCAAAGCCCCACAGAGATGCACGAAGTGTTTCTGTGCAAAACAAGCATGAGGAATGAAAACAAGTCTGAAGCATTGTAAATTAACAAAGAGATTATGCCGTTAGAACAAAAACCATTTAAAAATCTGTCATTAACTAGTTAGTGACTTTTGATGTTAACCATCCAACTTAATAGCAGTCGTATCAGTGAAAATAGTAACTGCCACAACAGTAAGACTGTCAAGGTTTACTCCAAGTTGACATAAAAATATACACAAAAATGAAAGTTGTTTTGCTGTATACTAAGCTACACTAATGAAAAATTAATGCTAGAGCTCAGACTATGAAGTAATAATGCTCAGAAATTTGGAGTCCTTTTTTTCTAACACATTCTGTAATTGAATATTCAAATAACAGCTAACTTACTTTTTCTCTATGAACAATACAAGCTTTAAAAGTACTTTTTTGAAAAATTAAGTGTCTTAAGTTTTAGAAATGTATAGGCCAAAAGAGTCATTGTCATATATACACTAAAGTTGAATATACTAAGGTGAGAATGTAAATGGACACTTTTGGAAGGGAAATATTATAACCACTATCTTATAATAATTAAAATTTGAAAAATTTACAACCTTTGATCTAGCAATTCTAATTCTAGTAATTTATCCTATAGAAATGCTTATATAGGTTGGTAGAGATCTACAAATAAGCATGTTCACGTTAGTACTGGTATAATCACAAAGAGTATAATGTTCATCAAAAAGCTTTTGAAGTACTACCGTTATCAGACAGAAGTGCTAATATCTTAAGGCAAAAAAAAGTAAGTTGCAAATATGAACAGTATGACTCCATTTTTTGTTAAGTATATGCACAAATTATGGAGAAATTTATAGGAGGGCACTGGATTATAGGAGTCTTTCACTTTTTACCTTACATAGTTTTAAAACAGTTGAATTTTTTAACAATAATCACTGCTTCTAATCAGAAAAAAATAATTAAAAAAAATGTGAAGACCATGTAAGAACAATATAGATACATGACAATAGATTCCAACCAGGAGAGCAAACATAATTCTATGTACAATAATGTTTATAAAAATACATGAACCAATCACTGCACAAAGAAGGAAACCATGAATAAAATGAAAAGGCAATCTACTGACTTGTAGAAGATATTTGCAAAGGATATATCTGATAAGGGGTTAGTATTCAAAATATAAAAACGCTGAGAAATAATCCAATTAAAAATGTGCTGAATACCTAAAAAGGCATTTTTCCAAAGACGACATACAGCAAATAGGTACATGAAAAAATGCTGAGTATCATTAATTATCAAAGAAACGCAAATCAAAACCACAATGTGATATCACTTTACACCTGTCAAGAATGGCTAGAATCAAGACAAGAAAAAACAAGTGTTGGTGAGGATGTGGGGAAAAGGAACCCTCACATTGGCAAGAATGTGAAGTGGTGTGGCCACTGTGGAAAACAGTATGGAGGTTCCTCAAAAAATTAAATAGAAATACCACATGATTTAGTTATTCCATTACTGAGAGTATACCAAAGAAAACAAAAACACTAATTTGTTGTTGGTTTGTTTTTGTTTGTTTGTTTTGAGAGAGAGAGAGAGAGAGAGAGAGAGTGGGTGCACAAGCAGGAGAAGGGGGGAGGGAGAGAGGGAGAGAGGGAGAGGGGGAGAGAGAGAGAGAGAGAGAGAGGGAGAGGGGGAGAGAGAGGGAGAGGGGGAGAGAGAGGGAGAGAGAGAGAGAGAGAGAGAGAGAGAGAGAGAGAGAGAGAGAGAGAGAGAGAGAATCCTAAGTAGGCTCCATGCCCAGCACGAAATCATGACCTGAGCTGAAATCAAGAGTTCGACACTTAATGACTAAGCCACTCAGGCACCCCCAAAAACACTAATGTGAGAAAAAAAATGAACTCCTACGTTTACTGCAGCATCATTTACAACAGCCAAGAATGGAAGCAACCCAAGTGTCCAGCAACAGATGAATAAAGAAAATGATATATACACACAATGGAATAGTACTCAGCCATAAAAAAGAATGAGATGTTGCCATCTGAGACAAATGGATGGACCTAGAGGGTATTATGCTAAGTGAAATAAATCATACAGAGAAAGACAAATGCTGTATGACTTCACTTATACATGAAACCTGAAAAACATAACAAATGGATAAAAAAAGCAGAAACAGACCTATAAATACAGTAAAAAAACTAATGGTTGCCAGAGGTAGGAGGGGTGAGAAGATGGGCAAAATGGTTGAAGGGGAGGGGGGAGATACAGGTTTCAAGTTACGGAATGAATAAGTCATGGGGATAAAAGGCACAGCATAGGGAATATACTTAACGGTACCGTAATGGCGCTATGTGGTGACAGATGGTAGCTACACTTGTGGTGAGCACAGCATAATACATAAATCTGTCGAATCACTGCGTCATACACCTGAAACTAATGCAACATTGTGTGTCTACTTAAAAAAAACCAAAAAACAAAACAAACAAACAACAAAAACCAAGAAAACCCCACATCAACCAGTCTCGTGTCCTTTTCACAATGCCTGGAAGGGGGACCTGCATAGCTCAGTTGGTTAAATATCTGACTTTTGCAGTTTGTGCCCCACCTTGGGCTCTCTGCTGTCAGCCTGGAGCCCACTTCAGAGTCTCTCCTAATCTCTGCACTTCCCCTACTCGCATGCGCTCTCTCTCCCTCTCCCAAAAAGAAAAAAATAAACATTAAAAAAAGTAAATAAATATAAAACAGGTTGGAATACCTAGAGTATTCTCTAGGAATACCTAGAGAAACATGAGGACTTAAACAAGAACTTTCTCCAGAAGTACGGATTATGGTAGTTTTGGAAGAACAGAATAATTCAAAATGAAAAGTTTAATGTGGGGGGATAATTAAGAAATGTGTATCTAAAGTAGCCTGACTTACTATCAGTTTAATTCTGAAGGCAAATATTATTTCTAAAGAAAAAGAAAGTGTAGCAGGAAAAGAGACTGGAAGAAACCAGCTTAGAGCTGGCCCATTTGGTGAGCTTGATTATCTTATTAACGTATTACATTGTTGTCAAGTTATGATGGTTAAATTACACTCCAATAAACAGAACTAGCACGTACTGAAAAAAATTCTTGTCAATGATATGGTTGCAAAGCTACGATTACTTCCCTCTTTTCAGCGTACACTGGGATTTCTATAGCAAACTCAAAGTTAACTTTTACCAAGTTTTCTCCTGTGTAAAGAACATTCATTCATTCCATCAATAGTGACACTTATGGAAAACAAAATAGCACTAAAAACTACCTACCCGTTGTCCAGAAGAGAAAGAATGAGAACAACTAACTTCACCAACTAAATGAAGAAGAATGTAGGTCAGATAATATGCCTGTTAGAGAAATAAATAAAACAAACACCCATGAATTTGCTAGCATAGATGTCAGCCCAGTTTACAAGTTAGGAGAGTTGCCCAGGAAGGATTAAGAATTTGCTAAAGTTAACTGAGCTGGTATGTAGGGAAATGCCAACCATTTAGCCTAAGCTTCCTGACTCCTAAGTCAAGTGCGTTCCTTTTACCATCTCCTAACTGCCCTAGTAAAGGACTACAAAAAATACTCCCAGTATTAAATTACCAAAAACCATCCTATAACTTCAGTTCTCAACTCTCAAGGATAGTGGAGTTTCATGACAGCAAAAAGTAAAAAAAAATCATTTACTTTATAACTGTGTTTGCTAGAATGTATCTGAGTCTCTAAATCAGTCTGTAGTTAAAAAGTTGGCATCAGTCATGCTCATATGTATTTTTTTGAAATGACCTAGCCCTGGATACCTGCTTTTCAAGCTCCAAATGAAGGCTATCATCAATAGTGCCATTTGGTTGTTCAGCCCTTTTCTTCAGGACCATTTTCTTCAACAAATCCGACGGTTTCATTTGCACAAGGTAGCGATGTAGGACTGATATCTATTAACAGAAAGAAGAGAAACTGAACAATATGAAGCAATGCAACTGCTCTTTCCCAGTCTACTTTTTTGTCAGTGATCCTCTGTTCATTTGGACTTCTCTAATTTTGCCCCTTTAGCTTTCTTTATAGTCCAGTGATAACGATTCTCCTTTACTTAAAAGTCCTCAATTGCTTAAAAGGGATTTTAAATTAAAAGGTTCAATACTTGTAATGGAGGATAAAAGCTGGAGGAGGAGACTAAATGGCATTACAATGGAGGCAAAAGGGAATGCTTTCTCTGTGAAATTATTTGAAAGTCAGCAAAGCTGAATCTCGTTGTGAAGAGAAGTCACTGAATTCTGAAAAGAATTCTCTTTTGATGGAAGTAGGTATCACTGAAAGGACTGAGAGCTATTTGCCTGGTGGCTCAGAAATGGTCCCCATATATCTGGAATCAAATCGACCAGAACTCTACTATCCCTTTCAATCTCTGTGTCCCTCTGCATCCTGTGCATACTTCTATCATTGTTCTTACTACAATGAACCACAACGGCTGGTTTATTTTGTTTCAACGTAGATTATGTTTTCAAGGGCAGAGTCTCTATCTAACTCATTTTTTCATCCCGAGGACCTGTAGAGAATAGAGTATCTTATACTGAATTGCAGTTCACACAAGAACACATCTAGATCAGATTATACATTGAGTTTTAAAATTCCAACTATGTGTAGGCCCTGTAGCCCCCTTAGTGCTATTAATGTTTGTAAAAAAGCTTTCAGGGCCTCTCAGTGGAGCTTCCAGTGGACACGTTTAAACCCACTCACATATATATGATATATTCAGTACTGAACAAGTACTAGAGGACAACCATGTTTAAGCTTTACAACTTAAAGACTAGTATTAAAACAGGTACAAGATGCAATTAATGTACGGTGGTTCTGCAACTTCTAATCCTGTGACAAAACTGCTAATCTTTTTTTTTTTTAATTTTTTTTTTTTTAATGTTTATTTATTTTTGAGAGAGACAGAGATGGAATGCAAGTGGGTTAGGGGCAGAGAGAGAGGGAGACACAGAATCCGAAGCAGGTTCCAGTCTCTGAGCTGTCAGCACAGAGCCCGACGCGGGGCTCGAACCCACGAGCTGTGAGATCATGACCTGAGCTGAAGTCGGTCGCTCAACCGACTGAGCCATCCAGGCGCCCCAAAACTGCTAATCTTGATAAGGTGAACTAAATAGTCCTATTTATATAGCACATTATGACTTTCCCAGGAGTGTCCACACATTAATTCATCTAATTGTCCACAACCATTCTATATGGTGTTGGGTATGGTATCATCTCCATGTAATGGATCTCATTAGAAAGTACCATTCTAAACATCACATAAAGAGTGTTATGCCTGAGACTTGAGATCTAACCCCTAGAACTTTTGACCTAAGAAACATCAATTTTCCCTACACCTACCCCACTATCTTTCCCATTTGTAAAAAGAAAGCAGAAATATTATTTATACCTGAAGATTACTGGCATTAGGGATATCTTCATGTTTCTCATCCAAAAGCTTTGAAATAATCACTAGGCTGAGGCACTGTCTCAGTTGCCTGGAATTAGAATTCAAAAGTATTTAAAATGCATTTTAATCAACACTGCTTGAGAAGCAATGAGCCAAAAGTTGTTCTTCTAATTGGAAACATAGCTAATGTTTCAAGAGAAGGCAGTACAAGAATGTATAAACTTCAATAGAACAGTAAAATTTTCACGTAAAATATCTGTACGTAAAGTTAGAACTGTGTGAAACTCAGGCAAATCACTAAGAGCTTTTACCTTTGACCATGCTGATTTACTGAGAGAAAACCTATTTTATTGCCCGAATTTATTTTTACTAAAGCAAAAAAAAGAAAAAAAAGAAAAAAGCCAGTTCATTCATTTTCATATGTGCCATCTGTATCTGTATTGTTACAAGCTAAAATTTAAAAAAGAATATTATGGACTGCCTGTCTGGCTCCATTGGTAGAGCATGTGACTCTTAATCTTAGAGTGGTGAGTTCAAGCCCCACGCTGGGCGTGAAGCCTACTTAAAAAAAAAAAAATTCAAGAATATCATAAAATATTTTATTTTATGATAAATAAAATACATAAAATACATAATACATAAAATATTTGAAGTATTAGAGTCAGGCTGTCAATGCCCTTTCCCACAGTTGAATATGAAATAAAAGACTGATCTAACATTCAAAGGAATGATGAAAGGGAATAAAGAACCCCAAAGCATTTCATTAATATAAACATACATTTTTCTTCACGCTTAACTCTCAATTTTCAATACCTTCCACGAGATGTCCAGTTAGGGACCAGCTGTACCAACCACAGAAGGTTGTGGGGATGACTAGACAGTTCATTTATGGCCAGGCAGAGTTCAGGCACCTGAAAACAAAGAATAAGCAAGATTTTTCAAACAGGTCAGTGGAACCAACTTCTAACAGACCATCCACATCCTTTACTGCCTTAATGGAAGCATTATGACAAAAAGCACTCATTTTCAGAAATAGCACGGAGTCTAGAACCTGATAAAACACACACAGTACACGGATTTAGTTTTATTTTAAACTCTAGGACTGAACAGATACATTTAGCAGAATTTCACTTGGCTTTCAGGTTTTGTGCTATACCTCTACCTGTATCTAAACAGTCCTCTGGAAGAATTACAAATCTAAATCTAAACTGATCTAAATACAAATACCATCTTCTAAAGGTGTATAATGAGAGTTGCAGAAGATCACACGTTTCTGACCTGTGTGCTTTCTTGCATTTTAGGGGTCCTCAACTATTTCACAGTATTTAAAGTCTAACAAAATTGCTTCAAAATAATCTCTGAGTAGGGGAGTAAAGTATGGGATGAGGGTAACAGATGAGACAAGGTTGATTATATCTTGTTACTTGTTCAAACTGCGTGATAGGTACTTAGGGGTTTATCATACTCATCTCTCTACTTTTGCACGTTTGAAATTTTCCACCAAAAAAGATTGAAAAATCTAATTTTTAAAAACCTATCAAAAATTATACACGTTTACCCTCAATGTGGCTACAGATGTGCAACTAAAATTTTTATTATATGTGTGACTTTGCTTCATCATTTCATGTAGGGCTCTCCTTGAAGGTCACTTCAGAAAGGCCTTCCCTGACTGCCCTACCTGAAATAGCAGAGCCTCCCAGCCTTGCTATTCTCTATACCCATGTCCTGCTTTATTTTACTTTGTAGCCTTTGTTACAACTTGACATGATATTATAATCTACATTTACTTTATTACCTAACCCTCTCACAAGCATAAAACTGCCATGAAGGCAAGGGCTTTAGGTTTTTCACAGCTGTACCTACATTACTGCTGAACCACAGTAAATCCCCAATAAATACTTTTTTTTGAATGTACGGCTGCAGTTTTAGAGAAGATTCAATTATCATAAATTTAAATACAGTTCCAGCAAAGAAGACCCCTTCCTCAGTTTATTTTTCATCTGCCAAAGATCTTAATTGACTTTAGAAACTATTAATTCTGTATGCACTATGAAAGTCAAATTGTGATGCAGACAAAAACACCAACGCTAAAACCAATAGAAAGGCTTTAAGTACAGTTACCTTTGTGTTCCAATCTCTAATGTTTTTCATCAGATTTATCAGGAGGCTCTGAAAGTCCACTAGAGGAATCTGTTTCAGCTGTTTTTCCAAACTCATTTTAAACAACATTAAAATAAGCAACATTAGCTCACGATCCTGGTAACCTTCTGGATGTATAGATGTACACAAGCCTAGAAACTGTGACAGAAGTGTAGAGACAAAACAACTTAAGGAGATACATTTTACTTGAAGAGTTTAAATTTGAAAACTTTCTGACAAAAAATACAAAAGAGAAGTTACAGAAAACAAAACATCCAGATGTCTAGAAAAAAGAAGGCAAAAAGAAACATGCATGTTAATAGTTAAATTAGGACGTATTTTCTTCTCTAATTTTCATTTTTCAGATTTTTTTTTAATGGCTCAGTATCACTGCTTTGATTCAGCCACTAAAAAGATTTAACACTGTTATTCGTTTTTTGTTTTCAGAGAGAGAGAGAGAGAGAGAGAGAGAGAGCGCGCGCAAGTGAGCAGGAGCAAGCAGAGCCAGTGGGCATACATGCACATGTGCATGTCTGAGTGGGGAAAGGGGCAGAGGGAGGTGGAAAGGGGAGAGGAGGGGAGGAGAGGGGAAGAGGGGGAGAGGGGGAGAGACGGGGAGAGACGGAGAGAGGGAAAGAGCGTGCAAGCGAGGGCTAGCGAGGGAGCATCCTAAGCAGGCTCCATGCTCAGTGAGGAATCTGCCTTGGGACCCCGTCCCAGGACCCTGGTATCAGGACCTGAGCCAAAATCAAAAGTCATGCACTCAACTGACTGAGCCTCCCAGGTGACCCTATTATTAATTCTTAATCACTAAGTCATATGGTAAGTAGCAACTTTTATTTTCATACATCCTAACTCTAAAAAAATTGTTTCTAAAAAATACTGGTTTCTAAAAGCTTCTTGGTAAAGGTATTCCTAGAAATACATTAATTCTGTAACTTTGAGCTAAAGTTCCCTTTCACTCCTAATACTAAAACAAAAATAAAAACAGCAAAAACAATGTTTACTACAAAGATTACTGCTAAGAAATTCCAGAGATTGGAAATCACCTGGTAAAACACTAGTGATTTTGTTTTAAAATAACTAACCACAAAACTAAATGGTTCCAGTTTTGTGCTAAAGACATTAAAAAGAGTTTTTCCCTACCTTAACCACATTTAAAATGTTGGTTTCAGGAAGAGTTGAAAAAATTGGCTTACAAGATGAATCTTCACTTCCTTTCCCTCCCAATGTCATCTGTGTTTCAGAACTATTGAAAAGTGAATAAAACAATGTGAAATTGGGCACAAAATAATTATTTTAAGAAATACTGAACAAAAACTAAGTTTTGTTTAGGCATAACTTATAAACAATAAAAGGAACATATCCACTTTAAGTTGTGATCCATGTATATAGCAGCATAACCACCAACAGAATCAAGAAGTAGAACATTTTTCCATTACCCACAAAAGTCCCTTCATGCCAGATCCAAGTAACTCTACTATCTCCCATTTCAGTAAACACCAGTCTGATTTCCGTCTTTATGCATTAGTTTTTCCTTGAAAAGCTACTTTTTATAAGGCAGTATCCTCACTGCTCTTGGTGTCAGAGAACTATGTAGAAGGTAGCTCTGGCTACAAAGAACTCATAATATTTAAAGACCTCATGAATAGAGAGCAAATATAAAGAAACAATTTTAAGCACCCCAATTCCGGTTGAGGTAATCGGTGAAGGTTCATGGAGGAGGAGACACATGAATTTGGCTTTCAAAAGTTATTATTTTTTTTTTAAATTTTTTTTTTCAACGTTTATTTATTTTTGGGACAGAGAGAGATAGAGCATGAACAGGGGAGGGGCAGAGAGAGAGGGAGACACAGAACCAGAAACAGGCTCCAGGCTCTGAGCCATCAGCCCAGAGCCCGACGCGGGGCTCGAACTCACGGAGCGCGAGATCGTGACCTGGCTGAAGTCGGACGCTTAACCGACTGCGCCACCCAGGCGCCCCATAAGTTATTTTACTTTTTAAGAAAAAATTTTTATATGTTTACTTATTTGGGGGGGGGAGGGGCAGAGAGAAAGTCAGACACAGAATCCGAAGCAGGCTGTAGGTAGGCTCTGAGCTGTCAGCACGGCTCACGTGGTGTCCGAATCCATGAACCATGAGATCGTGATCTGAGCTGAAGTCAGATGCTTAACCAACTGAGCTACCCAGGCGACCCCCTTGTTTACTTTTTTGAATAAATATCTTCATATGGTTAAAAAACCTCAAAAGGTATGAAGGTATGGTACGCTGTGCAGAACCACCCTTTCAGTCTAGACCTTCTGCCACCCATTTCCCTCCCCACAATCACTACCAGTTTTAACCCTTCCTTCCATGGGCATTTTATGTATACACAAATAAATATGAATATATGCCCCCCCCTTTTTTTTTTTAAATGTTTATTTATTTTTGGGACAGAGAGAGACAGAGCATGAACGGGGGAGGGGCAGAGAGAGAGGGAGACACAGAATCGGAAACAGGCTCCAGGCTCTGAGCCATCAGTCCAGAGCCTGTCGCGGGGCTCGAACTCCCGGACCGCGAGATCGTGACCTGGCTGAAGTCGGACGCCCAACCGACTGCGCCACCCAGGCGCCCCCCCCCCTTTTTTTTTTAAACGTATATGGCCCCCTTTAATATAAATGGTAGCATATACTATATACTCTGTTGTGCACTTTCACCTAATATATCTTACAGATACTTCCATAACTATAAATGAAAAGCTTTCTTATCTCTTAAAGTCTCTGCTTGGTAGTCCTGTGTGCCTCCTTAGCTAGTTAACCTCAGGAAAATTACTTAACCTCTCTGTGCCTGACTTGCCTGTAAAATGGGAGTGAAAATAGTATCTAATAGCTGTAGTGACTATGAAATGAAGTACTATATGTTATGCCCTCAGAACTGCACCTGGCACACAGTAAGCAATATATAACTATTAGTACTTGTGTTGATTATAAACGTATCATGATTTATTTAATCTGTCTCCACACTGTCTTGCTCTTTCCAACAGTGCTTCAATAAGTGAGACAGGTAATATTTTGGTGAGCAGACACTGATGATGGAGGTGAGAGACCAGCATGAGGAAAAGCCAATGCCACAATGACTAATATGAAGGAACAGCGAACAAATCAATTTGGTTAGAACAAAAGGGAGAGCAAAATAGAAAATAGGTCAGAATCAAACTGTAGTCTTAAATACAAGATGTAAAGGTTTGAGAATAGGGGAGATAGAAGTTTAAGGCTATACTTTCATAAAAGGAATCCTCCAACATTGAAAAGAATATCTTGGGGGTAGAAAGCCCCTGGGGAAAAGGAGATTTTTATTTATTTATTTTATTATTATTTTTTTATTACCAGAGTAGGCATGAAAAGAGGATCTGAATCAGACTGACCCTGGGAACAAAAAAAGAAGGAACAGCTGTGAGATGAGCAGAGGAAGAACACAGGGATGTGAGAGCTGATGGAATGTAGAAAAGAAAGAGTTATGACTCATATTTTAAGTCTGTACATCTAACAGAATAACGGTCAAGAAAAGAACTGTTCAGGGAGCCTGGATGGCTCAGTTGGTTAAGCATCTGACTCTTGATATTGGCTCAGGTCACCATCTCACAGTTCGTGAGTTTGAGCCCTGCGCTGGGGCACTGTCAGCGCAGAGCCTTCTTGGGCTTCTTCCTCCCACCCCCATCAAAATAAATTAATTAAAAAATAATAATGTGGCAATACATAGTATTACATAAAAAAAATTAAAAAGAAAAAAAAGAAAGAAAAGAACTGTTCTACTATCTGTCTTTTAGTATCTTAGTCTCCCTATTTGAATATTTAGGCACCTTCAAACATTTCATGCCTACCAGCAAAAATGGTTAGGTTGCGTGTGAGTCTTAGTGAGAAGAGCTGCAGTCGTATCTCAACAGGATTCAGTCTTGTACTTGTGTTGCCTACACAGGCATTTCATCACATTTCGCTCATTCCTTCACCAGCTCCCTCCTGCTTTCCTGTCCTCATCAATGCCTATCACTATACAGCAACAGTGACTACAGCCACCACCTCCCTGCTGGAGTCACCAAACCTCACTGAGGTCAACTTTTCAACTGATAAGTAACCAATAAATAAACTACTTTACTAAGTATCATTTGCATGTGTTATGTCTTATTGCATTTATATCTTTATTTCACTATTTCCACTATAGTACCTGCTTGCAACAGTGAAGAAAAATTCAAATCTGTTGCATACAACATACAAAATTACCACACATGATTGAATTCATTAAATGTTAATTAATAAAATAATTGGTATTTTAACTTTTTAAATATAGGTAGTTTTACTATCTTAGTAATATCTGGGGGAAATGGTTGGGTTTTTTAGATAGGCTGGGAAAGCATTATTTTCCCTATTTAAACTGATGGAGGGGCACCTAGGTGGCTCAGTTGGTTAAGCGTCTGACTTCGGCTCAGGTCATGATCTCACGGTTTGTGGGTTCAAGTCCTGCATCGGGCTCTGTGTTAACAGCTCAGAGCCTGAAGCCTGCTTCAGATTCTGTGTCTCCCTTTCTGTCTGCCCCTCCCCTGCTCATTCACTGTCTCTGTCTGTCTCTCAAAAATAAATAAATGTCAAAAAAAAATTAAAAAAAAAATTCAGTGCTGGAATATAGTCTTATCTGAAAATGTGCTATCCAATATATTTTCAGATACAGATTGCATCGGAGCAATAAAGGAACATGTATGGAGTAGAAAGGGAACTGGAGAGATAAGAGTTTGGCTTTAGATATACCAAGTAACAAGAATTTACCTTTCTCTTAGAAGTTAAGATGAGTATATTATCATGCTTAAGAACCATTTTTATTCCTGTGATCACTTTATTCCTTTGTCCATTTTTCTACGTCTATTTTCTGTTTTTCTTAATTTGAAACTCAACCTTTGTCTGTAACCAGAGTTGTTTCATTCATACATATACGAACATGGAAAATTCATCTGAACACGTATCTCTTTCCCGCTCCTTTTTGAAGTTTTTCTTTTGACTTTGTGTATAGTGATCACTGTCATGGTAATCTGTTTTTAATGTGGTCAAATAAGTTAATTTTCCTTTTTATGCCTTTTGAGTGTTAGTTCACACATAAAACCATCTTTTCTAGGGTTATAAAAATCTTGTTTCTTCTATTACTTTTATGGTTTCATTGCATACATTTAAATCTTTGCTCTATTAGTTCGAGGTATGGATGCAAAAATTTTTTCTAGATGGCTACTCATTTTTCCAAATACTGGATAATACCAGATACTCAATAAGCCTACTCTTTCCTCATTTGTGGAAATATCACCTTTAGCATTTACATAGTATCTATATGTACTTGGTTCTATTTTGGACTTATTTCATTCCACTGACAGCTTTGAACCTTGTACTTGTCCCATACTTATATCTGCTAAGGCCGATCCTGCCTCCTAACTCTTCTTTCTCAAAGATTTTCAGCATATTATTTTTTTCCATATGACTTTAGAATCACTTGTATAGTCTCAACTCTCCCCCTCCCTACAAAATATCTGACTGGCATTTCTTATTCAAATTTCATTAAGTTTATGGCTCAACTTTAGGTGCTCTCACATATTTATATTACAATGCTTTGAGTTTTCCTATCTGAAAGCATGGTATGCTCTTTCATTTATTTAGGTCTTTTATTTTGTCTCTTAGTAATGTTTTTACACACACACACACACACACACACACACACACACACACACACTCTTCTATTTAAGTTTATTCCTAGGTACTTCATATATTTTTCTTATTATTGTAAATGAAGTCTGGTTTATCTTTTTTTAAAAGATTTTATTAAAACATTTTTAAGTGTAATCTCTACCCTCAATGTGGGGCTCGAACTCACAACCCTGAGATCAAAATCACATGCTCTACTGACTAAGCCAGCCAGTTTATCTTTTAAACTAGGTACAGTTCATCTATCTGAAGGTTACTAATTTCTCTTTATTAACTTTGTACCCTGGCATCCATAACAATTTCTCTCTTTTTTAAAGTAGGCTCCATGCCTAATGTGGGGTTTGAACTCACAACCCTGAGATCAAGAGTCACATGCTCCACTGACTGGGTCAGCCAGGAGCCCCATACCAATTTCTCTCTCTCTTTTTTTTTTAATTTGTTATGGCTTTTTAGCTGAGTGTTAGGCTTCTTTGCATACATTAACATACTTCTGCAAATAATGAAACCTTCAACTCATTTGCAGTTTTTGTATCTCTTATTTTTTCTCTTACCTAGTTTACTCAGTACCTCCAACAGAATAATGTCAAATAACAATGGGCAGTGTTATTTAAAAAAAAAAAATTAAAGATTTTAAATGTTTCTATTTTTTCCTTGTTAAACATGATGATGCCCCCTCCCCCCCCCCCCTTTTTTTAAGTAGGTTCCAAGCCTAGCATGCAGCCCAGTGCAGGGCTTGAAATGATAACCCTGAGATCAAGACCTGACCTGAGATCAAGACTCAGATGCTTAATCGATTGAGCCACCCAAGGTACCCCCATGATGATGACTTTTAGATTAAAAATGTGTCTAACTTAAGATCCATTTCAGCTTTGAGAGATTTAAAAAAGTCAAGGATGGGTACTGAACCTATCAAATGAATATTAACTGTTACTGTATTACAAATTGTTTAAAAGAATGTTTTCGAAGTTAATTATGAAAAGAAAACTTACACTAGATTGTCTTCATTAAAGTCTGGTTGAAGATTCTCCAGAGGAAACAAAGACCTAAAATCAATTCCCATATTGAAAAACACAGCTGCTATATCAGATAATGATGGGATCCAGGGCCAAACTGGTGAATCACTGAAGGTATCTAGTTAATAGAAAAAAATATTTTATCCCAAATTCCAGGTTCACAGATGCACAGTCAGCATGTGAAACATGGATTATTACCATGATTTTACAGAAATGACATCTGGTAATGATATGTAAGCAATATATTATTTAGAATGATCATATAGGAATTATAGGTGTTTAAGTAAATGTGAAGGAAATGACATTTATGAAAGTATCTGAGAGTGATGATGAATAAATGGGTGTAACTCAGGAGGAAGTAACACATTTTGAAAAATCTGAAAATAACAATGGAAAATATCAACTACTGCTAATACAGAAAGATTTTATCATCTTCAGTGCCCATATAGTCCCAATCCTCAAAAGAAATGAAACACATAAATCATAACGCTTATTGCATTATAAGGGATCTCAAAGGTGAGAAAGCAATTGTCACATTTCTGTAGCGGATATTTTCAGTCTCCTCAGTGCATAATCAGCACAATACTTGTTTGCCAATAAGCCAGTTAAAGTAAATGGCTAAATAAATAAACAAACTTGCTATTTCCACTTACCCAGGACAGTAACCCATGAGTTGGTAGGTAAGTATTAGGTAAGGGTTGTCACCTCAAGATCTTATACCCTTTTTCTCAGTGCAACTAGAAAAATGCAGATACTCATTTTTGATTGGAGTTTCATTTCATTATTAAAGATTTTAGATCAAAAAAATTTTTTTATTCTATATTTCTGAATAATCTACATGTTTAGCGATATGAAAGACTGTGTACATAGCAACCAATAATTCACAATGCTAATCAGTAAATTTATATACTCACCATTTCTAATTGTTATTTCCATCAATGTGCTTAAAATCTGCACGGACACAATACAGTCTGTATGAACCGACATCATCTGCCAAAGTAGATAAAAGTATTAAGAAAGAAGAAAACGAGCATTTACTATTTGCCATGCATATATAGAAGTATTTTATGTGCATTTCCTTTAATGTGGTATTTTATGTGCATTTCATTCGGATACTTTACAATAGTTTTATGAAGTGGTCATACATCATTACATATAAGCAGACAGGCTCAGAGAAATTAAAATACTTTACCCAAAGTAATACATGAGGAGCTGGAATTTAAATCCAGGTCTGATTCGAAAATCAGGGCCCCTTCAATTCAAACATGCTGATTGTTTAATCATCAAGGAAAAGGCTGATTGATAGTTGATCTAATCAGATCATAAACTAGCAAAAGTATTTGAAAAGATACATGTAAATTAATATACCAATATACTTTTTAAAAGATGTTCAATATCATTAGTAATCGAAGAAATGCAAAGAGAAATGACAAGCTATCATTAGCGTGTCAAGAGAAGCTTGACTTTGAGATTGTTAAAGATCAAGAATATTGATAATACCCAGTATTCACAGGGTACTAGGAAAGAGGTAGTATGCTTAGTGTAAGTATAATTTGGTAAAATTTAAAAAAGAATTTGGTAATATTTAAGCAAGGTTAGTCTTTATACTTTGATCTAGTTAGCCTTTTTACATACAGAATTTATATGCAGAGGCATATAATTTAACTTTACAAGACCATTTTTTGGGAACAAAATCTCAAGTTTCAAAAATTTTTGAAGTATCATGTGACATATTGAAAGTGATTTTATCGGGGCGCCTGGGTGGTGCAGTCAGTTAAGCGTCCGACTTCAGCCAGGTCACGATCTTGCGGTCCGTGAGTTCGAGCCCCGCGTCAGGCGCTGGGCTGATGGCTCAGAGCCTGGAGCCTGTTTCCGATTCTGTGTCTCCCTCTCTCTCTGCCCCTCCCCCGTTCATGCTCTGTCTCTCTCTGTCCCAAAAATAAATAAACGTTGAAAAAAAAAATTAAAAAAAAAAAAAGTGATTTTATCTTTTTAATGTTTATTTATTTTAAGAGAGAGAGCAAGTATGAGAACATGCAAGAAGGGGAGGAGCAGAGGGAGAGAGGGAGAGAGAATCCCAAGCAGGCTCCACGCTGTCAGGGCAGAGCCTGATCGGAGACTCGAGCTCCCGAACCAGAGATGATGACCTGAGCCAAAATCAAGAGTTGGATGCTTAACCAACTGAACCACCCACGTACCCCTGAAAGTAATTTTAAAGTGGTTTTGTAGGGGAAAACATTCCTCTTTCCCTTTTGTTTTGTAGCCATAGATTATGATTACAGTAAATTTAAATCTAACACACAAGGGAGAATAACTCAAACTCTGGTTTCAATCAGGCATATCTGTGTTACTGTATGTTAGTATTTGTGTCATTTGTGTGTTTCTGCCATTTTCAAAATCAACCTGAGTCAAAAAGTCGGTTATCATGTTTGTGTTATGTTTTGCCACTAGTGGGCAGCATCCCTCAAAGGCATGTTTGGAAACAGGACAAGTTTTAGATAACAATCTTTTTCAGGGGGTAATGAATTCCAAGGTGGGCAACACAATACTAGGAGATAATTAAATAAATGTGTAAAGAGGTGTATATAACAATCTAATGTCTATCAATTGAGACTGGGTTAAATAAATCAGCATAACACTACAACAGAATACTATAAAGCCCTTGAAAAGGATGACAACATACTTATACTGATGTGAAAATAATTTGTTATCTGCAATAAAAAAATCGTAAGGCGGAACACATTCTGTTGATACTATCATACAGCAATCTACGTACACACAGAGAACAATCTGGAAAACACTAAAATGTAGCAGTCCCTGGAAATTGGGGAGGCTAATGCCTTTTAAATAATAACAAGCCTTTAAAAAAAAAAATCTTAATTTTACTTGAACTTTTCAAAATTAAGTGTGAATCCCTTTGAAAAAGCTTTTAAAAAGTAGTAAAGTGTCTTTCTAGTTTTACACACTTAGGATAAAATCAGGAAAATGCAAACATTTTAATTACCCTTTAACAATTAAATTTACAAACTGTTAGTACCATAGATTTCATTCTTTTTTATGGCTGAATAATATTCCGTTGTGTGTGTATGTGTGTGCTGCATGTACATCTTCATCCACTCATCTATTGATGGACGCTTGGGCTGCTTCCGTAATTCGGCTATTATAAATAATGCTGCAATAAACGTAAGAATGTATATATCCTTTTGAGTTAGTGTTTTCGTATTCTTTGGGCAAAAAGATTAAAAAAAATGCTAGAACCATAGCATTAAAATAAATTCTGACACACTTTCTAAAAAAGAAAAAATAGTTTTAAGTTGGTATGCTCCATCCATCATGAAAAATGGACTTGGAATTGAAAAAGAGAGATGAGACAGTGTTTTACACAGAAAAAGTAATTAATGAATGATTGTTATAGTTTTCAAATAATAAATACGAAGAGTATAGAAACTGCTTACATGAAGATATGCTTTAACGTTATCATCAGGGTTTTAGAGGCTATAATGAGGAGGGCACTGGGGTGGCTCTGTCAGTTGAACATCGGACTCTTGATTTCAGCTCAGGTTGTGATCTCATGGGTCATGAGTTCGAGCCCCACACTGGGATCTGCGCTGGTAGTGCGGAGCCTGCTTGTGATCCTCTCTCTCTGCCCCTCTCCCATTCATGCTCTCTCTCTCTCTCTCTCATAAACATTTAAAAAAAGGATATAAGGACCCACATCAACAAGATAAAAATAAACACAGATAAATGCAAAATTTTACTTGTAAGTTTAAGAAAAGATACGTTACATAATTAGAGAATAACAAAGCTCTGGCATGACTGCAAATGAAATTTTTAACTATAGTATAAAACAGTATAAAATAAAATATAAAAAATATATAAAAACATATTTATACATATTTACGTATATATAATATAAAATATACGTAAAGTATAAATATAGCATAAAACAAAAATATGTCGGTGGGTAGATGGGAAAGAGTCTCACTGGAGACTGCTGTTAAGACCTTATCTGGGAGCAAAGTGTCTGACTTCAGCTCAGGTCATGATCTCACGGTTCGTGAGATCGAGCCCCACATTGGGCTCTGTACTGACAGCTCAGAGCCTGGAGCCTGCTTCAGATTCTGGGTCTTCTCTCTCTCTCTGCCCCTCCCCCACCTGCACTCTATCTCTCTTTCAAAAATAAACATTAAAAAAAAAAAAAAGACCTTATCTGGAGCATATGTGCATTTATGGGGGACACATTTTAGGAGCTAAAGGTCATTCAGAAAGATGATCAGTAAAGAGACTAGAAATTTGGTGACTGGAGAAAGTTTAGTGTTGGGGAGAGATGAGGGTCATGATAGCTATTTTAAAATGAACGAAGGACTGTTAGATGAAACGTATTCTGGAGAGCTCTTGAAAGGATAATTAGTACCACTATATAAAAACCACGGGGAGGCAAATTTTGATTTAATTAGGACTGTTTTAAAAAATTTGTTTCTTTACCGGGGTCCAAGTAGGAAGCTCCTCACCGCGGGAAGTAACACTCCTGCCTCATGGTCCGCACCACTTATTCTCTCTGCCTAGAATGCCCTTTTCCCACACAGTGGCGTGACTCATTCCAGCACCTTCTTCTCAGATCTTTATTCAGATGTCACCTTATCAGTAAGGCACTCATTATCAACTATCTTACACATACATTTAAAAAAGCAAACTTTCCCATCTTGATACTTCTCTGTATCTACTCTAGCCTACTACTTCTTCATAGCACTTACCACGTGACATAATAGATCTCTAAATATGCACACCACATACACATTTACTGTCTGTCTCCTCTATAGTACTAGAATGTGGCTCTCAGGGGATCAGAAATGTACGTTTTCTCATTGCTGTTCTCTTCAGCACTTGGGACTCAAAAATGCCAGCTATATGAAAAAAATGAAAAAAAGGCTACACTGGAATATCTAGGTTCTCATCATTCTTTGAGATGTTATCTTAAATCCCAGAAAAAACTCCTTATGTTTCTCTCACTTCACACACAATAACATATTTTTTTGTTACAAAGCTACCATGCAGATAATATAAAATTTTAGATAATTACTTTTTATAAAATTAAAAAAAAATTTTAAGTTTATTTATTTATTCTGAGAGAGACAGAGACAGTGTGAGTGGGGGAGAGGCAAAGAGAGAAGGAGAGAGAGAATGCCAAGCAGGCTCTGCGCTATCAGTGCAGAGCCCTATGCAGGGCTCGAACCCATGAAACTGTGAGATTATGACCTGAGCTGAAACCAAGAGTCAAATGCTTACTGACTGAGCCACCCAGGCACCCCAAAATTTAGATAATTATTATTTTTTTTAATGTTTACTCACTTTTGACAGAGAGAGAGAGAGAGACAGAGCATGAGTAGGGGAGGGGCAGAGAGAGAGGGAGACACAGAATCTGAAGCAGACTCCAGGCTCCAAGCTGTCAGCACAGAGCCTGATGCAGGGCTCGAACTCCGGACTGTGAGATCATGACCTGAGCTAAAGTCAGATACTCAACCAACTGAGCCACCCAGGCGCCCCAAATTTATATAATTACTTAAGCAGACTTAAGAATTAAACATGAATGGGGAAGAGAAACATTTGGTTGGAGATATTTATATACAAATGGGGAAATATTAGAAAACAAGTAAAATCCTAAAAATATCTATGCACTAATCTCCATAAAAATGGGACAAAAAAAGATTTTTAAAAACCCCACAAAGCTCCCACCCCCAAAACACATAATGTAAGAATTAGAACTCTTCTAAAACTAAGTGTAATAGGGGTGGCCGGGTGGCTCAGTCGGTTAAGCGTCTGACTTTTTAGCTCACGTCACAATCTCCTGGTTCGTGGGTTTGAGCCCCATGTCAGGCTCTGTGCTCATAGCTCAGAGCCTGAAGCCTGCTTCGAATTCTATGTCTCCCTCTCTCCCTGCGCCTCCCCCACTTGCGCTGTCTTTCTCTGTCTCAAAAATAAACATTAAAAAAAGAAAAAAAAAGCCTAACTATAATAATGACTTACCAGTGTGATGAAATGTCTTAGGCACAACTAACATTACGGACTATTCTGCACACTACTGGCATTAGCATTTCCTTTATGATCTACCTACACTGACTCTTTTTGCCTCATTTTAACCCACTGAAATCATGGGTTTGATATGCTAATTTTTTCTCTAGTAATGTGCAAATGTGGTATTTTGCTTGCTTTTGACTAGGAAATGCAACTATACTCCCCAAACGTTCTCTTACCCGAAACAGCCACTTTAACACAGGTATAGGACACTGGACATAGTGATAAGCAGAGGTAAGGAAGCCTTGTGTTGTCAAAAAAATTTGATCTGTTTTTCCTGATCTGAAAAAACAAAATGAAATTAATGACTGTTACTTTCACGGTAAGAAACTTCTACCACCATCACATCTGACATTATAGGGAAACGAGCAAGCACACCATCCTCAGTCCATGGAGGTGGACTCTACCCCAATATGGATGGGTTACTCATAAAGGAAATTCAAGTGATAGCCTAAAGCTGATCCAGTCTGTTGGCCTACCTCCAGATTTATGTGGTGGACAAATCTACACTAGCTGGCAGTGTTGAGAAAGTATCTATCAAGCTTAGCGCATCATCTGCTTTTGCCAGCTTGGGTTTGTACTTCCAAACCCTCACCACCGGAATTAATGTGATCTCTCTGGATCTGAGATTTCATGCACTGAGAGAAATTAGACCAGTTTGGGCACTGTGGTACAGACTGGTAGCTGCCCATCCCAATACCTATTCTTGCCTTTCCTCCTGGCAACTGAACACTGATTTTTATCTAGGTACACTTGCTGCCTGAAACAAAAATAATTTCCCAGTCTTCCTTATTAATTAGGTGTGGCCATGTTGACTAAGTTCTACCTAACTAGCCATAAGTAGAAATGTGTGGGATTTCTGGGAATTTGAATGTAAAGACTGGAAGACCAGTAGCACTTGAGGCAACCAGGTGCTAAGGATGGTGGCAAAGAAAGATTATATGGTGGAACACCAGTCCTGGACTTCCCACCTCTGAACTTCTTTCACATAAGAAAGGAATCTACTTCTTGTTTAAAGCCCCTGCTATTTTGACAGCTGCTGTTATTATATGCTAATCTTAATCCCAACTAATCTTTATTAGTTAGGCATGTAATATGCCGAGAGACCATCTTACACTGATTCCATAATTAATAAAACACAAAAAACAATAGTAATGAGGATTAGGAAACTGGATAGGTTATCACAGAAATTAATCTTTTAGGAGATTATGCCACTTAGAACTCCTTTAAGGAAAATTTTTATATGGGAAAAAGTAAAATGTTTTTCTATTTTTCTACTTACTTAAGAATAAGCTTTTCTACAGCGCTCTGTCCTATAAAGCCAGAGTCTCTTAAATCCAAGGTATACTGATTGAAAATTTTTCCGGAATTGAGGAAATTAAATATTTCTTCACCTGGGTGATGATCAGGAATAGCATCAATTGTAACTGAAAATTTCTTTAGAAATTCCCTGGAATAAAAAAAAATTATTGAATACCAGACAGTTACACTGTCTATGGTTTTGTATTTAAAGGCTGGGTACATTGTTTCTTAGGAACAATGTTAATTCCAGATAAGAAGACTAGCATGAGAACATGTGTTTTGTTCCTCCCACTTTTCGCTAGCAGTTAGTCCAAAACCAGTAAATGGGTCTGTGTGAAAAGAAACCATAACCAGGAGAAAAGACAAAAATGCAACTTGGCCTTAACATCTATCCTTCAAACTCATCATGGATGGATTAGAAAACCATCACAGATTACTAAGTAAATAACCCATCAAAGGTCCATTTATTTCACACAAAATTAAAAAAAAGTAAGCTTTAAAAAGAGTATACATTATGAAAAATGTTATACCTGTGCTCTTCTAAGAGGCCATCCTCATCATCTGTACTGTCTTGATCTCCAATTCTGATGGGGGACTTAATACCTCGGCCCTGCCTTATGTCTTCCTGTAGTTGCTTCTGCAGTTCATCTAGCCTGAGAATTGAAAGAATGTTACAGTAAATGGTTTACCCCAATAATAATCTTTAGTTTATGCCTAAAAGCAGCACCAAAAGACAAAACACAACCTGACCATGTTAATCAGGCTTTCTAGCAGCATCACTGTCATCTTCACTAGCATCACAATAGCTAACACTGAGCACTTACTACGTGACAGGCATGTACTAAGGACTTTACGTATTAATTCTTTTCACCCTCACAACAACCCCATGTAGTAGTTTATTATTACCCATTTTATACATGAGGAAACAGACTTTAGGAAAGCTAATTTGCTCAAGCTCACAATGCAAGGAGCTGGGATTCAAAGCCAGAGAATCTAGCTCTGCAGTCCTTGCTTATACTGCTTGCCAGGAATAAGTTATTTTAATCAAGGTCCTTACTCCCAGCTCCCGTCCCACAGTAGATGAGTATAAGACAATAGTAAATGAGCAGTAAATATAATGCTCTATCAATATAGGAAAGAATCAATCATCACATCAAACTAGCATCTTTGCCTCTGGTCTGTACAATGTTCAATTTAAATAAACCACTTCAGATCTGACATCACAAATCACATGAATTCATGAAAATGTTTAAAAGAATTTTATAATAGAGATAATTTCTCTAACTAAATGTAGAAAAGGGAACACTTCGGACCTACTAACTGTAATTCCTATGGTTAGCTAACTTGTTTATCAAGTTTGGGACACATCTATACCCACTTCAAGTCAGCTGAGCTTTTAGTGAAGTTCTCTGGGGTAGTTTTGAGGATATTCCTTAAATAAGGAATATATTTTTCCCCTCATTAGCAAAATCAGTTTGCAGCTAGTGACGCGAATTTTATTAGGGCCATTATGATCCTCAACTTTTTGGTTTCTGTGTGTTTATGTGTGTGTGTGAGAGAGGGAGAGAGGTACAGTGACAGAGAGAGAAAGAGAGAGACACACAATTCTACACTTCTTCCTTAAGAGCAACTTGATGTGGAAATACCATGTCTGGCCATGCTGGTTTCAAAATTTGGACTAGGTGAACATATGAATATTTTAAAAAGTTCTACCTATGCAAACAAAAAACCCCCAAACCACTCAACTAAAAAATGAGCAAAGGATCGGAATAAACATTTCTCCAAAGAAGCTATACAAATGGCTGATAAGGACATGAAAAGATTCTCAACATCATTAGTTATTAGGAAAGTGAAAATCAAAACTATAATGAGGAACCACTTCATCCTCATTCGGATGGCTATTACCAAAAAACCAAAAAATATCAAGTCTTGGTGAGGATGTAGAAAAACTGGAACCCTTGGGCACTGCTGGTGGGAATGTAAAATGGTGCAGCCACTGTGGAAAACAGTATGGCAATTCATCAAAAAATTATGTATAGAATCACTGTATGATCCAGCAATTCTACTTTTGGGTATATACACAAAAGAGTAGGGACTTGAAGAGATATTTCTACATCATGTTCACAGCAGCAACACGTCCAACAGCCAAAAAATAGAAGCAATTCAAGTGTTCATCAAAGGATGAATGGATAAATAAAATGTGGTATATACACACAACAGAATATTATTCAACCTTAAAAAGGAAGGAAATTGATACATGCTACAACACAGATAAACCCTGAAGGCTCTATGCGAAGCGAAATAAGCCAGTATAAATGGACAAATACTGTATGATCTCATTTATATGAGGTACCCAGAGTAGTTAGTTTCATACAGACAGAAAGCAGAATGGTAGTTGCCAAGGGCTGGGAGAAGAGGAAGATGGGGAGTTATTATTTAATGGGTATGGAATTTCCATTAGGGAAGATGAAAAAAAAAGTTCTGGAGGTGGATGGTGGTGATGGTTGCACAACAATGTGAATGTACTTAATGACACTGAACTGCTCATCTCAAAACGATTAGAATGGTAACTGAAGTTATCTATATTTTATCACAATAAAAAAAAATGCACAAAAAATTCTCCCCATACTTTTGATCAAGAATTTCAGCTACTAGTTAGATTCTAGTTGTGGTAAGTGGAAAGGAATTTGTATTATTACTGAATGCAGCAAACCATAAAAACCTGAGCTTTTCACTCAGCCTGTGAACAAGAATACTTTATTTCTAACACAATTGACTGCAAAACTGCGGTAATAGTACTAGCACAAAATGCGAATTTCTCATGATTTTTTAAGGTAAACTGAAAGCCAGCCACGCAAATAAGGAGAACGTTAAATTTAGCAAGGTAGTCACGATGCTAACTAACCTTTGAGTGTCTTCCATCTCTTTCACTAGACGTTCTAAAGTATTTGTGTATGTTCCACTATGAACATGTTCCTAAAACAGAAGAAAATTTAAGGATACTTCATAACATATCTTAGAAGAACTTGGATGTTTTAAGTTATTCAGAGTACTAAAGAATATTTTCTCTTTTAATAACCTAGGCCAGGAGGATACCTTTCTTAGAGAATTTTCACCATCATGCTTTAAATCTATTATTTTGTACTGCAGGCAATTTGATTTTACCATTTATTAGGAAAGGCACTACTTACAAAACCCTGCCAGCCTTAGGAACTGACTGCAAACACCCAAGGGCTCCATGGCTACCCTGTCTTTATTTTTAAATTCTATTTTAGTGGAATCAAACTACCAATTTTTAGGTGTTACCATGGAACATTAACACCTTCCCCACCAAATTTTACAGACATACTAGAATTTAATGCAGCTTATCCCCAAGATAGAATGAAGCACTTTATAAATAAAATTGCACACCACAATTAACAACATTTCTACACTCTACCTTCATTTACAGCAGTGGTCTCCAAAGCAGGGGGTGTGCAAGGTGATCCATTGGGGTGCAGGAAGAAAATAATAGAACTTCTATTTATATGGAACTTCTATAGAAACTCCAGTAGAACTTAGTCTATAGTAACTTCTACATAACTTCTAAAGGAAAATACTTTTCTCTTCTTCCTTTTAAATTCTGTTTTTGTATATATTTTAGCAAGTACACAGTAGTATAGTGGTACATGTATATAATCTATACGTATACACATATATTGGAGTACATGCTTAAAATTTTTTTTTTACTAATAGAAGTGTGTATGATCTAAAAAGTTTGGAGACCACTGATTTACAGTAATAAAACTAAAGATACGGGAAACCCATTACAACCAAACGAGAACTATACCAGTTTCAGTCCAATTATGAATCACAACAAATACTAAATTTTAAAATAAGTTCTAACCATTTATCCCTCTACTAATCAATCTTTCCCTCTTCAAGTAAAGATAAATGTCACAGAACTACTTACTGTATAGTCTGATGACTGAGATCTAAGCCCCTTGGAAAGAGCAGGAGGCTTTCCTGTAGTTGTGGGAGTCTGATTGAAGTTCAAAGCCATTATTTCTTCCAGTGATTTTAATGTTTCCTCTTCCTCATCACTGTCTAGGTTGTAACCTAAACTTTCTTCATCACTATCAAAATCACCCCTTAGTTTTCTTTTCAGTGCACTGCTACCTGCATTGGAATTTCCTGAACTCTCTTTATCTGAAGGGGCTTTATCTGAAGGTGCTGTAGGGCTTGGGATACATGGCACAACTTCCAAAGCAGCTGGGGGAGACTTTGTAGGAGTGCCATATTCTGAATGCAAAGATCCCCCAGAAATTTTCCCTGAAGATACATTAGAATCAGCTTTATCAGTCTTTGCTTTGTGTTCCTTGTGTTTGGAGGACTCTGTAGAATGCCCAGAACATTCTTTAGATGAGGAACGCTCTTTTTCTTTTTTAGGAACTGGAAGAGTGCAATTTTTAGCATTTAATGGTACCCGAGAGGAACCAGCACTTGGAACATGGGAAAGTAAAGGTAGAAGTTTTGTCTCCTTTGATGCCACAGAGCTAGCAGGTTTATTTTTCTGAAGGCTGCTAGCTTTTTTATCGGCAGACTTTTCCTGAGGTAAAGATAAGTGGGGTTTCTGCATCTTAGTCTCTTTGGTACTTGCCACACGGATTTGGTCACTATTCCTGGAAGAATGGTGGCCAGAATTTGAAGGTGCCAAGCCTCCAGAGGAGCGATCAACTTCTTCACTGGGTTCCTTGGATATATCTTCCAAGCGCAACACATCCCCAGGTGTCTTCAGTGCAATATGTTTTATAAATTTCTCTCTCTGATGTGATCCGTCAGGACGCTTCTCAAGGAAGGACTCTTTTACTTTTGGCATTATAGATTCTCTTGTGCTTTTCAGATCTGAGTCCACAGAGTTCCTTTTTCTTTTGTCAGGGAATTTATTCTGCTTAGACCCTGCTAAAATTTAATTTTTGCCAGATTAGTGAAAAGTATATTTTCCTATCTTAGTAAAGTTTATTCAGTGAGTGTTTAGAACACTCCAACAAAAAGCTTAAATTCTAAAAGTTTAGGCTGAGATCATTTAACATATGTAGGATAAGGAAAAAGAGTTCATACTACCATTTATTTTATTAATAATAAATACTGGTGCCTTAAGAAATTTAAAGCTAATGACAATGCTCATTTTCATTCCAAAGCTATTAAAAGTTCATCACCCAAACAAAATTTAAGGTGCTGCTCCCCAAACACAAAAATTGCTTATTTGTATCATGGAAAGGATTGGAAAGGCACTTTCCCTCAAAGTTCAGATATTCTTTCTTAGACCAAGGACTATCTGCTTCCAGAAATGAAATACTTCTACATCTAAATTTATAGTACCTTAAAACATGTATACAATCACTAGTTGAAAGCAGACAAATTTTAATTTCTCAATTAAAAAAAATCCACCCAAGTTTCTCTTGCCAGTGTTTCATTTTTCCTGTGCATCCTTCTAGTCTTCAGCTGAGTTATGAGTTGTGGATGAATTCTGGAAAATGACTCCCAGAATCTCAGAGTCTGACTTTAACTCGAAACAGGATCTTTACAGGGGTAATCAAGTTAAAATGAGGTCATTTGGGTGGGTCCTAATGCAGTCATAACGGGTGTCCTTAGATAAAGGGGAAATTTGCAATCTTTTTTTTTTTTTACATTATCATGCCATGAATTCATAGGGAATGGACTGCAGCACCTCAAGCTCCTTTCCATTGGTTCTCACAAAGACGTGCTTCTCTGGGCGGAGCAGGGAGGCGTTTTAGTTGAACCCAAGTACCTTTCTCTTTGGGTTCCTTCAAAAGGCAAAATTTGGACATGGAGACACACTTGAAGAGGGAAGATGATGTGAAAACACACAGGGAAAAGATGCCATGTGATAGGAGTGCTGCATCTACAAGTCAAGGAATGCCAAGAATTGCAGGCAAACACCAGAAGCTAGAAAAGGCAAGGAAGGATTCTCTCCTAGACTGGTTAGAGCACGGCCCTGCTAATCATCTTAATTTTGGATTTCTAGCTTCTAGGACCATGAGAAAATAAATTTCTGTTGTTTTAAGCCACCTAGATTTAGGAGTTTCATCCAGAAGACCTTTAGTAAAGCATATCTATTTGAGTTAACCAAGTTTAAAAAATTTCTCATTGTATTTAAAAGTGTGATGTATAGGTTCATAGGATTGAGCCCTGTGTTGGGCCCTGCACTGACAGTGCGGAGCCTGCTTGGGATTCTCTCTAACCTTTGCTGTTGCCCCCACCCCCAAATAAATAAATAAATAAATAAATAAATAAATAAAGTGTCATTAATTAAAACCCATTATTCATTAAATATTACTATTTACATAATCAGTATTCCCCAAATCAAGTTTCTCTCTGCATATGGGTAGATGTCCTCAAATCATCAACAGTTTAAGAAAATAAAATAATTCAAGAGTTAAAAGCAATTATTTGGGTAATTTAATATATAATCTGAAAAATTCAATTTATAAACATGAAAAATCAATTAATAAACAAATGCTGCTATCTCCATTTTTCTCCAGATATTTCCTATTACCTGAAAAAACCATCCTATGCCCACTCAGTTTACTGGGTTAACTGTCATATAAAAAAGAACAGGAGTCCCTTAGAGTATAGGATTAGAAATCACATAACCAAGAAAAAGAAGACTTGGGGTGGATTTACACTGATAATATTTTAAGTTTGAGGTTACAAAAAAGATACCTACAGAACCGCCAGTATGAATTCAGTTCCATTCTCCTAGAGAAATCAATTTATATACAGCTAGAAATGAGGAGAAATTCCTGCTTTGCTCAAGAATTGAAGACCTGACCAGGAGGAGAGAGAAACTGTTTTTGGGCAAAGTTGAGGAAAAAGCAGCTTATTAAGAGCTCTGACACCTAGAATTAGAGGACGTTGAACTGGTACCATAGGTAGGCTCCCCTTCTGCAAGTTCTCTAGGGCAGTGGGTTACCTGCATGATTCTTTTTGCACTGCTTGTACAAACTGTAGACTGTTTAAGCACATTTCAAATATCTGTTAATATATATATAAAATAGACAGGGATTGAGTTTGTAAATACAAAAAAGGTAAAAACCCAAATGTTCATTAATAGAAGATAGGTCATTAATAAATTATAGAATAAGCAAGGGATGTTAGAATAAGTTGGACCTCAGAATGCAGCACAAGGACAGGACTCTGCAAGACCCCAGGGCTAAATGTCTTTAGCAACATTTCTGACATCTCTTAACTTGTGTGTGATTAATAAAGGTGTGATTATATATATCACCCTCACAACCGAGAAGTATAATAGCAGTAGCATTCTTCATGTTATCTAGAGTGAAAAAGCCCTTTATGTCCTTTATATTCTGTTGATGGTCAAATGCAGTATAAATGTGTATTTATTAAGAAAGCAATACCATAAGAGGCACCAGGGTGGCTCAGTTCATGAGTTTGAGCCCTGCACCAGATTCCACGCTGACAGTGCGGAGCCGGCTTGGGATTCTCTCTCTCCCTCCCTCTTTCAAAAATAAATAAATAAACTTAAAAAAATAACATAAATTTTTAAAAAGTATAAAACCATAATTAATGGTTATGAAACATGCAAAGATATTAGAAATAAAAATATAAGTGAAGGCAACCATCTTAAATCTGCCTGTGACAATATGCAGAAAACATCTTTTTCAAGCACTGTTCAAAAACTTCAGTATGTGGGTTTGTATAAATGAAACTACTGCAGGCAACACTGATGAAACTTGCAACCATGAACTGAAGAGAATTTTTATCTTAGTCATTATCAGAGAGAAAAAAAGCTGAAGAGCTTGGTGGCAACACCACCACCAGCAGCCCCTTATGTTGGCAGAGCAAACCTAAAAATATTTTGTTCTTCTGCTCACCTCAGCGCAAAGTGATCATTTATTACAAATGTGTAATACCGTGAGTACAGGAATAATCTCATTGCTAAGAAATTATTGTTCTTGTACTTCATAATGTCAAAATTCAATGAAATTTGATCACTAAAACCAACAGTAATGTAAAAATTAAATAAAAAATTGGGGCGCCTGGGTGGCTCAGTCGGTTGAGCGTCCGACTTCGGCTCAGGTCATGATCTCTCAGTTCGTGAGTTCGAGCCCCACGTTGGGCTCTGCGCTGACAGCTCAGAGCCTGGAGGCTGCTTCAGATTCTGTGTCCCCCCTCTCTCTCCGCCCCACACCTGCTTGTGCTCTCTCTCTGTCTTTCAAAAATGAATAAACATAAAAAAAATTTTTTAAAAATTAAATAAAAACTTTAAGAACCACATAAAACTTCAAATTTATTCCTGTATTCTAGAAGCTCCTTCTATGATGGTAAACTATGGTTTCGGATTTTAACACCTGAGATCACCTGGTCAAAATGCAATGTACCTCTAGAATATATAAAAAACAGAATTTTACATGAGGGGCACCTGGGTGGCTCCATCAGTTAAGCACCTGACTCTTGATTTCAGCTCAGGTCATGATCTCATGGTTGTGAGATCGGGCCCTGTATTGGGCTCTTCGCTGACAGCCTGGAGCCTGCTTGGGATTCTCTCTCTCCCTCTCTCTGCCGCTCCCCTGCTTGTGCTCTCTCTCAAAATAAATACACTTAAAAAAAAAAAAAAAAAACTAAGAGTTTTAATGAAACCTGAAGAACAAGGAGTCACAACTGTCTCTCTGTACCTGTTTTTTCATTTCTAAAAGTATCTTAAAAAGATGTGAAGATCAAACAAGTTAAAAGCACATAGAAGAGGGCATGGCACACAGTAAGTGCTCAATAAACCTTGGCTATTATCATTATGTCCACTGTATCTTACTGAGTGTAGAAATCTGTAAAATCCATTTTTCAAAGTTTGTAATCATGGCAGAAAAAAATCTGATACACTAGACTATTAATGGTTGTTATTTCTAAGGGCCTTTCATTTTCTGTTATAAATTTCTGCAAGTGTTTGAATTTTATACTGTTCTATTTTCTAGTTTTAAAAAAGGTAAAGATACTTTAGGAATTACTGACTTAACACTAGCTGTTTGTTATTATGTTATTTGCTCAGCCAACAGATACTAGAAGTACAAACCAGTTATCATACAGGTGTCCTTGAAATTTGATATTAAAAAGGTATCTTAGTATTTGAAATATTAGGATAACACTGTTTTGGATCATGATAGCAGTTTCAACTTTATACAAAGCATCTATAATACCAAGACCTCAGATAGTCCATAATTCCAATAATGTAAGATTATGCTGCTTGATGTAGGCAAGATTCAGCAGAACACTGAATACCAAAATGAGAAACATGTTGCTGCTAGGAACTCTTAAAAGAGGCAAAAAAGTCAAGACAAACCATGGGCTACACAAACTAAATTCAAGGACTATTCCTTTTCAATGTAATTTTACCAAACTCTTAACTAAACTGAGACATTCAATTCACCTCTAGGAAGCCAACTGTGCATTTAAACAAATTTGTTTTTAAAAAGTAGCACTGACATACAATTTTATTTAAAAATTGATAAATTAATTTTGATTCTACCTGAAGCAGGTTCCCATGAATCAGAAGAGGCTCTTTTCCTTGAGAAATGTCCATTTTCCTTTTAGCAAAATGAGAAAAAATTAATTAGGAACTGGGGCCAGTAAAGAATATGAACTTTTCTTCCTAACATCTAAACACAGATTTCTAGACCAAATAAAGCAAGCACTTCATTTGGAGGTAAACTCAAACTTTTATAGTAAAATATTTTAAACTCTTAAAGTTTTACAAAAACGAAGGGCCTTTATACCATAAAAAGGTAAAAATGCCATAAAAAATAAAGCCAGTTTTCAAAATACAAATTTAGGGATTTATATTAATTCAAGATTAATATTAGAGCACTATACCATTATTTTGATAAACAGTAAGCCTAATATTTGCCAATTAAACAGATACAACTTACTCTTCAATACTTCAAGTGCTGATGCACCACCAAACACTGAAATCTCAGGATGGAGCAAATGTTACAAACCTCCACTGATTGTTAGCAAATCTCCCTGGTAAAGACCCCAAACTCCTTGCAAACAAACCCTGGAGTTTACAAATACATTTTCAAGCACTATATAAGGCAACAATCTCCATTCACTCTTAAAGTGTCATAGTTTGGTTTACTTTTGGTCTATCTGGTTTTAAAATCTCATAGCATCTTACCAACACTGCCTTTTCTTGGTATCTGATCTTCCTTTATTCCATCTGTACATAGAGAGGCTCTACGAAACAGAGGTATTTATCTTTCTAAGGGAGAGGGTCACCTTTTATGCTAATCTAAAGTTGGTCTATTTTCAAGGGAATACGATGAAGTTAAGATGTATCTGGATAGCTTTCTAAGTGTTATCATCTAAGTTGTCTAAGACAACTTAGGACTTCCAAGGAATCTATATTCCTTAGGACTTCTATATAATCTAAATCAGTGATTCTCAAAACTTTAAAGTACATCAGAAGCACCCAGAAGGCTTGGTAACTGTAGATTGCTGGACTCTTAGCTCCAATTTCTGGTTGAGTCCAGGGTTAAGCCTGAGAATTTGCATTTCTAAATTCCCAGGTGATGCTGATATTAGTCCGGGGACCACATTTTGAGAACCTCTGTTCTAAACCATTTCCTACTATTTTAGATTTTCTATTCCTCAAATATTTCCTTTCAGCACAGCCTCACTTAAAAATGACTATACTTGCCTAAAAAAAGAATGCTTACTTCCTGATTAAGAAAGATTTTTTGTTCCCAGTCTGAAAAAATTAAAGGCAAGAAATACCGCTTTACTGAGTCCTACGGACAGTTGGGAGGAAACCTAACGTAATTAGCTTTTAAACAAGCCGTGTATCAGTATTTCCTGAACAAAAGCTACCAATGTAATGTTAAAAAATATTAAATATATGAAATGCTTTTAGATTTAGTGTTCTAAATATAATAAAGCAGCAACCAAGCTAATTCAGTAATTACTACACATACCAGGTTTGAAAGATTACTCTTTCCAGGTGTGACATCATTCTGTTTACTTTGTTCCTGCCTGGGTTTACATTTTCTTTCTATACTAGAGGATTTTAAGGAAAGATTGCTTGCTTTTGAGAAGGAATTTTCTGAGTTGATTCTCTGCTCCATTTGCTCCCTCCTCAACTTCTTTAGTTCTCTTTCTCTGCAGTAAGAAGCTAATGACAACTGGAACTTAGCCCCCAAAGGACTTTCTCCTGGGTGGTGCCTGGATAGGCTGCTCCTGCTGCTAAGACTTCTAGAGCTGTTCTTGAAGATGTCAGCTTCTGTCACTGTGGCCTGCTTTTTGGAATCTGAACTGGTCTTGTCTCGATCTCTATCATTCTTCTCCCTGCTATTTTCATGAATGAACAGTGACTTTCTTCTCTCTGGAGATCGATGTTTTTTCTTCAGTGTCTTCATCTCCTTTGACAAGCAATATGGAGGAACATAGACTTTTGTAACTGCCTTTGGATATTTGGTGGCTATTGACACACAAGGTCGACGTGACTCATGTATACCATGATCTTTATGGTGCTCTTTAACACCTTTCATGAAAGCCTCTAAAATAGTGCTCTTTTCTGATGGCATCCTTTTGGGTTTGGATTTTTTTGGTGAGGATAGTTTCCTTTCAAACTGTTCTGTCCCAGTGATGGAGAATCCACTTCCTCCATATTTGATGTCTGATTTTTGTGGAGAATCCAACATATGTCTGTCTAAACGGCCAATTAAAACACAAATTGCATGTTATTAAAAGTAACACAATCTATTACATTTTGTATATTTATTTAAGTTAATATTTAAAATACTAAACTATAACAAAAACTTTCAAATCAATATTTAGATGATGATACACATTTTACGGGGGGGTGGGGATTAAGACATGGCTTATTATTTAATAACCTTACTTTCATAAAGCTCCCTTTTGCTACATCTTGTAAGCTCACTATGGCTCCGTTTATAAAATGTTATTAGAGGATCAAAATAGTATGCATTATGAATATTACTGACTGGAATATTTTAAATGTAAGCATAACAGCAAAAAGTTTCTTCATGATGTTTAGAACTGGTTTATCTTTGTAAAAAACACTGCATCTTCATATTTTCAATTTGAACATTAGGTTTAATCAAATAAGAGCTTTTAGAGAAATTTAAAAATTGAATCTGTCTCCCTCCTCAAAAGATCCTGCAAAAAATGCATTAATAGCATACATACCTTGTTTTGAAGCTGGTTTGAAGAAATCTATAATTGACTGCTTCCTGAAAATAAAAGCATAACTAATATGGTATCACATAAGTAAATATTAAAACCTCAATAATTCAGATTAAGGGGAGAATACTAGTTGGTTTACAGGATATAGATTTGATTTCACTACCTGGTTTAATCAAGTTCTGACAATGGCAGGAATGCTTTGCTAAGCCGATTATAATAAACTGAAAATATAATTTGCATTTCCTGTAGGAGTAAATTTATGAAAGCACAATTGAGGTTTATATAATCTATAGTACCAAAATAAGATTGGAGTATGGATCCAGTATGGAATTGGTAGTGTCCTTCCTAGGACTGACAAGCTTACTGCTACATGGTAGAATAAATGATTTTGAGGGGATCTGATCCTATTGCTTGGTATCTCTGGTGTCTGGTACAAAATAATGCTCAATAGATGTTTTCCAAACGAATAATGGAGATTATAAAAACAGACTAAAACCTAAACAGACTCAAAACAAGAGTAAATGGTAGAATGGCAATATTGGTGATTTGGCCCATCTGGGGAGGCAGCTGAGTTGAAGGGCATGCTGGCCAAAAGGCAAAAAGGATTAAGTACCAAGCTTACACTATCCTCTTTATGTACTACAGTAAGATGTTAATCTAAGTAACAGCAAAAATTAGAAGGAGTCTTCAGGACTAAACAGTGTTTCAAATCTTATTTTTTATCTAGGAATTCTTAAGGTATTTACAAAAATAACACACTGCCTGGAGAAAACACGAAACAGAGAAAAGGAAGAAAGTTAACAATTACAAAAACCGAATTGTTTTAAGGATTTCTGCACTTTACAGAAACAAAGTGAATCACGTTACCGGAATTTGTACTCCGATTTATATTTCTAGAGTTATTTGTCAGCGGCACAAAAAGGAACATCATACGTAGAGCAAAAAGTTAACTTCCTGCCAAAATCCTGCTAAAATGTATTCATTTTACTGAAAGAGAAGCAGTATATGACCAGTTTCCCTAAACATTTATCCACTATGAGGTGGGAATACTCAGAGAAAACTTGAACAATCCAAGTCTCTTGGACACTTTACAGGTCACATTAAAGGAGCCACATCCATCTATAATGGTTTACTGAGAGTCCACATGTTTGTGAGATAGATGTTGGTAGAAAGGCTAACTGGTTATGAAATGAATAGGAGTGACAGACTAAGGAAAATTTATGCATTTGTTTGCATATAATAAATTATACCAGCCAAATTGACTCCAATGGAGAATACAGTTAGAAATGCTAGAGGTTCTGCAAAGGAGGAAAGGAGATGATGTTCTCAGTTACTGGGGGAGGAAAGAGACAGGAAAGGATTAAGCGACAGCTAATTCAAGACTATACTAAATACGCCTTTACATTAATTACTAAATAACGTTCTATCTCTTCCCAAAATATGAGATCCCAGGCTCCTTTTTGATTAATACACCAGAGAGAAAAATGGTTTTGGGTAAAACGTACAAAAAATCTGTAAAATAATCATGAATGTAACTTTCAAGTAGGAACAGTTGCCTAATTTCATATGCACAGAAATACCCATTAGTTATTTATAACTAGCTTTAAAAAATTATAACAGCTCACAAGCCCTTATCTGAAACTTTTGGGGTCAAATGTATTTCTGAATTTTTAATTTACTGGATTTTAGAAAGGGGGTAACTTAGATGCATTATGTAAAGTCCCCACCGGGTGTGACACTGCACCCCCAAAGCGAACGCATCAATATTTCTCCGGCATATAAATACACTTAATGAGATAATGACCATATACAGCTTTCCATTAGTTCTAGTCAGGTTTGGCTGCCAAGTAAGATGTGGTGCCAAACTTACTGACAACTTTTGATTTTCATAGCACTCCGGCTTTCATAATTGAGATAAGGGATTGTAGACCTGTAGCACAATATTAGAAGATAAAATTACTGTTAAATTTAAGTTACAAGCTTTTTAAAACTTAAAATACAAAAGACAGTACCAAGTGCGTAGAGAATTTAAACATATTTTATTGTCAGAGGATGTCATTTGATAAAATTCCCCATCTCATTACATAGCTCCCACAAAATCTTCACAAGGTACCTAGCCTCTTGGAGAAGCGTAGTTACTGGAGGAAAAAACATCACATTCCCGATCGGCACGTTCCTTTTAAGTATGAATGATCGTGTATACTGGGCTATAAAGTAATTCGTGGAAGGGTTTCCCTCGTCCATCGTACATAATTTCACCCACGATTTAGAAAAGATTTATACTGTTAAGCTACTACGATCAGAACTGACAACGTACAGAATAACCCACCTAGATATGCACTAAGCAGTTAGGGCCCCGGGTCCACCATCGTAAAGGACAAAAATCACGTTCTACCTAAGGCGGGCTCTCCGTAGCCATCCTGGCTACGGTCACTGAACGGAGACCTGCATCCCAACTACAGAAAAGAAAACTCGAAGTCCCAGAAGGCCCCGCGCGGAGGCGGGGCAGGGGTTTGCCAGGCCGCAAAACGCCGAGGCCCGAAGCTCGCGGAGGATGGCGGGAACTGAAAGAGCGGGCGTCCGCAGTCCTCCCTCATACCCTTGCCCCCGCGACCCGGCCCCTTCTCCAGCCCTCTGCACGGTACCTGTCCCCAGGACTCTTTGTTCTCTTTCCCGCTGCAGCAGGGGCGGTACTACCGGGTCTCAGATGGCAGCGCGGGGGCGACGACCCCGGGGCTGGGGATGAGGGGAAACCTGGCCTAGCGGGCATGCAGCGCCTTGTCATGTCGGCGCCGCTGGCGACGGCGGCATGAGCTGTGGCTGGAGAAGTTGGGTGCGTGGTTGCCGTCTTGCTGCTGGGACTCGGGGAGGCTGTCGGAGCAGAGTTGGGCGGCACCCCCTTCTCTCTTCATGGCGGTTCTCTCTCTTCGGAAGTGACTCCTGTGTGAGCGGGAAGGAACCTCAGGACCGACAGGGGGCGGGTCTTACTGGAAGGGTCGCGTTCTGACTGGCTGGCACGGCGGTCACTCCGGTAGTGGCGCAATGGAAAGCCGCAGCCTCTCAGGGGAAGGCGGGGTTTCGAGGAGGGGGAGGGGTAAGAAAACTGCCCCCCGCCCCCCCCGTCACGTGCGCGGTTGGTGGGGAGGGCACCGTCGCATCCGGGCCGCGTCGGCCTTGGCAGGCACGCGGGGGCGGGTTGGCGCGGGCCGCTGCAGGCGCTGCGGCAGGCAGCTGGTCGAGGGCGAGGGACGAGGTTTGCAGAAGCAAACCTGAGCCCGGCAGCTGCCCTCAGTGAGGATGGTCAACAGTTGGCCTTCCTGTGTCTTTCAGTTGTGCCGCAGAAATCCCCAGTTGTTCGTTACATCGTCTCTTTCACATGTTAGGTCAGAGTGCCCAAGTGCTGTCACCATTTCCTTGGTTAATCTGCACAGCCCAATTTGAAGACTTGTCCAGTCTGTGAGAGTTCTTGTGAAGGGCTGTGGTGGATGCTTTTTCTCCTCTTTTTCGGAAAGAAAGAAAAACAACCCCAGCGAAATAAAGGCCGTGTTTATTCCACAGAAGCATTTTGTTTCTCAGCTGTTGAAACGAGTTATCCATGAGGTCTCTACAGCCAGATTCCTTGGAGATTTTTTGAAAGGAACATAGGGTCAGCTTTCAATTACCCGTGTTAAGTGTGGACAGCGTAGATTAGTGAAACCTGCCAGCAGTCTCCGGTCGTCCTCCGTCAGGGGCTTGTGCTTTGGAGGCTGTTAGACAGGGTTTTCCTTACAAACAGACTGGCCAGAGTATTTCTGAGCCTCAGTTTCCACATCTGTAAAAGGAGTATTCTACTCATCTATAAGATGAAAATTCTACAATTTTCTGGGAAATTGTAAACTATAAAAGAGATAAGCAGTGTGAACACAGTTCAGAATCTCTCAGGTAATAGGTACTAAGCAAATTAGTGTTCCCTTTCCTTTGCTCTTCAGACATACTCTTACACTTGACTATAAAGTTTTCCAGGGACAGGTCAGATACTGTTATATTTAATATATTAATAGTTATAAAACATAGTTATATGCAATAAGTCTTAACCAAAATACCAATCTCCAGGATGCCCAAGCTTTAATTGGCAGGCCTGTTCAAGAACTTAGACAGGTCTTTATATAATAATGTACTAGATGCTTGAAATGTGTTGAATGAATAATGATTTATATGTTTTGTTTATTTAGGGCTTTTTACATGTATTATTTCCTATCTCTTGTATCAGTGCTTTCAGTTGGACGTTTCTACACTGGTAAATTCTTGCTTCTGTAATGGCCCATCTACAAACCACTTAATCCGATTCGTTTCACTGCATGCTCGGTCCATTAAAAAGAGCGATGCATAAAAAACAACATTCTACATGATCAATCAGTTGCTTTTCTTGGATTATAGTATTTGAATCATCTAGCCTCCGAGGTATCACTTTAAAGTCCGTAGTCATGCTACCAAACAATAGTTTTCACATTTTCTTAATCTGAGCAACAGATTATGGAGTTAAGTGAGGCAAGAAATCCCTTGATCAATAAATGGAGATGGAGTCATAATGAAAACACAATTTAAAAAATCTCTTCTTAACAGGGAAGTAGTGATCTAAATCCTCAATAAGCATCAAGGCTCTTCTTTCTTGAAGCTGTGTTTGAAAATGATACAGATTTGATCACAGAGTGAAATATGCTTAACATACTAACTAGAACTGTTGGGAGCCTCTCGGGCACTTTCCACCCCCCAAACAGCGCTGGGCAGTCTATTTTGTGTTTATACCCCTTCTCCCACATTGAATGTATATACGTATACGTATACATATACATATGCCACATGCACGTATGTGCGCGCACACACATGCACACACGCACACACACACACACACACACACACACACACACACACGGTTCATGTAGGGCTTTTTAATTTGTAGTGGGCCAGAAATCGATATTCAGCAGCTGTACACTAGGTGAAAGATGTTAAAGACCTCAGGTGTTTGCATGTGAGGACACAAGAGGAGAGTAGAACTGGGATGGGGCTAGGGGAGAGAATGATGAATAAACTAGACAAGACTGAATTCGAGACCTCAGATAAAACTTCAGCCAGGATTGTCTAAAGAATTTGGAGAAATTAAGGCCAGACAGCCATAAAAGGCTAGACAGAAGATTTCTGGGAATGAGGACGGGCACGAGGAAGTAAAGACCGCAGGAATGGAGTGGCTACTATGCCCGAAGCTTCTGTGGGGTGCAGCTCGGCTCAGCCTGGCATCCTGAACTGTTAAAGACCATTATGAGGAGCACAGACTCTGGCCTTGATGGGAACGGATGGGGCAGCAGGAGAAACAGTGTTACATGAACAACAGATCAAGTTTGCTGGGAGCATCAGGCCCTACGTGGGAATCCTGAGAGGAGTGATAACATAGCCGATGCCAGAGATTCTAAGCAGTCACAAAAGAGACAACAGTGTGGGCAGATTGACTCACACGGTGCCTTAGCAGGCAGGGACTCAAAGAACGAAAGGTCAGTAAGTGACCAAGAATGTTACTAAAAAGAAGACAACCAAAGGAAAAGTAACTTCTCGTTCTATGGTAAGGACATACTTTTGCTCTGAGATTATTACCCTCTGGTAAACTCCAAGGCTCTTGTCGGAGGGTTCTCTAGGACAGGCAGAGAGACAAAGATGGCTCTGGGGCAGAGCTGCCTGCCGTTTGGCCAAGCCTGGATGTGTGGCGGGGAGGGTAGAGGGACCTGGGAAGGGGGATAAGGAGCAGACCCAGAAAAACAGGAAATAATTAACTTGACAGAGAAAGAAAGAGCACGTGATGATCTGAAGAAGGAAAAGCGAGCTCCAGCTTCTCAAGATCCACACAGTTCACTCTGCAAATGGATACCGAACGCAAAACTGCCCAAGTGCTTGGAAAAAGCACCGGCCTGGTTTTAAGGGGCCGCTAGGGAAATGCCAAAAGTAATATAACGTACTGTCATGTAATCTAAATTTCCTGGGAATAGTGAGTAACACTCTGCAAAAGCAGATCTGCTGTTAGGGGAAGTACGTTTCTTGTTATTCCATCTTGGAATGTTGCAAGGTAATATTACCTACACTTTAGAACGCAAGTAACATAGTTGTGATTTTTGACACGCCTGAATATGTCCTATACTAATATTTACTTAACATTTTCACTTAAATCACTCTTTTTTTCAACTTTTTTTTTTTTTTTTTTTTGGGACAGAGAGAGACAGAGCATGAACGGGGGAGGAGCAGAGAAAGAGGGAGACACAGAATCGGAAACAGGCTCCAGGCTCCGAGCCATCAGCCCAGAGCCTGACGCGGGGCTCGAACTCACAGACTGCGAGATCGTGACCTGGCTGAAGTCGGACGCCCAACCGACTGCACCACCCAGGCGCCCCTCACTTAAATCACTCTTAAACACATTTACTTCGGAAGAAAACTTAAAATCATTTCGTAAGTTAAAAATCGGTATCACTTGGGAAGTGATAACTTTCCAAATGGAAGCAAACTGTAAAAACTAATAAATAAATAATAAGTAGAAACAAATATGTCTCCACGTTTCTCCTCAGGTCACCTTGTTTACTAGTGGTGGTAGGCGTAGATATTATTCAGACACGTGAGATACAAGAGACTCTTTGGGAAATACTAGTTTTAGGGACTCTGGGCTGTAACCAGGTGTTTTTCAGACTTGGTTAGCAACCCGTTAGAGGGTTTTGAAATTGATACAATGGGTCACAGACCATACTGAAAAAAGGGTGGGAGAATGGAATAGAGGATACCCGTGAACTGCACGTAGTTTATGGTTATGTGTTATTTTGCAAAACTTTTTTATATGGTAGTGATATAAAAGGTATTTCTGTGGCCCCTCCTATGGTCAGTGGTGGAAATGTTTGAAAGTCCTTGCTGTTATCAGTGTTCATATTTCCCACTTCTGTGTATTGGTGGCATTGAACAGCAGAGGCTGCTTGGAAGAGAAAAGATGGGCTTCCTTTGGTCACTCCTGTGGTTGGGGAGGGTAGGGAGACATAACTCAGGCTCTCCTGATATCCTTTCAAGGCCATTCCCTCCAGGAGTGGGGAGCCTTGTAGAGGGAGGCGGACTGTCTCTCCAAAGGAGCTTGCCTTTACCCTTCCTGGGCTGTAATCGATTCAAGATGGGAAGGAGTGATTGAGGTGGCCCTCTCAGGTCCTGCCTTATGCTCAGTAATCTAGGGACCGTGGATGAGAAATGGGAGAAGGAAGAATGTTGCGAACAAGGTGGAAAGATCCCCTGTGCAACCTGCCCTCACATAAAACGCCACCACCCGGAACTGGAGAGGGTCTGGTAGGGAGAATACATGTGATCTCACACCTTTGCAGTGCTCTTCCTGGAATTCCAAACACCGTGACCCATCAGGTCTTTCTTCTATCGGTCTCTGACTTTCCCTTCAGTCATTCCCCACCAACACTATCCTGAAGCTGTAAGCTTCCACAACACCAAAATACTGAATCTTCTGTGCCAGGCTTCCTGAAGATATGCTTCCCTTAGCTCCCAAAGAGTTTGTTAAAGATGTAGGACAGCATTTAAAAATCAAGAGATTTCACACAAAATTCCAGATTTCTGGCTTCAACAGGTACAAAGAGGGGTCTCACACTTATGCCTACAGGGGCGAGGTAAATGCATATATGAATCAGGTCCATTCTCCTGACTTTTGTAGAGAACTGGGATCAGAAAATACTTCTTAGGACAATATGACGACAGAGGCAACCTCCCATTGGGTCTTAGCATTTCTTCCCCTTCTCTCAGCATCAAAGAGAGAAGCACCAGGCAATGGTGAGGTAAGACACGATACAGGACCACAATAAAAGCCTGCAACCTCCTCTCTGAGCTGCCGTAGATGTCTTAATATATAACCTAATATTTGTTTCTGTGGTCCTATGAGATAATGCTCTCTTAAAAGCAAATGTCTCCTGGAACCAAGAGAGGAGAAAATAGAGCTTTTGGTGCTCAGAGAGGTGTTACAGGAAGTTAGCAGGATTCTCAATCAGGGGTTCTTACTTAAAGAAATTGCCACACAGTGGTGCCTGGGTGGCTCAGTCTGCTAAGCATCTGACTTTGGCTCAGGTCATGATCTCATGGCCCATGAGTTGGAGCCCTGTGTCGGGCTCTGTGCTGACAGCTCAGAACCTGGAGCTGCTCCGGATTCTGTGTTTCCCTCTCTGCCCCTCCTCTGCTCGTGTTCTGACTCTCTTTCAAAAATAAATAAACATTTAAAAAATTTTTAATAAAAAAAAGTGCCACATTTTACCTATGATCAATACCTATGGGTATGTATGTATGTATGCATGTATTTTTGAGAGAGACACAGCATGTGAGCAGGGAAGGAGCAGAAACACACACACACACACACACACACACACGCAGAATGCGAAGCAGGCTCTGGGCTCTGAGCTGTCAGCACAGAGCTCCATGCGGGGCTCGAACTCACGAACTGTGAGATCATAACCTGAGCCGAAGTGGGACAGGACACTCAACCCACTGAGCCGCCCAGGCACCCCTTTAAAAAAATTTTTTTTTACATTTTTTTTTTTTTGAGAGAGAGAGAGAGAGACAGAGCACAAGTGGGGGAGGGGCAGAGAGAGGAGATACAGAATCTGAAGCAGGCTCCAGGCTCTGAGCTGTCAGCATAGAGCCTGACTTGGGGCTTGAACTCACAAACTGTGAGATCATGACCTGAGCCGAAGTTGGACGCTTAACCGGCTGAGTCACCCAGGCGCCCCTAATACTTATGGGCATTTAAAAGAAGCAGTGGCCGGGGCACCTGGCTGGTTCAGTTGGTAAAGAATGTGGCTCTTGATCTTAGGGTTGTGAGTTCAAGCCCTGTGTTGAGTGTAGAGATTACTTAAAAATAAAATCTTAAAAAATGAAAAATAAGAAACGAACCAATGGCCTGTAACTATCAAAAATACAAAATGCACATGTTGATTCAGCAATTCCCCTTCTAACGTCTCTTTAGAAATATACTTCTACATTCACAAAGATGGATCTATAAAGTTATTTGTTGTAGCATTATCAGTAGTGTAAGGCTGAAAGGGAACTAACCAGCCCAGATTCGGGGACAAAACAAATTATGGCACATCCATACAGTAGAATGCTGTGCTGCAGGTAGAAAGTCACTTGGAAAGCACAGCATCCTTCCAAGAGTATTGGTGTATACATGCAAATAACCCCTTTTGTTTATATAAGCAATAACATAGTCTATGTATACACAGCAGTATGCACCATTTTGCAACTTAATTTTTTCACTTAATATATCTTAGAGACTATTCCATACCAGTTTATATGGTTGATGAGCGTCAAGAGTTCAGCTAAACTTTGTAATATTGCCAGCTCGGCATCCATTTTGTAGGCCAAGAAGCCTGCAGGGGCCTTGAACTGACATTTACCCTCCCACGCACATGCGAGAGAACAGCCTGCAAAGTAACAAGTGAATGTAAGTTCCTTATATGACTCCCCAACAGTCCCTGTGATCAACAGTGTCCCCTGCCTTCCAGGGCCTTCCCCTTGTGTGCCTCTTTAATAAGACCCTCGTGAACCTTACCAAAACCCATCTCTTTTGAATTTGAATTGACCAATCTGGCCGTAGCCTGGGAACCCCAAAGGATTCCACCACGGACCCTAATAAAGGCATGTGCTTTAGGTCCTGCTGCTCTGTCTGACTCAGTAGTACAAACATTTGATGCTGGGTTCTCCAGCTCTGTGTGTCTTAAACACAACTCCTTTTCTCCCCTCCCCAACCTCCAAATTTAATGCTCTCTCCCCCTGTATTTCTTATCTTAGTGAATGATGTCATCAGCTCCCCTCCCCCATCACCCAAGCCAGAAGCCTGGCAATCCTACTAACCCTTCATCTCTCTCATCCTTAGCCCTGACCTGTCATCGGTCACCAAGTCTTAGTGATTTTGTACCCTAACTATCACTTGTATCCTTTCTTTTCTCTTAATAATACATGCACATACAAAAAAAAATACATGCACGTACACACACAGAAACATATATTTGGTTCCTTTTAGAAATGTAGAACATAGAGACAAATACAAAGAAAAATATTATAAACACATATTCACCACCAGACTCACAAACTGTTAACATTTTGCCCAGTTACTTGTCCTCTTTTGTGGTCTTTTTGTTTTTATAATAAAATATCATGGGGACATCTGGGTGGCTTAGTCGGCTAAGCATCCGACTTGGGCTCAGGTCATGATCTCCCCATTTGTGAGTTGGAGCCCTACATTGGACTCTCTGGGTTGGTGAGTTCAAGCCCCGCATCAGGCTCTCTGCTGTCAGCGTGGAGACTGCTTTGGATCTTCTGTCCCCCTCTCTGTCTGCCCTTCCCTCACTCACACTCTCACTTTTTCTCTCCCAAAATAAAGAAACATTTAAAAATTAAAAAAAAATCACAGAGGTAGCTGAGTCCTTATTAACAAACACCCCATTTTAATCCCCCCCCCCCCCCCACTGTTGTGGGTTTCAAGTCCACAAGGTCTCTGTGCCTCTGGTTCCTTGTTTGTTTTTTTTTTTTTTTTTTTACATACACCTATATTTTGTCATAAAGAATATATAGGAGGGGCGCCTGGGTGGCGCAGTCGGTTAAGCGTCCGACTTCAGCCAGGTCACGATCTCGCGGTCCGTGAGTTGGAGCCCCGCGTCGGGCTCTGGGCTGATGGCTCGGAGCCTGGAGCCTGTTTCCGATTCTGTGTCTCCCTCTCTCTCTGCCCCTCCCCTGTTCATGCTCTGTCTCTCTCTGTCCCAAAAATAAATAAAAACATTGAAAAAAAATTAAAAAAAAAAGAATATATAGGATTATTTTGTATATGTTTTTTAAAAGATTTGCGTGCTTGTACATCTAATTTCTATAGGCAGTTTGTATGCCACATTTTATCCATTACAAGCGATACTGTCGTGAACGTTTCTGTACATGCTTATTGTGCCCATGTGCAAGAATTTCTGTGGGTTATGTAATCAGAAGGGAAATTGCTGGGTCATAGGGTATTTGCATTATCAAGTTTATTGTATGCTGCTAAATTGCTTTCCATAAATGGCTGAATTAATTTATGGTCCCGCTAGCAATGTATGAGAATTCTGTTTTCCTTATGTCTGCTCTAATATTTGATATCATCATCCTTTTTTATTTTTGTTAATCCGAAGGGTGAAAATGGTTTCTTGTTGTTTTATTTTGCATCCCCTTAATTATTATGTTGACTACCTCTTCATACATTTGGCGGGGGGGGGGGGCTATTTGGATTGTTTTTTGTTGTTGTTAATTGCCTATTTCTATATTTCATTCATTTCTAAGCTATTTGTATTTTTCCTATTGGTTTCTAGAACTTAAAACTACATATTATGTGTACACAAAAATCCTTTCCATCTCTCTTGCTGTACCCCAATACATATCCTAATTATCCCCTGCAAAGTCTCTTGCAACAGCTTCCAAACTGGTCTCTATGCCTTCAGTTTGTCCTTCTTCAATTCATCTTCCCACTGCAGCCTGGGCCAATTTTCTAATAAGCAAATCTGGGTATTGCCACTTCCAAATTCATTACTGACAGGGGAACAAAACAAAAACATCATCATCAACAATGGCCAAATCCCAAGCAGACAATTAAAAAAAATTTTTTTTTAGGGGTGCCTGAGTGGCTCAGTCGGTTAAGCATCCAACCTTGGCTCAGGTCATGATCTCACAGTTTGTGATTTCGAACCCCGCATCAGACTCTGTGCTGACAGCTCAGAGCCTGGAGCCCACTTCGGATGCTGTGTCTCCCTCTCTCTCTGCCCCTCCCCTGCTCATGCTCTGTCTCTCCCTCTCTCTCAAAAAAATAAACATCTAAAAAAATGTTTTTTAATGTTGAGTTTTTTGAGAGAGAGGGAGAGACAGAGCGCAAGTGGGGGTTGGCAGAGGGAGAAGGAGACACAGAATCTGAAGCAGGCTCCAGGTTCCAGCACAGAGCCCAGTGCAGGGCGGGAACTCACGAGCCTCGAGATCATGACCTGAGCCGAAGTCAGACGCTTAACGGACTGAGCCACCCAGGCCCCCCCCCCCCCCGCCAGTGGACAAATTTTAAAGCCTTAAATGTGCAATTAAATCCTTTGGCGGGCCATACCAGGTACTCCACGATTTGGTCCCTTTCCACCCGTGCGAGGCCATCACATTTTTCCTCCCTGTGCATCTTACATCCAGTCGTTCAGAACAATGGTATTGGCCATTCTTTGAACACAGCAGCCTCACTCGTGCTTCTGGGCTTTACATACCTCATTTGTACTGCTGTCTTGTCCACCTACTAAAATTTTACCTGACATCCCTTAAGACACCCAGTTGCTCCTTCCTCAACCCAAATATACACTATGACCCCACCATAAAAGTTACGACCTTGCATAGAAATGATTTATTGTATATATGTCTGCTCTAGGGATTGAAAGCTTCACTTGGCCCTGGCTCTGTCTGTTTGTCTCAAGAGGCAGAATAGTAGAGTGGTTAGGAGTATGGGCTCTGAAGCCAGATGGCCTGAGTTTGAGTCTCAGCTCTGTTATTCTTTGGAATTTACTTAGCTTCTCCATGACTCAGATTCCTCATTTGTAAAGCAGGGATAATAATAGTACCTATCTCATTGGCTTGTATTAAATCAGTTAATATATATAAAGTGCTTGTAACAGTATACAGCATATAATAGATGCTCAATAAAGGGTAATTCAGATGATCTGTTTGTTTAGCTTTATTAATAACCCTTATTTATTCATGGTAGGCACTTGGTATATTTGCACAAATACCTTGTCTATCCACACTGTATGTCTTAATGCTCTTTTCAGAATTAGTGCTGAGAATGTTGAAACATATGTCCATGGTCTTTGGGGTATTACAACCTCCACAGTGGGTCAGTTCCCCCAGTCTGCTACAGTTGGGTCAGTTCCCCCAGTCTATCACCTGCCCAGTTGTGGCTTCCTCTGATTTCCAGACACAGGCCCATTCCTCAAAAAGAGATTCCTAGGGCAAGAGGAGGCACTTAGTGTTGGAGCAGTGAGTGCTAGCCTGGGTGACCCATGGACATCCCTAACTAAAATTTCAGGAGTAACCCCACTGTTCACTTAGTCCTGGCTCGCTCAGTGAGTCTTGGTCAATGGTACCCATTCTTCCTCCCTTCTTTCCCCAGCTTCTCCATCCCAGACACTTAGCTCCCATGCCAGAAATAGCTGTAGGCATTAGAAAAATGCATTACATTAAACGAATCTGAGAACATTCTTTGCATTTTAAAAACCTTAGCTAGCCACTGTACCACACTTCCACCCCAGTCCTTTCCAAACCACTCACCAAATCCACCTTCTTCCTCTTCTCTTCACCCTTGAAGCAGACTTCAGTCTGAGGTCCCCATGTATTGTAAACCCAAACCATCCGTTCCAAGATTCCCCCAGAATCCGTAGTTTCCCATGTTAGGGACTCAGACGGTCTTTACCATAACGCGCTCCTTCTGAACTCTTTCAAGCACAAAATTCTCACTTTGTGTTCTCATGACGAGAGCAGAAACAAATCTTTCCTGGGTAGTTGGGGGCAGGAAAATATGCTTTGTTTTTGTTTTGTAGAGCATAGCCTAGAAATGCCATGCCTGATTTTCTAGAGGCCTTTAGAGTGCTGCTGGCTTAGATCACAAATGAAAAATTCAGATGTGGACAGGTGTGAAAGTCAAGGGATCAGCCTGGGGAATTCTGGGTGTCTACAACTCAGCAGAACAAATGGCAAAACAACAGGTGTCCACAGATGTACCGACCCATGAGGCCCTCATACCCGAAGCTCGCTTAGGGATTGAATTCTCCCATGAAATCCACTCCCGCTTTGTGTGGGGCCCCTTTACCCAATCTCTGCAAGCCCTGGGAAATAATACATTCTGCCGGCCTTATGTTACAGGTACTAGGAGGTTATGTGTGACTCACTCCGAATTAGTTGGCTTTAGGACTGAAAGTTCTGACATTTTTAGGCTGCTTATTAGTCATAGAATGTTGTAGCCTACCTAGAGGTGTTGCCTAATACTAAAAAATTATGGTTGAAGCAAATCACTGGGGGGAGGGGGACCACACAGCCGACAGAACAGAGACCTGTTGAATTGGGAACCCCGTGTAGGGTCCTCAGAGCCACAAAGTGCTCTCTTGAAATAAGAAGACACTTCTGCGGGGGAAGAAGGAATGCTATGGAAAAAAGAATCGATATGACTTTCCCTAACTCGGGGATCAGAAATGGGATGGGGGAGTTTTGGAAATTTGGCATTCCACAGAATAAGAACCCCACATCTGTTCTTATTGCTGTCCTCTGTTTGCCTCTTGGAGTGGTGGAAGAAAACAAAACCGAAAAGACCTGGGTGCTGGTCATCAGGAGTTCTAGCCAAACAGAGAGCTTAGGGAACTACATGCCGCTCTTTGGCCAGCACGGGTGATGCTGTGGCAGCCTCCAAAGGAGAAGGAAACAGATTGAACACCTGCGTTTGCAGCAGAGATGGACGGGAGAGCTTTGGTGAGGTACATGGTGAGAGGGGGCAGTTGTCCTGAGAGAGGACTGAACCGAGCGGCAGTGATGTCGCGTGTGAATGAGGTTGCTCACAAAAGCACAGCCTGTGATAGGACATTGGTAACAATGCATGTGTCCGTCAATAGGGATTTGCTGAATAAACTATGGCCCAGCTTTAATATGGGATACCATACAGCCAGTAAAAAGAACGGAGAGGAGTGGCACCTGGAAGCTTCAGTTGGTTAAGCTTCCGACTTCGGCTCAGGTCATGACTACGCAGTTTGTGCGTTGAGCCTGCTTTGGATTCTCTGTCTCCCTCTCTCTCTCTGCCCCTTCCTTGCTCGCGCTCTCTCTCTCAAAGATAAGTAAATAAACATTAAAAAAAAAGAATGGAGAGGATATAGGCGTGTTGATATGGAAGATATTTGAGATATGCTAAGCGAAAAAAGCAGAGTATACAATAGTATGCGGATAGTAAAATCCTACATCTGTGTGGTGTTTTCCTTTAAGGTTAGGCGTATAAGATTCATTTACACATTCTGTTTAAAATTTTTTTTTAATTTTATTTATTTTTGAGAGAGAGAGAGAGACAGAGAGACAGAGAGAGAGAGACAGAACATGAGCAGGGGAGGAGTAGAGAGAGAGGGAGACCCAGAATCCAAAGCAGGTTCCAGGCTCTGAGCTGTCAGCACAGACCCTGACGCGGGGCTGGAACTCACGGAGCAGATCATGACCTGAGCTGGAGTCAGATGCTTAACTGACCGGGTCACCCAGGCGCCCCCACATTCTTGTATGTACATAGATAATGTCTACAGGAAGTTCATGAAACTGTTGAAAGTGCCCCATGTCTGTGCTCTGGGATTCAACTTAGAGGAGGTATCAGGGAATTGTTATTTTCAGCTTTATAATCTTTATTCTGGTTGAAAAATTTAGAGGCCATTTATAATTTTTAAAATTTATTTACAGGTAAAGTTTCGAGGGTTTCAGCTGGGAAAGTTTCAGGATTTACAGTATTTGGGAGCCTGTCCGTAAATGCTCATTTCAAATAAGAATATGGACTTTAGTTTTCTGATTTCTTCATTCACCTAGGATGGCGGACAAAATTGCAGTATTTCATGCCATGCCAAATATTTACAATGACCATGTTCTAAGTCACAGCAGGATTCTAGAAGATGCCAAAGAACTGATAGCATATAAAAAACATTCTCTGTCCACAATGTTATAAAATCGGAAATCAGTAACAGAAGTACCAGATTTAAGCAATAAATAACCAACTGAAGACGTCGTCTAATTCTAAATTCTCTAATGGTGATAACATAAAGGAAATCTTTATGAATGAATTTTCTGATTTTTACTTTTCCCTTTAATTATGATGAGGATATTTGCTGCTCCAAAGTTGAACTAGCTGTGAATAAGTGAATGAGTTCATTAATTTATTTGTATCTTATCTCTTTCCGTTAAGGTTTGAAGGTAGTTCAGTTGCTTGTGAACTCAAGCTAAATATGGAGGAAGCTTCCTGATCAGTTGTTACCACACTAATGTATTAAAGCCATGTAATTCTTCTAGGGGCGCCTGGGTGGCTCAGTCGGTTAAGCGTCTGACTTCAACTCAGGCCATCATCTCACAGTCCGTGAGTTCGAGCCCCACGTTGGACTCTGTGCTGACAGCTCAGAGCCTGGAGCCTGCTTCGAAGTCTGTGTCTCCCTCTCTCTCTGCCCCTCCCCTGCTCCTGCTCTGTTCTCTCTGTCTCAAAAATAAATAAAAATATTTAAAAAAAAGCCATGTAATTCTTCTAAAATCCTAACCCTCGGCCACAGGTACCTGCATTTGAAGGATCCTGTTTTTCTTTGGAAAGGAGCCCACACCTGCCAGTCACAATGATGCTTAGATACTGACATGGACAGATGCCCAAGATGTAGCTTACATGGAAAAAAAAAAAAAAAAGCGAGTTGCAAGACAACGTGTATTGTGCATAGTGTTACAGGACCTAATTGCAAACCAGGCTCTACTTGGAGTGTCAAGAAGGCAAATAAATAAATAAATAAATAAATAAATAAATAAATAAAAGTTTGTAAGAGCACATGTAGCTTTTAAAGTACTGAAATAATAATGAAAGGAAAAGCCAAAACTTTGACTTTCCATGTGCTTGTTTTGCTGTTTAGTATTTTTCTTTCTGAGTGAAACACAAGTGGGGTAGGGACACCGAAACCATTTCCAAGCTTAGGGTTGCTAAAGTTCTAAGTGTGGGCCGTCCTTTTATGATAGTAATTTTGTAAAACTTTACGTATATGTGCATATATATGAAATGTTCATATATGCAAAGAAAGCAACCTGGATGAATACATCTCAACTTAAAGGTGTTTATCTCTGAAGGACAGAGTTTTGATTTCCACCTTACATATTCCTGTAACTTTTGACGTTTTTGCAATGAGCATGAGTTACTCTTGTAATCAGGAAAACACGACTGAAAACAAAATAAAACAAATTTGTTTTAGGCAGTGTGCAGTTGGGCCTGGCCTGGGAATATAACTTGTTGATTGTGTGTTGATGTGACTTTACCAGCTACGGAGAGACCGCTGCCAAACTCGGAGACAAAATCTTTCCCCATAAGTCCAGCCTGAAGGCTCACCCTTGATTCACTACAATTTGCTAGGATTTCTTTGTGTCCTGCTGCCGCCACCTCTAACCTCTGGCCATTCTCTACCTGTCCCCTCGTCCAGCTGGCCTCGGTGGACATGCATCTGACTAGTAAGATTCCTAACTGTTTTTCTCTTTCCCAGCTTGGATTGACCCCTTGGAGATCACCTCGGACCTTCTAATAAAACCCTACCTCTTTTTCCTGTGTAAACAGGCCTTGTGGCCATTTTCGTGCGTGATTCAGAATGTCACGTAAATGCTCTGGCAAGCTGGATCGATGTAAAATGTGGGCGCAATCAATGGAAGATTCTGAACACAGTAAGTTCGTGAAGCTGTGTCGGAATGAGAGAAGGGCAGGACAGGAGCAAAAGCCAGCCTCTCCCAGGTGGGAGGTCCTCACCAGCTTCCTGACAGTCTGGAGATGAAGGCTAACCCACTGGAACAGAGGAGCAGGACAAAAGGTGGCCGGCTGGCAGTGGGGCAATTATGGTGTTTGGGGAGGTGGGGTTATGGAGTGGTGACGGGGCCTTTGGCTGGCTGGGTGGAGAATTCATCAGAGTCTGGGGCTTCCTGAAGACAAAGACTATGGGGACCAACTGGGATTTACTGGGCTTTAGTTAATCCTTGGCTGTAAGACTTGCAGATTACCTGTCTGGACTATTTGTTGGTATGTTATGCAGAGACCAAACCCAGTGAAAAGGAGGCCTGGGAGGGCAGAACCCTCTGAGGTGGAAGGACCCTTCCCCAAGGTAAAGCCGATCACAATTCAAAGTAGGTCTTGCATGATGAACGGTTGGCCACCCCAGGAGAGAGACGTTCTGAGAGAGACGATGTGAGAGAATGAAAGGGGAGCGTGGCTGCGTGTTGGTTAGAAAGGAGTCAAGAGCCAGGCCCGGAAACCAAACCTCCTGACACCTGTGTGATTCTTGATGTTGTGAGGCTTTTCCAGTTTGTGTTTCTCCGTGTCTGTTTCCATGGTGATTAGCAGTCATCAGCAGTAGTAAAGCGGCAAACGCTTTAAAGTAAAATGTGTTTGTCTTTGGGGGCAGCAGGGAAGGAAGAGTGGGGGTCTGGCAAAGGCACCCCCTCCAAGGAGGCTAAAGCAGGCTGTCCCAGGGCCTGCTGTGAGAAGGGGAAGGAGGGCTGGACCTGGCAGCAAATCTGGGCCAAGGAGAGCCTGGAGGGCTTAGTCAGAACAAAACAAAAACAAAAACAAAAACGAGAAGAAATAAAAAGCCCTCCCCCGTGGGATTTTCTCACCCCTACTCTCATTTTACCTATCCCTCTATTGTGACCTTATTTCACCCCTAATAGGAGTCAATAAATTGCCCTGCGACTATTTGCTTTTATATTTCCAACTAGATATTAGAATGAAACCATGTCTCACATGTTCCTCCATTCCCAAGAGCCTGCTGCAGAACTAGGCATGTATCAGAGGATCTTTATGTTTTTTTAATTAAAAAGAATTTTACTTTTATACACAAACATATAAAGTATAGATTTATTTATTTATTCTTTTTCCTTGGCTCTCTCCTCCCCTTCTTCTCATATTTATATAATCATGTACACAAACACGCACGCACGCACGCGCACACACACACATAGTTTTTTTTGGTAGAAGTATGTTTTAAAAAATATAATGATGTCACCTTATACACTTTTCTGCCTCTTGCTTTCCTTCCTCAACAATAGCTCTTGGAAATCTACCAAATAAACTTCTATAGGATCATTTATTCTCCTTAATGGTTGCATAATAGTCCAAGGTGTGGCTGTGCTGCAGCCTCCAGCTTTTCTACAGTTCACATCTCTTCCCAGCCTGGCATTCAACGACACCAGGCTGATAGCTTGAAGTTAGACATGGTGGGAAGAGTGATACGTTAGGAATCTGCAAAAGCTAGGGCTCTTTCCTAGTTTTAACTAGCCCATCACTGAGCCTTATTAATGGGTTTTAGTTTTTGTCTAGCTTTTTTCTGGGGGAGGGATGTGGAGAGAGAATGGCCAGGACAAATAAACAATGCTGACACACACACACACACACACACACACACACACACACACACACACGTATATCTATCTCTTTATGTGTTGGTGTTTTCATTCCTACTATTGATGGGTCAAAGTGGATACATATTTTCAATTTCAAAAGATGTTGCCAGATTATAAAGGGATGTAGAAATGTATAATTCTACCAGCAATGTAAAAACTGTTTTCCATGAATCCCTGCTAGCAATGGAAATTACCCTCATTTTAATTTTTGTTAGTTTGAAAGGTATAAAACAATATCTCGTTGTACTTTAATTTGCATCTCTTTGAATACTAATAATTTTGAGCTTCTTTTCCTATGCATGTTGACCATTTGAATATGCTCTTTTGTGAGGTGACTTCTAATAGCTTTTGCACATCTTTTTGCTTTTTGTCTCTTGTCTATTTATAAAACCTTTTTTGTGTATTTTTAATTGTCCCGTACATTATGAATATCTTCCCTCAAATCTATTGTTTGCCTATTGACTTTGTTTATCTATTGCTATACAAAAGTTTTTTTTTATTGTTACAAGGTAAAATATGTCCATATTTTCATGTATAGATTCTAGACTCCAGTCTTGTTTTACAACGCCCCGCCCCCCCCGCCCCGTATTGGACATGTAGCCTCCTAAATTTTCAAGATTGTTATTGTCTCATTTTTTACATTTGTCTTTAATCTACATGGAGTTTATATTTGCATGTGGTATAAACTAGGAGTCCAGTTTTATTTTCTTCTAGATGTAAGTTGTCTTGGCTCCATTTATTAGATAATCCATTCTTTTTCACGAAATTGAAATACCAACTATCATATAGTAAATTTTCATATATACACTTGGTCTATTTCTGGGTTCTCTATTTTATTCCAGTGATACATTTATCTATTCCTATGCCAATACCAAATTGATTTAATTACAGTGGTCTTATAGTACATTCTGATATCTGGTAAGGCAAGTCTCACCCTTTATTTTTCTTTTTCACATTTTATTTGCCGTTGTAAAGCACTTATTCTTCTATATAACTTTAAAATTGTTTTACTCAATCCACCCCATCAAAACTTTCTTGTTATCTAATTGGAATTGCACCAAATATGTACATTAATTTCGAAAAAATTGACATTGCTGTCAATATTCTTTCCAAAGATATTTACTGAGTATGTACTTTGTGACAAGCTCTGGGGATACAGCAATGAAGAAGAGAGGCATGAACTCTGTCCTCTTTGAGTCCAGGTTATTGGGCGTTTTTTTTTTTTTGGAAGATTTTATTTTTAAGTACTCTCTATACCCATTGTCGGGCTCGAACTCACAACCCCGAGATCAAGAGTCACATGCTCCACCAACTGAGCCAGCCAGTCACCCCCAGGTTATCCTTTTTAATAAGTAAATGGCCCAGCAATTCCACTCTTGTGTATACACCCAACAGAAATGAGTACACATCCACCAAAAGACACGTACAAGAATACTCGTAGCAGCTTTATGCATAATAGGCAAAACCTGGAAGTAACACAAATGTCCCTACAGTAGAATGGATAAGTAGACTGTGGCATATTTATACAATGAAATACCACACTGCAATGAAAAAGAAGGGACTATCGATATTCACAACATCATAGATGAGTCTCACAGGTATCAGTTCAAAAAAGTACATACTCTGTGATCCCATTTATACGAAGTTCAAAAACTGGCCACACTCATCTAGACATAGGGTAGAACGCTGACCACTGTTGGGGGGGGTGGATGCATATTGACTATGAGGGAACACACGGTAAAGTCCCAGGGTGGTGGTCATGCCTCCCATTTGAACTGGCTGGTGATCGCATGAATACGTACACACATCCACCAACCTGTGCATTTATGAATCATCCATTTTACCGCTTGTAAGTTACGTTTCAGTTAAAACAAAAAAGAATAAAAGAGAATTCGTCTTCACAGGACGGCCCTCCTCCCCTTCAGGATGAACAGCCATCTGCCCACCTCTGTCTTCTGCCTTCCACATCTCTGAAAAACTGAGCTTGCCAGTGCTTTCTAGGCTGGGCTACTGCAATCTTGAAGCGCCTGCAGCTGCTGTTTACATCACAGTTTTCCAGCTCCCTCCCCTCTTTTTAAAACACATATTTAAAAAAAATCTCTTGCTGGAATACAGTACAGTATTGTGGAAAAGCATCAGGGCTGGTCGAGCCAGCTCAAACTCCCTCTCCCCCACTGGTCAATAAGAAACCCTGGGTTTTTCTGCCTTACCCCCAGAAGAGTTATAAAGTGCAGTAAGTGCCTGGAAAGCAAGCAAGACTCCGCGATGCAATCTGGATCACCCATTACCAATTTGCTTTGCTCACCCACCGTAGTGGCTGGGCCCTTATGCTTCCTAGGGGAAAATGAGCAGTTTGAATGCCTGCCCCCTCCTTCTCCCTTCTCCCATCTCCCCCACTCTCCTCCCTTTGTTCTCCACAAATGGTTCCTAATGTGGGGGTGCCTGTATTTGTGGCTCTTTGGGGAGAAAACTTGGAGCCAAACTTGGGGTGTCGCACGTAACCCCAAGACCGTGAGCCCTGGCTGCAGCCTGTAGCGGTTTACAAAAGGCACATTACCATGCGGTGCTGCTGAGTTGCAGTTATTTTATGCCATTTTGTGTTTCTACCCTCTAGGGTAGTGACTCACTGCTTTCCAGTTCAATGTGAGGACATGTCCCACGGTGTTGACTGCCTGATGCTCCTGGAGGACATTCCTAACCCACCACTCACCAAGTTATTAGAAATCTAACTCCGAAATCACTAATCCCCAAATAGCCTCTATTCTCTCAACTGCTGGCTTCCTTGCTTTGATTTTATGCACAGTAGTTCTAAACTCAAGGCCAAAAATTCTACCCCATGCCGAGCCACTTTCAAAGGAGAACCAATATGCTAAGACTAGAGGGGGATTTGAATAGCGGCTAATTGTCAGTTTGTCTAGTGAAAAAAGCTTCCTCTCTCCCCTGAGCGGGCTGGTTATTTGTTAAAGTTTGCTGGGGTTTTGGAGCACCTCGCTGTTAGGGGCAGCTCAGACTCAGCAGTTTTAATTATTAATCAGGTCAAAGGCTGATGACAATTTTTCTTCTCTTCAGGGGAGGGTCTTGAAAGTTCACAGGAGGGGATGTCCAAGCGCTTGTCCTGTGATGGGTAGAAGGGAGGGAAGGAGGGAAGCGATTCAAGCGAGATCAGTCCCGAGTTCTTAATGGTTCCTTGCCCCAGACAGACTGGGTTGGAAAGTTGCTAAATCTGCCTCTGGATTGATTTTAAGTGAATATAGGTCTTTACCCTTTCCCTGGGGGTGGGGGAGGGTTGGGGGGGGGAGAGGAGGGGGGTTGCAGCTTTCTGAGTGGAGCAAATTCCAGACTTGACAGACTGCACGTGTGCAAGTATATCCCGTGGCGCCCTTGCACACTGGAGTGAAGGAAACGTGGTACCCTCTTCAAATCTGTCCACCGCCGGGCATCCGCTCAACTCGGGGTGGGGCCGGGGAGGGCTCTCTGCTTCAGCACACTTTGGGAAAGGCAGGAAGCTTTTTCCAGTTTGGGTCTGCAACGTGTCCAAATACGCTGACTCTATTCCTGCCCTGCCTCCCACGCTTCTCTCCTGATCTCTGTGGGTCTGCTTTCCTCTTCTTGGCCTGAAAACCCCAGCTTGACGAGATCCAGAAAGGTCTCCTTTCCCTCTGCCTTTCCGTCAGCCAATTCCACCGGATTCCAGCAGGCCCCGCCTCCCGCCCCTGTTGCTAGGCAGATTCCCCTGTTGCTAGGCCACCGCTGCTTCTTCCCTGCCTCAAAAAGAGGCACAAATTCCTGGTGACCCGCTCAACCGTCCACCCACTCGCCCACGCACTGACAAAACAAGTGGGTTCTGAATATCTACCATATGTGAATCCCGGTGCCCAGTAGAACGATTCCAAACAGGAGAAGAGGCAGCGAAGCTAGAGGTGTCAGATCTGGAGGTGACCAGTTGTTCCCGCGATGGTGAGCAGGTTGCCTCCTGGGAGGTTTCTCAGGGGACAGCCATTAACTTGGAGACTTTTCTCTGGTCCAAGGTCTGACCTTCGGTCTTCTGGGCTAAGAAAGCTCATTTTATCCGCAACCAGGAACAGGTCCGTGTTGGGTAGCAAAAACATATTAATCAGGCTTGAAAGACATGCCTAAAACCAGAATGAAAATTTATTACTTTATAACGAGCAGTCTGGTACATGGATCCAGGAGAGTCCGGCAGGCATGGCCATTGCTCTGAGTTTTCTGGCAACGATGGCATCACTGAAGGGTATTGAAGGTTGATATGGAGCCCCAGTTTGCACAGGGAAGGGAGCATATCTACATACCTATATCTATACTTCTATTTTAACATTATTACTGCACGTCAGGCGAAACGCTAGATGTTTTACAGATGTGATCTTATTAATTCCTCGCATCAGCCATGAGAGGGCGCTGCAAACACTCATCCTCGTTTCACAGTAAGAAAGCAGTTCTGGTGAACCGACTTTACTGAGGTTACCCAGCTAATAGGTGACAGAATCGGGGTTGGAACGCAAAGCCTGTGATGGGGCCGATAGATCCCAGCTGCCTGGCAATGGTGAGATGGCAAATTCGGTAGAGGGCGAGTTGGATAATGGATGTTGAGGCACAGATGAATCAGCCAGATGGAAATATCCTAGAAGCTATGGGACATGTGGAAGAGGAACACTGCTGAGCCAAGATCTAACTCAAGTTGGAACTTAGAGGCGTCATCTGCAGTTTGCCTTACCTCCTCTGGAGGTGCGTGGAGAGAAAAGCTTCTACATTTTTGTTGATAGTGGATGGATATTTGTGCTTTTTGACTCTACGGTGGTATTGGAACGTAGGAAGGTCATTTGAGCTGGGTAGGCATCTGAATGGGGTAGGACAGGGCACCAGAAAGAACTGCCAGGGTTAGGAGCTCAGAGGAGAAGAGCTCCTGGTGTAGCGACTTCACTGCCATCTTGCTGGGCAACCCAAGAGGCTCAGCACCCAACCAGAAGACCAAGGAACTTTAAGGAAAGGTAGAAGCATTCACTGAGCTCTCTGGAAGGGACAGCCCGGAACCTGTGTAAGAAGGAAGCGACAGAGGAGTGTGTCCTTGTCCAGGGGCCTGGTAAGAGGCCGCTACCAAAGGGCAAAGCAGGCAGGCAGCATAGCCCAGATCCAGGGGCCGGATCAAGACAGAGGCCTTGGATCAAGGCAGGTTGTGAAACAACTAAGCGCTCCATCAGGCCTGGCAATGGCGTTAACCTCTCTATCTCTGGCCGGAGCGTGAGCATCTTTGTTTTGTATCCAAGCCTTATAGAATTGAGGGGGGAGTGAGGAGCAAGGAGGTGTGGGTGTGCAGCAAGCCGGAGCTTTCCTCCCCTCCCTTCTCCTTCACCTATTCTTGCAACGAACTTTCAACCAGCTAGTCTTGAGTCATTCTGGGAGAAGGAATCTGTGGTCTCTAAGCTGTCAGTTTCTCTGCTTTTCTAATTTACTTTTTTGGCTTTCCCCCCAGTTTCCTAGTGAAGTGTTCTTTAAACAATCTCAGCCTTGTCTGGACGCCTGAGATTTGCCCACATTTGGGCCAAGAGAGTCAAGGGGTTCCAGGGCCCCTGGAAATTTAGTATGGTGGGCCAGCAGCTGTCTCAGCTGGATTTGCAGGAAACAGCTGGTGGAGCCAGGGCAGGGAGAGGTGAAGCCTCAAGAGAGAGGAAGAGATTGCAAAAGCGGGAGCCATGGGAGCAGCTGCAGTTGCTAAGCTCTTCCCGCCTGGGCTCCTCTATCGCGGGGGGCCTTCCCAGCTCCAAGGCTCCCCGCCCTGGCTTTTCTCAAAAGGAAACTAACAAGTCAGAGCGACGCCCCAGGGACTAGAACCAGCGGACATGGACAGTAGCCATGACGGGGAATCAGACCCAGGGCTCTCACTTTAGAGCCTAGGTTGTATTCACCTGCAAAGCTTAAACAGCACCCTGGGTGTTGATTCAGCCAGAGGGGGATTATGCCCGAGACACTAGAACGTGACTGTTTGGGACTGAGATCCAATCAGGGGGCTTGACGTTCAATTGAAATAGCAGAGAACTGGAGGGATTTGGGCCTCTTCTGTTAGTTTAGTAAACTGAGAGTCTCTCAGACATTGTGCGTGGCTCTAGCCTGTGTCTGCTTGGAGGCCCTCCCCACCCCCATCTCCCTGACTCGGGTGAGCAATGATTTTTTTTACTTCAAGACTCAGAGTCATGTAATAACCAGGCAAAGACAATAATTTCCTCGACTTTTCTCTGGCTGGCCCTTTGGAAGGAATGGCTGGAGTTGAGAAGATGTCAGAGCCACTGAGAAAGTTTTCTTTGGTGGGGGGTGGGGAGGGTGCCTTCTCTTAACCCACCACTGTTTGGCAGACTCAGGATTGGTTCCTGGGCAGCAGTGGTTAAATTGAAATCTTGATTCTCTTGGTAACTTGATGGCTTAGTTTAGGCCTCGGGTTGCTGTTCCATGAACTGCCTTGAAATTTAATCACCCAAATTTATTTCCTAGAGTGTTGTTCACCGTCTCCTCCTCTAGGCCCATTAGTCACCATCCCGTGACCTGACAGAGTGATTATTAAAGACCCTGTGGTTCCCTTTCACTAGATTTAGGGGTGTTGGTAACTCTGGAGGCAAGTTCTAACTTGAGTCACAGTTGGGTGGATTTTCCCTCAACTGGTTGTGAATCTTCCCTATGGGCATCCTCTCCAGGCCTGAGAGAATAACGTTGGGAACCTTCTGTTCTTTCATCAAAACTAGACAGATGGCTACCCGGTTCTTCCAGGGCTGGTGTTCTTGGGCTGAGGGTTATATTACCCTTTGCCTCAAGGCACATCACTGACATCTCCCAGCCTCAATTTCCCTGTTGGCAAAGTGGGGAAAATGCACAGAAAGAAAGAAGGGCCGAGCCTGGCACGTAGGGAGGCAACGCTTGTTAGCTCCCTTCTCGTCCGGCTGGGACAAGACCCAGGCCTTACTTCGGGGACCTCGGAAGAGAAATTGTATCAGTCTGATTTGGAAGCATTCTTACAAGATTTTAGTTCAAGGGTGGTTCTGTAAATGAAATGTTTAGCTGTCTCCCCTTCCAATCGAGTCCTCCCCGAAGGTACGAGTTGCAAACTTACATGATGACAGGTGTCAGGCTCACAAATATAAGTGGGCTGGCTGAGCACTGGGGGTGGACAGGAGGCCGTGAACCCCGTGAAGAGAAGACAGTGTCTCCGTGCTAGAAACAGTTGTTTCAAGGTGAGAGTGAGGCCCAGTCTGATCTTTCCACGATTAAAGAGAAGCCAGATATCAGCATAGTTTGGTGAAAGTCCCAAATTTAAATGATTTCAACAAATTAAAAACATTCTAAGTGTGGGGTGAATGAAATACCATACAGTTGCCCTCTGGTTAGAGTCATTGCGGCTGCTCTTTGAGGGTTCTGAAGGGAGACTTGTCCCCTGCCCCCGGGGACTGGGCATTCTTACTCTCTGCTTGGTTGACCTCTCGAGTTATCTATGCGGGCCTGCCCCTGTCCTGCAGACATGTTGGACCAGTTAAAGGTTATTCTGTAGAAACCTCCACCAACAAGTCAAAAGATGAGTTTCCTGCTCTTAATAGATAATTTTTATTGGTTTTGCAATAAACGTATGAAATAGAAACAATAGCAATAAACTAGCTCAACAAGAAATCGAAAGGCACAGGCCCCCAAAGCCCTTCCCGCCTCTCCTTAATGAGTCTCTAATTTATAGACCGACTAGCAGGCCCACTTTTCTTTTTCCAAGCTTTGCAAACTTTTCCATCTTAGAGGCTCGGGGACTCAGGGGGCCGTGAGCTCGTTTCCACATAGTGGCTGAATGGAAGCCAGGACAGAGCCGTGCCAGACAAGGGGGGGGGGGGGTGGCACAGCTTTGGGGCTTGGGAGCCTGGACCCAGCCCTGTTGCCCCTGACTTTGAGGCTCTGCCTCCTTTCAATTTCATATGCATCAGTGGAGGGCAGAAAGGGAGAGTGACCAGAGAGAAAGCTCATGCTGAAATGGCCGAAGGCCACAGCTTAATGTTGGGAGAGCAGAGGGACGGGGGGAGGCCCAGAGGCATCCAGAGGATGGGGGAAGGGGCTTTTCACCTTTTAAACCTCTGCCCTTTATCTTCTGGAGTGTGTAGAACATTTTTAGTTCATGGTGCCTGGCCTTTGCTGAGGACGCCGCTGTCTGCTAAGCAGCACCAAGGGGAGGGGGGTGATTCCGGTGTATTTGTGACACTGACGAGAACTCCTTGCTGTTGTTCTCAGGGGCAACTCCGAGCGAGCTGGAGGCCCTGGGTCCCTGCCAGCGGGTATTTACTTGCGGGGTTACTGGCAGTGTCAGATGAGTGATAGCTAGAGTCAGAAGGGCTCTGTGCGCCATCCGAACATTTCCCCTGAGGCCCGCAGCCCAGAGAACAGGTTATCTGTGTTCCTGATCACGCCTCAGAGAAAGCGCAGGCCTCCTCAGGGCTCACGCCTCAACAGTGAGAGGGAAAACACAGGATCAGATGGGTTTTCTGGACGGGCCCCTTCAGCGATTGCATGACCCCAGGGTCTGTGTGGGCGACAAAGACCCTGGCAGCCTACAGCGGGAAGGCACATAGGGCTTTCACTCGGGATGCTTGTGATGTCACCCCCACGGCCAGCTTGGCACTCCAACCCTGCCCCCCATCCCCCTTCCCCCTTCCCGTCATGCCCCCTGGGAGGAAGGAGCTGCGGCGGGGAGTCTCTCCTGGGAATCCCCAGGGAGGGGAAGGGCTGCAGATTTCTCCAGGGCCTCATCTCTCTGTCTCTCTCCTTTTGCTCACCCCCTTTCCCCCCTCCTCAGTGGGCTTGGGGGAAAAGACCGCTGACTTTGCAGCCCACAGCCCCCGAAAGTCCCCATCGATGGCATGCTGTTATGCTTCGAGGACACAGGACTGTGAACTCGAAATTGTCTCGCCTTTGTCACCTCTTGGCAGGTCTTTAGAGCTCGGGGAAACAGCCGAGCGGTACAAATCGCAGCGGCGTGGTAGAGCCCCCCCCCCCCCTTTACTCCTGATGGGTTGCCTGACTCATATCCGTTTCCCTGGCAAAAAATAAGTTTTTGTTATTGCTGGCTTGGCAGAAGCACGGAAGAGTGCGCGAGGATCTACTGCCCCATGCATCACTGGCCAAATTGCCTGAGAAATCCCAGCTCTAGAACTTTTCATCGTTGGCTGTGATGTACGGAGCAGAACGGCAGCTCCATTTCCCCCGCGTGGGGCTCAGCGACGCTGGCACTTAGCAGACCTGCTCGGCTTGCAACTCCCGGCGAATGTGGCCTCTCCTTTCCCTTCCCCTCTTCTTGGCCCGTCATCTCCCCCAGCCTTTATCTTTCCCACCCTGCACCCCACCCCCCATCTGCTCATCAGCCCCCTCCCTGCCTCTACCCAGCAGGGCCATAGCTGGAGAATCAGGAGGAGGCCCACCATGTCACTTCCCCACCACTCTGCAGACGATTCCACACTAATGTTCTTTTACTGCTGTGATGCTGCACTAATTAATAAGCATCCTGCACAGAGGCCTTGCCTCGCCTCCCTTCCCCTCTCCTCTTCTCTCCCTGCCCCTCCTCGCCAGACCTCAGGAAGGCCTCATGACATCCTGGCATCTGGCAGCAGAGAAAGGATTTTGCTCCTCTACCTGGGCTGCCTGATATTGCTATGAGAGATAACTGTATACGAACCAATAATCTAGCCTGACAATCCAATTTACTGACCAATAGCGCACAATCCACCATGTCATCGGCTGTGGGGAGGCCCATAAATTAGTTCCTAGTAATTTATTCTGATCAATAGAATGGGCAAAGTCACTTGTCTCTTTAATCAAAGGCCCTCTCAGAGATGTCAGTACAGGCGGCTGCGTGGGAGGGAGCAAGGCTCAGTGAGCAACCGGGCGGTGGGTTCTTGGCGCCACACCCAGAACCCTGGCGCCAGAAGAAGGTTCCAGAAGAAGGCACCCTACGATGGGGTGGCACGGGAGGGTCCCATGGTCTAGGCTGCCTCCACTTCCTTTGGCCACTCCAGCCATAAAACGTTGGCCTTCAGACAAGCTAACAGTAGAGGTGGCCGGGATAGTGGTTAACAAGAGACAGCCTGGACCCCAAGGATGGGGTCAAGCCAAGGACCCCTTCCTGGCTCTGATACTCAATATCAGCAAAACCAAGGACCCCGCACTGGACCCCAAGGATGTCTTGTCCCTTCTGGATGTTCAGGGTATTCTTTCCCCTCTCAGGTCACAGGAGCCCCACCTGCCCTTGGCTGGGGATTCTGTCAAGAGAAGGTACTTAGTGTGGTGAATAAGAGCCAGGTTGTGAGGCTTTAAATGGTGATGTCGCCACTGCCCAGGGGCGAGGCCTTGGGCGAGCTGCTTGCCTTTCTGTGACTTAGTTTCCTCTTCTGTAAAGTGGGGCTAATAATAGTCCCCACCTAACAGGGTTATTAAGAGGATTCAATAAATGATTATATGGTATATATTAAGTTAGTACATTCATATGTAAAGCACTCAGAACAGTGCCTGCCACACTCCAAGTGCCATATTGACTATTAAAATAAACAAATACACAGAGATCGAGGAAAATGTTGATGTGGCTCTCTCTGAAGATGTGCCAAAAGTCCTTGAGATGCTCTGCCTCCTGAAAACTTTTGCTCTTTCCCACCCGCCTTCACATCTTGTTCTCTTGCCCAAAATAAACAAAGGAAGAGTCCATTGATGCTATCTCTTTGAAACGGCACAGAAACTCCAAAGGCCTCCGTGCAAGTTTCCGCCCCCTCCTTCGGGCCCTCAGGCAGAGCCAGTGCATCGAGGAAAGACACTGACTCTGCTTTAGAGAAAACTTGCCTGTTATTAACGAGTGGGGAGTGGGGGTGGGGATGGCCTATCGCCTGTGTCGGACTGACACACGAGGGAGGCAGAACTCTCTGGCATGAGCCGGATAAACAAAGGAAGACACAAGACAACGCTGCAAAGGTCTGTCACTTTGAGTTCCAGTCCCAGCTCTGCCACTCACTAGCCGTGGGACCTTGGCCAATTCACTTCACGTCTCTGACCGTGATTCTGTCTCCCAGACATGAAGCAGTTGGACAGGATGAGCTCAGAAGTCCTTCCTGGCTCTGATACTCAAGTTCTATATGGTCAATAAGGAGGCTGTTGGCTTCTTCCCTCAACCCTGCGCCCCCCACAATAATCATCTGAACGTCTCTGGAACCAAGTGCCAGCAGCATAAGGAAATCCATGATGTCTCAGAAACATTATAGTCACTAAATGGAACTGATGTCATTAATGGAATAGAGGTGGGCACAAGAGCCAGCTCAGTAAGGAGAGGGGTTCTTGGGTCCCTGAACCCAACTGTGACAGGGTCCTGGATGTGCAAGAGGCCAGGAAACTGTTCTGTCATCAAGGTCAAGGCTAGGACTTCTGATTCTAGGGAACCTTTGGGGCCTCCTCTGCTCCATTCACCAGCCCTCAGGGCCACCTCAGGGTAGAGAAGCCCATGCCAGGGGGGTACCTCATTGAGGTACAGAGTGGAAATCGAGCCAAAATTCTACCTGAAATTCCAGGCTCCAGTACTGTCCCTGGGTCCCCATCCTGGCTTCTCATCTCCTCATAACTGAGCCCCGACATGTGCCCAGCTCAGACCTGGTGAGCTGGAGGGCTGAGGTACAGCAGTCATTGAGGTGATGGGGCCAGGTTGGAGGCCTGAGGCCAGCCCGGGGCGGCTGCATGGCAGGTGGACACAGTTTCTGGTGAGCAAGAATCTGGCACCCTCTGCTGACCCCGCGGCAGGAGACAGCTGGTCAACCAGGCTGGGGCTGCAGCCATGGGGAGGGGGAGGGGTGGGACCCAGGACCAAGCGGCAGCTTACTAGTCAAAAGAGCAGCTCCCCTCTCTGAATAGATCATTTTTATTGGTTTTGCAATAAGCTTATGAGACAGGAACAATCGCAATAAACAAACTGAACAAGAAATCGAAAAGATGGGCCCCGAAAGCTGTTACTGAGCCCTTCTTACCTTCTCTTAATGAGTCTCTAATTTATAACAAAGTCATCAGCCTAGCACCTCCAGGGTTCCCTGGCTCCAGACAGAGAACCCATGGCTTCTGTCTTGTGCGTGTGATCTGCTAACTCTAGGTGCCCGAGGCCTCTCTCCAGAAGTGACAAGGAGACTGCGGCAAGAGGAACTGATCCAGAGAAGTCTTGGGGCAGGCTGGGGACTTCAGTCATGGCTTCTGGAAGGATCTGGGAGATGTGGTGCCCCTCCCCCCCCCCCCCCCCGCCCCACTCCTCACCAGGCCTCTTCGGAATAGATGGGGCTGGCTCTGGAGCCCAAACTTCTCACCAGACATCTTCCTCAACCCTCTTCCAAGGCCTAGGATGCTAATGAAGACTCAGATATCACATTCCGTTCAGACTTCCAGACAAGGGATTTGCATGGGAGGCTAGGACAGCTTGAAGGGGCTTCTAAAACCCCCACATCGCATGCTCCTCAGATATGATTGGCATCCCTGATGAGGGTTGAGGTTTTTCCTTCCTCAAGATTAGAGGCTCCCTTAGGGAAGCCATGTCTCATCCCTCCCCCCCCACCACCGGCCAGGCTTAGTCTGTCTGTTAGGGGAGCCAAATGCTCCCCATCAGACTGTATGAAGCCAGGGCTGAATCTCTTTCTTCAGGTGGAGGATCCCTGGGGAAAGTTGCCTCTCCTTTCCCAGACTGCAGCCGCCTGGGGCAGGGTCGCATTTCCCTGCCTCATATTGGGGCTTCAGGATGACAGGGTTTTGTCACTACCACAAAAACGGAGCTCCCTTGAGCATTCATTTTTCTGCAGTCCCTTTCGTCATCAGGTGACCCTGAAGCCTTTTCCCAAAGCAGCCTCCTGTTCTGACACCTGCCCCTGCTTGAGGTACATGCCAGCCACCTGTGCCTTTCCTGGCTGCTGAACTTCCTGACCAGGGCACCCAGGGATAAGAGCCACTGTCCTGCCAAGTATTCGCTGGGTGACTGGGGAGACCAGTATTTCTCTGCAGGAGGCCCAGCACCTCGCTGCGCTACTCGCAATCCTAGACATGGCCACAAGATGTCAGTGTGAGGCCATGGAAACGGCTCCTGTCCTGGGACTGAGCTCGGAAGGAGGAAAATCAGACAGAAAGGGGTGGCTGGGAGGGGGCCGGTCTTGGCAGCCAGCACCGGGCTTTTCTCTCTATCCCTTCTATAGGTCCCAATCGTTGCCCTCCCAAGCCTCCTCCCTTAAAGTCCCAGCAATGCTCCAGCTCCCTGCTCTGCCCCCAATTCTTTGCCCACAGAAAAGTGCCTTCTGCAGCTTGCTGCCATCCAGCCCTGGGAAGGATGAGGAGTCGCTGTCCCTGCTATAGGCACCCTTGTTGGGAAGAGCACCCCCTGAGGGTGTGATCCTGCGTGTGTCATCGTGGGTATGGGTTTCAGGCCACCAGGCGCTTAAAAGCCAGGGTGTGCTTGCTTGGGGCTGCCTTTGTGTGCGACTCTTTGCAAGGATTTATATTTGCCACAGACTGAGTCATTGAGGCCTGGAAGGGGACCTTACGAATGTCCCAGCCCAACCTCCTGTTTTATAGATGAGGAAATAGAGGCCCAGGAAGAGCAAGTGGTTTACCCAAGGCCATGTAAGCAAGTTTGTGGCTGAGCTGTCCCTGGGACGCAAGTCTCCTGCCGCCCAGCCAGCGTGGGTCTGGGTTCTCATCGGGATGTGTCTCCAGGACTGTGCGTCTGCTATACTTCTGTCTTAGTGATTTACTTCCAACAGGTCCTGGGAAGCTTCCTGACTGATCACCAGCCAGCAAGGTTCTGAACAGAATCAGAAGGCAACAGGGAGAAGGGATGGGATGGAAACAGAGAAAGGAAAGGCAGGGATGTGTGTATACGTGTGGGTGCGTGTATCTTTACGCTTCACCGTAGCAGCGTGTAGACACCAGTGAGTGAGTATGTCTCCTCAGTGTGTCACCTCACATTGTGAGCACCTCAACGTGTCAACGTGAGGGTGTCAGAGACCGAGATTCTGGTGCGTAGGGTCGAGTTTGTGCGCATGTTTGTGCCTGTGTGTGCATGTGTGTACTAGGACCCGTGTGAGTGACCACTTGGAGTCAAGGCCTCTTGGGGAGGTGTTGGTGCTGCGGGCTGGAGAGTGTGAATGATGGGGCGTGCCAGCCACTGGCGTGCATGTCAGTGACTCTGGAGTGTGCATCAGTCAGTGGCTGCGTGAGTGACTGTGGGTGTCAGTGAGGACAAGTGTGTGTGTGTGTGTGTGTGTGTGTGTGTGTGTGTGTGTGAAAGAGAGGCTGCTCTCTCTTCCCCACCTCCTTGCCCCCCCACCAGACTGTCTCCCGTGGCCCCTAGGGTTTCTGTGTCCCCGCCCCAGCAGCAGTGAAATCCTTTATCGGTTGAGGCACCAGCCCCCGTGTAGGGATTTCAAGGTTCCTGTCGGTTCCATCCATCTTCCGGGGCCTCCTGGTATTAGCATTGATCTACAGGGGAAATGGAGAGTGCGGCTGGGTTATTACGCACCCGCCCGCCTTCCCTGGGCCGTGATTGAGTGCACACAGAGAATTTTTGAAACATGGCCACCCTAACTTATTCTGTCTTCCTGCCAATAGCGTGGCGTGGGTCCAAATTACGGGTCGATACCAGCTGATCTTTTTATGTTAAACTGTGATGAAGTCGCTTCTATGTGGAGATGGGATGAAGGCCTGGGCCCTCTTTTCGGGGAGAACTTTTGGGGTGGCAAAGGGGGAATCAAGGGGCGGACAAGGGGAGTGGTCCTCAGGCATGGCGGTGGTGGGGATCCGAGGGCAGGCGGCCCGAGCAAGGCACTTCCGCAGGGCAGTCCGAGCTGTCTGCACTGGCCTCTGGCCTCCCTGTTCCTGCCTGGTTTCTCCCCTTGTGACCCTTACCACATCCCACACCGGGGACCCCTAGGGCCCCCCAACAGACTTTCCGTGGTCAGCCAGTCTGGCCCTGGTGAGGCCCCTCCCTGCTCCCCTTGGAGGATAGAATTCCATTTCCCTGCAGCCCCCTCCAGCCCTCTGCCCCAACCCCCCTCCACACACCTGCACCATCAAACGGGTTTGTCTTTAACCTCCAAACAGGGAACTTTAATTAAAGAGACAGTGACCCCTTTTATGAGTTTGGTCGCGTTGGGTTTCAGGGCCCTTGTCACTAGCGGCTCACATAACGCTAACAAAAGCTTGCAGGCCCCAAGAGGAGCCGGTCTCCCTCGTAGACATTGCAGCAGGGGCACAAGGTGGGGCTGGGGGCCAGGGGGCAGGGGGAGGCATCCTGGAGCCAGGAACCCGGTGACAGCCTCCGTAAGGTGGTCACTGGGTTGGAGATTGGGGGAGGGGGGCAGGCCTGGGCCTAGGGTGGGGCACTGGCTCCAGCACCTTTGGGGCACGGTGCCCTCCGCTCCCCAACCATCTGGACCCAGCAGTGCGGTGGCCGCTCCTTGTGTGAAATGATTAGGCCTCCAACAGTCACTTGTGCCGATGTCCAGGGCTCCCATCCCGTTGGCCTGTCGGCGTGTATTATAAAACGAGAAGTAATTTCCAAGAGGAATAGACTGGATAGAACTTACTCTAAGAACAGCTGATATTTTTTTCACTCACATGTTTAAAGGAAAAGTGATTTTATGATAAAACATAATTGCTAATAACTATAATAACACCACTCAACATATGGCATGAAACACAGATTCTACCCTAAATCTGGAGGTGCAAACGTGGCACGACACGGCACGATGCTTGGAAGGGAGAGGTCCTTCCATGGGCAAGAGCTAAACCCAGGCCTTCTCTTGCCTCCTCTTTCCCCTCCCCCCCTTCCATCTCCCTTAAAGACCCCAAATGTGGACAACTATTGGGTTAGTGTTGGGAGTTTGAAGGGCTCTTATCTTATGTCTGATCACCTCTTAACTGTTGAATTTTAACTAAGGGCTTCTTTAGGTCCTGTAAGAGATGTTTGCTTGCCCTTTGATCTAGTTCCTTGATAGCCTTTGTGAATCTTTAAGCTGAAGAGGGTTGCCCGATCTGCCACGCTTATTCACTCAACAAACCTCAGGGGCTACTAAAAGGAACCTGTGTGTAATTGATTCTTTCCCGAAGGGTGGGCTTTCCCTAAGTGGGATACACTCCCATTACCCAGAGGCTAAGTTGTCAATGATCTGCACGGGGAATTAGCCCCCTCAATGGTAATCCAGGGTCGCCTCTGACCAGAAACTAGGGTTGAGCCCAAACTAGCAAATTTGTGGACGTGCTACTCGAGGCCCAAACTGAATGAAGGCCATCCACAGCAATCCCCTCCACTTCTGCCACCTCCCGTGGGCCGCTGACTCCTCCTGGTGACACCTGTGCTTCTCACGTGGGGACACTTAGGTGGGAGTGGGGATCCCTAAGAGGAGTCATCCGTGAGAGGGACACCTGTGAGAAGTCAAATGACCCCCACACAAGGGGGAGAGCGCACAGACCAGCCTGCGAAGCATCGGCATATCCTGGGTCTACTCCCTCCCACGCATGGGCCTTCCCCGGTGCACACGCCTACCCATGTGAGCGGTCTGTGTGTGTGTGTGCGCGCCCCCGGAGTGCATGCACCCACAGAGAGAGGTCACAGCCCCTTCCCTCCTCCCTGGGGGAGGGATCTGGAGGCCAGAGGGGTTGGGGAGTAATTGGTTTTGGCGTTTCCTACCTCTGCTGCCCGGGAAGCTTTCTCTGTTTCATCTTCAGCCTGATCAATCCCCAGTCATGTGCCTTTCCACATGGGCGCCCCCGGCCCCCCAACTCACCACGCTCTTGGAAACTTCGTTAGTGCCATTAATCTGCTGACCCAGGCAAATCACCAACTCTTCTCGCAACTCAGCCTCTCAACTCACCCCCCAAGACCACCCCCTAGGATCTGCTAATCACCACCCCCCTCCCCAGGCTGGCTCAATCTCCACTTCCTCCTCATGTTCCTGCTTACCTCTTCTGTTTGATGGCCTCCCAGACCCCATTACCCTCCCATCTGGGATCCTCCTTCCTCCTCCTTCCTGCCCGCACGCTCACCGACTTCCGAGTGTTTCCCTGCGTGTGAGTACCAGCACTTTGTATGTAAGGCAGCGAGCCCACGTCTGCCAGCGGCACCTGCCAAGTGCAAGGGTCAGATGTGCCTGCAGCCAGTGGTGGAGGGTGTGGGGTCAGGCTCTGGCCTTGGGAACCATACAAGGACCGTGTTGAGGGCTTACTGTTGGCCAGGCACTGTGCTAGACATGTTCATACCGTTAAGAATTTAATCCTCACGACCCAAGAGACAGGGATTATTTCCCCCATTTTAAAGATGAGGGGAATTGAGGCTTGAGAGACTAGTTACTTGTTAATGCGTAGTGGAGCCAACATCGGGACTGACTCAGATCCGCCTGATTCGAAAACCGCGTTCTTTCAGCTATGTAGAGGGAAGAGGAAGCCCATCCATGAGCTAGCAAAGCTTCTTTGTGAAAGAGTCCCTGACGTGAGGTTCGTCCCAGCTCTTTTCCTCTGTTAGAACTAGGTCTTGAAGCTGGGGTGTGTGCAGGTGTACGCGTGTGTCCCCTTTTCTTCTTAGCCCAGCGAGGCCCCTGGTGCCCGGGCCCCTGTCTGGAGCCCCAGGCTGCTCCCTGAGCCGGGGTGCACCCCTCTCAGCTGGCTCCAGGCTTACAGAAGAAGGTCTTGCTCCTTCCATGGCCTCCGTGGCTGCTGTGCTGGGCCCATTGTCCGGGCGGGAACAAAGACTGCGGATTTAAGCTGAGTGACCAGGCAGCTCTGCCAGGCAGAAAAGACCGCCCCCCTCGAAGCTGGGCCCAGCCGGGGGCAGGAGGGGGCCCTGAGAGAAAGGGGACAGGGAACCTTTGAAAGTAACTAATTAAAGGGCCTTTGCCTGCCTCCTCCCCCTGGGCGCCTAATCTCTCTGGGGCAGCAGCCAGACAATGTGCCCCTCCACCCGGCCCCCCTCACCCGAGTTTTAAAACAAGAGACAACTTGAAGTTAATGAGCGCCACCTGACGGGGGTCCCCTAATGAGAGGGGGCTGCTGGGCGGCTCACACATTCTCTGGTTCTATGAATAGCTCCCCCCACCCCCCTGAGTTTTATTCATCTCAGGCCAGGGGCAGGGGGCAGAAAGGAAGGGGGCCCTGCTCAGCTTGGAGCACGTGGACTGTCGCGCATCGCAGGGGCGGGGGGAGAGGACCCCCACGTGGCTCTCCCCCACGGCCGTGCCCAGGTCGGTGGCTGAGCCCCACAGGCTGTGGCCGAGACCTGGGAGGCCCGAGGCCTGGCTGGGTGGCTCAGACAGCCTACTGTGTAGGCCCTCGGTCCCTGGTGTTGGCTGCTGGCTTTTCTCAGTGGGGCACTGAGGCAGAGGAGGGGTGCTTTGGGGTTACCGTACTTGGTGGCAGGGGCCGGGGTCAGGAGTCATTTGGGACGGGAACGGAAAGGCTCTCTTGCATATTTGGGCAGTCCCCACCGTCCTGCCTCTTCTGTATAATTCCCCAGACCTGCCCTGATCTCGGATTCCTGTCTGGCTCCCATCCCTGAAGCTCAGTTCTGATGCTCCCATGCCCTGCTTCTCCAGATCGGACCCCCCCATCTCTCCCCCTCCCTGTTACCAACAGTGGCTGGTCTCTCAGACTCAGCATCTTCTGTTCCTAGAGTGGGTGGGCAACTCGTCAGCCTTGGAAGCCAAGCCCAGCCTCTTGAGTATGCATGTGGGTCTCGCCTCTGTGAATATGTAACAGCAAACAGGTGTGTAACAGCCTGGGGAGTGGGCAAGTGTGGAAAAACTTTTGGGAGATTGGGGGAGATGGGGGATGACCCCAACTCTCTGCCTCATACCAGCACTCTGCCCCAAATAATCCCACAACACACTGGCCACCCTGGAACCCTACTCCAATGCGCACTGGTGTCCACAGTGGGGCCCTGATATCAGAGGAGGAGTCTGGGAAACAGAGCCTCAGGGCAGCCTGGTCTTTGCTCTCAGATCCAGAGATGACCAGGATGGGCTCCTCAGAGCCATGCCGTAGAATTCCCCCCACTACCCCCTAAAGGTGGGAGCTGAGGGGGTGGCATTCGAAGGGCCCAGGATGGCCTGACGTGGAGGGGAGGGAGGGGCCAGACAGGATGGGGGTCTCCAGCCAGCAGAGAGCCATGGACAGAGGTGACTAATTTCCCAACTACTCATGGTGAAAATATCACATTTCATGCTTTGTTGCCGATTCATAGAAAAATCCTATTAAAACCGGGTGGATTATTTATACAGTTTAAACAAATGATGATCAAAGATTTTACACGTTTTGAAGACAACCCAGAGTTACGCAGCCTGGCCTGGGGTTTATCCAGGGTGTGGTAGACAAGCGTGAGGTCTGGATATCTAGCAGGAGGTAGGAGAGGGGTGCTGGTGAGTCAGGGGCAGGTTTAGACGGCCTGGCTGGGGGCGGGGTGGGGCGTTACAGCTGTTCTGCCCAGCAGGGGGCGCCCTCCCCATGGTGCTGATACCCTTCCTTCCCCCTCATCAAAGCCTCAGACAGGCAATGATTTCGCCTCCCTTTTTGTCTGTTCACGGACTTGCCTTCAACTCCCCTGCAAGTGTCGTTGGCAGAATTTCTGCTTGTGGAACTGTCATCGCGTGGGACTGGGCCGTGCCCCTGATGTGAACGACGCCAGCACTGTGTGCGACTGACTGACCGCCAGTCCAGCATCTGCGCGTGGGTACGCGTGGACAGGCATGCACACCACAGTGTCTGTGGTGTCCCTCTGTTTCCTCTGTCACTTACCTTCCTCTCAATGCCACGCTAAAGGTCTCCCCTACAGTCAGCCTATTCCTCTTGCACACGCGTTGTCGTGTGCACACATACACACGGGTCACACTCGTGCAGAGGGCCACTTTCTGAGAGGTAGCTCCCAATGGCTCAGCTCGAGGTGGTGGGAAGCGGTAGGGGGCTAGAAGAGGGGCAGGTCCCCTTCCTGGCAGACTGTGGGGGACCCTAGCCTGGAAGGCATTACCTCAAGCCACGGCTTCCCCACGCCGGCTCTAAAGACACACAGGAACTGCCCGAGTCTGACCAATCCCAGCTCCCTTGGCCATGCGGCCCACCCAAGTTCCCCCACCCTGAGGAAGGGTATGCTAAGTGCTTGGGATCCCTGACTGGAGGTCAGCCCCGAGCCCTGTGGTGAGAACTTGGAGCGCAGCTCAGCCCCAGGAGTTGGGGGAGGGGGTTGGAGGGAAGGGTGGCTGGTGCCTGCGGCGGGGACAGAGCGGCCCTGCGTCCCGTGCCCTGGCCACCTGTCCCTGCCCACCAGGCCGTCCTGCCTCAGCAGTTTTATTACCCAGGGGGAGATAACGCCCTGGGGGGAGGCAGCCTGTCCTGAAAGGGAATGTACTCCCCCCCCCCATCCCAGCCTCAGGGGCTGGCCAGGGCCTAGCTGAATTTTTGGTCTGATGGATCCTGAGGGGCTAAACTAGGGTTCTCCTGGGGAGGCCGTGGACAGTCCTGGAGCTCCCCGTAGGAAAGGGTCCAAGGAAAGCAAGAAAGGGAGAAAAGGCAGTGTGAAAGGGGAGAGGAGGCTTCCCTTGGTGGGAGGAAGGAGGAAGTTTTGGTAGGGCAAGTTGAGAAACAGCCAGAGATGGGGCTATCTGCCTCCCTGGAGATGTCTCAGCTGGAGTAGGGGAGGGTGGGAGTAACTGAGGGCCCCCAGCCCGGAGGGAGTGCTCCGTGCTGCGGATGGGTCTTAGGGACACGAAATCTCTTTGCCACTTGGTTTGCTTATATATTTATTTCTTCTTCCTCGAAGCTGGTTCCAGCAGTGACGCGCATACCCAGGGCCTGTGCAGCTAGCTAAGGCGCAAGACCCGGCCGCGGGAAATGCGATCGTCTCATCGTGGAGACCCTAGTTTGTTTGTTTTCCTCCCGGACTCTCTCCTTCCCACACCCCCTTCCCTTTCTTGTTTTGGCGAGAGAAAACAGGCCACACTAGGGAACCTGCAACAGCAGTGAGTAGAACAATCACGTGTGACTGGAGCATCCATCACGGCCTGGTCCTTCAGCCCGGCCCGGCCCGGAGAAGCCTCCACCCTGGCTGCTGCCTTCGCCGCGGCCCGCGCTTTATTAGAATTTATACGTTGCCCCGATTGAGGGGGAAAATAATTAACACCCCTACAAATATATCGTAAACAAAATATTTATTAGAAATAAATAACTCATTTATTTTACATATTTCATTTCAACAATAACATTACCCAATTTATCATTTAACATTTTTGCAAGACAACTTAACGACTACTTATTAGCATTTCCATTTTTCACCCGCGCACCATAAAGCACGGGCGCTCCCCACATGGCCTGGCACAGGCCGAGCCTGGAGCTCAGAAGACCCCGGGGAGGGCTGGGGACCCCCCGGATCTCCCTCTCTCTTACACATTTGAACACATGCAGGACAAACATCCCATAACCAGTACATGTAGGCCCCCTCAAACATAGACACTTTCTTCTCACATAAATGCACTCAGCTGCCCCCCCCCCCCCCCCCGTCAGAGCAGACCCCTCCCCCCCCGAAAAGAAACAGACAGGCACACAAACTGATATCCTGCCTGACTCCAAATATTCAGGCTGATATGGACCCCAACATCTGTGTGCACACACGTCCCCACAGACTCCCCATGGCCCACGCCCAATTGCACACAGTCACTGGCCATGCACTGACACCAACCTCAGATCTCATATTTGTGCATGATGGAGAGGGGTCGCTACTTTCCCGCTTCCTCCACAAGGGGTGGGGTGTGGCGTGGGCTGGAAGCTCCTGTGTGTGATCTGAGCCCCCCACCCCCACCCCCAGCGGCCACCTGTGGCTCTCTGGCCTCCTCATATGCCCTTCTTGTGTTTCCTCTGCTCAGCAAGCATTTCCAGGAATGAACACCCATTTTCATTTCGAACTTTTGTCTGTAGGGGGGTATCCCCGAAGAGCCCGGCCCGGCCTGGGTCTCTTCATGCCCCAACCCCAATATGTTCTTGGGGAAGGAAGTATGTTCTTCGGGCCTCAGCTCCTTGGGCCCTGGGCTGTGAGTTAAGGACTGGGCTCTGGGTGACCAAGCAAGAGATTAGATCTGGGTGAAGTGAGGTTAAACTCTGTGCCGGTGTTCAGCGCATTTGAGTCTCTTCCCCACCCAGGGTTAGAGCCCAGCCTTGCTCCCTCTGCTCCCTTCCTTCCCCCGGCAAACACTCTCTCCTGCCTACCAGAGGAAGGAAAGGGGTGGGGAGCCAATACCCTGGGGTAACAGCTTGAGCTGGGAGACACTTCCCCATTCTCCCAGCCCCTAGCAGTGACCAGATATCTGGCGGCGGTGGAGGGTGTCCCTAACAAACCATAGCCCCCCACCGAATCCCTAAATAGTACCCATTCTAGAGCGCCTGTGTGTCTGCGTGCAGAGATGAGCTGAGGGAACAGATGGGTGCACACCCCTCAAGGACACACATGGACGCACCTATACGTGCACACGTGTGTGTCACTCGGTGTGGATTCTGCCCAGGCTGACTCGTGGCCCTATCCCCTGGCACCAGTCGCAACATCTGGGAGATTAGGACTGTTTGGGTGCTGAGGGCCAAGGCTGAGACATTCCTCCTGGAGTGCATTGCCTCTCTGCCCTCTTGCTGGGAGGTGGAGGTGGGAGGTTGGTAGCTGGGGGGCCTGGGGCCCGGGAGATGGGGTAAGGGGGCTCTTCAGAGTCAGCCTAGACAGGGGCTGGGGGCAGAGCCCTGGGGGAGCACACACAATGGCTGGAGGTTGGAGGGTCTGAAACTGGAGACTTTAATAAAAGCCACTGACAGCAAATAAAGCTGCCAGGGGAGTCCCATTACCCACAACAAGGACCCTTTGTGAGTTACGCAGGGCTGAGCTGACCCTTCTCCACTGGCCTGGCCCCATACCCACCCACCCTGGGCCCCATTGCACTGCCTGCAGGCTCCATGGCCCGCCCCCCCCCAAGCCCAGCGTGACCCAGCTCAGGGTGTCTCCAATGCTGAGGGAGCCCAGCTTGATGTTCTCACAGACGGAAAGTTCTCTATGCCTACCCCGAATTTCGCTAGTTTCTGATGCTCCTAGCCCTCGGTGGCTTTGTCCCCTTAACAAGCGTTCAGTAACCCCCCTGCAGGACCACCTCCTGTTCAATGAGTGGGGAAATTGACCATGGTGTGGGCTCCACCCACTTTGGTCCAGTGGTGAGGCAGGGGATGGGAATCCATGGCTGTCCTAACCCTGATACAGACCCTAGTACAGTTCTTAACCTCAAGGCTGCCCTGTCCCTTTCTGGAGCCCAGTGCTGACCCCAGCACTGTGATGTATCAGAGAGGCTGCTGCACGGGGGTCGGAAAGGCCTGGGCTGAGTTCTGGAGCTGACACTTAACAGTTGTTGGATCCACTTCTCCTCTCTGAGCCTCAGTTTCCTCATCCTAAAGCAGGGCTGATTTAAAAGGGCTCCTATGAGGATATGGGACCTAATAGGTGTAACACTTAGAAACTTTAAATCACCCACAAATGAGGGTCGTTATAACCATTTACCTCGGCCTCAGTTTGAAACCAAATTGTGCCTCGAACATCAATCTTCACACAGATTCTCAGTCCTGCTCTGATTCCTGTGCTGGCGACAATATTATTGAGGGTATAGGAAGCTCAAGGAAGAGCTGTTCAATGGAAAATGGAAGGGATGGAACATATTCTAATCCCCGACCTCAGCTAAGAAGCCAACTGATGGGTGGAGGGGTTTGTGGAGCTATGTAGGAAACAGAGAAAGCTGGGGTCAGAGCCCTGGCCAGGAGTTCCGAGACACCTCGGGAAGACGGGGAAAAAAGAGGGTTCAAGGCAGTTGGGGGCCTCTGAAGCAGGGTTGGGGAGTGTAGGGAGAAAGTTTTGAGGGTGGAAAGGGTGCAACGCATGGGATCTGAGAGTTGCTGCTTTAAGGGCCAGGTGGGGCCTGAAGGGGGGATGGAAGACGGTCCGGCAGGAGGGGATTCTGGTGCAGGGCGGGGAGGGAGATTAAGAGGCGCTCTCAATTGCCTTAATGGGCTCTAAGAGGCGGGATCCTATTACAGCTCGGGGTGCCCCGGGGTGCCTTGCTGGGAAGACAAGCTAATCTGCCATGCAAATTAAATCCTGCCTCAAGACGCAAGGCCTGCTTAATGTGATCCATTACACAGTTTACTTGTTTATATCTAATATTGGAACAGGCAGCCCGGGCGGGCGGCAGCGGCAGGCGGAGCGGCCCAAAAGCAGGAGAGTAAATTACCAGCGAAATGAGCTTTTCCATCCCCGGCGCCGCCACCACCAACGCGCCTCCCCGGCCCTGCGCGTCCTGGGCGCCCCCTCCCGCCCGGCCGCCCGCAGCGTCCCCTCGCTCTTCCGCGGTCTCCCGCTCGCTCCCTGTTGGTCAAGTCTCCTGCTTCTCTTTGTCTCTGCCTCTCTCTGTTTCCTCATCTCCTTCTTCCTCCTCGTCTCTGCCCTCAGTCTCCCCTTGAGCCTTTCTGGCTGTTTCTTTCTCCCCTGCTTGGGTTTCTGTCGCTAGCATGTCTCCTCCTGCCAGGGGAACAGGGGGGCCTGGAGAGATGCCGGCTGGATGCGTGACGCGGCTGCGTGGGCAGTGGAGCGTGAACCCGGGCTTAGGGTGCCCCCTTGTGCACGCATACCTGGGGGAGCCCTGGAAGAGAGGCCGGGCCTTGGAAGGGCTGGCCTGCGGGCTCCGTGAGCTACTGTTTTGCTAACAACACTGTCCCTGATTGTGAAGTTATTTGCGTGAGTGACCTTGAGGTGTTTGTTTATAAGGGGAGCATCACTGTGACCCTCGTTGTGCGTCAGTGTGTGGCCATGTGGGTCTGTCTGTGTGCACGGGTGTGGACGTGACCTGTGTGTGTGCACGCGTGGGGTAGTGTTTTAACAAACCCTGGGAGAGGTTCCCCACTCTCTGCCCAATGCCTCCTCCAACAGGGCTCCCTCCTCCTACCCCTCCGGGTTAGCCTCATAGGCAGCACGAGGCTTCCCTCCCTTTCCTCACACTTCCTGACCCACAGGCCACTCTCCCTTTAGCTCTCTGAACCGCCCTGAGGCTTTCATTGCTCCAGGATCACCTTACTGTCCGCTGGGGAGACCCTGGGATTTCATGTTTTGTCCTGCTATGTTCCTGTCCAGCCCCTTACCCCCACTTGGCCTGCACGCCTCTGCAGAGCCGCTACCCCCCTGTTGGGGCATCACTGAGGCCCAAGCCTGCGCCTACAGGAGAGTCAGAGGCCAACGGAGCCGGAGGCAGACAGAAAGAGACCCAGAGACGAGAGAGACAAAAACCGGCACCGAGGTGAAAGAGACACACAGAGACTCCATGGCAGAGGTGAGATTAAGGCACAGGTGATGGACAAGGGAGACAGGCAGAGAGACCCCAAACATACGTACAGGTCGGGGGCCGGGCAGTATGGGGCAGGGGTAGGACGGCTGAGCATCTGTGACCGGGGAGCTCACACTTCCGCTCACAGGCCTAGGACTGAGGGGCCGTTCCAGACACTGAAGCTGTTTGAGGAGCCTGAAGGGCTATGAGGAGGGGGCTCCCCATCCTCGGGGCCTGATGGGGCACTGCCCTGGGGCCTCATGCTGAGGAGGATACGTGAGTAACTGCAGCCCCAGCCTCTGGACCTGGGGTCTGTGCCTGGGGTCTCGAGAGGTGCCAGCCCACCCCGCAAGGCTGAGAGCCGCAGGCCCCGGGGCAGACATGGGGCAGGGGGCAAGCAAGCTCCCGGAGTCACCGAGGGGCACAGCTGCCGCTCTGGTGCCTGCCCCCGCGCACACACTCACTCACACGTGCCACGTGCTAGGCTGGAGGCTTGCCAGTGAGGCCCCCCTGGCTCCGGTCCATGCTCCCGCAACCGGGGCCCCAGCCGCATTCTTTATGCTCGGGACTCTTGACTCCCTAACCTCCAGCTCCCCAAGTGCCTTGTCCCTCCCAGGCCAGCCAGTGAGCCTGATCCCTACTCCCCTCTCCCTCGGCCCCCCTGGGACTCCTGGCCTCACAGTTCCTTCTGACTCCCAAGAACCCTGGAGGCCCCAGCTCTCTAACTTCCAGGCACATGTCTTCCCGTCCCTGACCCTTGGCTCTGGTTGGGGTGGGGGTGGGGGATCCTGACGGGTGGGGGGTTGGGTAGGAGGGAAGGTGTGAGTCTGTATGTCTGTGTGGAATGGGGGCTGTTTAGATAAACAGATGGCAACAAATGGCATAAAATTATATACCCATAATGTCAGTTCATAACATTTTGTTCGACATACTTGATTTAATCGCTTAGCTGACGATTTGGCTTTTGGGCCCATATGGTGGGGAATGAAGCTGCGTGGCACCCGCTCCAATCTGGCTCTTTTATCACCGAGGCTGGGGGGGCGGGGATGGGGGGGTCGGAGGGGGGGAGGAGAAGGGATGCAGATGGAAAGAGAATGAGCTGACAGGAGGGGAGCCAGGGAGGGGGTGACTGTAGGGACTGAAGGGGACTGGACCCTGGCAGGGTGCAGGAGGACGTCTGGAGACGGTGTGGGTGAGGCCTGAGTCAACTGGGACGGACAAGACTGTCCCCAAGAGACCTGGCCCCCGTGACAGCCCCGAGGCTGACCTCATTGGACTCTCCAGGGTGGTGGCCATCGATTTGTCTCTCGGTAGCCCGAGATTGTCTCTTTCTCTCTTCAAAACCAAGACTCGCACACTCGGCTCTGAATCTCTGGGCTTATCCCCAACGCTTTGGCCGAACTGAATTTGAGTGTGTGCACGTATGTGCGCACCCGTGTATGCCTGCCTGCTTACGTGGGAGGCGAATGGGAGACTGTGAGGTCCCTCGCGTGATGGCTCACGTCCGTGTGGATGGCCTGACCTGCACACCGAGCAACTGGGAGAGGGGTCAAGGAGTGTTGGTGGCCCTTCGTGACTGAGCAAGTCTGACTGAGTGAGGTGTCTGGCTGGGCCTTGGGACTTGTGGAAGTGTGAGTGACTGAGTGTGAGTTGTGGGAAGATGAGAGTGTGGGGGTGTGATGAGGTATGACCAGGGGGAGACCACGGTGCATGTGGGGCTGGTCTATGAGGAGGTGTGTGGGGTGTGGCTGGGGGTGGGAATGGTTCAGATGGGCTATAGTACACAGTAGGCGCTCAGGCAGTGCCGCTGAGCGTGTCGATCCAGCCACCGCGCGGTGCGATGCCGGGCTAGGGAATGGTGTGTGTGCAGGCACATGTGTGCACGCCCCCTGGGCAGTTCCGGGGGGCGACCCACACACCCCGGCCTGCTGGCCTATGGCCGACCACCCCTTCAGCGGGCCTGCCTTGCACGCTCCGCAAACCGAAGTCAGGCTCCGTGCAGAATGCCCCTCTCAACCCCCGCCCCCCTCCTTAGTTACCAGAACTCCACTGGGTGCTCAAAAAAGACAGCCGGGTGCTTCTCGAGAGATACCCCCTTCTGACTGCCGGTCCGGCCCTCAAATGCCCAGTCCACCCCTCCTCCTGGTCCCGGAGCTGTGCCAGCCCCCCAAGAGCTGATAATCTGGGCCCAAATCAGCACTCATCACTCACGTCACAGCCTCATCTGCCCCCTGCTGGGTGCCGCCCGCCGGCTCTGGAATCCAGTGGGGAGGCGGGGCCCAGGAGCACCTGCCAGGGATATTGGGAACCTGCTCGTCTTGCCCGCCTCCCTGGGTCCCTGTCCCCCAACCTCAGTGAGAGTTTGTGCTCTGGGCTTCCTGGGTTGTGTCTGGGGTCTTGCTGCCCATCTGCCCTTCCTGTGTCTTTGCTGCTCTCTCTGTCTGGTCTGGTCTTCATGAGTATCACCTTCCCTCTGCCACTCTCCCAGTCTCTGCCTTTCTTCCACATTCCTGTTCCTCTCTGCCTACTGTTTTTCTCATTTTGTGCCTCTGGCTACTCCTCTGAGAGTCTGTGATGGTGGAGATCAGGGCTGGGCTGAGGCTGGGACCTAGGCCCGTAGGGTTGTCTTCTCCATTTGGAAGTTCTATTGCAACCCTTCCCCCTCATGGCAAGGAGACAAGCCTCCTGGCTGGTGGCAGCGGTGGGTGTTTGGGTCTGTAATGGGGCCCGAAGGCAGGGGTGGGCATGCTAGCTACTCTTCATATCTCCCAGATCAAGTGTCCCCAATACCCTTACTCTCCATGGAATGCTTGGATCAAACCCTCAGCTCCTCAGGCCATTCACTCATTCATTCATTCAATAATCATGTCAATCATTTGATCTGCCAAGCACTGTGCTGACCAATATGAGCAAGAACCTGCTCTCAAGGGCCTCCTTTCCTTTAGGGAGACAGGTGTGCAAACAGATAAGGATGCTGATGTTTCAGATGGTGGGAGAGAGAGGCCCAGTGAGGCCCAAAGAAGGCTGAATTCTATGGGTAGGAGTGTGGAAGACTGGGGAGAAACTACATAGGAGGGGGGAGGGTGTCTCAGCTGCATAAAAAACATTTTCGTTTTCTACTTACAAAAATAATATTTGCTCAGTCTCGAATGCCAAGAAGGCACAGAAAAACTCAAAGGAAAACAGAAACCAAATAGAGTCTGTAAAGAAAATTGTAGGGAGTGTCAAGAAATGAGTGGAAATTTTGCCAAGTGAATGATGTGATCGTGAGGAAGCTGTGGGGGAGGGTGCTGGAGAAGGGCATCCCCAGCAGGCGTGGGGGCATGATTCAAGGCACCCTGATGCAAATTTGGGGATGTTTGATAGCTATGGCTGAAGCCTGGGGGTTCTGGAGGCTGGCTGAGTGTTGTGGCCCTTGTTCTATAGGCAGTTAGGAGCCACCCTGGAGAGTAATGGGCAGGTGAATGGTGTGATCCTGTTTTCCATTTTATTTATTTATTTTTAATTTTTTTTAATGTTTATTTATTTTTGAGACAGAGAGAGACAGAGCATGAATGGGGGAGGGTCAGAGAGAGAGAGGGAGACACAGAATCGGAAGCAGGCTCCAGGCTCCGAGCTATCAGCCCAGAGCCCAACACGGGGCTCGAACTCACGAACGTGAGATCATGACCTGAGCTGAAGTCGGACGCTCAATCGACTGAGCCACCCAGACGCCCCACTGTGTTCCATTTTAGAACAATTATTCTGGAGGATGGATTAGAAGTGGTCGAGACAGGAAGCAGGGAGACCAGTCAGGAAATCAGTGCAGTAGTCTGAGAGAGGTGATGAGAGGTGATGACTGGGGTGTCACAGTGGGAGAGGAAAGAGGGAAACCATTAGGAAGGCAGAATGAATAGGACTGGGGACTGGCTTGATGTGGGAGTAGGGCTGGAAGAGAGGGAGGAGCCAAGAATGAAGCCCAGGCCTTTGGCTTGGTCACTAGTGTGTCTGGTGGTGTCATTCACTAAGATGGGGAGCTCAGAAGAGGAGCAGGATTGGGGTGGGGGTGGCAGAAGGGCTAAGTTTGGGTTTGGATATTGGGAGCGTGAGATGGAATTATCCAGGTGGAAATGTTCAGTTGACAGTGGAATACAAGAGCCTAGAGCTTGGGGTTACAAATTTGGAAGTCATTGTTCATTTCTCTGTATTAGTCGACAAATATGTATTGAGCATCTGTGGTAGATCAGGCTGGGGATGTGATGGTAAATGAGACAGGCTATGCCCTTCCCTTATGGGGCTCAATGGAGAGGTGGTATCTGAAGCCATGAGAGTGCATGATCTTGCCAGTGGGTGAAGAAAGGAAGGTGTTAGAGTGCCAGCATTGCAAGGCTGGAAGAGGGGCAACCAAAGAGCTAGGGTCTCTTGTCTCTCAAATCATGGAAGGCACTCCGCTATCCTTGCCCCATTACCTTCTTAGAAAATCTTTGGGTGTCTCCTGTGGTCCCCATTCTCTAGGCCTACTCCCTGCCAAGGTGCCCTTAGACACTCATATACATATGTGAGGCAGCCAGGCTCCCTGTGTCTGCCCTGCTTCCACATGTGGGGTAGTGGAAGACAAGTCCAACAGACTCTGATTTGATCAGCCATGTAGTCCTTCAACTCCTGACATTATTTTAGAGAAACCAAGACCCCTTGCTACGGTCTTCGAAGCCCTTCATGAACTCATCCCTGCCCAGTTACTCAGCCTCACCTCTGCCAAGCCTCCTAGATGCCCCAGTGACTATCTTTCCAATCCCAATCCCTGGCTAGCCCTTGCTCTTCTCTACCTCCAAGCCTTGCACATGCTCTTTTTCTTGATATCACCTCCCTCTCCCATCCAGCCAGCCCAGCTAACTCTTAATGACCTAGCTCAAATGTCTCTCATCTGGGAGCCTTCTCTGTCTGCCAGAGCCCCTTAGGGGCCCCTGTCATAGACTCCTCTTTAGGAAGGTCTTATTAGCTCATATGGGGATTGTCTTTTTGCTTGTTTGTCTCTATTTCTAGGTCAGGAGATACTTTAGGGTAGGGCTTGGGTTTTTTTTTTGTTTTTTGTTTGTTTTTTGTTTTTTTTTTTTTGTCCATCACTATAGCCCCAGTGCCTAGTGTAGTTCTGGACACATATTAGGTGCTCAAAATTTTAGGCTGTACATTGGAGGTAGCCTGGTGGTGAGATAGGGCTGGGGTTGGAGATGGGGCTGGGTGTTGGGTATGCTGGTATTAGAGACAGGCTAGTAGTATTAGAGACTAGGGAAGGGTGATGTAAGGGTGAGGCTGGGTGTTGAGGTAGAGTTCAGTGTTGGGGTAGAGCTGGTGAAGAGGTAAGTTTGGCTGTATGGCTAGAGCTGGGTTTGGGGGAGGGCTGAGTATTGGAAGTGGGGCTGAGTGTTAGGGTAGGGCTGGTATTAGAAACAGAGCTGGCGTTGGGGAGGTAAGGCTAAGTGTGGAGGTAAGACTGGGTGTTAGAGGTGGAATGGGTGGGTGCTGGGGATGGGGTGGTTGTTGAGGTGGATCTAGGTGCCGAAGTAGCACTGATTTTGGAGGTGGAGCTAGGTGTTGGAGGTTGGGACGGTGTTGGCATCGTAATGGGTGTTTGGGGTAGGGATGCGTGTTAGAAACGTAATGTTAAGAGGTAGGCAGGAGAAAGGGGGCTGGGTGTCGAGGGTGGGCAGGTGAGTGGGGAAGGGATGAAGGGTGCTGGATTTGGGAGCATAATGGAGAGCCCCCAAGACCTCTCCAGGGTTCTGACTCTTAATGCTGCTGATCCAGCTTTTCCTCAGTTACTAGCTTCTCCCCAGAAGGAGAGAAGAAGAGGAGAGGAGACCCGGGGAGAAGAGCCTAAAAGGGTGAAGAAGGATTTTCATTATGAAGTTAATTAGCTTCAGAGCCGCTGCACCTTTCAGGACGAGGAATTAGAGGGATTTAATTGCTTTATCAGCCTTCCCTTTGATTTTCAGCAATCAGGCCGATTCCATTTAATTTAACTGCCACAGACGAGGAGAAAATTGATGCGCTCACCTGCCTCCGAGCAGAAAGAGAGAGAGTGGGGAAGAGGGAGAGGGGGAGCCAGAGAGACTGGCAAACACAGAGTCTGCAGATTAATGAAAACCAACAGCATTTGCTCACAATTGGAGATGAAGTGTGCCCTCGAGGTGTTTGGAGCTGTGTGTGTGGCTGTGTATGTGTGGCTCTGTGTGAATTTGTGTATACAATCTTGTGGAGTGTTTGTGACTAGGCATGGTTGTGTGGGTGTGACTGTGAGAGACTTGGTTGACATGTGGGTGTGTGTGTGGGTGAATGTTGGTATTTGGCTATAGGTAAGTGACAGCAGAGGTGTGTGATTGACTGTCGAAGACTCCTTGTATGTGGAAACATCAGTGTGAATGAGGATGGCTGTGTCTGCCTGCGTGACCATGAATACAGTGACTATGTGTGTGTCATTGTGTAGGTAAGAATTTCTCCGTGTGTGAAACTGCATGTCTATTAGTTCATTTGTTCAGCAAGCACTGAATGAATTCCTGCTAAAAGCCACTGTGCTGTGGGGCAGAGATAACTAAGATAGGGTCCATGCCCTCAAGGATTCATAGTCTAACAAAGGAAACAGACTAGTACATGAATGCTATAATACTATGCTGTATGAATTTCTCCAGGAGCACCACTCTGGAAAGTCTCTCAGAAGAGGTGGCTTAAAAGATAGGAAGTTTCCAAGTAGAGAAGGGATTGATGGGGTCATGATACAGGAAGGACATTGCAACCAGAGAAAACGGTATGTAGAGCTTAAGAGGAAGCTGGGGCTGCTCAGGGGGCAGACCACAGAGCAGGAAAGGGCTTTGGTGATACTAAGAGATGTGGACCTTTCCTGGAGGGTATTACTGAGTGGGAAGTAACCCAGCCAGATCTGTGGATTAGAAAGTCTTCTCTGACTCTTGTGTAAAGGATGGATCAGAGAAGGTAAGACCAAAGGCAAGGAAGCTAGTTACAACCATTGCAAACTCCGGGGGAGAGAGTGTGAGGGTCTGAGGGATGAGGGAAGAGACAACAGATGAGGTAAAATGGGCAGAATTTGAGGGAGGTGGATAGAATAGAAAGTATTGAAGATTTATGAACATCTAGGTAATAGGTGATTCTATAAAAGGAGGTATTGGAGGAAGAGCAAGTTGGAGGGGAGGGTCTTGAACACGTAGAGTTGAATCTGTGATAGCAGGCAGCTGGGCATGAATCTGGAGCTCAGCAGAGAGGCCCAGCCCAGAGACAAAAAGAGACGAGTCATCAGCACATGTAGGTAGTAAATAACGCCATGGGAATGGATAAGGCTACCCAGGGAAAGCATTGAGATCAGGAAAAGAAGAGGGTCGAGAGCAAAAGCCTGGAGCTTACCCATGTAGATCATCCCAGAGGAAGAATAAGAATCTGGGAAAGAGGACAAAGAATCAGACAAAATAGAGGAAAACTGAGAGAAAATTTGGAAAGAGAGGCGTGCATTGATGAGAAGTTGAGTTCAGTCCTAGACATGTTGAGTTTGAGGTTTGCTGGGAGACGCTCACGTGGAGGTGTCCAGGAGGGCAGAATCTAGAATTCCAGTCTTTCAGCATGAGTGAGGGCTGGGGGGAGTGGGAGTGTGTCCGGGAATCCGGAGTGGCTGGTGTGCAGAATGGATAGATGGATGGAGAAGACAATGAGATTGGAGAAGTGAGTTGGAGTACGTAGGGTTTTGAACACCAACCTGCAAGTTGGTACTTTAGTCTGAGGGCAGGAGTTTTTGACCGTCTTTTTTTTTTTTAACATTTTATTTTTAAGTAATCTCTACATCCGACGTGGGGCTCAAACCCACAACCCTGAGATCAAGAGCTGCATGCTCTCCTGACTGAGCCAGCCAGACATCCCATTGACTTTTTTTTTTTTATTTTTTTTTTCCAACGTTTATTTATTTTTGGGACAGAGAGAGACAGAGCATGAACGGGGGAGGGGCAGAGAGAGAGGGAGACACAGAATCGGAAACAGGCTCCAGGCTCCGAGCCATCAGCCCAGAGTCTGACTCGGGGCTCGAACTCACAGACTGCGAGATCGTGACCTGGCTGAAGTCGGACGCTTAACCGCCTGCGCCACCCAGGCGCCCCCATTGACTATCTTTTAATAAGGAAGATGACTGGATCAGATTTTCATTTTAGAAATACCACTCTGTTTTAGTTTGGCATAGAGCTTGAGACAAAGATTCAGGTGAAGGCAGTTCATTTGGGAGGTGATCCCAGGGAGCAGAAGGTGGAGAGAGAGAGGGAGAGGAAACAGAGGGAAACAGAGAAGAAGGTTGGTTGTCCTGGTGGGCAAAGGATGCTCAATCTTTGGAGACCCTGTCAAGAATCATGTAGAATGTACCTCAGCATTGTCCCTCCAACGGACAGGAAGCTGGGCATTTATCTACTGACTGAGGTCTCCCACTGGTTTCCAGTTGCTCCCTGGCCCATTCATCCCCTTTCTCAGGCTCGCTGCACTGAAATCAGTAGGGGGCGAGGGGAAGAGGTGCTGGGGACAATAAAGGCATCTTGCTACCTTCCGACAGTTACTTGGGAGATGGATTGGGAAGGGCGAGGTTAGAGGTAGAGATACCAGTTGAAGGGGATTTGAACTGTCCAGGAAAACCAAGCCAAAGACTGTAGGAAGGAATAGAAAGATCATCTTGGAGGCACAGAATTAATAGAACTTGAAGATCAACAGGGCATTTGTGTTCATGGTGGGCCAGATAATGTCCCCTCAATGTCTGTATCCTAATCCCAAGAACCTATATATATGTTATGTTACATGGCAAGGGGGGATTAAGGTTGCACATGGAATTAAACGTTGCTAATCACGTCCAGGAGACTTGCCTGGATTATCTGGGCAGCCCAAGGTAGTCACAAGGGCCTTTATAAGTGAAAGGGGGAGGTGGGAGGGTCAGACTCAGAGAAAGAAAGTCAGACTCAGGGTCAGACTCAGAGAAGATGCTATACTATTGGTGTTGAAGATGGAGAAAGGGGCCACAAGCCAAGGAATGCAGGTGGCCTCCAGTGGCTGAAAAAGGCAAGGAAACAGATTCTCCCTTAGAGCCTCTGTAGCCCTACTGACACCTTGATTTGAACTCAGTGAGACCCATTTTAGACTTCTGACCTCCATAGTTGAAAGATAATAAATCTGTGTGGTCTTCAGCCACTAAGTTTATGGTAATTTGTTACAGAAATAAAAGAAAACCAATGAGGAGTCCAAGAAAGAGGGCTCTCAAGTGACATGCAGGATTACTAGTTTGAGCCAGATAGAGAGGCATTTACTGAGAAAGGAAAGAGAAGTAAATTTGAAAGAGAGCTTTCTGAGCTATTTTAACCACATTCTTTATACTGCTGGAGGGACTTCCACACGGAGCTACCCATATGGAATATGAAGCCAGGGTGGGAAAGATTTTTGGGAAGAGGTTCTTAATCAACATGGTGATATTTGAAGCTGTAAGAGCAGATGAGCTCACCTGGCAGAGGGCGAGGACAGAACCTTGGAGACATGCCAGCGTGTTGGGGCTGATGGAGCTATCGCTGGCCGTGGAGGTCTATTGATCTCTGATTCCTCTTCACGAGCTCTTTGAGTGGCAGTGTTGGCTCTGTGGCCTCTACTCTTGCTCCTCCACTGTCCCTCTACTTCCCTAGACCATTAGCTTCTCCAGAGGCGGACTGCAGAGTAGCTCTGGACTGTTGTGCATGCTGTACATTGCACAACTCTAAAGACATGATTTATGCACACTGCGATATGAATATGGTGCTCTCCTAGAGTTGTCAGTGTATCGCCTTGCCGACAATCCATGATGGCGTGGTTGGTCTGTTTAGAGAGAGAAGGAAAGAGACTCTCCCTCGCCTCTAACAACATATCCAGAGCCTCAGCCCTGGCCTGAATCCAGATGCAAGAGAGGTCTCAGGAGCAAGGTCCAGACACAGCAAGAAGCAGACCCTGGAAGAGATGGGACCCCAGAGGTCGGGCTGTCAGGTGTCCAGGCCTGGGCCTCCTGTCAACCCCCATTCCTTGGGAGGACAGCTCTTCCCACTTCCCCTGGCACCCCACCCCTGTTGACTGCCTTTTGATTAGAATGTGGACTCTAACTTGGAATTAACCTGATTAATGTAATGAAGGCAGGGCCGGCTCAGCACCGCCCGGTGATGAGGGGAGATGGATTGGGAGCGAAGGCGCTCGGATGAAGGCGCGGCCGTAATTGCTGCGTTTACTGCTACCTGCCTCGCTGACCCTGCTGTTTAGCCCATTAATGATGATGCACAAGCCTCACTTTCCAGAGATAATGACAGAGACTCTCGGGGGAGGTTACAGGAGGAGGGAAAGGGAACTGGGGGTCTGGGGTCTGAGGGAGACTTGAGTCTGTGAATGGGGCCATGGCGAGGGTGAGTAGATGAGGGCCAGGGGCGCAGAAGCAGACGGGGAGACGGAGGGTGCAAGGGCACAAGACAGGGGCTTTCTCTAGGCTCCTGCCCCACTAGGATAGTTTAGGATAACTGCCTTGAGCAGGGACTGCTGCAGGTGGCGGGGGTTTCTGGCTGGGTGGGAGGCCAGCACCACTGCCTCCCTAATTCAGGAAGGCTTCCTGGAGGAGGGGCCTCGGAAAGAGGAAAGAAAACCTAGGGAGTTGGACCAGGGCTGAACAGTGTCCTCCCCATGGCCTCCAGCACTAGCAGGGGGCGTGGAGGAAAGCACGTGGGAGGTGACAGCAGAAGCTTGGGGGCGTGGTGTGGGCACACCTCGTATACTCGGCACACAGAACCTGTGCATAAGTCAGCGGGAAGACGTCACTATGCTGAATTCCTCTTTGATGCCTCAAAGAAGATGAAATGGATGTTACGAATCTCATCCACTGCCCCTTTCGGTCCTTTATCCTCCCCTGTGAACAGCATTCATTCATTCATTCGTTCGTTCATTCAAAATAGTCAAGAGTTGTCCTGGCTCCGCCGCAAACTTACTGAGCTCGCTGGGCTCACCCCTTCCTCTTCTGAACCTTGGTTGGCTACTCTGTAAAGGAGGGGACGGAGCAGGTGGTCGGCCCTGATACGTGATCTCACAGAGAGGCTGCATGTCTTTGGTGCTGGCAGCCTGCCCCCCAAGGCCGTAGGGGCGGGGGGCCCTCTCAGGGCAGCCCTAGAGGACAGCAGGGGCGCCTGGCTTTCCAGCCTCTGCTGGGCTCCTTCAGGGCTGCCCACACCCACGCCCTAGCTTTTTAGTAGTAGGTCAGCTTTGTGGACCCACAGTAAGCTCGCAAGAAAAAAAAAAAATCTCCCTGCTTTTTCTCACCACTCGCCACTGACTACTAACCTGGACTTGCCCCCAAGTGCATAGGAGCAGTTGATTTGTAACACAAATTCAGAACTTCACATTATGTTAATTTTGACCCGTTATTCTCAGTTGTCTGTGGGGTCGCTACTTTTGTCCTCTTATCATTTAAGTTTTATATCTCCCGATAATCTGATGAGCCTGGAGGTCATGAACCAAAACGGGGAATAGGAAGGGCCGAGGATGAAGTCACAGGACCAAGCTCTAAAAATTTCCTTTTGGGGCGCCTGGGTGGCGCAGTCGGTTAAGCGTCCGACTTCAGCCAGGTCACGATCTCGCGGTCCGGGAGTTCGAGCCCCGCGTCAGGCTCTGGGCTGATGGCTCAGAGCCTGGAGCCTGTTTCCGATTCTGTGTCTCCCTCTCTCTCTGCCCCTCCCCCGTTCATGCTCTGTCTCTCTCTGTCCCAAAAATAAATAAACGTTGAAAAAAAAATTAAAAAAAAAATTTCCTTTTGGGCTTACACCCATCTACTCTTTCCTTTCCTTTATCCGTTTGACTGTGCGTTCTGGGTGAACCCACACTGGTTATTACTCTGCCCGGATGTTCTCTGTTTAGTGCCTACACATTGTTAGCAGTGGCCTTTCCAGCCCAAATAGAAACTGCACAAGGGCAAGAACGACTTTTGTCCTGTTTATCGCTGAATCTCCAGGGCCTGTCCTTCCGGCTGAGACATAGCAGGTGCCGAGTGTAGAGTCAATGAGAGAAAAAATGACTTCTCCAACAGAAATGTGGATGATAGCTGTATTGGGGTAGGACTATTGTGGCGCTATGCACGACATTTTAGGAACATCAGAGTGTGTTACTGCCCCCGGGGAACCCCCCCCCCCTTCCGGCCCCTGCTGGATATGAAGGGGTGGAGAGGAGAGGGAGATTTTGTGGCATATTTTAAGCAAAAACTCTGGGGTGCTTCTAGGGAGAAAGTGAGTGTGTGTGTGTGCGTGTGAGGGAGAGAGAGAGAGGGAGAGGGAGAGGGAGAGTGCATGTGAGTGAGCGCTTTGGGGTCATGCAGACTTGACTTTGAATTTTGCTTGAGCTGTTTATAGCTGTAAGATCGAGGAAAATTGTTTATCATTTCAGAATCTCGGGTTTTTTCATTTGTAAAACGGGCCTAATAATGTCCACTCCCTTCGGCTGTTGTGAGAGGATTAATGCAGCGACAGAGACAAAGCCTCTGGCCAAGGTTTGGGGCTGTGCCTATAAATGGTGGCTCCTGGGGCGCCTGGGTGGCTCAGTAGGTTAAGCGTCCAACTTCGGCTCAGGTCATGATCTCGCAGTCCGTGAGTTCGAGCCCTGCCTCGGGCTCTGTGCTGACAGCTCAGAGCCTGGAGCCTGCTTCAGATTCTGTGTCTCCCTCTCTCTCTATCCCTTCCCTGCTCATGCTCTGACTCTGTCTTTTAATAATAAATGAATGTTAAAAAAAAATTAAAAAAAAAATAAGAAAAATGGCGGTTGCTGCCTCCCTTGTTCTCTCCTCTCCCTTTTCCTTCGAGTGGAGACTGAAACTTAGGGAGAAAGAGAGGAGTGTGAAGAATGTTACTTGAAGTCCAAAATATCTCTGTTCAATTACTAGGGTCTGCAAGTTAACCTTGACATTTAAAAAAATTTTTTTAATGTTTATTTATTTTTGAGAGAGACAGAGACAGAATGCAGGTGGGTTAGGGGCAGAGAGAGAGGGAGACACAGAACCCGAAGCAGGCTGCAGGCTCTGAACTGTCAGCACAGAGCCTGACGTGGAGCTCGAACTCACGACCCGTGAGATCATGACCTGGGCCGAAGTCAGACACTTAACCGACTGAGCCACCCAGGCGCCCCAACCTTGACATTTTTATAAAAAAGACATTCTTCCTCATTATATGGGCTATGAATGTTAATTGAAGAAAAACTGGAAAATTCAGGTATGCAAAATAAAACATCACATGGACTGCTACCACCCATAATTAATTTTGTGTGCCTGTGTGTGCATGCGCTTATGGGAAACGTGTTGCACTATTTAGTTGTAAACACATTGAATTGGGGTTTCCAGGGGAACTTCCAGTTGGAGGTGCCTGTTAGGCAGATGGGAGTATGAGCCTAAAGTATGAGAGAGTTATCTAAGCTGAAGACAACAGGTTAGGAGTTGTCAATGGGTATATGTGGCCATTACCGCTCTAGGAAGGACGGCGATGCCTGACGAAGGGGGTGAGGGCAGAGGACTGAGGGCAGAACTCTGAAAACACCAGCATTTGAGGGTCAAGAGCGTTAGAGAGCCCGTGATGAAGGTGAGAGTCACCATCAGAAAGGCTGGAAGAAAATCAGGGGAGACTGTTGTCAGGAAACCAAGGGAGGAAAGAGCTTCAAGAAGGTGGGGCTAATCTGAGAGCCACGGAATTTGCAATGAGAGGACATAAAAATCATGGCTGGAAGAGTTTCTCTGGGGTAGTGGCGACAGAAGCCAGGTGACAGTGGGAACAGGGCTGAGGGTGGGGGAGAAAAGTAGCAATACAGGTGCTCTTCTGGAAAGCGGGGTGATGACAGAAAGGGGGCCTGTGGGGTCCTGGCCCGGGGGGAGGCAGGGACAAGGGAAGGAAAGTGTGTAGGCTTGGAGGGGTGGAGTTGGGGGGAGACAGTGGAGAGAGCAAGCAGAATCCTTGGAGCAAAGTCATTACAACTTATGGTTATACTTATATACATTACAACTTCTTGTTTATAAAACAGCTCTGTATCTTCTACAAAGTCTGTTGAGCATATTGTCTATGCTGTAGTTCCGTGTCCCTCTCACACGGAACCATGTGAGAGGCCATATGGCATATGGTGAGGAGCACACGCTCTGGGGTTTGCAGACCTGTTTTTGAGCCAAGGCTCAGCCACTTCCTGGGCAAGGGCTTGGGCAACCTCTCTGGTCCTTGGTTCCTTCACGTGCAAATTGGGAAAACAATATCTAATTCCCGCGACTGCTATGTAAATCAGACGAGGCCGTGGATGTTTAGCCTTTCACGTAGCGTCAGGCCCGCGAGAATGGGAAGGAGGAGTTATTGTTATTATTTATGCATCATGAGGAGTTCGGTTGCAGGAAACAGGCCCCCTTCCCAAAATTAAGCAAAAAGAGATTTAATACTGGGAAGCTCTAGGCTGCTTCTTAGGAATGACCCCTCCCCCCCCCCCCCCCAGGACCATGACGCAGAAGTGGCCACCAGACAAGGGAAATGGGAAGGAAAAGAGCTTGTGTTTACCTGACTGAGGCTGTCATTGGCTCTGGGTGCTGGAAACGTAAACTGGTGTCTCTATCAGAGGAGAAGGTAAAAGCTCTAAAGGGCCGTCTGGCTGCACTCCATCTTCCCGAGACAAGGCAGGAAGGAAAAATCTGGCAATGAAAACATGCTAAAAGGGAGGCAGGGAGGCAAAGCCAGGGTGAGGTGGCTGACAGGGAGGAAATAGCTTGCCCTACCGGAACTGCACAGGTGCTAGGAGAGGAAGGGCCAGGTGGTCTCACGCAGGGAAGTTAAGGAACCAAGTGGAAAGAATCTTGGAAACTTCTCTGATGTAGATGGTGAAGGGCATCCTGCGAGGTCCCTGAGAGCGATCCCAGAGGACCTTCTGTGGTTTGCATCCGAAGTCTGGCAGAACCAGCCCCCCCCCCCCCACCTGTTGGAACTCCCCAAGGCCGTCTGCAAAAATTCGCAGTCCTGGGTAGAGACACTGAAGAAATCTGGGTATGCTGGAGTGTGTGGGGAATGACTTTTCATTTCTTCTGGTATTTGGAGATCATGGCTTCTGTAGGGAAGGATGAAAGAGAGATGTGAGGGTGAGCTTACAAATGGTGTTAAAGATTAAAAGCTAGGACTTGCTTTTGGAGGACTGCGCAAGGGTGGTCAAGGAAGTTTCAGGAAAAAAGCCGCTGCCCCGATGAAAAAAGCTATAAACCGTAAGCTGACGATTGGGTGTCAGGAAAAGCCAAGTCCAGATAAATCTGGCAAAATGGATGCTACGGGGACCCATGAAAGGAGGAAAGCTTTGGGGTCAAGCAGACCTGGCTTTGAATTTTGCTTTAGTTAGCTATGCGCTGCATGGTTGAACGCCGTTATTTATCATTTCAGAGTCTCAGTTTTTTCATCAGTAAAATGAGGCCTAATAATATCTACCCCTTCTCCGTTGTTGTGGGATTAAATGCAAGGATGGAGACAAAGCCACTGGCCAAAGCTTGGTACTGTGCCTACGAATGATGGCCCACCTCCCACCTCCTCCCCTCTCTCCACCTTAGAGTGGAGACTGAAACTCTCAGGGAGAAAGAGAGAAGAGTGTGAGAAATACCATCTGGGAGGGGCGCCTGGGTGGCTCAATCAGTTAAGCGTCTGACTTTAGCTCAGGTCGTGATCTCATGGCTCGTGGGTTCAAGCCCTGCGTCAGGCTCTGTGCTGACAGCTCAGAGCCTGGAGCCTGCCTCGGATTCTGTGTCTCCTCCTCTCTCTGCCCCTCCCCTGCTCGTACTCTGTCTCCCTCTGTCTCTCAATCATAAGTACACATTTTACAAAATTTTTTAAAAAGTTCTTTTCCCTCATTACAGGAGTTATGGATGTTAATTGAAGAAAAACTGAGCAATTCAGGTGTGCAAAATAAACCATCACTTATCACCCTGTCCCCCAGATGCCACTGTTCACATTTCAGTGTAGAGCCTTCCAGACTTTATTTTTTTTTTTAATTTTTTTTTTCAACGTTTATTTATTTTTGGGACAGAGAGAGACAGAGCATGAACGGGGGAGGGGCAGAGAGAGAGGGAGACACAGAATCGGAAACAGGCTCCAGGCTCTGAGCCATCAGCCCAGAGCCTGACGCGGGGCTCGAACTCCCGGACCGCGAGATCGTGACCTGGCTGAAGTCGGACGCTTAACCGACTGCGCCACCCAGGCGCCCCCAGACTTTATTTTTATGTACCTAATGAATTTTTTTTTTAATGAAAATGGTACTGTATCACATGTGTTTTTAAATTTTTCTTTTAACTTAACAATTGTGGGCAATTTTTTATGTCAATAAATATGGCTCTAGGATCTATACCAACATTGTTAAGGCTTGCATAGGAGTCTAGTGTAAAGCTAACGTCATTGAGTGATCAATCTCTTATTGATGGACACGGATGCCTTTTGCTTTGATAAACAATAATGCAAGGAACATCTCTGAGCACGTATCTCTAAACCCAAGACAGGCATGGGAGAATACCAATGTGACTGCCTGGGGAGGTATCTAATGAGGCCAGATCGGCCAAGGGCTTGCATAGACCATGAGAGGAGGGAAGAATGATTAGGGAGAGGGACACCATCAACACACTGTGAGAAGCACCTGAAAGGTGGAGGTTCCTAAACACCGCCTGGCGTTGCAATGGGCAGATGGACCCTATGCACATCTACCCTACACAGACATCTCCCCAGTGCAGGACTCTGAAAAAATCCAGATACTGGATTGGAAAACACAGGGGGCTTTCCAATCATATTGTTGAATGAGAAAAGCAAATTACATAACAAGACACTTGTCATCTGACTTATTTTTTTCAAGCAAAATAAACAGTTTAATAAGGTAAAAACAAGATCCTCTTGGAAATTTCTCCGTATGTGGGTTAACCTTTGTGGGACTCGATGTAAATAAGAATCTCAGGGCTAAAAAGAGAGGTGTTGTTTTTTTTTTTTTTTAAATATATGGTACACTTCCTTTTTTACTATGGTAAAATATGTATAACATAAAATTCACCATTTTAACCATTTTAAAGTATCTAATTCGGGGGCATTAACTATATTCACAATGTTGTGCAGCCATTTCCACTGTCCATGTCTAGAATTTCTTCATTATCCCAAACAGAAGCTCTGTACCCATTAAACCATTACCCCCCATGCCCCATAAGCTCCTGGGAACCTCTAATCTGCTTTATGTCTCTGCAAATTTGCTTATATTTCATATAAATGAAGTCATTATAGCATTTGTCTTTTTTTTTTAACGTTTACTTATTTTTGAGACAGAGAGAGACAGAGCATGAACGGGGGAGGGTCAGAGAGAGAGGGAGACACAGAATCTGAAACAGGCTCCAGGCTCTGAGCTGTCAGCACAGAGCCGGATGCAGGGCTCGAACCCACGGACTGCGATATCATGACCTGAGCTAAAGTCGGACGCTCAGCCAACTGAGCCACCCAGGCGCCCCACAGCATTTGTCTTTCTGTGTCTGGCTTCTTTCACTGAGCATAATGCTTTCAAGATTCATCCATGTTGTAGCCTGTGTCAGAACTTTATTCCTTTTTATGAGCGATATTTCGTTGTGTGCGCATGCCACATTTTTGTTCATCTCGTCTTCTGTCTCTGGGCAGGCATTTTCTCTCCTAATGTCAGAAATCCACTCCTTCAGATCAAGTGCTCTTTTTGTAAACACTAACTGGGAGCCTGTTTTCTATTATTTTAAATGGGAAAAATGATAACAGGTTATATGCCAACTCAAATCCCTTAGCTGATTTCCTAAAATATAACCAAATCCCAGTAAGATGCCTATATGTAAATAACAAATTATTTATTATGTTAGGATGGAAAATGGTCAAACGTTGCTTCCTGTTACCAGTGAATATGGTTGTGACAAATGGCCACTTTGTTAGCAATTATAAGGGCCCTCAGTTCAGCCACACTCCGGACTCACATCCTCTTTGTTGACACTTTTCAAAACGTCTACACATGATTCTGACACCTACCTCCCAATTCCATTTGAAAAGGAACTCAGGGTTTTCCCTGTACGTCACTATGTTCAGGATGCCATATTGAGTTTTGGGGATGCAAATGCTGTATATGTGTTTCCTAGATAAATAATTGAAACACATTATTGGGAGATACATGTGTTCTATAAAGTCTGAGTGCCGAAAACCTAGAGATGTTCTGCCAGGAAGATGTTAATGGGGGAATATGTTCTACAGGACATGCCAACACAGTTAAATAAAAGCCCAAAGCATATGTTTTTTAAATGTACGTATATGTGTGTAAATGCATAGAAGACTATACACCAAGCCAGTAATAAAGAATGGACTAGAATTAGGAGGACTGGTCAATGACAGCTCTAGCTTTATTTGTAATATTTGCATTTTAATGAGTGTGTATTATATGTGTGATTAAAAATGAATGAATGAATGAATGAATGAATGAATGAGTTTTACTTATAATTAGTTAAGGAAATAAATGAATAAAATGTGCTTAATACCCAGGACAACGTTTCGGGTAGAAGGTCATGGTGTTGACCAAAGACGGAGAGAAGGGCTGCTATCTTTCCCTACTCCCTTCTTCCCGGGGTACAGAGGAGAATGACTTCAAATCAGAAATAGTAGGAAAAAAATCATGGACAAAGGGTTCAGGTCCAGATAGGTGTCAAGATCACATGTGATCAAGAATCTGCTCTCAGTGACCTTTGGGGAATCATGGCAGATGGGAGGGGTGCTATGAGTAATGGGCAAGTGTTGCCATTATATTCGTTGTAGACAACGGATTTGGAAATTAAAGACTGTCAAGACGGAGGTTAGTCCTGACAAAATTCTTGAAATGACTATTATATATGGTAATATGTAGCAAGGTATATATATTATGACATACCATAATGTATATGGTAATGTTTATATGGTCAGTGTTTAGCAAGGAAAATGTGTCTCCTTTTTGACAGAAGCCAGCATGAGTTCTCTAAGAACACATTGTCAAAGGGGAGAATATCATGCTGCTTTTGTTGGAAAGTATCCTGGATGAGGAGGTTAGGGGAATGCTGAAGATACGGTTTTTTTTTTGTTTTTTGTTTTGTTTTGTTTTGTTTTGTTTTGCTCTCAACAGGGCATGAAGCAGTTTGTCATATTATCCTTGTGGATACAATGAAGAAATGTGGGCTGCGTGATGGCCCCGCTTGGAGGATTCATAACTGGTGACTCACTACCCAAAGAAGTGCAATGGTGATAGGGATTATGTCTTGCCAGTGGAAGGCCCTGGTCAGGCAGTGTTTGTGGAAGTGGCTCAGATGACGATCTGGCTGTCCAGCTCATCACACTTCCAGATGTCACATAGAGGAACAGGGTCACTAATGGGTTGGATGACGGAATTGAGATTCAAAATGATCTTGACAGGCTGGAACAATGATCTTCCATGAGCCAGTGACACTTGGAGGAGGGCAAATATGGAATCCTGCAGGCAGGTTAAAAAGATCAGAGGTACAAATATGGGACTGGGAGCCCTCTTTGAAGAATGAGTCACTCAGAGGCGCCTGGCCCGTTCAGTTGGTGGAGCACGTGAAGCCTTTATCTCAGGGTTGTAAGTTCAAGCCCCATGTGGGGTGTAGAGATTACTTAAAATCTTTAAAAAAGAATGAGTCACTCAAAGAAGACTGAGTTTATTTGATACTTAATTCATTGTGCATCAGTTTTGTGGCACTGTCGGGAGGATGACTGCCAGGCTCCCAAGCTGCCTTGGTAGATGCAGAAGGCTTGGAATGAGAAAGGCCAATGGTTCCTAGGTTCCATATTTTGCTAGGTTCAGGGCTGAGGACCCTTCTAAAGAGTGATGACTAGGGAAGGGCAACCCCCATGGTAAAGGATTTAAACACCAAGCACTATGACCATAAAATTTATCACCTAAACCAGCATACATTTGAGAGTAAAGGAAAGTGTTATTAATAACGGTAATGCATAATAATTCTACCTTTGAGGCATCATTGGAAGAGCTAGGACTTTATATACTTGGGGGGAAAAAGAATTCAAATAACCAAATGGTTGTCATATGAAAAGGAGAATGGATTTCTTTGGTTCGTTATTTTTAAAAATTATTACTTAAAAAGGAACACCTTCTCATTGAAAAAACTTCAAACGATAGCCAACTCTCTTCTGTCAAGGAGGATGGTCCGACTTGAATTGTTATGAGGATTAAATGAGTGTAAATTGTTTCGAATAGCACATGGCATAAGAATTTGTAAGATAGGGGCACCTGGGTGGCTCAGTTGGTTGAGTGTCCAACTTTGGCTCGGGTCATGATCTCGCGGTTTGTGGGTTCGAGCCCCTCGTCCGACCCTGTGCTGACAGCTCAGAAGCTGGAGCCTGCTTCGGATTCTGTGTCTTCCTCTCTCCCTGCCCCTCCCCTGCTCATGTTCTGTCTCTCTCTCTCTCTCTCAAAATAAAGAAACATTTAAAAAATTTAAAAAAAGAATTTGTAAGATAAATAATCAAAATAAAACTATTTAAAAGAAAAAAAAGTTCTCCCTTTTCCACTAACTCCCATCCCTCACTTATCAGTCATGTGCCTCAGAGGTAGCCACGTTATTTACTTGTTGTGTTTTTTCCCCGGAGTTAAAAATTGCCTGCGTTTTTGCTGTTGTTGTTGTTTGCTACGTTTTCTAGTTAGTTAACTAATTCATATCCAAATTCCCAACAGAAATATGAAACTTTTTATTTTTGTCAAGCATGTTTTGCAATCTATTGTTACCATATTCTTACCGGTGGCATCCTTTTTGGATCTCCAATTTTTCCATACAGAGCCATCACTAACACAAATGGCCCTTCCGAGTCCATTTCCTTAAAAGGCATCCCCTCCGGATGATGGATTATGAAAAGGAGCTTCCTGGGATTACAAGTTACAAACTACTGCTTTCTTAGGGAAGGCCAGTTAGTAAGAGTATCTTCTGCCTCTAGGTTTGATGCAATCCTTCATCAGGAATGTGGTTTGGCAAGCACCGTGTGAGATGAATTTTGGCTCTCATCTATGGCCACCACGCCAGACACCTTTGGTCAGGCAAAACGTGTATAACTGTATGTGGTGTGTACCTGTTCCTGTTCCTAACTTGTACCGATTGTTCCATGGATATGTTCCCAACTGTCATTATGAAACTTTACATCTCCATCATTTTAGGGATTCCACTCACCTCTTTCCTGTGTTACATCTTTTGCTCACTGTGACCCAAGTATTATTCCTCTTTCTAATTCATTCCTTTTTGATGGAGAACATCCTCCAATAATTGAAGCAAGGATGCAAAGGAATGTGGGGGGGGGGACGTTGGAACTGGGAGAAAGATGTTAATGTGGTCTCACACCTCACTGATGTTTAAGCTGGGAATTCTAGACTCAAAAACATTTTTCCTAAGAATTTTGAAGATATTGTTCCATTATCTTAATAGTTTCCATGGTTGCTGTTGAGAAGTTTTCTGCCATTCTTATTTACACACGGTTGTATGAAACCCTTACCCCCCTTAATTCTCTCATTCTGGAGGTGTCTCTTTATCCCTTGGTGTTTTTATAAGTTTATGATTATGTGCTTTGAAGTGGGAATTTGTAAATCTGTTGTTCTGGGTGTTTGGCAAGTCTTTTCAATCTAGAAATTTATGTCCTTCACTTGTGGAAAATTTATGGAATTATTTTAAAATAATTTTATCACCTCCATTTTCTTCGTCCCCTTTTTCCGACACCTATTAGCCAGAGGTTTGTTTGTTCTGTATTTATCCTCTACTTTTCTTTTTTCTTTTTTTTTTTCCTGGCTTCATCTCTGCGGCTATTCATTCTACTTTCTGGATATTTTCTCAACTTTACCTTGAAAACCTTCTATTAATATTTTTTGCTTCTGATATATATCTATGCATATATAATATACATATATGTACATATACATATATGTTAATTCCCGGGAGGTTAAAATTATTATTGTTCTCCAAATGTACCTTAAAAATATCCCCTTCTTTTGTTTCATGGATGTGAGTTTCTTTTCCCTCTCTGAGGCTATTAATTAAAGATGGATTTTTGTCTCTCTGGTTTGATTTTAGTTTTCTTCTTTTCCCTGAATTGTCTTTGGTTGCTTCAAGTTATTTTTCCTGTGGCAATCAATTCTGGTCTTTATCTCTTATGTTAGAAGCTCCTTTAAAACCATTAGTATCCAGGGGCGCCTGGGTGGCTCAGTCAGTTGAGCGTCTGACTTCAGCTCAGGTCATGATCTCACGGTTCATGAGTTCGTGAGTTGGAGCCCCATGACGGGCTCTGTGCTGATGGCTCAGAGCCTGGAGCCTGGAGTCTGCTTTGGATTCTGTGTCTCCCTCTCTCTCTGTCCCTCCCCCACTCGCACTCTCTCTCTGTCTCAAAAATAAAATAAACATTAAAACAATTAGTATCCACTCATGTCCATCAATACACAAAAGTAAGGCAACGAAAGACTGCTTGGAAACTCCATATGCATGTTTGAGATTTGTTGATTAGTAGACTTCACTGAAAAGTAGTAAGGCGGGGACTCAAATGTTTTATGGGAGACCCCAATTACCAAAATCTAGAATCATTTTCTTTTGGGCTGCTCAGTTTTTTCAGAATCTCTAACTTGGACAGATAAGTAATTGAAGACAGATGTCAGCTTTCTAAAAATCAAGATGGGTGAGATGGCTATCCCCAAATTTAAGTAGTTTGTTTCAATATAACAATGCTTTAACATTGTTTATTACTGAAAATTTAAACATATATAAAAATAGAGAGGATAACATAACAAATCCAGCTCCAACAATGATCAATTTATAGCTGGTCATGTTCCATATAATCTCCAAGTACCCCACCCCCCAAATTATTTTATAGCAAGTCCCAGACATTATATCACTTAATCTGTAAATATTTTGGCTTATATTTCTAAAATAAAAAGGCTTCTAAAAATGATCATAATATCACTAGTACATCTAAAAGACTTCATAGCGTTCTCAATAAGATACCCAATCCAAAATTACATTAAAAGAATTATTTACCATGATCAAGTGGGATTAATTCCTAGGCTGCCTAGGGTTCAATATTTGCAAATCAATCAATGTGATATACCACAGCAATAAAAGAAAGGCTAAGAAACATTCGATCTTCTCAATAGATGCAGAAAAAACCATTTGACAAAGTACAGCATCCATTCTTGATAAAAACCCTCAGTAAAGTAGGGATAGAGGGAACATACCTCAACATCATAAAGGCCATATTTGAAAGACCCACAACCAGTATCATCCTCAATGGGGAACAACTAAGATCTTTTCCTCTATGGTCAGGAACAAGACAGGGATGTGCATTTTCACCATTGTTATTTAACATAGTGCTGGAAGTCCTAGCCTCAGCAATCAGACAACAAAAAGAAATAAAAGGCATCCAAATTGGCAAGGAAGAAGTCAAACTTTCACTGTTTGCAGACAATATGATATTCTGTGTGAAAATCGGAAAGACTCCATCAAAAAAATGGCTAGAACTGATACATGAATTCAATAAAGTCTCAGGTTTCAAAATCAATGTACAGAAACCTGTTGCATTTCTATACACCGGTAATGAAGCAGCAGAAAGAGAAATCAAGGAATTGATCCCATTTGCAATGGCACCAAAACCCATAAGATACCTAAGAATAAACCTAACCGAAAAGATAAAAGATCTGTACTCTGAAAACTATAAACCACTGATGAAAAAAATTTAAGATGACATAAAGAAATGGAAAAACATCCTATGCTTATGGATTGGAAGAACAAATGTTGTTAAAATGTCCATGCTACCCAACACAATATACACATTTAATGCAATCCCTATCAAAATACCACTAGCATTTTTCACAGAACTAGAACAAATAATCCTAAAATTGGTACAGCACCACAAAAGACCTCAAATAGCTAAAGCAATCTTGAAAAAGAAAAGCAAAGCTGGAGGCATCACAATTCTGGACTTCAAGCTATATTTCAAAGCTTTAGTCATCAAGACAGTATGGTCCTGGCGCAAAAACAGACACATAGATCAATGGAACAGAACAGAAAACCCAGAAATAGACCCACAACTATATGGCGAACTAACCTTCAACAAAGCAGGAAAGAATATCCAATGGAGAAAAGACAATCTCTTCAACAAATAGTGTTGGGAAAACTTGACAGCAACACGCAGAAAAATGACACTGGACCACTTTCTTACACCATACAAAAAAAAATTCAGAATGGATGAAAGACATAAATGTCATCGCAATCCCAGAGGAGAACACAGGCAGCAACCTCTTTGACCTCGGCCATGGCAACTTCTTACTAGACGCATCTCCTGAGGCAAGAGAAATAAAAGCAAAAATGAATTATTAGGACTTCATCAAGATAAAAGGCTTCAGTCTTTTAAGGCAACCTACGGAATGGGAGAAGGCATTTGCAGGTTACATATTTGATAAAGGGTTAATATCCAAAATCTGTAAAGAACTTTTCAAACTCGACACCCAAAAAACAAATGGTCCAGTTAAGAAATGGGCAGAAGACATGAATGGAAATTTTTCAAAAGAAGACATCCAGATGGCTAACAGACACATGAAAAGATGCTCAACATCGCTCATCATCAGGGAACTACAAATCACAACTATAATGAGATACCACCTCACACCTGTCAGAACGGCTAAAATTAACAACACAGGAAACAACAGGTGTTGGTGAGGATGGAGAGGGGAACCCTCTTACACTGCTAATGGGAATGTGACCTGGTACAACCACTCTGGATAAGAGTATGGAAGTTCCTATTTTAAAAGTTAAAAATAGAATTACCCTACAATCCAGGAATTGCACTACTAGGCGATTATCCAAAGGATACAAACTGATTCGTAGGGGCATATGCACCCCAGTGTTTATAGCAGCATTATCAACAATAGCCAAATTATGGAAAGAGCCCAAGTGTCCATTGACTGATCAATGGATAAAGAAGATGTGGTATATATATATATATATATATATATATATATATATATATATATCAGAATATTACTCAGCCATAAAAAAAGAATGAAATCTTGCCATTTGCAACAACGTGGATGGAGCTAGAGAGTGTAATGCTAAGTGAGGTAAGTCAGTCAGAGAAAGACAAATACCATATGATTTCACTCATATGTGGAATTTGAGAAGCAAAACAGATGAACATAGGGGAAAAATAAAGAGAGGCAAGCCATAAGAGACTCTTAACTATAGAGAATAAACTGAGAGTTGCTGAAGGGGTCGTGGGTGGGGAGATGGGCTAAGTGGGTGATGGGGACAAGAACCTAAATCAGAATGCATCCTTGTGGTTCCTCTGTTCATAGTATTTTCTGCAAAATACGAGTTATATCCAGTGACTTGTTCAGATTCAGGTTTGATATTTTTGGAAATACCAATTAATAGGTTTTGTTGTTGTTGTTGTATTTTCATCAAGAGGCACATAATGTTCTGTTATTTCTTTTTTGGGGAAATTAACAGCCATCAGTGATTGTTGTCTAGATTTATTATTCCATTAGGGATTACAAAATGATAATATTCTAGTCCCATCCATGCCTTCTTCATTTATTAGCTGGAAGACTTCTATAAAGAGAAACTTCCCCTCACCTACCATTTGATTCTCCTAAGGTACAGTTCATATAAGAAACACAGTAGAAGTATACTTGATTTTTTTCTCTTTATCAGTTTCCCAAATAATTAGTTGATTCCCTAGAAACCTCCAAAGAAGATCAATAAGGCTTTTCTTTTAGGTATAACTATGGACTCATGAATTTAAATATATTTTATGATTTTTAATTAATTGCAGTTATTATTCTCATTGATGCTCAGTTAGTCATTGGCCGATGAGAGCCTCTAATTGGCAACTAAGTCCTTTTAACATGACTCTAGTATTCTTTAGTAGATTTTTTGCTTTCTGATATGACAAGATTTCCAGAATCATCTTTTACATTTCCTGTTTCAGACTTGGAATCTTCCATTTTCCCAGAGTACTTGCTCCTTTTAGTGCAAAGTGGTATTCAAAGACCACAATCTGGGGATTGGGGTGCTTGGTATTGAGTTGGTCATTTTCTTTTTCTTTTTCCATGGATAGATCCAGGAAAGTAATTTTTTAAAAAAAGTTAAAATGCATTGAGTTATTACTAATACGTCCAAGTAAATCCAGGACTATGGAGCTTTGACTTATCTTTGTTGATTTTCCATCTGGTTTTGTTTGTTTGTTTCTCTCACACTGAAAAACTCCATGAATATTGATATCATTATTTATTTTCTCTATTAATGTATGTCCCACTAGGGAATGTATGTACAGTCAATGACTAGGTTTTAAATTACTTGAAATGGTTTCTGTCTATGTGGTTGTGACACCAGCTCCACGAATAGTTAGGTCCATTTGTCTCATTTTGCTTTTGTTTTTTTTTTGGGGGGGGCAGAGATTCCTTATTAATTTACTTACTTTTGTTGTATTATTATATAAAATATTTGCATGGTTCTAAAGTCAAGTCTACAAAATAAGATATAGCCAGTTATGTCTATTTTCTACCCTGTTCCTCGTCGTTTATTTCCTCCCCTCTTCAATAGATGAACATTTTAATTTTTTTTTAACGTTTATTTATTTTTGAGACAGAGAGAGACAGAGAATGAACAGGGGAGGGGCAGAGAGAGAGGGAGACACAGAATCCGAAACAGGCTCCAGGCTCTGAGCGGTCAGCACAGAGCCCGACGCGGGGCTCGAACTCACGGACCGTGAGATCATGACCTGAGCCGAAGTCGGACGCTTAACCGACCAATCCACCCAGGTGCCCCAATAGATGAACATTTTAAAAAGCCTTTTGGTGCATACTTCCATTTTGTAAAATGTGTATAAATAAGTATATGTGTTCATATTCCTCTTTATGAGATAGGTGGTTGCTTATTATACATATTTTTATCCACCTTAACACTGGTCTTTTAATAAAATTAGTGTTTAGGGATATGTTACACACTTTTGTCGTGGCTCAACCTGCCCCCTGGTTTGCTTCTTACTTAGGGACACATGCTAAAGCAGATACCCAATGGCAAGGGCACGGATGTGCTCTAAAGGGAAATGGGCCTGGGTTTGAATTCCAGCTCTACCCCTTACTTGCCTTGTGACTCTGGGCAAATATATTAACCAATCTCATTATTCTTATCTATACAATAGAAACAGTAAAACCTTCTTAACAGGGTTATTGTGGATAATGCAGGGAAAGTACTGATTACAGTGCCTAGTCCATGCTAAAGATTGGATAAAGGTGAGTTGTTTTCAATTGTGTTATTATTATTAGCTCTGGGTTTTCTTTTATATATTTGTCAACTTGATGGTTCTAAGAATCTTACAAGTACAGTACTGAACGTGATTTAGCGTCCTTTCTAGCTCCTGAGGGAGCAGACATCTCTTGGGCCAAATGAGCACTCAGAACACTGAATGCTGTTAGGGCTGTTCAGATACTACTTGGCAATCAGAGACCGCCTCCTTCCGACCCCGGCCCAGGCCCCTCCGTTCTGGCCAGCTCCACAGCACTGTGTCCTGTCCTGCAAAGCCAATGCTATTTTTGTTTGTTTGTTTTGCCTTGCCAACTTTCCTTCTTGGCTCAGTTCTTTCCTATCCCAGGCTATATCATCCCTCCAGAAGCTGCTTCCAGACCTTTGCTGCATCCTGAGGAAGGTTCTATTCAAACTTAGGACTCTCTCACTCTGTTCTCAGGGCCTTGGGGCTCATGTTAAGAGTTCTGTCCTCTTTCTTTTCACTGATCTCGAGGCTTTATTACTGTGTGACATCATCACCACTCTGCCATTGAGTCATGGCATCCTTATATCAGTACCTCATTACCAAGTTAACATGATTACACTGTCAGGTTGTCATTTTACTGCTGGGTTGTATGCCTTGTTACAGTCATTTCAACACTGATTCACTGCAATCGCTGATTACATGGTTACCTCATTACCAAAATACAGCCCATACTGTTAACCAATATATTGACTCATAATTTCCTGGTTGATATTAGTAAATTGTCATATGGTTATTTTATTTCTAGATTACATTATTACATATTATTATTATTATTACACTATCACTTGTATTTGATGACATATCTTTACTGCATTATATGTATTATTGTAGGATTACCTTAAGCGTTATACTATTGTAATTTGTCACAAAGTTACACTGGCTTATCCAAACTGATATGCAAATTTGGAGTATAGGTGGGAAAGCAAAGGTAGGAAGGTATAGCTCCCAATTCTACATCCCAAGGCCAATTCACACCCCTGAGCTACTGCTCTTTAATTCTGTCTATTGGACATCATGCCCAAGCATGCCAAACTCAGGCGTGTAGACAAAGTCACGTTCATTGTTTCTAGTACCAAGTCAGCCTCTTGTCTTAACACTGCTGTGGCCTCATCAGCCATCCAGGCTCTTGGAACACAAACCTTGGAGCCAATCATCTTTTGTTCTCTCTCTCTCCCTCACCTTCAGATACAATTGGCAGCCAAGTCCCGATATGCTATCTCAGTGAGGCTGCCACCAGGCCTTCTTGAACTTCTTGGAGAGAAGATCCCTCCGCTCACCTCATCCCCCTCTGCTTGTCATGGGAGACTTCTCTATCACAAACCTTCTTTCCATAGGTCAACTTCTCTCTCTCTCTCTCTCTCTCTCTCTCTCTCTCTCTCTGTCTCTCATAACTCTACCAGCTTCCTAATGATCTCTTTGCCTCAACTTTTCCCTTTAATCACCCTGTTTGGCAGCCTGAGTTAACTCTGCAAATAAAACTCTGCATCTGGCCATCGTCAGAAGCAGTCAATGACAGGAGAAAGGCCAAACTCAGCCTGGCATTCATTGCCCTTCACAAACTGGTCTCCCTCATCCCTCTCATCTAATCAGTATCCAAGTCCTGTCAGTTCAACCTTTGGGAAGTATAGCAAAATCATATTTGGAAAGTTCTCTTTCCAACTTTTTTACCCCTTCCTTCTCTGACCAGCCCCATGTTTCAGCCAACCCATGTCTCTGCACAGAGCATGCTTCTTCCAGACTCTGGGCTTTGCTCTTCTAGGAAGTCCTTCCAGCCATTCTCTTGACCAATCTAACCTCCAGCTCTCGGCAGCCTCATCTGAACCCACCTAGCATAGCTGGTTTGGGTCAGTCTCAGGGGCTCACAAGTATCTTGAGGGTTTCCCATCTCCCCAGTCACGCCAGCATGTCTTGGGCTTCCAGGAAAGATCTGACTCTGAGGAGCTTGGCCCCAGAGTCAGGCTAGAGATAGAGCCAAGGCAAGGTTAGGCCTTTATTCATTAATTTATTTATTCAACAAATGTTTTCTGATATCCATTAAGTGCCAGGTTAGAAGGATAAGGACATGGACTCCATTCTCATGAAATTAACATTTTGGTGGAAAGACAGACAATGCATAAATAAGGTGACATGTTGATGAATGGAAGTTTGGGAGCTATACAAGCACATCAAGGGGTCAGGGAAGGCTTTCTGGAAGGAGTAAAATTTAATCTGAGATCTCAAAGATGAATAGGAGTTAGTAAAGTTAGTTGGGGGGGGGGGGGCGTCACAAGGTAGAAGGAGGTTTGTAGGCTGGGAGAAAAACCAGAAAGGGAGGTCAGTGGGACTCAGAAAGGGAGGACGGTAGAGAAAGCAAGGGAAGCATACTGGAGGTGAGGCTGGGACTTTGTGCCTTGAGAGTCAAGTCAAGAGTTTGAACTTGACACCCTGCGGGTCCATGGTGGTCCACCAAAGAGTGTCAAACTGGAAGGTAGTGTGTATGTGTATGTGTGTTTGTGTGGAGGGGCACAACAGGATACTACTTGTATTTTTAAAGATAATTGTTAGTTGTTAGCAAGAGCCTAAATCAGGAGTTCAAGTGGAGCTGCTGATGGCTCAGCCTTGGGTGGTGGTCAGGAGCTAGAAGCAACTGGCCCAGATTTCATATGTTTATGGGAAGCTGAACCAACTGGACTTGGATTCTGGTTGGATGAGAGGTATAAGGGAGAGGAAAGAGTCAAGGACAACCAGTAGGATTCTGACTTGAGCAGTTGTGTGAAACATGGTGCCATTCCCTCACACCAGGATCAATGGGTGGGACAATCATATCTTGGGCTACCCACAAAGAGTTACCCAAGAGGGCTGAGGGTAATGATGGAGGAGTACAGGGAGTTATGGGGCCTAACCCAGTCAAGAGGTCAAAGAGGCTTCCTGGTTGGCCTAAGCTGATGACAAGACCTGACTAAATGCACCTGAAGGTCTACAATATGAGGTTGGACATAGAATTGGGATGTGGAAGGATGTGGAAGCGAGGAAGCAAGAGGCCTGAAGACTTGGAAGTGGACTCAGGGTGGCCCAAGTCCTGGGTGACTCCAGCCTTGGTTGGTGACAGATGGCTGGGCTGGGCTGGGCTGCCCTCTCCTCCTCCGATAATTAATCCCGCGCGGGGGCCGCGGGCGATGACAGGGCTGTCTAGCGTGCACTTAAGCATTAAATGACCAATTTCTGTCAGACTAACTTCCCCAGCCTCCCTGTCCCCTCCTCTGCCGCCCACCCCCCGCCTGCACCCCCTCCCTCCGCTCCCTGCACTCTGAGTTTTTCAGCAACTGATGGCTCCTGGTTCATTTCTGTGGAATTAATTGGTCCCTGAATGAATTCTGTTGACAGGGCAATTTATCATGTGTTTGGGCTGACAGTGCGGGTGTCGGGGGGTAAGGGGGTGGGGAGACGAATGGGAGATGAAGGGGAGGAGGGGGTCTGGATTGGGGTGAATATTGACCATAGATGGGGGCCTGAGAGGTGCCATCCCAAGGGCTTGGGGTGCCATAGGGCACCCCCACTCATGGCTTCATCCTTTGCTATACATTCTTGGTCCCATAAGTTTGAGAGAAAACTCCAATTGGAAAGCACCCCCAAACTTTCCCTGGCTTCTCCCCAACTCTTCAATCATCTCAAATGGGGGTGTCTTCATTGGGAGAATTTAGTACTACCCTAAATTAACCCTCTGAAGGCGAGAATGAGGCCTGGGGCTCTGGGAGAGAATAAGGGTGTGTGTGTGTGTGTGTGTGTGTGTGTGTGTGTGTGTGTGTGTACATGCACGCGCACGCTCATGCACTCAAGGAGCAAACGACTGATTAGTCTGGGGGGTAAGGGGGCTGGTCCCCAGGGAGTTGGGCGCTCAGCCGGCCTGACTAACAGGGGCCTAAGGGACTGGCTAATTAGGGTATTGGGATGCTTTGGGCAGGTGGGGGTGTGGGGGGAGGCAGAGAATGTAGTTGGCCCCAAATGGCTGCTTCCTTTGTCTTCCTCCCTTAGTCCCCTACCTTGCACCCTCAATGGGCTCCACCACTCTCCTGTCTCAATGCTTGCAGCCCCTATCCCTAGAGACCTCTGGGCAGACACTGGGAAGAGAGATAGGAAAAGGCAGTACTAACTCCCAGATGGGAGAGATGGCAACGAATAAATAAATCCATGCCTCCTCCTTCTACAGTTCAAAAAACCCTCCTCCATCACCTTCACCATCTGAATATACCTACTCGACCTCCACAGAGGTTTCTTGAATTCTCCTGCTCACAGAGATTGCCTGAGCACCTAGAGTTTATAACTGTAGAAGCCTAGAATGTCAAAGTGGGAAGGAGTCCTAGAGGCCATCTGGGTTTTACACATGAGGAAACTGAGGCACAGAGAGAGGAAGGGCCTTTATTGGCCCTTTTAGACCCAACTTTTGCATCCCTTCTGCTCTTGGCTTAGAGATGCCTCCATGCACACATGCTTGTTGTTCTGCCTCTAGGTTGCATATGGGGGCTGGGAATTCCTTGTGGGGGAGCGCTGGGAGGATGGGTCTTCTACAGACTTCTCCTATAAGGCAGTTGAGGTCATGCCCGGGCACTTGGGGATGGACAGTCACAAAGATCAGATCATGAAAATGGGCCTGAGTGGCTGCTGGGGTTCTTTCAGGTAGGGAGGCCACATGGAGGAGGGGGATGTGGATCAGATCAGAAAGGGAGGAGCAGTGCAATCTTGGGAGGGGGTATCTAGTTGCTTTGTACTGACAGATGGAACCAGCCTGGCCAAGGGGAGCCAGAGATCTACCACCCGTGTGTGTTCTCTCTGCTGCTGGCTGGCAACACGCTCCTGCTGTCAGACATCCTTCTGAATCCCCAGGAGATTCTTCTACAACTCTACCCTCCTCAAGGCTGGCCCCAGCCCTGCTCCCCACACTCTGAGCAGACAGAAGTTGTGCCTCCTAAATTCCCTCTGAGTAACCCCGGCAGTTCCCTTCCCCTTATGACCTTCCTCTCCCAGTAGAATTCTCTGGGTCCTCCCCACCCCTCACCCCTATGCCTCTGCCCCATTCTTTCAGACCTCCTTCCATAAGCGTCTCACATCCATCTTCAAACAGCCTCTCTTCACCCCCTACCCCTGCCTTCCACCCTCTGCCTCAACCAGCAGGCTTATCCACAGCCCTTAGCCTGAAAGAACATACCCTTGAACTCACCAATCACAATGTCTCAAGCCTTTTCCTCTCCAAACCTTTCAAAAGAATTGTTTACACTCTGTCTCCAGCTTCCTCAGGTCTTGGCCACATCCCCTCCCCCATCCTCACCCCAGTCCTCCCTCCACCTTCAAAAAACACTAGCTTTCTGGTCACCACGTATCCCCTATTCACCAAATGCAATGTCCTTTTCCTTAGTCATACAGCAAAAAACCAAAATTTAGTGTATTCATCAAACAGTTATGCCTATACATGCCAAGGACCTGATTGTCTCTTTGCATTTTTTAATTTAAATTTCGTTTTTTTAATAAAGTTAAAATTACATTAAAAGGGTATATACCCAGAGATACCTTACTCCTTTGGGTCTGCATCTACACTGTTCCCCACACAGGGACAGCTCTTTTTATTAGATTGGTGTTTATCTTTCCAATGTTTATGTATATAGAAGCAAATGATTTCTATTTTTCCTTTTTCTTATACAGTGTGTCTACTGCTCGACACATTTCTTTTCTTTTTTGCTTAAAAATATAACCTCGTCATTTTTCCATGCCAGTGTCCTTCCTGAGTGAATCCTGAGTGTAGACCGCCATTATCTCTTGCCTGGGCCACTGTAGTACAGGCCTGTCTGTACCCAATGTCTCTTCTCATATCCTACTCCTCACATCATGGACAGAGAGCTCTTCCAAAAACACAGGCCCATTAAGCCATTCTCTCTTGCTCAAAAAATTTCATGGCTCTCATCGCCTATAGAAAAAAAAAATTCAAAGTTCTTAACAGGGCATTTGTGCACTCTACAACTGTGTAAGTCAGAACCCTTTCAGTTGCAATTGACAGACATTCAACACATTTGCTTAAGTGAAAGAAAGGAGAAAGTACTGGCTTACGACCCTGGAAGCCCAAAAGTGGTCTTGTTTCAGGCCTAGCCGGCTCCAGAAGCTTGGATAAAACCAGCAGAAATCTTTTTCTCTCTCTCTACTTCTCAGCTCGATGTCCCTGCCTGACTCTGAGAGGGTCTGCTTTCTCCACATGGTGGGTGGCAGTCCTTTGGGGTCCAAAGCCCTTATCACTTGAGCTTATAGGCCAAGAGAAGAGAACTTCTCTCTTCCAGTTCCCAATAATGAGCCTTCTGACAAGACTCTGTTCCTAACTTGAGGACTATGCGCTTTGGACGCAATGAGGTCCTCATTGGCCAGATGTGGGTCTCAGGCCCACAGCTATGGTCAGGGGTTGCTAGGACACTCTGATCGACAGCCCCATAAGCCCTGTACAGGATGGTGGAGGGGCAGTGTCCCACTGGATGAAGAGATGCATCCTCAACGCCCCCATGGGGACAACGGTGGCAAAGAGTCACCCTAGGTAACGGAGGAAGTTGTTCAAGGAGTTCTGTGATCACATCAAACCACTGGGCTGTGAGAGAAGTCGGAACAGCCTCTGCCCTTTCTCACTTCTTTCTTAGCTTCTCGGCTGCTCTCTGGGGGTCATCCTCCTCTTCTGTGTGACTGAGGGTTCCTCTCATCTCTCACTCTTTACTGTTTCTCTCCCCTGCCTCAGCCCCCTGCCTACTCACAATTTCTTGTTCTCATCACCCCATTCATTTATTTGTCCATCACACATTCGCTGAGCGTCTGTGTGCCAAACACTGTCCAGGCATCGGCGATACAGCAGCAAACAGATCACACAAAAATCTGCTCTCACGGAGCTCACATTCTAACGGGAGAGGCAAGACAGAAGCCAATAAAACATAATCTTTCAGGTGCTGGTAAAGAGCATGGAGAAGCAGAGGGATGTTTAAGTTGGTCGGGGAAGGCCCTGTTGATAAGGTAACATTGGAGCAGAGTCCTTAAGGAAGTGGGGCGAGTGTCAGGGGGTATTAAGCACATCAAGTGCAAGTGTCTTGAGAAGGCTCATGCTTGGAGAAACCAAAGTATTGTGCAGGGGTCAGCAGGCTCAGCGCACAGTGAGCTAGAGGAGGTAATGGGAGGTGACTTATGGCAGCGGAAGGGATGTGGGGGCGGGGAGAGAGCCAGAATGTGCAGGGCCTTATAGGTCAGTTTTTGGATTCTGACTTTGACTCCGCAGGGGAAGGGGAGCCACTGGAAGGCTCTGGGCAGAGGAGGGACGTGGTCTGCTCTACATTTTGGAGCATGAGTCTGGCTGCCTGGGGAAGAACAGACTGGGGTGGGTGGGGCAAAGATGGAAGCAGAAAGACTGATGAGAATGTTCTTTTGTAAACCCAGGTAAACGATCTTAGTGGGGTGGACTAAGACAGTGCAGTGCGGGTGGTCCGAAGCGGTCCAATTCCATGTCTGTTTTAAAGGTAGAGCCGTCTGATTGCGCCAGTGGATCAGAAGTGGAGTGAGAAAGATGAGGGCGTCAGGGAAGATGTGAGTCTTGGGCTTGAGTGAGTGGTAGAATGGAGCTGTCCACCACGGAGACGGAGACGAGGAAGACTGGGGAATCCCCTCAGGGCCTCCGCGGGGCTTTGCTCCCCACGGGGAATGTCCTCATTGTCTCCCGCGTCCTGTGTGCTGTCCTGATTGGCTCGGCTTGGATTTGTGCTAGAGTCCAATTCACGTAGCAGAGTCATTGGTACAAATACGGTGTCTACATGCGCAGGAGGGGCGGGGAGTGGGGCAGCTTCCCTAAAGGGGCCGTGTAGGTGATGGATACCATTTTGACATTTTCCAGCACAGTATCCTGGCTCTCAACTACTTTTACGCTTCATCTCCCGCCATCTCCCTCCACCGCAACCCCCCCCCCCCCCCGTCTCTCCCCAGGCACCTGATTCTCCAGCCACATTTTATCTGGTATATTTCCATGCCTCTATGTCTTTCCTCCCGCTGTTCCTTCAACCCAGGACACCTTTATTCATCTGTTTCTAATTGTCATACTTGGTGTACCTCAGCTGGGAACTCTGTGGGATGGGGCAGGGACAGGACCTGCCAAGTCAAAATTAGGTGAGTTCTGGGGGATACTGAAACTAGAGAATGGGCCCTCTTGGTGTTTGGGGTGGGTAAATGGGGCTGCAGTTAGAACAGGAAACTGGCCAAAGAGGGCAGAACTGCTTGGGGGGCCCCTCAGATTTCCAAGCGGAAATCAGTACCTCAGGAGGGGCACAACGTGAAAGCTTCCGGGCAAAGATGGTCACTGTAGACAATGGGATCCTCGCTGTCCAACTTGGTCTGAAGGTGACCAGAATAGAACAGAAGGCAAGGGGTTCTGGTGGGACCCAGGTAAGGGCTGGCTTCTAATTTAATGAACCCTGGGAAGGTTTCCCAGTCTAGGGACACCTGGAGGCAAAGCCAGGTACTGGGGGCCCGGTAGCCTTCTACATGATGAGAGCAGCGTTGGCTGGGCCAACTCAGGAATTTCCAGGAACTCACCCACTGGGCATCAGGCAATAGCTAGGGGTTCTGCTGGATGGATGTCCTGGGTCTTGATGGATTCCGAGCAGGATCTCCCAAGTGGGGTGTAACTTTTCCAGGGAGTACAAAAGAATCCATTTAGGCATAAGATGAGAACACTGGAACTTCTCTTTCTATGTATTCCAATCGCACCCTTTTTCTTTTTTTTCCGTGCTATGAAATTCATAACGTTAGTCCGGTAGTACATTTACGGAATTTGTAAATAAGGAAATATACCTATATTGGGGGTACACGTTCAGAATTCTTTTTGCCAATAGATGTGTATGATCAAAGAAGTCTGAAGACCATTCTTCTAGGAGACTCACTGCGCAGGGTGGAAAATCGGGACTGTCATTTGCTGAGATGGGGAATAGGGAGGAGACCTAGGTGGAGAGGGAGAAGAGAGGGGATAGCCTTGATTAGGGGCTTGCTGATTTGTTGGGGATCCTTCATATCCTCCTGAAGTCCCATGATGTGGGTGAAGCTGGGCAAATGGGCTGGGGGAAAGAAAGGCCCCTGGGATCCTGGTGGGAAGGGGGTGTCCGGGAGATTCCAGCCAAGGGAGAAGGTCACTCCTTAGTCTGCCTCCAGGCCTTGGTTGCCATCCTTGGCAGCTCAGAGTTTCAATAGTCTTTCAAATGAGAAAAGGCAGAGTTGGGGGCTAAAAGGCCGAGAAGGAAAGTCTCTGCGAGCAGAGAGACCAGGTGAGGCTGTGGCCTTTGTGGCCGGGCTGGAGTTGGGAGGTTGCTGGACAGATAGAGGGGGTACCCCTTTCAAGTACCTCGGATGCAGCCTGGACAATCCTGGACAATCACTCCATCCCTCCCCAAAGCAGGAACAGAGAGACACAGGGACAGACGCACAGATCCTTCCCCGGACAAGAACAGTAAGAGTGTCCGAAAAAACGAACTGTTCTCCTACTTCTCCACGACCAGACCCTCCCAGGGCCGTACAGACCCACGGAAACATAAATAGAAGCCACCGACAGACACACAGACAGAAGCGCCTAAGCGCCCTCTCCGGGACAAAGCCAAGGGCACATGAGGTCCGGTGAGCGGCAAGTTCTCCCTGAGTCTCCGCGGGTCTGGGCACTGTCCAGGCCTGGAAGTAAATGACCGGCGAGGAAACTCGTGGCAGGCGTCTGCGGCCTCCGCGGTCGCTGTGTGGACTCAGGGGATAAAAATGCGGCCGAGGGATGAGCGGAGGAAGGAGCGGGCACAGCAGGCAACCCCCACCCACGGGTAGAGCGCCTCCGACGTTGCGTTCCGAGAGCCTGAACCCTCAATCGGGGTGCGGGGAGAGAGGCAGGGTGACCAAATAGCCCTAGTATAGACGCCTAACTCCAAGTTACCTAAGTTTTGGAAAGCGAAACTCCTTGCCCCCAGAGCGGGGCCGGCGGTGGGGGTAGCTACTGAAGGGAGGACTCATCTGGGCCTTTGGGGGATTTCAGCCATCACAAAAGGGTCTTGGCAAAGGGGTGACAGGGAGGTCACGGTTGGAGGATCACTGAGTCAGGTATTTGGGGTCGACCAGTGTGAGAGGAGGCCTGTCCCAGAGACAGGGAGAGACAAACCTGGAGCCATGGGGAGTGCCATACAAAATTTTATTATTATTATTATTTATTATTATTATTATTTATTATTATTATTTATTTCTCATGTGCACAAAAAAAAAAAAAGAAGAAAAGAAAAGAAAGAAAAAGAAAAGAATCAAAACGAACCGACGCGCTGAAAGTGGCTAAGGAGACCAGAGCTGTCGGGGATCTCTCGAGGGTTTGGCTGGGTCCTGGGTCTGGGGCCCCTGCCCGGCCAGGCCAGCTCCACGAGGACTGGGAAGGACCGGGCCTCGGAGTTTGAACCTCAGCGCCCTCGCCGCCCCGCTCGGGCCACTGGAGCCTGGCCGGGGCGCCGGCAGTTCCCTTCAACTATTCTCTTTTCTCGTTTTCCTTTTCAAATAACAAGGCTCGAAGGGGAGAGAGATAATCTGGGCGAGGACTCCAAGCCTTTTCGGATTTGTTCAAGGATTTTTATTTATTTATTTATTTATTTTCACTTTTATTGACTTTGTTTCTGTTATTTCGAGTCGTCACGATCCACGGGTGAGGAGACATGCAGGGCGCATCGCCGCTACCGAGAGAGCAACTACGGGGCGGGGCGGCCCAGGGCGCGCGGGGCGCGGCCGGAGGGGCGAGCCCGGGGCTGGGGTCGGGGGGCCACCTCGGGGCTAGCCGGCGAGGGCTAGGCGGCCGGGCCGGGGCTGGGGGAGAGGCCGAGGGAGGGGCGGAGACAGAGACAGAGACAGAGACAGAGGGGGAGAGAGGCGGGGACGAGAGAGATGGAGAGAGGGGAGAGATGCGGAGGAGAGAGACGAGGAGAGCGAAAACACGGAATTACAGAGAAATAGCCAACGAAACAGAGGCGAGAGGAGTCCACAGGACCATGTTCGTCGTTTTGCATAGAGATTTCTTTTCTTTCGTAATTTTTTTTTTTTTGTAACATAAAAAATGCCCCCCTCCCCCGGGACGTGCTGTGCTTTAGTGGGCGTGTAGCTGTGTCCCCCCCCTCCCCCCCAGCGAGCGGCGACTCTCACAGCACAGACAGAGGGGCGTATCTACAGGCAGGGCGGGCGGGCAGCGGGGACTCTACCGGGCGGGGCGGGGCGGAGGGGCGGGCTTATATACATCGGGGTTCGCCTTCACACGACACACACCGTCTTTTTACAAAGCAGCAGCCTGTTGGGTTTCTGTTTTGTTTTGCTTCTCCTTTTTGGAAAGACCATCATATTAAATGTAGACTTTTCGCGGTTCTGTTCAGTTCCTGCTGGAGGAGGAGGCTGGGGGTGGGGGTGGGGGTGGGGATGGGGCGGGCGGCCCTCACCCCCACCCCGCCGCAGCTGAGACGCCGGCTCAGAACCGGCTCCTACCACCGGCAGATCGCGAGTCTGTGTCGGGGGAGGGGACGTCCAGGAACTGCCCGGGAAGACCAGTGCCCGCGGCCTACGGAAACTGGTCCTGCAGCGGGCACTGGAGAGCCTCCGCAGGGGCGAGGAGTTAGGAAGGAGAGGTGCAGAGTCGTGGGGTGGGAAAAGGACAGGCAGGGGGGAAGAATGGGAGGGCCGCAGATGGAAGAGACGCTGAGGTAGGGGCGAGATGGGGCCGAGAGTCTGGTCACTAGTAGGCGTGCCCTGGGGAACCAGGCAGTTCAGGTGGAATAGGGTAGAGCCAAGAGTGGGGCTCGGTGGGTGCGCGCTGCTGGGGCCTGCGTGCCTTGGGTCCCAACTTCGGAAAGACCTGATGACCCCAACCCCCGTCCCAAGAGCCCGGACCCCACGCCCCCATTCCGTTCCGCCTTCTGGGGTAGGGCACACTCGGAAGGTGGGGGCAGTCCGGCTGGCGCGAGCGTAAGGACTTTTCCCCGAGGGTTCGGCAGGGGGCTCTTCCTCCTTCTGCAGAAAAATCGTTTTGTTCTTAATTTCCTTCGCCCAGTCCCACCAGCGAAGCCTCCAGGCGCCGGAGCGTCCGAGGCGGGCTGCTCCGGGGCTGGGCCGCGCTGCAGTCCGCGCTGATTGTGTGTCACAGAAACGTGTCCCCCGCGCGTGGCGGCGGGCCCGGCCAGGGTCCCGCGGTGTGGCTGGTCCGCTCCGGGGCCGGCTCGGGCCAAGTCGGGGCGAGCTGGGTCGCGCCCTCCTGTCGACGCCGCGCAGTCCAGGCAGGCGGGGAGGGGCGGCGGGCGGGGTTGGGGGCGGCGGGCCCGGGCCTGAGGGTCCCGCCCGCGGCTCCACCCGTCCTGTCCGGCCTTCGACGGGGTGGTGTGAAGGGCTGCTGGGTTCCTGGGGTGGGGGTGGGGCTGGGGCGGTGGCCGGGAGGCATCGCGTCGCGTCGGTCCTCCCTCCCTCCGGGGTGGGCGGTCAGACGGGGACGATGTGGAGGCCGAAGCTGTCGGCCTGAAGCTTGATGTGGTCCCCGCGGTAACTAGTGGCGGTCATAGGCAGCGGCAGCAGCGGCAGGGGCGGAGCCCCGGGGGGCGGCACTATAATAATAAGGGGAACCTGGAAGTTAACACAGGAGAAGAATGGGCTGGGTGAGAGGACAAACAGGAGAACAAAAAAGGAAAGAAAAGCAAAGACCTCCCCGGGGCTGGGGTCTGGCGGGATGGGGGCAAGGGAGACCTCGGCTGGGCTGCTGGGCCGGTTGCCCCCAGGAGAGCTTCATTCACCGATGGGAGAGGGGCCCGATCAATGGGTGACCGCCGCCGCCCGACTGGGGACTTTCCAGGGGGGGGAGAGGGTGGGGGCGGCGCAGAGCCTTCTAACCCCCGGGAAGGGAGAGGAAGGGAGGGAAGGGACGGGAGGCGCGGGCGTCCTCTAGGGATCCCGGGGCCTCAGTGCTGCACTAACAGAGCCTGCCCGCCCGGCACCCGAAGGGCGGGTCGAGGGGAGCGAGACCGGCGTCCGGAAGCAGCCCGGCCAAGCCTGCCCGCGGGCTGACGCGCTGAGCCGCCGGCCAGCCAGGTGGCGTACTCACTTAGTAAGGCGGGGTTGCTGAATCTCCAAGCCTCGTTGTAGGCCGTGTACTGGGGGTGGCTGTACGGGTTGCCGGAGAACTCGCTCCCTGCGGGAGGGTTGGGGAGTGGGGATCAGACCAGCGCAACGCCCGGGCGGACCCGACGTGCCCCGCCAGCGGCCTCCCCCGGGCCCGAGGTGCAGGTGCGGCGGGCAGGACAGAGGCAGAACAATCCACTGGGTCTGCGTGGGGAGAGCCCGTTGCGGGGGGTGGGGGGGCGGGTGCAGAAGCACATGGGCCTGGGGGCTCGGGGCTCCGCCGCGGAGGCGCTCTGGGTCGCCCAGGGAGGGTTTGTTCCGGGTCCAGGCGCGCCTACCCCGCTGCGTTGGGGTCTAGGGCCTTTTTAGTGGATACTCTGGTTCTAGGAATCGTAGCCCCCACGGGATGGAAGCCGGGGAGGGTGGCGAAGAAAGGCCCTCGGGACACTTTGTCCCAGAAAGTCCTGAGAATGGCATCTCAGCACGGTGCCAATGCAAGGGGTGGGGGTTTCTGCTGGGAAACACCGCCCCCCCCCTCCCGCCTTTCCCTGGAGAGATTCGATAGGCGGGCCACGCAGCAGAAGGAGGCGGTGGGAAGCAGGGGGACAGCCCGCCGGTCCGCTAGCGGTTAGCGGAGGGCCCCGTGGGCTGGGAGCGGACGGAAGCTGCTTCCCTCCCTCCGCGGGAGAAAGGCCAGGCCTCCGGGTTTCCCCCTCGCCCTTTCTCCTGTGTGATGACCCCAGACTGTTTACAGTGATCCCTAACCGCGGGTTAAGTAGAGGAGAAGGGGCCCCTCTCCGAGAGGGAGCTGGGGTGGGGGTGGGGGATGCAGCCACTGGAAAGCCTGTTTATTGACGAGGAGGGAAAGCATGCGTGCAGCAGGATAATGAGCTTCTGAGCTCAACTGTGACCAAGAGGAACTGAGCTATCTCCTTCCCCATCGCTAATGAAACAAGTGTAATTTCCTCATCAGCACTAGATTCTGTTTAACGACTCCCCCCTTGCCACCATGAGCTCTCTGCGGCTCCCCTCATCCCCACCTCCTTGCAGGCTTCCCCCCTCCCTCACCCCCACCTCTCTAAGACCTTCTCCAGCCTCCACCTGCTCACTGCTGGGACCTTCCCAGAAGAATCTCCTTGTCCCCAACACTCCTACCCACGCCCCTCCAGATCTGGGCAGGAATCCCCTCACCTACACCTCCCAGCTTTCCTTAGCCAGTTCCTCTAACTCCCTTCAGCCCCTATGGGGGTACAGCACCCCGGGGCAGTCTTCCTCTTTGCCACTGCCCTTCCCCCCACGCTCTGCCTCCCCAGGGCTGCCCCTGGATGCACATCCGGGAGTGGGGCCAGTCACCCTCTTCTATCCTCCCCCACCGTGGGGGTTGTGTGTCAGGGAAGGGACACACAAGAGGGCAACCAGCAGAAGTGGACTGCAGGCCCAGCGAGTCTCACCCTCTTGCAGATAAGAGGGTTTTTTGGTGTGTATACGAACAGAAGCTTCAGCTCTCTCTGGCTTCAAGCCAGGCTCCCAATCTGGGATGGGAGGTTGGAAAGAGCACAACCTCCGGCTACAGTCCTCAGTCCCTAAATCCGGCCTCTGCCTCTCCGATCCACACAGTCCAGACCCAACTCCTCCCAGGAGCAATGAGGGCCCGGTACCTCTGAGGAGACGGGGTTCCCTAGCTTGTCTCTCTGAAGCCAGAGTCTCTCTGGATCCTGCCATAGCCTGTCTCCTGTTCCTCTTTCCTGAGGGACTAGCTCCCTCCTCTCCCTGGGGTGGGGTCAGTTCACACTGGTTTTCCCTGCGGGTTGGTGTGGACCAGGGTGGCTTTGTCTGAGTGACTGACAATGCCCCTGGAAATGGTTCTGGGCTCCAAGTTTCCATGGAAACCAGGGCAGGCCCTTCCAAGCAGTGTCAGCTGGCTGGGGTGGGCTGGGGCACAGAGAGAGGAGCCGGGGCACAGGCTCCGCTGGGTGGGCACCGTGGAGGGGCCCTGGCATACGGTGGGGTGCACACAAGAGCCCCTTCGGCCAACTCCCTCCCTGGGTTGCTCCTGAGGGAGGATGAGGGACCAACTGCAGCCTCTAGGGAGAGAGAGGGATGGAACAGAAAAGGCTTGGGGGGAGGGGACGTTGGGTCTCCCCCCCACCCCCAGCCTCAGACTACAGCCGACTCAGCAGCTCACCCACAGCGTAGTCACCCCCATCTAAACGACACAGCTGCACCATTGTCACCTACCAGGCACCATTCCTGCCAGGGTGGAGGTGGGGTAGCTTCCCTGGCCAGTGGGGGGCACGTGAGGGGGGTAACCAGGCAGGGTGGTGCTCGCCATGTCACGACCTAGAAAGACACAAAGGGGAAGGGGTGAGGCCTGGAAGGGAGAGGCCTGCCTCTGCTCCCACCAGGGTACTCCATGGGAAGGACGCTCTTGGCAAGGAGGGAGCAGACATGTGGCAGAAGAGCTTGAATGAGCAGCTCCGCGTGCGCCCTTACACGCGTTGAAGCCCGTTAGCTAACGTCTGTCCTATGATCGGCCATGCACCTCTGCTGTTTCCAGCACTTTGTGTGTCTCTGTGTGCGTTCGTGTGCCTACGTGTTCGCCTTTGCTTGTGTCCCTTTGTTGCCCAAACCCAGATGGAGAAGGGGGGGGGGTGACCTGCTTTTATTCCTCCTCCCCAGCAAGATACTCAGCTGTGGTCTCTCCGGTAGCCAAATGGACCTCTATCATCTTGCTCACCCCGCACCTCTCTAACACCCCATCTTTCCTTCAGGCTTGGAGGGTACCCCCACCCCCACCCATTCTGGGCCCGATGGGCATTTCTTGTCCTCTCTCAGTGGAGCTGCAGGTGCTGGGCCTGGCAGGTGTGGAGAGTGGGGGTGGGGGAGGCATCCAGTGGGTTACTTTGCTCTTAGTGTTTATGGCATTTAAATGATATGGGGTGCCTGGGTGGCTCAGTGGGTTGAGCGTCCGACTTTGGCTCAGGTCATGATCTCGTGGTTCATGAGTTCAAGCCCCGCCTCAGGCTCTGTGCGGACAGCTCCAGAGCCTGGATCCCACTTCGGATTCTGTCTCCCTCTCTCTCTGTTCTTTCCCCGCTCACACTCGGTGTCGCTGTCTCTCTCTCTCAAAAATGAATAAAAAATTTAAAAAATTTTAAATGGTAAAAAAAAACCATCCCCGAAGTGAATCAGGGGCTTTGAGCCAACAGTTCAAGTGGATCAGATCAAGTTCCAACGAGCAAACCCCTCTCCCCCCACCAACTGCCGGACCTCAGTCTCTGGAAACTTCTACTAGCTAGAGTCTGGAGGGTGGGAAGCAGGGCTTTCCTTCACAGTGTCCTGGAGTGAAGGTAAAGCAAGCCAGTATTAGGGAGCCACCCATGGTTCACAGACATCTCTGGGATGCAGCGACACCTGAGTGGCCTCCCTTTCTTGCCTGTCCCCTCCATCGCCATGAAGGGATCACCACCTCCCTTACGTTTTATGCCTCAATCTTTAATGCCAACAATCTGCCCTCTTCCCTCTCCCGCAGTGCCATGCCCTAGAGACAATGTGATGCTCTCCTGGGTCCCATTTATCCTCTCCAGATTTCCCCTTATCCTCCTCTTCAGCCTGTCCACTGTCCCACTCCGGTGCCTCTGTCTGACCCTGAGAAGGCAAGGTGTGGCAAGATGCAGGGAGTCACAGAACTCTGCACATCTGGCCCAGTGCGTTTCCTTTTCCTCAGCTCCCCCCACCCACCCGCAGCTTTCATCCTCCCTATGGCTATTCCAAAGTGCCCCTCGCTCTCCTGGCCACTCTCTCTGTGAATTTCACCTCATCTCCTACTTTTCTGACCCGTGTGAGTTTCCTCACTTCTCCCTCAACACGTCTGAGTGATTCAATTCTCCCAAAGTACACAGGGCTACAGCTCAGGCTTTTGCATTTCCAGCTGCCTGCTGAACATTTTCATTCGCTGTCCCACTGTCACCTAAAACTGAGCAGGAATAAACGCAGACTCATCTTCCTCCCAATCAGGTCTCCTGACCCTCTTGAAGACCGCCAGACCAAACACTTTAGAATCCTTCTGGATGTATGGCCTTTGTCCTTCCCCTTTAGATGAAGTCGGTCAGCAAGTGTTATCAATTCCCCTTAGCAATGTCTGTAACATCAGTCCTGTCTCCATTGCCTCTCCCACCTCCATAGCTCAGCTCCTGAGCACCTGCCCCTGGTCAGCCACAACAGTGTTTTTGCTTGTATTCCCTGCCTCCACGTTCTTGCCTCTCCCATCTATCCCAAGGGTGGCTGCCTGGCTAGTCCTCATGAAACGTTGCGTTCAACCTATCACTTCCCTTGTGAAGACCGCCATGGATTCTCTGCGGTCCACAGCTGCAATCCACACTCTGCCAAGGCTTTCAAAGCCTCCTGGGCACTCTCCCCACCTGACTTTCTCAGCTCTGATTCTCACTCCGCCTGGTTTAGTGGGACTGCTTTCATGGGCGGGTGCGCTGTGGAACCTCTGGGCTTTTGCCATATCGTTTTGTCTTCCGCATAGCTACCCTCCCCTTCCAGCTCGAGCCTTAAAATGCCTACCATTCTACCCATCAGGGAAGTTTCTTTCTTCCAAATTTCTACAGTGTCTGTGCTGCATGGCTGACCACGGCATTATATTTCATAAGGCATCAGACCTGTTGTTTCATATTATGGCCTGCTTCCTCAAATAGACCATAATCAAACTGAGGGCAGGGCCCTGTCTTCTGCTCTGCCTTGCATGGTTGGTAACTCAATAAAGGATGTGCTCAATAAATATTTACTGATTGATTCTCTATCACTCTGTTGCACTTAGAGCCAACGCCAGGCGGGTTGTATTGTTTTCTGACTGTTTCGTGTGTGCTGGTCTCCTTTGAAGAGGTAAAGGCTGGGGCAGAATGTCAATGCTGAATTCTGCTTTTTCTCTAAAAATAGTTTGAACAGGCCATTATGAATTTTTAGGGGATGATGAGAGATGACAGTGACTTGTATTGTGACTTATAGCCCATCAAGCAATAGAATGGTTCTCTTCTCTACTGTCTAATATAGCTAAGGTCTTATATTTCCTAAAACTCAAGAACAAACAACGGAGCAGAACCATCAGACAAGAGATCACTTCGGACTCCCAGAGAGGAAGAAGGAAGTATCTGTGCCTGCTTTGTTGTGGGTTTTCTTTCGTTGACTTCTTTTGTCAATACCAGTTTCACTCCTCCTGACCATCTCTCAGTGGAGTGGGTCTGAAATGGACAAGGACGGCGATATTTATCAACTCCTTGAGAGACGAATAATATGGCATGTGCTGGTCAAAAAGCCCCAAGACAGAGGAGAGTTAGGGAAGATGTAGAGGTTTTGAAATGAGAAAGATATAGAAATCCAATTCCTCCTGGTCTTGCGATCTTAATGCCTGGAAAGCAGCCAGAAAAGTGAAAAACAGGAATCTAAATGCGCCCGAATTCTGATGTTCAGCTGCCTGGTTCCTAGAGCCTGCCACACATGAATTCCTTGTAATCTGAGGTTGTGTCATACAATTCCCTACCTAGCTTCGGAGAAAGGAAGAGAGGCTGGATGCCTGGAAAGGTGTCTCCAGCTAGCCTGGAGTTATCCCCACGGCACTGTTTAGTTCCACTGGCTTTTGCTCTTGCAAAACGGTCAGGCTAACTTCCGGCACACAGAAACTTCTGCGTGCTGGAAGCCACCCGCGGAATTGTTCACTGAAAGACACATTCCCAAATTCTAGTTAAAGAACTGAACCCGGGAAGTGCTTTTCAGACATTTTTAAAGTGTGAGAGAAGATGCCCAGGACGAGGAAGAAGCACGCAAGCTTCCTGGTGTTCTGCATACGGCTGCGAAGCTGCTGCCACTGCGGATTCTGAAACATCAGCATCACCACAAAGAGGTGCCCATCAGGACCCCTGAGCCAACGGAGGTGCAAGCCGCCGCATACAAAGCACGCTCAATGGCTTCATTAGTACACAGGTGACACCAGAAGAGGAGGAAAAAATTGACCAAACTCTTGCCAGAGCCATATATTCTTCTGGAACCCCGTTGTCAATAATGGAAAACACGTACCGCAGGAAGTTTTCAAATTACTAAGACCATCATACCATTTGCCCAGCAGCATTCTTTGAGCAAGCCTCTTTTAGCGAGAGATATGAATGGGTAATGGAATGTGCGCAAGGAAGAATCGGCAGAGCACTGCAGACGGATGGACACATGGGAGCAGAGAGAGACTCGAGAACTGGGAGCACAACCAACCCCTAAAAACAAAGGAGCGAAAGCACAGAAGGAGGAGGAAACAGCCACGTGGCGAAATACATAGGTTAGTAAGTACGCGTTACCCAACAGAGGATAGGGAGAGGCAAGAGTGTTTTGCTCACCCACAGTGCCAGTCATGGGACAACAGCACCAGGAATCACAAATGGACAAGAACCCACATATGGCCAGGGGAAGGGGCATTTCGTGTTGGATCCTTGCTTCCTAAGATGACAACGTTTTAAAGATGGAAGAGCCTTCGAGATGATCTAACGTCCTTGTTTCAAAGTTGAGAAAAATGGAGGCGCGGAGAGGCATCAAGATTTCCTAATGGGTCTAGAGCTAGTAAAGGAGAGAGCCAGAGTTCGAAGCTGTGTCTGTCCCACACCGCCTTTTAGTGATAACGTGAAGCCAGATAATTCCCAAAAGAGCCAAAGGAAAGGAAAAGAAGTCATCCAACAGGCAAAAGCTCAGACTGTCGCCGTTGTCATTAAGATGAGGCAAGAAAAAACAGGACATAAAGAATAAAATACTGACACCGAAAGTCTGTAGTAAAACTCCATGGGGTGGAGTATTAATCTCCTTGGAGAGTTTTCTAAAAAACAAAGAGGCTCTTTAAGAAACAGTAGTAGTCGAGAATCTTAAAGCACCCAGAAGTGTTAGCAGCACTGTACTTGATGAGGATGTCTTCTCAGTTCAACTGCAGAAGTCCCTGAAGAGTCTACAGCCAATTTCTACAGCAATCACTACATCTGAATCAGACGGTGCACTTTTGTCAGACATTCCTTACCAAATGGGCCAGATCAAATCAACTGTTTTGGAGAATCTAAGTGCAGCTCCTCTTACAAAGCACAGGGAAAAGCAAGGCGAATGACTTTATTAAGAAATTGGAAAATTTCAGTCACCAGAGAATTTATGCTATCTTGTCAGCTCTAAGATTCAAGGGCAGAGTTGTGTTTCTACTTGATCTAGTCTAGCTCGCATTCATCGAACACCGACGACAGCTAGGCACTGTCCGAAACATTTTCTGTGTCTTCTCTCTTTTCATCCTCAAATCCAGCAGCGATGTCGATCTGCTTGTAATCCCCGTTGTATAGATGAAAAACTGAAACTCAGAGGGGCGAAGTATTGTGTTCGAGATTTCACAGAGAGTAGATGGTTGAATCTGGATGACAGAATAAGCAGGACCATAGGAACTGATTCTAGAATGGCATTCTTGAGTATTACAGACCCAGAAAATAGGTATTTGGTCCAGGAAGGTAACCTGGGATGATGCTAAATGAATCCTTCCTACAGCAACATCTTGTGGTTTCTTGTTTCTTGCATGGTTCAGGTTCTTTCATTTTCTACAGCAAGGGTTTTAAACTGGAGTTCACTGATCCTGCAGGGACTCCCTAGATACGCTTCACAGGGTCCATGTAAAGCTATACATCAGATGTTATGAGTACACATATATAACATCTAGATGGCCTTTATCATATTCGCAAAAGTATGCCTGACTCAGAGATGGAGAAACACTATTTATAACACACCAAACGAACCTCCTTTCTTTGGCCTAAGAAAGACACCGATTTGTTCGAAAGCACTTCAATCGTACCAGTAGACGAGATCCTACAGAGAACAGCAGGAGAATATGTGAGGGAGCGGAGAGTCTTATCTCAAGTAGGGGAAACGTCAGCATCCCGAAGACCCGGGAAACAATAAAAAGGCAGCTGCCCGAGTGGCGGAGGTGCTCGGGCTCAGGGATGACTCAGACCACCAGACTTATTAGACACAGATTTATACAGCCAAAGTTCCAGTCGGTGAGTGTAGGGGTGCTTTTCCGCAGCATCGTTCTCTGAAAATGAGCACTTCTGCCATCCGCTCGACACTGTGGAGGAGCCTAAGGCCAGAAAACATAACTCTTGTTTTACTATCCTAGTCTCAAGTTTTGTCTGCTTCTCATAAGGTACTGACGATGAAGACATTAGATTGCTCCGAGGTTGGCGGCCTGTGCCCGCGTTTGACACAAGCATCCGTAATACTTCCAAGAATGCGCAGTTATTACATTTGTAATTACCGCCTCAATACGCTGCACATTCACACTGGTGTACCGATTAGAATCACCTAATGACCAACCCAAGTTTAAATAATATGCTAAAGTAACAAACTTCACCTCCGTGAAAGCTGCTTTTTAAGGAGTTTCCCACTTAGTTCGTGCTGTTTCTTATTTCCAAGGTTTCCAAATCCTCCCAAAGGTTCTTCCTTGAGGGCAGAGGTGCCTGTGCGACGGCCGCCAGCCCCGGGCGCCTGCTGGCCCCAGAGCTCTTCATCCTGAGCTGGAACCCTGCCTACTCTGGGTTCCAGCAGAGGGGGCTGTGCCCGCAGCTCAGGTGGCTGCTCTCCTAGCTGATCTTGCTTCCCACTGACAGCTGGACCTTTAGTCCCTTCGGTGTCCTGGGCGGGTACGCCGCCCAGATCTGTGTGGGCTCAGGGGGGGGTCTGCCCCCAGACAGCCAACCAGCTGGATACACCAGCCATGCCGTCCCCACCCCTTCCCCTTCCAGCACACTCACTGCCCTCATCTGAGCTGGCCTAGGGCCCCCCAAGAGGTGGCTTCCCTTTAACTCAGCTGGACCATGGATGGAGCTACAGCCTCAGGATCCTGGGATAAGGCTAGGGAGTGTTGGGGAGAATCACATTTTCAAAGGCCTGAAAGAGAATCTGGCTATCTCCTAGTCCAACCCCCTTACCTTACAGAGAAGGAAACTGAGGCTCAGAGAGAGGGGAAGACATCCCAGCCCTCTCCTCCCTCACTTCCCCAAGCTGCCTTCTCTGGCTCCTTTAGCAAATCCCAAGCGGAGACCAGGAGTTGGGCAGGTGCTGGCGCACCGCCGCCCCCCACCCCCCGGAGGCGGGCCCAGGCTCACGGATGGGCTCAAGAGCACGAGAGACCCTCGTGCTGGGTGGGCAGAGGTTAAGCCTGTTTGCACAGTCTCCCGATACTCCAGGTCTCCCAGTTCCTCTCCGGCTTTATTTTGTTCTCTGAGACCACTGAATTGTCAGCTCTAATCCTTCCGAAAGCGCAGCGTTTTTCAGGCGCTCTGTGTAAGTGAAACCCTAATCCCAAGGAAAACGGCCACTTAAGCTGCTGGAGCATTAGGCTGCTCTTGGAGCGGGCCGCAGACTTCCTCCCTCCCTGCCTAGCAGCCCAGCCGCCACGGGGGAGGAGAGGAGAGGATTCCAGGCTGAAGGGAGCAAAGCCCTCTCAGAAGTAACAATAGTGGCAAGGCTTGCCTCCCAAAGCTCAGGGGTGAAAAAGTACTGGCTTGTTTGTCCTGAGGCTAATAGTGGGGGAAGGAAAGATTCTGATCACCCTGGGCCAGGTGTGTGAGTGTGTGTGGCGGGGGGTGGGGGGGGGGTGGGGGGGGGGGTGGTTAGGGTTAGGGTTAGGGTTGGGGGGGGCAATAAGGGGGGTGTTTCCTGTCACCTTGGGGGGTGGCTGGCTCTCTGGGGGGAAACAGGCTTTCAGGTCTTACCTAGGTGGCTTTGAGCCCACCAGGACATTTCTGAGCCCTTGGTCCCAAAGCATACCTGGAATATTCATCAGGATACCACCATTTAGAATTTCTGGTTATTCAGAAAAGATTAAGTTGACTGATTTTACTTTTACTTAGCCAAACTTTTCTTCTTAGAAAGGAGCAAATAATGAACAAGCTCAGTGGCAGGGGAGCCCCCTTTTGGAGAATTGTCCTTTGGGACCCCCCCCCCAATGCATCTCTAAACATCTATGACAGCTGAAAGGTCCTCTGTAACCCAGCTAATCATGAAGATAGTGCCCAGTGCTTTCTATTAGGCAACTCTTTGTTAGCCTGAGTTGGCTACTATATGCACTTGGAATAAAGACCATTGATTTCTTAAACATATTTTGAATTCATATTAAAACCGGCCCCTCCTGGGGTGACTGGGTGGCTCAGTCGGTTAAGCGTCGGACTTCGGCTCAGGTCATGATCTCAAGGTCTGTGAGTTTGAGCCCCGCGTCAGGCTCTGTGCTGACAGCTCAGAGCCTGGAGCCTGCTCTGGATTCTGTGTCTCCCTCTCTCTCTCTCTACCCCTCCCCTGCTAGTACTCTGTCTCTCTATCGAAAATAAATAAAAACATTAAAAAAAAAAAAAACCTGGCCCCTCTCCCTGGTCTCTACATGGGTCAGCGAGCCCTTGCTGTGGAGGATGAAGCACAATCCATCTGGGGTGCTCAGCCTTTGGGTCTCTTGGATGGAAGGAAGAGACGAAGGGAGAAGTCAAGAGGAAGGCCCAAGGTATGACCACAGTACTGCATCTTTGTTAAAATACCCTGGAGCCTTTCACACTGTCTTCATATTCCCCATGACTCTCCTCCCTTCTGCAACTCCATTAGCAGCCCACCCCGCACCCCGCTGTGCTTCTGTCCAAGGCACCCTGCTGGGATGGGCAGCCCATCGCCACTGGGATGGCTGGTAGGCACAGACATGGGATGTGGATTGAGGATGAAAATTGGGATGGTACAGCTTTTATTCTGCTCCAGTTTGATCTCGCTCTCCCAGTCCTAGAGTGGATCGATGCCCCTTCTTTTCAGTATCCTTTCCCTTTAGAGGTGAACTGGATAAAGGAGGAAGGGGCAGAGCCCTGATTCAATGACTCCCTAAGCTGCAGGCCCAGGGCACCCGCATTATCTGTCAATGTCTCATTGCTATGGAAATGCCCCCATAATTAAATCAGAGCTGAGGTCTAAGGCCTGGAGGTCCTTGGGGATGTAGCCGGAGGCCTCAGGGATGTCTGGAGGAGGCTAGCTTCATACTGTGGGGCCTTCTCAGCCTAAATGAACCCATGGGTGCTGTGCAGAAGCCCTCTGGTCTGGTTTGGCCTCCTCAGCAAAGGGCTCTGACTTGCCGTATGTCAGAAGTTGCCCTAGCGCCCTTCTTTCAAGGTTGGAGAGGAACTCTGATGTCTGTGCCCTAAATTCCTCTAGCTAATCAGGGTCTTTGAGCTGACAGACAAGGCTAGGAGACTCCCAGCCTCCTTTAGAAACATTTCTCAGCCTTTATTGCCCTCTCCTCCCCCGGAGGGGCTGGCCAAGAGCTAAGCTGTTTGTTTTATGGAGGGAAGTGCAGTTGCATTGGAAGGGGGTTGTTAACTACAGGAAAGAGGCAGTTTCTGGAGGTCCTCAGGACTCCCCGGTAGGAGGAGGAGGGTTTCCCAGGACCCACACTTCTATCGGCTAAAAAGCCGCTTCGCTGACCATCCCAGATGTGGGCAGGGGGTCTGAGCTTCTGAGAGCCCACAACCCTTTTTCAGAAGCTGAGCCTGCACTGTCCGCACAGGCCTCCAGGACCTGGGGGGGTCAGCCCTGCTTTCCAGCTTTGACCTCTGCCTTATTGACTTCCCCCCCACCTCTGCTCCAATTTACCAGCTTCCAGGAGAATCTTCTGCTCCCTCTCTCCCCCGCCTTGAGCAGCATCCACATCTCCTCCTGGGTCTTAGCTATAGATTCCTTCAGAGCTGCAGTCTTAAGGCATCACGAGAAGTTTCTCCCAAACTCTTGGAATAAGACCCCCTTCTCCCCCCACTGCCAGGGTAGGGAAGCTAACAAGGCTCTTCTTCTCACTGAGGAGGAATGTATTTTCCTCATCCCTAGCTTTCCAAAGTTCAGACATTTTTTTCCAAAGAAAAGGGAAGATTCTCTGCTGACCCTTTGATCTGGGAGTTTGGAGAAGCAGGGGACAGGCTGTACTCTCAGGGTACAGGCCTGAGGCTCAGCCTTTTCCATGGCGCCTGGACCTCAAAACCATGCGCTATAGGTGCGGTCTTCAGCCTTTGTCCTTTCTGATTTTTATTACCTGGCGATTGGCTGAGCAGTGGCGGGGAGGGGGATGTGATATCTAGATCTGTAACAAACACAAAACTGATACTTAACTTTTATCTTTTTAAGACTAAAACATGTTTATTTTATAGATGCTTTTGGACTGCTCTACTATGTCCCGTTCTTGGGGAGAGTAATCGTCCTTTTGATTGCTTCTGCTAACTCTCCCTCACGATAGCTTGTATTCACATGAAGTATGTAGTTTTTTTTTTGTTTTTTGTTTTTTTTTTTTGTAGCAAGCTCATCTTCAGTGGCGGAGTCCCAGGTGCCCGAGGTTGGGGACTGCCCCTACAGAGAAGGTCTGCCCTTGTCCCTGCTGGGGTTTCTGAGTGGGTCACTATTCTAGACACATTTTTATGCCAGCTATTGGCTGGGGAGTTCCTGTCACACTCTCGGGTATAAACTTGAACTCTTGAACCAGGGTCAGGCTTCAGGGCGCCGTTTTTCATGGAGACCATTTTTCCCCCTTGCTTGCTTCCCTGGGCCCACTGGGATACGTTTATGTGTCTCCCTTTCACGGACAGTGTTGTCCTGCTCCGTCCCTGGCTTTATGCGGGGTAATGCTCAGTTCTAGCTTCCTGCTTCTTTCGGACCCAAGGTCATGGCTCCTCTCTGGTGTGTTACAACCCCAACGACCCCCAGTTAGGGTCCACCTCCAGTGCGATACCCTCAGTCTCTCACAGATCGCCCGGGCTTTGAGTTTCCCTCTACGTCTGGTGCCACAGAGTGAGACTTGTCTGTGTATTAACAATTATTGTTGTTACATTTTACCCAGCGGTGTTTTGGTGAGTGCAACCTGCCTGGTTTCTGGACATTGGCCTCATTCCCCCATTACCTCTCTGGGACTAAAAGGAGGGCGGCAAGGATTACACTCGCGTGCATCTCTCCTGGTGCTTGGTGCTGATGCCCACTAGAGGCCAGTGAAGCCCACTTGTGCATCAAGTCCAGGGGCCGCTGGGTTCCTGGGAGGCCAGGGTAAGCACGGAGAGCCGCCGAACCATCCCTGACTCGCTCCGTTTGGCCTCCAGGGTGGGGAACCTGCTCTCCCCTTCGGGGTGGACTTTCGCCAGGTCAAGGGACTCTCTCAATGCTCAGGCGCGTCTCCAAGGGACTCGGGGAATCCCGAAACTAGTACTCATCTTCTCTCAGATCAACATTGTTGCCAGTGTCCCCTCATGCTCCTCTATGGCTAGAGACCTGGACAGACACAGGAAGGGAGAGGTTGGGGTGGGGCTCGCGGGGGGAAGAAGGGCTGTTTCCTACCAGTGGTGGGAGATTTGAAGGCATCGGCAGGCACACAGTTGGAGCCAGAGTCCTCACTGAAGTCCTGACCTAGAGGTCCCTGGGACTACTGAGGGGTCGATGGCGGCCCCCTATGGAGTCCTTTGGAAGGGTGAGAAGTGATAGAAGGCACCAGCCATCAGCCAGCCAACCTGAGGAAGCCTGGGGCCAGAGTACCCCCAACCCACTCTCTCATCTAGCTGGTCCCTTTTTCCTTATCACTTCGGAGACGCTCGGCTCCGTTCCAGACCAGCAGCCTAGAGCAGTGGGCTGGAGAGAAGAGACGCCGCTGAGCTAGAGCAGCCCAGCGGCGGAAGGGAAAGTGGGTGATAAATTTAAATAACCAGCTTGACTTGGCAGCTTGCTGAGTTGTGATGCAGTGAAATTAAAATCTCGGCAGAACTTGCAAACACTACCCAGAAAAATCGGTCTCTCTCCTTGGTTCCGAGATGGAAGGTGGGGAGGGGAGGCTATCAGGCCAGGCCCCAGTCGCTGGCAGCCACCCTTGCTTGCAATGTGATTAGCTGTGTCCTGGCCCACTGGGCCCCACTCTCCCCTCCACACAATAGCCAAGGCTCCTCTCTCCTCTCAGTCCTGACCTTGTGGAACAGCTGTATCAAGTGGCTGGTGAAGTTTGAAATCAGCCTCCAGTGCCAGGAGGTGGCAGGAATATCAATAAGGTCGGCTCTTCAGGTTTGGGCTAGGGCCTTGCTGGGCCGGTTTCCTCAGGGCTCACACCTGAAGGTTTATAGCCTCAGCTGCCTGTCCCCCGGGGAGGAAGGCAGGCGAGCTGGGTGCCTGAGGCACGGCGGGGATGAAGAGGGTTCCTTGAACACCTTTGCACGCCCAAGCCAGGCTGTGGGCACGGATGACCTCCCTGCTCCCTCCCCTTTAGCACACGCCTGGCCAGAACGAGCCTCCCCTTTTCTTTCTCCACCAAAGCCCTTCATATTCTCCAACCAAATAAGCTTTTTAAGACTCTCCGAGGGGAATTTCCACAAATACACCAAAAGCCTCTCCCGTATCCCAGCTGGGCTTGAAGTTGTCACAGATGCCAAGATCCTTCTAGAAGAACACCGCCCAAGTCCACCTCTCTCGTGTCTGTTCTCCTTGCATCGCTGCTCACTGCTCCCCACAAAGTCCTGGCCCGAAGGCCACCATGCTGGACCCGCTCCTGAGCCGGCGCATGAAGTCTCTGGGCACGGCCCCGTTTCTCACCTTGATGGTACCTCTAGCAATTTCTGTTTGTCCCCATAATAAACACATCGTGAATCATTCATCTTTAATAGATTATGCAAATTAGGAGGACATAAAATCAACAAAGATCAATAACTGCAGCCGTTTAATTGCCAGCAAAAACATTTCAAGAATGAGCATAATCTGAAGCCCTTTCTCGGGTAATGGCACCATCAATCCAAACACTGGATCTTGGCCTAAGTCTGGAAAAATCATTCCCTGCCCCCACCTCCTCCCACCTCCCCTCCCCCACCTCTCCGCACACTTCCCTCTTTTTGGTAATTTCCAGTTTCTGAGCGAGTTTCCCGTCATTACCACTGGTGAACAGCTCCGAATGTTAATGGTTCTGCTTTTGTTACTCCTCGCTTGATTGAAATGTCGCATACAGATTGAGATGTTAGTGCTAACTTGCCACCTGGGAATGTCAAGCTGGGTCTGAAATGAACTTTTCTCACACTTGGATCCAGATGGATCAGCCGGAGATGTTCCCAGGCTGAGCTGGGACCGTTCCAGGGCCATGGGGGGGGGGGGGGGCGCGGGCAGGAAGGCGGGCGGGGGATGCTCAAGGTGGAGGCACTTCTCTGCACCAGCCTGAGTTCTCCTGCAGCAGGAACCCTACCCGAAGGTCCATCCCTCCACCCCAGGGAGCCTCTGCCTTCTGGACTGTGGCCCCGGGCACAGAGAAGCACAGCTGGGATTAGAGACGAGTCTCTTGGACTCTCTTTTGTCAGCTGCCTGGGGTGAACCACCTTTGGGAAGTGGCCACTGAAACTCTCGGCAGACCGGAAAGGTGGCCCGGCCTGCACCATTGCTCTGCCTTGGGTCAGAACCCCCAGTGGCTCAGAGGGCTTCCACGTTGGCTAAGGAGGGCTTGAGTCGAGGCCCAGTTGATAACAGGCAGTGTCCTGACCCACCCACCTGTCACTCCCGAAAGCCCCATCCAGTTCTCTGACACTTCCAGAACAGTCTCTGATTGCCTAGCCAAAGAGCTCCACCCTGTCCGGGCCAGAAACAGTTGTAGCGGGACGCCTCTGGAGGAGAAGCCGCGAGAGCTCACAGCAGGGCCCTCCCCAGCCCCTAGTCGGAGGCCGTGTGGCCACTCACAGCCCATCTCAGGCCTCAGCCCTGCTCAGATGGGCTCCAAGTCAGAACAGGGCCTGTTCCCTGTCTTTGCCGCTGGCTGTGACGCTGGCTGCCAGGTCCCCGGGCCGCCTCCGCCCGCCTCGCTCGGCAGGTAACGCCTCAGTGTCTCCCAATCCCCACCGAGACCCTTCTCAATCATTCTGTCTCCCAAGGAACAAACGGCACATTGGCTTTAGTGTCTCCAGAATAATTAGGTGAATTTTAATAACACCTCAATGTGTGTTTCTCCCACTTGGGCACTTCCCTGGCCCGGAAAGCCTTCCACGGTGCCAGGCGCCTTCCACAGCCCGCAGCCCGGCGGCCTAGAGCGGCATCGGCTGGCCCCGCGCGGCGCCACACTCCGGCCTTCTTCCCGCGAGCTGCCTCTGCCGCTCCTAACCCACGAGAGTGGCTGGACAAATGCCCTCTCCCCCTGCGTTTGACTGTGCGACAGGCCTGACCCTGCCCTGAAATCAAGCCTCAGTCTCTGTGATTTCTCCGGGAAGCGGACGGAGGGCTGGAAGAATCGTGCTTATCTGTAACCACAGAGCTGGATGCCATATGCCACGAAGCCCAAAGCCACACAGCTAACCCGGCTTCCCGGGGGGTAGAGGAAGGCACGCTTGGAGACATGGGAGTATGAAGGCTGGACCCTGGGCCTCATGCTCCATTCTCCCCAGCCCGGCCTCCGCGTTCTTCTGCACATGTCCTAGCAAGAGGCTAATAACTCTGGGCGCCTCGGTGGAGGCCAGACGGGCAGAAGGGACCAGCAGTAGCCCCCTCCTCGCTTCGACCTTTCCAGGCAGAGACCCTGACCACAACTCTGTCTCGCCACATCTGCACACATCTGTTCAGGAAGCACCCTGGTTTTTGGAGGCTCGCTCTCTGTGCAGATATCATGCCAGGGGGCCCCTTGTCACACTGGGCCCAGATGGCACCGGCTGAGGTGCCCCCACTGCAAGCAGCGCCCCCACCCTCCCGGAAGCCTCCTTACCGGTCACCACGGGGTATGTCTGCGTGCCTGACACGTTGCTGCCCAGCTCGGGGTTGGTGGATGCAGATAGACTCGACTTGACTTCATCAAGCCCAGGGGTCAGGGCTGGGAGGGAGTACTCGTTCCCCTGGGAGAAGAGAGAAAAGCGACAGCTCTCTATTGATGCGCACATGCGGAGAAAGGGCTCAGTGTGCAGATGGGGAGGAGGAACAGGGAGCCTTCCCAGATGGGGTGGAAGGAGATGGCCGGGCAGAGGGAGGGGAGAGAGGGAGGGGCGGGCTCGGCGGATGATGGAGAGTTTTGTGTGGGTGGGGGGGAGACCGGACTCGGCGTAGCTGGAGGTATACGCTGTTGGCGGTTATCCCGGCCTCCTTCCAATTGCCACAGCGTCCCCTGCCTAAGAAGCCCCAAGGGCGGAGTGTAGCAGTTGGGTTCCCCCTGCTGCGAGGCAAGGGGTGCTTTCAGGTCCCCCCTGGAGTCCTGGGGAGGAGGGCGAACCATGCAGTGATGGCAGAGGCAGGGGCTGGGGGAAGGGCCTAGCGGGGCCTCTGGCCTGGCGCCGCTGGGCTAGCTGCTCGGGTGCTGGCGCCCCCTTTTTAAAAAACAAACAAAGACAGCCCCACGGGCCCCTCGCTCTCTGCCTGTGCACTGGGGTATGAAATTGGGGAGGGGGAGAGTCCACATGGCTAACAGAAGGGTGGGAGGGGGCCAGTCATTGACTCTGAAAGGGTGTCCTGCCCGAAACACTCGGGTAATTGCCTTTTTATTGCAGCCACCGCTAAGCCAGACCCCAGAGCTGGGCAGCCCAGGAGCCTGCACAAAGCAGGAAAAGTTGCTCTGATTAATATTACGTTAAATTAAAACTGATTTTCTGCTCTTTCGGGTCCGTTTTTTTCCCTTCCGCTTCCTGGCCCCCCCCAGAGGGCCCCCTCCCCTCCCTGGCTGGACGGGATTGCCTCGTCATTTCCAATTCCTTCTCGTATTGATCTTCCTGTAGAAATCAGTTTTGTAATTAGCTGCAAATTAGGCCTTCTACTGGGGGTGAAGCTGCCCCCTGATTTATCACCAGAGTAATTCGCTGTGATCGGAGAGAAATTAAAATGAACTCAATTAGGCTTCGGATTTGCTTTATGGGCCCTGCTCCGAGTTTCAGGGGGAAAAATGACTGTGCTGGTGTTTAATAGTCTAATGAAAGTAAATAAAGGTTATTCATTGTAATACAGCCGGGGACTCGTGGAGGGTGCACCGAGCCGCCCGCCTCGGCCGGCTCCTCCTTTGTTGGTTTATGGCTCAGGGCACCTTAAAAAGACTTTTGATTTTTGTTTTATGAAGACAAACAGCTTATGGGATAAAAGGACGGGCGGAGAGAAAGGCGAGTGGCTGGGAGCTGCCGGAGTCCGAGGGAGGAACTGTGCCGCGCGGGGCGGCGCTGCTGTGCCACCACGCGGGTGCGCGTGCAAGCCCGGCTGACCGTGTTGGGCTGCGGTTGTGGGCCCGGCCTGGGCCGTAGGTGTGGGAGGAATGGGTGTGTGCTCCTATCTTTGCGTGCGTGCACCGGGGGCCCACAGGGATGTGTGGGTGGAGGCAGGTGCGGGAGGTGTGCTGAGCTGTGGCCTGGAAAAGGCGCTCCTTCCGGCTCTCGGGGCCGTGCTTTGAGTACAGTGAGCAGGGGCCCGTGGTGGTGGGTGAACACGCGCACATGGGTACACGGGAGGAATCAGAGACGTATGTCCGCGTTGTGCATCGTGCCGCTGTGTTGCGGGCTGCAGCCACGCTGGGCTGTTCTGCATCTGGAGGGAGTACTGGGTGTGAGGGCCGTTGGCCTATCTGGGGTCACACCGGACAGCTGCACTGGGGAGTAGGAGGCAGGCACAGAGGGCTCTCCTCGTGACGCTGGGGGAGAAGAGCACCCCAGGCTTGCACAAACTTTCTGTAAGACCTTCGGGCCATTTAGGCGAGGGACACGGCAGGGGTACGGGGACATTTTCTGGGTATTCTATGCCAGACTCATGGAACAGCGGGGCTGGAAGGGACCTATCAGACCTTACCCAAGTCCTTCATTCTACAGATGGGGAAACTGAGGCTCTGAAGGGGGCAAGACTTACCCAAGACCATCCTAGCACCCAGAGCTCATCATTTCTAACTGCCCTATACCATTACATCCTCGTGTGTGTTCACACAGCACACACGCGGTGCACACACATGTAGCACGTGCGATGCTGGGGACGCACACTGTCCAGAGGCCTTGTCCTGCCCTGTTCCTTTGCGCTTCTGCAAGCAGAAAACGCCTTCCTCACCTGTTCTGATTTGATGTGCTCTGATGCCTGGAAGACGTCAGGGTAGGAAGGACGCTCAAAGACCCGATCCAAAGCTTCCAGCTGCTGCTGGGTGAAGGTGTCAGCTCGCAAGTGCTTCCGCAAACTGTCCACGCCACTCTGGGAGTCTCCATTGGGGACTGAGCCCTCGGACACATCTGCAGGACACATGGACACTGGGGGCATCAGCACAGGCCGGCGGAGGTACAGTGGGCCCGGGGGGGCCAGCACTTGGCTCGGCCCCCAGAGCTTTGTACCCCTGCTGGGACCCCTTACTCCCAGCTTCTAGGCTGGAGCAGCTGACCCAGGGGCTGGCCATGCCTCTGAGATCTGGCTGAGGAAGCCAGAGCCTCTGAAGGACCTGGGAAGAGAAAGGGAAGTTGTCCCAGTGTGTGGGGGGGGTGGGAGTGAGGGAAAAACTGGGCAGAAGTAGAGCCAGGGGGCTGCTAGGAATCGTCTCCTTAGGGGATATCTCCCTTGAGCCCCTTCTGTCCCCAGGCCTGGGTCAGCCTGAGGGAGGAGCTGGGTGTCTCAGACCAGCATTACCGAGCCTGTGGAGAATTGAACTCGGCTCTGAGATGAATTTCAGTTCCACTGACTCCAGGGGTGGAAAATCATCAAATCTCCGAGGCTGAGTGTAACATGGAGACTGGGTGAAGTAATTAACTTCACCACCGAGGGAGGAGGGGCTCTGAAAGTCAAGCTGAGGCATTCTGCTTGCATTGGGCCAGGACTCAGACCAGAGCAGGAGGACAGCGGCTGGCACGTGAGCCGTGGCACACTGCCTTGGGCAGAGACTAAAGACAGGGTCTCTGTGGATGCTCTTGTGCCCAGGCCGCCTGCCTCAGCCTCTGTCCCTGACCCGGACTCTGAGTAGGCCTACATCAGAGGCCATCCTCTGCCCTCCAGTTCCTCCTGCGGGTCTCACAGAGAGCTGAGACTCACTCAGTGAAGAAAAGGCCATGGTGGTGCCACACTAGTGCCCGTCCTGGGGCTGCAGGCCAATTCTGTCTATGTCCTGCTCTGCCCGGGCTTTCTTCTACATGTCGGGGCTTTCTACCCCTCCCTACCTCCTTGCATCAGGTCTGTTAAGGTTTTCGGAGCACGCGGTGAGCTAAGTGCCTGCTCTCTGTCTCTCTCTGAACTTCTACCCAGCAACCCCCCAGCCCAAAGCTGGGTCCCCCCCCCAGGCACAGCAGGGCCACTTCTCGGCTTCCTTCGGCCCAAGACCTGCTGGGGAGCCTTGGGCCTGGGGCCAGCCCATGCTGTAGGCCTCAGGGTGTTCCTCTGGGACTGTTATATATATCAGTTTATAGGTGATTATATGATATGATATAATCAATATTGCATTATATACAGTAACACCATACAGTATCATTCAGGAGACCATAGAAAATATTACATATTGATTAACCTCCACCTGCAGCCATCCTCTCTTCTGGCCTCCCAGACGGAGCATGGGGGTCTGCTTTCCAAATGGGACCTGCTGCCTTTCCTCCACTCTATTCCTCAGGAGGTGGGAAAGCAAAGAAAGTGTGTGTGTGTGTGTGTGTGTGTGTGTGTGTGTAAGAAAGGGAGAGAAATGAAGACCAGGACCAAGTCTGAGGTGGACAGACAGGGACAGCTTTCACGGTATTTCGATGTCTCCACATTCCTATGGACACAAAACTTGGTGGTTGTGTTTTTTACTGTGTAAGCCTCTGGAATGATGTTCTGTCTTGGAGAGTGTGTGTGTCTCTCTTATATGAGGTAGGGTGTGGCATGTTTATTTTTTCCTTTTGTGTGGGCATTCTCTGTGTATATGTATTTGTACATGTGTAAACATCCAGATAAATATGTGTCTGTGTCTTTGTAAGTGACAGAGCAAGAACCATTATCAAAGGATGTGTGTGTGTGTGTGTGTGTGTGTGTGTGTGTGTGTGTGTGATTGCATGGGGAGCATGAGCTCATGTGCCCCATGTTTCTTCTCTGCCTGTTTTTCTTTTGAGGAGGTGCTATCATCCCAATTCCACCCCCTCGTAGCTATTTGCGTGTTCCATTGTGTCCAGTTCTCTCTTGCTGGAGTCCTCCTACCTTTCTGGGAAGCCCTGTTGTCAGGGCTGAGGGAGGCAGCGGGTGTCTTTGTGTGTGGTTATTGCGGTGTCACCAAATGGGTCCTGGGAAGGAAAGTGTGCATTTGTCTGCGAGCATGTGCTCACACATGATGTGCATGAGTGTGTGCATATGTGTGGGAAGACTCATATCGTGCCTCTGTGTGGATTTGTGTATATGCCTGTGTGTGGCTCGGCTCAACCTTGTGTGTGTGTGTGTGTGTGTGTGTGTGTGTGTGTGTGCGTGCGTAGGGGCTGAACTGAGGCTTTGTCCTCAGGTCACTGGCTGGAGGAGTCTCTTTTCCTTCATTTATTCAGGGGCCCTTCAGATCTTGACAAATCTGTCACTCTAAATTTGCGAGAGATTATGGTGCTCTCTCCCCAGCCCGCAGAGAGGTGATATATGATATCTGCTGCCCCTATTGATTGCCTGATCTGGTGGCAGAGGCCGGCGAAATGAACTTGAAATGAACATCATGCCTCAACTCATTGTGCGTATAATACACTACTTAATCCCACATTTTTCAGCCGCTATGGAATTCAATTGATCAATCATGTTCCACTGATAGTACTGTTTTAGGGGTTATTGCTGCTCCCTCCACTCACTGACCTTTTTATTTATTTATTTTTTTGTATACTCAGGCCCTGGTGATAAGACAGGTTACAGAGGCAGCGATGGAAGGGGGAGGGAGGAAGGAGAGGCAAAGGGAAGCCTGCTACTGGAAGAGGTGGCAGTGGGAGGCGGGCAAAGGGAAGAACAAGAGGAGGAAGGGCGTGGGGGAAGAAGAGAAAGAAGGTGCTGGAGGATCAGGGAGGCAAGGTGGTATGATGGAAGCCTGCAGAGAAACAACCCCAAGAGAGGCTGCAGGAAGCTTGAGGAAACGCCCCAGAGGAGAAGGAAGATCCTGAAGAGTCAGGAAAGGCGGCTGTAATCATGAATGGTGCAGGAGCGCAGAGAAAGTTCTGGGAGGTGGGGGGTTGGGGCTTGTGGGTGGGGAGAGGGCAGTGGCATCCTTGGTGGGGACAGGGAGCTCTCACAGGCTCTCTCCAGAGGAGGGGTGGCACCCTTGCTTCAGCTGGAGAAGGAAGGGAGGGACGAAGGCAAGGAGAAAGTGTGGGAAGGAAGTGAGGAAAGGTGGCGGGGAGAAGCCTGGGGTCAGAGGTCCAAGAAGGAAGAGCTCAGGAAGGAGGAAACCCAGAGGCGGAGAAAGGGCAGACAGAGGGAGAGGAAAAAGGGCAGAAGTTCCCCATGCCAGAAGCCTAGGGAAAGGCTGGCTGGGGGAGGGCACATGAATGGTACACTTGGGTATCCAGCTAAGGGGGGGCCTGGATGGGGGCGGGTTCGGACAGTAGGGTGAGGAAGGGGAAAAGAGAAGAGAGGAGAGGAAGAGGAGCAGGCATGAAAAGAGAACAGGGGAGAATAGAAAAGGAATGGAAAAATGAAGCGTTGACCAGGGTCAGTGTTGACCGCTGGCAGGGACCTCCTCAGGATGACGGAGAAAGCGCTCAGGGTGGGGCTTCCCAAGGGTGGATTCTCAGAGGTGACAGCAAGGAGAGGCTGGAACCGTGCTGTGACACCAGTGCTGGGCCCGGACATTCAGGGCTCTCTGGCAGAGCTGGGCCAAAGTAGAGGAGGAGGCAGAAGCGGGTCTTGATCTAGGTTTCCGAGTGAGTGGGGAGGAAAAATATGTGAGTAATTAGATAGCACTCTTCCCCCAAGAAGACTCCTGACCCAACACCGACTGCTCCCCTGTGCCAAGGTGCCAGGCTGTGAGTTCCCTGTGGGCAGAGAACATGCCTGATGCATCTCTGTTGGTCTGGCACCAGGCACAGAGGTGGGCACAGAGTCGGTGTTGATGAGTGACTGAATGAATGACCGAGGCTCCCCTGGGTAACATTCAAAGCCAAAGCCCTGGCCGGAGGTGTCTGAACTGGCCATCGGACTGGCTTGGCGCTTCAGAACACCCAGTCACCTATCAGGGAAGTCCCGCGAATCTCTAGCGATCAGAGGGATGTGGGAAGATCCACAGCAGGCCCCAGGGTAGACTTATGCCCCTCCTTCACTCACCCCCACTCTGGTGAGCACCACCCTCAGCAAACCACCTGCCCGCCTAAGTGCCAAGGGACAGAGAACACTGTGTTCCCAGTTAAGAGTCGAACTTAACCTCGGAGCTACACAACTGCCATCCAAAGAAGGCAGTGGAATTCGCTTGAGAACAGGGCTCAGGGACAGCCTCTAAATTGGACATCCCACACCACGGCCTTGTCACAGAAAGCAAGGTTGGGATAAAATGGGTCTATCGGCCCACGGTGACTATTGGTTCCAGGGAAGTCCTTCCCTAAATGAAGGGAGGAGGCCCTCAGCCTTTATCTTGAAGGCAAAAGCCAACCTGTTATCAGGGCTTCGAGAAGAGGGCTGGAATATAGTGGCCACATGTCCTGGGCTTTGTGGAGCAATTCTGAGTTTTAGGATTCTTTCCCACGGCCGGTCCATTTTTTTTAGATTAAGGTTGGAAAATGTGGTTGCTGTACGTTTAGTAAGACCTCCCCCCGCACCCTGCCGGAGCAAGGGAGGGACCGTGTGCTAGTCAGTCTCCACGTGTGGAGGAGTCAGCCCTGTTCTCCAGCTGTCCCCTACCCAGCCACCATCCATTAGCTGCTCACAACACTCAGAACTTATTACATGCCATTTAATCCTCCCAACAACCCTGTGAGGGGAGTACCGTGATACCTATGTGACAGAGAGGGAAACTGAGGTGGAGAGGTTAAGTAGCTTATCCAAGGCTATACCGCTGGTAAATGACAGTCGGGATTTGAATTCAGGTCTGCTTGGCCCAGAGCCTACCCACTACGTCATTTCACTCCACAGGCCAGGTTCCAAACCCAGGGGCTCAGCTGGGGACCACTTGACTCCATCTGGGACATGATCTTAGCCACCCCCACCCCCGCCCCAGCCTTCTCTGCCTTGCACCCTCCCTACACCGAAGGAGCGGCCTTCAGTGAGCTGGCGGAGCTAGCTGAGCATAGACTACTTCAGGCTGATTAGGGGGACACTCGGTCCAAATTCTCATTTTACAGAAAGGAAAACTGGAAGGGGTGAGCGGTGACGTGGGGCAGGTGACCAGTCCCAGATCACACAACTGGGTAGTAGGACTCTCAGGACTGGAGCCCATTCCGGGCGTTTTGTCCACTACAGCATGAGCTACTGCAAGTCCTTTTGGAAACGAGGCCGGATATAAATTAATTAATTAAATTAAACAAACCGCTGAGCTAAAACTCTGATGGATATTATTCTTTCGGGGGAACAAAGGCTCATATTGTCTTCTCCTCTGACTGCTTCCTATTTGCTGAGCAGTTAACAAAAAGCTTTCATAGACCTTGGGTTATCTGGGCTTCCTAACTACTCTCTAAGGCAGGTAGGGATTATGGTCCCTTTTTTTTTTTTTTTTTTCTTTTTTTTTTTTTTCCTTACTGGTGAGGAAACAGGCTCAGAGCAAACAAAGAATAGCTTCTATAAGGGTAAGTGGCTAGCTCAAGGGCATATCCACCAGGGAGCCTGGCACAGGGAAGGGGCTCTGAGCACAGCTGTGGACGGGGCAGCAATGGGCTGCAACATCCAGAGCGTGGGCTCCAGCAACGGCGTCCCAGTCCCCACATGGATGAAGACAACCGTAAAACCAAAGGTCATCTTGACTGAAGGGAGAGCCGCTGACATGGTTGACAATGGTTACTGTCTGATCAGGAGCAAATTATCTTCTTTTCACCTAAGTTTTTCGATATTGTCCGGTCTTTGTATAACAAGCGTGCACCACTTCTAGAATCTTTAATGAAAATATCTTTTACTCTTCAGCAAAAGATTTGATCTCCTCGCTCACTTAGGCTTGTCACTCTCCATCCACTGTGGGCTTCCTGAGGGCAGAGCCCTACCTTCCACCTCTCTGACCCCAGGCTAGGCCAATCATGAATAGTGTTGTCCAGTGAGGTCCCAGCAGCTTGGGCGGGAGGGAGGCCAGGGAACACCATGTCTCAGGGAGCAGGGCTAGGAACAGAAGTGTTCTGTGCTCCTTGTGTGAAGACATGCTACCTGAGTCCTCAAAGTAGTCACCGCAAGGGACAGGAGAAGTTCTTGTGCACTGACCAAAAGGTGGGTGGGGTGATGATTAGAGACAGAATGAAATCATGCCATTTCCTTGGTCAGAAAGCCCCAAGGCTCACCAAAGTCTACAGAATTAAGGGGGGACGAACAAGTGTCACCTCCCAAATCCCAAGAAGTAGGAACCAGGCCTTTGAGAGGAATTCTTTTAAAGTCTAGCAAAGAGCTATACTAACCGCAGTTTTGTGAGCCCAAATACGCGTATCTACCTGTCTGTGGGGAAACTGACAATACTAGGGCTTTCACATACACTCATTAAATCCACCCAACTTCACAACGTACTTCTTCTTCTTCTCATTCTTCAGATGAGAGGCAAACTTATTTGTTCAACATTATCCTGGATTTGAACTCGGGGATGTCTAACCCCAAAGTTCTACGCCACCAAAGTTACCTCCTTTGTCAAAGATCAGCATCACCATCATTTACGGACACTAACTATGTACTGGGCAGGCTCCAGTGCTTTACTCACATTATCTCCAATTTCCACAGAACACTTGCCAAAGAGAGACCATTAGTTCAGTTTTACAAATGAGGGAGCAAGCTGAGGGAGATGTGCGAGATGGTACAGCTGACAGGAAGCACTCTGGGGGAAAGGAAGTCTTGTTTCATCCCAAGACAGAAAATGAGCAGGGGGGAAAAGTGATACAGGAAGAAAAGAGAAAGGCATGGAAGTGGGAAGGTGGGTGATGGGCCTCGGCCCCTAGGGGCTGGGAGCAAGGGAGGAGCAGGGGCTAGCGATGGCTGGGGTGGGGGTTCTGGGCTAATGCCCCGAAGGTGGCCTCTGCGCCCCTCCCTGGCTCCTCTAACACTGCCTTCCCCCTCTGAGGGGTTCACCCCCAGCTGCCAGTTGTTGCAGTTTCAAACTCAATTGTTCTCCTCAGTACTGAGGCAAATGGAGTCATTAATTACCTTCTATCGGCTGGGCTGAGTTCAGAATGCGATCAATATCCCCGCTTGTCATTCAGGGCAGCCGCCGGTGCAGCCCCGGCCCCACCCCCACGCGGCGCCAGGCCCTCCCACGGATGCAGCGGATGCAGTAGGGCGGCCCGTTCCCAGCGAGGAGTGGGCCGCTTTCATCCAGGGAAAGAGCCGGGATTCGTGCCACCCACAGGGAGGGCAGAGGATAGGGGGAAAGAGAGGGAAAAGTGTGAGGGAGTGAAGAGGGAAGGGGAGGAAAGGGGAGTGGAGGGCGGAAGAGGCGGGGGAGATGGAAGGAAGAGGGGAAGCTTGGAGGAAAGGAGAAATTGGCAGGAACAGGGCTGCCCTGTGCTGGGAAGGGCTGCAAGGGCCAGGCTTGGAGAGTGTGCCGGCGGGAGCAGTGTCCAAGGAGACGTGGGGTGACGTGCCCCGTTGCCTCCCATCCTTAAGCTGGACAATCTGTGGGTCTGCCCTGGCCAAGCCAAGCTCAAGAAGAGAGCACGAAGAAGCCCTTGGAAATACGACTCAAAGCTTAGGCTCGGAGCAAGACTAGCTTCTGCCTAGCCTTCTAGTCCTGGCAAACCACCTGCTATCCTTGACCAAGCTCAGCCTCTAAACGCTCAGTGAGTTCATGGCAGGGGGGAACGTGGGGGTGGCCGGCTGGTCTGCCTAACCTCAGTCTTGCTGTGCCCATTCGCGCCCGCGTGCCTCTAGGGACACTAACCTGCATTAGACATCCTAACATAACGCTGGACTAGGGGTAACATCTGGTTTGAAATCCTGGTTTTGTCGCTCACTGCTACAATGGCCTTGTCCAAGTCCCATGAGCTTTTCTGGACTGAGCTTCCTTAAAATTACACCAGGGTGGCTAGCTCCTCCCTCCGCAGTATTAATTTCTTCTTCCCCTGTGTTCCAATAGCCATCTATCCAAACCTCTATTGTAGAAATAATAATAATAACTGAAATCTATCCTGTTTCTATTACAGTAGCAGACAGGATGTGTAACATATATACGCTGATTTAATCCTTACACTAACAGCAACTAACATTAAGTGCTTACTATATATTAGGTGCTCATCTAATAACTGTACATATATTAACTCATTTAATTTGCACCAGAACTTAAGCAGAAAGCTTCTACTATCATCCCCATTTTGTAGGTGACAAAATGGACGTGCACAGGTTCCAGAATTTTCCTAAGGCTATGAAGCTAACAAGTGATGGAAGAGGCAGAAGCAAACCCAGGCAATGAGGCTGTGGCAGCTGAGCTCGTAATGTGGAGAAACCAAGGGATAGAAAGGTAACTTGCCCCAAATTATCTACTATGGCCAGTTAGTGGCAGAGCCAAATTCGGAATCTATATTATGGTTATTTTTCTCAATGCTTCTTTGTTTTTGAGAGAGACAGAGCACGAGTGGTGGAGGGGCAGAGAGAGAGGGGGACAGAGGACCTGAAGCGGGCTCTGCATGGACAGCAGTGAGCCCGACGTGGTGCTCGAACTCACGAAGTATGAGATCCTGAATGGCCTGAGCGAAAGTTGGATGTTCAACTGACTGAGCCACCCAGGTGCCCTATCATGGTTATTTGTTTGGTTTGGGTTTTTTCCTCACTAAACTGTGACTGTTTGAAAGGCAGAGACCCATCTTTTAAATCTTTGTAAACCTAGCATAGGGCGTGAGGTGATAAAAAAAAAAATGTTGACTGATTCATCTAACCGAATTCCAGAAGTAAAGGCTGGTAAATTCTTAGCTTGCCTCGCTCAACAGTTTACCTTTTAGAAGAAGAAAGAAGCAACAAAGGAAATTGCTGCTCTGGATTCGGTGTCATTGCATTTTACAGCTGTAAATTATTATGGAGATCATTGAATATGATTCCTTCTTAAATCCAAAAAAAAAAAAAAAAGGCTCAGAAAGATTGAGCAATTTTCCCATGTCACACAGCTAGTCATTGTTAGGATGGGGACTGAGGTTCTCAGTTTCACTATTCCAAGCCGCTTAAGTCTGACCAAGAAACAAAAACTGATCAAAAGGATGTGATGGGGATCTGGGGAGAAAGCAACCATGTCTGGATTTGACGGTAGCAAAGGAAGGAGGCATTGGACAGGATCCAACTTGAGGAAAGCAAACTGTTACACGTGGAGGGAAAGAATGGTCGTGCGATCCCATGGCAAGAGATTCTACAAGGGAATATGATTCCACAAAGACAGGGTGCTCTAAAAATGAAATTCCGCCTCTACAAGCTCAAATAATCAACCCGACAAAACAAAGGGGGTTGGAGTGGGGGAGGGCTTGAAAGAGAAGGGCATTTAAGGAAAGTCATTGTTGTTGCACACGGATAAGCTTTAAAATATGATGAGCCTAGATTTTAAAAGGACATGTACACCGAACAGTGGAAGATTATGCAGCCATTAAAAAATCGTGTTTTCAAAGAATATTTAATGATATGTGAAAATGGTCCTATGGAATGTTAAGTGAAAATAGCAAGACACAAGCTGTATATACAGTATCATTCCAATTTTGATAAAAAATTATATATGCACAGAAGAAAAAAAAAGACTATAAAGATTATACCAAATTTAAGAGCGGTTATCTCTCAGAGAGGAGATTATGGGTGATTTTGTAAAAATTTACTTTATCTTCCAAATATTTTACAATGAGCATGTATTGCACTGATCATCAGACGAAAGTTATTTTTTTCCCCTCTTAAAAAGGACACACAACAGATGGGAGGAGGGGACCATAACCAAGGATGGATATGAGAGTAGCATGAACCTGTCAGGAAGACAGAAGCTCAGAACAAGCTGAGACAACAAAAAAGGGCCTTCGATAGCTATGTTTGAAGAAAGAACAAAAAGGAAGGCAGGTTTAGGGCTCAGTACTTGGGAAAGGGAGGTAATACTGAAGGAAAAAAAAAGGGGGGGAGACAAGGAAGAACTTCTCGACCCTCAGCTTGCCTTGGCCTTCTCCCTCAGAGAAAGAATCTTCAAAACAGGACCAGCAGGAGTTGCCCAGGTCAGGAGGGGGCCCGGCAGGTCACTCCTAACAATTTCAATGGACTTAACTTTCCCAGACCCAGATAATTCATGCACCAGGACCCTGGGGGGAAAAGTAGGTAGGATCCTAAATGTTTTGTTGATAATCCTTGAGAAGTCATAATGGAAGGACGTAGCAGTGACAAAACTCAATGCCATCTGCCCTGCAAAAGGGGGAAAGGTACGCGTCTGCAAATAACGCTTTGATAAGTTTAATGCCAGGGTGCGGAAATCTTATAGGAGAAATTATTATACAGTTAATCTGTGGGCACCAGGAAGGAACATGGATGCCTGGGACCTGTATGCGCTCACTGAGAAGTTGTGGCACATTAATTAGATATCAATGATTAGATATCAAATGCAAACCCCACTAGAACCTCCTGAACTGCCCTGGTTGGAAGCAACCGCTCTTTCTTTTTCAAAGAAACAATTCATCGTAGTGCTTTATACCTTGATCATAGCCCCTATCACATTCTGCTTGTATTGTGATGTACACAGTTAACCTCCCTACTGGATTAGAAGCTTCCTGCAGTCAAGAACCGCATTCTGTTTACTTTTGTAAATCATCCTGCCCTTTTTAAAAAAAATCTTTTTCAAGTCTATTTATTTTTGACAGAGACAGAGTGCGAGCATGAGCTGGGGAGGTGCAGAGAGAGAGAGGGAGACACAGAATCCGAAGCAGGCTCCAGGGTCCAAGCTGTCAGCATAGAGCCTGATGCAGGGCTCGAATTCATGAACTGTGAGATCATGACCTGGGCCGAAGTCGGACACTTAACCGACTGAGCCACCCAGGCACCCCAGTCCTGCCCTGTTTTATATATAGATCTGTTCACCAACTTAAATTGCGTTCTTTAATCGATTAAGAAAATGCTGTGGATGTTGTGCATGTAAACATTTCACAAAGACTCTCCTTCCTAATTTTATGGACAAGATGAAGAAAAGTGAAATGGTTGATGGCTGCTGGGCTCAATCGTACCTAAAGCATTCGTTTATTACAACCAGAAGGGAGGTTTTCGCTGGTGGGGCATTGTCTCTCCTTTATTTTATATTTTGATGTTTATTTATTTTGAGGGAGAGAGAGAAAGAGAGGCAGAGAGACTAGGAGAGAGAGAATCTTAAGCAGGTGCCACACCCAGTGGGGAGCCCAATGCGGGGCTCCATCTCGTCAAGTCAGCTGCTTAACCCTCTCCTTTATTTTAAAGGCCAATACTTCTTGTAAAAAAAACCCTACTAGGATGATGCTACAGAAGACATCCTTGTGATCTTACTTAATCAGGTGGAATTAAGAGCCCAAACCAACGAGATGAAATTCAACAGGGATAAATGGAATGCCCTATGTTTAGGTTAAAAAAATCAATTATACAAGTGCAGAATGGGGTAGACCTGGCTTGATAGCAATTGATGTGAAAAAGATCTCGAGGTTTTAGTTGACCACGAACTCAATATGATCTTGAGTGTGACAGAGCTGCTAAAAAAATCGAATGTAATCTTAGGCTACCGTATGGACGCAGACTCTCCAGATGGAGAGCGGCCATGGTTCTACTGATCTTGGCATTGGCTAGACTGTCTGTAGAGTTCAGTGTTCACGTAGGAGGGACTTTGTCAAGAATGAATTCAGAGATGGGTAACCAGGATGGTGAAAAACCTTCCTCAAGTGCAGGAAACTAAAATCCACCCAGGGCTCAGCCCAGTGTTTTTCCAGGCACTCAGCAAATCAGGTGGAACGAATGGAAGGAAGGGTGGGAGGGAGGGAGAGAAGAGAGAGTGTCAGAGGGAGATCTTTACCACCACTCTAATAAGGGGTTAATGTTGTCGTCGCTATTTTAAAGATGAGGAAACTGAGATTCAGAGAGATTATGTAAATAGCCAAAGGTCCCACAGCAAGCAAGGAGTAGAGATAGACCCCACATCCAGACATTCGGATTCCAAGGTGTTTCCCTCAACACTACCGAGACTCAGTATAAAGGCAGTGGTGCTAACAATGACAACCGTCCATCTATGTCCTATGTCCAGGCAGGGGCAGTGGCCTGTCATGCAGAACTGCTGGAAGGGAGAGTCCTATGTGAGTGGCAGATAAGACCAGATGACCTTCAAGAATCTGAGGCTTTGCCTTGTCACCACCCTCAGCACAGCCACTGGGCCCCCCTCCACACGGGAGGGGGTCTCTGGAGACAGTCTGTCTGCATCTTGGCCACTCCCAGGCTCAAGTCCCATCTCCTGCTTGCCCTTCTAGCCACTTCCTCGGATTCCTATTGGATGCTCCGCCACATGGTTTAGCATTTAATTAAGAGCTTATTGTCTGATGTGTGATAGCCTTGCCTCCCCCAGCAGACTGTACGTTCCTGGAGACCCAAGTCCTCGTTACGTGTTCCTCTCATACATCCCAACACAGTGGGCACCTGGGCCCGCATTGATACACAGCTCCCCAAAGAAGTAAGTGTAAGTTTTGTCAATATTCCACTATTTACACACCAAAGCAAAACCATAGGCTCTCAGCCCTCTGAAATGGTTTATAGGAAATTTGCCCAAGGACAGAGGGATGGCCTGAATGATCACTTAGGGCCCTCATATTTTGTAACCAAACAGTAGATAAGAGGGAGATAAGGGGGAGACCTAGAACTCCACGGAGAATTTATGCCAGGTCGGTTACTTTCCCCCTTCTGAGTAAGAGGTCCCTTTGCTCCTCCCAGAAGCCCCGGGTTACCTGTAGCAAAGAAGGGCGTGGGCACCCACGGCCAACGCACAGCCAGCGTGAGTGTGTGCGACTCATATACGAAGTAGAGGAGGGTAAGCAGTTAGAGATGAAGCTGGAGGGAAGGGAAGGCCAGAGCCAGTGATGGGAGGGGAGCAAACAGGTAGTGGACAGACAACTGAAATGCACAGAGAAAGCGGAGGGGTGAGTACTGGGTGGGATTGGGTGACTTCCCCAGAGTGATCAGCTTTCCTGCCGGAGAGCACGTACTGTGTCTTTTTGCTGGCCGAGGCTGGGACTCCAGGTTCCCCGGCCGCCAGTGGGGAAGGGGGGCTAGCAGAGCCGCCAGTGGGGAAGGGGGGCTAGCAGAGGGTCTGTCTGTGTGGGACCTGTGTCCTCCTTCAGCCCTACATGAGCTCTCAGGGAGGGGCTGGGGCCTCCTGCCTGGTGCTGGATTCCAGCTGGGGCCAGAACCAGTTAGAAACCTCTCTGGAGCCGGGAGGGAAGGGGGCTTTGTTAGCTCAAAGGACACAAGCAAGGCGAAAAATTACATACCAGGCCGCCCTAAGTATGCTTGTTTAGAGAAACTGCTTGCATTTATGAAGTCTTTGGTGCGGAAAGCAGGGTTGCAAATGACTGCATCAGAGCGACAGTAAAGGCCATTAATTTCCTGTTATGTTTTCCTGTGTTGGGGGCTTTATTAATTTAATTTTACACTGTCGAACAACAGCGAGAGCTGACACTGCCACACCGCCACGGCTGGGGTTTTCTTTTTGTGTGCGTAGCAAGGCTTTGCCTGACATGCAAATCAACGCTATTACCGGAACCAATAAAGATGTGTGGCGGGAAGAGGGGAGGGATAAGGGAAGGAGGGAGGGGAAAGGGGAGAGAAGGGGAGAGAAAGGGCGAGAGCCATCCTTGGCCAGTTTCTGCCTCCCTCCATGCCTGGCATCTCCTGGCTTCCAGAGCGTCCTCCGCAATCAGCAAATTCTGCCCACCCTACACTTTCCCTCTGACTCTTCTCTGGACGCCCTGCCTTCGGATGACTCTACCTCTGCTGTCCTCCTCTGTCCCAGCTCCTGGCAGAACTTGAACAGGGACGCAGAGTTCCCAGGAAGAGACGGGAGCCAGACTTCTTCTCCCCACTTCCCATCCCCAGATGAGGCACAGGGGCAAGGGAGCGCCATGCCCCCACCCGGGCCGAGTGACAGCCTTACCGGACACTCCCCTTTCCTCTAAAGTCAAGGCCCACTTACATATTATTAGCGTACGCACACACGAACCTGCGTGCCTGTGCACATGAAGAAAGGTCTAGAAGGGCAGCTATCCCACCTTGCTTGTAAGTCCCTCTGAGAACGCGGGTATCCTAACCTTGTCAACCATTTGTTTCCTCTGAATTCCCAGAAAAAATACGGTTGCTAATCGTTTCTGCTTAAGAGACTCCAGCAGCTGTCTTCAGTAGCTGCAAGGTACCCAGTTGGCCTAGACCAAGGTACCGGAGAAAATGAATCCCAGCCTCAGAAAAAAAAGGCAGCTCCCTGGGAGACCACGTTCTGGTCCTTTCTACTACTTAGGCCTCACGCCTACCACCCCAAGACCATCCTCACTGCGCTGTCCCTCACCCGGGGCAGCTTCCACCAGCCGGCTGCCCCAGGGTCCACACTGCTCACATAACCCTCGGCCCAGCTTGCCACACCACCAGTCCACCCAGGTGTCCACGTTGCCCATGTGTCTGGGTTGGCCACGCCACCAAAGGAGATGAGGAGGGGGGCTGGGGAAGTGAGAGGGAAAGAAAGTGAAGGTCCTGGAGTCACTCCCACCAAACCACCAACCCCCACCCCCACCCTGCCGTCCCAGACTTTGCAGTGGCCTAGGGAGACCTGGCGGAAGAGGTGGGGGGGGGGGGGGATGGGGAGGAGAGAGAGAAAGAGTGCATGTGTCCACGCATCTCTCCCTCTGTCACTGGCTTGCTTGAGCTCCTGCCCGCACTTTCTGCTTCAGGAGCTGTTTGCCAGGCTCTGAGAGGCTGTTGGATAGAATCCAGCTCTCCCTAGGAGGAAAGCATAAACTTCATAAACTGCATTTACTTTAATGCAGGTTCCTGTGGCTGCTTTCCTCCGGCTTTTCTTCCCTCCTCTGTCCGCTCTGTCTCCATCACATTTTATCCCTGCCCCTGTGTGCACTCAGACCGCGCACGCGCGCGCGCGCGCGCGCGCGCGCGCACACACACACACACGCCATGTTTCTAGACAAGATGAAGCCTCAGGCAGGAGGAGAACGGGCAAGGCGTAAAAGCCCCAATTTACGGGCGCCTGGGTGGCTCAGTCAGTTAAGCATTCGGCTCTCGATTTCCGCTCAGGTCATGATCTTGCGTTCCTGGGATCGAGCCCCGAGTTGGGCTCTGCGCTAACAGCTGGGAGCCTGCTTGGGATTCTCTCTCTCCCTCTCTCTCTGCCGCTCCCCTGCTTGTGTTCTCTGTGTCTCTCTCTCACTCTCTCTCAAAAATAAATACACCTTTTTTTAAAAAGCCCTATTTAAAGGAGAATTCCTTGACCTGGCCCTGCAGCCCCCCCCACCCCCACCCCGTGAGATGCCCATGTACTGTCTCCAGTGGAGCCAAACACAGAGGGTGCTTTGAGGCAGGCAGGCGGGCGGGTACTTCAGGGAGGCAGAGATGCTGACATTTGGTGGGGACAGCCAAATTAGGAGCCACCTGGAGGCTGGGCCACAGGGCTCCAAGTACAGGAAGGAGAGAAGGCGAGGCCTTCGTGCAGGTTGAGGTTTGTGAGGCCTCCCTTGTCTGGTGTTGTCAAGGTCAGCAGGTTCGGGTTCACCGAAGGGTCAGGATGGTTTGAATTACTGGCGCTGCTGCAACTCGGCTCTGAGGCTCGTGATCTGTCTCCCAGCCCCAGAGCCAGGTCCGGCCCTCCCCCAAGCCTCCTTGCTTTTTCACCCCCCCCCCCCCCCACACACACACACAGGGCAGAATGGGGAGGGTCCGGGAGAGTCCTGTGGCCACCATGGCCCTGGCGATGGCAGGCAGGGAAGGGGTCCCGCCCTGAGCTCAGGGCTCCTCCGTGGGCAGCCAGCCAAGGTCCAGAGGCTGCTCGGATCCACCCCTCCGGCAGCAGCACTCGGGGTCTCCCCAGCCTACCTGCCTTCCGGACCCTTTCTCTGAAGTGTCCCCCATGCCCCTGCGCTTCCCAGCTGCCCCCTCCCCGGCCTGCAGAGGAGGAGGCGCCTGGGAAGGTGAGCCCGAGAGCAGCAGGGCCCGGCTCCTCCCTCCTGCATCCCTAGCCTGCACTTGGGGGAGAAGGGCAGAGCTGAGGCAGCGGATTTCTCGCTTGGTGCCCTTGCCGGTGGAGGAAGGAGAACGATGCCTACCGGGCAGGGCTGGAAGGTAGTCACTGAGTGGAAGACTCGGAGGCGAAGACCTAGTCTGACAAAATGGGCTCGCGTGCGCGGTGCGCAGGAGTGCACAGACGCAGGGGTGGGGGCAGGAGGCGGCCCTTGCTGGAAAAGTTGCGATGCTGTGGTTCCCCAGCACAAGTTCCAGTGGCGGAGGGACACATACAGGCCCCTCGACTGCAAATCTGTACCTTCTCTCCTGGGGGGTGGGGGTGGGGGTGGGGGGAGAGTCCACCTACCTATTCCGACCTTTTGGCACCTTATGAGAAAAATTCTCTTTCGTGCTAAACCTCAACATACTTCCTCAAACAACCAAACGGAACTCTTTATCCACAGCAGCATGAACTGGCCGGGAGACTGCGCTGGTTAATGATTTGGCTGCCAGTCTCTGGCGTAAACGCAGAGACTTATGTAGCAATTCAGGCACCTATGTTCACTGCACATGCCTATGTCCACTGCCATGGCTAAGTCCTAGGGCTTCCCCACAGACACACGTAAGTCCACGTAAGCACAGATGACAAGGAAAAAGGTCTTAAGAAAATACCAGCATGACCTACCCCTACCTCTGTATAACGACATGGTCGGTGTTCAACAGGCTCATGGCCAACATTACCCAGAAAGTTTGGCTAAAATATGTGATCCAACTAAGATAGGAAAACTCCCCCCTCAGGTATGAACGGTCTAATTTCCCAGGTTACTAGGAAGATATAATCATAACAATGAACGTGTGTTCATGAGTGGATTTTTTTTTGTTTTGTTTTTTTGGTGGCTTAGTGAATGCTGACCTTTGAAGCTTAGCTCTTTCTTGGACTGGCGTGGACAGTAGCCAGGTTTTGAATCTTTGTTGGAAAATGAACATAGGTTGAGTTGTGTTGATGCAGTTAAACTCGGGCGCTTGTCTAGACAAATGACTACCTTCATGTGCATTTGGTTTCTGGACTCTCATAGGACCTGCCTCATGAGGCGCAGAATCCGTGACCCGGGCTAAGTACTATCGTGCGTGTGGAATCATATAATCCCAGCAATAATCCACAGAGTACGTCCTCGTCTCCTCTGAGAACCTCAAACTCTGCTCAGCTTCCCTCTGCCAATATAATGTTTTCTTACAGTCCCTGGCCAGGGCCTGGAGGAGAGTAAAAGCCAAAAGAGGTTCTGCGATTCCGTTGCCCGCGATGTAAACTCACACCAGAGTTCTGAGAGCACACTGCCACCCAGGCCACCCTGCTGGGTGAGTGTTCTCTGAGAAAGGAAGCGGACGGCTCGGTACAGGTGTAAGGGTTGGGTGGCAAACAGACATAACTGTGCCCCAGTCCTGGGTTTAGGTTAAGGAATCTGCAACACGGTACAGCCTCGAGGAGTCTTCTAGACCCTCCTCGGCACCCCTACCAGCTCCTTCGGGCCGACTCCTGGCCCGCTGACATGGTGTATACTCAACAAAACTTCCCTAAGCTCTTCCCGTGCAAGGAGTGCGTGGGTCCCTCTCTGCTTCTGCCAGTCCTCTGCATCTGGACCAAAGGGCCACAGAAAACGGCCCTGCGGGCCTGGGCGAGTCAGGCTCTGGCCCCTGCCTCTGCCTCTAAGCGTCCGCCCACGCCAGCCTACCAAGGAATGCTCACCTGCAGGCTTCCCCCATCACCTCCTCCGGGACTGTGGGCGCACCCCAAGTCCCAGGGCCTGGCAGCTGGGCAGTGCAGCCTCTCCTCTTCCCCGGGGTCCTCCTCGTCTGCCTTTTCTGACACCGGCACTCCTCCCGCTGCCCCTCCAGAAAGAGTGGGGAAGAGAGACTGGTGGCCAGGGCATGCCTGGTTTACATTAATGAGATACACCGAGTGTGATCCAGCCATGGAGGCAGCCCACAAAAGGAGGCGATCGCGGGCGGCCAGGAGCAGGGCTGCTCAGGTAATTGGTTTATCTATCTGGAAGCAGGGGGAGCAATCTCGGCACAGACAGACTAGCAGTAAAGTCTCTTCCTTAAGGCTATTTCCTTTGTCTTTTCAATTGCTTGCACATCCATGTGAGAGAGGGAGAGAGTGTTAAAGAGAGAGGGAGAGGGAGAAATGTTAATTTGTGAATTAATGGCTTTTCTCAGCGGAATTGTAAATTCAAATGTCACCTCACACGGTGACACCACGGCTGGTCTGCTGAAGAAGCAATGATAAGATCCCCCACCTCCCTCGGTGCCCCTCCCTCCCCAAAGATAGCTGTGGAGTGGAACATGCTACTTTTAATTTGCAATAACAACACAACAGAGGTATGCAGTAATGACTGCCTTCTTCCACCCTCCTCCTGGCTTCCTTCCCCCCAGTCCAGTTGGCTCCCCATTTCCTCCCTCCCCACCCCTCTGGTCTTCTGCAACACCACCTCACCTCACCCGGGCTGCCCCCCGCCCCACCCCAGCCCGGGCTTGATCACATGGGGGGGGGGGGTGTGCCTTTGGAATTGAAGGTGCTGCAACCCTCTCTTCTCCTTCAATAATCAGGGAATTAATGACCCTGAAGTTAAAGTGGGGCTGATACCGAGGCCCTGCCCAGCGTTGGGAAAAAGCCTTCATTGTTTTCAAGCAGGAGGCGGGCAGCAGTGAGGGAGATTCATGGATGGAGATTGAATATGCAATTTTCTTTCACCTTGCCAAGAGCTGCCCCTGGGCTGTGCCTGGCCTAAATTTTTCCTTTTACCATCTCTGCCTTATCCGGCCCTCCCACCTCCCTTCCATTCTTTCCAGAAAATTACCTTCAAAATTGATTTCCACTTTTACAAACAAATATAATGGGAACACAGGAAAAAACTTGGGCCGTGATGAATTAGGGCTGTCAGGTGCTTCCAGGTCTCCTTTGCTTTTGTTTTACTACCCGATCTGCTCTTTGTTTTTCCAAGGGCTGGGAAAAGTACCCCCCATCCACTGAGCGCCTGACCCTCCAGGCCACCGGGGCCTCCGCCCCCGAACCCAGCGCTGGCCCATGGCGGAAGTGATCCAGGCCCCGAGACTCTGTTAGCCTCTTGGTTTCCCAGTGGAAGCCTGACCCACCTCCTCCTTCTCTGCTCCTTGGCTCTCAGGAGCCCACTCTCTGAATAGTCTCTAACCGCCACCCCCCCGGCTCTTTCCCCTGACCCCCACACCACGTTCCCTCTGGCCCCCATACCTCTTAAAGTCCAGACCAGATGCAAACCTCCACCTCCTCTAATGTGGGCAGGATCAGTGTATACCTCGACTAGAGCAAATAAGAGACAGACAGACACTGAGAGATCCCGAAAGACAGGCAGGTAGAAGACCGAGACCCTGAGACTGGGAGACCAGGCTCCTCTTCAAGGCAGGGGCTGTGAGGTTTCTGAGAGACGACTCCCACACAGCCTGAGGGTGTCAGGGTTCCCAGCCTCAGTCTCCCCAGCCTTCGGCCCCGAGCAAAGCTGGAGGCAGGCTCAGGACAGCCCATCCATTTGCCAACAGAATGCAAGGTGATGCCTACGGGGCCCTTTGGGCAAAACTCTGTATGCACACCTGTGTCTTAGTACTGTGGACCCTTAACACACTCAGGCCTAGCTTCGAGCTCTCCCCGCTCACTAGTACTGGTGGAAACGCACCTGCTCGCATCTGGTCATCTCTCCAATCATCTCTCCATCTCTCCATCATCACCCGGAAGATGGCACGCCTGCCCAGTGCATGGCGTTCCACACCCCTTTTCACCCAAAGATCTCAGCATGGTAGAAAACACACCCACATTTGCATAAACCACGTAAGAAATTACATGGGGTCCATGAAACAACAAACACGTTTCCCTAGATAAAGAAAGTTACGTGTGGAAGCAGAAATGCACAGCAATGGATGGAGGGAGGGGTGCCTCCACGTTAGAAAAGAAGGGGGTCCTAGATTTATTGAGACACATCTAAAATGCCTGCGGACGCTACGAGATGCCACGCGGCCCCCCTGGATAACCACAGAGCAAATGACTGAGCAGAGCTACACAAAGGTCCTCCCAAGTCACACAGGCGAGGCTGACATCTCTCCCCCGCTGCCCTGGTCCCATCCAGGTTGGCTTATCCCAGCATTAGCTTTCCCCGCACCAAGATGGGGGAGCCTGTGCCCGAATGTTTCCTTCTGTCATGACTTTATTTCCCCTCAAAACATAAACCTGCCATTTAGGTCTTCCCCCAGAGACCCCCAACGACCCATCTTCCAAGATGGAGTTGACTCAACACTACCCTCGTGATTTTGTGTAGCCTGCTCCACAGCCCCGTGACATAAGTGCTGTTACCATCTCCATTCTACGGAGGAGACCGAGCTGATGAAGGGTAAGTGACTTGCGCAAGGCCCTAGGATTCAACCCTGGGTGTGCCTCATTCCAGAGCCCACACCCCTCCCCACCGAGCCACGCTGCCCATCCACGCCACTCCGGGGACTTCCTGCTGGCCTCCCCCTGGCATCCTCCTTCTCGCTGGGGGTCTTACAGCCTCCTCTTGCCCGAGGCCGGGGCTCCTGGACAGGGCAGGTGCTGCTCATGTTCGCAGCCTAATCCCCTCATTGGCCCCAAGTCTAACCTGAGCAACGCACTCGGGGACTTCGAGAAGGGAAACTAACTAAGGAAATAAGCCTCTTTTTTCCAGTTATAGCTTCATCCAAAGCAGAAGGGAGCTATTAAAGGCAGTGACAGGACTGAGCCGTTAGTGGCCGTGCAAACCCGTCCTGTCTGCAAACGCACAACTGCACCGGTTTGGCTCCACTCAACTGCACAATTCATTGTGCACCTAATTAATGGAATGCAAAATCACGGCCCCCTGCAATCCCACACATCAAAGGATGATACCAACACACCTCCCCGCACACAGATCAACAGACTCATACCATATGACTTCATTTGGATTTTTGGACAAGTTATGTAACTGCTCCGTGCTTCAACAACACGGATGGACAGCCATGTTTTGGGCTACGGCCGAGAGCAACTGGGTAAAGGCAAAGGTCTTTGGTTTCCCAGCCTGAAAACATCGAGAGGCTGTATCTTCCAGCCACATAAACCGGGGAATGCAACAGTCATGGAAACAGGGTCCCTCCCAAGGACCCTAATATACTCCCCCCGAATTGTAGCCAAAAAGAGGCGGAGATTTTAGCAGGGTACTAAATGGGGATCTACCTTCTCAGACTGATGGACAGCCTGTCTTCTGGATACTTCATGACACAGCTTCCTCATCTACCCGGGCCCATCTACCTGTCCCACTCTGGGGGCTCCTGGACTCAGGTAGGTGGGGAGTGTCAAAGCTTCCTGACTAGCATATTTCTCAAAGGAAAGCCCCGGAATTTTTCCGTACTTCCAATGGCCAGGGTGTGAGAAGGCGTCTCAAGCAGGCTGACAGCCACTGTGGGTTTCCTTTCTCCCCAGAGTCACAGCTGATCGGCCCTTTACTAATATCCCCACAGATATGATTGCTGCAGATACTAATAACGCTGTCCATATTCCGAGTGCCAATGCCAATAACGCTCTGGGTATTATCACTGTGAACACCAATAACTACTGCTGAGATTGTCTCCAATAATGCCAGCACACGCCGCAGTGATTGTCCTCGCTAATGCCCACCACCGTGACATTGTTAGAGCTGAAGAATAGGCCGGACCGTACCCAGAGGCGGGAGCGGGAGTGGTTTCCTTGAGGACAGACAGGCTCACGGCTTACCCTCGGGATATGGCACTTCTAGAAAGAGGCCACAGTGTGTGGGGCCCAAGGAGAGCCAGCCTGGCAGGGAGAGTGGGGTCCTCCGGGAGGAAGATATGCCCCTCCACTCCCCCAAGGTCTAGTCCCTCAACATGGATCCCCGTTCTCATCCCAACACCCCTCAGTGCCCCAAGTCGGTTTTCTCTTAGCCCTCGGTGCTGGCCCAGTAGCTGAAGGACATACCTGGGTGTCTGCAGCCCACGCCTGAGGCTGCCTCCTGCTACCGGCCTGCCAGCTGCTGTGCTACCTTGGCCTGACTGCAGACTTGGGCTACATCATCTTGACACATAATTATCTCTCCTATTCTTAATCATCTGAGCTGCTCCCTAATGCAAACTGGGCCTGGCTGCTTGGAGGCACCCAGGGTGGGGGAGGGGACAGGGCTGCGAAAGGTCTGCCTTTGCTCTCTCCTTTCCTTCTTCTCCCTTCCACCTGGATCTGACAGGTCAAGTGTGCACCGTGGCCTGAGGGGTGGGTGGGGGAAGGTCAGGGAGACCTAGCCTCCCTCAAAGGTGCTGGCCTCCACCAGGGAAAGGGCAGCTCCATCTGGTTTGGGGTTAGTCAAGAGAAGCAGGAGTCAAGGCCAGAGAACCAACCCCCTCCCCCCCCCCCAAAAAAAAAAGAAATAGGGCCTCTGATACTCCTTGTACCCTGGCTAGGCCCAGGAGAGAAGTGTTTAAGCAGGAAGAGACACCTAAGAGTCCCCATTATCCTTCACCTAGGAGATACTGACTGCTTCCTGAGATGTCTCCCCACTCCCATCACGGTCACTCTGCTGGACGATGGTCTTCCCAAACCCGGCCCTGCTCTTCTCTCTTCCTGCTCAGACACTTTCAGTGGCTACTCATGCTTGCAGAAAAAAGTCTAGACTCCTTATAGTTGGTCCGGTCTTGGCCTAGTCCCCTGTAGCCCTAACCCATCTACTGAGCTTCCCTCCCAGCCCTTCCCTAGTGCCCTCGCAACTCTGCCAGAGCACATCTGCACCTTCCCGCCACAGCACCCTCCGGTCCTAAGGCTCCCCCACCAGACAGAATTTCACCCTGCATCGTCCCTGCACATGCCCCTCACCCATCGTTCAGGTTCCTCCTCAAAATGCGGCCCCTTCTGCCAGGTTACTCCCTCCTGACTCTGAGTTCCCATGGCCTGCGGCCCAGGCCCCCCATCACAACACAGATATCTGATGGAGCTTTCTGCTTTCTGGGGTCACGTGTTTTACACGCCCCACTAGACTGGAAGCTCCTTAAGGACAAGAATCATATCTTGTTCTGCTTTGGGATCCTGTAGCACCAAGCCTTTCTTGCAGCTGATGCACAGGAAAAGGTTCACTGAATTGAATTGGCTTGAAACAATGAATGTAATCAATTGCAGGGAGGAGAGCAGTCTGTTCTGGGCCAGTGGGGCCTGACCCAGGGTGGCCACAGCCTCATGCCAGTGCCTCCCTACTCTTGGCCTCCTCTCATGGCCCACGGGAGCCCGGGAAGCAGAGGGCATGCTTGGCCCCAACTGGGAACCAACAGGGGAGAGCACACAGGGGGTCCTGTGGCCTCCCCCGCCCTGCCTGCTGGACATCTCACACTCTAAAAAATGCAGGGGCCAGTGGTTAAAGGAGAAACCCTTGGGGCCTGAGGCAGAATCTTCCCAACCACTCGGGGTGCCAGGGCACCTGGCTAAGGCTGGAGTATGGTCAGCCCCCAGGGAGAGTTAGGACTTAGGGCCTTTCGCGAGGCCTCCCCCTGCCCATCGAGGGTGGCCGCCAAAACAACCACAATGAAATTTAGTGAGTGGCAAAGGCCGTGGCAGCCAAATGGGTTTGGATATTTTGGAAGAAGGAGAAATAGAGCCAGACAAGCTGTTTCCCTGTGAAACGAGGCCATTAGGGCTTCTGGAAGGAGGCCAGCACCAGGTCATCACTGTCTTGCCAGACCTAGGCCTGTCCTGTCCCTTCTGCTGGAGGCCAGGGCTTTCACACTCTCTTTCCCCTCAGCCTGGGCCCAGGGAAGCTCAGTTTTGTTCCTTTTCTCTGCTCCTTACCCTCTAAAGCCGCCCCAATCAAGGGCTTGTCTGTGCTTGGGATGGCCACATGATTTATTGCCCAAACAGGACATTTTTGAGAGAAAAAGGAGATGCTGACTGGCCAAGATACAGAGACAAAGGGCATAAATTGGGACTGTCCAGGCTGAAGGGGTATGCAGTCCCCCTGTATGCTCATCTCTAGAGGATTCTATTTCATGGGAGATTCTCTAGACCTCCCTAGACCAGAAGGTTACTGCTTCCCCAGCAGGGACCATGAGACTGGGGCAGGAAGCAGGCTTGAGACACTGGTGTCTCCGTTTGTCTGGGCTGGTCAGCCCTGCGCCCTGGGCTCATGCATGAGAAGATCACCAGATGGTCACCAAGGGACCCCTCACATCCCAACATTTGTAAAACACCTCTCCCAGGCCCATGGCCACCACTCCCTCTTCCTGTATCCTTTCCCCTCTCTTCCTCCTCTTCATTCCTCCCTCGCCTGAACTCCCTGCCTAACAGCTGGCTGCACTTGAGACATTATAGGGAACGGAAGGGAAGGGACAGAGAGGAGCCTGAGTGGTGTCTCCTCCCATAGGGAAGAAGAGTACAGAGGGCCCGTGTCCAGCTCAATGGGGGGCAGAATCCATGTGTCACAGAGAAAGGACACTGGGGTCAGCTGCACGTGACATCACGCCCCCATCTTTTGAGGGGTTGGATCAGGTAAGAATAAGGCAGATCGGCCTCTCATCCTTGGGTCAAAGACCAGCTGTCCCCCAACTTCCTGAACCCTCCCAAGGTCCCTGGTTTGTGCTTCTCCCCTGGCACCCCACTGGGATATTAGGGGCAGTCCCGGTGGAAGGTGAGGCCACCAAGACTGCTGAGCAGATGGTGAAGCTGATGGCCCCACCAGCAGCCTGCCTCCCTCTCCAGGAGCCAGCAGGGCAGTGGGGGGACCTGGGCTTTGCTACTAAAACTGATCTCCCAGCAGAGCAGCTGCGAGGCCGGGCCGAAACCGGAGCCCTGAGTCCAAGGACAAAGCATGCACAGGGAAGCCAAGCCTCTTCCCTCCTCCCTACCTTCATCACGTTTCCTCTTCTCACCATTGGAGCGAGGGATCCCCAGGATCCCGTTGATAGAGTAGGATCCCACTGGATCATTGGAGGCGCTGGAAACAGGAGGGGAGGCCGTACTGGGAACTGGACGAGAGTAAGGAGGAAATGCCATCAGGATAACAGTTGTGATCACAGACCAAAGCCCCGAGGCTGGGGGCAGAGAGAAGCAGAGAATTAAGAGGGATGGCGAGCCCACGTTCTCCTCCGCCCTCTAAACAAACCCCAGCTCGCTGCCTCTGGTCTCCTGGGCTGGCCTTTGCTTAGCTCCTTTCAGACGCCATGGCTTTCTAAGATCTGTCTCTCTCTAGGAGACACAAGAATGGCCACGATATTCCCCAGGAGGGCACAGCTCCTCTCTCCCAGTTGCTTCTGGTCTTGAAATCACTTGAGAAGTTCCCAATTTCTCCCTCAGGGCACAGACCAGTGAAACCATTCACTCTGCTCAGGTACAGCCCGGCCCGATCCTCCCTCCCGGCGCACGTTGTGACACGGCCTCGTGAACAGCGGCTCCTGCCAACTTCAGGAGGCCTGGGACCAGCCATTCTACTTCCTGCTGGTCAGGAGATAAGGGGACAGCTTCCAAGAGGGGCAGCAACAGAAGTATAATCACATTTCAGCCCCTTAAACTCCAGGCTTCATCTCTGGCTGCAGCGCCACCAAGCCCCCTTGGGTCAAAGGGAAGACAATATGGGAGGGGGTTTTATCTGGTGCTCTGGTAGGCCTGGGTTGTGTCTCTGAGAGGCCACGGCCAAGGATCAGTAAACAAGGAGGCTGGAGCAGCAGAGAGTTACAGAGGGGAGGAAGGAGAGCCAGATCAAGAAGAGACAGGCTAAGAGGAGAGAAGCTGTGAAGAGCGAAGCAGAGAGATGCGAACAGACCCAGAGCCACACATACAGAGAGGAGAAAAGAGAAAGGGAGAGGCAGAGAGAGGAAAGGAGAGAGAGAAGGGAGAGGAAGGGAGAAGAGAGAAAGAATTTTAAAAATTTTAAGAAGGCAGTAAGAGGGTAGATAGGAAGTGGAGACGGAATCAGATAAAAACAAAAGATGAGGAAGGGGAAGGCAGGGAGAGAAGAAAAGCCAAAGGAAAAGCTTGATTTAGAAGGAGACAGAGACGGAAAGACAGACAAGGCAGCTACAAGGTGTTGTGCGCAAGAAGCAAAAACAGTCCTGGTGAGCTAGTCTCCTGGGGGAGATCCCCACCTCTAGGAGCTCAGGGGGAGCGTGGGCTGGGGAAGGGGTCCTGGGGCCTCAGCAGGCATGCCACTTTGAAGGGAATGGGGGTGGCGTCCTGGCTCTCCTGGGTGGGCCCCCGCTTCCTCCCTTCCCTGAGCCCTCTTACCAATGGTGTGGCCAGGGGCAGTCACTCCCGTCCCAGCCCCATCCGGCGTTGGGTGGAAAGGCTGCTGAACTTTGGTCCTGATGATCCTGCAACAGCATCACGACAGCATCACACATCACGTGCCTTCTCCTGCCTGCACCAGCTCCAGCCCAGCCCAGGGGGGCTCGCCCAAGCTCCCCAGCTCCTTCCTCACGTATCTGTTCCCTGCACCCCTGCCCTCACTGACTGCTGCGAGGCACGCGCTTTCCCTCCCACTGGCTCTGCAGACCCGACCTAGTGCAGCTGGACAGAGGGAGTCTGTGTTCCCTCCTGCGGTGTGCATCATCTGAATTGCAGCTTGATTTTTGGTAGCACGGATTGGGGCAGCAGAGTGAGTGGAGCACAGCGTCCTTCCCCTTTCTGGGGGTGGGGGCTGCCCTGATGGCTTGCTGTCCCCCCTTCCCTCCTCAACCACACGCAAACCTCCTCCTGGGAACAAGACTCCCTTGTCTAGAGATCGTTTTGGAGCTGCTTTTCCTATTGGGACTGTATCAGTCTTCTAGAGTTGGGGGGGGAACGTGAGATTTTCCTATTTCTTGGGCTAAAAAGAAATCGCCCGGAAAGGGCTGGGTCACAGATGACCCTTTTTGTCCCAGGGAATCCAGCATAGCACACGGTCCCTTTGCCAGATGTCAGGCCCTGAACAACTTCTTCCTGAGCCCGCTTACTGTCCTATCTCTGCCCAGCTTGCTGGCCCAATGGCCTGCTTTTCTGGGGTCTTCCTTGGACCACAGCTTCTTTTCCAGCCTAGTTGAAAAGCCTCGCACCCACCCTGTGCACTTTAGGGGTAGAGGGCTGGATCAAACGTCCCAGGACTGGGGATAGGCCTGCTTGTCAGTGGTCTGAGAAGCCCGGGGCTCAGACGTGCAAGAGACCAATGCTGGGGCCAAGACCAAGGAATGCTCCCCTCCATCCGCTAGTCAAAATAGGTACCCTTGAGGCAATTTCTCCAATGGCATTGCTCCTCCCTGCAGAGTGGCGTGTGAGTCAAGTCCACCCACACTGACCAGGTGAGTCACAAACCATGAGCAGACTCCACTGTAACCAGGTTTAACTGAGCACCCACAGGCAATAGAGGTAAGGCACCTGCCTCACGGTGCTGGAGATGAAGTTGGGGAGGGAGGACACACATCCAAAGAACGCAAAGGAGCCCCGAGGGGCCAGGCCATAAGCGCCAGAGGGAGGCAAGGGAGGAATCCAGCCGCCTTGCAGGTGGGGACTGGGAAAGAAGTCACTGAGGAGGCAGAGCTTCATGGAGACCTTCAAAGCAGGACAGGGCTGAACAGATGAAGGGGCCCAAGGCACGGAGGAGAGTGATAAGGGCACCGGGATGCATGGCCGGGACCCTGAGTCCTGCTTCTGACCCCGCCATTAATCGGCCACCATAGCTTTGGGCTCATCATTCTACTTCTCTGGGCCTCAGAGGTACATCACTCTACGTTTCTGGACCTTTACTTTTCAGTTGTAAAGTAAAAAAAAAGTTTGGACTACCGGATCGCTAAGGTCTCCTCTGCAGTGAAAAAAATAACATGGTTCTAAGGTGAACAGAGAAGCCGTGGCAGAGGGGATGGGTAGGGACCATTAAAAGTAGGTACTGGAGGAAGACAGAAGCAAAGCATGGGAGCCGAATGAGCTTTAGGGGTAAAGCCCAGACCAGCCAGCCAGGAGCAGCGGAGGTACAGGAAGAAGCAAGAGGAAATAAGGCTGAAAACTTGGAAGTGACGACGATGATCGTGATTTTTCCATTTGCTGGTCATCTATCATGCGCCAACACTATATGCAATTTATAGCACTTACATATGCTACTGTTCATTCTCCCAACAACCTCCGAAGTAGATACTATCATCCTTGTTTTTCAGATGGAAAACCAAAGCTCACAGAGGTTAAGTAGCTTAGTCAAAATCACACTGTCAGGGCAGAGTCAGAACTCAGTCTCTAGGACGTGGGCTTTTTCTGGTACTTTGTCATACTTCTCCCAACATTCAGCAACCAGGTTTAGAGAATCTCAAGCCACGAGTGATTACTAAACCAGAGGGGACACTTGCAGACAGATCCTGGTAAAGCAACATACAGGCGCAAGGTCACAGGAAAGAAAAGAAAGAGTCTGTAAGACGTCACGAAGGCAGAATGGCCGACTGGGCACCTAACAGGAGTCCAGCATGGCTCTAAGAACCTAATTCTGTGTACCTGGAAGGCTGGTGGTTTGCACCACTGTCAGGAGGAGAGACGCAGGGAGGTGGCGGGTTTTGTCTCAGACACGCAGTGTTTGAGGTGGGAGGGGGGTGTCCAGCTGGCACAGCACATGTGGATTTAAGAAACCATCAAGGAAAAAGAGCGTTGATAGGGACAAGAGGCCGAAGGAGCGGATGTTGGAGGGCACTGGCTTTCACAGGCTGGGGGAAAGAACCTGACCTTGCAGAGGGGTCAGAGTTGGTTACACTGGAAATGGCAGAGCAAGGATCGGGCAGTTTCACCTAAGTCGACGGAGAAAAACGTTTCCGGAAGGAGAAGATAATTCGCGGCATCGGTGACAATGCAAAGGCTGGAGGGAACTGGGAATAAGAAGGGGCACAGGTTTGGGGATTTGGGGGACAGAGGTCTCAACAAACAACTGGAGCAGGAGCCAGACAGAAAGGTCAGGGATTGAATAGGAGGAGAGGGAGGCAGTGAAAGTAGATTCCTGCCTTCGGGAGCTCGTAGAAAGGAAGAGAGAAAAATGTGGAAGCCGGTGGATGGGACTGACAGCTGAGTGGAGGGAAGGCTGGTTGGGGGAGGAAAGACTTGGGTACACTTGCAGGCTGAGCAGGGAGAACCAGAGAAGAGCTGAAGTTGCCTGACAGAATGTGGGTGATGGAGAAAGCGAGACAGAACAAGGAGAGGCGCCAGGGGGAGTTGGTGAGAGATGGTGCATTTTGAGGTGGCCAAAAGCTTCGAGAAGGAGCTTTTACAGTTTTTAATCTCTCAGCGAAGCAGAAGGGAAGGTCATCTCCCAAGAGTTGGGGGAATGTTTGGAGCGTGATCACAATGGGAAAGATGGGACAGTGGCTAAGGGCGATGTAGGCGGGTGTACCGGAAAAGTCTAGAAGGAGGCTGTGTAGACAGCTCAGAGCAGCCGCTCCTAATTCACTGCAGCAAAAGCTTCTGGGATCTCACTGGTCCTGCTGTGGGTGGCTCTGGCTTGCGGGCTGATGAGCCCTGGACTAAGGGAGCCCCAGGGCTGGGGCTGGTTGAGATGGGTAACGAGATGGCCTTGTGGGGTCTCTATCTTTGTTACCCAGAGCCTCTGACCCCTGAGGCACCAGTGCAGATTCAGCTGAGGCAGCAAGTGATAGAAAATCACTACTCCCTGACGGGGGCTTGGTGGTGCAGGGGACAGGAGCTGGGCGGGATGCCTGCCCGTGAGTTACTAATGCTCCTGGCGTCCATCCGTGCCCCCCAGGCAGTGGGCACTTGCTAGTCCCCAGAGCTGCTCTCGGGAAATTTAAGAACTGAGATCGCGGGTCCCTGGTAGTCATCCATTGCCCCCCTGCATCCTGTACACAACCCAACAACTCGTGGGAATATCACCACAGCTTCAAAGGATAAAGTAAAGCACTGCTTTGGGTGATTGTCTGGCGCTATTTCCCCCTGTTGATCTTCCTTCTCTTCCGATCTTTTTCAATCTTGGCACGGCGAGACAGCCAGACACATCCTGGCCTCCGTGGCCCCGGGCAGGCTTGGCCTTCAAGTCAAGTCTGCAGGTATGGGTCTTCGGAGGGTGCAGTGGGGGTGCTGGAGGCCATAGATCTACTCAGGGGAGCCGAGAAGCGCTGTTTCCTGTTGCCATGGGAACACGTCAGGACGCCTGCTCATCACTTCCCTTTCTAGCATGTTCTCCTTCACAGGGATGCCCTTCCTCCTCCACCTTTCTGGCTTTGCCTGAGCCCAGCACGGGGACTTTAGGCACTTAGCAAGGGTGCGACTAGGGCAAAGGGAAGAAGGGGATGGGCTCTGGGCTCTGGGTCAGGCTCGGTTCTGTTACTTAACTGCCTGTGAAACCCTTGGCAGTCTCTTACTCCCTCATCTGTAAAATAAGATAATAATACTACCCACCTCCTAGGATTGTGGTGAGGATTAAACAGGATAACGCATGTAAGATGATTTGTGTGATGCTGGGCTCAATACATGCTAATGTTGCTAATAACAATAATCACGACTAATTGTAGCATTACTCCTATGAGTGACCGCCAGGACTGGCTGCTTTCTCTTTAGAGACTGAGCCAGGTACGGGCAGGAGGCCTCTCAGCCCAGCACGGTCCAGCCTGGCCAGTGTAGCTGCTATGGCGGCCCTGGAAAGGGCACTGAGAAGACAGGAAACACCAGTGGCAGGTGTCACAGCCTGACCCAAAAAGAGGTGAATCAGAGACACTCTCAGGAAGATACATTAGGGGCCCCAGGAAGGGTCCACAGACAGTATGAGCAGTAGCTTCTTCGGGACCCGGTAGATGCCAGGGAGCTGTGGTGGCGCTTCGGGGTATAGACGACAAGGCGGGGGGGGGGGGGCGAAGCCACTCTTTCTTTGGTTAAATTCCCAGGAAGCCTCCACCTCCCACCGAGCTGGAGATCAAGACAGTTTCATCAGCTCTGTGAGTTAGAAGCTCTGTAACTCCCATTAACAGTTTGTTAAACTCATGAAGAAACCGAGGAGCTCTCAACATTCCAAGAAAGCGCCGGGGACACTCTTACCCCTCAGCTGGCTCTCTTCCCTCTCTCACTTCTTCCTCCACCTCGCATTCCTGCCTCTGTGTTTCGTTCTGTGTCTTTCTCTGCCCCTCTGTCGCTCTCCCTTCTCTTTGTCCGTCTGTCTGTCTCTGGGCACCCTGTAGTCCCACTGTGGCTGTGTGAGTTTATTGATTCCCGGGAGCTGGGGGAAAGTGGGAGGCAGGGCTGGGGTGCAGGCTCAGGGATGGAAATAGAAGGCTATAAATTATTTGTGACAGGAAAGCAATAGTGGCAGAGTGCTGAGCACAAGTCCTGTGTCACTATTAGATTCCTTTTAGCCTGATGACACTGTAAAAAAGGTTAAGTGTCTGCTGAAATCGTACACCTGGGGGGCCGGGGCAGCCTGGGAGCAGAACAAGCCACTGAGAGCAGGTATATCAATTCTCCAGGCCAATAATATTCCACTCATTGATCGCCACGCAAAGTTCAAAAATCTCATTACAGCCAGGCAGACCGGGAACTTTTTACAAATCAATAGAATGATATAATGTATGTATACTTAGTACAAATGTATCTATTCATCTATCCATCCATCCACGGTCCGCCTCAGGGTTTCCAAGTTAACCTACCCATCATATTATGTTATGTTATGTATGATATTATATTGCATTGTATTATATGATAATAAATGGTGTGCAAAAACTCCCCCTGAGGTGGAGACAAGAAGAGGTCCTATTAGCATTGGGGTGACCTCAGACAGCTCACCTTGGAGAGACAGGTGGCGGCATTTCCGGGACTGGGCCGGTCAGGATTTCTAGGAGCAGTGCTCCCTTAGCAGGAGCTCCAGTAATGCAAGCCATTGTCTACTGAGGGTTTACTATGTGTTAGGCAGTGTTCTGTGTGCCCCAAACAAATAGTTTACCTAATCCTCACAATAGCCCATTTTGTAGATGCGGCATATTATCATTTACCCAAGGTCACCCGTTTACTTAGTGGCAAGTCTGGGGACTGAACTCAAGTAGACTAAATGCGGGGCCCATACCCATAACCACCAAACCCTCCTGCCTCCGGAAAAGAGAGACCCTAAAGCCCAGAATCCAAACTCCTGGATTCTATTTCCAGTCTCTGCTGTTGTGTTCTGAGAAACCAAGGGTAAGGGGCTCCCTGAGCTTCAGTATTCCCTGCTCTGAAACGGGAGTAGTAACACCTACTAGAAGCAGTGGCTGACAATGTGATATATACACATGATCTGCAAGCCTGTCCCCATCACGTCCCGTCCAACTGCCTAGAACAGACTGCTTTCCCTACACTGGAATTACTTCCTAGTAGAATAGCCTTCTGGCCTTCAGCCTGGCCCCAGGCCTGGTCGTATTACTGGTTTGCTGAAATGGTTTTTTAGCGCAAGAAGTCCTAGGTACCCACACACACGTGCCATATACATGTAAAAATCAGTTGAAATTGCCCTAGGGTGGTGGACTGCTCACTTCACAGTTTTTGCAGAAAATACTTCACTCTTCACAGAGGGAAAGTCTTTCCTGATTTGGTAAACCAAGGGAACTCCAGGGAATGTCTCAGACTAGCTGACCCCACGGCCCACTGAGCCAGGCGAGCGGTGGGAGGGGCCCCTGCCAGAGCTTTGGGCTGCCTGGCTGTGGCAGGCCGGGTCACTCCAAAGGACACAATGATTTTTGCTTCAGCAAAGGATATTTTGCCCAGTGATTGCACGTAATCGCTTCAACACAGGCCCTTGAGAAAGCCTCTATCAGGTACGTGTCCCTGGCTCAGCCCTGAGTCAAACTGGACCAGTGCACACAGCTGGAGACTTTTCACAGCAGAACCTCGAGTTAGGGATCACAGATTCTCCAGGAAGATTTCACCTCTCCTAAAAATGGTTCCTACCTCCCCCTACTCCGGGGGAGTAAAGAACTAGAATTTCCCCTCTGTACATCCCAGGAACTAAAACCCTAAATTTACCGCTTCCTCCTCGCAGAGGACACAGCATCCATCCAATCTGCCCTCCCCACTGGCAGCCCGGAAGCGCTTTCTTTGTGTGAACTCTGTCGTCCCAGGTTCCAGCTTTGCAATTTGTGCAGCTTAGAGTTGCCTGCCCGCGCCCACTCACATGCCCTACAGGTTTGGGTTTGGACAACTAACCGTAGGTCAGGCAGGGTCTGTGCAGGAGAACGGCTGCTGGTGAGGAGAAGGTACGGGCAGGACCTTCCATCCTGGCCATAGCATGGCGGAGCTGGAATGCACAGCTTCCGAGGTTAACAGGGGTCCCCCTACATGTGTCAAGAGCTTCTGCCTCTTTGGTTGCTTCTCAGAAGTCACGACTGAGCTCCAATAAATGAAAAGTTTGCAGAAGAGTTTCCTCAAACCAGTGTCCTTGAACGACCTGCATTTAGAATCCCCTGGACTCGTGCTAAAATGCGATCCCTGAGGACCACCCCACGCCTCCTGATTAGAGTTTCTGATGGTGGCAGGGCCCAGAAATCTGGATTTAAGCAAATTCTCTAGACTACTCTTAAACTCTACAGTATTTGAGAGGACTAGCTTAAGCCAGAGGGGGAAGAAACCATCCTTGTGGTTATAGAGGGGAGCCTTGAGAGGGTTGAGAGAAAGTCTTAGTGGCTCAGAAGGTTCCTTACTCATTTCTATCAATTGACATTTCTCTCCATCTGCTGATCCTGACTTCTAACTGGCCCAGTAACCAAAATTCAAGAAGCTACCGGTTCCTCTGTGGAAACTGAACTACAGGTTAAAAATAAAAATAATTTGCAGATAGTTTTTTGTGCATTCCAGGACGATAGATTCCCACTGGGTTCCTTAGATATCACCTTAGCTATTATTTCTTTAGGTATTCTGCATCACCTTAGCCTTCTAAGACTGGCACTAAGGGCGATAATCCTTCCACCACGTGTCCCTGGGAGCCCAGGCCAGATACAATTTACCAGGCTAGATGGGCCATGGGGCTGGCCCAAGGGGGCAATAGTGATGGTTTATATGATGGATGGTAAGCATATGGATTGATTTAACTTCAAGATATGCATAGGTTTAAAAATTAAGGGGCAATGTGTTTAACTAACCATTTGGAAACCAGTCTGCAGTGCATGCCAAGCCCAGAGCGTGACCAGACTAGCTCCTCTCGCCACCGGCCTGCCCTCATCTGTCAGGGCTTCTGGGCTAGAACTGGGGTCCACCAGCTGTCCAGCCCGCGGTCCTGCTCGGGAAGGTCCAGAGGCTAGAAGACTGCCTCGTATCCTGATAGGACGGTGGAAGGGGTGCTGTGTAGACTCACTGCTGGGACCAAGTCCTGCCCGTCCAACCTTCGTGTCCCTCCCTGGCATGCCCACCTCCCTGGGTGAGCGGAAGGAAGCCTGGAGGAAGTGCCCTGAGTGGCAGCAGAGGTGGGACCTGACCTCTGTGCCCCTAGACCCTCTACCTCTTACCTAGTTACTTCAGTATTCAAAAACAACCCATTAGTCGGCCTGCTGAAAGAATGGGATGTGGCTAAGCCCCGCAACTGCGTTCCGTTACCAACGGAATTCATTCAAAATTCCTTAGCCTGGCCTTCACAATCTTCCCCAGTTTGGCTCCATCCTGGCTTTCCGATCTATTCTGCCCTGAACCCCTCTTCCCCTCAGGGTCTAGCACAGAGCTGAAAGCTTGTTTTCTTGCTTACTCAGTTCACCCTGAGTCCTCCCCTGGACTCTGAACTCTACAAGGACAGATGTCATGCCCATTTTTCTCACTATTGTATTTTCAGCACCCAGTAACAGGGCCTGGCGTGATGTCAGTATTGACATATATTTTTTTAAGCTTTTTTCAATGTTTATTTTTGAGAGAGAGAGAGAGAGAGAGAGAGAGAGCAAGTTGGGGCAGGGCAGAGAGAGGGGGAGACACAGAATCTGAAGCAGGCTCCAGGCTCGGAGCGGTTAGCACAGAGCCCGACTTGGGGCTCGAACTCATGAACCATGAAATCATGACCTGAGCCGAAGTCCAAAGCTTAACTGACTGAGCCACCCAGGGCGCCCCCATGATGTCAGTATTTCAAAACTATTTGCAGAATTTTAAAAATTTTTTGAAGAAAAACACTATTTGCTGGAAAACAACTGAATGTTATTATTAATAACAAGGATGACACCTTAAGGGATATAGTGAGCTAATATATGCTCACTATGTACCAGGCACTGTGCTAAGCACTTTAGGTGGATTATTTAATTTATTTATTACAACTTCTTACAAAGATTATTATCCCTGTTCTACAGACGTGGAAGCTGAGGCTCAGAGAAGTTAAGTCACTTGCCCAAGCGCACACAGCTGGTAAGTAGCAGAGCCAGGATTTAGACCTGGGAGCTTGACTCCAGAACCCACGCTGCCAACCACTGGGTAGAATAACTCATATCAAGAACAGATGGTAGAATCTATGAGAGGCTGGCCCTGAAGAGAAGAGCTGCATATAATAATGGCAAAAGAAATAACTAAAATTTATTTCATATTCACTAACTGACAGGCATTGTGACAAGCGCATTTTCTCATGCAAATCTGAACTACAACTCTGTCAAATATGCATGTTGTCTCTTACACCAACGCGACAACAAGGAGGCTGAGCAATTCGCCTAAGGTCACGTGCTGAACAGCACTGGAGCCAGACTTTGGGTACAGGCCTGGGACTCCAGTGTGTACAGGCTGACCCATCTTACCTCTCCTGGAAATTTCTACATTAATAGCTATCTGTGTTTATTAACTATTTGGGCATGAACAAGTTTCCCCTACAGTCTTCTCGCCTCTGCGATCTGGACAACTGAGCAAATGTATGTGGAGACAATAAACAGAAATTGCATACAGCAGTGATTCCAAACATGCTTAACCTCTCCCCTGTATTTGATGAGCAGCACGTCCGTGTAACAAACGAACCACAATTTTAGGTTAAGTGGCTGTGGTTTCAGTATTTTATATGCACTGGTAGGTTTGGGTGTAGAGTTTCCAAATTCTCGGCATCCATTTCTTTATCTATCTCTCGAGTTTTCAAATCATGTACATGACCGCGTGGCGAAACCGCATCCAGAAGTGTTTCTCGGTTTCTATGTTTCTAGAAACTACTTCCATGATTAGTGTATCTTTATATTCATGTCTGCTCTGATGCATTGATCCAAGATTTATAATACTGGGTATATTTATCAAAACCTACTTCATGAATTTCTGCCCCAGTGATGCCTATTTCTGTCAAACATGTAAGCCGCAGTCACACGTATCACTGGTCCCTTCCCAGGGTGTCTAGATTCTCACATCACAACTGTGTTTTTATATTGGTCTGTGAACCAGTATTGATGTGCATAAATGTGCACTTGTACACCTGTGTATCTTTCTGTCTATGGCTAGGATGGGGTGCAGGGGATGTGGAAATGAGAGAATTATTAAATGCCAAGTAGATGTGCAATAAATTCCATTGATTTTATAAACTCCAACTTGTCTTCAGTCTCCTTCCATTCTTTATCCTGGGGGCATTGCAACAAAAACCTATTTTAAATACCTTTACGTCCCCCCCCTCCCCCTCCCCAAAAAAGTGTCAATATTTTATTTGGATTTTTAACTTCGCTCCATAACAGTTGTTTGACCTCCTGACTCGTGCGAGTCACATAAATTCTGGGACTTTATTCAGGAGCCATGTTCCTGCTATTGAATAAGCAATTTGGGAGGGTGAATTAATGACTTGTGCTGTTGCTGGAAAGTCCCTGAAGAAATATTAAAATTGCTTGCAGACTGAATCGATACTCAGTGAACACCCAGCAAGAGGGCTTCGGCTCTGGAATGGCCACGGAAGGCAGGGCTTGGTGGAGGAAGGGGAATCCCGCACCCAGCCTGGTGAGCCCCCTCCCAGGCCTCCCCCACCTTTCCCTCCCTCCCTGGAGCTCTGTCGTTCTCAGTAACAGCAAAGTCTTATTAAACCCCAACCAGGACAGAGCGGGGTTCGTCCTGTCTCAGGAAGCAGGCTCAGGGGACAGTTTATTCTCTTACTAGCAACCAGGGCCCGGAGGCCTTATTGAAGGTGATGGTCTGGACACATCCACCTGCTGGAGAAACCGGATGGTGCTGCTGCTTTCTGGCAGGCTGAGCTGAGCTTGGGGGTCAAGAGCACGCTGAGCTTGGGGAGGCTGCAGCGGGGACCGGTTTCTGCTGGGTGTGCAGAAGGGCCGGGTGCTGTGCTTCCCGGTCCACTGCTGTGTCTGTCTGAGTCGCGTTTACTATTGCTCTGGTGGCCGCATGGTCTCAGCCTTTGCGTGTGGGTGCGCCTGTGGGATGCAGAGTTTGAATTGTGTTGGGTGTACGTTGTAACGCATTGTGGCCGGACGCATTCCTGCAGCCGGCGTGAGGTTTGTTACTTGGTGTTTTGTGATATGACATTGAGGTGACTGCACTTTGTGTAACACTGAGCTGGAGGAATTTGAGTATTGTTTAGCAGCAATGTCTGCGTCTCAGCTTTGAATTATTGTGTTCGTTGATCATATCAGCATCTTTTTTTTTTTTTTTTTTGTAATGTACGTCTCAGAGATTAGGTTAATGGGTGTCTCCTTGGTGATGTGGGTTGAGTAATGATGTTGGATCTGGGTGGTGCTGTACGATTCGGTAATTGCTTTCTCGGTGTGGTGGCGGGAGGCGGGCGAGAGGGCCCATCCTTTAGCTTTTTTAGCTTACTTCGACCTGGTCATTTGCACTGCTGCTTTCCAGAAGGAAGATTCTAGAGATGAGGGACAGATCTCTTCTTGATGACCAGAAGCACGGCTCTGTTCTGTTGGAAGCACACTGCCCCTGATCCGTGGGACACTTCTGACCTGACCACACTGACACAGGTCCTGGGGCCACCCTCCCTACATCTGCCTCATGTGGAAAGTTAAGCCTCCAAGCCTGTGTAGAGGAGGATAGATGGGAGTAAACTCCCCGATTCCAAGGAACATGAACCCAAGTCCAACAGCAATTCTAGTTCCCCAGTCCACTCCTCGCTGGGATTCTGGCCATCAGCACCTTCTTCCTTCCCAGCATCCCCAGATGATGTGGCTCAGCAGCGGCCTGCACTCACCAGGCCGCGGACGCGTGTGCGCACACACACACACACACACACACACACATACACACACCACGGAAGAGTACAGCAACACCTACTAGGCATAACTTTCTACTAGGGTTCAGGGTCTTTGTTCTGAGCTTGTCAGGAAATGTGTAACTACATCGCTGGGTGTGAGGCTGCGAGATATACAGAGCCCTGCAAGAGACTGCAGACACCTGCCCTTCCTCTGACGGCGAAGGCGATCTGAAGGGTGGAGTGCTGGATGAACACATAGGTTTTAGAGCCAGTACCGCCTGGGTTCAAATCCTAGTTCTGCTGCTTAGCCTTGTGACCTGAGTAACTTACTTAACGTCACTAAACTCCAGTTACCTCATCTATAAACAATCCTATAAAGCCCTATGGGGTTGTTTACGAGGCTTAAATCAATTAATACATGCAACATGCTTATAATGATTTCTACTACAGTAAGCACTTGTTAGCTACTATTATTATGAACACAAGGGCTTACCAAGTAAAGCGGCCATAGATTGGCCTCTGCATGTGTACAAGCGTGTACACACGTGTGCTAACATACCTAAAACCCCAAGATGAGTGAAGCTGTGTGTGATCTAAGCAGAGAAGTGTAAAACCTTCAGTCAGGTAGTGTGGAGGCAGGGGGTAGCTCCCTCCTCGGCCTTCCGGTCCCTTTGGACAGTGGCAGGGGCTGGGCGATGACAGATTTCGCCACTGCCTGTCTCCATACAGAGGGCTGCATCCAGCCCCGCAAGGATGAATAGGCAGAAAGGAAGGTGGTGGCCCTTAGGCATTTTACCCTTATGAAAAAAATTCAAGGATAATTGAGTCCTCAGGGTTCAAATTTAGCTCATTTAAAATATTTGCTTTCTAATTTTAAAAGTCAGAACCTTTGCCAGCCAATAGGTATAAATAAGGGATAGTGAAATCCAGGTGTCAAATTGGGAAATAAGGAAGGGGTAAGAAGGAAATCAGATCAGTGAATATTAAGGCAGTTGCGTGTGGATCTTATGAAAGTCCATTGAGCTGAACTTGGTTACCCACCCAGACCAAAGGGGCCGGGAAAACTACAGGCAAGAATGGGATTGGGCCTTGGCCTCATTCCACGGGCCTTTCCATAGAGGTGGGGAGACAGAACACATCATCGGGGGTTTGGAGAACTTTGGTTTTCACCTTTGTTCTTATTGAGCGTTGGGTAAAAAGAATCTGTAGTTGTCGTTACTTGGAGCCATTGCTCAATGTGTTCATACATCAAGCCCAAAGTAAAATTTTCTCCTAAATTTACTTCTTAATATCTTTTAGCCCTTAGCAGTGAAAATAACTGCAGTGATTATCAACCTCCTATGGTTCCCTGGGACATCCAGATATGTGGGACAATAGTAGACAGATCAGTTTGAACTTGTCAAATATTTGCTTACTTCCCCCTCACCTCTCTCTTTATCCTTTATCTTGTCTCGACTTTCTCTCCTCTCTTTCCTTCCTCTTCCTGTTTACCTCCCTTCTCTTCCCTCTATGACATTTAAGAATCAGAGGAACCCTTCAAACCCATCAAATAAGGATTTTTTTTCCACTACCGTTTCATTTTATCTTAAAAAACCCTATAAAATGCAAAGCACCACAACCCATGAAAATGCCATGAAGCCCAGAAAATGCCAACCTTCAACTCCTCAAGCAATAGTAAGCTCATTCCAGAGAAGCAGTGTGCAGGCATACGAAGCTTACACACACACACACACACACACACACACACACACACACACACACAGGCTGGGCTCTCCAACAACGTGGACAAAGGGGGCAATTATCTGACTAATTCTGTTCAGTGCTCAGATAAGTGACTCAGAGCGCTTTTTCCCTGCACACACATAGAACAGGTCCTTTCCTCAATCCGGCTGGGCCCAGAGAGCACCATAATTCTCACCGGCATTCATGATACACATTTCTGTTCACAGAATATCCTTTCAACTCGAGCTTTTTATTTAAAAGAGTTCACTGTTTGTGCACACACAGGCCAGAACTCACACGCATTGACACAGACGCAAGAAATGTACACTCGATGGCTATGACTGCCACAATAATAACTAACATTTATTGAGCACTTGCTTCGTGCCAGGTGCAATGCTAAGCAGGTTTATGTGGATGAACTCACATAACCCTCACAAACACCTATGACAGAACTGTGTGGTTATCTCCGTGCTAGAGGGGTGGAGAGGCTGAGATCCAGGGAGGAGATGAGATTGACCTGTAACCACGCAGCCAGTGAGCAGGGAAGCTTGCTTCAAACTCCAGAAATCTCTCCTAGAGCCCATTCTCTTACTTTTTCTGGGTTACAAAGGTTTGGGTGCATTGCTTGGTATATGGCAGGTGCTTAGCAAAGGTTTTCCGGATGGACAAATGAAAGTATAAATGAATGAAAGGCCATGTCTACTAAGCACCCGATACTCCCCTTTGAGGTGGCCAAAAGGATCCCCTTATGGAAGCCAGACCTACCAGACAGTTTACCCTTATTTGGACAAAGCGATTTGCCCTCCCAACCAACCTTCCGGGTCCATCAGCTGTACTTGTCCAGACACTAAGCGCTCTAAGTACCAGCTCTCCACCTGACTTTCGGGTCAAGACCAGCCTCTTTTTAAACCAGAAGCCAGACCCAAGTGCATCAAAGATGCTTTCTAACCACAACGCTTTGTCGCCTACAATACTTCCCTCTGGAAACAGGTGTTTTCCAGTGAAATGCAACACCAGTGGAATGAAAACGAGTGTTGATGCTGCGCCTGGATAAAAACTAAGAAATTTGATCAATGATGTCTCTAAATCACCAGATATTTGGCATCCTATTGACAACCCTTAGAGACGATTGACTAAAGCTTTGATTTTCGTTCAGATGTTTGGGAGTTGTCACATTTACCTGTTTGTCAGCAAGTGCTCATACGTTTCTAAGAGACATAAGTGAACACCAAAAAGGACAAGAACAACCCAGAATAAAACAGACTAAAGAGAACAGGGGTAGCAAGCTATTTAACAAAACTAGTCGATCAGACTCCATCTTGGAGATCCGTTAGAACGTGGATCCAGTTCACAAGAGCCTCGTGTACTCAGAGACCTTTAAAAACGTCCTAAGGCTGTATCCTGGACCGTCTGCAGAACCGGACCAGTCAGATCCCTGCACGGCGGAGCTAATGAATCAGTCCCCTTGTCCGGCAGGGAGAGACCACGTTGCGGCCACATCCAGCCTCTTGGTGCCGACATGGCCCCATCCACTCTCTGGATGCCTGCATGCCCGGGTGCAGAGTATCTCTGTGTGTTGTCAGTCCAAGCTGTAGATTTTGCAACGCTTGGTGTAAATCTGGTTTGTGACTTTGTGCACGTACCCCTACTTGTGATTTAGTGCTCTGCCTTTTATCATCTCTCTACTTCCATTTTCTTTCCCTCTCTACTTTTTAATGCCGTTTACAACTTCCTTATCCATGAAGCAGCACAGCGATCTTTCAGTGTCGCTACTGATCTACCCACACGATTTTCCTTACCCGTGTTTTCTCTCCACTTGACTTAATTTATGTTTTAGTAAATAGGAACTTTAGATCGCTCCATTCAACAGTATTTAGGGTTACTGCTTTTTATCAAAGGCATTGTGGCACTAAAGGACTCCCTGCAAGGGACATTTGTTTATGCTTATGAGCGACTGGCTCTCCCTACACACGACAAGGCTGCGTGCGGGCGGGCGTGCCTGCACAGCGTCCTCGGTTCTATGCTCCACTGCCCTGTGTCAATGCCGTTTGGCATCGGCAGGAAGAGATCAGTGAAACCGCGATGTGGACAGCAGCCCACCCTCAAGGTGCTGCAGATAAATCCAGGCCCAGGGCCTTCCCTGCTGATGACCACTCAGTTCTTTTAGGAGGAGGCCCACATAGCCTGGCAGGGCGGATTCCTCCAAATTCTCCCTCCCACGTACACCCTTCATCCCAGAGCTGCAAAAGAGGCTTGTGATGACATTATTCCCAAGCAAGATTTTCGGGATCTCTTCTCGTAGAGGTGTGAGTTCGAAGTGGTGGTGGTGGGGCGGGGGGGGACCAGGGCAATGCCTTCCTGTATTTCTGGGTCATCTGTTGCCTTTTTCTCCCTCTCTTCAAATCTTTCCACACTTCTTCATTGCTAATTCTATTTGACCTTGAACTCTGTCCTCTCCCTTCACACCAGAATGTGTCCCAAGGGGGACAGCACTTCCAAAGAAGCAGTTACCTGGCCGGACAGGCCTGGAGACCAGTAGCCAGAGGGGCCAGCCCATCACTCCACTCCTGGAAATAAATCCCATTGTATTTGCATTTTAATTTTCCACATAAACAAAGGCCCAGAGTACTCGCTTGGGCAGCATCACTGGACGAATTTAATTAGAAATGAAAAGTTTATAGGGCCCTCTTTAATGCGATTAATGCTCAGTTAACATTTATCACATTCGTATGCTGGAATCGCCTTTTCTAAGCAGCACTGGCCATGAAATGAATTTCTCTCAACTTTTTTTGTACCCACCCTGGGAGGTCATCTCCTAAGGAATCTCCAGGCTGCCTCCCTGGGTCCAGGAACTACCTAATCCTCAGAGCTAAGTTAAGGGAAGGGTTGGGAGGGGGAAGAGGCGAATGCATATGTGCTGGGGCTGGAGGGCAGGGGGCATAAGAGTGAGGGCTGGACACTATTTCTAGGAGGACCTGGACCAAACCAGGCCTGTACCTCTGAAAAGAGCTGAGTGCTCAGCCCAGCAGACCGGCCGAAAGGCTTCAGAGCCTCTTCTCCAATAAAAAAAAAAAAAAAAAATGACCTCCCTTCCCAACACACATACTCAGTCCATTTCTGTGGCCCCCAAACCAGGCTTTAGTTGGAGCTGACCGGTGTCAGTCACCTCCGCTTCTCACTCACTGCTCCTGTCTTAGGCCGTCTCTCTTCTACCCCTTTTTCCTCTTTGGTTAGGGCCTCCCCCCCCGCCCCAGACCCATGGTGACGGGGAAGGGAACCTGAGTCTTGACCCCAAGGGATACTTCATTTGCTCTGGCTCTGCCAGAGGCCAGACAGTCACAGTCTGTGGGAAGGCCGCCTGCCCTGGTGTCAGCTCCCTAGAGAAGCCGAGCGGAGTGGGGGAACATGAAACCTCTATTGGTCCCCAGAGCATGGATGGCCTTCCTTATCTTATCACATTCTCTTCCCTCTTCAATTAGAGTCTACTGAGATTGGCCTCCTAACCCAAACCAGCTAACCCGAGGAGAAGGAGAGAGAGGAAGGAAAAAGGTAAGGGATAGGGGGAGGGAGGGGAGGTCTCCTCTCTGCAGATGAAAAAAGGAGATAAATCGCTTGACCTGTGTCCTTACCTAGATGCACACCCGCCTCGAGGATCTCAACAGACGCAAACCACGCACCGCGACTGTGCTCCCGGTAGCGATCTGGCCCTCGCACACCACTCTACACCCTCACGTCTAGCAGAGAACACGCACATGTGCCCGCGTTCAGACTGAGTGTGTCGGGACCCTGCGGACCTGACCGGAAACCCTACTCCTCAGCCTAGCGGGAGCTCTACCGTCCATTCAACTCACACTTGCCAGGTAACGCTTGCTAACGTCCCAAACGGGCAGGTCGTCCAAGCGACGGCAGAGACTTTCATTCTGAGACCAAACGATCCCTTCAGCCGCAAACCCTCTGAGTAGCAAGCCACCAGCTCCCCGTTCGATAAGCCCGACTCCTTCTAAGAGCTCCTTGGAATACCAGCACCAGGTAGACAGCTTCCCAGGGCGCGAATGCTACGCTCAGCTGGACCCACACACTCTTCCCAAAGTTCCCAGACTCTCCCCACGACAGAGCCACACAGAGGCCCTCAACACACCGTCACCAACTTCTCTTGGTATGATGCACATGGCAGGTGCCACCTCGCCCTCGACAATCAGGATGGAAAGTCACAAGATAAGGGGCAGGATGAAGGTCTCCTCCTTGACCATCCCTGGGGCCTGAAGCTTCCTCCCACAAGGCTCCCGGTTTCCTGAAGCTTCCTCCACCAGCCCAGCAAAGACCCTGGCGCCAAGAGGGAGCATCGGGGCAGGGAATGCTTGTTCCCATTTGCTCAAGCTCTGGGGCCGCCACTGCTCTCCCTTCCTGCCCTCCTTTCTCCTCCCGCAGTCCTCTGAGCCCTTCCTCTCTGACTTTGTGACCTTACTGTGCCTACAAGGTGGGGACAGTGCCCCTTCCACCCTGCTGCCCTGTCCTACAGCCTCTCCGCCACTCCTGCCAGGAGCTGCTCCCAGCGTCCTCTGGCTTCCTCTGTTCCTGAATGGCTGCAGAGGGAGCTCACTGCAGAGAAGTTCGGGCAGGGCTGAAGGCAGGCAGAAGAGGAAGCCCTGAGCAAAGCGGCCAGAGGCTCCCAGGTGGAAGGGGCTCCACTCTGGAACACCTAGGAAGTGAGGACCTCCCTCCCTTCCTCTTGGCTTCCCTCCCACTCTCCCTTCTGCGGGGACCAGGCTGCAGCAGCTACACCTGCAGCAGCTTCGCAGTGGCCGCCAGCCCGCCTGGTGCCGTGTGCTGCCTGGTGCGGGCGGCCGTGAGCCCCGGCTCCCGCCACTTGACCTCCCATGCCACCTCCTTCACTCTGACACCTCTCCCTCTCCTGGCTGGCCTCCCTTCTCTCCTTTCCCACCTTCTAAGCTTCCTGAGCACCACCCCCCGCCCTTAGCCTGGTCTACCAGCTGTCCGGAACTGAGGGTCCCTCCAACTGCCTCCAAGCTCTCCTAGAGGCCCTTGGCTGAGAGGCACGGGATCCAGCCCAATTTTCAAGCTTCTGGATGCTCCTTGCTTTGTACTCCCGCCATTCACTCCATTCTCCTCAGGCCAAGCCAGCTCAGAGGCCTCTCCCTTTTGCCCCTCAGCCTCCCCGCCTCCTTCCTCACTCTTCAGCCTCCCTTCTGACTTCTGTCCTCCTCTCCCACTCCCGCCTCACCCTCTCCTGCCCTCACCGTAGAGAGTGGATGTCCCCTCCACCTCCCTCCCTCAGGGGCTCCTGGACCAAGGGGCTCAGGAAGTACCACCTGCACCCCTGCACCTGCCCTGTACCCCTCTGGTCTGAAGCAGAGAAGAGAAGCTATGTCTTGTTACACAGCCCTGGGGCTGCAGACCAGGGCCCATGGACTGAATCAGGCCAGAAATGGTGTTTTCTTTGCCCAGCACAGAGTTTTTAAAGCCCAAATCTTCCTGCCTCTGGGCTGGGCCTGCATACTCCAGGCCCTTTTTCGTCCAGCTCTCACCAGCTCCATTCCATCTCCTGCAGCCCTACCCTCCTCCATCCACATCCCTACGGTAAACCTGACCTCTCTAGAAGGTCAGCAAGTCTCATTTTCTCTCACTGGTATGTGAAAAACACAAAATACTTCCTTATCATATATATTATCCCTCAGAAACCAAAAGACAGAGTCCTGTGTGTGTGTGTGTGTGTGTGTGTGTGGTTGTTGAGGATGGGCTACAAGAGGAACGTGGCTCTACAGCCTCTCCCCTCTCCGTACCTCCGCTCGACATACCTTCTTCTCCCACCCAGGAGTTCCCACAGGGACCTGCACAAGGCCTTGCCCCTTCTCCTCCAGTGCTCGGTCACTCTCCTCTTATTTCCCACTCCCAACAGCTCCCCGAGGCCCAGCCCTCTCTGGAACCCCCAGGCATCTGCCTGTGCCTTCATGCCCTTCCTGGTCTCCAAGCCCACTCCAGTTCCCATTTGCGTGGTTCTCACACACAGCCTCTCCCTTCTTTCCTGGCATCTGGGTTACCGGGGAAGGAGTTGGAAGCTGGGCCCAGGGCCTGGTCCTTGGGAGAGCTCTGCCAATGACCATGCCCCAGTGCTGCTGCCATGCCTCCTGCTGGAGGGACCCGCACTCCTTGGTGGGTCTCTGTGACACAAGTCTATAGGAAGGAGACCCACTGGGAAGAGCATCTTTTCGGCTGCTTGTGCAGTTGGCCCCTAACTAGTCCTGCCAACTGGGCGGGGAGTCAGGTATCTAAGAGAAGATGGACCGCTGACCGTTCAGCTCTCCACTACAAAGGTGACATCGCTGTAGCCAGGGCCCTCTTTTGGGGGGCTAACTGGACCATGGAGTGTTACAGTGCAAATAAAGATCGAAGGAAAATTCGACCGGGGTTTGCCCAAATTACAAAACAAAGCATCTTCAGCTGAGTCCTATTGTCAGCCAATGGCCCCGTGACTGCATCACTGGTTAAACTGTTGGGCCAGAGACAAGGTGTCCAGCCTCTGTCAGTGATTGTAGGTCACGTCCTGTGGGCCTTCCTCCCTTTGTTCTTGGCCTCCTCGCCCTTCTACCAAAGAGCAGACACGGGATGGCACACACATACATATACAAATCCACATGCACTGAAGATGTCAACCTCTATGCCTAGAAACCATCGTGAATATGTGCAAGCTGCACCTTGATAGCACCAAAACAACAGGCTCAACAGGAGGAAACCATTCAACCCCGTGGCTTCCTGGTAGATAGATAAACCCAATGTGATTTAATTTCCCATCTGTTTCACTTGTTACTTGGGCATTGCTGTGAGATACTGTTTCCCACGCCTCAGATCTGTCACGGGCCCTTCTCTCTTTGCTAGACTCACCCACATGGCTGGTGAGCTGCACTGACCAAAGCTGTACCTGTCACTGCTTCCTTTGCAAGGGTCTGAACTCTGGACAACTGGCTTGGGGAGTGGGGGGGGGAAACAGCAGGGATTCAGAGAAGTGGTGGCCCAGGTTAGAACACTGTAGTGCACTCTTTTAAAGGACCAGAAGTGAAAAGGAAATACATATATGTCGTTTCCTCTTGCTGTGAGGACCTCCAGCTCCAGGTAGCAACAAAGGGGGACTAAGGACAAACCTGAAACTAAGAGGGGAAGTTGCAAAGTAGCTACAGCCGGAGATCTCCAAAGCTAGGAGCATATGGTGGAGCCCTTGGCACACAGTATTCCTTTATCAGTCCTGCTCACAAGACGGGGAAGCAGGACCCCTATCCCATTTCGGCTCACACCAAGCCCCTCTTCGTGGTGCAGGCTCTTGGTGGCAGGGGTCGGGGCTGGCGATTCCTCTTCTGCACCAGTTACTACCATTGCCACTCCTTCTCTGGAATCTGTAACGTTCTAGTCTATAGGCACATACCATCACACATACAACCACACTCTCTCCCGTGCGCCAGAATAAGCCCAACTGTTCCCTCCCCAACCGACTTCCAACAGTGCCTCTCCGTCCCTGGATCTACTCTACACAATAATTCACCCACTCTGCCAATACGCCCACAAAGCCACTGCTCTCCCCTGCCACAGCCCACTCCCTCCCCAACCTTCCCTTCTCCAGGCACCCTGTTTCCCTTCTCCAGGGTCTGCTCCTGCCTGGCCCCCATCTCCACTGGCTAATTCCCCCTGTGGCCCCTGTATTGAACTGTTGTGTTGTCCATTTCCCTGTGACAAGGGCTCTGGTTACAGAGTTATTGATTGGTTTTCATGCAGACAGATGGGCCCTTCCCGAGCTCCCATCGAAATCCCTGGCTCTATGGGCTGATTGTTGCCTCTCAGGGTGTAGGATTGCACTGGAGACCACCCTCTATGCAACCTCCTTTGCCCAGGCTGTGGACGGTAATAAATGGAGGCAGCCTGAGCGATAATAAAAGCAATTGAGTAGGTTACCTGTGCAGACACAAGATTTATGCCTCTTCATATTTGATGTGATTGTTTTATTGAGTTCTCAAAATAGTTGGGACACTATTTAGCTAGTTAGTTAGGAGTTTCCCCTCTCTTTTCTTCCTTGCATCGCCTTCCAAAACCTACCTGGAGTTCTCACTAGGAACAAGCCCTCCTGTCTTCCTCTTCTCCAGAGCTGCCAGCTAAGGTAAGAGCTCAGGGCCACCAGCCACTGCTCTCACCTGAAGCCATCTGGTGGCCTGAGGGCCCACTCTGAGCCAGCCAAGGAGAGAAACAGTCAGACCAATACAACCACTGGCCGAGAAGTCTAACATAACTAAGGGAACAAAAATGACCCTTCGGGGGGACAACTCCAGGTCGTTTTAAGAAATAAGATCAGCAGTCCCGCCTATTACACATGTTTGTCTAATGACGGGGGGGACCTCAGCAGCGGGAGAGCCCTCCCCGGGGAGCGACAGGTGAGCAAGCCTTCTCAGACAGAAACTGTCATATCTGTTCGCTATTTGGGGCTCTTTGTGGCTGGTAGGTCCCAGGCCACAGAAGGCAAGTTCTCTGTCCTTATTTCTCCCATTCTTCTGAGGAGAGAAGTCTTCCTCTTAGCTCACCAACTTGCCTGAGCTCTTTGGCGTGAGACCACCAGCCCTGACCACGAAACAGCTCCACGACTCTGGAGATGGGGCAGGTGAAGCTGCCCTTCTGGCCAAGTCAGGTCTAAGAGTCAAAAGTGCAATGTTGTAGAACCCAAGTTTCAGAGAGACAGACACAGGCTCTGGCCCTGAACATGTCTAGTGTCTTCAGCATTCCCTCAGCTAGGATGAGTGGCTCCTGGCTTGTTTGGATAGTCTTTGAATGAACAGCTGGCCCACGACTGTCACCCCACTGCCAGACCTCTGATGAGGCCTGTGAACGACACAGGATGGAATTCTTGAACAGCACTGGGACTGCAGCCTTGAAGCCACTGTTGCCACTGCTGGGAAAATGAACGTGCTCACTTAGAGCCAAACAGGCTGAGAGAGAGTGTGGGTAGCAGGTGATCAGCGGGAAACTGACTCTGGAAGAGTCCAGTCCAAAGATCTAGGAGCAGGGAAGGCCCTGATCCCAAGAGTGTAGGGCAGGCTGAAAAAGTTAAGAGGGCAACGGCCTTTTTATCGACTTGTTCCAAGGGGGCACCCTCAGGGGATCCTCCGTAACCCTAGACTCTACCTGGAGTTTGCGCCTGTTCTTTCAAAGGAGCAGTACTCTTTGCCCAGAGCAACAGCCAAACCAGGAGACTCTGGCACATAATCAGGAGAATCCTTCCTGCCTCGTCAATTGCCCAGCGATATAATTGGGTGACTTCCTCCTTCGGTAGAATCGCTTCCCCCATCCATAGGCCATTTCCCACACCAGGCTTCAACCTCAAGTCACCTGTTCGTAAACACCCACCCTCTACAGTGGCAGCGTGCAAGATGAAGAACTGGCAACTCCCTGGTCAGCAATCAGTAACCCAACATCAAGAATGAGTCACAAAAGTTCCCCATGCTAAGCAATCCAGTCAACCCTCTGGGTGTTTGACAGTGGTCTCCGGGGGCAGGAGTGGCTTTGGGAGGCCTCCCTGACCTACTCCATTGACTCAGAGAGGTATTTCTCTGAGGATTTGCCAGTGGAGTGTACGGATTGAATGTCCAAGCCTTTATCGCGACGGGATCAGGGAAAGCCAAGACCAATGTTAGAGGCACGAAAAGCAATTGAGTTTGTAACCATAACAGCATATTTCAAGTGCGGCGACAGCATCTGTTTTGGGGAGGAGAAAATGAAAAAAATCTCACAATTTGGCTCAGGTGGGTGAGCATGTGTGGACTTCCTTTCTTGCCAACCACTGGCACATGCACACTCTGACAATGGTTACACGTACCTAAGACGAGTGGGCACCTCACCAACAGTAAGACTCTAAACTCAAGAGCCACCCTTTCCCCGGTGCACTTTCTGCACGGAGAAAAGTCTCCAGGCTCTTCCTATAGAGGATGAGAATTCACAAAGTTCCCGACATCACCAACGCTGGCAGAAACAGCCCGCTCTATCCGGTTTCAGGGCGGACCAACAAATCTCAGAATAAACCTTTCCTTCTTTCAAGCAAAGCCCTACAAGGATGAAGCTAAGGGCACGGGGGCCCAGACGCATCCCTCCAGCCCCAACTCAGCAGCACACTGGGAAGCCCTCAGAATCTTCCTCCGAAATTTGAACCACGGTAGGACTCTGTCCCACAGTGAAACCCAGAATACCCTGACTGCTCCTGGTTGACAAAGCAAGCCAGGAGGCCTAACCACAGGCCCAGGGCTGGTTGCCCATGCTGCCCATGGCTTCCCCGTTCCTCTCCTCCCATTCTCTCTCCATCTCTAGCAACACCTGCCCACAGATGGCTATTTCTACACACCCGAGGAAGCCTCTGTGCCCCTTAGGTGGTGGGGCGCCACGCTGAGCAGACGGGGCCACGGTCAGAGCTGTCAAGCTGAGGCTGTTCTCTTCCCACTCTCAACCCGCTCTCTACTCCTCACTCCTTTACCTCCCCCCAGTTCCGGTGGAGTACCCCAAGGCTCCTGAGCTTGATCCTGGGGTCACTCGTTCACCGTCTTCTGTGGCTTTTCAGGATGAGGGCATTCCCAAACTCTTGCATGAGCCAGCTTCCCAAAACATCTCAGCCTGAGAGGGTATATGTTGGGGGAGAGGCGGGGGTGGGTGCTGGACGGGGTGGTAGACAAGGGAGGCTGCCACCATAACTGCCTTGATCGCTCTGACCCTCTGCCCATCAAGAAAAGCAAATTGCCTTAACTGTGCGTGTCTTGGGTTCCTCCAAAGGCTTGCAAATCCTATCACTGACAACAAGCATTTCTCTGGAACGTCCCCCAGAACACCAGCGCCCAGTCCCAACAACACTGCTCTTCAGCAGGCTGCTCTCCTCGCAAGATCTCAGTTCCAACTCACTCCCAGGACCAGCAGACAGCCAAGAGGCTGTCTCCAGATGGCTCAGAAAACAATGCTTTGTCCCCTGCCCTTCCCTAACCGCCAATCCTGCCCCAGCCTCCTCTGGCTTTTAAATGCAAAAGACACATTCCCCTCCCAAACCACCCACAGTCTTTCTCGGGCTTCTTCCGAAGGTGTCTGAATGTCAAACCGCTATGCTTTCAACACCTAGTGAGCCAGGCCCAGGGAGCTGGAGGGTTTTCGGAGGGTGTATAATTAGCTGATCAGTATTATGTTACCCTGTTCATAACTGAATAACCATTTTAATACAGATGGCACACACTGGGATAATTTCTGGGGTCGCCTCGCAGTACGTTACAGCACGAGTGTGGCAGAGGGAATCTTCTTTAGCCAAGGTACATTCTACCAGCTAATTTTACCTGCTGTTTTCAGGATGATTTGGGATAATTCCATATCATTTGCAAAATATTAAAAAAAAAAAAAACCTTAATACGTGATGCCAGTTTCAGGAAAAGGCACCATCTGAATTATTAGTTGTCCTGATAATGAGCCCGTGAAAAGCGCAAAGAATAACAAGGGTAGGAAATCCTCTTCTAATTTGGGAATCTGCCTTAAAATGGGGGGGGGGGCAGGGGTTGAAAGGCCAGCCAAGCAGTCTGGAACTTGTACAGGGTCTCTGTTGATGTCAGATTACACAGCTCCGTGATGTCGGAGCCATCCTGGGCTCTTGCATCCAACTGCTGTTTGCATGTGCTGTACCCAGCACAGGCCCGTTTGCACACTGGCGGGGGTGTGCGTACATGGGGTGTGCACGTGTGTTCTGCCAGAGAGCGTGCTAGAGTAGCTTGGGGATTGGGAGACTACCTTGTGCAGCTATAGGTGCGGCTGACTCCAGCCTATGTCGTCCCCATGTGCCTGAGCCTGTCGTCTGGTGCAGACTGAGTCCTGGCCCTAAGCACCCTAAAGTTGAGCCTCGGGGTCCAGAGCTCTCCCTTCTCGCCTGGTGCCCCACTCCTTGTCCGGCTTCTCTGCTCCCTGCCAACTGCTGGCTGGTGGTTAGCGTTTGCTCTGCAGGCCTGGATACTCGGTGCTCGTAGGCCGGAAATTTGTGCGGAGCTGGCTAGCATGGCCTGGGCTCCTGGGAGGCAAGCTTTGTGGGAGTTGGCAGGGAGGGTGGGGAAGCCAGAACAGGAGGCTGCCCCTGGAGAAAGGGAGCATGCCTTTAGAAAGGGAAGTCTGTTTGGAAGCGATGAATAGACACTGGTCATTTTAAAGGCTTCGGCTGTGGGCTGTGATTGTCTCTAGATACCGAGGCACGTAATCTTGGAGTCTTAATTACCACAAACACTTGGATTCATTTCCAGGACGCCGGCGGGAGAAGCCTGGCAGGGAATACCCAGCCCTGAGCTGGAGACAGCTCTGTCTGTCTGTCTAGCTCTCTGCCTCCCAGGTCCCCTCTCCCTGCCCAAAGGACGTTGGGGCTGAGATCCTGGAGCAAGGGCAGAGGCTGGAGAAAGAACAGAGACCGCAAGCTGGGAGACGCGCTGGTAGGCGAGAGCTGGGAGCTGGAGTCCCGCCCCGTAGCCCGTAGCCCCGGGCCGCTTGCTCACCTGTTGATGGACGAGACGCTGGGCACCGTGTCATTGTCGCAGATGCCCTCGGCCAAGAGCCGGTCTCGGATCTCCCAGGCGAACATAGTTGGGTTCTGTCGCTTGTATTCAGCAATCTTGTCCACCACTTTGGGGGTCGCCACTTTGGGCTTGGAGCCTCCGATCACTCCGGGCTTGATGCTGCCGGTTTCATAGTACCTGCGCCCGGAAGGCCGGCGGGGTCAGCGAGAAGCAGGCTACGTACGGCGGGGGCAGGGAGGCTGCAGGCTCCAGAGCGGCCGAGCCACTCTCCCACCCGAGGCAACAGCGTGGAGGGAAAAGACTCAGCATGGCTGAGCCAGCTTCCAGAGGGCGTGTGGCTGGGGCGAGGGATAGCCTGGAGGATGAAGGGGAGGACGAGAGGGACACTCCCTCCGGGAAGGCAGTCACGGGGGAGGGGGGCTGTGAGCACACCAGCGGGAATAGGCGCCCCTGGGAGTCTGAAAGCCCAGACTTTCATTTGGAAGGAACTGGAGGAACAGCACAATCCCAGGCCTCCAGGCCCACCCTGGCGGAGGCACCACCTCCAGCCCTTTCCTACTGAGCACAGAGCCCCCTGAGAACCAGGACCCTCCTTTCCCCTACCCAGTGCTGATTTTTTTCTTCTCTTGGGGACCCATTTCTGTTCCCCACCCTGTTCCTCCAAACCCCTCCCCAGTCTGCGTTAACTCTCCCAGAAGAGGAGTCCTTCCCTTACTGAAGGCTGGAAATTGACAGCCTCGAGAACCCCGAAGCTGGGCGGGATTTGAGTGACCCTGCTCCGCCCTGGCTCCTGGGGCTGCGGCCACCACCTGAGCGCCCTCACCGAAAGGAGCAGCTCTCTAGATACCTCTGAGTATCTGGATAGCCCCTCTCCCACTGGCGTCCTTGACTTTTAGCCAAGTCCTTGGTCTGGAGACCCAGGGCGGAGGGATAAGGAGGCAAGGTGTCTCCCAGGGGCAACTCTGAGGCCCTCACCTGCCCAGGATTTTGCTGACACAGCCGTGGCTGACCCGCAGCTGCCGGGATATGTCGCAGGGCCGCACACCCTGGTGGGCCAGCTCCACGATGCGCTGCCTCACCACGTCGGGCAGGGGCCGGCCGTTCACAAACACCCCCCCGAGCTGGTTCACACCCCCGTGCCCTGCTGGGGAGAGACAAGAAAAAAACACAACACCCCACAGACAGCAGGGACCGGCCATTAGTCAGGGTCCGCGGCCCAGGACGTGCAAAGGGAGCAGGCAGGGCGCAGGGGCATGATCCCGGACTCCCGGAAGAACAGTGGTCCGGTCAACACCACGCGGCGGATTGGGGATTGAAACCCACGGGGCGTTAGAGATGCGGGAGCGCGACGCTGGGCAGAGGGCTGGGAAGAACGCGTCTCGAAGGCCAGTACCTCGCAAGGGAGAAAGTGAGGAAAGGAATGCAGAAGCAGGGTGAGAGGAAAGAGGGAAGAGGGGGAATTAATGCAGGCAGGAAAGAATGTAGGAGAGGAAAGGAAGGGCCGAGCAGAGAACAGAAGCAGCGCGAAGCGGGATCCCGCCTGAGCCGCAAGCAAGGGGGAGTCGTTGGTGCGTGCTAGGGCTTGGAGGCAGATGATTGGGAGGGGGGGTGTCTGGGACCGGTGGACTCAGTACAAAAGGGTTCTAAGCACAGAAAGGGGCTAAGTCCCTGCCCCTCTCCTTTTGCTCCCTACCTCTTGTATCTATTTTTAATCAGAATTGGACTTTTCCTACCTCTTTCCCTGTGTTTTTTTGGTTTTATTTTATTTTGGTTTTTGACCGGGATTTCCCCTTTCCTTTATGTTTTCTGTATTTATATATTTGGGGGCCATATTTCCCACTGGTCTCCCTAGTGTCTAAAGTTCAAAGAACGCCAGGTGGAGGAGGGAAGGCTGAAGAGGCAGGGGCCCGGAGCCTGCTGCGCTCAGAGACTGGGAGGCAGCGGAGAGCGGCCGGGCGCTCTGCTCGGTAACAGCCAGAGAACGCAGGCTGCAGGGGCTTGTCTGCCTGCCGCCTTGCGCCAGGCTTGGGACCCATTGCCTTGCCTAGGTAACATGGCTCAGGTGGCCCAGACAGGCTGAGGGCTCACCGGGGCACCCCGTGCTGCCAGCCGGAGCCAGCTCCTGTCCCTCTGACCTCTTAGACCTCGGCAGCCTCCCAGGACACCGCGAAGCAAGGGCGTTGCTCTCCCGCCCAGGACAAGGGCGCTGGGTCTCCAACCCGACTCCAGCGCGGGCCCTCAACCTCAGAGCCCAAGTGGTCACCGGGTGCCAGACCTGAGGACGCTGCGCGGCGCCCCGTTCTCCCTGGCCTACAGCAGTCTAGAAATCCTGCACCCAGAGCCATCAACCCGCAGCCGCAGTTCCTGAGCAATCCAAGCGCAGAGTTCTAGCGGCCAGCCTGACCTGACCAGCAACCTACAGCCCCTGCCCTGCTAGCCTCAGGAGACTTTCGGAGAAAGCGGGGACATCTGTGTTCCGCTCAATTCTTTCGCGTCCCCTTCTGGGGGTGCTGAGAGCAAGGGCCGGCGAAACCCCTGGGGAGAGGCTTCTGATCTGGAGGCTGGGGGAGGCCACAACCTCTTATTTTTGCCCCTCATCCCTGCTACTCTCCCTACCTCTAGCCCCACTCCTCACCCCTCCCCTCCCTCCAAACCTCGACCATCAATAATTTAGGCCCCGGGAGAACTCGCGTTACCGGTATGAAAAGGCGGCAGCTGCGGGCAGATTAAAGATGAATAATTCAGCCTCCCCGGGCTCCGGGCCCGGCCCCTCGTCCCCAATCTAAGGGAAGGGGATGGGAAGGGGGCACGGCAGGAGTCCAGGCCAGCGGGCCGGGAGCCGCCGATGAGTCGGGCCTGGAATGCGCCACTGCCGCCGGCGCGGACACGGGCTCCGGCTGCTTGCTGGCCCGCCCGCCCGCCCGCCCGCTTGCTCGCTCGCTCCGCGGTCTCTTCCTTCCTCCGACCGCCTTCAGCTCGCCTTGCTCCCCTTTGGGTTTCCAAGTGACACCCAGTGGGCGGCCGGGACTCGGCAGATTCCCCCGCGGAATCAGTCAGAGAGAAGGGCGAGAGCAGAGGCGACGGAGCAGGGAGGCCGGCGGGCTGGGTGAAGACGGCGGGTCGACCTGGTTCCACTCACTCCGAAAAGGAGACAGGATTTCTGGCTCAGCTCACGGAGATCCGCCGCGGCCAGAGGGCCCTGACTTGGATTAGCTGTGCTTAGAAATTCTTTAGGAAAATATATTTTATCCCAGGAGTATTTTTTAAAGCTCCCCCTGTAACGCTAATTATATGCTTAGAGAAAAACACAACTCTTCCTCCTCGGCTCTCTTGTCCAGAGCACCGATCCAAGCCAGGTCTAAAAAAGTTTCCCTGTGAAAAGTTACAAACCATCCTTAATTATTAATCTACAGAGGAGGAGAAGTTTTCTATTTAGAATTCATTTATCTGAGAGAGAAAAAAAAAAAGCCTGCAAAAAACAATCTCTGAATTCTTCTCCAAGCTAAAGATATAGGACATGAATTAGATAAATTCAGATTTCATTAAAATAATTCCCTCTTTTTCTATTTTTTTTTTTCATTTTTCTCCCCTTCGCTTTCTTCTGGAACATCCTTTCTGTTTTCTTTCTTTTATTTCCTTCCCCCTGTTTTTTTTTTTTCTCTTTCCTTTCTCCCCAGCTTTGGCATTTGCTTGCCTTCCTTTTGTTTTTTCCCCCCTCGTTTTCTCTCTCTTTGACTACCCACTGGCCAGGTCACTGGCTGGACCATTTTCACCAGGGAGTGGGAGGCCGGCAAGGAGCCTCCAGAACTGCAAGTGGAGCTTGGCTGTGCCCAGGGGCCGCCTGGCAGGCTCCTCTACTCCCATCTCTTGCTGACTTGGATTTCTCCTTGGAACCCCTCTTTGTTTTTAGAGCATCTCCCAGGGAGAGGCGGAGAAAGATGACCATCACATCCTGCCAATCTCAGACTCCCAACTCAAGGAGAAGAGAAGGGGAAGGAGAAGGGAAGGAGGTGGGAAAGAAAAGGAGAGGAAGGAAGTATTACAAACCAGCTCACAAGAAGCCCTGCCGGGGCTGGCACGGCCTGGAGGTGCTGGGAGCTGAGGGTCAGATGGGGGCACCCCACCCCCACACTCTTCTGTCTGATTGTCCTGACACTGAAGCTGCCCATGTTAGGAGTCTCCTCCTGGACAATCACACTCTAAGTTTGAGAAAGGTAGAGATGAATGGAGGGAGGGGGAGGTAGAGAGAGAGAGAGAGACAGAGAGAGAGAGAACACCACAACACAAACCCCTCAAAACTGCCTGCCAATTAGTCTCCCAGCCCAGGGCAAGAGGGTGACCAGGGAGTAGGATGGCTGGAGCCAGGACCAGGGGCTGTGGATCGATGACCTAAGAAGAAGCAGGTGGAAGGAAGGAAGACAGGTGATGGGCACCAGGGAAGGTAGGAAGGCTGGTAGAGGGAGAAGTACCAGGAACATAAGGCAGAAGAGAGAAACTGGAGGCTTTGAAAACACTGGAAAATGGGGGGAAGAGGAAGAACGAAGGGGGGAGGGCTAGAGAAGCCAGCGTGGTCCCCAAGGTGGGACCTGAGCGCAGGGGGCCAGGGCCACGCGGGCGGGACAGGATAGGGTTAGGACGGGAAGCCCCAAGCCGGGACAGGAGCCGGGCGCGGGTACTCACGGTGCATCGCGGAGAAGGGGTCTGCTTTGCAGTGCATATCCATGGGGAGGCAGAGGAGCGGGAGCAGCGCGGCCGCCGCCGCCGTGTCGCCTCTCAAACTCAACTTCAGGACTTGAGGAGAAAAGGGAGGGACGTTGGGGAGGCGGGGGTGGGGGAGGTGAGCGGGCGCCCGGCAGCGGCGGGGCGGGCGGGGGGCGCCGCGCTGCGCTCCCCGCGGGGACGCTTCCCGGGCGGGTCGGAGCTGGCAACCGCAGCGACCGCAACTTCCCACCGTCGGGGCGCGGGGCCGGGCGGTCAGCAGAGCGGCCCCGGGGCGGCGGGCCGGGCCGGGGGGATCTGGGGGCGCATGGCGCGCGCGGCCGCTGAGGCCAGGGCTGAGGCTGGGCGGGGGAGGCGGCTCGCTCAGCTCCCCTGGAACCCGGTCATCCGAGAGGCGGCGGTCGGAGAGGGCGAGGAGCCGAGGGGGGGGGGGGGGCGGCCCGAGGGCGCCGGGCGGGGAGCCGGGCCGCTCCAAGTGCGGGTGAGTTGGCGAAGTTGGCAGAGAAGTAGCAATCCTCGGGATGTCCGAGCGGGCGCCTCGGAGAGGGGAGAGCGCGAGCCGGGCCCCCGCCCCCAGAAAAGGCAGGCGCGCGCCGCCGCGGCCGAAGGGCCGGGAAGGAGGGAGGGAGCTGAGCAGCGCCGGCCGCACCGGGCTGGCCCCAGGTGGGCTGCGGCTGCGAGAAGGCTCGGCCGGAGACTGGAGCCTCGGCTCCCGGTGTGTGTCTCTCTAAAAGCTGCAAAGCCCCCTCCAGACCCCCTCCCCCTCCCCGCGCTGGGAGATGGATGACTTGTCAGACAAAGGCAATAGATTCCACCACTCTGTGATTCGCCAGCGCCGGAGCCCCGAGCTTCGGCGAGGAGGGCCCCGCGCCTGTCACTCCGGTGCCGGCGAGGGGAGGGGAGGGGAGGGGGAAACGGCAGGGAGGGAGGGAGGGAGCAGCAGGCGAAGGAAGGGAGAGGGAGGGGAGCGGGCCAGGGGGAGGGGAAAGGGGAGCCCGGGATTAAAACTACACTGAGCAACGAAACTCGCCGATAAGATAAACGTTAGATAAGGAGAAAGAGCGGCCGGTCTAATGAATATTCAGGCAACGACGGAGTGCCGCGGAGCGCGCCGCTCTCGGCAGCCGGGCTCACAGTCCCAACTCACCCAGCCCTGCCATCCACCGGCCAGTGCCCGCGTGGGCCACGCGGCCCCGAGCCCGGTCCGCATCCCTAGTCTTAACCCCCCTCCTCTCAGCTCTGAGTTCCCTTCCGTTCCTTCCTGATTCTTCCTTCCTCTCTCTGGTCCTTCCCTCTCGCCTTTCCCTCCTGAGGTACCTCCTCACCCACGCACCCCCCAATCTCATTCCGGGGCAAAGTGCCCGGCAGTTTGTCCTCTTGCATCCCACGCGCGGCTGCGCGGAGGGCTCCCCTCGTCCCCTTGCCCATCGGGGTCTGGGCAACCCAGAACGCTCGGTTTCCGATGGAGCTGGAGACCTCCGGCGAGGACCCACCTGCCTCAGTGGGACCCAGCGGACGGTGGGACAGCCCCGGGACTTGGCTTCTGGACCCTCGGGTGGCCTGGGAGAAGGGCTTGGGGAGGGAGACAGTGCAGAGCGACTGGTCGCTGGCGGCAGAGGACGCGGGAGACGAGGCTTGCTGTCCCCGGCTGGGGAGAAGAGGCTGCGAACGAGGCTGAGCGCCGCCCGCCGCCAGCTTGGCGGCTCCCGAGCTAGCGCCCGGCCCGGGCCCGCTCCTGCTAGAGCCTCTGGCCCGGCCTCCGCAGCCTTCGTCCGCACCCGCTCGGTCCGCTCGTACGCACCAGGCAGGAGAAGCCCTTTGTCTCCTAACTGGTTAAGTACAGAATATCCGGGAGATCTTTATGAAATATTTTCCCTCGTCTCATAAATCATCTTGGCACTTCAGCTGATGTTTTAACTCTCTCTCCCTCCTTCGCTCCCTCCCCCCGCTTCCCTGGGTCTGCGAAAGGGCGGCTCGGGGAAGCCCGCGCTCCGCTCCCGCTGCCCGGTCTTGAGGTGCCTCTGGCCCCCGACTGCAGACCCTGGCGCCGGCGAAAGAGCCGCAGACTCGCGCCGCTGTCCCGCTGGCTGGAGCCCAGGCGGCGGCTAGGCTGGGTGCCGCACCTGCCCCACTCAGCCAGGAGGAGACTCCTCCTGGGCCTCTTACACCCGGGTTTTCCAGAGCCCCTAATCCTCGGGCCGGGATCCAGCCAGGCTCAGTCCCACAGGATTCGGAACCTCCCACTCCTTAAGAGGCTGAGTCTTTGGAATTCTGACATTTGCCCCCCTTCCTGGATCCTCCTGAGCCTGATCCGCTTAATCCACCTGCGGAGTAACTCCTGGGAGGAAAAAAAGAATCCTCCCCACCAACCCTCTCCCTCCCAGACCCTCTCCCCTTGGTCGGCGGGGCTGGTTCCCTTCCGCTGGAGGTTGAAGGCGCAGAGTCCAGCCCCGAAGGTCAGTCTCTTCCTCTCGAGACCTGCAGATGGCGCTCCCGGGTTTGCTTTGGCCTCACAACCCCACGTACACGCGCTAACTTCGTGTGGGGAGCGAAAAAAGGAAAACAGAGTTCGGGCAGCCTAAAGGAAAGGGCTCCCAGGCCTGGAAGAAAGGGGCTCTCAGGTGGTATTACCTGGTACAGCCTTGGGCTTCCTGCAGGAAGGTAATTAACCAAGAATTGGGGTGTAGGGAGAGGCACAGAGGAAGGATCCTTGCTGAGGGGAGTTGACAACTAAGGGAATCTTTTGCCCCAGGTCTCCTTACGTTAGTTCAGGAAGTTAAGTCCCGGGGAGTCTGAACTATTGCAGGAATAAAACTGTGGGCAGAACCCCGCCTCCCCCCCCCCCCACACACACTAGGCACAAAGACACACAGATTTTTCTAGAACCAGCTAGACATATCCCTATGTTACACACACTATGAAGAAGTGTGGATGCAGACAACAGGCATTTTCACGTATTGGGCAAGAGGGATTTTACGTTTTGTGAAAGGAGACTTACAAGGACGGAATGCACAAAGCATGCAGGAAGCTATAGTCACACATCTATCTTTCCCAAATGCCCCCCGAGGAGTAAAGACCCTTCCATGATAGTCCAATTCCCAGGTAGCCTCTGAGGCTCCAGAATCACTCCCACCCCACCCCACCCCCAATTCCTGGGACCCTTTCCACAGCACTACACCAACTCGACACTCACCCTCCCACCAAGCCAGCCCCTGGCAGCTTCTTCCTCAGCTCCAGCCCATTCCTGGGTCTAGAAAGTTAAAGAGCAATGATCCCTGATGGTTAGAAACCCTTTTAGCCAAGACTCTGCCTTCTTCTATTGCTCCGGGGCTGGACTACAGATTTCTCTCCAGGCACTCGCCTCTCCCTCTGATGCTCCCTTTCCTGTTCTTCCCTTTCTTCTATAGAGTCTAGTAGAGGAGAAAAAAGCAAGAAAGGGAAAAAGGGAAGAAGAAAGTAGAGGAAAGAGGAAAAGAAAGAGAAAAAAAGAAAACAACCCAACCCCAAACACAACCCGGGCTCCGACCTGTCAGGGTTGGTTGCTTTTCCCGTCTGCCTCTAAATGAACCTTTTCTCTCTGGTGTTTTCAAAGCGGCCTTTCCACCCCCCAACCTAGGGGCATTTACACTTCAAACAAGGCGCCCGCCTCCCTGCGGAAATTTAAAGGCAAATAAACTTTTGGGGAGTTGCTCTGATACCCATCTCGGGATTTGCTTCATTAGCCGCCTCTGTGCATCTGATCTGCCCAATAAATCTTCCTTGTGGATCTCCGTTCCTTCTTCTCCGCTCCCTTCCCGGCCTGGCTCTCGGGGTGCCCCAGCCCTTGCCTCCTTCCCGACTGCTGAGCTGCAGCTGGCCTGACTCTCCCACTGTCCGGGGCAGAGCAGGCCCGGGGGGGGGGGGGGGGACGGGGTAGGTGTGGGATACTCGGATACATGTGGGATACGTTGAGTTCTTCCCCCACCCCCACCCCACACCCCAAGTGTACACACGCACAGGCATCCCAAGCCAAGCTAAGCACGACTAGCACTCCGAGCTACGAAATGCGTTTCTGAGTAGATTGTGCACGGAGTGAAGTGCTCATATACACCCTGTCTGTTGCTCCCACTTGCACCCCCTCTCTTCTCCACCCTTCGCCTCCTTTTCCGGTTTCCCGGTCCCTGGCTGTGCGCTTTCTGTCCGGGTGTGGGTAGGCAGAGGCGTGGCTGCCTCTCCTCTGCAGGCAGGGCCCTGACCCAGAGCCCAGGCCCCCGACCTCAGGCAGTTTGGAAAGGCGGCTGGGCCGTGGGGGCCTGGGGGCTTCGAAGGAGCTTCCCAGCCGCGCCCCTCCCCCTTGGCCTGGGCTCCTCTTCCTCCAACGACTCCTTTCACCTCCTGGGGAGCAGCAAAGGGAGCCAGGGCCGGGCCTCTGAGGGAGGGGATTAGAAATTCCGAAATTAAATGTATCTCCCTAGGAAATGCTCCCCACAGCGCGGACCAAATTAAACGCATTAAAGTTCAGGGGGGAAAAAGCTGTTTAGAACCAAGGGGGGAAACTAGTCCGAAGGGAAGAGCAGAAACGTAGGAGGGAAGAAAGGAAGGTAGCTTCGCAGCGGAGCTCCTTTCCTGAATTAGTCCCAGTTTGGGAAGTCCCACCACTACCACCACCAAAAAAGAAAAAAGCAAAGAGGAAAAAAGTTCGCTGACAATCCAAGTGCGGGACGGCCGCGGCCCACTCGCCCTCTGGGTCCCGGCGCACCCTGGGGCGCCGGCTCTCCACGGCCAGATCCCGGGCCGCCGGCGCACGCACCCGGCCCCCTCTCCAGCTCGGCCGGCCCGGCTCCGGCTCGGCCCTCTCCCTTCCTCCTCCCCATTCGCTCCCCGCCCCTCCCCCTTCCTAGCCCTCTGGTCACGTTGGAGGATGGCTTTTTTTTTTTTTTTTTTTTTTTTTGGAAGAGCTTCTGGTACAATATGGAGCACCATGGGCTGCAATTTCACACTCCACAGCACATTCCCCCTAAAGCTACTTTCTTTTTTTTTTTTTTTTCATCTAAGACCCCCTAATTTCTGCTTCCTCGCTCCCTCCCTGGCTCCCTCCCTCCCTCCTGCTCTCACTCTTCTTTTCCCGCTTTTGTTCCCAATATTTGGGCTCCCCGCGTGAAGCCCGGGGGGGCAGCCTCCCGGCCGGCCCCGCCCGCTCGGTCTGTTGGTCCTGTGGAGGCCGGGCGCACGTGCTGCGCCTTTATCCTCGCCGGCCCCTCCCCCTTTAACCCGGCTGCTCCTCGCCAGAGGTCCCAGCGACCTGCCCGGCCCTTTGAGGGAAAACGACAATGCAAGCCACTTGGCCACCAAAGCGGCCTCTTAGCGGCACGGGCCTGCCAGGTGGCTGCCGCCGGTGGCCCACCCGACCGGGGAGCTGAAAAAAATAGTCAAACAGGAGAAACTGGGCCAGTAGGTCTGCAGGGTAGGAGCAGGGGGCCCTGGGTAACAGAAAACAAGCTGGAGGGTGGGGGGCAAGAGGCCCCACAGAGGCCGGGGTGCTCGCGGCTCAGACCTGCACAGAGCCTGTCCCCAGACACTCACAGACCTCTGCACAGCTAAAGGGGCTGCTGACCCCACAGCCCATGAGAAGGAGCAGCAGCCACCACATTCACAGTCCCTTTGCCTCTTGAGCCTCCTCAGTTTTCTCACCTCTAAAATAGGGACGATTACCTGTCTTGCCTACTACCTGGAGCTAGCCAATAGAAAAGCACTTTGAAAACCCCACATTTCTGTGCTAGATTAAGGAATAAGTGCCCAGCTTCCCGGAACACTTACCCCTCCACAAAGACGGAAGGGGGTGGGGAGCTGGGCTGCTTAGGCAGGGCAAGGGGTGGTGCTTTCCACCCAACTTCTATCCTATAAAGGTAACAAGAGGATTCCTTGCTGCCTCGCTTCCTGGGTTCCTTCCATTCAGGATTTTTTTTCCCTTCCATTGACTATACCACACCCTGTCCATGTTTATCACTCTGCTCTCTTTCCTGCTACTCCATCCCTACTTCTTCCTGCACCCTCGCCGCCCCCCTGCGTCAGCGCAGATGCTAGAGGGTGCATTAAATTCTTACCCCCTCCCCCAACAGCCAGGTTAATTGTGGCCTCAGGCGCAGTCCCCTTCGGGCCAGTCTGCCAAAATGGTTGGGAGGAGGCTGGCCCGTTCTCAGAGACCTGGGAAAGGAAATCCCGTCCAGTCCGGTTCCAAACAAAGAAAGTTGGTCCTCTCTGGACCTTCAGTCAACCTGCCAAAGCCAGAGCGGAGATGAGACGGTGGGGGAGAGGCCTGATGAAGGGGAGGCGTGGAAGGCGGGGAGAGAGGAGGGGAAGGAAATGGACATGAAAGGGGTGCTGAGGGCACAGAGAAGACACCTCTCTGGAAGGCCCGAAGAGGCTGGTTTGGGCGAAGCCGAGGTCCCCATCCGGCCAACTATCTCTTCCCTTCCTCCCCAAGCCCGGGTGAGAGAGTGCGAGTGAAGGCTGTGTCGGTAGCGAAGTAATGATTAACCCTCTTCTGAGCCAGGCCCTGAGCCTGCAGCTTGACCTGGCTGGGGTGGAGGGAGACAGTGCCTGCGGCCCCGCGGACCGCTCCGGCGCTACCCGCCACCGCCACCGCCACCGCGACGTAGAGGGCTGCGGAGAGAGGGGGCAGGCGGTAGCCGGGGGCAGCCGAAAGGGAGCGCAGTGCAGGGCAGGGTGGGGGAGCGCAACTGCAGATGCTGGGCAGGCCAGGGGGAGCGAAAGAGCCACAGCCAATGCACGAGGAAAGGAAGGGGCCAAACGCAGGCGAGGGCGCACGGCTCCGCAGCGTTGAGGAATAGTTGGAGAGGGGCGGGAGCACCCCGGCGGGCTGAGTTTTCCCGGAGTTGCGAGCAAGCACCAAATCTACTCTGCCGGATCCATCCGCGGCGCGCCCGCCCTCCCTTCCTCCTCTCCCAGCAAGCGGTGTGGATGTGAGGAGCAGGCGGAGAACGCGCCAGAGCCGGGAGCGGGTAAGGCAGGGGGAGACCCGCCAACGAAACAGGGAAGCGAAGGGCAGGGCCGCCAAGGCGGGGGACAAGCTGCTTGGCGCCGCGGAGTGGCTGGAGACAAAGGATCGGAGCGGAGGGGAGAGGGGAAAACCGGGGAGAGAGGGGCTGGCTGAGACCGGGAGAGAACCCAGACACAGGGCTATCTCTGGGGACGCGCTGAGGTTTGTCTACTCCTGCCGCCTCCGCCCACCCCAGCCCAGAGCCGGGACGTCCGGGGGCTCACTCCCGCTTGGGTGCCTGGCCCGCGGGCCTGTGGCCTGGGTTCGGGGCGAGGGGTGTTGCTGTGGCTGGGGGGGGGGGGGCGTGGAAGAGTGTGTGTGTGTGTGTGTATGTGTGTGCGCGCGCGCGCGTGCGCGCGCGTGTGTGTGTGTGTGCGCGCGCGCACAGAGGTTTAGGCAGGCAGGGGTGGGGTGGAGTGGGGTGGGGTGGGGGTGGGGAGGGAGGGTCTCCGCTGCTGCAGGGTTAGACCCCCCCACCCCAGGCGGCTGCAAGCCTGCGCCCTCCACCCTCCGAGGTCCAGAGCCGTCCGCTCCCCGAACTTGAAACAAAAGGGCTGCACAGAATCCCTCAGGAGCCAGGACAAGGGCTCTTTCTGGAAAAAGTGCTTTGGTTTGAGACACTAAGGGTCACGGCATCCAGGATTATTTAACTTTCTGTAACTGTTCCTAGGGAAGAAAAAAAAAAAAAGATGCAAAGTAAATCTTGAACAGAAAAAAGCCCGGGTCCCAGTAGTTCGCTCCGCCATGTCTGGACCGGCCGTGAGGTCTAGACCCGCGGCTAACGAACATATTGAAGAAACTGACTAATGGAGGGAGGGAGCCTCTTTCCATTTCTAAATCAATTAAGGAGAATTTCTGATGGGTCTCCTTGGGGGCTGAGCATCTCTTGGCGAGGGGGTCGTGTGAGCGGGTGTGTTGTGAGGGTGCGTGGAAGGTGTGTGTGTGTGAGGGGTTGGAGAAGGGTGTCTGGGCAAACAGCTGTGTCCCAGGCGGGGCGAGATAGGAGCTCAGGACCCATATCCAACACCTCCCCCTCCTCTCTCTGCCCTCAGCCGAGGCTGCTCGGAGGCCAAGGCCTTCTCAGCCTCTTCCTGCGGGGCCGCCAATCAATCCTGCAGGTCAACACAGCAATTAATAACGGGGTGAGGAGGCCTGGCAAAAGAGGGCGGGGAGGCATCGGGCTGTGTCTCCCCCAGGCTCTGAGGCCCCTGCGGCAGGACCAGGGAGCGGGAGGGGTCCCGGAGGGCAGAAAGAAACCTGGGAACTCAGTGTGGGCCAGGGAGCGGGCTCAGAGCCCCAGGAGGGAGAGGCAGAGGACCAGCTAGGACAGGCCAGTGGACATCAAATAAACGTCTTATTTTTATGATTCTAGGGGTATAGGCGACGATGGCCAAAGACCACAATTAACCTTGTTACTGAATATCTCTCCTTCTCCCATACCTCGCCTTTTCCTGGTGGTTTTCGCTGTTGGGGATCTGGCTCAGCGAGACTAAATAAAACCCGCATCCTTCGCACACCCGGCTGCGGCGGTTGCGCCAGGGCGGCAACCAGGCACGCTCGCTCGTGCGCGCCTGTGTCATTGTCATTTTGAACTAGCCGGATGAGGCCAAAGAGGGCGCCGGGGCCGTCTGGGGGACGCGGAGCCCCCGGGGAGCCGTGTCGGCCAGGCGTGCCTAAGGAAGAAATTAAGGCAGAGGAACGGGAGGGGGCGGTGAAAAGAGAAAGAAAGAGAGAGAGAGAGAGAGAGAGAGAGAAAGCGGCTCCGTGGGCGGAAGACTCCGAGACTCCGTGGGGCCACCTCAAGGGGAAAGGGGGTTTCCTTCTCTCAAATACAGCCCTACCTCCTGCCCAGCTCCGCAGCTCCTCCCCACCCTTCCCCAAGCCTTGGACGGCGGCAGTGCGACCCCCGCACCGGCCAAAGCGGGGAAAAGGAGGGAAGGGAAAGGGGGTGCGGTGCACAGCTGGTCTGCCCGGCCCCTCTGCCACCCGTGCCAGGAGAGCGGCTACCAGGCCTGGCGCAGGTAGGCGCAGGCGCCCCAGGGTAAGCGCCCTGGTCCGTTCTGGAGTGTCCCACGCGCCCAGAAACTTGGGGTGATGGCCTGGCCACGCGCTCAAGGATGCCCCCCCCCCACACCACTGCTCTGCCTTTTCTTTTCCGAGGCGCCGTGGAGAGGGCCTGTCTGCACCTGCGGGAAGACTTGCTGGGGCCAGGAACCAGATCCACGCACCTCTGGCCTGCAAGGCAGGGAGAGCCTCCTTTGGAGCAGGAAAATGGAAAAGTGGGAGTGTCGGTAGCCTGAGCAAAGACCGGGAAAGGAGGGGTCGGGGCAGGAGGTGGTAGGAGGCAAAATAGAGGCAGCGGGTGAGGGAGAAGCCCCGTACCGGGGAGGAAGAAAGGGGGAGAGAGGTTTCCAGGAAGGCCCAGCCATTAGGTCTGTCCTTGGACTGCATATTTATACGGTCGAGGGGGTGCACAGATGGGCTCTCAATTGAATTCCATCTTCAACACCATCAGAGATTGATTTTGTACTCGCTTTTAATTTTGCCATAATTAATTAGATCATTACAACTGTTTGCTATTGATCTCCCTACTTAAACCTCTGGTGCGGAGGGGTGGCCCAGGGCCCTCAAAGCCCAGGAGACCACAGTTGACCCTCCTGGGGTCCCAGGTCCCCCAGTGGGTACCAGGCTCCTAAGGGGGAATGGAGGCAGTCCAGGGACTGGGCCAAGAAGCTTAGATGAGGACCAGTGCTGAGGGAGGAAACTGGATTATCAGCTGAAAAAGCTAGAACCTGAGCTGGTGGGGGCTGGTTCAAGGGGGGAGAGATTTGGGAAAGATAAGGAGTGAGGGGAGGGAAGAGGGGCTGGAGTTGGTTGGTCCTTGACCTCTGTGGAATTATTTGGAAAACTCTTGGAAACTAATCCAACCTTCTCCCTCCCCACCAATCCAAGACTAAATCTGGGTCCCTGGCTTCCACACCCACACTATTCTAGGGCCCCTGGTGGGCAGACAGAACTGAGCTGGCAGACCTGGCGGGGGGGGGGGGGAGGGGGGTGGTGAAGGAAAAAAAAAAGGAACAGCTCTCCACTCCCTTAGCCCTTTGGGTCAGATTTTAATCCCCACCTGTGGGGGGGGCTGCCATTCCTCTCCTTGCCCCAGGCCTCCCTTGAGTTGTTTATTTGGGGGGGGGGGTGCAGAGTCTTCTTTCCAAATGTTAGGCACGTCTACACCAGAGCTTACACTTTGGTTTATACTCAAAGACACAGACACAGGACCCTCACACACGTGCACAGAGACATGTGCACACAGCATGTCCCCATCCACTAACACATATGTACACACACCCAGGCTCCATTCCCACTAGAAACTAAGACCTTCCTTGTGCACCCAACTTGGAGGAAGTTATGCAAAATATTTATACACTGGAAAGTGGAAAGATAAAGTCATAAGGGCACAACAGAATGGAAAAGCCCGCTTCTGTAAAGAGACCAAGAGAAGTTGTAAAACTCACGTTTTCTGGACGGAAAGTTTTTAGCAGATTTAGAAGACACCCGGAGGGAGGTACCCAGGAGGTCCCACGGGTGGGGAGAGGTCGCAGAGCCCCAGTCCCCAGCGATTACGGTCCCCCCCCCCCCGCAAGCACAGAAAATAAGAGTGGGGTTCGTCCTCGGCTGGGCTGGGCCGCCCCATCTTTCTCACGCCGCCGCCCCCACCCCCGCCCCTCGCCTGTGGCGCAGACGGGCCGCTCCTCCTCGCTCTTACCTGCCCGGCCCGTGCGCTGGTCCATGCTCTGCGCGCCGCCGCTGCCGTCCGGGCCCGGGTCTCGCTCCTCCGCGGCGCCGCGGCCCCGACAGCGCGTCTCGCCCGTGCCGCCGCCTCCCCGAGATCTGGGCGCAGCCACCCAAGACCGAGCGGCTCAGATAACCCAGGCTGCCCGCCGCCTGGGCGGTGAGTCCGCCGGCGCCCGCGTTCACACAGCCGGCCGTGCCGAGGCACAGCCCCGCGCGGAGGAGCCCCCGGCTCTCCGCCCCGCGCACACGCGCGCACACGCGCCCAGGCCCGGAGCCAGCCGTCCGCAAGCCGCCGCCCGCGCCGCCGCGGGCGCCCGGAGACCGAATCCCCACCAGCCTAGCCGCCGGCACACCCTCTCACCCCACCCCCTCTTCTTCACTGTCACACTCTCCCCGGCAGCCGCGCGGCCTCGCACACGGGGGCGTCCTCACTCGTGCACTCCCCAACTTCGTGCGGCTCCCTCCCCTCAACTCTCAGCCTCGCCCCATCCTGCCTCCCCGACCACTGGGCTCCACAGCCTGCCGCCCACCCCCAACCCCTGTCTCAGCCTCGGTTTCCAAGATCCCTACGAAGGCATCCCAACTTTGTCGGAACACATAGTTGCTCCCTGAAGGTCCATGTCATCCTAAGGTCCCTGTCATCCGTATATTATGGAACTGCTCACTAAATTCCTCACAAGCTCTCCTGTTCCTCCTCCTCCTTCCTCTTCCTCTTCATTTTCCTCCTCTTCCTCCTCCCTCCTCCTCCCCTCCTCCTCCTCCTCCTTGTCCTTTTCCTCCCCCTCCTCTTCCTCCTCTTCTTCCTCCTCCTAAGTCTCCTCTTCTTCCCTCTCCTCTTCTTCCTCCCCCCTCCTCCTCTTCTTCCCTCTCCTCCCCCTCCTCTTCCTTCCTCTTTTCCCCTTCTTCCTCCTCCTCCTCCTTCCTTTAACTTAGAATAAAAGGAAAACGTCTTGGCTTCCATGCCCTTAAGGAGGTGATCAGGGTCTCAGGAAAGGGAGGAAGGGAGAATGACCAGAGCCCTCCCAAGCTCCTGCCACACTCAAATAGCCACAGACTTGAGCCACACCATTCCAAAATATTCTGGTCCTCTTACCCCAAGTCTCTTGGACCCTCAGGTTGACACCATCGCCAAGCACCCATGCTTTCAGCCATGATCAAAGGCTCACTTTAGCTTTGTCCACATCATACCCTCCCACATCTGGAGTTTACACCTCACACCTTGTCACCAATTCTCATTCAGACCCCTCCTCCACCACTTTTCACGTATGCACTCTCTTATACTTCTTACACGATTGCACACCTCTCAAGCAGTCTGTTCCTCTTTCTCCCCCCATGTACCCCTTTCTTATTTACCCTGTTTTATGTGCCCAAAAACTTGCCCACCTTGGGCCTCCCACTCTCACTCAGCCTTGCTCCTATGTGCTGAGTAACGCCGAGACGCTGACAGGGCAAGTGCTGGGTCAGCCCCTGTGTGCAGGCAGGGGTCTCCGGCTGGCCTCATCTCCTGTACACACACCTCCAGGCCCCGGGGCAGCAGGGCACCAAGGCAAAGGGCAGGGCTCAGGTCCATAGGGCCCACTAGCCCGCTTAGGTTAGGAACTGGAATTCTTCTCTGCGAGTGAGTCCCTTCCACTTCAACAAAAGTTTCTCCAGACAGATTGTGCAACCAGGGACAGGAAGCTGGGGGGTGGGGCAGAGGCAAACCTGTATCATGGCTCCTCCACTTTTCAAAATCTTCCTACAGGAACAAGAATGTCTACCCTTTTTAGGAAAGTTATCCTGGCCAACGTTTGTGATTTTAAACATCAGACTTTGCCGGTGTGTCTTCTCTGTCTTCTTTTTAAAAGATTAAAACAGTGATTAGCCGAGAGCACAAAAACTGGATGCAAAAAAACCCACTTTTTTTTTGTTTTGCTTTTTGTTTTTGTTGTTATACACAGAACAACATTACCAAGAGCAAGGATGGGAGAGCAATATGCATAAGTGAAACCCTAGTGTCACACATACACAAATCACACTCATGTGGTCACTCTTTTACACACACACATGAGATATTCACACACACAGCCTCTTACCCAGTCACCTACTCAGAGCCGCACCCAGTCGTACACCGGGGCCACGGCCTGCTGAGTCACACCTTCCCTGCATAGTTCTTTGTGCCTTTGTTGCCTCTTTAAAACAGTGCTAATAACCCTTGCACTTCTCCCAGGGCTCTCAAGAGATAACTTGGGTGGAAGTGATTTATAAAATGTAGGCGCGACCACACACACATTTGTTTCTCTTGCTTCTGCATTATCAGAGACAGGAATACAGAGCCCAGCATTCCAGATGCACACATAACAGGGAGGCACCCACTGGGGAACCAGGTGTTTTGAACTGGGGAGAACACACACTTGGATCGGTGTCCCTGCCTGCTCCGGAGCCAGCTCGTCACAGTTACCTGAACACAGGGCCCAGGGTTGGGACAGTGCCAGGGCTGGGGCCTAAGCCCAGGGGAAGGCAGCAGAGGCCATTGTGCTAAGTAGCCTGTCGCAGACCAGAGGGCCAAGAGGAGGAAAGAGCTTTCTTAGTTCTTGGCTCTGATACTCTGGGAGCCTTGGGGACTCCGGAAGCCTGCAAAGTGATGCCAGTCAAAGGGCCCAGCTTTTGTACCTCAGCCTCCTTCCAGCCTCCTCCCTCAGACTCTGCTTCCCTTTGTCTTGCAGCCCTCACCCCTGTCCCACACCGTCTCCTGGGCCCTTTTGCTCATCGCCCGCCCCATTGATTGAAAGTCTCTCTCAGGTCCTCCAAGGAGTCCCAGGAAAAATGAACCACCAGTCTATTGATTCTTCATTAGAATTACATTTTCACGTGTGCTAAATTGGTTTTAAAAGCTTTTTCTGTTGTTATTGTCTTGTCAGACCCCCGCGGTCCAGGGCAAACCAAGTTTAAACGTTGTGGCTTCTTAGGAAAAAAAAAAAAAAACAAAACCACTGAGGCCAGGTCTGTGATTACTTGCTCTCCTGACTTATTGTTGTCATGATGACAATTGTGATCTGGTTTAAGTAGCTTTAGGGAAAGGGCCCTGCCCTTTCAGATCAGGCTGGGTCTGGCTGGTGAGATGGGTGTGCGTGGAGAGGGCTCTGAAGGCCTTGGAAGAAGACCAGAGCAGTTTTTCTTTCCTCGAAAATTAAATTTAGCACTCGAACCTGTAGTAATTGCTTCTGGGACAAGAAGAAAGGTAAAAGTTTTAAAAATCACATTTCTTTTTCTCCCTCCCATTCTAGATTAAATAGAGGAGGAAAAAAAAAACAAAACAGCCAGACCCCACCTATTCTGGCTCCCTCCTCTTTCCCCTAAACAGCTGAGGAGGGGGTGTCAGTGTCTCACCAGGCGCTAAAGAAGAGCTTGAGGCAGGGCGGTCACAAGGACGCTTTTAATCATTACACTCTGTGCTGGGAGAGAAATGAATCCAAATGAGGGGGGAGCCGGGAGGAAGAGAGAGGTAGAGATTCCCACAGAGAAAGGGGGGTTGGGGGCCCAGACAGCCAGAGACAGACAGACAGACAGACACAACCGGGGCAGTCTGATGCACCGGTCTTTGCAGTTCAGAAGCGGAAGACAGAGAAGAATGAAAGGGAGGAAGACGGAAGAAAGACGGCGAGAAAAGGAAAAGAGGAGAGACTGAGAAAAGGAACCGCACAGAGGAAGGGAAAGAGAAAGACACAGAGAAAGAGAGGGAAAGAAGACCAAGGCAGTCAGAGGAGCGAGCCCCCGGGGAACTCGCAGCCCCTCCGGCGCCCGCCCTCCTTCTGGCCTGGTAACCTGCAGGCTGCACCGGGGAGTGGGCACCGGGCGGCGGCGGAGCCCAGGCAGGAGAGCCGAATGTCTTCGTGATGTGTTTATCCCCTAATCAGTTCATTAGTTATAAACAACATGACATTAGAAGTTAGGAGGCAGTTGATATTAATTTTTATTTAACTAGTTGATGTTTAATCCGTCACGCCAGGCTGGGTAGCAGCGAGAAAGATCTTCCTGACACAAAACCAGTTAGAACTTCATAAGGCGCAATCAGTGTCCGCGCGTTGAAACAAACAAGAGAGACAGAGACAGAGAGACAGGGAGAGACAGAGAGACAGAGGCAGCCCCGCCTGAGACGGAGCTGGCGAGTCGGGCGGGAGAGAGCTAACCCCGGGCGTGGGCTGTGGGGAAACGACCTGCGGAGACTGGGAACGCAGGGGGGGCGGCCGGCGAGGGCCTGGGCGCCCTGAACCGGGGCTCCGCGCCCCAGCGCCGCCCGATGCGGTAGTGGGGGGCCGGCCGGGCGCCCCGGGAAGGCCCGGCCCGAAGGCGGCGGGGCTGGCGGCCAGGGCCCTGCCGAGCCTCCCCGCGGCACCCAACAGCGCCTTCCGCGGTGGAACGCGTTGGGGGTCCGGCGGCCTGGAGGGTGGCAGGGGCTAACAAGCCGGCGAGGCCAGGCCACCACCCTCACAGCACGGCCATCCCCCCCTGTCTGGAAGCCGGGAACCCCTCCCGGCCTGCACCAGGAAGAGCGGCCCGGGGCAAAAGAGGAAAGGAGGAAAAGGCGAGGAGTTTGTGCCCGGTGGCTCAAGTTTGGCAAAGTTTGCGGCGGTCACGAGCCCGAGCAGGGTGTGTGTGCGTGTGTGTTGGGGTGCTCGGCAGTGGCGAAGGGGGAGGAAGTGAGGCACAGTGCTAGGGTTCTGGAGGAGGGAAAGTTTGCCAACGCCTCCAGGAGCGTCTCCGCATTCCGGGGCTCCGAGTAGGGAGCAGGCTGTGTGCGTCGCGGGCTCCTCGGAGGTGCCCCGGGCTTGCCCAGGTAAAGCTGCCCTCTCAACCCCGCCCCCAAGCACGAGCGTTCGGCTTTTTCCACCTTCGCTCCGGGCACCGGCCGGGCGCCGGCTTGGTCACGGCTTCGTGCGTCGGCACGGGGCGGGGGGCGGGCTGTAGTTTTCCGCGGTCGCGAAGGACACCGTTTGGAGGGACAGAGGCATCCTCGCCCGCGCGCAGACTCGAGCCGAGCATCTCCCATTTGCATGTTAATCTGCCTCCACCGCGGAAAGGAAATCGCTGAATTCCGAAGAAAATTGCCTCTCGCCAACAGTTAATAGTTAACTCACACAGGAAAGTTCCCAGGGAAAGGCGAAAGCCAGGGCGAGAGCCGCAGGGGAGGAGGCCGGGGAGGCGGCCTGGGAGGGCCTGGTCCCGGCCCTGGCCTCTCCCCTCCGCCCTGCGCGCTCGGCCTGGCGCGCCTCCCCACCTCCGGCAGCGCGTCCCCCACCCCGTAATTAGCATCGTTTAGTTCACAAAACCCTTCCTGGGAGAAATCTGTTCCCTCTTTCCGGGGCTCGGTTCAGCACCTGATTCCGCCGGGTGAGGCGAATAAATCACTGCGGAGGCGGCGGTGGCGGCGGCGGCGGCGGCGGGGGAGCCGGACCCGAGCTCACCAGACTGGGGCCGCCGGGAGAACGAAAAAGTGAGAAAGAGGAGCGGAGTCAGGGGGAAAAAAAAGAAAAGAAAAAGAAAAAAAGAGGCAGAGAGATGGCGCGACCCTAGCGTAGGGACACAGAAGGGTCCGGGAAGGGGGACCCAAAGAAAGTCAGGGACCCAGAGGCAGAGAAGGGGCCAAAATAAACAAGGGCGATACAGAGAAGGACGGACAGAGAGAGGCAGAAATAAAGGCGAACGAAAAGAATGGGGAAACGAGGGGAAAGAGAAGTTAAAGAAGAAAGGAGGGCGGGGGGGGGGGGTGGGAGATTAAGAAGATGGGGACAAAAGAATAAAATAAAAGAAACCCAAAAGAGCAAACGCTTTTATCTACAAAAACTCCCCTGCGAGAGGCTCGGCAGTGAGAACGCGCCCCGCGGCGGCCAGGAATTTCGCGCCAGGGCCGCAGACCCCAGAGGCCCCGGTGGGCAGCGCAGCCTTCGCACTCGGGGCTCTAGACTGGGTCGCGTGCAGAATCGGACTCCAAGTTGAAGTTCCAGGGCTCTGGGCACGCAGGAGCATCTGCTCCCGGAAGGCATGGTGTTTGTGTGTGGGGACGTCACCCCAGATCCGTGGCGGAGGAGGGGATGGGGAGATGAAAAGGCACAAGGCTCTCTTGGGCGCGCGTGGGGCGCCTAGGACTTCCTGCCCTGGTGCGAAAGGAGAAGGGGACGCGGGGCGGGCTGGCTTCGGTCGCTTAGCTCAGACCCCTGGGCGTCCCCGCAGCTCGGACCCCCGGGGCCCGTTCTTGGGCAGAGCCTCGGAGAACTCGCCACCCCCGCCCCCTCTCGCAGAGCCCTCGCTCCCAGGCCCGCGCACCCTGCTCTGCTTGGAGAAAAAAAGTAACGTGGCGAGAACCGCGCCCCGGCGCCAGTGGAGGGCGCATTTCCCGAACCGCCTGCCCGCGGCGACCGAGAGGCGCCGCGCAGATTCCTCTCGCTCTAGGGGCCAGGCCCCGCACCGATCCTCCCGGGGCAGAGAGTGGGGAGGGGGAGAGGAAAGAAGAGGAGGAAGAAGTGGGGAAGGGTGGGGAGAGGTGCAGAAGAGAAGCAGCCAGGGCTGAAAAGTGGAAATGTGGACCGGAGGGAAAGGAAGGAGCAAGGAGGTTAGGGGGCGTCTCCCCTCTGGTCTGACGAGGTCACTGCACGGACAAAAGGCGCTCCCTCCCCGGTCTCACTCATTGCGAGTGAGACCTGTGCTATGGCTCCCCCGGGACGTCGGGCTAGAGACTGAGACCCCGACAGGGCCGCTGGTGGCCTCTGTGCCTGTGGGACCCAGGGTGAGGCGAGGAAGGCTTCGCCCCTGGAGTGACTAGCGCCCGGAAATTTTCCAACCCCTGGGATTTCCGGGTAGATGTGGTCCAGTCCAGTCCACTCCTCCTCCCCACTCCTGCCCCTTTCTCCTGCCTTCTCTGGCAGGTCCGGTGCAGCTATAGAGCTGGACTAGAGAGGAGTTGGATGAAAAGACCCTCAGGAAGAAGATTGACAGTTCAGTCCATTCCTACTTTTGTATGGAGACAGGACAAAACCTAGATCAGAATCCTTTGGGCTAGGGAAGTCGGGAGGCAGTGACCAAGCAAAACCAGCTCAGAGGGCATCAGTCAGTTGGTCAGTCCACTTTGGTCTGCTCAGTGATGGACCCCAGGACTACAGAGGTAAATCAGACACAGCCCCCATTTTCAAGGAGGACATTATCTGGTGGCAAAGAGAGAGCTTTGCCAAGAAACTCCAGAAAGTGTCGAGATGAGGGGCAGAAGGGTGACTAAGACACAGAGGATGTCAGAGAATGCCTCATAAAAGGGATGGGGTCTTGCAAGATATTAGGTGTCTACTAGATGTAGGTCATAGCTGGTTGGAATATTCCCAAGCAGAAAGGGATCAGGGCAAAGGCACAGAGAGAGGGCAAAAACCCACTTAGCTGGGGCCTGGCGAAGGGTTCTGGGAGGCCAATACTGGGGTCAAAGGTAAGGCTAGGGAAATAAGACTGGGAGGTAGAGGGGGTCTAGATCAAGGAACACTTTTGCTAAGGAGTTTTTTTTTTCTTTCTCTCCTTTAGGCCATGGGATGCCATTGAAGGATTTTAAGCAGGGAAGGAAAAAGATCTGATTTGGGAGGAAAGACCACTGTGCAGGTGTGGGTGGGAGGTAGACAGGGAGTGGCAGAGACTGGACAAACAGTCTTCTCAGCAAAAGAAGATGGAAGGCCTCAAAACAAAATAGTCTGAGGGAGACCGAGAAGAGAGGTGAGAAATGGAAGCAGAGTGGTGAGTACTTGGGCACAGATTGTGTGTGTGTGTGTGTGTGTGTGTGTGTTGTGGGGTGAGATGATAAATTAAGATCTGTCTAAGTCTCTGGAAAACTTCAGTCTCAACTCTGACCCCTCCCCTCACTCACCATCCCCTTCCTCTCATAAAGCCTCCCTCCCCCCCCCCTAATTGTTACAGAAGCCAAAATCCAGGCATCTTGTCTGGAGGCAACACTTGTCTCCTCATCTCATGACCTTACCAGGCAGCCTCGTAGAACAAGGTGCCCTACAGAAGAAGGTAACTTCTCACTAACCCCAAGACAGAGAGGGTGGCATCCAAGAGTGAAAAATGGGGCCAGGCAGTCCTGAGGTTGATCTCCTCTTTCTCAGTTCTAAAACAGGCCAGTTATGTGACCTTGAACTCATTGTGCCTGTGTGTCCACACCTGTAAAAGGGGAGTGAGGGTATTTGCCTTGTGGAATTGTTGGGTGGTATTAAATAAGGGGTGTATATTAAGCCCCAACAATAAAGTCTGACCACATTAGGTCATTCCCCAGGCCCATCCCAGACCTAGACCTCTGCAGGCACTGACTGTGCATTTTCTCCTGCGCAGGCACGAAGTGTCAGGGGTACAAAGAGCAGTGAGATAGAGACACTCCGGAGAAGATGTCAATCCAGAGGGATGGCCAGGTGCCCCACTAGAGCAAAGTTAATAATGACAGTAAAAACAACTAACATGCCTGAAGGCTTACGGTATGTCAGGCATCATTTTAAATGCTTTACACATATTAATTCCGTTCATCCACATCCATTATTATGAACCCCACTTTAACGATGTGGAAACGGAGGCACAGGGCATTTTAGTAACGTCTCCACAATCACAGAGCGAGGAGGTAGCAAAAGTAGGATCTGTACCCAGATGTTGCTTCCATGACCTACGTTCTTAAGCACGTGCTGTAGTAGATATTCTTAACGCCCAGAGAGAAGTCAGGGGGAGGAGGGACACTGGCTGTGGCTCAGGGGTTGAATGGGTCTGAGAGGATTTCTTCAGGGCATCCATTTGGTGGGACTCAGGAGTCCTTCTTCCCCCTTTCTTGCAGATTCTCACTCCAGTCCCCTTTCACCACCTCCATGCTCTTTTCTCATCTCTGCCTAGCGCCTCCGAATCCAAAACTCGGAGCTGGCTCCTGGGACCAGGCCAGACAAGTCTGTGAAACTGCAGGGCCACCAAGCCCTCGCTCAGCTCAGCCCTTCAGGGAGCTGGGAGCCCTACCCTAAGAGCTGTCCTGTGTATTGGGAGACTCTGACTTCTCTAGCCTGGCCTTGTCCCTCTCTAAGAGCCCTCAGGCTTGTCCAGCTTCCAGGCCTGCAGCTCCTCTCTGGCTGGACTCAGGCTTTGATCAGACCTGGGTGGATCCTGAGCCTCGACAGCAGCCACAGCCAAGAGTCGCCTGGATTGATCTCAGTGCCTGCCCCTCCCAGGCCTAACCTGGGTTGTCCCACACAGATCCCCAGCAGTTGGACCACGGTGCCCCTGGGAACTGCAGGGAAGCACAGAGGACCCCACTCAGGGGCCCATCCTCTCCACTGGCTCCTCTGGGTTCACACACCAGGCACTGTGGCTGTCCTCAGAACTGACTTCCCTGTGGCCAGAGAGCTGCCCTTCCCCGCTATGTGCTGCAACTACCTACAGTTCCTCCCGCCTCTAGGCCCACAGAGGTCGTTCTTTTCCCTGCTCCGAGCAGGAGTTGTGTCCGCCAAAAGATAGAAGTTGAAGTTCTGGAATTTTCCAAGCCTGTGGAAACTATTTACACTCTTAACCCATCCAGGAAGAGTGAGGCAGAAATGAGTGTGTGTGCGAGTATGAGAGGAGAGGTCTGGGCCTACATTGGAGAGGTTCTTTTTTTTTTTTTTTTTTAAACGGGAATTTAACCAATTCCTTACCTGTGAGTTCTTTAAAAATGGTCACTGTAGCCAGGAAGATATTAGTCCCAAAGTGCCAGGCCCACAGAACAAAACCCTTTATGGACTTGTAAGTGTCTGCTTCCCAGTTTGCAGCCTTGTCTCTTGAGAACCTTCTTCCAAGACCGACAGGGTCTTAGGCAAGAGTCCAATCGCTCAGAACCAGCACTTAGCGAGGGTGACTGGATGGATGTAAATGAGAGAAGATTCTCTCCTGCTGCTCCCTTCCTGTCCCCCACCCCAGGTCTAATTCAGGTAAAGTTGTTGTGTACTTGGTGGCATGGGGGCTGGGGGTGGGGGCTGAAAGGGGGGGGGGAGGCTCTGCCCTCAGCATCCCTGAAGCAAATACATCCTTTCCCAAGGACAAGTTACTCTCCAAGTTTCAGTTTCCTCATCTGAGAAGTGGGAAGGCTCATCCCTTCTGCACACATTGGAGCGCTGGTGCGGCTTCTGGCACACACAGGGACCACCCTTCAATGTCATTGTCATATGTCTTTGAAGGAACCCGAACTGCCTGGGTCACAGGTTCGGGGTTCATGGCGACTGCTCAGCACCTGTGGACGCTGAGAGCTGGGAGGTGAGCCTCCTCGGGCAGAGCCGCGCCTCTCGGGCCGGGGGCTGCGGACCCACCGGTCTCCGTGGCGCAGAGCCAGACCCTCGGGTGCGCAGAAGGGAGCCGGCCAGGCCGAGAGGTTGGACCGCCCGGTCGGATCAAGGCTAGGAGTGAGGGGTGCGGAGCGCGCACGGGAGGACTCGGCCTCTCCCGGCCCGTGTCCGAAGCCCGCCGGGCGGCGGTGGCCGAGGAGCCGGCGGGGCTTAGAGCTGCCCCGGGGCCTGGTGCGTCCTCCGCGCTCCGAGCGCTCGCCCGCCCGGCCCCGCCCGCCGCGCGCCGGCGCTCGATTAATAATCATAAACCCCCCGCTCACCCTCCTCTTAAAATTAATAACTCTGTAATTAGAGTCATTTCAGAAGCCTCCTGAGCCGCCGAGGCCGGCCGGGCCGCCGGCCGCCCTGCGCCGTGGGCAGGAGGGAGGAGGAGGCCGGGCGCGGCGGCCGCGGCATCTGCAGGTACAGAATGAGAATTAAAATCGCTCTCAACAATCCAATACACTTTTTATCAGCCATCTATCTGAGAGCCGGGCCCATTCATCATCCGAGGCATTCTCCCTGAAAACAAGACCCATTCAGATTTTATACAAATTATCATATTTATCATCGTCTCCAACTCCGGAGTAACATCTCCGCAAAGTGTCTGCCGTCTCCCCGGGGAGCCGCGCGGCTCGGAGCGCCCGAGCGCCCGCCTGGCAATTCCCCCGCCGGCCCCCTCCCCTCGCCTCTCCTTCCCCAACCGCCCTCCCCACCCCCCACCCCCCACCCCTGGCCCGGGACGTGGTCCCCGACTCTGGCCTTTGATCCGCTGCCTCCACTTGCTCCCACCGCTCTCTCTTTTCTCCCCCCTCCCCATTAATCTCTCTTTCTCTCCTGTCTCTCCCACTCTCTTCCCTCTTCTCAGCTCTCCCTCTGGCCTCTGATCCACTGGGTCTCTTTCCCTCCCTACTAGCTTGCTCCCACTGGCTCTCACTTTCCCTCTTCACCCCCAACCCCTCACCTGGTCTCCAGTGCCCCATCAGGTCTCTCCTCTGATTTCTCCTCTCTTTCTCTCTGTCTGTCTCTTTGGGCCTTTGCTTTCTCCCCAGCCAGCATCCCCATCCCAGAAGCAAGACGGGCAGTTCCTAACAGAACAGCTTGAGCCTCCCCTCCCTGGCCGAGGAGGGCTTCCCCAGATCGATTCAGGGGCCAACTCTGGCCCATATCCAGGAAGTCTAAGGAAATGAAGCAGGGCCACACACTAGTCTGCTACACACACACACACACACACACACACACTCACAGCCCTACACCACATGTACCCCACACAGCCCCCAACACACACAACCCTCAATACACTCCCCAACACTGACCCCAACCACACTCATGTAGCCAATCTCTCCATACACATATTTCCCCTCATACTGCACACAGTCCCCCAATGCATACACATACCCCCCAATACGTATCCCCAATACATACACATACCCCAATACATACACATACACCCCAATGCATACAGATGCACAGAAGTTTCAGGGGCACACATCTTTCAAACACACAGGTGTGCAGATGTGCAGCGCCCTCTCATGCCCTCTTACCCAGATTCTCAGCCCCCTCATCTCTCTCCTCTCTCTCTCAGCATGTACACACGCTTGAGGCAGGAACAGGTCGTCACAGCCCCTGGGACAACTTCTGCCTTGGTAGAGGAGTTCCCCTGTCACCAGCAAGATCTCAGGTGCTCCATCTAGCTACTGGAAGAGCCCCACTTGCTCTGCCCTGACCCCCAGGGGTCAGTGAGGTTTCCCTAGCTCTGATTCACAGACACTGGGATATTTTAAAAGAGGCCTTTATTCAGATTCTAAGGAGGGAGACCTCACAACAAGTGACAGCAGCAATGTTCAGAACACAGGTTTCTGACTCCAACAACCATCTGTGGGTGACTGTTTTCTTTCTAGGCCTCTGCCCTGGGGGGACCCTGCTGGGCTTCCTGGAGGCAGCCAGCCTCCAGCGTTATATTGAGTTCCCTCTGACCTAACCCATCCTCAGTCTCCCATCAAAAGCCTACCTCAGTTGGTCGCTGTGGGGGAGCCTGTGGTTATGTGTCCCGTGGGCGGTTGGTTGGTTGATTCATTCATTCCTCAGTCACTAATTCAACAACCACAGCTGCGTGCCTCCTCTGTGTGAGCTCCGCGAGTGGCATGCGGATTCCAGTGGCGGACGAGAGATACCCAGTCCTGCCTCCATGTAGGTTCAGTCTAGAGCAGTGCTATCCCATGGAACTATCAGTGATCGTGCAAAGGTTTTATATCTGCGCTGTTCAATCTGGTGACCACTAGCCACATGTGGCAATTGAGCACTCAGAGAGTGGCAGATGTGACAGAGGAACTGATTTTTTCTTTTATTTATTTAAAGTTAAATTTAATCAAATTTGATTTAATTATTCCGCTTACTTGCAGCGGATGGCTACTGTATTGACCAGCACGGGTCTCTTGGTGGGTTAGTCTTCATCTCATTAAATGGGGCAGGATGTGTGGGAGGGAATCCCTTCCTCCTTCCAGAGTGTGGGAAGCCTGTAAGTGTCAGCAGGGGGGTCTCTGAGCATAGCTCCTCTTCCTGTGTGGACGGCCAGGACCACTACATTTTATAAGAAACTGTGCTCCTAAAACAGGCCCATTCCAAAGACTGTAGATGAGTGATCCTCCTCTTTATGAAAGGGTGACACTAGCACTCCTTGGCTACTAGACAAAACACTATTTACATCCAATGTCTCCTAAGTCTTACTTGGGGTTCTTGAATACAAATGCCGGTGAGGGCAGAAATGGTTGGAAAGACCAATAGGGGTGGGAGTTCTGGGGCAGCTGGAGGGGGCAAGGCCCCTCTAATGGATGTGACTGTCATGCAGAAGTGGGGGCCAGTGATGCCAATGGTCTGATTTTTTTAAAAATACCCATGAGTCTTAGTTTTTATTTGAAATTCATTGAAAACTATCAAAAATTTAAAATTTAATGTTTATTTATTTTTGAGAGAGAGAGACAGAGCGCGAGCAGGGGAGGAGCAGGGAGAGGGAGACACAGAATCCGAAGCAGGCTCCAGGCTCCGAGCTGTCCCCACAGAGCCCGACGCATGGGTCGAACTCACAGACCGCAAGATCAGGACCTGAGCTGAAGTTGGATGCTTAACTGACTGAGCCACCCAGGCGCCTATGAAAACTATCAAAAATTGAAAAAACAAAGCAAACTCACAAAACCTAAGCAGGCAGATGGTGTATAAGGCAAATGACCAATGTGTAAAGATAGTCAGTCATTGCAGGTTTGTTTGCAGATTAGAAGTTACCTAAACGTTCACTATTAGAAGCCTAGTTAAATGACTTACGACACATCTATTCAACGGAATATTAGACAGCCTTGACCAAGAATGAAGTGAATCTTTATATATAAAGATATGGAAAGATCTCCAAGGGGAAGTGAGTGAAAAAGTTAGGCATGGAACAATGCATAAGCGACCATTTATTGAGAGAAGAAGAGACACACACATACACGTACGCACACGTTTGTACCTGTACGGACAAGTCCTAAAAAGATATACAAAAAATTGGAAATAGTAGTTGCCTCAAGGAACCGGGCAGGGATGATACGAAGGCTTTTTCCCTAGATGCTGTTCAGTATATTTTGGCTTTTGCAGTAACTGCATCAATTACCTATTTACAGGATAGGCAGAGCAAACCGAGCTGAAGGCCAGCTATGGCTTTTGGGCCACATGTTTATTAATTCTGATCCTCATGGTGTGTCCCTTGGAGGTCGTTACTACCCCATTATATAGATGAGGAAGCTGAGACAGAGAGGTTAATTAGGCTGCCCAGAGTTACATTGGCCAGGAAGTGATAGAGCTGGGATCTTTACCTGGGTATTCTAACTCCAGAGTGCAGGACTTAAACATCTCAATGCACACAGAGAACTCTGAATCCTGTGTTTGCACCCGTGGTGGGCTCATGCCAAGAATGCTCTGTCACACTTCCCTGGGGCCTGCTCAAGTGGCCCCTATAGTCCAGACACATCTGCAAAGACCTCCTGTGTCCTCTTCCATGGTGAAAAGGAATGGACATCTAAATGCCAGCAATGGTCCTTCAGATCCTTGTGATTCACCTTCCCTACTTATGTCCTTGCCCAAGAGCAACCAACTAGAGTTGTTTCTTTTCTTCAAGTAGATGTGAGTCTGGCTCCAGGGCCCCGGGCGTCGACGGTACCAAGAGATTGTAGAGCATGTTCTCTTTTGAGTCTCTCTTTTTTAAAAATTTATTTATTTATTTGAGAGAGAGAGAGAGAGAGAGAGAGAGAGAGAGAATGCACAAGAGGGGACGGGGCAGAGAGAAGGAGAGACAGAATCCAAAGCAAGCTCCACACTGTCAGCACAGAGCCCGATGCGGGGCTCGAACTCACGAACTGTGAGATCATGACCTGAGCCAAGGTCAGAGTCAGACGCTGAACCAACTGTGCCACCCAGGTGCCCCTCTTTTGAATCTCTCAATACCCAGTGAGGAAGGCAGGAAAGGATTACTATTACTATTCCCTTTTTGTGGATGAGGAAACGGATGCTCATACATGACACCTACTTGTATGAATTAAAAATATATTGTGGTGCAAATTAACCCGCTTGTTTCATTATCTTATGGCAATGTGTCCAAAATCCCTGTCCCCATCTGGAAACTATGGGGGGGGGGGAGGCATTACCCAGGGGCGCCAAGCTGGAGATGGAGGGAGACAGCAGAAGAAGCAAAGAGGTAAGGGGGAGAGCCAAGGCCTATTGATGGCCTATTGATGGCTCAAGTTCTGTGGCTAAAATTGTGGCTGAGTGTGACCTGGTGTAGCTCTCTGTGTGCAAGGACAAGTGTATACTCCACTGGAACTCGAGGCCCAACTTCCCACACAAGTTTCTCTTCCCCCACGACAACTTCGTTCTCCTGCCAAGCCTGAGCCAAAGAGCAAGAACGCTGAAAAGTCCAAAGATTCTCAACCTGCCCCCCAACTCCCTCAGCCACAGGCCTAGATTCCCAGTACTAGCCTGAACTCCAGCGCATGATTAAAGAAGAATAAACAGGCAGATATTGAGGGAACTCCCCCCCCACCCCCACCCCCCCGCCGCCACCATGTGTCCATGCTTGTGTTGGCAAAACACAGCCTCTGGCAGGATCCAGAATCTTGAAGGGTTCAGGGTAGCCAAAGACAGTCTTAGATGGGGAAAGCAAATCTGGCAACTGACTAACAAACTAGGCTTCCCCTGGAGCCTCAAGTGTCACGGCCAAGACATTTATTTAACAAATACTTATAAAGTACTTGCTGTGTACTTGACACGATTGCAAGCACCTTACAAGGGTGCTAGTTTCCTATTGCTCCTGTAACAAAGTACCATAAACTTAGTGGCTTAAAACAAAACACAGCTATTGTTTTACGGTTCTTGCGTGAGAAGTCTAAAATAGGTTAGCAGGGCTATGTTCCCTCTGAAGGCTCTAGAGGAGAAAGTTCCCTGGTCTTTTTCGGTTTCTAGAAGCGACCACATTCCTTGGCTCACGGCTACATCACTGTGATCTCTGCCTCTGTCCTCACATCTTCTTTGACTCTCATATTTCTGCTTCTCTCTTACAAAGGCCTTTGTGATGATACTGAGCCTTCTCAGGTAATGCAGGACCATCTTCTCATCTCAAAATCCTTAACATAATCACATCTTCAAAATCCCTTTTGTCATGTAAGGTAACATAATCATGGATTTGGGAGATTAGGAATTGAACATCTTTGGGCGGCCAGCCATTATTCTTCCTACCACAGCAAGTATTAACTCAATTCCAGCAATAACTCTGTGAAGTGGTGCTATTACTATATCCATTTTTGCAGCTGGGGGAGCTAAAACAACCAAAGGTTAAGTTTGACTAAGGTCATATGCTTAGTGCATGAGAAAACTATAATTCAGTCCCAATCTGCCTGTCTCCAAATCTATGCTTTTAATGACCACACTACAAGTCCTTGGGAGCCTGACAGAAACAGACACTCTGTGACATCCATAGACACTCCACGTACTCAGACATCTCACATGGTGTTTATATACTTTTCATAAACATGTAACATATACATACACATGCCTTTCACATATATGTATTCTGCTCACATACATATGCACTACAAATACTTGAATATACACAAAATACCTGGACACACACATTCACAAACATCCCCTCTGTTCACATACACTCATGCTGCCCTGAACACACATAGACACATTTGTTCATGCTATCCCATTCAGAGCTTATGCAAAAGTTCATATTCTGCACATGTAGCAAACACATTACACTTTCTATGCTGTTATGCACACACATTCTGTGTTCACAAGCACATAATACCCTGTCGTGATATACCTTGCACATGCATGCACACAGAACCAAGCAAACCTATGTTCTTTTAATAAATACACCTTGCAAAGATACATACAATGCCTGCAATGACACCATGACCTATAGGTGAATACACCATGCACATCCATGTACCATAGCAAATACCTGTGCTATGCAGACACATATCTTACCTACACATAAACCCTACATACTCACTTGACATACATACATTTTATGAACGTGCACACTCTGCATCCCAAAGCTCTGTGTCCTGCATACACGTTTACGTGCCCCGCGTTATGTTCTCAAGAACTGTGCACACACATACAGAGACCCTGGGGACACCCACCCTGCACATGCACACATATCTCACCCTGAATACATATACTCATACACACACACAATCCTTTCTTCATACATTTTATATGCACATTCCGCAGTTACAGAAATGGATATCCTATTCAGCAGGACCAAATCCATGGGTGAATTGTCTGCCTTAATTAGCACTTCACACAAAAAATAGCCTCGCAAGCGCCCAGCCCTGCCGGAGGTTGTGAAGTGCTTCAATCCCAGCGCTGGACGGGGTCATCCCCATTTCCTTGGGGAGGATGCTGAGGCTGGGGAGGGGCGGGGCTAGCCCAGGGCCGCCCCGCCCCTCCCGCCGCCGCCGAGGTGTGATCAGCCCCCGGCTCGTATCCCTCAGCCCCAACAGAAAAGTAGTTCCAATACCATGTTTGTTAACTAGGTTATCTAGGCTGTGGAAGATTTTAATGTTGAATTTTATAGCTTTACCACGCTCTGCCGTCCTTGTGAATATTGTAATATTGCATTTTTTACAAGTTACTCTTCTGTTAATGTTCCAGCTAGTAACTTTTATAATCCTCCTCAATGAAATTTTTTTGTATTCTTCCGCACCGTTAACCCCAATGGCGGCGCCTCGGCCCCTGGCAGGAGGCAGATACGAGATGAATTCCTCTTTAATCAGAAATAATAATAATAAAAACACACACGCGGCTCCGCCGCCTCTCACTCCGGCTTCCCTCGCCGCCGCCTCTCAGGGCCGCCTGTGGGCCCTGCGGCCTAGGCTCCGGGCGGCTTCCGACAGCCGGCACCGCGGCTCGGCCAGGCCCAGACTCCGCGCGGCTTCCACGCTTCTCGGACCCTCGTCCTTTAGCATCTCCCGCCCCGACGCTCGGCTTCCAGAACCCGAGTCTTTGCTCTGGCCCCGACTCTTCAGCCTTCCCGGGCCTCCCCCCCTCCCCCGCCAGCACCCTCCCTCCTTTCTATCCCTCTTTCCACCAGCGTCCGCCTGGGCCTCTCCTGTGGCCGCCGCCAATCTCTGTTCCTCCCTCTTGTCTTTGCATCCGCCTCTGTCCTCCGTCTCTCAGGCTCCCTTCTTTCCCCTCCGTGTGCGCGTTTCTGCCCCTGCCTGTGCTGTGGGTCTCTTCCACCTGTCTAGGTTTCTCCTCCGGCTTTTCTTGCCCACCTCTTTAAACACTACATTTCAGAGTCTCCACCTCCTTCCCTTACTTTTTCTTCTCAGAAGCCCAGAGCTGGGGGTGCCTGGGTGGCTCAGTCGGTTAAGCGTCAGACTTGGGCTCAGGGCATGATCTCTCCGTTTGTGGGTTCAAGCCCCGCATCGGGCTCTGCGCTGACAGCTCAGAGCCTGGAGCCTGCTTTGGATTCTGTGTCTCCCTCTCTCTCTGCCCCTCCCCTGCTCACACTCTGTCTGTCTCTCTCTCCCTCAAAAAAATAAACACTTTAAAAACTTTGAAGAGGAAGAAGACCAGAAGCCGAGGGGAGACTAGGGGTCCCAGTGTTGGAATGGACCCTGCTTAGTGAAATAGGGCCTTGGATTAGGTTGGGACTGGGCTTGGACTGGGGGCACATCCCCCACTAGGAAGGGAAGTGTCAGAGAAGTTACGGTGCCTGGCCATGCAAACAGAAGGAGTTAGCTGGGGGAAATGGAGAGGATGTCCAAGAGTTGTGGGTGAACCCTGAGTCAGAGGGACCTAGCTCCTGGGGTCTGGGGAGAGAAGGTAGCTTTTAAAGGAGCCCTGGCTTAGTGCCGGACACACTCTTGCCCTGGCGTCCCCTTGTATTGAATGAAAGAGACCCATCGTGGAGGTAGGGGGGAAATGGGCTATTAACCGGAGTGATGAGAGCTACAGTTTGGGAAGTCTTTGGAGGGGGATGTGTGTGCATGCTTTAGGTGTATGGGGGTGCAGGGTCTATCTGCACTGATAATGGCACAAGAAAATATGATCCAAGACTATAGCAGACTGTACAAGTTCTCTATTCTGTCAACACATATTTATTGAGTGTCTACTTTGTGCCAGGCCCGGTATTAAGACCCAGGGAACACAACAATGAGTGAAAACAGTCTTTGACCTCATGGAACTTATGGACTAGTGGAAGTGACACATAGTAATCAAACCATCACAAGAATAATCTCTTAGAAAACTGGGATCACTGTTAAGGATTTCTGAGCTGGGAAAAGAGTACATCCCTGTGGCTTTCAGGGATCCAATGAGGATTACGGAGAGCAAGTTGGACTCAGAGCCTAGGAAGGGCTCCATTTTCCTCCTCGTGCTCAAGCTCCAAGTAGCAGGAGGAACTTCTGCCGCAACTTTACAGAGGGCACAACTCCACAACTGAAGTGAAACCCCCATCCTGCCAGAATTCCCTAGGGCCTTCCAGATCTGACCACGAAAGTAATCTCCCCTATCACGCAGAGGGGAATCGTGGTCCCACGCGTGAGAACAGAGGTGCCCAACATCTGGAAGTTGGAACCCCAGAGCAACTGAACATCTGGAACGCTAATCACAAGAGCCGCGAGCGGCCCCGTCGGTAGGGTCGGGGAAAGGGGTGGGGGTGGGGCAGCTCAGCTAGTGTGGCACTCGGTGGCCCTGTTCCAGCGTTCCCCAATCTGGACGGGCCGGGAATCCGCCTCGACACAATAGAGAGCCGCCCCTGCCCCGCCAGTGTCCCTGCGTGTGCCCGCACCAGCGGAGCCCCAGGTCCCTTAGGAAAGGTTAATGGCCCTGCGCCCCACTCCCATCTCCGCGGCAGGCCAGGAGCGTGCAGGTGAGGGGGGGGGAGTTGTTAAACGACCACCAGGGATGGGGAGAAGAAGACGGACCACAGGGGGAGGGTGGGGGCGGGCGGGGCGAGGCGGGGCGGGGGCGCCGGGCGCGCCTGTGCGGAGCGCGGAAGCTGCGAGCGCCCGCGACAGTAAAACATCTGTAATGTGCCATTCGCCGCTGCTCGCTGATTGCTCATGGATTAAAGATTAAAATCTCGGCTTTGGCAGATGGGGAGAGAGAGGAAACTCTTACGAGCACGTTTTGCATCTGCATTTCATTCTGCTCGGTTCCCTGCGCCACGCCTGGTGGCGCCCGCCCTACCCCGCCCACCCCGCTCCCGGCTCCCCCTGCGCGGTCAGGCTGGGCTGGACCTCTCGGGCCACCCGTCCTCTTCCCACCCGTCCTGTCGCTCGGAGCCTTAGGCACCTGGCCCCCCTCGTCTCGTTCTCATCTGGGGTTCTCGCCTCTGATCCAGTGTTGGTCACCCCTGCTCCCATCCAGACTCCAGACAGGACACGATAAACCTGCCCAGAAAAGGGGTTCACTCCATTCCACCGGCTGGGGGCGCAGCCCACAAGTCCACCATGCTAAGCTTGCCTAACCCTGGCTAGTACGGTGGGCCGCGAGGGCTGGGGCGGCCTGGGGCGTAGAAGGTGAATCCAATGGTGGTACTCCTGGCCCTTGGAGAGGGTGAAAAGTAACTGTGACGTGGCCGGGCGGCTGTGTCGCTCCGTGATTCCCACTGACCTGCTGCGGAGGCAGGGAGTGGGATTGGAGAAAGGATGGAGGCCAAGAGGACGCTTAGGAGCTCTCAGGGCCGGGAGGGTTACTCCTGGAACAGGGTCTGTTCTGGCTTTTGGAGAATCCCTGTAAATCAGCCTGGTCCTGTACCGCGGAGGAGTCCAAACGTGTGCCCTTGTGCTCAGGCGCCTGAGGCAGATCCACCAGGGTCCTCGTTTTCCAGTCTCCACCAGAATGTGTCCCCGGCATCAAACTTTGCTGGGGAAGGAAATCCGGGCGGAGAGAACTAGAGACAAAGGACTGTCAAAAAGACAGACAGGTATTAGAGAAACAGAAAAAGGAACAAAAAGCTGCAGGGTAGCATGGCAGATGTGAGCACCTGCATCTGGTGGGGGGGGGGGGGGAGAAAGCTGGGGATGGAGGAGGGGAGGCCCTGACGGGCTTCTCAGGCCCCAAATGGGAGGAGGAGGTTGGTTCAGGGTGAGCAGAAGAAAAGCTGAAGAAGGATGAACGAGAGGAGGGTCGGTGTGGCAGATGTAATTAATTACTGCATATTAAAATGTTTGTTTACAGAGATGAACAGCGGCCGGAGGTCTGGTGGTAATTAATTCACAGCATTTCCCAGCCCTCTTTGAGCCCAAACCCCTCTGGGAGGCCTGGGGGTGGATGGGGTTGGGTGAGGTGCTGGATCGTTTTTTTGCCCTGCTCTCAGCAGAGATTGGAACGCAGATTGTGGACACTGGAGGGAACCTCGGACAGCACCTACTCCAGCCCCATCCCACTCCACACACTTGGGGGAACCCAAGCCAGAGAAGATTTGTGATGAATGATTTGCTCAAGGCCGCCAGCTAACCAATGATGGAGCAAAGACCGTAGTCTCTATCTTCTTGCTCCTGGAAATGTGTTCAAGGCCAAGGTTACACCGTGGAGATGGTGGTCTTGAGCAGAGATGATGTTATAGAGAGGGTGGAAGGGGAGATTAGACTGAAGAAAAGGTTTGGGAGGAGGGAGAGAGACTTAGGACCCAAGATGGAGAGGGGATAAGAGGCCCGTCGCTCCTGGAGAGGTTGGGTGGGCCAGGAGGGTTATGGGAGAGCGGTTCCTCCCCACCTTTGCACACATCCTGAGCCTTGAGGAGGGAGGCAGACGCAGCTAGTATCCTGGGCCTGTGACTCTGGCAATCTGACTAGCTCTGCCATGCCCAGCCCCGTGGCCTTGCAGAAATAACGTAACCTCTCTGAGCCTCTGTTTCCTTATAAAATCAACACCTTCCACTTAGACCGAGCACACTGTTGGTAGTACTTTCTCAGAGGAAACAGGTGGCGGCGCTTCCCCCATGTGCCTGCCTCTATCCCCACTTCTTCTTCATTCACACGCGGTCACACTCAAAGGCACAGACAAGCCATATTCACAAGCAGCCTTCAGCTCATTCATTCATTCATCTGGAAGTCAGCCGAGGGACAGCTAGGGACTGATTGTGGGGGCTGGGGGGAATGCGTGATGAAGCCCCTGTTTTGTAGGAGCTCACAGGACTCATAACCATGAAGAGAGAATCCCAGGTGAAGGCACAGAAGGAATGTCACCCGAGTGAGGGGTAATGTCAGGGGATAGGAGTCCCAGGTAGCAGCCAGGCCTTTGGCTGCTGGCTCCAGGAGGGGTGGCTTTTCAGAGAGCCTAGGCCCCAGGTGAGGCCATATAGGATGGGTAGGAGTAAGGTAGGAGGGGGAGGAAGAGGGAGGCTCTGTGGTGGAGCTGGGCAGGTCAGGGGTTCACAGGTAGAAGGCAGGAGGGCCCTGGGTTCAGGAGGCCTGTTTGGGGGGTGGGGGCGGGGGGGGCAGAATTCCTTCACTTTCTCCCTCAGGCAATCCTTCCAAACCAAATCTGGGGTGAGGCCAGGTGCTAGGGCAGGCAAATCTTCCCTCATATCTCAAGACCAAGTGGAGTAGGAGCTTAGGGGAGAGGGAGAGGACAGAGGGAGGTTGGGTTGAGGTAAGCAGGAGAACAGCTGAACAAGGATGGGTAGTATTTGTCTGGGGCTGTGAGGGACAGCCTGAGTGGGTGAGTACAGGAGCACATGCCTACGAATGTGTTCTTGGGCGTGTGGCCGTGAGTGCAAGGGTGTGTGACAGGTGTGTGAGTACACACGTGAGTGTGTGTGGCTGTGTGCCGGTACAGCAGTGTGCTCCTGCGTGTCTATGTGTGAGGAAATGCTAAGAGGCTACTTTTGTGCATCTGGGCCCTTCTATAGCCAGTGTCCTTCCTCGCATACCTTTAGCCTCTGCAGGTGCAGTGGGAGCAGGGGCAGGATCCCCCCGTGAGAGGTCATTCCCCAGCCTGGTCTGACACCCAGGGCCCTTCCAGAGTGCACTAGCCTCCCTCCCTGTGACTAAATTAGTGCCAGGGCCTAGGGTCTGGGTGGGAGCGTCTCTCCAACAGCACCTCTGCCCTGGCATGGCTTTTATATATGTTTATTTACGTTTATTGCACACACACGCGCACACACACACACACACACACACACACACACAAGGGGAGGGGGGGAGGCGGGGTGGAGAACCCAGGAGTTACAGATAAGCAAAAAAGAAGAAAGGAAACCCCACCTGTCATTTCACACCCCGGGAAAGCCCCCTCTAAAGTTGATGTGTTTCTTTCCAGTCTTTTTTTCTACGCGAACACGGCGAAACCAGAAGCAGGGGCGCACAACACAAGCGGTTCCGCTGCCTGCTTTCCCCTGCCACCGTGGAGGGCTGCCGCGTACCTGTCCGGGTGTCCCTGTTGTCCCCACTCCCCCTCACCCCAGCCCCGAGGGCTCGCGGCAGAGAGAGAGGCTCCTTCTCCTCCCCGTCCCCACCCTAGGACCCCCAGGAGGGCTTGGTGGCGACTTGTCGGGCCGGACTGGGGGGCCCGGGGCACCTGCTGGGGTCCCCCAGCCGGGCTGGGCCCGCGGCGGGGCGGCGAGCGAGGCTCGGGGGAGGAGCCGCGGGACGGATGGGAGCGGAGGGAGGCGGAGCGGAGCTGTCGCTTCCCATCAGGCGGAGGATTGTTCCCGACACGCGCAGGCCCCGCGGCGTTTCTGTGTCAGGGAGTTTTGCCGGCGCCGTGACCCATGCGAGGGGGGTCGGGCTGCGCGCGGGGAGCGGCCAAGAGTGACCAGCGCGGCCGGCCGCATCATCACCACCTGGCCGGGTCACTGCTTCCCTCCTGCCGGGAGCGCCGCCGAGAGGGGGAGGGGCGGGGGGCTCCCGGGCTCGCCGCCACCCCCCCTGCCTCGGAGAAGGTCGGGTGGGACCAGCATCTCCCTCGGAGGGGGAGAGCGAGAGAAATCGCCACCCTGGGCCTCAGTTTCTTTCCTTTGCAACGGAGGGGAGCCCTTTCCAGGTCCCGAGTTGACATGTTCTGTTCCCTGAGAAGTGGATGAGGCCGCTGGCTAGAGACTGCGATGTCTGAGGGTGGACAGGGCCCCCTGAGAGGCGCGGGGCTGGCCCCAGAGCCAGAGCTGCTGAAATAGGACCGGAGGCCGGACTCTCAATGGAGTGAGGCCAGGGACCTGGAAGGCTGGGGGTGGGGTGTCTATGCCAGGAAGATGATAATGAAGGTGTGGGTGGCCGACTTTCCGAAGCCGGAATGGGGGGCGGGGAGGGGCTTCAGGGAGGGAGGGACAGGCTCCTGACCTCTTCCCCCCCAACCGCTGGTCCCATCTGAGATCCGCGGCTCCCATCTTCGGCACTTAATGATTTTGACGGGCTCCATCCGCGCACCATCGGGGCCTTTGTGTCTGCCAGACCAATGGCCCCTCTCCTGGGCCCACCCATCAGTCACCCGGAGCTCCAGCTGTTCCCAGCCTTTGGAGCAACCTCGGCCGTCACCACTACAAATTGGCTCTCAACAGCCGCTCCGAGACCCCTTCTCTGCCATTGTCTCGGGACAAATGGCCCTTCCCCTGCACGCCGCCCCACAGGCCCAGCCCCGGCTGCCTGCTGCTTCTGGGAAGGGGAGGGAGAGCCCACCGCGCTCTTCCCGGAAGCCCTCCTCCCTCTCCATCCCCAATAATGTAGGCAGGCTGGGTCAGCAAACAGTCCCTGCTGCCCAGTTCTAGCCTAGACAGCACTGTCCTTTCCTTAGGCCTGGGCTTCATGGGGCAAGGGACTGAAACTCCTCCTTCTCTCACGGCCCCCAGAGCCAAAGAAGCCTCAGTGGGTACTTGTTGACTGAGGCTGCAGAGAGGGGTGAAAGAGGAGGGAGGGGAGGATTGGGGGAGGAGGGCGCGGGAGCTGGGAGCCGGGGGTCCCAGGAGCCCCCATGGCCAAGCACAGAGCCAAGACAATTACATGCTTAGTTTTGCTGATTGCATTAAAATCATTAGAATGAGGGATCTGAAAATTGTACGTGAAGGAGTAGAATTAGAAAGGGCTTTAGAGACTGGCCCAGGCATCCCCGAAGTGAATCTGGTACAATTAGCTCAAATTGTGTTACACAAACAGACGCTTCCACAAACCATCCCAATGACCTACTCGCCATACCACACCCACCTCCCTTTCCTTCTTCCTTTTTCTCCCATTTGCCTGACCTCTGCTCAAACTCTTTCTCCTCTCTCCACCTCTTTGGCTTTCTTCGTCTGCCCTGCCCCACCTTGCCCCTCCAGCTGCCCAGGTTGTATTAATGGGTGGGCCTGAGAGGACACAGTGTGTGTGTTTTGGGGGGTGGGGGGTTGGCTTTGGGGGAGGGAGACAGACCAAGACATCCCCCAGAGAGCCCCCCCTTAGTCAAAATGCCCCTCCTCGGTATCTGTCCCAGTATCTGTGCTAGGGCAGCAGGAGAGTTCCAATGATCTGCTTTGGGGTGGGCAGGGGGGTGGGCCTGTCTGTTGGTGTCTGTGTGAGAGGTGGCCTGAATGTCAAAGTCTGGATGAGACTGAGTCCACGGCTGCCTTTGTGAGGGTCTCGTGTGTGTGTGTGTGTGTGTGTGTGTGCGTGCGTGTGTCTCCATGTGTGTGTCCGTGTGTGTCCCTGCTGTACCTTAGTCCTGTTGGTAGCCAGTCTTCCAGTGGACATTGGTCGGTCAACTGGGGAAGGGAAGTGCCTCTTCTGACCTCGAGGAGCAGCGAGCTGGGGGTTGGGTTGTCATGGGATGGGCCCGGGCCTGGCTAGACTGAGCTGCCATGGGGAGAGTCTGTTCTCGCCCTGGTGAATGGGCCTCTCTGGCTAGGGGAATGGTGGAGAAAGGATGGGGCGTGAGTGGGGGTGGAAAATGGAATTGCCAGCCTGGAATGAATGGATGGTGGAGTTTCTCTTTTGTAACCGGGAATAATTAAGATAGATGTGCGGATGGATTAGCTGTCCTGCAAGGTCAGGAGCGCATTGCCGGATCACTCTATTATTTCGCTGCGCCACAGCTACCCGGCTAACGCCTTTTTCATGATATTTTGAACATCCGCGCAGAAAAAAAACCAAGTGAGTGCACGAGAGATACAAATGGATCGTTTGGTGGAGAAATCCGTCTTCGTCACCGCCGCCAGGCTGGGATTAATGCGATTGAAGGCTCCTCCAGGCTCCGCCAGGGAGACGGGCTCGGGAAAGCAAGAGAAATTGGTTTGTACCCCTGGGAGCACGATTGATGGGCCAGACCCGCCAGGCTGGGCTGGGTCACCGTGTTCTCAGGCTGGGTTGGAGGTGGGGAATGGGTTTGAGGCCTGACTTTGGCCTGGGTGGGCCTTTCCCTGAAAGGAAAGACTTAGACTGGACGGAAGCCTCCAGAAGCCTGCTTTGGAGACTGTGGGTGTGATGGTGGGGAAGATCTCAGGCTCTGATGCCCCAGGGGGCTGAGAGACTTTGGAGAAAGAACAGGAATGGAGAGGCCTCATCCCTTCTTTCATGAGTAGCCAAGAGGAGGCTGCTAAAGTCTATAAGGACATGGTTATCTGAGGAAGGGGCTGGGCAAAGGCAATGTGGCCCTTTACTCTCAGAACAAATATTTGCTGGGCCCAAGCATGTGCCAGGCACTGTGCTGGGTGTGATCAACGCAGCATGGCTCCTGTCCTCATGGAGCTTGTAATCTAATTGGGACGGCAACACTGGACAAGTCGTGCTGACCAAGTGTGATGGGGCTTGTGACAGGGAAGCCCACAGCAAGAGAACAGGACCTTGACCAAGAGATCAGAGATATCTTCCTGCAGGGGTGACTTGAAAGCTGAGCCTTGAAGGATGGGTAGGAGCTACTGAGACAGGGAAGGGAGAAGAGGGCTACTTTTAGCTAGAGGGGACACATTGTTTGAAGATCTGGAAGTTAGGGGGCCAGTGGAGAACTCCTCACCTGACTGATGGAGAAGACAGAATGAATTTACCCTCAGAGAGGTCAAATGATTTGTCCAGTGTTACACAGCCAGCAAATGACAGAGCTAGGGCTGGAACAGAAGTCCTTGGCCTTGGTGACTGCAGAATCCTATAGTCTGATGGAAGAGACTACTTCTTCAGTCTCTGAAAATAGTCCATATTCGACACTAATTTGGGAGGTCCCCATCAAAAGGGGGGACCAGGACACGCATTTTCACATACATGGAGCCAAGACGGGCTCAGTGGGGTGATCAGATAAAGCTTGGCAATTTTTGTCTTTGTTTTTGCTTTTGCTCTTTTATGTATTAAGGGCGTGGGCATGGTGAAAATTCGAACATTATATATAGGTGCATTTTCACCCTCAACTTTCAGTCACCATTCTCCTTCCCAGAAGCCACAACTGGTGTCATTTTTGTGTGTAGAAATATTGTACACATACATTGGAGAAATACTCCCTACGTTCATAAATGAGGGCAAACCATCCGCATCATTCCACATCTTGGGGTTTTTTTGATTTACAAATGATTTGAGGGGCCATTCCGGAGTAATACCTGAAGATCTTCCTTGTGCCTGAGAACAACCGCCTAGTATTCCATTGTGAGGATGTATCGTTACTAGTTAAGCCAGTGTGGACATACATTTTGGTTGTTACGGGTCTTCTACTGCTGCAGAAAATGCCAAAGTGGCTCTCCTGGAAGTAGAATTACTGGGTTAAAGGGGATGTGTCAGAGTTTGGCTTTGAGTCTGAAGGGAGAAAGCAGGCCATGTGAGACAAGATGGAGGAGAGGGACAGGGAGAAGGGCCAGAGAGTTGGTAAGAGCAGGGGGCTCGGAGTCAGCGAGGCTGGAGGCCCATCTCCCAATCCCAGCCTTGTTGTGCAATAGCTCTGTGTGATCTTGAACAAGTTAGTAAACATATCTGAGCCTTCTGCCCTCTTTTTACAAAATTTTTATTTATTTATTTTAATGTTTATTTTTGAGAGAGAGCGAGACAGAGCATGAGCGGGGGGAGGGGCAGAGAGAGAGGGAGACACAGAATCCGAAGCGGGCTCCAGGCTCTGAGCTGTCAGCACAGAGCCCGACGCGGGGCACGAACCCACGAACCGTGAGAACATGACCCGAGCCGAAGTCGGACGCCCAACTGACTGAGCCACCCAGGCACCTCTCTCTCTCTCTTTTTTTTTTAATGAGACCGATCTGAACCTCATTGATTAGTCGTGAGGTTACAGATTTTCCCGTGACTATGAATGGGAAAATGGGTGGACACACTCTACAACAGAAGCAGCAGTTATCAGTGCATAGTCGTATTAGAAATGTTCTGTTTTCCTTTATATTTTTTTGCACTATCCGTGTTATCTAAAATTCCTGCGATGTACGTGTATTGCTTTCACAATCGGAAAGAAACAATACAAACTGTAGCCGCTTTTGGTGGGGCAGGGAGGGAGGGGATGGAGGTAAAAGCCACTGGAGGCTCAAATATTGAGCACGATTACTTGGCGGAGGCTGCCAGGGGTGGGTTGGATTTACAGAAGAACAGAGTTGGCAAGAAAGCGTATGAGGTAGAGGGACGTGGGTGAGGAAGGCGTGGAGACAAGGAAGCGCCCGTGGGAAAAGCAATCCAGTTTAGCTGAGGCAGAGTCCTTGTACTGGTTTCATTCATTCGTTCCTGTATTTTATTTTTTATTTCCTCATTCATTCCTTTAACATAATTTGCTGAGCACAGATTCTGGGCCAGGCACTGTGCTCTGCCCTGCAGACATGATGGTGATCTGAAACAGAGACAGCCCCAGAGCGTGTGGACCTAATGGCAATTGAATAAGCACATGAAGAGGTATAAGCTACTCCTGTGAGACAGTCGACAAAGGAGCAGTCTAATAGCTTCTAAGTAGGGAAATTTGGCCTCATCAGAGAGGCCAGGGAAGACCTCCCAGAGGAAGTCCCCACTAAATTAAGGATCAGAAAGACAAACAGGTGTTGAGTAGGCAAAGAGGGAAGAGAAGAGTGGGGAAGAGGGAACAGCAAGAGGGGTGGCCTAGTGGCGGGTGGTGGGGAGGCTGATGAGTATGAGGGACAAGTGCAGAAAGCAAGGGAAGGGGGCTGGAGGTGTTGGCAAGCCAGGCTGTCCAGGGCCTCGCCAGTTGTGGCAAGGGTTTTGAACTTCATGTTGAGAGCCGTGGGGAGCTATGGAAGGAATTAAACCCACAAGTGACTTTCATTATCGCTTGTGTTCTCAGCAGTCCCCGCTGGGTGCAGAGAAAGGAGGTGTGTGGATCAGTGAGGAGACCACTGGGAATAGGACGGATAATGGTGAGGAAGATGGAGGGAAGGTTGGGACTAACAGAAGAGGAGTGGGAGCAGAGGCCGGAGAGGTGTAGGTGTGTGTGCGTGCATGCCTGTGCCCGCATGCATGTGCAGCCTGCGGCCTGTGAACGTAAGACCAGGCTGAAGAGTTTGATCAGCCAGCAACCTGGAGCCATCGATAGTGATACACCGGCAACCACCATTCACAGCCTGGAGTGCCTACCTATGCTGGGTCATGCATACCTAATGTTTGCATACATATCTCATCTAACCCTTGCAACTACCCTCTGAGGCTGGTTCTCTCACTTCCAATTTATGAATGAGGTTAGGCAACTTGATGTGGGTCACCCACTACTTAGGAGGCAGAGCTGGGCTTTATACCCAGCATTCTGGATCCAGGCTCTAACCACCAAGCTATACTGTCGTGGAAGCTTTTTGAGCAGAAAGAGAGATGGGAACAGTGTGGGTGATTTTGGAAAATTAGTCCAGTGGCAGTGAGCTGGATGGATGGGCTTGGGGAGAAAGTCCCAGAAACTAGTATTTCAGTTGGGCGGAAGTGAGATCAGAGGGTCTGAGCCGTGGTGGAACCAAAATCATGGGAGGCAAGGGATGAAACAAACGCCTCTGTGAATAGGCAGGATTGAAGATAGGTATTAGTCCTCTCTTGCTGCTATAACAATTTACTGCGAATGTAGTGGTTTAAAACAACACCCATGTTGTAAAATCCCATAGTTCTATCAGTCAGAAGTCTGAGTGGGCTGGGTCAGTCTCACAAGGCTGAAATCAAGGTATCAGCTGGCCTGACTTCTTATCTGGAGGCTCTGGGGAAGAATCCGCTTCCCCCCTCGTTCTTGTTGGCAGAACTCAGTTCCTTGCAGCTGTAGGACTTAGGTTCCTGTTCCTCTGCCAGCAGCCAAGAAAACCATTTTGAACCAGCGCTGTGATTAGATTACCCCCCACCCTGATGATCTCCCTTTTGCCAAGTAACAGAAGCATGGGAGTAAGAGCAGGGGGTGAAAGTCATGGGGCCATCTTGAATTTCTGCATAACCGCAGGACCCCTTGGGTGTATGTGTCTTGGAAAGCTGGGTGAGGTGGGCTAGAAGAAGAGGTGGCGGTGGGGGTGGGGGGGACAAGATGGTTCTGAGGTTTGGAAACTAAATTATCGGAAGCATGATGGTGACATCTTAGGAACGGGAATGCAGCAAGAGAGTTGATTTGAGAGGCTGGGCAAGATCACGAGGTGGACATTGAGATGGGCACACAGAGCAGTTAGAAATTGGGAATTCTCTCTCCGGAGAGTAGGGACATTGCAAATTTTTAACTTTTTTATTGAGCTATGCCGTACATAAAGAACATTAACCCCACACTTACAGCTCAGTGAACTTTTATGTCTGCAGTCAGCTGGCTGCTACCACTCGGATGGAGATTTCCAGCTGCCCCTCTCCCCGAGTTCCCTGGTGCTGCTTCCCAGTCACCATCTCCCCAAGATAACCCCTCTTCTTACATCAATCACCATTTTGCCTATTCTGGAGCTCCACGTGGACAGAATCATACAGAGTATACTCCCGTGGAGTAATTTACTGGGTGCCTGCTGTATGCCAGGCCCTGTGCCAGGCTCCGGGGACACCATAACGACAAGACAAAGTCCCAGCTCTCGTGGAACTTAAGCGCTGCCCAGAAGGAACGGCTCGGGACTGTTGGAGGCAGCGGGATGACCAATGTGGTGGGGCGGGGGCGGGGGAGGGGGTGAGGAGCGTGGACAAAGAAGAAAGAATGAAGCTGAACGGACGAGAAGAGCTCAGAGTGGGGGTGGTGGGAGGCTGGAGGGGTCAGAAGGTGGAGAGAAGCCGGGGCTTGCTGCAGCGCAGGAGCCCGAGAACCAGGGCTGCTGGAGGAGGGAATGATCAACAGCATCACATGCTGCTGAGAGGTTAATTAACACATATTTATGGAGCACCTGCTTCGTACAAGGCTAGGCACGGAGTGAAATACAGAGTGGCATAAAACTCCCTGTAATAATGATCTCTAACATGTCTATAGAGATAAGAGAAGGCCCTGGCGGGGAAAAACACCATAAAACTCAAATATGATCATGTCATTGCCCTGCTTAAAACCTTCCTCTGGCTTCCCATTGTCATTGGGATTAAGATCAAAACCCTGCCACAGCCTCCCTGGCCCTGGTGGTCTGACCTCTGTGGACTTCTGCTTTTCAAGCATCCTAGCTTTCTTTTTTCCCTTGCTCTCCTCCCTCCTGCCCCAGGGCCTTTGCACATATCATTTCTTCCCTCCTTCCCTCTCTCCCTAGAAAGACCGAGTTAAGTGTACTTACCATTATTTATGGCTCCGCCCCATGGCTGAGTCTTCAGAGAGGCCCTGATTTTCCAGATTAAAACAGTTCCCATCTGTGCTTCACACTCCCACAGCATGCTTTGTGGAACTTTCTTTCCTAACACTTATCATGGTGAGTAATTATATATGTGTGATCGTTGTATAAACGTTTTTCTCTCTCTCACCAATCAGAGACCCCTGTGAGAGCAGAGACCTTATCTGTTTATGATTATCAGCGATTCCCCAGCACCTAGCTCAGCGCTGGGCCTACAGTGAGGACTTGGTTCATATTTGCGGATTGAGTGAGTTCACGAATTTGAAGTCAGGCCTGTCTTTAAAGCCTTGGCTATGTGACCTTGGGTAGATGACTTTCTTTCCCTGGGACTCAGTTTCATCATCCATAAAATGAAGGGGTAGACTCTCTAAGGGCCTCTCCAGCCCGATGTCCTCAGATCCGATGAGTCACGCTCATAAAAATGTCACTGGGCTGCCTGCCAACACATTAGCACTGATATTAGTGCTGAGTAAGAAGGTATAAAGCATCAAGTGCTGTAGAGACAGGACAGAGCAGTGTGATCTAGGATGAGTAGAGCAGACTTCCTGGAAGAGGTGGGTAGAAATGAATTCAATAGGTGAGGAGAAAGATTTTTCAGGACCAGAGGAGCATGAAACATGGCAGGAGACCACAAGGAGACTGGCCTGGCTTGAGCCCATGGCACAGATTCAGCTCGCTTTAACTAGGAGAGGCCCTCTGTATTAGTTTCCTATTGTTGCTGTGACAAATCACCACAACTTGGTGGCTTAAAACAACAAAATTTATTATCTTACACTTTGGAGGTCAGAAGTCCAAAATCAGTCTCACTGCGCTAACGTCAAGGTGTTGGCAGAGCTGGTTCCTTCCAGCGGGGGGCTGGGGAAGAGCCTGGTCCCTTGCCATTTCCAGCTTCTAGAATCTGGCCTCATTCCTTGGTTCATGGCTCCGGTCACATGGCCTTTTTCTCCGATTTTGACCCTGTTGCTTCCCTCTTGGGAGGGCCATTGTGATTACATTGGGCCTACTCAGATAATCCGGGATAATCTCCAGATCTCAAGATCATTAACATAATCACATCCGCAAAGTCCCTTTTACCACTTAAGGTAACAAATTCACAAGTTCCGGGGATTAGGATGGGGACTGCTTTGAGGGGCCCTTTTTCAGTTTACCACACCCTAGTGGTTATTCCTGTGGTCTCAGGAGCCAGAATGTCTCAGTTTAAGCCTTGCCTTTGTCACTCATTAGTGCCTTAATCCTGGATGATTTATTTAACCCCTCTGTGCCTCAATTTTCTCATTGGGAGAATTAAGGAAATAGTAATGCACACCTTATTTGTTTCAGTTATCTATTGCTATATGACAAACTTCCCCAGATCTTAGTGGCAAAAAACAATTCAAAAAGTTGGGTTTTTTTCCCCCCCAGGGCATTAAACATCCAACTCAGTCCTTAACGGATTGATTTCAGCTCAGGGCATGATCTCACGATTCATGAGATCAAGCCCTGAGTGGTTCTCTGTACTGACAGCACAGAGCCTGCTTGGGATTCTTTCCCTTTCCCTCTTTCCCTCCCTCCCCCCTTATGCATGTGCACACATGTGCCCATGTGCTCGCGCGCGCTCTCTCTCTCTCCCCCTCAAAATAAATAAATAAACTTAAAAAGGTTTTTTTTCATGATTTTTATTTCCCTGGGTGGTGCTGGCTACATTCACCCTTGCAGCTCTTTCTTCTGCAAACAGCTGGGATCAGAACACCTACGTTGGCCTCACCAACATGGCTGACGGTTGATGTTGGCTTCTGTCAGGAAAGCCTTACTTGGTTCTCCTCCAAGCGGCCTTTTTCATTTTGCAGGGTCTCTCTCCCTCCATTGGCCTCACCAGCGGGATAGTTCAGATTTCTTTACACAGTAGCTGACTTCCAAAGAGATGATTGTGACAGTTGCAAGCCTTCTTAGGTCTAAGCCCGGAAGTCATGAAGTGTCACTTCTGTCAAACTTTGTCGGTCAAACAATCACATAGCCAGCCCAGATTCAAAGAGGTGGGAGTAGAGTTCATCTCTTTTGCAAAATCACATCCCACAAATCTTATGCACGGATTCCATGAATTAAAACATGTAGACAGACTTATGACAGTGCCTGGTACCTAGTAAGTCTTCAGTATGTTTTTTTTAAATTATTTTATTGAGGTAAGAAGACAATATGAGATCTACCACCTTAACAAGTTTTTGAAAAGTTTATTTTGAGAGAGAGAGAGAAAGAAAGCATGAGCAGGGGAGAGGCAGAGAGAGGGGAGAGACTGAGAATCCCAAGGAGGCTCTGCACTGCCAGCGTGAAGCCTGATGCAGGGCTTGATCTCATGAACCGTGAGATCATGACCAGAGCCAAAGTTGGATGCTTGACCAACTGAGCGACCCCAGTGCCCCAGTGCTCAATATGTTTTAAAAAGTACGGGATCTGGGGGTGCCTGAGTGGCTCAGTTGGTTAAACATCTGACTTCAGCTCAGTAGGTTGAACATCCAAGTCTCAGCTTAGTTTCAGCTTAGGTCATGATCCCAGAGTCGGAGGGATTAAGCCCTGCATTGAGCTCTATGCTCAGCATGGGGATTCTCCCTCTGTGTCTCTCCCCTGCTTGTGAACTTGTGCACTCTCTCTCTCTCTCTAAAATTAAAAACAAAAAACACCCCACTCTCTCTAAAAATAATGGGAGAAGTTAATGAGATACTAGGGAGGAAGCTTTCAGCATATGCTTGGCACAGACCAGGTGCTCCTTAAATACTGGTTTTTTTCCTTCTCTGCATCTCTGTTCCCGCACCTTTCTCCTCTGGCCAAGCTGTTCCCCCAGGCTCGGCCTGTTGAAGCTCCATCAACACCTGCCCAACTCCAGTGACACTTCTCTCCCTGAACCAGCCAGCTTGTGGAGATCTGTCCCTTGCTGGTACACCATAGTATCTGTATTACTCACAGGGAACTTATAAGTTCACTCACTGTTTTGTAGTACAGATATTTGTGTTTGGCTTCAGTAGGCGTGTTATAAGTATGTACAGAAAGAAGCAAAGGATGAACAAAGCAAAGTGTGAACTTGAGCTTTGGGAGAAAGCACAGAACCAGTTTTATGTCCCCTGTTCTTTTGGGGCATCTGGAAGTCCTCCGGCAGAAGCTGGGGAAATTAGCCATGACATTTAGTTGACTTTTGGTGAGGGCAAGCCTACCAAAGATGATTTTGATTGGTTCTTTGGGGGAGGGGGAGATTGGTATAAATGAGGCTTTAGTCAGGAGAGATCAGTGATGACTTTGGTTGGATTGAGGGTTCAGGAAGACCCTCAATTAATTGGGGTTGGGATGCCATTGAGGAGTCTTTGTCCCTAGAAATTAAGAGACAGAGTTAGATACTGAACTGAGTCAAAGCTGAGAGCAGATTTTCACAGATACTAACTCTATTAGAGTTCCTGGACCCAATTCCGGTGTGTGTGTGTGTGTGTGTGTGTGTGTGTGTGTGTGTGTTGGGAGGGTGGTATTCCCAATACACACACAAGACCAAGCAATTCTCAGACACCGGCAGGGTGTCCTGAGAATTTAACTAATTCTGACACTATCTATTGGGAGATAGCATCAAATCCCACTGATAAGGGCTCAGTCCTACGAGACTGTCCTCCAGCCCCCACTTCAGATACCAATCACAAGCCCAAGGCTGCAATCTGTGCTTCTGACCCACTGGCTACAGATCTGAGGCTCCAATGACCTCCTCCCTAAGTTGCCTTGATTTGCTACAGAACTCAGAAAAACACTTGCTTATATTTACCAGTTTATTAAAAAATATGACAAAAGATATGAATCAATAGCCAGATGAAGAGATACACAATACAAGGTATGGGGAAAGGGCACAGGGCTTCCATGCCCCTCTAGGTATGCTACTCTCTCTTAGATCTCCATGTGTTCATCAACCTGGAAGCTCTCAGAACCCTGGCCCTTTCGGAGGTGGGCGGGGGGGGGGGCGGTTGGAGACTTCTTTACATAGCTATGGTTGATCAAATCATTGGCCATTGGCTGACTCAATCTCCAGCCCCTCTCCCCTCCCCTGAGGTTGGGTGGTTTGGTAGTGAAAGTTCCAACCCTCTGATCACATGGTTGGCTCTCCTGGCAACTGACTCCCACCCTAGTCTTTGGCTGGGGGTCCAAAATTCACCTTCATCAACCTAACCGAAGACACTTTCATCTCTCTTAACATTTAGGAAACTCCAAGGGCTTGGGAAACTGTGAGCCAGAAACGTTGGACAAAGACCATTCAAATGATCAACTATATATTTCTTATAAACCACAATACCGCAAGAGTGGAGACAGGATGGTACATGGAGATGGAGTTGCCTTACCTCCCCATAGGAGTACCTTTTGCCTCTTAGCTAGAGCTGAAGGCTGTGCCCACTCGTCCTCTCTGGGACACGGATAGGGGTGATATACCTGGAGACAATGGACCAAGAGAAAGATGGCGGTGTGGTTGAATCTTGGAGAAGTGGCATCTGATTTCCCCACTCCTCCTCTCTCTCCTGCCACATTCTCCTGGGCCACCCAGATTGTCACCCACTGCAGCCCCAACCCCCTAGGTCTCTCTCCTACTGGGAAGGCATCCCGGTTCACTCTCGGCATCTCCAGGTCTTCCCACTGCCCACCCCCACCCCCCACATTTGAAGACTGACAGCTGAGATCTAACTGGCCCATTCCTAGGTCTCAATCCCTTTTTCAGGGAATAGTTTGCTTTTTAATCCCCGAGGCTGGTCTCCTCAATGGAGATAAACAGCAGGAGAATGTTTTCCTTTGCCCTATTAACAGGACAGATTAAATATTCAATCATATAACCAACATGTCATTTCTTTTATTGGCCCTTGAGTAAGCTCAGAGTCCCATCTGGGAGATGAAATTCTCCCTGATAATAAGCAAAGCTGAATGACATCACAAGGTGGCCTGTGGCGGGGGGGGGGGGGGGGGGTCACATGAAGGAGGAAATCACAGCAATAACAATGTTTCCCCAGGATTTTCTCTTTATAGAACAGTTGAAAACTCATTATCTCAGGTGACCCTCATAACAATCCTGTGACGTAGGCCAAATGTTATCTACATTTGACATGTGGGAAACTGAGGCTCAGAGAGGTGGAGTCACACTGGCCAAGATCAGATTGCCAGTAAGTGATAAAACCAGGATGGGGAAAACAGAGGGCTTATTTGGGGGGGGGGGGGTCTTGAGCTGGCTGACTCCTGTGAGCTGTAAGCTCTGCGGCTTGGAGACATCCCCCCAGAGAAACCTTCTACCCTCACTGCCAAGGTCCTAGGCCGGGAGGACAGGGGAGTCTCTCAGGCTCCCAGGCCTCTTCCCAGACTCCCTTACGGTACCACCCTCTGCCTTGGTTGATGACTATTTGAGCCAAAGCTGCCCTCAGAATCCTGGTGCCTCCGTCCTGGCCCCAAGGGCTAGTCTGTACCCCTTGCCCGTATCCTAAGACCCTGAGAAAAAAACCTTAGCCATCTGTCTGGGTCCCCTCCCTGTAGGTCAGTGCTCCCCCCGCTGTGGACAGGCTCCTGTGATGATGGATCACTGGCCCCAACGCACATATTATTATGAAATGGGTTTATTACACTCTAAATCTCTCACTAATGTGCCGCTTTTTAATCCCTTCATCCACTCTCGGTCTCTCAGGCTCGGCCAGAGCTCTCTCCACCCAGGACTAGGTCTGAATGGCTTATTGGATGATTTCTGACTTGGGGGGACTGGGGCGGGGGCTGTTTAGAGGAGGGGGGGAGGAAAGGGAGCCGTGCAGCCCTTGAGAGAAGTCCAGAGGCTTGTCTGGAGGCTTCTAACACGGGGCCTCCTTGGGCCCGAGTTCGCTAAGGAACCCCGGCTGTCAGTCTGTCTGTCCACTGCTCACCTCCTCGATCTCTGTCTCTCTGACTCTCAGTGGCCGGCCGCCTCACTCCACCTCTGCCTCTTGGCTCTCATCGCTTTCTCACGTCCTCTCAGCTCTCAGGCTCTCTGACTGTCTTGTTTTGTCTCTCTGTTTCCCCTGGAAGCCAGACTGCGGTCAGGGTGCTGGCGTCTAGTTCCCCCTGGGTGAGGAGGGCAACGATCCCCAAGTGTTCCATCCCCCTGCAGTCCCCTCTTTTCTGGAAATTCCTTTAAATCTGCTGGGTTTCTGTTCTCTTGAGTCACTTCTTCAGCCCAGCCCCATTGTCCAGCCACCGTCTTCCGATGTCCCCCTCTGGCTTTTCCCCTTGTATCCCGGACTCCCGGACTCCTCGTAGGCCCGGCTCTCAGGGCCACGCCCAAGTGCCTGCTGACACCCGCAGCCTCCTCCGCCTCCCCACCATGGCTGACACCTCAGCTCCCAGGCCTCCCCTTCCCTCCTCACTGTCGCTCTGGCCACCTCCCCGCTGGCCTTCTCTCCCTCCCTCGGTCTCTGTCTCTGTCTCTCCCAGTGTCTCTCCCTGAGCAGTCCCTCCCCGCTCTGACACACCAGCCGGTAAGGCAGCCAAGGCTTCCTGCTGTCAGCTGGGGAATAGATAAAGATAAATGATATTATGTTAAATTCCACTTAATGACAAATTTTTAATTTTCTGAACATGGTCATTTTCTGGCTAGTGAATCAAGTGGAGGGAGCTAATTACATGAAGATCTGAACAAAAATAACTCCTAATTTTCAAGGATAATGGAAGAGAAATGTTGGAGATTAATGGCACTATTTATCTTTTTTAAATTTCTATCTTTCTCTGTGATAGCCGTGCTCCCCAAGGAAAATATTCATAAAATGAAATTGAAGTCGTAACTTAATAGGTTATTAAAATTTTTGAGTGCATATCACTTTCCTTCCGCAGCACTGTAAATTTAAATTGAAGTTTGCGGCTCCCCGAGTCACCAGCGGAGTTTTTTTTATGATGGCACAATAGAGAGAAACATGCATCTTTGTCAGGAGGTATTTGCTAGTCTAATTTTATGGCAGGCCGGATTATCAGGCGGGAATGGCAGCGCCGGGGGAAGCTGACAGGCCCGCAGCCGGCAGCCATGTGTTTCCATTAGCGCCCCGAGCCGTCCGGGGCTTCTCTGGACTCTCATTTTCCACTTCAGTCTTTTATCTTGATTTAAAGTGAGGGCGCCCAATATTCAGGGCCTGTCATTTTTCTCTCTCACACACTCTCACGCGCTCTTCCTCTCGTCTCCCCTCCCACTTCCTCTGCCCCAGGGCCTGCTCCCTTTTCAACTCCGGCTCCCGCGAGGGCTCTGCGCCCCCCACCCGTCCTCAGCCGACCCTCTGGGCTGCACCCTGGGAGGAAGAGGAGAGAGGAGGCAGGCGAGGCCGGCGGGGCAGTTGTAAATTTGAGCGAAGCCTTCTCCCCGTGGGCCCATCAGAGGGACCCTCGAATGGGGACTGTGCGCGCGCGAGGCAGGGAGGGGGGGCTCTCCGGGGCCGGCGCCCATCAGGCCTTCTAATTGAGTGTTAATGGAGTTGCGACGGGGAGGGGCGCAGCTGTTGGCTCCGGGGACCGAGGGCAGTGAGAACTGCGGCCAGCCCTGTCTCTGTTCCCAGGCCGGTCTCCGCCCTGACTTTGTCTCAGAACCATGCGCCCAGAGAGAGGGAAACTTACAAGGAGCTTGGGTCAACTCACACGTTTTAGAGATGGACAAACTGAGGCCCCGACACGGGGAGTGTCTTGTCCAAGCTCATTACGGCTGAGACAGAACAAAACCTTGGAGATCACAGACGCCCGATGAACACACTTCCTGCTGAACCGCGCCGCGTCACCGCAGCCTCTTTCTGCTTTGTTGGATGGAAACCGACATCTCTGGGTCTCGAGCGCCCACCTGGCATTGTCCACTTTGTTACTGGCACCAGTTCCCCAAAGCGCGGGCCTTGAACCCCAAGGTCATTTACTCCTGTCCTCTCCTCAGCCCCACACCCGGGTCACTTACCAAGTCTTCTGTCTCTTCCCTTGTACCTGTCCCCTCCCTTCCTCTTCACTTGGGTTCACCAGGTCTATTTGTTTTTGTGTCCCATAGTGACCTTCCCCGAAGACCCCCAGTCCCCAAACCTGCTCCTGCCCTTGCTCAGAAACCCACTGTGTCCTCCACCCTGTGCCTACAGGATTGAGTTCCACCTTCTCCTGCAAGCCTCCTAGCCCTGCATGACCATGGGCTACTATTTCCCTTCCTTCTGTCCTCCCTCCCCCTTGCCCACCATCTACCCACATAGGGGTGGCTCCAGCCAGGATGACACCTCTGCACCCTTTGTTCTTGGTGTCCCCGCTGGGGAACTCCTCTACTCTCCCAGCTCTATGCACTGTTCATGACCCACCTCAAGCCGCTCCCTTGCTGGGCTCCCTCAGGCCACACTGATCTCCCCTCTTCTCTGGCCTCCTTTAGCCTCACCATCCAGGATGGTCCACTGGGCATTTACCACCTGCTCACGCCCTGCTTGAAACTCACTGCACTTGCTTTGACATGTGCCCTGCCGGGCCAGGGACCCAAAATTCACTTCACCTACCTTAGTCCATAAATGCTGTCCTGGTTCACACATCCTATCCCATATGTCCTGAGGAGAGCAGCTAAGACCCCTGGATAAAACCTCAGACGGGAAGTCTACCTGCAGAAATTATGGCATAGTGGAGCTGGAAGACACCAGAGACTCCAACGCTCTCATTTTATTGATGGGGAAACTGAGGCGCAGCCAGAGGGGTGATGATGCCCAATGTTCTGCCATGAGTTCAGAAGAGAGTTGAGACACACATCCAGTCTCACATGAGTCTCTGGGCTCATGTGTCAGTGCTCTTTCTACCTCACCATTCTGCCTCTAGGGTTCAGATCATCACTGTTACTCAGTTATAAATTGGCAACAGTCCTTTATTCTCAGGGCCTTGGTTTCTCTGTAGTGTAGAAAGGCAGGCCTAGACCATGGTGCCTTCCTCAGGGTGGGGTCAGAGATGACTGGAGAACCCTGTGGCAATGGTAGGGCTTTTTTTTTTTTTGATGTTTATTGATTTGTTTTTGAGAGAGAGAGAGAGCAAGTCGGTGAGGGGCAGGGAGAGAGAGAGAGAGGGAGAATCCCAAGCAGGCTCCACGCTGTCAGCACAGAGCCCGATGCGGGGCTTGAACCCACAAACCGTGAGATTGTGACCTGAGCTGAACTCAAGAGTTGGATGCTCCACCAGCTGAGCCACCCAGGCGCCCCAACAGCAGGACTTCTCAATGCCAGCATCTTCTTGCCCCTTCCGCCCTCCCCCACATCCCAAATTGCTCGGTTCCTGCCCCCGGCTCCCTGGCCTGACCACTTTCTGGACTGTGATCCCTCCTCCCCCCTCCCGCACCCCTGGCCCTCCATCGGGCTACCCACCATTGTATCCCATGTCACAGGCATGTTGCAGGCATGTTCAGGCATGTTTCGGGCATGGCCATTTCCACTTGGCTGCCTGTGCCACACAGGTCAGGTGGCGAGTGGCCCGGGCTGCCCCCACGCCGTGTTTAGCAGTGGAGCTGAGCGGAGGCGGTGCCTGGTTCCCCAGCCACAGTCTCTCGTTAGAAAGAAATTAAAAGCCACTCAATTTTGGCTAATATCCCTCTGAAGGCCTTTAACTCCACCTGTGACTAACCCATTCATAATCGCTCCGTTTTAGTGGCTCAGGCTGATGTAGCCTCAATTAATTTGGGAGGAGAGATAAACGGCCATTCCTCTTTGTCTCCCATCCCTTCCTCCCTTCCTGCCCTCTCTCCCGTCTCCCCCACAGCCTCTCTGTCTCTCTGCCTCCGGCTCAGTTTTTCTTTCTCCCTCTCGCCACTTCACCTCTCTCACCCGGATTGCGTCTGTCTTTCGAAATGTCTGTCTCTCCAACTCTTTTTGTGTCTCTTTCAAAGTCTGTCTTAGTTTTTTTTTCTCTGTCTCTAGTTCCTTCTGTCTCTCACTCTTCCGGTCTCTGTCTTTTCCTTCGTGCATTTCTTACTCTGTTTGGGCCTCTGCTCTTTTGTCTCTGTCCCTCTCTCCTGTGTGTTTTGGTCCCCTGCTTTAAGTCACTTAGACCCTTACTCACTCATCTTCGGAGTTACCTCCTTGCCCACTAGGGTGTAGGTGTTTCTGGTGCTGGTTTTTTTGGGGGGGGGGGCTCTCCCCCCCACCCCAGCTCCGTCTCTGTTCTCTTCTGTCTCTTTGTCTCACCCGCTCTGTCTCCCAATCTCCTGTCTTTGGTTTCCTTTCATTCCCCACCCCCCAGCCCCTCCTGTTTTATCCCTTGTAGAGCTTCCCTTCTTTCTCCCTGCCCCCCCCCCTTGCTTCCTTTTTCTGTCACAGAAAGGACTCTTCTCTCACTCCCTCCCCCACGGCTCAAGCACCTTTTCTCCTGGTGCCTCAAACCCCCCAAGCCCAGGAGTCCTTTTGTCTTCCCCTCCCCTCTCGATTATTATTAATGATAAAAGCTCAAACATCACATCAGTAATTTCTGAGTGAGTTTTGCAATGAAACTGGGGCCTTCGCAGCCCCTCCCGAGTCCCACAAATTTTACTTTTGTAATTTCACGCCTCTGGTTATCACCACGCTGCTCCGTCCCTCTCTGCCTCTCAGCTCCCCTCCCCTCCCCCCACCCCCCCCGGAGAGAGCACTTAAACTTGTTTTCATTCCCTTATTCTTTATTTTTTTAATGTCCACTCTCTCCGGAGTCAGTAATGTTCTTCCTCTCTTTCCTCTCCCATTTTCTGTTAATTCTGCGCCATCTGCCTTAGCATCTGTTAAAAATAAAATTTCCCTCACACAATGAGAAGCTTCCCTGCTCCTCCCTCCCCCCCTGCAGCCCCCCAGGTTTGGTGCTGGGGCCGTCAGATGCCACTTCCTCTCCTGGGATCTCCCCCCCTCCCCCTAGTCCCTAGTCTGGTTTTCAGAGAAGAGACACAGCACTGGGTGAGCAGGCGGCGGGGAGGGAGGGGACTGCCCAGGGGGTCTGGAGCTGGAGGGGGCAGCTGCCGAGGGAGCTAGAACTGGGGGGTGCAGAAGGTGGAACCAGGCTCCACCCACTTGCCTTCGGGACCTTGCCCGGGCTGGAGCTCTGAGCTGCTGAGACAGTGCACCTGCACAGGTAGGTGACAACAGGTGGGGGAGAGGTTGGAGGAGAGAGCCCTTGCTCCCCAGGATAGGAGGTTGCTGATGAATCCATTTGCCTTTTCCAAAAGCTAATGCTGGGGTAAGAGGCTGGGCTGGTACTGGGAGTGAATATGGGAGATGGGAGAACAGCCCTTAAGTCCCAGGGGCTGGCCCCAGCTTGGACTGGACATGGTGTTAGATAAGGTGTCCTCAAGACTGGCCGTTAAGGGTCCCCTCCCCATGTCTGCTGGGGAACTGTGTCCCTGCTGCTCCGGGCTCAGCTGGGAGAAGAGGGGGGAAGGGCGTCAATTGACCCCATGCCCTGAACACTTCAGGAGGCAGGAAACTCTTGGGTTGGAGCCAGCTTCCCAGTGGGTTTAAGAAGAGATTTAGTGTGTATATGTTTGTGAGCACGCGCTCACGTGTGTGTGTGTGTGTGTGTGTGTATGTATGTGTGTGTATGCCTGCGAGATTATGGCTCCTTGTCTCCATTGATCTGTGTATGTGTGTCTAGGGAGTGTGAGTATATGCATTGGGTTTTGAGACAGATTTGTTTTTCTGGCTATATCTCTCAAGTGTGGGTGTATTCTATATGTTACTTTGAATGTGTAGCTATACTTCTGTACTTCTCTATGAGATGGTGTGTGATCGTGTGTGGTAGGGGGTGTGTTGTAACTGTGTATCTCTATGAATATTTGTGTAAATGGTGTCTTGCAAAAAAACTATCCTCCTATCTATGTGACAGTGGTGTAATTGTTCATGTCTTATTACCTTGGTTTCTTTGTATGTGAAAGTTGTATGTGAAATACACATACTATGTGTATTTGTACATTAATATATCTCTCCTGTGAACTTAGGTATAACTGTTTCTGATTATGTATATGTAACCGTATGTGCTTATCCCCTTTCCCTCGTGACAAGGTGCTCTGGATGTGACCAATGGCTGGTAGGCACCTGTGTGCAGGCTGTATGCACATGTATGGCTGTCTCTGGTGATGTATGTGTGTGTGTGTGTGTGTGTGTGCTCATGGCGCTTCCTTTTCCTTAGTGCCATGCAACCATAGTAAGTGCCTGAGGTGGGCGTGGTTGTGCCAGACAGGGTGGGGCAAGGTATGCAGTTATGTTGGTGGGTCGAGTGAGGTCACCTGAGTTGAGGTCACAGGCGGGAATCTAAAGCGGCTCAGCAGCAGGAGAGTAAAAAGACACAGGCTTTACTACTGAACTGTCCTGAGTTCAATTCCTAGATCTTCCCCTGATCAGAACGAGCTACTTAAACTCTGAGTCTTAGTTTCCACATCTGTAAAATGGGCATAATCATATCTATGGCACACAGTTGTTTTATGGATTAGGGACAAAAGATAAGCAACTGGCCTGGCACATGATACTAATAAAATAGTAGAAGTAATCGTCATCATAATGATAATAAACCACTCAGTGCTTACCATTCAGTATTTACTTTCTTTACTCTTCACATTAACTCTGTAAGGGTCCTTGGTGTTTCAGAGATGAGTAAACTGAAGCAGAGTATGAATAACCAAGATCAGACAGCTGGTAAAGGTGCCGTTTCTGCTCGCAAATGATAGTTTTATTTGGAAAGCAGGTGCTTCCTGCAACTACTGATAATATTATTCCTTAAATATGGAGGCGTATTAGACTGGGAGCACTTTGTTCCCCTTTACAGGGGCCCCCTTCTCAAGTCATCGTCCCCTTTCCTCCCCACTCCTCCGTTCCTCGCCCTGCAACCCAGCGGAGTTGATGGCTCCTGGGACTGTTTTGGGGGACTGGACAAAAGAGGCTGAGGAGGAGGAAATGCCCCACGCTCCTGGCGCCTCTTGCCAGCCTTGATCGACACCAAAGATTCCGTAATCTCTCTCTGCCCCGAGGGGAGCGGCAGCGTTTGCGAAACAGATTTTTACAAAATGTTTTGACCCTGCTCTCCCCTCCCCCCGCATCCCTGCCTGGCACCGTGTCACCTAATTAAATCAGCCTTCGCGGGCGTCTCCGTTCCCCGCTAATTGTGCCCTGGGCCGGCTTCAGGAGGCCGCTCTCCCCGCCCCCAACAACCTACCCCCCCCCCCCCGCCCCCGGCTACTACCAAAAACGGCGGGGGTTGGGGTAGGTGCCTGCTGGGGGCTGTGTCAGGGGCAGAGGTTCCCTAGGGCACGGGCCTCCCGTGGCGATTTCTGTGGTCCTCCCCCCTGGTTATTCTGCAACCCAGGAGACTGACGCACCCTCTCTAGCCCCCACCCGACCCGGCTTCCTGCTCAAGGACGGGGCGCAGGTCTGAAATGACCTAGGGCCTGGGGGAGGCCAGCCCGAGCGTATCCGGGTAATTGTCTCCGCCAGACGCGTTGCCGAAGCAGGCGGCTCGGAAAATCCCAGATTTCTTTCCCCTTCACCGGCTGCGCTGGGCCCGCCGGAAGCCGGGCGGCTTTATTTACAGATCCTCCCGCGAGCGCCGGCGGAGGCTTGGCTGGTAGGGCGGGCAGCCGCCACCTCTGTCCAAGGTGCTGAATGCGCACAGGGCTGGGCGGCTCTTCTGCGTTTGCCAGGATAATAACAATGACTAAAAATCATTACCAGGAGACTTTTAAGGTCAAGCGAGACCTTTGTTTTATCTGTCATGTCTGTTTTCTTCACTTTCCTTCTTTTTTAAACTTTTCCTTCTTGTAAAAATACAAGAATACATTCATGTATTACTTGTGCATTACTAAGTTTTTAATAATGTGATTTTTTTTCTTGATATGGGACATTCTTCAGGACAAATGACCAAGGTTTTTCAAAGAGAAGGCAGATTCATACATTTTAAAAAGAAAGAGAGAAGGAAATAGCAAATACATTGTTGGGCGGGCCTTGTTTGTTTCTTTATTTGAATTAGCCAAATGTTAAAAAAAAAAGGTGGAAAATTTTAATATTGACTGGATATTTGATGATATTAGGGAATTATTGCCAACTTTTTTAGGTGTGATAATAAGATTGTGATTAAATTTCTCTTAATTTTTTTTAAATGTTTATTTATCATTTTTGAGAGAGAGACAGAGCTCGAGTGGGGGAGAGCAGAGAGAGAGGGACACACAGATTTTGAAGCAGGCTACCGGTTCTGAGCTGTCAGCACACACCCCGATGCAGGACTCGAACCCACGAACCATGAGATCATGGCCTGAGCTGCAGTTGGATGCCCAACCGACTGAGCCACCCAGGTGCCCCATGATTACATTTCTAAAAAGTCTTTAGGGGCGCCTGGGTAGCTCAGTCGGTTGGGCATCCAACTTCAGCTCAGGTCATGATCTCACGGTTTGTGAGTTCGAGCCCTTGTGGGGCTCTGTGCTGACAGCTCAGAGCCTGGAGCCTGCTTCAGATTCTGTGTCTCCTTCTCTGCCCCTCCCCTGCTCACACTCTGTCTCTCTCTCTCTCTCTCTCTCTCTCTCTCTCTCAGAAATAAATTTTTAAAAATATACAAAAAGTCTTTGTTTTTCTTAAAAAGAGCTGTTAAGTGACTTGCCCAAAGTTACTTGAAAGCCCCATCTCTCAACCACTCTGATAGCCCATCCCTAGCAGATCTGAGCGTGTCTATAGTTTGGTGTATTGATATGGCCTGCCTGCAAGTTTGTGTGTCTATCTGTGCTTGGGTTGATATGAGTGATGATATTGTAACTCTATGTGTGAGATTGTGAATGGCAAATTTTGAGTGCCCACTTTATACCAGATTTTCTATAATGATATCTTGCAGCATTTAAAACTCACAATATCCTGGGAGGGAGTAATTGTTATTCCAGTATTTCAGATGCAGGAACTAAGGCAGAGAAAATAATTTTCCTGTGGTCTTACAGTTAGTAAGGGATAGAACTGGAACCCGACTATTTTGAAACTACTCCCCAATGTTCTTGGCAAGTGCTTAAACCAGAGTGGCCTTTTTAGTGTGTGTAAGACTTGTGCCTGAACGTGACTTCATCTGATGAGTATGTACATAGCCACAGCAGGGCTCCTTTCCTGGGGTGGGAGATGCAGGGAATTACAGATCAGGGAGGAAGGGAGGTCATTTTGAAATGAACTAATCAATGGGAATGATCAGGTCTGCTGAAGATTTACAGGATGTGAAGAATTTACCTGGTGACAAAATAGATCTAAATTTGATTTTGAAATTAGAATCTTCCTCTTTATGATAAACCACTCATTGAGCATCTACCAAATCCCAGTCTCTGTCTGTAAAGATGCTGTATATTAAAACTATGTATATATAGTGCAGTGTCTGGGGCAGAGTAAGGATTTAATACAGAATGACCTTTGTTATAAAGGAAAGAAGCACAATATAGTGCATGGAGCCCAGAGTTGGAGTCAGAGGAGGGTATAATCTTGGTTCCAAAATCCGCTACCTGAGTGATCTTAGGTAAGAAACTTAACCTCTCTGGGCCTCACTTCCTTCTTCTGTGATAGGGAGATGATCATAGTTAAAGAGATTGTAAAATTTAAATGAGATAATATAGAAAGTACTTGGCGTAGTAAGCACCCAGTTAGTTTGCACCAGGTGCTTTACATACATTCTCTCTGAAGCTTGTCACTACCCTACAAAGTACTTGACATTGCAACTCAGACTCTTTTATATTCCAAATTCATACCTGTTCCATTCCTCTGGCTGCCTGCCTCTTTAAGAGCTGTCTGTTTTATTTGAGGGTTTCTGAGAGTCAATAAAGGGGATTGGCATAGGAGACTGGAAGGGAGACTAAGAGGGAAGGACTTTGGCATAGGAGAGAGAGCACTAGTGTGGGAGTCATGAGATTGGAGTTGACACCTTAGATTTGCCATTAACTAATTGTGTGAACTTGGTCAAGTCACATTTTTCCTCTCAGGGTCTCAATTATCCTAGCAAAATAACGAAAGTAAATTGGATGCACTATGACATTATAAGATTCTCTCGGTAACTGTATGTGTTCAAGAGACTTGAGTAAGATGTGAAAGTATGACTGTGAATTCTGTGGGGCTCTAAGAGTGTATGAAAGGAAAGTGTCGGCGGGGGTGTAGGGTGTGGAGTTGGGGCTGCAACAACATAAATGACAATGGCTGGGAGGGACTTGTGACTACACTTCCTCAGGACAAAGTATGACAGTGTGAGATTGTGTAGGAGTGATTATTGGGTGACTGGGTGTGTTTATGTAAGTGGGTGCATGTAAGCATCAAATTCTATGAATGTATTGTATGCAAGGATGTGGGTGTAATGGTATGAAAATTATTATAGTCAAATTATGTGAGAATGTAAGTGTGATTGTAAGGGAATTATATGGGTTGTGGATTATATGTGAATGTGTGAATGCAGAAGTGATATACGTGAAAGAGAGAGAGACTGACCGTGGGCTGATAAGCAGAGAGGAGTGGCAGAGGGATCCATAAAATAGGCGCCACATGCAGGAAGGAGCGAGCCTCATCACCCTCCCCACTTTCTTACCCTTCTAGAGCCCTCTGGAGTGATCTATGGCCAACTCAGACTTATTGATTTGGGATGATCTGTTCACTATTTCTACCACACAGAGATGCAGACACACAGTCTTTTCTCCTCAGCTCTGATGTCAGGAGCACCTTCTGAGGAGAGACTGGATTAACACTTGAAGTCCCACTATGGGCAAACCCTCTCTCTAACAAGCCCGGCCAGGAGATTTTAGAGATGGCGGCAAGGCTGACAATGGGTGAATATCCTTGGTGGCAGGAAGGTTGAAGCACGCTTCATCCTTGTACTGAGGTGGCAGGAGAGAATTTGGTAGGAGGATAATCCTTTCTCGAGAATTTTCACGCTTCAGCTTATGAAGTAGAAAGCACATAGAGAATACACATAGACATACAGTCACACTTGTGTGCAAGGCTTACCTAGACTTCATAATCCCACGCTCACCCCCCCTACACACACACAGTTTAGAAACTGGTCTAAAGAATCAGGGTTTTTGTTCTTGTTCTATCTTTGAAAAAAAGAGCTCGTTTATTTAAGCGAAGGGTAGAGGACTGATAATACGTTTTTTAGGTGGGAATACAGAGTGGTACGACCTATTAAGAAGGCAGTTTGACAATGTGTGCCCAAATGTAAAATGTGTTTTTTTTTTTTAACCCAATAATTCTATTTCTAAGAATTTACCCTAAGGAGATGAGTGTGTAAGTGTGAATAGATGTGTCCACAAATATGTTCATCTCAGGGTGTCTAAAATAGTGCAAAACTGGAAACAATATAAATGCCTATCAATAGAAGACTGGCTTAGTGCGTAACACAGTGGAATATAATGCAACTATTACAACAATAGCTCTACATTAATTGAAACAGGATAGTATCTATGAGATTTTAAAAAATGAAAATGGCAGCTTACAGCATAGGATACAGGGGTTGATTCCTGTTTATATCAAATTACACACCTGTGTCTGTGTTTATCGAGAGGCAGAAAGAATTGTCTGGTAGGATGGTCACTAAAATAACATCAGGGGTTGTTTTGCCTATGTGGGGGCTTTATTTTTGGCTTGCTTCTTTGTATTTGCTGTATAGTTCACAATTTTTTACAGTGGACATGTATCTTTTTTTAAGACAGAAAGGAAGGAAGGAAAGAAGGAAGGAGTGAAGGAAGGAAAGAAAGAAAGAAAAATGCTTTCTGTATGCCTTCTCTGTACAGCCTCTGTATTTAGTACAGAGGACACAGCAATGAATGAAGCACCGATCTCTTAAGGGACTGGCTAGGATTAAACCTCCATACATACCTTACATCTATGAACCCTGTCATCTTCCTCCATATGCCTGCTCCTTGCTTGCTCTGTGTTCATTTTGGGGGAGCACAATGAGAAGATGTGGATTCCCTGAAGAGCCTGTGGGCTTGGCAGTAGAAGAAGGGAGATCACTGGACAACGCTGGAATAACTGTGGAGACACCTTTTGGAAAAGAGAGCCTGGGGCAGCCTCTGTCCTCGGTGTTCTCCCCTTAATAAGGGATCCTTATGTCCAGCCTGGATTTTTTTTTTTTACTTTCTTTGTCAAAATAATCCTGTAAGTGTCTGAAATCATTAAACTCTGGGGATGAACTTCTTGAGCCTTGGAGCTGCAAATAATTCTAGAGGCCAAGGATTTCACCACTTCCTACAATGGTCCCATTTCAGGGAGCTTCTGCTTAAACACCTCCAGAGCAAGAGATTCTCTCCCGCTTGAGGTAGGTTCTTCCATTTCCGGCAGCTTTAATGATTAGAAAGTTCCCTCTTAAGAAAAGAGCTCAAATCTGTCTCCTGGAAGGTATCTGTCCTTTGCCCCTGCAAAGGAGATATTCTTCACAAATTGTGGTGAAAGACAAAGTAGTGTCCACTGAGCGCCCTCGGGTCCAAGCGAGATGTGAGCTAGGATAGTGCAAAGAAACAAGTTGAAACCAACCCAGCCACTATGATTGTGCCCCCAGCTGTCACCATGCCAATATGTGGGCTCAGAAATTCCCACTGTGGGAAAAAAAAAACTAAGCAAATCCCAGCAGTACCGGAGAGACAGTGTAACAGCAAAAGTTAATGGTGTCAAATCCCAGTGAAATAATTTATGAAGAAAGATGACATTGAGTTGGTCACCCATTGGGCTGGTCACCCATGGGGTTGGAGGCCCATACTAATAAAAACAAAACAAAACAAAACAAAAGACAAACAAAAAGCCTTCCTAATTTCTCGAAGATATTGCAAGAGCCCTTTAAATTGGAAATCCTGTATAAAAGAAGGAGAAATACCTTATTTGACCTGATTTTACTCCACAAAAATAATAACAACCATGGACTGAGTTCAAGCCCCTTCCTTGGCATGTCCAGTAGACATGGTATAACCTGGGTCCTGGCAAACCTCTTGGGCCTCCCTTCTCCACCTCCCCCATCTTCCTCAAAGGCCATACACCAGAAGGTCATGTTCTCCCTCATCTCTGCTCTTCTGTACTTGCTGCCTTCTTTGCTTGGAATTCTATGTCCTACCTCCCTAAACTCACCCTTTTGCCCAGACTCAAATTCTTTTTGTTTTCTTTTTTCTTCTTGTAATAACTAATTACTTAATTTTTAAATTTACATCAAAGTTAGCATATAGTGCAATAATGATTTCAGGAGTTCCAGTGATTCAGCCCCTATGTACAACACCCAGTGCTCATCCAAATAAGTGTCTTCCTTAATGCCCTGTACCCATTAAGCCGATCCCTCCCACCCACGACCCCTCCAGCAACCCTCTGTTTGTTTTCTATATTTAAGGATCTCTTATGTTTTGTACCCCTCCCTGTTTTTATATGATTTTTCTTCCCTTCCCTTATGTTCATCTGTTTTGTATCTTAAAGTCCTCATATGAGTGAAGTCATATGATATTTGTCTTTCTCTGACTAATTTTGCTTAGCATAATACCCTCTAGTTCCATCCACGTAGCTGCAAATGGCGAGATTTCATTCTTTTTGATTGCCGAGTAATACTCCATTGTGTATATATACCACATCTTCTTCATCCATTCATCCATCGATGGACATTTGGGCTCTTTCCATGCTTTGGCTATTGTCGATAGCGCTGCTGTAAACATTGGGGTTCATATGCTCCTTTGAAACAGCACACCTGTACTCCTTGGATAAACACCTAGTAGTGCAATTGCTTGTTTGTAGGGTAGTTCTATTTTTAACTTTTTGAGGAACCTCCATCCTGTTTTCCAGAGTGGCTGTGCCAGTTTGCATTCCCACCAGCAGGGCAAAAGGCTTCCTCTTTCTCCACATCCTCACCAACATCTATTGTTGCCCGAGCTGTTAATTTTAACCATTCTAACTGGTGTGAGGTGGCCAGACTCAATTCTTTCTGAAGCAAGCCTGTATCTGAGTTTGACTCCTTCCCGTTGGCCCAGACCATCTTAGGCTTTTCGGACTTGCATCCTGCACATGGCTTTGTGTTGATCAAGTCATAGATCTTCCTCCTTCACTAGAACTGTGAGTTACTGAGGGTTGGGCCTATATCTTATTTTTTGTACCCCAAGCACCATCCCAATGCTGATACCTAGTAGATATGTAGAAAACAGTTGAATGAATGAAGAAATGTTTAAAAAGCGGGGGAGGGGGTGGTATACGACCTTTGTCAAAGGCAAATTCAGGCTCTTTTCAAAGAGAATGAATGATGGGATAGAGGGGGGAAGCATTCTACTTCATCCAGTCTCAATGCTAGGATGATTGTGTGGCCTCAGGCAGGTTACTGAATCCCTTTGAGCTTTGGCTTCCTTATTTGTGAAGTGGGGATACGTATCAGTATTGGCCCCCAGAGTTGTTAAGATAAATCAAAGGTAGCAGTTCGTGTGAAGTGCCTGATACGGTGCCTGCCATAGATTGAGTGCTATTACTATCGTTATTTTTGCTGTTTGTAGTGGTCACAGGGGTAATTATCATTATTATGTAGTGGCTCATTTCTCCCACCTGGAAAACTCTGCCTTCAAGGCTCCAGATCAAATGTCACCTCCTTCAAGACACCTTCCCCAGGGTGCCTGGCTGGCTCAATCATTGGAGCATGCAACTTTCGATCTCAGCTCTTGATCTCAGCATCATGAGTTCAAGCCCCATGTTGGGTGTGAAGCTTGCTTAGAGGAAAGAAACCTTTCCCAAACACCCTGAAGAAGTAGATTCACTGCCTCCCCCTTGAACACGCAGCACTTTGTACATGTTTCTATTTCAGGACTCCTAGGGCACTGTCATCATTTGTAAATATCAGTCCCCTGACTGACCATGAGCTCCAGGGAGGCAAAGATAGTCTTGGTTTCCTTTGCCTCCAGCAGGTCTGACACGTGGGAGAGGGGTCAAAAATGTTGGGTGAATTTGGGGGAGAGCTCCCGGAAACCTGAAAGTGTGTTGGAAATGAGTGAATACGTGGCCTTACTGATTACTCAAGGCTCTGCACCACAGATGGGGTCCCAAGGCCTAAAATACAATGTACTGGATGCTTTGATCTCAATATGTTTACAGTTTTGTTTGTCTTAGGAAAGGAGGGAAGACACCGTCTGGAGATACCATTATCACAATGGAGAAAGGAGGTCCTCTCGGTCTTCTCCTCCCTCCTGCCCCCACACAGTCCCACCTCCACAGGACAGCGCTCAGTACTGCTAGTGCTCCGGCCCAGGCCTTCTCTAAGTCAAGTACGCTTTTGCAGGGCCTGGCCTGAAGCCCTACTTCCACTTCCAGCCCAGCCCAGAGATGTTTATTTACCCAAGTGTGGCTTAACAGCGGTGAAATTAGGAGTGTTGGGAGAGAGGTGCCTCAAGTCACTGCGATTGGGGTCTGATTTCCCGTGCACTGGGGCATCCACTTGTGGCCTTGTGCGCAAGTATTTCCTTTACACACAGCAGGATGTAACTGTGTGTAAAGGATAACTAATGCAATAACTAACGCACAGGAGTAGCAGGGCTTCTTTCTTGTACTGCATTTAATGGTTTCTTAGATCACGTTTACATGGCCTCGTTGCTGCAACTAATCTTTAGGGAATGAGATGTGTGGGACGGATATTATTCCCATTTTACAAATGGGGAAACTGAGGCCAAGAGGACTTGCAGAGGGCCGCCCAGTTACTTGGTAGCAGATCTGAGAGGTGCACTGGGGCACTGCGCGAACCGCAGCGGTACAAGGGCACCCCCGCGGTTAGGCGTGCTGCCTGCGCACACCTGAGGGAGCTGTTCAGGAATGCACCTTGGCCCTCCAAGGAGGGACACCCGACTGTCTCAAGCCCTGCAATTCGTCTCTTTCTTATTACCCCGTGGGGCTGACCTCAGGCGGGTCTAGTAAGCCTGGGCCGGTCCGGCCAGCCGCGGGGCGGACGGGTGAGGGCAGGGAGAGAGGGGTGGAGGCTTGCACCCACTCTCCCGGCCGCAAGACTGAGGCTCGGGCGGGCGGCGGGCGGCCGCCCCCTGCTGGACGGCGGGCGGCGGGCGCGGCGCGGTCCGAGGGCCCGGCCCGGCCGCGGCGCGTCCTCGCTCCCAGGCCCGGCGGAGGCTCGGCGGCTCTCCCGGGCGCCCGCTCCCCCGCCGCCTCCCCCGCTCCCTCCACTTTGGGGATAATTTAACATGTTTCACACTAACTTTCCGTAATGGCCGCGGAGCCTTTAGAAATGCAGCCTCCCCGCTTTAGCAGCGGCCGCGCTAATGGTTATCTCGCAGCCGCGCCCCCGGCGATCCTGTCAGGAGTAAATAGAAGCTGACACAGTCATTTGCTTAAATCTTCTCCACACTTTTGCCGCATTTCCCTCCAGAGGATACCCCTGAAACAACAATTATTTGAAATGTCACGCGTTTCTGCCCCTGGGCTACCAACAAATGAACATTAAATCTATTAACAGCAAAAAAAATTAAATGTTTACTTTTCCGCGAAGGTGTGAGGGGCCGGAGTCAGGGAGCGGCCGAGGGAGAGGCAGCGACAGGGACACAAACGCGGAGACCGAGACCGAGGAGGAGCCGAGCGGTGCAACCGAGCACCGGGAGGAGGCCGGCCCAGAGACGCCGGGACGGACGGACCGAAAGTGCAGACAGACAGACTCAGAGCAGGCAGAGGGGGACCCGCCGAAGGGAGGCTGCAGGGAGGGGGAGAAAGACGCCGAGCAGGACACGACACAGACGTGGAGATCGAAAAAATACAGAGTCCAAGAGAGAAGGAAGGAGGGCCAAGACGGATGCCCATAAAATGAGAAATGAGAAAAAACAGAAAAGAAGCATCCCCCCCCCCCACGGGCCCCCAGTGCTGCCATCCTTCTATCTCTAAAAGCAAAATTAAAAAGCAGAACCCCCGGGCCTTTCCCGGATGGGTGCAGGGGTGAGCAGGGGGTGCTCTGGGAACAGCACTTACTCTCTTGGGCCCTACCCTGCAGCCTGACTTTCAGGCAGCTTGTCTGGGCCTGGTGTCCGGGAGCAGGGCTCTGGCCTCCATTTCCCCCATCACTGGTCCAGCAGAGGAAAGGCTGGAAGCCTTGGAGGGCCTGCAGCTGGAGACCCTGGGGAGAACAGGCACTGGGCAAAGCAGACAAGTCTCAGGGCCTGCTGCTGGTTTGACTCCCCGCAGAGACCCACGGCCTTCTGGGCCCATGTGGTGACTCCGTTTCCCTGCCCATGCGACGGGAAGCAGATTTCTAGACCTCCACTCCATAGGTCACCCGAGTGCCAGGCTGAAGTGTGCTAATGAGTGTAATGGCTCAGTTGTCTGCTGTGGGCCTGTGTGACGTTTGAGAGATGTCGTGCCTGGTCATGTGGAAGGATTTGGGGTGTGCGTGATCTTGTCTTTTGGCTCCCCCGAGGTCAGTGCCTCACTGTCGGAGACATCCGTGTCCACAGGGCACCTCCTGTGGGGAACAGCCCAAGGGAGGGGCAGGAAGCTGTCTGGTCGTTGAGAACCACTCTTGCCTCTCCACCTCCAACCGGAGCCGGGGCTCCAGGAGGGCTAGTGAGGGCGGTAGGGGTCACACCGTATCCAGGCGGGTTGAGCGGTCCTTGGACAGGAAGGAGGACTGTTGGAGGAGTCAGTGGGACTGGGGGGGGTGGGGGTGGGAGGGGGAGGTGGGAATGGGGGAGGGGCTAGTGTGAGCCCTCTTCACCTCCTGATTCCCCCCAGCCTTGCATCTCTGGCCTTACACAGAACATGTGCCTGTGACATTTTCAGTGAAAATAAATGGGTCACATTTCATGGTGTGAGGTGAAGGCTCTCGGTTCTGGGCCGACTCAGCATGGCCAGGTACCTCTGGATTCTGGTTTCACCACTCTCCTGAGGACGCATGTCCAGACTGGGGCGGCACACCAGGGCCCTGCGTTAGCGTGTAACTGGGTGTGAACACCAGCTCCGCAATCATCTGCCTGCGCCAGTAACTCGTGCAGACGCAGAAGCAAGGCTATGACTCTGCTCTCACACTGCTGCTTTCATTTGTACCTTTCTGGGCTCATATGAACCCACACTCTGAAATATACATTCAGGGCACACTCATGTGGACACACAGATGCTCACCTTCCATATTCAAACATAACCTTGCACACTCAGACACACATCCAAGGCGACTTCTTTCCCCTGTCCTCGACCCTGACAAAGTCCACCTCCAATCTTCTTACTCCAACGGAGAAAGGCAAAGGGTTTTGTCTGGCTAGGTCACTGAGGCTGTGTCCCTTGTCCAAATACAAAGTTGCGTTTGTGTGCTTGTGTGTGTGAGTGACAAAGAAATTGTGCATGTATTTTTGTGTCTTTGAATGTGGACATGTTGCCGCATACAAGGAGACTCTGCGTGTGTGTGTGTGTGTGTGTGTGTGTGTGTGTCTGTTGGAGGGTTGTGTGCCCGCGTGGTTGTGTGTGACTGAAAGTGTGTGGTGGGGGGTGTGGGGGGGTGAGTGCTATTTAAATAAAAAAGAAAGGAAGTGAATCAGGGTCGTTTCCATTTTAATTGTAAAACAGATAAGCACTAAACACTTTGAAAAAGTAAATGACTTGAGAATAATTACTCTCTATTACCCAGCGTCCCAGGGGGGCAGTTGGAGGAGCCCAGATGGCTACAAAAATGGGATTTAGCAGAAAATTGAAGACATTATTCACCGTAACACATTATCAATTACCTTCATATCAATTACAATAACCTTACATTAGCGAGGGGCCCCGAGACCCTCAAGCCCTGAGACTGTGGAATCACTGCCGCCCCGTGGGGGAGGGGGTTGGGAGGAGGGGTAAGAGGATGGGAGGGACTGGGAGGGTCTTGCTTCCTTCTCTTTCCTAGAGATGCTGCCGGCTCAGGCCCTCACACCCCATTCCAGGTCTCCACTCCTCGAGTTTTCCCCTGGTCCCAGCACACTGGGCAGGGGTGAATGGAAGATGATGAGTGGGAGCAGGAGGTGAGCTGAGGAGGTGAAGGGCTGAGAAGCTGCCAGGAGACAGACACAGAGGCCAAGAGGTGGAGGTGATAAGAGGCTAAGGGGCGAGGGAAATAAAGGGATGGGGTGAAAATAGGGGGTGGTTGAGAAACCTGAGAGGCTCAGGAGATTGAAAATCGGAAGGGAAAAGGGGACCAAGGTGCTGAAAAGCCATCTAGACATTCCGCATTTATTCTGTGATCACTTCCTGGTCCATCCACCCCCGCCATCCCTTCCCCACTCCTCCTATGGATTTGGGGCTTTTCTAGGCTTTCTCTTCTCCCATCTCTCACTCCTGCCTCAGTTTCTGCATGCTTCCCTCCTTGCCCCAAAGTCTCTTAGATGAAGTGGGATGGGGACAGGGGCTGGGGGTGCTCAAGAGAATGGGGTTGTTGCACAAGGGATTCAAAACTCAAGGGAGGGGACACCTGGCTGGCTCGGTAGAGCATGCGACTCTTGATCTCAGGGTTGTGAATTCAAGCCCCAAGCTGGAAGTAGAGCTTACTTAAAAAAAAAAAAAAAAAAAGCAAAACTGAAAAGAATGAGCCATAGTCCCCTGCAGTAGGAAGCACACAAGTGAGACAAAGGGAAGAACTTTCTTGAGTAAGATTCAGTCTGAATCCAAGGGTCTCGACCAGCACTGTTGGGACCAAGGGTTGGGTATAGTCAGTGGGCAAAGAAAGGAGCCTAAAGACCCTACAAGGCCAGGGTCTGAGACAGTCTGAGAATGAAGAGCACCACTGATTCCAGCCCTGACTTCTCCCTGCTCCTCCCACCTCTCCTTCACTGGCTTGGGGGGAACCAGCTAAGCCAAATTCTAGATCTGTCCTGCCCGGTATGGTAGCCACTAGCCACATATGGCCATTAAGCACTTGAAATGTGGCCAATCCCAATGGAGATGTGCTGTAGACAAACAATGTCCACCGATTTTTGGAGATTTAGTATTGAAAAATAATGTCTAGGGGCGCCTGGGTGGCTTGGTCGGTTAAGCGGCCAACTTCGGCTCAGGTCATGATCTCACGGTCTGTGAGTTTGAGTCCCGCGTCGGGCTCTGTGCTGACCGCTCAGAGCCTGGAGCCTGTTTCGGATTCTGTCTCTCCCTCTCTCTCTGCCCCTCCCCCGTTCATGCTCTGTCTCTCTCTGTCTCAAAAATAAATAAATGTTAAAAAAATTAAAAAACAAAACAAAACAAAGAGAAAGTCTTAAAAAAATAATGCCTAATGTCTCATTAACACTCTAAAAATACTGGCTACATGTTAAGACAATATTTTGGCTATATGGCTGTATAATACTATTAAATACTATAATACTATTAAATACTTATTTAAATGTTAAATGTTTAAATATCAATTTAAAATTTAATGAAATGAAAATGAAAATGAAGTCCATTGATTTCACCTGTTTCTTTTTACGTTTAAAACATGTAGCCACTAGAAAATGTAAATTGCATTTGTGGTTCACATTGTATTTCTATTGGACAGTGCTGGGCTAAAGCACCTGGGAAAGAAAGGGTTTGGGGAGGGGGAGAAAATTCTGGGTGTTCCTCCCCGGAATCACCTCATCCTCAGTAAGGTCCCTGTTTGTCCCAGAAGAAGGGGCCCCCTAAAGAACAGCCCTTCTGACACGGAATTAGAGCAAGAACTACAGGATCTGCCTTTTCCTTTTCATCTCCTGAAACCCACTCCCTCAACTCAGTCATCTGGACCCGGATACCTAAGAAAAGGAAGGCACACGAGGGGTCATGGTTTCCCTCATCCAGTCCTTCTTCTCTAGTGCCTGTCCCCAGTATGTGTACACATATCCTTTCTACCCTCACTGGCTCATTTATATGTTCCCACATTCTCCCACAGGGTGTGCAAATATGCACATCCCTTACAAGTGCACACACACTCTCATTTGTACAATCTCGCATTTACACGGGATGCGTGCGTGCACTTGCACCCTCCCTGTGACATCTTCATGTGGGTGCGCGTGCATTCACACACCTCACCCACGTAGACACGTGCAAGCCACTCCACACACTCCGCAGGGCGAGGAGGGCAGGCTTGGGCAAAGTTGTCAACTTGATTCATGGTGTGTGTGTGGGGGGGGGGTGGGGGTGTCCGGGGGAGTGAGAGCTAATACTGCCCCCCTCCCCCAGGCTGGACCCAGAGGACTAATTGCCAGTAATGAGCTAAAAGGAGCTCAGAGCTGGCCGCAGGCACCGGATGAAGATGTTTCCAGAGACCAGCCAGAATCTATCCTGCTGTTTTGTTGATAGAAAAATCCTTCTCCCCCGGTGTCCCCTCTCTGTCTCTGTCTCCCCTCCTGTGGCTCCCTCTGGTTCCCACAGTCTCTGAGGAGTCCAGCCAAACCCCATCTCCTGGCTCTCCCACCAGCCTCCTCCCAAAGGTCCTATCCCATCAAGGCATTTGCCCTCTGTCCTGCTCTCTTGTCTACTACTTGATGGGGGCTTCCCAGAGTATCCACTGCTGAGCAGGAGCAAGATTCCCAGAGGCTCAGGAGGCTGGATCCAGGGTTGCAAGGAGGCTGATTGTAACTGGATCTAAGGAAAACCTTTCTCATAATAAGATCCGCCCAATAACGGGAGGGCCAGGGCTGTGCTCCCACCACTAGCACACTCAACAGTGCCACTGAGGGTGCTGTAGAAAAGGCTGCCCCACGGGAAGGGAAGTTGCACAGAATGACCCAGGAGGCCCTTCCTGGGATGAGCATCATAGTTACTCGTGAATTATTAATACATTTATTCACCAGTATTAATTATTATAGCTACCATAGGTCAAGTGCCTATAAAATGCCAGGTACTTTACATTTTTAGCTATCTCCTCACAAACCCCCTGGAAGGTAGACATTATCTTCATTTTAGAGATGAGTAAACTGAGGCTCAAAGGGGTTAAGCCAGGTGCCAAGGTCACCCGGCTAGTCGGTTACAGCGCTGGGATTTGAATCAATTCCATCTGACTTTAACACTTACACGATTTCCACGAAAACTCATTCGTTCATTCTCTCAACAGGCATTCATTCACCAGAGATCCTATGATCTTGCAAGTAAAGACTAAAAGTAACAGTAGTCCTTAACTGAAAGGAACTGGGGGGAGCTGTGGTCATGGGGGCCAGTGTCTCTGTTTAGAAACAGACAGAAAAATCCTCACTGGAGACTCCTTCCACCATCCCCTGAGAGGTTGTTTGTGCCTGGTGTATACACCTGTGTAAGCAAGTCTGTGTGGGCAGGCATTTCTTTTTTCTTTTTTCTTTTTTAATTTTTTAATATTTATTTTTGAGAGAGAGACAGAGACAGAGACAGAGTGTGAGTTGGGGAGGGGCAGAGAGACAGGGAGACACAGAATCCAAAGCAAGCTCCAGGCTCTGAGCTCTCAGCACAGACCCCGATGCAGGGCTCGAACCCATGAACCACAAGATCATCACCTGGGCTGAAGCCGATGCTTAACCAACTGAGCCAACCAGGCGCCCTGTGAGCGGCATTTCTGTGTGTATATGAATCCACCTGGGATCCCTCAAAGATGCGGCAGCGGGGGCGGGGCACAGGGAGAGCTGGAGGGCACCATAGCCTGGTGCCACCCTTCAGAGAGAATGGATAAGATTCTGTTTCTAGGGAAGCCCACTGGTGCTATTGGCCCAGCGGCGCCATTCAGTGAGGACCAGGCCTGAGCCAGAGAGATCTGGGCAACAGCGGGATTTGAGGGCCCTTTATGCACACTTTGGCTCCCCTTTCTCCACCTCACTCCTACATTGGAACGGGGGCAGGGAGGCTGAGGGGAGGGAAGGAAGAAGAGACAAGGAGGGACAAGAGCTACGGTAGGACAGGGCAAGGGGGGCACCATGAGATCTGGAAGCAGTTTATGAGGCAAATATGTATAAAAGCTCTGCATTGCCTCCCTTGAGAAAGGAGCCTAAAATTGAAGTCTAATTATAACGAATGATTGTTAATGAGTTGTCTAAACATAATAGATGGAAAGAATTAAACGCCCAGAAGAAACAGGGCTTCATTAACACACAATAAAGAAACCACAAGTAGGGTGAACAGAGCCCTCCCTTGGTGTGAAAAACATCCCCTCTTTCCTCCATGGATGGGTCTTGGCAGGTGGGAGCAAGGCCAAGACCCCATGCCTGGGAAGCTTGGAATCTTCAGGTGACCCCAAATGTAGAAGGAATGCGTCTACAAAGGTGGACATTGCCTGGGCCCATGTCTGCTTGGGTATATACATGGATGCCCCCCGTAGTCCTGCTCATCCGCACCTCCGCTAGGAGTTTGGTCAAAGTAAGCGAGTGTGTGTGTTTCCAGGAGTGGACTCTGGCAGGTGGTTGCGTGTGGCAGCTCAGAAAGGCACACCCTTCCCAGCTGGGAGCAGCCTCTGGGCTTTGGTGGCCAGCCTCTTGCCCCTGCACCTCTTGTCTCCCAGGGAGGGAAGACAGCTGACAAAGGACACGTGCATCCAGGTACACACAGGTACAATCTGGAAGGTCGAGAATCAGCCACACTCACCTGAGCTCAGAAGGCTGAAAGGAGGAAGGACATCAGAAATCATCTAGTCCAAACCAGGTTACCTAACACCGAGGGAAAGTGACAAGTCCAATGTAGCACAGCCCAGAACTACATCTCCTCAAACTAGTCCGGGGTGCTCTAGCTCTTAGAACAGCCATCTTGTGAATGCATGGCTTGGAGCAAGGCCCTTCACACAATAAGAGAATGTTCTGCATACACACATATCACTGGGCCCCAGCCTCTTCTGGGTAAGGCCTGGAGGTTTAGGGTTTCCCGTGGAGGCAACAGGAGCTACATTTGTGTGGGGGAGAGGCCAGCCAATGCCAAGTGGCCCCAGGATGGCACAATGTGCAGGAGCTCACATGCATATGGGCTGTTGGAGGGCAGAGCATAAGAGCTGGAGAGAAGAGGGCTTTGATTGACAGGTTAATGAAGCGCTTTATGCTGGTGGTGTAACTGCTGAGGCAGGCTGTGAGCAGGCACGCGCACGCGTGCACACACACACACACACGCACACACACATCCTGACACACAGGCAACACCCAGCCGGACAGGAGCAAGGCTGGCCAACCGCCAGTGTGGCCTCCCCACAACCAGAAGGACGCTCTCCCGGCACCTCTGCCCTTTACAGGGCTCTTGGAAGTTTGGTGCAGTCCTGCAGGCCATGCAGGGATGAGGAGGTGGGGAAACCAGCGGGACCTGGGACCCCTAGTTCTCTGTGCTCAGTGTTGAGGTGACCTCACCCACAGACGGCGGAAGGGTAAGGCTAAGACTCCCTCCAGGACAGCCCAAACACCCAGGCAGTTTGCTTGGTGAGAGGGGGTTGGGATGGGCTTGGGGCTTAAATTCTGGACGGACGTGCGGGTACTCAGCCTATCTTGCCTTGTCCCTCCCCAGACCAGCCTACCCTCCCCGCCACCTTCGCCCTTCCTTTGACCCCGCCCCCCTTGGAGCCAGCACTGATTGGCTGCCATGCAGGCAGTACCGGCCAACCAGCCCCCGCAGCGCCAAGAAAAGTTAATTTGGAGTTCTGGTCTCCTCCCAGGATGCATTTGGGCGGCCGCCCGTAATGAGATGCATAATTGCGGAGGCCTGCCAACAAAAGCAGGCTGGATTTAATTGAGTCAACGCATGGCCATTAATAATCTGACGGCAGTCCTCCCCCACCCCCACCCCTCCCCCACCCGCCATCATCCAGTGCTCTGCAGCCCCCACTGGGCTCACTGGGCTCCCATCCCGGGCTGGTCTGTTGGGGGGAAGCAGGTCTGACCATTCTCTAGCCTGCCCCAGTGCCGCAGAGGCTGAAGGGAGAACCCAAGCTCTCCTAGAATATCTCATGATAAATCTACCCACCCCTCCTCCAGCGTGACAACATACCTTGGACAACACCTGTCCCCCACCAGGCTCTCTCCCCATTTAGTCATTATGCAAATATATCCTGAGCTCCTACCATGTGCCAGGCACTGGGCTTTGACCTGAGAATACAGCAGCCAACACAGACATAGCCAGCCTCTTGGAGCTTAGTGTCACCATTCACCTGTCCCCCTCACACCCTTTTCATGTTCCTGACTCTCATAGCTGTCCCCACGTACCCACACCCATGCTTCATACCACACGTCAGCCCTCTTACACCTTCCCCACTTGCCTGCCCCCTACACCTGTCCTGGTGTCCTTTTCCCATCCCTGTCCCTTTTCTGTCTTATTCAGACTCCTAGACACGGTGTGCCCCTTTCCATAGTCCTGTCCCCAGCATCCATTCCCCCATACGTGTCCCAAATCTCCTGCCCGTTCTCATACACACTTCCCGTAAGGACCCCTGCCTGCACCCCCCTGTCCCCCACGTCTGTTCCTCTCCTCTCACACCACTTTCAGCAACACTCATGACTGCCTCACTGGTACCCTCCCCAGCCACTTATCCCTCCTCCCCTTTCCCCTTTGTTCCCCCCTTCACCAGTCCACCTGTCTACCCTCACAAGCCCACAAGCCCTATCCAAACTCCCTTGATTGGTACATCTCCTAGAGCTCTTTTTGCATTTGTAAAATGGGGGTAGTGTTGGTAAATGCCTGATGCAGTTGTTAAAATGATGATTTCATGAGATAATCCAGGCCAAGGGCACCTGGAAGCAATTCCTGGTGCAGCGTGTTGACTTCCTGTGCGGAAATAATCTGATACCACCCCCCCCCCCCCCTCACACACACACACTGAGCTCTGGGCTGCCCAAGCTCCTGAGTGACCCCTGAGGATAAACTATTTTTAAATAAAATTAGCCTGGAGAGGGTCTGGTCTAACCCCAATGGTTGAAGCTCAAATGGTGGGCATCTAGGCAGAGTGACCATCCATTGTCCCCCCCCCCGCCCCGGGGGGGGGGGGTGGAGCGCCCTGACATCTCTCAAAGTGGGTATGGGAGGGAATGGGGCACTGTTCTCCACCCACTCTCCCGCTTTCAGTACATCTCTTGTAGGGTGGCAAGAGATGGGTCTGACTTTGGAATGGGTGTGGGTAGAGTCTCGGGGCCCTGGGAGGCCCAATTTCTTAGAAAAGAGGAGGACAGGGTTCCCTTTCCCACTTATTTCTCAGTTTCCGCCGTAAGGTCAGAGGAGGCCAAAGAAGGGAAAAGAGCCGCTGCTTTGGAGAGGAGGCGGTGCAGGGAGGGATACCCTTATTCCCACTGCTACCCGGCAACTTCCTTGGTGGTTAGGGGGGGTGGAGTGTCTGGGAAGCTTTGAAAGGAAGATACCCTCCGCCCTCTGGCCCGGAGCCTGTCCTCCCAAAACCGGAGTCAGCCCGCGGGCTTCCCGGAGGAGGTGTCGGGGCCGCGCTCTGCTGGGGCCGACAGGCCGGCGCGCGCGGGCACGCGACTCCTCGGAGAATCCCCGTCACCGCCGAAATCGCCGAAATTGGCTGCAACTAGTAAAGATGCCAGGAATTTGCACCTTGCTCTGTGACCTAAAGCAAAAATGACATGAACATTGACAAATTTGACAAGGAAATTTGTGCAAAAAACAACTTCTATTTGGCTAGCCAAGCAGCAAATATGCCGGATGATACGCTTTATTAAGCAATCCATTTCTCAGCAATAGCGGCGCCATCTGCAAAGGTTACCGCGCATCAGGCTCGGCACAGAATTTCATCTGCGTCTGCAGTCGGGGCCGCACGCGGACACATTTTTCATGTACATGCGATTCCGGATGCAAATAGAATCCGTGATGAAGGAGGTGACCTTCTGGGCCGAGCCGCGCGCGCTAAAGTCACGCGCGGGCCCGCGGGGAGCGGGCGGGGCAGGCGAGTGCGAGGCTCCTCGCGGGGCTGGGGCTGAGGGTCGGAAGCGGGTGGGGTGTGGGAGGGGGCAGGGAGCAGGGCTCCGTGGAGGAGGAATCACGTATTGTAGCGCGTTGGGTCTGGAAGGGATTTAGGAGAGCATCGGCTCAAGCCTCTCATTTTTCACAGATGTGGAAACTGAGGCCCGGAACGGGGAAGGGCCTTGGCCAAGATCACACAACACGATGCTGGTAGGGCTGGAGCTAGGTCCCGGTGCCCTGACTCCCAGTGAGGGCTCAGAGTGTAGAGAGTGGGAGTGTGCTTGGGTTCAGTCTGTCCCCACTGCTAACTGCGAGACCTTGAGCAAGTTAATAAAGCTCTGTGTGCCTCCAGTGTCCTGTTCCGTAAAATGGAGATATGCTATTATCCATTTCATAGCCTTGTAATGCAGGAATGAGTTAGTATGCATAAAGTGCTTCCAACAGTCCCTTGCAGAGAGTAAGCTCTATAAAAACGTTTGTTGATTAAGTAAATTTGTGTTTTTATCTCTCCTGGGCTGATGGGGGGTAGGGGACAGGCGCAAAAGGGAAAGCTCCTGTGGAGGCAGAATGGGTGCAGATGGGGAGAAACACAACAGCGTTGGGGCAGATGCCTCAGCCTCTCAGAGGGATGTCCCCTGCTCCCTTCTGTCCCTTCATCCCCTCTATCACCGCATTTTCCTGATCTTCCTCCCACCATATACGGAAAAAAAGTGCATTTTCATTTCCCACTCTCAGTTCTGTTCAGTTCTCCAAATGCACTTGTGGTCCATCGGGACCCAAGGGTCTGTCTTGCAGGATCTTCTGTCATACTTGTGCTCCCAGTTATGTCATTCCTTTTGGCTTTCCATTGGGTGAAGGGTCACTTAGGGAGGAGCTATGCCTCTCACTAATGAAGCCACTCTAAGGAAGTCTGTCCCACCATGAGGGGCCTTGCTCCCACTCCATTGGTAACTTAATGCTTAGTCTCTGATTTGAGATAAAGCTCCTCCTCCCCCACTGGTCTATATTCTTCATCCCCATTTTCTCCCTACATCCTGCATGTCCCCCCCCCCCCGCCCCCGCCAAACCAGTATTAATGCACTGATGGCACCTATAGAAATCATTGCCTAATGTTATTCCCCAGTGACCCCCCAA